>NC_087342.1:194418520-196918520 GCF_030014295.1 Loxodonta africana
GTGATGACTAAAGTATTTGCACTTACTCGTTATTTCTTAGAACAGGATTACATCACTTTCATTAAATGCAGAATCTACTAGCATGTCTCCACTAGACAGACATATTTGTCTATTTAGCAAATAGATAATTATGCTTGGACATTCATTAGATTGCTCATTGAAGAAATATGTGTGTTGGGAAACAATGCATGACAAGCAGTGTAGCTGGCACAGGAAGATGAGTAAGACAGTCCCTGCCTTCAAAAATTTCAAAGAGTCTTTCAGGAAACAAGGCGCCTAAAAGCCAAAGTAACCCTCCCCTCAACTTGAGCTTCCTTCGTTGAATGAATGACCATTTGAAAGCTTCAGAAG
The DNA here is from genome assembly GCF_030014295.1 of Loxodonta africana. Classification (NCBI taxonomy): domain Eukaryota; kingdom Metazoa; phylum Chordata; class Mammalia; order Proboscidea; family Elephantidae; genus Loxodonta; species Loxodonta africana. The sequence continues at coordinate 194,418,872 of NC_087342.1, forward strand.
TATTATTTTTTTGAACATATCACCTCAATTAACTTCCACAAGCACCATGAGGCTTAAGAGGCAGGTATTTGTATGTGCCCTCTCTTGCAGATGAGCATGAGGACACCACATGGTTGGTGTAACTTCTTTCCTAGTCTACTCTGCAGTGGTTCCCTCAAGTTTCTGACTCCAAGTCCTACTTCCTTCAATCTGTTTGCAATTTTAATGCGTGACTTTTCTAAGGTCCAAATATGTTCCTATCACTGCCTTGTTTTACAGCCTATCGAGCTTTCAGGGGAAATGAAAATGGGAATACATAACAATATTCAGCCATTTAAAAAGAAAATGCATAATAATGTGGGAAAAGCTTATGATAAAATAGTAGCCACAAAGAATTACAAATCTCAATTGCTGCAATTATGAAAAAAATATTTATGTAAGCATTTTATCAGAGAAGGGAAAAATCACCAAAACGATAATAGTTGTTTTGAAATATTGTTGCAAAAACTTTTTCATGTTATTATATTGTTTCAATAATTCTTAAAGCAGAGAGGAAACTGAAATCCCACAACAATGTTCATAGCCCCCACCCCCAACAGGATAAAGTTTAATCCCTTGTGTTACATCCTTTTCTTAACTCCGCATCAACATACCTTTTAGCTTACTTTCTCACCAATTTCCATGAATACACTGTACTATGAATGTTTCCTTCAACATTCCATTAACTTTTATGGCTACATACCATTGCTCATGCTGTTTCCTATACCGATATAGTCTTTCCTTTCTATTAGCCCATCTCAAGTGCCACTTTGTCTGGAATTCTGTTTCAGGTCTAGACACATAGCATCACAATTATGAGCTTCTTGGGTTCTCTCACTACTCTTAACTCCTTGAGAGTATGGATCCCATTTATTTTTCTTTTCTCAATGCCTGGCACAGGGTACATGCAACAGTAGATATACAACAATATTATGTTGATTAAATATCTCTATGTTTTCTTAAGTGAGAACATTTTTTGTTTGATATGATGCTTCCCCCTATTTAAGGTTAGGATGTTCAGTGGATTCTACTTTGACATTATCATAACACTATTCCCCAATTCTACCAACTTCTGATTCTTCAATGAGATAAGAATTCAGATTGAAAGTGAAGTTGGAACTGTGCTGGACTGCTTGTGACTACAATTATCCATCCTCCCCTGTGAATCCTTCTGTAAAGATTTACAGCTTTAGAAGCCATATGGGGCAGTTCTACTCTGCCCTATAGGGATACTATGAGTCAGAATCAACTCGATGGCAATAGATTGATCAGTTCACCATTGACTATGAGCTAATGGAGACTGGAAGGTGGGTGCATAAGGCCCTGGACAAAGCAAATGATATTCAGCTGCCAGTGATTCTCCTGAGCAGGAAAGCTTGAGCCATTAGCAGATAACGTCCACAGACTCTGGGGAGTGGGTCCACGAGCTTGGTAAATGGACCCGGGAAGGGTATCAAAAACATCAAATAAAGTCACACAAAAGCACAAGTGACAGCTTAACTGGCTCTTTAAAAAGAATAGAAAGCAGCAAGGAGAGACATTTTGAAAGATAAAAATCCTAAGTTTTTTAGCTTAACTAGGAGTGTTTCTAGCTCAACCAAGAGTTGTGCATATTTATCTGTATAGCCTGACATTATCTATAGCAAGTCCTCAAAACCTGAGTCTTCCATTAGGTGACTGTGTCATGTGAGATATGAATTTTTCTTAGTTTCTGTTTCTCACTGAGCATCCTGAAATTGCCTCCTTGGATTATTGTAATCTTATCAAAGCTCTCATATACGTGACTTAACCCAAAAAAGGAGGGATTCTTCATTTCCAGAATAAGTCCTACATGGCTGATCAGATAGCTGCTGGATTACTCTTTCAAAATCAGATCATTCTCTGCACAAAGCATGTGCATACCAGGCTTGCTTCTCATTTTCCTAGGTCAGAAATCAAGTTTAAGAAGAATTTTTAGCTGACATACAAAGAATTCCCCTCAAAAGTCTAAAATGTCATTGTCTATGGGCTCTACTCAACTTTTGTCACATGGAAATTGTCATTAACATCTGAACATTGCATGACTGAGTCATAAGCATGCATTCTTCTCCCAAAAAATATTTATTAAACACTGAGTAGAATCAAAGAAGTATGCTAAAATAGATGACAGATAAAATAAAGAAATAAAGTGAAATTCGGTTTGGAAGAAATATTAGACATCATCACAAACAGTGAGACTTTTATAAGCAGTGGATTAAAAAAAAAGAAATCTTAGGTAGAAACCCAATATATGGAATAAATAAGAAGGCAGGCACACTCATTGAAATAGAGGTTGAGTGCCCAAGCCTTGACTACTCTGCCTTCATCTTGGCTACGTCTTTGAAAACCACTCACTTGACCTGATTAACAGTTTAAAAAAAAAAAAAAAAAAAACAGTTTAGGCAATCTAAACTCGGAAAGGTGATTTATTTAAGGCCACACATCTGGTTTGTAAAACCCATGTCATCTGATACCAAGTACAGTATATTTTCTACCACATCACAGCTGAAGTTACTTCGCAATGTGTTTTGTGGAGAGAATAAACGTAAAATAATAATACAAGTTTGTGTGACATGAAACCCTCTACCTCCTCCCAAAAAAACCAAACCAGTTGCTGTCCAATAGATTCTGACTCATAACGACCCCATGTGTTGCAGAGTGGAATTGTAACTCCATAGGGTTTTCAAAGCTGTGACCTCTTGGAAGATGATAGACCAGGTCTTTCTTCCGAGGTGCATCTGAGTGGATTCAAACCACCAACTTTCCAGTTAGTAACTGAGCACTTAACTGTTTCCACCACTCAGGGACTTGTGTGACACCAGATGCTATATAAATGCTGCAGAATAAAAAAAAATAAATGCTGATAATTCAGAGGAAGGGGAGATGTGAAATAGAACTCCTCTGAATTACTCTCAGAAGAAACTTAAATGCTTATGTAAAATTTCTGGGTGTATGAAAGTCTATGGTCATTACCCCTTTTCAGGAAACAAAAAGCTAAGGAGAAAATGCCATTAACCAAGTAAAAACTCCAATCTCATTTTTTAAAATTATCTATGCTCTTAACCCCCAGTAGCCTACCCTCCAAACGTATTTGCAATCAAAGTGCTTGAACTTAGCCTTTTCTTTTTCTTCCTTTCTTTTCTCTCTCCATTTGTAGATTTTGAACTCCTTTTTTTAAGATAGTTTAAGAAAGACTACAATTTGAAGTGACAAAGACAAATAGATATACTGCCCCTACTTTTTTCCCATATAAGAAAAGCATCTGAATTGTCCAGTGACCTGTCTGAATCAGCACCCTCAATCTTATGTCTTGTCTTTTTCTGCACCTTCATCCAGCGTCAGGCTCCGCCAGGTGTGACAAGCTACTGAACCGCGAGTGTCTCTGGCTTCAGCAGGCCACAGCCTGGCAGCCAGTCACAACAGCAAGAACTTCCTGTGGAAGGCAGGCTTTATTTTAACAGTTCATTTGTTTCTGCCTTGTTGTGTCTGCTCTGATCTCAAAATCCTTTCTGATTTTGACCTATGGCCTGTTCCTAATTTTCAGCTTCTGCCTAACTCTGTCTACTGGGGCTTCCTCTTGTGCTGCCTCTCACCTCCAGAGTCCCTGTAAGCCCTGCCTTCTGATTTAATCTTCTCTTCCAATCAATGCCTGTTGGTTTCTGCCCCACCCCACCCCCCTGCTTCTGGGCTCTGTGCCGTGTTTTTCAGCCTCTTTGAGGTTTTCCTCCTTCTGGGTTCTGGCTCTGCGTGACAGGTCACAGTTCTTCAGACAAGCTTCTCCAGTAAGCTCATTCAGATCAGTAACAGGAGATTCACTAGTTTGTTAAAGGTTTGTAAAGACCATAGCTCTAATAGCTTCATCTAGTCATATGTCTAAAAGAACAATTTTAAATTTTTATTTTAAGTATTCCAAGACAGTGGAAACAGAAGAGTTTTGCATTTTCAGCCAAATATATGGGTCATTATAATGTCCTACTGGCCTATAAATTGATTGTAACTAGATTTTTAAACAATCAAGTAAATGTGCAAATATGAACAGTTAATTAAACCATAAAGGTGAAAATATTCACCTCTTGAAGAAGGATGAAAAGATGCAATAATTCTGGTCTCCAAGGGTTACAAGTCCTAAGGTTTTATAGTTCCTACATTTTCGAAATTTTAAATCAATCCTATAAAGGAAGGAGCAGTAGCATCAGACAGAGATCCATAGATCTGGTCGCCGAAGGGATATTAGCAGTGAGGTTTGAGATAGGACCACCTTGACCTAACATCAGATCTTATTCCCTTGAAGGTTAAACACACAAAAAAATAAACTATTGTTGATATTCCATATATATATCCTGAACCAGTTCAAAGCTACATGATCCATCCAGAGAGAAAGCAGCGGAGTTTTTCATGTCTGAACAACTTACGGAAAGGGTGGGTCAAGGTAAAATGGGGCCATTAGGCAGTGGAGGGGGCTGTAGAAGTGGAGAAGCTAGGAAAAGAATAAACATGCTTTTAGTATTTCTAAAGTGTTTCCAGTTGCTCATATTCCCTGAGTAATAACTCTGAGAAAAGCACTACTGATTTTAGTGCATAAGGGTAGCACTTGGGGCCTGGCACAGATGCCAGAGTTATGCTTTTAATTTGAAAGTGGATTTTGTTTGGAAATGTCTGGAGATACTGAGGTATAATGGATACATTCTGGTAGAAGCCAGCAGCTGTTGAAGTCAGAGATTTAGGGCATGAAAATCCAGCTGACAAATCTCTCTTTCCAAAGGGTTTAGGACTATATTCAAACTTCATGAGATCATAACTATCTTCACAATTTTCATCTTGCCAGATTTCTGAGGATTTTCGAAAAGCATATGTCTGCTATCATTGCATTAAATTTTAGTTTTATTTTACTAACACACAGACTTAGAAGTTAAATGAAATGGTGGTTTTATATTTAACAAAAGATTTTGTATTAAAGGATAAAACTGGTAATGAAAGATCAATCTGATAATTCAAGAACAGTTTTATACACACATTTGGTCTGATTAGAGTCATATGCATGCCAAAGTAGATCTGAACCCTTGAGGCATCAACCACCTTATCACACAGAGAGAAACACTCCGCTATACATACGACCAGCTCCTTGAATCCAGACTGGCCCTCCAGAACAAGCTGTGCCCCTGGTCAATAATTGTGTAGGTAGGATAAGTAAACCATCCATATAATGGTGTTATTGACATTATCGTGGTTTTTTACAAAGAGCAGTGCATTTTTTAAAAAAATCAACAGAAAGAACTGTATGTACTGTTAAAGGAATTAAAATCTAAATATTCCTTACTACTGTATAAAGAAAGGTAACCAAGACAGTCCAATCAACTTGTCCTTTGTATTTTCAGAAATAATTTAATACAATGATTAAAAAAAAAAAAAGCCTGTTGCCGTCGAGTTGATTCTGACTCATAGTGACCTTATAGTTTCCAAGGAGCGCCTGGTGGATTCAAACTGCCAACCTCTTGGTTAACAGAAGTAGCTCTTAACCCCTACACCAGCAGGGTTTCCAATACCACGATAGAAAAGTGAAAACATGCATGCAAACTAAGGTTCAATTTTTAATCAGCAGCATATCATCCATCCGAGTACTGAGTATAAATTTCCTTTGGTAAGGAAAAGAATCCTTAGAATCTTCATAGAGGAAATACATTTGCTTGTTTAAATCCTTATATTTGCATGTTTAACAAACAAATTGTATTCGTTCACATCTTCATGCATTCACTCACAGATACAGTCAATACAAAACTATTAAATATCCAGAGTACTGTAAGGTAAATGTTTTGTTGTAGAGACTGCTACAAATGGAAACAAATAAGAGTTTGAGTGTTACGAAACCTATAGTCTCTATCGATTTTAAAGTAGGTCCCTATGAGTCGGAATCCACTCGACAGCAGTAGGTTTTTTTCATTAGACCAAAAAATAAAACCTTGAAGATTTTTATGATTCCCCTATGGAGAAAAGAGTAGTTGTGTTGGATTTGTTTATATGCTTCCTTTTAATCTAAAGAAAAATGATTGAAAAATAAAAAGAAGGTGAACAAGATTTGATAACTGAAACATAAACTGCAGTTTTGTAAAGTATGTAAGTCCTTAAATATTTGTGGATTAATTAGAGGCACGTTTAAATCAAAGTGGCAAACAGTGAAAAATTTATTGAAGAAGCACATACCTGAAGTAAAATGAAGTGTTTCACAGCATATGAGAAAAATACATTAAGGATAGATGCAAATGAGACAGCCACAAGATTTTGAAACTGCTTTATTTAATGTTCCTTGTGCTAGTTAAAGAAAATGCAGAGTCCTCACTTTCTGCTGCTTAAAATTTTGTGTTCCCACTCATAAGATCCAAAAAAAAAAAAAAACCCCAAGCCCGTTGCCTTTGAGTCAATTCCAATTCATAGCAATCCTATAGAACAGAACAGAACTGCCCCATAGGGTTTCCAAGAAGCAGCTGGTGGATTCAAACTGCTGACCTTTTGGTTAGCAGCTGAGCTCTTCACTGCTGTGCAACCAGGGCTCAAAAGATACTGCCCATTAAAATTTATTAAAATAAGTCTCCTTTTTAATCAAAAGTTACTGACTTATTCAGTGGTTTCTGCCAAGATGATTTAGAGTTGATGGCAACATGGTACAGTATAATACAAGCAAAGTCAGAATTTCAGTTTATGATCTGCCACTTGAAGATGTACTTAGTTAAATATTAAAAACATCATGTCCAACTATGTGCACATCTGGGATCGATTCTGAGGAACAGAAAAGAAAATATTCTGAGATTCTCCGTGCTTATGGAAGTTCCAAAGAAAAGCCTTCCTCAAAGCACCAAATACAGAGACTGATGTCAGAAAGAAGCATTGAAATTGAAGGATATGTTCTATGGTAGTGGTTCTCAGTAGAGCAAACAGGAACTTCTGGGGGCATTTAGGAAAAATAGAGCAGCACAACTCAAACTGAGAAGAAACAACTGCAAAAAGCCATTACTGACTGGAACGTGGAATATAGAAAGTATGAATCAAGGAAAATTGGTAGTTGCCAAAAATGAGATAGAACACTTACAGATATACATCTTAGGCACTGGTGAGCTGAAATGGACTGGTATGGGCCATTTTAAATCCAACTATCATACGGTCTACTATGCCAGGAATGACAAATTGAAAAGGAATGGTGTCGCGTGGAGTCACTATGAGTCGAAAATGACTAGATGGTACCTAAGAACAACAACCAAGGAACAGGAAGTTGAAGGCCATGGTAAAATGACCCCACGGAAAGAACTGAGTCATATGGACATATACACCGTGGTGGTCAACTCATGCTTCTTTGAGCAGCTACATGCAAAAGGTGCTCTGCAGACAAATACTCTTATGAATAACCAAACTAAGATGGTTACTAACAACAGAGTTTTACAGAGAACGCTAACTTTATAGGTAAGAAATGATCACAATAAAGGGATTGTTAAGAGAAGTAAAAGTTCCTGGTAATACACAAAAGCCTTCATCAATAGAAAATGGTAAGAAAAAGAAAGAATAGAGAACTGTGATTACGATATGAGTGCCCAAAGGTCATTGAGCATATCTTACTCATTTTCTTATTACTGAGCCTATTTATGGCAGGTACTTAATAAAATAGAATACTGAAATAAATACGAGAAATCAACAAAAATGGCAAACAATAGCTATATCACAAAATTATAAAAAGGACAACCGATCAGTGTCTGATCTTTTTGAAGGTAAATGACCTGATTTCTCTCAGTCTCCTCCTTCTCCAAAGCACATTCATTTGGTTTTGCTTGGAAGGAAGCCATTCACTGCACTCCCACGTCCTTTTATTTTGAACTAATCAGATTTTCCTGCCTCCTTTTATAAGCAGGCCTGTATATTGGATCGCCAGACCGAAGTCTCTGTCACTGATAGATCCTATTTGGGAGAAACTAGAGACATTATATACTAAGTCATTTAAGTCATCCCAGATTAAGACTGAATTAATTTACATCTCGAGGGAAATCTGAAGCAGGAGTCTCCTATCCTGAGGTCCCTTTACGTCCCGCAGAAAATTTAATTTAGGTCATTTTCTGATTCCCCGCATGATGGGCAACTGTTCCTGTGAAAGGATCCAAACAAAAACATGATGCAAATGTGAGGAAAGTCAGTTCTCAGAGAGTTACCCAATTTGAAACTTCAGAACTCTCCTCAGAGCTTCCTAGAACATTCACCGATCAAGGTTAAGAATGTCTATCTTAAAACAATATTAAAAACATCTAATTTAGAATTTGTTATGATTCACATGATGATAACACATTTAGGAAATAAGTCTAGCATAATTAGGATCTTCTACATATTTGTCATGAAGTACCGATTTAGAGAAAGAAAAAGAGAAGTCAGTTTTAGAGTATCTGCAAACATCATTTAAGCATCATTGTGATAAATAAGGAAACCCTGGTGGTGTAGTGGTTAAGTGCTACAGCTGTTAACCAAGAGGTTGGCAGTTCAAATCCACCAGGCACTCCTTGGAAACTCTATGGGGCAGTTCTACTCTGTCCTATAGGGTCACTATGAGTCGGATTCGACTCGACGGCAGTGAGTTTGGTTTGGTTGGTTTTTGGTGATAAATAAATATCTTGTTTCGGACAAGAGGTTAGGGAGATGCACAGGAGTTATTTGGTCAATTCTGAAACTGAATTCCTGTGGAACTAAAAACGAGAAGCAATTCAAAGTTCAGCAATGTAAAACATCCTGCCATTTTCTTTGTAATATAGGCAGTGGTGGGATCACAAATGACTTCCGTTCCTAAATCTGTCTTTAAGTGGAATTTGTAAGTAAGTCAAGTCGAAAGAGTTAGGTACTGTTTGTATCTAACGTCAGCTAGTCAAATGTTTGTCTTAGTATATACTATGTAGTGTGCCTTTCTATGCATAAAAACATTAAAAAAACACTTCCATATAAAACACCTTTAACATTACAATACAGTACTACTACTACTAATAAAAATGTTCTGATATGTGTTAAAAAATAGTGCCCATTCGTTATTATGAACTATTATATCTATTTCAAATTTTTAATATAACAGGATTTACAGGGGTTGGTTCTTAACTATGAATTGTACTTAAGTTGGACATTTGGAACTGGGGACTGCCTGTATATTTCTTTAAATGGCTGTATGTATTATGGTGAAATTTGACTTTATTCCACAAGATTTTTAAAACAATTACTATATTGGCAGTAAAACCAAAATTGTGCTTTACCAAAAGTTTCCATGTGGTTTTAACACAGATTTCCAAAGCCATATGCTTTTTATCAACACACAGTATCTTATAGCTTAGATGTTTCATAGCAATGTCAGACACAGGCACCATTATATGGAACAATGAAAAAAACTTCTATCAAAAAAAAATTTAAAAAATTTTTATTTTTTTTTTTTGTCAAAGCACCCAGTAAACAGAAGTCAAAATGAACTGAGCTTATGAGGTACATACACTTCTTTTATCGAGTTGGTTATTTATCTTAGGAGAGATGTAGATATATTTCAGGTGAAATTTAAAATAATAAATGTATTTTTTAATGACTGTTGTGACATTCATCTTGCTGTCTTCTGCAAAGTATTGTGAGAATTTTTCAAATAGTTACTTTAAGCTAGATTAAAAAGAAAATCACTCTTAGCAGTGAATACAAAAATAATCTCCACACTTGCCACTGCCACCTGGCTTACCTAATGAATTCCAAGTTACTCGTATAGCTAGTCATGATTTATTCAATGTTAATTAACTATTTTGGACACACTTTATTTTTCTAAAAGAAAAAAATACAGTTTTCATTATGGAATTATATGAATTCATTTTTTTTTTTTCCTTCTTTTGGAATCAAGGAAAGTGACTTTGAGTTATAGGTAGTGGTCTTACACGCTTCTTGAGAAAAATCCCCCTAAATTCTCTAGGGATGTGTCCCCACTTCATGTGAAAATGTCTGAAGAATTATGAAATCAGAGACTGTCAGTGATTAATAAATGAATATCATAAGCACAGATGATTTAGAATCTATCGCAGCTCAGGAATTGTGACAGAACCACTATGCACTTAAAACATTCCAAAGCAAACTAAAGTATTTCCAGAAATTCCCTAAGCAGTGAGTTTGAAAGTTTGTTGATTTGGTCATTCATCAACTTGAAACAAAATGCTTCATATAAATTGAACAGTTGATTGTGTGCATACGAACATCTTTTCTTTCTTTACGGAAGAGTTTTAGAACAAGCTGTGGTAACATTATCTAATCATTTGTTAATACTAAAATACCATAAATTATATTTGCCTATCAGACAGGCAAAATTTAAAAGACCAGTAACAATTAGTAGTAGTAAATGTACAGGGAATTGAGACGTAAATTTGTATAAATCTTTATGAGGGTAATTTGGTTACGATTATGTAAAAGAATGCACATATCATATGACCTAGTAATATGCTTCTAGGGATTTATCCTGTGACAGAGAATGCAAAGATCTTAGCTAAGAACGTTTATTACTTTATTGCATGTAGTACAAAGAAATAAAGTGGTGCAAATGGTTAACATTCTCTGCTGCTAACCAAGCATGTTCAAGTCCACCCAGAGGTATTGTGGAAGAAAGGCCTGGAAATCTGCTTTTGGAAAATCAGCCATTGAAAACTCCATGGGGCAGCTCTACTCTGACACTGATAGGGTCATCATGAGTTGGAGGTGACTCATCAGAACTTTTTTTGTTTTACATGCCTGTTGATACAGGAATGATTAAACAAAACATTCATACAATGAAATATTTATATTCTCTAATTTAAAAATGGAAACCTTGGTGGCGTAGTCATTAAGAGCTATGGCTGCTAACCAAAAGGTCAGCGGTTTGAATCCACCAGGCGGTCCTTGGAAACCCTATGGGGCAGTTCTACTCTGTTGTATAAGGTGGCTATGAGTCAGAATCGACTCCATGATAACAGGTTTTTTTTTTTTTTGATATCCTAAAAACACTTCCAAAACATATTCTAAGTTGAAAAATGCTAGTTTCAGACCAATATTATAGAATAGCATTTAAAAAAAATCTGTAGATCTTTTCATCTACAGATGGACACATAAAAATATATATGCCTCTATGATCATAAATAAGTCAGCAAAGATATTCTCATTTTAAGTAAATAGATAAAATTTTATTCCTACACTTTAGATTGGTGATTTGTTTTATAAAATCTGAACCAAAAAGCCTACATACTTTTCAGACAAGAATATGTTTCTTTAATGGTGGTTAATTCTAAAATTATAAGTTATAAATATTCTACCAAAATGAAAATGGAAGAACAGATCTTGGCAGAGTTGTAGAAACTCCATGAGATGGATGATTTCTCAAGTTTTAAGGCAGATGTAGTCCATGTCTATCTCTATCCCAAACCTGCTCTGCACAATGTTTACTGTATACAGTTTTCATGTCTTTCCTCCCACAATCCTCTCTTTGGAGTCCAATATCTGGCCTAGTGCATGACAGAGAATAAACACACAATATATTCTGAATGGATGACCAAATTCCCAGTGTTTAGCAGCTGTTGGGATAGTTGCACAACTTTAAGCAATGGACAAGCTCAGATGTATTCAAGGACGACTGTTTTTCACCATACTTAATCATAAATGAAAAAATCTCGCAACAATAAAGTACTTGCTACTATTAACACTTCTGAGGAGTGTTGTGCTAGGGTAGACAAGAGAAAAAGCCTGAATTAGGTGAGGCGAGGTTTTACAGATTTGTTTTGGCCTTTTAATTTTCTTTCTATTACAATTTTCTTATTTGTTTTAGCCTCTAGACTACTCTTTGACTACCAACAATGAAGCCACATATGTTTCAGGCTTTGTCCTCTAATATTTGAATTTGTCGGAAAATTATTAACTAAGGCAATACAACGAAGCTTTTTTAAAAGAGTTAGATCCAAGATGATGGTTATCAGGGTGAAGAGATGGAAGTGCTATTAATACTGTGAAGCTACCTGAAAAGCATAGCACAGTTGGGTTTAGATCCAGATAGAACAGCATCAAATGTGCCAGGAAAGCAGAAAGTGTAAAAGAATTGGGTGGTTTCCTCAAACTAAGTCCAAGACTGGCATTTTAAGAGGCAACAATGCAAAAATGCAAAGCCAGGTGTAAATAACAGCTGTAGCTAGCAATTAAAATACAATCTTTCTGAATTTACAATATGGAAGAAGACCTGCACACACAAACAACAGTCAGGAGAAGTAGCACTGCCTTAAAGAAAATCTGTATGTTTACTGAAGGGTCCTTTGTTTGAGTCCTTTGTTGCAGTCACTGGGTGAATCCATCCCGTTGAAGGTCTTCCTCTTCTTTGCTGACCCTCTACTTTACCAAGCATGATGTTTACCACCAGGGATACAAAAAATTCGATGAGGATCACTGTATCCCTCTGTCATCATATCTGCCAATACATCATTTTCTGCATTTCTTTGATATAGAATTTCTATATAAACAAGCAGAAAAAAACTTTTTTTTTTTTAACTTGTGAATTCGGCAGGGGCTTCTGAATAAACAAGAGGAAATATAAGAAGTGAAACAACATTCTAAATTTTGAAGCTCACTCAGGATCTGCATCGAAAACAGGAGGTGATGGAACTACTTAGAGGTTTGGATAACCTCTGTTTTTAAAATGAAAACACACAAAACTGTATAAGTACTCAAGTATGCGATGTTTTTTTATAGCCTGTTTTCACAAAATCTGAGAAGTTTCATTTTAAATTAAATCAGAATTTCTTCATGATTTTTTATCAGTGTAATAGTGGATACACAATGTATTTGAGAAAAGCGATCACAAAAAATACTTCACTTATCTAAAATAGTCTTAAACACATAAAACAAACGAGAAAAATGTATGATTTATTATCTATTCCTCCTAGCCTCAATCATGCACGGTGGTCATTAGTCATTCAAGAAAGACACAATTAACTTTCTACACTACTGTCATTTATTAAATCAGAGAGTTAATCTTTAAAGTAATCCAGATTTCATTAAAAATGGAATAGAATTAATAATTTCAGGTACTACACTGATGGATGGTAAAGAATATTTTATTTGTTATGAAGCAATAATCATGAACTAATGCTCTCTAACAATCTGCAAACGTGTTTCAATGAGGCCAAACTGGATTTTAATCTTTTTTCCCTACAATAGGATAAATATAAAAAAAAGAGGCAGAGCTCATATCACCATGATATTGCAACAAAATTAATGTAATCCTATTGATTCAGAAATTTACTCTAAAGACCTGTTTTTAATTGTTAAGAATAAAAATATATAAACTTCTCTGCAATTTAGTATTTGCCTTCCTCAAAATTAAAGTATTAAAATAGGGAATCTGTACTGCCACTAAATTATAATAATAATAATAATAATGATAGGCTTTGGAAAGAATGTACCTGCAACACTTATCATTGCTTACAAGTTTTGCTTTTCACATAGCTGCAGAACTCAGTTCAGCTCGGTTTCTGCCATTATATAACAAGGTTCCCCTTAACTACAGTTTCCATGGCTATGTCCCTCACTTCCTTCCGAGCCCCCATCAAACAAAGCTTTTGATATTCATATTTTTATCAACAGTTTGTTTATGATGATTTAGACAGTCAAACTCTAAGATGATACAGGTTTTTTCTACTCTTCTCCCTTCCTTCTGAGTTGTCCCCAGTAGCGTCTTTCACACCCATATTAGCACCTTTCACACCCATATTTCTATTTTCTGTACAGGCAGTTTAGGTTACTTTTTATCATGCTCCACTAGGTTTTTTTTTTTCCTCAAAATTTTCCAGACTTTACCCACTGTCCAATTCCACAGTCATTTCTACATTCTTAGGTACTAGTTACAGCAGCACTCCAATTCCAGGTGCCAAAATCTTTTACAGCATTCTATTGCTACTGTAAAAAATTAGCGCATATTTAGTGGGTTAAAAACGACACAAGTTTCCTTCCTTCAGTTCTAGAGGTCAGAAGTCCAAAATGAGTCTTAAAGGGTGAAAATCAAGGTGATGTCAGGGCTGCATTCCTTCTGGAGGCTCCAGGGGAGAGAATCTGTTTACCTGCTTTTTCCATATTCTAGAGGCTGCCTATGTTGCTTGACTGGGATCCCCTTCTTCCTTCTTCAGAGTGCATCACTCCAGCCTGTTTCCATCACAACAACCTCTTCTTTGCCTTTTCACACCCCTTCTCTGACTCTGGTTTGCCAAAAGTCCTCTTCAATGACCCTTGTGGTTACATTGAGTCCACCAGGATAATCCGGGATAGTCTCCTCATCTCAAAATCGTTAATCACGTCTGCAAAGTCTCTTTTGCCTTATAAAATAACATATTCACAGGGCCCAGAGATTAGAAAACGGGCATCGTTGAGGGATCATTATTCAGCAGACTCAGAGCGTCAAATCAAGACTTACTCCTATTATAAGTCACAAATCTATTTAATGCAATATAATTCTCTAGAAATGTTAACTGGCTCAGTTTTGAATGACAGATTTAAAAAGGGATAATGTAGAGGGATAACCCTAATCCAAGAGTTTTGCCATGTCAGATAATGTTGTTTCTGACTCCTGCTCATAAATGTCTATGGAAATATGAGTAATGGAGTAATCTGAGTCTCATTCACTTAAGGCAATATTTGTAGAATTAAAGACTCTTAGCTTCTGATATTATGTGAATCAAATTCTAAATAATAAAATTCCTCCTGATAACAAATGGCATGTTTGGTTTGATGTTATCAGAATACTTTACCAAATAAAAAATCTCTGGATTGTTCTTTAAACACTTTAAAGAAATGATTAAAATTGTAGACCTCAAGTAATCACATTGTCCTGATTGACATGAAATGAGGACCGAATATATATTAGTATTCAAACTGGCGACTCTAGATAGGCAGTGTGGAATAAGTATGATATATTTTTAAAAAGTACACTTTCTAGTCTGTATTCCCTCAGAAAATCAAACCATCAATGAACAGCAGTTCATGAACAGCCATAAAATGAGGGCAGTGACTAAAATCAGAGGTTCCAAACTTTTTTGCATAAAACTATTTTATAAAAGAAATCCTAAATGGAATATAGGTTTTTTTTTTAAATATAAGTTTATAAGTTCAGATTTACTTATTACTACTTCCATTACTTATTATAAAGTCATTCAGTGGAAACATAAGAAATGTTCAGAGGCAAACTTGGAAGCAGGGGTTATGGCGGCAGCTATAACATTATAGAAATCTGTTTATTTTAATATTTCCTTTTGATTGTACATTATCCATACATGTAATCACAAATGATACTCTCATTTTAGTACCTTACTTTGCAATTTCTAATTAAAGAGAAATAGAAGGAAATGTTTTATTTTTATATCACCTCAGAAATAAACTTTATGACAAAATTTGACATTTTTTCCTACTAGTCTATGTATAATAGATTTGTGTATATATTCATGGTTTTTGTTAATAGTAGTTTATTCTACAATAGCAATTTTATAAAAGTAAAATAAATGTTCTTGAAATCCCTAAAATGCCTGCCAAATAAATAGGAAAATCTTTGGAATATATAATCTTTAAGTTACTTTTGAGTTTGAAAATTCTGATTCTAGTTTCCAAAGACAAAACTGACTTTTCTACTATATAAAATATTACATTTTCAGTCCTTATTCTGTACAAATAATACTGAAATCACTCATGGATTTCAATTTCACCTTTCTTAGATTTCAAAGATCATAATTTTCTACATTACACAACCAAATGAAATGGCAACATCATCCACTTAGTTGTCCAAGCCAAGACTTTGTCAGCCTTAATTTTTCTCTTTCCCTCATATATTACATTTAACTTATGATTAAGTCCTATGCATTTATCTCTAAAAATATTAAATATGTGCATTTCCCACTCATTTCTACTGCCATTGTATTTGTTCTACCACCAATGTTGCATGTACGACTGCCATATTCTTATAAGTAGCATGCAATCTTTTAACACAATTTGATGATATTACAATCTATTCTCCATAGAGCATACACAGTAATCCTTAAAAAACACATATGAAATCGTATGACTCTCTCTTTAAATACTCCCGTGGGTCTATTTTGCACTTAAAATGCAAACTCCTTAGCATGGTTTACAAGGCCATCAAGATCAGAACCTGCCTACCTCTCTATATTCATCTCCAATGACTCTCTGCCTTTCTCAATAGATTCCATCTACATCAGTCTCCTCCCCTTTCTTCAAACACCCAAAAGTTCGTTCCTACTTCAATGTCTTTGCATTTGATGTTTTTTCTCTTTGGAAGGCTCTGCTGGCAATTTATATATAAACCCACTGCCGACCTTTGGTTAGCAGCCCAATGCTTAACCACTGCACCACCAGGGCTCCAATTTACTTATGAAAGGCCCATTTTTTCATTTAAGTCTCATCTCAGATATCATCTCAGAGATAGTTTCTTTGAAATTCTATCAATTAGCTTTACTTCCAAAAGTCCCTCAAAATCACATCATCTTGCTTTGTTCTTCATTGAGTGTACCAAAATTTGAAAACTATAAACCACTACCCACTGCTGTTGAATAATCTATATATAGTTTTCAGTTATATTGAAAACTATATATAGATTATTTAATTTATACTTATATATTTTCTGCCTCCCCAGCTAAAATATAAGCTCCTTGAGAGTATTCATCATTCTAGTTCTGTAACCTACAATCATGCCTGGTACAAAGGTGGTGCTCAAAAAAGTTTTGTTGAATAAATGAATGAATTTGTTGGAGAAACTCACATCTCACTTGTTAGTTGTAACCTTTCTACTTTTGTATATACCATTCACATAGTTAAAAATTCAACTGACTTAAGACATAGATGGGAATTGATCACTTCTCAGAAATTTTCATAAGTAACTGTTGCTGAGCTTTTTTTTGAAAACTTCCCAAAACTTTAGTAGAATACATATAATAATAATAAAAAAACCTATGTATATTACATACATAATTTTAATTGTATTTCTGGTAGTCTGTAATTTTTCTCAGGTTTTATTATATTTATGTTATTAGACCATAAGCTTCTCAAAGTCAAGGATTCCTATACCACTTGCTTCCTCTATGTACAATAATGATGATATTTTCTCCAGGGGAAGGGTAAAAATTTAACTATTATTTTAAGTTACTCTTATTATAAAGAAGAAAGATGAAAATTAACATAATAAATGGTGAAATAAGAATGTAAGCAAACCCTTTCTTTCTACATTTTGTATGTTCTAAGAGTGTAGTGTAGTGTAGTTTATATCTGGGGGAAGCTAGAGTTGTCTGGAATACTAAGATGGCAAATATTTATTCATATTTCTTTTTTTTTCTGTAGAAGATAAATACTTTATATTGTTTCTCAATTACATCAACAAAATGGAAATGTAATAGAAAAAAGAAACCTAATATATCCCTAAGGCACTGAAAAGTAGCATAATTTTGGAAAACAAAAATATTAATTAGTCCATCCATCCCAAAGAGATGGGCTGCATTTTCATTAAATATCTGGCATTGACTTAACAAATATAAGCAGGCTGGCATCCCTAACCTCATAAGCCTTACAGACCATTCAGACAGCTCTTCATTCTAAGAAACTTCTGACTAATAAGTTGGCTAATCATTGGTCTTCAAACCCATTTTGGAAATATATTTTTATTCTACTCTAGTTCTTAAAAAGTAAAAATTTATTTCAGTGTTTCAAACAGAATGAAAAAAAAAATCTATTAACTGTTCCTTATTTAGTAACTTCCTCTACATGAAGAGGTCTTTGACAAGGCAATAGGAAATATTAGTGCCTATCAAAGGTTTTTTTTTTTTTTTTTTTAATCAAAGGTTAGTTTCAAGTCATGAACCACTGATTTAAGCTTTATTAAAATTGCACTTGTTCCTGGCTTGGTTTTGCTTATATGTGCTTTCATTTCCCTCAGGCTTATACCTTTTACTGTGTTAGTAATACACTTTTCTGCTACTTCCTCCTTTCTGAGTTCAAGAAAAATGAAATCTCAAATAAGATTAATTTTTGAAAACCAGTACATAGATCCAAAAGGCAGGAAGAATGATGCACACTTGTTTCCTTGCAAGAAAAAAGACAGCTTAGAAATTCAGAGGGAAAAAAAAAAAGTTATTTTCAATGATTACATATTTTTCAGAAGGGCTGGTAGCTTCCTCAAAGCAATTCCTTCTTAAGGTCAAAGAAAAGTCACACCCCTGTCCAAAGATTCTGAATGGCCAGACTAAACTACCACAGTGAGTAGTAATCAGTTGATCATAGTTTCCATCAGCTTGAAAAAGTGGTATAAAAGAAGGAACCTGAAAATTTCTTCCTGACACTTGCGTATTTTGTTCAACATGTAGCTGGCTAATATAAAACAAGTATCTTACTACAGTTTAAGAAATTAATGTTTGTAGATCCTGACACTATATATGTATATATATATGTATATATATATATATATATACACACACATTTATAAATATACAGATTTACATGTTGAACAAAATACGAAAAGTGTCAGGAAGAAATTTTCAGGTTCCTTTAAACCACTTTTTGAAGGTGTTGGCAAAGAATATTGAATATACCATGGACTGCCAAAAGAACGAACAAATCTGTCTTAGAAGAAGTACAACCAGAATGCTCCTTAGAAGCAAGGACAGCGAGACTGTGTCTTACATACTTTGGACATGTTGTCAGGAGGGATCAGGCCCTAGAGAAGGACATCATGCTTGGCAGAGTACAGGGTCAGTGGAAAAGAGGAAGACCCTCAATGAGGTGGATCGACACAGTGGCTGCAGTGATGAGCTCAAGCATAACAACGATTTTAAGGATGGCTCAGGACCCGGGAGTGTTTTGCTCTGTTGTGCACAGGGTTACTATGAGTCGGAACTGACTGGACGGCACCTAACAACAACAACAACATATATACATACACATATATATTATTTATTTATTTTCTTTAGGCTTCACCCTTGCCTTTAAGGCACCCTCCACTTTAGTTGTACTCTGTAAGGGGTCCCCACCGCCGTTGAGTCAATTTCAACTCATAGTGATCCTACAGGACAGAGTAGAACTGCCCCATGGAGTTTCCAAGGAGCACCTGGTGGATTCTAACTGTTGACCTTTTGGTTGGCAGCCTTAGCACTTAACCACTACACGACCTTTAAGTGCTATGGCTGCTAACCAAAAGATCGGCAGTTTGAATCCACCAGGAGCTCCTTGGAAACTCTGTGGGGCAGTTCTACTCTGTCATATAAGGTTGCTATGAGTCGGAATCGACTCGACAGCAGTGGGTCTGTAAGTGATAAAGTGCAGGGATGCAATTTCAGAGATGAGATTGCTGAGTTTTTCTCAAGTTCAAATTCACCAGTAGAAGATATGATGAGGATGAGTTCAGTCAAATAGCTTCCACACACATGGCACGACCAAATGGAGCTTCCATGGTTTTACTGTAACTTCTTGACAGATTAAGTGTTCTTTTCCTTCTTGGGTTTTTTATTTTTGAATGTCTGTCACTTAAAAAGACATTTTCATCCATCTGCGTGCTCAAAGAAAAGGGCACCAATGAAAGGTTTCAAAAAAGCAGTAAGAGACAAAATTAAGTTTATGAAGAAAATGCTTAAAAAAAAAAAAACATTAATTAGGAATAAACAACAAAGAAGGGAAGGGAGAATAAAGGAAGAAACTAAGATGCATTAGTCTTTGCATGTTTTACCAGGTATTTTGGATAAAATATTCCTTACACACTTATGCTTTTGGGTCAGGTTCTTAACATAGGAATGCACGTTTAAATTGCCTGCTAGGATTGAAGTCAAGATTTTTTGGAGAGTGGGAAAGGACCTATATCATCATTGTTCAGCATAAGTAATATTCTGAATAAATAATGACCTGAGTTAGAGCATTCCTAGGGTAAGAATAATGGCACAGGCTCATCCCCAGCATTCCCCAGCCTCCTACCCCAACTGCTTTATTTTTCTCCAGAGAGTTTATTACCATCGCCAACTCATGGCGACCCTGCTTGTGTCAGAGCAGAACTGTGTTCCATATGGTTTTCAATGATTGCTTTTTTGAACATAGATCGCCAAGCCTTTTTTCTGAGGTGCCTCTTGGCCTTTTGATTAGGGGCACATTAACCCTTTGCACCACCCAGGGACTCCATCTGGTATATAATAGCCATCAAATAAATATTTGCTAAATGAGTGACTGGAATGCTGATGTACAAATGAAATAGAAATAAGTCAAAGAATACCTAACCGGAAGGCAAACAACAGTCTCCATGAAAACAAATTACTTATAAATGGCATTCTGGAATAAAATCTATTCATGATTCGGAAGTTAAGTGTTCATAAGGGTAATATAAAATATAGCCATATTTCATTTGCTTTCATCTTAAATGCCATGTTCAAATAAGTTTACACATATTTCAAATGTTTTGTTTTCTATCAAATTTGATAATTTTTATCAATGGAAAGGTCTCATTTCTTTTTTTTTTAAATGGACTGATTTAACCAACAAAGAAACCTCCACCAAAATAAATGTTAAGTACCCGGTTTTCTTCTAAAAACACAGAAATTCATATATGAAGGAGAAATTAGGCACAACCAAAATAGTTTCAGAATGTAAGCTATTTACATAAACAGATTATAATACTTTCAATTTCACATACTATTGCTTTTGTTTCTTAGCCATATTCAATATCTTGATTTCTTATAATACTTGCTCATTTTACTTTCAAAACAATTTTATGTAATTGAGCACATGGGTCTACAAATGATTACATATTGAGAAAATTTTAAATAACATGAAATGCTATATATTATTAAGCGAGATATAATAAAATTTCCATTTAAATGCATGCTTTCTTAGCTTAATATGAACAAAGCATATTTCCACAGAAGTAGTTTTGGAAATCCTATGAATAAATTTTATTATAATAGATATAGTATTTGCATGAATCAGTATATTTAAATCAAACAATAAAAGTGTTGCTCATTGAAATAATTTCCTTGAGAAGAAAATTAAGTTGTCACAATATCACACTATGAATTGTTGCACTATTGCACAAGATTTTTAGCAGCTGATATGCAAATTGTTTTGTGTTTATGTGTGGGTGTGTGTACTAAATTAGGGCACTGTTACAAATTGTATGCAAAAAGATAGGGACCAAACCAGCATGAAACAATCTGAAACACAGTATTTTTTTTCAGTGGTGGTTAGAAAGACCTGGGCCTAGAAAGAATAGAGAACTGGGGGTGTGTAAACTGCACGGGGCTGCCACCTCCATACACACATGACCTTCCAGTGTTGTCTCTTGTTTTTTATGTAACACAAACATCATTTATGAGACTTATTGTCCTTTTCAAAGATACAGTAGACTAAATTCCTTTTCATATGTTTATAACACTTCCGGTTTTGGGATATGTTATTTTATAAATGACTTTCATTACT
Organism: Loxodonta africana; assembly: GCF_030014295.1. Lineage (NCBI taxonomy): Eukaryota > Metazoa > Chordata > Mammalia > Proboscidea > Elephantidae > Loxodonta > Loxodonta africana. The sequence continues at coordinate 194,440,394 of NC_087342.1, forward strand.
TCCAGTATCACTTTGATAAGGAAAGGCCACCCTGAGGTCTATCTTCACAGCAACTTGTTTCCCAAATAAGAGTAAGAGAGCAACAACGTTATCTGTACTGCACTGGACATAACTCCCAGAACACCTCTTTACTTCTCTAATAATTTATATTTGTATTGATATTTATTCCAGACATTGTGATGTTGATTATTTAATTCATATATTTAAAAATATTCAAATCAATGTCTGTATATGCTTTACATGCTGGCTGCCAGCAGGTATAAGTTCCCAGAAGGCAGAAACAGATTATCTAGTACACTGGAAAATTTTTAGAACAGTTCTCACATGTCAAAAAATTTTCAAGATGATCATGTTATTCAAATATGTCTTGTTAATTGTTCTTGGCTTTTAAATTCCTTAATATTACCCACAAAAGATTTTTAAGCCTTTTTTTAAAAGAATATTTTCTGGTCTCTTGTTGCCCTTCTGATACTTTTAGTACAGGGCTCATCTAATTTGACTCCTCCCCTCAAATTTTTCTGTTGGTGTCACTTGTCCTTTTGTCTTATGCCACAGATTCAACTATTCCCTGCTTATTAAAATATGGATTTCTCCATTTGTTTAATTCTATCACTATTTACTTCTGAGAATATATTCTCTCTTATATATCTTCAATAATTTGGCTCTATTGGTATCTTTCCTCTGATCAACAAACATGCTCAAGTTTCTACCACAGTCACTGTATCTTTTTTAACTTAAAAAAAAACTAATAATCTTTGTCCCATCAGTGATAAATTTCTGGAATGAAGCAAATCCTTGAGATATTGCTTCTAACTACTATCTTCATGCCCAGCTGTTCTATTGAATATTCCCTTCCCAAACTCAACCATGTTGTTGTTGTTAGGTGCTGTCAAGTCCATTTTGACTCATAGCAACCCTATGTACAACAGAACAAAACACTGCCTAGTCCTTCGCCATCCTCACAATTGTTGTTATGCTTGAGCCCATTGTTGCAGCCACTGTATCAATTCATTTTGTTGAGGGTCTTCCTCTTTTTTGCTGACCCTCTACTTTACTGGCACTGGGGTGGGGCTACTTTACCGAGCATGATGTCCTTCTCCAGGGACTGATCCCTCCTGATAACAGGTCCAAAGTATGTGAAACATAGTCTTACCATCCTTGCTTCCAAGGAGCGTTTTGGTTGTACTTCTTCTAAGACAGATTTGTTCATTCTTTTGGCAGTCCATGATATATTCAATATTCTTCATTACCACCAGAATACAAAGCTGTCAATTCTTCAGTCTTCCTTACTCATTGTCCAGCTTTTGAATGCATATGAAGCGACTGAAAACACCATGGCTTGGGTCAGGGACACCTTAGCCTTCAAAGTGACAACTTTGCTTTTCAACACTTTAAAGAGGTCTTTTGCAGCAGATGTGCTCAATGCAATGCGTCTTTTAATTTCTTGACTGCTGCTTCCATGGGTGTTGATTGTGGATCCAAATAAAATCACTTTTTAAAAATGTCATTCCTTCTGTGAAACATTTCATAACATGGAGGAACCTGGAAGGCATTATGCTGAGTGAAATTAGTCAGAGGCAAAAGGACAAATATTGTATAAGACCACTATTATAAGATCTTGAGAAATAGTATAAACTGAGAAGAACATATACTTTTGTGGTTACGAGGGGGGAAGGGAGGGAGGGTGGGAGAGGGTTTTTTATTGATTAATTAGTAGATAAGAACCGCTTTAGGTGAAGGGAAGGACAACACTCAATACATGGAAGGTCAGATCAATTGGACTGGACCAAAAGCAAAGAAGTTTCCGGGATAAAATGAATGCTTCAAAGGTCAGCGGAGCAAGGGCGGGGGTTTGGGAACCATGCTCTAAGGGGACTTCTAAGTCAATTGGCAAAATAATTCTATTATGAAAACATTCTGCATCCCATTTTGAAATGTGGCATCTGGGGTCTTAAATGCTAACAAGCGGCCATCTAAGATGCAGCAATTGGTCTCAACCTACCTGGAGCAAAGGAGAATGAAGAACACCAATGTCACATGACAACTAAGAGCCCAAGAGACAGAAAGGGCCACATGAACCAGAGACCTACATCATCCTGAGACCAGAAGAACTAGTTGGTGTCCGGCCACAATCGATGACTGCCCTGACAGGGAGCACAATAGAGAACCCCTGAGGGAGCAGGAGATCAGTGGGATGCAGACCCCAAATTCTCATAAAAAGACCATACTTAATGGTCTGACTGTGACTAGAGGAATCAGGGCAGGCATGGTCCCCAAACCTTCTGTTGGCACAGAACAGGAACCATTCCCGAAGACAACTCATCAGACGTGAAAGGGACTGGACAGTGGGTAGGAGAGAGATGCTGATGAAGAGTGAGCTAATTATATCAGGTGGACACTTGAGACTGTGTTGGCATCTCCTGTCTGGAGGGGGGATGGGAGGATAGAGAGAATTGGAAGCTGGCAAAATTGTCATGAAAGGAGAGACTGGAAGGGCTGACTCATTAGGGGGAGAGCAAGTGGGAGTATGGAGTAAGATGTATATAAACTTGTATGTGACAGACTGACTTGATTTGTAAACGTTCACTTGAAGCTCAATAAAAGTTAATAAAAAAAAAATGTCATTCTTGGATTCTTATATTTTCTGTCTCTGATTGACACCCAATCGTCCTAGTAGGGCCAGGTCAGGCAGAAGTTCAACATCACATTCAACACTTTAGCTTCCTTGCTCCCAGAAACCTCCAAGGCATGTAAATTCTTTCTCCATTATGTTTCCACATCCATTTTTGCATTCCCTATTAAAAGCTCTAATCTCCTCTTACTTGTTTTAGTGTAACAGTTTTTAAACATTCTTTTTTAAAAATCACAAACTTACAGAAAATTTGAAAATACAGTACACAGGTTTTTTTTTTTTCCACTTAACCATGTGAGAGTAAGTTGCTGATCTGATGCCTCCATCATCTAGAACACTTTAGGGTGCATTTCCTACAAATAAGAACACTTTCCTCTACAATGCAAAACAATCATCAAAATTGGGAAAATTACTCTGATATATTACTACCATCTAAAAAACTCAGGATCCATTCAAGTTTTGTAAACTGGCCTAATCATGTCCTTTATATCAAAATTATCGAATTCAGAGTCATGTGTCATATTTAGTCATCTCGTCTCTTTGGTCTCCTTCAGCCTTCCCTTCAATTTTATGACCTTAATGTTTCTGAAGATTACAGGCGAGAAATGTTGTAGAATGTTTATAATTTGGATTTGTCTGATCTTTCCTCATGGTTAGATTAAGGTTATGTATTTTTGGCAGGAATATCACAAAAGTGATGCCGTGCTCTTCTCCTTGCACTCTTGTGGTGCTGTTCACTTTGATCACTTGATTAAAGTATCTGCCAGGCTTTTCCTCTTTGCAATTAATGAGTTCTTGTGGGGAGATACTTTGAAACCATGTAAACATCCTGTTTCTAATCTCTTTTTTATTTATATTTATTTATATCTGGAAAGACTCATGGCTTCCTATTTTATCCAGTGTTATAACCCATTACTATCATTATTTATTCTAACGCTCAAATTGATTTCTATTCAGTCCATGGAGGTCTGTCAGTGGACTGAGCTACGGGAACATACACACACAATTTCATCTATGTTTATTTTCTATACCTATCTCTTTATATATGTGAGAACCATGAAATCACATCAATACTTCCAATTCCAATCCAACAATTCGGGGTTCATTCTAGTTTTCTCCCTTTCCATATTTGTACCCCCTTCTCTGACTTCGAGAAACCTTGCTATCATTTTCCTTAATTCATTTATGTATCTGATCAGTCTTCTGGTAGGTATTCTCTGCTGTCACCTCCTTCCCTGTGTAGCTGCCCTCCTCACCAGACTCAGACTTAGGCACCCTGCACCTGGCAGCTCTCTGTGTGGAAGTCCTTCTAGTCTGATTAGACTCTGACACTGTGCATGGACCGTCCTCCTGGTGAAAACCTTCCTTATCCCACTTGACTCTGATTCCCCAATGTCAAGCTCCTCACCTTGCTTGAGCTCTGACTTCTCACAGCAGGATGTGCCATCCCCTGCCCCTGTGTCGATGGCTTTCTGAAACTGCTCAGTCTCGCCTATGCCAGGCTGCTCAGGCTCTGACAAGGTACGCTGAGCCCCATGGCTGCTTCTCCATTCCTACTGGCATGAATGTCTAACTTGCTCTCATCCACTCCAATGGTTTTAGGAGATTTATTCAGAAAATGAAGGAAGCTAAGTATAAAATCCAAAAACCCAGTGCTGTTGAGTTGATTCCGACTCATACTGACCCTATAGGACAGAGTAGAACTGCCCCATAGAGTTTCCAAGGAGCACCTGGCAGATTCGAACTGCTGACCCTTTGGTTAGCAGCTATAGCACTTAACCACTACGTCACCAGGGTTTCCGAAGGGAAGTATGGTGGTTAATTTGATGTGTCTACTTAGCTAGGGTATGGGGCCCAGTTGTTTCATAAAATAATAGCCTAGATGCTGTTATGAAAGGATACATGTGATTAAATCAGTTACCCTTTAGCAAAGTAGATTACCCTTCATGATGTGGGTGGGCCTCAACCAATCAGTTGAAGGCTTTAAGAACAAAAATGGAGTTTTCCATAGGGAGTATTCTGTCTCCAGACTATAAACAAACATCTTCCCAGAACTCCACTCTTCCCATTGCCTGAACTACAGATTTTGGGACACAAGACTGTAGGAATGCCTTCCCCAGCACCTGATCTATGAATTTTGGGACACAAGACTGACAGAATCTCTAGTGTATTGCATGAGCTACAGATTTTGGACTTACCAATCCCCACAATCATGTGAGCCAATTCCTTAAAATTAATCTGTGTGTGTGTATATATATATATATATATTTACTGCATCAATCTAACATGTTGTTATCATTGTTAGGTGCCGTTGAGTTGGTATCGACCCATAGTGACCGTATGCACACAGAATGAAACACTGCCCAGTCCTGCGTCATCCTCACAATTGTTGTCCTGCTTGAACCCATTGTTGCAGCAACTATGTTAATCCATCTCATTGAGGGTCTTCCTCTTTTTTGCTGACCCTCTACTTTATCAAGCATGATGTCCTTCTCCAGGGACTGATCTACCCTGACAACTCATCCAAATATGTGAGATGTAGTCTCACCATCCTTGCTTCTAAAGAGCATTCTGGTTGTACTTCTTCCAAGAGAGATTTGGTTGTTCTTTTGGCAGTATGTAGTATATTCAGTATTCTTTGCCTGACAATTCAAAGGTGTCAATTCTGCTTTGGTTTTCCTTATTTATTTTACAGCTTTTGCATGCATATGAGGCGACTGAAAACACCATGGCTTGGGTCAGGCGCACCTTAGTCCTCAAGGTGACATCTTTGCTTTTCTACACTTTAAATAGGGCTTTTCCAGCTGATTTGCCCAATGCAATGTGTCTTTTTGGTTTCTTGACTGCTGCTTTTGTGGCTGTTGATTGTGGATCCAAGTCAGATGAAATCCTTGACAACCTCAGTCTTCTCTCCGTTTATCATGATGTTGCTTGTTGGTCCAGTTGTGAAGATTTTTGTTTTCTTTATGTTAAGGTGTAATCCATACTGAAGGCTGTGGTCTTTGATCTTCATCAGTAAGTGCTTCAAATCAATCTAACATATATGCTGTTAAATGATTTCCCCCGGGAGATACTACATACAGCTGTGATTAAGCCACTTCCCTCTTCAAAAGCTTTCAGTGATTTGCTGTTAAATTCATAATGCAATTTGAAATGAAGGCCCTATAAAATGTGACCATAAACCTTCTAGCTTTTCCCCTTCTGAATCCATATTAAGGAGGGTTAGTAATTGTAATTCTTTAGATATATAGTATACTTTTAAGTCCTGTAGCTTTTGTTTTACCTGATTACTTGTAATGTGAATTGCCTTCCCTTTCATATTTAACTTTCAAAATAATATCTATCTTTAAATGTGCAGTTTAAATATTACTTCCTTCATAAAATCCTTCTCTTAGTTTCTCAAACACAAGTACTTATGTTTAATATTAATGATGACAATACTAGCAACAATAGTTTTAATAGCTGCCATTTATTGGAAATGTCTCCCTTATGAGGTACTTTACTAGCAAGTTCATATGTATTATTTCTGGTTCTTACATTAATTCTGAAAATTAATGGTTTTCAAACCCATTTTCATTTTATATACAAGAAAATTTAAGCACAGAGAGGTTAGGTAACTTGCTAAAGGCCTAATAGCTAGTAAATAGCAGAGGGAGGGCTTAAATCTACAACTTTCTGAATGCCAGGCTAATGTTCTTTGCATTGGGATAAAATCTTTGCTCATTCCACTTGTTCCCAGCAACCTTGCCTTCTTTTGGACACAGCACATTTTGCACCCTATTTTATTTAAATTTCACGTATAACTTAAAAGGGACAAAGCTCCAAGAGGGCAAGTATCATATCTATTCAATTTCACATTCCTACCACCATGGAAACATACCCATGAAGGACATTCAGCAGGAAGTGGAAAGAATAACCATGTACTGAGAGAGTCAGGAAGCTTGGCTTGTAATACTGGCTTTGCCACAAGCCACAGGCTATGAAATGACATTTTAAGTAGATATTTAACTCCCCTGAAATGATGTTTCCATATTTGTAAAGGACGCTGGTTAGACTGTTTGACTTTTATAACCTCTATCCAAACTTATCCAAACTATTCAAAAATGGCTGCAGCAGTACATCAACAGGGAACTTCCAGAAATTCAGGCTGGTTTCAGAAGAAGACGTGGAACCAGGGATATCATTGCTGATGTCAGATGGTTCCTGGCTGAAAGCAGAGAATACCAGAAGGATGTTTACCTGTGTTTTACTGACCATGCAAAGGCATTCAACTGTGTGGATCATAACAAACTATGGATAACACTGTGAAGAATGGGAATTCCAGAACACTTAATTGTGCTCACGAGGAACCTTTGCATAGACCAAGAGGCAGTTGTTCGGACAGAACAAGGGGATACTGATTGGTTTAAAGTCAGGAAAGGTGTGAGTCAGGGTTGTATTCTTTCACCATACCTATTCAATCTGTATGCTGAACAAATAATGGGAGAAGCTGGACTATACGAAGAAGAATGGGGCATCAGGATTGGAGGAATACTCATTAACAATCTGCGTTATGCAGATGACACAACCTTGCTTGCTGAAAGTGAAGAGGACTTGAAGCACTTACTAATGAAGATCAAAGACCACAGCCTTCAGTATGGATTACACCTCAACATAAAGAAAACAAAAACCCTCACAACTGGACCAATGAGCAACATCATGATAAAAGGAGAAAAGATTGAAGCTGTCAAGGATTTCCTTTTACTTGGATCCACAGTCAACAGCCATGGAAGCAGCAGTCAAGAAATCAAAAGACTCACTGCATTGGGCAAATTTGCTGCAAAGGACCTCTTCAAAGTGTTGAAGAGCAAAGATGTCACCCTGAAGACTAAGGTGCCCCTGACCCAAGCCGTGGTATTTTCAATCACATCATATGCATGTGAAAGCTGGACAATGAATAAGGAAGACTGAAGGAGAGTTGACGCCTTTGAATTGTGGTGTTGGTGAAGAATATTGAATATACCATGGACTGCCAAAAGAACGAACAAATCTGTCTTGGAAGAAGTGCGGCCAGAATGCTCCTTAGAGGCAAGGATGGCGGGACTGCGCCTTACATACTTTGGACATGTTGTCAGGACGGATGAGTCCCTGGAGAAGGGCATCATGCTTGGCAGAGTACAGGGCCAGTGGAAAAGAGGAAGACCCTCAACAGGATGGATTGACACAGTGGCTGCAGCAGTGAGCTCATGCATAACGATTGTAAGGATGCCTCGGGACCGGGCAGTGTTTCGTTCTGTTGTGCATAGGGTCGCTATGAGTTGGAACCGACTCGACGGCACCTAACAACAACAACAATCCAAACTAAATCCTTGACTCACTTGATTTTAATGAGTAATTAAATAAATAACTTTAAAATAAAAAGTAATAAAAAAATCCTCTCACATATACTTTCTTCTTTCCATATATTTGGGAATATATGGTTTTACGGCACTTTCAGTTTTAAGAAACTATTCCATTAAAACATCTAAATCGATCATCATCCTCAGTGTAGAAAAGTTACATAGTTTTTGGTTGTTTTTTTTTTATGTCAAAAGCCAATAGAATCCATCTCCACACCACTCATAAGCACTCATAAAAGGATGAGGAAAAAAAAAAAAAATATGTTAAGACAGTAACAAAAAATGAAAAGGAATATTTTAATCTAAAAATGATCTACAACTAACACATACAAAGAAAGTGTTCCTATAATATTTAGCTTCAACTTTATAATTCATAATGGCTTGAATCTTAAATAACAGGTTGTTTTTGCTAGGCGCTGTCAAGTTGATTCTGACTCACAGTCACCCTATAAGGCAGAGTGGAACTGCCCCACAGGGTTTCCAAGGCTGTAATCTTTATGAAAGCAGACTGCCATGTCTTTCTGCCATGGAGCGGCTGGTGGGTTTGAACTACTAACCTTTTGGTTAGCAGCTGAGTGCTTAACCACGGTGCCACTACGGCTCTTTAAGTAATGGGTAGGGAGTTGGATATACATATTTTTTCTATCAGGTTCTAACCATTCATGTACTTAGGATCACAAAATCCTTTACCAGTGTGTTCTTGTACTTTTATTTTTCCCCGTCTCATCCTCGTTTTCTCAAGACTCTTTGCATTTGAGATAATTGTTGCCTAAACATTTTCCCCACTGCTTATTGTATTTCTAAACTCCTGCTGGCTCCTTTACTAGCAATGTTCTTCACTCAGGAGATATGCCTTTATTCTATAATAAATTTTGAGGTAAGGTGGCAAGATGAATGTGCATGTCTTTTCCTTTTCTTAGATTGGTGCTCATTTTATTGCAGTTTTTACTGAGCATAATATAACAATTTTTGGAATGACCTACAGATACCTCTATTAGGCTTCTTCTTTCTTTTCCCCTACTTTCTATTGTTTTCCAGATTTGATTCTGCACATTGCTAATATGGGCAAAGAGTATTTAATGAAATGGGACTAAGGCCAGGTTTTTACGGATATGTAGAATGTCCCCAAGGTCTACTCTTTGAATACTACCTTAATCTTCTGTGCAATGCTCTTTCTACTTACCACCACAATTCTCAAGGTATATATTATCATTTATTTTCATTCTTCAGTCTTTATTTTCCTTTTGTTCCACACCTAACATATGTCCTCAAACATTTAATCTTGCCTATTCTACAGAGGCCATCAGGTTTGTGCAAGCCTGAATTACACTTGTGTAAGATGTAAAAAGATGGTGAAAATATGAACAGGTAATGGAAAAACATAATTGTTTCATAATTCCGTAAAAACACCAGAAAACCAAACTCGATGCCATCCAATTGATTCTAACTCCTAACAACCCTATAAGACAGAGTAGAATTGCCCCATAGGGTTTCCAAGGAGCAATGGATTCGAACTGTTGACATTTTATTTAGGAGCCAAATGCTTAACAACTATGCCACCAGGGCTCCAAGCTCATAATTCCATAGGGACTAATAAGTACAATGAATCAGAGTATAATCAGGCAAATGTCTAAATGAGCTATTAATTCTTAGAAAGTTCTCAAAAGTGTTTTCAACAAATTCTTTCAGAACTATTTTAAATCCCTAAATAGTCTCATATTCTTTAACGACAGAAGGCTCAGGGAAGAGGTAGCCTTCTGGCCACTGTATCTTATACTTCCCCTTGAAGGTGCCCTCATGTCCTGTCCGAGTCAATAGGACCATGTCATTTTGACTATTAAATATGTCTCCAGAATGTATCTGCCTTAAAAGGGACATTTCTGAAAATATATTCATGATGTTTGATAATGCCCTACCAGAAAACTTTTTATTTTCATACTGAGAAATTTCATACTGAAGCTGACCAAACTTACATGGTGTTAGCTTAAAATGGTGTCAGGCAATAACCTCATGTTACCTGAATAAGTGTGGTTTTGCCTATGTGGAAAAATGCTAATTGTCCAGAGGAGGAATCTCATTAGATCTGGATAGCAACATTAAAAAAAAAAAATGCCCCTTTTGTTTTTGCCAAACCACATACATCATAAAAGTTTGGGTTTTTTTTTTGCATATATATTTCTTTCACAACTGCATAACAAAAATTATGTCCTTCTGAAGTAAGATGCAAAAAGATTATAATAATTGTAATAGTGATAAAAATAGCAGCTAACCCTTCTGTAGTACTTACGACATGATAGGCACTATTCAGGCAATTTAGATATATAATTTTTTTTTAATCTTCAGAATAATAGTAAAGGAGTTGTCTCATGGATTGAATTCTGTCCCCTCAAAATATATGACAACCTGGCTAGGCATGATTCCCAGTACTGTGTGACTGCCCACCATTTTGTCACCTGATGTGATTTTCCCATGTTGTAAATCTTACCTTTATGATGTTAATGGAGTAGGATTAGAGGCAGTTATGTTAATGAGGCAGGACACAATCTACAAGATTAGGTTGTGTCTTAAGGCAATCTCTCTTGAGATATAAAAGAGACAAGGGAGCAAAGAGACAGTGGGGATTTCAAACCACCAAAAAACAAGAGCCAGGAGAATAGCATGCCCTTTGGACTTGGGTTCCCTGCACTGAGAAGCTCTTAGCTTAGGGGTTGACTGATGACAAGGACCTTCCCCCAGAGTCCACAGAGAGAGAAACCCTACTCCTGGAGATGGCATCCTGAATTCGGACTTCTCGCCTCCTGTGCTATGAGAGAATAAATTTCTCTTTGTTAAAGTTGTCTACTTGTGGTATTTCTGTTATAGCAGCACTAGTTAACTAAGATAGGTAGGAACATGATTTTTCTATTTTGGGGATGAAGGATTAAATTATAAAATGCCAAAGAACTAGTAAGGAATAGAGTCAGTACTTGAACCCAGACAGCCTGGGGCCAGAGCCCTTACTCTTACTCACTACCCCACACTGCCAACCCTAGAGGCAGAAGTACACAGGACTATATTGTTAAACAACAAATAACTACCACAGATAGACTCTTTCTTCGTACCTCTGAGATTCTGGCTAACTTTTTATGTCACATAGTAAGATCAATTTCCATGATCTCAATCTTCCTGTAGTCTAAATAAATATTGTATTTGTCATTGTAATTTTACTTGTATTGAGACAGGAACAAAATGGCGCTTGAACTACTCGTGGTAAAGCAAATAAATAATTGAATTAGAATATTATTTACAGCTATCTTTACTCAGTTATAGAAATATGGCAAGACAATATCTAAAGACTCTCTGGGAGGTTAACGTGAGATCCTTTTACATTTCTGGGTCTATTTTAAACACAGAAAAGCATAGCTGATATGCACCTAAATGTCTTCTGTCATTATCTTCTAAAAATTTCAATTCTTAACTCCTGGTCCATGAGCTAAAATTTTAAAATAAAATGAATACTTTTACATTATATGTATTTCCATATATTTTCTTTTTCCCTCCTTTAAGACACTTTAGTTTGTTTTCTTTAACTATCATGAGAAATTTTCATATTTGAATTGAAAAGTGTACTTTCCTGTGAAGCCTCTTTATTCCTTCTCACGGGTCAAAGGAAAACAATCTTTCTTTATTGCTGTTACAAATCAAGAGTTAAATACAAATGCTTAATCGAGCAGATTGATGATTAGATGGAGAAAAATGATGGAAGGAAAGATGCCAGCACAAACAGAATATGCCCTTTCATTTTTAGTCCCAACAAATTGAGTGTTGCTCATGAATGTGGGTCTGACGTTAACTCTGGCAGCAAATCACTAGAGAATCAACCCTTTGAGGAGGGCCACGTCAGCATGCAGGAAGATTCTTCTTGCTTCTCTTGCTAGAATACATCAAGTAGCTTTCTCTCTCTTTTCAGTGCAATAAAATAACTCTTACATGATGGATTATAAGGACAGCAGATACAAGAGACTCTTCCCCCACTCTGAGCACTAGAACTCATTTAAAGATGAAAATGTTTTTTCTTCTCAAAGAAACTAGAAAACTAAACCACAATATGCAGCGTCAGTAGGGATTGCCCTGGTCATTAGCCACCTCAGATCTAATTTCTTGACATCAGTTGAATTAATGGAAAAAAACAAACAAACAAAAAAAGCAAGCCATCTTTAATCAAACTGCCCTACTGATGGATATGGCCCAGTCTCTATGCCTATACTGTTATACATGCACGAGCTACCTTGATTCTTTTTATGTTTTTGTCTACCGCAGAGAGCAACAGAGGTTATTAAATAAGCAACTTAGCTATTTTGAGCTGATACTGTTGAGGTTTTCCTAATACGTTGGCTGATCAGCAGCACAAGACTTTTCAAACTCTAAATGGCTGAAGTAAGCCCTTCTAAGGTTTCCTAAATCCTTCCTATTCTCATAACAAGATTCCTCCAGTGAAGTACTAGGGGATGGAAAATAGCACCCAAGTGAGGCTGAGGACTTGGCTGGCAGTGTAACTGGTCCCTACTGCAAATACTCTGTAATAGAAATGCCACATTTAATTAGCCCTGAAGCAGGGAACAAAGCTCTTTCATCTTAGAAAGGGGGAAATGAGTTAAAAAAAAAAAAAAGCAGCAGCAGCAGCAGCAGCAGCAGCAGCAAACATCCTACCTTTTGTAGCAATTCGTACACACTGGGTTTTAGTTTCCTGTTGGAGTAAAAATGAAAGAAAATAGTCAGTGCACAGACAATGTGCCCTGTTTCATGAACTATATTATGAGGATCAATCTGAGGTTATAAAATAGGATTATAAGGAATAGAATTCTGGCACTGAAAAACTTAAAAAAGTTTATATATATATATATATATATGCTCTCAGGGAAATTAAAAAAAAAAAAAAAACTCTAAAATAAGACCTTTTAAAAAAATTTCCAGTCTTTTTTAAGATGCAGGTACCTGTTTTAACCTTGTAATGAAAAAGGCTCTTGTGTCTGGAACAAAGAGTACAGCATTATACTTGCATTTAGTGGACTTTTTGAACTCTCAGAAAGAAACTGTGTTTGCAAAGCTAACACAAATCAGGCGCAAAAATAAATATCATTTTCACTTCATATCTGTAGACTCAGACCACACCTGAATTTTGCATGCTTTCACTTGGATCCTAGCATGACTAAAGAGCTAAATGATAGTACATGTACTTAGAAAGCTCATCAACAAGTTGTAGCATACTTGCACTTAAATTTATCTATTATTATTCATATTTTTTATTTATTTAACTGTTAGGAGGAAAACATTTCTCATTATAAATAATTTTCCTTCTCTTGCCAGGCAGATGGGGTGGAGGCAGCAGAAGCAGATGAAGGAAAGGGCAGGAATTATTTCAAATCTTATTCTTTTCTTACTTTTTTTTTTTTTTTTTAATGTTCTGGCGTGACAGTAGAGGGTGGAAAATGTGTTGACACTGGCTACTTCTAGGCCCACACCTCACTCCTCCAGGACTTGGTTCATTTAATGTTTATCTTTAAATTTGAAAAGATGCCAAAGCCCATGCACAAAACAGAGGCTATTTGTTGCCAAGATGCATTTATAATTCCATCTTGAGTAGTTTTATGCGTTGACAAGCCAAAAAAGTTTATAAATTTCTCTAAAGCATTTATTATTTTAAAATTAGACACAATAAAGCATTGAAGAGGAGGTTAGTAATTAAAAAATAAAACTTTGCACTTCTGTTACTTAATTGTGACCTGAGGACTTCACAGCAAACTGTAAGAGACAATTCCACATTCCAGTAATGCCCAAAGAGACTGTGATTTCCTAAAAGCAATTGCTGTTGACTACATCGGCATTATCAGCCTCTGCTGATGGGAGCCACGTTAATTTTAAAACTCTTTGCCAAGGTAACTGTGAAATACATTGTTGCTATTCGGTACTTTGATTATACCACAGTGTAGATATATTAGCAATTAGAAGAGAAAATTTATATCAAAGTGTTTAAATGGTGCCAGAGACATTAATTAACACTCCTCTCATACCACAGACCAAGTAACAAAAGTTAATTTGGAATCTCTCACCTCTCTAAAGATAAAAACCAAACACTATATTTTCTACCCCTATGCTGCTTTGTTTTTGGAACAAAATAATAATTCTGTAGTCTTCTGCCCAGTTGTACCAGTGGTATAGGATGATGTCTATGTGGGAAGTGGGCGCCTGACTCACCTCTAGACTCCCAGTTATACAGAAATAAGCTAGAAGAAAAGAAAAGTGTCTTCAACCATGTGCACTGTCTGGCTTTTCTAAGTATATCTTAGAAGATGCTTTGCCACTTTTCATTGATATACAATGTGAGCTAACCATATAGGTAAGCAGAATGATAAAAGCTTTATTTCAAAAGCAGTCCAAAAGCCAATCAAATGCCCAATGTTCTCATGGCCTCTACAGAAATGCAAATGGTTGTCATGAATATCTTCTAATTAAATTATTGCAAGATATAATATGACTGATGCAAGTAATACCACATTATTTCACATCATCTGTCAGGTTCCCACCTTAGGGACTCAATTACTCAAATCCAGTGATTTCCTACATAGTTATTGTTCTGTGCTGTTGAGTGGATTCCAGCTCATAGCGACCTTATACAACAGAGCAGAATTGCCCCATAGGGTTTCCAAGGCTGTAATCTTTATGGGAACAGACTGCCACCTCTTTCTCCTGTGCAGCGCCTGGTGGGTTCGAACCGTTGACCTTTTGTTTAGCAGCCGAGTGCTTAACCACTGTGCCACAAGGGCTCCTTTCCTATATAGTTACAAGTGTTAAAAATGTCATTCTTGAATTGGATTTTAAATTGTAGAAGTTTCTATTCTCAACATTTTTTCCCCTATCACTCTGTAAAAAATAAAAATAAGCAAATAAATAAGTTTAAGGAAAGAAAATTTCTCAAGGAAAACAGCATGGGGCATAAAAGACCAGGTTGTTTCCCCACATATGGAACCACTGGTTAGCTTCTAACTTCCTGTTGTGTTTTCCTCTTCAATATTCATTTGGAATCAGCAGCAGTGTTCAAAAACAGCTGTGTCCAAAATGGGAAAAGGAGGGGCAACCAGGCAAAGGGAAAGCCGGCTTCTCTTACGGCACAGCATCCAGCCACCTTCAGGCAGCCTTCTGTTTAGATTCTGTCCGATGTGCCAGAGAGCCCTATTACTTTGTAATCAGAGGACTGTTACTCATTATTTACTATTTGGCTTGTACTCCTGAAAAGTTTATAACGGTTTAGTAGCCTGCTATGGAATGCACATTTTGTTTATCCTGCAGAAAATTTAATCTTTTAAAGTGTGCCATTACTGAGAAAAGAAGCCTGAACAATGCCTGATATTGGGGTGGGGCCCTGGCAGCAGCACACCCACCTTCTCAAATAATTTTACTCACAATTGCTACTGTGGGCTTTCCTAAAGAAAACCCAGGTGGAGACAGTTATTAGAAAATAGGTATCCTATAAAAAGTAACTGCCTTGCGGCTGTAGCCCTATGGTAGGCCCCAAACTGTGGGCACTGTCGGAAACAGAAACAATTCCCTTGACACGCATTTTTTTTTTTTTTTGACAAATGCTACTGAGTATATATAAAGTTTAACTCCTGCTTTCCCTCAGAATAGGAAAAAAAAAATATTGGTGGAAACTCACCTTCTCCACACTGCTCATTGCCTGGAAATAGATGTTGTAGCCTTTGCGTGGGGCCAAAGGTGGGTTCCAAAATCCCTGGTAGGTCCTATTGTCCCCTACTGTGAATGGAGCAGGTTCGGGTAGATTCCCTGGGGGTAGCTCTGCAGCAAAGTAGTATGGTGCACCCCCACTCATGGCATTTTGGTATGTGACAGGAACCTGGTAGCATTCCATCGCCCCAGCTTCTCTCTTGGTTCGGTGTGGGTGCAGTTCTTCCACAACAATCTGATAGGCACTGTTTGCAAAAAGAAAAATGCACATTTAGAGATTGGAGATGCTAAGATTTTTCAGTAAAGGAGCAGGGCTTTTAATATTAACACACAATAATGAAGAGTATTCCTGGCCGACGCACCTCACATACAACCGCCACCTGTTTGTCGGTGGAGGCTTGTGTGTGGCTGAGATGTTGAATAGGTTTCAGTGGAGCTCCCAGACTAAGACGAACTAGGAAGAAAGGCCTGTAGATCTACTTTAGGAAAACCAAGTGAAGCACAACAATCTGATCTACAACAGATCATGGGGACGGCCAAGACCAGGCGTTATTTCATTCCGTTATGCGTGGGGTCACCATGAGTCGTCAGGGTCTGACTCCATAGCAACTAACAACAACTAAGTTAGTCTTAACCCTCTGCATTCATATTTCCAGCTTTTTTGCACTAAAATGGAATTTCATGTGGACTCTGCTCTCCCCCAGCTTCAGTAGGGTTACTAAGGAACATAATAAAGTAAGAAAAACCACCATAGAATTCGCCACATTTTTAAAATGTTGAGAAATAAGCCATCCTAATAAGGAACCTGACATTAACAAAAGACACATAATAGATTAAGTTCTTTGTCTGATATTTTAAAAGGTTTAAAGTTAACATTTTCTTTTGAAGTGATATTATGGAAGGCCCAGCTCCAAGGCCCAACAGAATGACTGCCTCAGGGAAGTGCCTGAAGCACCAGTCCGCAGTTGTCATAGCATTAGAGACAGAATGTGCTGACAGGCTTCTCCACCTCTTGACCTTGCTATGGCATCTACGTTGGCTCAGAGCTATGCAGATCTAAAGTACAAGTGACATGCTGCAATACAGGCACAGATGGACAGAAATCTGTCCTCACCACTGAAAGGCACCAACTCCTCCTTTTAGAGTTGTTAATAATAAAATGTTACAAATTGTAGAAACAAATGGCATTTGGCCTATTAAAGCTCTAACCTAAATCTTCTAATACCTTTCTTAGCAGTCTTAAAGCATTTCTACAATAGCTATTATTTTATAAAGGGGAGAAAAGAAAGAAAAAATAATGCAGCATTAAAATAAGGATTAGAAATTAGAAACTTTCTGATCACTAATAAAATGATTTTTTTATTAATTTCCAAAACTGGTACATAAATAATATTCTTTTCTCATAAGAATTTTTTTAGGTACAGTGTACCTCAGACAGTTGATGTTATTAATATATTCAAAAGAAATATGTTTCAAAAAATCTTAAAAATTATGAGAAAATGCATTGTGGTAGCTTACATAAATTGAATATAAATAAGTTATGTGTACTTCTATATGTCTGAATCTTCAATCTCCAGGCAAATATGCTCCTTCTATATAGGGAAAGGACACCCTGGTGACGCAGTGGTAAAGAGCTACAGCTACTAACCAAAAGGTTGGCAGTTCGAATCTACCAGGTGCTCCTTGGAAACTGTATGGCACAGTTCTACTCTGTCCTATAGGGGCACTATGAGTCAGAATTGACTCGATGGCAACAGGTTTGGTTTGGGTTTTATATAGGAAAAACATCTGTATTCAATGAATCTCTAGCAGCAATAGACTTCCATAAAAAGAAATAAAGAGGAGGGGGAAAGAGAGAGAAAGAAGGAGAGGGCAAGCAAGAGCAAGCATGAGCATAATTGAACTTGAATCTATGAAAATTGAAACACTTTAGAACCTGGTATAAAATTCTAACTTAATATAAACTTTGTTATACCTTCAAACAAAAGATCTTCATAGATTTAACCAAACCAAAAAACCCATTGCCGTCGAGTCGATTCCGACTCATAGTGACCCTGTAGGACAGAGAAGAACTGCCTTACAGAGTTTCCAAGCAGTGCCTGGTGGATCTGAACTGCTGACCTTTCGGTTAGCAGCCATAGCACTTAACCACTACGCCACCAGGGTTTCCTCATAGATTGAAAGAAAGGCATTTTATAAATTAAAGACTTCCTTTCTTACTAATCATTCAAGTTTCCATTTCCCATTAAAATAGTCCTAAGAAAAAGATAGGTTGGTATCCTTTAGCAATAAGACAGAAATTGTGTTAATATCCGAACTCAAGACGTGAACAAGTAAGTTAAGGCAGAAGTCTATGTTACTAGAAATTATGCTTACTGAGCCATTCTCTCTACCTCTGCCAAGTTGGGTTGCTAAGCTTCTAGGAATTCTATTGATAAAGATACATGATCTCTGAGGCATCAACAGAGTAGACACTTGTCAGTTTTCAAATCCAGGAAAAACACAAGCATAGTCCTTGGAGGGGATGTGAAAAGAAGAGCACAGCAGACATATGCTATGTTACGTAAACTTTGCTTTTTTTTTGCTTGTTTTACTTTGAATTTATTAATCCACATTTGTATATTATACACTTGCATACTGTGTGGATACTTATACGTATGCACATGAATACACCACATATGTATTTCCCAAACAAACCTAATCTCGTATTCTTTTCCCAATAAACGATAATGATAATTACCTACCCTTGTTAATCAGTTACACTAATCCTTAAAAAATATATTCCTTGTTAATTATCTCATATTTCTAGGGAAAAGAAACAAACAAAATCTAGTGAACATTCAATCTTACCTAATTCTATTAAGTTGGCATAGGTTCTACTTTTCAAATTAATGATATATCATGCAAGATAATTTGTTCCCCAGATCATTTAGGACCAAAGCAAACTGCCAGTGTCGAACAGTAAAGGAAGAAAAGGTGCATCTGCTCCTTGGGAAAGGACTTTGAGTGTGGTTTCATAAAAGATAAGAATCAACACACTGGATTTCATTTTCAGATTTGGCACTGTTTCCAATTAAATGAAAGAAAAACCTGCTCTAAAATTATTTTAATTTTATAAGTTAGGGATGCTTCTTGAATGAATGTAAATTAAGAAAATTACTTCCACACATATGTACAAATATACAGCTATAGGCATATGCTTTAATCTTGTAATATGCATTTTCTTTACTAATAATATCCACTTATCCCTTAAATAGTTATAGAAGAAATGAGGTACCATGTCTGTGCTGGGAAGGGAAAAAAAAAAAAAAAGAGCTTCCTTCTTGTTAAAATTTTAAAGCAGGAGTCTCACTTTTTCCTTTCCACATTTTATACTATACATTATAGAAAGTCTTCTGAAAATTGGCTTTAGAGGGCCTCTAAAATATTCTTTGTGCAAGGATTGACATCAGCTAGAAAGCTAGATGGAGATAGTGTTCTCTCTGGAGAAACGTCTTCATGGTATAACACTTAGCTCAGTTTCTGTATATTTTTAAACCCCAACTATGCTTAACTCCACAAGCTGAAATAGTAACCATAGCATTTTATATTCAAGTGTGGTTTTCAAATAGGATATTGGGTATTTAAAGAGAATCTGTGGAATGAATAAATTGTTTTTGCCTTTTCCGTAGATGCCTTTGGTTACTTAGGGTATAACCAAGGGACTATTTTTTCTATCTCCATGAAACTGGCTTTGTCATCTCAAATATATGAATTCTATTTGTAAATAAGAATTTCCTCAATTAACTTTCTGTCTATAACTTTGCATTCATTCAACTATCATCATTTGTCAATTGTATATTGAGCAATTACCATATATAATGAATGTACTGTTCTAGGCACTCAGAAAAGAAAGGTGAGAAGTCTCTTGTTCTCATGACCCTTACATTTACTTTTCTAGTGTTCTATTGTTAGAATACTTTCTGGTCCCTTCGATTTCAATAAGTTGAAGAATACATAAAAGTAAAAATATCTGTGTTCTTTAAAACCCTCTCCATTTGTAACCTGTGGCTGTTTACAGTAACCATTGAAAAATGACTGAAACAGTCTTTCAGAAGTAAATTTTCGGAGTCATCTTAAATCATTTTTCATATACCCTTTTGCCCTTACACTCAAACCAAGCTGAAATAGTACTATTATTCTTCTATATTATCACCCATAAACACCTTTAAAAGTTTAAAATCTTGGTCCACTGATGCCTGGTATACTGCAATCCTTCCTTACAGAACACCCTAAGCATGCTATCCTTCCAGCATACTGAAAATATGAAAAGTACCCTTCCATGTAATGATACTGCTTAAATCCTCTAGTGGCATTTTACAGCCATTAGTTGGGCTCAGTCTTCAATTAGCTCCTTTCAAGACACATCACTTTCTTCATTTATATTTTTATTCATGCACATCGCAAAGAATGTGTATAATCTATACAGAGATCAACTGTAATCATGGTGAGCTCTTAAAAATTGTTTAAACTTAGTGAAAAGTCACTATAAAAATAATTAAAAGTCATTAAAGGAAGAGATGTCATCTAACTTGAGATGGAGCTACAAACAAAATTATAAAATTCATTTTTAAAAGAAATTGTTGCTGTTAGGTGCTCTGGAGTTGGTTCTGACTTATAGTGACCCTATGTACAACAGAATGAAACACTGCCTAGTCCTGTGGCATCTCAAAATCACTGCCATGTTTGAGACCATTGCTGCAGCTGGTGTGTCAATCCATCTTGTTGACGGTCTTCCTCTTTTGCACTGACCCTCTGCTTTATCAAGCATGATGTCCTTCTTCAGGGACTGATCCCTCCTGATAATAAGTTCAAAGTACGTGCTCAAAGTAAGTCTTGCCATCCTCACTTCCAAGGAGCACTCTGGCTGTAACTCTTCTAAGACAGATTTGTTTGTTCTTCTGGCAGTCCATGGTATATTCAATATTCTACACCAGCACCGTAATTCAAAAGGCATCAATTCTTCTTTCGTCTTCTTTTTTCATTGTCCAGCTTTCGCATGCATATGAGGCTATTGAAAATACCATGGCTTGGGTCAGGCACACCTTAGTCCTTAAGGTGAAATCTTGGCTTTTTAACACTTTCAAGACATCTTTTACAGCAGATTTGACCAATGCAATATGCTGTCTGATTTCCTGACTGCTGCTTCCATGGGTATTGATTGTGGATCCAAGTAAAATAAAATCCTTGACAACTTCAATCTTTTCTCCATTTATCATGATGCTGCTTATTGGTCCAGGTGTGAGGATTTTTGTTCTCTTATGATGAGGTACTATCCATACAGAGAGCTGTAGTCTTTACTCTTCATCAGTAAGTACTTTAAGTACTCTTTGCTTTCAGCAAGCAAGGCTGTGTCATCTGCATATCACAGGTTGTTAGTAAGTCTTCCTCCAATCTTGATGCTGTGCTTTTGGTGAAAGGATATAACCTGGCACACACCTTTCCTCATTTTAAACCAGGCAGTATACCCTTGTTTTGTTCCAGTGACTGCCTCTTGGTCTATGTATAGGTTCCACATGAGCACAATTAAGCATTCTGGAATTTCCATTCTTTACAAAGTTATCCATAATTTGTTGTGATCCACACAGTTGAATGTCTTTGCATAGTCAACAAAACACAGGTAAAACACTGGTATTCTCTGCTTTCAACCAAGATCCATCTGACATCAGTAATATCCCTCATTCCACATCCTCTTCTGAATCCAGCTGGAATTTCTAGCAGTTTCCTGTGCATATACTGCCGCAAAACTTTTGAATTATCCTCAGCAATATTTTACTTGCGTGTGATACTAATGATATTGTTTGATAATTTCCACATTCTGCTGGATCACCCTTTTTTGGAATGGGCACAAATATGGATCTCTTCCAGTCAGTTGGCTAGGTAGTTGTCTTCCAAATTACATAGCATAGATGAGTGAGCACCTGCAGCATTGCATTCGTTTCTTGAAACATCTCAATTGGTGTTCCGTCAATTCCTGGAGCCTTGTTTTTTGCTAGTGTCTTCAGCGCAGCTTGGACTTCTTCCCTCAATATCATCAGTTCTTGATCATATGCCACCTTATGAAATGGTTGAACATTGACCAGTTATTTTTGGTACAGTGACTCTGTGTATTCCTTCCATCTTCTTTTGAGTCTTCCTATGATTCTAAATTTTTTGTCCATGGAATCCTTCAATATTGCAACTGAAGGCTTGCTTTTTTTCTTCAGTTCTTTCGGCTTGAGAAATGCTGAGTGCGTTCGTCCATTTGGTTTTCCAGCTACAGGTCTTTGCACACTCCATTATAATACTTTGTCTTCTCGATCAGCCCTTTAAAATCTTCTGTTCAGCCCTTTTATGTGATCATCCCTTTCTTTCGTTTTAGCTACTCTACGGTCAAGAGCAAGTTTCAGAGTCTCTTGTGACATTAATTTTGGTCTTTTCTTTCTTTCCTGTGTTTTAAATGACCTTTTGCTTTTTTCATGTATGATGTCCTTTTGTCATCCCACAACTTTGGTCATTAATGTTCATGTGTCAAATCTATTCCTGATGGTCTCTAAATTCAGATGAGATATGCTCAAGGTTGTATTTTGGCTCTCATGGACTTGTTTTAATTTTCTTCAGGTTCAACTTGTACTTGTATATGTCCAGTTGATGGTCTGTTCTGCAGTCAGCCCCTGGCCTTGTTCTGACTGGTGATATGGAACTCTTCCATCGTTTCTTTCCACAAATGTAGTTGATTTGATTCCTGTGTTTTCCATCTGGTGAGGTCCAGGTATATAGTCACCATTTATGTTGTTGAAAAAGGTACTTGCAATGGATAAGTCATTGGTCTTGGAAAATTCTATCATGAGATCTCTGGTATCCTTTCTATCACCAAGGCCATATTTTCCAAATACTGTTCCTTCTTTGTTTCCAACTTTGCATTTCAATCACTGGTAATTATCAATGTATCTTGATTGCATATTTGATCAATTTCAGACTGCAGAGGTTGGTAAAAATCTTCAGTGTCCTCATCTTTGGCATTAGCTGTTGGAGTGTAATATGTATAGTGGTGTTAACAGGTCTTGTAGGCATATGGATATTATCATATCACTGACGGCACTGTACTTCAGAACAGATCTTGAAATTTTCTTTTTGATGATGAATGTGATGCCATTCCTATTCTATTTGTCATTCCCGGTGTAGCAGGTCATATGATTACTAAAAATATTTGTTGTGACTTAACGTCAAAAACCAATACCTTGAATTCTTAGGTGACTTTTTGCTCCTCTACCACTTCTAAAATGAAAACTACCATCATTTCTTACCTAAAGTATTCCTCCTCATTCCCCTTTTCACCTATCACTAAGCTTTATACATCTTGCCTATGTAAAACTTCGTATAGGATTCACAGCCTCACCTGCATTTCCATTGGTACTGCCTTAATGTAGCCCATTATCACTTTTCACCAGGAGCATTCCAGTCTCTAGGCTTCCCCCGCCCCAGTTCATTCTCTATATTTCAATCAGTATGATCTTTCTAAAATTAAAATTGTGATGATTTTTCAGTTAGTCTTTCTTTCAGCAGTCATCTTCAGTTTTCTGGTTAGCACTCAACAGCCTCTTCTTCTGGCCTGTGCTTCTCTCTCCAGCCTCTGCCGTTGTCACTCTCAATGGCCTGAACTACTTGCAGTTCTTGAACTCACCATGCTATGCCACATATGCAGCCACATATCACAGCTCCCTTTTGTGGGAGGCCCATTGTCCCTTCTCTTCACAACATTCTCTCCCCCCTTGTCAAAATGGCTCTTGGGCAAACTCAATTCTACCTCTCTTACAAAACTCAGCTTTTGAACAGCATTTTCTAACTGCTGTCATTGCACTTATCATGCTGAACTGTTATTAATCTTTGATTTATTACGAGTCTACCATCGTATCTGAGGGCACTTACTATATGGCCTTAAGTGAATTTGTATTCCAAGTATCCAGTTCAGTTCCTGGAACATATTGAATGTTATTGAATCAATGAATTTATAGAAACCATTGTCACCATTAGCTTTCTTTTTCTTTTCTTTTTTTTTTACGATGTGTAAATTCTAATTTTTTTTAATTTATTTTATCATTACACATAACATATACTTAAAGTACAAATAATAATAATAGGAACATTCAGGTACCCAGTTTAAGAAATAGAATATTAAGACTCTATATTTCTTCATTATCTCATCCCACTCCTTTCCTTATGGGTATCCACTACTCTGAATTTTGTATTTATCATTCTCTTTTATTTCTTTAAAGCTTTACTGCATATATATATATATATCCTTAACAACCATTTTTTTTAGCTTTCTTAATAAAACTAAACTAATGAAACTAAACAAAACACACAGAGCCTAAACAGCAAGGCTTTCCTAGTTGTTGTAACAGAGGCTTTTGAATTTGGATTTGTTTGACATTAGGAAGACCAGGGCAGAAAGAAGAAGAGCTATTTCCACTAGAGTTTGGACAATGTATGATGAAGGGCAGGATGGTAGAGGCTGATAATGGCATAAGGCAGGCAAGAAGAGAACTGAATATTTTGGGCTAACCATAGCAGACAAAGCTAATAGATGGATGTTCTCAAGAGGTCTAGCTAGGTGGAAATAGGTCAGGCTTTTGGGGGGCTAGGGGGTGGAGATAGGCCTCAGATAGAGTGGAATGGCACCAAGCATTATTTAGAGATGAGATCCTGATAGTTTGACATGCATGAATAAGAAATTGGGCAAAAAGTCAATTAGTTTCAAGTACATCTGAAGGTAGTGAGTGATATTGATTCAATTAAAGGTTTGAGGTACCAAACCATAAATTCAGTTCTAGGAAAAATTAATCACATCAAGCTGAAACCTCATTTTCAAAGGAATTAGGGCAGTGGGCAAGATAAGCCCCAAAATAAAGCTCTAGTTACTGGTAGTGAGACTTCAGGTAGGAAGGTGGTCAGAAAACGAAAGACAGGCTCCCTGAGAGGAGGAATCAAAGAGCAAAGGAGGAAGGACTCATCTAAGGCTGAATTCCTGACTGAACCATTCTGGTTCTACCACCTGGTCCCCACCTATGAGTGATCCCAGGGAGTTGAGCAAGTCATTACAAAAGATTAGAGATGGGCAAGATGGGATAGAATATCAGTTGGAAAACAGATTTCTGCTCCCCTGGTAGTAACATTCTTTAAAGAAAAAAAAAAAAAAGAACCTGTCATTTGTTTATATATCATTACATCATTTCTTCTTGTAGTGTTACAGGTTTTAAATTTATTTTGTTGAATACTAATCTCCTACAGCACATACTGTGGAGTTCTCAGCCACTGGGCTCAACTCCAGAAATGGTCAAATGTATTTCCAACAAATACAAAAAAAGTGCATTCCTGAGTTTAGAGAAAGATGGATATATGATTATTTAGAAATTCTTTTTTGCACAGCCATTAGTTCAGACCATATGAGCCCTCAGTAATTACAAACCCTAAGTAAAAGTAAACAACGTGAATGCCAGGAAGACTTGATTTAAAGATGTATGATCAATAATATGCTCATTAATTCAAAAAACTCCTTAGCACTAGCTATCAACAAAAGATTTACAAGGTTGCAGGTATCTTGGATGGCCCATGATGAACTGGACACTGGGTTTCTGTGTTTAATTGTGATAATTTTATCTTTGTTTATGTGTCTGGTGGCACAGTGGTTAAAGCGATTAACTGCTAACCAAAACGTCGGTGGTTCGAAACCAACAGTGGTGCCACAGTTGAAAGATTGGTAGTTCGCCTCCGTAGAGATTTACAGTCTTGGAAACCCTATGGTTGCTATAAGTCAGAATTGACTTGATGGCAGCGGGTTTGGGTTTGGCACAAAATACATGGTCAATCATTATTTATGAAATAAATTAATTAAGTGAATAAAAAGTTAGTATAAGCTATGTTATACAACATAGTCATCAAATAATAATAATACACTAAGTTTGCAACTTACATAAAGTAAAGCTGAATTCCCTCAAACATAGAACTCTTAAAAGGTAAATGCAAGTACCCTGGCTGCTTGTTTAAACAGCAGCAGTAGACTTAACACCTACAAAGTAAATTTTATCATAGGTAGGAACATGTGAATGACCCTGATTACTTGTCAATAGAAAAAAGGCGTTGAGTGAAGAAATTTTTCTTCTTTGGATCAGCAGTCAGATTCACTCACAGATCACTGATACATGAATAGCACCAGGTACTCACTCTGAATTTTCAAGTAGCTAGTGCTTTGCAGGTGTTTATGCTACAAGAACACTCAACCATCTCTCTTCTCTGCTGTGGTATTCCCATGAGTTTTAGCCAGGCAGGACTCAAGAGAGTTTCCTATATAGGCTCATGTTCTTTTATCAAGGTTTTCTTTACTTAATTAAGAAAAAAATTTTGCCCCTTTACAGTGACATAGGATTATTTGCCTGGTCAATGTGTGCTCATAAGCTCAAATATATTCATTTTATACATAGAACACAGATTTATTTTTTAAATGAACATGCAAACAACTTGAGATGATCCAATTATGAAATACCTACACTGATTTCTTTGCCTTGATTTCTTTCTCTATAGAAGCTGGATAACAAAATATCCACAAAACCTATGAGTTTCAAGTGGAATCTTGCTTAAACTTGAGACAGTTATCAAATTACAAATGTACAGAAATTGGTTGGAATAATTTGATGCAATCTCTGAAAACAACATAGTGTTAAATTTTCTGCAAGATGACGAATATATGATAGCTTAATACTGGAAAGAAAACTGACACGGTGAAATAATTTTAATATTTACTATGCAATTCTGGAAAAGGACAATTCAGGAATTAATAGGTCACAAGGCTACATTAGTTACATTTATTTTCCTTTTATTTCCTCAAGGCTTCCTACTATTTTCAGTCATTCATATGAAATTATTCATAAGTGATTTACTACATTGGACAGGAATTATTTTCTCATTCTATTTTTGACAAATATCTTCAAAGCTCATATACCATAGATATCAATAGAGGAAGGGAGATGAAATGGTACTAGAGGGAAAAAAGAACAATGACCTTTATTGACTGCTAAGCAATTGCGGAAAAACATCACTCATAGTGGCTGTTTGTTTCCTTTAACTATTATTTTTTTCCGCTCTTACCTGATAGGTGCACCTTTGGCCTGTGCTGGTCTCAACAACACAGTTATCGTGGTGGCGGTTTCATTGAGAGAGGCATCAACTCCTTCGTAGTCAGGTAAAGTTGGAGCTGATAAATGATTAATGAGGTAAAAAAGTTTCAATTAATTAACAGTAATATCTCCATTCAAGAAGAATAAATAAATAATCCCAACTAAGGAAAAAATCCATTTAATACTTAAATATTTAAAATATATCTTATTTTATAGGATAACATATGCCACTGAATATTAAAACTCTGGGAACCTAAGGCATCTGAAGGTATTAAGACAAGATTTGTTGTTAAGTTTTAAATAATAATCTGGCAATTTTTGATACACACCTCAAAAATTCTGTGAAGATGCTGCAACTTTTAGTTTCCTGAGACCTTGAAATTGGCAATGATGGAATGGGAAGAAGGTAGTAACAGCATAGACTCTGGAGAGTTTTTGTTATGGAGACACATATGGAGATGCATGTGGCAGGAACTGAGATACAGACTGCCTGTTGAGGCAGCACCATTTATGATCTAACAGTTGGGGAGCCCCAGTGTTCTTATCTGTACCATTTTTACCATTATAGAAACCTATCAAGCAAGTGTGGTGAATGGAAATGGGCACCTTAGTTTTTATTAGTTGCCAGGTTTTCGAAAAGAAGAAAGTTAATGGGGGAGAATGCCTAATCTTGAGCTAGGTGAAAAAGTAACTTCAAAATGGCTTTAGGTTATTTCCATGTAGAAAGATATTCAAAGGAGTATATACTCAGTAAAATGTGTGCATTATCTATCAGAAAGAACTTAGAGCAAATGGCCTCAAATTTTTAAAATGTGTTTAATGCATTCCTTTAATATTCACTGAATATATACTATTGCCAAGTTTTCTGATGTGCTATAAATATAAAGACAAAGCATGATCTCTGATAAATGCTAATTTCTAAAATTAAAAGGATTCAATTTTTATCAACAGTGAGAGTCTTATAAACAAACAAAGAATATATAGCCAAAGGAGGAAGACAAATGATTTGCCAAAATGGTGGTTGTTAAAGTAGGGAGATCAACATTACCTGGAGGGCTTGTGAAAACAGACTGCTAGCTACCTACCATCAACCTCCTCTCCTGAGTTTCTGATTCAGTAGGTCTGAGGAGAAGCCTAATCAATGTGCATTTCTAGAAAGTTCCCTGGTGATGCTGATGCTTTTGGTCAAAGGACCAAACTCTGACAACCACTAGTGTAAATTAGTGTTGGAAGTTGGAAAGGTGACACAGAGAAGACTTCAGGGTCTTGGTGATGCTTGTGTTAAATCTTAAAGGAAGACTAAAAAACTTATCAAGAGGACTAAGCATGGAATAAAATTCCAGGGAGAGGAAACAGTATGTTTGAAGACCCCAACTTTGAAAGGACATTTTGTATTTGAAAAGCTACAAACATTTGCTATGTCCGGAACTTTGGGTTCAAGGTGAGAAGTGGAGGTTGGGAGGAAATATGCCGTGAAAGGCAATGAATGCTAATCATGTGTTGATATTCAGTCTTTATCCTACTGGACACAAGAAGATTTGGAAGAAATTTAAGAAGAAAATATGTGTTAATCAATGGAAAAATACACTGAAGCAGCGTGTAAGTCTGAAGGCAGGAATACTATTTAAAAGATATTTCAATGATGTGTTTTAAATATAGTCCACATGCAAAGGAAGAAAAAGTGACATGAGAAGGAGGTAACTTATCTGAGAGTTCTTTAGGAAGCAGAATCAACAGATACTAAATATTATACATGCACAATATGGGTATGTGTATTATCCATCTATGTTCAACTATCACGCCTCCAATAACCTGATCTCACTTTTACTTAAATAGCTTTTAAAAATGCTGAGGAATATAATTACTGGACCAAAAGGACAAAAAACAGTAATTTATCTCAAAGATTCCAATGATGCTGAGAACCATACTGACCATAAATTTTATCAGACTTATCTGTACATTTGTTCACTGTTCTTGTTTTTATAATTTTATGTAAATATAGTGGTAGATTAAATATCTCAGTGGTGCAAATGTCTAACACCTCGGCTACTAACTAACTGAAAGGTTGGATGCTCAGAGTCCACCCAGAGTGCTTCAGAAGGAAGCATGGATTGCCCACTTCTGAAAATCAGACGTTGAAAACTGTATGGTGCACAGTGCTACTCTGACACACAAGGGTGGCCGTGAGTCAGACTCGACTCGAGAGCAACTGTTTTTTATTTATTTATTTTTTAATTCAACATATTTGCAAATAACGTTTTAGACTTAAAACAATTTGGAGAAGAGAATGCGTAGCTATTTTTTGAGGCAAACGTTACAGATTCGGAACAATGATACATATCTTCCAGTCCTATTATAACATAAAAAACATATCACTAATATATGCTATGTGGGACTATAATGAAAATGAACATACACAAGAGAGCATTTTGGATTCAAGATTAGTGTTTTAATATAGTGAATGCCTGATCCTTAAAAAATGTATTATTAAAAATTTCCTTCATTAGCTATATAATATATATTTATTTTAGTAATCTTAAATAAGATAAAACATATAAGCTGGAGTAGATTTATGGCATATTATTTTTTTATAATGCTAATTGCTAGCAAGCATTTAATCATTGCACCTGTAAACAGTTTTGTCAAATGCAAACTATAAAATTGTGAGCACAATACAATGTAAAATTTCATCATATTTTTTCCATAAAATTCTCCTGCGCATCCCAATTTTCAAATTTAGATCCCCATACATTTATGTGAGTCTCTGAGAGACAAGAGCACATATTTGTTTAAAATTACCAGAATATCAGGAAAAGTGGAACACAGACAAAGTATGTGGTACTATAGTACTAGAACAAGGATCTTCCACAGTTCTTTGGATAAAAATTCATTTAATAAAGACTTGAGGTTATTAGTGTTTATAATAAACTTTGGAAATTTTTAATAAAGTACAATTTTTCTTAAAAGAACACTGCCAATTAAAAGTGACTATCTTATCTGAGATATGTTTGGGATTGGACATATAAAAAGATAATGTGTACTCCAATGACTCTTTAAAGTGTCTTCAATCATGTAAAAAAAATTAAAGATTCAATAAGCAAGACAAACTCCTTTTTTATGTGTATAAGATTCTCCACCACGTGCTATTACAAACCATGAGCGTGATCAACCCTGTTTGCACTTTACTCATTTGCATACCTGAGATGTTAGTTGTCACATTGATGGCTGTAGCTGGTCCAAAGCCTTTGACTGTGCTAGCTCTTATGAAAAACTGGTAGGTGGTCCCTGGGTGAAGATGCATAAAGACATGGTGTGTACTGTTCCATAAATTTGATACAGTCTGGGGTGGTCCAGCCACTGGAACTGCAGGATCAAAAGACCTTATGCTGCTATAGCTGACCTGTTTTAAGAAATATATCTCCTGTTACATATCCAGCCTAAGTAATATTAAATTGTAAATAAACCCTTCTAAAATAAGGCTGTATGCTAAATAACATCTCTCTGGAGTCAAACATAATTTTTTCCATCTCTTGTCCTTTTCATTTTTGATATGGTTATTTTTCTGTAATTCTGTATCTATCTATTATCTATCAATCCACCCATACATAAACCTAGATAGTTATATTTGACCAGACCAATATACATTCCATTTTCTTCAAGCAAAAAAAAAAAAAAATCAGACAATATATTAATATACTTAAACATGAATATATATTCATACTAAATCTTATGGCTATAGAGTTCAGTGTAGATGAAACATAGAAAGCGTTAAAAAAATGTTTGTTACTATCAACATTTTTCCATACTCTGTCAAAGTTATATAGCAAATTTCATGCAAATATTACTCAAGGATGCTACTATAGTCACATGTTATAAGACTATGCTAGTGAAGCCAATTTCCATGATGCACTCCACATCAAAACCAAACCAAACTCACTGCCATCGAATTGACTCCAACTCATAGCAACCCTGTAGGACAGGGGAGAATGCCCCATAGAATTTCCATGGCTGTAAATCTTTACAGATGCAGGCTGTCACAACTTTCTTCTGTGGAATGGGTTCAAATCGCTGACCTTTGGGCTAGCAGCCGAGCACTTATCCACTGTGCCACCAGGGCTCCTGATGTACTCGATAGCCACTAGAAATTTGGGCATTTTATGCTCTAATCAACACTCAGTACCCAGGAAAAGAGCTATACCTTTGTGCAATTGAAATGATCCTTTGGTTTCTTCATTTTAGGTTGTCATATTTGAAAATAAGATAATGATTTATATTCAAAGTTGACATGAAACTCTGGATTAGTCAGGTTCATAATATGTTTTCTTTTTTTTTTTTGATATTAATTACTTACTCTGAAACCATTAACATTCATTGGTCTCACCTAAATCACAGTATGAAATATAAGCTTCTTAATTTTATATAAAGGAAAATCAGGGATTTTTATACGTGATCTTTCATGACAACCATCACTAAGTCTGTTTTGCCAACGCCAACCTTGTTTCCCTAAAAAATATGTTTAACTTTAAAAAAAAAAAAAAAAATA
The DNA here is from genome assembly GCF_030014295.1 of Loxodonta africana. Lineage (NCBI taxonomy): Eukaryota > Metazoa > Chordata > Mammalia > Proboscidea > Elephantidae > Loxodonta > Loxodonta africana. The sequence continues at coordinate 194,471,861 of NC_087342.1, forward strand.
GGAATCTGAAAATTGTAGATGCCAGACAATATTCATTTTGATTCTCATTCTTGGGATCAAAGAGCTTGTAAATCAAAACAGAGGCAACTAAAAATGATTTTAATCCCCTAACCCCTACTTACTTCTTTTCCTTTATTTCTCTCTAAACTTTTCCTTTTTCTCTCCCTCTTATCCCTTCAATCCATAATTCAATGAACTTCCTTATTCTCCCAATACCTCATATTGAGTGATGATTCCATTTGGATCCAAAGGTTCCTTCCAGTTCAAGAAGATCTTATTTTCAAAGGATGTTCCTTTAAGGGATTTGACTGGTACAGGGCCAGGCACTACAAATACATACATTTTTTGGTTAGAAGCTCCTCACATAAGAAACAGAACTAGTTAAATAAACCAAACTAAAAATAAAATAAAATAAATAAAAAAGTGCATAAAGAAAAAAATAAGCTATATGATCAGTATTCTGACTTTATTTTGATATTTGGGAATTTAAAGTAAGTCTATGAGCTTCTAATACAGAAAATTTGTAAGTGTAAAGTTATTTTTATTCAAAAGAATATACTATCACCTCAGAGAGTTGAATAAATTGTACGGTCTAGTTTTCTCTGTTGTATACCTTTAATAACATGAAGATCTCATTTGTAATTTGTTTCAAGAACAGAGCTGTAATTCCCTGAAAGATTTTTTGAAGATTATAAGTCTCTAAAGAGTTTCCATAAACAAAGTTCATAAAATAATGAATTATTGTAATAATTAACACTCCTTGGAATTAAAAGCGAAATCACATAGCACTAAATTGAAATGTTTCTTAATAATCAACCTGACTTATGTAACTGAAATTATTAAATTTCTATAATTAAAAAAAGAGTGAGAGAGAGTGTTGGTGACTACAACTTTTTAAAAAAGTTGTTTAATATTAATGGTTCAAATGTCATTGCTTTAGTCTTTTAAATGAAATGCATTTTTTCAAAGCTAAGAACCAAATCATCTTATAACATTGGACATGTTTAAAACTTTAACAATCAACATAACTAGTTCTGAAGTGTCCCCAGGTATGACAAGATTTGAGAAGCCTTCACTCCAGGCTTTATTTGCCAATGTCATATAACTGGCAATACCCAGTGGCAGCACTGGATAATTGGTCACCCTCTATTGAAAACATACACGATTCAAGATTCATTTTCTCTTGTATGTTTTCCTTTCATAGATTTTATTTAGATATCCAGTTATTATTTATTCACATGAATACCCAGTTGCTAGTTCTGATAAATGGGAAAAATAAATAGAAATAATAACAATCTTTTAAAATATATACTACCCATCCTAATTGCTTTAACACGTGTTTCCTTTGAAAATATCAACCCCAACATTCTGCAAGTATGGTTTTTAATTAATATTTTTTATTAATATCTAATATTTCAGTGAACTTCACACATGACATTATCTAGAAATGTAGTTTCAGTGTATATAGCAATTTTGCGAGGACAGAAATAAATTAAAAATCACTGGATCAAAGGAAATGCTTTGCATTGTGGCTAGAAGTATCAAGAAATTGTGAATGGTATCTCACAAAAGTAAGATTTATTTCAACCTATGAGGAGACCGTGAGTGATGTTATGACCTCTGGGACCAAAAACCAAATCAAACCCAGTGGTGTCGAGTCGATTGCGACTCATAGTGACCCTATAGGACAGAGTAGAACTGCCCCCCACAGAGTTTCCAAGGAGCACCTGAAGGATTCGAACTGCCAACCCTTTGGTTAGCAGTCGTAGCACTTAACCACACCCAATGTAATTTGGAACGTTTGTAATAAATTTATAAAGGAAAGGAATCCACAGTAAACAGAAGAGACGCCAATATTGAACTTCCGAAGATGTGTTCATGCATTTGTCAGCAGAAGGTCTGGGGAGAAGTTAACCAAAGGCATCCACTCCCTCTCTGCCCCACGGTATTGGTGCAGGCTGTGCAGCTGATAAAGACAGGCCATGACAGACCCTCCCTTCTGTGCAATCCACGGTACCTGCTGAGGCTGCCACGGACATTTGTTTGTTTTCTAAGGGAGTATTTGTTGTTTCCTTCTACTCAAATGATGCAAGCTGATGAATGTGATTAGGGGAAAATATTTCTCCATCTTTAGGTATCTCCCATAGAAGATGATTGAAGAGACAGAGGGCAAAACCCCCAGGTAGTGAATAAATGTTTATTTGATGGTATTATAACTGCCTATGCTCATTCTATGGAAACCCTGGTGGCATTTATTCAGCATAATTTGGCTTGCAAATACTATGAAAAAAAAAAAAAAACCTGTTGCCACGAGGATTATGACTCATAGCAGCCCTATAGGACAGAGTAGAACTGCCCCATAGGGTTTATAAGGAGAGGCTGGTGGATTCGAACTGCTGACCTTTTGGTTAGCTGGTGAGTACTTATTCACTGCACCACCAGGGCTCCAATAATATTTGTATTTCCAATTGTTTATAAAGAAATACTTTTAAATGTTTGCATAATCCTGCTTTGAAAGGGGTAGAATTGGAGAGTAGTTTACCTTCCCTAAAATTTCTGTATTTCTTTGCTCTTCTTATACATAGTCTACTTTGCCAATAGGATTAACCTTGTCAATAGGACACATCTGTGAGAGGGGTAAAAGTTGTTTGTGGGAAAATTATGGAAAAAAGGGTATAATACCACTGATCCTGGACTATATCATGGGCCAGAGAAAGAACTAGGCAGGTGAACTATAACACATACTAACACATACACAAAGAGGACAGGTCAGGGTATGGGGCATAAAATAGACAAATTATATTCACTAACCATACATTTAGGAGCCCTGGTGATTCAATGGTTAAGCTCTTGGCTGCTAATCGAAAGATCAGCAGTTCGACCCTACCAGTAGCTCCTCAGGAGAAAAGACCTGGCGATCTGTTCACATAAAGATGGCAGCCTAGGAAACCCTACGCAGCAGTTCTACTCTGTCCTATGGGTCACTATGAATCTGAATTGACTCAACGACACACAACAACAGTGCATTTGAAAGAAGACAATGTCTACAAATAAAGACAGCGTCTGTATCTAAATACAACATGAAGTTAATAAGATCCTTATCATGGCAGTAATGGCCCTTCACGTTTCTACATCAAACCTTTGAGTGGAGGCAGAAAGCTGACTTGTTAACTTGCTGTGATTTATTTGAGATATTTTAGCTAATTTTTTGAGTATAGAAGTTTCTCTAAAATACAGCTGTCAGAATCGAAAAGAGGGCAAATGAGATGTGGGTGGGAAAAGATTATATGAAATAAGCATCACAGTCTTTAAAATGTAATAAATGTATATTTAGAAATAGCTTTGTAGTCTCAAAAATATACCCAAATCAAGCTTTTCTGTTGAGCTAACTTCATAATATTGATTTTTATGAATGCTGGAATAAAAAAGAAAGAAAACAAAACCTTGTATAAAAAAGGTACCAATGTGTTAAAAAAAAGTGTGCAATAAATTAAATATAAATCCTACCCTGGGATTCTGGTGGGAAATCATTCCAGCTTTGCTCTCATGATTTATGGATGTCCTCAGAATCTTTTCATGAAATTATACCTTTTTATTGGGTGGTTGATAATTTATCTTTTTCTATGTATGTAGGGCAGCAATAATTTAGTAAAACTGACTTAATCAGGTCGTCAAAATCCATCGATCTTTGCAACAATAGGTTATGATTTAGACAGTTTGGTCCCTCCCCCCCAAAAAACAAAAAAACAAACAAATAAAAACATCAAGACACATCAAATATTGCATGTAGAAACTGAAGCTCACAGGGCAGATTTGAAGACTAAAACCCAAACCACCCAATGCCATCGAGTTGCTTCCGACTCATAGCGACCCTATAGGATAGAGTAGAACTGCCCCATAGAGTTTCCAAGGAGCACTTGGCAGATTTGAACTGCCAACCCTTTGGTTAGCAGCCGTAGCACTTAACTACTACACTACCAGGGTTTTCTGAAGACTAAAGCACTTGCAAATACTTCATGGAAAGTTTGTACTTTGATCATTAAGTCTTATACATACAACAAAAGAAAAAACAAACTCACTGCTGAAGAGACTAATCCTAGTAATACTATCAACTCATAATAATATGCAACTCAATATCATTAAGACCTATTAAAATTTTAAAGGAGAGGTTAAGAAAACCTAGGATTGCAAATAATACTGAAATCGAATACATAGTTGATGGTATTTTACTCCTAGAAGACTATTTCTGGATAAAATAAACAGCACAGCCATACATTTGATCAATTTAGGACAAAATTTAAAATTCCATAGCAACTTATTTTCTGATTAATAATCTAATCATATGTGTATCCAAAAATACATTTCAAAAGTGAATGCAATATGAGAAAGATTATATAAAGATTATATAAGCCTGACTACATTCTTTGGTTTGTGGTAAAGAGAGGCAGACTAACAAAGCATACCAAAGAATATCATCAAAATGAATTGTATCGTTCGAGAGTGATTGGCTAAAGCAGTACAAAACTCATGTAACTGACTCTAAAATTACCAATTAAAAAATTATTGTTTTTAATTTTATGTGCAGTCAATAAAAAGTGTGTATACTCTTATCACTAAAAACATGAGTTACAAGATGGCTAGTGGGATGCAGATATTTTAATATCCATTCCACTTCCTAAGATTTCTCAGAGCTTTGGATCTACGTGTAGATATCCCATCTCTATCATCCACCAATGAAACATTTATCCCTAACCATTCTTTCTTGCACAAGAATGTGTTTCACTTTTTTTGTGTGTATTTATCAGAGGACAAGGTTTGTTAGCTAAAAATATTGTTGCTGCTTCAGTTAGAAGCAAGTACAAACATAATAGCTGAAAAGGTTATCTCAAAACAGACAATGATGCATTTATCATAAACAAGTCTAAAGTTTATACTTTGAAATTTTAGGAATATGAGAATTAATTCCATGCATACTTTTAGGACTATAGTAATTTTTCCCTTCAAAGACTGAGCTCAATGAGGTTAAAGAACTCTCGCTTCCCCTTATCACAATGAAAACAACCAGGACAAACCAAGGTCATTTCCACTTTTCAGAGGGGGAAGGCTTGAAATGATAAGAAGCATTTCTAGAAATTGCGGTACATTAGTCATTTCATGGCAATTTCACACTTGGTAGGTACCAAACTATAGATATGACCCTAAAGTTCAGGACTTGAAGGACATTAGCAATACTTGAGTATGAAACATATCCCGTTTTCTGAAACACAAATAAACATGTAGCCTTGCTGTCAAGGTATTTAAGTAGAAAGAATTTTAGAAGGGGACGGAACTCAAGAGATCATCTAATTTAAAATCTTCATTTAGAGATAAGAAATAAAGAGCCACAGAGGTGAAAGGATTTGCTGAGGTTACAAAGGTATTAGGGCCAGGACTTAAAGCTCATGATTCCTGACTCTCAGTTCACCTTCGCCTCAGCTCACTATGTAGCACATTTTTCTTTTTTGGGCTACATGTTTTCACTCGTAAAGGAAAATTTAGAAAATGACATGTCTTACATCAAGAGAGTACATTATCATCATTTGAAGACTTTTTGTATAGTATCCAAAACATTTTTGTTGATCAGGAAATGTATTCATATTCATATTGATCATGCATTGCTATAACAAGTGTGTACATATTATAATATTGATATAAATGTTTCTATTACTTAATTCAGAAGAAGTACACATACAAGTACATACAGGGCAATGCAATTACTTGGATGTTAATAGCTTCTTTATTAAAATAAGATGTATAAAGGATGCTGATATTGTTTTCAAATTTATGTAAAATGAAAGCAACTAGTATTGCTTTGTAAAATGCAGAAACCCAGTTTTTTTAAAACAACAAATGTATTTTCCAATATGTAGTTGATATAGTGACATGAATAGTGCAACTTTGAAATCTAATAAAAAAATTGCAAACTTTCATTATAGTTCCCACTTCAATCACATTGTATAAAGAGAGAAGACACTAGAAGTATATTTGATTTAGTATTTGGATACTTCTTTGAAGAATATTAAGCATTTTTTTGTTAAAGGCAAACTCTTTTCAATGTTCACCTCAGATTTCAGGCTTCAACTCAGTATCAGGTAATACAGGGAAAATTTTAAGCAATTACATAATTCCCTCTTTTACATAACAAAGTATGAACGTACCATCTTCATCAGTTTGAATAATCGTCTCTTCACTCTCCTTCCTCCCTTCTGGATTGGTTAAGATCATCTTGAGGCTGACGTTTGTATAAGGTGGCAGATGGCTCACAACATGCTGAGGGGCTTTGGGATCCATGTCCAAGCAGTCTGCCTTGCTCTCGTTGTGACCACGGAAGTAATGGTAGCAGATAGTAACATTAAAAGTGTGGCAACGAGTAATGTTGTATCCCAAGGATTCCCAGTCCACAGCAATGCGTCTTGCCTGTATCTCGGCAATCTTTAAAGTCTTTGGGGTTCGCATAGGTTCTGAAAAATAAATAAAAAATTCAGAGAGCAGTCAACTTTACCAGAAATAATCTTGAAAAAATAAAACAGTGAGCATGATATAACATATGGAAACCTAGGAGAATGTGGGCACCCTCGTTGCTATTCTCATATTCTTTTTTTATTCACGATATTATCCTTGAAGGATTCAATCAGGGACTATGACTGATCAATAGGAAGAGAAATAAAATGTAATATGTCAACAATCCATAATACTCAGGAACTTGGTGGAAAAATAAAAACCTAAAAACATGGCCACAATGCCTATACTATTGCTGTTGTTACTGCCCAATTCCCTGTCTTTATTTTCTTTTGACCTTATTGAGTAAGTGAATTAGCTAATATATCCTAATGGATAAGAGTCAACACGTTCTGCACTATGATTTGTCATGTCACCAAGCTATGCTGTACACTAATTACTCTAATTGTGGTACTCAACTACCATTTACAAAAAATGATGCAGATATTAATTACCATTTATTATTTAGGTAATGATGTTGTTCATCAAAGCAAAAAAAAAATCAGAAAGATTTCAGGAGCACATGGGGATATTCACATTGTCATCTTTCCTTCTTGATCTCTTTTTGTCTTTTATTAGGCAACACACAGGTCTGGCAATCCATTCACTGTCACCCAAACCAAACTGGGAGGTGAATTTCCACTCAACTGGAAAATGCTGGCAGAACTAGGCACTCCAAAGATTGGAGTCCATCCATCACTGCTTCCCAAGTGTATTCTTTCCTTATGCAAGACTAGTTTTAAGCGTTTAACTTAATCAAAATAATTACTCTGTGAAAGTCATGTTTATGACAATGTCTACAAAGCAAAGAAACCAACACCTAGCATAACCTTAATATTTTAATTTGATGTAGACAATAAAGGCAAGGCCTAGGTCATTGTCTTGCTGATGCTACCCTTTTAACTCACTAAGGATAGTCCATGTTCTTGCTAAATGAAAATCATTAGGAAAAAAAAAGAAGAAAATAGTAAAACAAAAAAGACCAATGTGGGTGTTTAAATAAATTTTCATTTTTTGAGATTAAATTCTCCCTTCTGTAAAAATAACTAGCACAGTACACAGATGGCAAGTCAACATTGGGATTCCAGTTCAATGTACTTAATGTGTGATCTGAAATACACACTAAAAAATAAAACCAAACCCTTTGCCATCGAGTCGATTCCAACTCATAGCGACCCTATAGGACAGAGTAGAACTGCCCCATAAAGTTTCCAAAGAGTGCCTGGTGCATTTGAACTGCCAGCCTTTAGGTTAGCAGCTGTAGCTCTTAACCACTATGCTACCAGGGTTTCCCAAAATACATACTATGGACCTTTAACATAAAACCTCAAAACTATTAAATAACACACACACACACCCCAATGAATCTTCAGTAGAGCCTGATGCTTCGATTTAAAATGTTGTCTATCAATCTTTCGAGTGTTCACAGTACCCAGTGTCCTTATTTTACTACCACTTTTGCTTTATGTGTTATCAGTAGGCTGGAAGGAGGATGTACCTTTTTCTTCATTAAAACAAAAACAAAACTCTTTATTTGTGTAGTCCTATGCTAACATGTTTCCCACTGGGGCAAGAGTGAGGTGATGATACTCGTAGCTCAGTTCAGTCAGAATACTGAAAACAGTCTTCAGCACCACTGTCAGCCAACTGACCAGGCAGTAAGTAATAGCTAGAGTCACCCTATAAATTCTCAGATAAACTGTGAGTTTGCTGCCTGTGAGGTAGCAGCCAGATATAATTTAGTGGCCATGTTCAGGGAAGTTCATACTTTACTCTAAAACCACTTAGAATGAATAAGTAAGAATTTCCAAGAAAATACCTAGAGCATATGAATGAAAATTTCCCATTAAGAAATGACAGAAAACACCAATATATATTTACTTCCCTATTTAGTTTTTTTCAGGCCTAGCATTTATATGCTTGTTTTTATACACCTCTCATTTTGAATGTGCTATTTTCCCTCTTTATGAATTTCTCTTATTTCCAAGTCATCTATTTCACTAGTCTTTTCATTTTTCCTCACTTCAGTTTGCACTTACTCTGCATTCTAATACAATTTTAAAAGCATATCTAGATAGTTCCCACACTGTGAAAAAGACAGTAACTCTACATTCTCAATTATCACATTCATCAGAATTGGCTACAGATATATTTATTAACTATTTGGTAGAAAATACATAGAGTTCACTTTGAATGAACACTCTGTTTTGGTGTCCTCAAATGCTATTTATGTTGGTACTCATAGTGACTTAAATTAAAAACTCTTATTTAAAATTGGGGAACAGTAGTTTATTTATCTTATATGTATAAACCACCATCAAAATTACAGCAAGCAATACTTTATTAACTAGTAAAGATAGCCAAAGAGGTGTGGAAAGAAACTGTTTTTGAAGAGGCCAAGAATCTTTCTACAAGTTTAACATGGTCTTTAAAATCTATTGTTTTCTCAGTAGCATAAACAAATGCTGCAAACTGCCCCATTGTTGCAAAAATAGTGACTTAAAATATAATTTTACTTTCTCCTCAGGGCAATATTCTGAAAAAAACACACAAAGTAAACACACAATTCTAAAGGCAAACTTGATTGTTTTGAGCTCTATGACATCTCCATTAACTCAGAGAGAGTTGTCTAATTACACTTCCTCTCAATTGGCTTGTGCTTTAAAGTTTTTTCCAGATTTTTTGAGGTGGGACCTTCTCAGGAATATACATATAATAGGCACTTTACTATGCAGCACCTCTAAATTCTATTAGGTCTAATATGGGCTGACAAATATATGCAGATGGCTTTTTATAATACAGTTTTTATAAATAGCAGTGACTTGAGACTGCTCTACTACTATGAAATTCACTGAAAGGAATTCCATCAAAGAACTCAGTAGTAAAATTGCCTAAATTCCTCACCATGATCCATTATTTCTTGCACTTTACTATTATTCCATTATATTTCTGGGGTATAAAAACATAAATACAATTTTTAAATTTCTAAATCAGAATAATTACTTGAATGGCCACAGAATAACTGGAGGCAGAAAGATATTGCTTGGAACCCATTATGTTACATATGAGCTGGGTGTAAGGCCTGTTTTAAGTATTAAATAATTTATAGAAATGACCTAGCATTGTGAACAGTACATAGTGGGATCACAGTAAATCATATTTATAAATAAACAACATGAATAATCATATCGAGAGTAAAATAACAGAGACCAAAGCCAAGTGTTTTAGAATTTCCTAAATGTTTCTCCTTCCCACTTTTTCAACTTTCCATTCCGAAATTTCTTTTGAGTATTTCATACATGGAAACCCTGGTAGCATAGTGGTTAAGAGCTACAGCTGCTAACCAAAAGGTTGGCAGTTCGAATTCACCAGGTGCTCCTTGGAAAGTCTAAGGGGTAGTTCTACTCTGCCTTATAGGGTCACCATAAGTTGGAATCAACTCAACCACAAAGGGTTTGGGTTTTGTTTTATTTCATAAATGTGGTTTTATATAATAGTTCTCACTTTTTCAGCTGTTCTGGTAAAATGACAATTGGGAAAGACAGAAGAGATTGCAAAAATTGTGGGGAAAGATTTTGGTAGAAACTTAGAAGCATGGCAAGGGAGTGACCTTTGACAGCAAAGGATTGCATTAAAAGACTTAGACCAAATCATCCAACCTAAGAAACAAAAATAGACTGTCTATTATATAATGTTTACAATACTAGACACTGCGGGGGGTAATAAAGAAAATAAAACAATGCTAGACTTCAAGAAGCTTGCTATTAGTAAAGATGACAAACTAAGAAAAAAAGTAAATAGTATAAGATAGCATAAGCAGTATATGAATGGAATAAAATGCTATAAGAATCCAAGAAGCGGAAATAACTTCTACTTGGAAAACAGAGGAGGCATTTGTGTCATGTCTCAATGGATAAAGATGGTATCTATAGGCATAGTTTGGGTAAATGATACAAATACAGAAGAAAAAAAGGTGAATAAAAATGCAGAACATAGTTGTAAAAAATATGTAATCCCATCTGGCTGCTGTACAAGTATCTCGTAAAACTCACTGCCATCGAGTTGATTCTGACTCCTAGCTACCCTATTGGACAGAGTAGAACTGCCCCATAGAGTTTCCAAAGAGGGCCTGGTGGATTTCAACTGCTGACCTTTTAGGTTAGCAGTCACAGCTCTTAATCACTATGCCACTAGGGTTTCCAAACAGGTATCTAGTAGGAGGTAATACAGGAAAAATGGTTTGGGAAAATTTGGATGTCATGGTAAGGGTCTGAACTTGATTTAATATATTTTTTTTTAGGTATCACTAAGAGCTTCTGAATAAGAAATTAACATAATCAAGCTGTTGATTTGGAAAGATTAATCTGGTGATTGTGTCAAGATGGACTGAAGTATGGTGGAGACACTGGTGGGTAAGAAATCAAGACTGCAATGAGTAAAGGGAGAATAAGGGGCCAAGCAAGAAGGATGACAGCAAAACAGAACAGATGTTACTGACATGGAAGAAAAATTGAAAAGCTTGGTGGCTATTTGAATTTAAGATATGTAAGTAGATACAATCTAGCTAATGTGTCCAAACTGAATGACTAAGAAAATTTGGTCGTCTTAAATAAACAGAGAAGACACAGATCTGGGATTAAAATGATCCTGTAATTCAGTGCCATTTATTTAGTGTTTTCTCTCAGCCAGGTGAAGTCCTATTGGCACAATGGTTAAGAGCATCGTGGCTAACCAAAAGGTTTGCAGTTCAAATCCACCAGCTGCTCTTTGGAAAACCTAAGGGGCAGTGCTACTCTGTCCTATATGGTAGCTATAAGTCAGAATTGACTAGATGGCAATGAGTTTTTTTTTTTTCTTTCTTTTTTTGGTTGGCCAGGATGTATTCTGGAAACTATGACTACAAAGATCAATTACACAAGTTAACTTAGTACGCAAAGCGTGCAAAGTAACGATTGAACTGATCTGTGTTTTAGATAACTCGAAGAACATTCTGAAGGAAACAAAAAGAAAACAAACAGTTGCCATTGACTTGACTCCCACTCATGGTGACCCCTATGTGTGTCATAGTAGAAATGTGCTCCACAGGGTTTTTAATGGCTGGTTTTTCAGAAGTAGATTGCCAGCGAGGCCTCCCTTCTAAGGTAAGAGGTCTAAATGGGAGCACCAGTCAACCTTAATCAGCCTATGGAACACTCTTCTCCTTTCAAAAATAAGAGGAATAACATGAGGGAAGATAAGAGAGAGGGAGAAGAAGAGACAGAGGGCACAGGGAGGAGAAGAGAGAGGAGTAAAGAGAGGAAGAGAAAGAGAAGAGAGAGAGGAAGCTTGAAGGAAAGGAGGGTGTTCAAATCATATAAAGATACAAATTTATCCTACAGAAGCCAAAGTTCTTAGTCTAACTTTCCCCCAATCCCATTTAATAGATGAAAAAAATGAGTTCCAAGGGAGGCTAGCTGGTATTTCAATAGAGAGCCAGTAAGTCAGCAAAAGTCATCTTTGTAGCCTCAGCTCCTAGAATTGGGCTTGGTCTATTGCAAAACCAAAAAACTGAATCCATTGCCATCGAGTCAATTCTGACTCATAGCGAGGTCACTGAATAAACATTTTTTTTTTGCTCAGAACAGTGCCATGACCCATATATTTGGTTCCTAATTATTAATTTGTTGAATACATGCTGTATGCTATGAACTGGGTTAGGTAAACCAAAACACAGAGCCTGATCATCAAGAATTGAAAGCTCAAATTCATTTTTATGTGTAGAAGAAAAATAGAATGGTTTTATTCTTAGTAAAATGAAAGAGGTTAGGTCATGAGAATGAAGGGAGGGTTTGGGGAAAGAGAAATAATTGTTAGCAGTAGCAATTAGAGGAATTCCCTAGGGAGTTATGGTTAGAACATTCATTCAGAATGCTTTTTGACACTGGTAGAAATGAAGACACAGATATTCAAAAAAGATCTCAAAAGGGAGGAGGCAAAAGGATTGCAGAACAAAAAGTGGTAAGAATTCAGCTAAGGAGACTGAACGTGTTTATGTGATAGACTCTAACAACATGATTTCTTTATTTTCTACAGACGTTTTGAACTATATAACCTAGAGAAAATAGACAATAGTGCTACCTTCAGGAACAGCTTGGCTAAGACGGTGAAAGAAAAACCATGAAGTCAAACTTCCTCAAATCGTTCTACTTATTTTTGAAATCTGTGTGTTTAGTACACACATCCCTTCAACTCTCCCTAAACCATCAGTAAGGGCATTTAGACTGGATGAAACCTATGAAAAAAGCACTGAGAACACCAGCACAAGAACAAAGAAGGATTAAGGTCTCACATGTCTTGATAAATTTGAAGAATAGAATGGGAGCAGAGATAACATTAAGAAACAAGTGGAAGAACTGGAATTGGAAGCAAATTTAGCCCTTTTCCCATTTTGCATTTTAGCTGATGAATTTCAACTTGTCTTATTAAGAGCTCTGTGGACACATGTACAACCAAATAGGTATAAAGTTCTCTGTTCATTAACTTACAATAAACCCTAAGAAAATACTTACCTATTAAAAAAAAGCAAAAAACAAACACATGCAATGAGAAACGTCAGCTTTACTAGTTTTCTTAATTTTGCCTTCCAAATGTCGGATCAGCAAGTTTACTAACTTTTCTAATACTCTTTTTCCTTTTATTGTCTACCGACTTCCTAGGTGTTACAGTGAGAAAGGCTACATGAAGTCAAGAGGAAATAAAGAAGAATGGCAGAAAAGTTTGCTATTAAACCTATGGCCAGTATTATATAATAAGTACATAAACAAAGAAGTAATGCATTACTGCCCTCACTTAAATTCTAAATAGTTCAAGGATTTTTGCCTGTAATAATTTTTGTATCAAACATTTAAACCCATTCCATAGGATAAAATGAATGATTACTTAAGAATCCTCTGAAGGTTAATTAAAGGCAACGTGAACAGATAGAACCTGTTGACTTCCAGTCACCTCTGGACAGCAAGATGATTTAATAAGTGGTTCTAGATAACAGATAAAAGGGAGTTCAATTCTTTTTCTTTTTTTGGTACTTGCCACACAACATGTGACATAACAAGTCAATATCCATGTCCTTTTGTAGCGATAATCTCTAGTTACTCTGAAAGAGTTGTGAAAACAAAAGCTTTAGCAGCTACAAGAGAATCAAGGGCAGGGATCATATTTCTCTAGAATCAGCTTTTAATGATAAAATTTATTATCCAGCTGTCAGTCAGAGAAAAACAGAAGATGTCCCAAAGCTCACGCCAAGAGAAAAAAAGGAAGATCTTGTCAAAGATGTACACAAACTAAGAACATTGAAGCATGACAGGAGCTTCATGCTGCCGGCTGCCTTTTCATCAGAAATCCTCAAAGCTGACTGCAAAGCACAATTTCCATTCCATTTATCTGAACAAATAGAAGGGCTGTGAATTTTCCTGACTGCCAGAGAAAGTATTTGTTAACGTGAAATAAAAATGAACTGAGATAAAATTTCTGAACAAAGGTGAGTTTAAAAAAATGAAAAGGAAGAAAACAGTGCCACACCTTTGGAAAGGAAAACAAAACAAAACAAAGCCAAAAAAAAAAAAAAAATTCAGGTCCTCTGGAAGACAATGTCTTTTACCCATTAGATGCTTTGTATTCTTTTCCTCATGGTAAAAACTGAGGATAATCAAGCTTTTACACTGCACATCTTTCAATGTATAGCAGCATTAGTCTTGCCAAAAAGGTTTTATCTCTGGTCCCACAGGTCAAACTGAGTTAATGATAAGTTGGTGAGATGACTGAATTAGTACTGTATCATGAGGGAGCCTCAGGTTCAGGAACAATCACAAGACAACTGTCAGCTCTTTTGGCCACATTTCTGGCTTTGTTGCTGAAGTGACATGCTTGGACTTAGGGGATGTGGAGTGACAGGGGTGCACGGCTTACTCAGCTCTCCTGTAGAGTCAGAGTAATATTTACCCAGTGTCATCACAACCATACAAAGCATATCATCAAATTAAATGAAAATAAGTCAATGTCTCTACTCTCAAGAGTCTCACTGAAGTTCATAAGGAAATTCTAATAAAATTAACATTTGGATTCCTGCTAATATAATGCCAAAGAAATTGTTTGATTTTTAGAGAATAATACTAACAAAGTAACATAGGAAAAAAAAAAAAAAAAAAGACAAAGAGATCTCTTTTTACAGTAGAAAAATACTATTGAATGCCTTATCATAAAACTTAGTTTTCAAAGTGTGGGCAGTTAAAACCTTTGGGACTCTTTAATTTTTTCACCTAAATTTTTATTCACAATACTAAATTTTGTTGGAAGAAACATGGATTTACAATCAATGAATCCATTTAAATATATTTCTGATATTGCATATCCCATTTATTTTGTTTTAATTAAAAAATAATAAAATATTCTCCATAGGTAACTACGTTTGGATGAAACGTAAAATAGAAAAAAGTAAAAGCAATATTCTTAATTTACAGAAGAAACAGGAAGAGAATAATCTACCCCTGCTGTACAAAAAAAGCTTTGTCATAAAATGTTAAGCAACAGCGTAAATTACACACACTAAAATGTAGAGTAAAAACAAAAAAACAAAACTAATATGGAAAGCACTGCTTCATATTATACAGAGTAAAGGTAAGGGGACTACAGAGGAGCTGCATATAAAAATGACAAACCTCTAGAGGGGATTTGTAAAACCTTCTTTATCCCTAAAAAGAAGATACTTCTTAGGTTACTCTGAAAAACAAAGTAAAAATTTTGCATGCAAAGTACAGTGACTGGCTCATAGCATATGTTTGGAAAATTTTACTTTCCGAACAATATAGCAAAGAGTTTTGATATATTTTAAGCTCAAGAATTAATGAAAATAGAATCCAAGAACCCAACTGTCCTCTGTGATAGTTGCAATTAGGGCTCCATTTCTTCACCCTTCCTTGTATCCACAGTTTGCCATGTGCCTTTGCAATTCCTCACACCAAAGATTTGATTTTGGGTTTGCCTTGTGACTTGCTTTGGTACACAGAATGAGGTGAAAGTGACAGTGTTCTAGTTCCAAGCCTATATCTCAAAAAGCCGTGTGTGTTTCTATCTGCTCTCATGCCTCTGCCATCACTTCTAGAATAGGAGATACAGGTAGAGCAGATCTCAGTCACCCCAGTTGTCCCAGCTGAGGTCAGCCTAAATCAGCAAAGAGTCCGTCCATCAGCAGGTATGTGAGCCAGCCAAGGTCATCAGAGGCTTTAGACAACAGCTATGGAAGAGAAAGTCATACATGCTTGCCGTATGCCACTAAGATTTTGTGGTTAGTTTTTGCTCAACACTTGACACAGCCTTTATTCCCAATCTCTTAATTTTGTAAAGTACATTAATATTTGTGTTATGCCAGTGATTTCTTTACAGAATGGCACTTTAAGAATTTTATTAATTTTATTAATGGGTTGTGCTGAAGTACTACAAGCTTATTTAGTATTAAAAAAAAGGAAACAGTTATTAAGTGGTCGGTATATGCGAGGCAATGTGATAGTATAGCATATGCTTTATAAAATGATTTTAAATTAATGTTTTTCTGTCTTCATTTCCCATAAGCTCTTTGATTGTAGGTTCATTTCTTTATTATGCTTCTACAGAGCTTAATTAATAATATTCTGAATAAGATACATCAAAATTTTATTCAAAATTATAATAATTGAGATAGTAGTTATCCAGTATCCCACTCTTTCACAACACTTACTAAATTATTTTACTTTGTTGATATGATTTTGTAGGTGTATATAAAAGGAGCTCCGATGGCACACCAGTTAAGCACTCAGCTATTAACTGAAAGGTTAGCGGTTCAAACGTACCCAGTGGCTCTGGGAGAAAAAGACTGGAAATCTACTATGGTAAAGTTTACAGCCAAGAAAATTCTATGGGGAAGTACTACTCTGCCACTTGGGGTTGCTATGAGTTGGGATCTACTCAACTGCACCCAACAGCAACAGGTATATATAAAAACGAATCTGTAATACAATCTAAATTTCTTTAACTTTGATTGCATAGAACTGACAGACAAAACATATTTACATATATATTAATCAAACCACCAAACACTGTGTAACTACAAAAGTAGATATATCTTTTCCTCAACTGCATAGCACCCTTGTAAACACCTTACAATGGTTCTTAAATAAGTCAGCCAATTAAAAATAGGGAAATTTATTATAAAACATATTAGTTTATGAAATGTTAAAGGGCCCATTTAAAGTGAGGCTATCTTATGAAATGGACCTCTCTGACCAAATCAAAGTAAAACAAAGAATTATATTATGATATTCTAAGTATGTACTGCTAATTTCCACCACTCATCTGCAGCTTGTTGTACTGTGGTAACTTGCATGTCGCTGTGATGACGGAAGCTATACCACTGGTATTTCAAATACGAGTAGGGTCTCCCTTAGGAGACAGGTTTCAGCAGAGTTTCCAGATTAAGAAAGACTATGAAGAAGGTAGATATACTTCTAAAAAAAAATAGGCTAGTGAAAACCTTATGAATAGTAGTGGAACACTGGTATAGTGATGGAAGATGAGCACCTCAGGTTAGGAAAAAAAAAAAAGCAAAAAACCAAACCTATTGCTGTCAGCTTGATTCTGACTCATAGTGACCCTAATGGACATGGCAGAGCTACCCTGTAGGATTTCCAAGGAGGGGCTGGTGGATTCAAACTTTCGACCTTTGGTTAGCTGCCAAGATCTTAACCACTGTACCAATCAGGGCTCCCCTAAAGGTTAGAAGATACTCAAAATATGAGTAAGGAGGAGATGCCTCCTCAAAGCACACTCAACCTTAATGATGTGGATCAAATCAAGCTTTTGGGACATTCATTTGGGGATGTGGCATGACTCGAAAAGAGAAGAAATAGCTGCAAACATTCATTAATAATTGGAACATGTAATGTACCAAGTATGAATCTAGGAAAATTGGGAGTCATCAAAAAAGAAATAGAATGCATAAAGATTGATATCCTAAGCATTAGTGACCTGAAATGGACTGGTATCGCCAGTTGAATCACACATTCATATAGGCTACTATGTCGGGAATGACAAATTGAAGAGGAACAACATCACGTTTGTTGTCAAAATGAACATTTCAAGATCTATCCTGAAGTACAACACTGTTAGTGATAGAATAATATTCATACATCTACTAGGAAGAGTAGTTAATATGACTATTATTTAAATTTACCCACCAACCACTAATCCAAAGATAAGGAAATTGAAAATTTTTTCCAACTTCTGCAATCTGAAATCGATTAAGCATGCAATCAAGATACACTGATAATTATTGGTGATTGTAATGTGAAAGCTGGAAACGAAGAAGGGTCGGTAGATGGAAAATATAGCCTTAGAGATAGAAATGATATCGAAGATCAAATGAAAGAATTTTGCAAGACCAAGGACTCATTCACTGCAAATACGTTTTTTCAACAACATAAACGGCAACTATACACATAGACCACCCTAGATGGAAAACACAGGAATCAAATTGACTGTATCTGTAGAAAGAGACAATACAGAAGCTCCATATCATCACTCAGAAAAAGGCCACGGGAGACTAAGTAATAAACCATCAATTGTTCATATGCAA
Source organism: Loxodonta africana (assembly GCF_030014295.1). Lineage (NCBI taxonomy): Eukaryota > Metazoa > Chordata > Mammalia > Proboscidea > Elephantidae > Loxodonta > Loxodonta africana. Next base: position 194,490,039 of record NC_087342.1, read on the forward strand.
GTTCAAAATGAAGCTGAAGAAAATTAAAACAAGTCCACAAGAGACAAAGTACAACCTTCAGTATGTCACAACTGAATTTAGAGACCATCTCAAGAACAGATTTGATGCATCGAACACTAATGACCAAAGACCAGGGTAATCATGAGATGACATCAAGAATATACATGAAGAAAGCAATATGTCATTAAAAAGACAGGAAAGAAGGAAAAGACCAAAATGGATGTCAGAAGAAACTTGCTCTTGAACATAGATAGGGTGAGAGGAAGATCACGTAAAAGAGATGAACAGAAGATTTCAAAGGACAGCTCAAGAAGACAAAGAAAGTATTATAATGAAATGTGCAAAGATCTGGAGCTAGAAAACCAAAAGGGAAGAGCATGTTTGGCATTTCTGAAGCTAAAAGAATTGAAGAAAAAATTCAAGCCTTGAGTTGCAAGAGTGAAGGACTGTATGGGCAAAATATTGAATGACTAAGGAAGAAACAAAAGAAGATATAAGGAATACACAAAGTCGCTGTACCAAAAAGAATTGGTTTACATTCAACCATATCGGGAGGTAGCATATGATCAAGAACTGATAGAACTAAAGTAAGAAGTCCAAGCAACATTGAAGGCATTGTCACATTGCTGAAAAAGAAGGCTCTGGAAATTGATGAAACAACAATTGAAATGTTTCAACAAACGGACGCAATGCTAGAGGTGCTCAGTTATCTGTGCCAAGAAATCTGGAAGACAGCTACCTGGCCAACTGACTGGAGAGATCCATATTTGTACCCATTCCAAAGAATGTCAATCCAATAGAAGGTGGAAATTCCCAAAAAATATTACTATCACACACAAGTAAAATATTGCACAAGATAAGTCAAAAGTGATTGCAGCAGTACATTGACAGGTAATGGCCAGAAATTTGAGCTGGATTCAGAAGAGGAAGTGGAATGAAGGATATCATTACTGATGTCAGATGGATCTTGGCTGAAAGCAGAGAATATCACAAAGATGTTTACTTGTAGTTTCATTGAGTGCACAAAGGCATTCTATTGTATGGATCATAACAAATTATGGAAAACATTGCAAAGAATGGGAATTTAAGAACACTTAATTGTGATCATGGGCAACTTGTACAGAGACCAAGAGGCAGTTGTTTGAATAGAACAAGGGAAAATTGAGTGGTTTAAAATCAGAAAAGGCGTGCATCAGTGTTTTTATCCTTTCATCGTACTTATTCAACCTGTATGCTGAGCATAAAATCTGAGAAGCTGGATTATATGAAGAACTGGCATCAGGACTGGAAGAAGACTCATTAACCAGCTTTGACATGCAGATGATAGAACCTTGCTTGCTGAAAGTGAAGAAGACTTGAAGCCCTTGCTGATGAAGATCAAAGACAGCCTTCTGTATGGATTATACCTCAACATAAAAGAAAAATTTCCACAACTGGACCATGAAGCAACATTATGATAAAAGCAGAAAATATTGATGCTGTCATGGATTTCATTTTACTTGGATCCACAATCAATGCCCAGGGAAGCAGCAGTCAAAAAGTCAGAAGATGTATTGCATTGGGAAAATCTGCTACAAATGACCTCTTTGAAGTGTTGAGAGGCAAGGATATCACTTTGAGGACTAAGGTGTGCCTGAGCCAAGCCATGGTATTTTTAATTGCCTCATATACATGGGAAAGCTAGACAATGAATAAGGAAGACCAAGGAAGAACTGATGCCTTTGTATTGTGATGTCAGGGAAGAATATTGAATATACTACGAGCTGCCGGAAGAATGAACAAATCTGTCTTGCAAGAAGTACAGTTAGAATGTTCCTGAGAATAGAGAAGTGAAGACTTTGTTTCATGTACTTTGGACATGTTATGGGGGGGCCAGTCCCTGGAGAAGGACATCATGCTTGGTAAAGTAGAGGGTCAGTGAAAAAGAAGAAGACCCTCAATAAGATCTATTGACACAGTGGCTGCAGCAATGGGCTCAACCAGTGCAGGACCGGGAGGTCTTTTGTATGTTGTGTGTGGGATTGCTGTGAGTCAGAGCTGACACTACAGCGCCTAACAAGAACACTGCTCATTTCATTCCTTACAAAGCTTATGATATCCATACATAACGAATAATGTCCTGTCCTTTTATTCCTCTGGAAACTTATCAAATAGACTAATTTTTTTTTTTGATCACATATTTGTAGGAAGAAGAGAAAACTAAGTTATAATATAAATGTTACGGAAGTTCCAAAGGTGATCACAATTATTGATACACTTTAACACATCTTTCGATTTTATAAAATGCAGTGTCTAGTAACATGCTTGCTTCAGGACAATAAAAAAACCAGGCAAAGACTGCAGGTTTGATGATTATTTGTTCATTTCCTTTTTGAAGCCACCATTTATTCTATGCTTTCATGCATGATTAACAGCTTGTAGAGCCTTCACATGTAATCAATATTTGTGAAGTTTTATATTAGTTTAGAGATTAGACAGCCTTGATTATAAATTTTTTCGATTTGTACAGCTTAGCTGCAGAAATCCCTGTACATTTTTCAGAGATTAAATTAAAAGGAGATATATGGCCTATACACACAAGAAATGCCAGTGTGATTATAAGGCGTGACCTCTTTATACTCATTCCTCTAGATGAATAAAATCTATCTAGTGCACTAAAACATGAATCAGCATGTCAACAAGCATCAAGCTGAGATAGTAAACACAGTGAAAATGTGACAAAAAGAATTACAGAACTGCAAGAAAACCTGCTTAAGATATAATTAATACAGGCGACTCGCAAGAATTAATTGCTTCAGCTCATTTTTGTAAATTAGGAAATCGGCAGAGATAAGAATAATGAAATCCTTAACTTATACCTGGAAAATCTGAACCCATATTAAAACTGAAGATTTATGATCTCTTTTAAGATAAACAATGATGACAGTTTTTTCTTAATTGCTAGATGAATAAATATGACTTTTTTTTTTTAAGGATAGTAAATAATCTAAACCCATTGCGGTTGAATCAATTTCGACTCATATTGACCCTATAGGAAAGAGTAGAACTGCCCCATAGCATTTCCAAGAGCCCTTCTAGCACAGTGGTAAAGAGCTACAGCTGCTAATCAAAAGGTCAGCAGTTCGAATCCACCAGCTGCTCCTTGGAAACTCTATGAGGCAGTTCTACTCTGTCCTACAGCATCTGTATGAGTTAGAATTAACTTATAGGCAGTGGATTTTAATCTTTATGGAAGAAGACTGAGACATCTTTCTTCCAGGGAGCGACTGATGTGTTAGGACCACTGACCTTACAGTTAGCAGCTGAAATAAACAGAAGGTAGTTCATCTTGATAAGTATTTTGAAGGATTCATTTACTTACCTTGGAAAAGGTATTCATCAATATCATTTAGATGGTGTTAGAGAAATGCTTGAATATGTTTTATATCGGCCTTAAAAGAAAATTAAATCCCCTTAAATTGTATAAAGAAAAAAGTATATGTATAATTAAATACTTTCTGGAAGAGATTTGACAAAGATATATTCATTTGCAATCTACTAATATTTTCAAATAATTCTACAGGAAACAATAAAATGATGACAACACATAGAAATGACAAGGCAGGAGATTGCTTTTCTTTGTTTTCACAGATAGCAATACCCTAGTAAGATTAGATTTTGAAGTATCAGAGAGGAATATTAATAGATATTCACAGGAGAACAGAAAACAAAGAAAAATCTGTAAAAGTTTATAAACATTACGGAAATGTTTTATGTTTGTTCTGTGCATATGCTACTATAGTAATCACATTCATGCCAAACCCAAATCTATACTACCAGTTCCAGTTAAAACAATTAATCAGCCTAGTACATTTGCAATGTACAGGTTTTTAAAACACAGAACCAACTCCAAAATCAGTTCCCATTACACCATTTAAATATTAAGAATGATTATCTTTAACAAACACTTATCAAGTAAATACAAACGGGCCAGACTAGTTGCTTAGGAACCAAAGATGACTAAGACATGCCTCCTTTCCTTGTACAACTTGAATTGTGGTAAATGTACAGGCCCAGAAACAGGTAAATCGTAGTTTAATGTGGTCAGAAAAAAGCACTGTTGAACTAAGGAGATAAATGAAATTTAAAACTTCTGTTGATAGGAACAATGTTTCACCACAGAAGTTACAATGAAGCTCTTTTCCAAAGGACTACTGGACATTTTCATTGTGAAGGGAGTGGGGATAAAGGACCTTCAAAAATAATAGGATTACAGTGAATCCTGGCTGTCTTTTCTGGCAGGAAGGGAGAACTACACTCACACCTTCAGCATTTCTCTCTTGTGATACTCATTCATCCCTGGTGGAACAAAGGGTGCATCCCATTGCTATTGAGTCGATTTCGACTCATTGTCAACCATATAGGACAGAGTAGAGCTGCCCAATAGTGTTTCCAAGGAGCAGTTGGTGGATATGAACTGCTGACCTTTTGCTTAGCAGCGGAGCTCTTAACCACTGTGGCACTGGGACTCCAAAGGGTGCGTGGAGAAAGTAAACACTTTTGAATGTTAATCTCCTGCTAGACCTCTCCCTTAACTACAGACTTACATACCCAATTGCATACTAATATTTCAACTTAAGTTGTCTGATGGGTACCCCAAACTTAAAATCCTTAAACCTGAGCTAATGTTATTCCATAGCCTGGGCTTCTAACGGTCTCCACCATCTTAATAAAATAACTCCGTTATTCCAATAAGTTAGTGAAATGACTCACCCAAAAGCTTTCCTTTCTCTTACCCCTCACATACATTTCATTAGTCAATTCTTTCCATTCTATCTGCAACATATGTTTAAAATCTGACCACTTATCATCGCTTCCACCACTGGTATTTATTTCATCCTAGCAATTATCATTTCAGACTGGAATTAGTGAAACTGCTTCCAAACGAAACTGGAATGAACCCCTGCTTCCTCTTTTGCAGTCAGAGGGACCCTGAACTACTCTCCAGTGACTGTTTACCTCACTCAGAATCACTTCTGAGTGGGTTCCTAGGCTCTGCACATTCTGCTCTCCACTCCTTGTCTGACTTCATCTCCCACTACTCTTGATCTTGCTCCTCCACTCTCAGCCACAGTGGCCTCCTTGCAGTTCCTCAAACATGTCGGGCACATTCTTACCTCAGGCAAGGTCTTTGCACTTGCTCTTCTCTGCCTAGAAGGCCCTTCTCCCAGATGTCTACTTGTCTCACTCTCTTACCTCCTACAGGGCTTAATTCTTGTCTTACCCTCTCACCTCCTACAGGGCTTAATTCAAATTGCTGTCTTAGTGAAGCTTTCCTTGACCATCTTACTTAAAATCCAGTGTTCCTTTACTGCTTCATTTCTCTCCTTAGCACTTATCACTATCTACTATCATTTGTATTTACTTATTTATCTGGATTATTTTCTGTCTCCCCACACTAAAATGTCTGGTACATAGTAATTACTCAGTAAATATTTGGGTTGATAAACTGCTGAATGAATATATAAATTGATGATCTTTGTATCTTCTGGCATATAATAATATGTAGTAAATGAACTATAAATTTTAGCTGATTGAAGGCTACTCTTTAATACTAGAAAACATACTAAAACCTGAATTTATTTGTAAAATGAATGTCAAACAACTAAACAGTCCCAGCCTCTAGAAATCATCTTACAGGTTTTAAGGCTTAAAATGCAAAGTAAAGATTTTGGTTGAATAACAAAAAATGTCAAACTGTTGGATGAAATTGTAGATCTTGAAAAACTAAGGTAGAAAATCTTTGAAAAAGTATACACTTAAAGTTGGAAATTTGAAGCATACTTAAAACATTTAATGTATCATGAATATTAGGCTGGTTTAATGATATTCATCTTGAACTACTTTTTATCATTTTTTTGATCTTTCAAGCTTTTTTCTTATTTTCTCAACTAGAGAGCAAGTTTCTTCGGGGCAAGGAATGTATTTACTACTTCGCTTATTTCCTATTCAGTGCTAAATATATAGTAAGAAAGTGATGAATACATTAACTTTAAGCAATTTTACTCTAAAGGAGGTGTTGTGAAATCTAAGGGTTTTGAACATAAAATATCAAAATAAACCTCATCAAGAGGGAGGAAAGAAAAAAATCCTTGAAGTCACTCGATGCTATTTTCAAAGCATAGGAAGAATGGACCTTTGATATCTCAGATTATTTGATATTCCAGCTTAAAAATTAGATGTCCTATATAAATTGAGCTTAATTCATGAACAACTGATTTTGTTTTAGGTTACATTGTGGAACAGATGGTGTCATTAAATTCACATTAAACTTCTTTTTCATTCCCATGGAGACCTAAAGAATTAGCTCCTTAATTGGAGTCTGAGTCATTACTGTTTACCATGGGTTTACACATTCACTTGCTGTCAATCATGCCCTGATTCCTAAGCTCAGTGCCTTTGTGAGCTACTTTTAATTTATGCTAGCTTGATTATTATAGTGGCCTAGAACAAGTTTCACAAGGCTATTTCCTAGTCTTCACGTGTTTGCAAATGTGATCTAGATCTTACACTACAGAGCGTAGAGGTACCCTGATTTGTGAAAGGCCATATATATGTATGAAATAGGTTACAGGACTAGGCTGTGGAATGAGGCTACCTGTTATTTAAACACAAGCTACTTAACGTCCATATGCATCATAATCTCATCCATGAAATCGGAAAAATGTAACACCTGTGCTCAGGACTGTTGTTGTTTGATACCATGGAGTCAATTCCGACTCACAGCAACAATAAGATTGTAGTAAGGCTAAAGTCAGATATAATGTGTAACATATAATGAGTAGCAACTTAGAAAAACATAGTTTATGGATGAAATGCTCTTATTTTTATTGTAGTTACTTATTTGTGGTTTAGTAGCATTATTACCTATAAGAATAAAATCCTTGAAAAGCATGAAGAGAGGTTTGTGTGTGTGTGTTTGTTTTTTCCAAACACAATTAAGTGTCACCTGTAGCTATTTACTCATCTTCTACCCCACTGTAGAATGTAAAAGCATTAATTTATAATTTTCGAAATGTCAAGCTAAATAATTTTTGAAACAAAGCTTGGTTTCTGGATTGTTCTACCTATTTTCAGGTTCTTGAAGCATATGTGCATAAGGTAGTAGGGGAAATAGCTAACTAGGAATAAAAATAGCACTAAAATCTAACAAAAATCTTACATAGAAAATTTTACAAAAGAATAGATATTGCTGCTAAACACAAAGATTTTCTACTAGACTGAATCCCTTGGGCCCACCCACTCGCTTTTCATACATGAGTACAAACTTTGTCTTTCTCTACAAGTGAAGTTTTCAGTATATCATTAAACACTAAACCCCAAAAACCAAACCCACTGCTATTTAGTTGATTGTAAGTCAGTGACCCTCTGGGACAGAGCAGAGCTGCCTCATAGGGTTTCCAAGGCTGTAAATCTTTATGGAAATAGACTGCCACATCTTTCTGGCAGAGCAGCTGCTGATTTCCAGCTGCTGACCTTTCTGTTAGCAGCTGAGCACCTTAACCACTGCACCACCAGGGCTCCACTAGTATAGTAGTGCTTGGTATTTTAAAAATCCTTGTTTTGAAACTAAAGGTATAGGGAAAGTTGTTTAAAAAGGTTTTGTTGTTTATCTTCTTTATGTATGGTTGCTCAAGCACACTTCTAGTACCCAAATGTCATGTTCAAATGGTATCTATTTATAATGTTGCAGCATTCTCTTATGCTTTCTTGGAACATTTCAGTATGTTTTCCACAAATGTTTAACAAAACAAAACAAAACTTGATGAGTATAAATGATCTCAGCACCTAACAAAAGACATTTTCCTTGAATCGTTCAAAATCAGGTTTAATTTAAAGAAGTATCCAAGTAGTTAAGCTTTGGATTGATCTGAAATTACAATTTGTCTTAAATATAGAACATTTCTAGACATCTACTAATACAGTCTAGTACTCTGCTTTCATGCACTCCCATTGCCATTGAGTTGATTTCGACTCATAGCAACCCTATAGGACAGAGAGAACTACCCCATAGAGTTTTCAAGGAACAGCTAATGGACTTGTACTGGCTGACTCTTTTTAGTTAGGAGCCGAGTTCTTAACCTCTGCGCCACCAGGGCTCTGCTGTGGCACCATGGGTTCCTTATAGTCTAATAAATACAAACCAAATTAAATAATCCATATAATTATACTTCAAGAATTATGGTTGTCAACACGTTTTTTCTTTGTTTTTAGGAGCCCTGATGATGCAATGGTTCAGTTTGGCTGCTAACCAAAATGTCGGCAGTTCGAATCCTCCAGCTGCTCCTTAGAAACCTTATGCGGCACTTATACTCTGTCCTGTAAAGTCAATATGAGTTGGAATTGACTCCATGGCAATGAGTTTTATAGCATAAGGGAGGGAAGGGCTTAAGGAAATTATTAAAATAATACTCAGCAACTGGTATATGGGAGTTCCATCTTCTTCCTATATTTTTTTATGTTTTGACAATGCAAAGCATTGAAATCTGCATGTATTTTCAAAAGCAAAGTATTATTTCATTTCCCTGGTTCATCGAGGAATGAGGTACACCAGAAATATATGTTTAAAGATATTTTGCAACATTCCTCTTAGAATAATCACAGTTTGGTTATTGTAACTATTTAGAAAGCCATTTTTCAAAAAAGTCAGCAATACTTTTTTGACATCTTAAACACTGTGTCATGAAAATTTTAAGTAAAACAATTATTCAAGTTTATTTATGGCTGTGGTTTTATTATATGTACTCACATAGCTGTGGCCTTGTGTGCTATTAAAGCTTGAAAAGCAGTTATTCTTACACTAAACAGCAAAACTGGTAATGTTTTTGTGTTTTTTGGTCTAGATATTTTTGAAAGGGTATTTTCCTTTCTTGATATTACTTTCTTGGTTAAGCTATTTTTCCCAAATTTGAAATATTTCTTTGCCTTTTCAAATGTCTTCTCTACCCCAAGGGAATTTTGCATTTTGTGAGGACAAGTATTACATCATATTTTTTTGCATTAATTACAGACCCAAGTATAATTTCAAATAGTAGATGCTTACTTAAAAATAACCTATTGCATGAACAAATGAATAACTTCATTAATTTTAATGAATGAAAACATCAAATACATCTTTTAATATTACAATGTCATCTTTTTAATTAATGTCCTTTGAATGAGCAGAAGCAGCATGTATTAGGACTTTTAGCCCCAAGCAGTATAATACAAAAACTGATCAGAAAAAAATTGTATTTATTCAATGCCTTCAAACATTATTTATATTTATGTAAAAAGTAAATATAATTTTAAAGAAAAGTATGATCAGATATTTTGTCAAAACTTATAACAAAGAGCAAAGGTGTTAATAGTACATCAATTTGCCCTAATTCAGTTATACATTATTTTTATCACATTTCTTCTAAAAAAAAAAGTCATAGCTATATCATCATTAAATCATAATGTTGCTAGCTGCTGCTGAGTTGGCCTCAGACTCATGGAGACCACATGCAAATCAGAAGGAAATGCTACCTGGTGATCGGTTTCAGACCAGGCTATTGTGATCCATAGGAAATCATAATATTAGTGATAGCTTGAGACATAAAGATTTTCAATCTTCTCCAATGGAAAAGCTGATTCTCTCACTGTGGACGTGCTTCACTGAATTAGGACTCATATCGAGAAGCATAATTGAGATGACACTGCCTGCTGAGCAAGACAGCAGCCCCATTCATGGGGACAAGCCTTATACTTCCTTTTCACTTGTAAACCATCTAAATCATCTTATCACTGTGATTTTCCTTTTATTTTACATGGATTTGAATGCTATCTCTCAACTGTTTCATGATGTCACCAGGCCTCACAAAAATCTAACCAAACCCCTGCAGAGCAAAAAAAAAAAACACACTTCACTCAAAATTAGCTATTTCTAGGCAAATTATTAACATGGGTAGGTGGCAGTACTGGTTGCTTGAAAACAGTACTAAATTTATTGATTCCTCCATATGAACCTAAAATTACAAACTAACTTAATATAATCATTTTAGTGAATAAAAATTATCTAAAACAACTAAATACTATCAATGAAAACCCAGTTAAAAAACAAAAAGAGTAAAACAAAATTTTAACTTTGTAATGTGATTACATAGTATAGCTCTAAGAATATTATCTCATTTAATATCCGTAACAACGCTAAAAGGCAAATAACTTTAGAGAAGAGGGGACTGAGACTCAGAGGGGTTGAGTAACTTATTGACAGTTGAGTCAGAATTAAAATCCAGTTTTGACTGACTCAAAATACAGTCTTTCTAACACTGTAGAGAGTTTATATTAAGAAATCTGGAGTCTTGGGGGACAACTTAGTCAACTGGCGTAACAATAGTTCACAAAGACAATGTTTTACATCCTAGTTTGGTAAGCAGCGTCTGGGATCTTAAAAGCTTGTAAGCAGCTATCTAAGATGCAACTATTGGTCTCTACTTATATGGAGCAAAAGAGAATGAAAGAAATCAAAGTTTCAAAGAAGAAACTAGCCCATATGAACCACATCCTTTTCTAACCTAAAACCAGAAGAACTAGATGGTCCCAGCTACCACTACAGACCATTTTGTCCAGGGAAACAATACAGGGTTCCAGATAGAATGGAAGAATGTACAACAAAACCCAAATTCCTAAAACAAAGCCAGATCTACCAGACTGATAGAGACTAGAGGAACCTCCGAGACTCCTGTCCTCTGATATCCTCTGAACTAGGAATTGAAGCTATTCTGTGGATCATTTTTCAGCCAAATAATAGATTGGCTTATAAAATAAACAATATCACCCATGAGTAATGTGCTCTCTTAAACAATTAACTGTATGAGACTAAGCGGTCAACATTTACCTAAAAGCAAAAATGAGAAGGCAAGCAGGAGAAGGGAAACTAGATCAATGGAAATGGATAAAAACAGAATGAAAATAATGAGAATGCCAATAACACTGTAAAAATTGTAACAAATGGCATGGAATAATTCGTATATAAATTGTTAAAAAGGAACCTAATTTGCTGTGTAAACTTTCACTTAAAACACAATAAAATATTATTAAAAAGAAAAAGAAATCTGGAAAATGTAAGCATTTCTATATAAAACATTTTCCAGAGAAAAGGATTAAAATTTACTTTAACTTTTTTTTTGTAATTTAAAACATTATGTGCCAATAATTACATTTAGTTTATACTTTTGTGACAATAACCTTTTAAGTAATATCGAAGAGTAGCTGAATGCAAATGAACAGCCACAGCAGCCTACTAAATGAGCCCTATCCTTCTTGTGATGCCCTTTTTCACGTTTCAGAAATTTGAAATGCAAGATTAATTATGATTTCCAATGTAACCCACTTACATTCTTAATAATTGTTACATTATTAATGGAGCACACCTGCCACAAGGACTGTGTTGGTCCAGTTGTCTCATCTAACTTATTTTCAAGCTGTGTGTGCTACTATTTACATACATTAAATATGCTTTTTAAATTGTTCTTTTTTGTTGCTATATGGCATCATCAACAACAAAATATACCAGTGTCTCGGAACTGGTTCACTGAATCATAAAAATAGTGACAAACATAGCCAGGTCCTTAATGCAAAAAGTGAAGAGGCACTGAGAAAATTAATGATAAATACTATGCATACAATGGGCTCAAGCGTAACAGTGATTGTAAAGGTGGCGAAGGACCGATCAGGCAGTGTTTAGTTCTGTTGTACATAGAGTCGCTATGAATCAGATCCAACCCGATGGCACCTAACAACAGCAACAACAACATGTCCACAAAAAATGAGAAAAGACTATTAGCAATATGTCTGTATCAATGAACACTGTTAGACACTGCATAAAGTCAACGAGGAGGAGCTCTACAACGGAGAAGGGCAATTTTTGTCTATTGGAAGTAGTAGCAGGCACTTCATTCAACAGTTAAACTACTAAAGTAGAGGATATGCTCTTGAAGGATGTGTGGAATAAATGTAAGGGAAAAATGCTCCATAAATCTTGGTACTAGTTATCCCAGAAAACCAGGGCTACAGATGCAGGAACAAGGCAGTGAATTTAATACTGGAGGAACATTGTATGAACATTATCTCTGCAGAGGGGAAGGTTGGCACTTTGAAAGGAAAATGACTTAAAACTCAAATGTCAATATATATATTTTTATTCATTAAGAACAGTTAAGAGTCAAGTATAATGCCACTTGAACTTGATTCAGTGTTGAAGGAAATAATAAAAACTGTGACTATAATTGCCTTCCCTTTTCAGTGTCTTGAGTGAAGAAATGGGCAGTGAATATAAGACTGGCTTGGTATACTGAAGTATGCTGACTATCAAGGGGAAAGAAGCGCTACGGGTTTTCAAATGAAGAATGAGATCAGCATTTTGCTTCCTGACACTGATCATGCTATTAAAGCCCATTTCAGAGATTTCAAGTGGCATGTCCAAATGGCCCAACTTCAGCAATATAATCACTTCATTGAATATCTAGACCTATCACAGCCAAAATATTACCATATTTTATTTTGAGGATCAGGAAGGAGATTTCTCAAGATGACTGAATAGTGGTACAAATGACACAACTGACACAAGTCTGGCTATAAACTACTTCAATGCACAATGGTTTTCTATACTTTTTTAGAGGAAGAAATTGGCTTCCTATTGGTACATATATTTAAGACCATACCTGATATCAAAACATGAAAAAATAATCTGTATTCCTGAATGCAGCAAAGGAGTGTATTGAAATCCATTTGTTGTTATGGCCTAAATTAAAACACTTAGCCCTCTAGGTTTGAGTAGGACATGCTTATGATAACTTCTACTCTGACAGCTTGTTAAAAGTAGTTTCCAATAAAATACCTAACCCTCACTTCTGGTTCCATATTAGACCCCAACATCAGGAAGTATAAAATACTTGCTAGAGATGATTCCCATGACCTAAAATAATTATGATTTAGTATTTACTAAGTTAGAGGAAAGAAAGAGTAAGAAAAATATAGATTAGACACAGCTTTAAATACTGATTCAAAAGTACTATTCTGAGGTACGCTTAATCAGTGTTTAACAATGAAAATTTGCAATTAATGGCATCATTTTTTTCTGAAATAAATATTGTCACTTTTAATTTCATATACAGTTTTACTTTAACCTAAGGAAAAAAAAAATGCCTATAACCAGGTTTTCCAAGTTGCATTAACCACCCTTACGTCATCTATGTATATCAAAGCTGTGACTAACATGGACCTACTAGGTAAAGTCTAAGCTCCTTAGAAAAAGATTTATCCTCAGTGATCCAGACTCTGCTTACCTGTTACCTGCTTTCCTTTACCACTGCCTACATCTTACTTCATGTTTCTGGAACACCAAACTATTTGTCCTTCTCCATATCCTCATATTCTTTTCTTACCTCCATAATTCTGTTCTTGCAGTTTTCTCTGATATAACATACTTCCCTTTTTAATAAACCTCCCTCACCCAGCCATCCCATGTGGCTACCTATTCTCAGCATCCGTTAATATCATGTAGCTCAGGTGTCCTCCAGGAATCCTTCGCTGACCCCACATCTTCTCTTCGCTTCATTAGATGCCTTTATAACACTTTGTGGTACTAGAACCATTGAATTTATACTTCTAAAAATTATTACTTTTTATGCCTGTGTATGTACATGTCTGTCTGCCTGCACTGCACATGCAGACAGGCTTTGTCTCAAACTTCTAGGCAGCCACTAGACTGGTAGGAATGAGGCATGTAAACCCACTGACATTTTACGAGTGCTACATTCAACCATGATCGAGCTGGACACAGGGAATAGTTACACAGTTTTGGCAAAGTGAATATTTATAGAAAGCAAACAGTAAAAAAATAACAGATTGATTCCCAAAGGGGAAATGCTTCCCTTCCCAAATTACCCGCATCCATTCTTATGTCACTGGGTAGGCACGCCATAGTTCACGTCAGACACTGTGTTCATATCACCACTGCCTTCAGCTACCACCATGCTGCTCAGGGGGTCTGCGTAGCTCCCAAGGCTTCTGCTTTGTTGCTGGGCCTTGCTGGCCTTTGCTCTTAGCTTCTGCCATAACACCCAGACCTGTGGGGCTCTCTTGCTGCCACACTACCTGGGCCCCACTGCCCAGGGAGGGAGTGTGCAACCCCTGCATGGGGCACATTCAGGCCTCTGCTCTGCACAGGCAAATGTTACAGCTCTTTTAGCTCCACCGGCAAGCCTCCTGCCCAAAGGCACTCAGCTCTCAGTCTGTTGGCCGGCAACTGCACTGCAGCTGCCTCACTCCACTGGCCTGCAAGCCCACCGCTGCTGTCTCTCACCATCTTATGGCCTATTCAGTGTTACAGCTCTTTCTTCTGGGTCTAGGAGGTTCTTAGGGCAGGAAGCCCGAGGCCTTGGTCCAAAGGATGCACTCTGTTCCACACTCATCTTGATGATAGTGAAGTCCCCCTGATCCTCTGTGGGATTAACCCTTATATAAGCAAACCCCTTATCAATTTCAAGGCATGGTCCTCCCGTCACGACAACAAACTGACCAATCCCTTTGGTAGACCGAAAGTCACTCAATTGCATACTCCTAGCCAATCGTTTTGTGAGAATAACAAGACCACGCCTAGAAAGGGCACATAAAAGTGCTTCATTACACCACAGCCTGTTTCTGGTGCTGAAGTGTGAGCATCTCTAATTTCTTTTTCATTTTCATATTCACAGAATATTTACATTCACAGAATATAGCATAGTTGCCAGCACATAGGAGGTGATCCATAAATGACTTATGATTGAATGAATGCTCAGTTTTAACTGGGAAGATAGAGAGAGGGTATTGGTAAAGAGATCCTAGAGGAACTCACTCATTTTAAATCTTGAAAGGTGGAATTTTGTGGAAAGGCTCAGTTTTACAGTTTTAATAAATCTATCCTTCTAATGTTAAATAAATATCACTATTCTCACTCTCTATATCTGGGTGTGAATGGGGAAGTAAATCATGATGAGTCCAGTGAGCTGACTGTGAGGGGTAGTTACAGAGTAGCTTAAAAAAATTACTTTTTGAAATTGACTTTAGCTTATTATTTACACTTTTTAAGATAAAAAACAAACAAAAAAAAACCCACTGCCATCAAGTCAACCCCATACTCGTAGCAACACTATACTATTCATAAAGTTGTATTTTATTTTTAATGACACCAAATCCTTGCTTCCTGCCTTTAGTCAGATCACATTAAAGAGAAATTTAATAAATAGAATGGAAAAAAATGGAAAAATATCTACAATCAAGACTCATACATATGGTATAGTTTCTTAAGGTGTATATTATAACCTTCTTGGATGGAAACACATTAAAAACAAAATCAAAGTAATGAAGAACAAGCACTTTTTAAGTTAATATGAGATCCTGGCATTTAATTTTATAATGGAGAGTACATATATTAGTAAATCACAATCAATTCTACTGGCTTAGCAACGGAAAAACCCTTGTTTATGAAAAATGTGGTACACTAGAAACATGTGACAGTCAATGTAAGAATTAGTAATATCACAGAGTCAAAGCACTGGAAGAATTCTTGACAGGTTATCTGGGCTGGCAATTCTGCTGCCCTGGCAAGACCATTTTCAAAACACAGCAGACCAATGCTTCTGTGTACTTAAACAATACTTCCAGGAGAAGAGGAGTCATAATGTCTCTTAATAATCCACTAAGCCAAATATCGTTCAACACAAAAAGCCCAAAGTCCATATTCTTCTGCTTTCACTTCAGTGCTGAGTTAGAATAGCCTTCATTCACTGGGCAAATGCAGTCTGATTTCTTCCAGGCAACTCAAACTCATGTCAATAACTGAACTCATCATGTTCTCCCTCTATCTCCATTTCTAAACTGGTTCCTCCTTCTATAGGCACCTACCCAGTTGTTCAAACCTGGGAGTCAACCTGGATATACATGCTTTTCCCTTTCTTCCATACACTTATGTCAAATGGAACCCCAAATCTTACCATTTGTTACTCTGAAAATCAGCCCTTCCTCTCTACTCCCAGTCTCACATAAACTGATAAAATTCCCTCCTATCTAATCTCCTTACTTCCAGTTCTATCCATTTTCTCCTCGTACTTTCCAATTATGCAGAAAAATATTTAGTATGACAGTGACATAAAGATGGAAACAAAACACATCTGTGGTATTGTTCCAACTAAATACACTCAGATTTAATACACAGATGTATACAGAGATAGGAGAAATTAACTGGAAAGAATTACACAAAAGTGTTGACAATATTATTGTAGTGCCTGAATTACAGATTCTTTTGTCCTGATATTTATTTTCTATTTCTTTAACAAAAATCATTGAATTCTATTACATTTCAGATTCTGACGTAGGCAATAAAGAAAAAACAGTCTACTGGGGAAACAAACATTTATCCATTTAACAAATATTTTTTAAGTACATAAAATATGTCACACGAACACACACACACATATACCCACATGTATACACAAATACACATGGGTATTTTTTTTATGCATACTATCCTAATAACATAATATGTATATATGAATGGTATCATATTTTGTTTCAATAAAATTGTGATTAATGTCATAAAGGGAAAGTACAAGGAGTGATGGCAACATTTAATGAGGGAGCTTTGATCAATACTAAGACATTAAGAAAGGCTTTCTTGAAGAAGGACCATGTCAGTTGAACCTTGAAGGATGAATAGCAGTTGATCAGTCCGAGTTGTTCCAGGCAGAGAGCTCAGCAGGAAGGCGAGGCAGAGCACACACCAGAGGTAGAGCATAGTTCTCCCCAGAGAAGCCATGAAAATAAAGGGAGCTGTGGCAGGAGCAAAGACATGTAAGTGCCGAGTGGAGCCAACGAGGCTTGTGAAATAGGAGGTGTCCACGTCAAGCTGCACCATAGACATAAGAATTATGATCTTTATGTTTTTCTGCAGTTGCTTCTCTGTTTACACGTATATTTTAATTTATGATTGAAAACATTAAATGAAAATACTGTTTCCTAGGGTGATGTTCCTAAAATGCAATCCCATCATGCCACTCCTCTGCTCCCTATTACATTCAGGATAATGTCAAAAACTCCCGGAAGCTGACCAAGCACTCTGCATTCTGGGCAGGTTCTGGCTTCCTGGCCTGCACCTCTCATCCACGACCCACAAGCACACAAGGCTCCAGCCAACCTGAACAGCTGAATGTCCTTGACTGAACACAATCACTTACTCTGTGACTTTGCATCTAACACACTTTTCCCTTAGAATTCCCTGGCTCATACAAGCAGGATTTCAGAACTAAACAACAGCAAGTACTACAGTCAACACACCCTCTGTGCTCACATATAAAATTAGGGCTGTCTGCTGTCTCTACCTTCCCTGTGTGCCCCCCTTGGACTAATCAAATATACACTTAGGTAAAAATGTGGAAAATACCTAAAATTATAGAAAAGTAACCATAAGATGAATAATTTTATCAAGGAAAATGGATTGTAAAAGTGAAATTTGAAAGTACTTGGCATACAGTCAAAGATTAATTAAAGAGGTAAAAAGAAAAATTGTATACTAGAATTTTAGAGAAGCTTTTATTATCAATAAAATGGGAATATTAATATCTCCTTTGTAACACTCTAAAAGTTATGAATATGGTATGGATTAATATACATGAACGATTTAAAAAATAATTTGTATAAATATATTTCATTATTACTTTTAGGTTTAGAATAAAAAACCTGAATGTTGACATGCTAGTGTATCAAACAAGTCTTATGATACGATAAATGTGCAATAATTAAATCTGCAATGCAATGTACATATTATTTTTCTTCACCCATAATTGACAGATACTAATCACTAACTTTCTTTATTTGATGCTCTAATCTCTCTTTTTCTATGTACAAAATCTGTTACTGATCAGGAATCAATTAAGGTTAACTGGAACCTAGAACCATCCAAATTTAGATGTAGGACTCACAACCTCATTGAAATAATTCTCTACACTTCTGGTCTTTCCTTATTTATTTACTACTAATGAATATTTTCTATGCTTAAAATGTACTACTGATATGATCTGATCCTTATTGAAAATATCAGACCATTTCTTTTATTCCTTGATTATGGAAATGTCTTGTTACAAATACACTTTAATATACTGATAACTACATATCTGGGAGAAAATCAGAAGTCTTCTCCAAAACAATCTTTCAAACAGATAAAATGTGGCACAACCAAAGAGGAACAAAGATTGAATAAAAAATAATTTCATTAATCTTTCTACAACTGCAAAGAAAATCTACAGTGGATGCAGTGGATGTAAGAGCAGAGGTTCTGGAATTGGACTGCTGGGTTTAAATCTGGATTCAGGATTAGCAGTGTGACCATGGGCAAGTTAGGCAACCTTTTTAAACAACACTTTGATTTTCTGTAAAATGCTGGTAGAGAAAAGATCTTGTGTTGAGCAACAATATATGAAGAGATAAAATTATTATTAAAATCTAGTTTCAGAATTTCAAATGTATAACACTAATTTTAAAAAACTATATTAATCAATAGGAACAGCAAAGCTGTTTTGATAAACAATCTGAATTCCAGATTTGGATGACAGTATTCATGAGCCCTAAAGATCCTCCAAGAAGACATACAGTAAAATGCTGTCTGAAAACCAATTTTCTATACTAGATTAGTGATATATATAATCGGTATATATATTCAATAATATTGGGGCAAAACAAATTGAGTAGGTAATATACTGGTAAGAGGACTGTACCTTTTATAGTTTTTAAGCTTTAGAAGGATGAATCTCAAGTTAATAAGTTTGAGCATATTGGCTACAGAAAGAGGAGATTCCCAAATATGACATTTTATAATTTGTTACATTTATATTCTGCTGCTTTCTGTATTTTAGGTTTCCAGTCTAACATTCTTTCATTGATTAAGATCTATACAGCTTTTTTTCCTATGTTGTCTAATTTTGGGGATATAAGCATTCACATCGTGTTAAATCTTCCTGTATTTTCACAACTAAGCTATTTATTTGTGATTAGGTAAATATTATCCAAGAATCAGAAAATGATCAAGCTCCACAAGGAGACTGCCTCAGTGTGGAAAATAGAAGGAATTCACACACCATCCAAAGGTTTTTTGATGACAACAATATTATAGGTGAACAACGACATCAACAAATAATAGTCATAGTGACCTATGACTGAAATAACTCCATTCATCCTTCTATCCATCAGACTTTCCAGTAAAGGGATCTAACGTTTGATTTAGATACCATTACTAGATCTATTGCAACTAATGACAGTAAATCTAGGTCACCATGGACTTGCAATGTGGCATATTTGTGTGGCACAAATACCTTGGCACTAGTCTCAGCTATCCCATCCAAATTCTGGAAAAAACTATATATAAGAAGTAAAAGAGGAAAACACTTTTGCTCTAAAGGAAATTTTAGTATGTATGTATATATGCATGTGCATATTTTTCTCCAGTAAAAAGGCCTCTGTTTAATGAATATAGGATATAGAATACAGAAAAGCAAGAAAAAAGCTAAATTACACATTACTTCTTGTCTTATGTTAAAGATGAAACTTATCAATTTCCTCTGAACCATTAGCATGAAAATATGGAATAGGCAAAAGTCTGGAACTGATCATTTTGATATTTATGTTTACAATGACTTCTCTGAATTGTTTAAAAAAATACACATTTTTCTTTAGCTGTTGTGGTATGATTGATTACTGGTTGATTACTGATTGATTACTTTTGTGTGGCCTTTCTAGCCATAGTCTTGTAACTCCCACCCAAGTGATTGGGCAGGACTGTGTGATAGAGTAATTCAAGGGGATTGGTCAGTTTTGCCTTAAAAGAGAGCCATTTCCAGAGCAGAGAGGAGGAGTCCACCACCACCAAGGAAGGAGAGAGAAAGCTGAGTGCCTTTGGGCAGAGAGGATGAGGGCCACGGAGAGGCATGCCTGCAAGCACAAATGGGGAGAGGCTATCCTGATAGAAGAATTGTACCCTGAGTGTTCTTTAGCCTGAATTGTAACTGTTACTCTAATAAACTCCACAATTGTGAGTATAGTCTGTGAGTTCTGTGTGGCCATTCCAATGAACTATCAGACCCATTAGAGAGTGCCCTGGGAGGGACAGTTGGTGTCAGAATTGGTAGCAACGGCAGAAAGAGGAGGATGTCTAGCCTCTAATTCACAGGAGTCAGCCTTGCGCTGTTGATCTTGGTTCTCCTTCCCCCTTGTGGGGTTGGAGGAGGTCAGATACCGCCCCCATGCCGTGTTTACAGCTGTATTCAAATAAAATGATGACCTCATTGAAATTTCTCCAGTTTGTCTTCTAAATCTTTAACAGATATATACCATCAGTCCTAAAATTGATCCTGAGGGCGCCTCCCCATTAACCTCTTTCCACTTGAGAAATCAGCCATTTCTTTCTAGACTTCTTTTCTATATATGTACAGTCTTAAATTTGAGAAGACAATTTCCTCTCAACAGTTGATGATCATTCTTTACTTGCTTCTTATAAAGAACTTTATAACACTTCTGTCCCTCAGATATATCATTTGTCAATCTACGTCATTACTGGATTTCTGTCAGGTAAAATTCTATTCATTCTTGAACAGAACAGTCAAAAACATTATATAAATATTCTAATCGCATAAGTCAACTGTTTTGAAAAAAGCCAGGGGAACCATTTTAAGTGACAAGAGTAAATTAAAATTTCACCCATCTGCTGGACTAATTCATTGATTAAATGGAATCTACTATGCTACTAAAATTTACTTATATGGGCTTTTTCCCCCAAATAAAATATATTAAAAACTTTAGAATGAAATCATAACTTAAAAAATTTGACAAGCATGTATATTTTTAAAAAACATACACTTCTTTGATTGTTATTCCTTTAAATTACATTCTCAAAGATAAAAACGTTATCTTTTTAATACACATTATATGTAGATGAATTGCTGCCTAAGTCTCAATTTTACTCTCCAAATGCTGTCTTTTAAAACATGAAAGTTTTGAATATTTACCTTCTTGCTAATAAAACAGTTCACAAACTTCCTTAGGTATACTGAAAAAATTCAAAACTATATAGTACTGGCTTGAAAATATTTTCTCAATGGTTTTATTTCTAATAGTGCTGCTGACCTGGGCAGTTATTTCCAAGAGTAAGCAAAAGCTGTCCATGAGAAAATAACAGCTAGAAAAGTAAATTTACTCAAGGACCAAACTGACTTTATCCCAAAAGAGAAAGACTTCAGTTTTATATAGGTTTTCCCTACTTCCATATTAATTCTATAACAATCATGAAGGGCTAAAACACAATGAAAAACAAGGGACTCCACTGGTTATAAAAACAGCTCCAAAAATATTTATGCCAAACATTCCTTATTTTCAATTGAACCATTTAACATATTTTAAAAATTAATTAATGACAGCATGTAATGAACAACTATAGATTAGACACTTATATAACTGTTTCATATATCATTTCCTAACTCCAATAACCATATGAGATTGTTCCTTTTGTTATCACTATATTGAAATTAAATTAAATGTTTTGTCCAAGGTCACAGTGTTGCAGGAAGAACTGGACATGGGCAGCCTGATTCTTCGATATTATACTACAATCTGATAAATCTGGAAAAAAAACAATGTTAACTGAAATAAATGTGGTGAACTAATTTACATTTCAGTTTTATAATATTTTGCTCTTATATGATAATTTTAGACTTACTCCTAACTCCAAGGATTGTTGTTGTTGTTAGGTGCCGATGACTCGATTCTGACTCACAGTGATCCCATGTACAACAGAATGGTCCTGTGCCATCCTTGCAATCTTTCTTATGCTTGAGCCCATTGTTGCAGCCACTGTGTCAATCCATCTCATTGGGGGTCTTCCTCTTTTTTGCTTAACCTCTACTTTACCCAAGGATGATTACTATTAATTCATTTTTGCACACCAATTCTAGTCTTCTTCTATGCTTATCTATTAAAGGTGGCATCCTAGTCCTCTATGCAGAAATGTGAACATTAAAAAAAAAAAAATAAGTAATCCTTGTACATATATCTTTATCTCAATCTCAGATTTTATTTATTTATTTCAGGATTGAGTAATTCCACTACAAAAAATCTATCAAGAAGATGCAGATACATATACCATGTAGTGTAGAGATAATTTTTTAGTGCTAATGTATTAATAAACTTTTGACCTAGAAAACAGCTAAGAGTGAACATGTATAATGATAATTATATGTATGTAATGTTTTTGGAAAAGTTTCTTTACTCATTGAATATTCATCATGATCTAGGAAGAAAAGTAATATTCCTAACTGCACACAAAAATAGAGGAATATTAAAGTGTAAGATTTATTGGAGGAGATTTTACAAAACAAAAGTCAAAGGCTGCTTTTCAGTATAAATTAAAAAGAAGATTTTAACATATATTGATTTCAACTGCTGTCATAGGGAATAAAATGCTAGAAAAAAACTATAAAAAAATTATTTTTTTATTACATATAATCATTACTAAAGTGGTAACATTTATATTACTGAAAATCTAACTTTTCATTACACGAAAAAAGAGACTGTAGCCCAATAAATATTTCCTCCATAAAAAACCTACTTAGGTATGTTAGGTGAACAATTTAACAATCCTAAAACTGTGTTCTGATTTTACCCTTTTAAATGAGTGAGGTCTACCAACCAAAATGTGTCTTTTTCCTAATTTTTGCAGAAAAGATTCCATTCTCTTTTTCTTCTACAGAATTGGAAGAGGAAAAAAATGATAAAGAAAGTTACTTAAGTAGGTTTTTACCAATCAATAAAAGTAGTTATTGAGTATTTGCTACTGCCTAGCAGTAAAATAGTTTAGCAGTAAATAAGATACCTGAAAAAAGCCAAATTTTTGTTCATGGATTTTTCACAGTAGTTGTGAAACTATCTGTAAAACAATAGCAACAAAAACCAACAAATAAATTGAAAAATGTAAGACAGTAATATAAATAAGCATTAAACTGAAGATAGTTCAAATTAAGAGATTCAGAGTTGCCTGGCAGGTAGAAGACAAGAAATCTTGCAGTTTTAGTTAGAGAAAATCATTCCCAGTGGGGTCTGAAATTCATTTATTATTTCCCTGGGCTGAACACTGCAGTTGATACAAACATTAAATGGAAGTATCAAATATTTATTCATCACAATAGAAAAATAAAATAAAGTAGCAATGCTTGAATGATTTAATGTGTGTCTATGTGTGTGTTTGGTTATCTACATTTTCAAATACTTGTTAAAATGATTAAAATATTAAAAAAACATTAAAATTGTATTTTCTCCTTATTTTAGTATAATAGACCTAGTACAGTAAAGAAACATAACTGCAAACTTACCTACACAGAAAACTGTTTTTGAAAATAGTATGGTCATGTGATTTTGCATATGGAACTCAGGTAATTACTGAAACTCAAAGGAATACTTCATAACAGCTGCTTCCTTTTCCCTAAATGATTGCCTTTTTGGACCCTGTACCTTCCAAATGTTGAGCAAATTTTAAACGTCTTTTAACGTTCGTGCTTTTTTTCCCCCTCCCCAGCAATCAACGTTAAGATTATACCACACCTGCTCTCCCATCTAAGTTTCACTTTTTTGGAAGTTTGCACTAGACTCCAAGAACAGAATTTAGCTTTTTGATTAATGTCTAAAAATGAGCCAATAGAATTTTTTACTAAATTGTGACCATTAGTCATTTAACTGAGCCCCTCTAGTGTTCTGAGATGTCTCATTTCACGATAGAAGGGTAGTTAACACCTGTAAGGTAATTATATCTACCAAATGCTGTTGGCCAGGAATATGAATATATAATTGCTCCTGCCATCTGTTAATTGTTCTGTTTGAATCACTTATTTCATCATATACTTTTAGTTGGCATTACACACTTTTAATAGCCTCTAGAAACGCTATGCTTGTGGAGATTATAAGCATTTACATTATTAAGATAGAATTTTTAAGTCTTTAGGGGGAAATATAGTTGTAAAGAACAAATTAAATGGCTAGAAAAGCATGCATATGTAAGCATGTGTGTGCATGTGTGTGTTGTGGGGGGAGGGTGAGCCTAGTGACAGAAAAACCTGAATAAGAAAATAAAACATTTTAAGAGGGGAATAGGAATTTAATAGGGAAGGTAACAGTAGATTGGAAGATATCTGGATAACTGAGGTGGTGGTCTAGGTCTACATGAAATCCTGTAAATTGAAAAGCACTATTTATCTCTGCCACAAGAAACCCCCAGAAAAATGAATTGATAAGACCTCTTCACACCAAAAAGCTGAAAAACATTCAATATCTCCCCATGGCTTTAAGCCTTAAAGTGGGACCCTCAGGTTCCATAAAGGGACTCCTAACTTCTGCAAATGTTTTATACACATTTTCTTTCCAGTATTTTAACAACTCCAATAAATGGTTTAGCACATGTCTGAAATTTACCAGCTGTGTGATTTTAGGCAAGTTTCTTTATCTCAGTTCCTCCGCTTCCTAAATATATATCAGGGATAATTGCAGTAGGAAGATTAAAAGAGATAATACATGTAGAGCACTCTTATCTGTGTCTAGCATAGTTAGAACTTAATAATTATTGCCTATAACTATAATTAGGACTCCCTGGGTGTCATAAACGCTTAAGTGCTGGACTACTAGCCAAAAGGTTGGCGGTTTGAATCTACCTTCAGAGATAGTCCTGGTAATCTGATTCTGAAAACCCTATGAAACAGTTCTACTCTGCACACTTGAAGTCACTTGTAGTCACTGTGAATTAGAATTAATTTGACAGCAACCAACAATAACAACATTACTATAATCCTCATTGTTCAGCCAATTTTAATACTTGGTAGATAGCTACTACAGGTAAACTTGTTTTTCTACTTTTTTTTGTCCTGTTAATTGCCATGTTAACGTATAACATCTTATGAATATGTTATGGTGTAGTGGGTTGAATACGGGCCCTCAAAAAGATATGTCCATCTAAAGCCTGAGAATGTGACTATCTTAGTTATCTAGTGCTGCTATACCAGAAATATAAGTAGATGGCTTTAAGAAAGACAAATTTATTCTCTTACAGTCTAGAAGGCTAGAAGTACAAATTTAGGGTGCCAGCTCCAAGGGAAGGCTTTTTCCCTCTGTCAGCTCTGGGGAAAGGTCCTTGTCATCAATATTCGCCTAGTCTGGGAGATTCTCAGTGCAGGGGTCCCGGGTCCAAAGGACATGAGCTTCTGGCTCTTCTTGCTTAGTGGTATGAGGTCCCCTGTCTCTCTACTCACTTCTTTCTTTTATATCCCAAAAGAGATTCACTTAAGCACCATCTAATCTTGTAGACTAAATCCTGCCTCATTAACATAACTTCCTCTAATCCTGCCTCATTTACATCATAAACCAAACCAAAACCAAACCCAGTGCCATGGGAGTTGATTCCAACTCATAGCAACCCTGTTAATATCATAGAGGTAGGATTTACACCTGTTGCAGTCCAGTGGCTTTTGACTCATAGTGACTCTATAGGATAAGAAGAACTCCCTGGGGCAGTTCCCAAGGAGTGCCTGGTGGATTTGAACTGCCAACCTTTTGGTTAGCAGCTGTAGCACTTAACCACTATACCACCAGGGTTTCTAGGATTTACAAGGCATAGGAAAATCACATCAGATGACAAAATGGTGGACAATCACATAATACTGAGAATCATGGCCTAGCCAAGTTGACACATATTTTTTGGAGACAAAATTCAATCCATAACAGTGACTTAACTGGACTAAGGGTCTTCGCAGATGTCATTGAGATAGGAGTCTTGATCATCCTGGTTTAGGGTGGGCCCTAACTTTAATGAAGACTGTCATTTTAAGAGACATGAAAGGAGAAGCAGAGAGATACAAGGGATAAGGCTATGTGAAGACAGAGGCAGAAATTGAAGGGATAGGTCTACCAGCCATGCAATGGCAGGAGCCACCAGAAGCTGTAAGAGGGAATGATTCTCCTGTATGCCTTTGGAGGGAGCGTGGCCTTGCCGACACCTTCATTTTGGATGTCTGGCCTTCAAAACTCTGAGGGAATAAATTTCTGCTGTTTTAAATCACCTAGTTTATGGGAATTTGTTACTGCAGCCATGGGAAACTGACAACACATGAATTTAGACAGGCATTGTTTGCACTGGCCTTTTTTAAAAGTCAGCCCTGCACATATCCACTCCAACAAACATTGTTCAAACAAGGGCACTGCTTTAAAAAAAAAAAAAAAAGAAGTATTGATTTACAGAAAACTTGTGAAGATTGTACAGAGTTCTGACATGCCCCAGGCCTAACTTCCTCTATGAACATCTTATAGAAGTATGGTACATTTGTCACAAATCATGAACCAATACAACTAAAAACCCACCCAGCAGTAATGTGGGAGAAAGATGAGGCAATCTGCTTCTGTAAAGATTACAGCCAAGAAAACTCTACGGGGCAGTTCCACTCTGTTACATGGGGTTGCTGTGAGTTGTGATCAACTTGCAGCACCTAACAACAACAACAAGAACAAAACCAAAACACCAAACTGGGTGTCATCGAATCGATTCTAAAGCATGGCCATCCCATGTGTTACTAAACAGTTAAATGCAACATCTTTGAAAACAAATAATTCCTTCTCTTTCATATTCCTGTAGTCTTTAAATTATATCGCTGTCTTTTAGAATTTTTTGTTGCCAGCCAAAGTTCACTGTCAGTCATGAGGCAAGTTATTAGTGCACTATTGCAAAGGAGACAAATAATTACTTTTTTTTTTTGCTGCTAAAGAGATCCTATTAGATAAATGTCTCAACTAGAACATGGATGCGGTGACTTGGCATGCGTATTTTATTTAACTGAACCAGCTCACTTTCTTGATGCAGGGCCACAATATTGCCTGTAGGGAAGTGTCTTTGATGAAACTAAAACCTGCAGTTTAGGTTCAACATGCAAAGTAAATACGACTGTTTGCAAACTCTGACTGAATATCTGACTGAGCAGAACACTGACATATTTAAAATTATTTTAAAATGGTATCTTATAATACTTTGGTTTTCTCCACCCAAATTAAAGCATTTGTGAGCAGCAGTTAAAATTCTCTTAGTAATTCAGTTTTAAATTAAAAATTTCCAACTACTCTTCTTTCAAACTTCTGGATCCACTTAATCAGAGAGTATGTTGGGATTGCAAAATAAATTTGTAAAATACATTTTTTTTTCAATTACAGTAATTATCTACATGAAACAAGATTTTCTTGATACCATGAAACCAAAACAAAATGCAGGAATCAACTGAATGTTAAGGCCCATATAGGGCAACAGCTGTCATCCAGAAGCAACAAAGTTCAATTTCTGTTTTTATTGAAATAGTCATTGTTTTCACTAATTGGCTTACAACGGAATTTTATCACCTTAAAAAATATATATATTTATAGAAGTATTTATTAGGCTTTCATATTGATTTCATTAAAAAAAAAAATGGCCCTCCATGATAATCACTAGTATACTCTATGAGGACCAAAATCATTAGTTCACATAGTAAGCCAAACGAGGTGCTCTCTCTGTATCTTTCCATTTCATCTTTAGATAGTCTCACCCTATCCTCCAGCCATAATACTCATGCAGGTATAGATACCTTCTTTCAGCTTAGAAGGTCTTCCTCTTTTCTATTTTCCAATCTACCAAAAGCACTTCCATCTTTAAGGCCAGCTTAAAAGTCACCTTGCTATTGAAACAGGCACAGCCAGCCATCCCTTCCCTTTCCACAGCTCCCATAGTACTCTGGGACACTATCTTAATACTTCATTGTGAACTCCTTGAGAGCAATGTCTACATGAGACTGTGTTTCTCAAATGAGGGTGTATGTGCATTCACAGGAGAGAGAAGAAACCACAAAATAACTATGGTCAGCCTTCTCTGGATATCGGTGATTTGGGGCAGAAATTACATTAAAATGTGGTAAGAAAGAATGCAAAATTCACATGAATTTTTAAGCTATAATAAAAACTTCCTAAGGAATTTTCTTGTTGGAGATGAGACAGTCAAGCTATAGTCTCATTCTTCTCTCCTGAGAGTCATATGATGAAAAAAACTTACAGGTAAGTTACTCTTGTATAGTCACAAGCCAATATAAAGTACCAAATAGATGTTTGTGGAATAGATGATAAATGAGTGTTAAATAAGCCACAGAAATGAAATTAACCAATACTTCAATGTACTGCAACGGGCATTGTTTCTATCGAAAATGCTACTAGTGCCCATTCTGAAAAGTGAGATTAAAAGGGGCCTTTAATGATTGCACCAGGAAGTATTTCCGCTAACTGCATATACTGGTTATTTGACAACTGATTTGTAGAGCAAGAGATTTTTATTTAGTCTCGGTTTTCCTTCTTTTTTGAAAATTGTACAATTTGTCTTAACTTGATTTTCATCTCTTTAAGCTGGCTTGTGACTCTGCTACATCTACTTACTTCTTTTAATTTTGATGATTCCACACTTAAGGTCACTGTCTCCTCAAAGGATTTTTTATATCTCTCGAAGTAAGCCATCTTATCAGGGCTATTCAAGATATAATACTCATTGATATTATTCTTGTGTGGTGCATGTTGTCATTAATAACTTGGCTTATATGAAAAATAACAATATTTCTTTCCTTATTGCACTAGAATCTCCTAGCTGGGAACACTCACAGAGCCTTACTGCTTCCATGTGATACTGTTCCATCTATTTTTAGAATTCTTTCATTAGATCGTGGATTAACTTTGATCATCAGGAATTAATTATTTGCCTAAATTAAGTTGATACTTGCAGGTCCTTCTCTTCCTTTTTGAGTTATATTCATACAAGAGACAGTTTACATGTAGAAATTACTCAATGAATGTTTGCTAAGTTGAACTGAACAGAATAAGAAATGCTATCTCTTTTCTGAGACATAGGAGTCAAGGCAAAAGTAAGGTGATCTATTACTGTTAACAAAAGCAGTGTACACACACAAATGTAAAAACTTAATGGCACACGCAACACATTTACAAGTTGAACGTCATTACCTTCAGAACAACCTCAAACTAACAGTATTTAGAAAAAAATGAAGAAACTGCATTTTATTAGGCATGTCCCTACTCCCATTTTGTATACACTTTATTGTCATTTCATGGCTAGATGTGTCATCATGTCAGCTGAGAACATTAATCTTGCTTAGACTCAATGAAAAAAATGCCATCCAAGGAAAGCAATGAGGCATTTCTCCATATCTTTTATGTTTAAAAGCTTTCTGAGTGTCATCAGATAGTGTCACATTCAGACAATCATCTTGCCAGTTCTGAATGTACGACTCTGCTCCTATTGCTTGGCAAATAGTTATAAGAATACAGTAAGGATTATGATATAACATATTTTCTCTAAGTTATACAACGTTTGAGATGACAATAAGGCACATATTGAGTAATTGCTTTGGTCAAAGGATTAAGGCACCTTAATGTGGAATATAATTTGTTTTACTTATTCTGATTATAATTTCTCTATCTCATATTTTAAAATTCAATTTCCACCATAGCTGGAATACCAAATCTATTTTTGCAGACATTATTCTTCTTCAAAGACTTGTTATCAATAATTTTGCAATGCACAGATTGACTTGCCTTTTTTCAAAGCAAGAAAACTAGTCACACTTTGTTGCCAGGACACCCGTGAATGTCATGATAGACATGTAGCGTCTCATCTCAGTGAATGGCATCACCAGGTTACAAAGCCAGAAACCTAGAAGCCTTGCTCACCTTACCTGCATATTTCTTCATCAACAATTCCTATCAATTTTCCTTTCCATGTCTTTTCAGTCTATACAACTTTGTTTATCTACACACTAATTCACAACAAGCAGCCCTGCTGGTGCAATGGGTAAGTGTTCGGCTGCTAATCTAAAGGCTGGCAGTTTGAACCCGCCCAGAAGTTCCATGGGAGAAAGACCTGGCAATCTGCTTCTGTAAAGATTACAGCTTGAGAAACCCTATGGAGCTGTTCTACTCTGTCACATGGGGTTGCTATGAGTTGAAATCAACTGATCGGCACGCAATAACAACAATCTATAACAAACCCACTGCTGTCGAGTCGATTTCGACTCTTAGCAGCCCTAAAGGATAGAGTAGAACTGCCCCACAGAGTTTCCAAGGAGCACGTGGTGGATTTGAACTGCTGACCTTTTGGTTAGCAGCTGTAGCTCTTAACCACTGTGCCACCAGGGTTTCCAATAATATTGAGAATAATCCATAATAGTGAGAAATAAAATAGGTATCATGGGGTAAAAAGGGCTTTATTTAGTAAATGCTGAATTAAACAATTTATAAACAAGTTTATTTACCATGGCTTATGAAACCTTGAATATGTGTATTTTCATTTAAATCTCAAAGGCACATTCTAAATTTTCATTTGGCAATTGCATTAAATCATTGGGGACTAGTTGATCAAACAATAAACTGTTTTTCCTGAAACAAAAGGATGGCATTTGGTATGGAAAATACATGAAAATGGATTATTTTATCTTTAATTTAGATATCCAAGACTTTTCAGAAACAGATATATTAAGGAATAAAGACTAGCTATAAAATACATTCAAACAACTGAATAATTGAATTACATTTTAAGAAACTTTGTCTGAAAGACGCAAGATTCTGAGGTCTCCTGCTTCACTCCAGAGTGATACAATTTGCTGTTAATGTGAGTGAGCAATGCTTGCCTTGTATCTTTTAATTTCCATCCATTTCACATGCTCATGGGATTGTAAATGTCTACATTCTGTTCCTCCTACCAAACACCTTGTGCGCTATTTTTTACCCCTTTCTCTCTTCGCTTTTAAAGAGAGAGAAATGAGGAAGGGTGGTACACTGAAAAGAAAAATCAATTCCCTAAGAAGCGGTAAAAAGTATAATGGAAATAATATACTACAGATTGTGCAGGAACAGAGCTCTGAGCATTCAATTCATGCCATAGTTTTCTTTCAGAGTAACAGGAAGATAAAGCAGCAATTGTGACTTTGGCAATCCTCCCAATCTCGGCTGTGTACTGCTTGAAACACTACTTCTCTGGTGGCAAAATATGGGTGATGAGGTGGGGGCTGAGCAAAGGATGCTTGGCCTAATAAAAATCTGTGGGGAGCCACATCAGGTGAGGGAGCATCACAATGAATGATCCAATCTGTATTTACTCGTGCAGGGATGGCAGGTGTGCATTTGGACACAGGTAGCCTATTAACTACAGCTCAACAGTAAAATTAGCTGTTTTCTGTTCCCAGGCATCTCAGCATCTTAGTGCATAATAGATATTCATCTCTCACTGCAGTTTTGGCTGAAAATCTTTTCGTGCCCCTCCAGCCAGGAGTGAAATTAGGACACCTGCAGAACGAAATGCCCTCCTAGAAGTCAAGTAGAGTTGTCTTACAATGCATTTTGTTTAAATGAGGCTGAGCTTTAAAAGCAGATATTCCCAAACCGCCATTGCCCAAACCACCAAAGCATGATTAACTCTTTAAAGATTATTTTTCCCCTGTATTTATTTAATATTGTCAAATTATAGGCAACAAATTCTATGATAATGTTTTATAATGTGATTTAAAAGTTGCAAACTGCATCATTCTTGTTTTTTTTTAAGCTCTGATCTCTTCACTAGAAGATAATATCATACTGCCTAATAGTTTGCAAAATATTTAAAGAAATTAGCCCCACTGATACTCGTAAATTATGCCTTCAAAGGTCAAAACTATTTTTCAGACAAATAATTATAAACTACTGTACTGCAAAAAAAAAAACTCTCCTTCTGTAATTGAAGCAGTGCAATAAAACGCACAATAAAAATATTGCATAAGATAAAAGGTCAAGTATAGGCATAGTTACAGGCTGTGCATTTTTAAAACAAGAACTAATGTCACCAGCTCTAGCACCCTCCCCTAACTCCCCAACTTGGGCCCATTCTGGAGAACATTCCTAATATCGAGCTTTACCATTGAGATTTCCTGAATCACACTGCCTATGTGAACAAAACATAAGTGGCACTAGGTAAATTTATGACATACTTCATTTTCATTTAGCTTATGCACATATGTATGTGTGTATATATATTTATTCTCATTCCATCTTTCATGAATATTTTACCTCCACACACCACCTGGGTTCTATATATGCTATTGCAATTGTAATTGACAAAAAGCAAACAGTGATAGGTATGGCAAGCCATCCTCTGATACCATATAAACTAGAGAATGGTCATCATTTTCCCATCAGCCATATTTGAACGCCTGAGTGTCAACATCTTTCATTCCAGTAAGAGGGAAATTCTCCACAGAGACACTTAAAAGCTACTGATACTGACAAGTTTATTCATATTACCAGTTCAGTTACAAAATAAAGTGGATTTGACACTTCCCTAACAAAGAGTCATTAGACAAAAAACTCGCTGGTAAAGACGGGAGCATGCTGAAAATTTCTACTCAGGTATTTATACAGAAAGAAATTAATTCCACCTATTTAAAATCAAAAGTTAAAAAAAAAAGAAAAGCTTGAGCACATGATTTATAAATTAGTTTGATGTCTCCAATCTTGATGCCCTGTTCTTCATAGAGTCCAGCTTCTTGGATTATTTGCTCAGCATACAGACTGAATAAATACGGTAAAAGGATACAATCCTGACACACTCCTTTCTTGACTTTAAACCATGTAGTATCCCCTTGTTCTGTTCGAGTGGCTGCCTCTTGGTCTAAGTACATGCTCCTCATGAGCACAATTAAGTGTTCTGGAATTCCCATTCTTCAAAATGGTATTCATAATTTGTTATAATCCACACAGTCGAATGTCTTTGCATAGTTAATAAAATTTCAAATATTTTAAGATTCAAACACTGTCCCTCGCAACCCAAACTGGGAAAATCTTGTTTGGCAAACAACGAGTTCTGATTCTAAACTTTGAAGGATTCCAAGAGTAATATTATTGCAATACCGAATAACAAAACTATTGCCCAGTGATTATTAGCAATGGGATAAACAATATTTGTGGGAATACATGTATTTCCATTTTCACATACAAACATATCTATACAATGTCAAAACAAAAATTCATGCATATTTGCAGCTTTTCATGGGTATGTATAACCTTAAAAAATATTCCTGAATTGCAACTGCTTCCTGGCCCATCTTAATTCTTTCCTCAGAGTCTATATTTTTGAACTCTACTGAAAATATAAATTTGATATTTTCCAAAGTAGTTTTTAATAACATTTACAACACTGTGCTTTACCTCTGCATTGTGAGGATTGAATTATTCGTTACTTAAATTTTGGAAACCTTTCATAGTCACCACGTTTTTCCCAGTGGTTTTTTATTCTTTCCCATTTTACATGAGCTGAAGTCTAACCATAATTAGCATGTGTTCACAAACGAAGCATGGGAATCTTCTTTGTTCTATCCTTACAGTCTATGGAACTGTTGTTGAACCCTGCCTCTTGACAGGTAGGAGGAATGGTTGATGGAGACTTGGAACCAGAGCTGTGGTGTTCTTCCCTCTTGGTTTGGTAAAGCCGCTTTGCCAGGACCCACCTAGGCTTTTGCTTAGATTCCTCGAGGTACACGCAGCTGCTGTGTCTTAGCAACTATCTGCAACTTATACAACACGAAAGTCTTATTGACTTCTTGTTTGTTAATACAGCCATGTGAACCCT
Organism: Loxodonta africana; assembly: GCF_030014295.1. Taxonomy (NCBI): domain Eukaryota; kingdom Metazoa; phylum Chordata; class Mammalia; order Proboscidea; family Elephantidae; genus Loxodonta; species Loxodonta africana. The sequence continues at coordinate 194,523,826 of NC_087342.1, forward strand.
GGAGTTTCCCAGAACTGCTTTTAAATGCTGTTGAGATGATCCTGAGTGGTTTAACGCCAAATTGCCCTGCATACTCATACTCTTTCAAATTGGATGCTCTTGGTAAAGTTGTTTAGAAAATAGGTCTGACAAGGTCACAGCCTTCAAAACCCTATGGAGCACAGGTCTGCTCTGCAACAGTTGGGGTCACCATGAGTCAGAATTAACTTGACAGCAACTGATGGAGTTGTTCTAGGGACTGCTCCATTCAATCGCATCAGGGCAAGACCATCTTAGTACATTCACAACACTGTGCAACCACAAACTTTACCTAGTTCCAAAAAAATGTGATCATCCCAAAAGAAATACCCATTAAACAGCTGTTCCCCATTGCTCCTTCCCCCTGGCAACCACCAATTTGCATTCTGACTCTGGATTTATCTATTTTGGATATTTCATGTAAACAGAATCATACGATATGGGGCCTTTGTGTCTAGCTTCTTTTACCTAGCAAAATATTTCTGAAGTTTATACATGTTATAGTCTATATATCAGTACTTCATTTCTTTTCATGGCAGAATATATCAATTAAATTATAAAAAACAGTTCCATCAATAGATAGATGATAAAAACAGCATCTAGATGGTAGGTACACAGGTGTTCAGTATAAAGTTTTTTTAATTGCTCTATTTTTAAAATGTTACATAAATGTAGAAAAAAATGCTCCAGAATTTACCCCCAATTCTAGTAGTCTATGTTATCCATATAGTGAATTGTCATCTTTTTCTGACTCTTTATATTCAATTTCCTCAGAAGTTTAGGAAGGGTGTGCCCAGGGCTCTTACCCAAAAATCATTTTAAAACAGAAATCTCAAAACCTCTTAAGAGTAACAAAGAGTTATTTACTAAGTCCAAACAGAATCCAAGGTATTCCTTTAAACAAAGGGAAGTTAACAATCTAATAAAGAATAGCCAAAAGTAATTATACTAAATGCTCCCTCAAGCTTAAAATAATAATGTAAAATTAAGTAGATCATGCAAAACTTTTCAAGAAGAGAATGCAAAGACTACATATTTTGTATGAATTATTTTGAAGAATACCAATTACTAATAAAGAAAAAGAAATGGGGAATTACCCACAAAACTGGCGTTTCCCACTTCAGGCCTTTTTTCCTGTCAATTGGAAGTATAAACACCTGCCATGTATTTATAAAGTTACAGATATTTGACTTACAAAATATAGGTTGTGCTGTTCTTAGGTGCCATCTAGTTGATTCTGATTCATAGCAACACTATGTAAAACAGAACAAAAAACACTGCCCAGTCCTGTAAGAGAAAAAAAAATTTTTTTTTTTTTTTTTACCATCCTCAAAATCATTGCTATGTTTGAGTCCATTGTTGCAGCCACTGTGTCAATCTATCTCTTTGAGTGTCTTCCATTATTTTGCTGATGCTCTACTTTACCAAGCATGATATTCTTCTCCAGGGACTGGTCCCTCCTGATAACATGTCCAAAGTACCTGAGACAAAGTCTAGCCACCCTCATTTCTAAGGAGCAGTCTGACTGTACTTCCTCCAAGACAGATTTGTTTGTTCTTTGGCAGTCCATGGTATATTCAACATTCTTCACCAACACCATAATTTAAATGCGTCAATTTTTCTTTGGTCTTCCTTATTCATTGTCCCTCTTTCTCATACACACGAAGTGATTGAAAATAGCATATCTTGGTTCAGGCTCACCTTAGTCCTCAAAGTGACAGCTTTGCTTTTTAACTCTTTAAAGAGACCTTTTGCAACAGATTTACGCAATGCAGTACTTCTTTCGATTTCCTGACTGTGACGTCCATTGGCGTTGATTATGGATTCAGGTAAAAGGAAATCCTTGACAATGTCAATCTTTTCTCCATTTATCATAACTGATATCTTAAAAAAAAAAATCAAAGTAGAAGAAGCTCTGATTCTTCTCATCTCTCCTTTGATTAAGTGAAGTTATTTTCACTTTGCTTTATTTCCCTTTGATTTGCTAATCTATTTCATTTTTATACTGAAATGATGATTCTTTATACCCATCATCTGGACTCCAGAGTAACAGTTATCCTGTCTTTGGAACATCAGCAATTCTGAGCCTTCCAGAGTCTCCATTTAGGTTGAAGAGTGACAGCATAATGGGAGATACAGCAAGGGTCATATACTTGGGAAACCTAATGGACATATTCTATAATCAGTTGAGTGCATTCTCTGCAGACAGCACTCATCATGGCTGTGATATGGGGAATACAAAATAAATGGCAAGCCCTCTGTCTCCTCAATAGACTTCAATCAAATGGGGTGTAGGGTAGACAATTAAGCAGCCCCATACTCAACCATTTCACCAAGTCAATTCCAACTCATAGCAACCCTATAGGAGAGAGTAGAACTGCCCCCATAGAGTTTCTAAGGAGCATTTGATGGGTTCAAACTGCCAACCCTTTGGTTAGCAGCTGAACTCTTAATCACTGTGCTACCAGCACTCCCCATAAAGATCACAGCCCTTGGAAACCCTATGGGGCAGTTCTACTCTGTCCTACAGGGTCTCTATAAGTTAGAATCGACTCAATTGCAATGAGGAAACTTTACAGAAGCTGACTGCCAAGCTGCTTAACCACTGTACCATCAGAGCTTCTTAATTAAGCAGTAGTACATGCTGGGAAGTCTTTCAGTGAAAATTCTGAGAAGGGGAGAATAGCATGAGCTAGGGTAGCACGAAAAAGAAAAATCAGCTTGAGTAAACCTTGTGATCAGGGGACAGTGAGTGAGGAATGAAGGGGATGAGTCTGGTGGGTGTTTAGGTTCTGGTCAGAGAACATTGCAAGATAAAATTCGGTGGGCATGGAATAGCTACATTACGGAGAATCTTAAAAACAAGATGTAAAATTTATACTTCTGGCAAGCATTGATAAGCTTTGTAGATTTTGAGCAGGGAATCAAGTATGTTAAAAGCAGTGTGAGAAAAAAGATAATCCATTAGTGTCTACAATAGGTATCCCCTCCCCCCAGGTAACACTGAAAAAAGATAGGTAGGCCTGGAATCTGCTGCAGTATTCCAACTACTGAGTAAAGAGAGACCAATAGTTTTGTAGCTCTCTCTGACATTTTAAGAATAAAATATCACTGAAAAAAAAGACATGTCACTAACATATAAAGTGTGGAATTTCATGAAACTGTGGTTTAAAGGGCTCCTGTCTTCTTTTGCTAATTGTTCCCTATGGAGAATGTCATAGTAAGGAATATAGGTTTTAACACTAACAAATGTGAAACTTTGAGAAAGGTCTTTGAATAATTAAAACTTATTTTAATTGTACAGTTACTGTAGTCTAAATGTGTTACTGCAGTCAAACTCTTCCCTCCCTTCCCTTTCCCTCCATTCCCCTCCCCTCTTCCTCCCTCCCTTCCTTTCCTTCTAACACTGATCCTAATATACAGGTAGTCCCCGAGGACAAACCAAACATATGTCTCAATGGTTTTTTTGTGCATCTTATCATTAGTAATATGTACTACATACAATGTTGCAACGCATAATTTGCTGATGTTATTATTCTCAGATGTTCATTAGCAGGCGTTTAAAGATCAGATTTATAAAGATACTGATAATAAAAGGCAATAATAATGAACACTAAAAAATAAAACAACAATGACAACAAAAAAACAATGAGGTATTTGACTTCACGTCAGAACTGACTTACACTGGAGTCATCATAACAAAATACCGTTGTAAACGAGGGACTACCCGTACACACACATTCAGACCCAGGTTGCTGATGACCAGTCTGAACTCTGTACACATCAAACACTGAGCAAACTACGGAGCACTGAAGATTAATGAGAGTTCAGTTCTACTCTAGTTCTCCAAATTCTACTTATATCAGATATCAATAGCTTAGTTTTAATTTTGTATTTTTAGATACCATGGCTTTGCTTTTATTTTGCTACCCAAAATTTTTTGACCCAAATAAACTGGTGTTAGTCCCTGAGTGGTGCAAATAGTTAATGTGCTCAGTTGCTAACCGAAAGGTTGGAGGCTCAAATCCATGCAGAGGTGCCTCTGAAGAAAGGTCTGGTGAATGACTTCTGAAAAATCATCTACTGGAAACTTCTGAAGCACAGTTCTACTCTGACACACATGAGGTCGCCATGAGTCGGCATCAACTCAATAGCAACTGGCAACCATAAGTTGGCACTGAGTAATTCAAAATAAAACTGAGAGAAGGGAAAGCAGGATGGCAATAAATGTTTTGAACATTCTTGGAAAATGTCATCCTGACACCTTTTTGCAGTGGAGGAAGACATTTCCTATTCCCTGAATGAAACACTATTGCACACTTGTCTTCCATCCAGACACACATGTTGTAACAATCTCCCTGGCTCTTTAACACTAGCAGTATGTAGAATTCATTGTATACCTGGCAACACAGATGTAAATGAATCATATTTATGGCAGCGGAATACATTGTTTCACACAACTTTAAAGAATTATCCAAAACATAAGGCATCATTATAGTAAGATACACAAAACTAGGCAACTATATTAAATCCTATAGGAGTGAAATATGATTTGTACAAAGAACTTTTGAAATTATAAATTAATATATATATAGGCAATTATGTTATCCTTTAATTTCAAGTATTACCTTTGAAATAAATACCTCAAAGTATACTTTATACTAATCAAGTATTTCATAATAAGTGTCAAGAGTTTGCCTAAGCATCTCTACCAGTCCCATTCCCAGCCTGAATTTTTGCTATGGCATCCTTTGGTTTCATGATGATATCTGCAACAAATCTGATTCAGATGCACTAACGAACACGTCACATACATGTACATTTTCACAATTCATGGGGAAAATTTTTTTTTTTCTAGAAGGAGCAAGTTGATTATTTAAACTACTGGAGACACTCCTGAAATTATTATGATTAGGAGGTAGTATGCCCACTTTACAGGTAAGCATTTTCGGGAGAAATAAACAGATCAAGATGAGGTAGGCAGACAAATACAGTTGGCTGCTCAGGTTTAATTTCTTCCATGGATTTTTTTTTTTTTTTTAACCAGGAAATACTTTTAAACTCACACAAATAGTCTTATTCTATCAGATATAGCTTAATATCCTTTAAATGAAGGGCTTAGTTATCCAAATGAGACTACAGCATTTTTCTTTTAGTAGAAAGAAGACAACTTCATAAGAAGCAAGTCTCATAATGGAGATTGTTTCTACAGCTTGAAGCCTGTATCTACGTGATTTTCTGTCTCTTTTCTTCTAATGAGCCTATGAACTTGCACTTCTACACTCAATGCATTTCATTTACTTAGTAAATGAAGCTACTAAGTTCTTGACTGGGGAGAGAAAAATTAAAGCAGACGAAGATTTGAGTATTGACGAAATTAAAATACAAAGGCAGATCTAGATTATCTTGATTTGTTGGATGTTTTAAGAAATAGCACTCAAAATTATGGTACCATAAATGAAATTTTTAAAATGTCAAAGGAACATTTTTTCAGCAATATTTACAGAAATTTATTTGTAGGTTAGGGGAACCATCTTGACCAATACCTTTTAAATTTCTGTTAAAATTACTGACAAATATTGGCATGTCTCTGAGAATAAAATAATATCCTATTAAATACATTGAAGAAATATATATTATAAATTAATGTGGGCTAAATCCTTATTTATATTTGCAACTATCTTCATAGAAATTACAAAAAGCATATTAAAATAATTTGATTCCCCCAAAGACATTGATACATTAATATATGTGTGTACATACTTGTATATATAAATGCATATGCATATATATATGTGTATGCATACACACACACAGGCACACACCACACACACCATACAAATATAATACTCTCAACCACTGTAAATGACAATCCATGAACCTGTTTTCCATTTCCTAGTTATCACCCCAGAACCAAAGTACAGAAGTAGCTCAGAACATGGGCTAAACAAGCAACACAAATTCATTTATTTTTACTTTAAAATTCAAATTGAGAAGCCTGCAGAGAAGCTGATAAGCTGTCTAGTAGAGTATAAAGCCCACCACAGGTCTTAAGATCTTGCACAGGTAGATTGCGTGTAATGAAGTAAAAGAAATAAATATCACCTAAAGTGAACAAATCCATCACAACTCTCACCTAGACAAGCCAAGCAAAGCACCAAGTACACTGGAAGTTATGAATATAAATACTGCAGTGTATGTACATATTGCTTTCATAGACATGTGTCTTCCGAATGCAAATATATTTCTTGTAGATGATAATATAGAGATTCCTGAAACGTTATTTTTATAGAGAAGTGGAGCCGACTCAAGGAAATTAGAATAAATCCTAGTATAAAAAAAATAAAGTCTAATCTTAATGAGGAATGAATGCTATTCTATTCATACAATGTTTCCTCATCTAAGTTTCCTGGTATCATACATACAAATGCGTGTCTTAATATAGCAAGCTTTGGCGCTATCATAAATAAGGTATGCTATATTTTAAGCCATAGCCAAGAAACAATTTGGTACACTGTTTCTTAATATAACTTCAAATTATTGCAATATAACTATTCAAGATTTTTATGGTGTCTGATCTAAATATTGACTTATTTCTCAAATATTTTTCAAAACTCATTCATGTTAGAGAAATCAGAATATTCAATACCGCTTTTCTACAGCTGATTAGCCCTGTAATTCATTACAAACCCTCCCCTTACTCTCCTACAATGCTGATCCCTCCGCTATAAATTATAAACGTCTCTCCTCCACCTTCCAGACACAAGGGAGGCTGAAAGAAATAGCAGGAAGTTGATATTTAGTCACATGTTAGCAGGTGATAACGCATCAACTCATGTCTTCCCCCTTTCCATTCTTCCATTATTCCGACTCATCCTCATGTATCCCTCTGAAAATGGGTTCATCTCTCACCAGACACAGAAATGGATGGGATCTACACACTCTCTTAAGAAAAAAAAGAAATTATTTGATTTGAGCATTAAATGTCATCAGTACACACATATGTTTTTCTTTCTAACAATAACTGACTTCAACTATAACGTGGTTCTATAATGTCATTTGGTCCTACCCAAGTCTGAAATTGTGGCTCTCTATTCGTGTTTTAGCATGATACCACAATGATCATGACCTCCTTCCCAATGCAGCCATTACCAATAATTGCACCCCTTCCAAAACACCAATCTGGGCATTGACTCACTGCCTGATCTTTCAGCTCATATCCGCCAGTGCTCCTGTTTCAGGAATTATTTGACCACACTGGGGCTCTAGTCCACTGATCTAACCACCTTTTCATTGGTTATCATCCCCTTACATTCTCACTTCCCTCTTTACCCAGTTTAGATTCCAGGCTTAGATTCCCTTCATAAACTCTCAACACTTTTGTTTTTCTTAATAGTCTCCTGGAGAAACCCCTACTCCCAGCTAAATCCTATTCTTTACCTACTCTACACTTGTAATGAGGTAGCTGACAGTGGCTGAAGAAAAAAATGCAAAACTGTGTGACAGTTAGTTTCACATTTTTTTTTTTTTTAAACTTCCATTCTCTTGCAGCAATGAGAATAAGTCAGTTCCAGCCAGGTAAGAACAGAGAGAGGTGCTACCTCCAACACCTGTGCAAAGTCGTTTGGAACACAGAGGAGAATGCAGTTGTCATGGGAGCTGCTTTCTTGAAAGCTAGGACAGGGTGAGATAGAGCCCGTGTGAAAGTGTTGACTCCTCAGTTCTTCCGTCAAAGTCTTACAGTGTGCAGAGGTCTGACAGAATTAGGAAGTCAGAGGTGAAAGTTCAGTGGATGGATGGATGAATGGATAGAAGGATGGATACATGAAGGGAAGTGATGTGGCCCCTAGGGCACCCTCCCAATGCTGTTGACATCACTGAATTTGGGACATCCAGTCCCTTAGTGTTCAGGCATCTCAGACCACATCCTGTCTCTTCTATTCTTCCGCTGGCACTGCAGAGTTCTCTTTGTTCTCTGATGGGATGGCAAGGTAGTGAGACGCATTTTCTTGGGCCGCCTCTTCAGCCTTTGAGACCTTCCTGTAGCAGTACACCATCTCGATGAGCAGCCACAATGTGAGGAAGACCAGCAGGATGTACATCATGATTTCTGAGACCACAGAGGTGAAGTCCTCTCCAGTGGTGTTTGAACAGTCATTTCCCTTATTTGAGACTCAGTTTCTTAATTTCATATCCATTCAGGCGGCCGCCAAAACATTTCTTTGCATACACAGTTTTCTTTTGGAATCTATGGGCATTTCTTCTTCTTAGTCCTTCCTAGATTGTATCTCACACCCCACTGTTCCTTCTGCCCCAACCTGCTCAGGTGCTTTTCGGTCTGGATCATTCTTTTTTTTTTTTTTAATTTTTATTGTGCTTTAAGTGAAAGTTTACAAATCAAGTCATTCTCTCACACAAAATCACATTAACTCTTTAACCTCAAATTTTAGGTGGGTCCTCAGCACAGCTAGGCAACTCTACTACTTCTCTGACCAATTCCCTCTCCTTGAAGACTATTTTACATCTTCTTCTGCTCCTCACATCTTCTATATCCCCACTCTTACTCTTGGCACACGGCTTGCTTCTTTTATCACTCAGAGGACAGTGTCCTCCTCCTTCTGCTGCAGCTAAGCGTTCCAAGGTCCTTTCACTCTTAACTGACTGTAATCCAGCCCCAGTGGCCTTCTCTCCCTCTAACACGATGCTTCTCATATTATCTGTGGAGAAGCACCTGGTTCCCTCCCCCAACTATTTTGAACCTATTCTCTTGCAAAAGTGCAATAAAAATAAGTTATTAAGAAATGGGAAGAAAAAAGGGCATACATCAAATATCAGATTCAACAGACAATTTCTACATCAAAATGCCAATGTCTTCATTTTGATGTAATCAATAACTAACAGCTTGTGCAGGTGCCAGCCCAGTGAGCACACTTGTCGTAGCACTGCTCCAAACACAGCAAAAACCAAACTAGTTGCCATCAAGTCGATGGCAACTCACAGTGACCCTATAGGACAGAGCAGAACTTCCCCATAGGGTTTCCAAAGCTGTAATCTTTACGGAAGCCAACTGCCACATCTTTTTCCCACACAGCAACTGGTGGATTCAAACTGTCAATCTCTCGTTTAGTAGTTGAGCGCTTTAACCACTGTCCCACCAGGGCTCCTTTCCAACACAGCAAGTCCTGCTCCTTTCAGGCCTAACTCTTGCAGTCTCCTCTCCTGGAATATTCTCCCCTCAAAGAGCCACAGTTTATCTCAGCTCGAGTGTCACCACCTCAGAGAGGACTTCCTTGATCACCCTATCTTATAAAAATAAGATCTTGCCAGAGCCTTCTATGCCCTCACCCAACATTATTATTATTTTTTTTAAATACCATTTATCATTTACAGGCATTTTTACTCAATTATTTTTTATTGTCTGCTGTCCTGGCAATGGGGAATGGGCTGTCCCAATATAATTTCAGTTCCATGAAGGCAATGACTATTTTTTCACTACTGAGTACCCAGCATTTACGTAATACAGAATGGGTATCCAATGATGTTGAATGAAGGCATGAACTGCACAAACATAACCAGGGATAATGAGTGTGGCATTATCACACTTTTTGGAGAATGGCAAGAGGTTTCTGTAGTTGAGTAAACACTGAAGTTCATTTCCTCCCATGATAATAGACTTTTAGTGCTTTTCTACTGTGCTTTGAAATTAGGAAAAGGAAAAAATCAGGCATCAGATCTAGTCTCAGGAAGGACAGCAGTACTACGGTGGCAGAGGCTAAATTTTACCAGTTAGACTTGTTGTTTAAGATAGTTTATGTAACAAAAGCTACACAACAAGTGTCTTCAATTCTTCAGTTGCTTTTGGATCCTTGAGGTGAAACCAACTGGAAAAAGTTTTTATACAGAGGATAAGCAATTAAAATACATGGCCTTTCAAAAAAAACTAGAAGTGGATTCATAAGATTATTACTCCTTTACTTATGAAGAGACCTGAGTCTATTTAACTGTAGTCAAAACTGATTTTACTGTGTAGTCATTACATTAAACCAGTATATTTAGATGAAAATCAACATATAAAAGAATCTTCCTTATTCTTTAGGTTAAAGAAATAAAAAATGAAAAAAAGTCTATTGTATTTGAAGGAGTTAAAAATAATCACAAGAGACAACCCTTGTTTAAACAAAACTAAACAAAACATAAATTCTTTCAGGTTATATAAATGCATACCTTATTACAGAGCCCTGGTGGCATAGTGGTTAAGAGCTATGGCACTAACCAAAAGGTCAACAGTTCAAATCCACCAGCTGCTCCTTGGAAACCCTATAGGACAGTTCTACTATGACCTATAGGGTCGCTATGCGTTAGAATCGACTTGACAGCAACGGGTTTGGTTGTTTTATAGGTACAATGTGTATTCCATTATCTTACAATAGTATGTACACTTAAAGTATTAAAACAAAGTATTTCTCATTAAAAAAACTATTAATTTTAATTATCTTGTTGAAAGTTAATTAATTTTTAACAAACTTGGTATAATACATAGATCTCCATTATTTTATGTCCCCGGCATTCCAAGCCTCTGCCTTAGGGATGTACTCCTTCCTTCCTTCCATTTGGTTTAATGGGAGTTTCACACAGCCTAAGCCACAGCTGTTCCAAGTATGTAGCCCTTGCCATCTGTGGGTGATGGGTCTAAGGGTGGGCCCCTGATCTAGGCCAATCAGGCAAATCAGGACCTTTCTGATGGATCTGGAGTTAGAGGTTCACCGCACATCCCTTTTGGTGGTGGTGCTGTGAGATGGGTGATAGTACAGCTGCTGACATTGATGTTTGAGCACAAACAGGCATAGGGAATATAACTTGTACGAAGAAAATATTCTACATCTTGACTGTGGCAGTGGTTTGTGAAAACTCAGGACTGTATACTAAAAAGGATGAATTTCACTCTGTATAAATTATACCTCAGTACACCTGATTTTAAAAACTAAAAAATCAGTGTACTACCTTACATAATTTATTGTTTGTTGGGGTTATGTTTTGCCATATTGTTTTAAAATATATACCAATTTAGCAAACTGAAGTTTTTTTTAGCATTCTAATCTGCAAACGTGGCGTAAGAAAGATGACAAAGTATAAAATTAATACTTTAATATGCTTCCGTGGAGAAGTGTATAATACCCAACAATTTCATATCTCGTTTGCAACATCTACAAGCATCATATAATTGCCTCAATTAGGAACATGTTTTAATACAAATGAATAGTCTGAAAAAACAGGCACTTGGAGAACTAAAGTGGGTACATTTCGCCTGTTCCACTTTAATTAGCTCGTTCATCTACCTCAGTTTGCTTTCCTATTATCTTCTGAGGTACTGCCTTTGGATAAAAATAATACTGCTTCAATTTTTAGCTATTTACGTAAGTAGTGAGTATTTGTTACTTACCACATATATATAAATGTATACCTATACCAAAAAAACCAAACCCGTTGTCTGCGAGTGAATTCCAACTCATAGCGACCCCATACCAAAAATTAAAAAGTTAAAAACAAACCTGCTGCCATGGAGTCGATTCCAACTCATAGCAACCCTATAGAGCAGAGTAGCACTGCCCCATAGAGTTTCCAAGGAGCATCTGTTGGATTCAAACTGTCGACCTCTTGGTTAGCAGCCATCACTCTTAACCGCGACACCACCAGGGTTTCCAGTGACCCCATAGGACAGAGTAAAACTGCCCTGTAGGGTGCCTATGGAGCGGCTGGTGGATTCAATTTGCTAACTATTTGGTTAGCAGATGTAGCTCTTAATCACTCTGTCACCATGGCTCCATGCCATACAGAAAATGAAATTTATCCATGGTTTATGCAAATAGATATGGGAAGTATTTATGAATAAAAATGACAGTGTTTAAAATGCCTACACATTCTAGTAAAGTAATAATCTGTGTAAGGCTAATAATGACATCTACTTTTCCTTTAGATTTTATATTTAAAATTATATGGAACCAGGGACATTTTGTGATTTCTGATTTCAGGAGAGAAGTTATTCCCAAAAATCTATGAATTTTGTAGTTTTTTATAACTGAGAAAAGCATAGCATCTTTAGACATATGGACTGAAGCATACAAAGAAAATGGATCCAGTGAGTAAATCTCAATTATAATACAGAGAAATCTTCCCATTGGTAGCATTTCATTGACTGTGAGCTAACCACAGAGTGATCCAACTATATTATTTTTTTAATTCTTCTATTCATGATAAAATTATGGGTATCCTGGCTTAACAAGAGGTCATATGAAAATGGCACAGGCTTATAAATAAAATAAAAATCATGAGAAATGAGAACATGCTTTGCATAAGAAAATATGTGATGCGTCCCCAATCATTAACAATTGTCAACAGACCTCGCCTTTCCTTCCACTCCTTAAAGCAAAGTCTCCTGCTCAATTTCCCCTCATTTTACGACTCTTAAAATGTAAGGATTCCTGCTGTTGGAGAGGAGGTTAAAGGATAAATTTATATAAAAATGAATTGATGGAGAGAAACAACAACACACACAGGAGTTCGACTGCCAAGCTTAAGCCAAGAGATGGCTGCCAAGAACTTACGACTGTGATATCAGTGAGCAGAAAAAGGGAGGTGAAAGTCCATTATATTCAGTATTGGTTGAACCACATGTGGAGTTTAGTGCTCAGTGTCATAGTTTAAGAGAGACACTGATGAACTTGTTGGAATGTTGAACACCTGAAGGACCATCATGGCAGAATTAAGGTTCTTCTATTTAGTGCCACAGGATGAATGAGAATATATGTTACTTATATAGGTAGAATGTTGTCTAAAAAACAGGGTTGCTTTGTGAGACAGAGAATTCCTGATTGCTAGAATTTAAAAATATCGATTGAAAAAAATTCTTTGGCATATATTATGTAAAAGGATATTCAAGGCATTATGAAATTACAGATAATAGTAATAATAACAATAATAATAATACAGTTCTTTTTCAAAGAATTTCCATTCCACAAAGATCTGGCAGACGCAGGTAATTCCTTTATAGGGATTACTGTAGAAGGCACTTCTCCCTTGGCAGAAAGAATACACAAATGTTCCTCTATAATTTCATCAAACTCAAATGGTTTACACTGACCATTGTTGTTGTTGTGTGCCATCGAGTTGATTTCGACTCATAGTGACACTACAGGGCAAAGCAGACCTACGCCATAGAGTTTCCAAGGAGCAGACAGTGGATTCAAACTGCTGACCTTTTTGATTAGCAGCCTGAGCTCTTAACCACTTTGGCACCAGGGCTCTATGCTGACCACTAGCATTTTATTATTCCTTTCCTGAAAAGACTTGATATTCCTCAACAAGTTACAGATATATTATTAGCATTTCTTCAACTTAACAGTCAGAGCAGAAACCAAGAATTGATTGATGTGCAAAAAGAACACATTGCCTTCCATTTCTTGCCTTTGCAATTTTTCCAAAACATTTTAGAGTTATCAAAAAGGTTTGCTTAAAAGCGATCTGTCCAGCTACACTGATCCACTTAGTAAGAACAATCCCTAGTGTTTGGGAAATTTATTTTCATGTTAATTAACTTTGGGAGAACGAGACCTGGCTTATTTAAGATTATGTAATTTCTTTCCAGAAGAACCAAAGTTTGGAAAAGTGTCAGAATTCAATTACCTGCTTCTTTGATTTCAAGGGGAATTCATCGACCATATCTTACATAAATGACTGATGTAATTTAATCAAAGGGAACCATGAACTGAATCAGCCTGCTTGATATTATGGTGTGGATTGTCACTGACTATCAAACAAAATCTTTACAACATAGCAAGTAACTGAAATAATTATAATAATAGGAACAACAAAATAACATTAATAAGAATACTAAAATAGAAGAAATACAATAAATGGGAAATGGATTACAGTGGTGTTATAGATTTGTCTGACTTCAGAGAAATATTTTAATTTTTGAATAGTTATTATATTGAAGCAGCAATATAGTATTGCAGAGATTCAGGAGATAGCTTTGGAATTAAATGGGCATATAGTCCAATCGAAACTGGCTGGGTAACACTGCTCAATCTCACTAAATTTATTATTATTATTTTTTGCTTATTTTAAATGGGGTTAATAGTAACCATGATCCAAACCAAACCAAACCCAGTGCCATCGAGTCGATTCTGACTCATAGCGGCCCCATAGGGCAGAGTAGAACTGACTCATAGAGTTTCCAAGGAGCGCCTGGCTGATTCAAACTGCCAACCCTTTGGTTAGCAGCCGTAGCACTTAACCACTACGCCACCAGGGTTTCCGTAACTATGGTATACATTATTATTATAGGGTAATTGTGAAAATGAAAACGCAAAATACTTGGTATAGAACCTAGCACCTAAAGTCTCAATAAATATTTGGGAGGTGGGGTGGCAAAAGTCTCAATAAATAGAATCTTCATATAATCTCCGTATAGTATAGCTGTCCATTTATCTTGAGACATTAAAGCCCATTACTCTCATCGCTCCTCCTTCCCTCCTCTTTCCTGCCCACGTTCAACTGGCTTGGGATGTGTATGCATATACATACGATGGGTAAGAGAAGAGGCATCATTGCTGAATGCCTTAAAAATTGAGATCACTTTTAGTGAAACGCAGACATTCACTATGTTGAAAGGTGTTTGGGGAGTTATAACAGGCCACAGTTTTTTAAGGATTACAGGATCTTCTCAATAAGCCTAAGCGAATCTTATCATTCCACTGGGTGGTGAGAGAGATAGAAAGCTTGCGCATGGGCTAGAAGCAGGATGTAGTCTTAAAACGTTCATTAGTATCAATTTGGCTCACAGAGAATGCCAAGAATTTCAGTGAATCTGGCTGCAACTTTTGCTACAATCAGTACAACAACAAGCCAAAATGTAAAACCACTGGGGTTGACGGGGAGGGCTAGGAAAACACTTCTGTAATTACTGCAGTGGGCTTAGTGTTGCTTTTTTTTCAGCATTTACAATCATAAAGAATCATGTCTTATTTTACTCTTTTGACTTCCAGAAACACACATTGGGCTATAACCCAGTAAACCCAGTGCCGTCGAGTTGATTCCGAGCGACCCTATAGGCCAAATAAATTGAGAATTCCAAAAAAAAAAAAACAAAACTAGATGTGACGGGGGCTATGCTGGAACTCTTCCATTGTACGTGAAGCAAACAACCCAAAACAACTAAATTGGTATATGTCCTCTATGCCAGCCTCACGGGACTCTGAATCGTTCATACTTTGCATTCACCATTCCCTCTCTTGGGAATATCATTCCTTCCCTCCCCTGTCTGCCTTGCTCATCTTTCTAGAGGCAGTCCAAATGTCACTCCTTCTGTCAAGTTTTCCCTGGGTTTTTCAGCCAACTGCTATTCATGCTTTGAAAATGCACCTATTATCACGTTACATAAACATCTGTTTATCTCTATCTTCCCTCTTGGATCTTACTTTTTCACTGAGGAGTAAGAACTATACAAATAAATAAATATGGAAGTAGGAAATGGCAAGACTATGAAAAAAATTCAAGGTCAAATTCTGGCTATATCTCTAGGATCCAGGAGAATTGAGTTAAGCTTTCTAAATTTGGTCATCATTACAGGAGAATAATAACATCAACCTTTCAGGTGTATACAGAGAATGAGCTATAAAGTTTTTCATGTGATTACTGCAGTATTTGGCAAAGAGAAATATCTTTTGTCAGTCATCATTATGGTTATTGTCAATAACTCAAATATGGCATATCATGTGACAAGTGTTTTGGTAGAGAAAAAACAAAATACTAAAGGAATACAGGATAAGAAAGCAATTTTGATTGAGATATGTCAGAAACGTGAAGCCTGTCATTTAGAAATTAAATGTTTGTTAAATTGACCTGAATTTCTGGATCTGTTGAAAATTGAAGTGGGTTAAAGGATCGATTGAATTTTGAAAAGTCAACATAGGGAGAAGGAAGTTTTTTCCTATTTTATGGATTTCAGCTTTCTTCATTTCTACTTGGAAAGTATTCTGAACTAAAACAAATCAAGGAAATGCTATAGGATTGCTAAATTTCATTTAAAGGATGCATAAAATAAAAAAAAAAAAGAAATCAAGCAAAGGGGCTGGGAGACAGAAGAACAAAAATAAATGCATTCTTAAAGAAACATATCTTTTATCCTACTCTGTAGCTTTAGACATCTCATTGGCAGAGTATTTTGTCATTTTAAATATGAGAAGGAAATATAAATGATAAAAGAGCCCACACACAGAACAACACACATCTAATGAGGTGATTTCCAACAAGCAGTAGAAAAGACCACCAATTTTTCATAGATGAAAACCTCAGATTGAAGAGTTCTTGAAAGAAAAACATGGATGTCTATACATATACACGCATTATATGTATATATGTCAGAGAGCAGCATAAGTACAAATGATATGCGTAGTCTGTAAATAAATTTATGCATATTGTATTTTACACAGAAACCTTTGCTACAGAGAGGTTGTTGTCTAAGAAGAATGACTCTGGTTTGCCTACTTGAAGATTATTAAAAACTTCTAGATGAGAAGTTTTTAATGGAGTAGTCAAGAAAATATAACAGTTGATTAATGAGTGAGTAAATCATGTAGAGACAGATTATACAACATGAAAAGACAATTATTTTGAGACCTTTTTTAGTGAAAATAGGAAGGATATAGTACAATGAGTGAAAACTGGGGTTAAAATAAAAGTTTTTTTTTTTTTCTTTGATGAGGCGATTTAAGAACACGAGTAATGGTAGGCTGACTGGAGGAACTGTTGGAATGGATGAACAGAATACATGAGATGATGAGATGAATTATTTGATGGAAAAGGTCCATGGAGAGATAAGAGGAGGTAAGATGAAGAGGACTGAGGAAGACTTTATTATACCTGAAGAAAACATAGGATATATTTGCCACAGGGTGAGAAGGAAGATAGGAGGGAGTAAATTCTGAGAAATGTTTTGTCAAGGGAAGAAAGGCAGAAAAAGGTAATCACAGAGTTGACAACAGATGGCTTTGCTTTTTCTCACTAAAATCAAAGGTAAGGTGTCAGCAGAGAGTTAAGAGCATGGTTAGATGCTTAAAAGAAAGGGACATTGTTAAGGTCACCAGTTACTTTCAGAAATAAGAGTCAAACAGAGAAGAAGAAAAGTATTCACAGTAAACTGGGCTTCTACAGGAGCGAAACAGCACAGGGAAGGGCTTCTGGACATCACACCAGAAGGAGGATTGTAGGGTTTATTCAGGGATGAGGCCTGGCCAGCTGGGAAAAAAGCTGGAAAGAGAGGAATATTCAGAAGAGGGAACCTAGCTAAAGTGAGCAGTACAAAGACAAGTAAGGAGAGAACAGCAGCTGACACAAACTGAGGAATTAGGTTTATAATGGGACTGAAAAAAACAATCATTGTAGTTAGGAGGAAAAAGCGGGATTGAGAAGTTTATTGTTAGAATGCAAAAGATCTAAGGAGTACAGTCCAAAAACCCAAACCCATTGCTGTGGAGTCCATTCTAATTTATAGGGATCCTACAGGACAGAGTAGAACTGTCCCATAGGGTTTCCAAGGAGCAGCTGGTGGATTCGAACTGTTGACCTTTAGGTTAGCAGCCATGCTCTTAACCATTGAACCACTAGGGCTCCAAGGAATACATTGGTGGTCACTATAAAGGAAATACTCTAATAGTTTAAGACAATGGTAGAGAGAAAAGTAACAGGAAACATGACCCGGATGGCAAAATGCTGGTTGAAAATTTGCAGAGTTGGCAGATCATACCACAGAGCAGCATTAATACATCGTGACTCACAAACGGGGAGCAACTCAAGGGAAAAAAAGCTGATGGAATTATCAATAGGCCTCACATCTCAAGAGCATCACTTAGTGACCCACGTTTGTAGAATTGACCCCAAATGTCAACTAGTTCTTTTAAAACTACATAATTCAATTAAACTCTAATTTTTCATGTACCTTCTGTTTCTCTAGACCTGAGTACAATGAGAAATATGACCCAGAACCTAAGTCACAGTTTTTGCCCTCCAGGAACGTAGAATGTGTTAGGGAAGAAAAAACAAAATATATGAATATACTGGTTGATTAATAAGACAAAATAAGGGGGCAGTGGTCGTTCAGTGGAGGAATTTTCATCTTCCCAGGTTTGATTCCCAGACAAAGAACTTTCTTTACGTGGTTCCACCATCCGTTTGTGAGTTATTACAATTCTGAACAGGTTTCAGAGGAACTTCCAGATTAAGCTGTAGTAGGAAGAAAGGCATGGCAATCAGCATGAAATCAGCCAATGAAAACCCTGTGGATCACAACTAGCAAATCTGTAACCGATCATGGGGTGATGCAGGACCTGGCAGCGTTTTGTTCTATTGTGTATGAATTAATCATGAGTGGGGGAATAACTCAGCAGTAGCTAAAAACAAGACAAAATATAAGAAATAGGTTTGTATTATATGCAAACTCAAAATCAATAAAGAATCAGAGACATTAGAGAAACAGGGTTTCAGTAAGTTAAAAAAAGGTCAATGATAAAAAATGGAGAACTCTATGATCAAAAGTGACAATTTTCTCAGTAAGGTATACTGCAACATGCAGCAGCCACTAGGACAGTTCGAGAAGGCTATTAATACATAAGCCAAACAAAGACCACTTCTTGTAGAGGTGATTCTGACTCACAGTATAAGAAAAATAATTAATTTTACTTAATCATGTCCATCTCTCTCTAGCATGTGGGTTTTCTTATTAGTTAAAGCATATTATGTACTTGCTATCAGAAGAAAGGAAGCCCTGGTGACGTAGTGGTTAAGTGCTATGGCTGCTAACCAAAGGGTCAGCAGTTTGAATCTGCCAGGTACTCCTTGGAAACTCTATGGGGCAGTTCTACTTGGTCCTATAGGGTCTCTATGAGTTGGAATCGACTCAAAGACACTGGGTTTGGTTTTTTTATCAGAAGAAAGAAATTGAGTTTCCCAGAATTTGACTTAAATTATTTGAGTGTAAAGATATACCATCAGAACGTGACTGGACCATTCAAACTACAATTAGCATTACATTTTTCACCACAGCTCTACAGGCTGAAAACCATTTTTCAGGTGACAATGAACATAAGTAAATACACTGTCCTCTCGTTTAAGGATCAGCCAGTTTAAAAAGAATTTAAGAAAAAGGCATAATGATGCTGTTTTGACAGACAATGACACATTTTAGACACAATGTCTCCTAAATGAAAAATATGAGATTCAGCAAGCCCTTGTTAATCATTTCATGCAATGGAAATTTATATGTCCAATATTCTCATAAAAAAGTCCCTTACCTGTGAAATACTAAAATAGCTAAATATGGTTTATAACTATCAGTTAGGGCCCCCACATTTATTAATGTATGCTTCACTTTACATGGTCCAAAGAAAAAAGTGACTCCATAGATGCTATCAATGATGATGAATGCTTACAAATTCAGAAGCATTTATTCTTTAGCTAAGAATTGATTTATGATTGGAGCACGCTATGAGTATGATAAAAGGAGCCCTTGTGGCACACTGGCTAAAGCGCTTGGGCTGCTAATGGAAAGGTCAGCGTGGCGTGGTGGTTAAACCACTCAGCTACTAACAGAAAGGTAGGCAGTTCAAACCCACCAGCTGCTCCATGGGTGAAAGATGTGGCAGTCTACTCCCATAAAGATTTACTGCCTTGGAAATTCTATGAGGAAGTTCTACTCTGTCCTATAGGGTCACTATGAGTCGCAACCAACTGGACAGCAATAGGTTTTGGGTATACGAAAATGATAGAAGACTTCCGTAAGAAGGATAGAGAAAGCTGAGTCAGGCTTACTGGGTAAGACTTAATAGAAGGGTTAGAATTGTTATGTATAATTTAATAATCCCATTTGCATGTCAAATCTTATTTAAGATATGCATCAATAAATAATTAATGTGTATTAATGATTAAAAAAATCTGTTGGCATTGAGTTGATTCTGACTCATAGGGATCCTATGGGACAGAGCGGAACTGCCCCATAGGGTTTCCAAGAAGTGGCTGGTGAATTGAAACTACTGACCTTTTGGTTAACTGCTGAACCCTGGTGGTGCAATGGTTAAAAGCTTGGCTGATAACTAAAAGGTCGGCAGTTTGAATCCGCCAGCCCCTCTTTGGAAACTCCATGGAATTTTCTGTGGGGCAGCTCTAACCTGTCCTATAGGGTCACAATGAGTTAGAATTGACTTGATGGCAATGGATTTTTTTCTTTTTTTTAATTAACAATTAATTATTAACTCAAATTTTACATTTAAATCAAGGGATTAGAGATGACATCCTTTAATATCTGTTTTTTCCCCAGAAAATGTAAATCAGTAAAGTTTCTACATTATTACTTTAAAAATAAATCAGAACACTTTAAAACCCAAGGCATGCTCATGTACATCTATATTTATATTTATAGATATATGTCACTCTAAGCAAGGAGCTACAGTCCAAAAAAAGAACTAAACGCCATTTTCTGAAGATTGTGATTCAGTGAGTTTCTATGACCAAGTTAAAAATTAAATTCTGGGTAAAGGAAGAATAGTATTAGAATGGAAATGATACTCTTACTATTGAACGAAGCCTCCATATTTTCCAAAAATAGCTGCTATCTTAGTTATCTAGTGCTGCTATAACAGAAATACCACAGGTGGATGGCTTTAATAAAGAGAAATTTATTCTCTCACAGTTTAGGAGGCTAGAAGACCAAATTCAGGGTGCAAGCTCCAGGGGAAGACTTTCTTTCTCTGTCAGCTCTGGGGGAAGGTCCTTGTCCTCAATCTTCCCCTGATCTATGAGTTTTCAGCGCAGGAAGCCCCAGTCCAAAGAACTTGCAATCCTGGCTCTTCTTGCTTGGTGGTAATGAGGTCCCCCTGTCTCTGCTTGTTTCCCTTTTATATCTCAAAAGAGACTGACTCAAGATACACTCTAATCTTGTAGACTGAGTTCTGCCTCATTAACATGACTGCCACTAATTCTGCCTCATTAACATCATAGTGGCGCTATTTACAACACACAGGAAGATCACATCTGATGACAAAATAGTGCACATTCACACAATACTGGGAATTACGGCCAAGCCAAGTTGACACACATATTTGGGGGATGCAATTCAACCCATAACAGTTGACGTGTAGTAAAAAAGATGCACTGTAAATGCTCTGAAGTAGGAGATTAAGAGGGACAGAAGTATTTTCTGTTTGTTTGTTTGTTTTTTAAGAACTGACAAAAAAGGTTAGGACAATTCTCCAAGATTAATTTAGAAGCTATGCCTGATAATACATTCCACATAATAAACAAACAAACAAAAAAAAACCCAGTGCCGTTGAGTCGATTCCGACTCATAGCGACCCTATAGAACAGAGTTCCACATAATAGAAAGGCTAAATAAACTGTGGTACATCCAAAAACAGATATACTAGTATGTAAAGATTAAAAAAAAAAAAAAAAAAACTATTAAAAATAAGAGATAAGTCCTTAGGTACTATTTTTAACAGATGAGCAAAATTTTGATTACCTTTTTGTGGGGGGAAAATTGGCTATATGGATGTCTGGATCTATTTGAATATATTAAAAAGTATAAAAACGTTTAAAAGAAATGTCACAGTGTTAGTATGAGGAGATAGAGTATTTAGAAGGAATGTGATTTTTTACTTCATAGACTTCTAGGCAATTTGATTTGTATAAACTAGGCATTCATTTTTCAATAAAAAAATCTATTAAAAAAAATGATCAGGCAAACAGGCAAAACAAAAAGGAGACCATACTTGGTGAAAAAGAAGTTAAGCCAAAAAAAGCAGTAAACAGATCTATTTTATATTGACAAAAGCTACAATTCTGTTCATAATAAAAGTATAGCAATCATGAGTCCTTATGTATTAAAGGATAAAGCACCACTATGTCACAGCCAACAATATTAGAAGGAAAAAACGATAAATTGAGCTAAATTCAATTTTATTGATAAGTCTACCATTAGCACCTCTGAAAGATCATGGTAACAAAAAAATGACAAAGCTGACTTTAATAATAAAATGATAAAGGTTCAATAATGGTAAAATGCCACATTTAGAGTAGTTTGCCTTCTTTTCGGTGTCCACATGTCTTTGCAAAAAAAAAAAAAATCATTTATCAAATTAGTGAAGAAGAGTTAATAAATTCCAAAAAGGCATAAATTTCACTACCTCATTTTCTGGCCACAAGGTAATACAAATAATTAAAACTGGAGATTTGAAAAAGTAAATCACTCGCCTAAGGAATTACTTCATCAAAAAGGAAATAAAAATGCAATTAGTGATAATTTCAGAAATAATGAAAATGATAACTCAATTTCCAGCTGTTATAAATTCTTATAATTTGTCACTTGGGTAGTGATACAAGATGAAAATGCAATGAGATAAAAAAGTTATATTTCACTTTTATGTTTATTATAAAAAATGTTAAACATATAGAAAAGTAGAGAGCATAATATAACAACCCCTCATGCACCTCTCACTTCCACTGCCATGGAGTCAGTTCTGAGTCAGAGCTACCCCACAGGGTTTCAAAGGCTATAAATCTTTTCAGAAGCAGACTGCCACATTTTGTCCTTTGGAGCTGTTGGTGGTTTTGAACCACCGACCTTTAGGTTAGCAGCTGAACACTTCAACCACTGCACCAAGGCTCCTTTTCTTATGTACCTAAATTCAATAATTATTGACTTATTCAAATCAGGGTGTAAACCATGTCTATACATGGCATATGGTGGATATGCATTTTAAGTCTCTTTTTATACAGGGGTGCTCTATTTCTCTCATATTGCACTTTATTGATTTAAAAAAATCAGTTGATTAAAAAAAATTGATTTAAAAAACTCCTTCAGAGTTTCCTACATTTTATATTTTTTTTGATTGCATCCACTTAGTGTTTTTTACACTTTCCACAATGTGTAGTATTTCCTGTAAACTGGTTATTAGATACAAACTTGATCAGATTCAGGCTTCACTTTTGGCAAGAATATTTCATAGGTTGTGTTCTACACTTCTATCGGCAGACACAGACTGACCAGTGATCTCTCTTTCTGTGAGGTTAATAGTTGTTAATGATCATCTACTACTAACTCCATTATTTCCTTAAGGCTTGCCAAGTAAAAATGTTATCACTTTTTCTTTATTAACTGAAATAATTTTATAAAAAGAGTCTTCCCTAATCAGTTATTTAGGTGCTCTGAATTATAGTTAATATTGGAAAAAGGTTAAATATTTGTTTCTTTCACTTTTCAGAATGTGTTTGTTTTCTAGCACTTTCCGAAAGTTATCAATGATACCAACTTTTTTAACTATCACTGCGAACTTACATATTTTAACATATTTGATATGCTTCAAAAAACTGCCTGCTCTTTCTCCTTCCCTTCCCTCCTTTTAATTTTTTTTTTCCAAAATATTCTACTTTTGGCCAGTGGGAACAACTTCAAACTGACCTCTCAGTCTTTGTGTCACAGCCCTAGTATCTGTTGACACTAGGGTCTTTTGATTATTCTGATGGTACAAGATGTTTCAGGCTCAACTTGTACATTACCTGTTCTAAATTTAGAATCAGCTTTCTCCAAGGAGCCACAAACTTTTGGATGAATTAATTGCAACTTAAGTTACTTCAAGGCCAGTAATATGTTAGCCTATATGTGTGTCATAGATTGAATTGTGTCCCCCAAAGATATGTGTTAGCTTGGTTAAGCCATGATTCCCAGTATTGTGTGGTTGTCCTCCATTTTCTGATTGATGTAATTTTTCTATGTATTGTAAATCCTAATCTCTGCCTGTGGTTAATGGGGCAAAATTAGATTATGTTAAAGAGGATTAGTGTGGGATGTAACACTCTTAGACAGGTCACATCCCTGATGCAACATAAAGAGAGTTTCCTCCTTTGGACCAGAGGTTCCTGCACTGACAAGCTTCTAGACTAGAGGAAGGCTGATGAAAAGAACCTTCCTCCAGAGCCAACAGGGATAAAAATCCTTCCCCTAGAACTGACGCCCTGAATTTGGACTTCTACCCTTCTAGACTAGGACAGAATAAATTTCTCTTTGTTAAAGCCACGCAGTTGTGGTATTTCTGTTATAGCAGCTCTAGATATCTAAGCAAATATTTCTATATATTCCTGGGTGTTGAGTCAACATCAGGGTTGAAGAACTGTAAGTTCTTTGTCAATGTAGCAAATATTGTAAATTCCTGAATTTTATAATTTTGATTATTATTTTCTTGCAATTTACTAGGAGTGCTTTGTGTCTGGTAAGTATTTTTCTATAACCAATCTGTCACAAAGCTTGTCCTTTCTAGTACAAGCTAATATTTTATCAATTATACCTGGAATAAAATGTGGGATTTTTAAAGCCTAAAGACCAAACTAAGAAGAAGGCCTACACAAATTTTGGTAATATTGAGCTAGAGAATTGAAAATAGAATTGTCAGGATACAGATCTGAGTGGTTCTTAATTAATTGCTGGCTAATGTATGAATATGTGTATATGTACATATGCATATATCAATGTACGTCAGAAAGGCAGTGTGGCATCATGGTTAAGAACATGGACTGTGGAGTCAGGCTGCCTGGGTTCAAATTCCGATTCACTCTTTTAATAACTGTGACTCTAAAGAAGTCAACTAGCTCCTCTATATCTTAGTTTCCTTGCTTTTAAAATGAGGATAAGAATACCTCATCTTGCTATTATGAGAATTTAAGTGAATTAATAAAGGCCCGTAATCAATTACCCAAAATCAAGAAGAAAAAAAAAAACAAAACTGTGGAAATCATAAGTTCATTCAAACTCCGAGCTGTCATGAGGCAGTTTACAGTTTTTATTAAACTTCTCTGGCTTTTTTGAAGAGATACGAATGTATCTGATTACAGAGGGGTTGCTCTAGACTCCACTAGAGAGTTATTATGCTTTCATGTCTGAGCAAAGGCAACTGATTTTTCACTACGTCCCTTTAAATCCCCTGAATGTTATAATATCCTTTCACATTTTTTTTTTTTTTATGGATTGAAAAAAAATAATTCAAGAGCTTATTTTATTCCTTTGGATTCTCTTCTTTTTTAAAACAAATAAATAGTAAATTTCACTTGACTATCATTTATTGCTTTCAATATTTCTATAAATATCAAGTATATATCTGAAGTAAATCACATTTCACTTAAAAAAAACCTATAAACACTATAAAGAATGGTCAAAAACATTCCATGATCAATTGCATATCTAATTTTCTCTCTCTTCCAAAATATTAAACATAAATACGTGAGAAACATAACTTTTAAAGCATCCACGATAAAATGACGTTTTAAATGGCCTCTCTGTCCAGCTCTTATTGACTGAGTTGTATTTACCCTGGAAAGTGAATAATGCACACATTTAAATAGAGGAGGGTTAAAACCACTGAGGAAAGTCTGAATGTTTCATCCACAACACACTGACATTAAAAAAAAAAAAAAAATTACTATGAGTTAATTTATGTAGGTCTATACACTTTTATACACTTTCCAGTTTCTATTTCCCATTTCTCACTTTTTCCTTGATCTAAGTTCAACATCACCAGTCAGAACAAGGCTGGGGCCGACTGTGGAACAGACCATCCATTGCCCAAATGCAAGTTCAAGTTGAAACTGAAGAAAATTAGAAAAAGTCCATGAGAGCCAAACTATGACCTCTAGTATATCCCACCTGAATTTAGAGACCATCTCAAGAATAGATTTGATGTTTTGAACACTAATGACCGAAGACCAGACAAGTCGTGGAATGACAACAAGGACATCATACATGAAGAAAGTAAAACACAAACCAGTAAGAGGTCATTAAAAAGACAGGCAAGTAAGAAAAGACCAAAATGGATGTCAGAAGAGACTCTGAAACTTGTTCTTGAACACTGAGCAGCTAAAGTAAAAGGAAGAAATGATGAAGTAAAAGAGCTAAACAGAAGATTTCAAAGGGCCGCTCGAGAAACAAAGTATTATAATGACATGTGCAAAGAGCTGAAGATAGGAAACCAAAAGGAAAGAACATGCTTTGCATTCCTCAAGCTAAAAGAACTAAAGAAAAAAATTCAAGCCTCAAGTTGCAATAGTGAAGGATTCTACAGGGAAAATATTAAATGACGCAGGAAGCATCAAAAGAAGATGGAAGGAATACACAGAGTCATTATACAAAAAAGAATTGGTCAGCATTCACCCATTTCAAGAGGTAGCATATGATCAGGAACTGATGGTACTGAAGGAAGAAGTCCAGGCTGCACTGAAGGCGTTCGCGAAAAACCACGCTCTAGGAATTGACGGAATATCAACTGAGATGTTTCAACAAATAGATGCAGCACTGGAAGTTCTCACTTGTGTATGCCAAGACATTTAGAAGACAGCTACCTGGGCAACTGACCGGAAGAGATCCATATTTATGCCTATCGCCAAGAAAGGTGATCCAACTGAATGTGGAAATTATCAAATAATATCATTAATATCACACACAAGCAAAATTTTGCTGAAGATCATCCAAAAGTGGTTGCAGCAGTATATCGACAGGGAACTGCCAGAAATTCAGGCTGGATTCAGAAGAGGACGTGGAACCAGGGATATCATTGCTGATGTCAGATGGATCCTGGCTGGAAGCAGAGAATACCAGAATGACGTTTACCTGTGTTTTATTAACTATGTGAAGGCATTTGACTTTGTGGATCATAACAAATTATGAATAACACTGCAAGAATGGGAATTCCAGAGTGCTTAATTGTGCTCATGAGGGACCTGTACATTGATCAAGAGGCAGTTGTTCGGACAGAACAAGGGGATACTGCGTGGTTTAAAGTCAGGAAAGGTGTGTGTCTGGGTTATATTCTTTCATCATACCTATTCAATCTGTATGCTAAGCAAATAATCTGAGAAGCTGAACTATATGAAGAAGAATGGGGCATCAGGATTGGAGGAGATGAAGATCAAAGACCACAGCCTTCAGCAGGGATTACACCTCAACATAAAGAAAACAAAAATCCTCACAACCTGATCAATAAGCAACGTCATGATAAATGGAGAAAATATTGAAGTTGTCGAGGATTTCATTTTACTTGAATCCACAATCAACAGCCATGGAAGCAGCAGTCAAGAAATCAAAAGACGCTTTGCATTGGGTAAATCTGCTGCAAAGGACCTCTTTAAAGTGTTGAAAAGCAAGGATGTCACCTTGAAGACTGAGGTGCACCTGACCGAAGCCATGGTATTTTCAATCACATCATATGCATGAGAAAGCTGGACAATGAATAAGGAAGACTGAAGAAGAATGGATGCCTTTGAAATACGGTGTAGGAGAAGAATACTGAATATACATGGACTGCCAAAAGAACAAACAAATCTGTCTTGGAAGTACAATCAGAGTACTCTTTAGAAGCAAGGATGGCAAGACTGCAGCTTACATACTTTGGACATGTTGTCAGAAGAGATCAGTCACTGGAGAAGGATATCATGCTTGGTAAAGTACAGGGTCAACGGAAAAGAGGAAGACCCTCAACGAGACGGATTGACAGAGTGGCTGCAACAATGCGCTGAAGCTTAACGATTGTGAGCATGGCACAGGACCAGGCAGTGTTTCATTCCGTTGTACATAGGGTTGCTATGAGTCGGAACCAACTCGATGGCCCCTAAAAACAACAAGTCAACATGAAGCAGTTGTTGTGAGCCATCTAGTCGATTCTGACTCATAGCAACCCTATAGGATAGAGTGGAACTCCCCCATAGGATGTCCTAGGTTGCAATCCTTATGAAGCAGATCACGAGGTCTTTTCTTCCACAAAACTGCTCATGGATTTTAACTGCCAATCCATGAAGCAATCGTGCTTTCAAATACTTGACTCTTTAAGTAATACATTAAGGAACATACTATTTTTCTCTTCACATGTTTGCATCATGGCCACTTCACGTTTCTCTTTTTCTCTTCTAAAACATCTATCAAATGGTTATTTACTATACAGCTTTTTTCCTTTATTTCCATTTAAACTGAAACTTGTTTAATTCATCAATTTCATTTACTAATATATACCAAACCAAAAACCAAACCAGCTGCTATGGAGTCAATTCCGACTCATGGATACCCCACGTGCGAGAGTAGTACTGTGTACCATTGGGATTTCAATGGATGATTTTTCGGAAGAAGACTGCCAGGCCTCATATTCTAAGGTGAGTCTGGGTAGACTTGAATCACCAACACTTTGGTCAGCAGCCAAGTGCTTAACCCTTTGCACCTTTTCTACATACACCTGGAAAATACAATAATTAACAGAAGTCTCCTTTAAGTTTCCTTTAACTCCTCTGGACTAATATGCACAAAAAATCATTTCTGGGGCAGAATGACCTGCTCTTGATATATTGTATTGCACTCCTTTAATTTCTGAACATACATGGGGTAGTCGATGAGTTCAAAATTAGTTTGGGAAAGACATTACTGAAATGTCTCCCTTAGATTTGAAAGGTAAAATTTAATAGAAAAGAAAAATAACCCTCATGAAAAGGGAAGTGAACTCATTAGTAAATGAAAAGATTCTAAAACCTAAATGGTCAATTTCATCTATGTGAATAATTGAATGTTGAGTATGCTTCCAAAAAGGTATTAAAATGTTTCAAGATTCAATTTATCCTGTTTTTAATCCAATGAAATAGATCAAAAGCCCCAGACTAGTAACTTCCACAGCTTGCATATAAAAACTACGAGTAATTTCTGTCATCTTCTGATTTCTTTCTTAGTGTAACAACGTACCAGTGAGGCTTATTCCTAACTGCTGTACTGATGTAGAATATGATAAATCTGGATATATTTAGTTACCACAGTTTCTTAGCCATTGGTGGCAAGCTAATTTTACATTTAAGATATGAAATATAAATTGTGTAAAACCTATTATTTAAATTCTTTATAAACAACATAATTCATTATGGCTTTTGAAAAGCATCAAAGAACGAAAAACAAAGTTTTTACACTTTCTAAAGTACCAATTCATACTCTTATATTTAAAAGGAAAATGAAGATGTACATAAAAAGAGGTACATTATTTTTAAAAGTCCACTGGTGCCAAGAAAGTCTGTTTTTTCCTTATAATCTCCTTATGAACCTCTTGTGAAAAACTGAAGATAAATGCAAGGTATCAATCATTTCCATGGAAACAGATTGTGATATTAAAACAGAGAGGAATATGGTTTTATAGCAAGAATGGAATATCTGTGGATAAACACAAAATCAGTATAAAGTTTAAAGATAGAACAGGCCAGATCATGTTAACTTATATCCTGTGATTGTTTTTTCAACGGCTCAAATTGTATATTATTATATGAATATTAAAATGTCAGTTATGGCCAGATATTTATAAAATTCTTCAAAATTATTCTATTTCAGGATGTTGTAAAAGTCCATATAACTTAAAATGGTAAGGATTAATACTGATATTTTTAAATATTCCTCATACCCTAACAAAATAACATATCATCCATATTAAGAAAAAGAAATATAAAATTATGCTATCAAATATGCAATAGGGACACATCTCATGCACTCTATAGGCAGGCAAAATCACTCCCAAAGGGGAGAAAATTAGTTCTTGGAGGGGCAAAAACTTATTCTCTTTTATATACAAAGCAGATATATATATAGTACATAACTGATACAGAATACATGGTGGTATTAAAAGTTCATGACAGAAAGATTAGGAAAATTTTCAAAAAAGGTAATTTCGGTAGGGCAGTGAGCAACAATAAAAAAGACTGAATACATCCTTATTAGCTGAGAAAAGAAAACAAGATGATACAAAGGGGTCATACCAAGAAACGATGGAAATTCAACCCAAAGAAAGCAGAAGGAGTTTGGAATCTAACCCTGAGTAGGTAGTGAGAATGACTTGAGTAAAGAAAAATCTGGATTTAAGTTACAGCTCTTCTTTTCATTAGACATGTGATTTGGCCAAAAATTATTTTCCCTTTTTGATCCTCACTTTCCTAAATGTATATTGGAGAAAACAATACCTAAGCCCACAAAATTGTTAAAGTGATTACAATAATACAATATTGTAGGTGAGTAAGCAGTGCAGTGTCTAATACATTGAAAATAATCAATAAATGTTATTAAGTACATAGTGTTAATAAGTATTTATTTTATTAATAAATTTCTATTTACTGATTGAAACACTGAGGCCATTTAATTTTCAAAGGCCTAAAAAGTGACATTAGAAGATGGATTTAAATTATAACAGTTTGAATATTAAACAGAATTCCTAGTTGTCAGAGTGAGCAAATTCAAAACTAGAGGGAACCTCTATTTCTATAAAAATTGAAATGACTACACCTACATTTGTGCAAGATGATTTATACATTCATGAGCCATAAGGAGAGGATTTAAACCAAAGGTCTCAAATAATTTTCTTCCTCTATTACTTTAAAACCTCAAATAGTTTAAAACAACAAATATACTAGTTCCCAATCATATATATACTATTTTAACAAATAACGCACCCCACACATGCAACGCACACAGCAGGCCTAGGAAAACAACGCATGAGGGGCTTTCGAGGTTGGCAAAAAACGTGAACATTTATTTGCATAAAAATATAGTAATTGTTATAATGGAAAGGATGAGACTTGTCAGCCCAAGTTCTAAAGAACACAATAGGTTACATTTTGAAACAATTTGTTTAGTGTGTGAAATTTTGTCAAAAATAACAAATGATGGGTGCATTCATAATTAACAGTTCTGAGGCTTTCTTGAATATAAATCAGAAAGAATATTTGATTAATACGTTACTGAAAGTTTATGTTCTAGTAACCCTATGTGAATTGTCAGTGTGTATTCCACAGCTCATTATGATTTATCTTCATCAGCCATAGGCCAAAATTACCAGACTCCAATTACTTTGTTTCCCAATTTCAAGAGAGAGAGGGAGAGAAATTATGTCAGTCCTACCACAGGAGATGGCTTAAAATGCCTGAGGTAAAGAAAGTAATCTACTGTTCTCTGACATTCACTGCCTGAAAGTCATTCACGTTAACAACCATTCAAACTTGTTTAGTGCAAGCCAATTGCTTCTATTTCCCTCTTGTCAGTTACATTAGCTTCAATTCAAATTTAACTCTTATAAAATTAAAAAAATAATAAAACTCTCACAAACGCTGACAAGGGCATATATGGGTCCTGACAGAACACAATGCTTTTGAATTTCCCAGTTTTAATATAACAATTCTCAAATTTTGATTTTCAAAAAGAAAACTTTGCCCTTTAGCAGGCAAGCTCATTTTCATTCTCATATTTTCCCCTAAAGCACAGTGTGATAATGATGGACAAATAAATATGTTTATTAAGATAAAATGAAAAATAAAAAGTGTTCACTTATGCTATGTACAACATCAGCAGAAAAAAATAAGTCTTTAATTTCAACCAAGACTCTGTCATTTATCTGTGATTATGAGGTAGAGATCAGCTTTCATTTCAAACTGCATAAAATAATCTAATATTCTTTCACTAAGAACGATTAAACTCATATAACAGACCATTAACTTCCAGACAATCTAGAGCTTATAAGGTTAACATCAGCACTTAAAAGAACTGGGGATGATATTTAAATAACAGTAACTGCCAATATACCATTATACAACCTAATGAAGATATTAGTTTTGATGTTTATCTATTATGTCACACTGTAAGACTTTAATGTTTTATAAGATGATTAAGTGATTTTTGGTATTATTTGAAACATAAATCTTACATGAGTGAATAAAAACATATGACATGTAATACATCTACAAAGGAACTAAATATAACTTTTTTTCCTCTAATTTCTCCATTTTATCTTGCTTTCTCTTTTGTGTCAATGGATGTGTTTGTGTGAGTTTGTGTGTAAAAAAGAAAGAGACAGAAAAGACTTTGACATTGGGCTATACTTTCTAGGCTTTACCCCGTCTGCATGTGGTGGGAAAGCCAGAATGTGGGCACCGTTGATAGATTCACTAAAACCGCTTTAACAATTTTCACATACAGAGTAACAGCCTGAGGTGAAAGCAATGGATCCAATTATATTTAGAAATAATTAATTGTCAAATCCTGGGTGAAGGCTTCACTTCAACTCAAGAATGAGCCAAATCCTTCTTCATGTGCTCAATTAATGAAAGAAAGAGTTGATACACACAGTTAACTCTATCTGGGTAAGAACTATTAAGGTTGAAAATGGAGCAGTAAAACAAATTGCAGGAAGCTGCAAATACTGACAAGGTCTACACTGTACTTTATTGAGAGACGGTGATCAAAATCTCAGTAAAAAAAGGGTGATGAGGTCATCAGTATTGACAGACTTTTCTGTTTTCTGGTTTTTCTTTATTCTACATGATTAGCACAATTTTGGGTGCTACTTATTACTTTATTCCTGTATCAGTTATTCCTCTTAGACTTATTTCGGACTATCAGAATGAGATCTAAGGCTATTAAGGAATATAACCTAAGATTCTTCTACCTTATCATTTATTGAAATAAAATACTTTCTTTCTGAGAAATTTTTGCTTATGCAAATATCTGCCTTTCCTTCACTATCAAGTTTTGAATGTCTTTGGACTGAAATGATTTTAAAGAAGTTATCAAGTTTTCTTTTTCCCTTTTACATTGTTAAATCCATTCCATAAAAAATGAGACAATGACATGATTAAATAGCTTGGCAGAAAAAAAAAAAATTCTCTATTTCCTTTTCAACTTCATGCTCAATGGCAGGGAAAATGGGGCAACGATGTCATATTTGGAATTGCATAAAGTTAACAGCAAGTTGGGCTAGCTTACCTCTTCAAGCAGGGTTTCCTATACTTTTTTTAAGCCATAGCTTCCCTGGCAATCTAGTAAAGCCCAGTCCCTACGTAAGAACAGGTTTTCAGATGCAAAAATAAAATACACAGAATTGCATAGAAAACCAGTTACATCAAAACACAATTATCAAAATACTTTTCAAATATATGATATAATAATAAAGGTATCACTTTATTAATGCATTAAATAAAGGCAGGTCCAATATCTACTGTAATTTCAAAGTAGAGACAGAGTAAATTATATTTCAAGGTATCTACAACTCTAATATGATAAAATAAATCTGTGATTTTTTTGGAGACAAAGCCATTGGTGCTACTAACACTATCATAATTTGTAGTCTATATGCACAATTAAAGGAAATGCTAAATTATAGCTGGAGATCAGTGGAAATAAGGATGTAAACTGGTTTCATGTACAAATTCTCCAGTGGCCTGGATTCAATTCATGGAAACGGAGACTAAGAACCCCTATTTGAGATACTATTTGCAGTCCCCTCCATCATTCTGTAACTGCCCCCTCCCTCCACCACACACAAATCCCTCACTCCCTCTCTAACCTTCTGCGAAACACCCCATAATCAATTCTAGTTATGCTTCCCCGAGTACTGGTCAACACTGAAACTATTATATAGCAACACTTATGCACACACTTACATGTTTATGGATAAATAAAGATACTTGAAAGAGGACATTAATAATGAAAGATCAGAGATAGAGTATGACTTTGAGGCAATAATTGTTCAAGTTCAGAGGTGTAGATCTCACTTTGGAAAATGCATACCTCTAGCGTTCTTGAATGAAGCATGACCCTATAATCTTTGTCGTTACAGTTATAACCCTATGTTTATCTTTCAATTGCTTTCTTCATAAAAGAAAATCCTCACCCAATGGCTATACTGGAATACTAATCGCATTATACTTTAATTGGGCTTCATACATAACACTATTATGAAATTGGCTCTCCAGTTCTATCATGGTTTATTCTGATAAAACTGCTACTCCTCAACACCTCTTGCTTAAACAAACTAAGAGACATGAGACTGGGTTGACAAGGGTTAATATCTTCATCCTAAAATATGTTATTAAAAAATACAGAACTAATTCTTAAATTTCTGCATTTTTATTGCTAGCCAACATGAACTGTGTATGTGGATAAAATAAGTAATGTTGAAAAAATCATAAAATAAAAAGCTAAGTGGGGATGGTCCTAGCCAAGCACAATAGACATAGGTCACAGCACTGAAAAAGGGTCTTACAGGTTCCCTGCTGAAACTAGCATTATCCCTTTAGTTGCTGGATCCTGAGGAAGACCTGGGCATCCCAGGAGGAAGGCCTGGGCCTGTCTGGTTAGGGAGCGCAAAGGAGAGTCTCTTGGAGAAATAGAGACTGTAGTTATGTAACAACCAGTATCAGGAGAAGACACCTCTGCTCACAGAACCCTGGAAAATGAGTAAATATGTTACTTGATAAAATACGTGCAAATAGAATTTATATGAGTTTTCAGTATGCATAGGGAAAAAAATGTGTTTCTAGGTCAAACATTGAGATTCAGCTGGAGAATGAGGAAGTCTATGGAGATGAGACACAAAACCTGGGTAGAACGAGCTGGGGGCTGAATGAGGGTCTTTCTCTTTCCCTTCAGGTACAGCTGGTTCTGTATCCAACTGATTGTAAGGAATATAAAGTGACAAACAGGGAATCTATAAAAAGTTACTACTTGAAGGAAAACAAAAAACATTTAACACCTACCTTAATGATGAAAAGTAAGTAGTTCCCTGCTATCAAGATACCTATCGCCCTAGAGTCGATTCTGACTTATAGTGACCCCTATATTGGAGAGAGTAGAACTGCCCCATATGGTTTCCAAGGAGAGGTGGCGGATTCAAACTGCCGACCTTTTGGTTAGCCGCTGAGTTCTTCACCATTATATCACCAGCTATCAAGATAAGCAGCATTAATGAGACATCAGCAAAAACTCAGTGCTAGACATTTTCTAAGCTATTCATATGCATTATTAATCCTTGATTGAGTATATTGGCATTCAGAATTCTAACTCAGGCGGTCTAGCATCAGAGCCTATTGTTAGCCAAGGCTCCACGCAGTCTCTCTCTAGAATACGAAGAATAATTTCTCCCATAGTTGAGGTGATTTCATTAGGCCCGTAACTTTCTGTTCTAATGTAAAATAATTTTAACAGAAAAATGCACAAAAAATAAATATTTAAGGGATACTTCTCTGGAGCTAATGAACCCTGGTGGCACAATGGTTAAACACTCATCTGCTAACAGAAAAGTTGGCAGTTGGAACCCACCAGCTGCTCCACAGCAAAAGATGTTGTAGTCTGCTTCCATAAAGATTTACAGCCCTGGAAACCCCAGGGGGCAGTTCTGCTCTGTCCTACAGGGTAGCTATGAGTTGTAATGGACTCAATGGCAGTGAGTTTGGTTGGTTTTGGTCTCTGGTGCTGTCTAAGAGTAAAAAAAGGTAAACTGGGGACACTGTGTTCTCGTAGGGAGGATCTTCCGGGGTAAGTATCTACGTCATTAAAACCAAAAAACCAAACCCATTACTGTCTAGTAGATTGTGACTCATAATGACCCTATAGGACAGAGTAGAACTGCCCCACAGAGTTTCGAACACTTTGTGGATTCAAACTGCCGACCTCTCGGTTAGCAGCCATAGCACTTAACCACTAGCTACCAGGGTTTCCCCTTAAGTCATTAGGTTCCTGATTTTGTGTGCCATCAAGTTTATTTAGACTCATAGTGACCCTATAAGTTCCTAGTGCTATGCATTTTAGAAAGGGATAGTCAACCTCATTCAGTGTAATATAGGAGAAAAATCATAATAATAATGTCATTTCCATTTAGATGGCTATCAAATTGCCTCTGAATCCCTCTAATGTAGAATTATTGAATGAAAATTCCTTGATAAAAAATGTATTTGAAATATATACATTTTTTAAATATCATTTGAGAATTACTCTCATTTAAAATATAAGAATCTGGTAAATATGTACATTCTAATTGAAATAAACCAAAATGCTCACATGACTCTTACAAATTCATGATGTTTTTATATCTCTGAAAAACACAAAAATTATGAAAAAAATTATTTGTTTATTAAGTGCATAATTTAAGATATGCAAAGTATAAAAAGTAGATAAAAGTATTATTCAATGGAATAATAATAATGGAGTATTATTACTCAATGGAATAAATAATGGAAAACAATATTTTCTGAATTTTAATCCCTAAATAAACTACCTGGAGATTGGTAATTTTCTCCTAGGAAGAAGAGACTATTAAGATTAAAAAAAAAAAAAATGCATCACGAGACTAAAGCATTACAAATTGTTGGGAAATGGGAAAGACAGGAGAGGAACATTTGCAAAAAAGGCAGAGATGATACATAAAAATACAATCAGCTGAAGAAAAACAAGGCCAGAGCCAAGTGTTTTCCCAACTTTCAAATAAATTTCAGACGATAAAAACTCTAAACAAGAATAACGAAAGCTCAAATAAGAGATTAAAAACAAAAGGAAATGAAAACAAAGTTGCAATACTTCACTAGGAAGGAAATCCAAATGGCCAACAGAGGAGAAGATGTTGAACCTTGGGAGCAATCAGGTAAATAAAAACATAGATTAAAAAAAATATTGAAATTCATTTTTACACTCATTTATAAAATTATATTCTGAAAATATTAAATATTAGTTAAGAGGGGTAGAAACTGGGACTCTAATAATTGATTGTAAAGATATTAGTAAAAATGACACTTTGAAATGTAATTTAACAATTTCTAGTGAAAGTGAAATATGTCATATGATGTTGCAATTCCAATTCTAGTTCTATAGCACAGAAAAACTCATATATTTATGAAAAGACATATACAAGGATGTTTATAACAACATTGTTTATAAACAAACAAAAAAAACCCCCACAAACTGTAAACAATTTAAATGACCATAAATAGATTGACACATAAATGGCAAGTGACAGAGTGGGGTAGTTTTTCAGTCATAAAATTAATACATTAGATTTATATGTTTCTACATGAATAAATGGGGCCCTGGCGGGAGTGGATAAAGGTCTGAAATTTGAACCCATCAGAAAAGACCTGGTGGTCTGCTCCCTTAAATATTACAGTCTAGGAAACCCTATGAAACAGTTCTACCCCATCTTGCAGGGTCGCTATGAGTTGGAATCGACTCGACGGCACACAACAACAACAACATGAATAAATATCAAACACCTAACGCTAAGAGGAAAATTTATTTATTTCTTACGTATTTCATACATAAGTAAAAACTTCAAAACACTACATATTTCAAAAATATCTACTGAACAAAATCCAGTTAAGAGGGATATATCAAAGTAAAGAACTCAGAAGTAGAGACATCATATTAATAATAAAAAAAAAGACTGGTTATATGCACTGAAATGTGGAACTACGTTGAAAAAGCAGTGAGAAATATGTTTATAGAATAGAAAACATATTATATAACTTTACAATGTAAAATAATAATGTATCTAATAAAAATAATGTTTTGGTGTGAAAGAAAACAGAAATGAACTAGGATATTCATGTTTTATAACAGAAAGACAAGAGTTAACATCTGAAGTAAAAACTGAATTTCAAAAAATAATCATTTTGGCCCCTTAATATTTTTCATAGTCCATTTTCTTGACTCCCAGGATCTTTAAAATATATCTGATTTCATTGACTGGATTAGTTCCCCTGTATTATAACAAATGCAACACTTCTTTGTAGAAAATTTTATAGTTAAATTTTTATATACATTTATATGGCTATATATCTCCTGAAAATTCTACATGTGCAAGGATATGCTAATAATTACTACCAAGTCACCTAGGACTTTTGGGTACACTGCATTAAAAAAAAAAAAAAAAAACTTAAATGAAGGAAAAAAAAAGAAAGAAATCTTTGCAGGAAATTTTATATAAATGACAGTATTATTCCAATTTTACTTTAGTTTTCTAACTTTTATTAAATATTATAAATTAAACAGTATTTGCTTAAAAAAACTGGTGCATACGGAGTATATTTTGTATATTTATTTCAACTATCCATTAATCCTTCCCCTCTCTCTCTTTTTCCTCATTACACACATACATGCACACGAAAGTATGCAACAAAAGAGATGGATGGAATGAAGCTCACCAAAAGGTAACGATTTTTTTTTTCTGCATGATAGGACTTTTGGGTGATTTTTTTTCCCCAGTCTTTGTACTTTTATGTATTGTTTTAGACTTTTAAAATCATGATAGAAATGCAATAGAAAATCAAAAAAACATCATGACTACTGAAAATGATTAGCAGGTGTGAACATTATTTAAAAAAATTTACTGATATACATATAAAATATTTACATATACAAAGCAGATCCCAAATGTATTCACAAGCAGGAAAGTAAAATAACCAGTATTTTCATAACTAATATTGACATAATTTTCAATTTTTCATCATCTTCATTACAACAAACTTTTCAAATATATCTCTGGTTGAATAAAGTTAGCTAATAAAATCCATTATAAATTTATATGGTACTATGAGTGAATATTCAAGTATCTATGACAAATTTATGAGACCAAAGTATTATCTGTACTCTTTGTAAATGTTTATGTCATAGAACAATTGTAGTTCAATATTTAGCTAAAACATGATAGAAAAGCAAAATAGG
Source organism: Loxodonta africana (assembly GCF_030014295.1). Classification (NCBI taxonomy): domain Eukaryota; kingdom Metazoa; phylum Chordata; class Mammalia; order Proboscidea; family Elephantidae; genus Loxodonta; species Loxodonta africana. The sequence continues at coordinate 194,562,425 of NC_087342.1, forward strand.
TATGCAAAAAATTAAAAAATGACTTTTAAATAGCATTGAAATTTACTAAATTTTGCACAAAAGTTGCATCTACAGGTTTAGCTCTCAGTTATAACAATATTTCTTCTGGATGTTGAAAAGTAGAGACAGAGTTACTAAAACTCTGTCTAGCAAGTCTTCCTGATGGCTTTAATATTAACTGCTCATAGGAGACATAGCTTTTAGAAAATCAATTTGCTCATAGCCTAAAGACAAAATAATATGGTAGGAACAAAGAGCAAAGAGATATTCACAAGGATTGCCTGAAGGATGTGCGTTACAGACTTTCCTTTAGACAGGCTCCATTTTATTCTCGAATCAAGTCTGAGCGCCACAGGACATATTTTTTTCCTAACCTCAGAATCAAGGCAAGGTTTATTTTCCAAAGCAAGTGATCTATTTTAGCTTATGAAAACTGTAACTTCTGCACATAAGAGTATGGATTTTGGAGTCAGACTTTTCCGGATTCACAACCCAGCACTATCAATTAGTAACTGTGTGATGCTGGGCAGGACACTTCTCTGAGATTTCTTGCCTATGTATGTAAAATATAACAACCTCACCACCTGCGATAACTAAATAAGAAAATTGTTTGTCAAACTTTGTAAACACAGTTTTTAGAATGCTAAAAGTGATTGATAAATATTAGCTGTTTTGCTATAAAAATAATAAATATTGTCATTGCTATTAATTGGTACAGATTTTGCTTTTACTAATTTTTTAATAATGAATTAGAATCAAATCTATATATAGTTTTTTCTAACTATATTAGACTTTAAGACATAAATTTTTATTTACTTGTATTAGCCCTGCATTAATCTGTTTTTTAAACCTTACTATTCTTTTTTTTTTCCAAATTATAAATTTATTACTTTCCTGTCAAATCTTATGTATTCTAGTAAATTGCCTCAAATTATTCTTGAAACCAAGGAGGATGTAAATAAGGCATACTCTTAGGTAACTATATATATAATAAAATAAATACTATTTGCAATACATTTGATTTCCTGTGAAGTTAACATTGATATTATGTTTTCTGTTACCCAAGATCCCTTGGGTAATTAACCTCACCAGACAACTAGGAACAAAGGATAACAACTTCAGGATAAAATATTCAACTTCACAAAAAATAGTCACAATGATAACAAAAAAAACTCTGAAATTAATACAATCTTTCACCTTGAATAAATAGCCTGTGTTATACCTTATACATAAATATAAGTGAAGAACTCACCATACTACAAATTACTATTAGACACTGGTTGGTGAGAAAAGCAAAACAGAATAGAAATATGTACACAGCCAGGAAAAATAATCAAAAGTTTAATAGTGAAGATTATATTAACATATTATTTGTTGGTAAACACTAACAAACAAAATAAACCTTAAACATACAAGTTTAAATTAAAAATTATTCCCAGTAGATCAAAACTACAATGAGATTTCATTTCACTCCAACAAGGTTGGCATTAATCCAAAAAACACTAAATAATAAATGTTGGAGAGGCTGTGGAGAGATTGGGACACTTCTACACTGCTGGTGGGAATGTCAAACGGTACAACCACTTTGGAAATCGATTTGGTGCTTCCTTAAAAAGTTAGAAATAGAACTACCATACGATCCAGCAATCCCACTCCTTGGAATATATCCTAGAGAAATAAGAGCCTTTACACGAACAGATACAGGCACACCCATGTTTATTGCAGCACTGTTTACAATAACAAAAACATGGAAGCAACCAAGGGGCCCATCAATGGATGAATGGATAAATAATGGTATATTCACACAATGGAATACTACGCATCGATAAAGAACAGTGAGGAATCTGTGAAACATTTCATAACATGGAGGAACCTGGAAGGCATTATGCTGAGTGAAATTAGTCAGTTGCAAAAGGACAAATATTGTATAAGCCCATTATTATAAGAACTTGAGAAATAGTTTAAACTGAGAAGAAAACATTCTTTTGTGGTTGCGGGGGCGGGGCGAGGGAGACAGGGTAGAAGAGGGGTATTCACTAATTAGATAGCAGATAAGAACTACTTTAGGTGAAGGGAAAGACAGCACACAATACAGGGGAGGTCAGCACAATTGGACTAAACCAAAAGCAAAGAAGTTTCCTGAATAAACTGAATGCTTTGAAGGCCAGCATAGCAGGGGCCGGGGTCTGGGGACCATGCTTTCAGGGGACATCTAAGTCAATTGGCATAATAAAATCTATTAAGAAAACATTCTGCATCCCACTTTGAAGAGTGGCATCTGGGGTCTTAAACGCTAGCAAGCAGCCATCTCAGATGCATCAATTGGTCTCAACCCACCTGGATCAAAGGAGAATGAGGAACACCAAGGACACAAGGTGATTACCAGCCCAAGAGACAGAAAGGGCCACATGAACCAACGACTACATCATCTGAAACCAGAAGAACTAGATGGAGCCCGGCTACAACTGATGACTGCCCTGACAGGGAACACAACAGAGAACCCCTGAGGGAGCAGGAGAGCAGTGGGACGCAGACCCCAAATTCTCATAAGACCAGATTTAATGGTCTGACTGAGACTGGAAGGACCCCAGTGGTCATGGCCCCCAGACCTTCTCTTGCCCCAGGACAGGAACCATTCCCGAAGCCAAGTCTTCAGGCATGGATTAGACTGGACAATGGATTGGAGAGGGATGCTGGTGAGGAGTGAGCTTCTTGGATCAGGTGGACACTTGAGACTATGTTGGCATCTCCTGCCTGGAGGGAAGATGAGAGGGTGGAGGGGGTTAGAAGCTGGAGAAAAGGACATGAAAAGAGAGAGTGGAGGGAGAGAGCAGGCTGTCTCATTAGGGGGAGAGTAATTGGGATTGTGTAGCAAGGTGTATATGGGTTTTTGTGTGAAAGACTGACTTGATTTGTAAACTTTCACTTAGAGCACAATAAAAATTATAAAAAAAAAAAGTTAAAAAAAATTATTCCCATAAGTTAAAAAAAGTTTATTACATTAATATTTGCCAGGAGAAAAGAGTGTGACTTAATTCATTTCTAAATTTAACAAAAAGCATATATAAAATTATTTTCCTATATATTATTCTAGTGTCTTTTTTCATTTGAAATATATTTTTCTTTTTTTGTACTTTAGGTGAAAGTTTACAGCTCAAGTTAATTTTTCATTCCAAAATTTATAAACATTTTTTTTTGTGACATTGGCTGCAGTCCGCACAATGTGACAGTAAACTCCCCCTTTCCACACTGGGTTCCATGTGTCCATTCAACCAGTTCTTTTCACTTCCTGCCTTCTTATCCTGCTTTTGGACAGGAGCTGATTGAGCTAAGAAGCACATTCCTCACATGCATTATTTTTTGTTTTATACTTCTGTCTAACCTTTAAAGAGTGAGCTTCGGGAATGGTCTCAGTTCTGGGTTAAAAGAGCTTCTGGGGGCCATAGTTTTGGGAGTTCCTCCAGTCTCTGTCAGACCATTAAGGCTGGTCTTTTTACATTAATGTGAATTCTGTTCTACATTTTTCTCCTGCTCTGTCTGGGACTCTCTGTTGTGTTCCCTGTCAGGGTGATCACTGCTGGTTGCCGGGCACCATCTAGCTCTTCTGGTCTCGGGCTGGTGGAGTCTCCGGTTCGTTTGGTCCTTTAGTCCTTTAGGCTAGTATTTTCCCTTTGTCTTTGGTTTCTTCATTCTCCTTTGCTCCAAGTGGGATGCGACCAATACATGTATCTTAGATGGCTGCTCCCAAGCTTTTAAAACCCCTGACATTACTCACCAAAGTGGGATGTAGAACATTTTCTTTATAAACTATGTTATGCCAATTGACCTAGATGTCCCCCAAAACTATGCTCCCCAGTCATTTGAAATATTTTGACACTGACTTTGCTTAATGTCAATTCAATATTTCTATATTACTCCTCCTCTTCGTCCATTTTACGTTACATGGTTCCTATCCAAATATATATGGTTCACATAATCGTGGGTTATACCAAAATTTCCTACAAAGGGATAATTCATGAATGATTTTTAGAAAACTTGCATTACCAAGCAATACAACAGTAACATACTCCACTATTAAGTACTCTGGTATGACACAATTTAAAAGCAGAATGGACATCTCATAACCTTGATTCTTGCTATTATGATATGTCATACTTATTAATTCATCACACAATTGGTGTGTTCACTTTTTTAATGTTACATATCTTCTAAAAATTCCACTTAGGGCAACTTACCTGCTGCACCTGACCTAGCATTTTACTGACATTAAACACTAAATGAAGATTTGTCAAAGCATTTATTGTCACCAACAACTTACCATTAAATAAAAATTTAACTGAGTTCCAGTTTGGGGTCAAATATTTTTTAGTTTTGAAATTTTCTTAAGAAACTGATTTAAAACAGCATTCTAAAAGCAAAGCAGAGTGATATTTTTTAAACTGAAAACAGAAAATGGTACTCAGAAATTGAATTTTCTTCAAACTAACTCACTGCAATAAAAATATTTCTGGATGATTAGCAAGTGCCAGAAAATGTGTTCTCTTCACAGAAGCGAACTTGTAAATCTCTAAAATAAGTAACAGCTCAATTTAATTCTCTTATGCATTTTGAATGAAGTGAAAGTGAAAAATATCTTGCTCAAAATCAAAACAGCCCAAACCTAAATTAATATCCTAGTTCTAAGTATGTAATTTTATAAAATCATCAATTTTACTTATTGAAAGAAAATTGTATGTATGCGCATATCCTAAATTCAGCATTCCATATTAACTTGCAACAGCATTAAAACATTTAATCCTAAAATGGGCCCCTTATAGTAGTATCATCACCCTAATTTTACAGATAGTGGAACCAAAGTTAGAAAGTTAAAAGAACCATGCATAGTTAAACTCACATTTGTTGCTAAAGACCAATCTCTTTGTTTCTGGTAAATTTTCTTCTTCTTCAAAAAAATTCAATTTTTTTAAAAATTGACTTCAACTAAAGCTAAGAGATGAGAGACTACTCTATCTCAATAATTATTACACAAAATATTTTTTATTCTTATTTCATCATATCTTGATGTCCTCACTTAACATATGTAACATCCAGGTTTCAAATTGTGAAGGCTTTATATATAGAATGTCAATGGCTGCACCTTTAACACAGAGATATGACATTATTTATAAAACCATTTGCTTACTGCGGAACATTTAGTTTCCAATTTCCACTACTATAAATACATGTTTTTAAGAAAAATGGTTAAGAGCTCAGCTGTTAACCAGTTTGAATCCACCAGCCACTCCATATATATATATATATATGACCAAAAACCAAACCACTTACCATTGAGTTGTTTTCTGACTCATAGCAACCCTATAGGACAGAGTAGAACTGCCCCATAGGGTATCCATATATATATATAGGAAACCCTGGTGGCATAGTGGTTAAGTGCTATGCCTGCCAACCAAAGGGTTGGCAGGTCAAATCTGCCAGGTGCTCCTTGGAAATTCTATGGGGCAGTTCTACTCTGTCCTATAAGGTCACTATAGGGTCGTTATGAGTCGGAATCTACTCAACAACACTGGGTTTGGTTTGGTTTTGGTTACATATATGTGTGTGTATGTATATATATATATATATATATATATATACATATATAAAATTCTTAGGCTAATCTCACCATTGAGAAGAATATACATATTTTTATAATAAAGGCTATGTACCTTCCACAACAACATGGGAGGACATATTTTACCTTTGATTTGAAACACAAACTAAACTAGCAATGAGAAAATAAATGCTGAAATTCCAGTGAGTGCATTTGTTTAAGTTATAATGGGAGGTTTCCTCTTGTTTTAATTGACTTATTACTCAGAATTTATTTAAGTTAGACTGTGTACAAATTTTAATAATGGTGATATGGATTTCTAAAGTATATTAGTCCAGATAGTAGAAATAACATTTTAATTTTGAATAACACCAAGTTAAATATAAACTTCATGCAACAACTACTATAATACAGACCAAGACAGAGGTATCTTTACTAGCTTGTCCTGAGGCCTGCCTTTAGGAGCTTTTGAGTATTGAGGAAGAACTAAACTCCGCTGCAAATAGGGGAATGGGGAGATGCCTGTATCTAGTTTACATCTCTCTGTATATCTGTATTGGTAACTCTATTTCTATGTTTTTACTCAGCCTACTACTATGCTGAGAGACAATGATAAAGAGACTGATGACATAGTTAATTCCACTGCAATCTTATTGAGGGAGGAGATGAGAAAAACTATTGATTCTAGTCTCTACATTTTCTAAAGATAATATTCCTTAACAACTCTTTATTTAAACTACAAACAGATCTTACCTGGCATATTAAGTTAGAGAAAATTGACCTCTTTCTCAAGAGTGCCCCTTTGGGAGTTACTACTGAGAATTCATGTGTCATCTTTTAAAGTGACAACGTTGTTACCTTTAATTTCCTCTCCCTGTGAGAGAAAGACGTAACAATTAAAGAAGCAAAAATTGACATTATTTCCAGACCACACGTCACTGTGAAGGGCAATTTAGTAGTACAAAACTTGTAACTCTAAAACCATAAAAGCAAAAAGGTAGAATGTTCGCATTTTATACCAAATGACAGATTATGAAGGACTTTAAGAGGCTAGGGTTATAGAAACTGTATTCACAGGTCATTTCAAAAATAGACTCCTAGTTAGTGATAGAGTAAAAAAAAAGTATGAACCCCTTAGATTGCACACAGGTGCACATGCACACACCTGCACACACACAATTGAGAAAATAATAAAACCAAAGTGAACTACACACTTCCATGGAAAGCAGCCTTCATTTTCACTGTAAGACATTTCTTAGGTATAATGATATACCTTAACAGAACAAGGAAGTAGAATGAATCTGAACTCAGGGCAGGAGTGAGAACAGGGTTGAGCAGGGCAAAAAAAGAGAGGTGGAAAGAGAAAGGAACACCCTAAGTAAAACTGTACTTTCCTCAACAGTTAATCCAAAGCCATTTCCGCCAACATGTCACAACCTACTTATACATCAACTAGGTTTGAGTGAAGAAAATTTGCCAAGCCAGAAGTGATGCAGTATTTGTCAAAAAGATTGAATTGCACTTTCATATTAGTACAAAAAAACGACAGTGCATGATTATTGCCACGAGCATGAGGTTATTTAGGGGATAATGCGAGCACCTTAACAGTAGGTAGTAATGGAAAATGTCTATCTCTTTTCCTTTCCTTTCAAGACAGGCCCTTGTACATGCCTTGTTATACTGCCAAACCATTTCTCACTCCAAACTCCTTAAATACCACCTGTCCAAGTTGAGAATATATTTTTAACCGAAGGCATATGCAGTATTCCTCACTACAAGCTTCAATATAACAAATGTTTTACTAGTCCCATGAAAATTAAAATATTATGTACTATTTGTAATATGGAAGCAGTTCTACTTTGCTGTTCTGCTACATATAAGCACACACTTATCTCTCTATTATTCAGAGACTTTACGATGATTGGTATATTAAAGGGTTGCAATCATACTCTCTTGTTTTTTAGAAGAATTACTTCTAATTTAGAAAGAATTTCTTCATCAGATCAATTCTTGATCTTAAATTTAAAATAATAGTAACATTACTTCATTTTTCAATATTGTTACAAGTATATGCATACATGTTTCTATCAAAAACATATTTCTAGGAGCTTAACAGATTTCCAAATTTGACACTCTGTTTCAGAGCCAATTAAGATGATGACATTAACTCATCATCTTAAAAGACAATATAGAGATTGATTAACCAATTTTAGAATATATTTTGAGAATCCTTTTACCGACATTGTACACAACCAAATAACGGATTTGATTAACGTAGCTCTAAAAAGGGCTTACTGATTATTTACAAAATCACACTAATTATGAAAATATTGTAACTGAGAGAAAAATAGATCAGCTAAAGAAGGCAGAAATCCAATTACCCTAACTAATATAATTAACATTATACTCAAAGACTAAGGGATAGCTTAAGGAAAGAATCCCTGAAAATTCTCCCTACCTTTATTTTAAAAATAGGTAATTGTGGAATAATTTCCTTAAGATGATATTTATACTGTTGTTCTTATAACGAAATAACTTACATCTTACTGGCCTACTTTTTTAGTTGATGAGAAGATTCCACTAAAATCAGGCAGAACAGAAACACGTATTTTGTGCTCTTAGCTAACATGAAGATACGTGCTTTATCTCCCCAACTCTAGTGAAACTCCTTAGAAAGTCAAAATATTTAAGTTTGTTCTACAGAGACTTCTGATTTGAGGGTTTAGAGAATTAGACTAATTACTTTAGTTCATTTCCAAAGCACTTAAGTAGACTTTAACGCAAAGTTGAAAAAAGGTGTTACAATTTGAAATTCTAATAGTATATCAATGTAAAACTGTTCAGTGTTAGGATCCCACAGAATGCACATGCCAGCACTGCTGTTAATCACAGGCACACATGCTTGTGACCCTTTCCTGTCCTGGGGATTCCTGAAGGGCACACCATGAAACTTGAAGTTAGGTATGATAAGAGACCAGCGAGTAATCAAGATGAGAAAGCAGACAGAGTGCACTCAACACATATTAAACTTATTTGCAACTGTGCTTCTTGGTGAAAACCAACATTAAACCACATTATGATTCCGGGCTTGGCGTACTGTTCTGAGTTGCCCATCATGGGCAACACTAGAGCTACACCTATAGATGTCACACTTCAACAAACCAATCATGCTTTAGAGAGCATATTCTGAACAGGTTTAATGCATCGGTAATAGAAAGCAGCCTGTTAGATATCTTCAAGTTGTGTCCATGTAAAATCATTAACAATATTTGTCCTCGAGCAGTGAGGCTTCAGTTATCAGAATAGTTCATGCTATAAAAACAAACGTGCTTCTTGGAACTCTATCGGGCAGTTCTACTCTGTCCTATAGAGTCGCTATGTGTTGGAATCTACTTGACGGCAGTGGGTTTGGTTTTTTTGGTTTGGATACAGAAATTTAACTCCTAAGAAAGTGGTTGAAACAAACGTATTTCAATTTCTAATTCAAACAAATCACAGCATAAGCATGACTCTCACACCATGAATGAAAGGGTGAAGGCTCCCACCAATGTATATTCTGCCCTGTGCCCTCCATACTGAACTGGACACCCATGAAACTAATTTCCTACCCGATAACTAATTTCAAAAAATAAGTACAGAGACTTCCCTTCTAAAAGTTTCCCCAAAGTTCTACTCCTTTGGGTAAAACCTATCACTATACCTTAATTTTCTGAGGGAGAATTCACTTCCAATTTGTCACAAAATTCTACTGATCACACTTCTGAAATCTCTTTTAACTCTGCCTCCTCATTGGCATTCTTATCTCCACTGCTTCAGTTCAAGCACTGATCAATTTTTGCTTAGACTCATGTAGCAGCCTTCTAATCTCCTTGAAACTCAGTCTAATCTCCTTCTAATCCATTTCTTAAACTACCACTAGGGAAATATTTGTAAAAAACAAATCATTTGAAACAGTCTAATAAAAAGTAATTCATATAAATCATTCTTTTTTTTAATGACACCCCTGTATAAATATTTTAATGCGTTAATTAAAAAGATGGACTGATGAATGAATAAAGAGGTGGATAGAAGGACAGACATACATAGAAAATATAGCAAAAGCAAATTACAATGATAGATATATGGGTGTTCACTCTGTCATTCAGATTTTCTGTATGTTTATAAATTTTAAAATACAAAAAAATTATTTTTGAAGGTTAAGGCCGTGTGTCAATTTGGCTGGGCTGTGATTCTCAGTGGCTAGCAGTTATGATATAGTTTGACAGTTATGTAATGATATAATTTGGTAGTTTCATACTGATGTAATCAACTCCATGATGAGATTTACTACGAGCAGCCAGTCAGTTGAAAGGGAGTTTCCTTGGGTGTGTGGCCTGACTCTAGTATATAGATGGATGTTCCAGCAAGGCTCTCACTCTAGATCCTGCATCTGGCTCATCATCATCTGACCTCTGGTCCTTGGGACTTGAGCTAGCAGCTTACCTGGCCAATCTTGGATTTGTTGGCCTCTGCAGCCTGTGAACCAGTGGCCAACTGTCTGACCTGCAGATGTTGGGTTCATCAGCCCCTCCATCTACATGAGTCAGGAGAAGAGAAGCCTCCAGCCTGACACCTGATTCACAGACTTGGGACTTGCCAACCTCTACAACTTCATGAGCCATTTCCTTGAGATAAATCTCAGTCTCTCTCTCTCTCTGTATATGTACATCCACTGCTGGCAAGTCAATTCCAACTCATAGTGGCCCCATAGGGTTTTCAAGGCTGTAAATCTCCAGAAACAGACTGCCACATGTTTCTCCTGAGCCACTTGTGGTTTTGAACCATCAACCTTTTGTTTAACAGTGGGTTGCTTTAACCACAGTACCACCATGGCTCCTTCCATATATAAATATCTATCTATCTATAGATAGATAGATATTTAACATGCTTCAAAGGTTTTGCTTCTCTAGAGAACCAAGCCTAAGACAACTGTGTAATTCAGATTTTCATAGTATGCCCAACATATGGACAATACACATAAGTAGCCTCAAAAACATAGATAATGATGGGATATATGTTAAAATAATTAGAAAGTATTGAATATGTATTACTTTTATTGAAAACATAATTTATATAATTAAATAAAATTTTTAAAAATTATGGTTGAACAACTGGCTAATTTTTCTTTTTTCTTTTTGACAATCGATTCTTAAAAAACCATGTAAGGGGGCTCAAACACAACTCTGATTATCTCACAAAAATTAAACCAGACAGTTGCAATTGTCTATCTTTATTTTATAGATGAAGAAATGGAAGCTTATACAGATTAAGTTATTTGATCAATAGTAATAACTAGGGCTAAATTTGAATGTAGATTTTACTGACTCTGGAACCTTAACTCATAACCGCTAATTCTCATGATATGCTGCTTGATGAAATTCTACTCATACTTCAGGGCTTGTTTTCAATTTGCACCCTCTTGTTAGAAAAGTGCAAAAGCAAGCATGGCTCCTCCTGTGTTTCCACAGAGCCTAGAAGCATGTTTATTATAACACTTATTGGTCTAATTATTTACCTACCTGTCTTTCTTCTAACCTCTCTAGGCAAGTCAGTGTAAAAGCTATAGAGCCAGGCAACCTTGGTTCAAATCTAATAGTTCATATCATTGGTGCAAAGTAAGCACTCAATATATATCAGTTACTGTGATCATCATTCCCTATATTCTCAGTGGCTGGAGGGCAGTCTTCATCTTTCAATACCTAGCACCTAAGGCAGTGTCTGGCATACAGGAGATACTCACATAAGTGAAAACAAGAAGATGCAATTTAAATGATAGTCTTGGTTTTCTCATCTAATAGCTGTTTGACAATGATCAAGTCACTTCACTGATGAGTGCAAAAGCCCAGGACTCTTGCTTACATTAAAAATGCATGACTGTATGCTTGGCCTTATTGGTGCCAGTACTTTGACACAATACTTTGAGAAAGTAATTGAACAGGCATATGTCAATAACTTTTCCTTAATGTGGAAAAAAGATATATTCAATATGCTCATTGCAGCATTTACAATAGTCAATCATTGGAGGTAGTCCAAACTTTCAGAAATAGAAGAAATGGTTAAATACATTCCAGTGCATATATCCAATAGAATATTAGGCAATAATCAAAGATGGTGGTTAGAACGTATTACAAAAAAACAGGGAATGGGTTGACAAGATGGTGGATAAGATAAGCAGAATGTAAAACTGTGTATATTTTATACTTACTACCAAAAAAAAGGAGCCCTGGTCGCACAATGGTTAACCACTGGGCTGCTAATCAAAAAGTTGGTGGTTCAAACCCAACAGTAGCTCTGCAGAAGAAAAGACCTGGCAATCTACTTCCATATAGATTATTGTTGTCGTTAGGTGCTGTCGAGTCCATTTGGACACATAACAACCTTATGTACAACAGAATGAAAAGCTGTTGGGCTCTGTGCCATCCTTACAACTGTTGCTATGTTTGAGCCCATTGTTACAGCTGTTGTGTGTCAACTGATCTAACTGAGGATCTTCCTCTTTTTCACTGACCCTCTACTTTACCAAGCATGATGTCCTTCCTCCAGGGACTGGTCCCTCCTGACAACATGTCCAAAGTACATGAGATAAAGTCTCACAATGCTCACTCCTAAGGAGCATTCTGCCTGTACTTCTTCCAAGACAGATTTGTTCATTCTTCTAGTTGTTTTTCTGTGCCATAGAGTTGATTTCGACTCCTAACGACCATATAGAACAGATTAGAACTGCCCCATAGAGTTTCCAAGGAGCAGCTGGTAGATTTGAGCTGCCAACTTTTTGGTTAGCAGCAGAGCTCTTAACCACTATGCCACCAGGGCTCCAGGTTCTTCTAGTACCCCCAGTATATTCAATATTCTTCAACAACATCATAATTTAAAAGTATTGCTTCTTCTTTCATCTTCCTTATTCATTGTCCAGCTTTTACATGCATATGAGGTGACTGAAAATACCATGGCTTGGGTTAGGCACACTGTAGTCCTCAAAGTGACATCTTTGCTTTTTAACACTTTAAAGAGGTCGTTTGTAGCATAGGAAACCCTATGGAGCAGTTCTCCTCTGTCATATAAGGTCACTATAAGTTGGAATTGACTCAATAGCACACATATACAAGAACAACAAAAAATCCACAGGCAGAGAAACAAATAGTACCATAGTGACAAAAATGATAAAAGCTGTACAAGTACCACAGCATTACAAAAACCAAACCAAACCCATTGCTGTCAAGTCGATCCTGACTCATAGCAACCCTACATGACAGTAGAACTGGCCCGTAGGGTTTCCAAGGAGCAGTGGTGGAATCAAACTGTTAACCTTTTGGTTAGCAGCTGAAAGGTTAACCACTGAGCCACCAGGGCTCCATTATAGTTTTGTTTTATTTTTTAATTTCTATATGCAAAATTTGGTGTCATGCTTTATTACATATAGCTTATACAAACCATTTTGGTGTATTAAGTCTATGCAGTCTGTACAGAGTGTGGAATTTCTAGAAAGGGATCTCCAAGGAAATCAAACTTAGGGATACTTAGTGCTCCCTGTCACATTTAAGCAGAATGGAGCTGGGTGTTTTAGAGTGGACACATGGACAATGCACATGTGCATACCTGACATAGAATTTGCTAGAGCAGGGATGGTGATGCCTGAAACAGAAGACTGGGACAATGAATCTGCTTTAACATTCTCTGATTACATAATTTTTAAGGTGGCATTCAAATTCTTAAAAAGGATGAGAAATTTTGAAAAGAAAGCTTAAATTGGTTCAATAAAGCTGAAAAATCAATTTATTAGTTTGTTCTTTTCTGAAAGCAACTAATTTCATTGGTTTTGTTTTTCAAAAGGGAAATTCACTGATTGCATTTAGCTTTTTAAAAATGTGATTTTACCTCAGTGGAGGGTAAAGCCAGAAGTAAAGAGAAGGCAGCAGTTAAAGGATTATCTGAGCCAGGTGGAAAGAGGATTCAAAGAAAAGATTGCCTTTCTATTGCTTTCAAAAGGAGCAGAGTTTGGTATTCTACTAATTTAGAACATATTTTAAGCGAGGTAGGAATACAGGAAGAAAATAAAACCATGTAAGTGAAATGAAATGGTATGAATCAATTTGCATAACCCACCACTTGTAAGAAGGGGTCTTCACATAAACTGAGCCACCCGTTAACTTTTATTTTAAATACATGATGCATGAGGAACCTTGTCTTTCTCTTTACCATTTTATTCCAAGCTTTACCACAGTGCCAGGTACACTGGAGGAGTTCAAAAACTCATGACTAAATCATCACAGAAAACAGTACAAACCCTATGAGAGTTTATGTTAATAAACTGAAATAAACAGATTAAGTTTTTGTTAAAATAATAAAGCAAAGCTTCATTGTCAACAGCACTATGGTGTTTCAGGATGTCATATTAAGTGCTCTCACTGGTGAGAGCGCAGCTGTCATCTTCATTTTGCTGTCCTTAAAATACTATAAAGAGCTCCAATAATGACCTATTCAAAAGTCATAAACTCATCAATACACCAATCTGTTTTTAAGTTATATTAAGCTTTTCTCAACAGTACTGTGCTTTAAAATGCCTGCAGATAAAGGTGATAAAATGCGTAACAGCTTAATATTATATTCATTTTGGAGAAATCGAATCTTTAAAACTTTACATATTGTTGTAATTTACTGGATGGCAAAAAGAAAGGAGTTAAAAATTAGTGAAATACTTAACCAAACTTTTCAAAATTACTGCCATTTATATTTCAAAATGGAATATCCATTATTTTAAAGGGGAAAAACTTCCTGCAAAGCAATATATTATCTTACTGAATCCTGAGAAAATGTTTCAGGTGCTCTTGACTTAAAGAAATAATCACTGCCACAGAAAACGTATCATTTTTCTTCTTTAATTAACGTTAAAATGGGAGCCTCTTATAGATAGATTAGGTAGATGATAGCTAAGTAGTTAGGTAGGTAGAAAGACAGACAGACAGATTTATGTATTAAACCTGTTGCCATTGAACTGATTCTGACTCATGGTGACCCTATGTGTGTCAGTGTAGAACTGCACTCCATATACATATGTCACATATAACATTAGTACAACAAACATGATATTTAGAATATTTTTAAGGGTCAGTGTAACAAGAGAGATAATATAACAACTGCTTAAAAAAAAGTAATTTCAGTAATAGGTAAAAATACAATTTTTTTCCTGATTGTTTTCCCTTTATTCTGGCGAAGAGCTATTTAAGGATGGGAAAGAGTAACAAAGGAAGAGGATGAAAGATAAGTCATTTAAACTCAATCTTCACCCAGATGATTTGGCTGTGACAATTAATATGAACATTAGTCAATGATTTCTAGGCCGTATCATATGTAGTGACAGCTGAGTTTGCACAGATTTTGCTTAGGGTGACATGAAAGTCATGAATTTATTCTCTTTGAAGTTCATTTTCTATTGGATTCACAAGGTATAATATAACTTACAACACTCAAGATTAGAATTCACTCATTATTTCCTTCATTTGAATATGCTTTTTGCTTCTGCAGTTCATATACAGGTTGGTGGGGAAGAAAGAGGGGGAAAGTCATCCCACCCTCTTTTTGTGGGAAGATCTATTTTGTAAAAGACAGCAAAGACCAGAATGTTAGATATTAAACCAGTGTTGTCATATTCAGAATTAGGTATATAAAGTTAAACAACAAAAATAACAAGACTTCTGTGTAAAGGCATTTTTTTTCCCCCATTCAAGAGATTGTAGGCTAGTTACTTAGGACAGTCTAGATAGGTGAGTTCCAAATATAATCATGAATCTTTACTCCTCCCTCTACTCCAGTATTTTCCCAAGAAAATTTGACTACAATTGTGTTCCAGAGCATAGTTTAGGAGTTGTCTTCTCTCTGTTTTTTTTTTCTTTTCCTATAACAACCAATCAAGCAATAAAAATTATAATTCAAATGCTGGGGTGGGGGGACAACTGAAAATTAGAATTCACTCATTATCTTTTTCCTCTGAATATATTTTTTGCCTCTGAAGTTTATATGCAAGTTGGTAGAGAGGATAGAGGGTGGTAAGATGGAAGACAGAGGTAGAATATCTGGGTAAAGAAGAAGACAATCAAGGGCAAGTCTCTGCACCAGTGTGACTACCACTGCGCCATCAAACAAAGCTCTGAAGCTTGCAGGTTAGGTGTCTTGAATGTAACTTCATAATTAACACATCCCTTCAAGTCTGACATTTAGATCAGTATCTTATTTTATTTTAAATGTTCATAATTGTGGTAAAATATTTACAACATGAAACTTCCCTTTTTAACTGTTTTCAGGTGTACAATTTAGTGGTGTTAATCTTACAATGCTGTGAAACCATGGCTACTATTTGTTGGACCCATATCTTTTTAATATAACCTATTTCTTCCATAGGCACTACTGTGTTATTATAATTTAAGACATTATTAATATACCATTTTATTTATAAACCCTTTCTACTTCCTGATATCAAATAAGAGACCTAGGACTTGAGGGAGAAATTCAGGTCATTTCACGGGGCTGATGCTGTTATTCAAATCATTTCCATATGTCAGATTTATTGCGGTGTGCAAAATTCAACTAAAACAAATACAGCCAATAAAAAGAGTACTTAATGATACTGGTAACAAACTCAGAATATGGTAAAATACTAAGGATAAATAAATATAGTGTCATTTTCACTGGCTACCAAATTCTTTTCAACAACAAGGTAAGTCAGATGAAGACATTTTAAGCTGAAAACAACCCAACTCTATTTAGTAAAGCTAACTGCACAGCTACTAATGATGTCACCTATAAGGGAATGTGCCATGAACTGAAATGTGTGATTAACTGTATATCCTTCCGCTGAGGTTAAAAAAAAAAAAAAAAATAGTGGGCAAAATGATTTCATATTTGTTCAATTTTCATGACTCTTATCCCAGGAGAGTTCCCAGTATTATGCCAAATGTATTGCCGGCGAGTCAATTCTAACTCATAGTGACCCTACAGGACAGAGTAGAGCATTAATATTAGACAATAAGCATTGAATTGTGTCCCCCAAAACTATGTGTTGGAATTCTATCCTTTCTACCTGTGGATGTAATCCCATTTGGGAAAAGGGAATGAGGCCATGTTAGCGTAGGGTGTATCCTAAACCTAAGCACTTCTGAGTTATAAGGAGCAGTACAGACACACACAAAAAAAAAAAGACACAGAGGCAAGCACAAACAGGCGAACGGACAGATGCCAGGTGAGGACGGCCAAGGAACCTAGGAATGCTGCAGATACAGAAGCTGAGGAAAGAATCTTCCCTAGGAGCTAACCGAGTGAGAGCCCTCCCCTAAAGATGGTGCCCTATAACTGGACTTCTAGCCTCTTGAACAGTGAGAAAATAAGTTTCTGTCCTTTAAAGTCACCCACTTGTGATATTTCTGTTACAACGGCACTAGGAAACTGAGACAGCAGAGTTTATAAAGTTTATAAACATATCTCTCTCCCTCTCCACCTCTGCCTGTCTGTTTTTCCTTTCTCTCTCTCTCTCTCTATACTAACACACACACACACAAGCTCCAGAAATTTAGGATAACATTTTTATAATCTTGAGGCCTAGAGAATTTAAAAAGTAATAATAACTACTTTTATTACTTAAATTAGGATTTGAATTATATCTTTCCTTTGAATACTTCCATATACATGATGGTGGAGAGGGAAGGTGAGTCACCCTTGAGGTGTCTACTGGCTGGACATTATTCTATGTATTATTTCATATTAAGGAACTAGGAATAAGACTAAGGGCTTATTCAACAAAGGTAATAATCTAGTTCTGTTTATAAAAGAAAAGTTAACGTTGGTTTCAAATATGGGGCTTGGGAAACCAATTTTTTTTGGTCAGAAATTCTCTCCTTCTATTCTGGATTCTCAAATTACTTTGTATTTTGATTATATCACTTATTTTTCTTTACATTTATTATGGTTATAGCACTAGACTGTCAGTTTTTATGAGTAGAGATTCTGTTATTAATGTTGTATCTTCTACAGTCCTGAGCGAAGAAATGTGTACAAGTCTGACCCTCAATAAATATTTGTGAAATGAACAAATATCCTACCAAATAGACAGCAGCTCTTGCATTTTTGTCTAATTTTTTTTTTTTTAACTTATTTTCTCCTCTAAAACCACATGTTATACCAATGGTCTTGCATGCATATTAGTGACATCGGGCAACTATATATTTGAAAAAGAAAAGTAACACAATAAAGTGAGTTAGATCATCTATATCTTATAAATTCATTTATTGAAAGAAACTTTAACTGTAAGGAATGGCAGTATTTTCCAGGAATTTACAGATTTCCTATCTCTAAAATCCGAGAGAAACGCTGTATACAAGACTATGTTGTTGGTGTTAGTTACCTTCAAGCTGATTCCGACTCATGACAGAGTAGAACCGCTCCACAGGGTTTGCAAGGCTGTGACCTTTTAGAAGCAGATCTCCAGGCTTGTCTTCCAAGGATCTCTGAGTGTGTTTGAACCATCACCTTTTAAGCTAGTAGTTGAGTCTTAAACATCTGCACCACCCAGGGGTCTCTATATAAGGTTACACCCAACATATTTTCCTTTATTATAAGCAAGTTTTCATGGTCTCTCTGTCCCAAATTTCCTCAGTTCTAATCCATCTCCCCAGAGCTGTTAGGATGACCTTTCTAAAAACCAAAGCTAGTAATGCCAGCCTGCTTAAAACGACTGCATAATAATCAGGGTGATGTCAGACCTGGTCCCAGCCTACCTACCAGCTTCATGTCTACCAGAAGCCCAGAGTTAGCCAATGCTCCACTCGACTCAATCTACTCTCAGAACCCCAAAAACATCAGCAATGTTCATCGCTGAGTTAAGCATGTGATTTTGTCTGTTTCTAACTCTGTTTTCTACCCTTTAATGCCTCAAACATTCATAATTAAATTTTAAGACCCTGTTTAAAAGTCATTCCTTTCTGGTCACAGCTTTTCTGAAACACTTCCCTCCTGGAACAGCTTCTTCCTCTCAATTGGTATCATTTTGCATTTTACTGTTTGTTTATAGGTCTGTCCCTGGTGATTACGAGGGGCTTAAGGACAAGACCTTGACTGCAAAACTGAAATGCTAGTACTTAACCTAGTGCTGTTAACAGAGAAAAAAGGTAGTAAAAGCTTTGCTGGGCAGATGACTGAAATATTCTCTAAAAAATCTGAAAAACAGTGTCAGTTATTACTCCCCAAAAAGAAAGAAATCTAAAAAAAGGATTTTCCCCTTTTAGCTTTTTAAGAAAATTGAAAAAATGTTTTTCCTTACTTTTTGTGGCCATTTTGATCTTTAGTTTTGTTGTTGTTTGTTTTAATTTCAAAAATAATAACAGCACTGCCTTTCAAAATTCTTGTTCAAAATAATAATGAAGCCACATAAAATCATACATAAGAAATTAATACATTTAGAAAAAAACAGAAAGAACATGGATATAACCCATCAAGTTAAATCAAATAGTAAGCCATCCTTACACTGTTAAACCAAACCAATTCTGACAGAGCTGTTTATTTTGTTTTAACCTCAAGGCTGACTGTCATTGATAACTAATCTTGGTGATTGATAACTCTCTTGGACCACCGTAAAAATCAATATATGGTTCCATTTTGCTGATGAAGCTATAGCCAAAAGGCCCAAATTTAATTCCTTGCCTTGTGTTTTCTGTTTTGTTTTGTTTTTCCACTCCACTTTGGATTTAGGATAGGAAAAAAAAATGCATTTCTAGTAAATGTTTATGTTTAAAATGAGACACACTCCTTTTCACTGCTTCCTACATCTGCATGTTTCATGGAAAATTGCCAAGAGCATTGAACTTCAATATAAGAGTGGAGAGTAGTTTTCCCAACTGTGTAAATATATTATGTTCTGGACACTCTGAACTATTGACCTTCCCTATGAGGGAGATGCTGCTGAAACGTCAGTTAATCGTAAAGCAGTCCCACAATGGGTTACAAAGAAGCAGAAGGCAATTTAAAAGAGCAATTTGAACATGCAATTGCCAAAGCATGCGATGCAGACAATTTCTGATGATGGCTTATTTTATTTCCATTTAATAAGAGAAAGAGAAACTGTATTTTCTTAGCTTCTATACCAGATGGTATACCCAGAGGAAACAGACACATAGAAAAACAAACAAACAAAAACAACTTTGATTGTTCAAGAGAGTTTTGAATTATTACCCATGTAAGACAACTTCACTTATATACCTGTTTTAAAATTTATAAAATGCCTGAAGAAGCATTATGTGAACAATAACATGGGTCGGGCTGTAAGCTAACAGTGAAATAATCATACCACTTAAACGCATAGAAAGACATATGGCAGGCGTAGGTGGCTTCAGCCACCAGAGGCTGTAATTACCACCCTTCCTAACTTAAGAAACCCTGAAGCAGGTAATAGCACTCACGAAATGATTTTAGAAAGAACACAAAAAATAGCTTCGGCGATCTGACAGGATTATTTTCTGAAAAGCATAAAGTAAAACTTTTTTTTTACACTTCCTTAACTGTTTAAAATTTAAAATACAGCATATATTTGAGTGTTATTGTCCTTTCAATAAAAGTGAAGTTGAAAACACTGAGTTATGTTTCTCAAGGAATAAGTCAGCTATTCAGATACTATTTTTGAAAGTGTACCAGCCCATCAGTTTTTACCTGTTGTACTTTCATTTATTCATACTAGTGTGAGGGGGGAAAAAATACCTGAGGTAAGAGTAAGTGAGGAAAGAGTTCAGGCTTTTTCAATACAAGAAAATGGGGTTGAGACTGAGCTATCCAGTTGTCTGACCTTGGACGAGTCACACCCTCTTTGAGATAACAATACACCTAACTCACAGGATTGGTATTCAAATCAAATAATGTGATAGATTCACCTAACATGGTGATTCTAAAGTAGTATAGCAATAGTGAACTATGAAAGTCCATATTTGGATTTGCAAATGTAAAATTTATTCATTAATCCACATAAGTAAAACCATTCACGTGATTTGCTGGAAAAATACTTTACAATCAATTTCTGAGAAGTAAACAACATTTACTACTGCTGGAAATAAAATGCCAATGGCTTAAATAGTGGAATTTTCAAAATAGTAAATAGTAGTTAGTTTATTCTTTTATACATAGAACCAAACCTACGCTGTCGAGTCAATTCTGATTCATAGTGACCCTACAGGACAGAGTAGAACTGCCCCATAGGGTTTCTAAAACTATAATCTTTATGGAAGCTGACTACCACATCTTTCTCACATGGACCATCAACTGTCAACCTTCCAGTTACCAGCTGAGCACTTAACCGCTGAGCCCCAGAGTTCCTTAAGAGAAACTGAAGTACTGCTTTATCATGAGCATTACAGGATTACAGCCTTGGAAACTCTATGGGGCAGTTCTACTCTGTCCTACAGGGTTGCTATGAGCTGGGATCAACACGATGGCAATGGTTATGGGTACAGTTTCTCTTGAGGGGCCCTGGTGGTGCAATGTTTAAATGCTCGGCTGCTAACCAAAAGGATATCAGTTCAAACCTACCAGCAGTTCTGTGGAAAAAAAGACCTGGCAATCTGCTCTGGTAAACATTACAGTCTAGAAAATCCTATGGGGCAGTTCCACTATTGACTAGATGGCATACAACAACAGTTTCTCTTAAATCTATAACAAACTTGAAGACCTAGTCTATAAGCACTTTTTTCCTAAAAATTTGCATCAGATACACATTAACCCAAAAAAACCCAGTGCCGTTGAGTTGATTTCGACTCATAGCGACCCTATAGGACCCCATAGATACACATTATGAGTCCATTAATTAACTACAATACACTTGTGCGACAAAGGCGTACAACATGTGGAAGATAGTTTTAAAAACAAACCTTCTACAGTGAGAAGTAAAATTGAAGGTGAGTAAGCCTGATGCTATTTTATGCCACAGGGTCCACAAATCAATGCTTCTCAAATAAAGAATCAGAAAGAAAGACTAATATCATATAATTCTAAAATGTCAAGGCATTTACAAATTTGAAAGCAGTTATGAGTACATGTTATTTTTACTCAATCTCCTTCCATATACATAAGGTTATTCTCAAAACAAAATACCTCAAAGCACTTTATAGTCACAATTTTCCTTACCACAGCTCGATATGTACTCCAAACATAAGCACTCAATAGGGATAAATCAATGTTCACTAATGTATTGTTTTCATTCACTTAATAAAACATAGCTAGCTTAAAAACACAATCTTATTTACTTAGACTCTCCATTGGCTCTCATACCAATGACAAATCTCAAATAATTTCTAGGTTAAAAAAAATCACATTACATTAATAATAAATTTATGGTACTGCTAATTTTTAAAGATCTATTTTGATGATAAAAAAATAAGAGCAGATAAGATACTTAAAGAAATTTGGGCACAGGAAGCTGGAGGAAAACTACTGGAATAATAAGCCATCATTGATGATTATAACTTCTATATACCTTACAATGATTAAATGTGGGAAATAAAACAGTTTTAGTAAGAAACATGTATAGGCAATATCCTCAGTAAACTGGACTCTGCTGTTCATGTTTTTTCTACTTTAGTACTAGACATTAATTTTGGGAGAGAGACTGAGCTACTTCTCAGTTTTCACATTGTTTCCCCTCGAAACTATTTCTCTGACTAGATGAGACTGTGGGGTCAACTTGTCTTTCTCTCAAAAAATTTTCCTACTACCATCACAAGAAGAATTTGTTACACTAACTCAAGCGGGTGGATTTAATTGTACAGAAAGCTAAAAGGCAAATCGGGTGATTCAGGCTGGGCCATGGAGACTTACCCAGCATCTTCTAGGTTAAGCTGCTTTTCAACCACTTGATAGGTTTATGACACCAATCAACATATCAGTGGGCTTTTTATTGTCTAAATCTCAAAATAATGATTAAGCAATTAAACTTCCTATAAAAATTGAGTTGGATTAAAAAAAAAAAACTTTGATGATTATATCAGCTAATTGAGTGGGTAGCCACAGAATATTGTTAATGCTAAACAGATGTTCAAGAATCAAGATACTTTATCACCACTTATGTTTTCTAAGATCCCCACAGTCTTAGTTTTTAATTTTCAGACCTTAAATCTTTAAAATGTTCATAGATCCATATACTAACTCTGCAGGTGTTTCAACAAAAAGCATGATGGATATAAAATGCCTCTTTAAGCTAAAAATTAAACTAACAGCTTTCAATAATAAAATAGACACTATAGTAAAAAAAGTCACTCAAATGACTTAGATTATTAAACTTTTTAGTGGTTTTAACAAATAGCTAACAATTTTTCCTACTAAGGCACCAGAATGTTTGTTTATATATATATTTTTTTATTTCATTTTTTATCCTTTGTGTCTTCTCCATATGCTCCTATTTTCACCACTCTATCTCAGGTATGAAGAGGGCAATAATAGGGCTCAAAAATTCAAGGAAAGCCTTTCTGTATTTTACAGGGGGGTATTAAGCTACGGAGCCAGTGGGCAACATTCAACTGCAGGATTTCCTAAGTAGGAGTAATCCCACCAAGGAACGATTCCAGTGGAACTTTTCTTATCTATAAGATATGGCCACTGCACTGACTATAACTTAACTACTAGGAAGACAATTTCCAAGTGGTAGAAAGGAATCCTGTATTTGCTTGAGCTGCAAAGGTCTTCTCTCCCAATAGTACTTTTACCTGCATCTATTAGAGATTTTTTTGGACCACACACATAATAGGCTGGGCAAATTTGCCATGCAAGAAAATACTATAGATTCAGAATAATAATGGAATGATAATAGAGAAGCACTCACATTGCTCTGAAATCATAAAGTTATGACATAGTCAAGGTGGTGATTTACCTAGTTCACTGGAATTCTTAAGCAGGGTGACACAATCATATACTAAATAATTACAACTGTTAATATTATATGTCTTTTGCTACATTTCTTCAAAAAGTAGAATGGCCTGCCATTCAGTCTTACCTGCACATTTTGTTCTGGTAATTAGTGGAGGTCCTGGAAGCCCTGTTCCACCTTCACCAGGTCTTGTAAGTAGAACACGGATCTCGTATTCAGTATCTGGATCTAAATGCCATAATTTATAAGTTGGAGCGTTGACTGCGTGGGTTTCTGTCCAGGACCCTGATGTCATTCGGTATTCCACTTCTTTCAGGATAATGGGACCATCGCCAATGATGGAGTTGGCATTTAGTTGAATCAGCAAATATGTAGGCCCAACACCAAGCAGCTGGGGAGGAGCAATGGGTCTTGGTGGTTCTAGGAAAGATGAATATGCAATCTAGTTAGTTAAATAAACAAAACACTATAATACATAGCTATATTAATGTTTCTTAAAGCCTTGGGGCTTAAGAATGATTCATCTAGGAGTACGTGACAAATATTGAAAAGAAAACCCAGACATGAGTTGTCTGGCAACCATACTCT
Source organism: Loxodonta africana (assembly GCF_030014295.1). Classification (NCBI taxonomy): domain Eukaryota; kingdom Metazoa; phylum Chordata; class Mammalia; order Proboscidea; family Elephantidae; genus Loxodonta; species Loxodonta africana. The sequence continues at coordinate 194,586,529 of NC_087342.1, forward strand.
TAAAGAGTAAACACTTTTGCTGATGGAATATAACGTTTTATAGCACAGCTTTTCCTTTACTAAAAACATGACTTCTTAGGAAATACACTTAAAAAGATCCAGTATACAAAAGAAATAGAGAAAATATTTAGAGATGGCTAGTTCTGATTAGCTATTCACAGAGTACAGTTAAACTTTGACATTTTTGAGACTCAAAGACTTTTGTAAACCTCCAAGCTAACGAACACTGCTGTAGCTCAGGATTTCACTCATGAAATATACCCAAGTGGCGTTTTTGTTTTTGCTTTGTTTCTACTGTTTTGAAGTTCTTGCAGAAGAAAAAAAGAGAAAGGCAAAGCAGAGCTGAACTCAGAAGCTGATGCTAGGTGCCGACTTGCTTCTTGCTTCCACATATCCATCTCACAGTATAAGAAATTAAAATGTACACCTAGGCAAAATCACAAATCACTATCCTATCACTTCCCATTTAGGAGTAGCATACGATAATGCAATGCATCAAATATCAAACTCAAATGTCAAAGGTACACTGCAATTTAATTTTTTAGAGCAGAATGTATTTCGCTTGAAAGGAACTTTGGGAAACATTTCAATGTTTGAACTTATAGAAATGATGAATTAGAGCAAAATTTTTTAGAGCCCTTAACAACAATATAGCTTAAATTAGATGCCGGACTTTATAAAGGGCTCCACAACTCTAGCTCTATTTAAACTGTCTGTCCACAGGGGATGGAAGAAGAACTAATCAGTCTACTGTGAACACGTGAGGATTTCTTTGAAACTTTGAAAGAACACTTATCAGAGAAGCCAAGAGACTTTAACAGAAAGAAAAATTACCATTAATCTTAATAAAGTGGTAACTGCTCAAAAATTGATTTAAAAATTTTTTTAAGAGTTAAGGCAACTATTAAATATAAGTGGGTAGATTGGACAAGGTACAGACAGAGGAGAGTTAAGAACATACAGACAATATCATCCAGACTAGGATTTTTATTTTAATGTAAATGTACGTTAGGGATGAGATACAATGCATAAATAAATAAATAAATAAAGCCTATAGGATAATTTACCTTCTTATACAGGTTTTAATAAAGTAAGAGTTTTAAGTTGTACAGTATAAAAGTACAGTGTCTAGCTAATGAACCCTAAGTTACAAACATCCCTAACACAAAAGATAAGACTAGCCAACCTGGTCAGGATCACTACAGAGGCAAAAGTCATCTTCAAGAATTTTCCTTCAAAATTCATGTGACGGATATTTACTGAGTCACCACAAATTGCTAGGTTGTTCTAGGTATTACCATGTCCATATAATATAGAAGGAAGGCATAGACAGTGATATTAAATCAATAAACTCATTATTTTAAACTGAGAGTTATGTAAGGATACTGTGATAGAGAAAAAAAATGAGGGGAGGATGGTATCTAGTGAGCAACATCTTTTTTTTTTTTCTATCCAAGTACATGTGAAGTATATAACTTACACTTGTTAATAATTACGACTCATTATGGCAACAGTTTTTTATTTTCTAGTTACTAGTAGAAACGTATGAACTTGTAACTTCCCTTTGCTCTTTGTGAAATGAAAATGAAACTCACAATACTAAGAGAAAATAAGAAAATATATGCGCTATGTCAACTGCATACATTTAGAAGTATTTTTATTCCTATAGAAAAATGGTTCCTAACACCTGATTTATAACTTTAGCCATAAAATCAGCTCCATATGTTTTCCAAATTATTTCAGCAATGCGTAGTTAAAATTTCATAGCTTGTGAACATTGTTTAATTTCACAAATAAATTCAATGGAGAAATTATTCACAAAAGAAAAAGTTTAACTCCAGAACAGTTCAGAATTTTCATTTATCAAAGATACAGACAGCATATGGCCACCTAAAATACAACTGTTAGTCTCTCTGCATCTAGATCAGAAGAAAATCCAAGAATTGGAGAAAGAGCTGGAGTACAGAACTAACTGTCTCCATGAACTGAGGCCTCCTCTTCCTTGAGACCAGAAGAAACAGATGGTGCTCTAGGTATCACTACCAAACATTCTAATCAAGGTCACAATAGATGGACCATGACAGAAAAAGAAAAGAAAATGTGGAACGGAACTTCAAATTCTCAAAGATTTCAGACTCACTGGACCCACTGAGACTGGAGGAATCACTGAGACTATTGCCCATAGTATTCTTTAAACTCTGAACAGAAGCTATCCCCTCCAATCACCTATTAACTAAATAGCAGATAAGCAAAAAAAAGTAAAGTATTTCATCCTTGAGAAATGCTCTCTTTTAAAAATTATCCATATGAGACCAGATGGATAACAGTTACTACAAAGCACAAATGAGGCATTTGGGGGGGGAGGGGGGTAGTGAAACTAAATTAATGGAAGTAGAACAACTAGAACATAAATAAAAAAAAATACGGACACAAACTGAAGAATGTCACTGTATAAAAATTATTGAATGAGAACCTGTTTTGCTGTATATACTTTTACCAAAAATACAATAAAATATTAATGGTAAAAAAATAAAGATACAGATAGACATTTCATATTCTGACATTTTACCGAGTCTAACAACTTTTATATTTAGAGTTTTCACAAGTTTTGGTAGCCCGGGAGAAGGGTAAAGTTGATATATTTTTTTAAACCTTGAAACTTAAATGGAACTAAATAGAGAAATGAACATAACGGAAAAAACGCAAATGTCTTCCCAGACTATCTGAAAGTTGCACATATTTTAAGAAGCAGTCTGTATTTTGTGAATAAACTGAGTTGACTCATACGTGCAATGTTTGTTTTCATTCGAGATGGCTCATATACTGACTAATTTAAGCAGAAGACAATGCTAAATCTACAGCTCATTGGGGTTCTACCTCAGAGCAGAAATTCCTCACTCACTTTATAGCTTACCAACAACCTTTAAAGAGGTATGATACTTAACATGACGAATGAACACGATTTATTTGCTAAACAAATTATAAATAAAAAACCTTGGTATTCTGAAACCTGACCTGATACAGAGTAAAAAAAAAAAAAAATCCTGTTGAGTATATTTCGACTCATGGTTAATCCATGTGTTTCAGACTAGAACTTTACTCCACAGGGTTTTCAATGGTTGTGACCTATCAGAAGTAGACTGTACGGCCTTTCTTCTTGAGAAGAATTTTAACTTTTCAGTTAGTAGCAGAGCACTTAACTGTTTGCATCACCCAAACACACACACACACACAAAAACACCAACCCCGTTGCCATGCAGTTGATTCCTACTCATAGTAATCCTATAGGACAGAGTAGAACTGCCCCATAGGATTTGCAAGTCTATAAATCTTTAGGAGGCAGACTGCCACATCTTTCTCCCATGGAGTGGCTGGTAGGTTCACACCACTGACCTTTCAATTAGCAGCCAAGCAATTTAACCACTGCATTACCATTTCCCAGAGGATGTTAAATCTCACCTATGAAAACCCTATACACCATTTGCATGAAAAATAAGGAGAAAAGAAGAGAGGAGAGGGATGGAAGGGTAGGGGAGGTTTCTCCAAAAAGGGAAAAGAGAGTAGGGAAGAAGCTACTACCAAAATATATATTGGCAATAAGCGAAAGAGTAAAGCAAAGCATAATGTTTCTTCTACCCTTTTCATCTTCAAGGATGTAGTATGCAAGATAAAATTAAATTTGGAGTCAGGAGACCTAGCTTCAAAAATGCATACACACAGTGGAGGCGGGGCCAAGATGGCGGACTAGGTGGACGCTACCGAGGATCCCTCTTGCAACAAACATTCGGAAAAACAAGTGAATCGATCACATACATAACAATCAACGAACCCTGAACAACAAACACAGATTTAGAGACGGAGAACGAACAAATACGGGGAGGCAGCGATTGTTTTCAGAGCCAGGAGCCAGCGTACCAGTCAGGTGGCTTCATTAACATCCGAATAGCCTGAGCTAGAGGGAGAACTCTGATAGGGATCTGACTGCATTTTTTTTTTTAGCGTATTTTCTGGAAAAACTACTTTCCCAGTGATGGCTCGGAGACAGCAGTTCATTTCAAACCACATAAAGAAGCAGACCATGACAGCTTCTCCAACCCCCCAAATAAAAGAATCAAAATCTTTCCTAAATGAAGATACAATCCTGGAATTATCAGATACAGAATATAAAAAACTAATTTTCAGAATGCTTCAAGACATCACAAACGAAATACAGCAAACTGCAGAAAAAGCCAAGGAACACACTGATAAAACTGTTGAAGAACTCAAAAAGATTATTCAAGAACATAGTGGAAAAATTAATAAGTTGCAAGAATCCATAGAGAGACAGCATGTAGAAATCCAAAAGATTAACAATAAAATTACAGAATTAGACAACGCAATAGAAAGTCAGAGGAGCAGACTCGAGCAATTAGAATGCAGACTGGGACATCTGGAGGACCAGGGAATCAACATCAACATAGCTGAAAAAAAATCAGATAAAAGAAGTAAAAAAAAATGAAGAAAACCTAAGAACCATGTGGGACTCTATCAAGAAGGATAACTTGCGGGTGATTGGAGTCCCAGAACAGGGAGGGGGGACAGAAAACACAGAGAAAATAGTTGAAGAACTCCTGACACAAAACTTCCCTGACATCATGAAAGACGAAAGGATATCTATCCAAGATGCTCATCGAACCCCATTTAAGATTGATCCAAAAAGAAAAACACCAAGACATATTATCATCAAACTCGCCAAAACCAAAGATAAACAGAAAATTTTAAAAGCAGCCAGGGAGAAAAGAAAGGTTTCCTTCAAGGGAGAATCAATAAGAATAAGTTCAGACTACTCAGCAGAAACCATGCAGGCAAGAAGGGAATGGGACGACATATACAGAACACTGAAGGAGAAAAACTGCCAGCCAAGGATCATATATCCAGCAAAACTCTCTCTGAAATATGAAGGCGAAATTAAGATATTTACAGATAAACACAAGTTTAGAGAATTTGCAAAAACCAAACCAAAGCTACAAGAAATACTAAAGGATATTGTTTGGTCAGAAAACCAATAATATCAGATACCAGCACAATACAAGGTTACAAAACAGAACGTCCTGATATCAACTCAAATAGGGAAAGCACAAAAACAAACAAATTAAGATTAATTAAAAATAATAATAATACACATAACAGGGAATCATGGAAGTCAACAGGTAAAAGATCACAATAATCAAAAAGAGGGACTAAATACAGGAGGCATTGAACTGCCAGATGGAGAGTGATACAAAGCGATATAGAATGATACAAGTTAGGTTTTTACTTAGAAAAATAGGGGTAAATAATAAGGTAACTACAAAAAGGTATAACAACTCTATAACTCAAGATAAAAGTCAAGAAAAACGTAATGACTCAACTAACATAAAGTCAAACACTATGAAAATGAGGATCTCACAATTTACTAAGAAAAACGTCTCAGCACAAAAAAGTATCTGGAAAAATGAAATGGCCAACAACACACATGAAAAGGCATCAAAATGACAGCACTAAAAACTTATTTATCTATAATTACGCTGAATGTAAATGGACTAAATGCACCAATAAAGAGACAGAGAGTCACGGATTGGATAAAGAAACACGATCCATCTATATGCTGCCTACAAGAGACACAACTTAGGCTTAGAGACACAAACTAAAACTCAAAGGATGGAAAAAAATATATCAAGCAAACAATAAGCAAAAAAGAAGAGGAGAAGCAATATTAACTTCTGACAAAATAGACTTTAGACTTAAATCCGCCACAAAGGATAAAGAAGGACACTATATAATGATAAAAGGGACAATTGATCAGGAAGACATAATCATATTAAATATTTACGCACCTAATGACAGGGCTGCAAGATACATAAATCAAATTTTAACAGAACTGAAAAGTGAGATAGACACCTCCACAATTATAGTAGGAGACTTCAACACACCACTTTCGGAGAAGGACAGGACATCCAGTAAGAAGCTCAATAGAGACACGGAAGACCTACTCACAACAATCAACCAACTTGACCTCATTGACTTATACAGAACTCTCCACCCAACTGCTGCAAAGTATACTTTTTTTTCTAGTGCACATGGAACATTCTCTAGAATAGACCACATATTAGGTCATAAAACAAACCTTTGCAGAGTCCAAAACATCGAAATATTACAAAGCATCTTCTCAGACCACAAGGCAATAAAACTAGAAATCAATAACAGAAAAACTAGGGAAAAGAAATCAAATACTTGGAAAATGAACAATACCCTCCTGAAAAAAGACTGGGTTATAGAAGACATCAAGGAGGGAATAAGGAAATTCATAGAATGCAACGAGAATGAAAATACTTCCTATCAAAACCTCTGGGACACAGCAAAAGCAGTGCTCAGAGGCCAATTTATATCGATAAATGCACACAAACAAAAAGAAGAAAGAGCCAAAATCAGAGAACTGTCCTGACAACTTGAACAAATGGAAAGTGAGCAACAAAAGAACCCATCAGGCACCAGAAGAAAACAAATAATAAAAATTAGAGCTGAACTAAATGAATTAGAGAACAGAAAAACAATTGAAAGAATTAACAAAGCCAAAAGCTGGTTCTTTGAAAAAATTAACAAAATTGATAAACCGTTGGCTAGACTGACTAAAGAAATACAGGAAAGGAAACAAATAACCCGAATAAGAAACGAGAATGACCACATCACAACAGAACCAAATGAAATTAAAAGAATCATTTCAGATTACTACGAAAAATTGTACTCTAACAAATTTGAAAACCTAGAAGAAATGGATGAATTCGTGGAAAAACACTACTTACCTAAACTAACACATTCAGAAGTAGAACAACTAAATAGACCCATAACAAAAAAAGAGATTGAAATGGTAATCAAAAAACTTCCAAAAAAAAAAAAAGCCCTGGCCCGGATGGCTTCACTGCAGAGTTCTACGAAACTTTCAGAGAAGAGTTAACACCACTACGACTGAAGGTATTTCAAAGCATAGACGGAATACTACCCAACTCATTCTATGAAGCCACCATCTCCCTGATACCAAAACCAGGTAAAGACATTACAAAAAAAGAAAATTATAGACCTATATCCCTCATGAACATTGATGCAAAAATCCTCAACAAAATTCTAGCCAATAGCATCCAACAACACATCAAAAAAATAATTCACCATGATCAAGTGGGATTTACACCAGGTATGCAAGGCTGGTTTAATATCAGAAAAACCATTAATGTAATCCATCACATAAATAAAACAAAAGATAAAAACCACATGATATTATCAATTGATGCAGAAAAGGCATTTGACAAAGTCCAACACCCTTTTATGATAAAAACTCTTACCAAAATAGGAATTGAAGGAAAATTCCTCAACATAATAAAGGGCATCTATACAAAGCCAACAGCCAATATCACTCTAAATGGAGAGAACCTGAAAGCATTTCCCTTGAGAAGGGGAACCAGACAAGGATGCCCTTTATCACCGCTCTTATTCAACATCGTACTTGAAGTTCTAGCCAGGGCAATTAGGCTAGACAAAGAAATAAAGGGTATCCGGATTGGCAAGGAGGAAGTAAAGTTATCACTATTTGCAGATGACATGATCTTATACACAGAAAACCCTAAGCAATCCTCCAGAAAACTACTGAAACTAATAGAAGAGTTTGGCAGAGTCTCAGGTTATAAAATAAACACACAAAAATCACTTGGATTCCTCTACATCAACAAAAAGAACACCAAAGAGGAAATAACCAAATCAATACCATTCACAGTAGCCACCAAGAAGATAAAATACTTAGGAATAAATCTTACCAAGGATGTAAAAGACCTATACAAAGAAAACTACAAAGCTCTACTACAAGAAATTCAAAAGGACATACTTAAGTGGAAAAACATACCCTGCTCATGGATAGGAAGACTTAACATAGTAAAAATGTCTATTCTACCAAAAGCCATCTATACATATAATGCACTTCTGATCCAAATTCCAATGTCATATTTTAAGGGGATAGAGAAACAAATCACCAATTTCATATGGAAGGGAAAGAAGCCCCGGATAAGCAAAGCATTACTGAAAAAGAAGAAGAAAGTGGGAGGCCTCACTCTACCTGATTTCAGAACCTATTATACAGCCACAGTAGTCAAAACAGCCAGGTACTGGTACAACAACAGGCACACAGACCAATGGAACAGAATTGAGAACCCAGATATAAATCCATCCACGTATGAGCAGCTGATATTTGACAAAGGACCAGTGTCAATTAATTGGGGAAAAGAGAGTCTTTTTAACAAATGGTGCTGGCATAACTGGATATCCATTTGCAAAAGAATGAAATAGGACCCATACCTCACACCATGCACAAAAACTAACTCCAAGTGGATCAAAGACCTAAACATAAAGACTAAAACAATAAAGATCATGGAAGAAAAAATAGGGACAACACTAGGAGCCCTAATACAAGGCATAAACAGAATACAAAACATTACCAAAAATGATGAAGAGAAACCAGATAACTGGGAGCTCCTAAAAATCAAACACCTATGCTCATCTAAAGACTTCACCAAAAGAGTAAAAAGACCACCTACAGACTGGGAAAGAATTTTCAGCTATGGCATCTCAGACCAGCGCCTGATCTCTAAAATCTACATGATTCTGTCAAAACTCAACCACAAAAAGACAAACAACCCAATCAAGAAGTGGGCAAAGGATATGAACACACATTTCACTAAAGAAGATATTCAGGCAGCCAACAGATACATGAGAAAATGCTCCCGATCATTAGCCGTTAGAGAAATGCAAATTAAAACTACGATGAGATTCCATCTCACTCCAACAAGGCTGGCATTAATCCAAAAAACACAAAATAATAAATGTTGGGGAGGCTGCGGAGAGATTGGAACTCTTAGACACTGCTGGTGGGAATGTAAAATGGTACAACCACTTTGGAAATCTATCTGGCATTTTCTTAAAAAGTTAGAAATAGAACTACCATACAACCCAGAAATCCCACTCCTCGGAATATACCCTAGAGAAATACGAGCCTTCACACGAACAGATATATGCACACCCATGTTTATTGCAGCTCTGTTTACAATCGCAAAAAGCTGGAAGCAACCAAGGTGTCCGTCAATGGATGAATGGGTAAATAAATTGTGGTATATTCACACAATGGAATACTACGCATCGATAAAGAACAGTGACGAATCTCGGAAACATTTCATAACATGGAGGAACCTGGAAGGCATTATGCTGAGCGAAATTAGTCAGAGGCAAAAGGACAAATATTATATAAGACCACTATTATAAGATCTTGAGAAATAGTAAAAACTGAAATGAACAGATACTTTTGTGGTTACGAAGGGGGGAGGGAGGGAGAGGGTTTTTTATTGATTAATCAGTAGATAAGAACTGCTTTGGGTGAAGGGAAAGACAACACTCAATACAAGGAAGGTCAGCCCAATTGGACTGGACTAAAAGCAAAGAGGTTTCTGGGATAAAATGAATGCTTCAAAGGTCAGCGGAGCAGGGGCGGGGGTCTGGGGAACATGGTTTGTGGGGACTTCTAAGTCAATTTTCAAAATAATTGTATTATGAAAACATTCTGCATCCCACTTTGAATGTGGTGTCTGGGGTCTTAAATGCTAACAAGTGGCCATCTAAGATGCAGCAATTGGTCTCAACCCACCTGGAGCAAAGGACAATGAAGAACACCAAGGTCACACGACAACTAAGAGCCCAAGAGACAGAAAGGGCCACATGAACCAGAGACCTACATCATCCTGAGACCAGAAGAACCAGTTGGTGCCTGGCCACCATCGATGACTGCCCTGTCAGGGAGCAGAACAGAGAACTCCTGAGGGAGCAGGAGATCAGTGGGATGCAGACCCCAAATTCTCATAAAAAGACCATACTTGATGGTCTGACTGAGACTAGAGGAATCCCGGCGGCAATGCTCCCCAGACCTTCTGTTGGCACAGGACAGGAACCATCCCCGAAGACAACTCATCAGACATGAAAGGGACTGGTCAGCAGGGGGGAGAGAGATGCTGATGAAGAGTGAGCTAATTAAATCAGTTGAACACTTGAGAGTGTGTTGGCAACTCTTGTCTTGAGGGGGGATGGGAGGATAGAGAGAGAGGGAAGCTGGCAAAATTGTCATGAAAGGAGAGACTGAAAGGGCTGACTCAATAGGGGGAGAGCAAGTGGGAGTAGGGAGTAAGATGTATGTAAACTTATATGTGACAGACTGATTGGATTTGTAAACGTTCACTTGAAGCTTAATAAAAGTTAATTAAAAAAAAAAAGAAGAAAATAATGCATACACAACTATATAGCTGGGTAAACTTGAACATGCTATTTAACCTTTTGGCATTACAATTTCCTCACTGGTAAACTAGGCATTATTTTATGAATTTTAAGACTTGGCATTTCAAAATACATCAACAAGCCCTATATTTGATGCTATTTTGCTTTGTTTTGTTTTTGCCAGAGAGCGTATAAATTTTAAAACTAGAAATTAATATTCAACACTAGTGTTTTATGTATACAAAGAAATGAGTTGGGTGTAACTGGGCTCCTGGCCTGAAGAAGGACAACTCACTCTGATCACTTTTGCATCTTACTTGCTATGGTCAGGCAAACAAAACGGGCAGTCCGGTAATCAAAGCTGTGGCTCACATTCGGAACTGTGGCACTTTTAAGAGCAGCTTAGAAGCATACACATTGATTAACAGCATGATTATAAGAAGTGAAGCCTAGCATTAATGAGACTAATATACCACTACGTATTAAATTTTTTATGTTTGAAGTAAAAAGTAGTCTTACATTAGCATATGTATTTTGTTTTGAGGCCCTTGAGAACAAGAAGGCATATTTATAAAATCTCTATTCATTTCAATAAATTATGCATGAATTTTAATCAGTTTAGCAAATGAACAAGTAATTGTTCTGCAGCAATATTAATATCCTTCATAACTTAATACACTATCAGACCCAGAGGTGTGGTATGAATAAATCCCAATAGTACACTAGGTATCAACTGAAGCATGCAATCCCCAAATACAAGATAAACTTTGCCGATGTTACCAATTAACTTTCAATTAATGAGTTACATTCATTATTCTAGAGCCGAACCTATTATAAAATCCCAATTATACATTCAAATTGCTTTATTTGTTTTTATATTTCAAATAATTTTACAGTGCCTTGAAATAAGGATAAGTCATTATGAAAGTGTATTCTCATCCAGTTATTCCTATTATAATGCTATTTTACCAACATTTTAAATTCAGTTAATTAATAAAATGCAAAATCAGAAATAGAAGCCAGAAAACCAGAAAAAAGTCAGGTTAACAAAGTAAATATCAAGGCAAATAACACTCTACAGTGGTTTTTCCAAACAGATAAGCTACCTCTCAATCCTATCTCCTTCCAAACTATTTTATTTATATTAAAATTCGTGCAAGTCTGTCAAAGAGGCTTTGGTGAAAAGTATTTCAAGATTAACCGTCCCACTATAGAAGCAGGCAATGATATTTCATTAGATTCATATGGATGTTGCAACAAATTTCCACAAACTTGGTGGCTTAAAACAACAGAAATTTATTCTCTCACAGCTCTGGAGGCCAGAAGTCCGAAATCAGTACCACTGGGTTGAAATCAAGGTGTCAGCAGGTCGGCACTTTCTCCAGGGGCTCTAGGGGAGAACTGATTTCCTTGCCTTTTCAGCTTTTTTTCAGCTTCTGGGAGCTGCTGGTATTACTTGGTTCATGGCCACATCACACCAATCTCTGCCTCCTTGCTCACATTGCCTTCTCTTCTTCTATGTGTAGTCAATTCTCTCTCTGCCCTCCCATTTATAAAGACAATATGGTTGCATTTACTGGATAATCCAGGATGATCTCCTGTTTCAAAATCCTTAATTAAATCACATCTGCAAAGACAATTTTTCCTGATAAGGTCACAATCACAGGCTCCAAGAATTAGTACATGGTTGGGGGTCTTTTTTTGGCCTATAAACAACATGGACTGTGATCTCATCCTTCCTCCAGAGAGACATCTAAGCCCCACATTTTCTCTAGGTGAGTTCTTCATTGGTGCAAATGGTTAATGTGCTTAGCAGCTAACCACAACGTTGGAGGTTCAAGTCCACTCAGAGGCTCTTTTGAAAGATCAGTCATTGAAAACCCGATGGAGCACAGTTCTACGCTGACACACAGGAGGCCACCATAAGTTGGAATCAACTCGAAGGCAACTGATTTTTGGTAGTTTTCTCTAATTGGCAGGAAGATTGTAAGCAGAAAATACTTCTATGTAAGAAACATTATGTTTTGTTTTACTCTTAGCTTCCTGGCTAAATTCAGAGCAGTTGATATTATACAAGAGCTAATAGCGTATCCATATTGTCTTTTGGGGGGGGGAGGGATTATCTGTTTGTGGAAAAAAGAAATGAAAACAGACTTGATGAAAATTATTACTCGAAATGGCTATAGGAGTCAATGCTTCTGTACCATGTCTAAAAAAAAAAAAAAATTTTTTTAGACATGTCTAAATTTGTACAAATTTCAACATGGCCTTGGAAACAGATTTTTTTTTCTCATTTGCTAACATTTGTTTACTTAAACAAATGGATCACTTCGAAATCAATTTTATTTTACTGCTACAGTTAATTTCCTCACTGAAGTTTTGATCCAGTTCCGGCTCCTGTTAAACAAATTCACTAGTTCAAGATTTTCATAGTTTAATTTTCTTTCCCATTACTTACCGAATGCTCAAGTAAGAGGGAATAGGCATTAGGCGGATAAAACATTAGAGGGAAGGAAGAATGACATCCTTATCAAATAATTCATGCATTTATTTATCAGCTGCCCTGTTATAATTTTGAAATGATTTTAAATTATGCCTCAACAGGATAACAATATCATTTAATGGAACATGACTGTTTTAAGAAGTTTGAAATAATAGCACTGATGAATAGGATGATGGCCTTCCTTAAGAAGAGGAAAGCATACTTAGAAGCATGTTGTTGTTGGGCATTTAATATCATAAGTATGACAACAGAATTTATTTCATTTTTCTTTAGATGTAGGTGTCCTTGGATGATGCAAACAGTTAAAAACTTGCCTACTAAGTGAAAGGTTGGTGGTTTGAACCCACCCAGGACAACCTTAGAAGAAAGGCCTACCAATCTGCTTACAAAAGGTCACAGCATTAAAAATTCTATGGAGTTTCACTCTACATACATGAGGTCACCATTAGTTGAAATCAACTTGAGAGCAACTGTTTGTTTGCTTGTTTTCCTTTAGATGTTAAAGCAGGAAGTGCACATTTGAAAATTTTTACATTTACTTTAACAAGGTATCTACTGTACCCATGTTTTATAAACAGTAACTCAGGTATATTTATGAGAAAAAATAATTCCTTCATGTTTTCCTTTTATGTCAGGTTTTCAGTCCTAACAATTTACTAGCATGCCAACTACCCCTACATTCACTCTTCTGTCTACTATCTCATAAATTTTGCTCATATCAGTGATGTAGTCTGCTAACTGTATATGTTCTCTTTGGTATAAATTACTATTAAGTTTTAACTACATATTTGTGCATTGGAAGATTTTTGAAGTTAAATTTTTTTTTTTTACAAGTTATTACATTGAATCCTTTTTAAAATTTATCAGTCTAACTGATAGTTATCTTTTTCAAATCATATCATCCGGGTGGCTCATAAGCTTGCACTGGTCCAATGAAGTTAACTCTAAGACATCACAAAGTTTAGATGTTATCGAACTTATGCTAGCACCTAAACAAAGTATTAATCAAAAAAAGCCACGTTACCTATTATCATTTCCATGAAAATAGGTGGGCATAATTATAAAGTTATGTTGGACAATGGAATAGTATGTACTAGGCCCCAGTGACTGCACTTACAATATTTCACACACATACACAAGCTTTCTGAGGACCATGTTAAAATAAGCACAGCTTTTTTTTTTTATAAGTAGGTAGAAATTAAGTTTTAAGGATAATGAAAACAAAAACCTTACAACTGAATATCAAAGGTGCCATTTAATAAAATATTGTATGTTTGGTTTTATGATACATTTTTGACCACTAAAAGTTATAAACGAAGTTTTCTGGTTCCTTCCTATTGGTTCTCCACTGAGGGCCGTTGTTCAAGTGACTAAAGTGGCTATTGCCTTGAGTGGATGTGAGGGCCAGTGATGCTTAAAATCATGAAATGCCCAGGATAGTTCCATACATGAAGAATACGTCAGACCAAAATGGCAATAAGATCCTCTGGAGAAATACCAAAAACAATGATAGAAATAATTTTCCTTCCCTAATTCACTGCTTTTGTTTACCTATAGTTACATCATTCACATTTCCATTTTTTGAAAGAGCACTGGAGCAGAATTTTGAGGAAGAGGGTACAAGTCCTGTAGGGGTGATCATTTATTCAGACAGGCTTGGCTATGGTCATCAAGGCATAGGTAAATGGCCATTTGAGTATACAGCTTGCTTATAGGCAAGTGAACTGATAACAACGCTTTGGAAGACAAGCCATCAATATATATCAAGGAATACAAATGTGCTCATAACTCAAATTGATCTAATTACTGGGAGTTAATTCTAATGTAATTAAAATCTTTGTTCAGAAGAGCAAAAAAAACTATACATTAAAAATATTCAACAATAAGAAAATGGTGAAGCAAATTATGATATATCTATTTAAAAGAATTTCTCACAAATCTTAAGAATGCCAGTTATGAAGGCTATATAATAAGGCAGAAATGAGATAATGACAGGGAACATTTGAATGTTTAAGATGATTTGAGTTTTCATTAAAAAGTAAAAAGTGTATCCCTAGAAAAAAACCAGCAACTACCATCACCACCCCTATACCAAAAACCTAAAAAGAGTGATTAGGCAACTATAGGACCATAAGTAGTTTAACTTTTTCTTTTATTCCTGTTTTCCAATAAAATTTGTCATGTGCTCATACAGCTTTCTCATCATTACATCCCCAGTGTTTGCCGTAGCGTTTGACAAAGTTCTCAATATTGTTACAGAATGAATAACTAGCTCAACAAAAACAGCACCTTGAATAAAAAGTCACCCATGTGACTATAAGAAAAAATTAACCCCACTGTCTTAGTCATCCAGTGCTGCTATAACAGGAATACCACACGTGGATGGCTTTAACAAAGAGAAATTTATTTCCTCGCAGTAAAGTTGGCTAAAAGTCCAAATTCAGGGCATCAGCTCCAGCGAAAGGCTTTCTCTCTCTGTTGACCTTCTCATCAATCTTCCCCTAGACTAGGAGCTTCTCTGTACAGGAACCTGGGGTCTAAAAGACATGCTGTCCTCCCAGTGCTTCAGTCTTGGTGATAGGAAGTCCTCTGTTCTCTGCTTGCTTCCCTTTCCTTTCATCTCTTGTAAGAAAAAAGGTGGTGCAGGCCACACCCTGTGGAAACTCCCTTTACATTGGATCAGGAATGTGACCTGAACAAGGGTGTTACATTCTACCCTAATCCTCTTTAACCACAGGCAGAGATTATGATTAACAACACATAGGTAAATCACAAAATGGAGGACAACCACACAATACTGGGAATCATGGCCTAACCAATTTGACATATATTTTTGGGGGACACATTTCAATCCATGACACACATAAATTCTACAATACAAGAAGATGTATACTACAATTTCAGTGTGAGAATCATCATTTGGAGATGGTGATAGTAAAAGTGTATGTTATTTTTGAATGCTGAAATTAACTCCTCAAAAACTAAGATTTGCCACTTCGTGCTTTGAACCACGTAGCTAGCCCACTGCTCGGACATTGATACACAGCACCTACAAAATGTTACCATTTAATTAAAAGAGTTAGTTGACTGGAACAAAAGAACACTTTCTAAGCAATTGCTTAGTGACCAAGTGGCATCAAATGATTTATCCAGCTCATAAAAAATGGCACAGCTACAAATCTAGTAATAATTCTTTTTTGTCTTTTAGTAAAGTCAGATCAATTAATTTTTTAAGTATTTTCTATGTGAAGAAAAAGTACCCATATGTACATTTTAAAATAATTTGAACATACCGAATATCAATAATGAAAAATATCCAAAATATCTGGTTGTACCGATAAGAGACTGTATACTGATAATTTGAGTTATTTGGATAAAACTTCATTAGGGTAGGAAAAAAATTCTAATGTGACATATGGCCCTCTTCATATTAAACAGCTATTTTGTCTTTCAACTCCCTGTGTGATATGTATTCATTTCTCTAAACTGCAAAATCTGTGGAATTGTGATATTTAATCTCTACGATAAGGCTCTTTCCTGCTGCATAAAGTGCTGAAATAAGAAGAATCATTTTAGCGATGAAACTGCAAATTTTGCATGCTGAATTTTATATCCTATGCATTACCGTGGCATTTTATTCACCTTGATTTGAAAACACTGTTGAAATAACTTTATTATCTGCTCAAAATAAAAAGGTACAGCAGCAGCATGCTGTTTTAGATCTGTCAGCAGAAACTATAAACGAGGTTAGGATCATATTTAGGGTATATGAAAAGGTGAAAGGATTTGAAATGTGACGTTTCTTTGTTTATTAACCCATATAATCTAACTGTGTGATAACTACCAGTTACGTACCTCATTTTGGCCAAAAACTACTCTCTTCTCATTAACATCTGTGCAATGAATCAGATCAGAATAATGAATTATCTGCAGTAACTCAACAACTTTACAAAAGCCTCTGTCAGTATCACAGTCCACACAACAGCAAACCATATACCTTATGATGAAAATTATGTATCCCTTTGAATGAGTCATACGCTATCCAGTACAGATTACTCTTATGGTCATTTAATACTTCATTTCAGCTCAAACTGTTCATAGCTTTTCAAAGGAAGAACACCGAGTTCATTCTAAGAATAACAATCAGGTCAGTAATGAATCCAGGAAAACCTTCATCTCTTGGTTTAGTTCCCTCAAGTCTATGGCCATAAACATAATCGTGCCAACATCTTGTCAGTCAACTGTATGAGGTGAGATAATTTATAATTTATGCAGATTACATATATAAATGTGTGTGTGTGTGTGCTGGGAGAAAGGAAGGGCACTATGTTTGGCAAGGACAATATATATTTTAGCAACATTTTAAATATGCCTAAATTATGCAAGTATACAGGCTATCATTCCATTCTAAGTTGGAACCAAAATATTTGGAGTAACACCATTGATTTTTATTTTATATTAGTACATATTAAGACATAAAGGCTCAGTCCAGTAAATCAAGAGCTATCAATTAAAGGGACAAAAGTCCACTGCCAAATCTCTGCAATGAGATTATAAACTCATTATACATAAACGCACACACATACATGTATGGGTATATAAAATATCATCAAGAAAACAAAGTATTAGTAAAGAAAAAAAAATTCTGAGTCCTCCATATCCAAAGTGCAACAACATTAAAAAATTTTATGACACTAACTTCAAATTTTTATGGAACTTTAGAATTATGCAATTGATTAGAGTAATTTTCCAACATTTAATCATAACCAAATACAATGCAGGTTTGTCAATTTTGTTCCTGAATTTACACACTCCATTGTGTTGATTCATTGTAATATAATACATAAGCATATGTTCATTATAAATGTGTATTTTGTAATAATTCCAAGTCAATACAAATTGATGTAGTGAGCAACTACTGGCTATTTTTTCCAGTGTAATGACTCAGTTTAGCAACGAGATCAAAAGAAACTACTTATTCCCTCCACTCAGTCACCTGGTATCCCAGGATGGTAAAATCCAAGATTTTACTTACCCCAAGCTAATCAGGAGAACTATCATTTACCTATTATTTCTACATGACACTGGAAGGTACAAGTGACTATCTTGTGGTCCTTCATGTATCTCTTCTATGTAACAAGTGATATATTTATGTTTTGTTTATATGTTTTTTATGAAAAAGATTTTGGGATAACATAGTATAACCAGTTGAGCAAAACTTCAGTCACATAGACAACTCCTCTGGAAAACAGCATTTATGGATATGATACTAACTCCAGAGCAGTCATAATTTTAAGATTCGTTTCAGTTCAAAAAGCATGCATTTTCAGTGACTTTAAAAAATCTTCATCACAAAGAAAATTTGTCATTAACTTATATAGATCCAACTCAGCTTTGTGGTGTGAAGATTCCCAATACGTGTTCATTGCAATGAAACAAATAATATAAATTAGCAATTATAGAACAGTTTCCTCAGTTTTCAGATAAGAAAAACAGAAACTAATTTAGATGAAAAAAAAATTTTTTTTTTTTTTTACTGGATTAGATGCCTGGGATTCTACCTGGAGATAGAGAAATTTTATTGCAAAATGAGTTCAGCAGATGTGGCTGGTTACTCCAAATCAGCTATGTTGTTGTGAGCTGTTGACTCGATTCCGACTCACAGCTGCCATACAGGACAGACCAGAGTAGAACTAACTGCCTCATAGGGTTTCCTAGTCTGTAATCTTTATAGGAGCAGATTGCCAGGTCTTTTCTCCTGTTGAGCCACTGGATGAGTTTGAGCCACTGATCTTAATCATTTTGCCACCTTATGGTAACTAGGTAAAAGAATCTGGAGATTTGTACAGGGGAGCAGACGACAGATTTTTGTGCACTTCCATCTAGCTCCATGAAATAAGAAAAGCAGGATTCTATGAGTAACTTGTGAATCTATTGCGTAATGATGGAAAGCAAGGCAACGCCATAAAAGCAGAGTGATCAATGGGGTCACCATGATTGCAAGGGCTTCTGAATACTAAGTTCTATTAGCAGTCTTTTGTTATTGCTGTTATTGTTAGGTGCCTTCAAGTCAGTTCCAACTCATAGCACCGTATGTACAAAAAAAGAAACACTGCATGGTCCTCTGCCATCCTCACAATCATTGCTATGTTTAGCATTTCTTTAAGGGCCAACATACCTACCTCTAGTAGTAAAAGTACCATTGAAAATAAAATCATCACACCTATTTTATAACCACATGGAAACAGGAGGCCAACGATACAGATCTCAAAACATAATAAGTTAGTGACGTTTCTAAGGTATTTGACCACGTCAGTGGTTACTTGCCCAAGGAAATTCTATACTAGTGTGACAGCTGAGCCAGCAAGAGAACTTTTACTTCCATTCCTTTAAACGGAGCATCTAAACACTCACCATATCAAAATAAGTTACACCATTTGAAACATAAAATACTGGAAGGAAGCGCTAGTGTTGTGGCCCATCTGTGTACAGCAAGGGAAAGTTTCTAGAATGATAAGATAAAGAATGCTAAAATTACAAGCAATACAATTATACAGCTAAAGCGCTGAGCCCTTACTTCACAGCTACTGCTGTCAAGTGACAAAGTGACAAGTAACCTCCCTATTCTGCTTTCATAAATACCACAAATTTTTTAAAAGAAGGGCATGAAAAGGCTTCCAATCCAGAGTATTCATAAGTGTGGTTAGGTGCCACAGAATTGATTCCAACTCATAGTGACACTATGTACAACAAAACGAAACACCGCCCGATACTACGCCATCCTCACAATTATTATGCAGCCACTGTGTCAATCCATCTTATTGAAGGTCTTCTCCCTTTTTGCTGACCCTCTACTTTACCAAGCATGATGGTCTTCTTCAGGGAATAATCCCTCCTGATAGCATGTCCAAAGTATGTGAGACTTAGTCTTGCCATCCTTGCTTATAAGGAGCATTCTGGCTGCACTTCTTCCAAGGCACATTTGTTTGTTCTTTTGGCAGTCCATGGTATGTTCAATAGTCTTCACCAGCACCATAATTCAAAGGAGTCGATTATTCTTCAGTCCTCCTTATTCATCGTCCAGCTTTTGCATGCATATGAGGAGACTGAAAACACCATGGCTTGGGTCAGATGCACCTTAGTCTTCAAAGACACATATTTGTTTTTTTTTTTTAAACACTTTAAAGAGGTCTTTTGCAGGAGATTTGCCCAATGCGATGCACAATTTGATTTCTTGACTGCTGCTTCCATGGGTGTTGACTGTGGATCCAAGTAAAATGAAATCCTTGACAGTTTCAATCTTTTCTCCATTTATCATGATGTTGCTTATTGGCCCAGTTGTGAGGACTTTTGTTTTCTTTATGTTGAGGTACAATCCATACCGAAGGCTGTGGTCTTTGATCTTCATCAGTAAATGCTTCAAGTCCTCTTCACCTTGGGCAAGCAAGGCTGTGTCATCTGCACTTTGCAGTTTGTTAACAAGTCTTCTTCCAATCCTATTCTTCAAATAGTCCAGCTTCTCAGATTATTTGCTCAGCATACAGACTGAATAAGTATGGTGAAAGGATCCAACCCTGATACACACCTTTCCTGACTTTAAGCCACGCTGTAGCCCCTTGTTCTGTTCGAATGACTGCCTCTTGATCTATGTACAGGTTCCTTGCGACCACAATTGTGTTCTGGAATTCCCATTCTTCACAATGTTATCCATTATTATTATTATCCATATTATTATTCATAAATACTTCCTGTGAATTTCCCATTCTTCTTCAAATTTAACCAGAACAATTAAAATTTTGCTAAGGAGAAAAAAAAGGTAACAAGTAAAATGGGCAAATAGATTCATGGACACTGTAGAATCTTTAACATAGCACCTCAATCAGTGAACTTGAAATAGAGAAAGAAGAATCGAAAAAGGAGACCTGCTATTTTAAGTATTAAGAAAAAAGGGAAGATAGTATTATGCTTCTCTGGTATGTATTTTTGTAAAATAACATACTTATAAAAGGTAACAGCTAAGAAGTCTCTCCATTGTAAATAAGGATATCATTTGCTGGTCCAAAGTTATATATGTATATTTTTAAATCTGTATGACTATGCTTATGTTCATGTTTTTTAAATAAGAGCCTTATACTGGGAAAATGTCAAGACAGTAAGTTTGGGAATTAATCATAGAAGTACACCAGGCATATCACTCTTATAAGCCATAGTGATACACTGAAAGTGTAAAGACGCTAATTTGTGCCTGTATATTTTTAATTTTGTTTCAAAATTATTTTAACTTAATATATGAACACAAGCCATGATAAAGGGATGCTTTCCTAATAGTAAAACATTTTTTGTCATTACAAAATGACTTTAATTTTGTGAAGAGAAAAGGTCAATGGTCAAGCCTGTGGTCTCCAAGCCATGTTACCAACATTACAGGTAGAATGGCCAGTAAAAAAAAAAATCTTACATCACATTTGAGATTTGAGAATATTATCTTATAGTAACACATAAAAAATGAAAAAAAGGCATAAGATAACATAGTCAAAGTGGTGGTTTGAAAACATGGCCACAAATACTTCGAAAGCCCTCCCATTAAGAAGTACAGTCTCTGTTCCCTCGGGCTGAATCTGGGTGACCTTGTAACTGCGTCCAAGTATTTAGTGCAGAAGAAATATTCCAGTGAGGCTTCTGAAGCTAGGACGCAAGAGACAAGTTTGTTTCCTCTTTGTTCATTGGAACCTGGAACACTTGCTCTTGGAACCCAGAGCTACTATGTAAAAATTTAAATTAGCCAGTGGCGTAATTCCAGCCCAGGTGCCAGACTTCAGCATGAAGAAGTCTCCGTGTGACTTTAGCGTCCAGGATTTTGAGTCACCTGAAGCTGTTTTATTTAAACCTTACAAGCTGAGGACCCAAACATCTTGGAATAGATACAAACTACGCCCTGGTGGCACAGTGGTTAAGAGCTATGGCTCCCAACCACAAGTTTGGCAGTTCCCATTTACTAGCCACTCCTTGGAAACCCTATGAGGGAGTTCTACTCTGTCCTATAGAATCACTAAGAGTCAGAATCGACTCGAAGGCAAGGATCTGCTTTGTTTATTTTTTTTAATGCCTGCCATGCCTTTCCAAATTTCTGCTCACAAAAGCTGTGATCACTATAAAAAGGTTGCTGTTTATATGCCAGAATGTTTTGGGCTGTTTTATTACGCAGGAGTTGATAAATAGAACGGTCACTATGTCTTATTAAGGTAAGCTTCAGGATAAGATCACAACTTCTCAGCATAAAACACACTGTCCTTTCATGATCTGTCCTCTGCTTACCTGTCTAGCTCATTTCTTACCACACTTTTATTCAAATTACGTATCCATATTTATCGATGTGTATTTCCTAAGGGAAAAATTTTTCATAGACACATCATCCCACCTTCTCCTTCATACACAGACTGGAGTGTCCTTTTGCCATTTATACATTTGGTAAAATATCATTCATATTCAAATTTCAGCTAATGTGTTACCAACTCTGTTATGAAATAAATGCACAATCTCTTGTAAAGACATTATCTTTTCTGTGAAAGCGAAGACTTTTATTTTTATAATTTTTCCTTTAGCTTGTGTCTTAGGTGCTTGGCACATTAGGCAATCAATTAATGTTTGCTGAAGGAATGAATTAATGAACAAATGAATGAAAATATATAAGAAAGTAATTAAAAACAGAAGGTAGGATAATGTCGAATGTTAGGGAGGATAACAGACAACATTGTGTCTTTTAACGTTATTTATTTAAACTGTATGCTGGACATATAATACCAGAAACGGAACTATGTGAAGAAGAATGCAGCATCAGTTTTGGAGGACGATGCATTAACAATCTAATGTTTAATTCAAGCAGTTAACTGTTGCTGTTGTTAGGTGCCTTCAAGTCAGTTCTGACTCACAGTGACCCTTTGTACAATAGGATAAAACACTGCCCAGGCATGCGCCATCCTCACAATCATTGCTACGTTTGAGCTCATTGTTGCAGCCACTGCGTTAATCCATCTTGTTGAGGGTCTTCCTCTTTTTCGCTGACCTTCTACTTTACCAAGCATGATGTTCTTCTGCAGGGACAGTTCCCTCTTGATAACATGTCCAAAGTATGTGAGACAAAGTTAAGTCAGCTTCATCTCAGTCACTGAAGTGTTACATTTGCTTTTTAAGATTTTAAAGAAGTCTAAGGCAAGCCTGATTCAAACCATGATCTTTTCAATCACCCCATATGAATGTGAAAGCTGGACGATGAAAAAAGGAAGACAGAAGAAGAATTGGTGAATTCAAATTGTGTAGGTGAAAAATATTGTATATACCAGGAACTTTCAGAAGAATGAACAAATCAGAATTAGAAGAAATATAATCAGAATGGTCCTTAAAAGTGAGGGTGGTGAGATTCCACCTCGTTTGTTCTGGAGATGTCATCAGGAAAAACCAATTGCTAGAAAACGACATTGTGTTTGATAAAGTAGGGGGTCAATGAAAACAAGGGAAGAAACCCTCAGTGAGATGGATTAACACAACAGCAGTAGCAATAGGCTCAAACAAACCAAAAATCATGAAGATGGCACGGGACCAGGCAACATTCAGTTCTGTTATACACAAAGTTGCCATAAGTTAGAGTTGGCTTGATGACAACTAACAACAATAACTCTCATACATTGCAGGTTGGATTGTAAATTGATGCAACGAATTAAAAAAAAAAAAATGTTCTCAGTACCTACTAAAGCTGAACATAAGCATACTACAAAAAAACCAACCAAACCAGTTGACGTCCAGTTAATTCTGACTCACAGTGACCGGTAAGATAGAGTAGTACTGTCCCATAGGGTTTCCAAGGCTGTAATTTTTACAGAAGCATAATGCCTACCATGGAGTGACTCGTAAGTTCTAACCACTGACCTTTTAGTTAGCAACCGAGCACCAACTGTGCCACCAGGGCTCTTTAAGGATACCATATGACATGGAAATTCACTAGTAAGTATAAGCTTCTCCAAAATTAGTATATCTGTATATCAAAAGTCATGTACTACAATATTCATATAGTACTATTATAAGTAGATCAAAGTGAAAAGGACTCAAATGCTTATCCATCAGTAAAATGGACATATTGTGGCATAGTCATAGGACGGAATATTTTGCAAAAATTATGTGGAATAATCTACAGCTACATACAATATGGAAACCCTGGTGGCGTAGTGGTCAAGTGGTACAGCTGCTAACCAAAGGGTTGGCAATTCGAACCCGCCAGGCGCTCCTTGGAAAACTCTATGGGGCAGTTCTACTCTGTCCTATAGGGTCGCTATGAGTTGGAATCAACTCGATGGCACCGGGTTTGGTTTTTTTTTTTTTTTTTTTGGTTTTTACATACAATATGAATAAATTTCACAAATTCAATGCTGAATGAGAGGAGCCAGACATAAGAGTAAAAGATGTCATTGTTGTTAGATGCCATCCAGTCAGTTCCAACTCACAGTGACCCTATATACAATAGAACAAAAAACTGCTCAGTCCTGCTGCATCTGCACAATCCTTGGTATGTTTGAGTTCATTGTTGCAGCCACTGTGTAAATCCATCTCATTAAGGGTCTTCCTCTTTTTTGCTGATCTTCCACACTGCCAAGCACGATGTACTTCTCCAGGGATTGGTCTCTCCTGAAAACATGCTTATTCACTGACCAGCTTTCACATGCATATAAGACAACTGAAAACACCACGGCTTGGGTCAGGCACACCTTAAAGTGACATCTTTGCTTTTTAACACTTGAAAGAGGTCTTTTGCAGCATATTTGCCTAATGCAATATATCCGTTGATTACCTGACTGCTACTTCCATGGACATTGATTGTGGACCCAAGTAAAATGAAATCCTTGACAACTTCAATCTTTTCTCCATTTATCATGATGTTACTTATTAGTCCAGTTGCGAGGATTTTTACTTTCTTTATGTTCTAGCGTAATCCATACTGAAGGCTGTGGTCTTTGATCTTCATCAGTAAGTGCTTCAAGTCCTCTTCACTTTCAGCAAGCAAGGTTGTGTCATCTGCACATATGAAGATGGCCCATTTTACTTCATATCGTAGAGTTCCTTAGATTATTTGTTCAGCATACAGACTGAATGAGTATGGCGAAAGGATACAACCCTGACTCACTCTTTTCTTGACATTAAACAATACAGTATCTCTTTTTCTGTTCAAAGGACTGCCTCTTGGTCTAAACACAGGTTCCTCATAACCACAAGTGCTCTGGAATTCCTATTCTTCACAATGTTATCCAAAATTTATTGTGATCCACACAGTCGAATGCTTTTGCATAGTCAATAACACATATGTAAACATCTTTCTTGTATTCTCTGCTTTCAGCCAGGATCCATCTGACATCAGCAATGCTACCCCTTGTTCCACATCCTCTTCTGAATCTGGTTTGAATTTCTGGCACTTCCCTGTCAATGTACTGCTGCAGCTGCTTTTGAATGATCTTCAGCAAAATTTTAACTGTGTGTGATATGAATAATATTGTTTGATAATTTCCACATTCTGTTGGATCTCTTTCTTTGGAATGGGTACAAATATGGATCTCTTCCAGTCAGTTGACCAGGTATCTGTCTTCCAAATTTCTTGACAGAGATGAGTGATTGCTTCCAGTGTTGCATCCATTTATTGAAACATCTCAATTGGCATGCTGTCAATTCTTGGAGCCTTGTTTTTCTCCAATGGCTTGAGTGCAGCTTGAACCTCTTCCTTCAGTATCATTGGTTCTTGATCATATGTTCCCTCCTGAAATGGTTGAATGTTGACCAATTCTTTTTGGTACAGTGACTAAGTGTATTTTTTCTACCTGCTTTTGATACATCCTGCGTCGTTTAATATTTTCCCCCATTGAATCCTTCAATATTGCAACCCGAGGCTTGAATATTTTCTTCAGTTCTTTCAGCTTGAGAAATGCCAAGCGTGTCCTTCCCTTTTGATTCTGTCTCTCCAGGTCTTTGCACACGTCATTATAATACTTTACTTTGACTTTTCAAGCCACCCTTTGAAATCTTATGTTCAGTTCTTTTATTTCATCATTGGTTCTTTTCAGTTTAGCTACTCTATATCCCAGAGCAACTTTCAGAGAGTCTTCTGACATCCATTTTGGTCTTTTTCTTTCCTGCCTTTTTAATGACCTCTTCCTTTTTTCATGTATGATGTCCTTAATGCCACTCCACAACTCTTCTCGTCTTCAGTCATTAGTGTTCAGTGTGTCAGATCTTGAGATCGTCTCTAAATTCAGGTTGGAAGTGCTCAAGGTGGTACTGTGGCTCTCGTGGACTTGTTCTAATTTTCTGCAACTTCCAGCTTGAATTTGCATATGAGTAATTGACTGTTCCACAGTCAACCCTGGTCTGGATCTAACTAATGATATTGTGCATTTCCACTGTCGCTTTCCACAGATGCAGTCAATTTGATTCGTGTATATTTCATCCAGTAAGTTTCATCTGTATAGTCACAGTCTATGTTGTTGAAAAAAGGTATTTGCAGTGAAAAAGTCACTGGTCTTGCAAAACGCTATCATGTGATCTCTTGCATAGTTTCTGTCACCAAGGCCATTTCTTCCAACTACCAATCCGTCTTCATTGTTTCCAACTTTCACATTCCAACTGCCAGTAATTATCAATGCATCTTGATTGCATGCTTGGCTCATTTCAGACTGCAGAAGTTGGTAAAAATCTTCAATTTCCTCATCTTTAGCATTAGTGGTTGGTGCATAAATTTGAAAAATGGTCATATTAACTGGTCTTTCTTGTGGGCGTATGGATATTAGCCTATCACTGGCAGTGTTGTGCTTCAGGATGGATCTTGAAATGTCCTCTTTGAAGATGATTACAGTTCCATTCCTCTTCAATTTGTCATTCCCAGCATAATTGGACAGCATGACTGTCCAATTAAAAATGGCCAATAGAAGTCCATTTTAGCTCATTAATGCCTAGGATATCGATGTTCACATGCTTCATTTCATTTTTGTTGATTTCCAATTTTCCTAGATTCATAATTTGTACAGTCCACATTCCTATTATTAATGAATGTTTACAGCTGTTTTTCTCATTTTGAGTTGTTCCACATCAGCATATGAAGATCCCGAAAGCTTGACTCCATCCACGTCATTAAGGTCGACTCTACAATGAGGAGGCAGCTCTACCCCAGTCATCTTTTGAGTGCCTTCCAACCTGAGGGGCTCATCTTTCAGCACGATATGAGTCGGTACTGCTGCTATTCAGAATGCTTTCCCTAGATGATTTTTAAGAAGTAGACTTTATGTCATATAAAGTCATTAATTTTTTTTTTTACCTTTGTAGCCATAAGTTCTTGAGAATTACTTATTTGGAATCTACCTAAATATGATATACTATTTTTGCATATTTCATATGTTTCCCATAGTATTACAAACATAAATTTTCCTTTTATTTAATCTTATTCTGGAATCATTCCAATCTTAGGTCATTAGTGTTTATTGTGAATTTTTTGACATTGTTAATGCATAGAAAAACTGTGAGCCTGTCTAATAGCATCTCTCTAGGTTTTGACTCAGGTAACAAACACAGAAATGTAGTTACTGTGCAAGTTAAGTCATTTGAAAAAAAAAAAAATTGGCTCATGATTTGACTTTCAATGTGCCAAGTTACTCAGAGCACATTTCTACCTTGAATATAAAAATAGACTAAGCAGAGGAGAAAACTTTCTCCAGAGCATACACTAAAAGCTTTCTAATCCATTTCACCAAGCTGAAAATAATAGGCGGGAGAAAGAGGGAGTTTATAGAGAAAGAAGGAAAAGAAAACAAGCCAGAGAGTCCAAGATTTTCATTTGACCTGATCAAAGATGACCGGGCCATGGTAAAACCCATCTTGCTAAGCAACTCTTATGAGGCTGCCTGAAATTTCCAATATCCATATTAAATTAAGGATGGTCTTTCTCTGATTTCTAAGTACTGTGCTTTGAGAAAGAGGATAGGCTATTGAACTTTGGAAGACATTCATCTCACAATCAGGGATGTTCTGAAATCTATAGAATCTCGATATTTTTAGAGATATTTAAAATATTTCCAATGGTTCCACAGAGTTAATTACAGAGGCAATTTATAATTCTTGGTTTAAAATTCTAGAAAAAAGTTCAGGGAAAGGCGGAAGAAGGTTGACTGAGTGTGAACATGCATTAATGTGTGCATGGGTGTATGCACATATTTTAATATACAGGAATCTGGGAGAAGGACGTGTGGTGGTCATAAAACAAATATTACCCATAGGAGATTTAGAAAAGGTCGTATACTTTTTGCTCCTCTACTGAGAATCACTGCTATAAAACAGTAGGTTATGTCTATAATGTTACTGGTCAGGTCAAGATGCAGACAAAAAGAATAGCCAGGAGACTCAATTTAAGGGCATTATTTCTAAAAGTGACAGTAAAATCATCATAGCAATATAATAGTTAGAATTATTAAAATATGAGGGGGGGAAGCCCCACAAATCTGTTTCTAGTTGACAATTATTTAAACATTGCTTTAAGTAGCATTTTTTCTTAAGGTAATTATATAAATTTAGATAGGTTTTTGTAAAGTGTAGTGTTATCATGGTGTAGTGAAAAGATTACAAGCTTGGATATAGACGTAAGTTACAGTCTGATGCCTGCCCTTTAGAGCCATGTGAGCTGAGTAACTTTATTTATCAGCCCCAGGTTCCTTGTGGGCAAAAATGGGAATACTTGTACCTAAAATTTACAGTTGTTGTTGTCATAAGACTATAGAAATAATGTAGGTAAAGCATCTATCATAGTAGCTGGGATATTTTAAATGTATTATAAATGGGAGCTTATTATTACTATTTATACTACAAATTTGTAGTCTTTTTTATTAAATTTACATTTAATAGAAAGAAGAATTAAATGGCTGGACCATGTTCACTATCCCCAACATCAATCAGTTACTCAAATAAGTCTAGCAGTTGAAGCTAAACTACCTTAATTACCAATGTGTACGGAAATTGATGACATTACAGGCATAAAAATTTAAGGGGGAAGTCCCTAAGGATATGCCGTGCTTATTAACATATTTGATTCAAAAGAAATGTCACATTTCTGAATAACTTTGACGTCTATATGCATGTTATTAAATAACTCCAGAATATTTTTTTTTTTAAGTTGGAAATAAAAGTAGAGGCACAAATTAAAACTTCATTGGCTTCTTGGACTCTCATGGAAAGAAGCTAAATGAGGGGACAGAATTATATTTCTTAAGGTGCAAGAAAGAAATTAGAATATATCATAATTTAAAGTCTAGGTATTGCCATCACTACACATGGAACTCTAAGACTCTAAAGATTATGTATCATAGTCATTTTTATTAGCCAGAAACACAATGATTAACCAATAGTAACTGCTCAAAAGTGTCAACCAAATCAGAATAAATTAATGGAGCATTTCGATGTTTATAGTAGAATAATTTGTTATTTAAAGTAAATTAAGAAGATGGGACAGAGGAAGGTTTACAGTCTAATGATGTTTAAAATAAACACTATTTTATCTCTGTACTTCAGAGACATTCTCTTATAAGACTCAAAGAAAAAACACATTCACTAAGAGGGTAAACTTCCACCACACATCAGAAAATATGTGTTATTTATGGTAAAACTATTTCAACTATAATTTTCACAGTCCCTAAACCAATCAGTCAGTCATTTATAACAATGAAATACTTTTTTTTTCAGTAGGAAAAGATTATCAGTATCAATTGTTTAAACCCACTGTATAGAAACATGATATTTTAAAAATATAGGAAGATAAGGTGAGAAAAGAGAAAATTTTAAATGTTGGAGAATTAAAAAAAAATTGTTGATAAACTTTTATAATCACCTTAAGAATAGTTTCATATAATGCCATAGCCTCAAGATAATTAAAGGTCACTGATATATTGCTAAAAACATTTTTATGAGATAAATTCAATTATAATTGCTGCAACTATTCCAGCCACAATTTAGTCATAGAATCCAATTATCCATTTCATTTTCATTTATACCTCATGGGCTAGATCATTTATCATGTTTCATGATAATGATCAGAAGACACATGGAAAGTGATTTCTGGAGGTAACAAATTACCCACCATATTAACATAGCTTACAAGATCCTGTCAACAACTACTATGCATAAATATGAGGTAATTAAATTTACAATGTGCAGGAGTGCTTGATATGCTACTCGCTTCCTTCACTGCTGC
This sequence comes from Loxodonta africana, assembly GCF_030014295.1. Taxonomy (NCBI): domain Eukaryota; kingdom Metazoa; phylum Chordata; class Mammalia; order Proboscidea; family Elephantidae; genus Loxodonta; species Loxodonta africana. The sequence continues at coordinate 194,616,615 of NC_087342.1, forward strand.
CAAAAATTTGAGTTGCTAAGTGCAGCATACCGTTTGGTTACAAATCAGGAATCATTATGCCCCACAAATCCAACAGGTAGACGGTGTGCTCTGGCTCAAGATGCTGAGATGCATCTTTCATCATCTGGTATTATTACTTCTTGCCACCAAACCATCCATCATTACTGCTGAGACAGCTTGGAATGATAGTACTGGACCCTCACATTACTGCTCTTTGAACTCTGTCTCATCCATCTTTTGCATCATTCCCAATTCACAGCTAAGTACCCTCTACAGCTGCAAAACAGTGTGTGAACCTGTAATGCCTTTAACCTATATTGCCTCTCTAATAGTAATTGATTTCTCTTTATTAGGGAGCCGCTCTTCAAAAAAGACTACCCATGATTGCTGATGCAGAAAGATGATTTTTAAAAGACCAGATTTAAAGAATTCCAATAGTTGTAGCAAAATGCACACTCTTTTTTCTTTTTGCAGGTTAGGCTTCAGAACTGCATTCTGTATTTCTAACTTTTGAATATTTATCCATAAAACTCAGAAACACAGACATAGAGACAGATGCCTCTCAGTGCACAGACACACACCAAAAAGAAAATATAACCTATAATATATATATACACATGTATTTTTTTCCATTTCAAAATTATTAGTTACAGTTTCTTGTGTTAGTTTAACAAAAAAATCAGAACTTTCTTGCAGTCAGTATGACAAAATTGCAAAACATGTGTTCATCCTTGACACAATGCAAATGAAAGCGAGGGCTTTAAAGCCAGATGTCAGGATCTAAGTGGAAACTGCATTTAAAATAAGTCCCTCACCCACCCATTCTTTCCTCTCTTCACTGATTACTAAAAGAACCTTCAAAAATGACACCAGTAACACCACGGTTTGTGTACCATAAACTATCCAAGACTAAAGGGTTTTAATTCAGCTCCATCTAAACGCTGTTATGAAAGTTTAATAAATCAAAATGATCAAAATGTTCCCAGTGGCAGATTGGGATTCAGTTTCCAATTCAAATTCTCTTTAATATATGGCTTCTCTGACATCTTGCATTTTCAACCATCCATGCTGAATTCCAAACACGCTGCTTTTCATCATTACCATGCATCAGTCAGTCTGGTCACTGTAACTATTTTTTAACAATCTTGCACAATACACAGAAATGCGAAACATTACGGGGGTTTTAACATTGGAAAATTATGGCAGGTGGGAGCTCTTTATCTACCCTTAAGTAAATGTGTTAAACCACCTGCTGCCGTGAGAAATGCTATTGGCCAAGGGTCCTAGGAAGGCAATTCCCCCTCCTCCCTACCCTTCAAAAAGCTGATGTTAGACAAGTCTAGGAGCATTATTATCAAGGGCAATCGAACTCTGAAGGGCAGAAAAAGTAGAGAAGTTTTTAGACAGCTTTCTTTATTTCTAAGAAGTAAAAAGGTTTTACAAAGAACAAAAAAAAGATTTTTACTTCACCAGGAAACTATATGAAGCAGCGAGGAAAAATGTTTACATATGCTCTATATTTACATGTGTTTTAGTATGAGGCTAATGTCAGCAAAAAAAAAAAAAAAGGGACATTACATTTAACCATGTCAGGGTTCTCTTTCTAAATTTTACATTTAATTGAATAAATCGGCATTTATCTAAGTTTAACAACATGAAACATTCTAATGACATTAGCTACAGGCTATGAAATGGAAGCTTACAAAATGCAAAGAATTTCCATGTACTAGGTGCTTATTTTGGAGCCCTGGTGGTACAGTGGTTAAGAACTACAGCTGCTAACCGAATCCACTAACTGCTCCTTGGAAACCATATGGGGGGAGTTCTATTCTCTCTTACAGGGTAACTATGAGTCAGAATCGACTCCACGGCAATGGATTGTTTATTTCATCTTTTGTTGAATCCTATTTGATACCCTAATATCTAATACCCTAAGCCTTTTCCAAATGCTCAAAGCTTTAAATCTGGACATCTCCTATCAGTCCAATCCCAAGGCTTACAGTTGAAGTTACCATCTATGCTCTCAAGTTATATACAAGTCTTCTCAATTTCTGTCTATATTTCCGCTGGCATACCAGATGGAAAACCTAAAAGGGTCCTTTGACACCTCTTTCTCATGTCATTACACAGTGCTCTTGCCAAAATCTCTCACCCTTGACCTTCTCTTTCCACTATAATCTCCCTCCAGTATGCCTCCCCATTTTGAGCTTACATAATTTTACAGACCCCTAAACTTACTACTTATAAACTCATCATCCTTTAATACATCTCCCACCGTAGTTTCCTAAGACAGATATCAACACATTAGTGACCTACTCCAAAACACCCAAGGGATCTCAAAGCAAATGGCATAATAAATTTATATTCTTTAGTGTGTTATTCAGATTGCTCCACAGAAAGAACTCAAGTATATTTTTGGGCTCATCTCAGACTGCTCTCCTTGAAAACACTGTGTTTAATATTATTCCACAGCAATGATAGTTTCCCATGCCATTTCCTCTGTGTGGAATGTCCTTTACTTATCGTCAACTAATTAAATCCTGCCCATTGAGGGCCAGCTGAAACTCCACCATCTCCCCAGTGCACTCCCAAACCCCCAATGACAGCAATAACCCCGCCCTTCTCTGTTCTACAGACTAGTGAGTGAATTTACACAGCATTTTATAAGTCACGCCGCTGTATTTGTTTCTTTGACAACAAATATTTGGTTATATCTGCTGTTTGTTGGTGACGATGCAAGATACAGAGACCCAATTGTAAATGAGCAAAAGAGAATAGTCCTTGACTTCACCAATCTAGTGGAGGAAGCAGATGACAGGCATGCAATTATATTTTCAAGACTGGGGAAGGACCACTATAGGCAGAATAAGCAAAGGTTCCAAGGTAGAAAAGAGCACCGTGCATTCAAGCAGGTGACAGAAAATCAAGACTGCTAGAGTTTGATGAACAAAGGAGAAAGGGACTTGAGAGATGGCAGAAGCCAGAATCCTGAAGGGTCTTGGAGAATGAGAGGTCTGAAATTTATACTTACATGAACAGGAAGTCGTCAGAGCTAGAGACGGCATATTCTGACTTACTCTGAAATATGGTCACTCTGTTACAGTGTGAATACTGATTTGGAGTAGGCAAGTGCTGAAGTAAGGAGACTAGTAAACAGGCTTTTTATAGATGTACAGGGGAGAGAGGACAGTGACATGAATATAAGTGATGGTGGTACCGATGAATTCAAGTGCTGGGCACTCACAGGATATACAATCAAAGTTGGACAAATGAAGGAAGCAGTCAATGTATCTATTTCTATGTGCTGTATCTCATCCAACAACACAAAAAAATTTTAGAATTGTCTAGTACAAATATTTGTTCTGCACAGACTAATAGAAGCATTACATAAAGATCTTTGGAAAACATAGAGCTGAATAACTTTGGAGAAAAAAAATTGTAGGATAAAATCAATGAATTCTCTTATGTATTAGAAAATAACTGTCATTTGACCTTTAGTTATTTTGGAAAATAACTGAAGTACCTGAATGAAATAAGAATGTGAAAGTGTGCGTACCTTTGAGAAAAAGAAGTACTGTTGAGAGGAGAGCAAGTGTGCAGACCCCAAGGCAGGAGTACACGTGGAAGAACCTGCTATGGATTCAGGAAGGATGGAGTACACGTGGAAGAGCCTGCTATGGATTCAGGACGGAGGTGAGTGATAGGAAGCAATTCTGGAGTAGCAGCCAGGAGATATGTCATTAAAGGCATTGTGGACCGGGAAAGGATTTTTTTTGTTTTGTTTTTCCCACTCAATGTTAAAGGAAGCTATTGGAGGGGGCAATGTGGTGACATGAACCCAGAAGGATAGCAATGTTACTCTTTTATATGTATAGAAAGATGAAAGAAAATTCCAGTTGCAATTGTTCTTGTTGGATGCTGAAGTCAGTTTCAACTCATTGCAACTAGATGTGACAGAGTAGAACTGCCTGCACAGGGTTTTCTTGGCTGTAATCCTCATAGAAGCGGATCACCAGACCTTTCTGCCTTGGAGCCATTGGGTAGGTTTAAGCCAACCTTTTGTTTAGCAGCTGAGTGCTTAACTTTTGCACCACCAGGGCAATGAGGAAACTACAATCAACCACATGGGTAATTTTTTTTTTTTTTTTTACTAACAAGCTGTCTTAGTTACCTAATGCTGCTATACCAGAAATACCACAAGTGGATGGCTTTAACAAAGGGAAGTTTATTTCCTCACAGTAAAGTAGGCTAAAAGTCCAAATTTAGAACTTTGGCTCCAGGGGAAGGCTGTCTCTCTCTGTGGGCTCTGGAGGAAGGTCCTTGCCCTCAATCTTTGCCTGGTCGAGGAGCTTCTCAGGCACAGGGACCCCGGGCAGAAACGGCACGCTCTGCTCCCAGCATTGCTTTCTTGGTGGTATGAGGTCCCCCATCTCTCTGCTCACTTCTTTCTTTTATATCTCGAGATTGCCTCAAGACACAATACAATCTTGTAGATTGAGTCCTGCCTCACTAACACAACTGCCGCCCATCCTCCCTCATTAACATCATAGAGGCAGAATTTACAACGTATGGGAAAATCACACAATACGGGGAATCATGGCCCAGCCAAATCGATACACACATTTTTGGGGTGGGACATAATTCAACCCATGACACAAGCCTACTCACTTGTAGTTGGTTTAACACAATGACAGATTCTCTGTCATCATGACTAGATCTATCATTCCAAATTAGGCAACGCTGTGGAAAAACAAAATATTTTCCTACTTTAGGGTTAAGAAAGTTTGCTTCCAAGTTATACCCCAAAGTTCAAAAATAAACTGCTTATAACTTGTAAGAGATGAGAACACATCTGTGGGTCACAATTTCTCTAAATACAAATATTAGAGTTAAGATAACGCTTTGTAAGAAGAGGCTGCTGTGGATTTATGCCTAGGGCTGAGGAGTGCTGCCAGGTATTTTGCCCTAATTATTTAATGCCTGTCAAATTTTCTGCCCCCAAATCCTCACATGTTTTTAACACTAAAATGTTCAAACTTTTCATTTTTCCCTAAAAACAAATAACTAAGTAAACACAATCTAACTGAGGACTAACAAAATATAAATGTTTATCTGTACTTATTTGTGTTGAGCTTATGCTTGCTTTTAATTCTTATTGGACTAAATATTTCTTAGAAGATGGAATAACCTAAATGGAAAGTAAAGTGCTTTCTGTAGCAATATGATAAACACTGCGGAACAAGTTGGTTTTGACTGATTTCCTCATAATAAATAAGTACATATTATTCTGTGCCTTCTTTGTAAAAATTTTTACCTAATATTCCATGTTTTCTGAGTATGTCCTTGTTTGTACTCTTAGTAATAGTCAGGTTCCTGATTTCATTTTATGAGTAACAAGATTGTGCATTAGCTAGCTTTTAAAAAGATGTGACCATTTGGTTTATTTTTAAATGCAAAAAGCTAAAGATTAAAACGATCAAAACAGGGAACCATGCCCTCATTGACTCTTTTGAAGCCGAAGTGGTAGGAAGAATGGGAGAAACTCAAGAACTATAAATAGTTTAGTAATATCCCACCACAACACCTACATCACTATTATGAACTGAACTGTGTCCCCCCAGGTAATGTGTTATAAATCCTAACCTCTACGCCTGTGTTTATAAATCCCATTTGGGAACAGATTGTCTTTGTTATGTTAATGAGACAGGATTAGTTTAGGGTGTCTCTTGAGTCAATCTCTTTTAAGATATAAAAGAGATTAAATGTAAGCTAACAAGCAAAGATGGGGGAAGAGAGATGCCAAACCACATGAAGCTTACCCAGGAGCAGAAGCTAAACTCCTCCAGAGTTGACAGAGAGAAAAAGCCTTCCCCTAGAGCTGACACCCTGCATTTAGACTTCTGGCCTCCTAAACTGTGAGAAAATAAATTTCTGTTTGTTAAAGCCACCCACTTGTGATATTTCTGTTATAGTAACACTAGGTAACTAAGGCAATCACCTTTCTATTCATTGTACCGCTAAACATTTTAAATTATCTCTTGCCCTCACTATGGAGTTTCTGTTTAATTAACATTCTGTAATACTCTCACAACATTAGTTATGAATTAGTGCTTAATAAAGGATTGTCATGGAATAGTAGCTTTGGTAGAGTATTTTCTAGTTGTTAGGGGATTCCCCCTCCTGTTTTTTTTTTAACCTTATAGAATTAAAAATATGATCAAATCTAAATCAAGTCTCTTTGTCAAGACAGTCAACAAGTCTATGCTTTCCTATAGAATTTAATTACCTTATAAATTGCTTGAGGACTGAGCCTATGTTTCTTTGGTGTTTCACAGTGCTTATTACCACTTTAAGTACTCCGTAAAGGCTCCTAGCTGATTTTCCAGTGAAGCTGCAAAGGAACCCTGAGAGACAGAAAAATTTTACCTCAAATTGACTTCTCAGCTTCCTTTTTGGTTTGGGGTAAGAAAAAGGGAAATGGTGAGCAGGGAGGGGAATATAAATTACAAAGATACTGCTTGTCTGTGAAGTACACAATAGTCCCTAGGTACAAATGGGACCAAATTACCTTTATCGCAAACTCCAAGAGAAGAGAGTTGAGAAGCTCAGGAGGAAAATGATACACTTGCTATCAGTGCTCTGGAATCAAATTCCCTAGAGTTCAGAAGAAAAAATTGTTTGGCATGCAAATAACTCCACTTCTTCCTTGATGTTCCTAAATTTTTAAAGAAAAAAGGTTCAAAAGAGCAAACTCCCCAAAGATTCACTCCAAAGAGAAGTGACCATCACCTGAACTGCTAAATGTTATTTTGAGTTACACATGTGAATCACCTATGGAAATATACTTGGAAATAATTTAGGAAAGAGCTCTTATTGCATTTTGATTTTTAAAACTAAGAGAAAAATAAATAAAATGAAAATAACCAATAAATAAAGTGAAAATAACCAATAAGGCAAAAAACAAGAGCTGTACTCTACCTTTTTTGTAGTTATAATGAAACTCAAGGGAAGAGGAAACTAACAAGAAAAAGTACTTGGAATAATGGCACACAAAAGTGAATAGAACAGAGTTTCGGTAATAACAGTGAGTCCCAGACAATGTTAGTATTAAATTTAAAAGCCAACATTTCCCTAATGCTTTTAAATAAACGAAGATACTTTTTAATGCTTTTATCTTGGAAGAAGTATTCCTAAACTGATTATATGAACAATTCAATTCAGGGTTCAGTTTCTGGTCGTATCAGAGTGTACCAGCTGAAATAAGGACATCCAGGATCTTTTTGCTCATTTAAAATTTAGAAATGTTCCAGACACCTTGAACATTGAATCACCTGAATGACAAGTAACTCCTACGAATGAGAGGAGACTCCAAATGTTTCTTGTATCATACTCAAGGGTAGCAAAGGGAAATTTTAAAATTTGAGACATTTGGAGTCTCCTCCAAATTTGAGATATTTAATACTCACTGATTGCATGTGCTTTCCTAACTACACAGGGACAACTGGGGGAAATCAGTATGTGGGATCTATGTGTTCCTAAACTTTCATTCCATTTCAGGTTTTATAAAACATAGATTTTTAAAATTTCATTCTCCCAGATAACTCCAAATGTCCTGTCAAGTTGACTAGTTTTTCACAACAGAAGCAAAGCAAAAGGATCTTCAAGTCACCATTAAGAAAAAAGATCTTTAGATGAATTCATGAGTCTGGCAGCTCTGCTACAAAAACCAGTTAAAAATCAATACAAAATAAAAATACAGACCTTTTGGTTTGCAGCTGAGTGCTTATCCACTGCACTGCCAATACTACATGGTACTGGACTGCCAAAGGTCTCAAATTACAAATTCCCTGGCCTTTAACCACCAACTAGAAAAAGTATTAGTAAAGTATGTCTAATCTTCCACTTTCTAAATGTCCTTGCTTCTAAAATAAAAACAATAAAATGAAATATTCAAACTCGATTTTTAACTGGTATATACAAAAAGGTTAGAATATGACATTTGTCAAATCATGATTTTTTTTTTAAGTAAAAAATATTTCATGCTACATTTAAAGTCACCCTAACTAGTTCATATAAGAAAGACAGACAGTGGTTCAGACACTACTAAAAACCACTGCTATCATCTTTTCCAAATAATGCCTGAGTCTTCTGCTATGCCAGCATACTTCATCCGTAGGTGAGGGGGTTTATTTGATTAATCACTCATTCCCTGCACCTTCTAGGGTCTGCTCATTGCTCTGACTTCAGTTAAACAATTTCATTTTTAATTTTTTGAAAAGTACTGTGTGCCTTTAATTAAAGAATATGCTATGTACAGTAGTAAACAAACACAAATTGAAACTAGACAGGCTGTAATGGAGCATTTTGTTGTTATTGTTACGTGCCATCAAGTCGATTCTGACTCATAGTGACCCCACGGGACAAAGTAGCACTGCCCCATAGGGTTTCCTAGGCTGTAATCTTTACTGGAACAGATTGCAAGGTCTTTTTCTTGTGGAGCTGCTGCATAAGTTCAAACCGCAGACCATGTGGTTAGTAGCCACATGCTTAACCACTGCACTACCACCAGGGCTCCTTGTGATGGAACATAAACTACAAATAATTATAATACAAACAGAAATGAAAACAATGTACTAACATTACAAAGTATCAGTGTCTCAAAGGTGAGATATCACAAAGGGCTATCTCAAAGAAGAGAGAGGGAATGCTTCCAGAAGAATTCTGGAGGAAAGAATCCATGTAGAAAGTGGTACCTCCACATCCATGACTGTCTGTTTCTTCTGTTTAATTTTCTGCCTCCATCTGAATTAATCCTGAGCTATTCTTACTTGGGTGAGTTTATCTACTCAAGATATTTCAACTAGCATATCTAAACACCAGGCTACCCAAACTCAATCCCAGCCTGATCTCTTTCCTGACCTCCAGGACCAAAGCTCCAGTTGGACATTTCTATTTGTATGCCATGCTTTCACTCCTACCTAATTCCAAATATCCCTCATTTTTGTGCTGGCCATTGGAATTAATAAATCAGTAGCTATATAATCATTCAAATACAAACCTAATATTAGTTTTGCCTTCTTTCCTCTTCACATGTGTACTAGGTGCTGGTACTATGCAAGTGATTCAGTTATTTAATGATAAACAGCTCATTATTCACCAAATAAGCTGTGACCCCGCTTCATGCAGTTACTTGACTTATGGTGATAATGCCCTTCTTCCACATTTCCATCATCTAAACTCTGTAAATCCTACAAGGTTAAATTTTACCTCATCTCGAAATATCCCCTCAGTTCCTGTTCTACTTGAATAGAATTAACAAACCTCTCTAACACTGCATATGCTCTGGAGCCCTGAGTACAAGAAGTTCTCAAGCTGTCTCTCCAATATGAAGCCATGTATTCTTTTTATAGTTGTGGGAGGTGGTGCCCTTTCTTTCCGCAACTGGACGTGAACAAGGAAGTGCGTAGCTAGATTGCTATCCTATAAACACTGAGAGAAACTGGCTTGGAATAGAGGCCGATATCATCCACTGCTGAGTGAAGACTTGGACAAAACCTGGGTCCTTCATGATTGCATGAGCCAACCCTGAGGCACATCTCTGCACTTTTCAGTTACAAAAGCCTGTAAACATCCTTATTCTTAAGTTATTTTGTGAAGTATTACAAAGGAAAATAACATCAATTCATATTCCTTGTGATTTTGAACACTACAATTTGTTATATCGATCTACTTACTCTGAGAACGGTTGGGTAAATGGAGTGACTTTCACCCTAATTTGCAGTTAGAGGTCACTGTTATTCATCAGGAATACATAAATATATTAACTGAATGCTTTATATATCCAGAGCTTTTTGATAAGGGCTAATGGCTAACACTAAAATTTAGAAAAAAGATCAAACAATAACAGCAAACAAAACCTGTGCTCCTCACATTAAAAAAACTTAAAATGTAATTGGAGAGTCACAGATAAAAATAATAGTTATAAAACCATTAACAACTTAGAACAGAAACTGAGTGGCAGTCATGGCAAACAGAATTTTATAGAAGTTTATTGTTCATCAATTTGATGAGAGACATAAACGGGTCTTTGAATCAGACAGGTAGAAAAGAGAGAGAAGACTGCAAGTGAGGCAGAGAATGAGCAGAACAAATCCATAACAGAACTTGGACTACAAAGTTGGTATTTTCAGTCTGAAGCTTGTAAACATCATTTCAACCTGTATTTCACATTATTTACACTTTAATTTTTTAGAAACATTGAACAAAAACGTCTGCTCTTCATCTCATCTCTGTAAAAACTTCTTTGTCAATAAGGATTGGCTTCTACAAGCTGAAGACATTATCATTACTCAAACTGATCTGGAAGCAATGCTAAAGTCATGACAAAGTAAATTGTGTTTCACTATACTTTTTGTTTTTTTCCCTTCCTCTGGCTGAGGGAACAAATAGATCAATACTCTTCAGCATGAGTATTTTGCAGAAAAAATTTTCATTTGTAACAAACAGCAACAAAAAGCCTTAAGCATGCCCTGTCACTTTCAGTTTCGGAGAAAATGCACTAATAAACTCTTACCCTTGGGTCATCTTTGACAACAGGCAATACCATGCCAGCTCTTATTAAAGACTATTCATATCACTGGCCCCAAAATTTCCTTTAAAATTACCATCTTTTTTACCCATGTAACAGGATGTCAGTTTTAAAAGTGCCAATGAGAGATAGGACTTGTCACCATAGTTAATTCTGAGCATTGTTTCAATACCAGGACAGCTGACCCTCAAGGGTATGCTTTTGGTTAGGAATATTTATCTGGTGGTTATCTAGGCAAACAAGAAAATATATTCCTCTATATTGGTTTTCAAATAAAACAGCAAGCAAAGTATCACCTATAACTAGGAGGTATATGCTAACAACCTAAAATATGTTGAAAAGAAAATATAAACTGCCAAATCTACCAAAATATATTTCTAAAATGTGAGCAGACTCTGGATAACCGATTTAAAGCACCATCATATTTTTACCCAATATTTACAATATAAAATCTAAAACAAAACATATGTTACAGGTCCATATTGTCTTTAAAAAAATAAAAAGAAGAGAAAAAGGGGGGAAAAAAAAACTAAACGTCCTATGAAATGTAAGGAGTCTCCCTTTACAGATTTTGTTGAAATCATTATTTCATAATACTCCCAGCACAGTGACAATGTAGCTGTCTTTGGGTAACAAAAAACAGGCTTTCATAAAATGGTCAAATCTACTTGAAGAATAAGATAAACAAGGGAGATCTCATAATAACAAAATAATCCTCTTTCAAAATAAACAGGCATAAAATGGCTACCCCAGAGGAGCCCTGTATATATAAAGGAAGCATTTGGATCAAAGCTTTGACTCTGCCCTCAACGCGTCAAATGAACACAAGACCACTTTCTCAAACTATGTGAACACAAGACCACTTTCTCAAACTTTAAGGTATTCAAAAGAACTTTTGCTGCACTATAAAAAGGCCCCATCTTGTTCATTTGCTGCATATTGGGGATGCACATACAATACCTTAAGACACAATGAGCATAATGACAATAGCACACCCACATTCTCCTTAATTCATAGCATATTAATCACTCTGAGGATAACCCAAGGACACCTTCAGGCTCTGAAACGTAAGCTCAGGTGAGAAAGGTGCTGGAATGAGGCTCAGTGAAGATAAATATACAAGAAAGTATGTACATGTGATAACTGTCCCTGTGTGAACACCAGAGTAAAATACTTTCATATTTTCTTAGTATTCAATAAATTGGGCTATGATTTCAGGTACTCGTGTAGATGCCCAAAGCCGACTCTGGAGACATGAAAGAAGTTTAAATAAAAATAGAGTCATATCCAATCTACAAAGATACATTTCTTTGATGATCTGACAAGACAAAAGCATACAAGAGGCCAATAGCGTCTTTTAATAATGTCAATGTGTGAGAAGCTGTGGTGGAACAACCAAGCCAAGCATTAGGAGTCAAGAAACATGGGGTTAAATTTTGGCTCAGATAATTATTAGATTTTTGTGGCTCTGGGCAAATCATCAAATAGTCTGAATTTCAATTTCCTTCTCTGTAAAAGTATTAAAGGCTAAAGTATTAAAATCAAGTAAGTCTTGAGATGAAATAATGTATGTAAAAGATACTCAATGTCAAGCATTATAAAATGAATTAACTTGAATACGAATGCAGCTAATATTCTCCCCTAAGTCGCTGGGCCCTGTTACATGATGTGCTGTCTCCCTGTTGGCACTTATGTCTCATACCCTTAATCCCGGACTCCCACCCCTCACCCTGGGCAACTTTCTCTCAATCTTCAGATATTATCACATAGAAGACTCATTCATAAAAGCCTCCCCTGACATCTCTGACAAATCTCAGTCCAGTTTAGATGCTGTTGTTATGGTCTCCCAAACTTCCTCTTAAAACTATTCATGTAGTTTACAATTCATTTGTGGGATTATCGATCGATGCTTGATACCTATTACAGGGCTGCTTTTCCTTTGAATATTCACATGGATGGCATCTTCATTTTTTTAAGGTACCGGTTCAGTCATCCATCACCTGCTCAAAGAGGCCTTTCTAGACTGCCTTAACAAAAATATCAATTCCTATCATTTGGTTTATCTTTCTTCACTGAGTTTAACTTGGGCTTGATACTAGTTTCATTCTTTTTCTATATTGTGTTCCTAATTGCGTTCCTCTATACTGCATTTCTATATTGCGTTCCTCAATGTTTAGTGCCATGTAGTCTAGAGCTTTGTATTTTATTTAAAATTGTATCGCAACAACCTGAAACAGTGTCTGGAATACAATAGGGACTCAGTAAATTTTGAATGAATGCAATATACACTGTGAACTAGTATTTGTTTTCCAGTATTCACTGCAAATGTACACGGATGTCATGACCCCTCCCAACACCTCTAGTAACCTTAGTGTCCAAGAATCTGAATGAGGACTTCTTAACAGTTCTAATGTTCTAAGATTGTACAGGGAGCCAAAATTCATGAACATCCACCAAAAGGTTTTGAAACTGGTAAAATTTGTAGGTCAATATGGACATAGGACTTTTGACCTTGGCCTCAAAGCCACTATGCTTTGAAAAACAAAAGTAGTATCTATAGAATTATTTTGAAGAGGAAGAAATAATCTAAAGTTAAATCAAGAACTACATGATAGTAATAGAACAAGGTATTTATTATGTTTAGCCATATTAGACCTTTTAAAAATAGATTCCCTTCAACAGAAACATTTGTTAAAAACTTGACCGACAAACTTTACAACTACTTCACAATGGTATGGTTGTTACAGTGACTTGAAATAAAGAGTACTGAGGCTTAAAAATCAATCCAAATATTTATAAAGTTGCTTTTGTTCTAATAAAGCCATGTGATTTCATGAAGTGAAAACAATTTTACCTTACCTCTCACAATAAGTTGAGCAAAGTTGGACACACCGGAACCTCGTTCTGACTGAGTTACACAGCGATACAAATCCTGGTCAGTTTTTGTCACTTCCTGCAATCGAAAGGAAGCAGCAAATCTTCTGTGATTGATGTTCTTAGTCTGGGCTACTGGTATATCTTCTCCATTCCGCCTCTGCAAACAGAAACCAGTCTTTAAAAACAGGCTTTTAACCTTTCCATAAATCTAAAGCATTTTAACAATCAATATCTGTGATAAATCATTCTTGCTGCTAAGTTAGAGGGAAAAGTCTATGTAGACCCACAATTTTTTGTTTTGTTTTGTTTTGTTTTACCTTTGTCATTCAATCAGGAAAGAATGTAGGTAAATACTAGAATTCTTTAAAGGGTGTAGTACTGACACTGGGGTAATCTCAGTTCTTCATAAAATTGCTACTGGCCCAGAGTATACCTGAATTAAAGGACATTTGATGGTCCCATGGCAAATGGTTCACTGCCCCCCACTTGCCTGTTCTCCTGGCGTAAATGTGTTAGTTTCTCTGAGTCTTGAAACAACATGCATAATAGATTTTGTCCCACCAATAGACTGAGGCCATGAGCTACACATCCCAGTATTCCAAACGTGTAGCATAGCTAACACAGAAGGATGATAAAATACTGATGAATAATGTGGAGTCAAACCAAAATCTGTATTCTCTGCAAACTTCTATATTTTGGGCATTACAGACAGTCTATTTACAGCATTTCAAAGAAGTAATCAAAAAAAAAAACTAAATGCTAAAAACATCCCTTGCCCATATTCAAAAGGAAATATTAGAAAATATATTTGCGATATCAGGGTATCTCACACAAGACCAATAGGCATAAACTATAAAGAAAATGATTGAAGTATTTAACGTTAATAAAATTTATTACTTCTACATGTTGAAAAGCATCATAAATAAGGTGAAAACTCAAGCCGCAAATGTGATATTTGTCATGGAAATATCCATCATAGGATAAATATCTGGGATATGTAAAGATCTTGAACAGTTCAGTGAGAAAAAAGATAAATAATCATATCAAAAAATGGACAAGCTACCAAAAGAGAAAATATATATGGCCAATAAAATTAAAAGAGATCCACAGCCTAAATCTTTAAACTTTTATATGTGAAAGATACCACAAAGGACAGAGAAAACTCACAATGGAGAGAACCGTTAATGATCCTCAACCTCAATTCTTGTCAGTGAAATGCTAAGTAAAACACCGCAATATATTTTCATACTACTCAATATGGGGAAAAAAATTACAGGGGGAAGTATACAGTGTTAGTCATTTTAAAAAATAACTTGTTAATATTTAGTAAGGTTGAAGGTGAACAAGCAATTATACATCTGGAATTCTACAATCAAATCACCTTTGCATATGTGCTAAAGGAGACGTACAAGGCTGTTAAACTCAGCATTGTTTATAATAGTTAAAGATGGGAAAGATCCAAACATCTATAGGGGAATGGATAAATAAACTGTGACTTATTCATTCAATAAAATATAATGAAGCACTTCCTAAAAATTACATAGCCTATGTTCATCAAAAGATTTCATCAAAAGAGTAAAAAGAGACTACAGACTGGGACAAAATTTTCAAGAATGGCATATAAGAGTCTAATCTCTAAAACATATAGAAAACTTCACCAACTCAATAGCAAAAAGACAAAGAATACAATTAAAAAGTGGGCAAAGATACTTCACCAAAGAAGACATTAAAGTGGCCAACAAACACATAAAGATACTCAAGATCATTAGTCATTACAGAGATGGAAATCTAAACCACAATGGGACACCATCTCACCTCTGCAAAAATGGCACTGATCAAATAAACAGAGAATAAATGCTGGTGAGGTTACAGGGAAATTGGAACCCTGCCTCACTGCTGGTAGAATTGTATATTGGTTCAATTACTATGGAAAACAGTATAGCGCTTCATCAGAAAGCAAAAATAGACCTACCCTGTGATCCAGTAATCCTGCTACTAGGCATATATACTAGAGATCCAGTAGCAGTGAAACGGATAGACATATGCAAAACTATGTTCATTGCAGCATTATTCACAACAGCAAAAAGATGGAAACAACTTAAGTGCTCATCAACAGATGAATGCATAAACGTTGTGGTACATACAATGAAATATTATGCACCCATAATGAATAATGATAATTTCTCAAAATACATTACAGCATGGATGAATCTGCAGGACATTATGCTTTGTGAAATAAGTCAATCACAAAAGGACAGATATTGATCTCATCATTATAAAATGACAAGTATAGGTATACATGTGGAAAGTAACATTCTTTGGTAGTTAACAGGGATGGGAGGAAGAGGAAGGGGCAATCACTTTCTAGACAGTAGACACTCATTTGTTTCAGTGATGGGAAAGACAATACCAAATAAGAACGAAGTCATCACATCTCGACCAAGGTAAATGATGACACTAAAAAGTACACAAGAATAAGGGACAATTTTGTAAAGCCTAGAATACACACAATTTTGTAACAGAAGTAACAACTAAAAAATATGTGTATAGTCACATAGATATGTACTTATATATAAGTATAAATCTACCTACTGCCATTGAGTCGATTCCAATTCACAGCGACCCCACGGTGTTTCTGAGGCTATAAATCTCTATGGAAGCAGATTGCCACATCTTTCTCCTGCAGAGCAGCTGGTGGTTTCAAATTCCCAACCTTTTGGTTAGCAGTCAATCACTTTAACCATTGTGCCACCAGGACTCCTTATATACAGTATAGGAAGGCACATATGAATATATGGATATGTATGCCTAGGTGTATCTGTAGGCATATGTATATACATGTTTATGTGTGCTGCATATATATTCATATACAAAATAAAGCACATAGGGGGCACAGTTATGGATACTTCCTAGATAAAACCAAATACCTCAGCGGACTGGTTTACTGGATTTGAGAGCTTAGAACCATAGTCTCGAAGGGCAACTCAGACAATTGGTACAATATAGTTCATAAGATAATGTTGTACATCCTAGTTTTATGAGCAGGGCTGGGGTTTTAAAAGCTTGCAAGCTGCCTTCTAAGATGCAACTAGTAGTCTCTGACCATCCAGAGCAAAAGAGAAAGAAGGAAACCAAACACTCAAAGAAGAAACTAGTTTACAGGACTAACAGTCAATAAAAACCATGGTTTCACCTACATTGAGACCAGAAGAACTAGATGGTGCCCAGCCACCACTACCTACCATTTCAACCAGAGAAACAATAGATGTTCCCAGATAGAATGGGAGAAAAATGTAGAACAAAACTGAAATTCCTGAAAAAACTGTCAGACTTACTGGACTGGTACAGGTTTGAGAAACTCCTGAGACTATCACCCTGGGATATCCTTTAAACATGGAACTCAAAGCATTCACAGAGGTCACCTTTCAGCCAAATGAGAGATTGGCTCATAAAATAAATAATAACACCAGTGAGTACTGTGCTTCTCTAAATAATCATCTCAATGAAACCAAATGCTAAACATCTACTTGAGACCAAAGATGAGAAAGTAAGGAGGGACAGGGAACCCAGACCAATGGAAACAGAACAACCAGAACGGAAATAATGAGAATGCTAACACATTGTGAAGAAGTAACTAGCGTCACTGAACAATATGTATAGCCAAACAAAACCAAACCCAGTGCCACTGAGTCGATTCCAACTCATAGCGACCCTATAGGACAGAGTAGAATTGCCCCATAGAGTTTTCAAGCAGCGCCTCGTGGATTCGAACTGCTGACCCTTTGGTTAGCAGCTGTAGCACTTAACCACTACACCACCAGGGTTTCTGAACAATATGTATAGAAATTGTTAAATGAGACCCTAACACACTGTGTAAATTTTCACCCAAAACAAAATATTAAAGAAAAATACAATGTGGCTATTTAATTAAATAAACTAGGTGTGTGCTGGTGTTAAACAGCTAGTTCTACAACCAAAAGAATAAAGCACTGATTTGTAGCATTTGTGTATTTCAGGTTCACCATGGCTAATTTCAAATTACTAATGTGTCTACTGGCTCTCAATATTCCTAAAAGTTAACAATCTACTATTCTCACAGGCCGCTGCTCCCCACCTTCAGCATTGTACTGACTGTAACTGTAAGCATGCATACTTAAATTTCAAAAAAAGCATTCTTTAACTAAAATGTTAACTTCCATTATATTAAGGTTGTATGTACATTAGTGGCAATTTTATTGTTTTGTGTAACTTTTTGTGTTTTAAGTATTTTGTATTTTTAAAATAAACGTACATAGTGAAGGGGGCACTCTATTTTTCAGTTTTTTTTTTTTTTTAATCTTGAGATGTACTATATATCTTTAATCACTCTTTTCCATATCTGAAATGGTACATATGTGCATTTTATGTATTATATATATGTATGTGTATGCATATGCATACATGTATATCTAAGTACACAAGGTCCCAGTTACAATTTTTCATTCTTTCAGCATTTTGTTAATTCTTTCCTCAACAGCCAATTTCCTGGCTACTGTACTAAGACCTCGCCTCATTCCACAGGAACATATGGAAGAGAACAAGCAGCTCATGTTCAAAACCTCTGAGATATAAATCCATAAAATCAGCCAAAATGTTCTTTCCCTACAAATCAAATAAAGTTAAAATCATTAAACATGCAAATCTCAGACTCCATTTTTTTCAATTGTTGTTGTTCTTGTTACATGCTGTCAAGTTGGTTCCAACTCATAGAGACCCTATATACAACAGAAAGAAATGCTGCCAGATATTGCACCATCCTCACAATCATTGCTATGTTTGAGACCATGGTTGCAGCCACTGTGTCAATCCATCTTATTGAGGGTCTTCCTCTTTCTCGCTGACCTTCTACTTTACCAAGAATGATGTCCTCCTCCAGGGACTGATCCCTGCTGACAACATCTCCAAAGTATGTGAAACATAATCTTGCCATCCTTGCTTCTAGGGAGCATTCTGGTTGTACTTCTTCAAAGACAGATTTGTTCATTATTTTGGCAGTCCACAGTATATTCAATATTCTTCACCAACACCACAATTCAAAGGCATCAAGTCTTCTTCGGTCTTTCTTATTATTCATTGTTCAGCTTTCCCATGCATATGAGGCAATTGAAAATACCATGGCTTGGGTCAGGTGCACCTTAGTCCTCAAGGTGAAATCTTTGCTTTCCAATACTTTAAAGAAGTCTTTCACAGCAGATTTGTCCAATTCTTGACTGCTGTTTCCATGGGTGCTGATTATGGATCCAAATAAACTGAAAAACCAAAACAAAAAACAAAAAAACCAAACCCAGTTGATTCTGACTCATAGCAACCCTACAGGACAGAGTAGAACAGCCCCATAGAGCTTCCAAGGAGCGCCTGGAGGATTCGAACTGCTGACCCTTTGGTTAGCAGCCGTAGCATTTAACCACTATACCACCTAGACAAAATCCCTGATTTTGCTTATGGGTGCAGTTGTGAGGATGTTTGTTTTCTTTATGCTGCGGTCTAACCCATACTGAAAGCTATGGTGTTTGATCTTCATCAGTAAGTTCTTCAAGTTCTCTTCACTTTCAGCAAGCAAAGTTGTATCATCTGCTTAACACAGGTTGTTAATGAGTCTTTCTCCAATTCTGATTCCCACGTTCTTCTTCATATAGTCCAGTTTCTCTGATTATTTGCTCAGCATACAGATGGAATAAGTACATACCTATGAGTAGGAACTGACTCAACAGCAACAGGTTTCCAATTAGTATACCATTATTCCCATACATTCTTTTAAATTAGAAGGCAGAACAGGATTCATCGTTCCTTACTGTCTCAGACATTCTCATTTCTTTTCCTTCATTGTGTCCCTGAAGAAGCTTTCTCAACCTTGTGTCACTTTTCGCCCTGCCATTTATATTTCTCAGTCTATAGATAAAACCACCCAATTCCTGATACCTGCTCTGCCTTATGAATGTATTTGTGTGAGTGAACACACGCCCACCTCTTCTGACATCATGCTTTTCAAAAATCCTTCTTTCTTGCGAAGAGATTCTGGGTGCCCGTAAAGTTTGCCTCTCAATAATCAGTCCATCTTTTCACCATAATTGACATTCCTCTCACAATACTATTTTCCTCCAAAATTTTCTGAAAGGAGGGCACATTTTCTTCTACTGTTATATGCTCCTTTAGGGAGTGGATAACATAATTCTGGTCCTGACTTGCAGACCACTCTTTTACCGTCTCACTAAACAACTTTTCTACTTCTGTATTATAGATTGAATTTTGTTCCCCAAAAACGAACCAAAAAATTTTATTTATGAATGTCACCCTGTTTGGAAATAGTTTTCTTTTGCCGTGTTAATGAGGTCGTAAGGAGTAGGGTGGACCCTAGATTTAATTCCTTCTGAGTGATGTCTTGTAAAAAGGGAAAACAGACACAGAGAGACACATGCACACAGGAGTAAATGTCATATGACAGTGGAGGCAGATGGGTCTATTCATAGAAAAATAAGGCCAAGGATTGCTAATAGTCACCAAAACTAGGAAAGAGGCCTACAGAAAGAAATGATGGGGGGGAGGCCTTGATTTTGACTTCCAGCCTCCAGAACTGTAAGAAATAAATTTTTGTTCTTTAAAACCACCCCACCCACTTTGGGGAATTTTGTTGTGGCAGCTCTAGAAACTAAGATGTTATCTGTATCTACATAAGTACACATTTTTTTTTCTTCCATCATATCGAATATGTATTATCTTCATTTACTGGTGCTCAAATAATTTGTTAAAATGGATTAAAAACAACACCATGGGATATACATGATTTCTGTAATTAACGAGTAGAGTAGACTTAGGTGTTATTTATCTCTTTGAAATAAATTAACAATAAAATTATTATAATCATAAAATTCAGAATTAACTTCAGTGACAATTTGATATGCACCTCCTGGTATTATGATAGCTGTTACTAAGTTCTGTCACTCCACTCTCATGCAAACCAACCATGACAGTCATGTCCATTGAACTATCATAAAATCAAAATTTAGGCAGCTTAGAAATATGATACGTAGAGAAGGCAGTGCCAAGACGGTAGAATAGCCAGACGTTAACAGTGGTGCCCCTTACAACGAAGACTCAAAAAAAGTTAATCAATTATATATGACAATTTAGGAGCCCTGAATTTCAAAGGCAAAGTTGAGGAGTCAGGCTGAGCAGGAGGGGGAGGGAGAGACTGTTCAGAAGCAGTGAAGAAGTGCCAGACCTGACCTAGCCAGTACCCTACAGGCTAGATCATTTGGTGCACACAGGCTGAGGCAAGCAGTAGCACTCAGGATGCATTCTACCACATCAGGAGAAACTGATCAGTGGAGAAATCTGCACAAGCCTCTGGAGCCAGGGGACAGCAGCACTGATCTAAGAAAGTTAAATGAAAGCATCTAACCTACCACACAGGATCAAAATAACCATGTCCCCTTTGAGAATTCTGTAACATAGAAGTGTCTCTCTTCCCCTCCCCTACCCCCTCCCTCGCCCCCTCCCTGCTCTGCTCTGCAGCTGGCCCAACAGTGTTCAGTGGGTGCCGTGTCCTCTAGGCCAGAAGTGGGTCCCATCACACCTGAGACACTCTCTTGGCTTTGGGGAGGGAACAATAAATAAACAAAAAAAGGAAGAAACTACCAGCTCCCCTAAGCTGGGATTGTGGGCTAACCACACCCAAACAGTCTCTCAGCTTTAAAAAATCACCATGCTCCCTAAGCTGAGAACTCAGGGCAGGCACTGACCCTTTGCCAAGGCACAGGCATAAGGGGTCCACAGACTTTGAATGCCTTTCACCGCTGCCTAGACCTGTGTGGGCCCATTCAACAGTATAGACCCTCATTACAACGGTACAACAGGGTATATACCTGAAACCTGCTTTCGAATGAAATAGCCAAGGGAGAGTGGCAGATTCATGACATTTGATACCACCTAGCCCTTTAAACAGGGTCCTTCACCAAGCTACATCAGCAACCTGAGGACTGGTGGTTTCACCCCCTCACCTAGTGACGTATGACTGGGGTCCAAGAATAAGTGGTGGTTTCCAGTTCTTACAGTCAACAGCACTGAGTGCTCAACGTCTGACTCCAAAACCCACCCACCCACCCAAGAGTTCTAGGGGATAGGGACACACCTTCCACCTAGGCACACAAGGGCAGGCATGAGCCCCCTACCTTGTTCAGCACGTAACTCCCTACTGTGGCCAGATAATAGTGCCTGCTCTAGAAACCTCTACATAACCTTGTTCATTTAGGACTGTAAATGAGAACCTGCACAACACCCTCAGTGACCGATGACATGGACACCTGAGCTGAATTCACACAAAAAAAGTAAATGGACTCCTAGGCTCACACACCTAGTAGCGCCTCTAACCACGTACTGACAGGATACGAGAGCTTCAAAGACACTGATAATCAAAGTAGCTCACATACCTAGCCAATTTGGGCATATCAAAACAAAAAAAAAACAAAACAAAAAAAACACAAGAAGCTACAATAAATAAATATAATAACTGATTGATGGCTTGGAGACAACAGGCAATATGAAATCACATAAAGAGGTAGGTTATGATGGCTCTAATAATAGGCTAAAACAAAGAACCAGGAAACACCCCAGAGGGAGAGAAGGGCTTGGAATTACCAGAGGTAGAATTCAAAGGATTAATATACTAAGCTCTTCAAGACATCAGGAAGGAGATTAGGCAAAACTCAGACTAAGCCAAAGAACATACAGACAAAAATAGAGAAGAATTTAGGAAAGCTATTTTTATACAAGAGCAGAATGACAAATTAACAGGCTGCCAAAATCCATAGAGAGACAGCAAATAGAAATCCAAAGGACTAACAATAAAATTTCAGAATTAGACAACTCAAAACAAAGCCATAGGAGCAGAATTGAGGCAATGAACGTCAGATTTAATGACATCATAGATAAAGCATTTGACATCAATGTATTTGATGAAAAATCAGACAAAAGAATTTGCTAAAAATGAAGAAACCCCTAAGAATTATGTGAAACTTTATTAAGAGAAATAATCTATGAGTTATTGGAGTACCAGACTTGGGGGGGGGAGGGAAGGGGTGTAACAGAAAATACAGAGAGAATTGTTGAAGATTTGCTGGCAGAAAACTTCCCTGATATCATGAAATACAAGAAGATATCTATCGAAGAAGCTCATCGAAACCCAAACAAGGTTAGTTCCCAAAAGAAATTCACCAAGACATGTTATAATAAACTTACCAAAACCAAAGATAAAGATGGAATTTTAAGAGCAGCTAGGGATAAACGAAAAATCACCTACAAAGGAGAATCAATCAGATTAAGCTCTGACCACTCAGCAGAAACCATGCAAGGAAGGAGGCAGTGGGATGACATATACAAAGCCTTGAAGGAAAAAAAAAAAAAAAATGCCAATCAAGAATTACACATCTAGCCAAACTAACTCACAAATATGAAGGCAAAATTAGGGCATTTCCAGATAAACGGAAGTTGAGGGAATGTGTAAAAATCAAACCCAAATAACAAGAACTAATAAAGGGAGTCTTCCAGCTACAGAATCAATAATATCAGATAGGAGGAGGGGCCAAGATAGCGGACTAGGTGGACGCTACCGCGGATCCCTCTTGCAACAAAGACTCGGAAAAACAAGTGAATCGATCACATACATAAAAATCTACGAACTCTGAACAACAAACACAGACTCAGAGACGGAAAACGAACAAATACGGGCAGACAGCAACCGTTTTCAGAACTAGGAGCCAGCGTACCAGGCGGCTCCATTAACATCCGAATACCCTGAGCCAGAGGGAGAATTCAAATAGGGATCTGACTGCATTTTTTTATAGCTGATTACCTGGAAAATCTAGTTTCCCAGTGATGGCTCAGAGACAGCAGTCCATATCAAACCACATAAAGAAACAGACCATGACAGCTTCTCCAACCACCCAAACAAAAGAATCAAAATCTTTCCCAAATGAAGATACAATCCTGGAATTATCAGATACAGAATATAAAAAACTAATTTACAGAATGCTTAAAGATATCACAAATGAAATTAGGATAACTGCAGAAAAAGCCAAGGAACACACTGATAAAACTGTTGAAGAACTCAAAAAGATTATTCAAGAACATAGTGGAAAAATTAATAAGTTGCAAGAATCCATAGAGAGACAGCATGTAGAAATCCAAAAGATTAACAATAAAATTACAGAATTAGACAACACAATAGGAAGTCAGAGGAGCAGACTCGAGCAATTAGAATGTAGACTGGGCCTTCTGGAGGACCAGGGAATCAACACCAACATAGCTGAAAAAAAATCAGATAAAAGAATTAAAAAAAAAGAAGAAACCCTAAGAATCATGTGGGACTCTATCAAGAAGGATAACTTGCGAGTGATTGGAGTCCCAGAACAGGGAGGGGGACAGAAAACACAGAGAAAATAGTTGAAGAACTCCTGACACAAAACTTCCCTGACATCATGAAAGACGAAAGGATATCTATCCAAGATGCTCATCGAACCCCATTTAAGACTGACCCGAAAAGAAAAACACCAAGACATATTATCATCAAACTCGCCAAAACCAAAGATAAACAGAAAATTTTAAAAGCAGCCAGGGAGAAAAGAAAGGTTTCCTTCAAGGGAGAATCAATAAGAATAAGTTCAGACTACTCAGCAGAAACCATGCAGGCAAGAAGGGAATGGGACAACGTATACAGAGCACTCAAAGAGAAAAACTGCCAACCAAGGATCATATATCCCGCAAAACTCTCTCTGAAATATGAAGGAGAAATTAAGATATTTACAGATCAACACAAGTTGAGAGAATTTGCAAAAACTAAACCAAGACTGCAAGAAATACTAAAGGAGATTGTTTGGCCTGATGACCAATAATATCAGGTACCAGCACAATACAAGGTCACAAAACAGAACGTCCTGATATCAACGCAACTCAAATAGGGAAAGCACAAAAACAAACAAATTAAGATTAATTATAAAAAATAAATAAATAAACAAAATAATACACATAACAGGAAATCATGGAAATCAATAGGTAAAAGATCACAATAATCAAAAAGAGGGACTAAATACAGGAGGCATTGAACTGCCAGATGGAGAGTGATACAAGGCGATATAGAACGATACAAGTTAGGTTTTCACTTAGAAAAATAGGGGTAAATAATAAGGTAACCACAAAAAGGAATATCAATTCCATAACTCAAGAAAAAAGCCAAGAAAAACATAACGACTCAACAAACATAAAGTTAACCATTATGAAAATGAGGATCTCACAAGCTGCTAAGAAAAACGTCTCAGCACAAAAAAGCATGTGGAAAAATGAAATGGCCAACAACACACATGAAAAGGAATCAAAATGACAGCACTAAAAACCTATTTATCTATAATTACGCTGAATGTAAATGGACTAAATGCACGAATAAAGAGACAGAGAGTCACAGACTGGATAAAGAAACACGAGCCAACTATATGCTGCCTACAAGAGACACACCTTAGACTTAGAGACACAAACAAACTAAAACTCAAATGATGGAAAAAAATATATCAAGCAAACAATAAGCAAAAAAGAAGAGGAGTAGCAATATTAATTTCTGACAAAATAGACTTTAGACTTAAATCCGCCACAAAGAATAAAGAAGGACACTATATAATGATAAAAGGGACAATTGATCAGGAAGACATAACCATATTAAATATTTACGCACCCAACGACAGGGCTGCAAGATACATAAATCAAATTTTAACAGAATTGAAAAGTGAGATAGACACCTCCACATTTATAGTAGGAGACTTCAACACACCACTTTCGGAGAAGGACAGGACATCCAGTAAGAAGCTCAATAGAGACACGGAAGACCTACTTACAACAATCAACCAACTTGACCTCATTGACTTATACAGAACTCTCCACCCAACTGCTGCAAAATATACTTTCTTTTCTAGTGCACATGGAACATTCTCTAGAATAGACCACATATTAGGTCATAAAACAAACCTTTGCAGAATCCAAAACATCGAAATATTACAAAGCATCTTCTCAGACCACAAGGCAATGAAGCTAGAAATCAATAACAGAAAAACTAGGGAAAAGAAATCAAATACTTGGAAACTGAACAATACCCTCCTGAAAAAAGACTGGGTTATAGAAGACATCAAGGAGGGAATAAGGAAATTCTTAGAAAGGAACGAGAATGAAAATACTTCCTATCAAAACCTCTGGGACACAGCAAAAGCAGTGCTCAGAGGCCAATTTATATCAATAAATGCACACATACAAAAAGAAGAAAGAGCCAAAAGCAGAGAACTGTCCCTACAACTTGAACAAATAGAGAGTGAGCAACAAAAGAACCTACCAGGCACCAGAAGAAAACAAATAATAAAAATTAGAGCTGAACTAAATGAATTAGAGAACAGAAAAACAATTGGAAGAATTAACAAAGCCAAAAGCTGGTTCTTTGAAAAAATTAACAAAATTGATAAACCATTGGCTAGACTGACTAAAGAAATACAGGAAAGGAAACAAATAACCCGAATAAGAAACGAGAAGGACCACATCACAACAGAGTCAAATGAAATTAAAAGAATCATTTCAGATTATTATGAAAAATTGTACTCTAACAAATTTGAAAACCTAGAAGAAATGGATAAATTCTTGGAAAAATACTACCTACCTAAACTAACACATTCAGAAGTATAACAACTAAATAGACCCATAACAAAAAAAGAGATTGAAACGGTAATCAAAAAACTTCCAACAAAAAAAAGTCCTGGCCCAGACGGCTTCACTGCAGAGTTCTACCAAACCTTCAGAGAAGACTTAACACCATTACTACTGAAGTTATTTCAAAGCATAGAAAAAGACGGAATACTACCCAACTCATTCTATGAAGCCACCATCTCCCTGATACCAAAACCAGGTAAAGACATTACAAAAAAAGAAAATTTTAGACCTATATCCCTCATGAACATTGATGCAAAAATCCTCAACAAAATTCTAGCCAATAGAATCCAACAACACATCAAAAAAATAATTCACCATAATCAAGTGGGATTTATACCAGGTATGCAAGGCTGGTTTAATATCAGAAAAACCATTAATGTAATCCATCACATAAATAAAACAAAGGATAAAAACCACATGATCTTATCAATAGATGCAGAAAAGGCATTTGACAAAGTTCAACACCCATTTATGATAAAAACTCTTACCAAAATAGGAATTGAAGGAAAATTCCTCAACATAATAAAGGGCATCTATGCAAAGCCAACAGCCAATATCACTCTAAATGGAGAGAACCTGAAAGCATTTCCCTTGAGAAGGGGAACCAGACAAGGATGCCCTTCATCACCGCTCTTATTCAACATCGTGTTGGAAGTCCTAGCCAGGGCAATTAGGCTAGACAAAGAAATAAAGCGTATCCAGATTGGCAAGGAGGAAGTAAAGCTATCACTATTTGCAGATGACATGATCGTATACATGGAAAACCCTAAGGAATCCTCCAGAAAACTACTGAAACTAATAGGACAGTTTGGCAGAGTCTCAGGTTATAAAATAAACATACAAAAATCACTTGGATTCCTCTACATCAACAAAAAGAACACCGAAGAGGAAATAACCAAATCAATACCATTCACAGTAGCCCCCAAGAAGATAAAATACTTAGGAACAAATCTTACCAAGGATGTAAAAGACCTATACAAAGAAAACTATAAAACTCTGCTACAAGAAATTCAAAAGGACATACTTAAGTGGAAAAACATACCCTGCTCATGGATAGGAAGACTTAACATAGTAAAAATGTCTATTCTACCAAAAGCCATCCATACATATAACGCACTTCCAATCCAAATACCAATGTCATATTTTAAGGGGATAGAGAAACAAATCACTAATTTCATATGGAAGGGAAAGAACCCCCGGATAAGCAAAGCATTACTGAAAAAGAAGAAGAAAGTAGGAGGCCTCACTCTACCTGATTTCAGAACCTATTATACAGCTACAGTAGTCAAAACAGCCTGGTACTGGTACAACAACAGGCACATAGACCAATGGAACAGAATTGAGAACCCAGATATAAATCCATCCACGTATGAGCAGCTGATATTTGACAAAGGACCAGTGTCAATCAATTGGGGAAATGATAGTCTTTTTAACAAATGGTGCTGGCATAACTGGATATCCATTTGCAAAAGAATGAAACAGGACCCATACCTCACACCATGCACAAAAACTAACTCCAAGTGGATCAAAGACCTAAACATAAAGACTAAAACGATAAAGATCATGGAAGAAAAAAATAGGGACAACCCTAGGAGCCCTAATACAAGGCATAAACAGTATACAAAACATTACCAAAAATGATGAAGAGAAACCAGATAACTGGGAGCTCCTAAAAATCAAACACCTATGCTCATCTAAAGACTTCACCAAAAGAGTAAAAAGACCACCTACAGACTGGGAAAGAGCATTCAGCTATGGCATCTCAGACCAGCGCCTGATCTCTAAAATCTACATGATTCTGTCAAAACTCAACCACAAAAAGACAAACAACCCAATCAAGAAGTGGGCAAAGGATATGAACACACATTTCACTAAAGAAGATATTCAGGCAGCCAACAGATACATGAGAAAATGCTCTCGATCATTAGCCATTAGAGAAATGCAAATTAAAACTACGATGAGATTCCATCTCACACCAACTAGACTGGCATTAATCCAAAAAACACAAAATAATAAATGTTGGAGAGGCTGTGGAGAGATTGGAACTCTCATACACTGCTGGTGGGAATGTAAAATGGTACAACCACTTTGGAAATCCATCTGGCGTTATCTTAAACAGTTAGAAATAGAACTACCATACAACCCAGAAATCCCACTCCTCGGAATATACCCTAGAGATACAAGAGCCTTCACACAAACAGATATATACACACCCATGTTTATTGCAGCTCTGTTTACAATAGCAAAAAGCTGGAAGCAACCAAGATGTCCATCAACGGATGAATGGGTTAATAAATTGTGGTATATTCACACAATGGAATACTACGCATCGATAAAGAACAGTGACGAATCTGTGAAACATTTCATAACATGGAGGAACCTGGAAGGCATTATGCTGAGCGAAATGAGTCAGTTGCAAAAGGACAAATATTGTATAAGACCACTATTATAAGATCTTGAGAAATAGAAAAAACGGAGAAGAACACATACTTTTGTGGTTACAAAGGGGAGAGGGAGGGAGGGAGGGAGGGAGGGAGAGGGCTTTTTATTGATCAATCAGTAGATAAGAACTGCTTTGGGTGAAGGGAAAGACAACACTCAATACAAGGAAGGTCAGCCTAATTGGACTGGACTGAAAGCAAAGAGGTTTCCGGGA
The DNA here is from genome assembly GCF_030014295.1 of Loxodonta africana. Taxonomy (NCBI): domain Eukaryota; kingdom Metazoa; phylum Chordata; class Mammalia; order Proboscidea; family Elephantidae; genus Loxodonta; species Loxodonta africana. The sequence goes on from NC_087342.1 coordinate 194,645,507, forward strand.
TAAAATGAAAGCTTCAAAGGTCAGCGGAGCAGGGGCTGGGGTCTGGGGAACTTGGTTTGAGGGGACTTCTAAGTCAATGGGCAAAATAACTCTATTATGAAAACATTCTGCATCCCACTTTGAATTGTGGCGCCTGGGGTCCTAAATGCCAACAAGCGGCCATCTAAGATACATCAATTGGTCTCAACCCACCTGGAGCAAAGGCAAAGGAAGAACACCAAGGTCACACGACAACTAAGAACCCAAGAGACAGAAAGGGCCACATGAACCAGAGACATACATTATCCTGAGACCAGAAGAACTAGTTGGTGCCTGGCCACAATCGATGTCTGCCCTGTCAGGGAGCACAACAGACAGCTCCTGAAGGAGCAGGAGACCAATGGGATACAGACCCCAAATTCTCATAAAAAGACCATACTTAATGGTGTGACTGTGACTAGAGGAATCCCAGAGACAATGCTCCCCAGAACTTCTGATGGCACAGGACAGGAACCATCCCCGAAGACAACTCATCAGGCATGAAAAGGACTGGTCAGTGGGGGGGGGGGGGGGGAGAGAGATGCTGATGAAGAGTGAGCTAATTAAATCAGGTGGACACTGGAGAGTGTGTTGGCAACTCTTGACTGGAGGGGGGATGGGAAGATAGAGAGAGAGGGAAGATGGCAAAATTGGCACGAAACGAGAGACTGAAAGGGCTGACTCAATAGGGGGAGAGCAAGTGGGAGAAGGGAGTAAGATGTATGTAAACCTACATGTGACAGACTGATTGGAATGGTAAATGTTCACTTGAAGCTTAAAAATTAATAATAAAAAAAAAATATCAGATAACAACCCAAGACTAAAACACAGGACAGAACAACCAGATTATCAACCCACATAGGAAGGTCACCAAAATAAGTCAAAGTTAAAACACTGAAAATAGGGAAACAGAGATGTCAATATGTAAAAGATGACAACATTAAAACAAAAAAGGGGAACTAAATAGTGTAGTCATAGAATTTTTATATGGAGAGAAAGTTAAGCCATTGTCAAGAAATAAAAGAGTGGTTTAAACTTAGAAAAACAGAGGTAAATTTTAAGGTAAACACAAAGGAAACAAATCTATACATCAAAATAAAAAAAAAAAGAAAAATTTAAAGACTCAGCAAATACAAAATCAACAACAATGAAAAAGATGAAAAGAAAAATGATTTGGCTCAGAAAATTTAGTGGAACAAAGAAACTGCCAACACCACACACACACACACACAATGCACCAAAATGACAGCACTAAACTCATACCTATCAATAATTACACTGAATGTAAATAGACTAACTGCATCAACAAAGAGACAGAGAGTGGCAGAACGGATAAAAAACACAATTTGTCTATATGCTGCCTATAAGAAACTCAAAGACACAAACTAAAACTCAAAGGATGGAAAAAATGTATCAAGCAAACAACAATCAAAAAAGAGCAGGAGTTGCAATATTAATCTCTGACAACATAGACTTTGAAGTCAAATCCCCCACAAAGTAAAAGAAAGGACACTATATAATGATAAAAGGGTCAATATACGAGGAGGGCATAATCATATTAAATATTTACACACCCAGTGACAGAGCTCCAAAATAAATAAAACAAACTCTAACAGCATAGAAAAGAGAAACAGGTAGCTTCACAATTGTAGTAGGAGATTTCAACACACCACTTTCGATGAGTGACAGAACATCTAGAAAGAAGCTCAATAAATACAAGGAAGATCTAAATACCACAATCAACCAACTTGATTTCATAGACATAATCAGAACACTACACCCAACAGCAGCCAAGTATATGTTCTTTTCCAATGCACATGGAACATTCTCTAGAAGACACCACATGTTAGGCCACAAAGCAAGCCTTAACAGAATCCAAAACATCGAAATATTACAAAGAATCTTTTCTGACCATAAAGCCATAAGCATAGAAATCAGTAAGAAAAAAAAGCAAGGAAAAGAAAATTAAATGCATGGAAATTGAACAACACCATGCTCAAAAACTACTGGGTTATAGAAGAAATCAAGGATGGAATGATGAAATTCATAAAATCAAATGAGAATGAAAATACATCCTAACAGAACCTTTGGGACACAGAAGAAAGCAGTGCTCAGAGATCAATTTATAGCAATAAATGCACAAATCCAAAAAGAAGGACCAAAATCAAAACCTTGAATAAATAGAAAGAGGGCAGCAAAAGGAGCTCTTGTGAACCAGAAGAAAGGAAATAATAGAAATGAGAGCAGAAATAAATGAAATAGAGAATAGAAAAACAACAGAAAGAGTCAACAAGACCAAAAGCTTGTTCTTTGAAAAGACCAACAAAATCAATACAGCATTGGCCAAACTGACAAAAGACAAACAGAAGAGGAAGCAAATAGCCCATATAAGAAATGACACGGGCAATATCACAACAGATGGAACAGAAATTAAAAGAATCATAACAAAATGCTATGAAAAATTGTACTCAAATTTGAAAACCTAGAGAAAATGGAAAAATTTCTAGAAACATACTGCAACTAACACAGATTGAGGTAGAAAAACTAAATAAACCTGTAACAAAAGAAGAGATTGAAAAAGGTAATTTGAAAACTCTCATCAACAAAGAAAACCCTGGCCCTGATGGCTTCACTGGAGAATTCTACCAAACTTTCAGAGAAGAGTTAACATCAGTTCTACTAAAGGTATTTCAGAGCATAGAAAAAGATGGAATATTCCTGAATTCATTCAATGAAGCCAGCAGAGCCCTGATGCCCAAACCAGGTAAAGATACCACACACACACAAAAAAAGAGAATATTACAGACCAATGCCCCTTATGAACCTAACCAAAAAAACCAAACCCAGTGCCGTTGAGTCAATTCCGACTCATACAGACCCTACTGGATGAAGTAGAACTGCCCCATAGAGTTTCCAAGGAGCACCTGGTGGATTCAAACTGCCGACCCTTTGGTTAGCAGCCGTAGCACTTAACCACTATGCCTCCAGGGTTTCCCCCTCATAAACACAGACATAAAAATCCTCAACAAAATTCTAGCCAATAGAATTAAATAACATGCCAAAAAAAAGAAAAAATTCATCATCACCAAGTGGGATTCATACCAGTTATGCAGGGATGTTTGAACATTAGAAAACCGATCAATGTAATTCATCACATAAAACAAAAGGTAAAAATCACATGATCTTAGTAATCAATGCAGAAAAGGCATGTGACAAAGTCCAACGCCATTCCTGATAAAAACTCTCAGGAAAATAGGAATTAAAGGGAAATACTTAAACATAATAAAAGGCATTTTCAAAGCCAGGAGCCAACATCATCCTCAATGGAGAGAGTCTGAAAGCATTCCCCTTAAGAACAGTAGCCAGACAAGGATGCCCTTTATTACCACTCTTATTCAACATTGTGCTGGAGAGCCTAGCCAGAGCAATAAGGCAAGAAAAAGAAATAAAGGGCATCCAAATTGGTAAGGAAGTAGTAAAAGTATCCCTAGTTGCAGATGATATGCTCTTATACACCGAAAACTCCAAAAAATCCACAAGAAAACTACTGGAACTTATAGAAGAGTTCAGTAGGGTATCAGGATACAAGATAAACATACAAAAATCAGTTGGATTTCTCTACACCAACAAAGAGAACTTTGAAAAGGAAATCGCCAAATCAACACCATTTACAATAGTCCCCAAGATGATAAAATACTTAGGAATAAATCTAATCAGAGATGTAAAAGACCTATACAAAGAAAACTACAAGACACTACTGCAAGAAAGCAAAAGACACTGACGTAAGTGGAAAAACATACCATGCTCATGGAAAGGAAGACTCAACACTGTGAAAATGTCAGTTTTACCCAAAGTGATCTACAGACACTACGCAATCCTGGTCCAAATTCCAACAACATTTTTTAATGATATAGAGAAACAAATCACCAATTTCCTATGGAAAAAGAAGAGCCATGGATAAATACTGGATTACTGAAGAAGAACAAATAGGGTGGTTTCACACTATCTGATTTTAGAACCTATTATACCACCACGGTAGTCAAAACACTCTGATAGTGGTACAACAACAGATACATAGACTGATGGATCAGAATTGAGAATTCAGACATAAATTCATCCACCTATGAGCAGCTGATATTTGACAAAGGTCCAAAGTCCATTAAATGGGGAAATGACAGTCTCTTTAACAAATGGTGCTGGCATAACTAGGTATCCATCTGCCCCCCCCCCGAAAAAAAAATGAAACACTACGTATAAAAACTAACTCAAAATGGATTAAAGACGTAAATATAAGATCTAAAATGATAAAGGTCATGGAAGAAAAAATAGGGACAATGCTAGGAGCCCTAATACACAGCATAAACAGTATACAAAAATGACTAAAAATGCACAAATACCAGAAAAGAAACTAGGTAACTGGGAGCTCCTAAAAATCAAACACTTAAGCGCATTAAAAGATTTCACCAAAAGAGTAAAAAGAGAACCTACAGACTAGGAAAAAAATTTTCTCTAGGACACATCTGATAAGGGTCTAGTCTCTAAAATCTACAAGATGCTGCAACACCTCAACAACAAAAAGGCATATAACCCAACTGACAAATGAGAAAAGGATATGAAGAGACACCTCATCAAAGAAGACATTCAGGCAGCTAACAGATAAAAAACAGATACATAAGGAAATATGATCATTAACCATTAGAGAAATGCAAATCAAAACTGCAAGGGTATACCGTCGCACCCCAAGAAGGCTAGCATTAATTCAGAAAACACAAAACAATAAATGGAGAGGTTGTGGAGAGGCTGGAACACTTATGAACTGTTGGTGGGAACGTAAAATGGTACAACCACTTTGAAAATTGATTTGGTGCTTCCTTAAAAAGCTAGAAATAAAGTATCGCACAAATAGACATATGCACACCCATATTCATTGCAGCACTGTTCACAATAGCAAAAAGAACGAAACAATCCAGGTGGCCATCAACAGAGGAATGGATAAACAAATTATGGTACACACACACAATGGAATATTATGCAATGCTAAAGAACAATGATGAATCCAAGAAACATCTAACAACATGGATAAATCTGGAGGGAATTATGCTGAATGAAATTAGTCAGCTGCAAAAGGACAACTATTGTATGAGGCCACTATTATGGGAAAGCAAGAAAAGGTTTAAACACAGAAGAAAACATTCTTTGATGGTTAAGAGGGTAGAGAGGGAGGAGGAGGGGAATTCACTAACTAGATAGTAGAGAGGAGTCATCTTAGGTGAAGGGAAGGACAACACATAATACAGGAGAAGTCAGCACAACTGGAGTAAACCAGAAGCTAAGAAGTTCCTTACATACAACCAAACACTTTGAGGGAAGAATACCTAGGACTGGGATTTGGGGACCAAGGTTTTGGAGGACATCTAGGTCAACTGGCATAACAAAGTTTATTAAGAAAATATTCTGCATCCTGCTTTGGTGTGTGGCACCTGGGGTTTTAAATGCTTGCAAACGGCAATCTGAGATGCATTAATTGGTCCCAACTCACTTGGAGCAAAGGAAAATGATGAACACCAAAGACACAGGAAAATATTAGACCAAGAGACAAAAGGGCTACTTAAACCAGAGATTCCATCAGCCTGAGACCAGAGTAACTAGATGGTGCCTGGCTACACCAATGACCACCCTGACAGAGAACACAACAGACAGTCCCCGACGGAGTGGGAGAAAAGTATGAAGCAGAGCTCAAATTTATGTAAAAAGACCAGACTTAATGGTCTAACTGAGACTGGAGGAACCCCAGAAGCCATGGTCCCCAGACGCTCTGTTAACCCAGAACTAAAACCATTCCTGAAGCCCACACTTCAAAGATTAAACTGTACTATAAAACATAAAATAATACCCGAGAAGAGTGTGCTTTTTAGTTCAAGCAGATACATGAGACCAAAGAGGAGGTTCCTGTCTGGAGACAGGATGAGAAGAAAGGAAGTGACAGGGGCTGGTTGAACAGACATGAGAAAACTGGCGTGAAAAGGAGGAGTGTGCTGTTACATTATAGGAATTGCAACTAGTGTCACATAACAATATGGGTATAAATTTTTGAATAAGAAATTAACCTGAGCTGTAAACTTTCACCTAAAGCACAGAAGAAAAAAAAATCCCCAAAATAAATATGATACATAGTCAACAGGCAGCAGTACTAAAACTTAAAGCCAGGTTTGATGACACAAAATCCAGCAATCTTTCCTTCAAACTGAAGACACTTTTTTTAATTTGTTTTCAGCATAGGTTTAGTACAATGAATTATTTGTTGTTGAGACTTAATGAATGCATTAATGAGAAAATGCAACCTGCTTTACTAGAAATTGTTTTATTTACTTGGCTTCCAGTGAAGCATAACAGTTAGAAGTAGCAACTGACAACATGTGCATTTAAGGAGTCAAGAGTAATGACAGCTTTTCCTTTTATGACCCAAAATAATAGGTCTTCACCAGACTATAAGCTATCAGTTTAGCTGAGTGGGTAGGTCTGTGAAGAAAAATATAAGAAGTAACAGTAAATTTCTGTCTTATGAAGCGGTATTTACATATAGTTCTCTAATTTTGTTACGTTCTTCAGTCCCAGGACTTTTTCCATTAACAATGGCAGACTTGAAAATGGGTGTATGTCTTGATTCTGGTTAATGAGATATAACAAGACACCAGCCAATGAATTACAGAAAAGATTTCCTCACTACCAAGAAGACATGCAGGAGACCTGGTTCACTTCTGTTCTTCCCATTGTGATGCCTCAAAACAGAAAACCATGAGGGAGTTCAATACGAAGAAAAAGCTGACACTCTCATCAGGTTCTTGATCATGTCCTTGAAATGGTATAAACACTCCTAGAACCACCTTTTCTCTGGCCTTCTTGTTAAGTGAGATAACACATTTGATTTTTCGTTTCATTTCAGTTTGAAAATATCCTAGTTGATACGAACTGAAATTCAACCAATGTGTGCTCTATTTAATCTGGAAAGAAAGAGCAAAAACTATAAGAAAGCCATACAAAATTTTTATCTCGAGAATTAGAAAACCAATGTATACAAATACACTTATTGCACTAGTGAACCCTGGGACATGAAATGGTCTCAGACTCAGAACTTCTTAAAGTGGACACAGACGTTCTTAACAAAAATGTAAAGCTTTGTATAAGATTGTTTTCGCTTTTCTTTACATTACACACCATTTTTTTCTTTTCAATTTTCAAACTTGCAAATTTTATTCAGAAAACTTGAAATGAGAAAAAAAAAATGAATAAAATAGTATCAGCCATAATCCTGGCATTCCAAAATAACAACTGCTAATTTTCTGGTATATGGTCTTCTAGTATTTTTTCTAGATATTCCAATAGGTACTTTTTTTTTTTTGTATTTTAACCAAAAATGAAATCATTTTGAGTGTATTATTTTGAAACTTATTTTATATCATGTAGCCCAATTGTGACATTTTTTCATGTCTGTATTTTTTCAATAATACAATTTTAATGCCTCCATTACCAGTTGCTGTTGAAGTGATTGAGACTCATGGTAACTCTCTGTGTCAGAGTAAGACTGTGCATCATAGTGTTCGCCAGTGGCTAATTTTTTGGAAGTAGATTGTTATGCCTTTCTTCTGGGGTGCCTCTGAGTTAGTAGCCCCACATGTTAACAGTTTGCAACCTCTGAGACTGCCAATGCCTCCATACTAATACATAAATGAACCTGTATGTTGTTTCCAATATTTTGCTCTATGAATAACATGAGTGAATATATGTTAAACAAATGATTTCTTTTATAAGGATCAGCACAAAGCCGGTTCCAATGACACCAGGTTAAAGATGTTTGAAATGTCAAACTCTTCCAAACTGTTGTACTACTCCATCATATCTAACGTCTCTAACATCAGCTACTCCCTCTCCCCGTGGTACTCTCCCTCCTATGTTTGGGTTCCCTAATTCGATGCAACATCTCACAAAACTCATGAAACTATAAAGGAAATGGCACACGTGGTTGTGGAGGCCATCAGATCCCAAATCTGTGGGTCAGGCATAGGTTTCTCCTGACCCATGTAGCTGCAGGAGCTGACACACCCAAATCTGCAGTTCAGACCACAGGCTGCTGGCTCACAAGGCTGTGAAAGCTGGTGAATCAGATTAGATGATAGGCTGCTAGTCCACGGGGCTGTGGAGGTCGGTGAATGCCAAAATCAGCAGGTTGGACAGCAGGCCTCTGGCTCAATTCCCAAGAACTGGAGGTCAATTGATCACAAACCAGGCACAGGATCCAGATGCAGAGAGAGAGAGAACCCCGCCAGGTCATCCACACATATACCTCAGATACAGGCCACACCAGGGAAGGGTGTGACTTGAGTAAGGGTGGGACTTGAGTCATGCCCTCCTGCGAGACTTTGTCCCAAGACACATCCTACACCAATCCTGCCTCATCAACATGTAGAGGTGAGGTATTTTATCTTTTGGGGAGCTATTGTAAATGGTATTGTTTTCCTGATTTCCTTTTCGGAGTTCTCTTCGATAGTGTAGAGAAGAAACCCAAATGATTTTTTTATATAGGTCTTGTACCCTACCACATTGCTGAATCCTTCTCTTAGTTCCAGTAGCTTTTTTATGGAATCTCTAGGATTTTCTATGTATATAATCATATCATCTGCAAAGACGGATAATTTTATTTCTTTGTTACCAATTTGTATGCCCTTTATTTCTCTTTCTTGCCTTACTGCTGTAGCTAGGACTTCAAGTACAGTATCGAATAAGGATGGTAATAAAGTCCACCCTTGTCTGATTCTTGTTCTCCAGAGGAATGCTTTTAGTCTCTCTCCATTGAGAATAATGTAAGTTGTTGGTTTTGTATCTATGCTCTTAATTACTCTGAGGAATTTCCCATCTACTCCCATTTTGCTGAGGGTTTTTTATCAGGAATGGGTGTTGGACTTTATCAAATGTCTTTTCTGCATGATTGAGATGATCAGGTAAATCTTGCTCTTTGTATTATTTATGTGGTATATTACATTGATTTCCTAATGTTAAACGATCCTTGCATACCTGATATGAATCCCACTTGGTCGTGAAGTATTATTATTTTTTTTTTTCATATGCTATTGAATTCCATTGGCTAGAATTTTGTTGGGAATTTTTGCATCTATATTCATGAGAGATATTGGTCTATAATTTTCTTTTTCAGTGGTGTCTTTGCTTGGCTTTGGAACCAGGGTTATGATGGTTTCATAGAATGAATTTAGGAGTATTCCTTCCTTTTCTATGGTCTGAAATCATTTGAGTAGTACTGGAGTCAATTCTTCTCTGAATGTTTGGTAGAATCTCCAGTGAAGGCCTCTGGGCCAGGACTTTTTTTTGTTGGTTTTTTTTTAATGACTTCTTCAATATCTTCTTTTGTTATGGGTCTGTTCAGATTTTCTACCTCAGTTTTTGTTATTTTGGGTAGGTGTTGTTTTTCTAGAAATTCTCCGTTTCTTCTATGTTTTCAAATTTGTCAGAGTACAATTTTTTCACAATATTCTGTTATGATTCCTTTTTATTTCAGTTGGATACATTGTAATGTGTTATTCATATCTTCTCTTTCTTTAGTTCTGACAAATTGGTCAGTGGTTTGTTAACTTTGGTCTTTTCAAAGAACAAATCTCTAGTCTTGTTGATTCTTTCAATTGCTTTTCTGTTTCATTTATTTCTGCTCTATTGCATTTCCTTTCTTCTGGCAGTTGTGGGCTTACTTTGATGCTTTTTGTCTATCTCTTCAAGTTGTAGGGTTAAGGTATTGATTTGGGCCCTTTTTTCTTTTTTGATGTATGTTTTTATTGCTAGAAATTGACCTCTGAGCACTGCTTTTGCTATGTCCCCAAGGTTTTGGTATGCTGTGTTTTCTTTCTTATTTAATTCTAGGAAATTTCTTAGTTCATTTTTAACTTCTTCTATTATTCAATAGTTTTTAAGAAAGGTTTTATTCAGTTTCCATGTATTTAACTTTTTTCCTTGTTCCTCTTGTTCCTAATTTCTTATTTTACAGCATTATGATCAGAGAAGGTGCTTCATATTACTTCAATATTTTTGAATTTATTGACGCTTGTTTTCTAGCCTAAAATATGGTCTCTTCTGGAAAATAATCCATGAGTGTTGGAGAAGAATGTGTATTGTGTTGCTCTTCGGTGTAGAGTTCTGTATATGTCTATGAAATCAAGTTGGTTAATTGTGTTTTTTAGATCTTCTGTATCTTTCTTGACTTTCTTTTAGTGGTCTGTCTTTCATCAAAAGTGGTGTGTTAAAATCTCCTACTGTTGTTGTGAAATTGTCTATTACTCTTTCCAATTCTGTTAGAGTTTGTTTTATGTATTTTGTAGATCTGTTGTTGGGTGCCAAGGTATTTATTATGGCTATGTCCTCTTGGTTGATCGACCCTTTAATCATTACAGAGTGCCTTTCTTTGTATATTATGCTGGATTTTGCCTTAAACTATCTTATAAGAGATGAATAAAGATTAAATGTAGAGATTGATATAATTGATATATTTTTAACCATCTTTTGACTTTTATCCCTGTGTCTGAGGTATGTCTATTGTAGGCAACATATTGATGGTTCATGTTTTTTCGTCCATTCTGTTACTCTCTGTTTCTTGAATTGTGCATTTAGCCTATTTACATTCAGTGTGACTACTGGTAGGTATGACTTTATTGCCACCATTGTGTTGTGTTTGCGTGTGTGTGTGTGTGTGGTACTGATGGTTTCTTTTTCCGCTTACTTTTCTGTATTGAGTTCTTTTTGTTTATGGATATTCTTTTCATTTGCTTTATTGTTGTTCATTTTGTGTTTACTGAGTCTCCATGATTTTCTTCATTTTTATTTTAGTGAGTAAGTTTACTAATTTTCTTTGTGGTTACCTGAAATTTACCTTTGTCTTCTTAAGTTTAAAACAGACTGTTATATCTTGATATTGCCTTGACTTCTTCTCCATATGGAAGTTCTGTAACTACACCATGTATTCCCATTTTTTATTTTGAGGTTGTCGTCATTTACAGATTGATGTCTTTGGTTCCCTGTTTTTCGTCTTGTACCTTTATTTTCTTTCCAAGAATTTGCTAATTAGATTGGTATCTGAGTGATGCTGTCATGTGTCTTAGTTTCAAGTTGTTCTCTGGTGTTGCTGGTTCTCTGTCCAAAGGGCTTCCTTTAATATTTCTTGTAAAGTTGCTCTGGTTTTGAAAAATCCCCTTAATTTCTGTTTAGCTAGAAATGCCCTAATTTCACCATTATATGAGAGAAAATTTTGCTAGATATATATTTCTTGGTTGGCAACTTTTTCTTTCAGAGTTTTATATATGTCATCCCATTGCCTTCTTGCCAGCATGAGTTCTGCTGAGAAATCAGTGCTAAGTCTTATAGGTTCCCCTTTGTAAGTGACAGTTCATTTTTCCCTAGCTGCTCTCAGGATTCTTTCTTTGTCTTTGGTTTTGGAAAGTTTGATTATGATATGTCTTAATAAATTTCTTTTGGGATCTATCTTGTATGGGGTTTGTTGAGTTTCTTGGATGGGTATCTTCCCATCTTTCATGACATTAAGGAAGCTTTCAGCCAGCAAATCTTCAAAGATTCTGTCTGTACCCTTTTTTTTTTGTCTCCTCCTGTTCTGGAATTCTGAATTATTTCTCTTGATAGTGTCCCACACAACTTAGGCTTTCTTCATTTTTCTTCATTCTTTTTTCTGATTATTCCTCAAATTACTGTCAAGGGATTTGTCCTCTATTTTGCTGATTCTGACTTCCATTGATTCAATTCAATGGAGGAAAGTAGTGGTGGGTGGGGTCAGGTATGTCTGACTAAGCCACCATCAACATTCCTCCCTCTTGTGCATTCTTTCAACCCCAAACTTATTCTCAGAATTTCAAATTCCAATTTCAATGCAAAGCTGAAAGTAGGGTCTTATCCTTTAAAATTTATCACACCATCTATTCTCATAGCTAGCCTGGCAAAATGTTAGCTATGGCTTTCAAATGACAAAATCACCTAAATTTACTTTTGAGCACAGTTTTGAAGAAGGTGACTAATATTTGACAAAAGTAAGAGAGAAGAGGTAAATATTATCATTTGGATATAAAGCAGGAAAACATGTGCTGGGAATGGCAAATTACTAGAATTTTTATTAGTAATTGACTGTAAGAAAAAAGTAAAGTCAGCTATTAAAGCAAGAAAAGGGGTTTTAACCTAAGAAGCACAGGGGTCTTTGCAGTGTTGGGAGAAGTAATCTAATGTAAGGAGTCATGCAGAAAGAACATGAGTGAGTAGACAGAATCATGCCTGGCAGAGATAACACTTAGGTTTTGGTCCTGAAATGAACAATTTATTAGAGTCACAATTTCTCACTACTTCTCAAATCTCAACCTATTAATCTAAAAGTGGGAATATTACCTTATACCTGCCCACACATTCAACAGATATATTGAGAATATTAAGTGAAGTACTATGCTCAAAATTCTTAATTACAAATGCTGACAAAAGCAATATTAAAAAGACAGTAATAAAAACAATAAACAACTGTAATAATCTTTTGATTACAATTTGGCTAGGCTACAATCCTCAACTATTAGAGCAAACATTAATCTAGGTGTTGCTGTGAAAATATTTTGTAGATAGAATTAAACTCAATAATTAATTGACAATAAGTAAGGGAGATTTATCCTAGATAATCTGGGTGGACTTGGTTCAATCAGTTGAAAGGCAGGAAGAACAGAGGTCACACACGCCTAAGGTAAAAGAAATTCCACTCGTGATCAGCAGCTTCAGCCCGTGCCCCAGTCATTTAGTTTGTTCTTCCTAATAACCTGCACCATAGATTTCAAATTTGCCTAGCCAACCCTGTAACAGGTAGAATTGCATCCCCCAAAATTATGTGTCAACTTGGCTAGGCAATGATTTCCAGTACTGTGTGGTTGTCCTACCTTTTTTGAACTGATCATCTTCCATTTTATGATGCATTGCAAATTCTAGCCTCTATGCCTATGGTTATGGTCCCACTGGGGAGTGAGCTGTCCATTATGGCAAAAAGGCAGGATTAGGCCATGATAATGAGGATTAGGATGGGATGCAACACCCTTACTCAAGCCACAGCTCTGATTTGATGTAAATGGAGTTTCCCTAGGGTGTGGCCTGCATCACCTTTTATTTTTCAGGAGATAAAAGAAGAGAGAAGCAAACATAGAGGGAGGGACCCCATTACCATCCAAAACGAAGGGCCAGAAGCACAGTGAGTTTTTGGACCCGAGGTCCTTGCACTAAGAACTTCCTGGACCCAGGGGAAATTGATGCCAAGACACATGGAGATTTGCAAGTAATGCAGGGCCCTCAGATGTTGACAAGGAGACAAGAATCTTTCCCAGGGATAACAGAGAGAGAAAGCCTTCTAACCTCTAAAATGTGAGAAAAGAAATTTCTATCTCTAAAAGGAAATTTCTATTTCTGTTGTAGCCCAGACCCAGTGCCGTCGAGTTGATTCCGACTCATAGCGACCCTACAGGACAATAGCAACAGTGAATAATTAAGACAGAATTTGGTACCCAGAGTAGGGTGCTGCTCTAACACATACCTAAAATTTGCATGTGGTTTTGAAATTGGGTGATGGATACAGGCTGGAAGAGTTTTAAGGTACCTAATAGTAAAAGCCTAGATTGCCTTGAAGGGATTGTTTGTAGAATTATGGATGTCAAAGGTGACTGATGAGGGCTCAGAAGGAAATGAAGAGATATAAAGTCTCTATTGTCTGAGACAATACATATGGTGCCTGCAACAGAATGTTGCTAGAAATGTGGATATTAAATGTGCTTCTGGTGAGGCTTTAAAATAAAATGATGAGGATATGATTGGACAATGGAAAAAGGTGATGTTTTTTATGCAGTGGCAAGGAACTTGTCTAAATTATGTTCAAACATTTGGTGGAAGGTAGAACTTCTAAGTGATAAACCTGGATATCTAGCTGAGGAGATTTCTAAGCAAAATCTTAAAGGGGCTATGTAGTTTCTCATTGCCACTTACAGCAAATGCAAGAGGAAAGAGATGGACTTAAAAATGAACTGTATAAAATGACAACAAAACTTGAAGGTTTGGAAAATTCTGTTGTACAAACTAAGGACACATGTTCTAGAATTTTCACCAAAGACACGGCTACGGAGAAAGAACAAAAGGAGAGAACACTGTCTGCCTCTTGGAATTATACAGCAGAAAACAGGTCAAAGGAGCTATGTCTGTTGTTCTCTGTGAAAAGAAAAGGACCATCCCTGGAGATGCTTGGAGATCAGGAGAACTGTTTGAAGGAGCATGGGAAACAGAGTTGACTAGGTTTCAAATGTCACACCTATATTTGATTCAGATGATTTAGAAGATGAGATTTTGGCTTGGAGCTGATTTAAGAATTTGGGGATGATATGATGGGGTGAAAATGTTTTATATGTACCAAGGATATGAATTTGGGGGGAGGGCAAAAGGGTAGAATGTCATGGATTGAATTTTGTCCCCCCTGAAATACGTGTCAAATTGGTTAGACCATGATTCCCGGTATTGTATGGTTGTTCTCCATTTTGTTATCTGATTTTCCTCCATTTCGTGATGTGTTGTAAATTCTAGCCTCTATGCCTGTGGTTATGGTCCCATTGGAGAGTGAGTTGTGTTCCTGAGACAAGATGAGGTCATGTTAAAGAGGATTAGGTTATGTTTGTTATGTTAAGAGGTAGGATTAGGTCATACTAATAAGGATTAGAGTAGAATGGAACACCCTTGCTCAGGTCACAGCACTGATAAGACATAAGGGATTTCCCCCACCCCCCCGTGGTGTGGCCTTCATCACCATTTATCTTGCAAGAGATAAAAGGAGACAGTAGTGAGCAGAGAGGCAAGGACTTCATTACCACCAAGAAAACAGACCAGTAAGTACAGCATGTCCTTTGGACACATGTACCCTCTGCTGAGAACTGCCTAGACCCAGGGAAAGATTGATGCCAAGACACATAGAGATCTCCAAGGAACGATGGGCCCACAGATGTTGAAAGGAAACAAAGACTTTCCTCCAGAGATGATATGGAGAGAAAGTCTTCCTCAAAAGCTGGTGCCCTAAAGTCGGACTTCTAGTCTCTTAAACTGTGAGGAAATAAATTTCTGTTTCTTAAAACCATCCATGGCATTATTATTATAGATCACTAGATAAATGAGACAAACTCCCACAATCACGTAAAACAATTTCTTACAATAAAAACTCTTGAGATGGGTGTGTGTCTGAGCTTGCGTACACACACATACATATATACATAGGTACGTATGTGTATATACATATACATAAACACACATATATATCTACTGTTGGTTTTGTTTCTCTTGGTTGAAACTTTACAGATAAAGATTTTGGTACATGAAGTGGTACCTGAAGAACAGAATCTTAAAAATCAATTTTCTGAATTGTTCTGTTTTCTAGAATTGATTTTCTAATCTGACTTTGGAGCCCTGGTGGTGCAGAGGTTAAGGGCTTGGCTGCTAACCAAAAGGTCAGAAATTTGAATCCACCAGCTGCTCCTTGGAAACCGTGGGGAAGTTCTACTCTGTCCTAGGTCGCTTAGTCTGAATCAACTCAACCCCAATAGGTTTTTTTGTTTGTTTGTTTTAATCTGATTAGATTTAAAGGTATCACTATGAATTGAATTGTATCCCCCCAAAATGTGTGTCAACTTGACTAAGCCACAATTCCTAGTATAGTGTGATTGTCTACCATTTTGTCATATATGTGATTTTCCTATGTGTTGTAAATCCTACCTCTATGATGTTAATGAGGCAGGATTAGAGGCCATTATGTAAATGAGACAGCACTCAATCTACAAAATTAGATTGTGTTTTAAGTTTATCTCTTTTGAGATATAAAAGAGAAAAGCCAGCAGAGAGACAGGGGGACCCCATACCACCATGAAGCAGGAGCCAGGAGAATAGCATGTTCATCGGACCCGGGGTCCCTGTGCTGAGAAGATCCTAGACCAGAGGAAGATTGACGACAAGGACATTCCGATAGAGCTGACAGAGAGAGAAAGCCTTCCCCTAGAGCCAATGTCCTAAATTTGGACTTCTAGTATCTTAAACTGTGAAAGAATAAATTTCTCTTTGTTAAAGCCAACCACTTGCGGTATTTCTGTTATAGTAGCACTAGATAATTAAGTAATAACTAATAACTTTATTTTCAGTGGTAAAAAACATTGATGATCCATTGTGTGATGTAGCAATAGTGATGTTTGAAATATCACCATGGATACTCCTAATCAAATACCTTTAGAAAAGGTATTAGGTAAACATTAATTTGCTATCTTAGGACATTTTTGTCAATCTAGGGGTACAAAAAGATTGGCTGGTTGCTCCAAACTGTGTTGCAGAAAGCGTAGAATGTAAAGCACATACTTTTATAATTACAAAACTATACTATTCATAATAAGAGGGTTGTTGAGTAAAACAAAAAGACCAATGCAGTTATACCAATAGATACTGGAGATGCTGGGAAGTTGGTGGTAGTAGCCTAGTTTTAAATCTTTTTGAATCTGCCATATAAAAACAGAAGAATAATAACAGAGAATTAGAAGTACCAGGTAAAACTGGAACTGAGAACAGAGTCAAGATATTCCAGAAAGCAAGTAATGATATTTTTGAACACAACTCAAACCAATCACAGAAGAGGGAAATCTGTGAAGGCAGGAAAGTTTTCCTGAATCCAAACGCATTTTAAATTTTCAAGATTTAAGAAAAAAAAGAACAACTTAAAAAAATCAAGGTCCAATTCCATAAAAAGCTATTATAAGATTAAAAGAGAAGAATGATCAGAATATAATCCCTAGAATCAATAAAGTATGCCCACAAAACGGATCAAAACCATTTGGGCCTTAACAATATTAGTAATTGCAATGGATTCAGTCCATTAAATATCTTTAAATCCTTGTGATCATAATGATATATTTTTAAATAGAATTAATCACTTTTGGAGGATGATAGGAAACCTACTCAGTGGAGTTAAAACTAATAAATAAATAAAAGATTTGAACAGTGGCTAATAGCTTGGCTGCCAACAAAAACATCAACTGTTCAAATTCACCAGCCACTCCTTGGAAACCCTATGGAGCAGTTCTACTTTGTCCTGCAGGGTGGCTATGAGTCAGAATTAACTCAATGGCAATGTGTTGCTTGATGAACTGTATCACTGGGTAACCAAATAATATGTGACGGGAAACATCTCTTCACCAACTAAACAAATAAAAAGAAATAAGAGAATCAAAATAATAGAATTTTCAACCTCCACGACTGAATGCAGGCCTTAAGCATCAATGGCTGCCAAGATCACAAAAAGAGAGATGAAGCATTCTGTGCCTCCCATAATTGCACCAAGCACCACCTGTAGTGTTGCCAGTGAATCAAACCTGATTCTGGATCCATCTGCCAATTTGCAGGAAATACTGAGGAAAAGGGAACATGTTGAAATGAAGGGCCATTAGTATGCAACAGCAAAATCCAGACTGAAAAATTATAAATCGAGACACCTAGGCTCTTCAACAGATAAACTGTGAGGAAAAGAAAGGGATGTGGACAAAGCTACAGATTAAAAGACGCTTAAAAATATATTTTTTAAAAATATGCAAGATGGAACAATAATGCCTAGGGCTGCACATGTAAGGGGGAAGAAAACACAAGGGCTAAATATCACAACAGTGGTTATTTGTAGTGGCAGGGAGATGGCTGTGACTGGGATAGAACACATGGAAGGAGCCTCTGGGATGGTTGGTAAGGTCTCTCTCTTGACCAGTGTGATGTTTAAAAAAAAAAAAAAGATGTTTACCTTATAAAAATTGAGTCAAAATGTTATTTTCATGTGGGTTTCCACTCTATATTTTATTTTAAAATACGATGATTTTGTAAATATTTGATCTTTTTTAGACCTTTCATATTAAGAAATCTACCAATCCCCATGTTGTAATAGTGATCATAGGAGCTCAATGGCAAGTGGGAAAGTGCTTGATGTGACACACTTAAGAAATACACTGAAACAAACAGGAGGAGAGTGTATTATTCTTGTAAAGAAAGAGTAGTAAATTATTATAGCTATCAACAAGAAAATACCTTTGAGTTTCTATGATTGCCAAGCATTCACAGTCATGCTCCAGGGGTAGATAAGGTAAAGTATAGTCAACATATTATTTATTTATAATCAATTATGTATTCTGTAGACATCAAACTTAGAGTTTATAAATTATTGAAGAAGGGAAAAAATGCACTGTATCTTTAAGGCACTGAACTCTTTATGGTAGATGGCCTCATAAAGCCAACCAAAATGACCTCAGGAATGTTTAACAATCCTAAAACTTAATTGTGACTAAACTTTCTGATGGTCATCATTACATACATAAACATCAAAAATGTCAGAAGATGAAAGAGAAACACACTAATCCATGATACTTGGACGGAAGAATATTACGCCATGAACTAGAATAAACCAAGGTCTTAAAGGAAAGCTGGACTGATGAGAGTAATTTGGCTACCAAATAGAACATCGTCTCGGAAGTGGAGCAGAATTATCTGTAAACCAGCATACACACAGAAAAATCACTACTGCTTGAACTAAAGATAAAGAGGCAAAATTAGAATGAAGTAACAGGCTGTCAGTGTAAGTCAATAGCAGATTATCAAAGTTAAGACAGTACAACAAACACAGTTAACACGCCTCTGTGGTTCCACTCCTATTCTGTGAGCTGCAAGGTACAGAAGATGCCAGGGCTGAAAGCACCAACAGCCTTCCCACAGATTAATTCTGCTCAGGGATACCAGGACCGTACAAGTGTTCAGTATGGTCATAAGCTTCAAACGTCCTGATAAACTTATATTAAAGGCTAAAAAGAGCCAAAAAGAATTGGAATGCATTCTCATCTTTCATTCCTATTCAGAATAAAGTATATAGCAATTACGAAGACAAAAAAGGGGGGGGGGAGTAAACAAATGGTTCTAACATACAAATCAGTTCCAAGATGGAGAATTAAAAAACAAACTCAATGACTGGCTTTTTAAAAATTTATTAAAAAATAAATTTCAAGGAAACTTAGAAAGTTGTCTCCATCATTTCACCCCCAAATCTTCCACTATTCAGTAAATTGGTACCAGCCAGACCAAAAACTCTCTTATCTTCTATAATTTGTCCCTCTCCTTTATTCTCACATATTTTTCAATTGTGAGGATGTATAGCCTTACCACAGACCTCCAACCTTAACATAAACTATATTTACCCCAACTGAATTTTTCACCTCAATAAGATCCTTCTCCATATACACCTAACCAACCCAGTATACTTTTTGCCTTCCTAGATTGCAGAAATAACCATGTCCATTTGATCTTTGCTTATTCAAGTCCTATATGTTCTTCATATAGCTTTAAAGTGTTAAAAATCAAAGATGTCAATTTGAGAACTAAGGTGCACCTGATCCAGGCCATGGTATTTTCAATTGCCTCATATGGTTGTAAAAGCTGGACAATTAATAAGGAAGACTGGAGAAGAATTTATGCCTTTGAATTGTGGTGTTGGTGAAGAATAGTTACTATACCATGGACTGCCAGAAGAACGAACAAGTCTGACATGGGAGAAGTACAGCCAGAAAGTTCCTTTGAAGCTGGATGGTGAGACTTTGCCTCACATACTTTGGATATGTTATCAGGAGGGACCAATCCCTGGAAAAGGACATCATGCTTGGTAAATTAGACAGTAAGCAAAAAAGAGGAAGACCCTCAATGAGATGGGCTGACAGTGGCTGCAACAACAGCAATGACTGGGCACAAACAAAGCAACGATTGTAAGAATGGCGCAAGACCAGGCAGTGTTTAGCTCTGTTGTACACTGGGTCACTATGAGTCGGAACTGACTCAATGGCACCTAACAACAACAACATATGTTCTTCACAGCCTCAATCAAATCTTCAGTAATGATTTCACCAAACAATCCATTGCACTTTGCTCACTTTCATCTCTGAAACACTGTAACACTCAGATTCTTTACAGTCTTTTTTTACTTTTAGTTATACAATCATACCTGTAGGGCTAAAAGGATCATATGCATTCAGCCTTATGCTTGAATTCCTACCAAGGGCTTGTTCAGATTATGGCTGGATACTCTCACTAATGTTGCTACTTCCTGAAGCAGCTCATTCTAGATTTCCACAGCCCTAACAATTACAAAGGTCTTCCTTACAATCGGTTTATATCTCTCAATATATAGCTTCTAACCATAAGTCACTATTGTACTTTTAGTAAAGAACAATCTAAATCCCTCCTATATGTTCCCAACTTTCTAAGATTTAAAGAAGCTTATCCAGTATCCCTGAAATCTAAGGGTATAATTATACCATATCCCTTTAGCCATTCTGATATCATCAAGTTTACATACTGTCCTGGTAATGATGTACTGCCTTTTGTTATTCTACTATTTCAGAATTGTGTCAGCCACTACCAAGCCCAATTACCTAGAAAATGTCAGCACTTTGATCAAGCCCAGGTACCGAGACACTTTCCACTATATCTCATTCCTTTCTTTCATTTCTTCATGGTACCTAACAAGCTGATCACATATTATGTGTTTAATCATGTTGGCTTTGAAAAATCCCTCTGAAATTAGTTTTCAATGAATTTTTCACTGTAAATTGCTTGTTTCTAAGTATAGATTAATTTTTTCAGAGAACATCCCTTCATTATAATAAATGCAAAGCTACTAGATTTATTTCTCAAAAAGAAATAGTGTTACAGATAGTAAAATCTCTCATAAAAATTAAACATGTTACAAGCAGCCAGGCAATTCATATGACAGTAGAAATAAGCATTGAAAAATGGCATAGCGTGGAGGCATCAAAAAGAACTTTGCAAACAATAACTAGACGGCATTAGAAATAGTCCAGTGATCTATTTCACCAGTTAAGAATTTTGTACTTTCAAATTAGTGCAGTATTTTTTAAATCATGTTCCAGATTTCCACTACTACATAGTGATGTTCACATGCAGCGTAGAAACCAGGCTATGACATTTCCCTGGACAGGAAGAACAGTATGTGGCCAGAAGTTTCAGACAAACCATTTTCGTTGACCCACAGCTGACAACAGTTGGTACTGCTGGGAGGTCAGCCTCTCCCTGGTTTTTTTTTGTGTTTTTTTTTTAAGAGCAATTTGCATCTGATTTTACTAATTTTACTTTCCAATTATTATCCTCAAGTCATTGCTTAAATTATCTGTTGCTCCATAAGGAATGGCATTTCCTTTGGCTGAGAAACTAGCTACATCACACTACATTAGCTGTGATGAGCCTCACCAAGGGCGAAGTGGTGGCTGACTTCCTGTCTTGGCAGGTCCGCTGAGGAGGCACTGTGCCAGCACCCTCAGCGATTACTGACAGATTGGCCCAATTGCCACAGCTTTGATGGCAATCTGCACAGGATTAGCAGTCACACATTAAACAGCCTCATTTCAGTTCACCAAAACAAATGGTGCCACCAAAACCTACCCACGAAATTCATGATTGTCAATAAATCCACGTTGAATTTCTCTGACCATTTCAATGATGCATGCCTGCCAAGCTCAGTAATGATGGATGGAGTCATTAGCATTTTAGTTTCTACACTGAACCTGAAGCCAGAGCATATGGTCTGACAGATGTTCCAGCAAGAAGCTGTATTTGATTTTCCATGTAGGTGTTCACTTATACTGGACCTTCATGAAAGAATACTAATTTTTATGTTACAGTCCATCCCATTTCAACCCTTTCAAATCCTTAAAAGCTAAAAGGTATTTCAATAACAGAACACTCAGAGTATACTTTCTTCTATATTTCAGCTTAGACTGATGATTACAAATTACTTGTGAACCAAATTAAATCACTTCCAATGGAGAAGATGGACAAAAACTGCAGGTGATGTTTGTAGGCTAATGCCAGCTATGGCTTGATTAGTACTGTTAGTAATTTGGTTATTTGATAAATTGTTTCATAAATTCATTTTCCCTTATGTTTTATTGAGGCAAAATGTATTATACAGGGAATTAGACAGATCCTAACTTTTGGCAATTATATAAACCAGAACCCATTGCCACTGAGTTGATTCCAACACAAAGAACCCTACAGGAGCGAGTAGAACTGCCCTGTTGGATTCCCAAGGCTGCAATCTTTACAGAAGCAGACTGTCACATCTTTCTCTTGGGGAGTGGCTGGTGGGTTAGAACCACTGATGATCTCACTAGTAGTTGAGAGCTTTAAGTGTTGCAATACCATGGCTCCTGACAATTGCATATATGCCCATAAAACCAACTCGTCAGTCAAGATATAGAACATTTACACTTATCCTAGAAAGTTCTCCCCCACTCACTTCCAGTCCATTTTCACCATTCACAGGCTGTTCTGATTTCTATCATCACAGATGTTTTGTCTGTTCTGAAACTTAATATAAATGGAATTATGCATTGTACACTCCTTTGTATCCGTCCTCTTTAGCAAAATATAATGTTGCTGAGATTTAGCCATGTTTTTCCATGTGTCAGTAGGATTTTTTTTTTTTAATTCCTGAGGAGCATTCCATTGCTTTAAAACCCAAAACCAAACCTGTTGCTGTTGAGTCGATTACAATTCAAAACGACCTTACAGGACAGAGTAGAACCACCCCATAGGGCTTCCACGGAGTGGCTAGTGGATTTGAACTGCAAAGCTTTTTTGCCTTTTTTTTTTTTTAATTTCTTTACTTTAGATGAAGGTTTACAGGACAAACTTGTTTCTCATTAAACAATTAGTACACATATTGTTTTGTGTGCACTAATTGTTTAATGAGAAACAAGTTTGTCCTGTAAACCTTCATCTAAAGTAGAGTAATTTGAAAAAAAAGAAAAAGAAAGGTTCACAGGACAAACTTGAAGTTGTCAAGGGTTTCATTTTACTTGGATCCACAATCAACAGCCATGGAAGCAGCAGTCAAGAAATCAAAAGGCGCATTGCATTGGGCAAATCTGCTGCAAAGGACCTCTTCAAAGTGTTGAAGAGCAAAGATGTCACCCTGAAGACTAAGGTGCGCCTGACCCAAGCCATGGTATTTTCAATCACATCATATGCATGTGAAAGCTGGACAATGAATAAGGAAGACCGAAGAAGACTTGACGCCTTGGAATTGTGGTGTTGGCAAAGAATATTGAATATGCCATGGACTGCCAAAAGAACGAACAAATCTGTGTTGGAAGAAGTGCAGCCAGAATGCACCTTAGCGGCAAGGATGGTGAGATTGCATCTTACATACTTTGGACATGTTGTCAGGAGGGAGCAGTCCCTGGAGAAGGACATCATGCTTGGCAGAGTATAGGGTCAGCGGAAAAGAGGAAAACCCTCAACAAGTTGGATTGACATAATGGCTGGAACAATCAGCTGAATCATAACAGCAATTGTAAGGATGGCGCAGGACCGGGCCATGTTTTGTTCTGTTGTACATAGGGTCGCTACAAGTCAGAACCGACTCGACAGCACCTAACAACAACAACATTGTTTTGTGACATTGGTTACCAACCTCGCGACATGTCAACACTCTCCCCTTCTCAACCTTGGGTTTCCTATTACCAGCTTTTCTGTCCACTCCTGCCTTTTACTCCTTACCCCTTGCCTGGTGTGCCCCTTTAGTCTTGTTTTGTTTTATGGGCCTGTTTTGTTTTATGGCCGAAGGGTGAACCTCAGGAGTGAGCTTCATTACTGAGCTAAAAGGGTGTCTGGGGGCCATACTCTTGGATGTCCTCCAGTCTCTGTCAGACCCTTAAGTCTGGCCTTTTTTCTTTTAGGTGAGTTAAAATTTTGTTCTTTATTTTTCTCCAGCTCTGTCAGGGCCCTCTATTGTGATCCCTGTCAGAGCAGTCAGTGGTAGAAGCCAGGTACCATCTAGCTGTGCTAGAGAACTGCAGACCTTTTGGTTAGTAGCCAAGCTCTCAACCACTGTGCCACTAGGGCCCTTTTCCATTGCCGTAATGAACCACAAATTGTTTATCCATTGCCCTTTTCACATACATATGGGCTCTTTACAATTATTGGTTATTATGAATAAAGGTGTTACAACTATTCTTTTACAAGTCTTTTTTTGCAGGCACATGCTTTACTGGTTATTATGAACGAGCTGTTATAACCATTCTTATATAAGTCTTTTTGTGGGCACATGTCTTTATATCTCTTGGATAAACACCTAGAAATAGAACTGCTGAGTCATATGTTAGATGATTGCTTATATATTTACTTTTCCTATAATCACTTTATCCATTATTCATATTAATGAGAGTTACAATGAAAAAGGACATGAGTTAATTAAGGGTGATAGAAAAATTTGGAAACAGTGGTGATAGTTGCATATCATGATGAAAACAATGTCACTGAGTTGTACATGCAAAAAATGCTGAAGTGGCAATTTTTTATTACATACAGTCTCACTACACACACACGCACACAAAAAATAAATTAAAAAGGGCATGAAAACTTTTTTAACCCACAGAAATGTATAACTTAATTTTTCTTTTACCTATTAGAAAATTATCGACCCTTCAACAAAATAACTAGACCAATAAGCAACATCATGGTAAATGGAGAAAAGATTTAAGTTGTCAAGGACTTCATTTTACTAGGATCCACAATCAAACCCATGGAAGCAGCAGTCAATAAATCAAAGGATGCATTGCATCAGGCAAAAGACCTCTTTAAAGTGTTGAAAAGCAAAGATATCACCTTGAAGATGCACCTGACCCAAGCACAGTGTTTTCAATGGCCTCATGTTCATGTTAAAGCTAGACAATGAATAAGAAAGACAGAAGAATTGACGCCTTTGAATTGTGGTATTCTCAAAAAATACTGAATATACTATGGATTGCCAAAAGAATGAACAAATCTGTCTTGGAAGAAGTACAACCAGAATGCTCCTTAGAAGCAAGAATGGAGAGACTACATCTTATATACCTTGGACATGTTATCAGAAGAGATCATTCCCTACAGAACGACATTATGCTTGGTAAATTAGAAGGCCAGCAAAAAAGAGGAAGACTGTCAACAAGATGGACTGACAGAGCAGCTGCAACAATGGGCTCAAACATAACGATGATTGTGAGGATGGCGGAAGACCAGACAGTATTTTGTTCTGTTGTACATAGGGTCGATATGAGTTGGAACCAACTAGATGGCACCTAACAATGACATTTATTATTTTAGTATAAATTATACATTAAAATTTAATGTGTGATCTTATTTCCTATTGTGTTTTACCATAAGCCTTGAGTTATGAACAACAAATTCTCTATCATTGGGGGTTTCATAGGAATACAATTAATATGGCTTAGTGTTAAAATTGTTGTGAGAACTAAAAAAATCTGTTCACATGAGAACATTTTGTAAATTATAAAGTGACAAAAAAGTTAAGTATTTATATCTAGAATACATGCTGCTTCACTGAGCTTTCGGATAGAATAGGAATCTTAAAATCTTAAAATTCTCTAAGAATAACAAAATACTTTCTACCCTACATGAATATTCCTTAACCTCATGATTGCACCAATATTCTAGCTTCTTGACAATAAATAGGCTTCTAAAAATGTTCATCCATATACTATCAGTAGCTCATTCAGGATGTAACAGGAGGTCAGTGCAGGTTGTATATTTTGACATTGTCTTCTAAATATGAAAAATAACCTACCTCTAACCAAACCAAAATCCACTGCCATTGAGTCAATTCCAACTCAAAGCAGCCCTATAGGACAGAGTAGAACTGCCCCATAGGGCTTCCAATGCTGTAAATCTTTCCAGAAGAAGACTGCCACATCTTTTTCCCACAGAAGGGCTGGTGGGCTCTAACGAACAACCTTTCGGTTAGCAGCCAAGCACTTAATCACCGTGCCAACAGGTCTCCTCAACATACCTCTAAGACTTTAATTAGATAGTCTGAGATCTTACAGGAAAGGACTCTCCCTAAAGGTATACAGAAGCACCATAACTGATTGCCTTATGACTTATCTTCCTAAGTTAATGCAGGAAATTCATGAAGTACTTGAATTTTTTGCTCCGTTTTTCAATTTACCTAATTTGTATGCTATTTCAAATGACAGACAATAGACAGAATCTATGCTGTACATGTATTTCTACACATAAATTAAGTATCAAATACTATCAGGTATTTTGTTCAGTGCGTTTCATAACAGTTGTAGTGCATCATTTTTTCCATTCAATAAAAAATTGGCAGCTTTGGTAGTTTTTGTTACGTCACTTAATTTTTTTTTTTTTTTTGTGGAAAGGTAAGCTTTATCTCACAGTAACCTGAAAAGAGCAGTCAAAGGCACCACGACTACAAACTGGTAAAAGCAGGCACACAGTTATGTGTTCATTTGGAGAGGTCTCAGTACAGAGTCTCCTCAATTCCTGCTAATTGCCCTATACCTACCCAGGTTGAAACTAAAATGGTAGCATTGAATGTGCCCATTTCAGAAAAAAGGACACCCTGGGTCAACACTGAGGGATCTGCTAAGTTATTAAATGTGTGCATTGACAATGACATTAACTTAGTAGCTTTCTTCAAACGTTTAAAAGACCCAGAAGTTTCATTCATGTTTTAAGCAGCTGAGTTGAAACAACAGTTCACTGACTGAAGTTCAATATTATATAATGGAAGTGATTGAGAGGTCAGAAACGCTGATAGTCATCTTTTATTTCACCTGATTGTGCAAGTTTAACAGCTGCTGTATTATTCCATTACTTCTGTGAGAGGATGTGGTGACCTTTCATGGAGTTGCTTCAAGTACATTCACTCTCAGGACTTTCGGCAGATATTGTAAGCAGTTGTTCTCACATTGAAACTTAATTTAAGAGACCATTTTTTTCCCTCATACAAAAAAAATAACATAAAAACTTTCCATTCTTCCATCAAATAACAGAAAGTGATAAAGGCAACGTTTCAGGACATCCAAAATAATCTAAAGACCTAGATCAGCATTTATAGCTGGAAGAGGTTTCAGTGTTTATCCAAGATCTTCCCTTTATAGATAAGGAAACTGAAGCCCAGAACAGTTAAATGAATTCTCCAAGCAAATGCAATTAACTAGAAGGAGGGTGAGAATTAAGGACTGGTCCTCCTAATTTCTACGCCATTGCTCTACACCAAGATGATGTGACACCCATTTGTGTGGGTTGGCTGGTAAATTCATGTTGGAACAAGAATTCTTCCTGCTTTATTGTTTTACCACTTTGAGCAAAAGATGGATACTTTTTTTTAAGTCACATTTAATTGAATACCACCAGGCAATGAATGAAAAAACAATTTATATATATATATATATATATATATATACACATATACACAATACATATATATATATTTATATATATGCAAATGAGTCTTTTCTGATTCATCTTTAAATGGAACTGTTATTTTAAAAATTTAATTTTCAAACATCCCTGAACTAAGAAATTGATAGCTTTCAATCTTTTTTGAACACTAAGAAGAATAATTTAAGAGAAGAAGTTAAGGTATTTTATGTGGTATGACTTAAAAAGGTATAGCAGCTTTTGAATTACTGAGGTAAATACGTAAACAGCAGAGAAACTGACAATGTCAAAGTGGAAGTCAAAGTCAAACAGAAGTACACAAGTTCACCTTCCTGTGGCAAGTGCAAAGAGACAGAAGGGGAGAAACGGAAAGCAGAATATTGTTCTCACAAAATATTTTCTCTCTCATCTTTGCACAAAAAAAAGAACAGGAGGAAGATTTCAAGAAATCATGATGAAATGAGCCAATCCTCAAAGCAGTAAACAAACGAAGAGCAGTATTTTGACTGCAACCCACTCAGAGCAGCAGGGTCTAGGGAAGTCTTTGTTTTCACAAGGCAGCTGGTGTCTGAGGATACAAAACCCTTTTTCTTTCAAGGTCACATTAAATCGTGGGGCATAAAACTGAGGGCACATTGCAGAGCCTCTGGTTCTCCAAGACAGGACTATACAGATCACAAGTAAAGTCAAGTGACAACTAACGTTACCAACTAAGTAAAAAAATTATTAGTAAATATTTTTAGTAAAAACATGTCTTAACAAACATATTTTCAAAGTTAATTACTTGTTTAGGCTGGAAAGAGAAGGAAAGGGAGAAAGAGAGAGAGAGGCAATGCCTTGATTTTTAGCTTATAAACAGCTTGTGAGTTATATAATACACTATCCAGGAAAGAAATAATTGTCTTATATTTCAGTACATGTAGGTGAAATTAGCATAATCACTAATTAAAAAGGACCTCATTTCCTTTTCACATTTGGGCACTATCTTAGTTATCTAGTGCTGCTATAACAGAAATTTATTTTCTTATAGTTTAAACCAGTGGCTGTCAAGTCGATTCGGACTCATAGTGACCCTATAGGACAGACTAGAACTTCCCCACAGGGTTTCCAAGACTGCAGGAAGCAGACTGCCACATCCTTCTTCCGTAGAGTGGATGGTGGCTTCAAACCACTGACCTTTCAATTTGCAACTGACCGCTTAACCATTGTACCACCAGGACTCCTCTCCTCACAGTTTAGGAGGCTAGAAGTCCGAACTCAGGGCACCAGCTCTAGGGGAAGGCTTTCTTATTGTGTCAGCTCTGGGGGGAAGGTCCTTGTCTCTCCTCAGGTTCTGGACAAAAGCTTGGTTCCTTGGAGATCATTATGTGTTATTGCATCTACGTTTCCCCATCTCTATGTCTAATCTGCTCTTTTTATATTTCAAAGGTGATTAGTTTAAACACACCCTACACTGATATGGCTTCTTGACATAATAAAGAAAACCCATTCCCAACTGGGATTATATTCACAGGTCTAGGTATTAGGATTTACAATACATATTTTGGGGGATCACAATTCAATCCATAACAGGCACAAAAGATGGTACTCTGATAACTGCAAATCAAATAAATCATAAAAATAGTGATAATTCGATATATATGAAACACATCTGTGAAGACATTCAATTGGATTGCTGTGGGAATTAGATGGACTAATGCAACCAGCACATGTATAACACCTAGGATAATATTAGTCTCTACAGTAGGTATGGTTTCAATAATCATTTAATATAATCATTACCCCAACCACCTGCAAGCTAGTGATTACGCCCAACATTAATGTTAGCTCTCTAAAGATACAGTAAAATAAATCATGATGTGTATTTTCAAGAAGCTAAGCTAATTTTCTTCTCGGTCTCCACTGGCATCCTCAGGAATTTAAAAGTCTAACTAATTAAATCACTTTCCTCGTTCTGAGGCAGAGAAGGACCCCCCGCCAAAAAGTTACTCAAAGAATATTATTACTTACATATTATCTATATCATCTAGCTTCAAATATTTAGCTCATAGAGGTTCAGCCTCCTAGGCTTAGAATTGTTCTCAGCCCTTAGCATTCCCTTTCCCTCAATATTGCTATACATACTTACTGTACATTCTCTTAAGGCATGGAGTATTCCTTAGGCTACTGTTTTCTCTCTGATTCCTTTTAAGATCTTTATTTATATGCACCATTCACATTTGACCAACATGTATGTTAAATATCAATTAATTAAATACATATTTATTGAGGACTTGATAAATACAAGGCAAATATATTGACCTCAGATCTGTGGTTAAACCTCATACACAAGAGTTCTGAACACTTTAATTGACTCACTAACAATTCACATTTCCTGAAATACTCCTAAGGGTTTCTTAAAATACTTAAAAAAGAAAAAAATTTCAGAGTTTTATAACACTTCCTACTTAAGTATTATGTTCTTATAAATTCAGTACTCAAAATATTATTAACTAAGAAAAAATTTTTCATTTTTTACCCTATTGCCAATGGATTTAGAGAAATAATTTTTATAGCTTGTACATAACAATATTAGAGAATCATTAGGTTCCACTGTAGATTAACATAAATACTTATTATATGTACACATATTTTTATTCATATTCCCAAAAGGAAATTTCTGACATGACTCTGCAGTCAATTAAATCCACCCGAAAGACAATCTGTTCCACGTTTCCGTGTATACACACACACACACACACACACACAGTAGAATGAGACCGAAAACAGTGGTGTAAATTTTCTTTAAATCAAATGTACCCTTTAGCTCAGCTGCCACCTTGGCCTTACCTGCAGCCATAACTTGTTATGCACAGCATCTCTCCCTGTAGCGATACACTGAAATGTAGCATTCTGACCTGCATTGACCTCTACATCTCCCAGTCGAAGGAAATGGGGAGATTTATCTGTGAACACAGAAAAAAAAATTTTTTTTTCCACACGAAGAAAACGTACCATGCTATTTTCCCAACAGAATAATGCTTTTAATACTTTTATGACTAATATCATATGGAAGAAAATTGAGTTTTCTTCATGCAAGGAAACACCATTTTCTCTCTCCCTCTCACAGTTTTCTTTTCTCAATAGCTCTATTACTTATTTCCCCATAGCTGCTAGAGCATAGCTCTATACACAGTGAGCACTCAATAATTACCACCAATTGATTTGCATAGCATGTTGCATATGGGTGATGATAAAACAATTACAAACCAAAGCAAGCAAAAGCAATTAAACAGGCACAAATCCGAACATAATATATAAATATAATATATTTATATAAATATAATGAAAACATACCTAAAATAATGACAGGTGCATGGCCATTGAACAATTTAGCTATAATTTAGGCAGCTAGATCTTTTTTTGTAAATTTCAATAGTTGTAATCCTATTTCTAAGAACAAGGAACTATTTTCATTTCCCTCAAATATAATATCAGCTTAACTGTTGTTAAAACTACTTCCTATGCCTTTCTAACCCTAGGAAAGTTATCCAAAAGAAGTATTACACCAGCAAAACGTGATGACTGCAATTGGAAACTCTGGTGGTGTAGTGGTTAAGAGCTACAGCTGCTAATCAAAAGACTGGCAGTTCAAATCCCCCCAGCGCTCCTTGGAAACTCTATGGGGCACTCCTACTCTGCCCTATAGGGTCACTATCGGAATCCACTCGAGGGCAACAGGTTTTTTCCGGCAGTAAAAATGTATGTAAATTATACGATTGTCAAGCAAATCTCTCCAATTACCTTTCAAAATTGGAGTCTCATTCATGTTTTGCACTGAGAGGATATTTAAACAAGAAAAGCTAAACCTCAGAGAGTAAAAGAAAAGTGCCTGGAGGTCTGTATCACACTGACCACTATTAACATGCACAAATGATATTTTCCTGTTTACTCATAAAAGCCTTTCTTTTATATAACTTCTATCTTTCAAGAGATGAAAATGAAATGTAGATAGAAACACAATTCTCTTTTATTAACTGATTGAAAGAACCCAGAAAACCCATTTGAACATTGAGTGAAAGGGTTTTGTTCTTTTTTTTTCTTAGAAAATACCACATGCAATGTATCCTTTGGCCCTCTGGAGCTACATCTTTCTCTGCTTCGAAAAAAGAAATGCTGTGCTAGAGCAGGAGCTACAACAATGGCTCTTTAAGAACGATAGCATCAGCCTCACCTGGGAACTTGTTAGAAAAACCAGTTCCAAGGAATGACTCCAACTCATGGCGACCCCATGTGTTTCAAAGTAGAATTGTGTTCCATAGGGTTTTCAATGGCTGATTTTTCCGAAGTAGGAAGTAGATGCCTCTGGGAGGACCAGAACCTCCAATCTTTTGGTTAGAAGCTGAGTGTGTTAATTCTTTGCTCTACCCAGTGACTGAGGGAACTTGTTAGAAATGCAATTTCTCTGCCCCATCCCAGACTGCGAATCAGAATTGGTGGAGGGGCCAAGCAATCTGCAAATTCCCATGCCATCTAGGTGATTCTGATACATGCTGGAGTTTGAAAACCACTCAGCAGGAGCATAGTGCTTGTCCTTCACAAGCTGTTCCCTGTCCATGCTGCTTGCAATGCAGAGGCATGTCTGCCAGGAAGGATTACTGAAGAGATTATCCAGGATTCAAGGGCCCTATAAAACGCTGTTGTTGAGAGATGTGGCTAAAGTTTGAGTTTCCGCCAGTTGTTTTATGCTTGAATCTAATGAATGAATGCAACAATTGTTTTTTAGGGAATGTAATATTTAATATAAACAAAACAAATTTAGTCATGCCATCTGAAGCCTAACCAACATGCATCTAAGGGCGTAACGTAACTAAGTGGTTAGTAATCTGTGTTTCTTATTTTGGTTGTTTTCTCTCTCTTTTTTGTTAAATATGTATTATGAGAGGTTTATAATGACATTTAAAAAAAAAAAAAGTTTTAAGGTTTGGAATAAAGTGAGCTATTTCTTTCTCTTGATATCACCCCAAACCTCAGCTTAGCAGATAAATTTAGAGCGGCTTCTTTAAATGTTCCTTTCAGTTGAACTCTGATTCATTATTCGTCTTTGCTTTCCTAGGACAAATTAGTAATACTAAAAAAACTGAACAAGTCCTACATAGAACTACATTGACATCATACTAGTCCTTGGTAATTAAATAATTTAAGAGACCTTTTTTACATGTACAAATAAGTTACTAGTCTAAAAAATATTTGATTTAGAAAAAAAAAAAACAATAGTAATATTTCAGTGTTTTCTAAAGCTTAAAAGCTGAAACTGAACAGAAGGCTAAGGGTAACAACAACAAAAGGGACAGCAATGACCAAGTGATGAACAATCAACAGTCACCGTCAATATAAGACAGGTGTTGCAAGGACATACAAAAGTACAATTCTTAATCACAACCTACCACAAGGATAACTCAGGACT
Organism: Loxodonta africana; assembly: GCF_030014295.1. Taxonomy (NCBI): domain Eukaryota; kingdom Metazoa; phylum Chordata; class Mammalia; order Proboscidea; family Elephantidae; genus Loxodonta; species Loxodonta africana. The sequence goes on from NC_087342.1 coordinate 194,678,349, forward strand.
TGTATGTCATCAATGGCAATATAGCCGCTTCTCACTCCTGAGACTTCAGCTTCAAATATTACCTGTCAGGAGGAAAGAGAAGACATTTACAACAATCATTTATAAGGAATTTCCACAGTGGAAGGACAATAGCTATAGCTCACTTAAGAAAATTAAATTTGATTTTTTCTCCTGTAAGGATTAAAGTTTATTTTGTAGTGTAATTTCCTAAGTCTTGTCACAAGGAAACAGAAATATCTGAAGAGCAATTAAATTACTAAGGTCAAGGAGCAATCATAATTTTTTTTTAAAGCAACTAGTATTAAATGTCTTTAGCTTCCCGAAGAAGCAATATATAGGCAGAATGAATAGACATATACAGCAAATCAGATGACTCTCAAAGTAAATTTTCTCCTATCCACTTCTCACATTTTTATTATTTATTTAACATGCACTGATCACCTACTATGTGCCAAACTGTATGTTAACCACTGAAGACATGAAATAAATAAAGAACTAATCAGAGCTTTTAAATAGCTGAAGTATCAAAGATGAAAGTCAACAAACAGATTAGTGTCTTTCTAGGAAAAAACATATACACCATATATATACAATATATACTGTAATACAACACAGATGAATATTTAGGGAATAAATGAAGTAATTTGTATGGTCACAAAGTCTCAAAAAGGAAAACATAAGATTAAAGAGTTAAGCATGAATGCCACAGGAATGAAGTCAGGAGTACATTCTGTCAACATTTCCAAATCAATAAATGCCAAGCCCTCAAAAAAGAAAGAAAAAAACAAATCCTTGTTCAAATTCAAGCTTCTCTTATAGACTTTTGTTGTTATAGTCAATACCAGAACTTCTCATGGCCTCTGTTTTAATACTGTGTGCTATAACTTTCCAAGAGAATGATTTAGCATGCAGCATTTCAAAGTTTTATTTGACTAGGGGCTTGTTAGTTCATGAAGATAAACAGAGTATTGTTGGACTGAGCATTTTGCGAGGCGTTTTAGGAATTGCAATAGAAGTTGATATTTAAAGTAGGAGTACAATATAATCAAATCTGTCGATTAGAAAGACGTTTGGCTGTAAGGATGGTTTAAATAAGATAGACTGGAAATGGACAGGTAATCTAGTAACAGTAGGAATGGAGAGATGAAAAAAAGAAAAGAAAATGAAAATAATGCTAAGGAAGTAGTCAATACAGAAATTAAAATGCAAACCCTTTGTTGTTGAGTCAATTCCAACTCATAGGGAACTTACTTACTGACTCCTTAATTCTGGGGAATGAGGAAGTGATATGTAGGACAACTCTCTGATTTCTGGCTTGGACCACCAGACAGGCAATACTGTCATTAGCCAGGATTAGGAACATAGAGGTACCCATTTGGGGAAGAAGATAACTAAGTAAGTTTAGGACATTTCAAATTTGATTTGCCTATGATACATACAGGGGTAAATGCTTAGAAGATAATTACACATATATGGAAGAAAAGAGATGGACAAAAAAACAAAACCATAGATTTGGAAATCAGCACCATGAAAGCGAGTAAGATATAGATTTGGAGTTTACCTGATGGGGGTGAATAAGATAGCCTCAAAAGAGAGAGATACTGAAAATGAAAGGCCAAGACTGAAAAGACAGCAAGAGAAAATAAAGCCAAAAAAGTATGGTTAAGACGTAATGGTCAAAGAAAGAAGTGCCAGTAGAGTGGCAAGTCAAGAGAGAAGTTTAAGAAGATAGAGGATTTTGCTCCCAGGTAGGGTGTCCCAGTTGAGGCATGTCTACACTCACACTAAAATAATTAGGAAAAAGTCTGGTAAATTACAGACCATAACTTTAAAACATCAGTGGTATCTAGATGATCACACACATTTTAGGAAGAAGGGAGAGTCTCCAACGTGACCTGAAAATCACCAGCCATTTTCAGTTCCCATGGGTATATTTGCCAATTTTGGAATTAGGCTGTGGTTCTGCTTGGCAGAGATTCAGGGCCTCTGATGGGAGAAAATGAAAACAGTGAAGCTTGTTGCAATTGTGCAGAAATAGAACAATAAATTGGAAATTTGGGAGGATGGATTAAAAAGAAATTGTAGACCATAGTAAACCAAAAAATCCAAACCCATTGCTGTTAAGTTTATTTTGACTCATAGCTACTCTATAGGACAGAGTAGAACTGCCCCACAGGGTTTCCAAGGCTATAAATCTTTACAGAAGCCAACTGCCACATCTTTCTCCTGCGGAGTAGCTAGTGGGTTTGAACTGCCAACCTTCTGGTTAGCAGTCAAGCACTTCAACCACTGTGCCACCAGGATTCCTGCAGACCAAGGTAAATAATATCAAATATAGGAGAGAGATCAAGAAAAACTAAAATAAAAAAGTACCAATCAGAGTTAGCCATTAAGTTAGCCATTTCTGGTAACCTCTGCAGGAACAGTTTTACTATGTATTTGATGGGCAGAAGCTTGACTGAATGGACTGATAATAAGTAACATTTATTGAACACGCAGTGCATACAAGAGGCTCTTCTAAGCTAGCACGCACATTCAAGCTCACTTTTGCGTGCACTGTTTTTGTTATTCTGTCTATATATATACACACATAAACACATTTAATCCTCACTAAGATCATAGGGTAGGTATTACTTATATCCTTATTTTAACAAAATATTACACAACTTGACCAAGGTCTAAACAACTAACGAGTAGTAGAGCCAGGACTGGAACCCAGGCATTCTGCCACCAGGCATTCTGCCTCTAGACGTATTCATCACTCACTGCCTCTCAAGATAAAGAAACAAAGTGAGAGTATTTTTAATAGTCTTGAAAATTAAAGTCATTGTTAATAGCACACTGATTAAATCTTATATGGGATAAACCGCAATATCTATGAGCGTTAAACTACTCCCAATCTCATAGGATACTCTCACATCCACCCCAAAGCCTCCAACAGTGGGACAGAGTAGGATGGGGTGGCTCATCTCCCTTCCACTCACATCCATCATAACCTTCTCTTGTGTTACTGCTTTTCTATTTCAAGGTTGCCCTTTACGACTGTTGATTTCATTGCCGTAAATTTAATCCAAGAAGGAGGAGGACAGGGTCTGTGTGGGAAGAGAAATGCTTCACTATGAAAGGATGGATAATCACTGAACACAAAAGTGTGTGTGTGTGTGACATATTTTATACATGGATTCAGTACGAATGCACAATTGTCATGGCACTTTCTAAATACTGGAACAAGAGCTTGGCAAAAATTGGAGAAGAGAATCAAATATTTTAAATAACATATCTCTTGAGTCAACTGTGGTATAGGACACTTTCCTGGAGGTGAGAAAGGTTGAATTTGACTCCCTACTTTCCTGTTTACAAATTCCCCAGCAAATCATATCACCTTTAAGAGCCTAGTTGCAACTCCAGAAAATACAAACAGTTTTTATTATAAAGTTTTATATGGATTAAATGGTAGCACATGTAAAAGCACTATATAAGCCAAATGGTATAGTTATTAACATTGCTACTATGTGAAATTTGTATAAATATATCCCAGAAAAATAATTCTTATTTGCGCTGGTCATTGAAAGGGAAGGTATAGAAAGAAAAAGTGAAAAAACCATATTGAAAAAAAAATGACGTTCTTATGGACAAATCATACAGCTGTATAATTAATCATTGTTAGTTATTTTCTTTCAATTTTGTTGTAATCAGCATTTGTTAAATTATTTTTACTTCTAAGTATATCTTAGTTTTACTTGCTCGAACTGTTTAACTTCCTTTGTTTCACGTAGGTGGTAAATTTAAACAAGATTACTGCACCCCGGGGAAAAATCTTCTTATTTCCATTGTGCTTCATTCACGACAATAAACTTACGTCTTTATTTAAAAGGAGGCAAAAGCATTGTTTTTTCATTAAAGGGTGGGAAAAACTGCTTCTCTTTTTATATAGTGACCTCATTTTCCTAGCTAAGGGCTGGCTTTACCTCATTAACGAAAGCTAGAGGAAATTTCTAAGATCAAATTCCTTTACCGCTAAAGATCTAATCAGCTTTATCACTTCAACAGAGCCCTCACCTTGTAAAGGTCTCTGTCCAGTCAGGAGAAACAAATCTCAATAGCATAATTATGCAAAGCTTGCCTGAGCTAATGTTCAGGTCATATCTAATGCTTGGTGTCAAGTAGTCACCCACCGCTTCCCAGAAGAAGACAGCAATGGAAGCCATACCAGCTGTCAACATTAACCGATCCAGGAGGCCAGCCTGAGAGCAGAATGAATGGGCTCTGCTTTTCATGCTATTTTCACTTCACTCTATTACCTGAAATAGTGAAGATGATGATTCTAATCAAATATGTGCTACTCCAGCAACATTCTTGGATTACTAACTAAGTGGAGTAAAGTTAAATTAAAGTAGAAAAAAAAAAATTGCAGGCCCTAAGAAACAAGGACAACTTTATTCTCTGGTAAAACTAAACTAAATACACATCTGCAGAGGAATACTAAACATATTGAAAATCTGAGCTAGATGTCAATAAGCCTGGGATCTAATTCTTGGTTTGCTATTACAGGTAACACAATCAATTTATTTAAACTATGTCTTTCTGCCTAATCTGGGCAATACTGGCCTCATCTATACCCGTATGTCTGTTTTTCATACTGTGGGGGCTTGCGTGTTGCTGTGATGCTAGAAGCTATTCCATCTGTATTCAGAGGCCAGCAGGGTCACCTATGGTGGACCTAATTCAGCTGAGCTTCCAGACTAAGGCAGAGTAGGAGGATGGACCCGGCAGCCTACTTCTGAAAAGAATTAGCCAGTGAAAATGTTATAAATAGAAGCAAAACATTGTCTGATATAGTACAGAAAGATGAGCCCCCCCCGGTTGGAAGGCACTCAAAAGATGACTGGGGAAGGGCTGCCTCCTCAAAGTAGAAAAAAAAAGTAGAGTCAACTTTAATTACATGGATAGAGTATTGTTTCCAGGACCTTCATTTGCTGATGTGGCACAACTCAAAATGAGAAGAAACAGCTGTAAACATCCATTAATAATCAGAATGTGGAACGTATGAAGTATGAATCTAGGAAAACTGGACATCGTCAAAAATGAAATGGAACTCATAAAGATCGATATCTCGATATCCCAGGCATTAGTGAGCTGAAATGGACTGGTATTGGCCATTTTGAATTGGACAATCCTATTTTTTTATGGCCTACTATGTCAGGAATGACAACCTGAAGAGGGACGGTGTTGTATTTATCGTCAAAAAGAACATTTCAAGGTCTATCCTGAAGTACAATGCTGCTAGTGATAGGACAGTATCCATACGCCTATGGGGATGACCAGTTAATATGACTATTACTCAAATTTATGCACAAAAAGCTAAGGCAAAAGATAAAAAATTGAACATTTTTACCAAATTCTGCAGTCTGAAATTGACTGAACATGCAATCATGGTGCACTGATAATTACTGGTGATTGGAATGTGAAAGTTGGAAACAAATAAGAAGGTTCGATACTTGAAATATATGGCCTTGGTGATAGAAATGATGTTGGAGATCATCCTTTTTGCAAACCAAAGACTTCTTCATTGCAGATACCTTTTTTCACCAACACAAATAGCAACTGTACACACAAACCTCGCCAGATGGAATACACAGGAATCAAATCAACTACATCTGTGGAAAGACAGGATGGAAAAGCTCAGAATAAGGCCAAGGGCCGACAGTGAAACAGACCATCAATTGCTCATATGCACATTCAAGATGAAACCAAAGAAAATTAGAACATGTCCACGAGATCCAAAGTACGACTTTGAGCATATCCCACCTGAATTTAGAGACCATCTCAAGAATAGATTTGATGCATTGAACACTAATGACCAAAGACCAGATGAGCTGTGAAATGACATCAAGGACATCATACATAAAGAAAGCAAGAAGTCATTAAAAAGACAGGAAAGAAGGAAAAGGCCAAAATGGATGTCAGAAGAGACTCTGAAACTTGCTCATGAACATCGAGTAGCTAAAGCAAAAGGAAGAAATAATGAAGTAAAAGAACTGAACATGAGATTTCAAATGGTGGCTAGAGAAGACAAAGTAAGGTATTATAATGACATGTGCAAAGAGCTAGAGATAGAAAACCAAAGAGGAAGAACACGCTTGGCATTTCTTAAGCTGAAAGAATTGAAGAAGAAATTCAAGCCTCAAGTTGCAGCCGTTAAGGATTCTACAAAGAAATATTAAACGATGCAGGAAGCATCAAAAGAAGATGGAAAGGTAAAAAAAACAGAGTTATTATACCCAAAAAAATTGGTCGACATTCAAAAATTTCAGGAGGTAGTATATGATCAGGAACCAATGGTGCTGAAGGAAGAAATTCAAGCTGCACTGAAGCCATGGGCAAAAAACAAGGCTCCAGGAATTGATGGAATATCAACTGAGATGTTTCAACAAACAGATGCACAGCTGGAGGTGCTCGCTCATCTATGCCAAGAAATTTGTAAGACAGCTACCTGGCCAACCAACTGAAAGATATCCATATTTATGCCTATTCCCAAGAAAGGTGGTCCAACTGAATGCAGAAATTATCAAACAATATCATTAATTATAACACGCAAGTAAAATTTTGCCAAAGTCATTCAAAAGGGATTGCAACAGTATATCAACAGGGAACTGCCAGAAATTCAAGCCGGATTCAGGAGAGGATATGAACCAGGGACATCATTGCTGATGTCAGATGGATCCTGGCTCAAAGCAGAGAATACCGGAAAGATGTTTACCTGTGTTTTATTGACTATGCAAAGACATTCAACTGTGTCGATCATAACAAATTATGGATAACACTGAAAAGAATGAGAATTCCAGCACTCAACTGTGCTCATGAGAAAACTGTACACAGATCAAGAGGCAGTCATTCAAACAGAACAAGGGGATACTGCGTGGTTTAAAGGCAAGAAAGGTGTATGTCAGTGTTGTATCCTTTCACCATACATTTTCAATCTGTATGCTGAGCAAACAATCTGAGAAGCCGGATTCTTTGAAGAAGAATGGGGCATCAAGATTGGAGGGAGACTCAATAACAACCTGCGTTATGCAGATGACACAGCCTTGCTTGCCCAAAGCGAAGAGGACTTGAACATTTACTGATGAAGATCAAAGACTACAGCCTTCAGTATGGATTATACCTCAATTTAAAATTAAAAAAAAAAAAAAAAATTTTTTTTTTTTTTATAAAGAATACAAAAATCCTCACAACTGGACCAATAAGCAACATTATAATAAACATAGATAAGACAGAAGTTGTCAAGAATTTCATTTTACTTGGATCCACAATCAACACCCATGCAAGTAGCAGTCAAGAAATCAAAAGGTGCATTGCACTGGGCAAATCTGCTGCAAAGGACCTCTTTCAAGTGTTGAAAACTAAAGACATCCCCTTGAAGACTAAAGTGCATCGGACCCAAGTCATGGTGTTTTCATAGCCTCATACGCATGCTAAAGCTGGGTAATGAATAAGAAAGACTGAAGATTGACACCTTTGAATTGTGGTTTTGGCAAAGAATACTGAATATACTATGGACTGCCAAGGAACTAACCAATCTGTCTTGGAAGAAGTACAACCAGAATGTTCCTTAGAAGCAAATATGGTGAGACTATATTCCACATGCTTTGGATGTGTTATCAGGAGGGGTCAGTCCTTGGAGAAGTACATAATGCTTGGTAAAGTAAAGGGTCATGGAAAAAGAGGAAGACCCTCAATGAGATGGACTGACACACTGGCTGCAACAATGGGCTCAACCATATAGATTGCGAAGATGGCACAGGGTCCTGCCATGTTTCATTCTGTTGTACATAAGGTCACTATGAGTCAGAACTGAATCGATGGCACCTAACAACAACAACGATATCATGTTTGTCATGAAGATTAAAGATACATGTCAAATGATTGAATGACACGTGAAATACCATAATAGAAAATATGGCGATATTGAAAAAAATTTTAATTGCCCTTAATTTTCTTTACAGTATAGCACAGTGTTAAGAATCGAGGCTCTAACATCAGATATTTATTTAGTTCATACTCTTTAACTGTGTGAGCGTGGGTAAGTTATGTAAAATTTTCTAAATTTTGGTTTTTTTCTTTAATAAAAGAAACAATTAGTATCCACTTCAGGATCTCAGGGAGGATCAAATGAGATATGCACATGAAACCTTTACCATAGTGCCTGGTACACAGGGAGTGCTCTACACTGAGAAGTGGCACTGCTGCCACCTCGGAAATAAAACATCCACAAAGGACACGTGTAAAATAAAATTTCTTTCCATTCCCTTCTACTCTTTCCCATCAAAAAATAACTCTCACACCCAACTGGTGAAAAAAAATAGAATAAGGTGATAAAACCTACTTAAATTGGTGTTTTTGTGATTTGAATGGTTAAACACTGAGTTTTGCTAATGCAGAGTTAAAGGTAAATTACACATTTGCTTTCAAAGAATGAGTGTTCCAAAATGAATACACGCTTCTAAATACCTACGTCCAAATTTAGATAATGAATAAAATAACCATTTCTAACATAGACAAAGATGACTAAGGCTACAGATTCAAACATATCAGTGCTAATTTAAAAGCACATACATCTATATCCCTCTATACAAAGTGAGGCCTCAAAGTTAGGAAATGTGACTAACTCAACTTTGTGCCTACGAAGCTTATTCATAAAGCGGATATTCAACAGACTTTAGATGAACAACAACAGAAAAAGTGTGTGTATATATGTGTGCATATATATACACATTTATTTATATTTATGTACATATTTAAATATAATTAACTTCTCTTTGTGATATGAACTTAAAATATAGTTTCTCAAGGATTTGATCTAAAAAAAAAGGCCTTCTTTTATTCCCCCTCTCCCCCCAGCCATACTTTCTACCCTGCAGGATAGAGCAAGATGAGCCTGCAAGGAAGAAAGAGGGGACCGAGGGGAAAAAGTGTACAGAGATGTATAAGAGAAATTGGAGGTATAAAAGCCAATAAAAGATAATATTTGAAGGACTAAATGCTATTTAAACATCGAATAAAATGGAGACTCAAAATACCCCTAATTTGTGCCAATAAAATTATGAATGACAAAAGGATGAACCATTTACATGGAACAAGAGGAGTAGAAAACATACTGGATGGTGAAGGGAAGGAGACGTGGAGATAAACATAAAACATCCCTACAGGAAACTTGCCTGAATGGGTGGAGAGAAATTTGACTAAAGATGGAGGAGATTAAGGGAAACAGTTAAACATGTTTAGATGTTGATGAAGATGATTCCATTTGACAGGGGATGTTGAAGTGTACATGAGAGAGCAAAATGATAACCGTTAGCGTGAGATGGGATAGGATAGGATCCAAATTAGACAGCAAAGGGCTCTGCCTTTTTAAGTAGCATGAGAGAAAAAAAAAAGAACATATGAAGGGGTAGGAAATTTTGCAGGATTGGTAGACAAGGGATTTTTTGTTTTATGGCCTCAATTTTCTCAGCTATATATAAGGAATGGGCTGGTAAAATAGGGAGTAGGTGGTGTTAGAGATAATGGAATGAAGAGGAAAGGAGATGAGAATGTGAAAGGATATTAAAAAATATATATATGCTAGGGTTTCCATTCCCAGGAGTATTGTGGGCCCACTTAAAGTTAGTGATCAGGGATTCATAGTAAACCCAACCTACCATATTGTGTGATATTTTTAAAGCATTTGTTTAAATTTAAGTTCAGAAAAAGTGCATAGAAGAAAAGAAGCAAAGGAGCTTACGGAAATGGCAAAAGTATAACAAAAGTGATCACAAAAATGATCATCACATTTTGATGTAAGGATCAAGTTGATGAATCAGGAAAAGGCATATGTATGGACTGGGGCTTTCCATGAGGTTGCTAAATAATTTCAGGTACGAGTAAAAGGTGTAAACTGGATGGAGACGTGTTGTGGTTAGAAAGTGAGATGCTTAAATGTAAATATATGATAACTTTAAGCTATTACAATATCCATTTAACCAAGGCAGTGGGTTGCTGAGGTAAAAAGAGGAAGGCTATTTCTGGAGGCAAAAGGTGAAGGAACTACCATTGGAATTTCCACAAAGACAATGAAGTCTTCAGGATGATGTTGGGCCTTAGGAGTGAAGGGAACCACCCTAAATGATGCAAGTACCAAAATTTACGATGAATAAAAGAAAATGGTTCATAGTTCTGTGGAATAACAAGCGCGGCTGCATGGCAGAAAGTAAAGTAACTAAAATGGACAGAGATGTTTTCTCTCCACTGACCTGATTCTAAGTTATATAGGAACTAACACCTGCTATTTTAGAGGTTGTATAAGTGTCCTCAGGCTAGTCACAAAGAAATTGCAAATACAATTTTATAATTAATTGTATAAATAAATTGTTGATGTTTATCTCCCCCACTAAAATTTAAGCTTATTGAGGGTAGCGACTAGATTTGTATAATTCCCTATTCCATCATGAATTCCGAGAACCCCAAGGGCTGGAAAGCATTTCAATATATATTGGAGAAGACGACAGTGATAATACTAGCAGATTCTAGTTAATAGGCTTGTCTCAAGGGGTAAAATGGGATATGGTATTTAGTTCATTTTTACCTAACTTGTAAAACTGTGTTGACATAATAAAATGAGTCTCCCTTGAGAAAGTTCCAGATAATTTTCTCGAGCCAATTTAGAAATCATGAAAACATAATTACTTCCCTTGAATGTTTAAATAACGCTGTGAGGCCTAGTTTCTACTGATAGGCCCCAGAAGATCTAAATAGGACAAGTCAAACATCTATGTGAAAATGTCAAAATTTAGAATCCAGTCTCTTCCTGTTCACACTCAAACATTAATATACACAAAGCTGGCAGGTGACAAAAGAGACCAACACATAGCCCATGGTCTCTGTCAGCCACTACAGCTCCTCTCACAGGCATTGCCAATTTGAAATTCTGCTTTTTCAACTAAGGATTAGCTGAAAGTGTCAGAGAAAAAGAGCTCTCCGCGTCAGATCCCGCATGTCGGGCTGGTTTGCCTACTGATTCGTGTAATAGTTCACTTCTGAGAGTCTAAAGTTTAAAAGTGCCTTTAGTAATGGCCTTGGAGCTCTCTAAAACTAAGAACTTCTTAACAGTCTTTGGCTACTGGTTGCTTGTTTATTTAGTTCCGGAATGACTTACACACCTGCAATCGCAAAAGGTACGCAGATAAAATAGTCAAGCAAGGGAAATGCTGTTATATTTTTTAGCATGAAAGCTGCTTGAAGGAGAAAGGCAAGGGAAGGGAGGGGGTGAGAAAAGAGAACTGTTTCTAATTATATGCCAACTAAATATGGAAGGCAGTTAAAACATATAATCAAGCCCTAATCAATTCTTCATCTAAAATCCTTTCAAATTTCAGATTTTAGCTATCCTTAGCATCTCCAAGACTTGTAGCTACATATTAGATTTCCTGGGTCATGGGAATGCTCAGTTAAACTGTTATACATGAGATCTTGGCCCAAAACGTTCCTACAGATGTCCTTCAACTGTATCCCTTCAACTACCTCAGGCAGAACTGATTCTAAAATGGAATTCAAAATCACTTATTTCCCTTAAGATGCCCTAGGACTAACTATGGCTAGTTCTTTAAAAGGACCATTCCTGTCCAGACTTCACAATCTACAGAGATTCCAAAACCAGTATTCTTTTTACCTGAATACATTCAGACTTTCAATAATTACAGAATCTGCCACTTCAGCAGGAGCTGCTGCATTTTTTTAGATATCCTTTCTCTCCCTCTCCCTCATTTATGTAAGGAGCCTGGGTGGCACGAGTAGTTTGTGATTAGCTGCTAAGCTAAAGGCTGGAGGTTTCAAACCACCCAGAAGAAGCTCTGCGAAAGGCGTAGTGAACTGCTTCTGTAAAGATTACAGCCAAGAAAACCCTATGGAGCATTTCTACACTATAACACATGGTGTCACCATTAGTCAAGATCAATTTGTTAGCAATAGGCTTGTGTTTGTGTGTGTGTTTAAATATATAGTGGGTAGTGGGCTATACACACACACGGACACACATGTGTCCACAGTTTGATAAATATATAACATTTATATAAACATCATTATAATAATGGCATAGTGACATAACTTGTTATCAGAATGCAAATACTATATATAGGGCACCAAGTATGTGTTAATAAAACGTCAAGGCATACAATTACAAAGGCTTTGGTTACAAAAATATCCCAAGGTTATTATTATATACATTATCATATATATATAATATATATTATTATATATTACCAACTGCTTAAATGATGAGATAGACTACTGCATGATCTAACATAGGTAGCCATATTGGTCATAACAAGACTGCACTTGCATGATAAAGACCTACAGTATCCATCCAACTGCAACCCTTTTCAGAGGGAAAGCATGTTTGCCTGATAAACAGCAGAACATCAGCCTAAGTAAGCACACGCCAGCGTCCAGGAAATGCTAAAAATGGAGGACCACAGATCAAAAGGAGAGACTAAAACCTAAGACATTTCATATAAAAGTATACTGTATGAAAGAAAAACCCTAAGAAGGAGATTTCAGAGGGCTCCACACTGAAATGAAAATGTACGCACAGTACATTCCTAGGCTTCAAATTAGCCTGAGGTGTTGGCTATCCCTAACGTAATCACCAAAAGTATCTGGAAGATCTAAATAAAGGAACTAACTAATCATTTTCAGAGTTTATGCTGGACTGTTTAAGTTCATAATAATAGTCTATTATTTATTTAAATAAAGTCTTTCTTCCTGAAATTTTGAACGTGTAAAAAAGTTACCAATGTTCTTTTAAATTTGCCTTAGATACAAACACAAGTTAATACATATCAAAAACACATGCCTTCCATAATATGGCTGAAGAAGACCTAGACAAACTTTTCATCTGTGAAAACAAATACACTAAAACTTGAACCATGAACGGATAATACTCACAAAATAAACCAAGAGAAGTTTTGTGTTGTCTGCATGCTCTCTATGTCATTAACTGCCTTTGGAAAAAGTTGTAGATTCCTCTCTCAAAGTTTTGACATATGACCCTTATGATAACGTATACAGACACGCGCACACAGAACACAGACAAGTGCATGATGGTGTTAGACAGAACCTCAGTTCTGTGCCACAGACCTCAATTCAATCCAGCTCTGATCTCATGGGTCACTGTGAGAATTAAGAGACTATGCACAATTTAGGATGTTCTCCATAAAGGTCAGCCCGTTCATCCTTTTCTTTTCCTTCTCTAGGGACTGTTTCAGTCAAAGGTAGTGTCTTAAAATCCCAGCCAGTGGGAATAAGGAGAAAAGAGAGCAGTTGCCGGTGCCAGTGATAGAAACCCTTCTTAATTCTACTTTGCTGTGACAAATTCAGGACCACAAATCCACCAACTTCCGCACCGCTAATCTTTAATGTAAAGTGCTTGAGATAATCCTACGCCCTTATCATTTAAATTACCCTTACATAATTCCCTTTCCTTTAGAATCCAATGTCTAAGAGTGGCAAGGCTGGCTGAGACAAGAGATCACACTATGTGCCCCATCTCTCTGTTCACTTTAAAGGCTTCCCTGATTCCAGGTTTCCCCGGTGGTATAGTGGTTAAGTGCTACAGCTGCTAACCAAAAGGTCGGCAGTTCAAATCCACCAGTTGCTTCTTGGAAACTCTATGGGGCAGTTCTACTCTGTTCTATAGGGTTGCTATGAGTCAGAATCAACTCGACGGCAATGGGTTTTTTTTTTTGGTTTTGAATTCCAGGTTAGGCAGGCAGACAGTCAGAATAATGTATTCCAAATGTCTCTTAAAATGTATTCAGAAGTAAACTGAAATAAGACCCACTATTCACAACACAGCATAATTTATGTCGCAATACGAGTTTAACAATAGTGAGGAAAAACCAAAAAGGCATGTAGAAGAGGGAAATGAAACAAAAATTAGCTGAAATAACCTAAAACATAAAAATGCCACTAAATACATTTTTCATTCTGTGGGTCTATCCTTAGGTACCTAAGCGGGCAACTTATACCATAAAAGATTGGGTATAAAACTGAAAGAGAAGCAAAGGCTAGTAGAAAATTCATCAGGAAAATGTCATTTCTGTATCTTTACTATCAGAGCCTCACCATCTGGGTTATATTTTATAGTTAGTTGTCTGAGCCAAAAATAAAAGATGACTGGTTCAGGTTTCTATTTCTATCAACATGACACTGAATTACAGTACTATTTTTCCTCTCTTCCAGAGATGTGCCATTTGTCTTCCTAGAAGCCACAAGCAGAACCTTTTAAATTTTAGCACCAACATTCCAATCTTACACGTAGCAGAAGTAGATCACTTCACTTGCACAACTATATCTAAAGAAGTGCCTTCAAACACAGTAACTCTGTCCCTGCCAAATGTAAGTGAATCTCAAAAGGTCTAATTTATAATCCTGGGAATCAATTTAAAAAATAAAAATTAGTAAGGCAAACTGTAGGTATCATTACACTAAACTTTTATTCACATATGAAATTCCTGACAGCATACACTTATAAGGAAAAGCAAGCCTTAGTAAATCAGGATGATTAATTGCTACTGAACTGATAAAATAACCAGATTAGTCTACATTCAGGCAAAATTGTACCAGAAGCTAAATTTAAGCTCTCACATGATGACTTCAAACATATTAATAAGTAATTGTTTTGTTAAAACCTCACGTAAAAAAAGAACTCTTTATTTATATAACATTGGTTTAAAAATTAAGTAATTTCAAAAGTTGTATAGCTTTCCCTCCAAAAAAATAGGCAAGGGTTGAGGTGGATGGAGAAAAATTTTTATACAAGGTTACAGTAACTAATATGAAAAATATGAGGTATGCATAATTGGATTTAGGAATTGAAAACCTCATGAACTGTTTTGCTGTTTTATTTTACAAGTCAAATGGGCAAGAGCAATGATGTCCTTGTATATAAGGATTAAAAAATATAATTATATATTATATAATTCGTGATGTTACTGCTTATACCTGGAAAGCCTGGTAAAAACCAAAAATATTTACTATGAGAAGTAACGAAAGTAATATTTATATTAGTACATAATACTTAATACTATGAAAGTAAAGTTTATTATGAGAAGACATGTTATCAGGGGGACCAGTGCCTGTAGAAACAAATCATGCTTTATAAACAAAACTCTTGGAAACCCTGGTGGAGTAGTGGTTAAGAGTTTGGCTGCTAACCAAATGGCTGGAAGTTCGAATCCACCAGGTGCTCCTTGGAAGCCCTATGGGGCAGTTCTACTCTATCCTACAGAATTGCTATGAGTCAGAATCGACTCACTAGCAATGGGTTTGGTTTAACAGGTTTTGATAAAGTAAGGGGGCAGCAAAAAAGAGGAAGACCCTGGAGGAGAAGATCAATTAACACAGTGACCACAACAATGGGCTCAAACTTAACAATTATGAGGATGGCTCAGGACCAGGCAGTGTTTCATTCTGCTGTGCATAGGGTCGCTATAAGTCAAAACCAACTCGATGGCACCTAGCAACAACATGAGAAGTAATTAACAAAAAATTTCACAGTTAGCTTCCACGGTGGAAAATAGTGGGGAATTTTAAGAGATAGTCTAGCACTACAACCAAAATAAAACCCATTGCCTTCAAGTAGATTCCAACTCATAGCAACTCTATAGGACAGAGTAGAACTGCCCCATAAGGTCTCCAAGGAGCAGATGGTGAGTTCAAACTGCAGTAGGTCCTTAAAAAAAAAAAAAAGGGTGTGTGCACACAAATATGCATCTCTATCTTGCTTTGACTTTTTTTCCGTAAAACAAAAAATATTCATTTGCTTATGATCGATAAACTAAAGTACATAATTTATTTAACTCTGCAGAATATGAACTCAAATACCTGGCAATATATTAACTAAAATGTGCATGTATCATAAAAAAAAAAAATAGCAATGGATAGAATCTTACTTCAAGAATCTTGTTAAAAAATTTTAAGGCAAAAAAAAATTATCTAGAATATTCAGAGTTTGCAAGAACTGACGTCTGAAATCTCAGCCAAAAAAGTAAGCAAAATGACATCCTTTTCCACATCATAAAGTTAACATTATTTTTGAAGACTACTCATACCCTCTTTGAGATTCATGTACTCAATAAAAACGGATTTTTTAAGACAAAGAATTTTAGAAATTATAACACTTACAACAAATAAATCTTGTGAACCCCTTGTACAATTACAAAGGCCTGAAACTACATAAAACAATGTGACTTATTCGTAGGACAATTCTCCTGCTCATGTAAGACAAAGAAATGGCATAAATTTGAGTTTTAAAGATAGATGGGGAGAGATAAAGAACTCTATCTTCACTGAGAACAGATTAAGAGCAAAGGAAGACTCACTTTTTTGGCAGGGTTTAGTTATAAGAGAGGAAAAGTGTTAGATACACCAAGTGTATCTTTCAATGAAGACCATAAAGAATAGAAACCACCTATATTCCTTTAAAACCAAACCAAACCCGTTGCTGTCAAGTCGATTCCGACTCATAGCGGCCCTATAGGACAGAATAGAACTGCCCCATACGGTTTCCAAGGAGCGCCTGGTGGATTCGAACCGCTGACCTTTTCATTAGCAGCCATAGCTCTTAACCACTATGCTACTAGGGTATTCCTTTTTAGGTGACCTAAATAAGGATGTCTTGCAAATAATTCTGGATGTTGTCTGAAAATAAAGGCCTTTACCAAAGACTTAAGAAGATACTTAACCTACTTAACCTTTTCAATATTCTACATGTTGGCACTGAAATATCAAGAAATCATATATGTCGAAGGTTGTAAAATGTCTTAGAGAGGCTAGGTCAATGGTTCTCAAAAGATGATCCTGGCACCAGCAGCATCAACACTACCTGCAACTTGTTAGAAATGCAAATGTTCAGACACTGCCCAAGACCTACTGAATCAGAAACTCTGTGCATGGGCTCTAGGAATCTGTGTTTTTACAGGCCATCCAGGTGACTTTGATTCAGGCTAAAGTCTGAGAACCAGTCATCTAGGCAGTTGTTGCTAGATGCCACTGAGTTAGTTCCCCTATGTACTTACAGTGACCCTATGTACAACAGAACAAAACACTGCCCAGTCCTGCACTATCCTCACAATCATTGCTATATTTGAACCCACTGTGGTAGTCACTGTATCAATACATCTCGTTGAAGGTCTTCCTCTTTTTCGCAGACCCTCTATTAAACACAATTTCCTTCTCCAGGAACTAGTCCCTCCTTATAACATGTTCAAAGTAAATAAGACAAAGTCTTGCCATCATTACTTTTAAGGAGACTTCTGGCTGTACTTCTTCCGGGACAGTCTTGTTCGCTCTTCTGGTAGTCTATGGTATAGTCGATACTCTTCGTCAACACCAAAATTAAAAAGTATTGATTCTTCTGCAGTCTTCCTTATTCATTGTCCAGATTTCACACGCATATATGTGATTGAAAATACCATAACTTGGGGTCAGGTACACCTCAACTTCAAGGTGACATTTTCGTTTTTTAACACTTTAAAGAGGTCTTTTGCAGCAGATGTGCCCAAAGAAATATGTCATTTGATTTCTTGACTGCTGCGCCCATGGGTGTTGATTGTGGATCCAAGTAAAAGGAAATCCTTGACAACTTCAGTCCTTTCTCCATTTATTATGATGTTTCTTACTGATCCGGTTATGCAGATGACACAACCTTGCTTGCTCAAAACAAAGAGGACTTGAAGTACTTCCTGATTAAGGTCAAAGACTGCAGACATCAGTATGGATTACACCTCAACATAAAGAAAACAAAAATCCTCACAACTGGACCAATGAGCAACATGAACTAAGCCACAGTGTTTTCAATCACCTCATTTGCATGCGAAAGCTGGACAATGAGTAAGGAAGACTGAAGAATTGATGCCTTTGAATTACATTGCAGGCAAAGAATATTCAATATATGATGGACTGCCAGAAGAACAAACAAATCTGTCTTGGAAGAAGTACAGCCAGAATACTCCTTAGAAGCGAGGCCTTCGTCTCATATACTTTGGACAGGTTATCAGAAAGGACCAGCCCCTGGAGAAGGACATCATGCTTGGTAAGGTAGAGTATCAGTGCAAAAGAGGAAGACCCTCAATGAGAGGGATTAATACAGTGGCTGCAACAATGGGCTCAACGCAGTGGCAATAGTGATGATGGCATAAGACCAGGCAGTGTTTAGTTCTGTAGAACACAGGGTTGCTATGAGTAGGAACCAACTCGACAGCGCTTAAGGACAAAGAAAGAGAAAAATATCAAAGATTCAGTCAGTCTTCAAGAGATTCACACTGTGGCAGAAGAGATGGATGTGTCGGGTAGGAAACAACTATACCATAGTTACTTGTGATAAAGCAGAGTTAGGGAGGTAAAACAGTTCAGAGGAGAGAGAAAGAGCAAAAGATTTCAGAGCAAGTGATCCCTGAGTGACTCTCTGGTCAAAGAAACATCCTTCATTCACCAAACATTTCAGGAGCACACACCAAGGGTTCTAGCCACTAGAGATATAGAGATGATAAAAGAGCTACAATTTCAAGGAGGTAAGAACCTACGAGACATGTATTGTAATACTGTAGAACAAGGGAAAAGGTTAGCAAAATAGATTCTACGTGGGAAAGCAGACAAGATTAAAAAAGAAAAAATGAATCCAGAACAGAGTTTGAAAAGATGAAGCAAACCAAGATGAAGGTATTACAAAACAAATGCAGAAGATTTACAAAAGTATGACAATATGAAACATCATGGCCTCCTGACACAAACAATTTACAAGACATCTAAATATAGCTAAGAAGAACAAAACGAAGGAGATTAGATCTGGGAGCCTTGAGGCTAGGACCCTATCATGAAGTGTCTTTTCTTGTAGTTCTGCCTTCTGTTGTGATTAGGTGTCTTCCAGTTAGTTCATTTGCAATGAAGAAGTCACTGGTCTTGCAAAATTCTATCAGTGGATGCCTGGCATTATTTCTATGAATAATAGTCATATTAACTGGTCTTCTTTGTAAGCATATGGATAATATTCTATCACTGACAGTGTTGTACTTCAGGATAGATCTTGAAATGTTCTTTTTGACGATGAATGTAATGCCATTCCTCTTCAAGTTGTCATTCGCAGCACAGTAAATCATATAATTGTCTGATGCAAAATGGCCAATATCTGTCCATTTCAGCTCACTAATGCCTTGTTTATCAATGCTTTTGTGTTCCATTTCATTTTTGACAATTTCCAATTTTCCTAGATTCGTACTTTGTGCATTCCATGTTCCAGTTATTAATGGATGTTTGCAGCTGTTTCTTCAGATTTTGAGTTGTGCCACATCAGCAAACGAAGGTCCCAAAATCTTTACTCCGTCCATGTCATTAAGGTCACCTCTACTCTGGGGAGGCAGCTGCTCCCTAGTCATATATATATATATATTTTTTTTTTTTTGGTAATTTTTAATGTGCTTTAAGTGAAAGTTTACAAATCAAATCAGTCTCTCACACAAAAACCCACATACACCATGCTAAACACTCCCAATTACTCTCCCCCTAATGAGACAGCCCGCTCTCTCCCTCCACTTTCTCTTTTTGTGTCCATTTCACCAGCTTCTAACCACCTCTACCCTCTCATCTCACCTCCAGGCAGGAGATGACAACATAGTCTCAATTGTGCACCTGATCCAAGAAGCTCACTCCTCACCAGCATCTCTCTCCATCCCATTGTCCAGTCCAATCCATGTCTGAAGAGTTGGCTTCGGGAATGGTTCCTGTCTTGGGCCAACAGAAGATCTGGGGGCCATGACCACCCGGGTCCTTCTAGTCTCAGTCAGACCATTAAGTCTGGTCTTTTTATGAGAATTTGGGGTCTGCATCCCACTGCTCTCCTGCTCCCTCAGGGGTTCTCTGTTGTGCTCCCTGTCAGGGCAGTCATCGGTTGTAGCTGGTCACCATCTAGTTCTTCTGGTCTCAGGATGATGTAGTCTCTGGTTCATGGGGCCCTTTCTGTCTCCTGGGCTCTTAATCTCCTTGTGTCCTTGGTGTTCTTCATTCTCCTTTGATCCATGTGGGTTGAGACCCATTGATGCATCTTAGATGGCTGCTTGCTAGCGTTTAAGATCCCAGATGCCATTCTTCAAAGTGGGATGCAGAATGTTTTCTTAATAGATTTTATTATGCCAATTGACTTAGATGTCCCCTGAAACCATGGTCCCCAGAACCCTGCCCCTGCTACGCTAGTCTTCGAACCATTCAGTTTATTCAGGAAACTTCTTTGCTTTTGGTTTAGTCCAATTGTGCTGACCTCCCCTGTATTATGTGCTCTTTCCCTTCACGTAAAGTAGTTCTTATCTACTATCTAATTAGTGAATGTCCCTCTCCCACCTTCCCTCCCTCCCGCCTCTCGTAACCACAAAAGAATGTTTTCTTCTCAGTTTATACTATTTCTCAAGTTCTTATAAGAATGGTCTTATACAATATTTGTCCTTTTGCAACTGACTAATTTCACTCAACATAATGCCTTCCAGGTTCCTCCATGTTATGAAATGTTTCACAGGTTCCTCACTGTTCTTTATCAAAGCGTAGTATTCCATTGTGTGAATATACCATAGTTTATTTATCCATTCATCCGTTGATGGGCACCTTGGTTGCTTCCATCTTTTTGCTATTGTAAACAGTGCTGCAATAAACATGGGCGTGCATATATCTGTTTGTGTAAAGGCTCTTATTTCTCTAGGGTATATTCCAAGAAGTGGGATTGCTGGATCATATGGTAGTTCTATTTCGAGCTTTTTAAGGAAGCTCCACATCCATTTCCAAAGTGGTTGTACCATTTGACATTCCCACCAGCAGTGTATTAAGTGTTCTGGTCTCTCCATAGTCTCTCCAACATTTATTCGTCTGTGTTTTTTGGATTAATGCCAGCCTTGTTGGAGTGAGATGAAATCTCATTGTAGTTTTGATCTGCATTTCTCTAATGGCTAATGATCGTGAACATTTCCTCATATATCTGTTAGCTACCTGAATGTCTTCTTTAGTGAAGTGTCTATTCATATCTTTTGCCCATTTTTTAATTGGGTTATTTGTCTTTTTGTAGTTGAGTTTTTGCAGTATCATGTAGATTTTAGAGATCAGGCACTGATCAGAAATGTCATAGCTAAAAACTTTTTCTCAGTCTGTAAGTAGTCTTTTTACTCTTTTGATGAAGTCTTTGGATGAGCATAGGTGTTTGATTTTTAGGAGCTCCCAGTTATCTAGTTTTTCTTCTGCATTCTTAATAATGTTTTGTATATTGTTTATGCCATGTATTAGGGCTCCTAACGTTGGCCCTATTTTTTCTTCCATGAGCTTTATTGTTTTAGATTTTATATTTAGGTCTTTGATCCATTTTGAGTTAGTTTTTGTGCATGGAGTGAGGTATGCGTCTTTTTTCATTTTTTTGCAGATGGATATCCCCCCAGTCATATTTTTTGAGTGCCATTTTATTATATTTCCAGCCTAAGCAGCTCATCTTCCGGCACTATGTCAGACAATATTTTTCTGCTATTCATAATGTTTTTACTGGTTAATTTTTTCCAGAATTAGACTGCCAGATCCTTTTCTTAGTCTGTCTTAGTCTGGAAGCTCTGCTGAAAACTGTCTAGCATGGGTTACCCTGCTGATATTTCAAATACCGCTGACATAGCTTCCATCATCACAGCAACATGCAAGCCACCAGAATATGACAACCCGACAGATGCGTTAGGAGGCTAGAAGTTTGAGTTCAGGGCACCAGCTCTAGAAGAAGGCTTTGTCTCTTGGTTGGCTCTGGAGGAAGGCCCTTGGCATCAATCTTCCTCTGGTCTGGGAGCTTCTCAGTGCAGGAACCCCAAGTCCAAAGGATGTACTCCACTCTCAGCAGTTGTTTCTTGGTGCTATGAAGTCCCAAACTTCTAATAGTTTGCCTAACCATACTTGGATATTAGCCAGCCAATCAAGAAATATTTTTCCCACATCTACTTTGTGCCATATATTGTGCTAGATTTTGGTAATAGACTGGATAGCAAAGGATTTTTAATAGGAACACAAACAATGACAATTTTTCAGAGAGTTGAAAAAAAAAAGAATGTGCTGCTAGAAGAAATAAATAAATTCATGCACCTATGTCTTCCAAAACAGGCAGTATTCACAGAAGCTAAGAAAAAAAGCATTTCATTTGGGCTACATTCTGCTTAGGCACCCAGGAAAGGTCAGTATGCTGTAAAAGATAGATGAATATTGTACTTGTCTAAGAATAGTCAATGAAACACAATTCATGAAATGTTGTAATTCTAAAAGATTGTTCCATTGGTCACATTCCCTGTGTATTTTGTTATGTCAAAGGCTGGTGCCAAAATTAGTGTCTGTTCCTGGAGACCTGATTAAGGAGTTAAGAATGAAGATGTACCTTTTCACGTGGAGCATGTATCTCTGGGTCTTTATCATCGTCTTATTTTGGTGGGCTCTTCCTTCTGTATGGTCTATGCCTTATATGTTCCCCAGGGATCCATGCTCATTGCCCTGCCCCGCTTGGCACCGTTATTCTTTCTATGCCAACCTAATGTATACTTCCAACCCTTACCATTTTCCTCAAATGTAAACTCAGATACCTATCTCTGTGCTTTATTGGGCAGCACGTAAACACTGTTTCTGTATCCACTGCCCTGGATCAGTCATGCATCCTCTCTGGTCAATGCATTCCTAAAAGTCTCCTAACTGGTTCTCCTCTCGTCTCTACCTTCTCATGTCTATTTTCTACACTCTTACTTGAATGTAGTAACAAAAATGCAGATTTTTATTCCTGGTGCATTTAGCATCTCCTCCAAATCTAGAAAAGTGGAGAGAAAATAAATCTTTTTCCTCTGTCCATACCACCTAACATATCCAGAACAAACCCTGAGTAAAGTCTCTCATTATAGATTATGTTTCAAATATGGAGAAGGTCACAGGAAACAGCAAGGTAGAGGTATAGCCTTCAGGGAAGCATACCATTTTGAATGAGTAAATGGATGCAAAAACTAGGAGCAAAGATGAAATAGATGGTCAGCAAGAAAATGCAAGAACCATGTAAGATTGGTACGACTGAGTATAGCTAAACACCTATATTAGATATTAGCAAAACTTTAAATGCTTTATAAAAAAACATGTACATGAACCCAAAGACAGAGACTCTGTGTGTGAAATTATTTTTAAAAAGTAAACAAACAAATTAAAGATATAAGTTAAATTCTGACACTACAATCCAAGTAATCCTAAAGCAGTAACATAATTTAACGTTTACAGCCACCCCACCCTTCAAAATAAACTGAAGTGTGAGGTGGAAGAAGGAGGTAATAAAGATATCCCCAAACAATCTTCAAAGAGATGAATTTTACTGTCAAGTAGTTTCACCTTTTATACTGCTACCAAACCCTCATTAGAAAAGAGAGCAAGAAAAGAAAACTTAGATTTGCCCATGAGAAGCTAGCATAAGTAAAAAAAAAAAAACAGGCGAGAAAAAGAAATTGTGATGTTGGTCCCATTCTTGTTTAAACAATTCATTGACTGGGCTCTAAAGAAACAGAGAGCTTCCAGAAGTGACTATGCCATAGAAAGTGAACACCAGTTGGCTTACATTTGTACAATGTGTTGGAAGAACTTATCTTTACATTCATATATATATTTATATGAAGACATGAAATACGTGTTGATATATATCCAGGTAAAACACCATTTGTACACACACACACACAACACACACCTTTTTTTTTTTAATCAAAAATTTAACTAACAACAAATGCTTAAGGTAAATAACTAAAAATCTCACAGGTTTACTTAAATCTAATCTGAGTCCAAAAAAATTCTAATAATGTCACAAATACTGCCTTCACTCTAAGAGTAACAAAATATTAGTGTAGATAAAATACCAATTTTCCACTCTCTTCACTTTAAGTTAAATTGATTTTCATAGATAAAGGAGTGGTGAAAATTCATGTTTAATTTTCTTTATAATACTACATGTCACCAAAAACCAACACAATTTGCTGAACTAATTCCAGGTTCCAACTCTCAATATTCGAGGGTTCTCTGATTTCTAAACAGGCCTAAAATTCACTGGTGATGACCTCTTAACAAATCATAGCAGGAAGAAAAATGGCCAGAACATATTTTATTCAGACATCAATTTAGATGAGTAAGAATTATTCCAATACGACATTTCTAGAGAAAAAGCCAACATGGAGGAAAAAGTCTAGAAGCAAAACTGTCTCTTTTTTATTTAAACTATAATTTTATTCTTTTTCAAATAATACTACTTTAGCTCTTTCTATACTGCCTGCACCTATTTTCTTTTTTTAAGAAAATAGACATTATGGGAAATTCCTTAAAATTTCTGTAATAAAGACCACGTCATAATGTTAAATCAAACAAGGTAATAATTAAAATTTCCATATAAATATTTACATACGAAAAGAAATAATCTTTGATGGTTACAAGGGAGGGGAGGGGTGGGGATGAAAAACACTTAATAGACAATAGTAAATGGTAACTTTGATGAAGAATAGGACAGTACACAATACTGGCAAAGCCTGCACAACTTGTACAAGGCAAGGTCCTGGGAACTCCATAGACACATCCAAACTCCCTGAGGGATCGAATTACTGGGCTGAGGGCTGTGGGGACCATGGTCTCAGGAAACATCTAGTTCAATTAGCATAACACAGTTTATAAAGAAAATATTCTACATTCTCCTTTGGTGAGTAGCATCTGGGGTCTTAAAAGCCTGTAAGTGACCATACTCCAATGGTCTCACCCCTTTGGGAACAAGGAAGAATGAAGAAAACTAAAGATACAGGGGAAAGATTAGTCCAAAGGACGAATGGACCACAACTACAATGGCCTCCACCAGACTGAGTCCAGTACAACTAGAAGTTGCCTAGCTACCACCACTGACTGCTCTGACAGGGATCACAACAGAGGGTCCAGTGCAGAGATGGAGAAAAATATCTAACAAAATTCTAGCTCAAAAAGAAAGACCAGATTTGCTAGCCTGACAGAGACTAGAGAAACCTTGAGAGTATGGCCCCTGGACACCCTTTCAGCTCAGTAATGAGGTCACTCCTGAGGTTCACCATTCAGCCAAAGATTGGACAGGCCCATAAAACAAAAAGAGACTAAAGGGGAACACCAGCCCAGGGGCAAGGACTAGAAGGCAGGAGGGGACAGGAAAGCTGGTAATAAGGAACCCAAGGTTGAAAAGGGAGACTGTTGACATGTCATGGCGTTGTTAACCAATGTCATAAAATAATACGTGTACTGCCTGTTTAATGAGAAATAAGTTTGTTCTGTAAACATTCATCTAAAGTACAATAAAAAATTTCCATTGGAATATTTTTAAAAGATCAAAATGTCTTACATGTTCCATATTGCCACAGAGTTATTCATGTATGATTTAATTTGTTAATAGATTAACTAGGTCTAGATTTTATCTTTTCATTTACTTCTTCCTGAAGTCCCCAAGCTGGTACTAGAGATAATTAAAAGTAATTCAAGGTAATGGGGAAAAGAAAGTAAGAGACAAACAGGGAATAAAAACATTAGTTTCGTTGTCTACTGACCCTTTTAGAATAGCAGATTACAAACAATTACCCATAAGATAAATATTTACCATATTGTTACGAAAATAACATTCATATTATACGTTTTTTTGCCAACAGAGCAACCTCCTCACGTGTTATTTTCTTAGAAGTGCCATACACCTTATATGTGCATGTGGCTGCATTGTTTACATCGCCGTGTTATTTATGAAACATACACTACTGAACACCTACTGTATATAAGAAATGAACACAGGAAAAGTTGGTACCTTCATGAAACATATTCCAGTATGGAAGAAAGGCAATAAAGACACAGGTGGTATGGTGAGGCAGTGCTGCAAAGAAGCTCAAGTCAGGCACAGAGCTAAAGAACAGAGAGGGAGAGACAGGGTGACCAAGTAAGTCTCTGAGAAGGTAAATAGGGCAGAAACCTGAACATGAAGGTAAGAGGGATATGGTTCCAGGTAGAGGGAATAACAAGCACAAAGAGCTTGAGATACGAATAACCATGGAGCATTCCAGAAGCAGAAGTCAGAGAGAGGGAGGCAGAAAGCTGCAATGGATGTGGCATGGAGTCAGCCAGTAGTTGGATTTTGTGTGCATAGCCATGTAGGGCATATAATGAATTTGGAATTTATTCTGAGTGTGATGGGAAGTCATGGGAAGATTTGGGGTAGAATTTCTAGTATCTAACATGTGTTTGTAAAAGATCAGTCAGCTGTAAAGAGTATATCCTATGTGGGAAAATGGAAGCTGTGAGAACCACGTGGAGGTTGATATTCTAGGTAAGAAATGATGGGTGCCTGAATTAACGCAGTGCCCCTCAAACTTTTTCGCCTTATGCGATGAACACAAAATGTTAATACCCACATGACACGCTGGAGTAAACGGACAAGGCTGCTAATAGCTCAAGGCTCCAGCCTATGTGCTAAGTCTTCCCAAAATCAAACTCTCTCTATACATGGAATAACATTTCACAACACACCAGCATGTCATTGCGCACTGGCACAGAAGCACTGACGGAGAAGTGGTCAGATCCAAGACACATTGCTTATGGACTAGATCTGGAGAAGAAAGCTCTTCCCAGTATGCTAATTGAAAAGAGTAAAACATTATGTATTACTATTCTGTTGAAGGAAACCCTGGTGGCATAGTGGTTAAGTGCTAGGGCTGCTAGCCAAAAGGTCAGCAGTTTGAATCCACCAGGTGCTCCTTGGAAACTCTATGGGGCAGTTCTACTCTGTCCTATAGGGTCTCTATGAGTCAGAATCAACTTGACGGCAACAAGTTTGTTTTTTTGTTTTTGTTTTTTTTTTAACTCTGATGAAAGGAGCTCTAATGGTGCAATGGTTAAGCACTGAGCTGCTAACTAAAAAGTCAGCAGTTGGAACCCAACCAGTGGATCCGTGGGAGAAAGACCTGGGGATTTGCTATCTCTATGGGGCTGTTCTACTCTGTAACACATGAGGTTGCTATGAGTAGTATTCAATTTGAAGGTGCCTTTTAACAACAACAAAAAAAAAAAAATTTTTTTTTTTTTTTTTAACAACAACATGGAAACCCTGGTGGTATAGTGGTTAAGAGCTACAGCTACTAATCAGAATGTTGGCAGTTCGAATCCATCAGGCGCTTCTTGGAAACTCTATGGGGCGGTTCTACTCTGTCTTATAGGGTTGCTATGAGTCAGAATCAACTCGACAGCAATGGGTTTGCTTTTGGGTTTTAACCCAAGTTTATTTCATAAACACACTTACAGATGCATATACATAGGCACAAATGTATCTCCGAGTGGGACATTCATCAAACTATTACAATGGATCATTTCTGGAGAGGAAAGAGGATGAGATAATGGGTTATAGTCCCTTTCCAAGTATTTCTGCAATAATTTAATTATTTATAACAACTTCGAATTGCTTTATAAGCAGAAAGTATATGTATGTATATATAAGCTTGAGCAGTCTTTCATTTAAAGTAATAATACATCCTTTCATTTTCAATCATCAGGAGTAGACAGGGTGAAGAATATTTTGAAGTCTGTTTTAGTGGAATATTCACTGTTTTCAATTTTCAGTTTTTTATGTGAAAATCATAAATTCTTAGGAAAGGGCCATAAACTTTCCATCTACACTACTTTTCTAGCAGCTGAAGATGTAACTTAAAACATTATTCTTTCCTTCTCATTTAAGCAAAGTTAAAAAGAAACCAGTAAATGTCCTTCTGTAACACAGAAACTCTTCTATAGGACCGCTCTCATTCTCCAGTGCATAAAAAAATAAATAAATAAATTCAGTGCATATGTATATAAAAAAGCAAATATAAAATATGGTTGTAATTTCATAGAAAAAGACCTGGAGGGATATAGATCCAATAAACAGTAGTCACCTTGGAGGAAGTGTTAGTTGGAAAGGGTTGAGTGATATGAAGGAGGATTTTCAAGTTTTGCTTTATAAACCTCAGTTATTATTTGAAATTTTATGTGTTTATCAATATTACTCATATAATTAAAAAAATTGGAGTCTGTTGAACATATTATTATTCCTTAGCCTACACTTTTAATGGCATTACTTCCTCCAAATGATACTTTAAATACCTTTAAAGAAATACAGAGACTGGATTTTATGCAACTATTATGAAATAAAATAGACTTATAGCAGAGTAGTATCATAATCTGATTTATGTTTGTTGGGGAGAAATGACTTTTGAGAGATCAAGAGCCAGAAATCCAGAAACAAAAACAAGACTAAGGAAATGGCTACAGTTGTTTAAGGAAAAGATGATGATGGCTTTAACTATGAAGATGGTGGAGAAAATGGAAAAAAAAAAAAAAGAGGGTTTGCCACCCTTAATCTAACATAGCAGGTGACATCCCCTCATTAAATATATATTCATATTAAGGAACGGAAGGAGGAACAGAAGGAAGGAAGGAGGAAGAGAAGAATGGAGGAAGGAAGAAGAGAGGGAGGGAGGGAGGGATGGAGAGCAGTTATTCATAGGGTTAGATTTGGAAAGGTAGAACATTTTTCCTGGAGATAACTTACATAATGTACATTTCTGAAAGCAGTTTATTAATCCCTTAAGTAATTATAGGTTATATAATCACTGTTACAACAAATTAATTTTGGAAGTGAGTAAGTAATTATTTAAAAACAAACTTCCTTCACTGTTCAACTCTTGTATTAAAGCCTGTGAAGTCACTAATGGCTCAAATGTGTTAGAGGAGAAGATATTACCAATGATATTACTCTTGAGTTACTCTAAAGGCACCTAAGAAATCCTGCCTTAACAGTTTAACAATTAATGGTATAGTTCCCTTTGACAATATGAAGAAAATTTTTAATATTGAGTTATAAAACACATTGGCATTACCTGCTCTTTTCCATCTCTCTTCTTAGTTACTGACTGAGGTCTCTAATTAGCATTTTATCCAGATCCTGGACAGCAATAATTTTTCTTTTGCCCCATTTGATCTGTCACTCTGTCCAGTCTCTGAACTTCATTTTTTATTTTACTGGAACAAATATCAATCCCATACTGTCTTTATTTTTTCTACATGAATCCAATGTTTAAAGTTTCAAAAAACAAATTTTGCTCCAGTATATTAGGTGATTCATTATTGTATTTTCTTTGGCTCACATAACTGGTGTTGCTGTTGTGTGCTATCGAGCAGAAGACTACACATATTGACCCTATAGGACAGAGTAGAACTCTAGGTTTCCAAGGTTGCAATCTTTATAGAAGCAGACTGCCACATCTTTCTCGCTCAGAGAAACTGGTGGATTCAAAACAACAACCCTTCAGTTAGCAGCCGAGTGCTTAAACACTGCACCATCAGGGCCACTTGCCCTCATGACTAATGGGTGCATAAGCGGAATCAATATTTATAAAGATTTTTTCCAACAGGTTGTTTAGATTTGAACTTTTAGAGAGTACAGTTTTTAGGGGAAAAAAGCATGTTATAGATAAATAATATTTAGTTTTACAAGCTAGCCCTTAAGATACGTTAGTCTACTGATATGCCTTAGGTGAAATACTACACTATATATTTGTAACAGCATTTATTAATATATTTTCTTCACAAAATACAACATATAATCAACTTCAAAATAGCAAAATATTTAAAATGTTGAAATAAAGTTTAACAACACAGCTATGGTTATTAAAGGGCAAGCATTACTATGTGGAGAGTTTCTCAATCTAGAACAAAACTGTTCAAGGACTTTCTGCCACAGTGGGACTGGCCTACATCTGTGCTATCCTGGACGGCATCTCCTAGCCAGCAACATGTGGTCATTGGGCACTTGAAATGTGGCTACTGAAAACGAGAAAATATTTTTTTTTATTTTATTAAATTTTCAAAAGTTTAAATAGCCACATCTAGTTAATGACAATGTGTGATGTGATTGATTACTTTTGTGTGTGGCCTTTCTAGCCGTGATCTTGTAACTCTCATCCAGGTGATTGGGTGAAACTGTGTGATAGGGCAACTGTGGCCCACCAAATGGATTGGTCAGTTTTGCCATCTCATTGGGCTTGAAATAAGCAACCCTTGAGACAGGAAAGAGAAGATACCACCACCACCAGGGAAGAAGAGACAGCATGTTCTTTGGACCCAGGATCCCTTTGCTGAGAAGCTCCTGGAAACAGGAGACAGAGAGAGAGAGAACTGTAACATTAAAGGCAGCAACAAGCAATGGCAGGGGCCTGGCAGCAGGAGACAGTGCAGTGGGCTTCCTGGCCTATGGAGAGATAAGCTAAGTGACTTTGGGCAGAGGCCTAGGACCAGGGCGAGGAGTGCCTGCAAGCATGGCTGGGAAGAGGCTGTCCTGACAGAAGAACTATATCCTGAGCCTGAATTGTAACCTATTACTTCCCTAATAAAGTCCATAATCATAAGTATGCTCTGTGAGTTCTGTGCAGCCACTGCAACGAATTATCAAACCCAGCAGAGAAGTAGAGTGCAGTAAGAGGGTGGTTGGTGTCAGAATTGGTAAAGATGGTGAAGAGAGAAGGCATGTTCGACCTCTGCCTCATGGGAATCAACCCTGTGCTGTTGATCTTGATTCTCTTTTCCCCTTGTGAAGTTAGAGGTGGTTAGATGCTGCCCCCATGCCATTTTTACACAATCAGTAAGGTAGACTGCCATTTTTACACAGTGAATAAGGAAGACCAAAGAAAAATTGATGCCTTTGAATTATGGTGTTGGTGAAGAGTACTGAATTGACCATGGACTGCCAAAAGAATGAACAAAACTGTCTTGGAAGAAGTACAGTCAGAATGCTCCTTAAAAGCAAGGATGGCAAGACTTCATCTCTTGCACTTTGGACATGTTATCAGGAGGGACCAGTCCCTGGAGAAGGACGTAATGCTTGGCGAAGTAGAGGGTCAGCGAAAAAGAGGAAGACCCCCAACAAGATGGACTGACACCATGGCTGCAACAATAGGCTCAACCATAACAATGATTGTGAGGATGATGCAGGACCAGGCAGCATTTTGTTCTGTTGTACAAAGGGTCACTATGAGTCGGAACCGATTCGATGGCACCTAACAACAACAGTTAATGGCTACCTCACTGGACACTGCAATTTCAACATTGCAGGAAATAGCATCTAGAAGGTACACTGTTGCTGGACATTAAGGGGAGTGAAATAAAAAAAAAATGAAAAGCAGCACCCGACATGCCACAGCATATTTTTATATAAATGTAATAAAATTTCATTAGAATCAAGAATGTAGGTTTTACTCTTAAGGCAAGTTTTGAGTTAGGTCCTTACATGGTGGACTAATAATTTAATGGCAACAACAGGCAAGAGTGACATGACTAAATCTAGAATCCAATACCAGGAATTACTCAGCTGGAGCAAAGTTTCCCAAGGATGTTTTATTTGGATCAAGCAATACTGTACTGTTTGCTATTATAGTCAGATGTTACTTTGCAAGGTTGGATTTCATCTGAATTTTATGGACGAGAAATTAAGCAGCAAGGTGAAAGTTATACCACAACTCAAAGTTGTTGACATACCAATTTTATGTCCAGTTTCCAATGTGTTTTCTCCTTAGATTAAAACAGAGGGAGACAAACTCAAGATTAAATTACTGAAACCAAATAGTCATTGGCAATGAAAACATTACAAACTATACTGTCTTGAAAGGGGATTTTAACCTTAAGGGAATCAGACTGACAGTCTTAAATTAAAAATACTGATCACTAATACCTACCTCTTATAATCGTATTTTTGTGGCTTTTTTTTGGGGGGGTGGGGCGCGGTAGGACTAGTTAAATGCTTTTGAAGAATGTTAGACTCCCCAAATACAAAGCGAATACTTATTTCTAAGAAAAGTTAACCTGTAGTGTTTATTTACTTAAGTTATCTTTAATGAAAGACATACCCTAAGCTATTTTCAGTTACAGGACTAGGGAGGGAAGGATAGAAAAAGGAGGAAGGATAGGGAATGACAGATGCTTAACCCAAAACCATCTAAACAACCGCTTTGAAGAAAAAAAACAAAAACAAAATCAGTCTAAGACAGGAAACTTAAACAATAGGAATGTTTATCTCTTAAAAATTACATGTCAATGCAAAGCATTTACATGAAAGAGCTCTTCTGTGAAATAAACAAAATAAATAAAACACTACAGCTCTTTTAGTCTTTTTTATAATAGGAGGTTAACAGGTACTTCTTTTATATAGGAATTCAGAGCTGAGGTCCAAAGCCAAGGAGAAAAAAAAACATTCCAACCACTTAACCTTATGAACGACTGGGGCCAATCGCCTTCAGTGTTTGCTAACAGGTGGCAGGCCCAGCCCTATCACAGGTTACCCCTTCCCACACGGTAATACATAACTGTCTAAGCAGACTTCCCTACCACCAGGAAGGAGGAAAGGGGGATCCGTACCCCACTGGAAACTTTCCAGAGCCAAGTGGAGGGAGGGTTCTAAAGAATCACTCAGAGAGACTAGGACTGCCTGCGAGAAGGGAAGACTGGCAAGTGGCTCCCAGATGAATGCTTCACGAGAGATTCTTGGGAGCATTTAGCAAAAATCCTCCAAGAAAACAAATAGAGTGCCTGTGTCTTCCCTAGAGATTGTTAATGGAGGGAGACTCACTGCAGTAATCTGTAGCAATAGGACCAGAAGGAACAGTAATTCAGTGTGTCAAGTGACATGCTGGTAAATAGTCAAAAACTGATGGAGGTAGAGAGGGACAGAGGACAAGGTTGTGGTGCTTGTTGATTTCCCTGGTGGAAATACTCACACCATGACCAATTTCAAACTACAAGTGTAAAGTCACTAAAGGTGAAGTGGAAAAAGATGTGTGGAAGCACACCATTACATAGCATTTTCCACCATAAAGGCAGAAATATGTAAACAACATCAAGAGCATAGATAATAATAAAATGCAGTAAACTAATTAGGAAGTGATAGATTTTGAGTATTTGTTGCTTGTTTGTAATATACTAATTGTTTTAATATTATCAGTGTGTTTATATACTTTATTCTAGTATCATTTACATAATGTAATTAGTAACAGCTATGTTAACAACCAGCTTACAAAATTTCTGAAGATTTAACAGTTGGCTTTTACCAGTCAGTACAGGCTGATCTAGCACACTACCAGTGTGCCTAGTACACAGATGGACATTTCCCTGTTGTCCTAAGGGTAGAGATGAGGTTCTCCCTTTTCACAAGGAGTAACACCTTGTAGAGGTAGTATTGCAGTGAAGGTCTTTCTTACTAGGCAGCAGATAAGTGAGGGGCCACCCCTGTTGAAGAGACTGAGTAGTGGACCAAGGAAGAGGTCTGGGGGGGACACATAGCTGTCTCTTTTCAAGGGGTTCTTCAAGGTTAGAGGAGGCTGGTATGAGCGGAATACCATGCCAAATAAACCACCCCCACCATGTACAGGAAAGACCACACTCAATAAAAAACTCAATAGTGGAGCTATAAAAGAAATACTGTCAGAATAATGCCTGCTTCCAATCCTAGTCCTGAGAAAGAGAAGAGAAATGTAACAGTTGATTACATACTGGTTCCTCTCCTTCAAAAGCCAGATTTTAAGTCTAGCTGACAAGGAATGGGAGAAGGGCAAGATACAAGCATGTTGACTTAAACTGGACTGAATTTTAACAATTGAAAATGACCAAAGACTTATGAAATTTGTCCGTGTCATTAAGAGTCAGGGAAGAGGGACTTGATAAAGCATAACTGAAAGCTGTATATGGTAGTAGGAAAAAAAAAAAAAAAAAGTTAAATCCTTCCTGAGTTGAAACTTCTCAACAAACTGGTTACTTGCTTAGAATATTTATTTAGAATAATGTACTAGGTATCCACTGCTAACAACAACAACAACAAAAATAAAGTAAGCAAAGGTATTTCTTTTTCAAAAAGGCAAACTGATTTTAAATATTGATATCATGCAAAGTATGATATATGTGTTGTTGTTGTTGTGTGCTGATTCCGACTCATAGAGACCCTATATGACAGAGTAGAACTGTCCCATAGGGTTTTCTAATAAGTCAGAATCTACTCAGTGGCAATGGGATGATGATGACGATGAATCTTTACAAGAGCAGATCATCAGGTCTTTATTCCACAGAGCTGCTGGTGGGTTCAAACTGCCAACCTTTCAATTCACAGCCGAGCACTTTAACCATTGTACCACCAGGGCTCCTTATGATATATATAGTCCTGTTCCTTCTATGTGGGTATCCTTACTTCATCACAGGTTTCTATTAACTGTGAAGAGCTGCAAAGTGTTCTAAAAAAGCAATTCATAATCATTGATAACAGTAACACTGTAACAATTTGGAGAGGTCTTTAATGTTTTAAAAAATATTTTAATGTACATTACTTTATTTGATACACACAAAAGATTTGTCTATCAGGTAGAACAGTTATTACTATTAATACTAATGTAGATACTAGAAGTGAAGCACAGAGAAATGAAATGACACTTAAAAGCCAAAACATGAATACATCTCAAAGTCCTACACAGTTATCCAACATATCTGGTTCTACTCTGTTACCAATTACAACACCCCATGAGTGTACAGACTGATTTGACAACTATAAATATTGTGGCTAATATGTACACATTCTGCTAGGTTGAACAATTAATTTTTGAAACTTAAAATTCTCAGCAACTTCAAACTTTCAGGAAATAATTATAAGTAACTTCACAAATTTTTAAATTTTTTTCTTTATTAACAAACACATAATACTGACCATGTACTAGAAACTATTCTACTTGCTTTAAAATATTAACTCATAGTGGGATGCAGACCCCAAATTCTCATAAAAGGACCAGACTTAACGGTCTAAGACTAGAAGAATCCTGGCGGTCATGGTCCCCAAACCTTCTGTTTGCCCAGGACAGAAACCATTCCCAAAGCCAACTCATCGGACATGGATTGGACTGGACAATGGGTTGGAGAGAGATGCTGATGAGGAGTGAGCTACTTGCATCAGGAGGACACTTGAGACTATGCTGGCATCTCCTGTCTGGAGGGGAGATGGGAGGGGAGAGGGGGTTAGAAACTGGCAAAATGGTCACAAAAGGAGAGACTGGAAGGAGGGAGCAGCTGACTCATTAGGGGGAGAGTAACTGGGGATATGTAGTAATGTGTATATAAGTTTATATGTGAGAGACTGACTTGATTTGTAAACTTTCACTTAAAGCACAATAAAAATTATTAAAAAAAAAATAAATGTAAGAAAGAAGATCTGATCAGGAAGTGTGTTATACAAACAGATGTGCCTGTACTCACAAAGAAAATATTAGTTAGGTGGCACTTCTTTAGGAATGAAAATTATTATTGGTGCAAGATGCAAAGTCCAATTTCATGCACCAATATTAGTCTAGAAATTACAAAACATCACCAATGGAGAGGTGTCAATCTAGGTGAGCCAAAGTTTACAGCAATCCTCAAAGTGAATCAGATATGTATGTATGCAAGGAATAATCTTCCCTCATCAAGGTGATTTGGTTGTTGTTGGTTGCCCCAAGTCGATTACGGCTCGCGATGACCCCATACATTGCAGAGTAGAACTGCTCCAAATGGTGTTTAAGGCTGTGACCTTCCAGAAGCAGATCACCAGGACTGTCTTCCTAGGCACCTTTGGGTGTGTTCAAACAGCCAACCATTCAGCTAGTAGTTAAACACTTCTTATTAATAAGAGCTGATGGTGCACCTTGAGCTCAACAGAGCTTCTTTCTTTCTATTGATAAATTAGAGTAAACAACAACAACAAAAATATTAACTCATTTGGTTCCTATAACAACACTGTAAGATGTTGTTGTTAGGTGCAGTCAAGTCGATTCTGCCTTACAGGGAATCCATGTGACAAAGTAGAGCTGCCCCATGGAGTTTATGTTGGCGGTCTAGTGCAAACCGTTTGTGCCATGTAGTGACCTGCAGAGTCTAGGGACTCAATTGTGTTGATGAGCTTGATATATCAATATGGTAAGTCTGAAAAGCACTGGATCAGGCAATTTTTGAAAAACAAGGTTGAGGCCAGGGTTCCAGTCCAGGCGATGGAGAGTAGTGTGATATTGGGCCACACAAGCTCTCTGGCCATGATTCCTTCTTCTGTGAAATTAAATGATTAAACCTGTAAGGTCTCTTCTAGATTTACAAATCTATTTCACCAGTAGGGAAGGCCAACATGTCCAGGAGACCAGGATAGTGCTTATACAGTTGTCCCTCGGTAGCCCCTGGGGGTTGGTTCCTGGACCCCGGCGGAAACCAAAACCCTTGGATGCTCAAGTCCCTTATATAAAATGACATAATACTGCATATAACTTACATATGCCCTCCTGTGTACTTTAACTCATCTCTAGATTACTTATAATACCTAATACAAAGTAAAGGCTCTGTAGATAGTTGTTATACTGTATTGTTTGGGGAA
This sequence comes from Loxodonta africana, assembly GCF_030014295.1. Classification (NCBI taxonomy): domain Eukaryota; kingdom Metazoa; phylum Chordata; class Mammalia; order Proboscidea; family Elephantidae; genus Loxodonta; species Loxodonta africana. The sequence goes on from NC_087342.1 coordinate 194,714,890, forward strand.
TAATAACAAGAAAAAAAAGTCTATACATGTTCAGTATATAAGCAACCATCATAGCCCTAACCACATAGTATGCATCAGATGCAAGGCGAACAATGCTCAACCAACGAGTGCCAGAGAGAGGCTGAGGATCTGTGAAATGGCAGGAGGCTATGCCGGGGTTGCCCACACATGACTTTTTTCTCCCGCAAATATTTTCAATCTGTGGTTGGTTGAGTCCAAGGATGCGGGACCCGAGGATACAGAGGGCCAACTGTAATTCTAAGCACACAGAGGTCCCAAAGGGGAGACTTCAGGCAAGACTTACAGGTTTCTGGAAATAAACTTGTGATAAACCAGTTCTTAACTCAGAAGCTTTTTATGCGCTCCCCAAAAGCTGATTCCAAGCTTGCCTAACTACCGTGGGGCTTGCTTGTGGGATAACTAAAAGCCCATGATTAAAATGGGGTGTGAAGGAATATAGAAGAAAGTAATTTCTAGGAAAAAATTACTAAGCAATCCAGGTGTAAATTATATCTTACTCTGTTCTTGAAATTATCAATAAATATCAAAAGAAATAATTTATTGTTTATTATGATATTGGTAATTCTGTTATTAATCTCATAAAAGTATGGTTAATTAAATGCTAATTTTGATATTTAGGTTTTCATAAATAAGCAAAACCAAAAATATCTGCATATTAGCACACACCCAGAAAATAACAAATCAGCAAGTGATGAGTCAGTACAAAGTAAATGAAAAAAGGAAAAAGTCCCTGATTCATCTACATGCCATAAACGCATCTTTAACAGGCAAAAATGTAACATATTTCTTCAACCAATTTACCAAGGATAGAAATCACTAGGCTAATCAATATCATTTATTTTATGTTCTCTCTCTTATTTCTACCTTATGTATTGATTTACCATAACCTATTGGCTGATATACCATTTAAATGACATGTATCCCATGGGGAAAAAAAAATCCCTCCTGTATTTATTTTTGTTCTTGGCATCCATAGTGAAAAACACAAAATAGAACACATGGCTAGGAGTCAGAATTGACTTGATGACAACGAGTATTTTGGATACACATAGATATAAAACTTACATACCATAAGATGGCCCCAATTAGGTAACTGAGTAAGCATAAGATGATTGTCTTCTAAACTGATTAAAATATCCTAATCAAAAGAGAAATTTTAGAGTTGAGTCTGTAAACCAAGCTTGACTTTTCTAAATAGTTTCTAATCTGGTGTTGACCCACATGGGCTGGGATCCCAAGTCATCACTTACTAGCCTCATGACTCTGGGAACACTATTTAAGCCTTCACACCTGCTTTTAATTCTCTGAAACACAGGGCTGTTTTAAGAGGGCACATGCGATAACTCATGACCTATTCTAACATAGAGTAGGCATTCAATCAATGTTTCCTTTCCTATCAGACCCACTAAAAAGGTCAAAACTTCAGCAAAGGTTCCTACACACCTCAGCTGTCAGCAAAGGCCTCCAATCTGTTGACAAGAAACAGTTGGCCTAGCTTAGGAATCCGTTGAGTCACTCATGTTATTCCCAGGATTCAGAACAAGGGCTAGTTGTCCTTATTACTGTTTCTTATCTAAAGACATTCAAAACTATCCCCCTCACCCACCCCACCCCCACCGCAACACACATGCACATAGCCCAAACCAAGCAACCCCATTGCCATTGAGTCAATTCTGACTCATAGTGACCCTGCGGACAGAGGAGAACTATCCGATAGGGTTTTCGAGGCTGTGATCTTTACAGAAGCAGACTGCCACATCTCTCTCCCACAGAGCGGTTGGTGGGTTGAAACCGCTGACCTTTTCGGTTAGCAGTTGAGAGCTTTAACCACTGAACCACCACAGCTCCTTGACACATAGCCTAACCAAGTCTATAGGCACAATGACAATCCTGAGGAGAAAAACTTTTAAGAACTACCATTTATTGAGTAGTAACCTGCCAGACAGTGACTAAGGCACTTTCAAACATATTTGAGACCCAGACTCAGCAAATTGTACAAGGAAAGAATTAGCAAATGATTAAGCTGGGATTTTAACATAGCTGGGTTTGATTCTAAAGCCCATGATCTCTTAAACTATGTAACTCTTCCTCCAATATTTGACTACTACAAATAATTCACAAAACAACTTCCTCAGAAAAGTTGGTACTGATTCACAAAACAAGCCACAGCACTCCACAGTTAACGATAACAACACACAAAACCTTCTTAACTCCGGTCCTGGGACCGAGGCTGTGGACAGCCCTTGAAACATCAAATACAATGTCAATTTCTGGCTTAATTATTCCAAGAAACAACAAAAATCCACGAACACAAGAATGTTCACAAAAACTGTCAATAGCAACAGAGTATCAGTTCAAACGGGAGATTTCTGGAAAAAAAAAGGACATCTAGTAAATCTTGTTGGGAAAGGCATGAACAAAAGAGCTAAAGAAAAATCCATTTTCTCTATTATATCAATTACTTGGGCTAATGGAACATTCTGATTTCCTGGTGATTATAAGGAAATGTACAGTTCAGCTAAAATATATACTGAAGCATCATAAAACTACGAGCATCATATTTTAGAGCAGGAGAAAAAATACTATTATTCCATTTTCAGCCTAATAGGAGGGGGGTGGGGATGGTGCTGGTGGCAGGGAAGACTAGAATGGAAGCACTTAGTTATTATGAAATAATCATTATGTCAAAGGAATAGATACATTTGTCTGCACCTTCCCATGCTTATGCCCTAGAGGTGTGTGATTATCTTCTAATCATTGCTGTTCCCCAGAGAAGCACATTTTGCTTCGTGATATAATTTTTTAAAAGTGAAAAACGTATTACCAGAGGTGCTTGTTAAGTTGATGGTGATGATTTAAATTAACCCACATTTGTCATTAAATTCCAAGAGTCAGAGTCATCAATTATTGAGCAAAAAAGACATATTTTCTACATGCGAGGAAACATAAAATGCAAAAGAGTAAGAGTATCATTAATTAAAGTTTACATAAAAGGCAGAGAACTACCCAAAATGCTTATTATAATTTCAGTCCTTTTTGGGGGGAACAGGGTCCACATTTAGATGAACAAAGTATCCAAAAAACAGATAAGAAAAGTAAAGTGGTTCATTTACATTTGCCAACTGCCTTACCGACAGAAAGTCATTACTCTGATAATCATTGGGAACCCTAGTGGCAGAGTGGTTAAGAGCTATGGCTGCTAACCAAAAGGTCAGTAGTTCAAATCCACAGATGCTCCCTTTTTTTTTTTTTTTCTTCCTAGGAAAGCCTATGTGGCAGTCCTACTCTGTCCTGTGGGGTAGCTATGAGTCGGAATTGACTCGAAGGCAACAACAACAACAATAATTACTGTGTCCCAGTGAAAAATGAAATTATTTTTCACAATTCTCTCTTTTTAACAATTTTAAAACATAGTTGCTCTAGCTAAATTACTGTACAATAACCTGATCATCTAACTTTAAATCAGTCCTTTTCTGGAGTATTGATATTCTTTTAAATATTAAGTGCCATCTAAAGTAAAATATTTTAAATATATTGAGCCCATCCTTACTACTGTATTCTTTGCCAGCTATATACTTTGATAAGATTAAATAAGACATTTAAAGTGTTTATCGATGAGCCTAGCAACTACAGCAAAGGATTTAATATATTGCCTTGAGAGATACTTTTTAAGCTTTTTTTTTTCCCCACCCCTTAGCTTGGTAGGAAGGAAGTGTATGTTTAACATTCCTGAAGAGACTAATCATTAGTCTTATCATTTGCTTTCCACCAATAAAATGTAAATATGAACCCTTAATGAAGATGACTTGTGTCTGTTCATCTATCCTGTGATTTTCTTTAGTCATTTCCTGTACACATGCCCTCATCAAAAGAAATGACCCAGGTGAAATGATATGCAATAACTATCACTCTGCTGTCATATGCAGTAAGAGAGATCACATCTATTAGTAATATCCCTGTCAAGTTAAAATCAGACAGGAGAGAAACATGGTAATAAGTGTCTCATATCTCACATGATAAGCGCTAATTAGTTTCAGAAAAGTCCCAGAGGGCAGGAATTTATCCTCTTCAATAAAACAAAGGCAGTTTAATGAAATGGCCTGTACGTTTCAGCTCTATAATTCCAGAGCTTATCAATTTATACTAAAAGATAGTGGTATCTAAGTGTCCTGGAAAACTGTAACTACCTCATTCATTAACTTCACTAGTTTCCCCATTATTAGAATAAGAATTAAACTGCCTAATTGTACACCTACAACCTCAAGTAAATCTCTGAACCTGTCAGTGAAATACATGAAGAAAAACTAAATTTCCACAATTACATGAATAAAAAAAGTTACGTGATATTGTAAGTAATAAAACTAACACCGTTCTGAGCACAGTATATACAGGTAAATACGTGTGGAACAAAATCATTACAAAACACAAATCAAGAATACACAAATACTTAATTTGCGTTAAGGGCTCAAGGAGCTATCCTTAATTTTAGCACCTAATTTTGTGCCCAGCATTTTGCTAGGAAGTATGGAGAAGAGATGTTTAAATAGAATACACAGATCCTGTTCTGAAGCAGCAGAATAATTCTTTTAAGGAGCCTCTCTCCGGGTGCTACTTGGAAACCCTATGGGACAGTTCTACTCTGACCAATAGGGTCGCTATGGGTCGAAATCAACTCAATGGCAACGGGTTTTTTTTGTTTTGTTTTGTTTTTTGGTTTATAATACACCAGGCAGTACAGCAGGACATTGGGCTGCAAAGCTAAAACAGAGGCCCAACGATCAAGAAAAAAGCTAGAGACAAAGAGGTAGTTTACAAGAAGACATAATACAGACTTAGATAAATATAACTACGTAAATCTGCTGAAACACAGAGGTGAGACTAAGAGCCGAGTAAGGCAGAAAGGCTCAGAAGAAAGCTATATTTGAATACAGAAAAGGGTATGATCTAACAGCTCTGATAATCAGGCAAAATATTTTGATTCCCCAAAGTCAGTTACCCCCACGCATCTGTCAGTTTGTTGTACTGGGGGCTTGCACGTTGCTGTGATGCTGGAAGCTATGCCACTGATATTCAGATACCAGCAGGGTCACCCACGGCAGACAGGTTTCAGTGTAGCTTCCAGACTAAGACAGACTAGGAAGAAAGATCTGGCAGTCTAGTTTGAAAAAGAATTAGACAGTGAAAACCTTATGAGTGGTAGTGGAACGTCTTTTGTGTCATCCTACAACTCACCTGGTCTTCGGTCATTAGTGTTCAGTGAGTCAAATCTACTCCTGAGATGGTCTCCAATTTCAGATGAGATGTACTCAAGGTCATATTTTGGTTCATATGGACTTGTTTTAATTTTCTTCAGCTTCAACATAAACTAGCATATGAGCAACTGATGGATGGTTCTGCAATTGGCCCCTGGTCTTGTTCTGACTGATAATATTCAGCTTTTCCATTATCTCTTTCCACAGATGCAGTTGATTTGGTTCTCGTGTTTTCTATCCAGTGAAGTACGTATGTACAGTCACAATTTATGTTGCTGGAAAAAGTATTTCCAGTGAATAAGTCATTGGACTTGAAAAATTCTATCATGCTATCTTCAGTGTACTTTCTATCATCAAGGTTGTATTTTTCAACTTACCGATCATTCTTTGTTTTCAACTGCTGCATTCCAAGCACCAGTAATTATCAATGCATCTTGGCTGCGTGTTTGATCAATTTCAGATCACAGAAGTTGGTAACAATCTTCAATTTCCTCATCTTTGGCATTAGTGGTTGGTATATAAATTTGAATAACAGTTGTATTAATTGGTCTTCCTTGTAGGCTTGTGGATATTATTCTATTATTGACAGTGTTGTACCTCAGGATAGACCTTGAAGTGTTCTTTTTGATAATGAATGCAATGCCACTTCTCTTTAATTTGTCATCCCTGACAGAGTAGGCCATATGATTATCTGACTCAAAATGGCCAATACCAGTCCATGTCAGCTCACTAATGCCTAAAATACCTGTCTTCAAGCGTTCCATTTTTTCTGATGACTTCCAGTTTTCCTAGATTCATACTTTGTACATTCCATGTTTTGATCATCAACGGATGTTTGCTGCTATTTCTTCTCATTTTGAGTCATGTCACATCAGCAAATGAAGGTCCTGAAAGCTTGACTCCATCCACATCATTAAAGTCTGCTCTATTTTGAGGAGGCAGCTCTTCCAATCTGAGGGGTTCATCTTCCAGTACTATATCAGACAATGTTCCGCTGCTATTCACAAGGTTTTCACTGGACAATTTTTTCCAAAGTAGACCACCAGGTCCTCCTTCCTAGTCTGTGTTAGTGTGGAAGCTCCATTGAAACTTGTCCACCATGGATGACCCTGCTGGTGTTTTCAATACCAGTGGCATAGCTTCCAGTATCACAGCAACACGCAAGCCACCACAGTACGACAAACTGACAGACACGTGGTGGTTTTAATAGGTAGACATATATAGCCAGCTACTTATGCAAAATACTTGTTTATTCATGTGTGTTTCTTTTACTACCTGCATATGCCCTACGGAAATCCTGGTGGCACAGTGGTTAAGTGCTACAGCTGCTAACGAAAAGGTCAGCAGTTCGAATCTTCCAGGCACTCCTTGGAAACTATGGGGCAGTTCTACTCTGCTCTATAGGGTCGCTATGAGTTGGGATCAACTCGACGGCAGCAGGTGTAGGTATAATAAGCCCTAGAGATAAAAACTGGCAGACAAAAAGGATAGTCTGTGAAATTTGGGGTAATTATTTTCAAAATTTCTTAAAATCATTAGTGTAGTCTATAGAAGGTAATGTGTTCTCCAAAAGCTTTGTGAAAATGTTCGCAGTGGATTCACGTAAGCAACTTCCCCTCTGTATTGTGTGCTGCAGTTTTTCTATGTGGTAAAACAAAATCAATTTAGCATTCTCTGTGGCTAGAAGAAAGTCTTTAAAACAATTAAATTCACCTTGCTTTCTGCTGATTGTACCTGCTAGTTAGTTATCCTTAGCCGATAACAGGCAATCCTTGCATTTTGTCCATAATGATGTCCTGGAAACCATATCATAGAGCAGATAGCTGTAAAGAGAATTATTTTTCCCATACGAACAATGTTATAATTTGGGGAGGGTTTTTGGCCAAGGCTTGGCATAAATAAATTATGACTACGTCAATCATATATTATTAAAACAAAAGAAAAATACAAATGCACAATCATGCACATATATAATCTTTTTAAATAAAGCAATTATGTCCCCTAGAACTTTGTTGTTGCTGTTAGCTGCTGTCAAGTCGATTCTGACTATAGAACTTTAGTTCCTGAGAGAATTTTAGGAAGTATCTAAAAGGTAGCATCATTTTTTTTTTCACGCAGATGAGAAAGGTGACACTCATAGCTTAAACTGGACTCCAAATGGTTTTGGTAAATTAGACAAAGAAATAGGACCTTAACTGAGTTCTATCAGTTCAAAGGTCAAAGTGTTACACATCACTCTACAATCTTACAAAGCATAAATAATTAGTATACAATGATTATTAGAAGGAAACCAATGTACTACAAAGTTTACATAATCCACTTGAAAGATGAAATTCCCCCGTATTCAATTCTGAGCATTTTCCACATACAGTACAGATGCTAGACCGTCATTGATTTCTACTATATAAGAAAATCTGAACTAAAAATAACACAGCAACCAAAATGACCTTTAATTAACAATACCATTTCTTGCAGTCTTAAAAATTTAGAATGCATTTTTAGAGATTATTTAGATAGTACATATTTCTTCAAAATGCTATTTGGGAAAATATGAATTTACATCTCACTCAGAAAAGAGAAATAAAATCATTCTTTAAAAATGTTGCCAGTGTGGCATCTGGTCATGGAGAAAGCAGTGAACCAGTCAGGCATCAAGAAACTGAGTTTCCAACCCCTGCTTTGTTTTTTAGCTGCATATGTGCTAGATAAAACAAGAGGGCAAGACTGGATAGCTAAGGTCTTCTTTTTTTTTTTTTTTTAAGTTTTTTAAGAGCTCTGACTCTGACTTCAATTGTCAATTTTTGGCATCTAGGACTTGTGTTTTATTCAGGTCCTTAACCAAGAGCAACTTTGAAGGAATAAAGAGGAGAGACAAAAGGCTCCATAAGTGTTGTGGTTTATGGAAGGAGGGAATAGAAGCTGAAAACCTTTGCCTTGATTACAGTGGGAAAACACAAGCCTAAAAAAAGACTTCTGTAGTTGATCCAAAGTAAATGAGGTGGCTGGCAGAGGACCAGGTACTGAGGAAGCCACAGTGGTTTCCAAGTCAAAAAGGAAAGAAACATGGTACCCTACAATCCTGGAGTCAGAGCAGTGATTACCAGTTAAGGGCTTGAAACTTTGACAGGGATGGAGAGGGGACCAACCATACTGTAGAAGTGGTTCTCCCTGGTTCACAAAAATCAAAATGAAAGCACCACAGGGAGGTTGAAAGCAGATGATTCTATTCACCCCTACCCTGTTATCAGCTTTTATAATAGCTATAGCTGTAAAATGGCTGATAAAACCAATGTAGTAATCCCCCCTGCTACGCTTTGATCTGGTTTTCTGGCAGAAGCAGCTATTATCTACTCAAAAAAGGAAAGGTCTGCTCAGGTGCAAATCCCTACTGGCACCCTGGCCAAAGCTCAGAAGTCCCTCTCAATCTACATTTAAAGCATTCATAAAACATCAGTGTGCTCAGCTTTGAAGGAACCATTAACTTCAGATTTGGCAAAATTATAATAATCTGGTTCTCCTCCAAGACTATTGATGCATATAATCTGTGGCCAAGGCTTTGCATCCTCAGCAAGTTTGACTGGTTTATTCAAGATTACAAACTTTAGATTTATTTGGAAAAGTTGGAACAAATACACTTAAATAAATAACAAGCTCAAAGACTTAAATATGATGTTTTCTCAGGAAAAGTATTAAATTAATAGCACTCTTTAATATAGTAACAATTTAATTTCCTAAGACAAGAACACTGATATAAACTTTAAATATTGATAAAGTCATGTACATGTTGATTATAATGGATGTATTCACATACGAATGAGTCATTAAACGTGAGTTAAAAACAATAGATATTTGATTTTTTAGTATGAAATTAAAGAAAATGTCAATGGTTTAGAAAGTGATGGTTCCTAATTTCTGTGAAGTTCCAAAACCTTTTCCATGAAAATCATAGATCCTTGAGTCCCTAATGAATTATGTACAATTGAGTCTATAAGACTTTGAAGCTCAAAATTGGAAAGTCTAGTCATTCACAGACTCAAGATTATGAACCTGAATCTCTAAAATGTTTTCAAAACCACAGTCTAATATACCATATTCCAGATGTAACACCTTTGGCTGCAACCACTCCAGGACTGGACTCTAGACTAAAACATGCCTAAGTTTCACAAATCAACAGTCCTTCTATTGTGAATACAGGAAAGTCTAGAATCATCTCCCTTGATTCTATTCATGGATCTTTCACTAAGAAGCATAGCAGAAAAGGATATATGAAATACTAGTCAATGAAGAAGTAGCAATTTCATATTCTAATACATAAAAAGCCCCATCTGTCCATTGCCACTGAATCGATTCCAACTCATAGCAACCCTGTAGGACAGAGTAGAACTGCCCCCACAGAGTTTCCAAGGAGTGCCTGGTGAATTCAAACTGCCGGCCTTTTGGTTAGCAGCTGAAGCACTTAACCTCTATGCCACCAGGGTTTCCAAAAAGCCCCATAATAGTATGAATTTTACAGATTTTCTCTTCACTATCAAAAACAAATCATTGTACTGGTAATGAGTGAGCATCTTGGATCAAGTAGACACGTAAGACTATGTGGGCAGCTCCTGTCTGGAGAGGAGATGAGAGGGCAGAAGGGGTCAGAGCCTGGCCAAATGGACACAAAAACAGAGAGTGGAGGGAAGCAGTGTGCTGTCTCATCAGAGGGAGAGCAACTAGGAATATATAGCAAGGTATATATAAGCTTTTGTATGAGAGACTGACTTGGTTTGTAAACTTACACTTAAAGCATAATAAAAAAAAATCATTGGGCAATAAATAAAACTATTATTATAAATGTTCCACTGCTATTCATAAGGTTTTCACTGGTCATTTTGTTTCAGAAGTAGACTGCCAGGTCCTTCTTCCTAGTCCATCTTAGTCTGGCAGCTCCAGTGAAACCTGTCCACCATGAGTGACCCTGCTGGTATTTGAAATACTGGTGGCAAAGTTTCCAGTATCACAGTAACATGCAAGCCACCACAGTAAGACAAACTGACAGACATGTGGTGGTGGAAGCAGCAGCTAAGAAATCAAACAACACATTGCATTAGGCAAATCTGCTGCAAAAGATTTTAAGTGTTAAAAAGCAAAGATACCTCTTTAAGGACTAAAGTGGTCCTCACCCAAGCCATAGTGTTTCCAATCATCCCATATGCATGTGAAAGCTGAACAATGAATAAAGAAGGCAAAAAAAAAAAAAAAAAATGATGCCCTTGAATGACAGTTGGTGAGGAAAATGGAATATACCATGGAGTGCCAGGAGAACGAAATAATCTGTCTTGTAAGAAGTAAACCCAGAATGCTCCTTAGAAGCAAGGATGACAAGACTCTGTCTCAACTTCTTTAGACATCTTTTTGGGGAGGGATCAGTCCCGCGAGAAGGTTGTCACGCTTGGAAAAGCAGAGGATCAGTGAAAAAGAGGAAGACCTTCAACAAGATGAATGACACAGTGGCTACAACAATGGGCTCAAGCACCTCAAGGATCATGAGAATGGTGCAGGCCTGGGCAGTGTTTCGTTCTATTGTACACAGGGTCACTGTGAGTCAGAACCAACAAGACGACACCTAACAACAACAAAAACATTATTATTATAAAATTACATCCTACACACAATACTGCATGTGAAAGCTGGACAACGAATAAGGAAGACCAAAGAAGAACTGATGCCTTTGAATTGTGGTGTTGGCGAAGAATATTGAATATACCATGGACTGCCAAAAGAATGAACAAATCTGTCTTAGAAGAAGTACAGCCAGAATGCTCCTTAAAGGCAAGGATGGCGAGACTGCGCCTTACATACTTTGGACATGTTGTCAGGAGGGATCAGTCCCTGGAGAAGGACATCATGCTTGGCAGAGTATAGGGTCAGCAGAAAAGAGGAAGACCCTCAATGAGGTGGATTGACACAATGGCTGCAACAATGAGCTCAAGCATAGCAACAATTGTATGGATGGCTCAGGACCAGGCAGTGTTTCGTTCTGTTGTGCATAGGGTCGCTATGAGTCGGAACCGACTCGACGGTACCTAACAACAACAACAACACACAATACAGGGGAAGTCAGTACAACTGGACTAAACCAAAAGCTAAGAAGCTTCCTGAATACAACCAAACACTTCAAGGGACACAGTAGCAGGGGCAGGGGTCTGGGGACCATGGTTTCAGGGGACATCTAGGTCAACTGTTATAACAAAGTGTATTAAGAAAACGTTCTGCATCCCACTATGGTGACTGGCTTCTGGAGTCTTAACAGCTGGCAAGCAGCATATAAGATGCATCACTTGGTCTCAACCCACCTGGAGCAAAGGAGAATGAAGAACACCAAAGACACAAGGAAAATATGAGCGCAACAGTCAGAAAGGGCCACATAAACCAGAGACTCCATCAGCCTGAGACCAGAGGAACTAAATAGTGCCCAGCTACCACCAGTGACTCCCTTGACAGGGAACACAACAGAGAATCCCTGATGGAGCAGGAGAAAAGTGGGATGCAGACCTCAAATTCTAGTAAAAAGAACAGACTTAACGGTCTGACTGAGACTGGAGGGACCCCAGAGGTCATGGTCCCTGAACTCTGTTAGCCTAAAACTAAAACCATGCCCGAAGCCAACTCTTCAAAGATCAAACTCGACTATAAGACAAAATGATACTGGTTAGGTGTGTGCTTCTTAGCTCAAGTAGACATATGAGACTGTGTGGGCAGCTCCTGTCCGGAGGCCAGATGAGAAGACAGAGGAGGACAGGAGCTGGTTGAATGGACATGGGAAATACAGGGTGGAGAGGAGGAGTGTGCTGTCTCACTGTAGGGAGAGCAACTAGAGTCACATAACAATATGTATGTAAGATTTTGTATGAGAAACTGACTTGAACTGTAAACTTTCACTTAAAGCACAATAAAAATACATAAATAAAATTACATCCTGTTTTCCCCTCAAATACGTATGAACACAGAAAAGCCAGGGTGTCTTTTTTAATATTAATGAAAATCTTATATCAAATTTATTATAGTAAAAGTTAAAACAACAGGAGCTCCTAGATTAACAGTGCTAAAAGATCAAGATTATATTAGGCAAGAAGTAAATTTTCCCTCTTTAAAATGTTTAAATTTGGTCTTTGCCATATAATTACAATAAAAATATTGGTCAAAAGCATAGGAAGTCTAAATAATGATTCGTTATTTTAAATAAACAAGATTTTTACACGATACAACAACAAGGTTTTGTTGTTTGCATTGTTGCTGTTGTTTTTTTTAATTTTCCTAAAAGAAATGCATTCCAAGGACAAAGGAACGAAAGCTCATTCTTCTTGCCTAGACTTTGTCCTTAATAAACTAAATCACAGTTTCTAGTTCTTAAAATAAACGGGCATTTTATAAAAATCAGAAAGCTACAACTATAATCAAGTGCTTGGCTAAATATATTATTACAATGGGTTTACAAAGATAACTTAAACCCGATCTGTTGCCATTGAGTCGATTCCAATTCATAGAGACCCTACAGGACAGAAAACTGTCCCACAGGATTTCCAAGGAACAGCTGGTGGATTTGAACTGCCAGCCTTTTGGTTAACAGTTGAGTTCTTAACCACTGGGCCACCAGGGCTCCAAAGATAACTTAGTGTTTATGAAATACATGATTTAAAAGTACTTTTGAGAGTCTTTTAAAACTTACTATCTAACTCATAATAAACAGCTACCTGGAATTTTACAATTTTGCTACATAGATTTAAAATTCTGTCATGTTCTCACAGCCAGATGTATCTGCAGGGGCCATCACTAGCATTCACACCCAGATGAAAAAGCTCAGGTTGTTCCGTTGGTCACCACAGAAATAAACTTGAAAGCATTTTTATTCTGGGTCCAGACATGTGATTCAGACATACCTCCTAAAGTACAAGTAGGTTGTCTCACCATTAAGTTTTTAGGCCAGCTTACAGAAAAATATAGACTGAAATAGCCTGATTTGGCTAATATGAATATATATCTGTACCATTTTAGATTGTCAAGGAAAAAATCAGAAGCATTTTCTGGTTTAAGGTAATCAACATAAACAATACATATGAATTGTTATTGCTGGTAAGGTCCTACAATTAAATTATTTGGTAGTATCACATTTGAAATCACCTTATAATTCTATCAATTCAATTATACTGTAACCAAGTTATGTTCCTCCTTTCAAAGTGAAGAACAAGTAAATCTGTTTCATGACACTATATCAGACACTAGTATGAGCCCATGCCATGTCCGTTATATCGTGTTTTATTTGCATTATGCTACATGCAACACTATTTCATTTTAATCATAACAACAATCTTATCATGCAGTTATTATCCTATTATAGAGAGGAAGACACAAAGTTTCACAGAAGTTGCGCAGCTTGATGGAACTCACAGCTGGTGGCAGAGCCTTGATTTGAACACAAACAATTCTGAAGCCTGTTTTTCTCTTTTAAATGCAATGCTAAAGTATTGTTTCTATATGTATGTGTTTGCTTACTTTTCTCAGTGTAAAGCTAAGTGTTCAGAGTCCTCAGACAGTTAACTATTCACTCATCTATCTATTTATGTATTTATTTTTACCTAGTAAATAAGTACCTATATAATGCTACATGGGAAGAGTAAAGAAAGAGTTCAAGAGTCTAAAGCAGAGATTTCACTTTGGCGCTATTAGCTGTAAAAAGAAAGGAACTAAGAACTCATAAGTGAGGGCAGTGGAATTTTATTTTAAGAATGAGAGACTAAACGGGAAAAAGAACTAAATCAAGAGTTGAAGACGGTGGTGGTAGCCACATAGTGATAGGGATTACACTACCCTATTCTATTTGAAGTTATTATATAGGGGCAAGCATAGTTCCAAAGCGTAGACCTTACATGGGTGTTTAGTATTCATTTAAATTTTCTACAGTTAGGAAAGGCTATAGCAATAGATACAGCCATGGTGGTATAGTGATTAAGCACTCAGCTGCTAACCGAAAGGTCAATGGTTCAAACTCACCAGGTGCTGCACAGGAGGAAGATGTGGCAGTCTGCTTCTGTAAAGATTACAACCTAGAAAACCGTATGGGTAGTTCTACTCTGTCCCATAGGGTCGCCATGAGTAGAACCAGCTAGAAGGTAATGGGTTGATGGAAATAGACGTGGCATAATACAGAGAGAACTGGAATGGCTGCCAAGAGATATGACTTTAAATCTCACTGTCAACACCTAACTGTGTGACACCACAAAAGTGGTAAATTCTTTCAGGACTCCAATTGTTCTCACCCATAAAATGAAAAGGCCATATGAAATGCTTTCTATGGTCCTCTGCAGTATTAATATTTCATGAGACTAAAAGACCACTTGTTAGAACTGATGAATGATAGGTGACTCATAAGGTTATTTCAAAATATAATATTATTCTTTGCCACTCGTTAGATTCTTTGTTTTTCTTTGTGGGTTTCTTTTTTTTTTTGGCAAGTCACAACTAAACCAAGCCTTAATTTCCTCCTTTAAAATGGCAATAATATAAATAAACCATACCTATTTTGTAGGTTCTTTTTAATCAGCATGATGATATATGTAAACCTTGTTTTATTAATTTTAAGTATGCATATAAAATAGTATTAAAATCATTTGTTAATATAAGATAGGATGTCTTCATTACAAATGCCAAGGTACTAAATTATTGAATAAATAAGAGCAGTAGATTCTACTCTTGAGGCAAGATGTGTGTGAAGTTTTATGATATCTGTAATTTAAACATTAATTTCTTTATGTCTACGAAATAGCATTACTAGAACACCTTATTTAAAACAATAAAAATATTGTCTTTGACCACAGGACAAAAGTTCAAAATCAGTTCAAAAATAAAACCAGTTCATTTCTTTTCTAATTATTCTTTTCTGCTACAGATGTTTTTGTATTTGTTGATTTAGACTCTGCCTCCGTCCTAGAAAAAAACTAAAAGCCGAGGACATGTAAGCTAAATAAAATTGAATTAAGTATAAAATCAGAGGAAAGGAAGAGTGAAAAATGAGAATGAAGACATCAATTAGAGCCAGGAATAATGTTTAAATATGTAAACATTCATATAGCTCTTATTGGGGAGCCATAAATTTGGCTGGCTCTATGCCTTTTAACTTGACCAAGTTAAAACTTGACTCAGTTAAAACAATTTCATTGAAAGGTAGATTGATGCGTTCCTTTTGCCCAGTCTCTGCAGATCTGGCTTTATTTGGGGATAGACTTTAGATGATATTGGAAACAGAAAGAAAAAACTACATATCTTTTAAGCAATTCTCCCCAAATATTATTTCTCTAAACAAAGCGTACCACTAAGTTCAAGACTGTACTCCCTAAAAAGTATCTGGCATAAAAATTTTTAATGATGCCTACTAAACACGGACTCACGTGTTTTAACAAATCCTAAAGCTTTTTTTTTTTAAAGTATGTATATGAGATTCACATACTTTCACGAAAATTGAGGAATCTAGTCTAAGAAAGACTTGACCATTTCCAAAAGGCTACCGCCACCTTGCTGAGTAGTCACAACTACGGCAGAGATTGCCTTAGAGAAGTTTTTTTTTGTTTTTTTTTTTTTTAATTTTCTCTAACTAAAAGAATGAATGACTTGCTGTTTGGAATGTCTACTCCTTATAGCTTGGCACAAAAGTGCTAGTCTGAATAAAAGCTTCACTCACGTGAAAACAGTTGTCTACTTGAATCATTAAGGAAAATAATTCAATAAAACACATATTGAAAGTTTAACTTCAAGCTCAGCATTAGGAAAATTTTTTGTGAAATATCAGACAAGGTAACTTGTTGGATGGGTCTTTTAAACAGACGTGAGAGTCACAGTACATCGGCCACATTAGTGGCAGGAATAGTTCTTAATTTATGATACTTCTGGATTGAGATAATAAAACTATGAAAAGCTATCATAAAAGACAATTGTTCACTTTTGTCTTTTTTGTTAGATAACATGCATGTAAGAGCTTTATCAAAACATTAAAAATCCAAATAAAGAGAGGAGAGATCAGAACACAGTCATATTTTACTCTAATGAAATATGTAACCTTTCTCAAAACAGTAACTTTTCTGACCTTGACTCTAGGAACGGTAATAGAGAGGTAGATTCTGCAACACAACCAATAACCAGGGTAGGAGTTTATGCTGTGCTCTCGCTGCCTAGCTTATAACTGACTGCTGACCAAAGAAGTCAAGGTTGGCCAAATGACAGGCCTTAGTTTCTCTGTGGTTAGAATAACATTCTAGCATGATTCATGAAATGAAATCAGCCAATGGCTTAAATTAATAGCAGTCCTGAATTAATCCCAGTGTTCTAGTCTAAACAAACTGTATCCTAAATTATGGAGAAAACCTGCAGAACAATCTGGTCCTTTCTGGCACTTAAAACTATCTGTTGAATGAATGGTTGTATGATCTAATGTGTCATTTTCTAATATTGAGAATAATAAAAACAGGCATGATATATGAAAATGGGGATATAGTCCCAAAATTCTTAAAAAAGGGATGTTGAGTTAAAAAAGAAAAAATCTATAAACCAGTGATCATAAATTCTCAATGAAGTTCTAATGATAGTATTAAATGAGTAATTTCCAAAGGAAATTCCAAAATATTTCCAAAGAAAAGCTAGAAGTACCAGAATTTTTTTTACAGAAGTTGTCAAGGGGATTGCAACTCATATTGACTCTATGTGTTACACAGTAGAATTGTGCCCCATGACATTTTCAAGTCTGTGACCTTTTAGAAGTAAATCACCAGTTCTTTCTTTCTAGGAGCTTGTGGGTGGGTTGGAACCCCCAACCTGTCAGTTAGTAGTGCTTAACTGTTTGTACCACCAGGGACTCAAGCAAAATAATAAGTAGAGGAAATGCTACAGTGTTAATTTGTCCATATTTCAGTAAAGCATTTGGCAAAATCTCCCATGATCCCCTAACGAGCAAAATGAAGAAATGAGAGATGGATAATAACATAGCAATGTCACTTCCTGGCTAATCCAGCCTCTATACTACAAAGAGTTGATTAACGCATTGTTATTAACCAGAAAGAAGCCATCCTACACAAGGCCACAGGCTCAGTCTTCAGCCTTATTCTACTTAATATTATTTTCAAACACTTAAAAGAGAATATAACTAGCTAATATTTATCACACAGAATGGGAAAAGAATACTTAAATCACTGGCTTGGAAAATTAGGATAAAAAATTTCTCAGCAGACTGTGATAATAAGATACATCTAACAAGATAAAATGTATTTGGGACAATGTATAATCCTGGGTTCAAATGCCAACCTCCTGATTTCTCAGGTCAGTGCTCTTGTCACACTCTAACACATCTATACATAAAAATGAAGACTTCTAATCAGTAATAAGAACAGTTCAGAAAGGGGTCCTGAGTGAAGAGGTGGGGGATGGGAGTAGAATCTGGAACGGTTTGGTCTGGCCTTTAGCCCACAAAGCGCTGTGTGCTTGCCTTTCTCAGGCATTAATTACCCTGCAATATGGCCTAAGCACTTATTCTTTGAAGGTTAGACTAGAAGTAGCTCACGATGTGAATGAGAGTCATTACAAGCTGCATATAACCATTCAGAGAATCATACCAATACTTGTGGGAACAATTCTTCCAAATTTCTACTGAGAGCAGATTAAAAAAAGGAAAAAGCTCCTGGAAAAATTGTTTAGTGCTTAGGCTTGCTCTGTGAATGTCTTACAGCCTGAATCTAATTAACACAAACTTTAATATAAATCAAGCCCTAGATTAAGGAAAAAAAAAAAAAATGATTTCTGATGTTTGAGAAAATGGAACAGCAACTAGCACACCAGCATTAGACACTTAATTAGAAACACAAAGTAAATGGACTCATTCCCCAGTGAATGGCCTTACTTATTAGCTTAAGGAATTGCTTATCAGGGAAATCTGTTACAGCAACAGCCACTTCTATAAGGATCAATGCAGGTGATAGTCACCCACCATAACCCACTGCCGTCGAGTCGATTCCGACCCATAGCGAACCTATAGGACAGAGTAGAACTGCCCCATAGAGTTTCCAAGGAGCACCTGGTGGATTTGAACTGCTGACCTCTTGGTTAGCAGCCACAGCACTTAACCACTACGCCACCAGGGTTTCCAGTGACAGCCAAGGTAGATATATATATATAGATATATATACTCTAGTGGTAAACCAAAGAGCTATTTGCTTTTCTCTCTCTTTTTTAGAGGAATCCATTGGAAGATAGAACGTTCACGAAGTTTCTTTTGAAGCATTATTTCATATAACCAAAACCAAACCAAGCCTGTTGCCATCAATTTGATTCCGACTCACAGCGACCCAATTTCACATAGTTAGGCATAAAAAATATATATGCAAAAATGCATCACTAAATTAATCACTGAAGTATTATTGTTTTAATTTTGACAAGACCAGCTGTACGATTTCTGCTACATATTCCTTACCCCAAAATTCTGGTTTAGTGAGTGCAGAAAGTATTCACGGATCATAGTCAGCTAATGCCTTTATTATGAACAACCTCTCACATTCTACCCCAAGCCATTTCCCAGTGTCTCATTGCCGGCATATGTGTACACGATCCTTACCAATAGCCTAGAAAAGCCAATGGTCAGGCAGTAAAAAAGAAAAAAAAAAGCCTTGTTCATCTCTGACTTATCAGAAGAGACCCACTGAATGTGTGTGTGTATTAAAAAGCTTTTGATATCTTTCTTCCTTATTAGTAACAGCATTTTTTTTTACATTCACATACATATTAAAAATATCAGTGCTCAAAAACAAACAAAAAACCCATTCTCATCTCTTAAAGCTGAAAACACAGTTTGAGTTAAGAAATAACACTGTACTTCCTTATCAGATTTGACAACTCCTCATCTAGCTCTGAGTTCGAATCTCCAACACATAGCAAGCTTCACAGCAACCAGCTCTCTTGTGCCTGTGCCCCTTCTGGGCCCATTAGGTTAGGGAAAGGGCTCTGGGACCTGGCATCCAGCACAAGGATGGGCACCTAGTAGCTTCTCAATGTCAGTGAATAAATTTTAATATACTTTCTATATAATCTTAGCCATAAAAGTATCACTATCATTCTCCTCTTTCTGAATAGGGTATCAGGGAATTTTATCAAAGAAGAACATTACCTAATAATATAAAAACCAAACCAAACCCATTGCCCCAAGTTGATTCCAAGTCACAGCAACCCTATGGGACACAGTAGAACTAACCCATGGGGTTTCCAAGGAACGGCCGGTGGATTTGAATTGCTGAACTTTTGGTTACCAGCCAAGCTCCTAACCACTGTCCCACCAGGGCACTTAATAAAATAGAAGCTTAAAAAATACTTTGGTGGCAAGATACTTTTAGAAAGTAATTTAACAATATAGCTCATGAGTCAGTCATTCTAACTTTAAAAGTCGTGTTCAGGGAATTAAGGTCTAAGCAAATATTATAAAAAGATATATGTAAAACTCAAGAGAAAAAATATAGAATAAGTAGGAGAAATATTTACATCAATCATAATAATTTTGTAAGCTTGTTTTCCATTCCATAAAAATTATAATCACAATATCAAAATAAGGTGGGAAAATTGTTAATACTAAAGCATTTAAATTTTAAAACAGGATACAATAGTGTACATATACTATGACTACAACTACGTGAAAACCATATTTAGAAAAAGCTGAAGACAGTGTATTGACTGTAGTTATGTTAGATGTTTGGGATTTACAATAATTTTTAAATCTACTTTACATATGTTCTACAACATCCTACTTAAATAATTATTTTCAAAAAATATTTTGTTAATTAAGCAAATCAAACTTTGGGAAAAAAAAAAAACATAGGGAATAGTGATTTCATATTGTGACCGTTTAAAAGGATTATAGAAGGTAAAAGAAATCGATACTTGCAAACATTCCATCACAGCACAAAGCAGCAATTAGTTTCTCTGCATCAGTATAGAAAGGCAGTTTGACACCATGCTGACCCTGCCAACATGATCCACTCTGTTGAACTCTGCAGTGCTGGTCAGGGATCATATGGCAGTCCCACCAAGCAGTCAGAGAGAAGGCAAACTGAGAACAGGATGCCCAGAAGTGGACTTCTCCAAACAAGACAAGGGCAGAAGGCTCTGACTGAGCTTTAGAGTCTAAAGTAAAGAAAACAATTTTAGTCTTTTGTCTATTAAAAAATTATGTATACCCTGAACATATTTTATAACTAATGTGAGGCTGCCTCCTGCTCTCCTCCTACCCCAAGTAGTCCTTCCAGCTGAATGTGAAAGGGGGCTAAGCCTAAATGAAGAAGGGAGTTCAGGAGCCATATAGGAAGGTCCTCTGAGGCCAGATCCATGATAATTTAAAAAAAAAAAAAAAAATTATTTTTATTTATTTATTATATATATATTTTTTAGCTTCCCCTTAATTTCATTTTGTCTCACCCCACTCTCCCTCTTAAAATCTTTCAGGAACTCTCTAAAGCCTGGCACTTCAATAGTCCAGAATCAGGTACTTAGGAAATAGTAGAATCTTATTTCCCTTAAGTCTTCCCCAGGAAGGAGCACTTTACCTCAGTGATAAGAGACCACCCCCATCCTGCTGGGGTCCATGTGCCTTTGAATTTTTTTTTATCACTGCACTCATCTTCCCAGCCATTTGAAGCCCACCACATATCCTTCTCCATTATAATCCTAATAGAGGGCAGAGAGGTGCAGACCAGCAGCCATATACTTACACACAAACTGAAATGTCTTATAATTCTCAAGCCTCTCTTATATATCCAAGAGCCCCTATCAGAAGTAATCATGTTTGCTTAGATGGAATGGGACTCTAAGAACAGTCACATTTTCCTGCATAAAACGCCTGACATGTTCAATAGTTTGAAGAAGCTGAGGGAAGAGGGGAAAGAAAACAGCATCATGTCTAAACTGAGAGGAAAAAAAAGCAAGGGGAAAAGATAGCCAAGGCCAGCCTCTCCAGGTTTTGCTTTCCATTTCCTTCCTTAGTTACTATTTTCCAGGGAATCTGCTTGAGACAGTGGGGGAGGGGGGATCACTGAGGCACCTTAGGACTATATATTGCTTTCAAAAAGAACTATAATGGAGCTTCCTTCCTTAGGAGGGTGTTGGTTTGTTTTGAAGGAAGGGTAATCCTAGATGAGTCAAATTTAACTCTGTAAAAGGGTGAAACAACCGACTAGGTTTCAATAAACATGACCAAATAGATCAATACAAAAATACTGATAATACGAGTCAATTAAGCTGTTTGTTACATGCATGTATATGAGTCACAGCCATGCCAGAGAAGCTTGTAATTTTAAAATAATGCTAACAAGAATCTAAGTTTGTCATTGCTAGAATTCCAGAAGTTCTCTATCACCAGTGTCCCCTCATTGTTCCTCAAGAGACATGATAAATGAAACAGCCTATCCAACCGAGGTTTAGTGTACAGACTTGGAATAATTCTTTAAACACCATGAGTTGACAAAGCATGCTTAACAATTGCGATTTTATGCTACAGGCATGTTCATATCTCTGCCAAGAGATTTGGTTTACATCAATCTCTACAAATTTATATACTCAGTGTATAAACATTTTAACATAATAATAATCCTCTATCATAACAGAGAGACAGCATGGTCTAGTGAATTCTGCGCTGAATACCCTATCCAGCCCTTTATACCTCATAGGAATTCTATAAAGATTAATTAGTAGATACCTCCAGGATATACTGTAAGCTCTTCACACAAAAATACTTTACGAATACCATGTGTCTGCTATACACAACTTATGAGATAGAGAATAAAAAGAAACAATAATGTACCTATGAGAATAAAAAAGAAATGGTAGTTACGATCAAAATGAATGAGGTAAGTACCAAAAGAGATTAGCAAGGAGATTGGATACAGAAATACAAGAATATTAGTCCTACAAATACAAAAAATCCTGGTGCTTCCCATACCAACCACTGCAACAAACCAGCACACTACAACGGGTTAAAACAGGCCAGACTTTCCTTTAAAAAAGTGTCCTTGTTTCTCCTGGAAGGTGAGTACAGCCAGAACACAGCTTGTCTTTGACTTGTACTCATCCCCACAGCTCATTCCCTACTTGCCCTGGCTACAGAGTCCTGTGTGTACATGTGTCCTTCACAGACCATTTCCTCTAGAGGTGCCCCAATCAATTCAGAAAATGACAAGTGTGACACAAAACCAAAAAGGAGAGGCTCTGAAATAAAGCCTAATCTGTCAACAAACTGGATTCACAACTATTTATTAGCCCAAGAGTAAAAGTTATTCAGGAGAGCTAAAAATACAGTTAATATCTATCTATATATATATATATATTGAAATTGATATTAATTGTATTTTTTTATATTAATTGTATGAAATCATGACAGTCAGAACTCGATGGACTGCCTTGTTTTTCCAAGTATCTCAAGTTTTCCACCATGGACAAGTTGCAGTCTTACCACTTTTCTATCTCTCATTTTAGTGGAAAATATTTCAGTTTTCCTTCCCTTCTCTGACAAGCTTCCAACATACACACATTCCAGCTTTTATATAAAATATTTTTAAATATATGTATAAAATATAATTGTCTTAGTTATCTGGTGCTGCTTTAACAGAAACACCACAAATGGGTGGCTTTAACAAACAGAAATTTATTTTCTCACAGTTTGGGGGCTAGAAGCCCGAATTCTGGTTGACAACTCTAGGGGAAGGCTTTCTCTCTCTGTTGGCTCTGGAGGAAGGTCCTTGTCTCTTCAGCTTCTGCTTCCTGGTTCCTTGGAGATCTCCATCTATTTTGGCATTTAACTTACCCCATCTCTGCTTTTTAGCTTAATTGTTTAATCTCTTTTATATCTCAAAAGAGACTGACTCAAGACAGATCCTACACTAATTCTGCCTCGTTAAGATAACAAAGACCGCCCTTTCCCAAATGGGATTATAACCACAGGCACAGAGGTTAGGATTCACAACACATATTTTGGGGGGACACAATTCAATCCATAACATTCCATACCTTAGCTCCCCAAAATTCACATTCTTGCCACATGTAAAACACATTAACCCCATCACATCATCCAGAAAGTCTTAAATCAACTCCAAGTCTAAAATCTCATCTTCTGAAGCATCTATATCAAATACCAGTGAGACTTGAGGCATATTCCATCCTAGGGCAAAATTTCTCTTCATCTTTGAACTTATGAAATCTAGAATACAAGTTATCTGCTTCCATAGTACAATGGTAGAATAGGCACAAGGTAGATATTTCTCCCATTTCCAATGGGAGAAATTAGAGGGAAAGAAGGAATCACAGGCAACAAGCAAGTCCAAAACCCAGCAGAACAATTTACATTAGCTCTTAAGGCTCTAAAGATGTTCATTTTACAAGTAAACCTTCAGGGTTGTTGTTGTTGTTATTGTTGTGTTGTTGTTGTTGGGAGCCTCCAAGTCAATTCCAACTTACAGCAATCTCATGAGACAGAGTAGAACTTTGCCATAGAGTTTTCTTGGCTATAATCTTTACAGGGGTAGATTGCCAGGTCTCCCTCCCTCTGAGCCGCTAGGCAGGTTCCAGCCATCAACCTTTAGGTTAGAAGCCTAAAGCTTAACCACTGCACCACCAAACCAAACCCAACCCACTGCCACCGAGTCGATTCCAACTTACAGTGACCAACAATCTTTAGACTTTGAAAATAGTTCTCTCTCTCTTTTTTTTTTTAAATAAACTGGATACAGCTCAATCTTATTAACATGTCAGAGTTCTTCACAGTCTGGCTTCACTCAAACTTTTTATGTTCTCTCTGTCTGTCCCAAAGTAAATCCTAAATTCTATTTAATTCAGATTTCTGTAATTCACTGAAAATTCACATCTCTCAAAAGTACTCAAAGCACCTTTTAAAATGCCACTTTCTGTGCCTATGACACCTCTCCCCCAGCATCACCAAAGTAAATCCTGTCCCTTCGTCCTTGATATCTTCTCCATATCATAGTGATTAGAATCTCACCTCTTTGAATATCACCATGTTCACCTCAGTTTTTCAGTCAGAGAAGATATCCCAGATTAATCTCATGATACGTTCCACATACTGATTTGATTACAGGTACTGACTCATGTGCGCTTGTTCTGAGAGGGCAGAAACTCTGCCTTCTACAACTCTGGGCCTCACATGGTACTCTACTCGAAATGTTCACTCAGTTAATGATGTTGAATGCAAGAACGAGTATTTCTACTTTTCAAAAAAAAAAAAACTTCTAAGGGTTATTCTCAATTCCACTCAAGTTTGGAAGGACTAAAACAAAATGACCTACTTTTAAAAAATCTGCATGATATTTATAGAAAAGATGCTTTATTAGCATTTATAGGACATTTTATAAAGTATATAAAGTTTTATAATTATTGTTCATAACACATACTAAGTAGGTCAGAAGCCTCATCTTTCCTTTAAAGTTAAGTAGACTGCAGATAATGTTTTTGTATGGTTCTAAAAAAAAAAAAAAAGAACATCAGGCCATTGTAACTGTGCTTGACTGGGAAGTACATAGGGTTTGCTGCGGATTTTTTTTTAATCCTAATTTGTTTCTGGCATTAAACATTTGCCACCAATTAATAAAGAGTAAAAAAAAAAAAAAATTTTTTTTTTTTTTTTTTTATAGATAAGTTAGGAGCCCTGGTGGCACAGTGGTTAAGAGACCGGCTGCTAACCAAAACATCGGCAGTGCGAATCTACCAGTTTCTCCTTGGAAACGCTATAGGGAAGTTCTACTCTGTCCTACAGGGCTGCTATCCGTCAGAATCGATTCAACGGCAATGTGTTTGGATATAGATAAATTCATTAAATATCTTATTAAGTCCCATATGATGCAGCAGGAATCATGTCATACAATGTCAATACTCTTATTCTGAGTTTACATACCAGTACTCTCTATACATACACAATATTAAGAGGAAGATCGTGTTCTTCTCCTTAACAAAATTTTACAAGAACAGTTAAAAACTGATTTTTATCATCCCTTTGCAAATGTGATTCTGGTGGTGTAGTGGTTAAGAGCTACGGTTGTTAACTAAAAGGTCAGCAGTTCGAACCCACCAGGCGCTCCTTGGAAACTCTATGGGGCAGTTCTGCTCTGTCCTATAGGGTTGCTATAGGTCGGAATCCACTAGATGGCAGTGGGTTTTTTCCTTTCGTTTTGTTTTGCAAATGTGGTAGCAAAACACATTGCTGTTCTAAAGGCTAGACTGGTCACTATCTGAGAATTTCAGCCAGTTCTAGCACCAAATTGTCATAAACCAAAGATAGAAAAATTGAGGCCAGATATTTGTTATAATTCTGGTAATTCTCAGGCACCAGGGCATCACTCTCACTTTTCATAGTTCTGCTCAGTCTGATATGACTCCTTCCCTTCCCCACACTCCCACAAAAACCTTGTTCCATAATGCCTTTTGGAATATCCTTGCCATTGTTACATTCTCCTCAGTGTGGGATCCAGCGTCGCCTGCCTTGGAATGCTGCTGGCTTTGTCAACCCACCCTGGAGATTCCAGTCCAGCTGCTATTTCGCACTCACCCTGGGTGGTGCAAATGTTTAAGCGCTGGGTTATTTACCGGAAGTCTGGTGATTCAAACCCACCCAGAAGAACCTGAGAAGAAAAGCCTGGCGATCTGCTTCGAAAAAGCCACAGCCACGAAAACATTATAGGGGGCAGCTCCATTCTGAAACACATGAGGTTACCATGAGTCGGAATCAACTCAGTGGCAACTGGTTTGGTTTGATTTTTGTTTCTCCCCACCAGAGCAGAGCCTACATCTTCTTTCTCTGACTGCTTTTAAAATTATCTGTTTATTACTGTATTTCTCTGACTACTTCTAAAATTTTCTCTTCATCACTGTTATCCAGTCACTTTATTATGATGAATCTTGGTGTCCATTTTCCAATCGAATCTCCTCTGCAGCAATCAATTCCTCCTCCCACAAATCTATGTCCACTATCACTATGACCTAGACCAGTGCTTCTCAAAGCAGGGTCCCTGAATTGCTTGCATCAGATCTACCTGAAGTGTATGCTATAAATAAACATCTCTAGGTTCCAGTAAAGACTTGCATTTTTAATGAGCATACTACGTGATTCTTAGGCACTCTAAAGTTTACAAACCACTCAAATTGGTCACATCAGAGTTCTGGGAACCGTGTCTATTTCAAAGTACAAAAATGTCTAATTATATTGTCTAACTAGGATATCTCACTCAACATTCACATTACGCCAAATACAACTCATCAGCTATCATTAATTCATTGACTATTTTTATATGATATTTTTCTAGGGAACAAGCCACAAATCATATTTATAAAATCCAAGTCCAGTCTGAATTCAAAACATTGAAAGAGAATGCCTTAGAGGTTTTAAATTACCCAAAAGTTTAAAGTATTTCAACAATGCATTTCATTCTCTATTATTATCCAATCAGTGACATTAAACTTCTTTTAAAAAAATTATCCTAAAAAAAAAAGCAATTGATCCTTCAGGGCTATACTTTTTAAATAACATACTTGAAGGTTTTAATGAGACTTTTTGGAGCTCTTTGTTCATCCCTTTCAAATCCTCGCCTTTCACCACATAGATACAGAAAACTTGAACTGCATTACCTTAATACAATTTACGGAGATAAAAAAAGTTTCAGAAACTTATTCTATGGACTTATATCAAAGAGAATCTGAATTTAAGCATGGCACAAATTGTTAGGTATTTTATAGAAATATAACTCAAGGACAATTTCAAAGACGTGTCAAAAAACATTATTAATTTAACATTTTATTTTTCATGTCATATAACAATGAGATATTTTCATACTACATAAAAGCCATGTTGCAAAATAACAGCACTATGTTTAGCAACTTCAAGACAATATTATTAAAAGATACTTGATTTGCGAAGCAGTCACGTAATCAAATGGAGAACCATTCAGTTTTATGATTTTTCACAACAGAAAAAAAAAGTCCTGCTTAAATGACAGGAAAAAATATAGGAGATATCCAAAACCTCAATATGAATCCTAGTCAGATAGTTTTCCTTGGCTAGAAAGTCAAAGATTTTTAACATCTACTCTATGGTTACAATGTACTTCACTCGAAATAATAGTGCTTTGGAGGGAAGATTTGCGTTCTGGGATAAAGAAAAATGTTTATCCAGTTTTCTCCCTACTTCTCTTGATATGAGGTGTAAAGAAGTCCCTCCTCTTTTTTTTCTCTCCAATGCCCCAGAAGTAGATAGTGCCCTCTGGTATCTACTTCTCTTCTGTCACTTGAGTTACCAAGTTGGTCTTCTTTGGAGTACCCTTAGTTTTAACAGACTGTAGTTTGTTGTGAAGCCCTGGTGGTATAGTGGTTAAGAGCTCAGCTGCTAACAAAAATGTCGGCAGTTCAAATCCACCAGTTGCTCCTTGAAAACTCTATGATGCAGTTCTACCCTGTCCTATAGGGTTGCTGTGAATCAGAGCCAACTCGAGGGCACCTAACAACAACAAGCTTGTTGTATTCATCTATAATCAGTGAATCTTGCAAATGTCTGCCTGCATTTTGGAAACTAGGTTTTATTAAGTTAACTGATTAAATTAAAATCTGGGGACAAGAGATATAGTTTATTGTATTTTATCTCTGTCATTTTGGTAGGCAGAGTATATTTGAACATACCTGAATTATACCTGCAGTGACCAACACAATTTTAAGATTTAGCCAAATATGAAATTGGCTAGGAATCCAATTATTGCTTATCTACTATGATGACTTAAGATATGCTAAACTCAGCATTTACATAATATTTGTATAATATATTCTACCTCTGCTTTATTCTAAATTCAATTAAGGCTTATTAAATAATTTATGAATGCAGAAATTATTACAGTTTTGTAAATATGAATAAATAATACAGGCCTGACCAGCTCAAAAAAAATCATGGACCTTTGGGAACAAAGGTCATTAAAAAACAGATTTGTGAAGAATTACAGTATTAAACAGAAAACATATAATAACCCTATATAAACAGGTACATAATTACACGTGTGATTTCATTACACTGTTTGGAAATTCTTCAGTAATTAATATTTTCTTTCATCAGTTAACCATATGACTAGTTTGCATTTGAGACACAGATTATGCAATAAACTACCTGTATGTCACCATATGAATATTTTGAACTATTGTTCCATGCATTTAAACTAATTTAAAAGAAATTACAGTACCAGTATTTACTGTTAAAAAAATAAGAAAAAGAAACACATCTAAGAAGGATGAGATAGTCCAAAACAATGAAATATAAAATATTAATATGCTTAACTATTCAGTCAAGTACAGTCACTTAAATCAGGCAATTATTTCAGTTTCTGAAGAGGGATCTGAAATAACAGAATAAAAAAAAAGAGCACATAGACTTTACATAGGAAGAACAGAGGGGCAAAGAGGGGATGGATGTTATTTTTACATTAAAATATACTCAAATATATGTTGAGTACAATGCATAATCTGAATAAATTTCTAAGATTTAATATGCTTGCACTTGGTTCCCTGCTTAGCATAGGCTGCTTTAAGGTTCATTCCTCAAAAATGGATAGCCTATCATCTTTTATAATAATCTAAGGTAGGCAAAAAGTTCATGAAGGGCCACTTTAGGAGAGTACCAGTAAAGTGTGGTCTACAAACTGGCAGAATCTGCAATACCTGGGAGTTTGTTAGAAAGCAGAATCTCAGCTCCCACCCTATACTGGTGGAGTCAAAATCTCTGGGAGTGATGTCTAGGAATCTGGGTTTAAACAAGCTTTCCAGGTCATTTTTAGGCACAGTGAAGCTGACAGCACTGCTCTAGGGACAAAGACCAATAATTTTTTCTTAAAGAGTTTGATAGAAAATGAAAATATAGGTTTTGGAAGCCATATTGCATGCAAAAGCTGGACAATGAGTAAAAAAGACTGAAGAAGATTTGATGCCTTTGAATTATGGTGTTGGCAAAGAACAACACCATACATCATGAACTGCCAGAACTGCCAGAAAAATGAACAAATCTGTCTTGGAAGAAGCACAGCCAGAACATTCCTTTAGAGGAGTGGATGGTGAGACTTCGTCTCACGTACTCTGGACAGGTTATCAGGCAGGACCAGTCCCTGGAGAAGGACATCATGTTTGGTAAAGCGGGTCAGTGAAAAGAAGAAGACCCTCAATGAGATGGAATGACACAGTAGCTGCAACAATGGGTTCAAACATAGCAATGGTTATAAAGATGTCACGGAACCGGGCAGTGTTTTGTTCTGTTGTACATGGCGTCACTGTGGGACAGAACTGACTTGATGGCACCTAACAACAACACAACAACAATGAGCCATATGTTCTATTACAACTACTCAACTCGGCCACTGTAGCATAAGAGCACCATAGGCAATAGATAACAGAATGTGTGGCCATGTGCCAATGACAATTTATTTATGGACACTGGAATTTGAATATCATATAATTTTCATGTGTCATTAAATATTTTTCTTTTCTTTTTTTTCCCCTAAACCCCATTGGATTACGGGCCATAAAAAAACAGGCCCCAAGCCAAATTTGGCCATAGTTGCAGACCTCTGATGTGCAAAAACCATAGGACATGACTGGATTATGAATGAGAATCAAACTAATCCTGAGGAGGAAAAGAGGATGGATTGCTTTAGATAGTAATTAACAGGAAAGACAGAGAAAAGCAATGGTACTCTCACACCTGGGTAAAGATGTGGAAAAGATTAGCCATGCAAATTAAGTGGGGGAAACTGGGCTTATATTGGAACAGAAATAAAGTATTTAGTACAAATCTTGTCACAATAGGGACTTTTTGGTTCTTGTTTCTCACACTCTTTTAAAGTCAGAAAATCTAAACCCTATCATAGCTCTAGCAAATCCAGCAGGGTAATCTTACACAAGTTAGTTTCCACATCTACAAATTAAGGTGATTACTTTAAATAAATCTTAATTCTTTAAAAGTAAATCACGAGGGTTCTGAAAAAAAAGGTATATGCTGAGCCAATATACCTTTAATTTCAGGACCCCATAAAGTCACACATAAATCTCGTATGTGGCCAATAGGCTACACTACAGCAATTGCTTATACCATATTCTTATTAATATTAATTAAAAATACATATATTCAAGTTAATATTTAGTATACTAAAATATTGATCTTAATATAAATTTAAAAAATTTAAATTTATAGCCCTATATTGTGTGATAGAGAACATGAAAATAATTTAACATCACCAAAACCAATTTGCTGTCAAGTCAATCCTTTCTTCAGAACCTCTCAAGGATTCTCCATGCTCACTGAGTAAAAGCCAAATCTGTCCCAGGTCCTGCAAGTTTCTACATGACCTAGCCTCATTCGCTTCCTGACCTCACCTCCTTCTCCTCTTCCCCTGTTCACTCAGCTCCAGCGACAGTAGCTTCCTTGCTACTCTTGGACATGCCAGGTCTACTTCTGCCACAGGGCATCTGCCCAGGTTCTTTCCCTACCTGAAATGTTCCCTAGCAAATATCCATATGGCTTATATCCCTCATCTTCTTTACATCTTTGCCCAAATGTCAATTTCCTAGTGAGGCCCACTCTCTTAGTTTCTTAGTGCTGCTATCATAGAAATACCTCTACCACAAGTGAGTGGCTTTAGAGACCTGAAATTTATTTTCTCACAGTTTAAGAAGCTAGAAGCACACATTCAGGGCAGTGGCTCTAGGGGAAGGCATGCTCCCTCTGCTGGCTCTAGGGGGAAGGTCCTTGTCTCTTTTCAGCTGCTATTCCTTAGTTTCTTGGCAATCTTCATGTGGAGTGACGTCTGTTTTCATCCATCCATGCTTCTTTGGGAAACCCCGGCGGCATAGTGGTTAAGTGCTATGGCTGCTAATCAAAGGGTCGGCAGTTCAAATCCGCCAGGCGCTCCTTGAAAACTCTATGGGGCAGTTCTACTCTGTCCTATAGGGTCGCTATGAGTCGGAATCGACTCGACAGCACTGGGTTTGGTTTTGGTTTTTGGATGCTTCTTTGCTTCTGTGCTTAATCTATTCTTTTTATATCTCAAAAGTGACTGGCTTAAAACACACCCTACACTGTTATGTTTTTATTAGCATAACAACAACAACAACAAAAAACCTGCTTCCACAGGGGATTAAATCCACAAGTATAGGGGTTAAGATTTACAACATACATTTTGGGGGGACACAGTTCAAACAATAACACCCATCCAGAATATTCAATTTAAAATTACAACCTCTTTGTCCCTCAACTCTCACCCTCCAGCCCCCATTCTACTCTATTTTCTTTTCCTTAGTTGTCATTGCCTTCTCATCTTATTTATGTCAGTTTATTGTTTGTCTCCCCTGAGCCTCACAATACAAAACCTTCTCGAGAGAAATGATTTGTTTCTTTTATTCACTGCTACATTGTGAGAACCCAGAAAACTACTTGGCAGAAAGAAGGCCTTTGATAAATATTTCTTGAATAAGTGAATTAATATTTCCTTTAATGGGAAGATAATATCACTTTTTTCCTAAAAACGAAGGCATAAAAATACAGCAATTGTCTGACTGTAAAAATGTTTACTGTCAATTTTAATACAATTCTATTTTTCCCAAAATAACAATGCACTTACTCTCAATATCGATTTTAGACCTTAAAATTTAAAGTTTTCTTCTCTGTTTTCTCAAATGGCCTGACGTTTGCTGCTAAATGCATAAACCAAAATAATATTTTTCATGATTCTTAATATTTTAAAGATGCTTGGTAAAAATATGTATCAAATCAGAGTGTAGGTAAACTTTGCGTTTTGTTACTTCTTTAAAATATAAGAAATTTAAAGAAATGCTAAATTAAAAAAAGTGCAGTATGATTTTAGTCATACGGTATGTTCATTTTAAAAATATTTTTTATTTAAATTCTAAAGCCAAGTCTTTTCGGCTTTTTTGTTTGTTTGTTTAAGAAGAAAAATTATAAGTTCAGGTTTATTTAATTTTGCCTGGACATACCTATTGAGCCCATTTTAGAGTTAGAAAAAGGGTTATCATTGCTGATACATTCTTTGATAACTAGTTTTGACTTGTTTCCACTTTAGAAGACTACATTACTTTATTCTTCCTTTTAGGATAAGGATATTATCTCAGTGATTTATATCCTAGATCTAACTAAGCTAAAATAAAATGACTTCAGCGTATTATCTTGCCTACTCCAGGTAGGTTAGTTTGAAGCACATTCAAAAAGCTAGTCATCTATAAATGTAGCAGATAAATTCATTCTTATGTTCCTACTACAAAATTGAAAACAAAAACAAATTCTAAAAAACCTAATTTTTATGGGAAAAATAGAATATCCCCAACACTGGAACTATCTACCCTTCATTTGCTCTATGTACTGAAAGCTGTTATTTAGAAGTTAAAACCAAAATCTTCCAGGCTAAAGTCAATAAATCTTTTTTATCTTATCTTCTCTGAGATTTCTCAGCTTTTGAAATTCTTACTTATTCTCTTCGTGAAATGTTCTTTTCCCTTGAATTTCCTGTTACTCAATTTCCTTGCTTGCTCTTAACTCTGGTTATCCCTTCTCTGTCTTCTACAGACTACCATAAATGCTGGTGTCTGATTCATCAACCTCTTCTCACTCTATTCTCCCCAGGTAGTACTAGCTTCCTTTGACTTTTATCAGCATCTTTATGTTGTCTGACTTCCAAATCTATACCTCTAGTTAAGATCTTTCTCAGATGTTAAGGATATCGAAACTATTAGTCAACTCCACATGGAAGGCGCACAGTCACCTAAAATCAGCATTCTCAACTCCCACAACTTCCGTGTACATTCATATACATTCATGTGCGCCCATGCACAACACAACAAAACATCGTCCAGTCTTGCTCCATCCTCACAATCATTGCTATGTTTGACCCCATTACTGCTGCTACTGTGTCAATCCACCTCACTGAATGTCTTCCTTTTTTTTTTGCTGACCCTTTCAGATTACCCGGTGTCGATAAATGGCATGATGATCTATGACTACACTTGAACAATTAGAAAATTGGGCATTACCTTTGTCATATTTCCCTAAAAAACCAAAATCAAACCCTTTGCTGTAGAGTCGATTCTGACTCATAGTGACGCTATTTCCCCAACACTACATTGGCAATTCAACCCTTGGCTCCTATCAATTCCATCTCCATATTAATTCCGATGAGACCCTGTGTGGTATAAACTGTTAAGTGTTTGACTACTAGTCCAAAGTTTGGATGAGTAGTCGATTCCACTCAGGCACCTCAGAAGACAGTCCTGGCAATTTGCTTCTGAAAGGTCACAGCCTTGAAACCCCTACGGAGCAGTTCTACTCAGCACTAATGGGGTCACCATGAGTCAGAATTCACTTGATGGCAACAACAACAACAACAATTATTTCTGAAATTGATCAATTTCATGCTGTATTGCCAGTGGCTTATTTCAGGCACTCCACCCCTATCTCTGACCTGAGCTACTGCAAGAGTCTCCTAAGTGAGTAGGCTGACTCTAGTACTGCCTATTCATTCCCCTTACCTCTAACTAAAGTTTCCAAAGTTAGCCCCCCTCTCTTTATACATTTAACTCTGCCACTTGATTCACTGAGATTTTTCACTAGGTATCCCTATTACTCTCATTCCTTTAAGGAATGCAGATCTCTGCCAGACTATGGGTAGATGCGTATGGGCTGAGGTGAGAAGACCGTATGTGTGAAGGTGTACCTATGACTAAAGAAGGGAACAGAAAATGAATACTACTTTCAAAATTATAAGATCACATCCATTAGTGTTTCCCGAAACCTCAATGCCGTCAAGTCAATTCCGACTCACAGCAACCCTACAGAACAAAGTAGAACTTCCCCATGGAGTTTCCAAGGAGCAGCTGGTGGATTTGAACTGTGGACCTCTTGGTTAGCAGCTGGACTCTCAACCACTATGCCACCAGGGCTCCATTCATGTATTAGCCCTACTATATTTCACATCAATTCTCTTCCTTTCCAATGCCTGAGTTATTTCATAATGAAATGATTGATTTAAAATATGTGTGCAATAACATTCTATATTAACTTGTATTCCTCTGTTATAAATCATGTATTCTCTAAGCAGAAATGACTTTTCACTACCTCAAGATGTTAACCTAATCTCTCTTATAATTGGTTATCTGAAGCTAGAAGACTTAAGTTAAAGCTTTGGAATGAAGATTCATTACTTAATTTCATTCCATTAAAATAAAGTCTCTAAGCAAATGTCTCTTTCTAAAATGATTTTTTTTTCTTTAAAACATTTGGAATATTTTTAAACAGAATTTATAGAACACAAGATTTCCACTTTTACTGAAGTTCCAAGAGCTGATTACCGAAATTACAATACTCATTCAAAAATTATTTGCAGTTTAGGTACCTGTTGAAACAATAGAGGAATGTGTTTTAAGAAGACAAAAGCTGCACTGTAGTCAGTATGAAACACAGCCATGGAAGATCCTACCACAGCCCCATGACTTGGGCAATTCTGGAGCATTTAATATCACTCTGAAGTGCATTCACATTTTGCCGGTGGCTTGCTTTAGAAGGAGAGCAGAGCCAGCTCCTTCTGCTCTTCTCCGGCAAATTGGGAGTGGTTGTAAGAGCTATTTCAGCATAGTCTTGCCAAACAAAACTAAAGCATAAAACTAAGAAGGAGGGAAACAACTTCTGTCTGAGAAAAAGTCTTTTCGTTGTTGTTAGGTGTGGCCGAGTCGGTTCCAACTCTTACCAACTCTACCCACAACAGAACAAAATACTGCCCAGTCCTGCGCCATCCTCACAGTTGTTGCTGTGCTTGAGCCCATTATTGCAGCCACTATGTCAATCCATCTTGTTGAGGGTCTTCCTCTTTTTCGCTGACCCTTTAATTTACCAAGCATGATGTCTTTCTCCAGGGACTGATCCCTCCTGACAACACGTCCGAAGTATGTGAGACGCAGTCTCACCATCCTTGCTTCCAAGGAACATTCTGATTGTACTTCTTCCAAGACAGATTTGTTCATTCTTTTGGCAGTCCATGGTACATTCAATATTCTTTGCCAACACCACAATTCAAAGGCGTCAATTCTTCTTTGGTTTTCCTTATTCATTGTCCAGCTTTCACATGCATACGAGGTGATTGAAGACACCATGGCACTCCTTATTCCTTATTCCTAAATGTGATATCTTTGCTTTTAAACACTTTAAATAGATCTCTTGCAGCCAATTTGCCCAATGCAATGTGTCTTTTGATTTCTTAACTGCTGCTTCCATGGGTATTGATGGTGGACCCAAGTAAAATGAAATCCTTGAAAGCTTCAATCTTTTCCCTTTTTATCATGATGTTACTTATTGGTCAAGTTGTGAGAATTTTTGCTTCCTTTATGTTGAGGTGTAATCCATACTGATAGTCGTGGTGTTTGATCTTCATCAGTAAGTGCTTCAAGTCCTCTTCACTTTCAGCAAGCAAGGTTGTGTCGTCTGTATAACGCAGGTCGTTAACGAGTCTTCTTCCAATCCTGATGCCCCGTTCTTCATATAGTCTAGGTTCTCGGATTATTTGCTCAGCATACAGATTGAATAGGTATGGTGAAAGGATACAACCTGACTCACACCTTTCCTGACTTTAAACCACTCAGTATCCCCTTGTTCTGTTCGAACAGCTGCCTCTTGATATATTTAAAGGTTCCTCATGAGCACAATTAAGTGTCCCGGAATTCTCATTCGTAGCAATGTTATCCTTAATTTGTTATGATCCACATAGTTAAATGCCTCTGCATATTCCATAAAACACAGGCAAACACTTTCTGGTATTCTCCGCTTTCAGCCAGGATCCATCTGACATCAGCAATGATATCCCTGGTTCCATGTCCTCTTCTAAATCCAGCTTGAATTTCTGGCAGTTCCCTGTCGATAAACTGCTGTAGTCACTTTTGAATAATTTTCAACAAAATTTTGCTTGCATGTGATATTAATGATATTGTTTGATAATTTCCACATTCAGCTGGATCACCTTTCTTGGGAATAGGCATAAATATCAATCTCTTCCAGTCAGTTGGCCAGGTAGCTCTCTTCCAAATTTCTTGGCATAGATGACTGAGCACTTGCAGTATTGCATTCGTTTGTTGAAACATCTCAATTGGTATTGATGTTTACGCGTTTCATTTCATTTTTGATTATTTCCAATTTCCCTAGATTCAGGCTTCATATATTCAAGGTTCTGATTATTAATGGATATTTGTCACTGTTTCTTCTCATTTTGAGTTGTGGCACATCAGCAAACGAAGGTCCATAAAACTTGACTCCATCCACGTCATTAAGATTGACTCTATTTTGAGGAGGCAGCTCTTCATCAGTCACATTTCGAGTGTCTTCCAACTTGAGGGGCTCACCTTCCAGCACTATATCAGACAATGTTCTGCTGCTATTCATAAGGTTTTCACTGGCTAATTATTTTTAGAAGTAGACCACTGGGTCCTTCTTCTTAGTCTGTCTTAGTCTGGAAGCTTAGCTGAAACCTGTCCACCATGGGTGGCCTTGCCGGTATTTAAATACCGGTGGCATAGCTTGCAGCATCACAGCAACACACAAGCCTCATTGTACGACAAACTGACAGACGCATATGGGGTGTTTTCGTATAACCCTCAAAATAATATGTTTAATTAATGTGACCACTAAAGGTAGCAGCGTTTAATATCAGGGATGTAAAATGTACCAAATGTAACAATTTAATTACCCGTGATTTATTTAATCATATGAAGCAAATGACTTTAATAGACGCAAATTAAAAAAAAAAAAAAATACACAAAACGCCCTTTTGGTTTTTAAGGGGGAAAAAACGCATCTGATTTTGAAATGCAAAAATTAGTTAAAGTATCTTGACAGTACATGAATAGAAGGGAAATGTGGTAAAATGGTAAGACCACTAAGAGCTTCAAGATGCTCCAGTTCCTTCCAGTCCTGGATCTTTCAGACGCCTTTCTGTGTCTGACCTGCACTGATCATATGACCTCTTTTCCTTGATTCCTAACAATCCCATGTGAGATGGTAGAACTGCTCCATAGTGTTTACTTGGCTGTAATCTTTACGGTAGCAAATCACCAGGTCTTTCTCCTGCAGAACCACAGGATGGATTGGAACTGCCAACCTTTTGGTTAGCAGTCAAGAGTTTAACCGCTGTGCCACTATGGCCTCTACAAGTCTCTAAACTCGGGAGTTGGATCAAATACTCTTTAAAGCTCTTCAATGTAAACTGTGTTTAAATCTATAATCCCTAAGTTTAAAAACCATCTTTATATATATTCAGAAATACTACTATGAACAAAGAAAAGCATCTTAAGATTTCTTTGAAAGAACTGAAAAGAATCCTAAATTCCCCGAAAATTCATTTTAACATACTGTCAATATATGTTCCCTAGTCTTACAATTAAGACAGTAACAGGCCAAAATCTAGAGAGGAAAAAGTCAAGAAATCTTTGTTTTATAGAACAAAACTTGAAAGAAATTAGGCATTTTATTTACCATAGCTTTTAAAGAAATGAAT
Organism: Loxodonta africana; assembly: GCF_030014295.1. NCBI lineage: Eukaryota > Metazoa > Chordata > Mammalia > Proboscidea > Elephantidae > Loxodonta > Loxodonta africana. Next base: position 194,752,787 of record NC_087342.1, read on the forward strand.
TGGATAGAACTGCTCAAAAAGTGGTAGTAAATGACAGTTCTATCATGCCTATTTTGCTATTTCTATTTTTCTTTTCTTAAATAAAATTATTTCTGAAGATAAAAATAGTTCTTTTCTATACCTGTCATCTGAGTTTATCTGTTTGATTGCTATAGAGGGATCTTAAATATGAACTTTAAGAAAGAAGACAACTAAGGTTTACATGCTTTTTAGAAGATTTCTGAAGAACTCCTCTTTCAGAGTCACCCTTAAGTTGATTTATCATTGTCATTTAGGTATAGGCCAATTAACAACTGAAATAAATTTGACTAATGGCAAGGCTTGAACCAGATTTGCTCTTTTCTTTTTTTCCTTACATGAATATTAGATTCACCCTCTACATCATTAGTAGCTTAGAGGATTTAAACTTTCCTTATCTCCAAAAAGAGCCCATAAAAATATCAGGCTTGACATCTTCTCAGACAACAAGGCCATAAAAGTGGAAATCAATAATACAAAAATCAGGGAAAAGAAATCAAAATCTTGGAAACTGAAAAATATCCTGCTCAAAAAAGACTGGGTTATAGAAGACATTAAGGAGGGAATAAAGAAATTCATAGACTGCAAAGAGAATGAAAACACTTCCTATCAAAACCTCCGGGACATAGCAAAAGCAGTGCTCAGAGGTCAATTTATATTGATAAATGCACACATACATAAAGAAAAAAGAGCCAAAATCAGAGAACTGTCCCTACAACTTGAACAAATAGAAAGCAAGCAACAAAAGAATCCATCAGGCACCAGAAGAAAACAAATAATAAAAATTAGAGCTGAACTAAATGAATTAGAGAACAGAAAAACAATTGAAAGAATTAACAAAGCTAAACACTGGTTCTTTGAAAAAATTAACAAAATTGATAAACCATTGGCCAGAATGACTAAAGACGTACAGGAAAGGAAACAAATAACCTGAATAAGAAACGAGATGGGCCACATCACAACAGACCCAACTGAAATTAAAAGAATCAAATGAGATTATTAAGAAAAATTGTACTCTAACAAATTTGCAAACCTAGAAGAAATGGACGAATTCCTAGAAATACACTACCTATCTAAACTAACACAATCAGAAGTAGAACAACTAAATAGACCAATAAGAAAAAAAGAGACTGAAAAGGTAATCAAAAAACTCCCAAAAAAAAAAAAAGCCCTGGCCCAGATGGCTTCACTGCAGAGTTCTACCAAACTTTCAGAAAAGAGTTAACACCACTACTACTAAAGGTATTTCAAAGCATAGAAAATGATGGAATACTACCTAACTCATTCTATGAAGCCACCATATCCCTGATACCAAAACGAGGTAAAGACACCAAAAAAAAAGAAAATTACAGACACACCAAAAAAAAAGAAAATTACAGACCTATATCCCTCATGAACATAGATGCAAAAATCCTCAACAAAATTCTAGCCAATAGAATTCAACAACGTATCAGAAAAATAATCCACCACGATCAAGTGGGATTTATACCAGGTATGCAAGGTTGGTTTAATATCAGAAAAACCATTAATGTAATCCACCATATAAATAAAACAAAAGACAAAAACCACATGATCTTATCAATTGATGCAGAAAAGGCATTTGACAGAGTCCAACATCCATTCATGACAAAAACTCTCAGCAAAATAGGAATTGAAGGAAAATTCCTCAACATAATAAAGGGCATCTATACAAAGCCAACATCACTTTAAATGGAGAGAACCTGAAAGCATTTCCCTTAAGAACGGGAACCAGACAAGGATGCCCTTCATCACCGCTCTTATTCAACATTGTGCTAGAGGTCCTAGCCAGAGCAATTAGGCTAGACAAAGAAATAAAGGGCATCCGGATTGGCAAGGAGGAAGTAAAATTATATCTATTTGCAGATGACATGATCTTATACACAGAAAACCCTAAGGAATCCTCCAGAAAACTACTGAAACTAATAGAAGAGTTCAGCAGAGTCTCAGGTTACAAGATAAACACACAAAAATCACTTGGATTCCTCTACATCAACAAAAAGAACATCGAAGAGGAAATCAACAAATTGATACCATTCACAGTAGCCCCCAAGAAGATAAAATACTTAGGAATAAATCTTACCAAAGATGTAAAAGACCTATACAAAGAAAACTACAAAGTACTAGTGCAAGAAACTAAAAAGGACCTACTTAAGTGGAAAAACATACCTTGCTCATGGATAGGAAGACTTAACATAGTAAAAATGTCTATCCTGCCAAAAGCCATCTATACATACAATGCACTTCCGATCCAAAAGCCAATCACATTTTTTAATGTGATGGAGAAACAAATCACCAACTTCATATGGAAGGGAAAGAAGCCCCGGATAAGTAAAAGCACTACTGAAAAAGAAGAAGAAAGTGGGAGGCCTCACTCTACCTGATTTTAGAGCCTATTATACAGCCACAGTAGACAAAACAGCCTGGTACTGGTACAACAACAGGCACACAGACCAATGGAACAGAATTGAGAACCCAGATATAAATCCACCCACATATGAGCAGCTGATATTTGACAAAGGCCCAGTGTCAGTTAATTGGGGAAAAGATAGTCTTTTTAACAAATGGTGCTGGCATAACTGGATATCCATTTGCAAAAAAATGAAACAGGACCCATACCTCACACCATGCACAAAAACTAACTCCAAGTGGATCAAAGACCTAAACATAAAGACTAAAACGATAAAGTTCATGGAAGAAAAAATAGGGACAACGTTAGGAGCCCTAACACAAGGCATAAACAGAATACAAAACATTACTAAAAATGACAAAGAGAAACCAGATAACTGGGAGCTCCTAAAAATCAAATACCTATGCTCATCTAAAGACTTCACCAAAAGAGTAAAAAGACCACCTACAGATTGGGAAAAAATTTTCAGCTATGTCATCTCCGACCAGTGCCTGATTCCTAAAATCTATATGATTCTGTTAAAACTCAACCACAAAGGGACAAACAACCCAATCAAAAAGTGAGCAAAGGATATGAACACACACTTCACTAAAGAAGATATTCAGGCAGCTAACAGATACATGAAAAAATGCTCTCGATCATTAGCCATTAGAGAAATGCAAATTAAAACTACAATGAGATTCCATCTCACTCCAACAAGGCTGGCATTAATCCAAAAAACACAAAATAATAAATGTTGGAGAGGCTGCGGAGAGATTGGAACTCTTATACACTACTGGTGAGAATGTAAAATGGTACAACCACTTTGGAAATCTATCTGGCGTTATCTTAAAAAGTTAGAAATAGAACTACCATACAACCCAGAAATCCCACTCCTCAGAATATACCCTAGAGAAATAAGAGCCTTTACACGAACATATATATGCACACCCATGTTTATTGCAGCACTGTTTACAAGAGCAAAAAGCTGGAAGCAACCAAGGTGTCCATCAATGGATGAATGGTTAAATAAATTATGGTATATTCACACAATGGAATACTATGCATCGATAAAGAACAGTGACGAATCTGTAAGACATTTCATAACATGGAGGAACCTGGAAGGCATTATGCTGAGTGAAATGAGTCAGATGCAAAAGGACAAATATTGTATAAGACCACTATTATAAGATCTTGAGAAATAGTATAAACTGAGAAGAACACATATTTGTGGTTACGAGAGGGGGGAGGAAGGGTGGGAGAGGGTTATTTACTGATTAGTTAGTAGATAAGAACTACTTTAGGTGAAGGGAAGGTCTATAGTCAATACAGGGAAGGTAAGCTCAACTGGACTGGACAAAAAGCAAAGAAGTTTCCAGGATAAACTGAATGCTTTGAAGGTCAGTGGAGCAAGGGTGGGGGTTTGGGGACTATGGCTTAAGGGGACTTCTAAGTCAATTGGCAAAATAAATTCTATTAGGAAAACATTCTGCATCCCACTTTGAAGTGTGGCATCTGGGGTCTTAAATGCTAACAAGCAGCCATCTAAGATGCATCAATTGGTCTCAACCCACCTGGATCAAAGGAGAATGAAGAACACTAAGGTCACACGATAACTGTAAGCCCAAGAGATAGAAAAGGCCACATGAACTAGAGACTTACATCATCCTGAGACCAGAAGAACTAGTTGGTGCCCGGCCACAACCGATGACTGCCCTGACAGGGAGCACAACAGAGAACCCCTGAGGGAACAGGAGAACAGTGGGATGCAGACCCCAAATTCTCATAAAAAGACCAGACTTAATGGTCTGACTGAGACTAGAAGAATCCCAGTGGTCATGGTCCCCAAACCTTCTGTTGGCCCAGGACAGGAACCATTCCTGAAAACAACTCATCAGACACGGAAGGGACTGGACAATGGGTAGGAGAGAGATGCTGATGAAGAGTGAGCTACTTCTATCAGGTGGACACTTGAGACTGTGTTGGCATCTCCTGTCTGGAGGGGAGATGGGAGGGTAGAGACGGTTAGAAACTGGCAAAATGGTCATGAAAGGAGAGACTGGAGGGAGGGAGCGGGCTGACTCATTATGGGGAGAGTAAATGGGAGTATGTAGTAAGGCGTATATAGGCTTATGTGTGACAGACTGACTTGATTTATAAACTTTCATTTAAAGCACAATAAAAATTATTTAAAAAAATTCAGGCTTGAATAGTTAAGCATTTTCAATATTACTGATCCGTTTATAAAAGAGAGAATGAAAAGAAAATAAGTCTACTGGAAAATGCAGGTATTATTCCTGCAAGGTACTACTTTTCACTGGTTGAGAAAGTCAAGAAAGATGCAAAAAAAAAAAAAAAAGGAAATAGAAATCGAGAAAAAAATAATAGAAATGAACCATTTATTTACAAAAATAATACATAGGACAGGGGAAACTCTTCATGTAGATTGAAAATTTCATTTTTCAGAAAAATACCAAATCTGCCAATTATCCTAAATAGAACTTTTCATTTTTGTCATAGTAAAATCAATAGCATCTTTTAAAATCCATGATCCCCAAATTAAATAGAATTAAAGAATTCACCCAGGATAATCTAAATAGAATCACACTGCATAAAATCTGTCTCCTTCTGCTAATCAATTCACCAATATTTTATTAATTATCTTTTATGTGCTTGGTATTGTGATAAGTGCTAAAAAAAAAAAAAATAATAATAATATAAGAATTGGTACCTTTAGTTCAACAAATGCATTCAGGAAAGTTACAACTCAATGAATCATGAATGTCAAAAGATCGATGACAGCAGTTTGGTTCAGATTTTCGAGGAAGCAGAACAATAGGTACAATGGAATGAGCTAATAAATGAAAACAGAGCACAAGACAATCTAAAGAAAAACTAATTTAGAAATAGAGAGATTTATAGTGGGCAATAAGGTTGTAAAGCATGGTTGGGGTTAGACATAAGAAGTGCTAGAAAGACTTTAGTTTGTGAATAAGGAGGAGTTATAAAAGGCGTTTTAACTTGAGAGAATTAAAGTATTGCTTTAGAAAGATTAATATGAATATGGTGTCAGCACACATGATCAGGATGGGAAAAACAGAGATGCAGGAACTCCACCTGCGAACATTATAGAGGTCTGAGGTTTGGGTCACAAAGGTAGGAAACAGGTCAGGAGTAGGAATGAAATGATCAGACGCAAAGCTCATTTCAAAGGAAAAAAATTATCCAGGGAGCAGTTACATGTGGGAGTAAGGTGAGAAAGGGGAGGAAATAAGAGACATAATGAGTTTAAGGTGATGTGTACCAACATGAAGATCTCCAGCAAATAGCTGGGAAGAGAATTCAGAGCTTAGAGTGAATAAGTATGAGTGTGCGTGTGCGTGTATGTGTGTGCGTGTGCATGTGTAGAAAGGGAGAGAATGAAAGAGAACATAGCATGCATGAATCCAGTACTAAAGAAGACTATCATAAAACCACATAATTAATGTCAAGGTTATTAAATACTTAAGTCTGCAGGATAATATAACCTCAGGGTTGAGAAGGCTTCTTAAACAATACACACATAAAAAAAGCTTTTAATAAAAAATCAGTAAAATCATCAACTTTAAAATAAAAAAAAACTTTTTCAAAGAACTACAAAAGAGTGAAAAATTAAGCCTAAACCTAGAATAACACAAATTGTCAAAGAATTCTTATCAAGACTATATGAATAACTTCCCCCAATTGATGAGAAACAAATAAACCAAAAGAAAAATGGGCAGGTATTAAAAAAAAGAAGTAAAATGACAAATGAGCATTTTGAAAACATGCTCCACCTCAACAGCAGTCACAAATTTTGACCACAATTTTACACCCACCCAAAGGCAAATTAAAAAAATCTAAAATTATTGGTGAGGATACATAACAACAGAAACAGATAGTGCTGGTTGAAATGCCAATTGTTCAATCACTTTGGCAACAATTTATTGTCAGTTTGTCATATTGAACATGATTAAACAATTTCATTCCTGGGAAAAATCTTACACACATATACAAGAATGTTCTCAACAACATTTTTCTACTATAGTAATTAGAAAACTCAAGAACAACCCAAATATCCTTAGGCAGAATACTAAATAAATAATTTTAGCATATTCAAAAATAGAACACCATATAACAGTGAAAAAGAATGACAGTTACTCAGAAACATGGATGTTGAGTGAGGGAAAAAAGTAAAATGCCAAAAATGAAAAAAAAAAAAATACTATGCCTAAAAGATTTCAAAAACATATAAAATTTAACAAAATACCTGTTAAGGAAATGATAAACACAAAATTACGGACACTGTTTTCATTGAGAGAAAAGGAAGGTTTTAATGGCAAGAGATTCTCAGGGGGTCCTGGTGATATTACTTAAACTGATTTATAAGCACATGTATATTTGTGTTATTGTTCTTTATATTTTATACACTCTTAAATGTGTAAAATGTTTCATTAAAATAAATATTCATAAATAAAAATGAATGACTAAATACTTAGAACTGCTTACATTTAGAAGAAATGAGAAAGAAGACAAGAAAAGGAGAGAGATGAAGAAATGGTCAGAAAAGCTAACAAAAGAAAAAGAAAGATAATGTAGGCTTTTAGATTCAAAGAAGCAAAGGAGTTCTAGTAATATCAAAAAATACATGAGAATCAAAGGGAATAAATACTTGGAAAAAGAAAAACCACCAAAGATGCTGGGAAAAGGTGATAATTGGGCAGGTTAGCTCTTACTTTTAAATAAATAATATTATAATCTTGGTCATTAGAAAAATGATAGGGTTATTATTCCCTATATTAAATGTCTCATTCAAAGGTCAGAAAACAGTCTTTAGGCTATACATTACATCTCACTGCTACAGAGCGGCTTCTAAATTCACTCAAAGAGTTAACCCTTTTAACTCACTGAATTGTCTAATCCGTTTGGGCACTTACTAGACTTTTTTAAAACTGAGTATTATTATAGGATATGGTATATTCATCACCTCCCATCTCCCCAATTCTCCTAGCCCTTGGACCAAGGACAAGATTCTCTCCGCATATGGGCATTGTTCCCCTTAAGACACAAGTAGTAGATGAAGGTCATGGTGTAAATGTTGCTTCTTGGAAGGGGCAGAGGGGGGTAGGGAAGTCCTGGAGGAGTCAGAAGTCTTTGGAGATCATCCAAACAATACAGAAGTATCAGAGTCTAGATTTGAAGTCCTGGTCTGTAAACAAGGCTTGGACCCTATCCAAAATAGGTGCTCCATAAAACAGCTTGGACCTCCTTGCACTGGATTGACTTCCTCCAAAATCTGTTACATCAGGGATGTAATTAATTTTTCATTGACCTAACTGCTTTGTACTGTTGAAGGAGAGAAACTTAGTAACAAAGCATTTTGTGTGGATAGGCTGCAATAAAAAGTACAAATTTCTCTTATGCATATTTTCCAAAAAGTTCCTTATAAGCTAAAATATTAAGATTTTTGAAAAATTTCTCCTTCTTAAGGTGAATAAACACCATTTTTATAGAAAATTTCTTATTTTCAGACTTACACCAACTTACTCCATCCAGGCAAAAACATCATAAATGATACTTTAAGAAATCTCTTTTCCATTGTTTTGTTCTAGTAGTGGCAATGAGATTTAAAAAAATAAAATCAGAAGTTCCAGTCTTTACTCCTACAAACCAATGTTAAACCAAAAACCAAACCAAACCCACTGCTGCCAAGTCGATTCAGACTCATAGCAACCCTGCAGGACAGAGTAGAACTTCCCCATAGAGTTTACAAGGAGTGCCTGGTGGATCTGAACTGCCAACTTCTTGGTTAGCAGCCATAGCACTTAACTGCTACACTACCAGGGTTTCCAAACCTGTGTTATCAGATGGAAAGTCAGTAGCCAATGAACAGCCTTTATCTTATCTTTCTATTTTTTTTTAAACTCAGTGAGCTATACTCTGTCTTGACCTAGCAATCACTACACTTTACTAAATTAGCTATAGCCAGGCTTTTACTCGGAGAACTAGCAAAGTACATGGTTTTTCCCTTCTTTCTGATTGAGTCCTAGGCACTCCATAAGAGAGCTGATAGATATGCAAGGTCTCACTGGGTGTAGAGATGAGTTGTTAAAAAGGCTTATGTTGCTCAAGTATGAGGATTGTTTCTGCAACAGGAGCTCTCTTTGAACTAGAGGTGAAGTCAAGGCTGAAACTCAATACAGGGCATAAGCTCTTGACAAGATAGTCCACTGAAGGTAAGTTAGTACAGTGATAAGTAAGAAGCAGTGGATAAATTTCCCTCCTGTATTCTTTTTTATTATTATTATTATTCTTTATTTGATGTTCTTCCAAAAAGAACCCCGACCAACGAAGATCAAAACAGAGACTCATTTAAAACTTCTGTACCTTACAACTTGGCCCATAACTAAATACTCAGCTGGCTCCAAACTGGGAAGCACACGGCAATGAGAAAAGCAGAAAGGACCTTTTGCTACACCACAAAGGCGGCACACTGACAACTCTCAGAGGCTTGCAGCCCTGCAAAAAGGAACTCTCAATGTGAACAAGGAGCTTCCTGCTGCCAATCAATAAGGGCACTCCTGGTTGCAGAGTGAGTGAATGCCATTTACAAACCGGGTTGCATTAATACCATTTGGTCCACTTGTGAACAGCAACCCACTTTATTTTCCAGGAGATCTCGGGGAGAGTATGGGCTTTTATGGCACAAGGAAACTTACTTGGCATATGTGACACAGAACTTGTCCGACTTGGAACCATTGGTACATAAAGCAAATAAAGGATCAGAAACATCCCAGGTGTGGGAGATTAAGGATTTAACAGGCAGATAGAGGAGAAGAGTATCATCTGGACAGCTTTCATCCTTTATAACAAGGGAAACTTCCCTGGTGATCCCGGCAGAAAGAATAAGCTCCAATGAACAAAATTTAGCAATTCTGTTGACAAAGAATCCTTGAATAGGTTTTTTTTTTTAATGTGAGTTTGTCTGCCAAAACCTGAGTACTTTTCATAACACGTAAATCTCCACCTAGCAGTAAGGGAGCTAAATAACAAAATATGCCTTGTCCCCCACTGATCATCATCCAAAAAAGTTGAACGTTACAACTTCAAGAGTCTAGTCTGAACAGACGGGGACTGTATACAAACAGTGCATGGGTGTCCAGAAAATGCTGAGTTAAAGCTCACCTTTGATACGCTAAGCTCAGTCCTAAAGGAATGACTTTTGAAAATCATCACTGTCATCACATTGCTCTACTAACCAGACTTTTCTGAGTGATCCACAAGCATTTAGGATCCAACAAAAAAAATTTCTGAGCCTGGATATGAAAACATTTCAATAATAGGATCTAATCTATTCAACGTAATCAATCATTCCTTCTCATTTCAAAATCCTCCATTTCAGCCAGACTAGTCCGGGAGAGTCTTCACACAGTATGATCATTCTTATTTTCAACCACTTGGGGGTGCTATCTATTCCTTGTTACTGGGAAGCCTAATCTTCCACCTCATCCCCTTTTACTCCTGCCTTTACATACTAGTTTTTTTTTTTTTTTTTTTTTTTTACATACACCCAGAAACCCTGGTGGCATAGTGGTTAAGTGCTATGGCTGCTAACCAAAAGGCTGGTAGTTTGAATTCACCAGGCCTTTGTAGGGTCGCTATGAGTTAGAACTGAATTGATGGCAATGGGTTTGGGCTTTTTTTGGTTCTACATATAATACATATACCCAGATCCAATTCAATTTTTTTTTCTAACTGCAGAGCCTAAGGGATTTCTTTCTTCTTAAAACTTCTTTAGCACTGTTGTTTTCTTCACTCCTCTGGGCGTTTAATTAAATAACAATATAAGGTGGCTAGTGATGCTTTATCTCCCTCAGACTTTTTTCTCCATTTATTATTTGATTTTCATACATATATAAAATTTGAGATAATTGTACAATGAAACAATTATTTGAGATAATTGTACAATGAAGCCCCATTTAATTATCACCTACCATCAATAATCATCAACACATGACCAATCTCCTTAATGATCTTCATATTCCCTAAAGAAAGAATGATTTTTTTTTTTTTTTTTTTGGTTTCTCCCAGAGCCTAGGCTAGTATTAAGCATATGGTAACAACTCAGGAGACGAACTGAAATCCATCCACTGAAGTTCTGAACTATCCCTCAAGCATTTAGCTTGTTATTGTTCTTGCTATTGTTGTTAGGTGCCACGTTGACTCGGTTTCGACTTGTAGCGACCCCATGCATAAGAGAGTGAAACACTGCCCCGTCCTGCGCCATCCTCACAAGTGTTGTTACATTATCATTCTTAAAACCAAAAAAAACCAAACCCAGTGCCGTCGGGTCGATTCTGACTCATAGTGACCCTATAGGACAAGAGTAGAATTGCCCCATAGAGTTTCCAAGGAGCGCCTGGCGGATTCGAACTGCCAACCCTTTGGTTAGCAGCTGTAGCACTGAACCACTATGCCACCAGGGTTTCCTTATCATTCTACCAGGGTTTCCTTATCATTCTTAGGTACCATCAAATCGATTCTGACTCTTAGCTACCCTACGTACAACAGAACAAAAAGTCGCCTGGTCTATGAGTCAGAATCCACTCGACAGCAGTGGGTTTGGTTTGGTTTTTGCACCATCCTCACAATCCTTGCTGTGGCTGAGCCCATTGCTGAAGCCACTGTATTAATCCATCTCATTGAGGGTGTCGGTCTTATTCACTGACCCTCTACTTTACCAAGCATGTCTTCTCCAGGGACTGGATAGACAATCCTCAAACCTATTCAGTGTTTTCAAAGAAATATCACCAAATAGTATTAAAGAAAAATTATCCTGGTAAGTCACATGAAAGTGAAATAATCATGACATTATTCTTACCCCCTTACTTAATATTTAATCAGCAGGCCAAATTTTCTTTTGAAAGACAGGGGAATCATTATCAATAAACAAATAATTTGGCACAGTGAAGAAGGACCAGAATTTATCCTTAGGATACCTATGTCAATTCTAGCTAGCACCATGACCTTAAGCATGTCACCTACAGCTTCCCAGCCTCAGAGCCTCATTTCTAAAAAGAGAAACAGTTATACTTTTATTAGTGACCTTGTAGTGCCACTGTAAAGATAGTTTTGTTTTGTTTTGTTTTTTCAACTTGTCAAACTGCTTTCTAAAGCACAAAGCACCATATCAGCATTATATTGTTTTTATGGCATACCCAGTCCCCTGTCCAACCCACTAAAACCCACTGAGGATCTATAATCCACTAAAGCATGCAAGACAGAAAAAAATCTGAAGTATTACAAGCTAAATGCCTATTTATCAATGCCGGCAATACAGGTACAAGGAGAATGGGGTGATCATTGCGTGTTGAGGTGTTCAGCACGTATTCATGGTAGAAGTAGGCCTAAAGTTGGGCCTTAAATGATAAATAGAATTTGAACAAGCAGAAGGAAGAAACAAAGACATTTCAGAAGGTGTAAATTCTAAAAAAACTATGAAAGCAGTTTGATTAAAGTAGGGTGACTATAAAATAATAATAGTAGAAAGATTGTCACAGTTGACTAAGGTTAACTTACGAAAGATGTCAAGTAAATGATAAATATTTTAACTTTAATAAGAACCATTGACAGAATCTGAGGAGCTAATATCTGCAAATTAGCATACCAAGAAGAGTAACTGATAACGCCGTTAAGGCAAGGGAGATCAGTTAGGAAGCTGTCACCATTATCAAGATGGGACATAGTCAGAGCTGTGACTAGAGAGTAAGCGGTGAAAAAAACTAAAGCAGGATAAACATTTTAAGCATGTATGAAACAAAGACTAAGAACAAGTAACTAAGATCCTTTGACACAAATTTCCTAAAAGTGTTCAAACTCTTTCCTTGGATTGAGACCTCCATATAACTGGACCCTACCTGTCTCATCTGAAGATAGGTCTCTCCTGACCACTATGCCTTGTGTCTGTCCCTCTTCCACACCAATCTCCTTCCGGATTTAGGGCTTTGCACTAGCTTTTCCTGTGTCTCTAATGCTCTCCCATTGGTCTTTGCATGCCCAGCTAATTACTAACATTCAGGTTTCCAATGCCTCTCAAAGACACGTTCCTGGACTACAGGTTTAATATGGTTTCCAAGACTCTCCCTCTGACATTATTTTTTTAGCACATACTATATTCTCATATTCTTCTCATTTGCTTATACATCTGTTTGTTTGTTTATTTGTTTTTTCTAACTCCCCTGCCACCCCTAAGTGGAACCCCTGGGAGATCAGGAACTTTGAGTCTTATTCAGCATTGCATATGTCCCCAGTGTACAGAATGGTGCACAGTACGGATTAGGTTTGCTGAATAAATACTTGTCGAATGGATAAATAAATGAATCATTCTTGGCAGAACTTCAGAAACAAAGTCAATGTTATTCTTGTCCCCAGGGCTATTTTGGGCCCCATGTCTTCAGCTTATTCTACTTCCCTTAAATAATGTGAGAGAATCACAAATTTTTTTAATTCTCTTTTTTACTTTACTTTGCAGGCTTTAGTCTGTTATTTGTAAATAAGAGTTTTAACACAGGTTATTTTGCTGCTTTCAACTTAAACCAAACAAAACTCATTGTTGCAGAGTCTATTCTGACCCTACAGGACAAGGTAGAACCAAGGTTGTAACCTTTACAAAAACAGACTGCCACATCTTTCTGCCACAGAGCAGGTGGTGGGTTCAAACCATCGACCTTTTGATTAGCAGCCAAGTGCTTAACCACTGTACCACCCAAAACCCAGTGCTGTCGAGTCGATTCCGACTCATAGCCACTATACCACCAGCACTCCTTACCTTCTTAGAACCTCATTAAATATAAGTGTAATGAGTAGACTAGCTATTGTTTCATGTTGTAGGGACAGCAATTCTAAAGTCCCACAACACAGTCGCCTACTGAGCATAGACCTTGACCAAACGGACCTGAGACTGAACACAGGTCATATATGGCATTTTGTTCAAATCTTTTATATAAAATGGCCTCTACTTTATTCTCTACCCCCATAAAAAAATGAGGCCTTCTGCTTCTCATTCTCATGCAGTCCGTCACAATACCTAATATAATATACATACTCAATGCAAGTTATTCAGCTATGTGTTCATTATTCTGCTCACAATTGCTCTCTTTCAAAATAATAATATGGGGGGGATAAAACAAACAATAAATATAAATTCATCTGGCATTTATGGGGCTAAACTAACTTCAAGGCCTTGTAAACCTTTTATTCACAACCAAATGCCAAATGTCTTTTAATAAATATTAACCCAGAGAACCTCAATATCTGTTTCCAGATATTATATTTCTGCTGCTGTTGCAAAATGCCAGGATCTAAAGATGTTTAGGTCTGAACCAAACATTGATGTCTAATTGCTAGAATTTTTTCATTCTTTATTACTTTATTGAATAGTTACTCCCTATATTTTTTATAAACCATAGACTTTATTTTTAAACATAAAATGAGGATTGATTTATTATTGCCAGAAAGCTGAGAAGAATGGCTTTTTAAAAGATCATTCAAATATTAAGAATCTAATTCTCGTCAGAGAATTTCAGTGGTGTGTGTAATGGTTACTTACATAACTAAATGCAGAAGTAACATGTAGTAGCTGGTTTGATAGCGACCATTTTAAGAACAGCTTTTGGAAATCAAGAAACCTAAAATTAACGATAAACTGTCCAGTGAATTACATGAATAGATGCTTGGATTTAAGAGTTCAAGGTTTGTTTTCCTTTATATTCCAACTTGCCCTGCCAACAACGGCACTGGAATCTGTACAATATTACTGGAAGAAAAAAAAAAAATAGAGGCTATAAATACATCAGATATTTCCTTATGGTTCCTTCTTACTATGCTTTCTCAATTGAAAAACTACACTAAGCTAGATAATTGCATTTTATTTTTCCTTTTATTTTTCCATTATGTTCTAAGAATTGAAACTGAAGTCACCACAGTATAAAAGTTAAATTTTCGATAAAAACATTGTGTCGCTCATTTTTGTTTTTCCCTTGGAGTGTTTTTTCATATCCACATACAGTCTCAAATGAAGAAAAATCAGTCTTTGAAATGGAAATGAGCAAAAAATTCACTGAGAAATTAAAGTTGTACAGAAACCTGAACACCCTAAGAAACCAACCCAATTCTAATCAATTACCAAAATCAGTGAGCAAAATAACTGGGGGAAAAATATATTTAAAATTGTTACTATCTGCATTTTCATTCTATGATATTAGTTAGCAGTTGCTGTTGATTTGATTCCAACTCATGGTGACTGTGTGTGTGTCAGAGTAGAGAACTGTGTTACATAAGTTTTCAGTGGCTGATTTTTCAGAAGTAGAGCTGAAAGTAAATCATGTGATATGGTATTGCATTAATAAATGGTAGAGCAGTGTCAGAAACATAATTAACTGATTCAAAAGAAACGGTTCTTACCTTTTTGGGTGTTTTGCAAGGAACTCTGCTCTGGTGGGATACAATTTTATTTCTTGGTACATGCAGAAGAGCCCACCAAAAAAACATATGCTAAATAATTAATAAAGAGGTATTGAAAACTAAGGGGGTTAATTCAGATTCAAGAAAGTTGGGCTGAATTCAAGTGAGTCATGAAACAAAAGACCAGAATTTCTTCAACTACTTCCCTTTGGATAAAACAAACTCCTAAACAAACAAAAGCCATAAACTGAACAAACACTGCCTATCTCTCTCCTTACCTCTCATTATTTCTCAACTAGTTATTGAAGGGGAACTGAATTAATTTGATGGAAGTATTTCTCAAAAGACAAGAGTGAAGGGGCTTTGTGGCAGATTCCGCTATCCAAATTAAAACAAGGTATGATTCACCAGAGTAACAAGACTTGTATCTTATACTTACAGTAAGTATTTGTAAGTATTTTGGTAACAAGTAAGACTCTTTTGGAGGCCTGGTGATGCAGTGGTTAAGAGCTTGGCTACTAACTAAACAGATCGGCAGTTCAAATCCACAAGCTGCTCCTTGGAAACCCTATGGAGCAGTTCCATTCTGTCCTAAAGGGTCCATATGAGTGGGAATCAACTTGATGACAACGGGTTTGGTTTTGTGGGACTCTTGTTCATTTGCTGACATTTATTTGTCCAACTATAAGTCTTCATCAGTGAGTGAGCATAAACAGAGTTTAAAGTAAAACTACAGCAGACACTTTGTAACAAACATAAATAACTGCTAGGAATCAGGGAAAAGGTTATAAAGTTTAAGAAAGCAATGACTATAATGACATAAGAGTTTATCCAAACTTGTTTGGAGTATTTTAAGTGCACCAAGTAGGCAATCATGAAGACCAAAAAGAAGCCGCAAAAGGCTGCATTGTTAATAGCGTATCCATAGAAGATACTTGCCAGTGTAAAAATGAGCCAAAGTGCCATATTATGTAACTACTTTTGCCACAACTAAATATTTAGTGGTACTAATTTCAGAAGTCACTGACATGGCTAAAGTCTAAAATTTTTAAAAGCCAGACTAAATTAATAAACAGAAAAAAGAAGAATGATTTTAACCACCATTAAATAATCAGCAACTTATTCCATATCTGAAGGTAAGAAATGTTTACTTACTCCATGTCAGGAGGTAAGAAACATTTGCTTAATATAGATTATTTTGATCAAATACTAAAATTAAACATAACATACATGAAAGTACACATCCCAGTGTCTTACACATAACATTCAACAGCAGATCTTTCCTTCCTTTCTTTCGTCATCAACTCAATGTATTACAATAGTGTTTATATCCTAAAATATCTTCTAAAGTTTTTCTTCTCTCTACAACTAGACTGAAAAAAATGTAAATTTATCATTCAGAGTTAGAAGGATATATTTTTTAATCTACCATATGTCCCGCAGGTGCTATTCACAAACAATATTTATTGAAAGGTGGGAATGCTTGAAAATGCAAGAAAGATATAAGGATGCTTTTGTCTGCATAGAAAATACCTAAAACTTGGTTAAACAATAGTTGTTTCAATTATTATTGTCAATATTATCATTATTATCATTACTATCCTATTATTATTTTCCTTAAGAGTAGGACCCATGTTCCTTCCATGCTGTCTTCTGTTACCCTCAGTTTGTTAACTATCTCCTTACTCATAGCTACAAGATGACTGCAGTAGCTCCAAACATCATGTTCTCATGCAACAACTTGTCTCTTTTTCCCGGAAGTCTCCCAGCAGACTTTCCCTTATAGGTCTTTGGCCAGAAATGTGTCACATGGCCAACCCTACCTGCAAAGGAAGTTGGGAAATTAAGTAAGGTGGGAAGAAATCCCGCTAACATGGAAAAAAGTAGGAAGAATGATGATTGAATAAGTAACCTAACAGTATCTACAATACTGTTACATAAGAAAACGAGTCAGAATCATGTATAATGTTTATAAATGAAGAAGTTACATCTATAAGGCGTATCTAGGAATGAAAAACCTTGATCCCCCTCCTTTCTATAGCGGGGCTCTACATGGATGATGGATGAGGAACAGCAAAAATTGCAAAAGCTCCGAGAGCTATATAACACAAGTGATATTCCCTCATCCTCACTCTTTGCATGTACAATTCATAAGCTTGCTCTTATACAGCCCCCCATGCCCAAACATCGTTTTTAAAGCCTTCTTATTTAAGTAAACAGTCATGCAGTTTAAGTCTTAGATCCAAAGCCAGCAAGATCTCTGGAGTTTAACAATCTTCCAATTGCCAAAATACCAGTACAATACATGTTAACATAACTCTTTAAAAGGAGACAAAATTAGACAATTCCGTGCCTTTCCAGATCTTTCATTTTCTTAAACGAATGGAAAAATGTTCAGAAGGACATGAGTTGCAAAAGTTTATGGTTTGTTTCTTGGTGAATTCAGGGAAAAAATCATATTCTGCTATATTATCACTTTCCCGTTTCTGGCCAAACCCCTGTAGTTTTCAACATGCATCATTTTTGTGATTAATGATGTGCACCCAGTTAATGGAAAACAGCAGATTAGGTTTCTACTAATAGTTTTGCAAGTTACATCTGCCTGCCTCATTTGGTAACAACCTTGCTGCTCAGTAAAAAAGTAATGAATTTAATCCTAGAGCAGAACTTAGTTTTATGCATACAAGCAGATCAGATTTCCAGAGTGTAGAAAATTACACTTTTAGAGGTGTACTGATCTTCAGCTGAAATATCACACTGAAATAATACAATTCTAAGGGTTTTTTTTTTTTTTTCTTTTTAACATCTACTTGGCAATCAATTTAATAATCTACAGTACTTACTTGACACCAATAAAAATAGGGTAGAAGAATTAGCATCTTGGAGCCATGGCAAATAAAACATACGGTAATTTTGATAATTAGTATACTAAGCTAAAAATACATCTATTGTTGTGAATACATAGGTGAGAAACATAGATTAGTTCCTTATACATAGTGTATTACTGTAATGCTTATTTCAAAAAATAGAACTTACGTTTGCTTGTTCTGTTACACTACCAGAATGTATTGTCTCTAAATAACTGTTATACCTCCCTTAAGTCATTTAAAAATCGCTATCTCCCATCTAGACTAGGCTCCTTAAGAGCAAAAAACATATATGAATTATATTTTCATTCCTACAGTGCTGAGCTATAGGCTTCATGAGAAGAGAGACCTTGACTACATGGTGTGATCTCATAGTAGATGTCTAATTAGACATTTTAATAAATAAAAAAAAAAAAAATTAAACTGAAAAGAATAACATGCTTTCAAAACAAAAAAAGAATAGGAATATTCTTTAAGAACTTCACCAAATTAATCCATACCATCAGTGGTTACCAGAGGTGGGAAGGAAGGGGAAAGAGCAAATCGTTGCTTAGGGGGCACTGGGCTTCTGTTAGGGTGATGGAAATGCCTAGAAACTGGTAGTAGTAATGGTTGCGCTACATGATAAATACAATGTCATTGAATAGGACGTGCAAAAAAAAAAATGTTTAATTGGCAAATGTTTTGTTATATATATTTTTAACACAGTAAAAAATTAAAAATGTAGACATGACAAATGTTTCGTTAAATGTATTTACCACAACTTGAAAAAAAAAAAAAAAACTAAGGGCGGAGCCAAAAATCTCAGGGGAAAAAAATGAAATAGAAAATACAAATTATGAGCAGTAACTCTCAAATTTGTCAAGTGGATCTGGATCTTATTATCCCTCTGACAAACAGAACTAAACTAGGCAGTCAATGGCTCCCAATATCTACTAAAATTTGAAACCACTTGGCCTTTGTAACTTTCCCTGGAAAGTATTTGTGAAGTATACATCAATCAATCCCATCAATCCTCAAGACATAAAACATGAGTCAAATACTACACCACCATGAAATGAAGTTTCCCCTCCTTCTTCTGCCTGGAAAAGTAATTTTTATTCTCTGAATTTCCACACAAAGTTATCTATTCCTCACTACAATAATTTATCATTCAGATTATTTGTCTTAATCCATGTTGTTGTTGTTGTTGGGCAGGGCTTCAAACTGGTTCTTTCCAGTTTAGTCATGGCCAACAAAATGTGGGTGATTTGGAATGATAGCCAGAACAGGAAAAATTACAGGTTGAAGCTCTGCTAGAAACTTGATCTCCCTATTGAGAAACAAGGGCAGCCTGCATGTTGCATAGCAACCAAATCTCTTGACCTGCAGAGTTAGAAACAGAGGTGTCTCGCTCAAAGACTGCAGTTGACCACTCTGTTTTGAATGTGTATCCCTCTCTACTGTCCTGCTAATAATCCAGTCTCCCAAATCAAGCTCCTGAAAAGGCTCACTACACCTATTCCAAGTCTCCCAATCCAGGGGTTCCACTTGAAATTTTTTTAGCTCTGGTTATCATTTCGGTTCACTCAAATTTTAAAAATTAGAGTCAGCTCCAGTTTCGTTTTGTCAGCCATGAAAGAATCATTTTGAACTGGTTCGATACCCTGTTATTAAAAAAAAAAAAAAAAATGCCATCAATTTGACCATAGACCCTGCAAACACGGCTAAGCAGAAAATAAGATGACTTCAGCTTAGGAAAATGACAGAGCATAATTTTCAAGAAGCATTAATGACACTTACCTTTACATATTATTCTTTTTTTACCAGCGTGCTTTATTAGGTATTATGCAATATCATATTTCACAAATTGCAACATAATCAAGTTCAGGTTGTAGAGACTTTAAGCAATGGGTGCTTTATCATTTGCATTTCGGCATAATTTCCCCCAGCCCTAAGAATAACAAATCTAGCTGTTCATCTAATTCTTGACAGGAGTCCTAGAATTTGACAAAAAACCTGAAAAAATAGGGTGCTGGGGGTGCAGTGGTTAAGTGCTCAGACTGCTAACCGAAGAGTTGGCAGTTCGAACCCACCAACTGCTCCTTAGAAGCAAAGAATAAACTGAACTAACTCTTCTTCTAAATGTGGTAAAAGCAGAATAATGTCCTTCATATATATAAAGTATAAAATTGTCAGCTAAAATATGGCTAGAATACATGCAATCTGCCATTCTATATATATTCATGAGTTGGACCAGCCTTGAAGAAGAATAATTATTGTCAGAACTAACAGGTGTCCATAAACTATGCTAAAACAAAGTTGAAGTATGAACTACTAAAAAATAAAAACCAACGGGTCAAAATTTATTTGGTTAATTTTTTCCACAATTTGCAGTTTTCATCATGGCAAGTCTAATAAGACAATTTATATAAAATTAGGTATTTTAGACGGGCCACACCTGCATTATTTTGTGGTCAAGGCAGTCATGCAGCATTACCTGTGTATTTTTTTCTAAACAACAAGGTTATTTTCTTTCCTTTTTTTTTTTTTTTAATTATTCTTTCATACTCTATATGAAACATTTCCGGAATCTCAGCCAATCACCTGACCAGGTGTTTGATCAGAGAGAAGGATAATCTTAAGAATAAGTTTGTCCATTCAGCATCCCACTTTGGAGAGGTGTCTGGGGTCTTAACCGCTAGCAAGCAGCCAACTAAGATGCATCGATTGGTCTCAACCCACCTGGAGCAAGGAAGAATGAAGAGCACCAAAGACACAAGGTAATTATGAGTCTCAGAGACAGAAAGGACCAAATAAACCAGAGACTACAGCAACCTGAGACCAGAAGAGCTAGATGGTGCCCGGCCACAATCAATGACTGCCCTGACAGGGAACTCAACAGAGAAACCCTGAGGGAGCAGGAGAGCAGTGGGATAAAAATGCAAACCCCAAATTCTCATAAAAAGACCTGACTTAATGGTCAGACTGAGACTGAAGGGACCCCGGAGGCCATGTTCCCCAGACCTTCTGTTAGCCCAAGGCAGGAACTGTTCCCAAAGCTAACTCTTCAGACAGGGAATGGACTGGAATAAAAAATGGAAAATGATACTGGTGAAGAACGAGCTTCTTGAATCAAGCGGACACATGAGACTATGTTGGCATCTCCTGTCGGGGTGGGGGTGAGAGGGTAGAGGGGGCCAGAAGCTACCTGAATGGACACAATGAGAGAGAGTGGAGGGAAGAACTATGCTGTCTCATTGGAGGGAGAATAATTACGAGTGTATGGCAAGGTGTATGTAAATTTTTGTATGAGAGGCTGACCTGATTTGTAAACTTTCACTTAAAGCACAATTAAAAAATAAATAAATAAAAGTTACCTAACCCTGACAGTATGGTCCCCAGACAGTCTTTTAGCTCAGTGATGAAGTCACTCCTGAGATTCACCCTTCAGCCAAAGATTAGACATGTCCATAAAACAAAACAAGGCTAAAGGGGTACGCCGGTCCAGGGGCAAGGACTAGAAGGCAGGAGGGGACAGAAAAGCTGGCAATAAGGAACCCAAGGTTGAGAAGAGAGAATGCTGACATGTCGTGGGGTTGTTAACCAATGTCATAAAACAATATGTGTACTAACTGCTTAATGAGAAGCTAGTTTGTAAACCTTCATCTAAAGTACAATAAAAAATAAAACACCAAAAAAAAAAGAATAAGTTTGTCACTGTGTAAATCAAGTCTAACACTCATCTCTGTATAAATATGGGATGGTCCTATCCTTACACAAGAATAGAAACCAAATTCCCACAATGGAATCTCAAAACTGACCTCTGATACTGGTACTTAGAGCAATTAAGTTTCTCTTCACTAAAACACAGAGACTACCAACTTCTAAGTTACCTATCAAAAAACTCTACCATGTTTTGAATAAAAACCAACACTTGACAAAAAGCTGACAGATACTTTGAAAGCTATCAAAAATTTATGGGATATTTGAGGTTTTATGGTTTAAGGGACATGAAAACTATTTGTCTATGTTTTCCTAAAGCCTATTTCCTGTATTAAATTATGCCATAAAAAGTAGTACACTTGATTTCACTGGAGGTGAAATTCTTCCTCTTTTTAATATCAGGGGTCACAAAGTACAGGAATGTGTCCATAAAAGAAAAAGTAAACATACAATATGAGAGGTATCCCAGTCAACAATTACTTGGTTATTAGGTAGTAATGTAAGGTAGTAATGTTAAGTTAAGAATTGCTTGGTAGCTTTCTAAAGTAGTGAGAGAAGATCAAACTTAGGGTGGGCAATAGAGCTGGGGAAGAAACTATGTATTAAAAAAAAAAAAACAGGAAAACATGAAACTTTCACAAGCCATACCTCTTTCAATTAAAAGTTATCACTGTCATTAAAAAAAAAATAAAAACATTGCCATCTAGTTGATTCGGACTCATAGCAACCCTATAGTACAGAGTAGAACTGACCCATCGAGTTTCCAAGGAGTACCTGGTGGATTCGAACTGCTGATCTTTTGGTTAGCAGCTGTAGCACTTAACCACTACACCACCAGGGTTTCCAAATGACTGTCACAGTACTCCTGAATTATAATAGGATTATGTGACAATAATTCCTGGTAATCCATTTGAAAAGAAATACAGGAGAATTAGAAATAGAAATATGTGAATTTTATTTATGGGTGTGTTTGAGTATGTGTGTATACACACACATATACATACATACATTTTTATGATTTAATATGTATCCTAGTATTACGTGAATAATAATAAGCACATTTATTTACTCCCAATAAAGAATACTAATTAAAGAATACAGAACAAATAAAAATATTTATTAAGGATATTAAATTAAAAAGTACTATAATTAATATGGAAACCTAGGCATATACAGAGGGCCAATATCTGAGTTGTTAAATAATAAAAACATGAATTGAGAGGAAATCAAAGTGTAGAGTGCCCCCTAATCCATCCCTAAAGTATGTTCCTCACATACACCTTCTATGACGATCCAAAGCCTGGATTTTTCTCACTGGTGATCTATTACGTTGAGAATTAAAAGCTTTTCCCTTTCTAAACAATCCATTAAAATTTGAATATAATCCATTCTACTGTTCCATGAGAATATCATCGTACTCTCAAGAAAACCTGAATAAAAATATATTATGTTAAAAGCAAACTTTTCTAAGGGAAAAAGTGCTTAGGGATTGGAAGGCTCCAAACAGGCAAACATTAAACTACTTTTCTTGCAGAACATTCAATAACAAAGATAATTTATAGCCCAAAGTATACAGCTATCAAACCTAAACACCTCTGAGCAAACCTCACCTGCTCTGTCATTAGCCACCACAATTCTCGCCATCACTACCAAGTGATAAACTAGACAAAGAACAAAGTCCTCAAAAAAGCAGCCACACTCAGGTCCAACAGCTATTCTCTTGCCAGTAGAGCTAGTTTGTGCTCCAACTATACATGGCTTCATTTATCCATGTCGAAAAAAAAAACTATGCTGTGATATGTATTTTTCTTCTTCTAATTCAAGTCATCAAAATCTTGTGCTATAGGAAAATGCATACCTAAGAGAAGGGGTCATTAGCCACAAGAGAAGGGAAGGGAAAAGAAGAGAGAAAAAAAGTTTCCTTGGGTTTTTGTTTCGTTTTATTTTCCTGATCTTTTTAGACTCAGAAACTTAGAACTTCACAGGCTAGCACATAATAGAGTTTATAGATGTTTTATTTACCTATGATAATGTTAATCTAATGTTTTGGTGAACACATGCTATGTATTAGACACTTTCTAAACACTTTACATATATTAATTCATTTAATACTCACAATAACCCAATTAAAATAGGTACTATTTTGATCAACATATTATAGTCAAGGAAACTACAAAGAGGTTAAGGAATCTGTCCAAGACTGTACAGTGGATAAATAGCAGAGCTAAGACACAACCCAGGCAGACTGGCCCCAGAATCCATTAGGTCTCCTTGATCTGCCAAAACCAAAATTCGTTATTTGAAGGACATTTTTACCTTTATTTCATCATTTCATGTATATTATGTTTTCCCTTTTCTTATTAGATATGAAACTTTTGGGGGTTAAAACTGGTATCTCTTCTTTATCAACTAGCCCAAAGCATAAATGACTGAATGACCACAACAGTTAACCATGTGGTTACACACTGTTTAAGCATCTGGGCTGATGGGATACTTGGGAAGGGCAAATCATACCAAAGATATCCTATGTCTGTGTCAGAATTTTAGATCCCCACAAAGATGGAAAAGAGAAAAACTAGCTTGGTCAGAGAGGTTTCACTCCATCCCCACTTTCAGGAGCATGATTGCTATACAAAGATTACCCTAAGCTAATTAAAGGCAGTAGCACTCTGGGACTATTTTCCTTTCGATTGCTTTTTACTGTCATTGTAATTTTTGGATGAGAAGGAG
The DNA here is from genome assembly GCF_030014295.1 of Loxodonta africana. Taxonomy (NCBI): domain Eukaryota; kingdom Metazoa; phylum Chordata; class Mammalia; order Proboscidea; family Elephantidae; genus Loxodonta; species Loxodonta africana. The sequence continues at coordinate 194,776,994 of NC_087342.1, forward strand.
ATGGGTTAGAGGGGTGGCCAGAAAAGCTCAAGCAGATGAAATCACCTCCCTAAAAGAAAAGATAGGAATCGTGCTTAGAAATACAGCATAAGAAAAAGGAACAAGAAAATTAGAGAAAAACAAAATGTTAATGTAGAAGTTTTGAGGAGGGTGTAAATTTCCTGTAGAAGAGAAGATGAAAAAACTGTGGAACCAAGGAGAATCATTTCTACGTATATCATAACTCTACTAATGTAGAGTCTGAGACAAAGACGATAACATGTACTAGTTCCTTTAAGAAGGAAAATGAATAATAGCTTCTGATGTTGGCACATTACAATGGCTGTTTTAATTTAAAAATCCATAAAAATTCTGCATTAGTCAAAAGTTTTTCGTGCTATTTCCTAACAGCAAAAGTGCTATGTAAATATATTTTATGTTATACTGGTTGTTTCTAATAATTGATGTACAAGTACAAATAGGTATCTAAATGACTGAGTCGATGAAAACATCAATCAAGTAATTTACTGAGCACTAAGCACATGAATAAAAAATACTCTGTTATTTGCTTCCATTGATTGTTAAATTTTGCAGGTTCAGGAAAAAGATGTAGAGGGAAAATAATTGCTTAAGAAACAACTTATGGGCCAAATTTTAATCCACAACAAAGAGACATTTGTCCATAGGTTCTGACAATCGATCTCCAAAAATTTATCACTGGCCAGGTTGAAACTTGCACAGATACTTTCTGCCCTGCTTGCTTAAATGCACTGGAGGCACACATAAACCAGTGAGCTTCGTCATACAAAATGAGACTGAACAAAAGAAGTATTCATCCAGTTTTGGGTAGTGAAACTCAGCATTAAAGCTAATGTTGCAGAAATCTGTGCTGTAAGAAAAAAATCTGTGCAGAAATCTGGCGAGATGTCTTCATGTTATTAACACCATGTTATTAATTAACATCAATGACTCAAAGATAGACATTACAAAAACTCAGAGAAAAAATATTTATGCCACTTATTAGTTAGAAAAGAAGAAAAATATGATAGCATACATACATTATTTTTTGGACTTATCAAAATCTACTCTTATTTTTTGTTTCTGCTGTTGTTTTTAAGGTAAAATTAATGGTTTGATTCCATAAAAAATAATGAACTCAGGTAAGCAAATAAAAGAGTTGAATGCAGGAAATCCGACTCTTGAACCTGCAATTCTAATGATTTTGCTAGACTATTATTTTTGGAGGCTTTATTTTGTTTTATGAAGACTAAGTTCTTTGACAGTTTTATCCTGCTGAATCAGAGCCATTTCTTTTCAGTATTATGTTAAGCTCTGATGACAGATTCTCACCAAGTCAGTATAATGACAATGCATTGTGAGGGTGACCCAGTGATGACAGTCATCAACCTACTGATTGTCAGAGATGAGGCCACTGATGTAGCTGCCATCACTTTAGCACTAGTTCCACACCCCCACCCACCCACCTACCACATACACATCTCTTCCAAAGCTGCAGGCTCGTAAAAAGCAGATGGCCTACCCAGGCTGAAGAGAAACACACTTCCGTTTAGGAATAATAGAATCAACTTAATACCTTACGAAAATCCATTAAAATCTCAACAGACACATAATCCAAGAACCGTGCCTTTTGGAACCATGCCTAAGAAGTAAGAGGCTTATGATAAAATAGAAAAATCAACACGAGACAAAGCAATTAAAACAATACATTGTTTTTTCCTATGTATTCTTGGTTTTGTTCTCAGGAATAAAGAGAAGCCTAACTTGAAGAAACACTTCATTTTTAAAAAGCAGAAATGGAACTGTTATTAGCTTATAAACTACTTGCTGACCACAAAAAAACATAAGGTTACATAAATGCATTCTCATTAGGCTCTCTAATAAGCTACAAATAAGTTATTATTTTAAAAGTTTAAATCTCAAGGTCAAATGCAAAAATGAGCTTTAAAAATGACAACTTCCTACTTCCAGATACTGAACTTTTATAAGGGTTATTGACCAACTCTTCACACTGGTAAATGGATTCCATTTTTTTTTTTTTTTTTTGGCTAACCCATATAAACTCACTCAAAAAAACAGGAAGTATTGACATTATTCATTGTCTGGTTTAATCATAATTAGATTAGCATATCTGGGGAGAAAAATCCAAAGACATTGTGAACCGCTTTTCTTAGGTCCAGTGTTACAGTAGGTGTAGTATGAAGACAGTAAACACTAATACACATGACCAATTTATGGGATTAATCAGACTGCTGTATTACCACCCTAGACATAATAATTTTTTCTTTACTTACTTTCATATTCCATTTTATTTGGCAAAAATATAATCATTCAAAATGCCCCTTAAAATAAAATTTTCATGAAAGACTATTTCATGTTAATTTTCCAAATATTAGGTTCAAGAAGTCAATAAATCAATACTGTCTGAATATTACACTCAACTCAAAAAGACTATTTCTTCTAGAACAGAGCCATAGAAATATGCTTGTGAATAAACAGCTTTTTGCCAAACAACCAATAGCATTTGGACCTAAGCCTCCTTTTTTTTTTTTCTATATGTAGAGATCTTTTTCTCTGCTTTGAAAGTTTGGTGCCAAAATATTCAAACACTTTCTTAAGAAAGGGGTTGGAGGAGGGCTAGAGAGACAATGTCTCTCTCATTCCTAACTGGTGAATATTTAACTCTAAATACTACACATAAAATCAGATCCAATGACATCAAAGCATAAACCAAAAAGCACAGATGTTTACCTGGTATTCATTGGGCCAAAAGGTGCTCACTGCTAGCTCAGCCCGAAGCCAATCTCTACCCGTGAAGCCAGTCACATTCCAAATTGGATTGGCAAGAGGTCCTTTATTCACCCTAACTAATATGTTCAAAGTGCCAGGATTCAGCCCTTTCTGGCTATATAACAGGTAACTGAAATCGATGCAGTGTGTGTCATTCTCCTTCATTGTAGGCAGCTGAAGTCTGGCTTTTTCTCCTGGGTCATGATCTGAAGAGTCCACTATCATATAGGAACCTGAAATGACATAATATATTATAAAGCTAAATAGACATATAAGCAAAAGGAAATACATAATAGAGTAACAAAAATGATACCAATCCATTCTAAAGATTAAATTTAACTCAAAAAGACTATGTCTTCTAGAGTAGAGCCATAGATCTCTTTCAAGTAAATAGTTAAATTGAATACTTACTAAGTAACAGACATTGTTCAAAGTACATAACATGTATTCACTCATTCAGTTTCCACAAGAACCTGTTTTTATCCCTCTTTTACAAGTTAGGAAATTGAAGCACAGGAATGTTAGTGATGTATCCAAAGTCAGAGAATAAGTCAGTAGAGCTCCGTTTAAATCCATGTCCCACTCTAAAAATGTGTAGTCTTACTAAGCAAACATATTTTAACATAAAACAAACAAAAGCAATCATTATTGATTTAACTTATGAAAAAATGCATCATTCCTTTTGCTTACCCATGATACAGCTAAGATACAAACACTCAAATCGCTTCTGATTTCAAATACCAAAATCATCATTTATATAAGCTGTGTGATCCTATACAATGTTCTAACTACTCTGAACCTCAGTTTTCTCATTCTCATAAAAAGAGAATAAGAATACTTATCCTTGCAGCACTGGTGTGAGGAATGAGATTTAAAATGTAAAATTTCTGGAGTTGAGAATCTGGCACATTGTAGATTCACTCACTTGGAGCCTGACCAGAACACTAAGCTGTCAGCTAAGCATCATTGCTTTTGGCTCAGACTCTGCAATATTCTCTATACTCTTCTAGGGCTCCAGAGAACCTGGCTTGAAAATCACTAATTTACTCCACACCCTTCGATTTAATAAATATTCATAGGTTATCTGTCATGGTGAGACACAGGACTACTTCCAGGACATAAAGATTCCCACCTTCATAGCACTCACACAGTCTTTGCATTACAGGCAAAGATCATGTAGTGACTAAGTACAAAAATGGGACTTGAATTTCAAGCTCCTGATACTAGTCTAGGGTCCACTCCAGAAAAACAATCAGTTTTTCTCATGTTACCATGGATTTTAACAATGACACATTCCGGAAAAAACGTAAATATACCTATTTGTGATACTCAAGGTAGAACCCAAATGTTATTGCAAAATGTTTTTCTTGAATATAATTCTAGCCAAAATGTGTTAGGTGTAATGTCACAGAACAAACGCTAATACGCTTCACCCTCTTTTAGCCAGTCTTCCCTGACCAACTTGTGAAATTAATCAGACTTCTGTACTATCACTGACCACTAAACACTCATTGACAAGTAGTCAAACTAGTTCAATTAACTCCCAACAACATGTTCAAATTGTGACAGATCAGGGGAATTCAACTATATAAAACCCATTGCCATCGAGTCGATTCCGACTCATAGCAACACTAAAGAACAGAGTAGAATTGCCCCATAGGGTTTCCAAGGAGCGCCTGGTGGATTTGAACTGCTGACCTTTTGGTTAGCAGCCATAGCTCTTAACCACTATGTCAGCAGTGTCTGATAAACTCATATTCAGTGGTATCCTCTGGCTCAGAGTTTTGGTGAAAATTTCATGATAACACTTTAGCACAGGCCAGGAACAGAACAAACACCCAATAATGATAGTTACTTCTATGATTGATCACTTCATTTTTTTCCTAGTTCTCATCTTCTCCTATAAGGTAGAATTCTTGTTTTCTTTTCTCTGATTCTAACATACTGTATTTAAATAGAATAAATTGTCCATGTACATTTTGGTAATTGTCTTTAAAAAAAAAAAAAAAAAAAACAGATATCCTGGATCCCAAGTCAAATTATAGAAGCAGAATGTTTCTATTCTTGGATTTACTCCCATTCTGAAATCCAGAGCTGACCTGGTGAAATGTTTATATCACATTCACTCTGCCATAGCAGACCAATTAGTGTTTTGAACCAGTCCCAGGCCAGAGATCTTGGACAAGTTATTTAGATTCCTTACAACACTGTCACCTATTTCTCTACTGCTATTATAGTGTTGTTTTTTTTTTTTTTTAATGACACATTATGTCAGTAATGCATCTGAATTATCTTTACAAACCTATAACAATTTTGGCTTCTGAGTGTCCATTTTAAAGTACTTATCTCGAAATAACTTACGGGCTTTTAAACAATTATTTTCTTCCATTAAACATTCACTGTCTCGCATTTTCATTATATAGTATGATATTTACCATTAAGACCATCTAGCAATTTTCTACCAGTTGAGCTTTAAAGCTACAATAATTATTAAAAAAATAGGATTAGCAAAGTATATTAATTTGTAGACCTTACCGATTTGGTCATTAGAAGACCCATTAAACCCATTGCAGTCTAGTCAATTTTGACTTATGGCAACCCTATAGGACAGAGTAGAGCTGCCCCACAGAGGTTCCAAGGAGTGCCTGGTGGATTCTAACTGCCAACCTTTTGGTTAGCAGCTGTAGCACCTAACCAATATGCCTACCAGGGTTTCCATTAGAAAGACAAAGGTCACAAGATACAAGCTTGTCTAAACTATTTCAACATTTCATGTGCATTCAATGCATATTAGTAACAAAGAAAATCAGTGCTGATAAGTCATTTCTGTAGAATGTTTCTGCTAAATGCCTTCTTTCAATGCAGTCTGACTATTGCTACATTTTTCAGATCATGGGATAATGCCCATTTATTGCACAGTTCCAGGAACGAAAAAAAAAAAAAAGAAGAAGTGGAAGAAGCAGCAAGCACTCACACCAAAAAGTCACCTAAATCCTTCTGCTTACTGACTTGATATAGTGGCAGTTTCCCCAGGAGGCCCCATGGAGGTAGCTGTCTGACACTAGATTCCACCTCCATCACCCCAAACACAGAGAACACTATGCTATTCTTATCAGCTTCTAAAAATTACTTCTACACTCTCCCAGAGTAACTACCAACTCTTAAATGTCAGGCAATTCCTAATATATACTTCCCTCATTCTTTATGTTATAATTTAAGATCATTTACCAATGTTCTGACTCTAACAATCCCTCAGATTTCTAAGAAAAGCTTAACACTATTTAGTTGTGATTTAGCTGTCTCTTCTTAAGGCTTAACGATGAAATACACGTATCTGTGTTCACACCCATACCAGACACCAACTTTTAAGTAAAGTGACATTTTTACTGTGACCTTATAAACATTCTTTAGTCTCTTAAGCAATGGCGTGCCCAAATACATAATTCAAGATTGAGAAAATACATATATGTATTATAAATTAAAAAAAAAGTGTAACGTTTCTGGAGAACAATTTGGCAATAATAATACAAAAAAAAAAAAAAACCTTAAAGGGATGCATATCCTCCACTCTGGCAATCTTAAATCAAGGAAGGTATCCTAGATAAACATGCACATGCACAAAGATATAGCTAAAAAAGGTGGTCATCTCATCACAGCACCATTTAAAATAGAGAAAAATGGAAGTATTATAACTATCTAATAATAAAAAACCAAACACCAAACCCAGTGTCGTCGAGTCGATTCCAACTCATAGCAACCCTATAGGACAGAGGAGAACCGCCCCATAGAGTTTCCAAGGAGCACCTGGAGGATTCGAACTGCTGACCCTTTGGTTAGCAGCCGTAGCACTTAACCACTACGCCACCAGGGTTTCCATCCAATAATAAAGAAAAACAAAAATTTTTTTTTCATGGTAAATCAGTTTAATGAGCTATTATTTGGCTATTAAGAACGAAATTATAAAAAACATTCAATAAAAGATAGTCACAATATGTCAAATAATATAAGCAAGTTGTAAAATAATTGTCCATTTATGAAAAATACATATTTACATAAAATAAATATAATTACAAAAATACTCTTGTGTAAATGTGTGTGTGTTCATATATAAACACACATAAACATACACATATGCCTGGGGGAAAAAAACAAAATCTAGCAAAATGTTAACAGTGTGTTATCTGTGGAGAGGACTCTAATCAACTTCTATTTCTTATTTTTGATGATGTACATTTTTTAAATGTCCAACAACGCACATGCATTAGATTTATACTTTTTTTAAAAAAGAGAGAGACTACATGAATAACTCTCTGACGTGAGGAACATCAAATGACTAATGATAAATACTTAGCAAATTCAGACAGGCTTCTTGCCTTTTAATATAAACCCTATTCGCATCCTTCAGGTTAACAAAATCTTGGCATTCAAAAAACACAATACACAAATCAGATACTCCCTATCTCAATTCATTAAAAGAGACAGAGGGGGCCAGAGACTACTTAGACTAAATAGATGTTTTTATTTAAAAGAATGGCCAAAAAAATCCAAGTCTAATATTCATAAACATCACAGTGTAACAACTAGATGAATAAATAATGCCCTATGGATTATTTTATGTATTAATGGAATTTTTTTATCTTTAAGCCATACTTCTAGGAATAAAGTATTAGCATAGAAAATAGGATTAACCGCAAAGAATATAATGAATATAAATGGGTCTCCATACCGCATTCTAAAACTCCCTCATATATATCCGTTAGTATACTAAAAAAAAAAAACCCCAAACCCGTTGTGTTAGTATACTATGGCAATAGTTTTAAAGTCAGTTCTTATTCAAAATCAATTAAGAGTACCTTATAAACTAAAATTAAAAAAAAAAAAAAAAACTTCCTTATTTACTATTTACAATCTTTTATGATCTTGTCCTCCCAGGTACTTTTGTCACTTTACTTGCACAGTTTCTCTTCACAAACCATCTTCTCCAACATGACAGGCCCCTCACTACTTTCTCCACACACTATGCCAGTTTTCTTCTCCAGAACCAGCTCACTCCTTTACAAGAAAGCCAACCCAAAGCTCACCACCTATCCAGTTCTTACCTATTGTTCTTCTTCAGCTACCCCGGCCCATGTTGGACTTCCCCTGCCTTGAAGCCCCCATTAAATAGTTTCTGATTTCTGATTCTGGCTTCTGATTATACACTGTTTTGTACAACTTTTAGGTAATTTATACGGGGATCTTTTATCTCTCTCACAAGAGTAATACATCCTCTTAGAAAGCACCTGATTCATTCAGGGTCCAAATAGAAGACAGAAATCACATAATAAATTTAACAGGGAAAGTGTAATTTAAAGAGTCCCTGGGTAGCGCAAACAGTTAAACACTCAAGTACTAGCTGAAAGGTTGGCAGTTCAAACCCACCCAGAAACGCCTCAGAAGACAAGTCCGGTGATCTACTTCCAAAAGGTCACAGCCCTGAAAACCCTATGGAGCAGCTCTACTCTGCACACATGGGGTCGCTATCAGTCAGAAGTGTCTCAAATGGAACTAATAACAACAACGACTTTAAGGGAAGGAACAAATGTGGAAAGGGAAGACAGTTGCTAGTATCAGACTTCCTTGGAGAAGATGTAGCTGCAGCCTACTACGTAGTGGAGAAGTTCACTAGGGCACTCAGGACAGAATTGCTCCACAGTTGCTGGGCAAACAGGAATGCTATGTAGTGGATAGCTTTTATGTGACCTTTCTAGCCATGGTCTTGTAGCTCCCTCTGGAGTGACTGGGTGGGGGTGTGCAAATAAAGCAATTGTGGCCCACCGAGGGGACAGCTCAGTTTTTCCTTAAAAGAGGGCAAATCCCAAAGCAAAGAGAGGATCTCACCACCACCAAGGAATAAGAGCCAGCATGTTTTTGGACACAAGGATCCCTACACTGAGAAACTCCTGGACCTAGGAGACAGACGGTGAGCTGGAACCCTGAAGATGGTGAGAAGTGGTGGCAGAGAAACGGCAGCAGGAGAGAATTCAAGAGGCTGAGCACTGGGGTTTTGGGCCCACAGAGCAAGAAAGCTGAGTGCCTTTGGGTCAAGGCTTAATGGAGGAGGCGGGTGTCTGTGGGTACTTACTGGCAGGGGGTAAAAGAGCTTTGTAACACTTGCCTGAGCAGTGCAGAGGCCTAGGGCCAGAAAGAGTTGTACCTGTGAACACAGCTAAAAAGAGGCAGTCCTGATGGAAGAACTGTATCCTGAGCATTCCTGAATGTGCATTATAACCTGTTACTTCCCTAATAAACCCCATTATCGTGAGTATGGTCTGTGAGTTCTGTGTGGCCATTGCAATAAATTATCGAACCCAGCAAAGAAGTAGAGAGTGCCATGGGAGGGACGGATGGTGTCAGAATAGATAAAGATAGTGGAGAAAGAGGCATGTCTGACTTCTGCCTCATAGGAATCAGCCTTGGGCTGTTGATATTGATTCTTCTTCCGCCTTGTGAAGATAGAGGAGGTCAGACACCATCCTCATACCGTTTTTACAAGGCAATACTCCTTGTATAGCAAAATCAGCAACAGAACTAGCGTGAGCTGTGTTTACGTTGGAAGGGCCACAGAGAGGTGTTGACCAGGCCAGGGCTAAGGCTGTGAGCTCACTGAGTGACTGCATGCACTGGGCATGCCAGTGGGCCGCTGGCAGCTATGCAGTACCAGCAAGAAGAAACAAAAATGGGAGCACAGAAAAATCACAAGACACTTCCTTCTAAAATGTCCTTCCATTGCCCTCTACAGACAAAGCTTAACTCTGTGCTAGCTACAAAGAAGAAATGCTTTAAAGGTCAAACTCCGTTTTCAAAAACAGGTAATAAAGGATAATAAATGTGGAGCACTGAGCAATAAATTGATAAATGATGCGGCAGCTAACAAGGGCCTTGTACGTGGAAGTTCATTCAGTAGACACTTGCTAGTTGGTTGATTGGTTGACTTGGTGAGTAAGACAGACAAGAAGGCTACTTCTTAGGATATAACAATATACAACTGCTGAGGCAGTGCTAGTTCTTCCTATAGATGAGCTAATTTCTCAGAAAATATCAAAACAACAAAAAAAATAAAACAACTGAAACTGGTTTATGATGCTTCTGGACAGAATGATTTGATGGAGGAGTATAACATTTGGAAATGAGCATTTAATATTTTCATCAGAGCCACCTTGGTGCATATAAGAAACTATTAAAGCAACAGATTTCAAACATTTTAGTCTCTTAAACTCTTAAAAATTACTGCGGAACCCCAAAGAACTATTCTTTCTGTGAGTTATATCTATCAATACTTATCATATTAAAAATTAAAACTGAAAAATAACATCTTTTAATAAAAATTACTATATATTCAAAAAAATAATAAAATAACTGATTTAATAGAAGACAACTAGATTCTCATTTTACAACTCTTTCATTCAATCTGTTGTGATCTCATGTAGCTCTGGTAAATTCTACCATAATCATGAGAAAATGAGAGAAAAAAGGAAAATAACATCTTATTGTTATTATGAAAATAGTTTTGACCTCATGGATTCCACGTAAGGGGTCCTGGGGGCCTGCGATGGTTCCTGCTCTACATGTGGAGAACCACCATATTTTAACATACATAATTCTTTTTATCTTCATGCTCTAAAGAGGACATTATTAGCCCTTTTATTTATATTAAGTCTACTTCACTCATTCTGTTTCTGCAGGGTATAACGATGTACTCCACGACATCATTTAAGAAACAAAACTTTTCACCAGGGTGTTGGATGCCTGGGGAATGAAAATAGGAAAAGCTGAATTTTTCTACACCATTCTAGCCTCCCACCCTCAGAGAATCAGGTTGTTAAGTGTGAACAGAAAAGAGGAGAAGATATAGTAATATTCTATTCTAATAACAAAAGTGTTTTTGCGCATTCTTAAAACCATTTTGAATGGCTACCAATGCACCAACACACTGTGCAACAACAGTTAGTTCTTGCAACTGAGTGAGAATTTCCCAGTACAAACAAAATACATGCCAGATACAGTTGGTGTGAAAAAACTAAAGGCACTATACAGTGGTATACTTTCATGCCCAGCTAGTTTAAGAAGCAATAGTCAGGATCTATGAGTATAGAGAGAAGTGAGAGCTGAAATCATGATGTGGGTCCCAGCCCATCTGTGGTAATTTTTCTGGAGGGTGGGATTTGCTTTATTTCAAATTGTCTTTAAGCATGTCTATTGCTATTACCTTTGTGATGAAGGCAGTGCCATTCCCCTTTTTTCATAATATCTTTCACCTTCCCATTTTCTTTTTTCAAGCCATCTGATTAAATAACAGCATAATATACTCTTTTTTTTTTTTTTTTTACTGAAACTAAGAATAAGTTTGATTTTTCCCATTTCGTTAATTTCCTTTTGCATTTTACTCTTGTAGTTATGGGCTGTCAAGTCCATTCTGACTCATAGCAACCCTGTGTACAACAGAACGAAACACTGCCCAGTCCTGCATCATCCTCACAATCATTGTTACCCTTGAGCCCACTGTTGCAGCTACTGTGTCAATCCATCTTGTTGAGGGTCTTCCTCTTTTTTGCTAACCCTCTACTTTACGAAGCATGATATTCATCTCTAGGGACAGATCCCTCCTGATAACACGTTCAAAGTATGAGACGAAGCCTTACCATCCTTGCTTCTAAGGAGCATTCTAGCTGTAATTCTTCTGAGAAAGATTTGTTCATTTCTTTGGCAGTCCATGGTATATTCAATGCTCCTCACCAACACCATAATTCAAAGGTGTCAATTTTTCTTTGGTCTTCTTTATTCATAATGCAGCTTTCACATGCATATGAGGTGACTGAAAACACCATGCCTTGGGCCAGGCACACCTTAATCTTTAAGGTGACACCTTTGCTTTTTTAACACTTTAAAGAGGTCTTTTACAGATTTGCCCACTGCAATGCTATGTCTGATTTGACTGCTGCTTCCATGGGTATTGATTACAGATCCAAGTAAAATGAAATCCTTGACAACGTCAATCTCTTCCCTGTTTATCATAATGTTGTTTATTGGTCCACTTGTGAGGATTTTTGTTTTCTTTATGTTAAGGCATAATCTATTCCATGTGTATACTTGCTGTTTATGTTGTTAAAAAAAGGTACTTGCCATGACGAAGTTATTGGTCTTGCAAAATTCTATCATGCTATTACCAGCATCATTTCTATTACCAAGGCCATATTTTCCAACTATCAACCTTTCTGTGTTTCCAACTTTCACATTCCAATCACCAGTAATTATCAATGCATCCTGATTGCATGTTTGATCAATTTCAGACTGCAGAAGTTGGTAAAAATCTTCAGTTTCTTCAACTTTGGAACTAGTGGTTTGCACTTGCTGTTTTCTCTGCATGGAATGCCTGCTCTCTCTTCAACTAGTTTATTTTTCATCATTTAGGTCTCACCTCAAATTACTGGTGAGCCAATACCAGGGCTGTCAATTAAAATAGTTTCTTCTAAGATTCTTTCTAACATATCACTCTTTTTTATTCCCTTCATAGTACTTACCACTTTGGGAATTTATCTTATTTATTTACTTGGCTGAAAAACTCCAGGAAAACTTTATCTATTTTGTTTTGTCCCAAAACTTAGATCTGGAACATAATAGACAATATTTTTTGGATCCATGAATAAATAGTAAGGTGTGTGTATATGTGTGTGTTTATGACTACAATGGTCTGTGTCATTCTAACCTTCAAACTTGATTGAAACATAACCCTTTACTACTCCTATTTAAAAAATGGATCCCAATTTTTCCATATATTTTTAAAGTTGTTTATTTTCCCTATAGGCCACTTATAATGATCTATAAATAGTCAAAACAGTCATAGAAAGAATTCTATTCTGGTAGGAAAAAGAGTTTTCCACTGAAACACACAAATTCATTTATTCTTTGTGTTGGATAAAACCCTACTTTGTTGCATTCCAGATCTTTCAATCTTTAAATAACATATATCACATTTGGAGATTATCCGTCTGTGCATCTCCCCAGCCCTGGTGCAAGCTGTTCCAGGGCAGAAACCTATTTTTCCCACCAACCACCTAACAGAGGGACTGTGCTCCTGTCAACTCCTAGTGAACCCAACTGCAGCAAAGCAAAAACAAAGACATTTTAGAAAGGATAAAAACATTGTTTTCAACTAAGGAATCTGAAAAGGACTTTAAATATGTTCTCAGTCTTGACAATTTCTCCAAAAGTTCTCATTACTTGGTGAGGTAGAAATAGTTGCCCTCACTTTTTTGTACTGCCTATTATTAATACTTCAAACTTTTACATTTTATTATTTCTTAAGATAATGCCTTTCTTCTAATAGAATTCACCTGTGTCTTAGTTTGTTAGGGCTGCCATCATAAAATAGAAAAAAGCAGGTAGCTTTAAAGAACAGAAATTTATTGTCCCATGGTTTTGAAGTCTAGAAGTCCCAATCAAGGCACTGAGTCTAAAGGAAGGTTCTTCTGTGTCTCCTTCAGCTTCTAGTAGCTCCTGGTAATCCTTGGTGCTACTGGGGCTGTAGACACATCTGCCTCCATCCTCACATGCAGCTCCCTTCTGCATCTGTTTTCCCTTTTTATGAGATGCAACTCAGAAGGGATTAGATTCAGGACCCATCCTACTGTGGTATCACCTCATACCAGAAAACATCTATTTCCAAACAGGGCCCATTCACTGATACAGGGTTTAGGGCTTAACATATCTTTTGAGGGGACAAAATTCAATCTATAACACCACCCTATATCATACCATTTTATAAAACACAGAAGGCAGCTCACATTATGAAATGTCAGATTAGAAAAAGTAAATCTTCTCCCCAAACTACGAAACAAAAGCAATGAATTACATCTTCAAACAGCTTAAGTCTTCCTAAAAATGTTACTCTCATTGCCTTAGCAAAATATAAAACTTTCATTTACATTCTTCAAGGATAAAATTGTTCTTAATCCCGGAGCAACAGTTTTATATTTGTTCTAGGTATTCAACTTATACTTGAAAACAGAAAAAAAGTTTTTATTTCAGAAAACAGCTTCAGAAACTACAAACCACAAATCACTACATCTACTCCTCACTTACTATCTCATTAACCGACATTTAGCATTTAAGACAATAGAAAAAAAAATCTACTATCCAACTATTTTGCACATTAATGAGGTAGAAGGTGGCCAGCTGGAAGCTGGGTCACACTGCCGCATGCCCACCGGCCACCTGGAAGCTGGGCCACACTGCCCCATGCCCATCACTCCCTTCTGCCGGGGGTGGACACCATGTCTAGCTGCCAGGCGGGGCCTCCTCCAGGCAGATGCACAGGTGGCACTGAGCCAGCTGGTGCCTGTTCTGGGTTCCCAGCTTCTATGAGGCCTGAAGTGCAGCAGCCCAAAATTCCTGTGGGATGGCAAGGGAAGAAATAAAGAGTCATTGGAGAGGGTGTTTGAAAAAAAAATACATGCAAGTTTAATGACATCTCAAAGTGAGTTGAGCTGGGCCTGAAGCCTCTGACTCAGTGGGGCTGAGTTCTCTGCCAGGCTCCCAGAACCCTACAGTTCTTGAGGGCAGGGCAATCTCCAGGACTGTGAACACTGGGTTTGCAGCAGTGGAAGTGGAGCCTGAAGGTGGTTTCTCGAGAGAAGCTCAAACCCAGAACAGAAGGGTGAAGTGGTTAAGCCATGGGTCCTCCAGTCACACAACTGGGCTTTGTCCAGCTTTGTATCCTCCAAGCCTCCTTCTCCAAAGAGGAATAATCCGTAACTGCACTACTACAGTGTTTAAGAGTTTGACTGCTAACCAGAAGAATGGCAATTTGAATCCACCAGCTGATCCTTGGAAACCCTATGGGGCAGTTCTAGTCTGTACTACAGAGTTGTTATGAGTTAGAATCAACTCCAATGGCAACGAGGAGTTTGGCTTTTTAGTTTGGACTCGTCACAGTGATGAGCACATCAGTAAATCATAGCTGTTATTATTTCTATGATCATATTTTTCTAAATTAAAAAAAAAGTCAGACAAATGGATGGTCTGGAAACATGAAAAAGAAAAATCCTCCATTTTCACATAATGCCAATTTTCGCACAGTGACCTTGTCTTTGGAACCCCACCATGTCAATAAGTTAATAGTGTCTGTAAAAAAAGGTTTCAATTAAAATTAGCACAACATTTATCCTTCCAAGGTGACTAGTCTCCTCAGGGAGTTTATTGATACATGGTAAGATTTAGGAATAGAGCCAAGGATTCTTCAATAGCTTAATCTTGTTGCCTCACATCTCAGAAAGCAAAGCAAGAATCTACTTAGCTGTCACTTTAACCACCAAAACTCCAGTTTCAATAGTATGACCTAGAAAACCTATGCAATATGATTATTAAGCTTTTAATATCATCTTCCTCCTTTTTAAAAACAGCTGATTTTATAATCTGTTGCACTATTCTTTCCAGGACCCCTCAGGACTCCAGTATTTCCTACCTCCCACACATGTATTCAATTGAATAGCCTTAACAACTAATATAACCTCAATCTGTCTCCGTTTTCTCATCTTGAACTGTTTATCACCCTTAGGTCTGCTGTGTGGAATAAATGAGTCTGTCTCTATGATGCGCTAGGACACACAGATTAGAAGAGTAGGTACGTTCTCGATATTTTTTCTTTGCACATATTCATTCCTTTCTGTAACAAGTAATAGAGAGAATCAAATCCATCTTGGAAGAAGTACAGCCAGAGTGCTCCATAGAAACAAGGATGGTGAGACTTCATCTCACATACTTTGGACACGTTATCAGGAGGGATCAGTCCCTGAAGAAGGACATCATGTGTGGTAAAGCGGAGGGTCAATGAAAAAGAGGAAGATCCTTAAGGAGATAGATTTACACAGTGGTTACAACAATGGGCTCAAGCATAACAACAATCATGAGGCTTGCGCAAGACCAGGCAATGTTCGTTCTGTTTCAAATAGTGTCGCTATGCGTCAGAACCAATTCAATGGCACCTGACAATAACAGAGAATTAAAAAACAAGAATACAATATTAACGGCTGGCACACTTAAAAACTTCCAATTCAGTGGACTTAATCCTCACAATCTTTCCCAACATTCTACCTTTCACAACTCCTTCTCAGCTCTTTCCTTTCCATTCCCCTTGTTCTTTCATTATTTGAAATCTGATGTTAATTTTAAACTCTGCCTTCCACCTCCAGTTCCCAGAAACAAACACAGACACATACAAAAACCTTCACCAAAAGTTTTAAAAGATTCATAGATCTAAGTTTAAGAATTCCTGTTCCAAGATTTCTCCAGTTTCTGAAATCCCAGCACTCCCCAAGGCTATCCAACCTGAATAGCTTTTATGTTATGTTTTGAAAAGCAGCCACTAAAATGAAAACCTTCTTGAGAGAGAATAATCAGAGGTGTGTTACCCCAAAAAGCAAGAAAGTCTTTGTCCTGTAGCCAATTTTGTAATCATCACTTGTCTTTTGAAAGGAACCAAGATTGGAAGGAACAATGAAGGGTAAGACAAGGCAGTTCAGCCTGTAGTCCCTGGAAACTGTCTAAAGATTAAATATCATGCTAAAGTTTCCAACCTGTTGCCAGGATATACTTCAACTCTATTAATAATGGACGGCCAGAACTGAAGGTCAGCAGAGGATGACTACACAGTGCTTATACATTTTCACGTAAATGAATATTCTCAAAGTCACGACATTCTACCCAGTAGTCACATTATGTCTGGAGGTAACTAAAATTATTTCAATATAGCAGAAGAGCAACTATTATTTTATTTTGACTAAAAAATAATACATAGGACAGCAACTCCTCATGAATAAGCAAGCAGCAAGTAATGATCTATTATAGAAGAACTCAGGTTGAACAGAACTTCTCAACTGAGTCCTCAGGTTCAAAGGTAATCTGCCACAGGAGTAGTTCAACTGGAAACCAAGGAAGTTTCACCCTTTATTAAACCTGAAAGACAATTAAGGATTCCTGATTACAATAGAAGATGATTCTTAAAAGATTCCAAAGGAAGGCATATCATATACTGAAATGAAAACATATCCCTGTCTATAAAGTAGACAAGAATTCAAGCTCTAAAGTCAGTCTAGCTCTGATTTAGGAGTGTGGCTCTGCTACTTTCTACCTCTCCCAGACTTCCACTCCTATTCTCTACCATTTTGCTGATGAAAATCTGAGACCCAGAAAACATTAGTATCTCAGATATAATAAAAAATAATGTTTCAGAGGATTATTATGAGGATTACAGAAAAGGAAACTCTGAAAGTAAAAACATGTTTTCATTTTTTTTACTTACAAGGTATTATCTAAGCCAACAATCTGCTTGTTTTGGATAGCAGTGCCTGCCTAAGAAAGCCTAAGACAAGCAACGTAAAAGAAAAGCAAAAAAGAATGAGAGCAAAAAGTATGCAAAAAAAAAAGATATCAAATGATAGTGAAATTAAGAAAAGAGTCTAACTAGGAAATGAAAAACAAAGTAAGTGCTTACACTTTAAAATGTATGGTCTGGGAAGAGAGAAGAACAGGACGATAAAGAAACTGGGTTTTGTTTTTTTTTTTTTTTTGTCTGTCTCCTCATAAACCTTCCAAATATTGTTTTAAATAAATAAATAAATAAATGGAAGCCCCCAAAAATAAGAAAGCACAACAGAAGTGTCATCAGATATTAAGGTTACTGCTTCTAGTCACAAGGTTATTAATCGCATAAAATTCAAGGTTTTGTTATCAGATTAAAATGACAAGAATAGGTAATTATATAGAGACCAATGATCTAACTAGTAGTTACCAAGGTTGGTGCGGAGGGAAGGGCGAGATTCACTGAGATGTAATGAATTTTTGTCTATGGTGATGGGAACATTGATATCAACTAAGGGCAATGGCTATACAACCAGACTAATATAGCTGCTACCATTAATCTGCATACCAGGAAAAAAAAGAGATAGAGGGTGAAACGCCAAATAAAATGTTTTATATAATTTTACAACAACAACAGCATCCAAAAAAAAAGGTTGTACCTGTTGATACTACTTGGGTTACTTGGGTACAACTAAACACTCTATTCCATAGAACTAGTTTTCTTGGTTTGAAGGTTTAGGGTCATGTCTTTGTGGGTCTATCCAGTCAACAGGCCTAACACTGTTTTTAGAGTTTCTATTATACCCCTAGTTTGGTTAGTAGTACCTGGTGTCTTAAAAGCTTGTGAGAGACCAATGAAAATGCAAAAATTTGTCTCTATTCGCCTGGAACAGCAGAGGAAGAAGGAGACCCAGGCATCAGAGAAGGAAATGAACTACTGATTTAATTTCCTCCATGAACTGCTATCTCCATTACCATGAGACCAAAAGAAATGGACAGTACCCAACTACCATTACTGAACCTTTTGATCAAAGACTCAACAGACGGATACTGATCAAAAGGAGTAAAAGTGTGGAACGGAACTTCAAATTCATATGGAAACCTGAATTACTGGATCATTGAAAGTGGGGAAAGCTCCAAATCTAATGCCTAGAAAGAACCTTTAAACCTTGAGCCAAAACTCTACCATGAAGGCATAGTTAAACTAAACAAAATTTAGACCAATTAATAAAGGACGTTTGCCTTGAGCATCATGCTCTTATAAAGAATTATCTGTATGATTTTAAATCAACAGTTAATCTAAGGCACAGATAAGAACTGTAAGGGCCTAAATGAATGGTGATGAAATAATATGGGTAGAGATAATGAGAACGGTGATACAATGTAAAGTATGTAACCAATGTCACTGAACTGCTCATGTAGTAAATTGTGAATGAATGTATGTTTGGTTATTTATATTGCCACCAAAAATAAGTAAAATATATATTTTTAAAGAGTGCATAATAAAGTGCCAAATACATCACAGAGTATATTAACCAGGACCTTTGTATGTGTTTAAGTGATGAAAACCAAATAAAATCAGCTAAGGAAAAAAAAAAAAAAAAGGCCCAGACCCTTCTGGGAAAAAAAAAATCATGAGCCCACAGTAATTTAAGGCATTTCTGGAGGAAATAGTGGTTCCCAACAATGGAGTAAAGCATAATACTGAATCCTATCACTGTTCTCTGGAATCACCTATTCTACCTCCAGTGCTGCCAAAACTAGTTGTTACTTAAAAAAAAAAATTCACCAAACCACCTGGTAGATTGTGAAATGTCATATTGACCAAGGGTGAGAAAAGGAACAACAAGCCAACACTTCTCTGATTGCTGGCATACAATTATTTTAACTTCCTCTTAGCACATACAATCATCCAAGGATACTAGTCGCACAAAACATTTCTTTAAAACCTAAGCAGAAAAGCTGCATGATGCAAGTGACCTCCATTCCGACATTGCTCTTTTCACCCTGAGAGCAACTGGGGACTTGTACTTCAATGTTTTCATAAATGCTAAGTTAAGACTTAGTGGGTGAACACAAACATTGAGAAATTGTAGAGTTTTAGTTCCCACACTAACTTTTTAAAGCTTCCCTCTGGGGTGTACTGCAGAAGCCAAAATAGAAAATAATTTCAGCCAAAACAAGTAACATTTGGAACTCCAACCAACAATCAAGCACAGGTGTTTTTTTGTTTGTTTGTTTGTTTTGTTTTTGAAGGGATAGAGGAAAAAAAAAAAAAACCGGTACCGTGGAGTTGATTCCAATTCACAGCAACCCTATAGGACACAGCACAGAACTGCCCATAGGGTTTCCAAGGAAGGGCTGGTGGATTTGAACTGCCGACCTTTTGGCTTGCAGCCATAGCTCTTAACCACTGCACCACCAGAGATCCTGAATGGATCCTGAATGGGGAGGGAAGAAGGAATATATGTTTGTAATAGATACTTCCTTCCTTTCCCTCCAAATTTCAATAATTTGACTTTCATGTCTTTCAAACTACTATGAGATTTACTTTCAAAATTCCATTAATATTCATAAGCTAAAATGATATACTTCAAGAACACAGAATAGGATCAAATTTCTCTCCCTTGAGAATAACAAGAAGCAAAGACATGACTCTAAAATTTTCTTCTCTAGCTACAATATAATCAAGTATCTCCCTAATAAATGCTTATGTGACTGAAAACAAAATATCTATACACACACACCCACACACACACACACGGAGGGGGCAATGTGGTTCAGCGGTAGAATGCTTGCCTTCCTTGAGGGACAGCAGGGTTCAATTCCTGTCAGTAGAAGATTGCATGTTGCTATGAAGCTGAACAGGTTTCAGCAGAGCTTCCAGACTTAAGATGGATTCAAAAAAATCAGCCAATGAAAACTCTATGGATCACAATGATTTGATCTGCAACTGATCATGTGTATAGCTTATACATTGGGGGCCAATTCAACAGCAGACAACAACATATACACACACAGTGACTGGATTGAAATCATCTTATAAGAGAATATAAAAAAAAAAAATCATCTTATAAGCAGTGATTAAACTCTGTCAACATCATGAACTGGCAATGACCACTCCAATCATAGTGCTATACATCCATTAGACACAACACAATTCTGTTGCTATATATTCCAGTCTGGCACTCACAATCCTCACAAACATGGTCCATACAAATCCAGCAATATTTATTTGCCACGAATCACCAGCATAAACTTAAAGCGAATTGTTCGGTATGATATAATACACATTTTTGCCTTCATTTACCCCTCCTTTTTTTTTTTTTTTTTGCTTAGAAGGCTTTGTACTCTCTCTTTTTCTTCCCTAGGATGCTCAATTCCTACTTTCTCCATGAATGCCAATGGTTGATTGTACTTTTTAGGTAATTACCAAATTTTACATTTTCTACCTAGCATTATTATAATGTTTATAATTTTCCAAACTCAACAGTAAACTACTTAATGACTGTTATCTCTGATTATGACTTTCTGCATAGTGATTTACATATAACAGTTATTCTATCAATGAAATTGATGATGGTGGCTAACTGGCATATATTAATTGATAGGACATTTTAAGACAGTAAAAAAAAAATTTTAATCAATCCACCCTTCCCATGAGAAAGGTACTGAGTATGTAAAGTGCTAAATATTGTACAGAACAAGGTAAGGTTTGAAGAGGTTAAGTAATTTGCCCAAAACTCAAAGCAAATCTGTCTTACACTAAGACAAACTTCTTTAGTTATTCTATACTACACTGCCTATCAAACTGGATAAGCAGTTTAGTTTAAAAAGGAATAATAAATAATTTTATAGTATATGGAAAACCTAGTGGGCATGAATTTAAAGTAATCTAACCAACACCATAAAGTTCCTTCATGGAACGTCTTCATGGATGAAGCATCACAAATAATCAAAGCATCACAAAAATGTATGTAGAAACAAAACTGTGGTCTGAAGAATGAAAGAAAGCATTTGTCTGTAAAGAAGCGGGAAACTAATTTCAGGCAGGAGAAACCACTTGTGCCAAGGATCCAGAGCAGGACAAAGTATTATGAATGACTAAGAGTGACTCAAAGTGTATCTGGATAAGAGAAAATTGGGGAGATGAGACTGAAGATGCAAGAAATGAAGACAGCAAGAAGGCCTTGTAGACCAAGATAAGGAATTTTGCCTTTTATTTAAATGTTATAAGAAGACACTGGAAGGATTTAAACTGGGGAAGCAGAAGTTGCTGTCCTAAATCAGATTTACATTTTGGAAAGATCACTCTGACTACAGTGTAGAGAACAGATGGAGGGTGGGGCGGTGGGCAAAGTAAATAAGGGGACCAGTTAGGAAATAGCTGTAGCATCAACGTAAAGTTGTAATTAATTATGGTAGTGGGTATTGGAGATGATGTGAAACAGCTATCCAAGATCTATATAAGAAGTAAACAGCAGGAAGAATTGGTGATGCACTAGATATAGAACTGACAAAGAGGCAGGTGTCCAGAACGTACAACTACATTTCTGGCTCATATAACTAAATAGACAATGGTGCCATTCCCTGAGTTACAGAACACTGGATGAAGATCAGGTTTGGGGAAGAGATTAGGTCAAGTTCTTTATTATAAACAGCAAAACCCGTTGTATCTAAAAACAATGACCCGAATACAATCAGGAAACCCACTGCTGGGTCCAGATAACACTGTTCCCAACATCCAGGCAATACTTTGCTGCCCCTCATGTCTCTGTATCCACCTTCTTCAGAAGTGAATTCTCATGAAGCTTCCTTTCTGGGTCAGTAGTGTCCTAATCAAAGTTACTACGGGAGACATACTTGGTGGAGAATAGGTCATATGTCCTCACTGTAGCTATAAGAGTGGCTGAAAAAGTGAGTTTTTTACTTCTTTTTGTCGGGTCATAAAACTTATAAGGCAAGAAATTCACCAAATATAGAAAGGCTGACATAAAAAGGATAACAAATATCTTTTAAGGCAGGAGGGGCATTAATTTCGTTGAGGAATCCCAGAGAAGTAGGCAGCCGAGTATATCAATATTTCAAAGGAAAGATCTTGGCTGCTAACACGTTCGTGAATCATCTGCATATAAATTTACCCATATGAATTCCATAGTGCCACTGTGTTTTTTGCTTTCTTTTTTTTAACTTTACAACAAGTTTTAAATACAAATAAAATATAACAATAAATTTAATTGATCAAATTAATACTGGCTGGTGCATTACTATTGACCTTGGAACGGAGGACGCTGCAAACGTTTTTATCACTAATTGTAATGGAAATAGTACAGAAGACAAGGAAGATGCTCATTCTGAACCTCTAACTTACAGGGCTAGCTCTTATAAACTAAAAATATTTTTACCATCTTTTACCAAAATGTTATTTCAATAATGATTAATAATTTGGGTGGCTTCCAAGACCCCACGACAGACTCTGTCGGCAGCTGGATACAAGCCATTTAACCTTGTACTCACAAACACACGTAACTAGTTTGGGTATCTGGAGTACAGTCACCTCTTAACCCTCACTAAACACGTATTTGATTCTGAACAGTGTTCTGATTTTTTTTTTAATACTAAACAAAAATTCCCTGTTGAGTGTGCTGTATATTTATCCTGATCAGCATTCAGTTCAAAAGACAACATGTTCTAGGGAAGAAAAAATTGAGAAGATGCTATAACAGACATATGCATCTGGAGAGGCAAAATTGGAACTAATTGTGATCTAAATACCATTGTGATTATCCTTTCCACAGAAGTTTTGGCCTAAAATCGCTTCTTAGATAACAGAAAAATAGGTCAATATCC
Organism: Loxodonta africana; assembly: GCF_030014295.1. Lineage (NCBI taxonomy): Eukaryota > Metazoa > Chordata > Mammalia > Proboscidea > Elephantidae > Loxodonta > Loxodonta africana. The sequence goes on from NC_087342.1 coordinate 194,800,028, forward strand.
TTCTACTCTTGAAAATGAAAAAAATAAATGGGAATCTAACAAACCAGTTTGTGGGGATAAACTAGCTGCAGAGATGTCTGCTGCATAAGGAAATTCACATTGCTGTCAACAACGTGAACTTCCAGGAGAGACTTGGGTCAGTGACTTCTTTCTATTTAGAAAGGTTCTGCAAGAGGCACCAGGTGTTCTGCAGGCCCTCTGATTCCTTTTTTAGAGGTAGAAATAGCCCCACAATCAAGTTCCTTAGGGTGGGTACTGGAAAGAGTGGTTTCTCCCACCTTTCTAGTTCCTCTTGATCAATATTGAGGGTGAAATCCAAAGGTCAAAATTACTAGCTTCATCCCCTGCCTCCTCCAAAAAACAAACCTGAACAAGGAGGATAATGGTGGGAGAGGTACAAGCTGTTCAAGAGCAGAGCAAAAGGTTGATACAGAAGCCTGAGAGATCTAATTCTTAGACAAACTTCTCCAGTGGTGACAATTTCTTCCTAAAATAAGTCAGTTTGTCCAAGTGAAAATTATTTCTTGGTTCCCTATCAAATTAATAAAAATGGTTAAGAATTCACTGGTCCCAGATGTCAGAATAAACTCATGTGCCGCACAACATAAACATGACAACCAGATAGGGTTTCAAGACTTTCTCTACAGATGCACATTTCCTTCAGCCATTTCCATATGGAATCCCTGATTCTAGCAGACCCAACATCTGGGTAAGTACTACTACTTGTACCTTAAAAACCACCAAATGTGTATAAGAAAGCATCCTCCACTAAGTTCTTATAAAAATGATACAGTTTCAGCCTATATCCTGATTCAGTATTTCCCAAACATGAGTAAAATATGGATTTGTTTAAAAGGAAAGCTTTCTTACAGACCTTATTAAACTATGCACAGATAAATATGCATAGATAACTTATTATGATTGGAACTTATTCCTACAAAAATGTATAAATAAAATAAAAATTTAAATTAACATTTATATAATCTAATAAATTATGTTTTGTGGAATCAAAATTGTAAATATTAAATAGTGAAAAATACGCTAGTTTCTTTTATAGGTTACATTTCACTATTGGTTTTGACTCTTTCAAATTTGATCATAATAAAACATTATTTAAGTCAGTGTCATAATTTTTGTTATTTTCCTTAACAGTGAAATAATTTTTAACCATTGATTCAAGCTTTTGCTGGATCAATCAGTTTAATAGTGCATACCAAAATAAAATACTAGGAAACATTTAGAGCTCTTTAATAATAATTCTTTCCTGGATAGTTCCTTCATTTATTATTAACGAGATTTTTCAAGTTAATACGTACCAACTCTGGAGCTTCAAAATATGTGTGGTAAAAGATACGTATGATAAAGTCGGGTATGGTATGGGCTACTAGGTCATCATTATACGTTTCTTTTTAACGTTGGTTGCCAGGAAGCTTAGCATCTAATTTGGGGCTCAACTTGAACAGCAATGTAGGACTTAACAGCCTGAAAATCTACTTAAGCCTCTCTCCCAACATCACGTTTCTCTCAGCAGCCACGCACTGGCAGTAGAATTGCTGTTGTTAGGTGCCGTCGAGCTGATTCTGAGCTACGACAACCCATGTGACAGAGCAAAACTGTCCTATAGGATTTTCAAGGCTGTAATCTTTACGAGGACAGATCGCCATCTCTTTCTGTGGCAGAGCCACAGGGCGGGTGGTTCGAACTGACAACCTTTCAGTTGGCAGCCAAGTGCTTAACCGTTACACCACCAGGGCTCCTTGGCTGTAGAATAGGTTATTATAAATTGATTTCTACTTTTAGGAAAACGCAGAACAAAGAGAAAATCAAAATTATGAACAAAATTAAAATGGGGGAAATCTGTTATAAATTCAAAGGAGAAATGCAAAACATTTTTTTACATGTTCATTCTAGCAAATTTCCAAAGAAGCAGCCTTTTGAATAGAAGAAAACTTTCTTATCCTGATGATAAAGGGTAATGACTAAAACCTATAGCAATCATCATTTTTGTTGGTGAAAACTGCCAGTATTCCTTTTAAAATCAGAAAGGAGAGAAGCATATCCACTATCTTTCTATTTAACACTGTTCTTGAGAGCCTGATAGCACATTAAAACAAGGAAATAATCATTATAAAAAATTGAAAAGGAAGAAAGAAAACTATTATTTTCACAGAGATATAAATGTCTACATAAAAAAGAAAAGAATCAAGAGCTGGTTCACATTAATAAGAGTAATGCCACATTTCCTAGCATTTAAAGGCTACAAAAAAAAAATAAATAGAAGATGACCTGGTTTAAATAAAAATGTTATTCATATACATTAGCACTACAGTATAGTAAAACTTATTGACGAATTCCCTTACAATAATGGATTTTAAACAGAAATTCAACTGTTAAGTATTTTATCTAAAAATATTTCATAAATTACATAAAACAGAGTTGTTTGCATTTTTAGCTGCTTGACAAAATACACAAGGGCAAAGTTCCTATTTCTCCCAAGTTCAGATGAAATAAACAGGGCAGACTTAAGCCCAGAAACATCTGCAATTCTGTCTATTTTTCAAAGCATACAGTTAAGAGAATAAACTTTGTCAAAGTCAGACCAACCTTGATTCAAATCTTGACTATATCACTTACAAGTTTAGTGTTTTACAAGTAAGCTTTGCAACTTATTTCTTCTTTTATAGATTCCATCACCCTAAAATCTGTAAAAGAGAGATAATACAGCCTACCTTACAGGAATGTTGGAAAGTAAACATGGAGTATGCTATGTTTATTCTTTTGAATGTCTCAAACATTGCACAGAAACAATAACAACAAGAAATTTCTGTGCTTTGGTTTCTAGTGTCACAAAAATAGTGCCTCATTCTTCTCACCCAAAAGGAACTCGAACTTTCTCACATGGATCCTCTTCTAAACAAGACAATAACTTCACCTGATCAACAGGATCAAGAGAGATATAATGTTTCTTACACCATCCTCTTTGAATCCAGTGATACTGCTCCCCCTCTTAGAAACCCTCCCATCACCACTTAGCCAATGAAACACACTTATCTTTCAAAGACCAGCTCCGATGACATCAAGATTCTTATCCTAAATTCTCTAACCCTTGGAGGTCTCAGTGTTCGTCAAAATATCACAAAACATAATGTGATATACCACAATGTAGGATGTATACAAGCAGATTTGACAAAATAACATTGTGATTATTCACAACCTTTTCCTTACTCCACCCCACCCCAATCATTCTCCATTTCTAGGCTGGACTATTCGTTTTTTTTTTTTGCATCCCCAGAGACAGAGAGAATAACGGGGGAAAAAGAATTTGAGTTAACCTTAGGAAACTAAAAGTGTTTTTATAACAAAAAGCAGAAAGTTACCTGAAGAACAGAAAAAAACTATCCTGAACTTAGGAAAATGGAAAAGACAGGTCTCTATGTAAGTAAAACCTGTGAAAGCAGGAACCTGCGTAAGGCAGAAACCTTTCAAAGAAAGAAAACTCACTGGATGTTTATGAGGTCACACTCTCAATACAAAGTGATATAAAAGTTATAAGCACCCTGTCAAAGGCTGAAAACTTACGCAGTCCGGAAAACAAGACAGTCCCGTTGGGTTCCTGCTCTCACAGGTTTCACTATATATACGATAAGTGTAATGGTTAATGTTATGTGTCAACTGGGCTAGGCCATGATTCTCAGTGGTTTGGCAGACATTACATAACCAACCTACATTTTGTGATCTCACGTAAGCAGCCAATGAGTTGGAAGGAGAGTTATGTTGGAGGTGTGGCCTGAATCCTGTGTGTGTGTGTGTATGTGTGTGCGCACTCCTCGGAAACTCTAGGGGGCAGTTCTACTCTGTCCTATGGGGTCACTATGAGTTGGAATCAACTCGATGGCACTGGGGGTTGGGGATATATATATGTCTGGTCCACTGGTCATTGGTGGCAGGCTTCATTGTGGGAAGCCTTCCATTTGATTACACTGGACACTTCCGGTTTTCCAAATATCACACACACACACAAACTCACCAGGGCTTCCTATTTATCACACAGGAAACCATAAATATGCTTACAAGGCTTATCTAGCTGTACAAAAGCCAAAAGAGACAAATGTTTTACCCAATCACACTTCCTGGATGCATTACCACACTTTTAAGCTTCATACCCCAGCTATTTTGTGCCAGCAAACATTTCTTTAGTTTTTCACCACTACACAAGTCTCCACTGGAGGGCAGTAAATAATTTTAGCAGGTAAAGTACAGTTCCAAGAAACCTGAGAAGCAGAAGAAGTGGATGGGCCACCATATACTCCACAGATCCTGAAAGGATGTTAAATGCTTCACTGCTTTTGCTCCTCTAGAGAACTCAGGCTAAGACAAGAAGTGATGATTCTGTGAAGAAACACACAAATGTGGAGCAAACGCTATTAAAGTGGGACTTTGCAGAGTTCAATAAAGAGGCTTTTTAGCATTTTTTCCATTTATTATGATATATCACATACACACGCATACAGAGCTCTGAAACAGTCTTTGCTCAGTGAATGAATGCTACTTTAAACACTTCTTTATATTTAATATACAGTTCTCTTTGATGTGACAACAGACAGAATTAAGCCTTTAGGCATAGGCAAGAAGATGCAGTTGTTTCCCCCCCCTCCCCCATTATATCTATGAAACACTTAACTCTGAGACTGGCATAAAGTATTGAATAAATACTAACTGTTTTCATCCTGTTGTCTATTCTTTGGAAACCCTGGTGGTGTAGTGGTTAACTGCTACGGCTGCTAACCAAACGGTTGGCAGTTCATATCCACCAGGTACTCCTTGGAAACTCTATGGGGCAGTTCTACTCTGTCCTATAGGGTCGCTATGAGTCGGAATCAACGGCACTGGGTTTGGTTTTTTGTTGTTGTTGTTCTTGGTTTTTGCCTGTTCTTTAATTATTCTGTGTGTGTTAGCCACCTCCTCAAGAATACAAGTCATCGTGCTGATGGCAATTCCCTATACTATTTCAAGACATAGGATGTAGCTTTGTACTAAAGGCAGGGTTAAGAATCAGCTAATTGAGTCACTGACGTTTAAGAAAATTCCAACATCTGAAACAATTATTGTATGATGAGAATCTCAGCTTCAGGAAGAGCAAGAATGTTTTCCATTTTATTTCTTCTCAACTACTGTCCAGGATTCCTCTTCAGTACATAACTCAGGCGAGAAAGATAATACATGTGCTAATCACTATGCAAGGGGAGCGTAGAGTTCATGCTTTTGTATCCCTTTTCACTGATACACCTTGTCACCATGAAGATGTTTAATACAATCCTGCTTGTTATACCAAAGGTTCTGAGATAATGAATCTAAATGTACAAGCCTTATTTCCCCTAGAATTATACATGTCTAATCCTCAAAAGGAGCTCTGGTGGCACAGTAATTAAGAGCTATGGCTGCAAACCAAAAGGTTGGCAGTTCAAATCCACCAGCCATTCCTTGGAAGCCCCATGGGGCAGTTCTACTCTGTCCTATAGGGTCGCTATGAGTCAGAATTGACTCAACAGCAAGCAGGTTTGGTTTCTGTTTTGTTTTGTTTTTTAATCCTCAAAAGGAACCCTGGTGGTGTGGTGGTTAAGAGCTTGGCTAACAAAAAGGTTGGAAGTTCAAATCCACCAGCCACTCCTTGAAAACTGTATGCAGCAGGCATTCCTGCTCTGTCCTATAGGGTCACTATGAGTCAGAATTGACTCGATGGCATTGGGTTTGTTTTTAATTCTGAAAATAGAAGCACTCACTTTTCATTAAGTACAAAGAAAAGTGGTAGGTTTTTCTTTTTTTCTTTTTTTATACCCAATGTATCTGCTTTGTTAAAGTTGGACTTTAAAAGGATATGTATTTAAGTAAAGAACAGAGGACTCCCTGAGACAATCGCCCTGAGATACTCCCTGAGCCTATCCCCTGAAATCACCTTTTAGTGAAATAAAATGGCACAAAAATAAAGGATATTACTGTAAGATTGGTGCGAAAAGGTCAATAATTACTCAAAAGCAAAGGTGTGAACATAAGGGAGCAGGGAAACACGAGTATTAGAAATGGAACAAACCAGAACACAATTAAAAAGAACTTTGACACATTGTGATACATGTACCTAATGTCACTAAACAATTTGTGTGGAAACTGTCAAGGGAACCTAACTTGTTTTACAAACTTTCACCAAAAATTCAGTAAAATATTATTTAAAAAAAAAAAAAAGGGTATGTATTTCAATAGTAAATGCTTTTTTATCCTGGAAAAAGGAATAGCTTTGTCTTTAGTATATATCCACTGCCTCAGACATTTTGTAATGAATAACAATCAGAACGAGGAAAGACAAGACAAATACAACTATATTACATTCCTGATTCTTCCCCAGTTATGCTCTGAGTGACCACAAGCTCACAGAATCCTGTGGTTGTTAGGGACCCTGCAGATTATTTAATTTTGCCTTACATTTAATAGATTAAAAATCTGGAATCCACTGGATTTAACTGACATAACTTAAACGGCAAATGTGTTAAATATTTAAGTAAGCAACAGAAAACAAAGTTCAAAACTGAGATGTGGTCTTTTATTTTTGCCTGATGGTGATACTTTCATTTAAAATAAAAAAAAAGTTGAAGGGTTTTAGATTTTCTGATACATCCTATAGTGCAATAAAAGTTCAGCTAAAAAATTTCCTGAGCACACTGTATTTTTTCGCAAATAACATGTCCACGTAAATAATGTGCTCACCCATATAACATGCAGCAAAGCTCACTTACGAAAATACTGAGAAGGGTTGTAGGTTGGCAAAAAATCTACAATGCACAAGTTATTTGCGTAAAAACACACTGATGATTTCATTAATAGTCTGCTGTACAGGCTCAATCCAAAAACATTTCATAAATTATATTAGAATTGTTTTCATTTTCAGCTGCCTGACAAATTAATCCAGTGTAGTTTCTATTTCTCTCAATAAACATGAAGATCTTAGGGAAAGATAAAACACCTAAAAGGCTTATAATTATTTCCAACAACATAGATGGAATCAAACTAATCCAGTTTAAATCCTGCTCCACCCTTATTTAGTTGTGTGATCTTGAACAAATTATCTCCCCTTTCTGAAACACAAGTCCATCATCTGTAAAAGAGGGATAATATCACCCGGTTTCATAGGATTGCTGTTAGGAATATACTGGAGAATATAAGTGAAGCACTCAACATGAGGCTTGGCACATGGTAAGTCTACAACAAATGATAACCCTTTGTTTGCTAACCCTACACAAATAGGAAAGGAATGAAAAAATGTTAATTTGCGTGTATCAAATGTCTGACCTAAAGTGATAGATTTTAACCAAGGCTCAAGCACTCTGAATCTCTGGGTGGTGAAAATGGTTAACACAAGTGAGTAGACCCAGAGGCCACTTGGAAGAAAGACCCAGCAACCTACTTCTGAAAAACGAGCCACTGAAAACCCTACAGAGCACACATAGGGTCTGACACACATGGGGTTGCCATGAGTTGAAATTGACTCAGTGGCAACCGGTTCAAGCATACTAGAAACTAACTCAGAGGCTCCTAACATAAATGACTAGCATGTTATCTCACTAGAAACAATAGAAGTTAATGTTTTAATCTTTGATCTCTGACTATAAATGGAATTTTGGCCCTTCACCAGTAAACATGGTGGGATGAGTGGGGCATTGAGAAAATGGGAACACAGGAATCCTGAAAACCATGCTGGCACTGTCTACTTACCCACAGGAAAGTCAGATTTTGTCCCCGAAGGCAATGAAAATGAGATCATCAAAGCATTGTTTATAATACTTTCTGCATTGTCAAACGGTACCACACAAATGATGCTAATTCAGGCAACTGAAAGAGTTGATCAAATCCACTGCAGAACCACTATTTACCATTTCGGGGTATCTCCAAACATACAGAAATTGGAGATACACCTATACTGAAGAAAGGTAAACATAATTATGTAGCGATTTTTTTTTTCATTTTGTTTATTTATACGTTTTTGAGAAGCAGGAACATCAACCCTAAACCAGAGAGACCTTTACGTTTTTCATTTAGTCTGTAAACGTCCGTGTGTGTATCTGTATGTGTGTGTGCGAGTGTGTGTGTGTGTGTGCGCGCACATGTGCAATACATATATGTATCGGGGGTGCAAAATGGTGCATGCAAAGGTAAAGAAATCTCATATTGCATGTGCTTCTTTCAAAGCTCAGTTACTATCCTTTTGTTTTTTGGTTTTTCATTTAAAAATACTAAGAAAAAGGAGGCATAGATTAATATCTACCATTGCAAATTCAGCTAGTAAATTCCATTATCTGAAAATGAACTTTTAAAGAATCTCGAAAATTTCCTACATTTTATTTATTTAAAACACTTCAGCCTCTGTAGTGTAATTAAACTTTTAAAAGTGCACTGCAGCATTAAAATGTAATATTCCATGAATTAGTAATATTAACAGGTTGTTTTCATTTTTTCTCAAAAAGTTTAAGTTTTGAAATCTTGCTTTTTCAGAAGTATTGCACCTAAAGGAATTATGTCAATAATGCAAAGAATATGACTTGGATCTGAAGTATAGATCATCCACTGTAGCTTTCACACGTAGAGAGATGGTAGAAACAGAACAGCAGCTCTAGGCCATCCAAGTTGCTATGATAAAAAAAAAGTGTGGAGAATAATAATAAAGCCATTACACTACTACTATTATGGAAACATGAAATGAAGAATATTACTTTCAAATGTGTACTCATTTACATAATTTACAATGAAATTTCCAATGAATTAACTCAGTATACCAATGACAATGTAATATTAACTAATAAATTTGGTTAAACAAAGCCCTAAATTATAAAATTGTGTCAAAAATAAGGTATTTTAGTCAACTTTTAACGGAAATTTCAAGATACAGTTTTTGATTCAGTACCCACCATCACTGGGTCAATGAAAAAAAATCTACTTCCAAATAAAACAGTTGCTAAATGTGTAAAAAAGTAATTTATTTAGTTACATCAAGATAAAAAAATCATTTCCCAAATGTTTAAAATATGGCTGTAATTAATACCTAAATTTATTATATTTTATCCATAGAGAATATTATAGGTATAATAATTTATCAAAAAATTCTGAGAATTATAATTCAATATCCCTTTATAATTGAAATATTCCAACATATTTTGTTAGCAATATATACCATCGATTTTTATGTTTTCCTATTTTCATTATATGTGATGTTTTACCGGAAATCTGACAGTCAAATCAAAGAGGATTACCTTTCAGTTAGTGTAGCTACACTGTTAATAAGTCCTAGGTGAAAACACAGAAGCTTTATAACAATTTAACTTCTAAATTGGAGGTGGAGCAAATCAAACTTCCTGTTGAACACTGATAAGAAAAATAACCACTAATTTGGCTGCCGATGAATAAAAATACGTGAGCACCACAGCATAGAAATGACTGCCCTTATTAAATAAGAAAGCAAATGAAAACCCACCTATCTAAGAATGTAGTGATTGCTATGGGTTTTTGCAAACAGAGATTATCATACCACTCCCACCCCTTTCCTTATACTGTACAACAGGCAATTACAGGTAAAAAAAAAAAAAAAAGAGAGAGAGAACATAAATAAGAAATCATGAAAGAGGTATAAATAAGGCATTAGAGACAATTCTCAGGAGAGTCTCAGAGAACTCAACAAGCGTTCCAGAAAAAGGAACAAAAATTCACACTCAACCAAGGGCAATAGGAAGCACTATAGCAAACCTACAGCCATGACCTAGTATGGTTCCATATACCTCTTACGATAATTCATTAACGATCCAAATGTATGCAGGAAACTAAAAGCAGAAATAAATTTGCCCATAAATATTCCCCAGTGTATTTGTTCTAATTTTTTTTTTTTTAATAGTGGTTTATAATTGAATGTACAACTGCAGGACGAGAGATTATATCAAGAAAATAAAAAAAATTTATTCTAGCTTAATGCCTTCATAATCTCCACCTTCTTATCTTCCTTTTATTGTATCAAATATAAATAAATGAAGAAATGAAGTGTAAGGTGAGAGGTCCACTGAGACAATTTAGCTGAAGAGCTTCTGCTGTGTTACTGCCTTAGTTAACAACAAATCAGCTTTTCTTCAGAAGCTGATTGTGTAAAGAGGGAAAGATAACTATATTCTTACTGCTCAACAAAAAATCCGTACATAGCATAGGCTTTGTTTGTAAAATACACAAAGTATTTTGATGAAGAAATGTTGAAAAGGCATAAATGTTATATTGTCAGTTTTATCTGGTTAATAAGGAAATTAAATGCACTTGAAATTTATTTAAGTATGAGATTTGGGGCTAGATTTCCAAGAATGAAAACTTACGACAATTATAAAAGTCCCATGGGTAGGGTGACAACGATATAATTCTTGCGCCAAACACAGAGTGAAATGGGGCAATATTAACAATTACACCCAGGAAACAGTTATAAAGCAAGACTGTCCTGGGAAAATCAGGACATTTGAGCACCGCCCCCAACTCACAACTGGTTTCAGAGCATGAAGAAGAGTTTTCAGTGTTGACAGTACTGGGAAAAAACCAAGTACTAGAAGTCATGTAGATGAACCTACCAATATATTGCTTGATGGGGATGGGCAGAAAGAAAAAAAAGAAAACTCTAGATCACAAGACAAGACTCATGAATAGCAGGTCAGAAGGAGGAGTTAGAAGATCGAAGGCACTGTAAATTTTTGTGGGTATCCACAGACTAGCCAGCCCACAGCAAGGTAGAACTACAGGTATCAACCAGGGTCAGATATAAAAATGTTCTTAAACTTTAAAGGCTTCACTCTGTTGTAACAAGAAAGTCAGCAGATATTACATGTGTTGACGTTCAACCATTTCAGGAAGTACCATATGATCAAGAATCAATGGTACTGAAGGAAGAAGTCCAAGCTGCACCGAAGGAACTGGCAAAAAGAAGACTCCAATAATAGACAGAATACCAATTGAGATGTTTCGACAAACAGATGCAGCGCTGGAGGTGCTCACTCATCCATGCCAAAAAGTTTGGAAGACAGCTACATGGCCAGTCAACTGGAAGAAATCCATATTTGTGCCCATTCCAAAGAAAGGTGACAACAGAACGTGGAAATTATCAATGTTATTAATAGTCCACCCAAGTAAAAATTTGCTGAAGATCACTCAAAAATGGTTGCAGCAGTACATCAACAGGGCACTGCCAGGAAGTCAAGATGGATATAGAAAAGGACATAGAATGAGGGATATCATTGCTGATATCAGATGGATCCTGCAGAATACCAGAAAGATGTTTACTTGTGTTTCATTGACTATGCAAAGGCATTCAACTACATGGATTATAATAAATTACAGATACATTGCAAAGTATGGGAATTCTAGAACACTTAATTGTGCTCATGAGGAACCTGTACATAGACCAAGAGGCAGTCATTCAAACAGAACAAGGGGATACTGCAGGGTTTAAAATCAGGAAAGTTGTGCGTCAGGGTCGTATCCTTTCACCATACTTATTCAATCTTTAGGCAGAGCAAGTAATCTGAAAAGGTGGACTATATGAAGAAAAACCGGACATCAGGATTGGAGGAACCCATCAACAACCTATGATATGCAGATGACACAACCTTTCTTGCTGAAAGCGAACAGGACTTGAAGCCCTTACTGATGAATATTAAAGACTGCAGCCTTCAGTATAGATTGCACCTCAACATAAAGAAAACAAAAATCCTCACAGCTGGACCAATAAGCAACATCATGATAGACGAAGAAAATAATGAAGTTGTCACTGTTTGGTTTTACTTGGATCCACAACCAACTCCTGCGGAAGAAGCAATCGTGAAACAACGTATTGCATTAGGTAAATCTGCTGCAAAAGACCTCTTTAAAATGTTAAAAAGCAGAGATGTCACTTTGAGGACTAAGGTGTGCCTAGCCCAAGCCATGGTATTTTCAATCGCCTCATATGCATGTGAAAGCTAGATAATGAATAAGACAGAAGAAGAATTTACACCTTTGAATTGCAGTGTTGGTGAAGAACACTGAATATACTATGGAATGCTAGGAGAACAAACACATCTGTCTTGGAAGAAGTACAGCCAGAATGCTCCTTAGAAGCAAGGGTGGTGAGACTTCATCTCATGTACTTTGGATAAGTTATCAGGAGGGACCAGTCCCTGGAAAAGGACATCATGCTTAGAAGAGGGTCAGCAAAAAAGAGGAAGATGGACTGACACAGTGGCTGTAACAATGGGCTTAAGTTTAATGATTGTGAAGATGGCACAGGACTGGGCAGTGTTTCATTCTACTGTACACAGGGTTACTATGAGTCGGAACTGGCTCAATGTCAGCCAACAACAACAACAAACCTCCAACACAGAATAAAGTGAAACCACAGAAAAGATGGTTTCAGCTGTGTCTGCTCCTTCATTTCTATGCACCTCTTCACACAAGTATGAGGGATACTTGTCTAGTAGCTGAATCGTGTGAGACAATTCCTGAAATTAGCCAGAAGTCTAAAACAGACAGCACTGAGTCTATGAATAAAACACGAACCATTCAGTCCTGGAGTATTATAACCTACTCCATGAAGTCCAAGGGCATAAAGAGGAAGGAGGACCATGAACCTAGCCTCAGCATTTCAAGGAAATATAAGGTAATATCCTTCTGTCAAAATGAGCAGTAACTTGATATAAAAAGAAAACAAAGACATCTGGAAATCCGAGAACAAAAATAATCCTATTTTATACAAGCAAGGAGGTGGGTGTGCTTTATGCAGTAGAAAATTAAGTGTGAATCTAAACATGACATGTTCAGACAGATTAGAGGGAAAATCCTCACTCTAATTCCTTAAAGATCTGAGAGACCATCTGATAGATAACTGTAAAGGACATGGGAATTTAAACATCAAAGTTAAGGAAAAAATATCTCTGAGGATTGATCATCAACTTCTCACATAATTTTCACAAGTCAAACTGACTAAATAAGAATTCTTGATTGGTAATTTTTCACCTAGTTCTTAATAAAAATGTACCCCAGAGTTCAAAATTTTCGTTTTCTAAATTAAAAAAAAAAAAATTTTTTTTTTTTTTTTAAATTAGCAGACTCCAGCCTGAACTCCACAAACCTAAAGGACATGGAATTTCAAACATTTTGCTCACTGAGAATTTTTTCTTAAACTGAAATCATTCAAAGAGAATCACAAAAAAAACTAAAGTAAAAATGCCATGGTAGAGATGGTAAAGAGCCCAGAACTCACCATTGCAATGAGCCCCCGCCTACAAAGAACATGATTATTACAGTTTTAGAGAAGGATCAAGGTGACTTTGGATATAGACAGGAAGGAAGCAGGGGATACTCTGCAGTCTAGACTATCCACCTCAATTTTATGAAGAGTGGCTCAACTTTGATCAAATTTCCATATTAGTTTCCGGCTCTCAGGTTTGTACGATTTGAAAAATGTTGCTTATAAAATCACCAACTACACACAAACACCAAAAGGGGGTTAAAAAAAAAAAGCCCTCTTAAATACTAAAACAACCAGAAATTTGAATGCAAGACATTTCCATAAAATATTAAGTGTGTTAGCTGAATTGTCCTACAATTCATTTTCCATACTTCAGCAAAAGGGACCCCTCTGAATTCCGGATTTGAATGGATCAATCCCTTGGCCGTAGTACATGGACTTGTGTTTTAACATGGGTTATAACAATGACCACGCCTCCCCTATCCTTGCAGCCTCTCTACTGTCATCATTGCACTCTATGCTCAAGTCATACTGAATGATTTTTTTTTTTTTTTTCCCTCTAAAATTCTATGCTTTCTCATCCCTCCAGGTCCTTGCATGTGCCATTTCCTCTGCCTGGAAGTCCACCCTCCATCTCTACTTAGCTAACTCATACTCAAGCACAGATCCCAGTTTGGGCTTTTAGTTCTCAAGGGTTATGTGCTTCCCCACTTCCTGAGCATTCTCTATCAAAGCATTTATCACACTTTACTATAACTAGAGATAGTCCTTCCTTTGCTTAGTAATAAGGACTATAAAAATGACCACAAAAACTCAAACTCTAGAAATAAATCTTTATAATCAATGGGGAAAATTATGATTGCTCCATGTACTCTAAAAATGTTTGTTAAAACATTATAAATCTCCTTACTTTCAGTAATAAATTTACAGGAAAATTTAAAAATAATGAAATTAATAATTATTTAGTACACTAATATATAAACACTAGACACACTGAGAATTAACATGTTTTATTTATTGGTAAAAAACATTAAAAACCCTAAAACTCAACATTAAAAAAAAATTCAGTTAAAAATGGATAAAAACATAAACAGGCATTTTACTGAGGATACTTCACAGATGGCAAATAAGTACATGAAAAAATATTCAATATCATTAGTCATTAGAAAAACACAAATTAATATTTCACTACACAACTACCAGAATGTCTAAAAAAAAATTAAAAAAACAGTAATAACAGCAAATGCTGGTGAAGATGTGGAAAAAATGGATTACTCATACACTATCTGTTTTTTTACCTGTTACCTGTTAGAAATGTAAAATGGTACAGCCACTCTACAAAATAGCTTGAAGGTCTTCTATAAAACCAAAAATGTATCTTTCAAAAGGAGACCATGAAGGCTTTCTCCCAAGGTGCTTAATAATTTGCACCATCCAGGAAATTTTCTATACATGAATAACATTCTTCAAATGAATGACTATAACAGGATAACACGAGGGGTACTGGTGGTGACTAAACTATCCTATATCTTGCCTATGATGACAGTTACATGAATCTACACATGCAATTAAATTGCATATTGTTGCTGTTAGGTGGCATCGAGTCGGTTCCAACTCATACTGACTCTATGCACAACAGAACGAAACACTGCCCGGTCCTGTGCCATTCTTACAATCATTGTTATGCTTGAGCTCACTGTTGCACCCACTGTGTCAGTCCACCTCATTGAGGGTCTTCCTCTTTTCCTCTGACCCTGTACTCTGCCAAGCACGAAGTTCTTCTCCAGGGACTGATCCCTCCTGACAAAATGTCCAAAGTATGTAAGGTGAAGTCTTGCCATCCTTGCCTCTGAGGAGCATTCTGGCTGTACTTCTTCCAAGACAGACTTGTTCGTTCTTTTGGCAGTCCGTGGTATATTCAATATTCTTCTCCAACACCACAATTCAAAGCCATCAACTCTTCTGTGGTCTTCCTTATTCATTGTCCAGTTTTCATATGCATATGATGCGATTGAAAATACCATGGCTTGGGTCAGGCGCACCTTCGTCTTCAGGGTGACATCTTTGCTCTTCAACACTTTGAAGAGGTACTTTGCAGCAGATTTACCCAATACAATGGGTCTTTTGATTTCTTGACTGCTGCTTCCATGGTGTTGATTGTGGATCCAACTAAAACGAAATCCTTGACAACTTCAATCTTTTCTCCATTTATCATGATGTTGCTCATTGGTCCAGTTGTGAGGATTTTTGTTTTCTTTATGTTGAGGTGCAATCCATACTGAAGGCTGTGGTCTTTGATCTTCTTCAGGAAGTGCTTCAAATCCTCTTCACTTTCAGCAAACTAGGTTGTGTCATTTGCATAACGCAGGTTGTTAATGAGTCTTCCTCCAATCTTGATGCACCGTTCTTCACACAGTCCACTTCTCGAATTATTTGCTCAGCATACAGAGTAAATAGGTAAGGTGAAAGAATACAACCCTGACGCACACCTTTCCTGACTTTAAACCAATCAGTATCCCCTTGTTTTGTCTGAACAACTGCCTCTTGATCAATGTAAAGGTTCCTCATGAGCACAATTAAGTGTTCTGGAATTCCCATTCATTGCAATGTTACCCTTAGTTTGTCATGATCCACACAGTTGAATGCCCTTGCATAGTCAATAAAACACAGGTAAACATCCTACTGGTATTCTCTGCTTTCACCCAGGATCCATCTGACATCAGCAATGATATCCCTGGTTCCATGTCCTCTTCTGAAACCAGCCTGAAGTTCTGGCATTTCCCTGTTGATATACTGCTGCAGCCATTTTTAAATGATCTTCAGCAAAATTTTGCTTGCATGTGATATTAATGATATTGTTCTATAATTTCCACATTCAGTTGGATCACCTTTCTTGGGAATAGGCATAAATATGGATCTCTTCCAGTCAGTTGGCCAGGAAGCTGTCTTCCATATTTCTTGGCATAGACGAGTGAGCACCTCCAGTGCTCCCTCTGTTTGTTGAAACATCTCAATTGATATTCCATCAATTCCTGGAGTCTTGTTTTTCACCAATGCCTTCAGAGCAGCTTGGACTTCTTCCTTCAGTACCATCGATTCCTGATCATATGCTACCTCTTGAAATGGTTGAATATCGACTAATTCTTTTTTGGTATAATGACTCTGTGTATTCCTTCCATCTTCTTTTGATGCGTCCTGCATCATTTAATATTTTCCCCATGGAATCCTTCACCATTGCAACTCGAGGCTTGAATTTTTTCTTCAGTTCTTTCACCTTGAGAAATGCCGAGCATGTTCTTCCCTTTTGGTTTTCCATCTCCAGCTCTTTGCACATGTCATTATAATACTTTACTTTGTCTTCTCAAGACGCCCTTTGAAACCTTCGGTTCAGTTCTTTTACTTCATCAATTCTTCCTTTTGCTTTAGCTGCTCAATGCTCAAGAGCAAGTTTCAGAGTCTCCTCTGACATCCACCTTGGTCTTTTCTTTCTTTCCTGTCTTTTCAGTGACCTCTTGCTTTCTTCATGGATGATGCCCTTGATGTCATTCCACAACTCGTCTGGTCTGTGGCCACTAGTGTTCAATGCATCAAATCTATTCTTGAGATGGTCTCTAAATTCAGGTGGGATATACTCAAGGTTATATTTTGGCTCTCGTGGACTTGCTCTGATTTTCTTCACTTTCAGCTTGAACTTGCATATGAGCATTTGATGGTCTGTTCCACAGTCAGCCCCTAGCCTTGTTCTGAGTGATGATATTGAGCTTTTCCATCATCTCTTTCCACAGATGTAGTCAATTTGATTTCTGTGTGTTCCATCTGGCAAGGTCCATGTGTACAGTCGCCATTTATGTTGGTGAAAGAAGGTATTTGCAAAGAAGAAGTTGTTATTCTTGCAAAATTCTGTCATTCAATCTCCAGCATTGTTTCTATCACCAAGGCCGTATCTTCCAACTACTGATCCTTCTTCTTTGTTTCCAACCTTGCATTCCAATCACCAGTAATTATCAATGCATCTTGATTGCATGTCCCATTAATTTCAGACTGCAGCAGCTGATAAAAATCTTCTATTTCTTCATCTTTGGCCCTAGTGGTTGGTGTGTAAATTTGAATAATAGTCATATTAACTGGTCTTCCTTGTAGCCATATGGATATTATCCTATCACTGACAGCATTGTACTTCAGGATACATCTTGAAACATTCTCTTTGACGATGAATGCAACACCGTTCCTCTTTAAGTTGTCATTCCCAGCATAGTAGACTGTATGATTGTCCAATTCAAAATGGCCAATACCAGTCCATTTCAGCTCACTAATGCCTAGGATATCCATGTTTATGCATTCCATTTTTGATGGTTTCCAATTTTCCTAGATTCATACTTCGTACATTCCAGGTTCTGATTATTAATGTATGTTTGCGGCTGTTTCTTCATATTTTGAGTCATGCCACATTAGCAAATGAAGGTCCCAAAAGCTTTACTCCATCCACGTCATTAAGGTCGACTCTACTTTGAGGAGGCAGCTCTTCCCCAGTCATCTTTTGAGTGCCTTCCAACCTGGGGGGCTCATCATCCAGCACTATATCAGACAATGTTCCGCTGCTATTCATAAGCTTTTCACTGGCTAGTGCTTCTCAGAAGTAGACTGCTGGGTCCTTCTTCCTAGTCTGTCTTAGTCTGGAAGCCCAGCTGAAACCTGTCCTCCATGGGTGACCCTGCTGGTATCTGAATACCAACGGCATAGCTTCCAACATCACAGAAACACGCAAGCCCCCACAGTACCACAAACTGACAGACACGTGGGGGATTAAATTGCATAAATATGGACCTAAAAAATACACACATGTACACAAATATGTGTACCGGTAAAATCCAAATAAGGTCAGGAGTGTATCAATATCAATTTCTCAGGGTGCTGGGTGAAGGCTACATGAGATCTTTCTGTATTATTTCTTAAATCTGCATGTGAATCTATAATTATCTGAAAAACTGAATCAGAATGATTTACCAAGAATAAATTTGAACAGTGCTTTCCTTCTCCTTTTTGCCATATAACTTACTACATGGAGCTAGCATCTTCTTTTATGCCTTGGCAAATTGTCATACCCTAAGTGTGGATTATTTTACAACATTTTATCCTTGGCATTTTCAATGTCATGCAATATCTTCAAGAGTCCCTTTAATGTGAATATATTTCTGGTTTCTCTTCTTCCAGCACAACTTTATCGTTTTCGTCACAACCACATTCCTCATTTATGTTGATAAGTCTGTCTTTACTAAGTTCCTCTGGCAGCACTGCCAGCATCCCCATGCTCAGCAGTTTCTTCTATAACTCCATTTGTGTTTGATTCTAATTTAATTCTGGTGTTATCACTTTTCATTAATTTGCTGCACTTTCATCCTTTATAGCCAATTCCCTCTTTCAATTACCCAGTTTTATAATACATCATGTAAGTTTATCACTGGGAAGCAAAGAGGCAACATACTTATATGCACTGCTGTTTGTGCATGAATTAAACAAGGGTAAGCAGTGACCAATCATCAGCAGATGTTGAAAGAAGTGATATTTTTGGTCACTGATTGTGAGGTGCACCTGCTATTTACATAGTGATTTGCAGAGTAGGAAGTTTGTACTTTATGTAATTACGTATTCACATTTAATATATCACGGTAACTGAAACTTCAACCACATTGTGGAAGGAATGGTATTTTTTTTAAGAAACAGTAGTAAATGAAATGCATAGATACCAGAACCTTGCAAAGCAAGAACTACCTATACTTGTTTCATGGACTAGTTTCCTCCACTAGTACATGATTCCCTAGAAAAGAGAGACAGCTTCTTGTCTGATTCTTGCTATATGAAGAGCACTTAGAAAAATCCCTGGCATATTAGATGAACTCAATAAATTTGGGGAAGAAATGAATGAATGAACTTTAGGAAACCATGGTAAAATAGACAACATACTTGCATACTCCGCAAAAAAAAAAAAAATAGTTTCATTCTATCCTTAATTTATTCCTCACGTATATATCTACGGGTTCTGATGCGTGTTTCTAATATATTTATACTCTCACAACCAATATGGACTAATATACCTAAAATATTTTTTGATATGCCTTAATTAGGGCTTCAAACTGGTTCATTTCAGTTCAAACCACTGTTGAGAATTTTTGTTTCCACCCCAGATATACTGAATCAGAATCTACGTTTTAAGAAGACCCCTGGGTGATTCTCATGTATAATAAATTTTGAGAGCCAGTGCTCTACAGATGGTTCTCAAAATTGGTCCCTAACTAGCAGCAGTAGCATCTCCTGGGAACATGTTAGAAATGCAAACTCTCAGCAGGGGTTCAAACCAGAACGAACCAGTTCAAAATCCTGGCTTTAGGGCAAGCACATCCATAGTCATAATGGTAGTAATAATGATGTTAATACTGAACTGTAATGAAAGAACATTAGACAAACCTAGAGTATAAAATCATCTCGTATTGCTGATGTTGGGTGCTGTCCAATTGATTCCGACAACCCTATGTACAACAGAAGGAAACACTGCCTGGTCCTGGGTCATCCTCACAATCATGCTTGAGCCCACTGTTGCAGCCACTGTGTCAACCCATTTTACTGAGGGTCTTCCTCTTATTCACTGGTCCTCTACTTTTCCAAGTATGATGTCCTTTTCCAGGGACGGGTCTCTCCCAATAACATGTCCAAATTATGTGAGACCAAGTTTTGTCATCCTTGTTTCTAAGGAACATTCTGGTTGTATGTCTTCCAAGTACAGATATGTTCATTCTTCTGGCAGTCCATGGTATATCCAGTATCCTTCCCCAGCACCATAATTCAGAGGTATCAATTCTTCTGTCTTCCTTATTCATTGTCCAGCTTTCACATGCATATGAGGTGACTGAAAATACCATGGCTTAGGTCGGCACACCTTAGTCTTTAAAGTGACATCTTTGCTTTTTAAGAGTTAAAAGAGGTCTTTTGCAGATTTGCCCAATGCAACGTCTCATTTGATTTCTTGACTGCTACTTCCATGAGCATTGATTGTGGATCCAAGTAAAATGAAATCATTTCACGTTAACAAAGTTTAAAAAAATAATAATAATTTAAACATGGCTTGTCGGGTTCTTTTTTTTTCCCCTCATTTTCATTCAATTTTATTCTTCTTTATCCAGTAACTTCTATCCTAAACTGCTGGTTTTCACTGCTTGAACAGACACCCACTGACATTAGGACGAGCCATCTCAAATACATACTCCAGGTGTTAAAATGATCTTATCCCAGAAAATAAAAGCTGCCAAAAATGCCCGTTTAATCACTATGATCGTCGACTAAATTCAGAAACTGCTTAAATTTCTCAAAAGATCCACCTCACATTCTTAACTTTGCATTTAATTTACAAATATGTCATATTTGGAATGTTCTGCTTTATTTCATAACACTTGCTATTATTTTTTTTAACAAAATTAATACGTATTTTAACAGGAAATGTAAAAAAGCAAAAAGAAATTAAAAGCACTCGTAATCATACCACCCTGAGACGATCACTGCTTACATTTTAACACAGTTCTTTTCTCTGTGCATAGAAATACTTTTCCTCCCCCAAAACACAACAGATTTTCCATTATACCCACTTTTATAAATTCCATTTCTTTACATAATATACTCCAAATGCTTTATAAGTATATTTTTATATATATATTTTTTAATTTATTTTATCACATAACATAAAAATCAATACAAATTACAATAACTATGGCTTTTTTTCTTTTTTATGGCTAACATCAGTAAAAGATTTGGGCATTGTGCTAAGCATTTTGTAAGTAAGCTGTTAACCATTCAAGATCAGTCTGAATTACAGACAGTCCCAGGGTCACGAACGGCATCCATTCCCAAGTGTGTCTTTAAGTCAAATTTGAAAATTTGTAGGTAAATTAGAACAGGTGCATGCAATTCTTATTTAGCCTTACTGTAGTGCAAGAAAAGGCTTCTAGCCTGTTCAATGATTTAAAAGCTGCACATGCGGCAAGTGAAGGTGATTGTGATGAAGAATTTGTTTTAAGTAGAAGTTGGTTCAATCATTTCAAAGTGAGAGCAAATTTACATAACATTAAATGGCAGGTATGAGTTGGATGTTCTTAACCCAAGGACTTCCTGTAATTAGGTCCAAACTACAGTGTATTAAATATATATATATATAGTTATAGTTATTTCACTAGCATATATTTAACTGAAATCAAGAGACTAAACATAGCATATACGCTTTCGTGAATTTAACTGCTTTGCTGAAGAGTTGCGTTTTTAGGGAAATAAAAGCTTTTTTTTTTTTTCCTTAACACCTAACACTAAAATTCTTAAGGGTGAATTTCACTTTATTATTTACACTGTTAAAACATTCATTCTTTAGTATTGTTTAGAATCTGAACATTCGGATGTGACCATGAAAGCGTTTTCTTCTACCTACATGAAAAACAATGGGGTTCAATAACTACACTCTGTGTCGAAAAGTAAGAAAGCATAGGTTGAAGCTGGTTAGCAAACCATTTTACCAAAGATTAAAGAAAAGTACATTTCTACCCATGATGTCCAAATTATCTGAAGTTTTAAACAGCTGAACTTAAATACCTAAGATTAGATTATATTTAAATCTGTCTTTTATTTTCCCTTTCCTTTCTTAGCCAGTGAAAGAGCCTTTTAATGCCTTTAAAAAGGCACTTTCAACAAATATTTATTGAAGGCCTAGTGTTGATACAGTAACCTGTCTTCACAAAACAAAACAAAATTCTACATATAATTTTTCTACACATTTTTATACTAGAATTTAAATATTTGAGAGTATTACTGAATTCAGTTTTCTGGTCATTTACAATCCAACTTTCTAAAGTTTACAAAACTAGTGAGCTAACTAAATGGCATACCACTTTGGGAAAAGCAAGTAAATGAAAAATCAGTCTACGTACACAATATATACCTAGCCAATAAAGAAACATATTGGTCAAAGGTATCTCTCATTCTGTTCAAGGCTAAGCTGCCTCTGTACATGCAGGGTACCATTCCCTTCTATTTTCTTCTGGGTACTCTCCTCCATCAGTTATCCCTTTTCTCTCCTGTATTTTCAGTCTTTTCATCTTGCCTTAACTCTCCCTTGCATATAATTTCCTCCATCTTACCAAAAAACAAACAGAACACCTCATTCGGTGTTTTCTTCTCTATGTGCTTTCCCCTTTCCTTAACAAAGGGTATTCAAGGGCTTCCTCACTTGCACTGCAAGCTAGTTTCACCGCAAGCTTGCTTGTCCCCTTCTGCAGGTGAAACTAGTTCCACCAAGTCACCAATGAGCCTTTAATTAATGAGCCGTCCAGGCATTTTTCATTTGTCATCTTGCCATATCATTCCAGAGCAACAAGAGCAATTTACATTTTTTCTGCCTTCTTGAAACTCTCCCATTGCACTTAATAACATACTCTATTTTTCTGCTACCTTTCTAATGACCTTCCACAATTTTCTCATGGACCCTCTTTCTCAGCCCATCCCTCAATTAAGAGTATTCACCTGAGTTTCTTTCATCCTTTGCATCATAAATTGCAATGCTTCATGAACAATTTTCCACACCTACAGCTGCAGCCTTCCACTTATGCTGATAATACACAAATCCACATTTCTACTTCAGATAATTTTCCAAACTAGTACAGGCTTTAATTTGGTCTAGGTCACTTAGATAATCAGTATCAGAGTGAAAACTGGAAGCCACACCCCCTTACTCCACTTCAGTCCTATGTATTTTCTACCATAGCAATAGCTTCTCTTGGAGTACAAGGAGGAAATGTTAAGTTTCAAAGAAGCAGTAGAGGAAATATGAACTATAGGACTTTACAGAAGGGTGGTATTTCATGATGGAGCTGGGGATTGGAAACAAGGAAGGCTTAAGGCAGGTGGTATATGCTGAGCATATAATCCGAGAAGCTGGATTAAATAATCCAAATAATCTGAGAAGCTGGACTATATGAAGAAGAATGGGACATCAAGATTGGAGGATGACTCATTAACAACCTGAGTTATGCAGATGACACAACCTTGCTTGCTGACAGTGAAGAGGACTTGATGCACTTACTAATGAAGATCAAAGACCACAGCCTTCAGTATGAATTACACCTCAACATAAAGAAAACAAAAATCCTCACGACTGGACTAATAAGCAACATTATGATAAATGGAGAAAAGATGGAGGTTGTCAAGGGTTTCATTTCACTTGGACCCAGGATCAACAGCCACAGAAGCAGCAGTCAAGAAATCAAAAGATGCATTGCATTAGGTAAATCAGCTGCAAGAGATCTCTTTACAGTGTTAAAAAGCAAAGATGTCGCCTTAAGGACTAAGGTGCACCTGACCCAAGCCATGGTGTTTTCAATAGCCCCATATGCATGCAAAAGCTGGACAATGAATAAGGAAGACCAAAGCAGAATTGACGCCTTTGAATTGTGGCATTGGTGAAGACTACTGAATATACCGTGGGCTGCCAAAAGAACAAACAAATCTGTCTTAGAAGCAGTGCAACCAGAGAGCACCCTAGAAGCAAGGATGGAGAGACTGCGTCTCACACACTTTGGACATGTTGCCAGGAGGGATCAGTCCCCAGAGAAGGACAACATGCTTGGTAAAGTAGAGGGTCAGCGAAAAAAAGAGGTAGACCCTCAACGAGATAGATTGACACAGCGGCTGCAACAATGGGCTCAAGCATAACAGTGATTGTGAGGATGGCACAGGACCAGGCAGTGTTTCATTTTGTTGTATACAGGGTTGCTACGGGTCGGAACCAACTTGAGGGCACCTAACAACAAGGCAAATGAAAAAGAAAAAATTCTAGACAGAATATAAGATTTCTAGGCAGAATATTTAAAGCAATCAGCAACTGCTGGCTGAGAAAGATCGGCAGTTCAAACCACCAGTGACTCTGCAGGAGAAAGATGTGGCAGTCTGCTTCTGTAGAAATTTACAGCCGTGGAAGTTCTATGGGGTTGTTATGAGCTGGAACTGACTCGATGCCTGTGGGCTTGATTTGGTGAGTTTCTACAGAATAGAAAGTGCTGTGAGATGAGACACAACCCAGGGATCCATCCTTCCTAAAACAAGAAATACAGTTTCTCACCTTTCACATTTTCCTTTCGCTATATTTTCCATTACAGAATGAAACCATGCAAGTTAGCTCCTATGATGCCATTAAATCTGAGCTTTAAGCATGCTCATTCTGTAGTTGTAACTCAGGAACTATTTAATCAGCTACGGATCAGGGTTCACATTTTAATAGTCTGGTGTGATATTACAATATTAAGCAGTGGGAAAGAGACAAAGCTAGAGATCATGAACCTCTGATTATTAACTGTCTTTTGCAAGTTGTATAACACAATCTAGGAAGCAGTCACTTCACTTAAAGGGCAAGAAAGGAAGGATTAGACAGTAAGTATAAGAGATGGGCTATTCTTTGGGGGCTAGGTGGGGTGTCCCAGCTCCTCAAGACAGTTCCACTATGAGTATTAAGAACTCAGCATTTCTGGCCACTGTCAGAGCATACACTGTTCCCAGCTACCGTCAATTTATGTTTATAGAAGAGGTAGCCAGAATAGGAGATCAGCATCCCCCAGATAATTATAAATATTCATATACTTAAGAGAAGAGACTGACTTTGTTTTTCACAACGATAAAAATGAAACTCAATATTTCCATTTCTATTACCTTACTACAATTATCTTATTCCTGATCTTATTACATTAATGACATGTTTTATTATACTGAAACTATTATTTATGTCTGTCTGTCCAACCTGACTATAAACATTGATTTTATCAGTAAATCGTTTTGAGGAACTTAAGGCACAGCACTGCCTTTATGAATAGATGAATTGTTGGCATATTTTAACAATAACTGGTAGTGACGGTAGATAGATATCACTCCACTCAATCACCTCTCTTTGTCATCCCTACTCACATATCAAGTTCTAATGAAAAACATTAATAATTACAGAGGGTAGGCCAACTCAAAGAGTCTTTATCAATTATAATTTTATTTTAGAGTTGTGGATTTATCTCAAAGTTGAATCCAATATATTTGCATAACTTTTAAAATACATCAAAACTGGGTACCTCCTTCAAAACTTAGAGTCATAAAAGCAGTCCAATGAAATTCAAAGCAGTCAAATGAAATAAAGCAGAGACCAAATCCCACTTGATTCATAATAATCAGTATTTACTACAGTGGCCTTTAGCATATTCAGGGCATATTCAGGCCAGAGCCTACAATCGCATTCAGACACCATTAGTGGCAGGTGGTAGGGTACTCACTCACACCTTCGTGTGCAAGTTGACCCTTCCTCCATAACACAGCTCATGGTTTCTATGACACTTGTAAAGTTCAATAACTGCTAGCTGTTCACAACAACCCAACTGTGTGCACCTCAATGAAAACACTGCTCCAACCACAGAGAATATATAGTAAATGAAGTCACATGTTCCTAAGTTTTGGAAAAAGAATAAGAAAAAGATGAAAGAGAGAACCTTGACCACAGCTCTGGGGCTTTTTCCAAACACTGTGAGGTTTATTCCACCAATATTAACACTGGACAGCGGAATAACTCAATGTATAGTGCTGTCTTCAGTGCCTAGTAGTGAGATGGCTTTCTAAGTCTGCTGTTTCAAATCAAATAATTATCCTGACAAACCACACAAATACAACTGAATGACAAAATTATCCAGTGCATTATGTTAGCACATGGGTACTCAGAAAGACGATATGAAATGAGAATCGTATTTCAATTTTGTGAAAGATCCACACCCAGAAGCCAGAAAGCAGGAATATACTTCTAACTGAGAAGAGCAGGTTCTGAAATGATATTAGATTGTTCTTATGTAAATGTAGAGGGAGGGTAGTGAGGAGTCCTGGTGGCACAATGGTTAAGTGTTCAGCTATAAATCGAAAAGGTCACCAGTTTGAACCTAACCAGCAGCTCTGCAGGAGGAAAGACCGGGTCATCTGCTCCAATAAAGACTGCATCCTAGGAAACCCTATGGGGCAGTTCTACTCTATTATATAGAATCACTATGAGTCAGAATCAACTCAACAACACACAAAAACAACATATATATATGACGAATTCTGCATATACTTCAGCTATGGTTTCTACCAAATAAACTAGATAGAAAGCATGTTCAATGGGGAAAATATCCTACTAGCCCTCACTTTCACTAAGACACAGACTCCTCCTGAAATGTAGCATAGGATGCCACTGGGGATAACAACCACACAACCCAATGGATACCTCTAAAAGAAGGGAAAACTTCCAGGTTCCCCCCACCCCCACCCCAGGTATTCTGGTTCTGGGCGCCAGGACTTTCCCTTTGAAAATAAGCACTCTAGGAAATTCTGACATTGGATCACACATTGAGAAATAGCGACATGTTTCTAATATTCTGTACCCTCTCAATCCCTGGCTGTCTAAGAGAACAAATGGTGATGTAATTACAGGAAGTTTAAGAGAAGTTGATTTATATAACACTAGAAGAATTCCTACCTTGTTGAACTTCAGAGAGCTTTATAAAATAAAAAACAGTACATTTCAAAATGATCTCCATTTTCTAGTTTGATAGCTGTATCACATTATTATAACATATATTTTATGCTTACATTCTGTGCCTCATGGATTACTATATGATATTGTATTTTACAGGCATGATTACATATTTAAGAATCACACATTTCCATCACCTGTGAAAATTCTTGTTGTTGTTTAAAATTTGCAAGAGTATCTATACTAATTTATAAATTAGTAATATTTTCACTGTATTCAATTTAAAAGACAATATTTTCTCTTTGACAAAAATCAAATGTTATCCTGTGTGCAATGGTATAATTCAATTTTTTCTTAAAGAATATATTTTTATAACATGCAATAGTAGTCCAAATGAAATTAATTTTCTTTTGTGTTCAAAGTTCAACGAAAAGTCTATAATATATCTGTGTATCTGTCTGTCTGTCTATTGGCTAAATTAATACATGAGGAATTAGACATAGGCTACACAGCAATATTTCAGTCCACTGGGCGGTTGTTATTATCCTGTGGTCTAATCAAATGAGGGCTGGCCTCTTTCATAGACATATTGTACTGTTGCAGCTCATTTCACTGCCTCCTGAATGAGGCAAGCTAAGGGAAGGCCTTTCTCAATGCACATTTGTTCCAAAACAAAACAAAAAGAAATTCTTGTTTCTCTTCAAATATATGAAGTTTTCCTTTATTTTTTGCCATTGTTGTTGTTCAGGGTTAGATCCTACCAACTTTTGACAATAACTTAAAAAAAAAAAAAAAGCCTTTTAAGACACCCCGTGATAGGAGAGAATGACAGAACTTAAGAGACCATTTCATAAAAGTTCATCATTTCAACACAAAACTACAAAGATTTGAGAAATGTAAAACTCCTCCTATTTCCCAGGGTATTTTTCCTTTACTATCAGAAAACAAGTAACAATGGTTGCTCCCCTGATATTTATAAGGTCAGAGGACTAAATCTTAACATACATTACTTCATTTAATCCTCATTCGATGTTCATATTTCAGAAGAAGCAGTGGTCTTTACAACGTGCACTACCACTTTCTCAGTCCCAGGCCAGTGAATGGCCCAAACAGGATTCCAAGACTCTTCCCTACTCAATACCATCTCCTTGAGATTTCATCAATAAGAGCCAAAGAAGTAGTCAGAGAACACAGATGTGATGACAACTGCTAACACATAATATCAAGGTGAATCACTACTTACCATTTCAGACACACTTTCAGAGTATTAACCTAATATGTAAAATGAATGTGAAGCCAGTAATTTACCTTCAGGTTCATTCTTCTTCCATGCCTTTTACTACCCTTGGCAAAACTCCTACACTAATTCTTCAAAATTCTGCACTGATTCTTCAGAGGGCCTGATGTGACTCCCTTCAGGTGGATTTGAGCATCGACAAAACATTTAACGTGTTGTTTTCTTTTAGGAAATGTTGATGAAATTAAAAGTTAGGCAACTAAACATAGATGGGATGGTAATGTTATTCCACAACCCACGCATCCATAATTAGCACGAGCTTGTTTTGTAGAACGTGGCAAATCTTGTTTCACATGTGTAAATACTGCCAATCAGGGTCTCTGGATAACATGAAATAACTTATATCACCATTATGAAATAATATAATTTCAACAAAAATCAGAGAAAGTTGATGCGTTAGAAAGAAAAAATTTACAGTGGTAAGTATACAATAACCTTTAGATTTTTTGAAATACTGAAAATGGCACACAAGTCATGTACTGTCCCTATTATTGCCTTCATATACCTAAGAATTCAGAGCAAATTATTGAGAATCCTTTAACTAGAAATCAAAATGGCTAAGTGTCAAATATCTAAATCTTTAAAGACTAACTTTTTTGTTTTCTAGAATGTTTCTTATTTAGCAGTTTATAGAGATTCCAGAAGTTATTTCAAATATTCAATTTATCAACTCTACTTGAGTTCATAAAAACCAAACCTGATGTCCTCAAGTTGGTCCCTACTCATAGCTACCTACAGGACAGAGTAGAACTGTCCCATAGGGTTTCCAAGAAGCGGCTGGTGGACCACTACACCATCAGGGCTCCACACATGAGTAGTCCCTGCATAAAATCATACACATAATACTACTACCTCAAGAAATACTCACCTATGAAAGAATCTGCTCTCCTTGTTCCTATTGAGTTCCAAGGAATAGTTACCCATTTTCCTCCAGGAAATTTAATCTCTATTTCTCTATGAAGGCATATCCAGCTACTCTGGGTTTTTTGTTTGTCTGTATATCTGTTTGTTTTAGTAACTCTGGTGGAGCACTATGCAGACTGTTAAGCACACTGGACAATCCTTTAAACTCATGTTATAAAATGTATAAATTTCAGTTAATATGGAAAATTGCATATAGGTAAGTTATGTATTTTAAAAGTTGACTGATTCACTTAAGTAAAGGTACTTCCGTCAGTCAAATACATTCATTACATGTAGCACGTTTCATTGTTTCCAGCTTATTGTCACTTACTTATTTATCAACATTATAAAACAGTATGATACATTCCAGGCTCCCATGAAAATAAATCTATTTTTCACATTTCAGAGCACAGAAGGGAAACCTTTGTGTACTTTAATGCTTCTTCAAGTCTCTGATGAGCGTACAGGTCATTTTAAGTAAGTACTATTCTGCAGAGGGTTTATCAACAAGGATCTAAATTAAACTCTTAAAGTGATTTATAAAGACATCTCTTTTGATTCCTTGTTGATTCAAAAATTAAGAGAAAGAATACCTGTGCAACTTTCTGCTGAAGTCTGACAAAAATCCTGATTTCTGCATTTAAAATACAGATTGACAACTTCTGCATTTCCAATATTAAAATTTGGATTAACATTTTAAAAGGAATAGCATCTAGGAGGGACCAGTCACTGGAGAAGAACATCATGTTTGGTAAAGTAAAGGGTCAGGAATAAGAGGAAGACCACCAATGAGATGGAACAAGCATTTTAAGTGAGTCCTCTGGTGATGCAAAAGATTAAAGCACTCAGTTGCTAACCAGAAGGTTGGTGGTTCAAGTCCACCCACAGACACCTTGGAAGAAAGGCCTGGTGATTCTACCGGAAAATCAGTCATTGAAAACCCAGTGGAGGACAGTCTTGGTCTTACACACATGGGGTCACTACGAGTCAGAATAAACTCGGCGGCAATGAGTTACTGGTTAGTATTTTAAATGCTATTTCATTTTAATATCATTTACAAATAGAGCCAAACACTGCATCTAATATCAAAATTGCTAACAGCATAGTTAGCATGAGATGTGTAACTTTTTTCTACAAAGAGAGTACAAAACTTAAGTTGCAACAATAAATTTACATTTAAGTTTCAACTGTAATTATACTTTCCCCTAACAGATATCAATGTGTCAATGACAGTATGAATTTGAATTTGATATAAATGTGTCTACTGTGAACTAGGTTCTCATAAACTGAAGAGAACTGGTACCGAAGCAGGGAAATCAAGGTAGGAAGAAAAAGAATTACTGCACAGACAGTGGTAAAAGTCAAATATGTTTTAGTTAATATAACTCTGTAAACATAAAAAGGTAGAAAGGGGCAGGAAATGCTTCTTCGGCAGCATTTCTCCTGTGTTAGAGGCAGTGAAGTCCAGCAAGCACTCCCCGTGCTGCCCACCTCTCCCATCTTGCTTGCAGTTAGATGGGAAAACGTGACTTCGTTGTGACCAATAAGCTGTGACCTGCATCAGTTCCCGAACGAGGCAGTGGAAAGCCTATGAGGATTCTCGAATCATTGTCTTCTCTGACCACTGAGATAGAGAAAGTTCTGTGGTCCAAATGGGACCCTGAGCGAGTACATAGTGCAAAGGCCCCACTGACCTGCTATAGACATGTAACATATGTAAGACATAATTTTTTTTTTTTGTCCCGGAATGCCATGTTCATTAAGAACAGCCATATAATCTAGTCTAGCCTGTCTAAAACACCTTCCAAAATCAAAGAGATGGTCATATCAATGGTCTGTTTTAAAAAACTTGGTAAAATAATGCCTGCTTTCCTTCTTACAGTGCAGAACTGTTTTCAGGTCTCCAGGGCTCCTCCAAGCCCCTATAGTTTGACTCACAAGTTATATTCTCACTAGAAACAAGACTAAACATCTTATCTCTTTTATCTGGAAATCAGTTTCTGATGACCCATTTCTATCTATTTCTTTTACTGTGTTATGGTTGATCAATTGTGCCCAAGTAAAAATATTCACAGTATAGCTCAAACAGTCCCAATACAGCCCACTATTGAAGAAGGTCCTCTTTTGGAAATCTAGAGAATTTTCTGTGTGCTCATTTTCAGATTCAGAATCTAAGTTTGTAGTACTATCTTTTGACATGCTGCTTTGGACAAATAATGCCCTTCCAAATTACGTTTCCACACTCACATCCATGGTTATGTATCCTATCAAAGTTACAGGGTTTAAGAACGAGAAGGAACAGATAACTTGTCAGATCTCTTCCATTTTATAGATGTGGAGATGAAAGGCCTCAGACCTAGTATTTAGCAGAGCCAAGCCCTGAATTTATTGGTGTTATTTCAACCTCTAAATTAGATACGTAGCCATTTATTAAAAAAAAAGACCAGAGTCAAATTTTATTATCTTAATGATTATATGATTATGGTACTCAAATGTAGGACTAATTTATACTGTGTTATATGGTAAAATTATAATTATGACTCTGGGTCATGATGGATTTGTCCAAGGCTTATTTTTTTTCACACATTCCAAATTTTAAGCTTCAAATCTTGATATATTTCTTAGAAGCAAATAGTATCCAAATAATTATACTTTGTATCTTGTCTTATTATGAGTGGCAAATAATCCACACAAAAACTTGCTGGTTAATTACAGAATTCTGCATTACTTCTACTGAACTAAACATATATTGTATGTTAAGAGAAGATGAGAATAAAATCATACAATTAGAAACACATAACTGATTTGATACCGGAGTGAAAACTAGTTCAGTTTATGGTCATGAGTATCTCTCACACATCTTGATAAGCTATTGACAACAGCCACCAAGGAAAATGGAGGCATTATTAAGCTTTACCAATAGAATCATTAATAATCACTGACTCCTTCAAAACAAACTGAACAAATACCCCTCTCCTAAGCAGCAGTGGTGCTTGGATGTTTTATTTTATAAGGATAATAAATAAATCTGTTCACCTATGAAAGCCTAAACATGCACATTTTAACATGTATGATAGTAATGTACAGTCACATCTTCTCTTTTATACTGCATACTTCCTTTTATATTATCATATACATGCCTACAGAGTATTTTATAATCTGAATCAATTAAGAATCTTCCCTTTTCCTGTTATATCATATATCTAAATATGAGCTTATTAAATAGCATTACCGTTCCACTGTGGCAGAAATTATCACTTCACCTTTTTCTAGTCATGGTGAGATTTTGACAAGCTATATTTCTGTATTGTTAGTGGAGAATTTGAGAATGTGTTATTATAGATATGCCATATTTCCACAGAGCTGAGTAAGATATATTTGGAAAATGCCAAAGAATGTTTAATGAACACTATGGTTGAAGTCTTATCTTCCTTCATTCCTTGGGAGTGTACTATGGAAACTAGCACAACATACCACACAAAGTTGACAGAGATATGAATAAAAACTTGTAAACATCATGAGCCAAATTCAAACTCCATTCCCAAGTAAAACCCACATGCCCAATTTTCTTTTTCCTAACAGTCTTATCTAAATCTCCATAGCCGCAAACAAAGATATTTAGTCATTTTAAAAGTCACTTCTAAGTTTAAAGTACCTAATATGTCATTTGAGATTTGATTTCTCTTGAATAGGGGTAGAGGTAAAAGAAAACTTGAGGTTATTTAACTAAGAACAAATTCATTGGCAAAATCAAAGTACTGTCAGAAGACCAAATGTGGATATGGAAGTTCTTCCAAAGCCTTAAAGTAGAACTTAACATTTCTTCTAGTTAGTTACTTAGTTGCTCATACAGCAACAAGTACCTCAATTATCACATACCTTTCAGTCACGGTGTGCCTACCTGCAGCTACTGATATCATTGTGGCACTTTTGAACTGTACTTATGAATTTGTTACATAACTTGGTGTCAATATCAGTCTTGTCTATATGTTTTCAGAACACAGAACAGGTACCACTCCTAGCTTAAGCAGTGTACGTACACTAAAAGAAAATTACTGTTTACTTTTCAGTTGGGTATTTTCCAAGACGACGATCACATACAATGCTTAAGTTAAATCAAGAAAAAGGAAAACTGATAAGATTGGTTTAAAACCTAACATGGTTTGACATCCACATGCTATGCCATTCTTGACTACTTTCAGCCAAAACTTCCAGTAGTGCTATAGATGTGATACTTACCACTCAAATCTTCAGCTGGAGAGAGTAGTTTTTTATTAGTCTCTGAATCTATTCTCCAAACACTGGTTAAGAACTGCACCAGGAGATTTCCACTGAGTTCAAATAAGTCACAGAAAATGAGTTATTTCAGAAGAAGATGGACAAGCCTTTCAGTAGTATATAACTGATGGACCAGCCCTTACTATTAAAAAAAACTTGTCAGTATAGGGGTCAGAAAGAGAAGCCCAAGGTTGCAGAGAAATAAAATGAACCCTAGGTGTATCTGGGAGCAGTTTATCACTCTGACCAGCAAGCATTTAGCTACTAAATCGAAGATGTTAAGTCATACTTTTAAAAAGGCTGCAAAGAAGAAAACAGATTGCTTAGGCAAGAACACTGTAGTTATCCAAGAAAGTCCCAACTAATCCAACAGATTGTCAGAACCCTTAAGCCTTGGACTAAAGGAATTATATATAAGAATTGTGTTTTCACACCTCTTCTGTTGTGGCATATTAAAGTTCTTATAATTTCCTTAGTTCTCGATTTTTTTTTTTAATTGTGATTCATGCGAAAGTTTACAGAGCAAATTAGATTCTAATTGAACAGTTAATACACAAACTGTTTTGTGACACTGGTTGCCAACCCCACAATGTGTCAACACTCTCCCCTTCTCTACCCCAGGTCTCCTGTTTCCATTCGTCCTGTATTCCTGTCCCTTCCTGCCTTCTTATCTTTGCTTTGGGACTGCTGTGCCCATTAGTCTCATATACAGGGTTGAAATATGAAGCATGTTCCTCAAGTGTTTTACTGTTGGCACTATAGACCTGTTGAATCTTTGGCTGAAGGGTAAACCTCAAGAGTGACTTCAGTTCTGAGTTAAAAGGGTGCCCAGGGACCATACACTTGGGGTTTCTCCAGTCTCTATCAAAAGCCTGGTCTTTTTTGTGTGTGTGTGAATTTGAATTTTTTTCTACATTTTTTTCCTGCTCTGTCCGTCCAGGACCCTCTATTGTGCCCTGCCAGAACAGTCGGTGGTAGTTACCAGGCACCACCTAGTTGTTCTGGGCTCAGTCTGGTGGAGGTTGTGGTAGTTGTGGTCCATTATTCCTTTGGACTAATCTTTCCCTGTGTCTTGTATCTTCTTCATTCTCCATGGCTCCAGCCATGATGCGACCAGTATATTAGATGGCCTCTCGCAGGCGTTTAAGAACCTAGTCGCTACTCATCACAGTTGGATTTACAATATTTTCTTTACCGACTATGTTATACCAATTGAGCTAGATGTCCCCCGAGACCATGGTCCCCAGCCCTCAGCTCAGTAGCTCAGTCTCTCAGTGCATTTTAAAGTGTCTGTGAAGCTTCTGTGACTTTTCTCTGGTCAAGCTGCACTGACTTCCCCAGTATTGTGTACTACCTTACCCTTCACCAAAATTACCACTTACCTACTATCTACTTAGTGTTTTTCCCTCCCCACCCCTCCATTCCCTTGTAACCATCAAATATTGTTTCTGTGTGGAAGCATTTTCATGTGTTTTTATAATACTGGTCTCATACAGTATTTGTCCTTTCGTGATTGACTTATTTCACTCAGTATAATGCCCTCCAGATTCATCCATGTTGTCAGATGTTTCTCAAATTCATCATTGTTCTTTATCATTGCATAATATTCCATTGTGTGTATGTACCATAGTTTGTTTATCCATTCATCTGTGGATGGGCACTTAGGTTGTTTCCATCTCTTTGCTTCTGTGAATAATGCTTACTTCACAATTTTAATTAGTAAGTAAAAGGTGCTCCTCCTTTCCACAATAATGCCAAGATCTCCATTCATTTAGCATCTGTAAGTACAAGAACTGAGCTAAGGGATTTACATATCTCAAACCTGCACAAGGCTCCTACAAAGTAGATGTCATTGTATCTGTTTTATAGCTGGGTAAATCAAGGCTTAAAGACATTTACTTTTTTTTTTTTTTTATCTACCACAGGAAACACAATTGAGAAATGAATCCAGGTTTTTCTGACCCCAAAGCCTTATGTCCAAAATGCCTTGCAGTCTTCCAGCAATAATGAAGGACCTTCCTCCAGAGCCGACAGAGAGAGAAAGCCTTCCCCTAGACCTGACACCCCGAATTTGGACTTTCAGGCTACTACAGTGTGAGAAAATAAATTTCTCTTGTTAAAGCTATCCACCTGTGGTATTTCTGTAACAGCCGCACGAGAAAACTAAGACAGCCACCTACTCCCCTCCAATTCTATTCCTTTTGATAATAGTTAAAGAGAGATTACCAGTATCGTAACATTCTAGAATTGAAGAGATGTATAAAACCATCCATTACCCACTTGGGTCCAACATAGCAGTGCCCTTGAATTCAATTTATGCTGAGTTCAATGATTTTCCCAACTCATCCAATATTCTCCACCCTGGCACATCTTGGAGTCATTTTAACAATATCAATATCTTCGTCCTACCCCTAGAGATTTAAATTTAATTGGTCTCAAGTGGTATTTGAACAAAGACTTTTTTTTTTTTTTAACTCCCTAAAGATTCCAAGCAGCCAGGGTTGATTGCCATAGTCTTTTGCTGAATCTCTGAGTTAAGTGTGGCAGAAAGCTCATATTAAAATAAAAGACAGCAGTTAATATGGCAATAGAGAACATCTCTCCTCCTAAGTTGTTTTATATATAAATCAAACCCTTAACTTGGGCCTCATTAGTACTAAGTCCCTACATCAAACACAGGTCTCTTAGCACATAATAGCAGTGCTGAAATGGAAACCAATAACAACTATTAAAAAATATAAAGTAATGCCCTACTTGAGAGTTTGAGAGAACCTTTGGGAAACGATATGCTCACTGTAATGAGTTACAGTGTTAGTTCAATTTCATAAAGCAATTAAATGAAACAAATCCAATACCAAATATTTGAGATTTGACTCTCTGATGTACATAAATAGCTCTCCTCACTTCCACAATAAAAAAATGATGCAAAATGCATAGATAGCATCTTTTTTTTTTTCAAAATTGATAAGCTTATTTTATTGGATTTAAATATACAGATACCAGGAAATGATAGGGTCCCAAGAGTTCTGAAATCTATACCTGGAAAAGGAAGAGGCTGTTTTTGACGGAAAGGGACAACAGAGAATGAAGGAGAGAATAAACTGCACTTAGGGAGATAGAGGGCAAAGAAAATAAATTGAAAAGAGGTAAAAAGAAAGGGACAGGGTCACGATCAGTACTTAACTCCATTCAAACAAAAAATGGTAATAAATTAATGCAAAAGCAATTCCAGTATGGGAAAAGTGCCTTAATAATTATTCTGCTGAAAAACAAAAAAACATGTCAAAATACAAGCAAATGTGTTATAAAGCCAATGAGCAAAATTCTGTCTGTACTGGTTGCTTCCTCTGACTTACTGGAGCTTCCTCTGACTAATCCTAATTTTCCTCCAATGAAGTTTTATCATTCTTTTCAAGTTACTTCCGAATTATTTTTAACACAAAGTGACCCAAGATTGCTATAAACTGGATGAGTCAGTAGTAATTCTCTTTTAGTTTTTCAGGATTACAGGGTCAGAGTGAGGGACCAGTCCCCCAGATTATAACCTTGGCTCTAATACTGAGTAGCTCTGTGCTCTTCACCGAGCAAGTACTGCCACTTCATAGGGACTGAGTTTTCGTATCTGTAAAGTACAGAAGTTGGACTACGTTTCAAAAGTACCCTCCCAGCTCCAAAGTACTTCAAGATTACAGACTACAATAATGGTCTTTAAAATTCAGGTACTAGAAAATCTTCCATTATTCAGAAAATATGTATGTTCTTTTTGTTCCAAAAAGAACAAAATCAGCAAAGAACTAAACTGCACAGCTGACTTAATCCACTTTCCTTTAAGGAGCCGTGGCTTTGCATCTAATTTAAATTTCACCACCACTTCACAAGTAAAGTTTTCTACCTTTAGGGTGTAGTGAGCATTTCACCCAGGCGAAAACAAAATTCCTGAAAGTACATTTATGTACTGATTTTTTCACCCTCACTGCCCCACTACTCTTTCACCAAAGATTCACTGAATCATTTCCTACCTCTGTATTTCTAAAGAAAAGAAGCAGTTTTCAGAAGTGCAATAATGATAATTTTAGAAAGTAGGCTCTTCACCAAAGTATAGTTTAATGCTTTGAAGAGCTCTGAAGAGAAAATGAATGATTCCATACGTATATAAGGCTGAAAAACTGAACATACTAGGGACAACCTCAGTAGATAAGCACAATACAGACAGTCATCTCATAAGACATTTAAACTCTATATCAGGCCCTGGTGTGATAAACCTGAGTTTAATTTTGCCTTTCACCATGTGAAATAAAACTCTACAAAGTAAAAACTGACTATTCTTCATCTTTAGATGCTTAAAACTGACTATTCTTCATCTTTAAATGCTTGAAACAGAGGAGACTATTTAAAAAAAATTTACTTCTCTTCCACATCTAAAGAATTAAAGTTACTGGATTAAATTTTAATAAGCTTTGAGAAATTACTTTCTTCCAAAAGCAATGTACTTTTATTGAGAAGTTGGATAAAAATTGTCAAAACACATTAAGTTTTAAAAAAAAAGCCTTAGAAATTCCTAAAAGATTATTTATCTTAAATACTTTTTTTTCTTTTTTCTTTTTTTTTAATGTTTTTGTAAATACGTAGTGTGGCATATCACACACACGGATGTTATGTTTCTGAACAATATTCTATGGCTACCCTCGTGAGGTTGTCTATTCTAGAGCTGAGCACTTTGTTCCCATGAAGGAATATGAATAGGAAGTAGAGAACACAAGTCCCTTTCCTCCAAAGGAACTGGGGGGAGGAGGGGAAGTGAAGACCCTGATTAAGGCAAAAGCACACAAGACAGTAAGGAGAGGAGGCGGGGGCAAAGGTTTAACCCTAAAGGAAATGATGGTGATGGCAGTTGAGGTTTAGAGCTCTTTTTCAAAACAAAATACCCTTCTAATTCATTTTGTCTCCTCCACACATGTGTGCACACGTGCACACACACACACACACACACATACTTTATATCTTAAGACACACTTCTAAGAATACATCATTCACATTTATGGTTTAAACAAATATCTGTTGGCTATTCACCATGTAGAAGATTCTAAGCAAGTTCCTGAATGGACAGGATACGTGGTGAGTAAGAAATGGAAGCCATATTTCAAGGTCTTAGAAGCTGGCAGGAAGGACATGTCATTTGCTCCCTTGCACTTAACAGGGCCCAAATAAATATATATTTTTTTAATATTCAATTTAAAAACAACAAGTGGCTTATGATAACAGCTTGTGTTCATATTGTAGTACTTGCCTTCCCATCCACAGAGCTTAATGTACTAAATAAGCATCATCACCCACCAGAGCAACCCTGTTATTGGTGTGGCTGGAAAGTATTATTCACTCTTTACTCAAATGAGGAAGAGGTTTTGAAAGGTTAAATTAGTTGCTCACAGCTACAGAATTCACAGTGAAATAGGGAATAGAGCTCAGGGTTCCCTAAGCTATTGCTCCAGATATATAGATATATATACACACATATATATATTCATTTCCTAAATAAAATATTTCTCCTATAGAGGCCTTTAGGAGTCTTAAGTGTTTTCTCATAGTAATATTATTCATGAAGCAGTGTCATTTTGACATTTATATAAAGCTTCATATCAAGTTTGCATTTTTCTATTTTAAAATCTACTTAAGCACTAGTTTTCTGATAAAAACTTTCCTAGTGAATAAAATTTTAAATTCAGAATTATCATCCAAACATTCCAAATTTCTGTCCCATCATAAAAAATCATCATTTTGTAAATTAGTTTTAGATTTTTGTTACTATCATTAAAAAAAAACACAATTGACCTCATTAAAAAGCACTTTTAATATATCTCTTTAAAGATGGAGAATATATGCTCATGATTTATTATAAAAATACATTATTAAACTGAAATCTGTTTGCCTTGGAAATGATTTTAAGTATTTGGTTCCAAGCGATAGCACCAACACTACTAAATACAAATTGTGTTTTCCCATCTTGCTCTCTGTTAGCATCGGCAATAACTTTACTATGTCTTGTGGCTATTGTTTCAGTACAATTGAATTCTTAAGAAGATTTCATTTGCCTCAAAACATTTCAAGAGAACAATACGAACAACTCAATTAAAGTCAGACAACTCAGTGAATTGAAACTGTATAAACAGAAGTACTAGGATTTATCTATGAATTATACCATGCTTTCCCACTTAAAAAAAAAAAAAATGTTTTTCCCACACTCTACCACTCCCAACACCCCC
This sequence comes from Loxodonta africana, assembly GCF_030014295.1. Taxonomy (NCBI): domain Eukaryota; kingdom Metazoa; phylum Chordata; class Mammalia; order Proboscidea; family Elephantidae; genus Loxodonta; species Loxodonta africana. The sequence continues at coordinate 194,839,612 of NC_087342.1, forward strand.
ATTAGCAAGAAACTCAGAAAAAACATTTGCTTTACCTGCATTTCTTCCCCCTCACAATTATGAATCTGCTAATTCATTTTATTAATTACATCTGCTTAATCAGTTTGGCCTCTATCTGTTCTGTAACATGGAATTCTTAAAAATAAATGGCTACTTCAATGTTGATCACAACACTTTTACTGCAAAGTATTTCTAAACCAAACAGGATAACTTCTTAGCATGTTAAGTTTATATATTCTCATTAAAAATTGTAAATGCAATCTATTTAGATTTTGACTAAAGTTGTAAAACTGTCATCACTCTTACAGGTCTAAATTGTCAGTTACTATAACAACTTGAAACACTTCAAAATCCATTACAATCTGCTACTCTCCTTCTTACATTTCTTCAGCGTATTTCAGTCTATACAACCTCCTTCCTTCCAATTCTAGTTCTGGGGTCAAAATACCCATCAAATCCATCATCAACTTTATCTTCCCTGAATAACTGGTAAATGTGTCCAATCTCAAGAAAAAGACACCACTTCCGATTTTATCCCCAAATTCTCAGCTCTTCAATGACTCTTTGCATGAGGATAGGAGTTCAACAACACTTTACAGGTAGTCCTCAACTTGTGACAGGGTTCCCTTCAGAAGATTAAGTAGTAAGTCAGTTCTGACAGTAAGTCAAATATCTCTCTTTCTTTTTTTAAAGTTTTCATTGTTATTACCTTTTATTATCGGTATCTTTATAAATCTGATCTTTATTTGTCTTTAGGGGTGGGAAATATTACATATAAACTTACAGATACATGCTGCAACACAGTACATAGTACATATTACTAGCTATAAGATATACCAAAAAAAAAAAGGATGGTCTTAAGTGTAATTTGTCATAACAAATACATCATAATTTGGGGACTACCTGTATTTCAAAGGAGCCGCTTAGAGATTACAAACTTTGGTACATACAGTTACATAAAATAAGCATTGGCCCAGTTTAGCTAAGTCTGTCCCGATTATCTTGAGTCTGATTTAGTTTACGTCTCTTAGATAATTTAAGTGCCCTCTCTAATGTTTCTCTAATGTTAAGACCAAGCCTTCTGATACTATGCCCAAATTCTTATGATGTAACTTTTAATTCCAATTGTCAAATATGGTTTTACAGGAACAGCTCTGCATTTACTTTTCTATATTATAATAAAGGACTTCAGAGAAAAACTAGTAAGCAGAATTCGGTAGTGATCTAGGCATTGCACAAGGATACTAGAGAATGATGATAAAAACAAATTAGAATTAAAAAAGTAAAGTTGAGGGAGAGTCTATAGTAAGGAAAGGTCTTCCTAATGCTTTGTTTAAAACCACGTCCATCCACAAGGAAAACCAAGAACAAAAGAATCACCCCAAAATTAAGCTTCAGCCCATTCCAACATGCAACGTGTCTGGGAAAACCAAAGGAAAGGTGACAGAGGTACAGTAGACACATTGTATACATCATTCATTTAATCCTTAAAACAATTTCTTAAACCAGAATCTTAATGTCAAAAAAGGTCTACTGTAGTTGGTATTTCCTACTTGGTTTCAAGTTATTGAATACTGATAATTACGTTTATAATTACTTTGTATTTTAAAGACTCACAAAAAACACTCTGATGAGCATGAATAAATAATAGGTAGGAAGGAACTACCCCATGTTAAAAAAAATGTTAGACAGAAGAAACCCCTGCCCTGTTCTCAGAAAAGAACAGGATGACTCACTTCTTGGTACATCATGAGGACATTTCTGGTAGGTCAATGTCCTGACTCCTTCTTGGCCAAATTTTGAACAGAAACATGGAATTGGAAAATGAGCAGAAACATGTGTATATGAGTTTGGGTATATATATCACACCATATGGATGCCTCATATACTTTAAATGTTGTAAAAGATAAGGGTAGGTGAGTGAACCAGTGTTCTATACAGTTATGACTTATAACATTGCCTACATATGACTTGAAATTATCTTTTCTTGTAGACCCAGTATCTTAATTTTCCATTATCCTAATAATATATTTATTGTATAATTGCATTTAAGAATTTGGAGAGTTATAACTCTCCAAATTCTTAAATGCAATTATACAATAAATATGCATCCATTTCCATTACCTGCTTGCCCTGTGTTAGAGGACACTACAAATTTCTTTTTATACGATAAATCTTTTGCCTGTCTATGGGCACCTCTTGGCCTCAGTACTAGACATATTTATTATTCTTTGAGAAAGAAAATTATTGCTATTACACTGTGTGTGGTTGTCTTTTATGTTGCAATTAATTACATTTCATTGTTCTCCCTTGCTATTTAAAAAAAAATGTAAACACACACACTTCAGAAACAAATATGTGGTCCACATCTTCCAATTTTCTAGTGCCTATCCAACAAACATTTTAATATTAATAATGTACTTTTATATTATTTTCTTCTTTTATTGATAAAGATGGGAAAGTAGGCAAATTTTTCACAGTTCTATTCTACTTTAAGTTCACCTGCATCATTCTTAATATTATTTTCAATATGGTGCACATTCTTCCAATGACACTGGCTACTACTGCTTAGTCGCCATTGTATATCTGTCTTCATTTTTCTCAATTCTAAATTTGGCAAGTTTGCTGGTTCAGTCTTTGGAATTCTTCCACTCTCTATTCATACCTATCATTGTGATCTCATCTAGTCTGATTTTAAACACCATATACACTGGAGTAGTAGTTGATTTGTGCTGTCAAGTCAACTCCAATTCATAGCAACTATGTACTGCAGGGCAGAACTACCCCTTAGCATTTCTCAGGCTGTAATCTTTATGGGAGCAGATCATCAGGTCTTTCCTCCAACAGAGCTGCTGGTGGGTTCGAACTGCCAACCTTTCAGTTAGCAGCTGCGCACTTAACCATTGTGCCACCAAGGTTCCTTATATACTGCCTCACTCTTAAATGTGTATCTTCAGCATGGCCCTTCCCCTGAATACCATACTTGAATATCAAACAGACAATTCAAACTTAACATCCCTAAAACCTACTCCCTGTTCTTCCTCAAATATCTGCCCCTCTCACATTCATCCCCATCTCAGTTAATGACTACTCCATCCTTCCAAGCACTTAGGCCAAAACACTGATTCAATTTGGCTCCTCTCTTTCTCTCACACCACACATCCAATATGTCACCAAATTCTATTGTATCCAATGAATGATCATCCCCATTGAAAATATCCTGGTCCCAAGTCACAATCTTCTCCCACTTGCGTTATCACAACAGCCTCCTAATTGGTCTCCCTGCTTGTACTCTTGCCCCATCCCAATGTTTCCTTTCTTTACATCCTGCAATCAGAGGCACTCTGTTAAGATATAAGTCAAATCACATTACTCTCCTCAAAACCCCATAGTCTTTTTGATGACCCTATACAATCAACCCTCTATTACTAACCTGACCATATCTCCTACTACAATCCCTCACACTCTCCTTATGCTCCTTCTTATGACCCTTAAAAATGACCCTTAGTCTCCTCTGATGTCAGGAATGCTCCTCCTTTGAGGCCTTCCCACCCAATGATCTCTCTTGCCAAGAAAGCTTTTCCCCTGGGTAACTGCATGGCTTGTCTCCATGGCACTTAACAACATTGTGTATTTTACTTATCATTTTTTTTTTTAAATATATTTCTTCCGGTGGGGGGGGGGGGGATCTGTCAGCTTTTTGATGGTGAGGATTTTTGTCTTTTTTGTTCATGGATTTTTATCAAAAGTGCCTAGAAGAATGCCTGGCACTTATATAATTAAATAAATATTTGTTGAATGGATGAATTAGTTGCTAATAGGTAACTAGAACTGACTAAATTATCTTCATCACAGTATTTTCTCTTATAACTCAAAATCTTGAGAAAATTAAAAGGGATGTGACAGTCATCAACTTCAATAAAGCCAACAGAAACCAAAAACACAGAATCAAAGTTTACAAGACAAAGAAAAGGTACTTAGATCCAAAATAAATGTAAAAATGTCCTAATTAACATGGGAGGTCAACTAAAATGAGAACTACATGCAATTTTCATTCACCCTACAGGCGTTAATCAACTTCAGAATTGTAACAGGCATATAAATTAGGTTGTATTTTAAACACATTAAACTCTTCCCTTCTTAATATATATATATATATATATATATATATATATATGCACTTTTCTTTGTTCTTTTTAACTCCAATACAGTCATCAGAAATTATGCTTCAGATGGAATCTGTGAACTGTTTGCTTTTTTAGGATCAGCAGCTTCACAGATTATTACTAAAAGATAACAAATTAACCACACATATTAAAGTGAAAGTTATATTTCAATAAATATTAACTATAAGCTACTTTCACTTACATATATTAAGATATCTTGGCATCTATGCACCAGAGAGCAAATATAGTACAGCAAATTACAATAAAACATAAATTGGGGTTCATGTCAGGTCAAGACCAAATAGCTCCTATAGAAATAATTTTCAAGACATAAAAATTATAATATCTGGGCAAAATACATAAAACTACCTGAAGGCACAAAAGAGTAGCCAAAGCAGAGAGACTGTGGGGAGAGATCAACACTTGGAAGAAGGGAAAAGGCATTGGGGGGAGAGGTATGTATGTTTATATTTATATATAACATATATAATGGGAGCCCTGATGGCACAGTGGTTAAGAGCTCAGCTGTTAACCAAAAGTTTCACACTTCAAATCTACTAGCCACTCTTTGGAAACCCTATGGGGCAGTTCTACCCTGTCCTACAGGGTTGCTATGAGTCAGAATCGACAACGGCAATGAATCTCTTTTTTTTTTTTTTTTTTTTCTGGTGTATGTGTGTATGTGTATATATATATAACAGATTTTAAAGTCAGTGAAATCAACAGTTCTTGTGGTATGGGGTGATTAAATGTTGCAAAGTTTTAAGATATAAGATCAGTATCCAAAAATAAAATAATCAGAAAATATATTTTAATTCATTTACAATAGAGTCAAAAATATAAATTTAACAAAAAACACAAAAATCTCTAAATTAAAAACCATTAACCACTGCAAAGGGAAATTAAAGTACATATAAACAGAGAGATAAACCATGTTTATGAATTGGAAGAGTCAGTATTTTTAAAATATCAATTCTTCCCAAATTTATCTATAAATTCTATGCAATGCCAGTCATAATCTCACCAGGTTTACATAGTTGTTGTTGAAATAAAAAAGCTGATCCTACGATCCTACAATTTATATGTAAATGGAAAGAAGCTAGAATATTCAAAGTATACTTAACCTTTCATGAACCAATTATTTTCTGCTTTGAATTTTTTGTTGATACCATGTTTTCATTAACAGAAGCATGCTGAATCATTGAGCATGTCTGAATTTTTGGTAGGTGATATGGACTTTTTTTGTTCTTGGCCCTTTTACAAGCCTACCCTAAGTGTTTAGTGGTACATATAAAGTACCACTAATTATACTGCAGAGTCTCCACTGGGGTCTACTAGTACATATGTGTAACAAATAAAAATTTTCAAAATTTCTATTTTTCCTATCAAAAACTCAGACGCCTCATACGATACCCTATAAAAACTGTAACTTATAGCACACACCCATCTATTCAATTTCAAAGAGTCATAAAAGCTCCTGCCTTTGTGCAGCACGCACAGTCAGTGACACAGGTGTCCAAAGTTGGAGGATTCGCTATAAAGCTACAATAATCAATACAGGGTGGTACTGACCTGAGAACCAACAACTAGGATCAGCTGTACAGAAGAGAGCCCAGAAATAGACTATCATTTATACGGTAACTTGACATTTTTCAAAAGTATCAAAGTGATCCATCAGGTAAAGGAAAGTCTTCAAAAAATGGTGCTAGAACTGCTCATCCATAAGAAAAAGCAAACAAACAAGCAAGCCCTTGACAACTTCCTCACATCACAGAAAAAATGTCAGGGAGGATTTCTACACATTGAAATAAAAACAAAATCTTGTTGGGTAAACAAACAAACATAAGAGGCTATCTCTGTGACTTGAAACTAGCTAAATGTTTCTTAGACAAGGCCCAGAAAACAATAAACATAAAAGAAAAAAAGATAAATTACACTTCATCAAAAATAAGAATTTCTGCTCACCAAATGCATCATTAAGAAAGCAAATAAGAAGCCCAAAGGCTTTAAAATCAATATATAAATACACACACACCCAATGCTGTCACAACGAAAAATACAAGTGGGTGTATTTCTTACATTTCAGAAGTTAGACATCTAAATTAAAGGTGTGGGTCTAGGGAGAAATCCTTCTTTGTTTATGTCTGTTTCTTCTTGTCGTTGTTAGCTGCTGTCAAGTTAGCCCACCTTAGCCCTTAAAGTCACATCTTTGCTTTTCAACACTTTAAAGAGATCTTTTGCAGCAGATTTACCCAGTGTAATGTATCATTTGATTTCTTGACTACTGCTTCCATGGGCATTGATTGTGGATCCAAGTAAAATGAAATCCTTGACAACTTCAATCTTTTCTCCATTTATCATGATGTTGCTTATTGGTCTGGTTGTGAATATTTTTGTTTTCTTTATGTTCAGATGTAATCCATACTGAAGGCTGAAGTCTTTGATCTTCATCAGTAAGGGCTTCAAGTCCTCTTCACTTTCAGCAAGGAAGGTTGTGTTATCTGCATATCACCAGTTGTTTGTCTTCCACCATTCCTGATGCCACATTCTTCCAGCTTCTCAGATTATTTGCTCAGTATACGGATTGAATAAGTATGTTAAAAGGATACAACCCTAATTCACATTTTTCTTGATTTTATGACATGCAGTAACCCCCTGCTCTGTTCGAAAGACTGCCTCTTGGTCTATGTACAGGTTCTACATGAGCACAATTAAGTGTTCTGAAATTCCCGCTCTTGGAAATGTTAGCCATAATTTGTTATGATCCACACAGTCAAATGCCTCTGCATAGTCACTGAAACACAGGTAAACATCTCTCATAGTTATCTAGTGCTGCTATATCAGAAATACTACAAGTGGATGCTTTAACAGAAATTTTTTCTCTCACAGTCCAGTAGGCTAGAAATCCAAATTCAGGGCGTCAGCTCCAGGAGAAGGCTTTCTCTTTCTGACAGCTCTGGAGGAAGGTCCTTGTCATCAATCTTCCCCCAACAGAGGAGCTTCTCAGCACAGGGACCCCAGCTATCCTCTTGGCTCTTGTTTCTTGGTTCTCTGAGGTCTCCATGTCTCTCTGCTCTCCTCTCTCCTTCACATTTCAAAGGAGACTGACTCAAGACACAACCCAAACTTATAGATTGAGTCCTACCTCATTAACCTAACTGCTGCTAATCCCATCTCATCGACATAATAGAAATAAGGTTTACAACACGTAGGGAAATTGACATCTGATGATGAAATGGTAGACAATCACACAATACTGGGAATCATGGCCTAGCCAAATTGATACACATATTTTGGGATGCAATTCAATCCATAACAACATCTTTCTGGTATTCTCTGCTTTCAGCCAGGGTCCATCTGACATCAGCAATGATATCCCTAGTTCCAGGTCCTTTTCTGAATCTAGCTTAAATTCCTGGAAGTTGCCTGTCAATATACTGCTGCAACCATTTTTGAATGATCTTCAGCAAAATTTTACTTGCGTATGATATTAATGACATTGTTCAATAATTTCCACATTCTGTTGGATTGCTTTTCTTTAGAATGGGCACAAATACGGATCTCTTCCAGTCAGCTGGCCAGGTAGCTGTCTTCCAAATTTCTTGGCATAGATGAGTGAGTGCTTCCAGCACTGCATCCATTTGTTGAAACATCTCAATTGGTATTACACCAGTTCCTGGAGCTTTGTTTTTCACTAATGCTTTCAGTTAAGCTTGGACCTCTTCCTTCAAAACCATCAGTTCCTGATCAAATGCTACCTCCTGAAATGGCTGAACATCAACCAGTTCTTTTTGGTACAGTGACTCTGTGTATTCCCTCTACCTTCTTTTGATGCTTCCTGCATCGTTCAATATTTTTCCTGTAGAATCCTTCAACATTGAAACTCAAGGCTTGATTTTTTTCTCTTCAGTTCTTTCAGCCTGAGAAATGCCATGTGTGTTCTTCCCTCTTGGTTTTCTAATTCCGAGTACTTGCACGTCACTATAATATTTTACTTTGTCTTCTTGAGCGGCCCTTTGAAATTTTCTGTTCAGCTCTTTTACTTCATTTCTTCCTTTCACGATGTTAATACTTAGTCCAGGTAAGAATGTATTAAGTTGGGCATTTAAGATTTTTTTCTTCTATCTGGTAAGAAACCTGATAATATATACTAGTAGACTTAAATGAAATGACAGCCTTTGACCCAGAAATATCTATATGCAGGCTCTTTTCATGGAAAACTATAGGAGGTATGGATACTTATTACAGCATTAATTATGATAGCCAAAAAGAAAATGAAATCATATATGCCTGGTATTAGAGAAATGTAAACAAATGTACAGAACTTCTATCTGATAAAGAATCTTTATGCTACCCATCTAGCAACATGGTGAAGTACTAATAATGTATTGAGTAAAAAAAAAAAGGAATCTTACATGCTATATGGTCACAATATCATATAAAAATACATATATGTACACATAGAGACAGGCAAACATTGTATATACACATAAATATAGACTCTTTGTCATTAGAGAGAAAAAAAGAACATTAAAATATTGATAGGAGTTTCTTTTGATTATGAGACCATGTGTGATAGCTTTGTGGTTTTCTGGCTTAATTTTTGTACACTATGCAAAATTGAGCATGGCAAAAATCCTCACTGAAAATTCAAATTCAAATAAAGGAAAAATATCTTTCAAGAAGACTAGACAACCAAATAATTATTGTTAATATTTATACAGAATTTCTCTTTTTTCCAAGAAGTCCAAAGAATTTCATGTAAAATATGCTATACAACTGGAAATATATATATATATACATATTTAATTTTTCAGAAATTTTATAGAGTAGAATTTTGTCACTTCCTGGTTTCATCTTTTTTTATCCAATTTTTACATATGTATAATTATCATTTACTTTCACTTCCATTTCATTATAATTATTATACTATGCAAAGTTCAAATAAGATAAAAATAACGGAATGAATGTGTTATTTGTTGTGGTTAAAATGGCCTTCATCTATCATCAAACATAGTAAAGTACCATTCTAGGCATCATTAGGAAGAAAAAGAGTAAGATATAATACCTAATTATTGGCTATGTACCTCTTCTGACATCCTTCTATTAGTCTGTCTGGTTTCTGACTAAAAGTTCTATTCTGTGTTCCATTTGGGACTTGATCAACTCCTATTTCAGCTACCCTATTTCCATATATTCTGGTTTAACTGGTTATTACTTCCTACTCTGTCTCTATACTCTGCCATTGCTATCTACAACCATGAAATAAAACACCAAGAGTCAACTAAATGCTATATACTGTACTTCCATGAACGATATAATTCTCTCTCATTCTTTGAAGTGCTGACTAGTAAAAAGTTATGGAATAAGTAAATATCCAAGATGAATTCTGTTTACATTGCCAACACTTATTGCTTGTTAGGATTACTAAAACATACTTTCATCACTCTCAAAATGTGTTCACAACCATATATTACTTTGGTCCTTGAAACTACCTTCTGGGAAAGGAAAAGCAGATATTATTGTTGTGATTTTACTTTTAAATAAAGAGAGAACCATTTGACCAAGTCATGTGACCCATAAGTATTAGACTATAGAGCCCAAGTTTTCCAAAACAATAAGCTCTTTAGCAAAAATGTTTTACTCACATCCTTTTCTTCATAAGGCACTGGGTATATCTCCCTTCCCATAATATCAAATTCTTTACAGGTGGTAGATCTCAGATTCTTGGGAAAGGCTTAGAAAGTCACACATTCATCTCTAATACTAGTTAACTACATCAGGGGGAAAAAGCTTTGGCCTTCCAGGGTTCTCACTTCAACAGGTGGAGAGAAAACTCCCTCAATGTTTTGTTTAATAATATTTCCTATTTAATATTTTGTTGTTTAATGATGTCTCTGTGTTTATTTTTCCTATGGCTTTGTCTAGAATAAGGAACAAGTTGCACAGGAAATGGAGAGCACAATGGAGCTCCAAGAAATTAAAGATTTCTCATGAACAATATAGTTAAGTACATGTAGGAGAAAGTAGACAAGAGACTTGCCAACTGGATATAAACTCTTGCAAACAGGGCTTCAATGGCAAGAAGGACATTAAAAATGGGTTTATCTAATAAAAGAAATAACCTATGTGCATTACATGCTTGGGAGTGACAAAAGATATAAAAAACAACCCTCCAAGAGAATAAAAGATTTTAAATCTTTTAAACTCTGGATATGGCTCTCTTTAAAATAGTGGAAGTGAAATTAAAAGGGCACAGAGGCTTGGTAGAAACATACCATCTTCGATTGAGTCACTATAAGATACCAGACCAGGAGAAGAGCAAAGTGGGAGTTTTGTTCCCCATTATAAACAATCTTTCCAATGGACTGTACCTTAGGAAGCTGTGTAATTTGGGACTTTATACAATTCTTTAGTATTCTGTGGGATTTTTCTGATATTCAGTGTCTAATAATCCTGAATAATTACATATGTACCTACACATAGACACATACAATCACATATATAATACTACAATGTAAAAGGGTTCTTAAACCCCTTATAATTAACCTACGAACCCCAAGTTAAAAAATGCTTTTGATATTCAAAGTGGTTTATAATTTATTAATAATCACAATGTGTAGATGAGAAATATAAAGAGCACAGATAATTAAACTCACTCTTTCTCCAAAAGAGGGAATCAAGGCATAGGAAAGATACACAACTAACAATTTGAGCATATCTGTAGTCTCTGGTGAACTGTTTTAAAATTATCTAAATATGTAGAAGCCAAATAAGTACTTGTACCAGTTCTATTTTAAGCCATAAAACCAGTAAGAGTTCACTGACTCATGATAGAACATCCAGGTTTTAAAAAAAAAAAAATCATAACGGGCAGATTCAGACTTAATTTTTAAAACCTATATATTTATTGGAGCTTGTTTGAAGGTATTTGTATAGTAACACTCAACTTTTGTAGTGTAAGGTACTTTTAACAACTTGTCCATTTTCTCAATGTTTCAAATATTGCTGCATGTCCTCCGACTGCTTTTGACATTATAGGCTTGCAGTAGTCATCAACATTAAACAAAATCCAAAGTAAAATGATGCACTTCACAAGAAAAAAAATGTTAAAATAAGAATAATTTGAAAGGAATCCAATAACCGCAAGTGGAATAATGACTATGTGGAAACGGTCTTAAAGAGTTGAGAAATAATATTTTTTCAAATTATTTCCATATTCTAAGTATTCTATTTCTGTTAATAATAATATTTGGAAAGTTCAAGTTGACTTACAATACTGTTTTATAGAAATCATTTTCAGATATCATTATGTGTCATAGTGCAAAATAACTGCATTAGGTGAACAATTAAGTTAGATAGGTAATTTTCTGAATAGGACACAAAATAATTCCTAATGAGCTGCTGAAAAATTATAATGGGAAAATGCAATTTAGTCCTTGCTAAAAAAAAGTAAGTGAAGGGAATTCAAAATCAATTTCTTATAGATTAATGGATTCACTAATCAGCCATGTCACCTTGAGGGAAGAAGGTAAATAATATTTATCAAGTATCAAATACATGCCAAATACTACTAGATGCTGCACAAACATTACTTCCTTTCACCAGTACAAAAACTTTGAAACAGAAATTCTATTATTCCTGAATCACTGATGGGAAAATGGGAGCTTGAACAGGTTATGTGTCATGAAAAAATAGCAAGTAATAGTACCTGTGCTTGAGTTCAAGTTATTCTGACTCTCACATCAGCGTACTTTCTTCTACACTATCTTCATTTATGGAGTCCTGGTGGTGTGGTGGTTAACTCAGCTGCTAAACAGAACGTCAGCAGTTGGAATCTACCAGTCGCTCCTTGAAAACCCTATGGGGCATTTCCACTCTGTCCTATACGGCTGCTATGAGTTGCAATCGGCTCGGCGGCAATGGTTATCTTCATTTATAAAATGAAGGGACAGACTAATCTGTAAGGTCTCTTTTAAATCTAGAGAACATTTCATTCTGATAATATTAAGCATATTATTCTGGTGTTACTATTGGAATAGTTTATATAGTATGACAAGTTTAGGGATTTCATATAACAAAAAAAAGGAAAACCGATCACAAAGGAATGAAATTGTATTATACTATTTTTTCAAATGCATCCTCTATTATACAATAGTATCTTTTCAGCCAGATGTAATTAAGTGCCTGTAAAATGTTTAAAAAGGTCAGTAAACACTTTTTTAAAAAGCACACAAAAAAATTCAAAAATTTTTCTTATTGGCCATTCATTTCCCTTTATTCATTCAATATTAATGATTCTTTGAGGATTGGAAATGTCCACTTCCTAAACATAGACATGAAGCATTTTAAGTTCCAAATAACTTCGGACCACCGCACTTGGTCCAGCAAAGGACTGCTCTGCCTGTACAAATAAGAGAATAACAGGAAAGCTGTCCTATTTTTTTTTTTAATGGAGTTTAGTAAAAAGGGTTTATATAACATTGTGACAAGAGAGAAACCTGGACTTTATGATGAGAAATGTAACATATAACAGCAAGAGTCAGTTCTTCCCACTGGCTTATTGTCTTCATTGATTTTAATTTTGAGTCAACAAGAACAGAAGAAATAAAGTCACCTCTGTCAAACTAAGGACAGTCTGTTAGTGTTATTGCCAATGAATCTACCTGAGTAATCCAGTAAAAATTCTAAATCAGTGCCTATCATATAAAGCAAGGTTTTTATAGTCACAATTACACCCTCAATAGCCACAGTAAGCCGTGACATACCATGAAAAATATTATCTTCCAATAACAAAAAAAAACCTGTTGCTGTTGATTCCAACTCATAGCGACCCTACAAGACAGAGTAGAACTGCCCACAGAGTTTCCAAGAACAGCCTGGTGGATTTGAACTGCCAACCTTTTGGTTAGCAGCCGTAGCGCTTAACTGCTAAGCCACCAGGGTTTATCTTCCAATACTGCTTCAAAAATCTAAATACCAAGGATTTCACGAAGCCCAAAGAGAAAAACATGAACTATAATATTTCATTTTTTGTGTTTATGTTTTAGACATTATTTAAAAGTGATTAGTCAAAATCATTGGTAGATTATAATAAAACACTATAATTTGTCCCTACTACATGTCTGGTTTCACATTACTCTCACTGTACAACATATATAAATGAGAACACATTATACGTAATTATCATAATTCAGCCCAACTCATTCTCTTTCAATTACCTAAAGGTATTTGCTCGACAAAAGAACCATCCACCAAAGTCTTTTCAGTTTAACTGAGAAATGTTTACTTTTTTATAAAAATCTAAGTTAAATTATGTCTTATGTATGAAGTAGAATAAAACACAGTAACAAGACAAATTAAAAACCCAAATGCTTTCTACAGTTACTACTGAATTTATTTCTTAAATGTTTCAGAAAAAGATAATTTGTTTATTGAAGTACAGTAATTTAGGAACTAAGCCCCATCTTATTAGGTTTGCTCACTGCCAGAAAGAAGTCAAAATTACAATTTCAAAATAACTTCCTTTTCTTTTTTTACAAAATTACTTTTTTCCCATTAAAGAATAACTTTGCCTTGACAACTGCTTTTGGAGAGAATTCTAATGCATACATTCCATACAGTTGTATCCCATGACATGTTTTCCTGATTAACATTTTTATCTACAGAATACTTCTTGGTTTAACAGTCAAACTTACATCGATATTACTCAATAAAAAGATTTTTGGCCAATGTTGTAATTTTTTTTTTTTGTATTTCTGAGAAAATAATTTTAATAGACTCAAAATTTCTATACAATATGTAAATAAAACTACGTGTGAAAAAATTTATATTACATCCAAATACAGTTGGTGAAACATAATGTGTAGATAGTTTGAAAAGTTTAGCAAGTGCCAGGTATGGAATGTGTGTAGCACACGATGACTACCTACAAAGCCACTCAGTAATAAAACACGTATTAATTGTCTGGTGGTCAGAAAACAATGTTTTAAAGATTTTACCATCCACTTTGATAGTCCTTAAGTATGCTGTGTTTTAGTTACAATTTATAATTTATTTGTTCGGGTTGGAATAATAGAAAATTGATTCCTTGTCTGATTTTCTGAAACAGACTTTTGACATTAAATGGGAGATATCTGTAAATTAAATGAAAACATATTACGTGCCAGGGTAAAAGATAGTAATTTTGTCTTTAAAAAAGAAAGAAAGAAAAATGTGGGGTTTTTTTCAGAATGTGAAAGAAGTTAAATACTAATCTTGAAAGAATATAAGAAATTGGAAATCATTTGCAAAAGGCATTTATCTTCCTTGGAGTGTAATGCCTGCAAATAATGAGATCTGAAAAGAAGCAATTTAATTTTTTGTTTTGTTTTTGCAGAGTTGGCTCACTTTTGATAGCTTTATCTATAACTTTTTTTTTAAGGTTGTGAATCTTTTTATTGCCAATTTTACATGAATGTGAGACTGCAATTTGGTATTCTCTCTATTAAAATAACAAACTGGTCTTAGTGTTTTCAATCTTAACAAGAGATTGTAGAATTATTCCTAATCTTCTGTTTAATTTGCCCAGAGAGCAGAGTTTCTGTATGTATTCAAATAGTTTTTTGTGTTACACTGATACTATTACGGTCTTGATTCTTAAAAACAAATATGACTTTATTACTTCTGGAAGAGCAAACGATTGGGTTACCTTCTGCTGTGTTATTTGGAAATATTAATATTAATAAATATATTGATATAATAAATATTAATATTGATATAATTCCTTGTTCTCAGGCACCCATGCTACTACAATCTTAGTCAAGTAATCAATCTCCTGTGTTAACACTTTTGAATCCACCTTTGAGGATAAGACCCTAAATAAAAATTTCAAGATGACATTTGCTCTAAATTATTTCTGGGATTTCCTACAGGGCCCTGGACAACCAAAAAGATTGATTCTTTACCTCATAAAACCAGGGATACTAAAAAAATTAAATTTGTTTGGTGTGCCTCATATATTTTAATTAGCTCAATGCCATTGTAAGGGCTATAAAGGTAGAGCTTCCAAAGAAAAAGAAAATAAGTCCAACCACCTGTACATTAATTTTATTCAGGTAAATGTTATTAATATATGTGTTCAAAATTATGCAAATTACAGGAAGTACCTACAGATCTATTAATACTATCACTGTCTATATATTCAGAACCTCAGGTGAAACATGAAGGAAATCCTTATGAAATAGTTAAGTACTGTATACTGAAAGAGACTTTTTTCTCTCCTCCATTCTGATTGTTGTAATACATTAATCATAGTCATCCAGTCTTCTAACCTGCAGATGGTTTCTGAGTTCCTCCCATGCTTGCCTGAAGGCTCTGCTATAAGATACCAAAACCAAACCCAGTGCCGTTGAGTCAATTCTGACTCATAGTGACCCTATAGGACAGAGTAGAACTGCCCCCATAGAGTTTCCAAGGAGTGCCTCATGGATTCGAACTGCCAATGCCTTGGTTAGCAGCAGTCACACGTAACCACTACTCCACCAGGGTTTCCACTGCTATGAGATAAAAAAAATAAAAAAACAGGGTCCTTAATGGCGTCAGTGGAAAAGACTGGACCAGTACTTTTAACGATGAAATCTTCAAGGGATAGTCTCATGGGTACAGACTTCAAAGGTGTTAGTCAGCACTTACACATCAGCCGGACCGAAGCAAGATAATAAGCCAGGATTTTCAGGGCTAATGATTTCATAAAAGAGATTGCTATTCCAACACCCAAGAGAAAAAGAATTAGTTAAGTATGAGTCAAGGAACCGATAAGGGAGATCTAAATGGGTTTTTTAGAACATTATTTTTATATTGTTATTGTTCTATTTTCTAACTGGTATATAATTAAGAGCTTCATTCATTTTGATCCATATTTAATTTTTAATTTAATAGAACCTTAGGTGATACCTCTTTGTCACTAGGCACTCCCAATTCAGAAATACAGTGTTCTGTTTTGTTTGCTTGTTTTCTGAGTTTCTTTACTCACAATAGGAAATTGGTTAACAGGATAAGTTCAGTAAAAATCTGCCCTTCTTTTTACCAAAATATAATTTGACAAATCCACTGTGCAATCAAATTTTTTAATTTTATGGAACATTTTATTCAAGAATAAATTTTATTGAACAAGAATAAATTTTATTGAAATGATATAAAAAGTCTTCCAAAGGAACAAAGGTTGTATTAGTGACAGAGGCTATTAAAAATATACTCCTAGATTCCTAATGAAATTTCCAGAGAGAAGTTAATTTTCTGTCCTTACTCAACGTTTAACAGTATCTGGCACCGAATATTTCGATCCCACAACAAGGAGGCTTATATTTGTTAATAAACAATTCTTATTTCACCCATGTAAATAAATCAGACCAAAGGAAAAATAGACAGTTTTATTGGTTGTTTGCATTTAGTTTTAACAAAAATAATTTATAGAGATTATTTATGATCATAAATAAAATTTTACCTACCCCCTACCAAAAAAAAAAAAACTTCAAAACTTGGAACTAGGCGAAAGAATGGCTTCATATTCTTCACTAAAAGGTAAACTATTTTCTAGTTGTACATGCCTTTGTCTTATTCACTATTTACTACTGATTAGGAAATGAGTCGGAATCAATTCAATGGCAACCGGTTTGATTTAATGAAGACGTTAATTGGTGGAAAACACATGGAATACAAATGAGAATTAAAAAAAAAAAATTACTGAAGATAATTCACTGACAGGGAACTGACTGAAATTCAGGCAGGATTCAGAAAAGGACATGAAACAAGGGATATCATTGCTGATGTCAGATGGATCTTCACTGAAAGCAGAAAATACCAGAAAGATGTTTACCTGTGTTTTATTTACTATGGAAAGACTTTCAACTCTGTGGATCATAACAAATTACGGATAACATTGGAAAGGATGGGAATTCCAGAACACTTAATTGTGCTCATGAGGAAACTGTACCTAGACCAAGGGGCAGTTGTTAGAACAGAACGAGGGGATACCGCATGATTTAAAATTAGGAAAGGTATGTGTCAGGGTTGTGTTCTTTCACCATACTTTCTCAATCTGTACGCTGAGCAAATAATCCCAGAAGCTGGACTATATGAAATAGAATGCAGAATCAGGACTGGGGAAGACTCACTGACAACCTGCGATATGCAGATGGTACAACCTTGCCAGCTGAAAGTAAAGAGTACTTAAAGCCCTCACTGATGAAGATCAAAGATTCCAGCCTTCAGTACAGATTTTACCTCAACATA
This sequence comes from Loxodonta africana, assembly GCF_030014295.1. Taxonomy (NCBI): domain Eukaryota; kingdom Metazoa; phylum Chordata; class Mammalia; order Proboscidea; family Elephantidae; genus Loxodonta; species Loxodonta africana. The sequence continues at coordinate 194,857,050 of NC_087342.1, forward strand.
AAAAAAAAAAAATCCTCACAACTGGACTAATAAGTAACATCATGATAAATGGGAAATACAGTGAGGTTGTCGAGGATTTCATTTTACTTGGATTCATACTCAATGCCCATGGAAACATCAGTCGAGAAATCAAACAATATACTTCATTGGGCAAATCTGCTGCAAAAGCCCTCTTTAAAGTGTTAAAAAGCAAAGATGTCACTTTGAAGACTAAGGTGCGCCTGACCTAGTCTTATGTGCGTGCTAAAGTTGGACGATGAATAAGGAAGACTGAAGAAAAATTGATGCGTATGAATTAGAGCGTTAGCAAAGATAATGAATATAACATGAACCACCGGAAGAAGGAACAAATCTTTCTTGGAAGAAGTACTGCCAGAATGTTCCTTAGAAGTGAGGATGGAGAGATTTCATCTCAGATATTTGGACTTGCTATCAGGAGGGACCAATCTCTGCAGAAGGACATCAAGTTTTGTAAAGTAGAGGGTTAGCAAAAAAGTGGAAGACCCTCAGTAAGAGACTGACCCAGTGGCTGCAATAATGGGCTCAAGCATAGCAACAATTGTGACGATGGGGCAGGATTGGGCAGGGTTTCATCCTGTTGTACACAGGGTGGCTATGAGTTGGAACTGACAAGATGGCATCTAACAACAATAACAACAACAATGCAAATGAGTTTTGTCTAGTAGAGTTGCAAACAATTTCTGTCTGGTAGAAAACCAAAAAGTTTTTAATTTTCTTGCCCTGTTGGACATTAATCAATTTAGTATATAATTCAGAAATTTTATTCCAGCATTCTTTTTTCCAGTGACTGTAAGTGCTTCTCTCTTTCCTATAATCTTCTCAACCAGATTTACCACTCTACTGGTTCCCTTATTAAAGAATTAAACATAGCTTTACCATGTGTTCATTCATATATATTTATTATTCAAATGATTTCTAGGAGTTTTTAAAAATATATATTACCTTATTTATTCTCTTTCATGAAACTCAGGGGAAAACAGAAATGCCAAAATTCTCAATTATAGTGATTATAGAATAGGGAGGTAAAATGAATGTACTAGGAAGAGAAAGTTTTCCTACTTCTCATGTTACAGATCCAGGAAATTCTTCGAAATCAAGAAAGAACTGATATTAGGCCAACGGTATATAAGTAAATACCTGGCTACCCTAATAAATACTTAATTGGTCCACTCTTCTAAATCACACAGCTTCTAAATTCTACTACCCACAGAACCATCCAAACATATCTCCTTCAAACATTCTTATGCTTGAACATAATATTCATCCCATTCTTCTTCCAATAAAATCTGTATAGGCACAAGTACTAGTCCCAGCCTCAGCCAGCTGATAGAGGAAAGTGGAGCTGATAGTCCAGGCCAGTCATGACAGTCTTTTTCTCTCCATCACTGACTGGTTTAGGCATAGACATGTGGCATGATTTTGACCATTTAAACAGGAAGGTAAATCTGTTAATAAGTAGGTTTATTTTTATACACATATAAATCAAAAAAGAGAGAGAACTTCTTTTTCTTCAGGATTTTGTCATATCTGAATTTGATACCTAGAATAGCTGCAGACTTTATACCTATGAGGGGAGCTAGTCTGAGGAAAGAGAAATGGAAAGATCCTGGATCATTGATAGGATCACTGAGCCACTAACTTAGCCAATCCACCAAAAAGCCTGTTGTCATCTAGCCAATTCCAACTCATAGTGACCATACAGGGCAGAGTAGGACTGCCCTATAGGGGTCCCAGGGAGCAGCTAGTGGATTCGAACTGCCAACCCCCTGGTTAGCAGCCATACCTCTTGTCCCCTATGCCACCAGGGCTCCTAGCCAATCCTTAGGATTTAAAGACATTCTGATCTGCACTTTTCCATTACTTCCATTACTCTTAGAAAGCCTAAGAGATTTAACTTTTGCCACACTTCCAAGTCAACCCTGAAGCATTTTTCTATATTCTGTAAAGCTCTGTACATTTGCCTGTTTTATATTCAGTTCAAAAGTCAAATCTTTATCCAATAGCCCTACGAACTTGGATTCTTCACCATGCCTTTCCCATGAGATGAAACCTCCAGTAATTTAACTTCTGTGAACCTCAGTTCTCTCATCTGTAGAATGAGTTAAATAATGTCCCAAAGGGCTTTTCTGAGAATTAAGTGAAATGACATATAAAGAGTGCCTGGGATTAGATAAAAGAAGTGGTCAGAGGAGAATTTTTTAAATACCCAGTAACTCTGGCCTAGCACAGATAAACATCATATATTCAGAACAAAAATTCTGAATAGCCACACCTTGCCACTAAGTGTTAAAAAAGTGCGGGTAGGGGGTGCAGGGAGGGGGACGGGAGTACAAAAACTGCATGGCCAGCTTAATAAGCTTTTCAAAACAGTCCTATTTAATTCTATTTTCCTAAAGTACAAGAAGCAAGTTAGCATATCTCTCTTTACTGTGATTTCATGATGATGTTGGCATTTCTGCATTGTCATGTGTTCTAAACATATAAAGTATTTGCTTTTCATTTATAAAACATTTCTTAATCAATAACTTCCTCTTGGAGAAAAGAGAGAGACATTTACAACACGCCATACATAGCATTTCAGCAGAAATTAGGTAAAAAGCTGACATACTTCCAAGATTTTAAAAGCATCTTTGGAAACCCTAGTGGCATAGTGGTTAAGAGCTACAGCTGCTAACAAAAAGGTTGGTAGTTCAAGTCTACCAGGCACTCCTTGGAAACTGTATGGGGCAGTTCTACTCTGACCTATAGGGTCACTATGTGTCAGGATCTACTCAATGGCAACTGGTTTATTTTAGGCATAGTTACAATCAAATATAGAAACACAACTCTATATTTTTTACAGCATTAACTACATGAGATAGTTAAAACATATATATTTTAAATAATCCTTAACTATATTACTTATCTTTCATTGTTTCTTTAATATAGATTTCTTCTGCCTTCTTCTTGTGTTTCAAAGATAATAAACTTTTAAACAGAGAATGCCTAAAATAACCCCTTAGCCAATTTGAGGCAAGTTTATTTTTGGAGAGTAAAAAATTATAAGGTCATAACTATATTTTCTGCGACAGTCCTCCCAATAAAAAGTACTTTTGTTTCTTTGGACTATGTATTGATTTTAATGTATATGTTAAAGGTGACTGTACAGTCTCTGAACTTACTCTGTAGCTTATCCTTAACTCATTTAGGAGGTTAGAAGCTCTCTAGCATTGACACCATTATTATTATTATTATTTTTAATACTAGACTTTTTTTGGTTTTTTTTGTGTTTGTTTGTTCTCTCTCTGAGATATATTGGGACATATCTAACTTAGATACATTATCTACCTGAAATACCAGGAAAAAAATTCCTGTCTCAGCATGTCATTTCTGTCTACTGTAATTTGGACATTCTCCATGCTGCATTTATATCCACAAGGGTAAAAGTCCTTACATTAAAAACTAGTCTTCATTAAGTGGCTCACCCTTCAGGTAGTCCATTACAGCCTTTCTCTTTCTGACCCTGCACTGCCTCTAACTCCCACTGTCTTTAATAAGCAACCCAAAGGCAGTAAACTATCTTTTCTGTACTGAGGGCAAAAGTACCAACAGACACATGATAACATGGTTTGGAACAGCACATCGAAATACGCCCATAATTCTAGTCCCAAAATACCCCATTGCATACAAAGTCTTAAAATTATTTTCAGACCCTAAACTTTAGCTTGATTCCCTTAGACCCTGAGTTTTTCTTCTGTCATACATACTCTAATGAGACAACAGATAATATATATGTTTCTAGAGGTTTTGCTTAGACAGACAAGCAGCAAGTATTCATCAAACAACTAAAAATAACATACAGGTAAATCAAAGAAAGGGGAAAGTACTTCCCTAGGGGATGAGAATATCACAAAGGAAACTCTGGAACTCAGCAGCAATTCTAAACAACAGCAAGTCTCAGATCCCATTTCATGTTAAGATTAAGAGAAGTTATTGAAAGCTTTCAAACTTTGGAAAGAAATGGTATTTTAAATGAAGTGGCACAAAAACATTGTGAATTACATCTAATAAATTATATGGATCATTATTTAACAGGTTAAAATGCTGACGACCAAGTCAAGGGAAATTGCAAAGTCAACTATAATGATGAAGCAGGATGGTACAGTAGAAAGAGTAACTTAGATATTAGACAAAGTTCAAATTCTGGCCCTTAGAGGCTGTAGGCAAGTTAATCACTCCACTCACCTCTAAAGTATCATTAATTTTGTAGGGTTCTTGTGAAAATTAAAAAATATATATAATGTCCTTGGCATATAAAACTCAGCAAGCTACCAGTAAGTTACCAGTGAGTCGTAGCTAACAGTGCTGGTAACTGGTGGTAGAACTTTTAGCTTAAAGATGCTTATCTGAAAGGGTCAAGTTTGCAACAAAACAAACTGTCCCCTGGAGCCCTATTTCTCCAAGTGTTTTTCACAGAAGTCTGCTTGATGAGACTGGAATAGGGAAAGAAAAAGCGTAAAGGGGATAAAGATGTAGGAAGTTCAAAGAAAACAAGTTCCAGGGCCACTGATTCTTTTTTATCAATTTTATATATTTGGTTACTGGAAAATATTTCGTTTGAAAACAATTATGTTATCAAAAATGGAAAAACAATCTGAAAACTACTGAATGACACGTAGCCCCCTGAGTTTCAACCTCCTGCGGTTTTCAGTCTCCGCTATCCTAGAACCTCATGCCAGTATCCAATACTTTGAAGTTTCCTCATCTGCGTTAATGAACTGATGTTAAGCGATTCCCTTACCCTTCTACTCTCCCTTCCTCTTTCCTCCTTCCCTTCCCCTCTTTTGCCCACTACCACCCTCATCTCTCAGTTCTCTTTAGGACAAAGGAACAGGTTCGAACATATACTGCTTTAGGTTGTGTGTAAAAGGCAATGTTAACTAGAAAACAAAAGGAAATAAATGAAAGTTTGGGCCTGATTTGCTCTATCCTCTAACACAAATAAAACTAGCCACGATATTAGCCACTCAACATCTCATTACCCACGTACACATAACCTTATTCTCCCACTCTCTGCCATGTTTTGACTCTGGCAAATTTGTTGTCAAATAATTCTGTTGATTCAAGAGAAAAAAGCCTTGCCGTCGAATCAATTCCAACTCATAGAGGCCCTATGGGATAGAGTTGATCTGCCATATAGTGTTTCCAAAGCTGTAATCTTTACAGAAGCAGACTGCCACATCTTTCTTCCCCAGAGTGCAGAAGTTTTGGTTAGCAGCCAAGCACTTAACCACTATACCACCTGGGCTCCTTGTTGATTCAGAGTATGAAATTTTGGCAGTTATGATGTTATAAAAACATGCCTTACTATCAGTTGTCTATAGTAGGATGAAAAGGAGTCCTGGTGGCACAGTGGTTAAGCACTCGACTGCTAACCAAAAGGCTGGCGATCCGTGGCATCGCTAGCATTGGTGTCGCCCCATGCCGTAATTCATGGTATCAGTCCCTCCCCCACTAATTATCACAATATTTTAGCTAAAACACCAGAATTTTTGATAAAATCTGCAACTATAAAAACACCGGCAAAAATGAAAACAACAGCGCATGCTTGTAGAGCCTGCAGCAAATGCACGTGATTTCAAGCCTGATTGTAATTAAGTAATAACAACAGCTCTAACTGGAGAGCGTTGGAAGATTCAATAAGTAAACTAGCATAGAGTTTTAGCCTTGCAGGTACACTGAATCATGTAAGCTGAACTTACAAAAAGTTTTTTTTTTGTTGTGGTTACAACTAAAATCCATTGGCATCAAGTCAATTCTGACTCACAGAGACCCTACAGGGACATTTTTATTAAAAAAATAATAAGTTTCTGCTGAAACACTGCACAAAAATTTTATAGGCAGTCATTTTGGCGTCATACCCTCGATAGTGTCACCCAGTACAGTCCGCACTTCCCAGATCCCCCTAGTGATGCCACTGTTGGCAGCTGGAACCCACCAGCTACTCCGCAAAGAAAGATGTGGCAGTCTGCTTCCTAAGGGTTTACAGCCTTGGAAAACCTACAGGGCAGTTCTACTTTGTCCTACAAGGTTGCTATGAGTCAGAATCAACTTGATGGCAGTGGGTATAGTCAGGTGACAAAAAGCTTAGGCAAAGTGATACAGTGATTTCAATGAATAACTGAGGTTCCCGGAGACAGATTATAGGTTAGAAACGGTACATCAACACAAAACTCTCTTGAAATTTCTCCTCAGATGATTAAAATGTGGCACACTTAGTACATGATACTGTTTTAATAAAATTGTAAGTAAACATCCCCTTACAAAGCTAAGAGATTATATCAGTACATAGAAAGTGTAGCTGAAATTGTGTTACCTATTTGAAATATTATCGTATGCATCAAATTGTAGGCACCGATGCTTTATTTGATTTTCACTACTTCACCCTATCAAATGAAAACCAGGCAAAAACCATGTGACCCAAGCATACTCCCTATCTCCCTATTGAATACACAAATACATTTAGTCTCTGGAAATAAATATTTGAAAAGACAAGCCCTTTTTTTACTAACATTCTGACTAATAATTCATGTCTAACTCTAAGACCAAAAAAAAAAAAAAGGAAGGTACGCAATTCTAAAAAGGAACAAAACAATGTAAAGATGTATTTCTTAACAGCAGCTCTCATTTTTCATCCTCTTCAATCTTTTTCAATCTTATACACCCTTTTTTTTTTTTTTTTAAGATTTAGTTAGAGGGCTTGACGAGGGGGAGAATTGAGATCCATTGGGGCCTTAGGCCACTGAATCAGACTTCACTAAGTTTTATAACAAAGGAGGAATGGTTTAATCCTTCAATCTTCTGATTAATTATGACAGAGGGCTTTTTTTTTTTTTAACACATATATATAATACACTTAAAATGAAGATACTTTTTGCAGCGATTTATATAGATGTCACTGAAAAGTGCCAGGGAAGGTGGGGTACAATGGATTTATAATTTTAAATACTGTCAAATGGGTACTCCAGAGGATCTAAACTAAAATTCAATTAGTCGCTTTAAGAAAACCTGTTAAAAAGAAAAAGCAGTTATAATTATGGTGGACAATAAATGAATTGAGCTGTCAATCACTATTCCTACTCTCACCTGTATGACAGAACATGTTAAATGGTCAAAATGCATTTGTTTCTTGAGGTCATAAGTATGAGAATATCTGACAAGCAAGGTCAGGGGGCACAGGTGGATTTGAGGTCAAAGAGTAATTTTCAGTTCCATGCTACTTTCCTCTATTCTTTTTGGGTTTCCTTATATGTGTGTATATACGTACGGTTGTACCCTCCGACCTGAAGGAGAGTTTTACTTATTTCACATTCTCACCAATGCCTGGAATTTTGATTTTTACCTTTCACTGAATATACAGTATTTTCTAGTGGTTTTGATTTGCATTTTCTTGATGACTGAGTTAAGTACATTTTCATATTTTGAAACGACATATTTTATGAAGTATTCGTTCTTTTGTGTGCTATTTAAAACTAGTTGGCAGATCTTTTCAACCACCATCATTATAACCTGACAAAAGCAGTGTATGGAGCAAGAGCTGCTAAGTGAAATTTTAAGCAGTTATTAATATTTCCCCACCAAGAGAAACAATTTTTGTCTTCTATTATTTTCTTCTACCTACCTTCATTCTTCTTTTATTATATTCTATTACTCAGCCCTTTATTCTTTCAGTCCAAAATGTCAAAATACTATATAGATGGTTCAGTAACAAGTCTGCATCAGAGACCCAGGATTCCTACCTTAAAACCTTACATTTGCCAAATATTCCCTTTTTTCCTTATTTAAAAAAATAAAACGTAAGAATGCTCACCCTATTTTGTTGAAAATAAAAGAACTCTTCACTCATGTTTTTTTTTTTTAATAACTTTTATTAAGCTTCAAGTGAATGTTTACAAATCCAATCAGTCTGTCACATATAAGTTTACATACATCTCACTCCCTATGCCCAATTGCTCTCCCCCTCTTGAGTCAGCCCTTTCAGTCTCTCCTTTCATGACAATTTTGCCGGCTTCCCTCTCTCTCTATCCTCCCATCCCCTCTCCAGACAAGAGTTGCCAACACAATCTCAAGTGTCCACCTGATATAATTAGATCACTCTTCATCATCATCACTCTCCCATCCGCTGACCAGTCCCTTACATGTCTCATGAGTTGTCTTCGGGGATGGTTCCTGTCCTGTGCCAACAGAAGGTCTGGGGACCATGGCAGCCAGGATTCCTCTAGTCTCAGTCAGACCATGAAGTTTGGTCTTTTTATGAGAATTTGGGGTCTGCATCCCACTGATCTCCTGCTCCCTCAGGGGTCCTCTGCTGTGCTCCCTGTCAGGGCAGTCATCGATTGTGGCCGGGAACCAACTAGTTCTTCTGGTCTCAGGATGATGTAGGTCTCTGGTTCATGTGGCCCTTTCTGTCTCTTGGGCTCTTAGTTGTCGTGTGGCCTTGGTGTTCTTCATTTTCCTTTCCTCCAGGTGGGTTGAGACCAATTGATGCATCTTAGATGGCTGCTTGTTAGCATTTAAGACCCCAGACGCCACATTTCAAAGTGGGATGCAGAATGATTTCATAATAGAATTATTTTGCCAATTGACTTAGAAGTCCCCACAAACCATGTTCCGCAAACCCCCGCCCTTGCTCCGCTGACCTTTGAAGCCTTCATTTTATCCCGGAAACTTCTTTGCTTTTGGTCCAGTCCAATTGAGCTGACCTTCCATGTATTGAGTGTTGACTTTCCCTTCACCTAAAGCAGTTCTTATCTACTGATTAATCAATAAAAAAACCCTCTCTCACCCTCGCTCCCTCCCCCCCTCGTAACCACAAAAGTATGTGTTCTTCTCAGGTTTACTATTTCTCAAGATCTTATAATAGTGGTCTTATACAATATTTGTCCTTTTGCCTCTGACTAATTTCGCTCAGCATAATGCCTTCCAGGTTCCTCCATGTTATGAAATGTTTCACAGATTCGTCACTGTTCTTTATCAATGCGTAGTATTCCATTGTGTGAATATACCACAATTTATTTACCCATTCATCCGTTGATGGACACATTGGTTGCTTCCAACTTTTTGCTATTGTAAACAGAGCTGCAATAAACACGGGTGTGCATATATCTGTTTGTATGAAGGCTCTTGTATCTCTAGGGTATATTCCGAGGAGTGGGATTTCTGGGTTGTATGGTAGTTCTATTTCTAACTGTTTAAGATAACGCCAGATAGATTTCCAAAGTGGTTGTACCATTTTACATTCCCACCAGCAGTGTATGAGAGTTCCAATCTCTCCGCAGCCTCTCCAACATTTATTATTTTGTGTTTTTTGGATTAATGCCAGCCTTGCTGGTGTGAGATGGAATCTCATCGTAGTTTTAATTTCCATTTCTCTAATGGCTAATGATCGAGAGCATTTTCTCATGTATCTGTTGGCTGCCTGAATATCTTCCTTAGTGAAATGCGTGTTCATGTCCTTTGCCCACTTCTTGATTGGGTTGTTTGTCTTTTTGTGGTTGAGTTTTGACAGAATCATGTAGATTTTAGAGATCAGGCGCTGGTCGGAGATGTCATAGCTGAAAATTCTTTCCCAATCTGTAGGTGGTCTCTTTACTCTTTTGGAGAAGTCTTTAGATGAGCATAGGTGTTTCATTTTTAGGAGCTCCCAGTTATCGGGTTTCTGTTCATCATTTTTGGTAATGTTTTGTATTCTGTTTATACCTTGTATTAGGGCTCCTAGGGTTGTCCCAATTTTTTCTTCCATGATCTTTATTGTTCTGGTCTTTATGTTTAGGTCTTTGATCCACTTGGAGTTAGTTTTTGTGCATGGTGTGAGGTATGGGTCCTGTTTCATTTTTTTGCAAATGGTTATCCAGTTATGCCAGCACCATTTGTTAAAAAGGCTTTCTTTTCCCCAATTAATTGACACTGGTCGTTTGTCAAATATCAGCTGCTCATACGTGGATGGATCTATGTCTGGGTTCTCAATTCTGTTCCATTGGTCTATGTGCCTGTTGTTGTAGCAGTACCAGGCTGTTTTGACTACTGTGGCTGTATAATAGGTTCTGAAGTCAGGTAAAGTGAGGCCTCCCACTTTCTTCTTCTTTTTCAGTAGTGCTTTGCTTATCCGGGGCTTCTTTCCCTTCCATATGAAATTGGTAATTTGTTTCTCTATCCCCTTAAAATATGACATTGGAATTTGGATCGGAAGTGCGTTAAATGTATAGATGGCTTTTGGTAGAATAGACATTTTTACCATGTTAAGTCTTCCTATCCGTGAGCAAGGTATGTTTTTCCACTTAAGTAGGTCCTTTTGAATTTCTTGTAGTAGAGCTTTGTAGTTTTCTTTGTATAGGTCTTTTACATCCTTGGTAAGATTTATTCCTAAGTATCTTATCTTCTTGGGGGCTACTGTGAATGGTATTGATTTGGTTATTTCCTCTTCGGTGTTCTTTTTGTTGATGTAGAGGAATCCAAGTGATTTTTGTATGTTTATTTTTTTTTTTTTTTTATAACCTGAGACTCTGCCAAACTCTTCTATTAGTTTCAGTAGTTTTCTGGAGGATTCCTTAGGGTTTTCTGTGTATATAATCATGTCATCTGCAAATAGTGATAACTTTACCTCTTCCTTGCCAATCCGGATACCTTTTATTTCTTTGTCTAGCCTAATTGCCCTGGCTAGGACTTCTAGCACGATGTTGAATAAGAGCGGTGATAAAGGGCATCCTTGTCTGGTTCCCGTTCTCAAGGGAAATGCTTTCAGGTTCTCTCCATTTAGAGTGATAATGGCTGTTGGCTTTGCATAGATGCCCTTTATTATGTTGAGGAATTTTCCTTCAATTCCTATTTTGGTAAGAGTTTTTATCATAAATGGGTGTTGAACTTTGTCAAATGCCTTTTCTGCATCAATTGATAAGATCATGTGGTTTTTGTCTTTTGTTTTACTTATGTGATGGATTACATTAATGGTTTTTCTGATATTAAACCAGCCTTGCATACCTGGTATAAATCCCACTTGATCAGGGTGAATTATTTTTTTTTTTGATGTGTTGTTGGATTCTATTAGCTAGAATTTTGTTGAGGATTTTTGCATCAATGTTCATGAGGGATATAGGTCTATAATTTTCTTTTTTTGTAATGTCTTTACCTGGTTTTGGTATCAAGGAGATGGTGGCTTCATAGAATGAGTTGGGTAGTATTCCGTCATTTTCTATGCTTTGGAATACCTTCAGAAGTAGTGGTGTTAACTCTTCTCTCAAAGTTTGGTAGAACTCTGCAGTGAAGCCGTCCGGGCCAGGGCTTTTTTTTGGGGGGAATTTTTTGATTACCGTTTCAATCTCTTCTTTTGTTATGGGTCTATTTAGTTGTTCTACTTCTGAATGTGTTAGTTTAGGTAGGTAGTGTTTTTCCAGGAATTCATCCATTTCTTCTAGGTTTGCAAATTTGTTAGAGTACAATTTTTCATAATAATCTGAAATGATTCTTTTAATTTCATTTGGTTCTGTTGTGATGTGGTCCTTCTCGTTTCTTATTTGGGTTATTTGTTTCCTCTCCTGTTTTTCTTTAGTCAGTCTAGCCAATGGTTTATCAATTTTGTTAATTTTTTCAAAGAACCAGCTTTTGGCTTTTTTAATTCTTTCAATTGTTTTTCTGTTCTCTAATTCATTTAGTTCAGCTCTAATTTTTATTATTTGTTTTCTTCTGGTGCCTGATGGATTCTTTTGTTGCTCACTTTCTATTTGTTGAAGTTGTAGGGACAGTTCTCTGATTTTGGCTCTTTCTTCTTTTTGTATGTGTGCATTTATCGATATAAATTGGCCTCTGAGCACTGCTTTTGCTGTGTCCCAGAGGTTTTGATAGGAAGTATTTTCATTCTCGTTGCTTTCTAAGAATTTCCTTATTCCCTCCTTGATGTCCTGTATAACCCAGTCTTTTTTCAGGAGGGTATTGTTCATTTTCCAAGTATTTGATTTCTTTTCCCTAGTTTTTCTGTTATTGATCTCTAGTTTTATTGCCTTGTGGTCTGAGAAGATGCTTTGTAATATTTCGATGTTTTGGACTCTGCAAAGGTTTGTTTTATGACCTAATATGTGGTCTATTCTAGAGAATGTTCCATGTGCACTAGAAAAAAAAGTATATTTTGCAGCAGTTGGGTGGAGAGTTCTGTAGAAGTCAATGAGGTCAAGTTGGTTGATTGTTGTAATTAGATCTTCCGTGTCTCTATTGAGCTTCTTACTGGATGTCCTGTCCTTCTCCGAAAGTGGTGTGTTGAAGTCTCCTACTATAATTGTGGAGGTATTTATCTCACTTTTCAATTCTGTTAAAATTTGATTTATGTATCTTGCAGCCCTGTCATTGGGTGCATAGATATTTAATATGGTTATGTCTTCCTGATCAATTGTCCCTTTTATCATTATATAGTGTCCTTCTTTATCCTTTGTGGTGGATTTAAGTCTAAAGTCTATTTTGTCAGAAATTAATATTGCTACTCCTCTTCTTTTTTGCTTATTGTTTGCTTGATATACTTTTTTCCATCCTTTGCGTTTTAGTTTGTTTGTGTTTCTAAGTCTAAGGTGTGTCTCTTGTAGGCAGCATATAGATGGATCGTGTTTCTTTATCCAGTCTGTGACTCTCTGTCTCTTTATTGGTGCATTTAGTCCATTTACATTCAGGGTAATTATAGATAAATAAGTTTTCAGTGCTGTCATTTTGATGCCTTTTCATGTGTGTTGTTGACAATTTCATTTTTCCGCATACTTTTTTGTGCTGAGGCGTTTTTCTTAGTAAATTGTGAGATCCTCATTTTCATAGTGTTTGACTTTATGTTAGTTGAGTCGTTACGTTTTTCTTGGCTTTTATCTTGAGTTATAGAGTTGTTATACCTTTCTGTGGTTACCTTATTATTTACCCCTATTTTTCTAAGTAAATACCTAACTTGTATCGTTCTATATCGCCTTGTATCACTCTCCATATGGCAGTTCAATGCCTCCTGTATTTAGTCCCTCTTTTTGATTATTGTGATCTTTAACCTATTGACTTCCATGATTCCCTGTTATGTGTATTTTTTTTTAATTAATCTTAATTTGTTTGTTTTTGTGATTTCCCTATTTGAGTTGATATCAGGACATTCTGTTTTGTGACCTTGTGTTGTGCTGATATCTGATATTATTGGTTCTCTGACCAAACAATATCCTTTAGTATTTCTTGTAGCTTTGGTTTGGTTTTTGCAAATTCTCTAAACTTGTGTTTGTCTGTAAATATCTTAATTTCGCCTTCATATTTCAGAGAGAGTTTTGCTGGATATATGATCCTTGGCTGGCAGTTTTTCTCCTTCAGTGTTCTGTATATGTCGTCCCATTCCCTTCTTGCCTGCATGGTTTCTGCTGAGTAGTCAGAACATATTCTTATTGATTCTCCCTTGAAGGAAACCTTTCTTTTCTCCCTGGCTGCTTTTAAAATTTTCTGTTTATCTTTGGTTTTGGTGAGTTTGATGATAATATGTCTTGGTGTTTTTCTTTTTGGATCAATCTTAAATGGGGTTTGATGAGCGTCTTGGATAGATATCCTTTCGTCTTTCATGATGTCAGGGAAGTTTTCTGTCAGGAGTTCTTCAACTATTTTCTCTGTGTTTTCTGTCCCCCCTCCCTGTTCTGGGACTCCAATCACCCGCCGGTTATCCTTCTTGATAGAGTCCCACATGATTCTTAGGGTTTCTTCATTTTTTTTAATTCTTTTATCTGATTTTTTTTCAGCTATGTTGGTGTTGATTCCCTGGTCCTCCAGATGTCCGAGTCTGCGTTCTAATTGCTCAAGTCTGCTCCTCTGACTTCCTAGTGCGTTGTCTAATTCTGTAATTTTATTGTTAATCTTTTGGATTTCTACATGTTGTCTCTCTATGGATTCTTGCAACTTATTAATTTTTCCACTATGTTCTTGAATAATCTTTTTGAGTTCTTCAACAGTTTTATCGGTGTGTTCCTTGGCTTTTTCTGCAGTTATCCTAATTTCATTTGTGATATCTTTAAGCATTCTGTAAATTAGTTTTTTATATTCTGTATCTGATAATTCCAGGATTGTATCTTCATTTGGGAAAGATTTTGATTCTTTTGTTTGGGGGGTTGGAGAAGCTGTCATGGTCTGCTTCTTTAAGTGGTTTGATATGGATTGTTGTCTCCGAGCCATCACTGGGAAACTAGTTTTTCCAGAAAATCCGCTAAAAAAAAAAAATGCAGTCAGACCCCTATCAGAGTTCTCCCTCTGGCTCAGGCTATTCGGATGTTAATGAAGCCGCCTGGGGAGGGTGGGGGAGGGAACAGAGAGATAGGAGGGTAGCACCTCAGAATATAGCCAGAGTTCTTGTCTTGCTTGGAATGACTATTATATCTGAGATTCCCGCAGGCGCGTCGCCTATGTGTGCTAGCTGTGTGGAGATTGCCCCCTGGGGGTCTGGCCCGCTGGAGTCACGGTCAGATCCTCCGCTTCCAGCCCCACACCCAGCGTCAAGGCTCCCCTGCTGGGACGGTGCACTCTCGACTCCAAAATCAGTCGCTGCCTCCCGGGGACTTCTCGTCCCTCCAGCCGCGTGGCCGTGCCGCCCCCGCGAACCAGGTAGGCCCCCTCCCGGGGTTAGTTCAGATGGGTGGAGCAGCTCCCCGTGCTTGTGCCGTGACCAAGTGTCCCGGCTGGGACGCTGTTCTCCCCGCTCCAATACCAGTCGCTGCCTCCCGGGGACTTCTCCTATCGGCTGTGTCCCACGCCGCCCGCGAGACCTGGCTGGGCCCCTTCCCGGGGTTAGTTCAGGGGGGTGGAGCAGCTCTCCGTGTTTATGCCGTACCTGCGTCCAGTCCAAATCCCGGCGAGACGGTTCCCCGGCTGGGACGCTGCTCTTCCTGTTCCAAGACCAGTCACTGCCTCCCGGGGACTTCTCCTACCGGCTGCGTCCCACGCCGCCGGCGGTACCGGCTGGTCTCCCTCCTGGGGTTAGTTCAGGGGGGTGGAGCAGCTCTCTGTGCTTGTGCCGTACCTGACTGGTACGCTGGCTCCAGGGTCTGGAAACAATCGCTGCTTCCCCGTATTAGTTCGTTCTCCATCTCTAAATCTGTGTTTGTTGTTCAGGGTTCATAGATTGTTATGTATGTGATCGATTCACTTGTTTTTCCGTGTCTTTGTTGTAAGAGGGATCCGAGGTAGTGTCTGCCTAGTCCGCCATATTGGCTCCGCCCCCTAGCCACTCACGTGTTTTTAACAGGCTACATCCAAATGCCTCCTTTTTTCCCCAGTGTATGAGCTGATAATGTTCAGTCAACATTTTAAAGGAATATCAGAAGGAAATGGAAAAGAAAAAAAACTATTTATTGTAGAAAGAGAAAAGCAAACAAATGTGCACATGGGTTCTTTTTCTCACCTCCGACAACTAACTACAAGTTACATTCTGCATGATTATTTGCTTAATGCCCTATTAATTGGAAGATGTGGCTGAATTTCAAACACTTTCATTTTCTGTGCATATCATCCTGTCCTAGAGCCACCGATTAAGCTGTTCATCAAGGTGAGCCAACAAGGTCATCTGAGCAGTATCTGTTCAGCTATTCATCACCCATCTTCAATGGTAATTAGCAATGGTAACATTTCCATAAATCAACGTCTTTCTGATTATTCTCTGATGATAAACAGTCAAAATGTGTGCATCTCCCAGCCCACCACCTTTTAATTTTATCTGCAAAATTCAGTCTAAATATACCACACAGAAAACCAAGGTGAAAAATTAGAAGAGTTTCTTTAATTAAAATGCACCAGGAAAATAAGGTTATGTACCTTTGAAAGAAAAATACAAACCTATGCACAAAATTAAATGTGTATGCTGACAACATAGGCGTCAAACAAAAGAAGAGGTTATCAACCACATACAACCAAGTAATTTCTCTGTAAATTCTGCTTTAAAAATAACCATGTGCCTACTCAGCCATGGAATGTGACAATTGAGAACAGAAACCAGATTTGATTCACCCTTTTTTTTCTACTATCAAAGGACATGGAGCCCTGGTAACGCAGTGGTTATGCGTTTGGCTGCTAACCAAAAGGTCAGCAGATCACATCCACCAGCCGCTCCCTGGAAACTCTATGGGGAAGTTCTGCTCTGACCTATAGGGTTGCTATGGGTTTAGGTTTTGGGGTTATGTAAGTACACAATGCAGGGAAAAACAATTAAAAAAAAAAAAAAAAAAACTTTCCAAGGGATTTATTTCGTATATTCATTTACAAACCAAAATCTGGAAATACAACTTTTAAATCATATATATCAGCAAGTTCAGGGATGCTATTAATAAAATTTTCTCCCTACAATCACCATAATTGACATTGTCACTCACAAAAGACAGGTCTGAAATCGTTATAGCCAAAATTCACATTCAGTATTAGAAACGCCTTTCTAAATTGTAGAAAAAAATTAATTATAAGCTATTTAAAAATAATCATAACAAAATATCAAAAATATATTTTAAACTCGAATTATTAACAATAGACAATCAATCAATTATACATTATGTATTATAATACATATGTTGTTGTTAGGTGCCACCAAGTCACTCCTGAATCACAAAACCCACTCCACTGCCGTAGAGTCGCATCGACTCTAATATAATTGAATTGATATAAAATGAGTTGGTCCCACGTTTTAGATTTTTTTGAAAGGATTTTCTTTGTTATGCTTTTTTTTATTATTTTTTCATTTTGCTTTTTCACTACATAGGGAAAAAACAATAATATTCTATTTTTCCAAAGACAGATACAAAGGTATACCACAGTGTGCATTCTTTAATTATATAGGATTGGAGAAAGTAATTGAGGAAAAGACAATATGTAAGATTCTTAGATGTGGTCAAGTAGCACCAATAAATTAGCTTATTGTAATAATTAAATCATTGTTATACCTCAAATAAGAAAATACTACATACTCCAAAGGTATCAATCCTGAGTAAACAGAATAGTTCTCACCTTGAGGCATCTCAGGAGGCAAATAATGAGGCTCTTGGGCACTAACATGCACCCATTCAAAGTCATCATATAGATCCTGGTGGTAATCACAGGCCCCCGGACCATCATCAAAAGTACAACCACCTGGAAAGAAAAAGAAGGCTGTTGTTACATTCAAAAGAGATTTTCTAAAAATGGAGAAAATGCTGGAGGAGAAAATGTTACATGAAAATATTTAATGTGGTTCTCATGATTTTAACAATAAACACTGCTCCTGTTTATCACTTTTCTCTTTAAGTGTTCATATAAAAGAAATTGCTATCTTCTATTTGAGGCACGGATTTTGAAAAATTAAAAATAATGAAAGATACATACACAGTGAGCCTTTCCTGAAATATACAAACCACCTAGAATCTAAATAGCTTTTAATAACTTTTGTGGTAATATGGGAAAGGAAGGAAAAGGGTGAAAATTGTCTCTCTATAATGCAAGTTCTAAAAATGAAACTAATATTTAAATCTTGCCGAATTACACGCTTTAAAAGAACACACAGATGTCTATTCATGGTAGCAAGGAAACCCTGGTGGCGTAGTGATTAACAGCTATGGCTGTCAACCAAAAGGTCGGCAGGTTCGAATCCACCAGGTGCTCCTTGGAAACTCTATGGGGCAGTTCTACTCTGTCCTACAGGGTCGCTATGAGTCAGAATCGACTCAACGGCAACCAGTAGGTAGGCAAGTAGCGTGGTAGCAAATGATACATACGAAGCATATGGGTCTAAAGAACTTGAGAGAGGTGATGCACTATTCCAAGCTTTATTTAGATCACTTTCATACTCAACTATGATTTAAAAAAAAATGAAATTGAAGCACGAAACCTATCAGATTAGCCTATGATTACCCCACAACTCCCCCTTTATTTAATAACTTCCTTTAAAAAAAAAAAAAAAATGGAGATAGCCTTTCCCGTTTACATCAGCATTTTTTTTTTTTTTCTGGCTTTATGTTCAGTGGTTATTTTATGGCAGAAGTAGAATGATTACTTATTTGCTTCTTAGCCTACACACATGCACACAAAACTTAACATATTAATTTAGTCAAATCATGAAAATAAGAACTGGCCTATGTGACTAATCTTGAAAGAAAATGGATTAGAATTAATGAAAATCCAGCAGTGGGTTTAATGAGAAAAACCAATAACCTGTCTCCTTTCAAGTAGTTCATTTGTTTAGTTTCCATGGGGATCTTTGTGAAGAAACTCAGCAAATTCTCTGACCAAGCAGCAAGCTAGGAGATGGTAAACTTCAGGCCCTGAAATTCACTCTGTAATCAGGGAATTCATTTCCTTCATCAATAGTTTGACAATTTGAATCTGAATAAAAATTATATGCCTCTTCAACCACAGAAGCAAGCCAGTGTCACAGGCAAAACTCAGAGATGTCAGGGTGATAAGATAGCCCTAACAATCTTTTTCAAGAGCAGGGTGTGTATGTGTGTATCCTTGAATCACTCTTAGGACTACACCAAATCTTTGAAATATCTAAACTCCAGCAGTTACCCAAACTTGAAAGTGTTATATCGTCTTTAAACTGTACTTAAATTGTCTTTTTATAAACACTGTTATGAAAAATGACATACTTTTTAAGTTAAAATGAATCAATGAAAAGCGATCGCTAAGGAATGCATCTTCACATAGCAAGGGAAAAGTTTTTCCCAAAATATAATTTGCTTTTGCAACCCTAAAATGACTTATTGCTTTGCAGCACATGCCACTGGGGCCCCATTACCCTTTCTAGTAGCTTGAGTCCCCTCTGTATGCAAATTTAAGCTACCAGTGGAAGGCACATTAACTCATTTGGAAGACAAATGGCCTTAATTGCTGTCCTTATAAAAAAAATAGCCACTGTTAATTTTAGACACCAGGATTCTGATTAGCAATAACAACTAGGAGTTTCTGTACAAATAAGTGGGTCAACCCCTGCTATTTATTGCACATCACTTGCATAACAGCAACAAGTCACAAAAGTCTTGGAAAAGATGCTGGTCCACTTGACTTGAGTAATAAGAAAATTATAAAAGATGAATTTCCATTTTAGAGTTTACAATAACTTTAACTCAAAGTGTACTGTACATCTGTTTATAACCTATATAGCATATTAATAAATGTTTAATACAGAGCTTTACACATCTTTTTGTAAAAAGTTATATATTTTAGGGTTAAGGAGCAGCACAAAGTGCTGCTCTAGATGATAGGGGATACAAAAATATACAAAATATTATTCCTGGCCTGATAAATAGGACAGACAGACATATGCCCCCTCATATATATATAATATATTATTGTTGCTTGTCACTGAGTCAATACCGATTCATACAGATCCCATGTGTGCAGGGTAGAACTGCTCCATTGCATTTTCAAGGCTACGACCTTTTGGAAACAGATTGCCAGGCCTATCTTCCAAGGCATCTCTGGGCAGGCTCAAACTGCCAAACCTTTTGTGCTGGTAGTCCAGCGCCATTTGCAACATTTGCACCACTGTAATTGACATATCCCACTGTGTTAAATGAATAATAGTTGTATGACCAAAGTTCTAAAGAACACAGAAGAATTGGCTACCTCCTCCCAGGTTGACTAGGGAAGCCTTCTTTAAGTGAAATCTTTGATGAAGATGAGTGAGAATATACCAGGCAAGTAAAAGCCCGAATGGATATGGGATTCAAATTAGAAGGAAAAGCAAAGGAATACATGTTTAAAAGCACATGATATACTGGAGGATCTCAAATAAGCAGCATAGCAAGTAGACAAGACAAAAACAAAACTAAGCATGAAAAGCTTGAAATATCATAAAAGGTGTCTAAATTTCATTCTATAGTTTTACTGAAACTATTAAGGGATTTTATCCAGGAGTATGACACAACTGAAAAAAAAAAAATGTTTACAAAGCAAACAAACGAAACACAAAAATGCGGGCAGCCATGTAGAGTTTAAAGAGAAATGGAGGGAAATTGAGGGGGAGATAATTTGTTTCATCCTTACAACAGAGGGCACATAAAATATCTTGATCTATTAACCATTTAAGGCTCAATAGAAAGCCCTAAACACAAAGTCGTCTATGACGCACACTTCTCTATACACACATTCTTGAGTTCAACATGTCCTTACACACAGTGTTATAATCTACTTAAGAAAAAAGAAATGTCAAAACAAGGTTCTAATTCATAAATAAAAACATAATTCATGAATTTAAAGGTTCACTGAGATGTATGGCAGAATGAAAGGAGGCAATACTGATTTGGTGTTTGAGAAATGTAGTTAGGCAGAGAGGAAGAAAAATGAGCTGGAAAACACTTTCCTTTTTCAGTTATTTTATGTGCTACTGATAAGGCTACAATGAGTACTATAAATCATGCCAGATACAGGGAATCTACAAATCCCTTGACCTTTGGAGGAAAACTACTTCTGAAAAGCCATTTCATAGATTGCTAATTCCTCTATGCCAATCAATCAGGTAAGGGACTGATCTATCACTGCAATGGTCAGCTTCCACCACGGTAAGCCACTTAAGGGCTTTCAAGTTGTTCACTTGAAAATAAAAATCAAGTTGATTTGGACTTTCCAAAACTTCTTTCTATTCTAAAGCTGCTACTGAAAGAACCATTCCTCAGAAATAGTGTTGTTGTTGTTACACACCGTCCACTCAGTTCCAACTCATAGCAACCCTATGTACAACTGAATCAAAAAATGCCTGGTTCCAAGTCATCCTCACAATCATTGTTATGCTTAAGCCCATTGTTGCAGTCACTGTGTCAATCCATCTTATTAAGGGTCTTCCTCTTTTTCACTGACTCTCGAATTTACCAAGGATGATATCCCTTTCCAAGGATTGATCCCTCCTGATAACATGACCAAAGTACATGAGACTAAGCCTCGCCTTTCCTGCTTCTAAGGAGCATTTTGGCTGTACTTTTTCCAAGACAGATGTGTCCATCCTTCTGGCACTCCACGGTATATTCAATACTCTTCACCAACACCATAACTCAAAGGCATCGATTCTTCTTCAATCTTCCTTATTCATTGGCTTTCACATATATATGAGGCAACTGAAAACACCATGGCTTGGGTCAGACACATCTTAGTTCTCAAAATGACATCTTTGTTTTTGAACACTTGAAAGAGGTCTTTTGCAGTATATTTGTCCAATGCAATAGGCCCTTGATTTCTTGACTGCTGCTTCCATGGGTGTTGATTGTGGATCCAAGTAAAATGAAATCTTTGACAACTTCAATCTTTTCTCCATTTATCACAATGTTGCTTATTGGTCCAGCTGCAAGAATTTTTGTTTTTGTTTTTCATGTTGAGGTATAATTCATAATGAAGGCTATAGCCTTTGATCTTTATCAATAAATGCTTCAAGTCATCTTCTACTTCAGCAAGCAAGAGTGTATCACCTGCATATTGCAGGTTGTTAATGAGTCTTCCTCCAGTCCTGACAGAAGAAGGGGATACTGTGTCTTAAAATAAGGAAAGGTGTGTGTCAGGGCTCTATCTTTTCACCGTACTTATACATTCTGTATGCTAGGCAAATAATTGGAAAAGCTGGCCTATATGAAGAACAAAGCATCAGAATAGGAGGAAGACTCATTAACAACCTGCATAATTCATTATGATCCACACAGTCAAATGCCTTTGCATAGTCAAAAAACCACAGGTAAACACCTTTCTGATATTCTCTGCTTTCATCCAAGTTCCATCTGATGACAGCAACAATATCCCTCCTTCTATATCTGCTTCTGAATCTGGCTTGACTTTCCGGCAGTTCCCTGTCGATGTACTGCCACCACACGTGTTTTTTAATTATCTTTAGCAAAAATTTACTTCTTTGTGATATTTATGACATTGTTTGATAATTTCCACATTCTGTCTGATCACCTTTCTTCCAGTTGGTTGGCCAGGAAGCTGTCTTCCAAATTTCTTGGCATAGAAAAGCATTTCCAGTGTTACATCTGTTTGTTGAAACATCAATTCCTACAGCCTTGTTTTTCACCAATGCCTTCAGTACAACTTGGACTTCTTCCTTCAATACCATCAGTTCTTGAACATATGCTACCTTCTGGAAAGGCCGAATATCAACCAATTCTTTTTGGTACAGTGGTTTTGTGTATTCCTTCCATCTTCTTTTGATGCTTCCTGCCTTGTTCGATATTTTGTACTTTAAATCCTTTGGTATTGTAACTTAAGGCTTGAATTTTTTTTCAGTTCTTTTAGCTTGAGAAATGCCAAGCACGTTCTTCACTTTTGGTTTTATAACTCCAGATCTCTGCACACGTGATTATAATATTTTACTTTGTCTTCTTGAGCTGCCCTTTGAAATCTTCAGTTCACCTCTTTTCCATCATCATTTCTTCCATTCACTTCAGCTACTGTACATTCAAGAACAAGTTTCAGAGTTTCTTCTGACATTCATTTTGGTCTTTTCTTTCTTTCCTGTCTTTCTAATGACCTTTTGCTTTCTTTATGTATGATGTCCTTGATGTCATTCCTTAACTCGTTTAGTCTTCGGTCATTAGTGTTCAATGTGTCAAATCTATTCTTGAGACAGTCTCCAAATTCATGTGGGATATACTCAAAGTCATATTTTGGCTCTGGTGGACTTCTTTTAAATTTCTTCAGTTTCAGCTTGAACCTGCATATGAGTCATTGACGGACTTTTCTGCAGTAAACTCCTGGCCTTGTTCTGACTAATGAAATTGAGCTATTTCGTGGTCTCTTTCCACAGATGTAGTTGATTTGAATCCTGTGTATTCCTTCCAGCAAGGCCCTTAAGTATAGTCAGCGTTTATGTTGTTCCAATGAATGGGTTGTTGATCTTGCAAACTTCTGTCATGCATTCTCTAGCATTGTTTCTATCATCAAGGCCATATTTTCCAACTACTGATCCTTCTTCTTTGTTCCCAACTTTCATTTTCCAATCACCAATAATTATCAATTCATCTCAATTTCAGTTTGCAAAATTTGATGAAAATCTTCCATTACTTCATCTTTGACATTACTCAGATTTGAATAATAGTCATATTAACTGGTCTTCCTTGTAGGAATATGGATATTAAACCATCACTGATAGAGTTGTACTTCAGGATTGATCTTGAAATGTTCTTTATGACAATGAATGCAACAAAAATTCCTCTTCAATTTGTCATTCCCAGCACAGTAGACCATATGACTGTCCAATTTAAAACTGCCTGTACCAGTCCATTTCAGCTCCTTATTGCCTAAGGTATTGATTCTTTATGCACTCCATTTTGTTTTTGATGAGTTCCAATTTTCCTAGATTCATACGTCATACATTTCACCTTCCAATTATTAATGGATGCTTACAGCTGTTTCTTCTCATTTTGAGTCACGCCACATCAGCAAATGAAGGCCCTGAAAGTTTGACTTCATGAGTGTCATTCTATTTTGAAAAGGTAGCTCTTCCCCATTCGTATTTTGAGTGACTTCCAAGCTAAGGAGCTCATCTTCCATCACTATATCAAACGCTTTTCCACTGCCATTCATAAGATTTTCACTGGCCTATTTTTTTATTTAAAAAAATAAATAAATTTAAAAAATTTATCACCCACCTCAAAACTATACTGACAAAACATCTAGCATTTGGAGACTGATTTCTTGAATATTTAGTTAAATAGATTGTAATAACACTATGAAAGAACATGGAAATAGAGGCCTTTTCTATGGAATTGTGAAAAAATCAATAACAAATACATATCCTTTCTTAAGTCGAACTTTTCAATAAAAGCCTGAATCATGTGACTTAACAAAAAAAAAGCTGAACTGGAGAAAAATAAAAAGTCATATGGCCCTGGATAGCTTTGAACATTGTGCTGACAGCATTCTCTTTAGAGACACTGTGTGCAGTTTTACTAGGATCTTCTAACAAGTTATTCCCTTTAAGGCACCTCTGTAGTCATAATTTACTGAGTATAATAGAAGGAAACACACAAAATTATCTTTCATTGTTATCTTTGCTGTTAGTAAAGAACAAGCCTTATTTTGCTAAACATACACATGATTTTTTTTTTAAACTTAAATTTTGTTTGGAGTATATAACGTTTTAAAAGTAAAAGGAAAGTCCTAAACAAAAAATATTGGTAAATGCAGTAACCTTGGAATACAAAATCAACCTAGTTTTTTGACCCTAAAAAGTGGACAAATTAATCTTTTCCAATTATGAATCAAACTGTGATATACAAATTTGCTCATTTAAGTAATCGACAACTTTGGAATGATCTTTCTTCCATTAAGGGCACAGAGAAAGATTAACACAAGGAACATTAGAACACATACAATACAGAGTTAAACTAGCTTTATATATGCTAATGAGAAATCATGATACAAATTTATTGATTTAACAATACATTTCATAGAAATTTGAAAGAACAAAATGCAATTTATTACCGAATATCTTAAATATAGTTACAATCCAAGTAAATACAGTTTGTTCCCAGAAATAGACTTTATTGGAAAAAGTGAAAAATAAAAACCAACCAAACCCAGTGCCGTTGACTCAATTCCGACTCATAGCGACCCTATAGGACAGAGTAGAACTGCCTCATAAAGTTTCCAAGGAGCGCCTGGTGGATTCAAACTGCTGACCCTTTGGTTAGCAGCCGTAGAACTTAACCACTACACCACCAGGGTTTCCAAAGTGTAAAATAGATGCTTTACAATAAAGTTCATATTTCTTCTGAAATCTACTGTGATAACTTACGAGGTTTCTGTTTTATTTTTTTTCATTATTTTTAACTCTATATTTCTGGGAATACTGAATGCACAAAATAAGAATTGTCATACCATGATCCATGTTTAGGTAGTTTACATGTGCTCTAAGGCAAGCAATGCTTTTTCTCAATTTAAGTGCTGAAATTCAAAGAGGAAAAAATTGAAGCAGATGCAAAGAACAAATGCCTTTAATGGCATAAGTATGAGTCAATGGTCATAATATATTGCCCTAGTATAAAATCAAACAAGATCTACTGAAACAGAAATAAGAAAATTTATAAATAAGAGTTCCTTAAAAGATAATCACTTCTGATCCTGAGAAAAAAAAAAACCTTTGCCCTATTTGTAGCAATTAATTAGTATTTGAAAATATTGTATATGCCTAGTTCCCTCATAAAGGAATAAGAACTTGAAACACATTGTGGACATACAGATCCATCATTTATTCATAGGTACAAATGGCTCTTAATGATGAGATTAGAGCTCATTCCAAACACACCCATAAATTATTCAATTGTTCCCAGAGCTTCATCTCTAGCCAAGAATATATGTTTAATATATATAATCGAAGGTTATTTAGCTGGTACGGTTTCCATTCAAGTTGTCTATGACTGAAAGTAAATGCTATACTCCAACTGACTGAATAATCTTCCTTTAATAAGTCTGAATTAACCAAAATGGAATAATTAATCCACTTTTCACTCCCCTCCATCAATGCAGAGAAGCAATATTAAAATCTCTCTCTATATACACACACGCGCGCACACACACACACAGTTACAGATGCTTTCTAGACATAACCAAACACTTCATGAGATTGATTTACTGGGTGTGAAGTCTTAGGACCATAGTCCCATGGGACAACTCAGTCAACTGGTATAACAAAGTTCATAGAGTTTATGTTCTACATCCTAGTTTGGCAAGGACAGGCTGGGGTCTTAAGGTTGCAAGCAACCATCTAAGGTACAACTATTAATCTGTATTCATCTAGAGCAAAAGACAAAGAAAGAAACTAAAGACTCAAAGAAAAGACTAGTTAGTCTACATGACTAATAACCCACAAAAACCACAACCTCTTCTATTCTGAGATCAGAAGAACTACATGGAGCCCAACTACCACTATCAACTGTTCTAACCAGGGACACAATAGATGGTCCCAATAGGATGGGAGAAAAATGTAGAACAAAACTCAAAAGAAAGCCAGACACACTGGACCAGTAGAGGCCAGAGAAACTCCGAGACTGTTGCCCTGAGACATCCTTTAAACCTGGAACTGAAACCACTCCTGGAGGTCACCTTTCAATTAAATAACACATTGGAGCTCACAAAATAAACAGTATCACCCACGAGTACTGTGCTCTTAAAAGTATATGAGACCAAAAGGTCAACATTTACCTTAAAGCAAAGATGGAAATGTAGAGGGAGGAGCAGAGAAGCTACATTAATGGAAACAGAACAACCAGAATGGGAATAATGATAATATTGACACATTGTGAGAACTGTGACCACTATCACTGAAAATATGCACAGAAATTGTTAAATGGAAAGTAATTTGCCATGTAAACTTTCACCAAAACACAGAAACATATTATTTTTAAAAATCTCCTATATTTAAATTAATAACACTTGTGGAATTTCAAGGAACTGGTACACACCACCCACTTAGGTGTCAGAAGAGAGATAGCATATCTCGAAGCAGCATGGATTGATGGTTAAGTACATACATGTTTTGCCATCAAGCTGATTTTCAACTCAATGCAACTATGTGAAAGACGGGAACTGCCCTATGGGGTTTTCTAGGCTATAATCTTCACAGGAACAGATTGCTAGGTCTTTTTCCCACAGAGCCGCCGGTGGGTTCGAACTGTCAACCTTTCAGTTAGCAGCAAGCACTTAACTGTTGTGCCACCAGGACTCCTTTAGCACATATGTAGTTTCTCTGTTTTACTTCTTTGAGTTTCAGTTTCTCCCCATTAAAATCGAGGTGATAACAGCTTATAGTACAGTGGTGTGAGGATTAGTGCATGGAAAGCTCCTACCACTCAGCAAGTTTTTTTTTTTTAAATCATTTTTCTTCATGTTCCCATTTTTTACAGTTTAATCTGTAGATGTGCTACACAGATGCAACCCTATGCACGCACTTAACAGTTAAAGCCTAAATGAGAAACATATGGTTTACATCTAATTTACCCAGAAAGACTAAAGAAAGTTTCCATAGAGGTAATATCAATATATTACCATAACCAGTTTTCCCAAACATGCATACAACTTAATCAGATATGCTATCAAACAGCTAGAAAATGCCTTCCTTTAGATCAGAGGCCAGCAAACTTTATCTGTAAAAAACCAAAACCAGAAAAAAAAACCCGTTGCCATTGAGTCAATTCTGACTCATGGCGACCCTAAAGAACAGACCATGGAGAAGCTGGCAGATTTGCACAGCCAATCTTTTGGTTAGCATCATCTCTTAAACACTGCACCACCAGGGCTCCTGTAAAGAACCAGTTAGTAAATAATTTAGGCTTGGTGGGTCATACAATTTCTGTGGCAACTATAAAATCTCTCAATGTAGCAAGAAAGCAACAACAGACAACACATAATAAATGGCCATAGCTCTGTGTGAAAATAACTTTATTACAAAAACAGACGGCAGGCCGTATTTTACCAACCGGCCATAGTTCACCAACCCCTGGTTTAAACTACTCTGATCTTAAGTATTCTTGAAAACCACAGATAGTATATGCCAAAAAAAAAAAAAAAACATTGCTGTCGAGTGGATTCCGACTCATATCGACCCTACAGGACACAGTAGAACTGCCCCATAGAGTCTCCAAGTAGCAGCTGGTGGATTCAAACTGCTGACCTTTTGGTTAGCAGCCAAACTCTTAACCACTATGCCACCAGATAGTATATAATCTGGTTAAAAGTTTACAACCAAGGGTCTTTGATTTCTGCATTATCCTTACATGATTCAACAATCTTTTTCATAACAAGGCATATATCATGACAAGTAGTAATAAGACACAACCAGGAAACAGACTCAGAAATGGAGTCTGAATGACAGTGCTACATCTGGAAACAAATAAGGTTGCGTGGCTGGTTATAAGTCAGAAAACGAGAATATGAGGGAGTTAGAGAAGCTTTCAAAATCCTCTCGTCCAAAGGCTTCAAATTTTTAAGACCATGACCCACAAGAGGAATACATTTTACAACACGATCCAGCACATATATGCATACATACATATATATAGTGTATGTGAATGTATGAATACATTCATTCATTTATTATTTCCTCCTATGGATCACTAGTCTAGTGCTCTTTCCAAAAGTGAAATAAATCACAGTTGTATAAAACAGGGAAGCAGGTATTAAAACATAAAAGACCAGCAATTCTCTGTCTCAGACACATGTGACCACATGTCCTTGGTGGGAGGTGACCCCAGAAGACAGGGGTGAGCAACCCAAGTCCCTATATATAACTGTCAGGTCTGATGCATAAGTTGGAGTCCAAAAACTAGCCCTGACAGTATGGATGTGACTTCATTCAACCTCATTATGAAGCTAATGGATGATTACATGCCAAACAGCCATAGAAATGATTTCACAGATGAAAAGAGGCTTGTTAAAATATAAAAGGATCATGTTAGTGAAAAGGACCTCATAGTAGAAAAAATAAAAATCACCCAGAGTCACAGAGCAAGGATCTGAACCCAGTATGGGTTCTTTATTCCTAAGCACCACACTAAAGGGCTTCTCAAGAGGAATGAGGTAGGATCAGACATCTTCAGACTCATCATACAGCCCTCTCCTATTGACACAGCTTCAAGATATTACCCATCGTAGAGAACATTCCCACTCTATCTAGGTGACAGCTTGCTGCTAAAAATAATAATGTCCTCTTGCTCCATTCTTTGAGGATAAAATGCAGTAAACTTTGAACTACATCACATGTCAAAGTTTCTCAAGCATTCTTGATGACACAGACAGGCAATGGTCTTTTTTGGACAAAGCTATAAAAATCCTAGCTGATTAACTAGTAATTGCAGCAAAGAAATTTTATTTAAATAGGGTGACTTAAGCCACCTGCCCTGAGACTTTATATGATCATAACACTGTCCTGTCTTTTGTCTGGCAACCTTCACTTTCCACCTTGTCTCCCTAAAAGCATGTGTAAGTAACTACGGCTTTTTTCTATATATTTGAAAATTTTTTTTAATTAACAATTTTATTCTGATATTTTTTTACAGCAGCCCCCAAACTAATGCTAGGATAAGAAACTAGGTGTTTTTTCAAAGAGCATTAGAGGATTTATCAAGTTTCTTTTCCTACTTTTTGCTCTTTTATCTATCCCATAAAATCTCATCTTTTTCACTTAGCATTAGATACACAATCTAGACAAACCCACTGAACAAAGTAATAGAGAGTAAATGTACTGAAAAATAAAATTCCCAGCTGAAGTCATATTTACATTTTGGTAAAATTGGAAGCCACCCGAGCTCACATTTAAACAATTTCTTTGTTTTGTTTTGTTTCTCATGGAGGATTCCTGGTAGGTTCCACTAGACCCGTATCAGACACATTCTGGCTTATTTCAGCAATTGCTCCTGACTCAGCTCAAGCATGATAGGTGTGATAGATCACTTTTCATTTACGAAAGGACTTTTGTGAAAGGCTGAATCCTTGTAAAAAAGAATTCCATAACCCAACTTTCTAGAAGAAGGACATAGAGCTGCTTTGAAGCTTTGAATGTAAAGTTTTATATCACATTGTCAAAGGAATCTTAAATACACTCAATGACATTTTAAGAGGGTCAATAACTGTGTTTTAAGACTTTAAAATAGTTATAAAAAAGATAACTCATTTAGATAAATAGCTAAAATGTTTCTCAAAAGTAAAAAAAAAGGTTTATTTTTCTCTGTTTTTCATAAATATGAAGCCCTTTTCCTTTCAAAATGTTTCTAGACTTGGTATAAAGTAGAAATATAAAGATCAATGTTTGCATTTTCCATAGCTCTTAAAACACATTCTTAAGAGTCAGGAATTATGGTTCTTTCTGCCATTTTCTTCATTTAGATAAAAGGAAATTGAATGTTACCATTTCAACCAGTATATTAGCCACTGATGTTCAGTATGTATTAAATATATATTAACCAGCTCGTCTCATTCGGAACATCATTTAAACAGCCTGGGCTTCTACCAGGTCCATTGCAAACAAGCCACTCACAGTAACAAAAGCAAATAGTGACGTTAATGTTGAGTGATGCCAGAAACATTGTTGTTAGGGACCTCTGCCCCTTGGTTCATAAAGAAAGCATTCTGAGCTTTAGCCAACGTTCAGTGAGGCCTTCACTGTAGCCTTTACAACTTTCAACTTCTGACCAAGCCAGTGCCGCATCCTGAACCACAAAAACTTTCTCTTCTCAAATTTCCTCTCTCAGAAGAGTACATACGGTTACCCTTTAGTGAAAATGACACATATTATAAAGATTTCTCAAGCAGCAGAAAGCACTGCTATACAGAGCCATGTTAAATAACCTGTCAGTCAATGGGCACCCTAACCTAAGGAGAATGGTAAGAGAAAGGCTTACACTGGGTCCCACCAAGATTCAGATCTTCCCTGTGTCTTCATTTTCTCTTTTCTACACCAACAGGGGAACAGTCTAGCTTCACTTTCCCATCTTTTCTTCCACCTACTATATACGAATGCTGTGCCAATTAATTTGAAAATTTCTCAGCTTCCTATGACACTAGAATCTTAAAAAGCTATGCATGTTTAAGTCATCGTTAGGTTAGTATTTTAGTTAGGAAAACATCCAGGTGTATTCTTTTATTGTTTATTTTTAAAGAAATAGCACTGATTATTTGGAGGGTTAGAAAAGGAAGGATGAGCATAGAGTAATACCCCATCACTCCTGGGCCTCTGTAAAAAGATGAAACACGAATGCAGTGATCAGTTCAGTTTTACGTCATAAATACATGCCTCCACTGACTCTACTCTCAGGTAGAGTTCCTCAAGTGTAAACTTCCACAATTCAACTATTCTTCTATGATCGAAATATTTTTAAATGCTGATAGTGGCCTATAATTGAATTAAAAATATAAAAAATGATTCAGTGCAGCAAAGTCTGGGACTGAAAGAATATTTTAATGGAAATAAGAAGTCAGCTTTCTTTTGTTGCAAACTCCCTGCAGATAAGGTGCTCATGGATCTCAAAAATAGTAGATATCTACAGACTTGAAATATTCAAGTCTCACTGATTTAGAAGATGGCATTATAACCCATTTAGTCAACATCCTTACTTTTATTTTTCCCTCCAGATTTTGTTCTCAAACTATAACTCAATCAAACTATAATGTTACTGATAAAAGGCAAACACATTTTTTCAAAATGAAACATAATAACCTGGAAAATATTTAATTTCCAATATAAAGGAGAGAGTAGCTGGCAAACAAGGTTTAAATAATAGATTAAAAGCAGTGGCAGTGTGAAAGTAGCATTTGAAGTCTGATTTCTCCTGTGCAGTATGATTGCTTTCATGCCTTGCCTCAACTCAAATCATGGCTTATCTTGAGGAATTTTCAAATCTCTAAAAATAGGTAAGATAAAACACATTATTACAATGTGGAGCTGACAAGGCCACCCAGGCAAATTTAAGTAGAAACGAACTGCCTCTAAAGAATCAATGTCCAAAAAAATTTAATAAAAGCCTTTGCTATTAATTAAGAAAGGGCAAACTGCAACAAGAGTGAGGGTTTTCATCCATATCATTTACAAAAAGTCAAAGACTGATAATATCCAATGTTGACAGTATGTGGGGTAGCAATGGGAGGGCAACTGGCATTTTCTTTTTCGGAGGACTATTTAGTTGTATTTACCAAGGTTTTTAAAGCACTCATCCTTTAATATAGCAATTACACTTTTAGAGGAGTTCAGGGTGGCACAACCAGTTAAGCACTCAACTACTAGCCAAAAAGCTGGCAGTTAAAGCCTACCCAGAAGCATCTTGAAGATCTGTTTCTGAAAGGTCACAGCCTTCCAGAAATTTATCCTATGTAATTGTTTGCATATGTGCACAAAGAGAATATACATAAGAAATATCCATCCATAAGAGTTAAAAAAATTAGAAAATGAAAAATAAACAAAATATCTAATAGCAGGAGAGTGAGAATATAAATTTTGGTATATCAATACTATAGAACCATAGTAGAAAAGGAAATATAGGACATGATGTGCTTACCAAGAAAGAGGATATGTTGTTTATGGCTAAAAAAGAAAAGGTATAGTCCAGTATGTACATATGATAAAATGTGCCGTAAAAACCAATACCTACAATGTATATATACATACACGTACATACACTCATCACCCTAGCCGAAACTAGTAGCATTGTTACTCACAGGGATTTGTAGGAGGAAGGAGAGAAATGCACTTAAAAGAAGACTTTCCATTTTTATTCTATATATTTCTGTATTAGATTAAAATTTTTAAATGTACTACTTTTGGGATTTAAAATATAACAAAGAATTAAAGTGAAAGTCATATTCCATACACACTGTAAAAGACCAATACGATGGAGTAACAAACAGATTAATCCAGTAAATCCTCCCAACAATGCAGTATAATTTAATAACAAAGTAACTTCATGTACTAAGGGAGTAAGGATTTCATTTACTAAAACATGAAATTTAGTATTTCTCACAATTACATAAAATACATTAATCAAATAGCCCCTATCTCATCGCTCTTCTTTTAAAATCGAGTCTTACCTAATTAGGATAAACCAAACCCAAACCCTTTGCCATCAAATCGATCCCAACTCATAGCAACCCTATAGGACAGAGTAAGCCCTACAGGGTTTCCAAGGAGTGACTGATGGATTCGAACTGCTGACCATTTGATTAGCAGCCAAGCTCTTAACCACTAGGCCACCAGGGCGAATGACATTAATGAAACCACAAAACAAGTTAAAAAATCGTCTTCAAAAATGGTGGACTATGTATGGATTGATGAAGAATCTACTCAAGAGTCTATTTAAAATCTTCAAAATGGTAAACCACTAAAATAGACTTGTAGTGGCAAATTTTGCTAAAGAAACTGGTAGAATTAAAACATAAATAAAGGAAGTGACTCCAGATTCTGACCCTTCTTTTTCATTCAAACCTCTATGATCTAGGTCAGGTCCTCTAACGTTAGTCAGCATTTCCCCTCGCCACAAAAAAAAAAAAAAAAGATCTAATCACATTATTCCTTTTATTAAAAATGTTTACTCATTTTTTATATTTAACAACAACAACAAAAAAAAATATTTAACAACACAAAGGTTAAATTCCTTAGTGTAGAATTTAAAACTCCGATTGGGCTCCACCAAACTTCTTAGCCTCACCTCTCTTCTCTTCTCTGCATCCCTACAGTAGATTTTCAAATTTATAAAGTGGCCCATCAGGGAAACCTCATTCTTCTTTGCTGTTCAGAAGTCAATTTAGTCTATGGATTTAAAAGCATACCTAAATCTATAACAACCACTTTTACTGATAAACTAATATATAATCTACATGTTTCAACTATCAACCACAAACTATTCTTCCAAAATGTTTGGAACCTGAAGACTTCACACTGAGGCATATTATTCTTTAACTTAAGTTTTAATAAGCTTAAATCACAGGATGTATTTCTCTTTCCTTCTCTCTCTCTCTCTCTCTCTCACACACACACACACATGCACGCATGAATTCATAAAAACTATAACACAAGTTTTGGAAGGCTAAAGATTTTTATAAACAGATATGAAGAGAAATGCATCATGATTTCAGAGTAATAAGAATGAGAATAAAGAAACAAACTTCAGCTGACTTGAGTAGTCAAAGGGGCAAAAAGTGTGTAATGATGGCCTGAGTGGTAGAATAAAAAATAAAAGTCTTAATCTCTTCTCTCTCCTTCCCATTAATCCCTATGAATAACACTGTTAATACCTTGGGGTTAAGTGGCAAGCGTACGTATTTTGAGGTAAAGATATGACCCAGGGAAAGTCTTGAGTCCTACATATACAAGCTAGGGCTACCAACAGCTTCAAACACACACCAAAATTAAGTATGTATCGGTCTTTCCAAAGACACCCAATGACAACAGGACCACTTTCAAGCTTAAAGGGTATTGTCAGCAAAATTGCTAGCTAAATATAACTTCAAATTTTGGACTAATGAACACTAGTATATTAATATAATAGTTATCTTAATTCATGTAGGAACCTAAATGTTATACATTACCAACTGGTAAAGATGAAGACAAAGTATATTTTAAGAGGCAACATAGAATCTAGCGATTATTTGTTGAAATGCTGTGAGGAAAAGGAATCTAAAGATATTATCCAAAACCAAACCAAACTCATTGCCATCAAGTTAATTCTGACTCATGGTGACCCTTACAGGACAGGGTAGAACTGCCCCACAGGGTTTCCAAGGAGGGCCTGGTAGATTCGAACTGCCAACGTTTTAGTTAGCAGCTGTAGCTCTTAAACACTGTGCCACCAAAGATATTACAGAGCTAAAGAAACACTGAATCAAGTATACAAGTAGATAGTGAGAAGTATCCTTAGAGATCAGCCATATAAAAATCTCCCTCCCTAGCCACC
Organism: Loxodonta africana; assembly: GCF_030014295.1. Taxonomy (NCBI): domain Eukaryota; kingdom Metazoa; phylum Chordata; class Mammalia; order Proboscidea; family Elephantidae; genus Loxodonta; species Loxodonta africana. The sequence goes on from NC_087342.1 coordinate 194,891,468, forward strand.
AATTCATTCAGCTGGCTGTTTTAGAAGATTGAGAAGACAAACACAGGGAAACTATTTATGAGAAATACATTTTTATGATAAGCCATTCAAAATAAGACTGATTGCACCAATAGTATTGTAAGTCAGCCAAAAATAAAATAATCTAAAAGAATGGCTTTGAATATAAGGTCTTAGTGTTCTCCCAACATTTAATAACAAAACTTATCTCCTTTTCATTTATCACTTCAGAAACATCAGACTTCATCTGAAAATACAGGCAGAGCACAAAATGGATTAGGGTATAATACAGCTAGACATGTCAAAAAGCATTTCTGATATCACTTCATCTGCAAAGGATGGGTGTGTAACTTTGCCAGAGAATGTATACACTTCTGACACACAACCTCCAGTGTATGCCTGATCCACGATTATTAATAATCTGATATTAAAATTTATTCCTAGAAATATTATTTTCAACTAGTGGAACACAATAATACTAACTAGTGAAATCAGATGTTAAACCTATTAGGGAAAGGAGGAAAATATCTTCCAACTTCAATTCCCTTCTTAATCCTTCCCCTTATCTCTCAGTTTTGTGTTTAACTGTAGTCAACAGTTTGGACATTAACATAGACAAGTAAGGTCAAGACGATGAGTGGAGGAAGTTGGGCTGGAGAAGGTAAAGCATGAAAATCATGATACACAGCAAGCAATTGGCTGGATTTCCAAGGAATTGTATTTGACTAAGATTCTTTCAGGAAACGTTCCACAGAGTGGATAGTGACCAGAAGAGGGGGTGTTGAGTGACAGGATACAGGTGATAGAGTTCCAGAGGAATAAAACTATCTCTTGGGGAAGGAACAGGAGAGATTCTAAAAACCATTTGCCGTTGAGTCAATTTCCGCTCATGGAGACATCATCTGGGTCACAGCATAACTGTGCTCCGTAGGGTTTTTGGCTGATTTTTTGGAAGCAGATTGCCAGGCCTTTTTTCTGAGGTGCCTCTGGATGGATTTGAACCTCCAACATTTTGGGTAGCAGCTGAGCATGTTAGCCACTTGCACCACCCAGATTCTGTTGTTGTTGGCTGTCCTTGAGTCATGGTGACTTCATGATTTAACAGGGCAGAACTACTCCATGGGGCTCCTTGGCTGTTTCTTTACAGAAGCAGATTGCCAGGCCTTTCTCCCATGGAGCTGTTGGTTGTGTTCGAACCACCAACCTTTACGTTAGCAGCCAACGGCAACTGTTTGTGCTACCCAGGCTCCTGCATAGAAGAACTGCTAACAACTAAGAACTTGAAGAGTTCAAGAATGTGTGTGTGTGGGGCGGGGATGTTGGGAGCATGGCAGACCACCAACCTGGGGCACAGAAGAACTGCATAGCAAAGTTTGTGAACTATTCAATCTAAGTACTAAGGTCATAATCCAGACACAATTGGCAAGAGAGGTTAGGAATCCTCTCCCTGCTGTGGTCAAGTCTAGAAATAAATATTCCCAAAAGATGAAAATCATCCACTTATAGGATTCTGCAGTCCCCTCCCGGCTTTAGTAATCCATAAAAGGAATTAGCTATGTTTCATATGGGAAACCCTGGTGGTGTAGTAGTTAAGTGCTACGGCTGCTAACTAAAGGGTCAGCAGTTGGACTCCGCCAGGCACTCCTTGTAAACTCTATGGGGAAGTTCTACTCTGTCCTATAGGGTCGCTATGAGTCGGAATCAACTCAACGGCACTTGGTTTTTGTTTTTTTTTTATGTTTCATATTAAGATTTTTTTTTTTTTTTAATGTATTCTCATCTAGTAAAACAGACAAAAAGGCTTCTTCCTTTTTGCTATGGGGATGTTGGCAATAACATGGTCATGTGTTCCAGAAAAATTATTTCTACCAAAACATTAAAAGTCAGCGACTTGTCCTGTGGCCTTGCACCAGGCTAAGGAAACTTCTACAAAATGCAGACCTGAACTTGAGGCTCTATGATTTCTTTAAAGATCATAAGAGTTCAGTGAGTGACAAGCTATTGAATCTGGCTCAGTGGCATAATTACACCTCCAGGGATGAAGTGAGAATTGTGGGGGTCCTAGAGTAAAATTTGATAGTACTATAAAACACTGGCCTATAAATCACGGGACAGGGACTTCAGGGTAAGTAGTTGACAGAGGCAGAGTTGACTTCCTTCCCAATCACTAACTTGCCTGAGCCTGGGCCTCCAGTGGTAAAACCTTCTTCCCAGCATTAAATTTATAATCACAATAACAACCACAGCCTCCAACGAAAAGCAACTGCACAGACTCCTTAAACATAAGACACAAAGTAAACCTCTCTAGGGACCCAGGCTATCAGGCATATTAAGCTTTTTCTAAATTTTAACATTCCCAAGGAAAAAAGTCAGCTCTAAACAGGTCAACATTATTATATAGATTACATACCAGAAGTTATAAACATATATTTTCATACAGAGAAAGTAGGAAGGGATTTTTAAATTTTTACCCCAATATTGACAGCAGTTTTACTTCAGTTCTATGATCAAATCTATTCTCTACATATGGACAGCTTCAAGCAGGTATCAGTAGCAGCAAACTACAATATGTGCTGTTTGGTATGCAACTTCACAATTACAATCTTTACACGCATTATAATTCACAAACAAAACTCAGAAAGGCCTTATGGATCTCAATGGGGATTAATAGAAATATTTGGTCAAAATACAAAGTATAAAGCCAACAGCTATTTTTAAATTATAAAAAGATTTAACACAGTCCACAGCACATAGGAAGTACCAAATAAAAGATACATTTTGTTATTTTAATTTAAAAAACCAAATATAATCTCATTAACAGGAGATAATCAGTGCTAATATTTTGGTGTGTATTCCTTTCTAGGCTTTCCTGCATTATATTTTCTTATTGTTTATTTATTATGGAAAGCTATACTGTATGAAAATTTATAGTATCCAGACATTTTGCTAATGCTTTAAGTTGATGCTACCGAGATTTCTAGGTATAAATTCGTAAAATCTAAATAATGCTAAGTTGTTCCCCCTTTGCTCCAATAGCTTTTTCATAATTATCAAAACTATTTAAATCTGCAAAAATTTCTTAAACAATATTAATAATGGTGATATTGGACAGATACATGTTAATTTATTTAGTGTTCCTCCTGCTAGCTGGAGTTTTACTTTATTGGTAGACTAACCTCTCTCTTTATTCATCTTCAACTCCACTCCTAACAGGAGATATTCCTTAGGCACAGGTAAGAGTAGTGATGGAAGCTGTAATCGTACCAATAGGACTAATAGAAATAGATGTCATTGTAGTACAACTGGAAACAGCAGCAGTGGTAATGATAGCAGCTAAGATCATTAACTGGCTACTACATGGCAGGCACTGTTCTCAGTACTTTATATAAAGTAATTCATTTAATCCTCGCAACAACTACTAAAGTACGTACTATTGTTACTACTGTACTTCCATTTCATCTATGAAGAAACTAGAGTAGTGAGAACTGAAGTAATTTGTTCAAGGTCACGCTGCTGGGCGACACCAACCCAGGATTCAAATCCAAGCACAGTTGGCATTTCTAAACTTTCTCCAAATGCATAGCAATGAGCACTTCAAAGAGAAGAGTAGCATGGAACTTCCGGGAGAAAGTCAACAAACAAGCCAGGTACTGCCAAGTCAAAAATGCAAGACTAAACACCAGCCACAAATCATAGGCTAGACAGACACCACAGGCATTCCTACAAATGCAGGAAAAAAGATATTCTTCTTGCACAAACTACGGCCAATTAAAAGAGTTCACTTAAGAAAAGCAGATTTTATGCTTCAAACATAATACAGTAATGTCTTCCTCTTGGCCCAGGAATCTCATATACATTCGAGCCCATGCATTTTAAGTCAGTTATTGGCACTATTTCTTTTTCACTCCTTTCTCCCTGTCCCTTCTCGTGGAGAGGGGAAGGAGGCATGGTCTCATTTTAGCAGCTGTGACTCAGCTGTCTCCCCTACATGCCCACACTAGGAATTTGGACATCCCTTCAGAGATGGCATTTACAAGCAAGAAAATGTTGGGAGAGCAAAGATACGTGCCTCTCAGTTAGCAACTCTTTTGTGCAATAAGTATTTTTAACCCAGTTTATTCCAGCATCTACAACCCGTATATTTCCTCAGTAGTAGATGGCAGTTAATTTACTAGAACCAACTATTTGAGGATGGTGACCATATTTAAGCCCGCCTACGTAATGCTAAAGCAGGACAAGACAGTGGCATTTTAACCTGGCTCATGACAGAGTTCAAAGCAATCTCATAAAGACCGTTTTCTTCTGTCAAGGGTATCTGTTAAGTGCCTATCTGCATAGAGGGCTGCTTGGTCTGTATGAGACAACATTCATTCACTTGTCCCTTTCTTCAATGAAGTTCATCATAATTAAGTTTTCTAGGACAACGCAGGGCTCTACTTGTTCTAAATGCTCAAGATGAGAAAATTAAAAAAAAAAAAAAAAAAAGGTGTGGAGTTACAAAAGATCTTCAACCCCATCAAGTACAAGGCTTGGACATTCCAGCATAGGAATGTCTTCTAGAGTCTCAGGACAGATGGCCTCTGCATCTGCTTGAATATTTCCAAGTCCTTCATCTTAAGAAAGGGCAGGGCCTCTGTGGTATCAATGGTATTCTTCCACGCTGCCTTTGAAATCACTTGCCATGGAATAGCATGGCACACTTGAGAAATAGTTTTTTTTTTTTTTTTTTTTATACCCTATTGAATGTAATACAACCATTAGACTTCAGAATTGGACAGGACTTTAAGGCTCGTTAAAGCACAGTCACTTTTTATTTTAATTGAGATCAGAATCTAGGTTTAGATTCTGAAGGTTGACAGGTGCTTGTACATAAAATTTACCTATAATGATCACTTTATGAACATCACCCTCCTGAGACAATTTTTCAAAATACAACTTCATTGCTATTTACTTCTTCTTATCCAAATTGATGTCTACTTCTTAATTTTTTCTGTCCTTCCTATTTAATTGACCTTAATAACCCTGATAAAAAAAAAAAAAGACCAATGAAAACTAACAAGTCACTAAAGGAAAGAAGAAACCATTCTACTGGAATTCTGATGTCCCAAGGGTCATGATGGGGAGAAAAAAGGAAATCCATTCAGCTCTTAAGAGGGACTGAGTAACAAATTCTGTGTGATACTCCCCAAACTCTAAAGCACAAACCAAGCCATACTAAATATATTTGGAATATTAAGTAAAATACTTACAGAAAAGGGCCATATTTTCTAAATTTTCTAAATATATCAGAAATGGAAGGGACATCAAGATTTTACCTGAACCACAAAGTCATGAAAGCTCCATAGACACATTCAAAATCCCTGAGGGACCGAATTGCTGGTGGTGGGGGGCTGTGGAGACCATGGTCTCCAGAAACATCTAGCTCAGTTGGTATAACATAGTTTATAAAGAATATGTTCTACATTCTACTTTGGTGAGTAATGTCTGGGGTCTTAAAAGCCTGTGAGTGGCCATCTAAGATACTCCTCCACTGGTCTCACCCTTGCAGGAGCAAGGGAGAATGAAGAAAACCAAAGACACAAGGGAAAGATTAGTACAAAGGCCTAATGGACCACATCTACCACGGCCTCCACCAGTCTGAGTCCAGTACAATCAGAGGGTGCTCGGCTACTACCACTGACTGCTCTGACAGGGATCACAGTAAAGCATCCCAGACAGAGCTGGAGAAAAACATAAAACAATATCCTAACTCACAAAAAAAGACCAGACTTACTAGCCTGACAGAGACTGGGGAAAGCCTAAGAGTATGGCCCCCAGACACCCATTTAGCTCTTTAATGAAGTTACTCCTGAGATTCACCCTTCAGCCAAAGAACAGAGGCCCAAAAAACAAAACAAGACTAAAGGGGCACACTGGCCCAGGGACAAGGACTAGAAGGCAGGAGGGGACAGGAAAGCCGGTAATAGGGAACCCAAGGTCAAGAAGGGTGACTACTGACATGTCGTGGGGTTGTTAACCAATGTCATAAAACAATATGTGTACTAACTGTTTAATGAGAATCTAATTCGTTCTCTAAACCTTCATCTGAAGTACTATTAAAAAAAAAAAGGATTTACATGCTTTGGAAACCTTGTGGGGGTCACTAAATATATATATATATATGTATGTATGTATGTATGTATGTATGTATGTATAACCTGAATCAGCTGCCTACCTTTAAGTAGGAAAGGCATCATGGCCTCCTTTTACACAGGGGATTCCCTAAGGTTAACTGACTTTTCCAGACTCACAGTAAATGATGAGAAAGACTGCATCCCAGGGCCCCTCTCTCTTAGTGCAGCAATTCTTCTTCCTCTGTTGCACACCACCCTGCAATATTACTCAGCTTGCCTCTGTCTGCCAATTTTTTTTTAATTTTTTCTCTAATGTGCAAAAATGAAATTTCCTGAAAGTAGAAAAAAACATTTAAAGATAGCAGATATTGTATGTCACTCACCTAATTAAAAAAAAAAAAAAGGAAAAAAAGAAAAATCAATCAAGTAGGTGAAAAGTTGGATTGCTTTGCCACTACTTATTTTTAAAATCTCATCTTCTGGAGGAGATTAGTTCTTTTCTTGCTCTGTCCAGCTGATTTAATGTTATAAAGCTTTACTTTATAGTATACAAGCTTTACTAAATGTGGTATACAGAATATGAGAAACCAAGCACTTCAGTAAAATATACCTTTTTTTTTTTAAATGAAAGAATGCTACCTAAGTGTTTCTTTGTTTGTTTCTTTGGTTGGTTGGTTTTTGTTTTTTAATCACGTGTGTGTCAGATACTGTAAGTGGTGTGTGTATACGTGTATGTATTTTATTTAATATTTACAAACAAGGTCAGTGCAAATGTCCTCATTTTACAGCTCTGGGAAATAACAATATACACTAGTTAATTGATTTGGTGAAGGCCACATAGCTATTAATTGGTAGATTTAAACTTTTGTGTCCAATTCTAAAGCTTGTGTACTTTTCAATCCACCCAAAATACAAAAGACACTTCGGTCTCGATGACATATAGCAAGCAGAATGAGGAAGTGGCAGGAACTATATACCCAAACCCAAAACCCACTGCCGTCGAGTCGATTCCAACTCATAGCGACCCTGTAGGACAGAGTAGAACTGCCCCATAGACTTTCCAAGGAACGCCTGGCGGATTTGAACTGCCGTCCTCTTGGTTAGCAGCCTTAGCACTTAACCACAATGCCACCAGGGTTTCCAGGAACTATACACATAAGCACAAACTGGACATTAGTCAAGTGTTACTAAGTCAGGTAATGTTGATTTTTCTTTGTAAAATTTCCTTAATTTCTGCTCCCTTGTTCACATGATTCAATGGTCAGCACAACCTGACAGAAAACATGGACACTCAGAGCTATCATCTATATGACACTTTCCATACCTCCTCCCCATCAATCTCAGAATTCTATAATGTCAAGGGTGTTGTTGTTATTGTTAGGTGCCATCGAGTCAGTTCTGACTCATAGTGACCCTATGCACAACAGAACAAAACATTGCCCAGTCCCGCACCATCTTCACAACCGTTGTTATGCTTGAGCCCATCGTTGTAGCCACTGCGTCAATCCACCTCATTGAGGGTCTTCCTCTTTTCCACTGACCCTGTACTCTGCCAAGCACAATGTCCTTCTCCAGGGACTGATCCCTCCTGGCAACATGTCCAAAGTATGTAAGATGCAGTCTTGCCATCCTTGCCTCTAAGGAGCATTCTGGTTGTACTTCTTCCAAGACAGATTTGTTCATTCTTTTGGCAGTCCATGGTACATTCAATATTCTTCGCCAACACCACAATTCAAAGGTGTCAATTCTTCTTTGGTCTTCCTTATTCATTGTCCAGCTTTCACATGCCTATGACGCAATTGAAAATACCATGGTTTGGGTCAGAAGCACCTTAGTCTTCAGGGTGACATCTTTGCTCTTCAACACTTTGAAGAGGTCCTTTGCAGCAGATTTGCCCAATGCAATGAGTCTTTTGATTTCTTGACTGCTGCTTCCATGGCTGTTGATTGTGGATCCAAGTAAAATGAAATCCTTGACAACTTCAATCTTTTCTCCATTTATCATGATGTTGCTCATTGGTCCAGTTGTGAGGATTTTTGTTTTCTTTATGTTGAGGTGCAATCCATACTGAAGGCTGTGGTCTTTGATCTTCATTAGTAAGTGCTTCAAGTCCTCTTCACTTTCAGCAAGCAAGGTTGTGTCATCTGCATAATGCAGGTTGTTAATTAGTCTTCCTCCAATCTTGATGCCCCATTCTTCTTCATATAGTCCAGCTTCTCGGATTATTTGCTCAGCATACAGATTAAATAGGTATGGTGAAAGAATACAACCCTGACGCACACCTTTCCTGACTTTAAACCAATCAGTATCCCCTTGTTCTGTCTGAACAACTGCCTCTTGATCTATGTAAAGGTTTCTCATGAGCACAATTAAGTGTTCTGGAATTCCCATTCTTTGCAGTGTTATCCATAGTTTGTCATGATCCACACAGTCAAATGCCTTTGCATAATCATAAAACACAGGTAAACATCAAATGTCAAGGGTAAAAGAAAAAAAGTGTTTTTTTTTCTTTTTCTTTTTTTTTACAAGGGTACTACATGAAAATTAAAAGGAAAAGAGATTTTCCTCTAAGAATTCTGGTTTCTATTCTTGAGAAGAATCTGGATGAGGCACCAGTATAAAAACTGAATTTATGTTTAGTTTAAATAATGACATAAGAAAATTTTTAAAATTAAGGAAAGTTTTCCTTTTCCTTTTAATAACAGTTGACTGTATTTTAACAATCAGTAAAAGGGCCATATTCATAGTGGAAACTACATGCCATCTGAGACCAACAGTAAGAAGAAGAATTTTAAGAAAAACGTTATTCTCACAAATCATTCTCCGAGTTACGTTGGCTGAGGTGACTTTTGGGGGTAACTTCTATATGTCAAGGCCCCTTCACTTCTGAGAAAACAGGCTGAAAGAATAGATACTAGGGTGCGGCATCTGAACCAAATGACAGCAGCTGAGTTCTGCCAAAGATAATGGCATGAAAAACAAACCCTAATCCAACAAGGTTTATGATTACAATAAAATTAAGTTGCCACCTATAAAAGATTATTGATGTCTATTTGCTCACTCACAGTCACCCGTGTGAATCCAGGAGGTTACAGGACAACATGAAGGCATTAATAAATAGCAGTTGCAGTTAAATGAAAATATAAGAAGAAAAACTTCAATCTTACATGTACGATAAAAACTTGGTTGGGTTAAATTTGTAACGGTTGAGATTAAACATCTAGGACTCATAATATCTTTTGTAGATAACATCAGAACTCACTGAATCTAGTTACCGACAAAGACAATTCAATTTGATAAATATTTATTGACATACCAGGCACCACAGTAGCTGCTAGGAATACTGTGATGAAAAAGACCCAGTGGCCATAAAGGGAGCTAGAGAAATGTAATAGTTACAATACGAGAACTATGCACCATACATAGATGTAGCACTGGGATAAGCGATTAACAAGTCTGGCAACGGGTTTGGTTTTTATGTTTGGATGAGTGTTCCTGCGTGATGTGAGTGGTTAACGCGCTCAGCTGCTACCAGAAACAGTGATGCTTTGAGTCCACCCAGAGATGCCTTGGAAGAAAGGTCTGAAGATCTACTAGTAAAAAATCAGCCACTGAAGACACTATGGAGCACACTTCTACTCTGACACGCACAGGTTCGCCATCCAGTCGGAATCGACTCCATGGCAAATAGTTTGGTTTTGGGTATACATGGGTGGGTGGGCAATAAAAACTTAACAGAAAATCTGGCATATTAACTGACTTTTGAAGAAAGAATGAATAACTTCAGACTAAAACACAGCAGGAAAAAAGCAAAGATTAACAAAATAGCATTAACTTTGTTTCCCTACAGTACAAAGCTGAAAAGGAGAATGCTAACAGGAGAGCTGGAGCAGGAAACACCACTGGCAACGATTTACAGATAATGGACATGAGTGAAGTGTGTGTTCCATGTTAGCACCCGTGTAAAGGATGGATTGTGGAGAAGCACACAGAAGGGAGAAAGAAAAGATTTGAAAAGATGACTGCAACAGTCAAGATCAGAATTAATGAAGGTCGGAACTAACTGACAGTGAGGGCTGGAGAGGGAGGAAATCAAGTCAGGAAATACTTGGAGGTTTAACATCAGATCTGTTGTCACTACAGCTGCATATAGTTTTCATTTTTTAATTTACATCATTTCTACAAGCCATTAGGAAAAGCAATATAAAAGTATAAATTTGTGAGTATTATATTTAAAAATATATATAAATTATATATTCAATAATTAATCACCCTTTAAACTTAAAAGTAGATGAAGATGTATATGTACACAAAAATATAAATGTGGGCATACATGCACACATACAAAAAAGACTGAAAAGATAAACCAAATACTTTTAGTAGAATTTCTTTCAGACTAGTGGGATGACAAAGTTTTCTGTATTTTTCCAAACACACGATTTTTTTTTTTTTTCCTATCTTAAGAAAAAGATGTAAAATATTTATTCTTTTCAAACTAGGGGGTAAAAAAAACTTTCCAAAACTCAAATGAGAATGTTTACTTCATTCAGCAGGAATTTACCAAGTAAGGACAAATCATACTTAATTTAAATATATATACATACATAAATACATATATATGTAAATGCTGTAAAGCTGAAGAATATTATCTAGAATTCACATATCACTTTTTGTTTAATACATAGTGCTTTGACTTGTGATGGAAAAATACTACCGTGTGTGTGTATGTGCGTGCAGGCACACACTAATGTTTACATACCCAGAACACAACAGTGTTAACAAGTGGTTCAGGATTAAAGATACGTGATATGTGTGAGAAGAAAGAGCCTAGGAGTTAAAATACCAGGACAAGATGACCCATTATGAAGGCCATACTTAGGAAGACAATAGAGAATTAACTGTAATTTCAAAATTGCTCTATGAATAACACAATCCTCTATGCAACCTGACCTAAGAATAGACCATTAAATATCAGCAGTTCCATAGAGAAGTTTCTATTCTGTTTATACATGGAAAAATATAATGGCTAATAATGCAAATTAAAAAAACAATAATGTTATAATGGAAACCACGGGAGCCATTTAATAACGCTAACAGGCACAGACCACCTTAATATAAGAAAACTAATTTGTGGGCATATCATTAGAGGCTGTCTCTGGATCTCTCACTAATATAAACAACTCTGACTTCACTAACAAACATTTAATAATTAGCCTTCTATCTTGATTTGCTTAATAACAAGAAAATTTCTTTGATCATAGCAGTATTCTTATCCCTTTTCCTCAGTTTTTTCAGTCTTAATAATAATGCCATGAATTCAGAGTTCACCTTTCCTCTCTGAGTAACAGAAAGCATTGCACAGTAAATCTCATTTACCTGATGTGAGAAAAACAAAAAGTAATACGGTCCTTTTCATCTTTGATTCCTAGAGACACTCTCAGCAACTCCTTTGTGTGTGTTCCCCGCACTCTTCGCAGTCAGGAGTAATGTACCACTTTACTTCCTGCCCATACCCAGAGAAATGGAAGGGGAAGTAAAAGTGTCTCCAATACAAGTGTTTTTTTGGTTTATGTGTTTTAAAATTAAGGCTAAAAAGACTTGCAACAAAGGGTGCTAACAGTCTGTAAGACACGGAATCTTGTAAAAACAAAACAAAAAAAAATTAAAATGCATTTTAACACAACTAAAAAAGAACCCATTGACATCGAGTCAATCCCATCTCAAAGTGACCCTACAGGACAGAGTAGAACTGCCCCATAGGGTTTCCAAGAAACAGCTGGTGGATTCGAACTGCCGACCTTTTGGTTAGCAGCCAAGCTCTTAACCACTGTGCCAACAGGGCTCCTTATCACTACTCGATGTTGTAAGTTCTACTTATTATAAAATTATGAGCATTAGAAATCCATTAACTGCTATTTTCTTAACACAATCACAGTTCCTTCAAATTCCCCCATCCCACAAACTTTCAAATGCTCAAAATAAGATTTTTTCTTTACAAAAACATGAGGCTTGAACCAGAGACTACACCCATGAAAATTATTTTCTGTACGTTCTAAAGCATGAACAAGAATATGTCTGCTGTACCCATGTCGCATGAGGCAGTCCCTGGGAAAAAGCATGAGTCTCCTCCTCAGCACCAGAGTATTAATAAAGAGAAGGTGCAAGGTTGGAAAGGACAAAACAGGCCTCAGTCAAATTTTAAATATTGCATTGGGTGTCTCTGACTTTTTAATCAAACCTCATTCTTGTCTATGACATATTCTTTCCCATCCCAATTTTTGAGGCATCCCCTGCCCAGAAATGATGTTGCTGTTGTTACGTGCCATCGAGTTGGCTCTGATCCCTGTAAAACAGAATGAAACACTGCTGAATCCTGCATCATTCTCACAATCCTTGCTATATTTCAGCCAATTGTTGCAGCCACCTGGTGAATCCATCTCATCCAGGGTTTTCCTCTTTTTCACCGATCCTCTACTTTACCAAGCATAAGATCCTTCTCCAAGGACTGGACCTTCCTAATAACATGTCCAAAGAACATGAGACAAAGTCTTGCCATCCTTGTTTCTATGAAGAAATCTGGCTGAATTTCTTCCAAGACAGATTTGTTCATTCTTCTGGCAGTCCGTGGTATATTCAATATTCTTAGTCAACTCAATAAATCAAACACATGAAATCTTCTTTGGTCTTCCTTATTCATTGTCCAGCTTTCCTTATGCATATGAGGGAACTGAAAATGCCATGGCTTGGGTCAGGCACACCTTAGTCCTCAAAGCGCCATCTTTGCTTTTTAACACTTTAAAGAAGCCTTTTGCAACAGATTTGCCCAATGCAATACATCGTTTGATTTCGTGACTGCGATTTCCATGGGCGTTAATAGTGGATCCAAGTAAAACGAAATTTTTGACAACTTCGGTCTTTTTTCCATTTATCATGATGTTGCTTATTTGTTCAGTTGTAAGGATTTCTGTTTTCTTTACGTTGAGGTGTAATCCATATTGAAGGCTGTAGTCTTTGATCTTCATCAGTAAGTGCTTCAAGTCCTCTCCACTTTTAGCAAACAAGGTTGTGTCATCTTCATATCACAGGTTGTTAATGAGTTTCTCCAATCCTGATGCCATGTTCTTCTTTATATAGTCCAGTTTCTTGGATTATTTTCTCAGCATACAGATTTAATTAAGTATGGTGAAAGGATACAACCCTGACACATACCTTTCTGGATTTTAAACCACACAGTATCCCCTTGTTCAGTTCAAACAACTGCCTCTTGATCTATGTACAGGTTCTACCTGAGCACAATTAACTGTTCTGGAATTCCCATTCTTTGCAATGTTATCCATAATTTGTTATGATCCACACAGTTGAATGCCTTTGCATAGTTAATAAAACATAGGTAAACCTCTTTCTGGCATTCTCTGTTTTCAGTCAAGATCCATGTGACATTAGCAATGATATCCTTCATTCCACATCCTCTTCAGAATCCAACTTGAATTTCTGGAATTTCCCTGTCAATGTGCTGCTGCAAATATTTTTGAATTATCACCAGCAAAATTTTACTTGTGTGTGATATTAGTGATAATGTTGATAATTCTCACATTCTGTGGAATCACCTTTCTTTGGAATGGGCACAAATATGGACCTCTTCCAGTCGAATGGCCAGGTAGCTGTCTTTCAAATTTCTTGGCATAGATAGTAAGCACTTCCAGCGCTGCATCCGTTTGTTGAAACATGTCAATTGGAAATTCCATGAATTCCTGGAGCCTTGTTTTTTTGCCAAAGCCTTCAGTGCAGTTTGGAATTCTTCCTTCGGTACCATCAGTTCCTGGTCCTATGCTACCTTCTGAAATGGTTGAATATCAACCAGTTCTGTTTGGTACAGTGATTCTGTGTAGTCCTTCCATCTTCCTTTGATGCTTCCTGTGTCATTTAATAATTTCAATATTGCAACTCGAGGCCTGCATTTTTTCTTCAGTTTTTCTAGCTTAAGAAATGTGGAACATTTTCTTCCCTCTTAGTTTTCTATCTCCAGACCTTTGCACATGTCATTATAATACTTTACTTTGTCTTCTTGAGCTGCCCTTTGAACTCTTCTGTTCAGCTCTTTTAGTTCATCATTTCTTCCATTTGCTTTTGCTACTCTACATTCAAGAGCAAGTTTCAAAGTCTCTTGTGACATCTATTTTGGTCTATTCCTTCTTTCTTGTGTTTTTAATGACCTTTTTGCCTTCTTCATGTATGATGTCCTTGACGTCATCCCACAGCTGGTCTGGTCTTCTGTCATTAGCATCCGATACTCTGATAATTCCATTTAGCTCTTTAAAGCACTCTATTATATTTCCAGCTCACACCACTTCCCCAATGCACACATTCAATCACATAAAGGCTTTGTTCTTCTTCTCTTCTGAAACTCTTAAAAGGAATTTATGGAGAAATCTCCAAATGTATACAAATCACTAGTATACAATAATTCTAAATAAAGTATAAATGATAGTGCCAGGGTTTTTTTTTTTTTTAATCTTAATACATTAAGCTCAGAGAGCTGTAAGAAAATCATTTGGTTGACAAACCAAAAACCAAACCCATTGCCACAGATTTCGACTCACAGTGACACTAAAGGACAGACTAGAACTGCCCCCATAGGATTTGCAAGGCTGTAAATCTTCAGGAAAGCAGACTACCACATCTTTCTTCTGTGAACCACCAAGCTTTTCAGTTAGCAGCAGAGTGCTTTAGCCACTGAGCCACCATGTCTCCTCATTTGGGTGAAGGAGGCAACTACTTGAAACATATGACTCAGTGGACTCAATCCATGTATTACAGACCAAGAAAGGAAGAAAATAGAGGCTAAAAGGAATAGGTGTGGCCTTCAGTTGCTTCTTTCAAATACTGGAAAGGAAAATAGGACATCAAACCAGGACCCTGTTAAAGACTTTAATTTTCAGTAAGATTCCTGTCTGGGAGCCACTCACTGCCAGTGCTGAGGAGCCAGCGCAGGACTGATTCCGTGTGATCCCAACAAAAAGCTATTAAGCAAAAGCAGTACGAAGAATATCTGCGCCTCCAAAACCTTCCCTCCAAAAGAGAAGGGAACAAAAGATTTCAAAAATTGTGCCCTCAACCTCCCCAAGATCAATTCCTTCCTCTAGTGAAAACTTTAAATTGTTGAGTTTAGTACAGTATGACATTCTTCATAATAGCTGCTTAGTACCCACTGTTGTCTAGTCAATTCTACTCATAGAGACCCTGCAGGACGTAGAAGAACTGGCTTTCCAAGGAGTGGTTGGTGAATCTGTATTGCTAACCTTTTGGTTAGCCCCTGACCACTTAACTACTGCGCAACCAGGGTTCCAGTTGCTTAGTACTTACGCCCAGTTAGTTCATGGCAAAGGAATAATCACACATAATATTAAACATGCATAAGATGTACTTTGTTGTGAGCGTCATGCAAATACATTTCTAAATTCCGTTCATCTGTGCTCAGTCTTCCTAGTACAGTGCTTAAAACATAGCTGCTCTCTCAAAAAAAGGAATTGGGAACACCGTCATCGGCTATAAATTTACAGAGAAAAAGTTATCTCAACCGACTAAATAATACTGAAAGAAAAATATAAAATTGTTTATCTCACTGAGGTTGAAATTCTGGGAATTTTTTTTTCTATGCACAGTGACATATGCATAGAAAACACTATGCACATTTCACTTAAACACAAGACTCTGAACTGAATTTTTACACAATTTTTCTGAAAGTCTTGCTAGTAAAAGGCTAAAATCCATAGTTTTTCCCTCTTTTATCTGTGAATTAACTATTCCTTTTCAATCAACAAATGTTTAATTGTTGCCGTGTTGATGGTTGCCATAGAGAGGATTTCAACTCATAGCAACCTCACCTACTAAATGCAAGGCTCTACAGTAGGTATGTGAAACGTGATTCAGTGAATCAGACCTTGTCATTTCTCTCAGAGACAGAGCTCCAGGGAGAAACCTGGGCATGGACACAAATAACAACGGCACCGAGAAACATGTGGTAATTAATACACAAACTACGAGGAAGTTAAGTGAACCTTTAGAGGAAGCCTAGATTGCAATTTTACGTTTGCCATTTAAAGTCAAGAAAAAGAGTTTATAGAAATGGGAACACTAAGACTAAATCATAAAAGATTTTGCCAACTAAAGCTGAACGAGAACATTCAGACTATGGGAACAGCACTGGGCAGAAAGCTACAGGATGTTATTTGGGGAACAGTGCATCATGTAGCTTGGGTTTGAATCATAAAAATGCGGGTAGATAGAGTTTAAATAGTTGTCCTTAGTATAACCATCTTCAACTCTGGTAAAACGATAAACTCCAATTTTGGTATCTGGAAGAGACTTTAGGGCCATGGTCAGTTCATCTATGCCCAGCTGACAAACTCCACCTGCCTACCTCAGTGGTTCTCCCGCCAAAGAACTTCAACTTCACTTCCCCTACGATAGGTTCTATTTGCTGGTACGCATTGCAATAATTTATTTTCTCATTCTTTAAATCAATATTTTGGTGGTTAGTTATATATGCCAACTTAGTAGGCAATGGTGTCCACTTGGTAAAACACTAGTCTAGTAGCTGTTATAAAGTAATTATTGTTGTTGCTGTTGTTAATTGCTATCAAATTGGCTGTGACTCTTGGTGATATGTACAATAGAACAAAATGTTGTCCAGTCCTGCACCATCTTCAAGATTGTTGGCATGCCTGTGTCCACTGTTGTGGCCACTGTATATTTTTGGGCATTCCAACTTAGGGAGCTCATCCTCCAGCACATACTGAACAACGTTCTGTTGTGATCCATAGGGTCTTCATTGGATGATCTTCAGTAATAAAATGCCAGACCTCTCTTCTTAGTCTGTCTTAGTCTGGAGCTCCTCTGAAACTTGCCCACCATGGGTGGCCTTACTAGTATTGAAATATTGGTGGGATAGTTTATACCATCATAGCAGCATGCAAGTCACACAGTAAAACAAACTGGAAAATGGATAATGGATAAAGTAGTCACATGATTAAATTAGATGGCCACCAGTAAAGCAGATTAACTTCCATAATATGGGCAGGCTTCAATCAATCAGCTGAAGGCCTTAAGAACAAAAAGGGAGCTTCCTTAGGGTATGTTTTTGCCTTCAGACATTTTGCCAGAACTCTTACTTCACTCTTCCCATTGCCTGACCTATGGATTTTGGCACACAAGCCAGTAGAAATCTCCAGCTTGTCACCTGACCCTCAGATCTTTGATTTACAAGACCTCCACAATTGTGTGAGCCAACTCTTTGAAGCAAATTAATCTCTCTCCCTGTCTCTCTTTCATTCTCCCTCTCTATCTCTATATATGTGTATATATATATGTGTATAATACACATATATATGTATATATATAAAACACTTGCCATCAAGTCACAGTGACCCTACAGAACAAGCAGAGCTGCCTTCATAGGGTGTCCAAGGAGCTGCTAGTGGATTCAAACTGCCAACCTTTCGGTTAGCAGCCAAACACTTAACCACTGTGCCAGAAAGTCCCCATATATATATATATATCGTAATATACATACAAACACAACACACTGGTTCTGTTTCTCTAGACAACTTCTACTAAGATAAATATCTATCAAATCTGACAGGTTTATTTTTCCTAATGTCATTTTTAAACACATTTACTATATTTTTTGCACATTAACTGGTAAAGAAAAACATTAAACTATTGTCTTGAAAATGATAGAGAAACAAAGTTTGAGGGGAAACGAAAAAAAAAAAACTCACCACTTAGAATTAATTTGGAAAACCTAATTTTTAGTTTATGACTTTGAAAAGATGGGTGCCATGGATTGAATTGTGTCCCCCAAAAATACATGCCAACTTGGCTAGGCCATGATTCCTAGTATGGTGTGATTGTCCACCATTGTGTCATCTGTTGTGATTTTCCTATGTGTTGTAAATCCTACTTCTACGATGTTAATGAGGCAGGATTAGAGGCAGTTATGTCAACGAGGCAGGACTCAATCTACAAGGTTAGGTTGTGTTTTAAGCCAATCTCTTTTGAGATATAAAAGAGAAAAGGGAGCAGAGAGACAATGGGTCTCATACCACCAATAAACAAAAGCCAGGAGTGCGTGTCTTTTGGACCTGGGTTTCCTGCGCTGAGATGCTCCTTGACAGGGGAAGATGGATGACTAGGACCTTCCTCCAGAGCAGAAAGAGAGAGAAAGAGCCTTCCCATGGAGCTGGCACCTTGAATTCAGACTTCTAGCTGAATTCTGTAGACTGCAGACTGTCAGAAAATAAATTTATCTTTGTTAAAGCCATCCATTTGGGGTATTTCTGTTGTAGCAGTCCTAGTCAACTAAGACAGTGGGAGCAAAAGGTGATATGGAAACAGAAAAATGGACTAATTGTCAGAAATAGTCCCATAAGTATTTGAAAAAGAGTGTTGTGTTTGTGGTGGAATATATTAGTTCGTCCATTACTCAAAAAAGTGGGAAAATGAAAAAGGTGTTTATTGCTGTTTTTGTTTTGTTTGCTTGTTAAAAATATAATGAAAATATTCTTCTGGTAAAGATTCAAAACTTGTTGAATTGTAAAAATGGGATTTTTTACAAAGCATTCAAGATTACTATTCACATGTATTCATTCTTCAAAAGCCACAATCCATTACAGGAAGGAAGAATTCAGTAACTAAACGAGATCACCTCTCGACTTCTCACCCCACACAATAGAGCCAAAATGAATTACTAAACACTTTTTTTTTTTTTTTAGAAGTGTCTGTGCTACTTTTTTTTTTTTTTGCAAGAATCACAAAGAGTTAGAGGTCAACTATAATGAGAGAATTATCATCAAACAATATTTCTTCAAGCTCTAAAATAATTTTGAGAAGCTAAAATTCTGTTCTTAAAATCCTTCTGGTAAAAGGGTCTGAGTTTGGTTACCTTTTTGGCAGGCTTGCAAGAACACCTTACTCTTGTAAACTAACAATTCATGATTCAGGAGGCTAAGCTAAGCTCTTACAAAAACGAAAACACTTACTGCTAAGCAACATAAAAACGTGCACCACCTCAAAGTCCAGGCCAGCAACCAGGAGACAAAAAAGCTGCTTTGTACTTTGCTTAGAGTCTCCCCCGTTCCCCAATCCATTTTTCATATGTGGTATATTTTCTGTATGTTGATAACGATTATGAATGCCTTTTCGTGATATATTATTTTCCTCATGCACACATTTTTAATCTGTTATTTAAAGTATGAGTTCAATGTTATGGTTCTTGTGTGTATGCATGCATGTCTGTGTGTTGTGTGTAAACTGATTTTGATACCTTATAATCACTCCAAAAATAAAATCCCATTCCTCCCCCAACAAATATAACTCTTTTTCTGTTAAAGATCTGAATCACCACAATTTCTTGAATGTTTAACAAATAAATGTGTGCCACTAAAATAACTTCTCCAGATACAATCACTGATAATCTATTCAGAAATTTTCAAACCAAATGACATAGGCAAGTCATTACTTTTGCAGTGGTCATACATAGGGGTTTTGCCCAGCTCCTCACCTCTGTGTGATCGCTACAGCCCCCTCAACCCTCATCAACATGGTTAATCTGGGAGATGCCCTGCTAGTTTCACAGACCCTCTTCCCTTACCATTGGCACAAGGTGGCAACCAACCAAGTCCAACACATCAGAATCCCCTCCCTGGAATTCTGGACCTGGTGACCTGTAGAGAGTCGGGTAAGACTCATTCCACTGACAAATTAGGATACACAATTTGGGAACTCTCAGTAGTAATACTATTATGTGGAGAAAATGGGTACCCCACAAAGAAAGAAAAATGAAGCCAACACACAAAGAGAAATAGAGAACTGTGATGAAGATAGTGCCCTGAAGGGGTCTTATATCTCAGGGTCTAGCTGTCCCAGAGGCAAAGCTGCATATCTGATCTCTTCATGGTTTATTGTTCATTGTTCAGTCTATCTTTGGACTTCATTAGATTCTCAAATATCTTTCTAACTTCACCCCTTTTCCCCTCCAGGCAGATCTTTTTCTATAAAACCAAAAGATTCTTATACCTAATACATTATTTGTCCTATTTGTTGTAACATGGGAGACTGCTTTTTCCCAAAGAACTCAAAATAGTTCATAACGTATCACAGATGTTTCTAAAAAGTAAGCAACTGAGCTATTTCTGCCATTTGAAAATACAAAATACAGAGGTTAAGAGGTTTGAGTGACTAGCATGAAACCATGGCAGTCAGTGGAATACATGCTGTGCTAAAATTAAAATTTTCAAAATTACTCCTCTTTGTCTCCTAATCTGTATGTGTTATGCAATGAACTGTGTCCCCTAAAAGACACGTGGAAGTCGTTCCTGATCCCCGTACTTGTGAATGTGACCTTGTTTGGAAATAAAGTGTTTTTTGTTTGTTTAGTTTGTTTGTGATCAGTTAAGTTAAAAGAGGTCATACTGGAGCAGGGTGGGTCCTAACCCTAATCCCTTCTGGGTAGTGTTTTATGAAAGTGGAGAACAGACACAAAACAGAGCCACACAACAGTGGGAATACAGACACCATATGATAACAGAAGCAGATGCATCTGGAAGCAGCAAAGGAAAGCCAAGGATAGGCAGCAGCTATGAGAAACTAGGAGGGACGCACAGAACAGTTCCTCTCTCGAAACCTCCAAAGGAACTGACACAACTGAGACCCTGATGTGAACCTTCAGAACTGTGAGAAAACACATACCTGCTTTTTAAAAACACCCACTGTGTGGTATGGTCTGATGGCAGCCCAGGGAAACTAAGACAAATTCAAGACTAGAATACGTCTTTAAAGGGATTCAACTTTCTCTAGCAATTAAAAACCTCTTCACGAGTTCACTTGAGTGTGGTCTTTTTTAAGCACCTACGACATATGAATAGGTCTGGCTGAAAAACCTTAGAAAGTCCAACTTCTCTGATTTAAGGAGGAAACTATTTGTAATTTTTTTTTTTCTTATTCATTATGCAGGATTCAACTATAGGTTAATGATAACAGCTGTAATTAACAAAGAAAAAGCATTGTCACACTCTTCTCATGACCTAGGACCTACCTAGCACATGACCTAAAAATAAAAAGGAAATGGAAGCATTTCAAATTTTTATAAAGTTACTAGGCTCTATCAAACCACTATGGATAGGTTTCTGGGACTTTTTTAAAACAGCTTTGTTTTGTGGCAAGAGAAGGGGAAAAAAAAAGATCATGAGTTTCATGAAAATAATATTTATGCAGGTATATGGAGTTAGTATTTCAGAGCAAATTTCAGGATTATATATGCAATAAAGCTTATGCTTTTCATAATAATCTGTTAGGTCCATATTTCTGGGTTTTTTGTTGTTGCTGCTGTTGCTGTTTAACCCATTTAATAAAAATTTCTTGAATTCTCTAACCCATAAGAATGGAATGTTAATAATAAGCATGGTATGTAGAACAGTACAGCATATATTTTAATTAGAGTCTTTAAGAAATAATAAAAGAAATCACATAGATTAAATGATTCTTAGCAGAAGCATAGCAAATAAGATGCCGTGGTACAAACTCTTTCAGTTTAACAGCAAAGACCTATGCAGAGAAAGAATGGCAGCCACTGACAAGTCATTTTGAGACAGGAATTTTAGGACGGCTTACCAAGTCAGATTATTATCTGGAAGACGGAGGGTAAGATTCACATCTCTCTCAGCAAAGTAACATTTTATCCAGAGTTGACACTATTCACAGACGGATAAAATAAGACTAATCAGTAAGTGATACATACGGACGTTCAGAAGAATTCCCTCCTCTGTATTGAAAGCTCAAAAAAGCCTATGGAAGGTGGCAGGAAACTGGATGGGATCCTGGCTCTGATCCTCAGTCATTCTTCTCCTATGAATCAAATCAGCATTCCAACTGGTCCAAATGGCTGGAAAATACTCTTCTAGTGTCATCTCTCTTCCAGATAAGGAGTAGATAACATCATGCTGTTGAGAAACTGTTATGGCCCAATTTACTCTCAGGCTACTTTATTCCTTTACCTCAAAATCATCCATGACTACAATGATATTTCAACAAATCTAAAACCCTATTATTTTATGTGAAGTGGCACAAAATGGTTCAGCCCTTGACTACTGGCCAACACTTCTGTGATTCAAAGCCACCCAGAAACACCTCAGGAGACAGACTTGGCGATCTGTTTCTGAAAAGTTCAACAGCCTTGAAACCCCTGTGGAGCAGTTCTACTCTGCACATATGGGGTCACCATGAATCAGAATCGACTAGACAACAACTAACAACAACCATATTATTTTATGTACCACTAAGAATGAAAAAATGAAAGATACAGCCAATTAAACAATGAATAATTGCTAAAATACTTTCTGAATTTAGAGATGTTAAAATGTTTGGCGGGGGGTGTTTTAGAATCAATAAAGCATAGGCTCCTATCAATCACATCAAACTGACACTAAGGAACTGCTGACTGTGCTTAAGATATTTTCTTTCAAACCTTTCCTTTCATTACTATCACAACCACCCCAATTAAAACATTCATAACTTCAACCCCAGTCAGCTGAAAAAGGCTTATTACTGGATGCCCTTCCACAAATCTCATCCCAATCTCCAATCCATCCCATCTCATATTCAGTCTTCAGATTAACCTGTCTAAAGAGCATACCAAGTGAGGGCTCATTCCTATTGGAAAGCTTTGATAAACAGATCCATACTCTTCACTCTGGTGCTTAGGCCTTCTACCATCTGGCCTCAACCTACCTCTATGGACCAACATTTCCCATTAAGGTTCTGCAAGAAAATAGTGTCATAGCATTTTTGTGCATATTACTAAAAAGGAGGGTTTCTTCACAAATAAGCTAGTATAAAGAATATCTTTTTTTTTTTTTTTTAAACTAAAAGAATTTTCGGAACCATTAACATCTAATGTTTGGAAATCTCTGGGAGGCAGATATAGTATCCAATGCTTCCCAAAATAATTTCACCATAGAAACTTCTTTGTCCATGTTATCCTTGGGGCTAGAATTCTTGGGGAAATAAACTATGACTTACTGTTTCCCACAATTGTTCCTCTGATTTCTGGCTCTAGTCCTTGCACATTCTAGTGCCTCTGTCTAGGATGTGTTTCCCCCTCACAACCCCCAATATGTACCAGTATTTATCAATTATCTTTTTAATCAAGGCCAAGTTCAAATACCAATTCATTTTAAAAGCTCTCCTGGAGGTTCCTAGCTTGAAGTAACATCTCCCACAGAATGCTGATTCTACTTTTCTTTCAGTATCTACCACCTTTCGCTTTCCATTAAAGTTATTTTTTTTCAGTGTTTTATTTAATCCCTTTAATCCTTTTGAAAGCAGCATCTAGGCCTTATTCATCTTTTTATTCTTCTCAGCATCCAACAGTGGGTTTTAATTATTTCTTAAGTGAAAAATTCAAATGTAGCCTAATCTTTATACCTTCTTATAACTCCCTATGACCCCATCACAGACCACACTCCTTCAAAAATGCTCTTTGCTTTGAGAAAAATGAATAAAAGGAGTCAGCATTTCCAACATCTTTAAAATCACATAAGAACAAAATCCAACATTTTCAAAAGAAAAGGTTATAGTTTTATAATTTTACTGAACATTTTGTTGCTTTGCCTTGTCATTTGCAACTAAAAGGGCTTTATTGCTCTTTTTAGGGGAAGGAGGTAAAAGCAAAAGAAAAATGTCTGTTGCTGAATAAGATGCCTTATAAATCATTTTTTCTTTATTTACCTGAAATTAAATATATATTGTTCCTACTGCAAGTAAAAACTGTCAGGGAAATATTTTTTTTCTTTTTTTATAAACTGATATACTCTTAAGATTTTGGGAGCTTGACTTTTCCTGGTAATCATCAATTTCAACCTTTCCATAAGGGAATCCTCCACTCAGCCAACATTGCAGCTGGTGAGGCACAAGTTCTCCTCTCCTAACATAAAACACCAAAAATGTTCAGAGATTTTGATCTTTCCTTAATGTATTTCCCCATCATATGCTCTAACATGTCTTAATACTGAATAGATGCTGTTAAGGGTGTAAAGCTAGAATTGACTGTATAAATAATGCCAGCAATAATAACTAATTCTTAGTGCCATTTACTATGTGCCAGAGAGTACTTAAGTGCTTTACATGATTATCTTATTTAATTGTCAAAATGATTCTATGAGAAAAGTACTGTTATCCCCACAAATGAGAGCTATGGAGGTGTTACATAATTTATCCAAGTTCACATAGTTAATAACAATAGTTCCAGGATTTTAACCCAAACAGTCTGATTCCAGACCCCAAACTCTTAGCCATCATGCCCTTCTGTATTAAGGCATACAAGAAAGAAATGTCATGAAGTTATGTTCATGGTTGAAGAGTCACTTCTTTTAACAAGCACACTTATTCTTGCCATTACTGACAATCTGAAGATAAATCAAGATATTGGAAAGCAATAATATCTGGGCTCCTTCCCAGACAAGTATGTCCTCTAAGAAGAAGAGAGAGTATAAAATAGAGACATGATTTTGAAAATTTTGCAATGTAATTAATATATTTCTACATTAGTTAAATAGATTTAATTATTCTATTAATTATTTCTGTGTTATATAAAATAAAATAAGAAACCTTTGTCAATTCCTGGATTACTGCCATACCAGAATCATCAGTCCCTTCTCCTTAACTTCTACCTCTACCCACCCTCCCCACAGAACCAACCACCACCATCAACCAGCAAGACAATATAAAACAGAAGTTTTGGCACTGCTCTGTTCATACACAATGAAATAAGAAATTATATTACAACCTATCCACACTGTAGACTAACACATCCTCTTCCTAAGGATTCAATGGATTTACTTGTTCAGGGAAAAAACTGAATCTTTTCTTCAACTGAAGAATTAGCTTTTGGAATTGTACCACTCAGCAATTAGCTCCTAGACTAGGAGAGAAGCAACAGTATGATATAAAGATCCACATCATTAGTAGACTACTAGAAGGTCAGAAGCTTACCATTATTGATACAAATGTTCAGTTTTTTAAGCAAATAAATATCAAGTGACAGGCACTATTCTAAGCATACGGAGGTCAACAAGACAGAAACGCCAGGAAGTATGCACTCCATAAGCATGGTAGGCAGACACAGCAATGAGATACACAGTGGGAGAAGAGATGCCTCCCTAAGGAGAAGCTGGAATGACTTCAAGTCACTAATCCTCTGTGTGTATCAATCTCTTCACCTATGAAAAAGGGACAGGAGCAGATGATCCCTAAGGTATACTCCAATCCAAAATACCTACAGTTCTATGGTCATTAGTCCTACCCTTTGATTTGCTTTTTCGAAAGTGAATAATTTTTTGCACAGTCCACTACTACACACCCACACCACCTCCCTGGTGACAGGGCTGACAAGAGCTGTGTCAAAAATAAGCCTCTGGGAGGCGGGGCCAAGATGGCGGACTAGGTGAACGCTACCGCGGATCCCTCTTGCAACAAAGACTCGGAAAAACAAGTAAATCGATCACATACATAACAATCTACGAACTCTGAACAACGAACACAGATTTAGAGATGGAGAACGAACAAATACGGGGAGACAGCGATTGTTTTCAGAGCCAGGAGCCAGCGTACCAGGCAGGTGACCTTCTGAGCCCAATTTGGGGCAGAGCCCAGGGGGGCAGACGGCACAGACAAGGGGCCCAGACCTAGCCCCCGAACTCATCCCGGGAGGGAGCCCAGCCGGTTAGCGCAGGCGGCGTGGTGGCGCAGCCGGTGGGAGAATTCCTCTGGAGGCAGTGACTGGTCTTGGAGCGGGGAGAGCAGCGTCCCAGCCGGGAAGCCATCCCGCCGGGATTTTGGCAGGGAGCAGGCGTGGCGTGAGCACGGGGACCAGCTACATTCCCTTGAATTGACCCCGGGGGGGGGGCCAGCTGTTCGTGCGGGTGGCACCCACCCAGTTCGCGTGAGCGGCGCGGCGCGCCGGAGAGAGAAGTCCCCGGGAGGCAGTGACAAGTCTTGGAGCGGGGAGAGCAGCGTCCCAACCAGGGAGCTGTCCCACCGGGATTTTGGCGGGAGCGGGCGGGGCGTGAGCACGGGGATCAGCTACATTCCCCTGAATTGACCCCAGGGCGGTCCCAACCGGTTCGCGCAGGCCCAGCCGGTTCACGCGGGCGGCATGGCGGAGCAGCCGGTGGAAGAAGTCCCCGGGACACAGTGGCTGGTCTTGGAGCGGGGAGAGCGGCGTCCCAGCCGGGATGCGCAGTCGCAGCTCAGGCGGGGGGAGCTGCTCCGCTCTCCTGAGCTGACCCCGGGGGGGGGGAGCCCACCCGGTTCGCGGGAGCGGCGCACGACGTGGCTGGCGGGACGGGGAGTCCCCGGGAGGCAGCGACTGATTTTCGAGTCGGGACTGCACCGTCCAAGTAGGGGAGCCTTAACCTTGGGGGTGGGGCTGACAGCAGAGGATCTGACCGTGACGCCAGCGGGCCAGAGCCCCCAGGGGGAAATCTCCACACAGCCAGTACACATAGGTGACGAGCCCCATGGAAATTTCAGATATAAGAGTCATTCCAAGTAAGACAAACAACGCTGGCTATATTCTGAGGTGCTACACTCCTAGCTCTCTGATTCCTCCCCCACCAACCCCAGGCGGCTCCATTAACATCCGAATAGCATGAGCCAGAGGGAGAACTCTAATAGGGATCTGACTGCATTTCTTTTTAGCAGATTTTCTGGAAAAACTAGTTTCCCAGTGATGGCTCGGAGACAGCAGTCCATATCAAACCACATAAAGAAGCAGACCATGACAGCTTCTCCAACCCCCCAAACAAAAGAATCAAAATCTTTCCCAAATGAAGATACAATCCTGGAATTATCAGATACAGAATATAAAAAACTAATTTACAGGATGCTTAAAGACACGACAAATGAAATTAGGCTAACTGCAGAAAAAGTCAAGGAACACACTGATAAAACTGTTGAAGAACTCAAAAAGATTATTCAAGAACATAGTGGAAAAATTAATAAGTTGCAAGAATCCATAGAGAGACAGCATGTAGAAATCCAAAAGATTAACAATAAAATAACAGAATTAGACAATGCAATAGGAAGTCAGAGAAGCAGACTCGAGCAATTAGAATGTAGACTGGGACATCTGGAGGACCAGGGAATCAATACCAACATAGCTGAAAAAAAATCAGATAAAAGAATTAAAAAAAATGAAGAAACCCTAAGAATCATGTGGGACTCTATCAAGAAGGATAACCTGCGGGTGATTGGAGTCCCAGAACAGGGAGGGGGGACAGAAAACACAGAGAAAATAGTTGAAGAACTCCTGACACAAAACTTCCCTGACATCATGAAAGACGAAAGGATATCTATCCAAGACGCTCATCAAACCCCATTTAAGATTGATCCAAAAAGAAAAACACCAAGACATATTATCATCAAACTCACCAAAACCAAAGATAAACAGAAAATTTTAAAAGCAGCCAGGGAGAAAAGAAAGGTTTCCTTCAAGGGAGAATCAATAAGAATAAGTTCAGACTACTCAGCAGAAACCATGCAGGCAAGAAGGGAATGGGACGACATATACAGAACACTGAAGGAGAAAAACTGCCAGCCAAGGATCATATATCCAGCAAAACTCTCTCTGAAATATGAAGGTGAAATTAAGATATTTACAGACAAACACAAGTTTAGAGAATTTGCAAAAACCAAACCAAAGCTACAAGAAATACTAAAGGATATTGTTTGGTCAGAGAACCAATAATATCAGATATCAGCACAACACAAGGTCACAAAACAGAACGTCCTGATATCAACTCAAATAGGGAAATCACAAAAACAAACAAATTAACATTAATTAAAAAAAAAATACACATAACAGGGAATCATGGAAGTCAATAGGTAAAAGATCACAATAATCAAAAAGAGGGACTAAATACAGGAGGCATTGAACTGCCATATGGAGAGTGATACAAGGCGATATAGAACGATACAAGTTAGGTTTTTACTTAGAAAAATAGGGGTAAATAATAAGGTAACCACAGAAAGGTATAACAACTCTATAACTCAAGATAAAAGCCAAGAAAAACGTTTAACGACTCAACTAACATAAAGTCAAACACTATGAAAATGAGGATCTCACAATTTACTAAGAAAAACGCCTCAGCACAAAAAAGTATGCAGAAAAATGAAATTGTCAACAACACACATAAAAAGGCATCAAAATGACAGCACTAAAAACTTATTTATCTATAATTACCCTGAATGTAAATGGACTAAATGCACCAATAAAGAGACAGAGAGTCACAGACTGGATAAAGAAACACGATCCATCTATATGCTGCCTACAAGAGACACACCTTAGACTTAGAAACACAAACAAACTAAAACTCAAAGGATGGAAAAAAGTATATCAAGCAAACAATAAGCAAAAAAGAAGAGGAGTAGCAATATTAATTTCTGACAAAAGACTTTAGACTTAAATCCACCACAAAGGATAAAGAGGGACACTATATCGTGATAAAAGGGACAATTGATCAGGAAGACGTAACCATATTAAATATTTATGCACCCAATGACAGGGCTGCAAGATACATAAGTCAAATTTTAACAGAATTGAAAAGTGAGATAGACACCTCCACATTTATAGTAGGAGACTTCAACACACCACTTTCGGAGAAGGGCAGGACATCCAGTAAGAAGCTCAATAGAGACAAGGAAGACCTACTCACAACAATCAACCAACTTGACCTCATTGACTTCTACAGAACTCTCCACCCAACTGCTGCAAAATATACTTTTTTTTCTAGTGCACATGGAACATTCTCTAGAATAGACCACATATTAGGTCATAAAACAAACCTTTGCAGAGTCCAAAACATCGAAATATTACAAAGCATCTTCTCAGACCACAAGGCAATAAAACTAGAGATCAGTAACAGAAAAACTAGGGAAAAGAAATCAAATACTTGGAAAATGAACAATACCCTCCTCAAAAAAGACTGGGTTATAGAAGACATCAAGGAGGGAATAAGGAAATTCTTAGAAAGCAACGAGAATGAAAATACTTCCTATCAAAACCTCTGGGACACAGCAAAAGCAGTGCTCAGAGGCCAATTTATATCGATAAATGCACACATACAAAAAGAAGAAAGAGCCAAAATCAGAGAACTGTCCCTACAACTTCAACAAATAGAAAGTGAGCAACAAAAGAACCCATCAGGCACCAGAAGAAAACAAATAATAAAAATTAGAGCTGAACTAAAGAATTAGAGAACAGAAAAACAATTGAAAGAATTAACAAAGCGAAAAGCTGGTTCTTTGAAAAAATTAACAAAATTGATAAACCATTCGCTAGACTGACTAAAGAAAAACAGGAAAGGAAACAAATAACCCGAATAAGAAACAAGAAGGACCACATCACAACAGAGCCAAATGAAATTAAAAGAATCATTTCAGATTACTACGAAAAATTGTACTCTAACAAATTTGAAAACCTACAAGAAATGGATAAATTCTTGGAAAAACACTACCTACCTAAACTAACACATTCAGAAGTAGAACAACTAAATAGACCCATAATAAAAAAAAGAGATTGAAACGGTAATCAAAAAACTTCCAACAAAAAAAAGCCCTGGCAGGGACGGCTTTACTGCAGAGTTCTACCAAACCTTCAGAGAAGACTTAACACCACTACTACTAAGGGTATTTCAAAGCATGGAAAAAGACAGAATACTACCCAACTCATTCTATGAAGCTACCATCTCCCTGATACCAAAACCAGGTAAAGACATTACAAAAAAAGAAAATTATAGACCTATATCCCTCATGAACATTGATGCAAAAATCCTCAACAAAATTCTAGCCAATAGAATCCAACAACACATCAAAAAAATAATTCACCCTGATCAAGTGGGATATATACCAGGTATGCAAGGCTGGTTTAATATCAGAAAAACCATTAATATAATCCATCACATAAATAAAACAAAAGATAAAAACCACATGATCTTATCAATAGATGCAGAAAAGGCATTTGACAAAGTTCAACACCCATTTATGATAAAAACTCTTACCAAAATAGGAATTGAAGGAAAATTCCTCAACATAATAAAGGGCATCTATGCAAAGCCAACAGCCAATATCACTCTAAATGGAAAGAACCTGAAAGCATTTCCCTTGAGGACGGGAACGAGACAAGGATGCCCTTTATCACCGCTCTTATTCAACATGTACTTGAAGTCCTAGCCAGGGCAATTAGGCTAGAGAAAGAAATAAAGGGTATCCGGATTGGCAAGGAGGAAGTAAAGCTATCACTATCTGCAGATGACATGATCGTATACACGGAAAACCCTAAGGAATCCTCCAGAAAACTACTGAAACTAATAGAAGAGTTTGGCAGAGTCTCAGGTTATAAAATAAACATACAAAAATCACTTGGATTCCTCTACATCAACAAAAAGAACACCGAAGAGGAAATAACCAAATCAATACCATTCACAG
Organism: Loxodonta africana; assembly: GCF_030014295.1. Taxonomy (NCBI): domain Eukaryota; kingdom Metazoa; phylum Chordata; class Mammalia; order Proboscidea; family Elephantidae; genus Loxodonta; species Loxodonta africana. The sequence continues at coordinate 194,922,118 of NC_087342.1, forward strand.
TAGCCCCCAAGAAGATAAAATACTTAGGAATAAATCTTACCAAGGATGTAAAAGACCTATACAAAGAAAACTACAAAGCTCTACTACAAGAAATTCAAAAGGACATACTTAAGTGGAAAAACATACCCTGCTCATGGATAGGAAGACTTAACATAGTAAAAATGTCTATTCTACCAAAAGCCATCTATACATATAACGCACTTCCGATCCAAATTCCAATGTCATATTTTAAGGGGATAGACAAACAAATCATCAATTTCATATGGAAGGGAAAGGACCCCCGGATAAGCAAAGCATTACTGAAAAAGAAGAAAGTGGGAGGCCTCACTCTACCTGACTTCAGAACCTATTATACAGCTACAGTAGTCAAAACAGCCTGGTACTGGTACAACAACAGGCACATAGACCAATGGAACAGAATTGAGAACCCAGATATAAATCCATCCATGTATGAGCAGCTGATATTTGACAAAGGACCAGTGTCAGTTAATTGGGGAAAAGATAGTCTTTTTAACAAATGGTGCTGGCATAACTGTATATCCATTTGCAAAAAAATGAAACAGGACCCATACCTCACACCATGCACAAAAACTAACTCCAAGTGGATCAAAGACCTAAACATAAAGACTAAAACGATAAAGATCATGGAAGAAAAAATAGGGACAACCCTAGGAGCCCTAATACAGGGCACAAACAGAATACAAAACATTACCAAAAATGATGAAGAGAAACCCGATAACTGGGAGCTCCTAAAAATCAAACACCTATGCTCATCTAAAGACTTCACCAAAAGAGTAAAAAGACCACCTACAGACTGGGAAAGAATTTTCAGCTATGACATCTCCGACCAGCGCCTGATCTCTAAAATCTACATGATTCTGTCAAAACTCAACCACAAAAAGACAAACAACCCAATCAAGAAGTGGGCAAAGGATATGAACACACATTTCACTAAAGAAGATATTCAGGCAGCCAACAGATACATGAGAAAATGCTCTCGATCATTAGCCATTAGAGAAATGCAAATTAAAACTACGATGAGATTCCATCTCACTCCAACTAGACTGGTATTAATCCAAAAAACACAAAATAATAAATGTTGGAGAGGTTGCGAAGAGATTGGAACTCTCATACACTGCTGGTGGGAATGTAAAATGGTACAACCACTTTGGAAATCCATCTGGCGTTATCTTCAACAGTTAGAAATAGAACTACCATACAACCCAGAAATCCCACTCCTCGGAATATACCCTAGAGAAATAAGAGCCTTCACACAAACAGATATATGCACACTCATGTTTATTGCAGCTCTGTTTACAATAGCAAAAAGCTGGAAGCAACCAAGGTGTCCGTCAATGGATGAATGGGTAAATAGATTGTGGTATATTCACACAATGGGATACTACGCATCGATAAAGAACAGTGACGAATCTCTGAAACATTTCATAACATGGAGGAATCTGGAAGGCATTATGCTGAGCGAAATGAGTCAGAGGCAAAAGGACAAATATTGTATAAGACCACTATTATAAGATCTTGAGAAATAGAAAAAATGGAGAAGAACACATACTTTTGTGGTTACGAAGGGGGGAGGGAGGGAGGGAGGGAGAGGGTTTTTTATTGATCAATCAGTAGATAAGAACTGCTTTGGGTGAAGGGAAAGACAACACTCAGTACAAGGAAGGTCAGCCCAATTGGACTGGACTAAAAGCAAAGAGGTTTCTGGGATAAAATGAATGCTTCAAAGGTCAGTGGAGCAGGGGCGGGGGTCTGGGGAACATGGTTTGAGGGGACTTCTAAGTCAATTGGCAAAATAATTCTATTATGAAAACATTCTGCATCCCACTTTGAAATGTGGCGTCTGGGGTCCTAAATGCTAACAAGCGGCCATCTAAGATACATCAATTGGTCTCAACCCACCTGGAGCAAAGGAAAATGAAGAACACCAAGGTCACATGACAACTAAGAACCCAAGAGACAGAAACAGCCACATGAACCAGAGACCTACATCATCCTGAGACCAGAGGAACTAGTTGGTGCCCGGCCACCATCGATGACTGCCCTGTCAGGGAGCAGAACAGAGAACTCCTGAGGGAGCAGGAGATCAGTGGGATGCAGACCCCAAATTCTCATAAAAAGACCATACTTAATGGTCTGACTGAGACTAGAGGAATCCCGGCGGCAATGCTCCCCAGACCTTCTGTTGGCACAGGACAGGAACCATCCCCGAAGACAACTCAGCAGACATGAAAGGGACTGGTCAGCGGGGGGGAGAGAGATGCTGATGAAGAGTGAGCTAATTAAATCAGGTGGACACTGGAGAGTGTGTTGGCAACTCTTGTCTGGAGGGGGGTTGGGAAGATAGAGAGAGAGGGAAGATGGCAAAATTGGTACGAAACGAGAGACTGAAAGGGCTGACTCAATGGGGGAGAGCAAGTGGGAGAAGGGAGTAAGATGTATGTCAACTTACATGTGACAGACTGATTGGATTTGTAAATGCTCACTTGAAGCTTAATGAAAGTTAATTAAAAAAATAATAATAAAAATAAAATAAATAAGCCTCTGGTACTCATCAATTTCAGCCTTTCCATAGATCCAGGAAGAAAATAAAACTACGCTCCACTCAATGAAAAACCCATCTTCAAACTTACTATTTACTTGCTGCAAACTTACTACTACTATAACACTGCACCGACTACAACACAAAACTACAAACTTAATACTTACTACAAACTTACTACTACTGCTACTTCAAATGTACTACTACATTGTTCGAGAAATCCATTTAAAAAAAAAAAAAGCCTATTCTTACTCACGGTAACCCTATATGTGTCAGGGCAGAAAGATCTGTCCTCCATTGGGTGTTGAATGGTTATAATCTTTCAGAAGTAGATCATTAGGTCTTTCTTGCAAGGCGCCTGCCTTTGGGTAGATTTGAACCACCAACCTTTTGGTTAGTAGCTAAACACTTAACCATTTGTGCCACCCAGGGACTTTTACCAAGCTAATTACCTGTATCAAAATCTCCTTGGATTCTTGATAAAAATTAAAATTCATGTTCCCCAATTCTGTCCTACCAATTAAAAAATAATCTGGAAATACGGCTCCAAAATCTGTATTTTTAACAGCAAGGACAAGGCAATGATGAAACAAAGGTAACATAACGTGCCATTTCCAAAGTGATAGTAAAAGTTTAACAACTGAAAACATCCCCATCCTACTGATCTATAAAATACATCCCCTTATAATGCATTAAGCGTACAGGGGTTGGGGTGGTGTTTGAAAGAAAGGAGCATCCCTATTTAAAAAAAAAAATACATCCTAGAAGCCATTCTAGAAATTTGCCTTAGTGATTCAGAATGTAAACTCACTCTGCTCACTGAGGTGTGGATTATTAATTAGATTTCTTCTGCCTTAAGAGACTTACAATAATAAAGAGCAAATAAAACTGAGAACATCCACCATAACGAGATATGTTTGCATAATCTTCAGGGCTATTTAAAGTTTATTTTAAATTACAAGCGGCTGTTTTAATTTTTTAATTCACTTCTTAGGTATGACCTTTTATTTATTAAAGAAAGATCAGAATTCAAACTTTGGTAGTTTGTAAGAGATTTTACATGTAATTGTGATGATGAAAAGGTTACATGTAGGAATACAAGAATCACCTTGATGAATGGGTGAAAAATTGGGTATATTTTTATAATTTAAAATAAAGAAACTTAGATTTGAAAACAATATGACTCTACCATCCCAGCTTGACAATGATCTAAGAAAGAAAATGAGCTGGAAAAATTGCAACTCCATAGAAATTTAAACTCATGGAAGCCGATTAGTACAACTTTGACAGGAAAAAACTAAACTATAAGAAGTCTTAGTTCTGTACCTGTTAGCTTCTTAATTTTCCCATCTATAAAATATAAGTAGTATCTTCTTTTAATCAATACATGTTAGTTCTCTTACCAAGTCATCCTCTTCCTTTTTTTTTTTTTTTAACTGTGATAAATATGTAGGTAACAAAACATTGGTCATTTCAACAATCTTTACATGTACAGTTCAGTGACATTAAATATGTTCATCGTGCTGCTCAACTACCACCACCACCATTAATCACCCCTAAATTCTTCCAGAATTTAACAGAAGCTTAGTGTCCCCTAAGCATATCGTACCTTTCAAGTTGCCCTCTTTTGAACCTTGTTCAATTTTATGTGATTCAGCATACCTTTATTGCATGTCTATTACATGCCAGAGCCCTGGTGGTGCAGTGCTGAAGAGCTCTGCTGCTAATCAAAAGATCAACAGTTCAAATCCATGAGCTGCTCCTTGGAAACCCTGTGAGGCAGTTCTACGCTGTGAGTCAGAATCAACTCAATGGCAATGGGTTTGGTTTTGATTTTTTTATTATATGCCAGGGAGTATATTAAGAGCTTGTGATACAATGATGACTAAAAAGTGATACATGCCTGTCTTAGTCATCTAGTGCTACTATAACAGAAATACCACAAGTCGATGGCTTTAATAAAGAGAAATTTATTTTCTTACAATCTAGTAGGCTAGAAGTCCAAATCCAGGGCATCAGCTCCAGGGGAAGGCTTTCTCTCTCTGTCAGCTCTGGAGAAAGGTCATTCTCATCAATCTTCCCCTGGGCTAGGAGCTTCTCCACACAGAGACTCCGGTTCCAGAGGACACACTCTACTCCCAGGACTACTTTCTTGGTGGTATGAGGTCCCCCACTCTCTGCTTGCTTCCTTTTCCTTTCATCTTTTGTAAGATAAAAGGTGGTACAGACTACACCCCAGGAAAACTCCCATTACATTGGATCAGGGATGTGGCCTTAGTAAGGGTGTTATAATCCCACCCTAATCCTCTTTACCATAAAATTACAATCACAAAATGGAGCACAACCACACAATACTGGGGATCATGGCCCAGCCAAACTGATACACACATTTTTGAGGGGACACAATTTAATCCATGGCAATGCCTATAAGGATAGTAGAAAAGATTAAAAAAAAAAAAAGAAAAGATAGGATACAATAAACTAATGCAGCATGGCACACACTACCACAGAATTATAAAAACAAACATAAAAAATTTAATTCTGCTAAAAACAACAACAAAGAAGGAAAGTCACGAACAGGTGACTTCTAAACTTGACCTTGAAAAATAAGTGGGAATTTTTCATGGTAAAAAAACAAGAAAGGGCACATCAGGGGAAAAAAAAAAAAGTTAATTTAGTAAATATTGACTAAAAAGCCTAATGTGTACCTCCTGACTGGCATGGAGCATGCCTACACAAAGGCTCAGAGATGTGACTATACATGGTGCCTTCTAGAAATAGCAAACAGATACTGTGTACTCTCTTCCCAATGCCTATCTCACATTTTCACATAAAAATAAATATTTAAACCTTTATTAATCAACATGTTGATTTTTAAAATATTCATTACTATCATGCAAATATGCAGGCCTTGTATTGTGCTGATAATGTTCTCCAGAAATGCTCTTTATAAATTTTAAATAAATACATGGTCTTTCAACACAAGCCCTGTGATATTTAAAACATTTTGAAGAAAAAAAAATGTCCTTGTTGAGCTAAGTAGTCTGAAAAATGTTTTCTTTAATAAAAAACTTAGACATCAGATTTCAATCTCTCCAGTGCAATTAGTGGTTATAGCTGACAGTGTTCTAGTGAAAAAAAATTTTTAACATGTTTTACATTTTATCAGGTGCCACTGACAATGTCAAGAGCATATCAACTAAAATGAATTATCATTTCAGTTAGGACAAAGTTCATGATGCACTTGAAATGCTCAATATGTTCACAACAAACCATCAAATAATCTAGCATTCCACTGGACCTAATTGCTTTTTTAATGGGCAACTGTTTCCTGTAAAAACTCATTTATGTGCTTATACCAACTTAAATATTAACACAAGATCAGTTTTGAAATTACCAAACAAAAAAACCCATTGCCTTCGAGTCAATTCCAAGCCCTAGTGATCCTGTAGGGCAGAGTAGAACTGCCCTGTAGGGTTTCCAAAGACTGGCTGGTGGATCCAAACTTCTGGTTAGCAGTCCTATCACTTAACCACTGTGTCACCAGGGCTTCTTTGAAATTACGGATACAATGATTCCATGTAAAGCCAGGAGAAAAATTCAAATGAGTAAGACTTGACCTAGGAATGGGGTGGGGCTAACATTGTACACTGACATTTTATTGAATATTTACAGTTGCTCACTCCCAACCAACACTTAGAAATACTGAGAAGATGTTATATATTTCAAAACTCCTGGTACGAAAAAGATGAGGGAAGAAGGGAGGGAGGGAAGAAGGGAAGGAGGCAGGGAGGGAGAAAACAACTGCTTAAAACATAGTTCCTTACAATTTTCTAACACAATTTGTTAGGGTTGTCATATGTCACCTCAGGATTACCAGTTTTAGAGATATTTTTTCAAAGGATTTTGTTTTTAAAAGCTCAAAACAAAAATTCAAAAATACCACTAAAAAATAAACACAGCTCCGCACTTACGAAGTAAGTAAAATTGTGATAACTTTTTATTGTATGAATACCCAGCTATATTTTAAACAGGATTCAGTTTATTTTTGTTTCTGTTTTTTTTTTTTAAAAAAAAACTGATATAAACTAAACCTTTTAGAAATTACTACTGCAATATATAAAATCAAATTTACAAATGAAATAACGTAACTGACAGCAGTTCTTAAAGTGCTGTACAGATGCAAGTTAATATTGCAGAGCTTTTTCCATTTGTAGTTATATAGTGATGGGTCTTGACAATTTAACATGCTTTATATAAAATTGCAGAACCACTTAGAGCCATTACAAACCATTTAAGATCATCAGCTCTGATATGAATGATACAAAAATATGCTCATATCCCACAATGAACAGTTTCAGGTAGGTTACTAATTCAGGATTTTCAAAGTCTAATATTCTCACAAAGGGCTGAGTTGAGTCTCTTGACCACAGACATGAAGTATGAGACCAGTCTAAAACGAATGTTGTAGAGCACATAGGAGTAGTGTTCATGAATAAACACACACATAAACACAGATGAATATAGTTTATTCAATGTTACTCTTATATTCGTATTATGAACTGTTATTTAGTATTTATCATTTTACTTTAAACTTTCTTTCCTTAATCTAACTGTATTCTTTCATCAGTTTTCTGATTTTGCAACTTCTATTTCATCTAACCTGATTTTAATATTATTTTAAATTTTTATCCTTTATTCTTTAATCATTTCATTTTCATGCCATTTTTTAGACACTTACATAACTCTTACCTACTAGGAAGGCACTTCAGCATAGCAGGGAGAGTCAAAGGATCACAACCTGTAAGTCCTAACAGAGAAGACAGACTTCTTTATTTTGACTAGTTTTATACAGAAACACCTACATCCCAAGTAAGAGATTTCCCAGACTAATCTTTGATGAACTATTTGATCCTCACCATCATTATACAGTAGTGGTTAACAGATACATTTTTTATCCATTTAGACAACAGTCTAGGAACTAAAAGGACGGAATTACTCCTGCAAGAGAAAAACAAACTAGCTCCTAAAACTGCCCAAGAGAAATGAAGCAATTCACCACTATTCTGAGAAGGCAGGTGGACTTACTAAAAACCATAGTCTCTAAGCACAATTACATGATCGTGGCTTTTTCTCCAGGGCAGACCAGGGATGGAAAGACAAGAAGGCATATAGGGCATTCCTAAATGAAGTATTTTTACTCACTTTCAAAACCGCTGATATTAGAGCAAAATTAAGATACTTCTGAGCCTCCCCTTCAACCTTTTTTTGGAAATGTACAATACAGAGGGCAGCAGAGCATAATGGTCGTAAGTAAGGGAAGATCTCATTCTACCACATAATAGCTATTTAACCTTGAGCAAAGTGCTTAACCTCCTGAAATTTAAATTTCTTGGAATCACTAAATGAGACAGGCACATGGAGCATGTTTGGCACTGTCAGAACTCAACAAATGTAACTAGTTTAAAAAACACTAAAAATCATATCTAAAGTATTGGAATTTCTCTTATGTTGACCCATTTTAAAATAAACTTGAATAAATATAATCATTGCAAGAAAGAAATTTAAATATTCCTCATGTGTGAGCCTCCCCAGTTCCTTGTCTTTATCATAAAAATGAAGAAAATGCCTATTTTGAGATTCTGTCCAAAAGGTCTACGACTGTTTAAAACAATTTAAAAGCTTAAAACTTCCAGAAACTTGTTTTTCAATGGGCATCCTGACAGGTTCTAATCTAATGAGACCTACCAATTTGTAATTAAATAACGTCTCCTAAACAAAAGTTGATCTTTTGAGGATAAAATAGTTTGACTTGAAGTACACTGTACATCTATTATTAATAGTGTAGTTTTTTTTTTTTTAAGTTGTATTCTTGCTACTGAAGTGATCTCAACATAACTAGCCAATGGTTTATGCTTGAACTTGCTACAGCTCCTGAGGAAAAACCAAGAGTTGCACAGTACAGTCTGGGTCAATTGATGAAAGTAGAAGAAAATGATAGTTTTCTATCTTCGTGGCGAGTGATTTTAAAGCAGTTCCTTATCTATTACTTAAAAGGGAAATTCTGGCCCAAACAACCATTAGAGAGTACTCTTATGAGCCAACTGACAGAGTCAATGAATAAAGGTCAACAGAGCAATCATGACTGTGAAGTAAATTCCTGTGTATTATAATAGCTTGCCCACTGTGTAAAGCTGGACAAAAATTTACAGAAGCGCCACTACCCAGAAATTATAATGAGAGCAAGCTGTCATGTACTTTCTAGTCATCAAAAATGTCCTAACAAAAATTAAGCATCTTGGCAAATGATTGGATGTAGCTTAAGAAGAGAAGCCAACTAATTGGCTGGGCAATTTTTTCAGTCAACTGGCCAAAATGAAAACCATTTTTTCAAAAAAGGAAAGAATTACACTTCTTTGAAGTTCTTAAGCAAACACAACTAAAGTAGCAAAGAATATGAAAAAATATTTAACACAAAAAAATAGACAAATTTCAGATGATAATTTGTAAACTGTCCTTAGGGGTCTCAACCAACACTTTCCCAAAATGTTGTAACAGGATTAGCTCACTAGGAGAGACACAAAAGTCTGATAAAACCAGAAAACCAGTTGCCATTAAGTCAATTCTGACACTTTGACTTCTCACAAGTGAGGGAATAAATAAAAGCCTGGCATCCCACTTCGGAATGGATTCCCTGGCTCTTCACTCTACCTGCTCTTCCGCACACACTAACACACTAAACCACACATAATTCTACTACAAGTTTCTTCTTTGCAATGGCAATTGCCAGCAGGGATTTCCTCTAAGAATGTGCTTTATCACTGCCGGGGCAAACAGAGTTTGAATTAAGGAAGCGGCTGGCTACTGTCCACAGGCAAGGAACGAGAGAGGAGAGAGGCAGTCAGAATTCATCTCTCCACTTCTGTCCAGCTAACTGCCTCTTGCTCTCTTCATCAACCTTCACCTTACGCCCTTTGATACTGGAATCAAATCAAAGAGCTGTTGCCCACCTCATACACATCATATCATCAGCTTACAAGGAGACATGAACAGTGCACTAGGGCTACCCAGGTGCCAAGTTAGGCTTAAGAAAGCCTAAAACAATGGTGTTAAGGCTCCAGTACTGGAACCTGAACACACTACCAGCCATAAGTACCACCACTTAAGCATTTACTGATCAGTTGCTTCTGAACTAAGAACCAAGGAATAGATAACATTTACAAAGCTTCTACTGTGGGCCAAGTACGTGACAGACACCTACAATCCCTGCAACAACTCTGGGAGGTAGCCTTTGCTGTCGCATGTAGCAGATGGGGAAACTGAAGCTTAGAGAAATTTAACTTAAATCTGACCATATAATTATTAAATGATGTAATGTATACTCCAGTAAGAACTCCAAACCTTATGTTCTTTCCTTTATACAATGCAATGCAATATTTTTAGTACCAGAGACTTACTGAAATGTGCCTACAAAGAACTTCGCAGCAATAAAAGAGAATAATATGGGAAAAATATTTAGGAGATTGATTCCAATAAATGTTGATAAATTTCTTTATTAAATGAAAATTGAATATTTAGGAGAGAAATGTAGAATGATTATATATCTTTCCCTTTCACTCCTATTTCACAATATTTAAAATGAAATTATTAAGGGTGGAGGAAAATTTATAAATGAACAAGCTAGATAACATTTTTATCTATAACATTATAAATTCAATGAAAGTAGAAACTCTTTGAAGTTTCACTAATGAATCCCCAAAGCCAGGCATACAGTCAGGCCCACAGCAAGTAGTCAACATATATTTTTGAGTAAAAGAACTAATTAACAGAAAATAGAAACTGTTCATACTGACATAATTTGAAACAATCAGCCTTAGAACATATGACTAATTCAATCAGGAAGAGTTACAGGTTTAAAATGACAGAATCTCCTTTAAAAATGCTCTATTCAGAGCGGCCATCTAAGATACAACTACTGGTCTCTACTCATTTGGAGCAGATGAGAAAGAAAGGAATCAAAGATTCAAAGAAGAAACTAGTAAACAGGACTAATCATCTACTTGCAGCAAGCCTCATCTATCCTGAGCCCAGAAGAACTAGATGGTGCTACGTACGCTACCACTACTGCCTATTCTGACTAGGGATACAATAGATGGTCCCAAACAGAATCAAAGAAAATTGTAGAACAAATCTCACATTCTTAGAAAAAAAGGCCAGACTTACTGGACTGGTTGAGACCAGAGTAATCCCCGAGACTATAGCTCTGAAATGCCCTTTAAATTTGGAACTGAAACTACTCACAAAGGTCACCTTTTAGCTAAATAACAGATTGATTCATAAAATAAACAATACCATCCATGAGTACTGTGCTTCTTTAAAATATACATAAAGATGAGAAGTCTGTGGGGGTGGGGGGGTGGGGGGGTGGCTAGTTAATGGAAATGGAAAAACCAGAACGAAAATTATGAGAATGTAGAAAATGTAACCAATGTCACTGAACAATATATACAGAAATTATTAAATGGGAATCTAAGTTGTTGTATAAACTTTCACAAAAAATATATGTTTTTTAAATGCTATATTCATGATTTCTGCTATGATTTCCAGGTTCTTTAAAATCTATGCATTAGGGTACAGCTAAAATACCAAGTGAGCAGGCCAAAAGCCAATAATTACAGTGAGTGACAGAGTCTATAACTTTGCAAATGATTACACGCTACCCCTAATTAGTCATCTTTGAAAATTAGTTTATTGAAAGTGAAAACACAGTTGCAAACACAGAGATTTCTACACATTTGTAAGGTTCCCAGAGTAAATCATTAAATCTGGCTGGTACTATACCTCAACTACATGCTAATTAAAGCATTTCTTTAAATTCTGATTCTGATTTAAATTTTCATTTATTCAAGAAATAGGAGAATGGATAAGGAAAAAGAGTGTTCTCATTCTATCTTTTGCTTTTTTTGGATTATTTCACCCTAGGCAAAATTTCAGTGTAGGTTAAATTAGTATTTGGCATCCTTTCACTTCCATTTCCCTGCAAAGCTTCTACTACCTAATTTTCATAACCCTCAAGGGCTCCAAACTGTCCCCACTGCAGTATATCAATGCTATGGTGGGCCCATGCTCCACCTGAGGTTTGCATGCTATGCAATTGCTGCCTTCCTCCTTCCTTCCCAGTTAAAACATTTTCCCCCCTCAGGGCAACTGATTTCAGGAGGAAACAATGCAATTAATTTAGTGCACCCTAAAGTATGAATTTTTTAATTTAATTTTTAATAGATAATACTTCTGCATATTCTGAAAATAAAAAATATTAAAAGAAATATAGTGAAAATGTTCCTTTCCACAAGTAGCTGCTGCCATTAGTTTCTTTTGGAAAATTTCTTTATGTATAAAGGCAAGTAGGAATATACCTTCATATTTTCTCCCTATTTAATGTGAAAGGTGGCAAACTATACACACTGTCCAGCATCTTTTTATTAATAAATTGACTTAAAGACCTTGCCATAAGTAAATAATTGCCTCATTCTTTCATTGCTTTTTAAACCGTTGGAGACTATTCCACTCTAGCAGCTGAGCTCTTAACTACTGTACCACCAGGGCTCCATGAATTTACTACCCAAAAAAACGAAACTCATTGCCGTCGAGTTGATTTCGACTCATAGCGACCCTATAGGACAAAGTAGAACTGCCTCATAGAGTTTCCAAGGAGCGCCTGGTGGATTTGAACTGCTGACCTTTTGGTTAGCACAGCAGTAGCACTTAACCACTATGCCACTGGGGTTTCCTGAATTTACTACAGCTGATTAAAACAGTCTCCCATTGATGGACAGTTACTTTTCCATTGTTTGCTATTTAAAAACAATGCTGCAATGAACATTTTATACATTGGTATTTTCAATAAATTCCCAGGGGAGACATTATTGGGTGTACCCATCTGTATTAGGTAATAAAACGACTCAGTGCCGTCGAGTCAATTCCGACTCATAGCGACCCTATAGGACAGAGTAGAACTGCCCATAGAGTTTCCAAGAAGTGCCTGGCGGATTCGAACTGTCGAGCCTTGGGTTAGCAGCCATAGCATACAACATTAAATTATCATCCATAGTGCTTTTTCCAATTTAAGCACTGAACAGCAATACATAAAAACACTTATTTTTCTGAGACCTTTTTTCAATAGAGAATGCAATCAAATTTCGGGATAGTTGCCAGTCTGACAGGTTAAAAACGACATTTCCCTATAATTTTAATTTAATTTTTTTGTTATATGGAAAGTTGAACATTTTTTCATATGTTTAAAAGTTTATATTTTCTTTTCTGTCAATAGTTTGTTCATATTTTCTCTAGATTCAAAGCTCCTAAAAGCATTAGATATTTTAAGAGGCTTAATCACCCAAATAGTCCTTATGTGATGCTATTTCAAGGAACATGAAAGTGTGAAGCAAAAACTTCAGTCAATGTGGGGAGAACGTATTGGGCAGAAGTAAACAACTAAGAGCTTGATCAACCGTGTCTAGGTTTTTTTGTAGTGCTCTTTTATGAATAAGGAAATTGAGGATTAGAAAGTCAAGCCAACTAACAAAGAGTATTTCGTTGCCTGCTAATGAGTACCACAGTTCAAACTCAAGGCTCTCTATCATAGGCCAGTTCTCTATCCTTTATGTAAAAGCCCTATGTCCTTACTTCAACTAGTCTCTCTTCTACATACTGAGCCTAGAAAAGGGTCAGCCTACACACACTTGGGAGTCAGGCAGATCTCTTCTCACATAAAGAAAAGCAAAATAACAAAGGTATAACAGTTCCAAAGAAAGGGTTAACAAGGCAGCTTCATTAAAACAGACTCTAAAACGCAATCACCAAATTAGTAGTTTAAGCAGACACATACAGGACGGTACAAAGAGATCAAGAGGCGGTTGTTCAAAAAGAACAAGGGGATACTGCATGGTTTAAAATCAGAAAAAGTGTGTGTCAGGGTTGTATTCTTACCATTCTTATTCAATCTGTATGCTGAGAAAATAATCCTAGAAACTGGACTACGTGAAGAAGAACTCAACACCAGGATTAAAGGAAGGCTCATTAACAATCTGCAATATGCAGATGACACAACCTTGCTTACTGAGAGCTTGAAGCACTTACTGATGAAGATCAAAGATTCTAACCTTCAGTAAGGATTACATCTTAACATAAAGAAAACAAAAACAATTGGAGTAATAAGCAACATAATGATAAATGGAAAAAATACTGAAGTTGTCAAGGATTTCATTTTGCTTGGATCCACAATCAACAACCATGAAAGCAGCAATCATGAAATCAAATGACATTTACAATGGACAAATCTGCTCCAAAAGACCTCTTTAAAGTGTTAAAAAGCAAAAACGTCACCTTGAGGACTAAGATGCACCTGACCCAAGCCATGGTATTTCCAATTGCCTCATATGCATGCAAAAGCAGAACAAACAAATCTGGCTAGGAAGAAATACAGCTAGAATGCTCATTAGAAACAAGGATGGTGAGACTTCACCTCAAGTACTTTGGACACACTATCAGGAGGGACTAGTCCCTGGAGAAGGATGTCATGCTTGATAAAGTAGAGGGTCAGTAAAAAAGAGGAAGACCTTCAACGAGATGAATTGGCACAGTGGCTACAACAATGGGCTCAAACACAGCAACGATTGTGAGGATGGTACAAAATTGGGCACTGTTTCGTTCTTTTATATACAGAGTCGATATGAGTTGGCATCAACTCGATGGCATCAAACAACAACCACATACAGAGTGGTTACACATGAAAGGGGTAGTAACTGTTTCAATTCACAAATACAGGAATAAGAAAAAGTTAGGAAAGCACAAACTGTGTAATCATCCTAAAGAGAAGCCATCAAGAAGGAAATTTAGAAACACAGTTCAGAAGATACCACCAATACTCATTAGCTACAGTAATCCCGACATTTAAATAAGCATAACCAATGCTTCAGAGACTTCTCTCCACCAGTCCCAGACCAATCAGGATGTCATCAAAAGTAGGGTTCAGCTACTGAATTAATATTTGAATAAGTATCAGAAAAGATAATCAAAGATAAAACTGGTGAGCACGTCCTCTAAGTATTTCATAATTCTCTTTATGAATAGAATAGAGATACAGATTTGTAAAAGTTTAAACTCCAGAAGTTAGTTCTGGAACTATAAGAAATGAAGCCAGTGGGCTTTTCTGACTGATACTCAGGCACTCAGTGAATCCTGTATACTGTCTGCTAAGATCCTTCAAGCTGTGGCCATAGTCACCTCACTCCTCTATATGCGCTGCCTCCTTTTGTAATATATAATCTTGTAGCTCCCTCTTCCTTTATTTTATCTCTGTCCATATTCCTTTCTTTTCATGCTGGTGAGACCAGAGTCTACTACAGATAAAGGGTGTAACTTTCTACCCACTTCAGATTGTTAAAAATCACCCAAATAAACTGTATTGCAAGTAAATTAACATTTACTTGCTATCAAATGCAGCTTCAAAACAATTTCCCTGCTATCCAGCCCAGAACTGCACTGTCATCCATAAGCCCCTTCTACGTGGAAAAGCTTAGCCACTAATACCCATAACATACATCTATTTGTTTCTAACCCAGGACACATGTACCACACCTATTATCTATCTCATTTCTCCTACACAGGGAGGAAATTCCAAAGAATAAGAGCATGTCTTCAAACACGACAAAAAATATCAAATTAAAATTGTGCAGAAGTCGTAACAGTCTCTACTATGCCAGGTCTCTCCCGTGCAGAACTGAGGACAGTCAGAGGCAAATAAATGGTTAAGGAAAAAACTCTAATTTATTCATTGATTGATTCTTACACTTTCAGG
The DNA here is from genome assembly GCF_030014295.1 of Loxodonta africana. Lineage (NCBI taxonomy): Eukaryota > Metazoa > Chordata > Mammalia > Proboscidea > Elephantidae > Loxodonta > Loxodonta africana. Next base: position 194,937,537 of record NC_087342.1, read on the forward strand.
GCTCTAATTAGTGTGTCCAGTACATTAATACACTATCAGTTAAGTAACGATCAGGAATCTTGATGACTAATTGGGAAGAAAAAATCAAGGTTTATTGTAAAAGGAATTCAGATTTAGATAGTGTTGGTGAGTAGCATACATATATGTACTTTGCACAGAACTCTAAAGCTAAGGACTTTAGAAATGGGTTACGATTTTAAAATAATTCGACAAATCAAGTTATAATAACATAGTTGTTGTTAGGTTCCATTGAGTCAGTTCCGACTCATAGCGACCCTATGTACACCAGAATGAAACACTGCACCATGCTAACAATCATCATTATGCTTAGCCCATTTTTGCAGCCACGGATCAGTCCATCTCCTTGAGGGTCTTCCTCTTCTGCAGTGAACCTATACTTCTCCAGGGGCTGATGTCCTTCTCCAGGGACTGATCCCTCCTGACAACATGTCCACAAAGTATGTAAGATGCAATCTCTCCATCCTTTCTTCTAAGGAGCATTCTGGATGTACTTCTTCCAAGACAGATTCGCTCATTCTTTTGGCAGTCTAAGGTATATTCAATATTCTTTGCCAACACCACAATTCAAAGGCGTCAATTCTTCTTTGGTCTTCCTTATTCATTGTCTAGCTTTCACATGCATATGATGCGATTGAAAATACCATGGCTTGGGTCAGGCACACCTTAGTCTTCAAGGTGACATCTTTGCTTTTTCGACACGTTAAAGAGGTCCCTTGCAGCAGATCAGTCCAATACAACGCATCTCTTGATTTCTTGACTGCCGTTTCCATGGTTGTTGATTGCGGATCCAAGTAAAAAAAAAAAAAAAAATCCTTGACAATTTCAATCTTTTCTCCGCTCATCATGATGTTGCTTATTGATGCAGTTATGAGGATTTTTGTTTTCTTTATGTTGAAGTGTAATCCATACTAAAGACTTGTAGTCTCTGATCTTCATCAATAAGTGCTTCAAGTTCTCTTCACTTTCAGCAAACAAGGTTGTGTCATCTGCATAACTCAGGCTGCTAATAAGTCTTCCTGCAATCCCGATGCCCCGTTCTTCTTCATATAGTCTAGCAACTTGAGATTATGTGTTCAGCATACAGATTGAATGCTGAAAGGATACATCACTGACATACATCTTTCCTGACTTTAAACCACCCAGTATTACCTTGTTCTGTCCAAACAACTGCCTCTTGATCTATGTACAGGTTCCTCATGAGCACAGTTAAGTGTTCTGGAATTCCCATTCTTTGAATTGGTAGCCAAAATTTGTTAAGATCCACACAGTTGAATGCCTTCCCACAGTCAATAAAATACAGGTAAACATCCTTCTGGTATTCTCTGATTTCATCCAGGATCTATCTGACATTAGCAATGATATCCCTAGTTCCACGTCCTCTTCTGAATCTGGCCTGAATTTCTGGCAGTTCCCTGTCCACATTCTGCTGCAGCCGCTTTTGACTGATCTTCAGCAAAATTTTCCTTGGGTGTGATATTAATGATACTGTTCCATAATTTCCACATTCAGTTGGATCACCTTTCTTGGGAATAGGCATAAAGACAGAGCTCTTCCAGTCAGTTGGCTAGGTTGCTGTCTTCCAACTTTCTCAGCACAGATGAGTGAGCACTTCCACCACTACATCCATTTGTTGAAACATCTCAATTGATATTCCGTCAATTCCTGAAACATTGTTTTTCACCAATGCCTTCAGTGCAGCTTGGACTCCTTCCTTCAGTATCATCAGTTCCTGATCATATGCCACCTCTTGAAATGGTTGAACGTCAACCAATTATTTTTGGTATAATGACTCTGTGTATTCCTTCCGTCTTCTTTTGAGGCTTCCTGCGTCATTTTTAATATTTTCCCCATACAGTCCTTGGCTATTGCATCTCAAGGCTTGAATATTTTCTTCAGTTCTTTCAGTTTGAGAAACACTGAGCTTGTTCTTCCCTTTTGGTTTTCTATCTCCAGCTCTTTGCACATCTTATTATAATACTTTGTCTTCTTGAACCACCCTTTGAAATCTTCTGTTCAGTTCTTCTGTTCATTTCTTCCTTTTGCTTTAGCTACTTGACTTTCAAAAGAAAGTTTCAGAGTCTCTTCTGAAGTCCACTTTGGTCTTTTTTTTCTTTCCTATCTTTTTAATAACCTCTTGTTTTCTTCATGTATGATGTCCTTGATGTCATTCCACACCTTGTCTGTTCTTTGCTCATTAGTGTTCAATGTGTCAAATCTATTATTGAGATGGTCTTTAAATCCTGGCGGGATGTACTCAAGGTCATACTTTGGCTCTTGTGGACTTGTTCTAATTTTCTTCAGTTTCAACTTGAACTTGCATATGAGCAATTGATGATCTGTTCTACAGTTGGTCCCTGGCCTTGTTTTGACTGATGATATTCAGCTTTTCCATCGTCTCTTTCCACAGATGTAGTTGATTTGATTCCTGGCAAGGTTCACATGTATAGTCGCCATTTATATTGGTGAAAAAAGGTATTTGCAATGAAGAAGTCATTGGTCTTGCAAAATTCTTTCATGCGATCTCCGGCATCATTTCTATCACCAAGGACATACTTTTCAACTACCGACCCTTCTTCTTGGTTTCCAACTTTCACCTTCTAATCACCAGTAATTATCAATGAAAACTGATTGGATGTTCAATCAATTCCAGATGGTTTCTGCATCTTTGGCCTTAGTGATTGGTGCATAAATTTGAATAACAGTCGCATTAGCTAGTCTTCTTTGTAGGCATATGGATATCATCCTATCAATTACAGCATTGTACTTCAGGATAGATATTGAAATGTTCTTTTTCACGATGAATACAACACCATTCCTCCTCAAGCTGTCATTCTCAGCATAGTAGACCATATGATTGTCTGATTCAAAATGGCCAATACCAGTCCATTTCAGCTCACTAATGCCTAGGATATCAATCTTTATGAATTCCATTTCATTTTTTATTATTTACAATTTTCCTAGATTCATACTTCCATTCAATCTATGTTCTGATTATTAATGGATGTTTGCAGCTGTTTCTTCTCATTTTGAGTGGTGCCACATCAGCAAACGAAGGTCCCGAAAGCTTGACTCCTTCCACGTCATTAAGGTTGCCTCTACTTTGAGGTGGCAGCTCTTCCCCAGTCATCTTTTGAGTGCCTTTCAACCTGAGTGGCTCATTTTCTGCAACTGTATCAGACAATGTTCTGCTGCTATTCATAAGGTTTTCACTGGCTAAATCTTTTCAGAAGTAGAGTGCCAGGTCCTTCTTCCTAGTCTGTCTTAGTCTGGAAGCTCAGCTGAAACCTGTCCTCCCTGGGTGACCCTGCTGATATTTGAATACCAGGGGCATAGCTTCCAGCATCACAGCAACATGTCAGTACCACAAACTGACAGACACATGTGGGAATATCAGTAAAATCAAAAAATCCAAACCTGTTGCCTTGGAGTCAATTCCGACTCATAGTGACCCTACAGGACAGAGAAGAACTGCCCCATAGGGTTTCCAAGGAGCAGCTGGTGGATTCAAACTGCCAACCTTCTGGTTAGCAGCCATAGCTCACCACAGCTCTTAACCACTGTGCCAAGAGAAGTTAAATTTCATAAAGAAAGAACAAGAATACAAACAAAAAGATTAATTTCTTTAAGATGGAGAGATGGCAGAGAAAACCATTCAGGTCACTAAAAAACACTGATAATTTGGAATTTTAAGTGGTCAACAGTGCATTGTCTTTACATAAGCTCAGTCTAAATCATTAACAGTTAAACACACACTATTATTCCATGTGCTAGGTAGTAGCTGGAGAAAGGAGAGGTAGGAAGCAGATGAGGGAGAAGGAGTGGGGAAGAGAGGAAGAAAAAGGGGAGGGAGGAGGAGAAGAGGAGACAGAGAAGAGGGATAAAGGTGACAGGAAGGGAAAAGAAAAAGGAATGGAGGAGAGAGGAAAGAGAGGGAGAGGAAAATACTAGAATTCAAAGATATATGCTCTGTAGAAGACAGATTTGAGGGAACTCTAGGGTGCATATATGATAGTAGGTTGTTTAGGTGGTAGAAACTAAAGTGGCGAGGGAGGAGTGAAATGTAGTAAAGTAGAAAGATTTGATAAAAGACTAAATAGAATTTAATACTTGAAGGGAAGGCATGAGGGTGAAGGAGACATTAAAAATGACTCCCAGGTTTCTGAAATTAGCCATTGAGTCAAGGCTAGTGGGGAAGGCTGGAGGAAGGAATAACAGGTTTATAAAGGAATGTTATTATTTCAATGTGCTATGCCTTTGGATTGTGGTGTTGGCGAAGAATACTGAATGTACCATGGACTGCCAAAAGAACAAACAAATCTGTCTTGGAAGAAATACAACCGGGAATGCTCCTTAGAAGCAATGATGGCGAGATGTCTCACCTACTTCACACATGTTATCAGGAACAATCAGTCCCTGGAGAAGGACATCATACTTGGTAGAGGGTCAGCAAAAAAGAGGAAGACCCTCAGCAAGATGGATTGACACATTGGCTGCAACAATGGGCTCAAGCATAGCAACAGTTGTGAGGATGGCGCAGGACCAGGCAGTGTTTCATTCTGCAGTACACAGGGTCGCTATGAGTCGGAACCAACTTGATGGCACCTAACAACATGCCTAAGAAATAACCAAACTGGGATACGGAATGGGTGAATAGTCCTGGGACTCAGAAGAGAGGTCAGGACTACAGTTATAAATTTAGAGTAAAGGGATTATAGATGGTGCTAGAAGCTATCGGGTTAGATAAAGCTATCAAGGAGAGAATATAGAGTAAGAAGTGAAGAGGGCCATTATGCAAGGCCAAGGATGTCAAATTAAAACTTAATGTTTGAAGCAGAGATAATGAGATAATGGCTTCCCAAACTGGGCTGAGCAGGAGTGGTCAGGATGATGGAGGAGGTGGGGTGGGGTACAGAAAATGAGATTATGAAAAACAAGGGAAGCATCTTTCTAAGGAGCATGTTGCCAGTACAGTAGAGTTGATTGAAAGAACAGCTAATTTCCTCCATCATAGTATACGTATCACTAAAAATGACAAGTAAGTACTAAGGGAAAAGACAAGAACTCAGGCCTTGGCTAGTCATGTGTAAAGAATATTACATAGGGCTGCTAGGGAAATGAATGTATACATCCCAATTAACCCAGTTGCTGTCCAGTCAATTCTAACTCATGACAACCCCATGTGTCTCAGAGTAGAGCTGTGCTCCAAAGGATTTTCAATGGCAGATTTTCTGAAATAGATCTTCAGGCCTTTCTTCTGAGGCACCTCTGGGTGAATTCAAATCTCCAACCTTTCAGTTTGCAGCCTAGCACTTTCACCATGTGCACCACCCAGGGACTCCTGGCACAGACTAGATGCTCAAAATATATGAGTGACCTTCTAATTATAAATTGAAAGGGTGATGATAAAAATGCATTAAACGAGCGTACATCTAATTGCAGTATATATTTTTTCTTCCTAACATTTGTCCAAACTTTAGAAACAAATCAATGGCAATAAATTTATAACATTTTTATATCTTGATTTTTAAAAGATGCTTTGAAGTTTCTGTTTTTACCTTTAGAACCTATACTGGTGTGTATACTATCATTATAGCTATATGACCCAAGTAAAATAAACCATACTAACAAGATTGTTAACTCTAATTTGAGACAGTCTCCTAAATAATGACTGCTGGATGCAGAATAGACACATACAAAGCTAAATTCTTTGCCTCTCTTCCCCTGTATTTCTGAAATTGAGCAACAATTAACCTTGGTAAATTGCCAGAAACTTCCATCTGTAGATAAGCATAACTCGTTCCATCTTGTCTAGGTTAAGACTGGACCAGTTTTCCTCACATTGAATCCTAAACTGGTATATCACCAAAAAGACAGGACGAAACAAACAAAAAAAAATTTACAGCATTCTCTAAGTAAGGTGATGAGTTCACCTATGACTTTGCAACCTGCAACTCCTCCTTCCTGCCGCTCTGAGATGTTTGGCTGGATAAGCGATTTCCAAATAAACAAGAGAAAGGGTAAAACCTCTTTCCGAAAACTCCCTCAATTAGCAATCACCTTCATTTAGCAGCAGCACCTCTACCATGCCAGCTGCAGGGGAAATTAATTAAATTTAATAGAAGCCACGGGGGAAGTAATTAAATTTAATAGAAGTCATGGATTCCAAATGAAGATAAACTGTATTTGTAATCAGACCTACTGTGTCACTTACTTACTCACAAGTTTGTGAAAGCATGAGCCAAGTACAAACCACCTTCCCCAAGAACTTCAAGTTACCCGGAATCACTCCTTCATTCTTGCTTCAAAATGTAAAATGATTGATGCAGCGTGCTACAGAAAACATCCCTAATGTTTTTGTTTTTGTTTTTTACTTCTTTTTCCAAAATAAGAAATCTGCAACACCGTAAGATGTCAATTATGTGTAAACGAGCAGATCTGAATAGCACAGAAGCCGTAGCCCAGACAAGAAGTAATGAAAGGTTGGCATGTTTGCTTTGGGAAGGAAAACTAGCGGCCCATTCATCTAAATGCAGTTATGTTACAATTTAACTAAATTACAAGGTTTGAAATTAGCAATGTTTCAAGCGCCCCGGGCTACCGCTCCCACCAGAACACTTCATCTTTAGTACCTGCTCCAGCTTGCAAATAAAACTAAGAAAAACAGTAGGGGAAAATGCTCAAAACAGCTTTTAACAAAGGCCTTTTCTAACAAGAACTGTAATATTATGTTTTTTACCCCTCAGAATTCCTAGGGCTTAAATGAGACAAAGCTAAGTAATACTTGATCCTTCTTTTTACTGTATGTTCTACTTCACAGTTATTTAAATATTTCCCTTATTTATCATGATAAAGTATAAGCTTCTTAAGGACAGGGATAATTTTAGTTTGAAGTTTGTTATGTCTACAATATTTAGCACATTGCTTTGTACACAGTGAGGGTTTAGAAAATAGGTATTATCCCACCTGATTGCTGAAGTTGGACAGCGTTGCCTTCTAGGAAATCAGCTCCTAGTTTGACCAGACGAGCTTGTTATCTTGACTGGTAGATCAGGGCAAAGCATCAATGCCCAGATTTCTACCTGACCGGCAAAGTAAAAAATTCTATTGTGGAGTTATTTTTAGGATTAAATGCTATGCGGTTTATTAAAGTGCTTCATTTAAGAGAAAATAATAATAGCTAACATATAGTGAGAGCATTTTACCATATGCCAGGCACCATGCTAAGCACTTTACATAGATTATGTCATTAAATGCTCACAAAAACCCTAGGAGTTAGCTACTATTTTTAACTCTAATTTGCAGCTAAAAAAACAAGCTTTAGAGACATAACTGATGCAGGGATCCAATAGCTAATTAGCAACGGGACCAGCATTTGAACCAGGTTTAGCCCCAGTTATGAGTGTTTAAAGATAATAGGAAAATCTCAGTCATTTTCCAGTGTGCAAATTCAAGACCATGCTCCTTAAAGATAAAGATAAGACAGAACAAATGCAAAAGTTTCTTGTTATGGATTAAACTGTGTCCCCCAAAAATGTGTGTCAGCTTGGCTAGATCATGATTCCCAGTATTGTGGGGTCATCCTCCATTTTGTGAGCTGATATAATTATCTCATGTGTTGTAAATTCTAACCTATACGATGTTAATGAGGGAGAATTAGAGGCAGTTATGTTAATGAGGCAGAGCACAATCTACAGGATTAGGGTGTATCTTGAGTCAATCTCTTCTGAGACATAAAAGAGGGAAGAGAGGGACATCATTACCACCAAATAAAAAGAGCCAGGAGTGGAGTGCATCTTTGGACCCAGGGTCCCTAAGCTAAGAAGCTCCTAGACCAGGGGAAGATTGATGACAAGGACCTTCCCTCAGAACCAATGGAAAGTGAAAGCCTTCCCCTGAAGCTGACACCCTGAATTTGGACTTCTAGCCTCCTAAACTGTGAGAGAATAAATTTGTTTGTTAAAGCTATCCACTTGTGGTATTTCTGTTATAACAGCATGAGATAACTAAGACAACTCTGTTTATTTAGAAACATTGGTACCAAGTAAACACTGGAGGATATTCCACAATTCACTAATCATCCTTCTTTACACTGTGGTGAACACAAATATTTTGTTGAACTTGTCACCCCTCAGCATGTGAGATGCTGCTCTGTACACTTCACCATGTGGGCATTTATAGAAATGATGTGACTTTCCCACTAGGCTGTGGTCCTGTCAATGACAAAGACTGTGTCATTTGTGCCCAGTTCCAAGGGCCTGCCACATAATATATGTTACATAAATATTTGTGGACTGAATGAAGAACTTCTAAATTTTTAGAACCTTAGTTCTAGAGTTCTACAGAAACAATATTAAACACATGATTCCTACTTATAATTTTTAAGTCATCTGAATACATATCATCCCAGGTGGTCACCTGTCTGACAAAGATTTTTCTGGTTTTCTCATTTTATACCCCCTTTCCATACAACAGAACTCTTACCCAGTACCCTGTACATATTTCCATCATAGTCCTCATAACACTTTTTCCCCACTAATGTTCCCCACTGTCTCCCTCTGCTACACTCTGAGGACCTAACCTTATTCTTCTTTTCTCCTATGCACCCAGCACTGATCATGGCATATATTAGGCACTATGTAATTATTGAAAATAAATTATTTTGGTGTATTGCTCCTTACAATGTTAGGTTCTTGTCATCAGGGTGAGATAGAGACAAGAAATTATGAGACATCTGCAACTTAAACTTTAATCAATAACTGAGTTTAAAAAGTATTAACCACGCACAAAATTATGCAAATATCATGTCAATTTCTTATACGTTTCTTTCCTATACCAGTCCAGGTTTATGAAATGTATTCCTAAAGTTTGATATATACACACATAAGACAGGCATATGGAAGGGGCTTCACCAAATTCCATTTGTGCATAGTTGAAAACAGGCTCCTTTAAAACACATTTAATGTTTCATTCCTTTGTCTTTATCATACCAGTATATCAGCCGCCAACAAATCTGACTCCTGGAAATTCCGTATATCAGCTGCCAACAAATCTGACTCCTGGAAATCCCATGTGTATCACAGAACTGTGCTCCATAGGGTTTTCAGAATGCTTCCAAGGTGCTTCTGGGTGGACTCAGCTACCAACATTTCTGTTAGCAGCTGTGTGCCTTAAACATCTGCACCACCCAGAGGCTTCCTTTACCACTTTACATTTTTTAAAGCAGAGACTAATATCTATGTACACTGTTTTATCAAAATTTACTATTCTAGGTCATTTGTGGTGTTTGATGTCACCTGTAGAACTTAAGTTCTTAAAACACCTGTAGAACTTTGAAAAGACACTGCTCTATAAATATTTTTATTGTTAGAGGGCGCTCTTCTCATGATTATCTTATACTTTATAAAGTGTTGTTTTTCTCCCACAAGAGAAACCTCAAAGTGAAGGGAAATCCCAGAATACTAGAAAGACCTACATAATCTGATCTCTGCTCCCCAGGTGATACATGTGCTGGAAAATCTGCTGGCGTAGTGGCTGAGTGCTATGGCTGCTAACCAAAAGGTCGGCAGTTCGAATCTACCAGGTACCCCTTGGAAACTCCATGTGGCAGTTCTACTTTGTCCTATGGGGTCACTATGACTCAACAGCAATGGGTTTTTTTGTTTAGGATATATCCCATGGGAATTCAACAGCTGAAGAGTCAAACACACTCACACTTAAGTAATTTTTGCCCGTATACTTACTGTAGAACACTGAACAGCAGTAACATAAAAACTGAACCAAGAACTCTACAAGCAGAAAAATGGTTAATACTTTGACAGCGGAAAAGTATGTCTCCTGCTCAAATTTGCTTCTAAGGATGCATATATCATTATAATGATGAGCAAGATCACTATTAAGAAATTCACTTTGAGGCATTATTATGTTTTATTTGAAAATTAAAAACAAATTATCCTTCTCTCAGTAATAACAATTTATTTTTTTTTCAATTTGTTAATGAGCCAATTAAACACAACCATTTATTCTAATGCATGGAAGAAATTCAACTTAAAGAAATATATACCAACAGAATCTTTTTTATGAACAAAAACAATTGTTTCAAATGCATGTGAAAATCACACCTTAAACCAGACATACTCAAAGTGTGGTCACAGGCTTCTGGGGTCAAAACTATTCTCATAATTCTAGTAAGGCACTATTTGCCTTTTTCAGTGATGGTTCAAATGAATCGTGGGTAAAACTGTTGATGCTACTGGCATGAATCAAGGCAAGCACACCAAATTGTAGTACAGTCATCCCTTGGTATCCATGGGTGATTGGTTCCAGGATCCCTGTGGATACCAAAATCCAAATATGCTCAAGTTCCTTATATAAAATGGTGTAGTATTTGCATATAACCTACACATATCATCCTGTATATTTTAAATAATCTCAAGATTGCTTACAATAACTAATACAATGTAAATGTTATGTAAATAATTGTTATACTATATTGTTTAGGGAATAATGACTAGAAAAAAAAGTCCATACGTGTTCAGTACAGACCCAGCCATCACAGGCTTAACAACAGAGTACACGTCAGACACGGGGTGAACAATGTTCAAACAAGTGCTGGAGAGACTGAGGATCTCTGAAATGGTGGGGAGGCTACAGCAGGGTATGCCGATACATCACTTTGTTCTCCCCACAACCCCCCTTGAATATTTTTAATCTATGGTTGGTTGAATTCCTGGATGTGGAACCCATGGATACAGAGGGCCAACCAACTATAGTCATTTTACTCTTCACAAATATGCACTTGCAATAAATAAAATACAGTTTCACTTAAGAATGTCTTTAAATTAGTTAATTTTTAAAATGAAGTACATGTCATTTTAACATTCTGTGTGATAAAAAAGGGAAGTATGCGTAAAGCACTTCTGGTGCATCCCAAAACACAATGGGATGGTTGTCTCAAGGAACAGTAAGTACTTGAGACTAATACTAGCTGAATTGGTTATTATCAACACTTTTGAGAAAAGGAACGAAGTGAACCTGACACATAAAGGAAAAAACTGACAGTATCTGTTGCCAATGATAAAATTCAAGCTTTTAAAAAATTAATGTCTTTGAAAATGTGTATCTACTATGAACTTGGCAGCTTTCCAACACTAAAAACTTTTCTAATAATATTGGAGGTTATAGGTATTATCAAATTTTGTTATATGTTATATAATAAAATACAGCAACATTTGAAAGATCTTCATAACTTAGTGAACCAGTATTTTCCAAATGACCAAAGCATGACATCACAAAATCACGCATGGGTAAAAGATCCATCCAAAGTGCAAAAAAATCAATGTATTTTAATGTAGCAGAGTGAAAAAAGTTCACTGATATAGTTTCAAATTCCATGTTGCAACTAACTTTTAAGACATTACAACTTGCAGAGCTTTGGTGTAATATCAAAGAAAAATATTCACAATTTTTTGAAAAGTCTATTAAAATACCCCTCCCTTTTCCAACTACACTTATGTGTTAGCCTACATTTTTTTCTTTTCATATGTTCAACCAAAACTACATATCACAAGAGACTGACCATAGAAGCAGCTATGAAAATCCAGCTGTTTTGTATTAATGTAGACATTCACGAAACTGCAAAAAATATAAAGCAAGGCTTTTCTTTTCACTGTATTATTTGTTGGAAACCCTGGTGGTATAGTGGTTAAGAGCTATGGCTGCTAACCAAAAGGTCAGCAGGTCAGCAGTGCAAATCCACCAGGCGCTCCTTGGAAACCCTAGCGGGCAGCTGTACTCTGTCCTTTAGGGTCGCTATGAGTCAGAATCGACTCGAGAAAACCAGGTCTATTATTTTTTAGTTTTGAACTTTTTTTGAAAATATGTTTTATACTAATATGTAGTGGTCTTTTAACTTCTGTTACTTAAACTTCTGTTTTAATTTCTTATATGGCAAATATTGATAGATATAATCTACCTAAACAAAAGTTCTTTTGGGTCCTCAGTAATTTTTAAGATTGTAAATAGGTCCTGAGACAAAAGTTTGAGAATTCTTAACCTAATCTAACTTAAAGGCTAGTTTTCTACTTTAAAGTAAGATTATAAATAGGATTTTTACATATCAAAATCCTTTAATAACATTAACACACAGTTTTCATATACAGACTTAAAGAGAACCTAAAACATACCAAGTACCATGTTAATGTCTCATGATACAAGATGAAAATGCTGGGTTCTTGCCTTCAAGTTGCTTACAATTTAGCATGGAAATGTCCCAGTTATTCCAGGACTATTTGGGGAGAGGGCCTGTGGAAGGCTGAGCCCATTCCCAAAGTCTGTGTCACTGTGCAGAATGCTTGTCACCAGTTTTAGTGCCACCATGAATCTCTGCCTATCACAATTCTTAAGTTTTTCTTGTTTGTTTTTGCCTCCTTTCACTTCTCCTACGTTTTCCAACTCTCATATAAAAGGCTTTTATTTTTCTTTAAATAAACAGCCATCCATCTAAGTCCTCCCTTCTTTCCACGTAAAATATACACAAGTGCATCCGATACAGCCTTCCTAGCCCTTTATTTCTTCTGGATCGATTTCTTGCTGGTTGCTGATTGTTTCTTTACTATCAAAAAGAGTTGTGGAGATTCACTGGATTCTGCTTATAAGCTTTTAAATATTACAAATAAAAAAAAAAACTTTAGATAAAGTGAAAAATATGCAACTCTAAAATCTAGGCTTTAATCATTGGAGAAAATAACCCAAAATTTTATTTCTTAAGTTCAAATTCTACATCTATAATGAGGCAAAGCACACAAAAATAATATAGAGCAATATCTTGAGTGCTCGTTTACAAGCACTGAGCAACATCTACTGAAAAATCACAGCAGAATTCTGAGATGATCCTGATCAGTTAACACCTCATTCCTCCACTGTTCAACACTAGGGAGTAACTGAAAAGGAAAATCAGCAGAATAGAGAGATAGGGGCAAGTTCTGGCACTGATAGAGTTATTTGAGGCCATAATCTCTAAAATTCACGTTGTTCATTGCTATGTAGGTCTCCTGTTTGAGCTGGAAAAAGACCTTAAATTGGCTTCTGGAGAAGGTAATGTGCTACTTCCCAAACGACTCTTTAAACCAGTAAACCAAACCAGTTGCCATCAAGCGTGACTCATATCTGTGCTCCATACGGTTTTCATGGCTGTGACGTTTCAGAAACAGGTCATCAGGCCTTTCTTCCCAGGCACCTCTGGGTGGGTTCTAACTGATAACCTTTCAGTTTGCAGCCAGGTGCTTAGCCGTTTGTGCCACCCAGGGACTCCATAAACAAACAAAAAATCAGTTGCCTTCCAGTCGATTCCAACTCCCGGTGACTCCACATGCTGCAGAATAGAAATGCACTCCATAGGGTTTTCAAGGCTGCGGCCTTTTGGAAACTGATTGCCAGGCACCTTTGGGTGTGTTTGAACCACCAAACTTTCAGTTAGTAGTCAAGCACTTAACAGTCCGCACCACCAAGGACTCCATAACCACTCCTTACTGCTTATTAAATCTTCTTCCATAGTCAGCATACTATGGTTAAGAATAAAGACTGTACACCAAGTCTACTTGGTGACGCTGAGCATAGAATTCCTTTAAGCCTATTTCCTGAGACATAAAAATAGTGCAAATAACCACTAACCCGCAGATTCAATGATTAAATGGTTTTGTGAATGTAAATAAGCAGGCATGTCCATAAAATTGCACACATGTTCTTTTTCCTGTGACAGGATCTAAAGATTAAAAACAAGGAATCATTCCATTTCTTTGCCTCAGAGTGGAAGTAGGAAGAATCCATAAGAGGGAAAGGATTAAACATGTGAAATATCCCACTCTGAGAGGAACGGATAATTGGGATCCAGAGCACAGGCTCCAGGTCTCCCAACCATCTGCACCCTTCAGCCCCTGTCCACCCTTTGCTGGTCCCTTGACTTTAAGTAAGCTAATTAAGTTTCTGTTTCCTCTGTGGCGTGAGGTATTAGACCATCTACCTCATGGGGTGTTATGAGGGTCACGTGAGCTAATGGTTGTAAAGGGCTAAAAGCAGAAAGCTGAGCACAGAATAAACCCTGAACAAACGTTAGCTGTTGTACTACTATCTCCAGGTTGCCCTTGGAGTGTTTCTTCTACAGTCATTTTACTTTAGTTTGGAGTCCAGCAAAAATGAGCAAGCATCTCCCAAAACACTCCTACAAAAATTGCTTTGGATGAAATCCATTTACTGTGATAAATTCTGGCAAAAGCATATATCATGTAGTAAAAACTATAGCTATCTTGTAAACCTGCTTTAATAATAGGTAATAAACCTTTAAGATTTAGGCTGCATCCAAGCATTAAACTGGTGGTTCTTCACACTGGCTGCAGATTTTTAAAAATACAATGTGTGTTAGGGCACCAAATTAGTATATTGAAAACTACATAGGGAAGAGAATTGTCTCACCTTCTCATTATGAACTTTATTTCCAGTTAACCAAACAGCCCTAGCAGACAAAGAAAAGGTCTTCTATATAAAATAATCCTAGAAAATATATGGAAAAGGAATGATATAGTAAGGAAACTTCAATGTTTTAATCTTTAATGGAATAAGGTAATGATCATCAATACGGATCACAAAACTATTAGTTGTAAGTTTGATGAGGGGCCCTATAATAAAGCAATCAGGCTTTACTACCAGAAGCCATGGGTGAATCTTGCTGGCTTGCCTGCTTACTTAGTTATTGACTAAAGGGGAAAGGGAGTAATGGGAAAGGAGGAGGGGCTTAGAGAAGTGAGAAGAGAGAGACAGGGAAAAGAGAAAGAGTAAGGAAGAGAAAGTTAGGTGAAGAGAGAAGAGGAGGGATGTGGGGAAGACTGGAAAGATCTGAAGGATAAAGTGGAGGAAACCAGAAGTGAGGGGGTGGGAGAGGGAGGGAACATATGGAAGGAGAGAAAGAGAGAGAAAAGAGAGGTAAGACTGAAGCAGAGCCTGAGTAGAGTCCTGCAGATGTTCAATTTCCTGACACTATTAGATCCTGAGACTCACCCAGGTTCTTGGCCTTTAGTATCAAGGCAACTCAATTTCCTTACCCAAATTTGTCTTTTTATTGAAGAAAACTAGCATCGGGTCTGTTATTTACAAACCTCAGAGTTCTGATACAAGCAGAATTAAGAGACCAGAGGAAGGAACTACTTTATTCCTAATTTAAAACATTACAACAGCCAATTACGGGGACTAATTCAGACTGATTACTGATAATACTCTAAATGACAAAACATTAGAAAATTAATACAATCAATAATTTAATCCTGTTCTGAAATGACTCAGCCCAATGAGTTTGAATCTGAATTGTAAAAGGAACTTAATGCAAATTTAAAATGGCCACCAACAAAATGAAAAAGCAGAAAATCTGCTTAAGACAAACACATTTTCTACATGGATGCATGGATGCATGGATGGAAGGAAGGAGGAATGGAGGACAGGAGGGAGAAAGGGAAAGAAAAAGCACTTCTGTTTAGATGCTGCTAAGTATACTGTGATAATTCTAAAAGTGTTGTCTAAATACTATAGATTTATGTACCAATAATAAAATGCATCAAAAGACGCAGATTCTAGCCCAGGCTCCACTTAACCAATCACGTTGTCCTGAGCAAGTCATTTTACCGTTCTTTCACTTCAAATTGACTGGTCTGGGAAATAAGATTTCTTGTGAGGATTAAATGCAGTACTATATATACATGAAAGGCTTTTGCAAAGGATGATCTCTATGCAGAAAAAATTAAAATATTTAAAAAGTCAATTAAAAGCAAAAACAAGGTGGAAGAAACTGGCTTCTTTAAAAACAAACTATTCTAAGTAACTCAGAAGCTTAGTTTCTCAGCTCCTAAGTGATAGGCAAATTATATATGTATGAGGAAAATAATAAAATTTAATTTCTATAAAATTATACTGTGATTCAGACTTTCAGTTAATTCAGACAGGTGTTGCCAACAATTCATAAAATTAGCAAGATTTTATTGCAATGTTATTAAGTGGCATGGTAAAAAAAAAAAAAAAATTAAATGTACCCAAATGGGCATATTTGCTAATTTGAAATCTCATTATGAATTCTTACCATTAAGTACACTCAATTTCTTCTTAGCCCCATGGCAATTCTCTGCTTCTGTGACCTTAAAAGCAGGTAGAAAACTGCCATTCACACTTAGGGACTACTGTGAGATGTTCTCAGAATTTGGAAACAAGGTCACCTTCCAAAATTGTAAACAACAAAAATTCAAACATAAGATCTGTCAATCTGTAGATGACCTCAGTGGCAAATGTCCGTACAGCAGAATCAGATTCAAATCTCAGCTCTTCCATGTACTTGCTGTGTAGTTTGGGGGAAGTTACCTCTCCTTCCCTCTTGTTACATGGGGGAGAGCAACAGTAGCTATTTCGTAGGGTTGCTAAAAGATTTAAATGTGACAGTGCATATGAAGCACAGCACAATGCCAGGCACAGTGAACCCTCAACATACACAGGCAATCATCTTCCCAGAATCCCAGGGTGTACCTGCAGGGAGATTAGCGCAGGAGCACGTAACTATCCCAAGTACACCTGCACTCGAACGTCTGAAGTAATAATTAAAGGAAGCAGGAAGATATGCGAGTCGTTTTAGAGGAAAGGAAGAACATAATTGTTCATGGTGTTTGTCAGTACAGTTCAGAGTGCAAGAACACTTTCATTCTATGGACGGCTATAAGATACCTGGACAGAAATTTCTAGAAACAATTTATATAGCAACTAGAATTTTATGGAATACCTTTGAACGCCTGATTCATCAAGTTCCAAAGCTGGTCCAATCAGGAGCTATCTAGCCTACAAGGTGATTTCCTGCATGAACTCAATCATCAAAAGAAGTTGAGAGAGACAGAATCAGGGAATTATCACCAATTATGCATCATAAGTCAGTCTTTTTAGAGTTTGCTGATCATGATTCGGCCTCCTAAAGCGATAAAATCAGAATTTTAAACCTCCAAACTCAAGCTCCAGCTTTCAAATGGGTCAACATCATCAAAATTCTGAGGATCTGTTAAGTCCTGACAATAGTGAGATCACTTCCGATATTCACAGACAGACATAAAGTACCCGCTATGTGCTGAGGGTATAAAAAAGACACAATATGGCTGCCTTCACAGTCTAATCAGGGAAGCAGAAGCCCAAATGTACTTGAATCTAATGAAAACAGCCTTATGACAAGTTATATTCAGAGGACTACAGAACAGAGAAATGTCAGAAATACCTTTAGATTTGATAAAGAAATGTTAGTTAGTAGAAGTCAAATCTAATAGTTTTCCCCCTGAGAGTTAACAGTAAAGAACTGGAGCACAAAAACACCCAAGAAGGAAAGCAAAGTACCAGAAAAGTTCTGAAGCCAAACCATCCACACAATGTGGAAAATCAACAAATCCCCTTTCCTCTGTAGTTACAGCATCCCAAACCAAATACACAGATTGAATAACTTAAAGCTAAGGTATAGTACACTGCCACTACCCATCTGTAAGTTTGTCATGCTGTGGTGGCTTGCATGTTGCTGTGATGCTGGAAGGTATCATATTTCAAATACCATGAGGGTCATCCAGAGTGGACAGGTTTCAGTGGAGCTCCCGGCTTAAGGCAGGCTAGGAAGAAAACCCTGGTCATCTACTTCCGCAAACTGGCAAAATTGACAACCTCACAGATCACAACAGAACACTGTCCAAGTCACTTGCTTTGGACACGGTATCAGGAGGGATTAATCACTGGAGGTGGACATTATGTTTGACAAAGTGGAGGGCTGCAGAGGGCAAGAGAGACCCTTAGTGAGATGGACTGGCACAAGAGCTGCAATAAGGGACTTAAACATGCTGGTGATTGTGAGGATTACACAGGACCAGGTGACATTGCGTGTTGTTGTACATAAAGTCGCCGTGAGTCAGAGTCGACCTAATGGTAGCTGTCTGTCTGTCTGTCTATCTACAGGACACTGATAGTTTGTATCCATTACTTAACTAACAGTATGATGGGTCTGGACTTTAGTATTCTGTGTTCCTGACAACTGAGTCTTTACTCTTCTATACTGTTGAGAGAAGAGTAAATCAGATTAAAACTCTTACTTGCAGCTGTCACCAATAGAGTAAATAAATGCTCATTATGTCTTTGTACATATAAAAATACAGAAGAGTATTAATTCATGTAACCTCATGTACAGTTTTATTCTAATTAAAAGTAAGCCTAGAATTTAGGGGGAAAAAATCTCAAAACTATTTTCCAAAGATATTTTTTATTTCTTTCTTAAAGACTTGTGTTTCAGTAAAAACTCCCAACCCACCCCTGTAATCCAAATTCTGTTTGGTCCTGCAGTGAAGTCAAATGTGGGATCTTGACATCAATTTGTTGCCATGGCAATAATTGAGATGTCAATGCTTCCACATTATGACTGTACCATAGGAGCAGATGGGCTGAAAAAAGGGAAAAATCTTTGCAAATGCCTCTGTAATAATTGGCCAAGTTGTCAGGTATTATCTCAAATTTACATCATTATGAAAACTTCAGTAAGATCTAGCCTAACATCACAGAAGACAGCCAATTTCAATGTTCAAATGTTTGTTTAGGAAAACATTTTCAAATTATACAGAGGGTTTGCTACGTTTTTTATCCATTTTATTATTTTCTTGCTTGTATCACCTTTTGGTGCTGTATAAAAATATATAACCATATTCAGAATACATTGGACTTGACAAGAGCTAACTCTCCTCCACATAAAGACATAGCTGACAATGTTGAATGCATGAAGAGACAGATTTAGTCCTTGTAACTTCCTTCCACTGTCTTACTGAAATATCTTCCTTGTGAAGAATACAGAACAGGGCTCAGTAACTCAGATATAGCTGATCACTTACCACATATTTTTGCTACAAAAATGTTTGTCAAGTTCTATATTTTCCATTCTCCTACGAATTTGTCCCAGATAACTGACCACTTAAGTACAAAGGCCCAAGCCTTTTTTTTTAATCCACAGTACTTAACCCAATGTCCTGGGCTAAACTGAATTAATAATCATTTGTGCATTCATTTAGAGACTATTTTCCCCTAAAAGCAACAAGAGTTAGAATACTTAGATTAAAATAGGTTGTGAGATTATGTATATGCACCTACATACCTGCTGTATAATATCATAAAGTATAAAACTGTCACTCTCCAATCTTCACAAGGTACTGTCATTTGCAACCTCTTACTCTACCACCCACAGTGAGCCCTTTTTATCCAAACATGAAAACACTGTTCTTCCCCAATGTGGGCTAATTACACCATCTGTTTAGCCATAGTACAGTAACACTAAGATACAGAACATTAATGTCTTAACATTGCCACACGTACTGCCCTCAAATACCTGACATTGTCAAAGGCATAAGTGGTATACAAGACAAGGCAATCAGGCTCCTGATTTGTATTCTTGATTTATTTACTGGGGCAACACTATCGTCTCCACGGTGGCTTCACCAATTGGACAATTTCTCTCCATCTCTCCTTAGTTTAATGATGCCAGACGTCAAGATTAAAAATAACAAAGCACCCATCAGTCCCCTTCCCCTCACCAAATCTAAAAATTGGAAAATATATAGATGTTTTGTGAAAGAGATAGGAACAAAGCCTGGAAGGGGACAGCAGGTGAAAGTCAATCTGATAGGCACTGCCACTCTTGAAATTAAGCCAATCCATATCTTTTATTACAAAGGTAATAAGCTAATAAAAAGATGCAAATCTCTTTATAGAGCATGGTATACATACATATACATCTACAAGGTAACTCTATACTAATTGAAAATACAACTACAAAAAGTGCATATACTAAGAAATTGAAAATATAACTCCAAAAAGTGCATAATATTTGGTATTTGTAAGAAACAATCCGCTACTTCATTTAAAATGCTCACAAATTAAAAAAAAAAAAAAGACACCATTTATGAGAACCACAGAGCATTTTTAATGCAATACTTTGCTTAAACAAATGAAAGAAATCTGTTACACTCATCTTCTCCCCCTTATTGCCTATATTCATCTCTATCACCATCAAAAAGGAATACAGAATGATCAATAACTCTTCTCAGGGCCATTAAAAAACATTATTTTGAATATTAAAGTGCACAGAATGTTTGAAATACATGCATTTATCCTAAAATTACATGCACATAAAAGCCACTGCGGTGAGATGGATTGCTTTTGTGTGACCTTTCTTGCCATAGTCTTGTAACTCCCGCCCAAGTGATTGGATGGGGCTGGCAAATTGTGGCCCACCAAGGACACTGGTCAGTTTTGTCATCCCACCTGGGCTTAAAAGATAGCCAATTCTGGAGCATAGTGGGTATTACCACCACCAAAGAAGGAGAGCCATGATTGGAGCATGTCCTTTGGCCCAGGGTCCCTGCACTGAGAAGCTCCTGCAACCAGGAGACTGAAAGAGAGAGAGAGCTATAACACTGAGGACGGTGAGAAGCAGTGGCAGAGAAAGAACACCAGCAGGAGAAGATGCAGTGGGATTCTCAGCCCATGAAGTGAGAAAGCAGATGCCTCTGAGGTTTACTGGTAGAGTAGGGTACCTTTGGGCATTCATCAGCAGAACTAAAAGAGCTTTGTAACACTTGCCTGAGCAGGGCAGAGGCCAAGAGCCAGAGAGAGGTGCGCTTGGGGCACAGCTAGGAAGAGGCTGTCCTACTGGAAGAACTGTATCCTGAGTATTCCTGAACCTGAACTGTAACCTGTTACTTCCCTAATAATCCCATAATTTTAAGTAATGTCTGTGAGTTTTGTGTGGTCATTGCAATAAATTATCGAACCAAGCATGGAAGTAGAGAGTGCTGTGGGAGGGACTGTTGGGTCAGAATTGGTAAAGACGGTGGAGAGAGAAGGCATGTCTGACCTCTGCTTCATAGGAATCAGCCTTGGGCTATGGACCTTGATTCTCCTTCTCCCTTGTGAAGTTAGAGGTCAGATGCCCACCCCTACGTCATTTTTACAGCCACCTGTATAACTTGGAAATTGAAATTTTTAAAGATGGGTATTTTGGGTTTAAATTATTGGAGTCTATCATATGAATGAGAAAAGGGATCAAATCTAACTGTGCTGGGGTCTTTGGCAAACTTGTCATCTGGAAAATGAAGAGAGTGAATTCTATAATTTCTATGTTCTCACATAGAATAAATCAAAGTATCTCTTTTAGTTAAATTACCACACAAATTAATAAATCTGGCTTTCACAAAGGACAGGGCACAGTACCAAAACTTGGCAAAATAAATCATATCCCACAGTTTTTAAACCCAGCGTTTACCATGTGTCAGAAGAAGAAAGAAAGACAGGAAACTCACAGCCACTCTTACACTTTGTTCTACCTCACCAAGTTCTACCTTGGAGGGTCCTTTCTATTGATTCTTAAATGTTGGCTCCGAAATTTTTGTACCCAGAGACGTGAGTACAAAAAGGTTGCTACCAAAAGGCAATATGACACTCATAGAAACAACAAAAGAAATCATTTGCAGGCTGGCTCTACCCTCAAATCAACTGCAAGAAGTTGCTAATGCTCTCTTATTGTCATTCTTTAAAGTTCCTCTGAATAATAAACCTTCAGCAGAAGTTTCTAACAAAGTAATAATAAAAAAATATATATGGTGTGTATTTATCAGCGTGGGTATCTATCTGAGTAACACCATTACACTGAAGATTATTAGTAGTCTATTTCAAATTAATGGGGGAAGTTGCAAGGAGGCAGAGAGTCATAATACATTATTGATTACAGATTTGTTACACAGGCCAATTGTGGTATCTTCAAGAATATTCTTTTTCCTTCCAAAAGAAGGACTAAAATAATTGCAAATTATTTTAGAGACACAAAGCACATCTAATTTAATGGATATAACACAACTGCTGTCCCGGTGTAGCAGATGGAGATGATATAAGAAAAACTTTTTCCACTGAAAACAGTGAACTTCCGTAAGAGATGATAAAACCTGAAAATTTTCGTCTCTCCACTTTTTCTCACTTAAGGTCAAATGGGTCAAAGTTTACATTAGTTTCATAACGCATTCCTTTATATTTAAAGATTAGAAAAGTAAACCAACTCAAAATGAAGGACAGATATAAAATAAGGAACACTTAGAGGCATAAATACAAAAATATTTTCTTCTTAAGATATTGCATTTTGCAGCCATCTTTCGGAAAGGAAAACGGTGAAAGAAAAAAAATGCAGCTTAAAAGAAATGTTTTTTATAAAAACACTCTTTCACACCAATCTTTTTTTCATTTCTTATAAGGAGCCAATTTAATCAAAATGTTTCTCTTCAGCATACAGGCCTCTGTCGTCCAGAGTTGTTAGAAAAAAAAAATACATATTTATACACTTGTAGTATAAATAGATGTGTGTAACCACCTTGTGGAGAAGATTTTTGTTTTTCTCTTTTGTTGTTCTTTTTTATAGACACTCAATCCAGATGTGCTAATGAAAAGCCACAATTTATCAGATGTCGGAACATCCTGAAGATAGAAAGGAGAAAATAAAACCTATAAAAATGACACTTAAATACATTTGCCTAACAAGTGCCCTTCGCAGGGAAAGACTGCACTAAAATGAATGCGCTGCACATATATCGATTTTAAAAAGGGACTGTAACTGTTTACAAAAGTTCCTACACACATTGACCTTTTTTTTTTTTTTTTCATTTTCTAAGATGAAAGTACCTGACTGCTACTGACATCAATAAAAACACAGACTTAATTTCTAGAAGGATATACTGATTAATAAAGGTTAAGGCAAATTTTCCCTAAGAAGAAGGAAAAGGGGAGCAGAGCATCAAACAAGACCAACCTGTGACCTTCTGATGTCATGAGAATGGTCTAACACCTATCGTTTCAACAGCTTTACTGAGATATAATTCACACGTCATAGTATCCACCCTTTCAAAATGTACAGTTCAGTGGTTTTAATATATTCAGAGAATTGTATAACTACCTCCACTACCTGATTTTAGAACGTTCCCACCTCCCCTAAAAAAAGCCCTTCCCTATTAGCAGTCAGAAACCCTGGTGGTGTAATGGTTAAGGGCTACGGCTATTAACGAAAAGTTCAGCGGTTCGAATCCATCAGGCGCTCCTTGGAAACCGTATGGGGCAGTTCTACTCTGTCCTATGAGGTTGCTGACTCAGTGGCAATGGGCTTGGTTTTTGGTTTTTATTAGCAGTCACTCCCCATTCTCCTCACACCACTCTAGTCCCTACCTTCCCTAGGTAACATCTCTGATCTTTGTCTTGTCTCTGTAGATTTGTCTATGCCAGACATTTCATATAACTGGAATCATGCAATAAGTGGTCTATTGTGACTGGTTTCTTTCACTTAGCATAATGTTTTTGAGGTTCATCCATTTTGTAGCATGTATCAGCCCTTCATTCCTTTTTATTGATGAATAATATTTCATTAACAATTATTTATATTTTTAAATACAGGTTTTGGAGATTTGTCAGTTTTCTAATTTCCGGCGCCCACCAAAACGTTTTTGAGGGGTAGGGATAGAACAGGCAGAAAGATGTCCTAAGAGGGCAGAAATGTAACTAAAATAATCTATAGTAGCATTATCCAATAGAAATATAATTAGACCCACATATATGTCATTCTAAATTTTCTAGTAGCTATATTTTAAAAAGTAAAAAGAAGCAGATAAAATTAATTTTAATAATATTTATTTAAGGCAATATATTCAAAATGTTATCAGTTTAACATCTAATTGTATAAAAATGGCTTGGGGGCAGTGTCTGACCTCCTCCAACCCCACAAGGGGGAAAGACAACTAAGATCAACAGCCCAAGGCTGAATCCTATGAAGTGGAGGTTAGACACGCCTCCTCTCTCAGCCATCTTTACCAACTCTGACACCAACCGTCCATCCCACAGCACTCTCTACTTCTCTGCTGGGTTTGATAACTAATTGCAACGGCCACACACAACTCACAGATCATACTCACAATTATGGAATTTATTAGGGAAGTAACAGGTTACAATTCAGCCTCAGGAACGCTCGAGGATACGGTGGTTCCATCAGAACAGCCTCTTCCCAACCATGCTTCCAGGCATGCCTCTCCCTGGCACTCAGTCTCTTCCTAAAGGCACTCAGTCTTCTCTCTCCATAGGCCAGGGAGCCCACTGCATCTTCTCCTGCAGCCAGTTCTCTAATGCTGGTCTCTCCTTTCTTGGTAGTGGTGGGTTCCTCTGCTCTGGAATTGGCTCTCTTTTAAGGCAAAAGTGACTAATTCCTTTGGAAGACCGCAATTACCCTATCACACAGTCTCACCCAATCACCTGGGTGGGAGTCACAAGACCATGGCTAGAAAAGCCACACACAAAAGTAATTAATCCACTGCAAATTGATATAAATTGTTGAGATATTTTTTTTCTCATATCATACCCATTATGAAATTTATATTTCACATATCTCAATTCCTATTTGCCACAATAGACATATGTGACCAATGGGCACCATTTTGTACAGAATGGATCCAGAAGTAGAGTAAGAGGAGGACAGCAAAGAAAGATGAGAATGGTTAGAAAGGATAAGGAATGAGATACATGAAGTGAAAACCACTGAAGAATGGAAGAATATCAAGTGAAAAAAAAAGAAGCAGATTTTAATTTCTACATTTAACATTTTTTGAGTCCCACATCTACAGTACCCATCACAGTGCATGATACATGGTAGAATTAATTGACTAACTGGGTTCCTGAGGGGGCTACAAAGAAAGATACAATATATGCCTATCCTCAATAAACATTATTAAGAGAGATAAAATGTTTTAAAAACTCTGAGTCAGTAATTTATGCCCCCTCCCTCCCTCCCTCCCATTCCCCCCCCCCCACTGCCAGTATGACAAAGGAAGACTAAGTATTACAAAAAGGGTTTAGAGGTGAGGTGATGGACTTTTATTCACAACTGGGAGTACTCAGTACAGCCTCCTGCCTCAATTCCTCCTCTCTCTCTCTCTCCGCCATGAATTCCACATTAACGTTAGAGAAGGACTAAAATACGCTTGGAAAACAAAGCACCTATCATTCATTATCACGTAATCTCTTCAGCAAAAAGCAAAATTACGATAAACACAAAAGCTTTATGTGTTTTCATATAGCTAAGCAGTTGTTTCAACTGTGAAATTATTTAAAAGTCACAAATTCAATTATTAAATTTGAAGGGGTAGTCTAACCTCTAGGTGGAAAGAAAATGCTAGATTATAAACTGGATAAATACTGTACTGGCACAGAGACCAAAGAAAATTCCTTAAAGTCCGTAGGATTTTTGAGAAAGAAAAGAGTACATCAATAACTAAAAATGCTTATCTATCTGATCTGCATTACTGGACACTAAAAAAAAAAACCTAAAACTAATTTGGATGAGATCAACAAATCAGATCTCCGAAATCTTTAAAAAAAGAAAAATATGCTGTACTGATATCTCTAAACCAAAAGTAATAAATTAGCACATTTATAACATGCCATTATTATGCATTTCACGAGGAGCCTTTAGAAGCTTCATTTTAGTAAAAAACAAAACAACAATAAAAAACATAAGACAACAGATGGCCACACAATGGGTCCATCACATTCCCCAGTGAGTACCTACAACCCCAGCAGGATCAACACTTCCATCTGGAGACAAAGGAGAAAACTCAAGCAGTAACACCAATATTGTTTTTTAAAAAAACAGCTTAGAAGAAAAAAGAATTCACTGACTTTTTTTTAAAGGCAAAAACACCGCCACCATTACAAGTCTACAATATATAGGTCACAAAGGTTATAGACAGAAAGACTAAATCTAATTTGTTCTCTCTTTTGCTTGGGTTTGTTTTCTGCACTTAAAAAAAAAAAAAAAAGTTTGCAATTTTGTAATGGACAGCCCTACACTAGTATTCTTAAGTATTAAAAGGCCCCATGCAAAACAAATATGACCCTTAGTAAAGCAATCAAATAAAAATTCATGTTTTCCAACAAAAGTGGTTTAGTAATTTGAGTCAACTGAAGGTAGGACACAGGCCAAAATGAAAGGTACGTGGCACACAGAGGTAGTGATGATGAAGAAAAACTTAAGGGAAAAAAAAAACAACCTTCTGAATACTAAATCATGAAATGAAATCATACTAAAAAAGATCACAAAATATGCGTATTAAACATTACTTAAGCTCAGGGTAAAACAGTAATGGTATACATGGTATTAATTTTGAAAACTCATATTTAAAATTCAAATTATTCTTGTTACTACTGCCAGGATATAATAGCTCAATGAAAAAATATGTTTTCTGTAATGAAAAGCAAATTTAAAGATTAAGAGCATGATCTGTGGAAAGACCACTACTATTATTAAATGTTTGTTTTAGGATTTTAATTACAACCAAATTCATTGAAATGTCATGTTTCAACAAAACTAAAAATTTGGAAACCCCTCTTCACCTTATCCCTAATCATATAAATCAATAAGTAGTGCAAAGGTGAAGTTTGCTTCTAGGCACCAGCTCACTATTAATAATTGTCAGGCCCACTACATAATTTGTCCAGAGCAAAAATGAAAACGCAGGCCCTTGTCCAAAAAGTAAGGAAAAAATTCCTTTTCCTTCTTTCCACAGTCTCTCTCTCAATCTGTCATTACCCACCCACCCACTGCCATCGAGTCGATTCCAACTTATAGCGACCCTGTAGGACAGGGAAGAACTGCTCCACAGAGTTTCCAAAGAGCACCTGGCGTATTCAAACTGCCGACCTCTTCGTTAGCAGCCATAGCACTTAATCACTATGCCACCAGGGTTTCCCAATCTCCCATAGTATTTTTTATTTGTTATGTAATGTCCTGCTACCTTTGGCTCCCCTGGGCAGGGACCCTAACAGGAGCCTGGGGCACTGTAACACTACTCTCTCCAAGGCAGGCATATTCCAGACTCTACCTTCCTATAGGGTCTCTATGTGTCGGAATCGACTTCACGGCACTGGGTTTTGGGTTCTACCTTCCCCAGGCTCCCAGGAGCAGAGGGCAGCACCAGTCACTGGGCTGGGCTGGGCTGGGCTGGGCTGGGCTGGGCTGGGCTGGGCTGGGCAGGAGGGTGAGCAGCAAGGAACCCATCTCAAGGAGGTAGGAGACCAGGAGGTAGGACCGTAAGTGAGCTAAGGCCCCAAACCTCAAGTACATGAGCCATTGTCCCATCAGATTTCCTTTACAAAACACTAACCAAAGATAAAATTAATAAGATTTCAAAGCAGTCACAGAGCATTAAACCCCAAGTGGGGGCCTCTTCTGAAAGCAGGGCCCTACGTGACTTACTAGTTTCCAGCCCATGAAGCATACCCTAACAACTGTCACCCAGACTATAAAGCAAAAAAAAAAAAAATTTTTTTCTTTTTGTAGCAACTATTGCCAGTTGACTTAGTTGAATCTGTCTTTATAACATCTACTGCCAAGTTTTTGTCAATGCTACAGTTACAAATAGGAGAAATCTGACAAGAAGAAAAATAAACTAGACAAACAATATTCATATGTTAGACAAACCCATACTAAGTGCAAATAAATTAGTCCTGAAACTCAAAGACAAAAACAGCATGAGTAAGAATGGCAAAAGTGAACATACCAACCCATAAGTTTTTTTTATTTTAAAAAAATCTACAAAATAAAACAATTACAGTTGAAGGGTTTTGTATGCATAACATTCAATGGCCTCCTACTTGCCACAAGGTAACAAGTAGTAAATGCATTTCAGGTCTTTTAAATGTCTAAGTGACTAGAAACTTGGGAGGCGACAGGTGCCTAATAACTAGGGAGGAAAATAGCCAAACCAAAAAAACAATCCCATTGCCACCAAGTCAATTCCACCTCATAGTGACCCTACTGGACAGAGTATAACTACCCCATAGGGTTTCCGAGGAGTGGCTGGTAGATTCAAACTGCCAACATTTTGGTTAGCAGCTGAGCTCTTAACCACTGCACCACCAGGGCTCAGGCATGATGCTTAGGGCAGTTAATTAATTTGCACAAAATCACACAGCTCATAAGTGGTGGAGCCAAGTTTCAAAACCAAATGTCAGACCGCAATGTATCTACTTCGTTACACTGTCTTTCAAGTTGCTAGAAGAAAATCATTTGTGAATGAACTCACATACCAATACATTAGTGTAGAATAACATTTTTCCCTGAATCATTAGTCTTTTAAGCAAACTATATATTTTAATATTTATATCATTTTTAACCCTTAACTTGATTGAAGCCTTAGAACTTCATGTTAATTTTTTTTTTTTTAATTACCCTATGAAAACATTTAGTTTTCTCATATCCAACCTTCTCAAATATCATCTAACCCTAGTGTATTCATTTTGGGGCACAGAAAAGTATATGAATCTTGGAAAAAAATTTAAATCTGGCAGCATCCACAAATCTGAATTTCCAAGTTCTAGTTTTTTTTAGTTAACTATGCCCTACAAAGCAGGCGTTTATTAGGACCCTCATTTACCTGCCTGCCAAAACCACACCCAGACATTTCTTCTTATATAAATTTATTCTCAAGTAGTGTAATTTCTTTAAACTGACTCTTTCTAGTCAGTGATCAAGTTATATCACTGTTGAATCCATCTTTATAAAAAAGATAACTTTTATATAAAGTTTCATGAGTAGAAAATTGTTGTGGAATAGATTTAGAAAACAAACCCATCAATAAATCCATGGCTTCTCTGCGCAACATCGAAACCTCTGCATTGGTCATCCATTTATAGAAGTCTCCATCCACCCAAGAAACAGATTTCTATTAGCCCTATGT
The DNA here is from genome assembly GCF_030014295.1 of Loxodonta africana. Lineage (NCBI taxonomy): Eukaryota > Metazoa > Chordata > Mammalia > Proboscidea > Elephantidae > Loxodonta > Loxodonta africana. The sequence continues at coordinate 194,966,402 of NC_087342.1, forward strand.
TATTTTCTCTTAATTATCTTTCTCCTAACTAGCACTTTCCTTTGATCAGAGATTTCTCCAAACCTTGAAAAGTTGCAATGTTTTATTTCAGTCCAAAACAATTTTCTAAAATACTTGTACCAAACAGAAATACTGCCTCAGGCTAGGGGAATTCAATATATACCCTGCACACCTTTTTTTTTTTTTTAAAAAAAAAAAAAGAAGTCTTAATATATCTGATTTTACCATCACAGGATAAGTTCTTTTCCCACAGAAGCTTCCTTTGATAAATAACTCTCACAACTCTGAAACGAGGTATTTTGTTGATAGCAGTGATAAATGTACTTTTCACATTTGTAAAAAAAATAAGATCACCATATCCATAGCAAGATTAACAAAACTAGACCAGTATCTAACCTGGAAAAAAATAGAAATGACCACTATAAATGAGTGCTTTCCTCCATTTATTTTATCTAGCTAGAAAGAATATATTCAGCCATCTGTCAAGAAACAAAAGGTTATCTTATCTACTTAGCTGTAGATGTATGCCGAGGGAATGTGTTGTTACAAATTAATAAAGTTAGAATGCACACAAGAAGAGCATGCCTGATTTTTTCAACTTCCAGTAACTTGAAAATACCTCCAAAACAGTTGTACTGACCTGGAAAGCCAATTTAAATCCAATAAAACAAAATTCCAGCCACTTCTTACACTGTTGTTATTTATTACCACCCTGGAGTAGCTTTAAAAGGGCTATTTGTTGTTGTTAAATATATTGTAAAATGTATATATATAACATAATATTTGCCAGTTCAACACTTTTCAAGTATACAATTAGTGATATCAATTGCATTAATCACTCCACGAAACCACTACCCACAATCATTGCCAAATTTCTCATCACCATAAACAGAAACTCACTGCTTCCTAAACAATGACTCCCATCTGCCGCAGTAATCACGAAGAAACTTTGTTCTCTGTACATTTGCCTATTCTTGCCATTTCAGGTAAGTGAGATCATACAACATTTGTCCTTTTGGGATTGACTTATTTCACTCAGCATAATGTTTATGGAGGTTATTTTAACACACATGTTGATGATAGAAGAAAAACGAGAGTTAAACAATAAAATAACTTTATCTGTGTCTCCAAACAAACACTTAGCTGCTTCCAGTCATATTTTCATTTTAACATGAGCATTCAAATGAGTGCTTGTGGTAGGCAGAATAACGGTCCTCCGAAGATATCTACATCCTAATCTCTGGAACCTGTGAATATGCTGTTAGATGACAAAGTGGAATTAAGATTACAGATGGAATTAAGGCTGCTAACCATCTGACCTTGAGATGAGGAGGTTATTCTCGATTACCCCGGTAAACCCAATATAATCCTAGATATCCTTAAATGGGGAAGAGGAAGGCAGAAGAAGAAAACCAGAGGATGACAACATGAGAAGACTGCCTGACATTACTGGTTTTAAAGCCAGAAGACAGGGGCACCTAGCCAAAGAAGATGAACTACTAGAAGGTGGAAAAGGAAAGGAAGCAGATCCTGCCCTAGAGCCTCCAGAAAGGATGCGGAGCTGCTGATGCCTTGATTTTAGCCCAACCAAAAACTCACTGCCCTCAAGTCAATTCTGACTCACAGGAACCCTACAGGACAGAGTAGAACTGCCCCACAGGGTTTCCGAGGCTGTAAATTTTTACGGAAACAGCCTACCACATCTTTCTCCCATGATTTTAGCTCAGTGAAAACTATTTCAGACTTCTGAGCTCCAGGAATGTTGGATGATAAATTTGTGTTGTTTTTAGCCTCTAACTTTTATAGAAGACATAGAAAACTAATATATGACTTCACAACTAACAACAACAACAAAAATTATACATTCTGCTATTCTTAAGCATAATGGGCTCTGACAGTACTAGTTAAGCATTCCGCTGCCAACCAAAAGGTGGGTGGTTCTAACATACCCAGCAGTGGCTCTGCTGGAGAAAGACCTGGTGATCTGTTTCTGTAAAGATTAAAAAAACAAAAAAAAACCAAACCCATTGCCGTCGAGTTATTTCTGACTCATAGCGAGAGTAGGACAGAGTAGAACTGCCCCATTGGGTTTCCAAGGCTGTCATCTTTACAGAAGCAGACTGCCGCATTTTTCTCCTGCTGAACAACTGGTAGATTCAAACTGCTAACCTCTTGGTTAGCAGCCGGGCCCTTACTCATGTGCCGCCAGGGCTCCTTCTGTAAAGATTACTGCCTAGAAAAAACTACTGGGCAGTTCCACTCTGTCACATGGGGTCTCTGTGAGTCAAAATCAACTCTACCTAACAACAATATTCTTCAGCATAATAATAAACTAACGATCTTATATAATTTGTAGTCAAAACAACAACTCCCAGTTTATCTACAATTAATAATTAGTTAAATTACTTCCATTGGGTCTCAGTTTCCTCATTTTTAATATAATGGAGTTTATTGGAATTTTCTAAGTTTCCTTCACGCTCCATACTTCTTCGTGTTTTTGTCTCCTAAATGCTAATTACGAAGTGTTGCTTAGCTTTGACTTTTTCTATGAAATCACTTTGTTAACCTGTAATGAGTTTTTAACATAAGTCATGTCAAAATGAATCTGAGATATGCTCACAAAATTATTCATAATAACCTACTATCTTTTACTTTAGGTCTCTAACTTTGCTTTCGATGGCACTTCTCTTATCTTTCAAAAAGACCAAGTTCAAGTAAGAAAGTGCTTCAGTTAATATTTGCATGCAGCTTTTGGCTCAGTTATCCCTGTTATCTCGGAAAAGGAAAAATCAATACAGCCTAAAACTTTGCTTTTAAATAATTCTCAGCATACAGATCTTCACAGGTTCAATAAGGCATACTCAAGAAGAAGAAAAAATATATCCTCTTTTCTTTTTTTAATGGCAATGAAGCATTTACTGTAAACTATTATCAGTCCTGGCTATGTGGTTTAATATCTGCAGTAAAAGAAACTACTCATTTTCATTGCATTTAACCATGTAGTTAATTTCTTAAAAAGCAAAAAAAGTAAAAAGAAACCAGACACAGAATTTTAAATATATATTAAGGGCTAAGTTAAGTCTCCTATATGTTGGAACGTTAAAATATTGTTAGGGTACATGATAATGCCTTCCATACATACCACCAAAGGACATCGTTTAGGAGTTAATTTTATACAACAATATTCTCTTGGTTTTAAATGAATTTAGTAGTCCTGGGACTAACTGGCTGTCAAGATTAAAAGTTGAAAACACTCAGAGAGTAGATACAAGCAAGATTTTCCCAGCCACTGTCAAACATAGGCCAAACAGTAAAAGGAATTTGCAGGATTACCAATTTTCCGATTTTAAAACTGTGAGACTTCTTTGTTTACACTTTTATTGACCAAAGTAAATATTCGGTTTCAGAGACATCTGGAAGTAGGAAGTGGTACAAGAAATGAATAGGAAAAAAAAAAAAGAGATGGGGCAGAGGATTCCAGAGATGATGGAAGATGAGCAGAAAAAGTTGGCTCGATCTTGTTGCAAAGGAAAACCAGTTATAAACAGAGTGCCGTCAGGAAGTTTCGGACAAGGTGCACATCTAGTAGAAATGGGATAAGGACTGTATTCATGAGTAAAAGAAAAGTCTTAAATGAAAACAGTGGTGAATTCGTGAAAAAATGTAAATCAGAAATGCACTTAATAGATACAAAACCTCATCTAAAAACAAAGTAAAACAAACAAAAAAGACAAAATAGGCCAATCAATAAGGGTAAAAGTAGCCTGGCTGGGAAATGAACCAGGGAAATCGTCCTACCTTCCTTCCTATTTGTAACCACAAGCTAGAGGCCCAGCAGGAATATGTGAGTGTGTGTGAGGTTAACACTGGCTATTTTCATACCACAGCTTTGGAGGCTGGATTTGAAATTATTGGGACGTAGCCATGCTGGTTGTGGTTTCTGGTCAATGATTAAGTGATTTAATGCATAATAAGAATTTATCAGAAGCAAGTAAGTCTGTGTGCTATGGCTATCTTATGAGAGGGAGATGATGGGTGGAGGCAGAAAAGGAGAAGGCTGAAAAAGGCAACTGCAGAAACAAGAGAGAGAGATGAGGACAAGAAGGCAGAGCAAAAACTGACAGCAACACCTCCACACTTCCTCGCCTTCTCCCCACAGCTTCTTTCCTCAAGAGAGAATAAAGCCAAGTGAAATCAGGAGGCTCTGCTGAGCTCCGTGGTGTGGCACTTTATTCCTAGTTCTGGTCTTTGCGTTTTTTTCCCCTTATGAATTCTGCCATTTATGGAACAGTCCTCCGGAAGCTTGGATAGTGTAGCTTCTGTTTATTCACATGGTTCTATAAGTCACAGATGGCACAACACAGCCAAGTACAGTGAGTGGGTGTGTGTGCACGTGTCTGCTGGTTGTTAGTTTTTTTTTTTTTCCATTTAGTTTGGGAAACTCTCAATTTTTTAAAATCATTTTATTTTGAAATAATTTCAAACTTACAGAAAAGATACAAGAATAATACAGAGGACTCCTTATATCTTTTACGCAGATGCACGAATAGTCAGCATTTCATCAAATTTGCTTTCTCTTATACCTAGCACTCATTCTATATAATTTTATATGCTTTGTTTATATTTTCTAAACCATTTTATTGTAGGTTACATACACCATGCCCTTTTACCTGTCAACATTTAAATGATATATATTTCCAAACCACAAGAATAGTCTCCCAAATTGCCACAATCGCATTGCCGTTGAGTCAATTCTGATTCATAACGACCTTATAGGACAGGGTAGAACTGCCCCATAGGGTTTCCGAGAAGTGGCTGATGGATTTGAACTGCCAGTCTTTTGGTTAGCAGCTCTTAACCAGTGTAGCTCTTAACCACTGGGCCACCAGGGCTCCAATTTTATAATCAATATCTCAGCAAACCTGTGAGGGAAATCTGGACTACTGCCTATTTTTGAAAATAAAACTTCATTATAACACAGTCATGCTCATTCATTTCTGTAATGCCTATAGCAATAATGAAAACAACAACAGAGTTCAGTAGTTATAAGAGACAGCATGGCCTTCAAAGCCTAAAATATTTACTATTTGGCCCTTTACAGAAAAAAAATTGCCAATCCCTGATATAATTCACATTCCACATACAATTTTCAATTGTCTCAACAATGTTGTTTTTAGCTTTTTTTCCCCTAGTATAGGATTTAATTCAGGATCATGCATTGCATTTAACTGTCACACCCGAGTCTCCTTTAATCTAGAAGAGTTCCTCAACCTGTCTTTGTCGTCCATGATATTGACGTTTGGAAGAACAGAGGCCAGATATATTATAGAAAGAATGTTCCTCTATTTGGGTTTGTCTGATGTGCAGTCACGATTAGATTCTGGTAATGCATTCTTGGCTGGAATATTACAAAAGTGATTTTGTATAGTGGTGTTGCTTTTGATCAGCTAGTCAATGTGTTTTCCAGTTTCTCCTCTATAGAGTTATTATTATTATTTTTTGTCCATGCAACTAAGAAAAAATCTGTAGGGAAATGCTTTAAGATCATGCAAATATCTCCCATAAAACCTCTGGACCCAATCTAATACCTGTTGATGATTCTCGCCCAAATCAATCTTTATTATTATGGATGCAAAAGGATGATTTCGTAAATTCTTTCATAACATCATGGAATCCAAGATGGTATCAGTTTTTGATCAGAAATCAGATGTCTAGATACTAAATAACTCATCTGTTACTAGTTATTTTTCAAAACTAAAAAAAAAAAACAAACCCACTGCCGTCGAGTCGATTCCAACTCATAGCAACCTTACAGGACAGAGTAGACCTGCCCCACAGAGTATCCTAGGAGTGCCTGGTGAATTCGAACTGCCAGCCTCTTAGTTAGCAGCTACAGCATTTAACCACTACACCACCAGGGTATTCTTAATGTGGGTGATACTAGAGTTTCTCGGGCTGCAGAATATCTGTTCAGGCAAATGTCCTCAAGGCTTAAATAAGGAAAATCTTGGTCTTGGGCTTCAGGAATGAAAGCATTAGGTCTAGAGACCAGTAAGTAAGTGCTGCTTTAAGATAACTAGCAGTGATTTTTCTAGGTGACACTAAACCATACCCACTCATACTTAGATTTCCTAATTCAAAGTGGGACCAGGGTAATAATAATCAACTAGTTAATAAAACTAAAGGTCATGCTGTGGAAGGAACTTAAATGTTTATTTTAAAGTATGACGGCTGTCATAAAACAGTTGAAGGGTTCTCAAACGAAGAAGCATTATAAATTGACTTGTTTTAAGCCACTTAAAAATGTTTGAACTATGACCTGGAAACACTACATTTTTCAGTGGAAAAAAAAAATCTTTCTAACTCACCTCTCCCTAGAAGGAAAATCAGTGACCTCAGAAAATAGGACAAATGCTTAGAAAACTGTGGACTGAATAAAATGGCAAGGAGTTTGCAAAATGAGGCTGTATAATACATTTATGTGTCCAAAAGGTCAGCAGCTCATATCCACCAGCTGCTCCTTGGAAACCCTATGGGGCAGTTCTACTCTGCCCTATTGAGTCACTGTGAGTCAGAAACACAGCAATGTTTTGTTTTGTTTTAGATATGTTTTTGTTGTATTTCTTTTCTCAAACTTAACTTGAAGCCAGAAAACTTTCAACGGCTCTGCCCATCAGAATTTAAGTTATTTTAACTGCTTCAACCACTGAAAACTCATGACTGCCTCAGGCAGAACCAAGAAGGGAAATATCTTCATACCACAGTTGACTGTTATTATATTTTTCTCTAGAAAAAAAGACCTAAATGGATGTCAGAAGAGACTCTGAATCTTGCTCTTGAATGTCGAGTAGCCAAAGCAAAAGGAAAAAAATGATGAATTTAAAGAGGTGAGCAGAAAATTTCAAAGGGCAGCTTGAGAAGACAAAGTATTATGAAATATGTGCAAAGACTTGGAGATAGAAAACCAAAAGGGAAGGACACACTCAGCATTCCTCAAACTGAAAGAACTGAAAAAAAATTCAAGCTTCAAGTTGCAATATTGAAGGATTCTACGGGGAAAATATTAAACGACCCAGGAAGCATCAAAAAAAGATGGAAGGAATAAACAGAGTCACTATACCAAAAAGAACTGGTTGGCATTCAACCATTTCAGAAGGTAACGTGATCAGGAACCAATGCTACTGAAGGAGGAAACCCAAGCTACGGTGAAGGCATTGGCGAAAAACAAGGCTCCGGGAATTGATGAAATACCAGTTAAGATATTTCAACAAACAGATGCAGGGCTAGAAGTGCTCACTTGTCTATGCCAAGAAACTTGGAAGATAGCTACCTAGCCAACTGACTGGAAGAGATCCATATTGACGCCTACTCCCAAGAAAGGTGATTCAACCAAATGCAGAAATTACCAAACAATATCATTAATATCACGCGCAAGCAGAATTTTCCTGAAGATCATTCAAAAGCGGCTGCAGCAGTATATTGACAGAGAACTGCCGGAAATTCAAGCCAGATTTAGAAGAAGACATGGAACCAGGGATATCACTGCTGATGTCAGATGGATACTGGCTGAAAGTAGAGAATACCAGAAGGATGTTTACCTGTGTTTTACTGACTATGCGAAGGCATTTGACTGTGTGGATCATAACAAATTATGGATAACATTACAAAGAATGGTTATTCCGGCACACTTAATTGTGCTCATGAGGAATCTGTACATGGATCAAGAGGCAGTTGTTTGAAGAGAACAAGGGGATACTCATGGTTTAAAGTCAGGAAAGGTGTGTGTTAGGGCTGTATACTTTGACCATACCTATTCAATCTATATGCTGAGCAAATAATCCAAGAAGCTGAACTATATGAAAAAAGAACGGAGCAGCAGGATTGGAGGAAGATTTATCAACAACCTGAGTTATGCAGATGATACAACCTTGCTTGCTGAAAGTGAAGAGGACTTGAAGCACTTACTGATGAAGACCAAAGATCACAACCTTCAGTATGGATTACAGCTCAATATAAAGAAAACAAAAACCCTCACAACTGGACCATTAAGCAACAGCATGATAAATGGAAAAAAGATTGAGGTTGTCAAGGATTTCATTTTACTTGGATCCACAATCAACATCCATGGAAGCAGCGGTCAAGAAATCAAAAGACACTTTGCATTGGGCAAACTGGACACAAGAGATCTCTTTAAAGTGTTAAAAAGCAAAGATGTCACCTTGAGGACCAAGGTGCACCTGACCCAAGCCACGGTGTTTTCAATCACCTCCCATGCATGGGAAAGCTGGACAATGAATAAGCAAGACCAAAAAGAATTGACACCTCTGAATTGTGCTGGTGAAGAATATTGAATATACCTTAGACTGCCAAAAGAACGAACAAATCTGTCTTGGAGGAAGTACAACCAGAATGTTCCATGGAAGCAAGGATGGTGACACTGCGTCTCACATACTTTGGACATGTTGTCAGGCAGGATCAGTCCCTGGAGAAGGACATCATCCTTGACATCATGCAAAGATATCACTTTAAGGACTACGGCATGTCTGACCCAAGCCATGGCTTTTTCAATTGCCTCATATGCATGGGAAAGCTGGACAAAGAATAAGGAAGACTGAAGGACTGATGCCTTTGAATTAAGTTGCTGGCAAAGAATAGTTAATATATCACGGACTTCCAAGAAAATGAACAAATCTGTCTTAGAAGAAGTACATCCAGAATGCTTCTTAGAAGTGAGGGTGACAAGACTTTGTCTCACGTACTTCGGACATGTTATCAAGAGGGATCAGTCCCTGAAGCAGGACATCATGCTTGACAAAGTAGAGGGTCAGTGAAAAAGAGGAAGATCCTCAACAAGATGGATTGACACAGCAGCTGCAACAATGGGATCAGGCATAACAATGATGGTGAGAATGGCGCAAGACCGGGCGATGTTTTGTTCTGTTGTACATAGGATCGCTATGTGTCAGAACCAGCTTAACCGCACCTAACAATGACAACAATATGCAATCAGAAGCAGTATAACACAGTGGTTAACACAGGGGCTCTAGTGTCTGATATCTAAGCCACATTCTGGCTCTATTATTATCAGCTATGGGATCCTTGGTCAGGTACTTAATCTCTCTGTTTGTTTCTCATTTGTAAGCGAAGATAGTAAGAATTAGTACCTTATTTAGTTGCTGTGAGGATTACACAAGATAATGTATTTAAAAGGTAACGTGCGCACAGAAAACATATAGAGGTAAACCTATATTCTGATGGCAATAGGGCAGGAATGAACAATTAAGACAGAACTCATATGAACAGATTTTTGATTCAGATAAATCACTTTTCAAGCAATGTGAAAAATGATTGGTTAGAGGTCCCTGGTGGAGCCCAGGCAGGAGACCTGATAAGGAGACATCTGCAACAGTCCAGGAAATATATTCTGAGGGTCTTAACTAAAGCAGTAATTGGGATGAACAGGAGGCACGGGTATGGGAGAATTTAAGGTAGACAGTACAGGTACGAGAAGGGGAAGAAAAAGAATCAAGGTCAACTCCCAGGTTTTTGGCTTGGCTGACTGGAACTTAGGAGGTTTGAAAAGAAGAAAGCTTAAGGGAAGCAAAAATTACAATTGCCGTTAGGCATTTTGAGATTGAAATATCCCTGGGCATCCCTGTGGGTTACCGCCATAAGTAGGTCTAAAGCATAAAGGAGAGGTCTGAGCTGGGATACTGTCTTAGTTTCGTAATGCTGCTGTTAACAGAAATACCACAAGTGGGTGACTTTAATGAGCAGAAATTTATTTTTTCACAGTTGAGGAAGTTAGAAGTTCGGATTCAGGGCACCAACTCTAGGGAAGGTTCATTCTCTTTGTTGATTCTGGAGGAAGATCTTTGCCTTCTTCAGCTTCTGCTCCTAGGGTCCCTGATGATCTTCATGTGTTATTATCTTCCCTAATTTGCCCTTGTGGAAACCCTGGTGGCATAGTGGTTAAGTGCTACGGCTGCTAACCAAAAGGTCGGCAGTTTGAATCCACCAGGCGCTCCCTGGAAACCCGGCGGGGCAGTTCTACTCTGTCCTGTAGGGTTATTATGAGTCAGAATTGACTCGATGGCAGTGGGTTTGGAATTTGCCCTTGCTTGTCTACAGCGTCTCTATGAGTGGGAGTCGACTCAAAGGCAATAGATTTTGCCTCTGTCTCTACTCCTTTGATATCTCAAAAGTGATTAGGATTAAGACATACCCTACACTGATATGACCTAATTAACATAACAATATATATTATTCCCATATGGGATTACACTCACAGGTATAAGGGTTAGGATTCCAACACATATTTTGGGGGATACAATTCAATCCATAACAGATACTATTTGGGGAACCCACAACCCAGTGCCATCGAGTCGATTCCAACTCATAGTGACCCTGGGTCATCATTTAATTGATGAGGAAAAATATTTATAATTTATTTTACAGAAGAAACAGCACTTCCTAATAAAAGAGAGGATTTACAGCCATATTACATTATGTGTTCAGCTTCCAGTATTTTTGTATAATATCAACTACTGGTACTTAAAGTTCTTCCACCAACATGCTGTCAAATCCTCAAAATCAGCACTGGTCACTGGCTTTGACTAACCAATTCTTTTCTCTTTAAAAAAAAAAAAAGAGAGAGAGAATGTTTTTACTAAGGTTAAGTCCTCTGTTACGTTTCATTCATTATTTTATTTTATAATCCCCTCAAAGAAGAGATTCATAGTACAGATCTAATTCTACTGCCCGAGAACTATTCCTTTCCAAGGCAGTTCTTGTGGTTACCAGCACTTTTTCCTGTCATCCTAAGAGGCTACCTAGCTTTTATTAGGGTCATATAAGCAAACCCACAAAAACACCTTTCCTAGCGTCTTCGTCATGGATATGTTCAGAATGTCCTGGAGTATTTGGAAACATCCTTCTTGTTCGAGGTCAACCAATCCAAAAGTATTTAAGCTGTATTACCTATCGCCTAGGCATGAATCTCTGGGAAAAAGTAAGTGTAAAATACACCGAAGGTTTATCATAAAGTAACCTTAAAAAAGCAGTCTTAGTTCAATCAGTGATATAATATGTAGATTTAGTGTTATTTCAATACACTAAATACTCTATTTACTATAGTTTGCTATTCTGTTTTAAATAATTTCATTTCATTCATGGTTTAGAATAAAATAATTTCATTTTGATTTGATTCAGCAAATTAGAGCATATTTTTCAGGTTTATGGTTTATCATTTATTTAAATCCCTGATATCTGCAAATAATAACTGTGATGTTACAGTCTAGATGAGTAAAAATTCCAACAAGTGCAGGTTGTTTCTAAACTGCCTTAAAAAAAAAAAAAAATCAATGTTGAGATTGAAAAAAAAAAAATCAAACCTTGCTAGATTGTTACCAGCAGTATGTAAAATACAGATTCTTTCAGTGTTTAGTTTCTTAAGCACTTAATAAAGAGGTAATAAAAAGTTAAAGTGTGATTTCTAAATTTTATGAAGAAGTCAGAGCAATTAAGAAAGCCAAGAAGAAGAAAAATGTTTACCCATTTTGGTGTGAAATTACCCTAAACTAAATTTTAGAAAAAGTTAACAACAAACTTATGGCAAATAAAGCAAGCCAATTTTATTTCAGGAAGCTAAGAAATTCTATTAAAGAAAATATATACAGAAACACTTAGGGATCTCTAACAGATGTACTGTAGCCAAGAGAAAGAAAGTAATAAAATTATTTCCATGGCTGCATTCAACATTTACCACAAAGTTGCAATCTCTTCTCTATAACCTATAAATTCAAGTTAAAAAGCTAAACTTCAAGAGCAGCAACCACCATAAATCAACTAATTTTATCTAAAAGCACTAAAGAAAAGTGTTTTCACTAAAAACTAAACTAGTGCCGTTAAGTGGATTCCAACTCACAGTGACCATACAAGGATAGAGAACTGCCCCATAGGGTTTCCAAGGTTGGAAATCTTTACGGGAGCAGACTGCCACATCCTTCTCTTGGTGCGCAGCTGGAGGGTTCAAACTGCTGGATTTTCAGTTAGCAGCCAAGTACTTTAACCACTGGGCCACCAGAAAAAACCTGTTGCCGTCGAGTCAATTCTGACTCATAGTGACCCTATAAGGACAGAGTAGAACTGCCCCACAGGGTTTCCAAGGAGTGCCTGGTAGGTTCGAACTGCCGAGCTTTTGCTTAGCAGCCCTGGCACTTAACCGCTGTACCACCAGGGTTTCCTGAGCCACCAGGGCTCCTCTAAAAATGAAAAACTCCTTTGTGTGACAAGCAGCAATTTATGATAGAAACTGACACATATAGCAAATATTCAAATATATTATTTAGACAATGACAAAAAATTTTCCATTAAGAATAGATCAATAATAAATAGACTATAAGTTTATATTTAAAGTCTACTTTATAGGTTTAAGAAAAAAGGCACAGCTCAATTCTCAGGCATTTTAGGACAAATTAAGGGCTCTCCTTCCTAGATGAATCGAAATCGGCTGGATGGCAACAGGTTTGGCTTGGTTTTTTTCCTGCCATCATTCTCCATATGCTATTGCCACTGCCATCAAATTGAAAGGGCCTAAGGAAAGAACCATGCACTACATGTGAGGGCATGATTGAAGCATCACCTTGCTAAGGGCGGCAGTGCTGATGCCGTTTAAAACTAATTGAAAGAGTAGGCATGGCATTCCTGCCTCCTTGGAACTTAAGGAATTCAGGCGATCTCTGGAGACACTGTTTTGTTACTGGCATTCAGTTGAAGAAAAAAAAAAGTAGGGCAACGATTAAAGAGTTTAACAACTAAGAAATTTTTTTTAATGATTCATGGACTGCTTTCCATCTTACCCACATCCTCCCCATGTCAATGTTTTCTGATAGCAAGAACAAATGGATAAATCACCAATGCCACCACATACACAGGACCTTTTCTTTGTGCTTCTTCCCTGGATCCAACCCTGTGTTATCACTATGCCTGAACTTCGGTGGGCTGCCACACACCGACCCATCAGAAACTGCCCTCTGTATGAACTGTCTGGTACCTGGAGTACTATTTGATGCTTTTATTTGATATACCTATGCTAGGACTTATGCTAGGACTACTCTACCAGCTTCTGGTCATCTCCCTACTCTGGAAAGTAGAATCCATGTATTCAGGGAACCCTAACATGACCTTGATCTTGACAAAGACAAAGAAAATAATGCTACAAAACAAGAGTGTAATAGAAGCCATTTTGTGTTTTTATGCTGTTTTTGCTACCCCAGGATCCCTGGGTGGCACAGCAGTTTAGTGTTTATCTTCTAACTGGTTGGTTCAAAGTTCAAATCCACCCAGAGCCACCTCAGAAGAAAGGCCTAGTGATCTACTTCCGAAAGATTATAGCCATTAAAAACCCGATGGAACTCAGTTCTACTCTGCAACACGTAGGGTCTCCATGAGTCAATGGCAACTAGTTGTTTTTTTTTTTTTTTTTTTTTTACCGTGGTTGTTTTGTTTTGGGTTTAATTTTTTTGCCAGTCTAGAAGAGATATCTCAAATACATGTGGGTTTTTTCTTTTTTCTTTTTTTTAAGCAAAAGGAACGTAACCATGACTGTGATCTCTTACTCAGCAGAACATTTTCACAGTTGCCCTTCGCCTATCCACATCGAAGAAAAGTAGCATTACAACTAGAAAAAAATTGATAAAACAATATTATAAATTTTTTGACTACTTTGCAAGCAAATTTAGAAGTGCCTTTTCCAGGTATAGGCCAGGATACATTACCAGAAGCCAAATTCCTAGGACACAAAATTCAGCAGCCATTCCTTACAACAACCTCCCCTCACTGAACTAACAAGTCAAGTTAAGCATTCAGCTTTCTACCAGCTTCCACCTTAGCCATCACCTTGATGAATTTTACTCACCAAAGGCAGTTGGTGTCCAGTCCTTCCCAGAGAGCTACAGAAAAAGTCTGATATTCTCCATGGGTAAAAAAGGGTATATTTGAGGCTACAGTACAATCTCAGCAAATATTTACTATACTACTCTGTACATGGCATTGTTCTCGTTGATACAAGGCTGCTTAGTGACTAGCCGATACTCTAATATCCAGAATACTTCTTCTGGTCTTGCCACAATGTTTACGGTTTATTCAATGATCCAGAAAAGTTCATTCAGGCTCTACTTCCCCAGTTTCAATAAAAATGTGTGATTCTGGTGCTAAGTTATTGCAATTTATTAGATGTCTCAGATGGAAAAAAGAATCTGCATTTTACTTCTGAAATGATTATAACACTTAAAGTTATGGGGGGAAGTTATCTTTGCTATTCTTATGTAGATGTTATTCACTGCAAGGTCTTTCAAGCTCTTATTTACAAACTAAACAAAGTCATAAAGTCCCATATTGACTCAATTCCACTGTCCAAATTTCACTGTAACAAAATCCACCTTAATCGACAGAGTTTTTACAGATGTGGTAATAAAATGGAGCTGTCCCAGGGCCTCTTTATAGTAAACAGAAGGGGGGAATGTGAGTATTTTTAATCTCAGTAGTTGAACACGGAAGGAGCTCTGGTGGCACAATGGTTAAGCGTGTGACTGCTAACCAAAAGGTCAGTAGTTAGAACTCACCAGCCGCTCCGAGGGAGAAAAGATGTGGCAGTCTGCTTCCGTAAAGGTTACAGCCTAGGAAACTCTCTGGGGCATTTCTACTCTGTCCTTTAGGGTTGCCATGAGTCTGGATCCACTCGATGGCAATGGGTTTGTTTGGTTTTGGTTAGTTGAAAAATGGGAGGATTCATACACAGGATTTCTCTCTCTCCCTTTTCCTTTGAGGAATATAATGTGTTTGGGTAGATGGTAGTGCAGTTTTGGCAGAATTTCAAAGAGGAATGATTAGAAAGGATAGTTGATTACTCATTAAAGGTAGATTTAAAAAAAAAAAAGCACCTCTTTTCTCTTGGCACACCACTAAATTATCATGAATTTTACTTAACACTATTTTCCTATTTATTCTGTATCCGTCTTGTGGCTAAAATAAGAAGTCTAGTTATATCATCTCCATTTCCTCTATAAAATTCTTTCTTCTGCTTCAATATTCTAGAAATAGCTCATGGCAAGTGCCTAGAGGCTATTTACTATCTCACAAGCAAACTCAGTGGCTTTCTTGACTTTTCAGGTACTCTTAGCCCTGTCCCATTTCTCTCAGTTATTTTTTGTCCTTGACTTCCACATCAATGACTCTGAATCACATGAAGGATTTTGCCCCACATCCACTCCAAAATCATTCCTTAGCTCATTGTTCTTTTTTTCTTCCCATTCCTTCTTCGATGAGCTCATGTACATTCATTACGAGAAACAGCCTGACTGGCTGACACCCAGGAGCCATCACCAGGCTTGACCTCTCTCATTCCCTTTCACTGTAGTGCTTCCAGATGCCTGCAGGACATCTCACTCAGGTGTCAACTAAAATTTGACAAGTAAAAACCTGAGCTCATCTTCTTCCTCCAACAATAAGCAATACTCCACAAACTTTCTGTGACTTTCAATGTTACCTCTGTCCTAGGCTCATACATTTAAAAGCTATTTTTGACACTTCATCATCAAAATCCAACTTGTTTACAAGCGCTGTCATTTCCACTTCTACCATATCTCCCCGATCTATCCTTTCCTCTCTTCATTCTCAAATGCCATTCCAACCCAAGTCCTATTCCTCACACCTGAATTACAATAATGGACCCAGCTCATCCACCTACGTTCAGTTTCTTTTCTACACTGAATTATCAGAACAACTTTCACAAAATAAGAAGGGTAACTTAGAGATCAGTCTAACACCCTTATTTTCCAAGTAAAAAACAAAGGCTCAAAGAGGTGACGTAACTAACCAAGGTGTATATAAAACTCAGGGTTCATGAGCTCCAGTCAAGTAATCCATCCACTATATCTGGATGCATGTAAATACCACATCAATTACCCATGGCCAAGGCCTACTCTAGCTCCATACATCATATTGTACAAAACCTGTAAGACTGTACATTGTACCATTCAAGCATTTAAACATACTGTCATTGCTTCTCCAAATTCACTTCTCGTTATTCATCATTATGACCCCTCCTCACTAAGTCACTTTCTTTGTCACACCCACACCAACATAACCTTTAATACAATTGCTGGATCAGAGTACAGACTACTCCTTGCACAGCTGTAAGACAAATATGGGAATGAAGTAGGCAAATAGGCTTGCATTTCCAATTCCAATTTCAGAGAGAGACAGAAAATGTATTCAAAAAAGGAAGGCTTAATTACACCTTATCTTTTGAAACAATTTAAAAAATGTATTTTCGCCATTTCATGCATATTTTTTCATTTTGTTCTGCCATTAAAACTAAACACACAGTCAACTGGCCACTTACTAGATCCTCATTTCCCAATGGTTTTGCCAAGAATTAGAACTTGAAATCCTACATCTTTTTCAAAATATCCAATTTTGCATATCAAATGCCTTGCATTTTAATTGCTTTATATTGTCAGATGCTCACAACATATAATAATCCCCAGGAGACTAACCAGACCTTGAGAAAATGGGCTGAGACAAGGTGAATGAATGGAGACTAATCTTTTTTTTTTCCCTATAGTTGTCAATGACTTTATTCTACTTGGATTGACAATCAGTGGTCATGGAATCATAGTCAAGAAATCAGACAACATATTGCAAAAGGCCTTTTCAAATTCTAAAAAGCAAAGATGGCGATTTGATGACTAAGATGCATATGACCCAAGCCATGTTTTTTTTTTTTTAATTGTACTTTAGATGAAGGTTTACAGAACAAACTAGCTTCTCATTAAACAATTAGTACACATATTGTTTTGTGACATTGGTTACCTACCCCACGATAGGTCAACACTCTCTTCTCTACCTTGAGTTCCCTGTTACCAGCCTTCCTTTCCCCTCCTGCCTTCTAGTTCTTGCCCCTGGGCTGGTGTGCCCCTTTGAGACTAATTTTGTTTTAAGTGATTGGTTCACTGATTATTTTCCTGTCATGATGAGTTCTGTTTTCCCATTCAACATCTACAACATTATATTGCAGAGATCGTGATATCAAGCCCCCTTGATTAGTAATCCTTTCCATAGCTATTTTTCCTCCAGCTCTAAATTTACCTCCCTGTTTTCTGACCTGGTTCAATAAGCATTCCTCATCTTAGAGTTATTCTGATCACGTTATAGCCCTTCAGTTCATTTGTTTTCAACTGTAATACTGTTAACTTGTTCATAGCTAGTTTTCAGCTTCTACCAAGAATTTTTATAAATATACATTTAAAGAGTCTCCAGGAAGATTTATATCCTTAATGGAATTGGATCTTATAGTTCTTTTATCTCTTCCAGTACTATATAGCATAGTGTTTTCCAGAAGACAAGCACTCAATAAAGGCTCGTTAACTAACTCGAGAGGGGTTCTTAAATGGACCATCTGGCTGCTGTGCATTTTATTTTCAGAGTCTAATTTTGTTCTAATCCAGTATTGTCAAAAAATAAAATAAATGAATGAATGAATAAATTCTGCTTGCATGGATTTCAGGCACTAGCGTGAAACAGCAATTTACAGACTTTTTTTTTTTTTAATATGATTTGCTTTTTGTTTTTTGTTTTTTTTTTTTAACAGTGGCACTCCTCAAAGTTTCAGTAATTCACCCTTAGCAGCTGGAAGCATTTCACTGCTTTCCTCAAACAAGAAAACTGAGTCACGAGCCTTAATGAGAACTGTGCTGAAGTCCGACAACACTGCAAAGCCTTCTGCAGAGGGAAAGCACCAAGTAAAGCAGCCACAGCTGTAATACCTGTCCTAGCCTAGGAGTGGAAATGAAATACAATCTTTGTAATTAGTCTGTTTACCTTTTCTCATAGTTCATATTACTCTGTAATATATTTGTTTTTAAACACAATGTATTGCTTAAGTTAGTCTGAAATGGAAGAAGACTTAAAAGTAAGTCCAGACTGAAAACATGTGTGGTCATAGGAGAGAAACAAGAGGAGGAGGTGGTAGAGAAGGAAAAGGACTAGAAACAAAGGCCTGTTTGAAATAAAATGTATATATCAGAAAATACAAATGAAAACACAGTTTAGAAGACAGGCATGATATGAATGCTAAAGATAAACTAGCAATGTGGACATTTTTAGATACTGGGCAGTTACATTACAGTAATAAAGAGCAACTAAAAAAAACAGAAAAGCAATATCACCTCAAAAGCCACCAATGCGCTACTTTAATCAGTCAGTGGACAATTTCTGTTACTGATGGACACACATGAACACAAAAAGCAAGGTGCTATAGATTTCAGAGAACGGCCTCTTCTACTGTTTGCAATCAACAAGACACCAATTGTTCTTGGTTGAAAGGCTTATTCTGGGAATTCTTCTGACAGAGAGGGATCAGATAGCATCTGTCTCTTACAAGTTAAGGCATTAAGCCAATGAACAGTTCTCATTATTCCAGACAACAACAAATGAAGTCAGAGCAAGGAGGAACCAGGTGGTATCCTGCTCATAAAAGCTTTTGATACATCAACATCACACTCTTTTCTTAGCTGAGCCAACTAAGGGCTAACTTCCTTAGATGTATGATTCTTGATAAATAATCATTTATTTGACAATAAATATTTACCTTGATAAACAAAACTTTACTAATCTGAACATCTACTTATTTAAACATGGTTCCTTAATAATGTAGTAATGCCATCAACACTGAGTCCAGTAATTTCTGTACTTATTCTTCTTAAAAAAGTTTACACCGTATATTACATAATCGAGGCCCACGGGAAGGGCAATGTTTTCTACCAACTGGCTTTATCCTACTCTCTCATTTTCATCTCGTTTCTGTCACTCTGAGTGTTTATAAGCAAAAACGCAGCATGCCTTTTACAAAACCAATCTAACTAAAAAATAACATAGTTCTGATTTTTTACTTTCTTTTCTTTCTCATCTTCCTTTGAGCTGATACGATGAAACAGCGTAGGGTAAGTGTAGTAATATTGAGACCAACTTTCTAAGTAACTACTTTTTCATAAAGATGAACAACGAAACAAAAAAAAAAAAAACACAGTAGAACTCTAACGTACTAACCAAATGTACACATTTCCCTAATGCTCAGGGCATAGCACTAAGCTGTGCATTCAATGTCATTTTGCACACAATCATGACTATCCTTTGATGTGAAAAGCCAGTCCTAAATAAAACCTCTGCACTCCAGCATCACATCTTCAGGGCCTGCAACTAGCTTAGAGACATACTGTAATTAAACTGAAATGCTAATTAAAACTACTAGGCTAATGTGATATGAAATGCCCTTTATCATCACAGGCCAATTATGTCTCAGTTTGCCATTGTCCTCTGGTGTGTATAGATTTTATCTTTTTATAAAAATAACAGAACACAGATTTGGTAATGACATCCTGGACAGGATGTCCTGGTAATTTCCAGGTTCAGTCATTTCCTTTTCAGTTTATTTTCTCTTCATTATGGTCTTGTTATATATCCCCAGTTTCCTTTGACTCCTCAGAAATGTATTCTAATTACTGGCCAAAGTGTCCTTCGAATACAACTGGTGAATACCAGATATGCATGATACATTTGCCATGTTTATCAAAACAAAGAAAAAGTACTTGGTTTTTCTCATTTGGTATTAACAGACTGCCCCATCGTCCTTAGTCCTAAATTATTTCCAAGACAAACTGAAGTAGTTTTAATTATCTTTTTATAAAACCTGTATTTTTAGAAGAATAATGGGTTTCACTTTCACCAACTCTTCTTTCTACAGAAGTCTTAACATTAAATTCTAAGCAACAGTTTAAGCTCCTAACAATAAAATTACAGTCAAATTCTTCTGGAAAAGCAATGCTCCCTATAAGTTATGTTCAATCTTGTTTGTAATCTTAGTTAAATTATCAAATGAATTATTAACTTTCATTAAACTTCTACTCACATGTTATAAAAAATAAAATAATCTAAAGCCAGCTTCAAGGAATCTGAATAAGACTGAGTCTGTGATACTAATTTCACTGATGATGACCCAGTTATCAAGTGATAATACTAACACATATTTGTTCCCAAGGTCTGAAGTAAACTAGGGAAGAAGATATTTCCTGACTAATCCTTTATAAAGTAAACATTTCAAGCACAAATAAGTCACTTGTAAATGACTTTTTGTTAATGCTCTAGTTAAACAAGGTGGTAAGAAAACATTGAGTTATACTTCTGAAATGCACAAAAAAAGGCCATGGAAAATTACTCCATTTACATTTTTCTACTAATATGCCTTCAAAAATAAATTTAATTAGCATAGTTGGTTCAAATCTAATCACATTTTTAATCTCAATAGTTTCCTTCCTTTCAGAAAACACAAATCAAATCCATAACCATAACTACTGTAATTTTAATTTGCTTGAAAATAAAAAATTAAATTTCCATTTTAACAAGCTGTCTCAATAGGATGCTCATAGGATCAAAAGCATCAGAATGAAGTCTCTGAACCCACAATAAAAAGGAAGAATAATCTACATATAACAAATGTAAATTATTCAAAGTTTTAATGCTACCCACAAATAAATACAAGCTCTATAATTACAATTCAACTATATAATTAAAAAAAATTATCAGAAATACCTAGTAGTCTATAAAAATGTTAACCTCTGGCTTTACTGCAATCAACCCATAATCACATTTTTTAAATCATTTAAGTGATAACATTCTAAATATACAACAGTTATTTATAACAAACCCATTGCCTTTGTGCCAATTCTGACTCATAGCTACGTTACGGGACAGAGCAGGACAGCCCCATAGAGTTTCCAAGGTTGTAGTGTTTACGGAAACAGATTGCCACATCTTTCTTCAGCAGAGCAGCTGCTGGGTTCAAACCGTCCACCTTTTGGTTAGCAGCTGAGCACTTAACCACTGCACCACCAGGTCTCCAGTTGTTTATAACAGAACACATAAATTTATCATCAGGCTCTAGGCAAGTAACAAGCTATCTATCCTGCTTTAGTCTTAACTCAGTTCTGCTGTCATCAGATTTCTAACAATTTCCTTCACTGGAGGAAAAACAAAGAGAAAAAGGAAAAACACTCCTGGGCATATGATGCTAACATGACCTTCTGAAGTTCCATATCATTAAAAGGTTTTATCTAGCAAATCTTTCATTGAAAATGCGTATGTACACACACACAGTTAAGGCCTACTACGTGGCCGCACCGTTATTACAAAAGTAAGGTCCCAGTTGTAAAGAAGAGACATACAGATACTGCGCAGGTGTGTTGCTATGATAAATAAAACAATACAAAACAAAAGGAAAGAAAAGTGGATTATTTTGGCGACAACTGTTGTCACAGTGAAGGATGCTAGTGAACAAAGGAAATTCCCATGGGGGAATTATGGAGCAGATCTTGCAAGGGGACTAAGACTGGAAGTAAATCACTACAGTAAGGATGTGGAAGCAGAGGAGGGAAGTTGCCAGAGTCCAAGACGAAACAGAATGGCATTCCTGCTGGAAACATGTTACTAAGGAATTAATTAGCAATAATAAGACAAGCTGGAGTCCCTGAGTGCCAGCACAAATGGTTAAATGCTGGACTACTATCCAAAAGGTTGGCTTTTCGAACCCATCCAGGGGCGCCTCAGGAGACAGGCCTGGCGATCTGCTTTCAAAGGGTCAGAGCCTTGAAAGCCCTATTGAGCAGTTCTACTCTGCACATACGGGATCACGATGAGTTGGAATCTACTCAATGGCAACTAACAACAATCGGACTAGCAACAGAGAATATCCTCTAGGAATGAAGAGTAATCTGCATTTTTCCTTGAGCATGATATGCTTCTCTATATGTTAAACTATGTAACTTTTTCTTTTCATTTAGTGTTTATAACAAAGCCAGAAGACAGACATTATTACCCCTATTCTGAAGAGGAAAAAATTAAAACAATCAGACTAATGTCAGTTAGTGGTTGGCAGAGTTTGACTTTTCTTCAGTTAGATGTGGGTTCCCAAGCTCATGCTTGTTTCATTATTCTGAATTTTGAGACCACAAGATGAACAAATACTTGTTACCCAACCCCAGCTTCCTAAGGCATCAACTTTGGTTTCCTCTCTAATGTCAGTACTTGTTTTGGGAACAGAGCACACCTAATGTGAACAAGGACTCTCTCAGACTATTAGAATTCTTAGGTATTCAGAAATTCAATACTTTATTAATGATCTTTAACCTCCCAATAATTGTGAACCGAGTGGGAAAAAAAACAGGAGGAGAGTGTTACGTCATGATCTTGCCTAGTATACGCAGAGAAGATATTACCAGGAGTACTGAGGCTGGTTATAAACCAGCAAAGATAGATTCCCTAAAGTAGGCAAGCACCGTTTTTTATAATTAACTTACGTCGTATGTGCCAGGTACCACACTGAGCATTCTATGTGCATTATCCCATGCAATCCTCATAACCACTCTCTATGGTAGGTCTGCCATAAGCTCCATGCTGTATTAGTAAGTGATGGAGATGAAATGTGACTGCAATGGGAGGAATCAAATACATAAAATACTAGCTAGGAATTTCTTTGAATAATACATGAGTAAACTGATAAGGGGCTGAAATAGGGTGGAAGCAGGGAAACTGAAAGAGATGAAAAAGGTCATAAAATCTGGAAAAAAACTACATCGGATTTGATGAATAAATATAGAATGTCATTAAAATCCTGGTGGTGTAGTGGTGAGGTGCTATGGCTGCTAACAAAAAGGTTGGCAGTTCAAATGGACCAGGCATTCCTTGGAAACTCTATGGTGCAGTTCTACTCTGTCCTATAGGGTTGCTATGAGTCGGAATTGACTTGATGGCAACAGGTTTGGTTTTTTTTTTGGGGGGGGGTTATTAAAATGCTCTGTTAATTTAATAAATAATTATAATAAACAAAGTTGGTACAGTTGTAGGTAAAAGGAGACATACATTGTTATTGTCAACATAAATGTACAACACCCATTTAGGAATCCAAAATTGGAATTACATTTATAGAACATTAAATTAATCTCACTGTTTTCTTAATAATTCTGCTTTTAGTTTTAAAAAAAGACTAACAATAAGTGAAAACCAAACCAAACCCATTGCCATCAAGTTAATTCCAACTCATTGTGAACCTGCAGAACAGAGCAGAATTGCCCCATAGGGTTGCCAAGGAGCGGCTGGTGGATTCGAACTGCCGACCTTTTTTGGTTAGCAGCCACAGCATGCCATAGCTCTTAAGCACTGTGCCACCAGGGCTCGCAATAATGGATGAAGAGTCACCTAAATAGTTAACATAGGAAAACAGTAAACTAAACTATGGTACCAATTCATGTTACTGAGTTCTTGTTTTTTGTTTTTTTTTTTTAATGATAAATATAAAGACAATATTTAGGTTAAAAAGCTTGTGTTTAACGGATATGTTAATGGGAGGAAAAGCAGAAAAAAAATGCACCTATGCTGTGATTATAATTATTGAAAATAATAATATGGAAACAGAGAAGAAAAATATGAACAGAGGAAAAAATAATTTGATTGAGGTGTATCAGTTTGGATGTGACAGAAATTTAACTCAAACTAGCTTAGGCAAAAGGAGAAATTTACTGACTTGTGAATCAAGGAAATGTTGAATAATCAAACCATAGGAAATGAAGTGAAGAAGCTAGTTCTTATAAATAATTGGCACTAGGGATTTATAACATGACGTGGACTCCCCAGCCTTCCTCTCTAAGGCTCGCCTATTTATTTTTCTTCATGGTAGGAAAGATGGATGCCATGCGCTCTCATATTTTAAATCTTAAAATTTTCACCACCTGCGAGAAAATTACTTTCTTGGTCCATGTTTAAGAAATCCTGGGATAAGATTCTGATTTTCCTGCTATAGCTCAGCTATCTACTCCATGGACAAAGGAAGGCAGGACATCTTGACAGAAAGTCATTAACACTGCCTAAAATGAGTTGTGGTCTCCCAAAGCAAAATGTGGATGCTGCTACCAGCAGAAGGAATGGATGCTGCACTGCCACGAACTACAGTTGCCTACTCCAATATTCATTAGAATATGATATTTGTAACCTAAAGTAGATAATTATCTTTGAAAAAGGAGTTCCTTTTATATTGGGTATGCTAGATAGTACCATATTAAATGTGCTTGAAAGCAGAACGAAAACTCCATATTTACCTACAAAGTAATTCATTACACCTATATTGGTATCGGAACCCTAGCGGTCAAGACCTCAGCTGCTAACCAAAAAATTGGCAGTTCAAATCCACCAGCTGCTCCTTGGAAACCCTGTAGGGCAGTTCTACTCTGTCATATAGGGTTCCTATATGAGTCAGAATTGACTTGACGGCAACAGGTTTGTTTTGTTTTTGTTTTGTTTTGTTTTGTTTTGTTTTGTTTTAATATTGACATAAGGAGCCCTGGTTGTGCAGTGGGTAAGTGCTTGGCTGCTAACAGAAAGGTCGGCGGTTTGAACTCACCAGCTGCTCTTTGGGAGAAAGATGTGGCCGTCTGTTTCCATAAAGATTTACAGCCTTGGAAACCAGATGGGACAGTTCTACTTTGTCCTATATGGTCACTATGAGTCACAATAGATCAGTGGCAATGGGTTTGGTTTTTGGGGTACATTGGTATAATAGCATTGAAGTTTTTCAATAAATAAATTATAAATGTTTATTTCTTTAAATGCAGATGAAAATTCTTAAATTGAAAATGGACTTTCAACTATAATGAAAATCGTAAGAATCCTTTTCTTTCATCTTTCACTGGTAAATAGTTTAAAACTGTTTACACACATAAAAATGTACACTAAGATAAAAAGTAATTGATCTAATGGGAAAGAAAAAACTATTGTATATTAAAATAATCTCTTCTCATAATTTACCTTCCTTTATTTTACTGTGACTAGGTATGAGAAGGAGCCCTGGTGGCACACAGCTGTAGCTACTAATCAAATGGTCGGCAGTTCGAATCCACCAGACACTCCTTGGAAACCATATGGGGCAGTTCTACTCTGTCCTATAGGTTTGGGTTTGTTTTTTTGTTTGTTTGTTTCACCTTTACACAGAAGCAGACTGCCACATCTTTCTCCTGCTGAGCGGCTGGTGGGTTGAACCACTAACCTTTCAGTTAGCAGTCGAGTGCTTAACCATTGCACCACCAGGGCTCCTTTGTGCTGATCATATAACTCTCTTAATCATAGTGCAACTTCAATTTTATTCTTTTTATCTACATCCAAGTGCCTGTATCAAATTGCACTATATAAAAGGCACAAAGAAATGCACACAAACTTATCTTCACTTATTTACATCATAAAAGGAGGGTTAGGAAGAGTCCAAATACTCTTTGTAAGTTTTGTTTTTCTATACTACCTCCACAATTGCTAATTTGTACGAAACATTTGATAAGCTCAGGAGAAAAGCTTTCACAGCTTCCCAGACCAATCGCAATGTAGATATATATGCATGTATAAAAATATATATATTTATATATAAAAACCGTTGCCATGGAGTCGATTACGACTCATAGTGACCCTATAGGACAGAGTAGAACTACTCCATAGAGTTTCCAAGGAGCCAAGGCTCGCGTGGTGGATTCGAACTGTCAACTTTTTTGGTTTTTGGTTAGCAGCTGTAGCTCTTAACCACTATGCCACCAGGGTTTTCATATACATGCGTGTGTGTGTGTGTGTGTGTGTGTGTGTGTGTATAGCTATACATGGGTTTTCAGGATGGACCCTACAACTTACCTGCACATGGTCACTGTATTGTATTTTTGCAACTGTACCATTTCTTTAGGTTTGCTGATGAATTCGTATCCAACAATATAATACTACCATATTTGACAGACTATTTTAAAACATACACCATATTAAACATATTTCTAAATAATTTGAAACTGCTAAATTCATCAGTTAGACCAGTCTTAGGAGTTAACATGGTCACTTTAATTCCAACAAGACTTCCCTTCCTCTCTCCTTTTCTCACTTCCTGTCTTTTTACCAAAATTCTTTTCCAAAAGTCAGTCAGAGATATACTACAAAAGCTACCTTTAACAGAAATAATGAGAGTGATGCTAAGAAAAAATGAAGGTGAGCTTTGCTATTATTTGAAGAGTTAATGCATGCCCAGAAAAAACTTAACAGTGTTTGCTGACCCTGCTCATTCTGAACCATGAAATTGCTTGAGCCAGAGCAAATAACCAGCCATGATAGGAGTAAGAGGATCTGCAGATGTATCACTCCTAGACAGTACAGCCCAAAGAGAACAGTCCATGGATATTGTGCAGAAGAAAGCAAGGGGGTGGGTAGAGGATACATGCCAAAGGCATATGTGGTCATACCACCAAGGCCCAGATATTGGGAAACTCTACCCTCTTGGGACACAGTACAGTGTGGTGAATAACAGCATTGATTCCACAGTCACACTGCCAAAGTGTGAATCCTGACTGTCATCTTCTAATTGTGTGATCTTGGGCCACTTGCTTAACCTCTCTATGCCTTCACTTCCTCATGTGGAAAGTGTGTGTTAATAACACTACATATCTCAGATGACTGTGGTAAAAATTAAACGCGTTAATATGCATAAAGTACCTGGCACTTGGAAAGTGCTATGTAAGTGTTTACTATTTATTGGGCTGTTGTTAATTGCTGTTGCATCGATCCCAACTTATGGCGACCCCAACTGTTCCCTCGGATTTTCAAGGCTGCGATCTTTCAGAAGCAGATTACCAGGCCTGTCTTCCAAGGCTCTGGGTGGGTTCTAACCACCAATCTTTCGGCTAATACTCAAGCACTTAACTGACTGCATTACCCAGGACATTTCTAAACCAAACCAAGCCCAGTGTCAATTCCAACTCATAGAGACCCTATAGGACAGAGTAGAACTGCCCCATATAGTCTCCAAAGCTTTGTGAAATAGACTGCCACATCTTTTTCCCGGAGAGTGCTGGTGGGTTCAAACTGCCGAGCTTTCAATTTATGGCTGAGAACTTACCCACTGTACCACCAGGACTCTGCAGGACATTTCTAAACCAAAACAAACAAAAAAACAAAACCCATTGCCATCAAATCTATTCCAACTCACAGTGACCCTACAGGACAGAGTAGAATTGTTCCATAAGGTTTCCATGGAGTGGGTGGTGGATTTGAACTGCCGATATTTTGGTCAGCAGCTGAGCTCATAACCACTGCACCACCAGAGCTACATTAGTACCCCGCAAATCACAGTATCAATTGGATAAAAATAGGCATTCATAGTCTGTCTTTAAGATTTCTTGTATTGGAACACTGATATCTTTGGGAAGAATGTAGGGCATATCTTGCTGATAACATTTATCTCAATTCAAAACCTGGGTGGTTAATATAGAAATGTTAGTGGTTCCTAACCAGGAGCAAAACCAATATATTGGTTTGATTTTCTCACATTCCCAGTGGGACACAAAGGCTGTTTGTGTCTCAGGATTATGTGCTGATAAAGAATGCGGAAAGAATGTTTATGAGGAAGCAGACAAAAGCAGCCTGGCTTCCGTGTATCCACACTTGGCAGCTGTAATGTAGTTTGGGCTACACCAATAATTTCTAATTATTTCACCTGCACTCAATTCCCAAGCTGGAAAACTACAGTGAGAATGTCAGATTAATTCAGACAGGCTTAAGTATGCATATGAAAACTAAAATCAACCACCAAAATAAACATTAGGCTTATATTAATATTCATTTTTATCTTCTGTTTCTTTTTCTATCACCCTTCATGATCCTGACTGGGGTTCTATATATCATAAACAAGATGAATGTAGAATGGAATGGTGTCTAGAAGCAAGGACTAGGGCAGCAAAGGCTACTGCAAACACAGAACACTAAGAACAAAGGATGGTTGGTAACCAGCTGTCGATGCATCAAGGCAGGAAGAGTACACCTACAATGAAGATTTCCCTGAGGATTGATTCACCATTCCTATCATGGTTTTTAATGAATTTAACTGTTCTAATTGAGAAACCTGATCATATCACTCCCCTGCCTAAAACCCTTCAATGTCATCAGGCCACCTTCCAGATGAAGTCCCTACTCCTTGGCACAGAACCCAAGGGTTTCATGATCTGCCCCAACTCCATTGCTACACTTACTCTCTAACGTTTTCAAACACAGCTGTAAGAGTTCACGCTATTTATTACCACGCCCTTCGCAGGCTGCTCTCTCTGCCTAGAAAACCCTACTCGTTGGGTCTCGTGCCCTGCTACCTCCTACACATCTTTAGTTCTCAACTTTGGTACCACTTCCTAGGGAAACTCCATCCATCCACCCTAATTGCCTCTATAGCATGTTCCCACAATACCCCAGACTTTATCACACTGTTACACTGTAAATACTTAAGTGCTCCCCTGCTCAAAACCATTAGGATCCTGTAGGCTAGCAAAACTTCAAAATATTACGCTGTGTGATAGCATACATTTCTCTATCAGGCAGAACCCACTTACTGCCACTGAGTCGATTGCCATACATAGTGACCCTATAGGACAGAGAACAACTGCCCCATAGGATTTCCAAGGATGTAAATTTTTTACATCTTTACAGAAGCAGACTGCCACATCTTTTTTCCACAATATCAGACAGACCTGAGTTTAAAACCCACATCTGTCATTTACTATTCATATGAACTTAGAGAAGATATAGCATAGAGCCATAATATCTATTTTATAGAACTGTTACAGAATTCAAGAAATAACGTATACTTTCTATATCATAAAAAACCCACTGCCATCGATTCGATTCCGACTCATAGTGACCCTATAGGACAGAGTAGAACTGCCCCATAGAGTTTCCAAGGAGCACCTGGCGGATTCGAATCGCCAACTTTTTGGTTAGCAGCCCATAGCGCTTAGCCACTACGCCACCAGGGTTTCCATACTTTCTATAAAAAAGCACCTGCTACATGAGGACAAAAGAGTTCCTGGGTGGCACAAACTGTTAAGCACTTGACTACTAGCTGAAAGGTTGGCAGTTAGAACCCATTTAGACATGCCTCAGAAGACAGGCCTGGAGATCTGCCTCTGATAGGTCATAGCCTTGAAAACCCTACATGGAGCAGTTCTACTTTGCACACATGGGGTGGCCATGAGTCAGAATCCACTTGACAGAAAACAACAACAACAATGATACAAAGACAAGTAATAGATATTATTATTATGCTTTGGGCTGGAATGTTTTTGCTATTCACTTCGCTATCCTCAGAGCCTAGAACAGCATGTGGCACATACTAAAACCAAAAAAAAAAAAAAAAAACCTGTTGCCATCAAGTCAATTCCGACTCATAGTGACCCTATAGACAGGACAGAACGGTGGATTTGAACTGCTGACCTTTTGGTTAGCAGCTGAATGCTTAACCACTGCGCCGCCAGGGTTCCGTACTAGGCACTCGAAAATATATAAGTGAATGAATAAGTGGATTGCCTGCTCTGCAAAAAGCAAGCTTTCACCTCCTTTACACTTTGATAGAGAAAAGTCCTATTCTCTAAAATCTACCAAGAAGTGGAATCTTTTTAACTTATTGAATGTCTTAGTTATTTAGTGCTGCCATAACAGAAATACCACAAGTAGGTGGCTTTAACAAACAGAAATTTATTTCCTCAGTTAGGAGGCTGGAAATCCAATTCAGGGCACCTGCTATACAGAAAGGCATCCTCTCTTTCTGTCAGCTTTGGGGGAAGGTCCTTCTTCATTGGTTCCTTGGCGATCTTCAAGTGGCATGGCATCTGGCTTCCCCCACCTCTGCTTGCTCTGTCTGCTCCTTTTACATATCAAAAGAGATTGATTCAAGACACACCCTACACTAATACTGCCTCATCAACATAACAAGGAAAGTCCATTCCTAAATGGAATTAGAACCACAGGTATAAGGGTTAGGATTTACAACACATATTTTGGGGGGACACAATTCAATCCATAACATTAAGTATGAATGTCTCAAACTCAGTTCAAATAAATACACAATGATTGCGTAAAAATTATAATATATTTATTCATAGATACTATGAACTAGATAGAAGAGAGCTTAATCCAACAACTGATTCCAATTCATGGGGACCCCATATGTGTCAGGGTAGAACCGTATTTCGTAGGGTTTCAATGGCTACCCCTGGGTGTACTCGAGCTGCAAACCTTTTGGTTATCAGCCAAAATAAAATATTTTAATCAATATTTTAAGAAGGAATAAATTAGTGTCACTTTTCTTCCACATCTCTTCATCTGTTAAGTGTAAGCCTTAACACAACTGTCCCCTCATCTATGAGGCTTTCTCTAACTTCTCCAGGCAGAGCCAGTTCCTCCCTCATCATTTCAGTCGTAAGTGAGTCGTAACATTTATCAACATGTCGATTTCTGGCATGTTGCTTCTGGAGGGCAAAGTCTAAACTGCATCTTGCTTTTCAACCTCAGAACATAATCTAAGGCTTGGCACACACTGAAGTGGCTTAATGCATTTGCTGTTATTTTTAATTTTGAATGAATAAGGAGGAGTTACCGGAACCTGCCGTTTTATGTATAGTTAAGTTTAGGCTTTATGGTGAAGTTCACCACAACTATTTTTTTTAAGGACATAATGATTTAAATAAATTAAACTGCATACTAAAAAATAAAAGAGAACAAACTAAATTGCAATTTGGTAAGTTTTGACAAGAGTTTCCCTTCAAAATATATCCCTTAAAATTAGTATATTATGCTTCTGATGAAACTTAGGAAGCTTTCTAGTCATCCAGAATGACACTGAGTAAATAACGAACAACTTTGAAACTGCTGCCCAACAGCTGCAGCACTCAGCAGGAGCGCTAGAGTAAGAAAACACTTCTGTTTCCGGGGGGTAAAAGGTTAGACCCAAACACAATAGTATCACAGAAACAACAAAACAAGAAAAAATGTTTACAGGATTTATCTTGACTCTTTGGGAAAGAAAATAAAATATTACAAGCCTTCAATCGAAGTGGCACCATGCTGTCATGCAATCTGAAAGCATTTTAAAATCTGCCCATGATGGTTTCTAGTAAACTTTTCCACAAGAGCCTGACACTTGATTTATGCATGTGAAAGGGAATCAGAGTATACCTCCTACATTTTACAATTCACATTAAAACTGTCATAATGCCCTCAAAGTATGTGGGGGAAAATAAGAGTCAAACTCCTATTTTTCTGACTCTTGTAAGCAACCAAATAGTAAAATATTTGCTATTCTCACAAAAAAAAATATTTTTCTAAATCTCAGTTTTCAACCTCTTAGTTTGTGCACATTTTCTAAGACAAAACATTAAAGAAAATACAACAATGTTTTGAGTTTCTTTTCTCCATATTTTATTACATACAAGCAGACTGCAGGGATAATGCCTAAAAGAATGTATATATAAACCTGCATGTACATATACATATGCAGACTGCATTCATATACATTCTAGAGAAGAGAATATTAACAAGGGGAGAACCTGGAAAATAGTAAAGCTTGTCACCCAAGGAAGCCAAAGCACAAAATAGAGGATCAATACAGAAAGGTGCCTGGGGCACAGACCAATTGTTTAGAACTGAAATGGGTAATTTTAAATAACTGTTTTCAACAGACACGCATATACACATACTTACACATTTACCTTAAACCATAACATGAAGGGAAGCAGTTCTGAAAAATAGGAATATTTAGTCTTGTTGCCTAAAACAGAATTAGATAAAATACATGAAAAAAAAAGTAACATCCAAATAAAATCTGTTTTTAAATTCTCACGGAGGCAAACACTCAAACAACCCAACTTTAATGTTCCCTAAAAAAAAAAAAAAAAAAACCAAACCCATCACCGTCGAGTCGATTCCAACTCATAGCGACCCTATAGGACAGAGTAGAGCTGCCCCATAGAGTTTCCAAGGACCGCCTGGTGGATTTGAACTGCCAACCCTTTGGTTAGCAGCCGTAGCACTTAACCACTACACCACCAGGGTTTCCTAAAGTTCCCTATCTTAGTAAAAATAGGGTCGCTATGAGTAGGAATCGACGCCTCGATGGCAACGGGTATCTTTGTAAATGGAGTTCTTGTGTGGTACGAATGGTTAATGTACTCGGCTGCTAACCAAAAGGCTGGATGTTCAAGTCCATCCAGAAGCACTTCGGTAGAAAGGCCTGGTGATCTACTTCCAAAATACCAGCCATTGGAAACCCTACAGAGCACAGTTCTACTTTTACCCGCATGGGACCACTGTGAGTTGGAATCAGCTCGACGGCAACTCATTATTTTGGTAAATGTTACCATTCAACCCAGGTGCTCAGGCAGCATCTCGCATCTTTCCCTCTCACCGTTGTTGCTGAGTGCCATTGAGTCATTACCAATTCATAATGACCCCTCTCACTAAATGCCCACAAATCTATCACCAAGTGTTATCATTCCTATCTCCAAAATATCTCTCCTACCTGTCCATTTCTCTCCTACCCTAAAATCGGCTAGACTACTACCATCCATTCCTCACTCAGATTACAATGATATCCTCCTAATTGGTCTCATCAAAACCCACACAGCCCCCTTCGTTTGAAATGTATCTTACCGCGCTCAGTGATCATGCCTTTCTCCTGCTTTGTTTCTATTTTTTCCTTAGAATAAAGTCCTCAGCATTTCTCAACGGGCATTTGAGTATCTTAGTTACCTAGTGCTGCTCTAACAAATACCACAAGACAACAGCTTTAACATAGAAATTTATTCTCTCACAATCTAGGAAGCTATAAGTCCGAATTCAGGATGCCACCTACAGAGGAAGGCTCTTTCTCTGTCAGCTCTGGAGGAAGGTCCTTGGCATCAATCTTCCCCTGATCTAGGAGCTTCTCAACACAGGGATCCCGAGTCCAAAGGACGCACTATTCTCCTGGCTCTTGTTTCTTAGTGGTATGAGGTCCCCCTGTCTCTGCTCCCTTCTCTCTTTTATATCTCAAAAGAGATTGATTCAAAACACAACCTAATCTTGTAGACTGAATCCTGCCTTTTTAATATAACTGCCTCTAATCCTGCCTCGCTGACATCATAGAGGTAGCATTTACAACACATAGGAAAATCATTTCAGATGACAAAATAGTGAACAATCACACAATACTGGAAATCATGGCCTAGCCAAGTTGACACATATTTTTGGGTGGACACAGTTCAACCCATGACAATGAGTGATTATTTTTACTATAAAATATTAAGCCCAAAATGAAGTTTAATTTAAGTACTTAGAATTTGAAACCAGGCTCAGATTTAATCTTTATATGATTCTGTCCTCATAGCAACCCTATAGGACAGAGTAGAACTGCCCCCATAGTTTCCAAGGAGCACCTAGCAGATTCGAACTGCTGACCTTTTGTTTAGCAGCAGTAGCAGTTAACCACCATGCCAACAGGGTTTTCGCTAAGAGTTGGAATCGACTCAATGGCAACAGGTCTTTTTTTGGTTCTGTATTGGAGGATCGACAAGACATGTTATTTAATCTTTGAAATAATATAACTTTCTTCAGATTCATTATTAGTAACAATAATACAGCCTTTATTATCATTGTCTTTAAAATTATGATCATCCAGTAAATCTCATCTATCTTCTAAACAAATAACTATCATATAAAATGAATTGCTTCTAAATTTATAGAACACATAAGCATGTGTTATATAAGGTCTGAAAATGAACTACTGGTAACATAATGTGACATTTTTAGTTGTGGCTTGTGGAATTGTGGAATGTACAATGAAATTCTTTATAAACAAAGGAGATTATAGTTTTCCTCAGAAATTTTTACTCAAAATATATTTATAGTGCTTGGCATCACAGTAAATTAAAGAAGGCCAAGGTGGCTCTAGAGTCAGAAAAAGTTATAATAAACAAAAGGATACTTATAATATAAAAAGCACAGCACCCAAAAGGATAACAAAATAACTCTATGCCTTAACCCTCCTCCACACACAACCATAGACAATTAATCACTTATTAAATCCCCTTATATCAACTGTTAAACTTGGGGATGACTGTACACAGCTGCTAAGCAAAAGTTTGGCAGTGTGAATGGATCAGCTACTCCTCGGAAACCCTAAAGGGCAGTTCTACTCTGTCCTACAGGGTCGCTGTAAGTCAGCATCGACTCGAAGGCAACAGGTTTGGTTTTGGTTTGGTACTCTATAGTACCAGCAGTTAAGTAAGTTTTCACTTCCAAACCCAAAAACCTACTGCTGTCAAGTCGAGTCTGACTCATACTGATCCTGTAGGATGGAATAAAACTGCCCCATAGGGTTTCCAAGGCTTAACCTTTACGGAAGCAGACTGCCACATCTTTCTCCTGAGGTACAAAATAAACATGCAAATGCCAGGACACTAACCTTAATAGTTTGATGATGCTTAGGGTTGGGGGTTGAAGTGGATAAACATTATTAAATAAACTCAGACTTATTATATGTTTTAATTTAATCATGCCTAGCTATACAGTGAAGATTATAACCTTGGAAACCGTATGGGGCAGTTCTACTCTGTCCTGCAGCATCACTATGGGTCGGCATAGACTAGATAGCAACAGGTTAGGTTTGTACATAATGAAAAATAATTTTAACATAAAGTGGACAGAAAATAAAATTGCTCTAGATATTTGAGGGTTTCGATAAAAATTTCACATTTTAATCAAATAAATATCAAAGTGAGACTCACACATTTAAGTACCTCACTTTCTCTTTTTGACTGAATTCATCCTATTTCCTCTCGTTTATGTCTTACTCCATAACATTGATACCTTCTCTCCCAGTATTAATACATTCATATTTTGATGAGTCCTGTCCTCTTAGTTTGGACCCAAATTTCCGTGATCTCCCCTACCCCCCACTTTTTGTTAGATGTGGCTGACACAGAAACACTAAAATCTCACTAACTGGAGGTGAGGTGAGGTGATTCCGTGAATCATTTTAAAATCTGAATTGGAGAACGCTTTTAAAATATATAGTCTTTATATTGTGAAGTGCGTTTTCTAACAATAAGTGTTTTAACAGCACGTTGCCTAATATAAGTCCTTTAGGGAATGTTTCTCATGAATCGGTATAGACGCTCTGCCATTAGCATACTAACTGTTTATATATGAAGCGTGAAAAAGTAAAACAATTTGTTCTTTTAGGAAAGGTATATAAATACCTTGAAGCTGCAGCCATCCTATTTGCTTAACACTGTCCTTTCATCAAGATGCTAAAAAGATAAATCACAGCTTAATCCCATTCTAAGCATCCTAACTTCCAAACTGTGGACAGTTCCCAGCTCAAAACAGGTAGTCTTCCCAGCCTGGGCTCCAGGATGCTGAGGAGTCTTTACGCCGGCCCCTCCCTGAAGGGGCCCAGGAAATCCACATTTCAGATATCTCAGAAATCTCAGCACTTGGAAGTACACTGGCTTTTCCTCCCCCACTTAAACTAACCAGCTCCCTCCAATCCATGAGCGGAAACATTTACTCAGTTCAATAAACAACGCTTGGCAAAGAGCCCTTCCTCCACCTAATTTACATCCCAACATCCTCCTGTTTCTAGTAAGACTAGGCTAAGGGGCTACTGGAGAACAGAGGCATCAATGCCCCTCTGTCCAAATAACTGTCTATTCCTCTAAACTTGCAGAAATATTTTTAAATATGATAGTAATCATAACCCTAAGGTTTCAGAATGTATACAAAATGAGGCTATACCATACTGACATAGAAAATAAAAAATATGTATATTTGCATCATTATATTCTAAAATGAAGCCAAAGAACAAACTGGAATAAAAACTTAAATCTTGACAAAAAAGTTAACTAGACAGCCACACCAACAGACACAGACTGAATGACAGGAAGATACAAGGTCAGGCAGCAGACGGTAGAAAGACAGCTAGCTGTTTTGCTAGCTATTTTTTTTCACTCATCAAAATACCTCTACTCACAAGTTTTGGAGATTTTTGTTTTTTGGGTTTTGTTCCTTTGTTGTTCCTGTTGTCATTTAAGTCTTGGGTTTTTGTTTTGTTTTGTTTTCATCAGAAGCTTTTAGATGTTTCACTGAGTATCACCATGGTTATTTCAAAAAAAAAGGTTTTAAATCAAACTTTATTTACATAGTGTTATTTTAAAATCAAAATACAGGCTTATTTTAAGACAAAGGTGAATAATGAGTTTGTACAGGTATGTCCAAAGTACATTTGCTTTCTGTTTTTCTGTCAACAGCAATGCCAAAATAGGAAAAGTAAATATAACTAAAAATCATAGCTTTTCTATCACTACAACATCACGTCATGAGCAAGAAACAAAAGAGTATAAAAGGATTTACTCGATAGGAGTGTCTATGCTCAAAAGTACTGCATATAGACCTGTGAGTTTGAAAAAATACATTAAGAGACATTTAATCCAACCTTCTTTAGTGAAGGAGTGAGTCCCTGGGTGGTGCACATAGTTAACACTTGGATGCTAACCCAAAAGTTGGAAGTTCAGTCTACTCGGAGGCACCTGGAAGGAAGGCCTGGTGATCTACTTCTAAAAATCAGCCAGTGAAAACCCTAATGAGCACAGTTCTACTCTGGCACACGTGGGGTCGCCAGGAGTTGGAATCAACTCAATGGCAACTGGCTGCAGTCTTTAGTAGAACCTAGTAGTCAATTAGCATTTGAAATCATTGTTCAACTAGTTTGTTGAAGAACAAGCCATTGCAACAAGAACACCTTAATTTGTACATATCCTCAAGTTTGGAAAAACACTTTCACAAAAATTATATGTTCCTCATTATCCTGTAAGTAGTTAGAGTGGCGGTGGTATTAACCCCAAATTGAGGATAAGGAAACGGACCAATAATAAGCTAAATTACCCCTTTACCAAATTAAGCAAAAATCCTGTGCTCTTTCTGGTCCATCAGAAATGCTACAAAGTAACAGGATGGAGCAGGACTGGGCAACCTTTCATTCTGTCATACACGAATTCACTATGAGTCAGAACCAACTTGGCAGCACCTAACAACAACAACGACAGCAATTGAGAGAATGGGCATGGAGTTTATGGACTAACCTTGGACAAGTTACCTTCATATGACTGGTGAACATTATATCAAACAGTTTAGCAGCTTTCCCACTTTTTTGGCAGAACCACAGTGAGAAATTCATTTTACATTTTGACTCGATATGCAGGCTCATAAAAATATATAAATACATTTAATTGAAAACAAAATTTCATGAAACAATACTTCTCTTTCCTCCATGAAATGCATGCTTATTTTTTGGTATCTCGTGATTATATTTCCTCTATTTCATGGTTGTTTTTTTAAAGCTGGTTGCCACCCACTAATGGGTAGTTGCAGGCAGTTTGAAAATACTGGGCTGATACTTATAAAAAACTTAGCACAGTCTAGGCCCACTAGCACTAAAATAGTAATTATTAAAAATAATATTTTTAAAACTATGTCACTACAGGTTAGTAAGGAGCCCTGGGGGTACAATGGTTAAGCGCCCAGCTACTAACCAAAATGTAGGTGGTTCGAACCCACCCAGAGGCTCCAGAGAAGATAAAACCTGGTGATCTGCTCCCGAAAAGATTATATAGCCTAGGAAACCCTAATGGAGCAGTTCTGCTCTGTCTTTAGGGTCAGCTTAAGTCAGAATGGAAACCCTGGTGGCTTAGTGGTTAAGTGCTACAGCTGCTAGCCAAAAGGTCGGCAGTTCGAATCCACCAGGCATTTTTTGGAAACTCTCTAGGGCAGTTCAACTCTGTCCTATAGGGTCGTTATGAGTCGGAATCAACTCAACAGCATAGGGTTTTTTTTTTTAGTTTTGAGTCAGAAGTGACTAGGTGGCACACAATAACAAGAACACAGGTCAGTAGATCCAAAACATTAACAAAGGAAATACTTTTTTACCCTTGAAATGACAGTCTACACAAGCAATGTAAACAGCCCAGAGAAAAATATATCAATGGTCTCAGCTTCTGACACAGAGATAGGTAAATTTTTGATACCCACGCACTGTTGTCTTCATGTCATCAGGCTTCAATGAATGAGTGACTAAATGTAATGAAAAATAAATTACATATCTTTTCCAGGCCTGAATAAACAGATTGTTGAGATACAAAGTAATAAAAAGTGGACGTTGTCTGTCAAAAGCAGATACTCTAAAATGGGTCGTCTTGGTTAATATAACCATGTAATTAACTTAGAATTGGCGGGAGGAGGAAGCCTTTCATTTCAATCACTGTGGCCATTCTTGGTAAGCTTTCCAGGCTTGCGAATTACAGTATTTCTACCATAATTAGATCTTTGACTTTGCTCAGCTAATTCAGTCATCATTCTGAATTATCAATTACTATAGTATTACAGGCATAAAGTTAAGAAATTGAGCTTAAGTCTACTGATCTAAGTCATTAGGTAGAAATTGATTTTTTTAATAAAACCCTGAGAACATCTATTAATATATGTCTCCTTCCTATAAATATGTAAGTGCAGACAACAAAACCTCCAGTCAACTTAGTACTATACCCTGATTAATACACAATCATATTTGTTTCTACCTCTTCTCCCACTGTTTCCTCAAGAAGCCCTCAATTAGCCCACAAATTGAGAAGAATTAAAGCCTTATTTTCTTTTGCATAAACTAGGAAAACTGTTATGAAATATAGTTTTAAACCATAAAGTTTAGAATGTTTCCAAAGTATTTAAATTTTTGTATTTATGAATTTTTCATAGATTTTCCCCCGATATCAGATAAACGATTTTATATAAATATACAGAATTCTATCTGCCAAAATAAATCAGAATTGTCAGCCCTTTGTCATATATTATTAAACTCAATTAACACATATGCACACACACAAAATTCCCACCAAATGGGAAGAAAATATATAACATATTCACATTCTGCCAATTTCAAGAAATATTTTAGGCTACACACTAAATATGACTAGCTTAATTTTAGGCACCATCATTTTTTGTAGACAGAGCCTAGCAAAGGCATATGGGGAAAAGGAATTTCATTTATTGTTGCTGTTCTTAGGTGCCATCAAGTTGGTTACGACTCACAGCGACCCTGTGTATACCAGAACAAAACACTGCCTGGTCCTGCGCCATCCTCATAATCGTTGCTATGATTGAACCTATTGTTGCAGCCACTGTGTTAATCCATCTTCTTGAGGATCTTCCTCTTTGTAGAGGATCCTCTACTTTACCAAACATGATGTCCTTTTCCAGGGACTGGTCCCTCCTGATACCATGTCCAAAGTACACAAGGCAAAATCTCGCCATCTTGCCTCTAAGGAGCATACTGGCTGTAATTCTTTCAAGACAGGTTTGTACATTCTTCTGGCAGTCCATGGTATATTCAGTATTTTTTCAACACCATAATTCAAAGGCATTAATTCTTCTTCAGTCTTCCTTACTTACTGTCCAGCTTTCACGTGTATATGAGGTGATTAAAAATACCATGGTTTGGTTCAGGCGCACCTTAGTGCTCAAAGTAACATCTTTGCTTTTTAACATTTTAGAAGTCTTTTGCAGCAGACTGCCCAATACAGTATGTCGTTTGATTTCTTGACTGCTGCTTCCATGGACATTCATTGTGGATCCAAGTAAAATTAAAGCCTTGACAACTTCAATATTTTTCTCCATTTATCATGATGTTGCTTACTGGTCAAGTTATGAGGATTTGTTTTCTTTATGTTGAGGTGTAATCCATACTGAAGGCTGGAGTCTTTGATCATCAATAAATGCTTCAAGTCCTCTTCACTTTCAGCAAGCAAGGTTGTCTCATCTGTGTAACTCAAGTTGTTAACGAGTCTTCCTCCAATCCCAATGCCTCTTTCTTCCTCATATAGTTCAGCTTCTCGGATTATTTGCTCTGCATACAGATTGAATAAGTATAGTGAAAGGATACAACCCTGACACACACCTTTCCCGGTTTTAAACTATGCAGTATCCCCTCATTCTGTTTGAAGGACTGATCTATGTACAGGCTCCTCAAGAGTGCAATTAAGAATTTCACTTAACACTGCATTATATCCTACAACATTTTTTAGGGCTTGAAATATTCTTGTTTTAAAAAAAAAAATATTATAAGAGCATGTCTTGAAAAAAAATTCCACTTATATATGACATCGGCAATGATTAAATAAAGAAAGAATAAAAAAATCAAGTAAACTAATCAGAAGTAGCCGTATCTAGCTAACAACTGATAAAGCAGTGGATGATGATGATAACAATAATAAATCCCTAAGCCAAGAACTTAAATATAATATTAAGACAAAACTCATACGCTTTATATAAAAAATGTACATGTAGATGTTAACAATTTAATATACATCAAAAACAACCTATCAAAGCACTAATGAATAGCAGAACTGAATGCAGACCCAACACTTCCAATGATAGGTTTGTTCATCCAGTATGTGCGAATAGCTTAAGTGTTGCTGGGTGCTCTTGTGGGCCAAGAGAGGCGTGTTAATACGAGGATTACGTAACAATTTTCAAGCTATATTTGCTGGAAACCTAACACCTACTGCGAAATATTCCAGAAAAGATGATGCTTAACATGAAAAGTGTACACAACTCAAAGGCATTTAAAAGCTTACTCTTTATACAATTTCAGCAGGGCTCTAAGTTAACACCCTTTAAGGAGAGGCTGAACAGTCACACCAACTTCTGAGGCCAGAGATAAACATCCCGTGCAGTAGGGAAGTCTGTGTTCAGTGACATCACATTTGGAGTGTGCAATCAGCCATGGTGGGAGTATTTACACCACAGAAACTGGCAAACATTAGGGGGGTGGGAGGAGTGGAGCCAATTGTTAAACATTTACAACCATCGCCATTACCTCCTCACTGTTCCACGTGCACTGTGTGCCTATTCTTGCAGAGTTTGCTGGTTGATGGTCTTCTGAACCAGAAAAGTGTAACTAATCACGCTGGGAGAGAGTGACTGATGGCATGCTTTCGATGTACCACCCACTTTGAATTATAACTGATTTATTTCTAGATCCTCTAACGAGGCTGTGAAGCTCCTGTGTGCAGGAAATTCATCCACTTTGTCACCTTTTTGCCATCTGTGCCAAACACACTGCCTGGCATAGAGTGGGCATGCAATAAATATGTGGTGAATTCACCCTAACTACTGTGTAAGAAATGAGACAAGCTCGGCCGCAAGCATTTTATTGAATGAAACACCACTATCTCACCAGCCTCTCTAACAAGGATCCTAATCAATCGTAAGAAAGCACAAATCAATGCTGCCTGCCCCAACAAGGTGTCCTCAAGAAGAAAGTGCTAATAATTTAGACTGGTGTCATTCTCTTTTAACAAGCTCAAAAGTATATCATATCTGACATGCCATCATTAAAGTTCGAGTCTATTGCCATCATGTATAGAACAGATATACCCTTTTTGTTGCTGTTCAAACAAAAGACAATATTTGATGTAGCTCTAATCCCAAAACCATGGTTGGCCTATAAGCAATAGGAGTTGCCACTTAAAAGGAAATCTCTTACTGATTTCAAGGCATCAGCACCTGAAAAGGTAAATGCTGATATGACATCTTGCCCCTCCTCTCTCTCCTCCCCCCACTTGACTATATTTGAAAACAACATGAGACATTCTTAATAAAATTACATGCTTCTCTAAAATGAGTTCCCAAAGAGGAAGTGTGAATGAGTGATGAGAGTGGATAGAGTGCTTCTATCAACTGGTGTGCCGACTCCAAGCTCTGAGCAAACTGCTGAGAGACTAAGAAAGATCTCAAATGGATACTTAAGTGAACAGCATGAAGTGTAAGCAATCTAAAGCATTGCCCTAAGGATTCCTGTACCTAACTAAGCTTGAGGAGTGAACAACAGCCCTCAAAGCTTTACCTGAGATTTGCATTCCTGATCGGAGTCTGACAGAAAAAGACACAATGTGCCCTGAAGAACTGAAGAGACTTTCCCTGAAAACAAAGGACCTGGGTTCTTCTGGAGATATTTTTTCTAACCTTTACTAGTTATGGGTTTCGCCACTTCCCTAGTATAAAAGATTGGAAGCCAGAATTTGAACCACACTGGCTGCAACTTGTACTTTCTTGTGTTTCATATTTAGTATATATTAAAAAAAAAAAAAAAATCCATTGAAGTTGAGTCGATTCCTATTCATAGTGACCATATAGGACAGAATAACCAAAAAAACCAAAACCTTTACTGTTGAGTTGACTCCAGTCATAGTGACCACACAGGACAAAGTAGAACTACCCACAGAGCTGCCAAGAAGCAGCTGGTGGACTAGAGCTGCAGACCTTTTGGCTCACAGCCAAGCTCTTAATCACTTGCCACCGGGGCTCGATATTTAAGTATGCTATCAATTACATGGAAACCCTCGTTGGATAGTGGTTAAGTGCTATGGCTGCCAACCAAAGGGTTGGCAGTTCAAATCCACCCTGGTGGCGAAGTGGTTAATCCACCAGCCACTCCTTGGCAGTTCTACCCTGTCCTATAAAAAAAATAGGGTTGCTATAAGTCAGAATCGACCTGATGGCAACAGGTTTGGTTTTTGGCTTGGTTATCAATAATACGGCATTTTCATTCCATACACAGATCTGCCACTCTCAGTTAATCCTTTTCTAATTCAGTACCCTTTAGATATTGTTATGACAAATAAATGGACCTGTCTGCTTTCTATACACTGAGTCATGATTCTGGAGCCCAGGACAAACAATCCAGATATGTACTCCCTCTTTTAAAACTGTTCCATACTTAAATTTAGATGTGTCACAGAAATTTTTTGTTTTCTCTAATCAACTTTTTTTCATTTTTTAAAATAATTTCTTTTATTTTTTGTTGTTGTGGAAAATATACACAGCAGAATATACACCAATTCAACAATTTCTACATGTACAATTCAGTGACACTGATTGCATGCTTCAAGTGGTGCAATCATTCTCCTCTCACTTTTCCAAATTGCTCCTCCCCCACTAACATTAACTCACTGCCCCCTAAGCTTCCTTTGTAGCTTTTCAAGTTATCTAATCCACTTTTATTAATGTTTGTTTTTATGAAGACTGTGTCAAACAGTGTACCAAAAAGACATCTTAAGAAACTTACCTTCTAAATGGAGAGGAGCTTATGAAGACACCTGCTGCTGCCACTGACACAAAGACCTATGTCCTGAAACTTTCTATACAGTATACAAAAATTACATTATTGTGGTAAAGTGAATATTACAAGAGCATTTATTTCACAGAGATTCA
The DNA here is from genome assembly GCF_030014295.1 of Loxodonta africana. NCBI lineage: Eukaryota > Metazoa > Chordata > Mammalia > Proboscidea > Elephantidae > Loxodonta > Loxodonta africana. Next base: position 195,009,647 of record NC_087342.1, read on the forward strand.
AATCTGCAGTGCAAGGAAATCTCTCTGATAAGAAAGTTAACAGAAACTTTGAATTATACCTGGAAACAAATACTTTCACAATATAACACAAGGAAATGGAGAGTCTGTTTCAATTAAAAATAGAAAGGGTACAGAAAATTTGAAGTCGAGTCAAGCATAAAATCCTTGTTTAAGTTTAGATAGGCTTCTCTCTGCACTAACTGATCAAAGGGCAACTCTGCAAATCAGCTAACAACTGTCAAAACTTTAGCCAGACACTTGCACCATACGCCAGAAGTCTAATAATGGCTTGCCCATTTGATAGTGGCTTGAAAAAGTCTTGGGAATTGAAGTGGATTTCAAACTATCTCATTACTTTGAGAGCTAAGGAAGATTAAATATCAACAGCAACTTTCAGGGGAAAAAAAATATCTAGAATTCATCGGTAATGTTCTAAATCTAAATGCCTGTTGCGCATTTGCTTAGCATATATGTCAGACATAAACAGCAAGCAATACAGATACCTCTTTCTGACTCTATAACCTCTGAGGAAACAAGGTCTTTAGGAATACAAAAGGCCTCTCTTATCTTTTACTTGTTTACAATTATCTCATTTCTAAATCGAGTGCCACTCCCTGACATGATATTAATCTCACCGGGACGGACAACTCTACTTGAAGTTCAGAGAGCTCACTGGTCAACTTTCTGGTAAATTCCCATTTTAATCTAATTCTCAAATTAGAGTTTTTTCATATTTGACCTGAGATTAAACCTCTTCAGGAGGTAAGCAGTCTCATGTATGCTGAGAATTTCTCACCTCTCCCAGTCCATCTAAAAAAAACTTGAATGCATTTTCCAAAGATTTTGAGGTCTTTTATACCCAAACCTGAATGCTTCCTGCACATGCACCCTAACCCTCCCCACCCCATCCACTGTTACTCATTTTTTCTCATTCATTCTCAGACTCTGAGTCCCAGAAATCGGTGTAAACTTACCTCTTGCTTTCATAAATGTTGAATTACATTCTTTACAGTGCTTGCTGTGGTCTTGTTAATCAGCATATTGAGTTGATTTATTTCAGGCATCCTATTATCTAAGCTCTGCTGGTTTTAGTTTAAAGTAAAAGATAATGCAGTTAGAGATTTTAAAAGGTAACAGCATGGGACTGCATAGTCTGCAAATATCAGTTAGTTTAGTCCAGTAATAACGATAATAATAGCTAAAATGAATGAATGTTAGTCATTGCCAGGCACTCTTTTAAACACTTTAACTCAATGTTCCTCACAACATCTGGGAAAGATACTTTGATTACCTCATTTTATACACGTGGAAACTAAGGGAAAGTGGTTAGGTGACAGAGCAAGAACCCAGTATTCACCCACAGACAGTCAGATTTCAAAGTCTGTGCTCCTAAACACTATACACTCTATGCGTAGAGATCAGCATTTGGGGGCTTTTGCTTAAATATAAAATAGGCACAAAATTTCAATCACTAAAATGAAATTGTTTTTGAAATTTATATTTTTGAAGCTTTTGGCTTATGTAATTTGGCAGTTTTGATTTCCTTAGATAAAGCTTATCTATCTCCATAAGTACTTCTCTCCTTAATTCATACACTGTTGATCAGGTGGGTCTAGTTTAATAAGACATTCAGAATCCCCATTTCCTGGTGGGGCACCTGGTATATTTAAATGTGAATAGTGTTGTTCCTTGAAAATGCATGACTAAAGTTCCAGGTATTGAATTTGCACTGCAGGTGCAGGGGCAGGATGGTCAGGTCCCACTCTCATTCCTGGCTGCCACACTTCTATGTCTGTCTCTGACTTCCCTCTCTCCTGGGTGTCTACTACTGAAGGCAATGGGCTCCACTGCAACAGCACCTACAGAGAGGAAGCTGATCACAGTCCCGGCATTTCAGGCAGTCAATAAGTAGCTATTGTTGCTTTTAGCTCACGTCAAGTCAGCTCTGACTCATGACCACCTTATGTATAACAGAACAAAACACTGCCTGGTGCTGTATCGTCTTCAAGATCATTGGTATGTTTGAGTCCATTGTTGTGGTTACTGTGTCAATCCACTGTGTGGAATAAGGGATATAACTGCTGATATCAGATAGATCTTGGCCAAAAGGAGACAATACCAGAAAGTTGTTTACCTGTGTTTTATTGGCTATGCAAAGGAATTCAACTGTGTGGATCGTAACAAATTATGGATAACATTGTGAAGAATGGGAATTACAGAACACTTAATTGTGCTCATGTGGAATGTGTACATGGATCAAGAAGCAGTTGTTCAAACAGAAAAGGGGGATACTGCGTGGTTCAAAACTGTAAAAAGCATGAGACAGGGCTGAATCCTTTCACCTGACTTAATCTGTGTGCTTTACAAATAATCTGAGAAGCTGAACTATATGAACAAGAACGCAGTATCAGGATTAGAGGAAGACTAACAACCCGTGATATGCCAAACCTTACCTGCCAAAATGAAGACAACTTGAAGCATTTACGGAAGCAGCTGTAGGTCACAGCAAATAGGAATCTGCAGCCAAACCAGCAGGGGCACTGCGTAGGATGTACAGGTTGGGACTGTACATTTCCATACACTGTGGTCTATGAGATCACTCACCAACATTCCTGATCCCGCTTCCAGAGGGAGAGTGAGAGCCTCCAGAAACAAATGGGAAACTTTGGGAAAATTCTACTTGCTGGAATTTTACTAACATTGTGGCAATTTTTACTTAATTTTTTTTTTTTTTTTTTTGATAGCCTTCAATTTCTTTGTGTGTAGACTCAAGGGTACGGAATGACTGCTAACACACTGCAGTTATCTCAGGCAAGTTCTAAAGTAGATCAGCAAACCTGAGAAAGACTGAATGTATGGGCAGTTACAAATCAGCCCCAGGCTTCACTCTGACTCATTGGTACATGGAGCTATGCAAAGATTACCACTCCTTAAAAGTCATAAAAGCCACATATTCTTCCCAAAAGCAGAGACCATGCCTGACTTATTCAACAACATACCAAGGACCTAGCACAGCACCTGACACATAGTAGATGCTCAAAGATTTGTGAAGTAAAGGAATAAGCAACGGAATACAAATCAAATCCAAATTATGCTCTTATTAGTGAGGCAAACCAGCTCAGATGGCAACAGCATTTTCTATTTCTTCATGAAAATATTCAAAAGGAAAAACAAGCATGCACACAACTTGTTATATATGACCAGAGACCTTAAAACAGTTGTTTAAGCTTCAATTTTTTTTATAATCACAAAAATCTTTATTGACATATCTGCAGAAAATACAAATACTATTTGACAGTATTATAGAATAACAGTTATAAAATACATAGAAAACCAAAAATCAAACCTGTTGCTGTCGAGTCGAGTCCAACTCATAGCAACCCTATAGAACAGAGCAGAACTGCCCCCACAGACTTTCCAAGAAGCAGCTGGTGGATTCGAAATGCTGACCTTGGTTAGAAGCCATAGCTCTTAACCATTGTGCAACCAGGGCTCCAAAGTATAAATAGGAAGATATATACATATAAAAATGAATTTGGGGGAATATTCTTTACAATGGTGGGTGGTTTAATGGTAGAATTTTTGTCTTCCATGCAGGAGACCCAGGTTCAGTTCCTGGCCAACGCACCTCAAGAGCAGCATGTTGCTATGCTGCTGAACAGGTTTCCGTGGAGCTTCAAGACCAAGACAAACCAGGAAGAAAGGCCTGGTGATCTACTTCCAAAAATCACCTTTGGAAAGTTCTGTGGATCACAATGGTCCGATCACAGGGATGGTGCAAGAACAGGCATCATTTTGTTCTGTTGTGCATGGAGTCGCCATGAGTCAGGGACCAGCTAACAACATTCTTTATGATATATAACAAAATTACCCATTGATCACAAGAACTACATTGACTTTCTTTATCATATCATTGTCTCCAAAATATCTAACTTAGATATGCAAATATATTTGCATTTTCATTCTTCAGCATATATACTTTTTGTTCCTTCAATGACAATAATTTATTATTGAAGTTTATAGTCCTAACAGAAACAATTTACTTTAATAAAACAATTTATATTTTATGATACTTAACAATTATAAAATACTTGCATATATATTATTCGTTTTATTTTTATGAGTGTCTTATTGAATGGCCAGAGCAACTATTAAAATCACTCTTCATTGTAATATCCTCATTCAACATATAAGAAAATGAAGAATCAAGCAGAAGAGAAGTGTCCCGAACCTCAGAGCCAGAGAGTGACATAGTTAGGACTGCAACACAGGTCCTCCAATGGCAGGTCCAATGTTCCATCCAAGGAAACAGCCTCTTTTTCACACAGATCTCCCAGGAAGTCTTGCTCTCTGTCTGAAGCAGATCACTGCCAACCTCTTTGCCTTATATATTCTCCTAGTATTCAAATGTGAGTTTTGACAAAGGGGCCATAAGGAGTCAAAACTGGGAGAGCAAATTATTACAAACTTCATCATTCAGGAGTCACAGTTACCAGAACCGATAAAGATATGAAAAAGGAAGAGAAAAAAAAAAAGTTTTCCCTAAAAAAGCAGGCAATAAAGGGAAGAAATATGTCCCTAAGCTTTTTAACATAATAAACAAAGGTGTGTGAAGATAAGCTTCTAGTGACAGAGTTGAAGCTGAAGTTGATAAGCCTTCCTCCACAACCACTGTCTTCCCCTCTAGATGCCAGGCAAGCTTCTCCGGTCATAGAAGGGCCATACTGATCGTAGACCTCCATGCTTCTCTCAGTTTGTCATACTGTGGGGGCTTGTGTGTTGCTGTGATGCTGGGAGCTATGCCAACAGTATTCAAATACCAGCAGGGTAACTTATGGCAGACAGCTTTCAGTTGAGCTTTCAGACTAACCCAGACTAGGAAGAAGGACCCAGGGGTCTACTTCTGAAAAGAATGAGCCAGTGAAAACCTTATGAATAGCAGCAGAACACTGTTTGATATAGTGCCGGAAGATGAGCCCCTAAAGTTCGAAGGACTCAAAATACAACTGGAGAAGATCTGCTTCCTCCAAGTAGAATCAACCTTAGTGACATGGATGGAGTCAAGCTTTTGGGACCTTCATCTGCTAATGCGACATGACTCAAAATGAGAAAAAAAAAGCTGCAAACATCCATTAATAATCTGAACATGGAGTGTATGAAGTATGAATCTAGGAAAACTGGAAATCATCAAAAATGAATTGGGATGCATAAACATAGATATTCTAGGCATTAGTGAGCTGATATGAACTGGGTTTGGCCATTCTGAATCAGCCAATCACGTGGTTTACTATGCTGGGAATGATAACTTGAACAGGAATGCTACTGCATTCATCATCAAAAAGAACATCTCAAGATCTATCCTGAAGTGCAATGCTGTCAGTGATAGGACAATACCCATACATCTACAAGGAAGTCCAGTTAATACAATTATTTTTCAAATTTACACACCAACCACTAAGGCCAAAGATGAAAAAATTGAAGATTTTTACCAACTTCTGCAGTCTGAAGTTGATCGAACATGCAATCAGGATGCATTGATAATTACTGGTGATTAGAAAGCAAAAGTCAGAAAAGAAGAAGAAGTAGTTGGAAAATTTGGCCTTATGACAGGAACAATGCTGGAGATCGGAAGATAGAATTTTGCAAGACCAACAACTTCATCGCAAATACCTTTTTCACCAACATAAATGGCAACTATACAAATGGACCTCGCCAGATGGAATACACAGGAATCAAATCGATTACATCTGTAGAAAGAGACAATAGAAAGCTCAATATCATCAGACAGAAGAAGGCCAGGAGCAGACTGCAGATCAGACAACCAATTACTCATATGAAAGTTCAAGCTGAAACTGAAGAAAATCAGAACAAGTCCACAAGAGCCAAAGCATGACCTTGAGTATATCCCACCTGAATTTAGAGACCATCTCAAGAACAGATCTGACGCGATGAACACTAATGACTGAAGACTCGATGCGTTGCAGAATGATATCAAGGACATCATATATGAAGAAAGTAAGAGGTCATTAAAAAGACAGGAGAGAAAGAAAAGACCTAAATGGATGTCCGAAGAGACTCTGAAACTTGCTCTTGAACGTTGAGCAGCTAAAGCAAAAGGAGAAAAAGATGAAGTAAAAGAGGTGAACAGAAGATTTCAAAGGGCAGTTTGAGAAGACAAAGTATTATGACAACATGTGCAAAGACCTGGAGATAAAAAACCAAAAGGGAAGAACACATTCAGCGTTTCTCAAACTGGAAGAACTGAAGAAAAAATTCAAGCCTCAAGTTGCAATACTGAAGGATTCTACAGGGAAAATATTAAACGACGTGTGAAGCATCAAAAGCAGATGAAAGGAAAACACAAAATCACTATACCAAAAAGAATTGGTTCAACCATTTCAGGAGGTAACATATGACCAGGAATCAATGGCAATGAAGGAAAAAATCCAAGCTGCACTGAGAACATTAGCAAAAATAAGGCTCCAGGAATTTACGGAATGCCAACTGAGATGTTTCGATGAACACATGTGGCACTGGAAGTGCTCGCTTGTCTATGCCAGCAAAAGTTGGAAGACAGCTACCTGGCCAACCAACTGGAAGAGATCCATATTTGTGCCTATTCCCAAGAAAGGTGATCCAACCAAACACAGTAATTATCGAACAATACACCATTAATATCACGTACAAGCAAAATTTTGCTGAAGATCATTCAAAAGCAGCTGCAGCAGTATATCAACAGGGAACTGCCAGAAATTCAAACTGGATTTAGAAGGAGACACAGAACCAGGGATATCATTGCTGACGTCAGATGAATCCTGGCTGAAAGTAGAAAATACTAGAAAGATATTTATCTGTGTTTTATTGACTATGCAAAGGCAGTCATCTATATGGATCATAACAAATTATGGATAACATTGCTAAGTATGGGAATTCTAGAACACTCTCATTTCTCATGTGCTCATGAGAAATCTGTACATGAATCAAGAGGCAGTCGTTCGAACAGAACAAGGGGATACTGCACGGTTTAAAGTCAGGTGTGCGTCAGCGTTCTATTCTTTCGCCATACCTATTCAGTCTGTATGCTGAGCAAACAATTTGAGAAGCTGGACTATATGAAGAAAAACAGGGCATCAGAATTAGAGGAGGGCTCATTAACAACCTGCGTCATGCAGATGGCACAACCTTGCTTGCTGAAAGTGAAGAGTATTTGAAGTACTTATTGATGAAGATAAAAGACCACACCTTTCAGTATGGATAACACCTCAACATAAAGAAAACAAAAATCCTCACAACTGGACCAATAAGCAGCATCATGATAAACAGAGAAGAGACTGAGGTTGTCAAGGATTTCATTTTACTTGGATCCACAATTAACACCCACGGAAGCAGCGGTCAAGAAGTCAAAAGATGCACTGCATTGGGCAAATCTGCTGCAAAAGACCTCTTTAAAGTGTCAAAAAGCAAGGATATCACCTTGAGGACTAAAGTGCACCAGACCCATGCCACGGTGTTTTCAATTGCCTCCTATGCATGCAAAAGGCACAATAAGGATGACCAAAGAAGAACTGACGCCTTTGAATTGTGGTGCTGGAGAAGAATATTGAATATACCATTGACTGTCAAACGAACAAGCAAATCTGTCTTGGAAGAAGTACAACCAGAATGCTCTTTAGAAGCAGGAATGGTGAGGCTACACCTCACACACTTTGGACATGTTATCAGGAGGGATCAGTCCCTGGAGAAGGACATCATACTTGGTAAAGTAGAGGGTCAGTGAAAAAGAGGAAGACCCTCAACGAGATGGATTGACACAGTGGCTGCAACAATGGGTTCAAGCTTGGCAACAATTGTGAGGATGGTGCAGGACCGGGCAGTGTTTGGTTCTGTTGTGCAGAGGGTAGCTATGAGTCGGAACCAACTCAATGGCATCTAACAACAGCAACAACATTTACTGTAGAAGTACTGAGGGCTACACTACGATCTCAACTTGCACAGCCACATTTGAACCTCTGGTCTTCAGTCATATCCAGCTTTAAGTCACTAACACAGGCTTAAGTCTAACATGTTATTGTGTGCCATCGTGTTGAATCCAATTCACAGCAACCCTATAGGACAGAGTAGAACTGTCCCATAGGGTTTTTTCAAGGCTGTAAATCTTTACAGGAGCAGACTGCCATGTCTTTCTCCCACACAGCAGCTAGTGGGTTTGAACCGTCGATCTTTTGGTTAGCAGCCAAGTGCTTAACCACTGAACAACCAGGGCTCCTAAACTAAAACCAAACCCATTGCTAACGAGTCGACTCCAACTCGTAGTGACACTATAGGGCATAGTGGAACTGCAGCATAGTGTTTCCAAGGAGTAACTGGTGGATTCCAGCAGCTGACCTGTTGGTTAGCAGCCAAGCTCTTAACCACTGTCCCACCAGGGCTCCATCAAACCAAAAAACCAAACTCACTGCAGTCGAGTGGATTCCAACTCATAGCAACCCTAAAGGACAGAGTAGAATTGCCACATACAGTTAGCAGCCACAGCTCTTAACCACTACACCACCAGGGTTTAGGGCTGCATAGGTCCCATAATTCTCTCACTGTGAGAGGAGGAAGCTGGGAAACAGCTGCTACTCTTCTACAATTTATTCATTATATAGTACCCCAAGATATTTCCTAGAACAACTTCAAATAGCCCATGTTGCTCAGATATGTGTTATAGAGCTAGGCAGCAGTCTGAGAAGAGCAAAATTATAAACAGATCCACTTTCACCATGAGGTTTTTCAAAATTAGTTTCCAAAGAGTAAAGAGTTAGTAGATCTTATTTTACTTTATTGACCAGCATCATTTACCACAACTTAACTTGCCTCTTGCCTTTTACTAAGAAGCAAATGCATACATGTTAACACCTATACATACATGTACATATATATATATATCCTGTCATGACACCTGATAACCAAGCTGCTAAGATGGTCTCTTTCATGTGCAGATGTATAATTATTACCATCTTACATTTGGATTACTATTCTAATCAAAGCCAATCATTAAATCAGGTTTGTATTTTGAAACATTGTTTTAGAAATTCAAAATAAAAACTCAAATAATTAAAGAAAACAATTAATAATTATCTATATATTATAATTATGCAAAAAATGTGTGTGTGTGTGTATATATATCCCCCCCCCCCAATAATGCTGACCTATAAATTAAAATCCTGGGCTTGAGCTCAATTTTTCCAAGCTATATGCCTTTGGGCAAGTTATGTCTCCATTCTGAACCTGTTTCTTATTCTATAAATGAAGGAAGGGATCATTAATTTCTAAGGTCCATTTTAGCTTTTAAAATTCTGTGAAATTTTTATCTTGGACTATTCAATACTGAGGCAGGCAGAGAATGACATAATGAAAAGCATGAAATTGGTGTTTTAAAGTAGATCTTAAAGGGAAAACCAATAAAAGACACACTCCCTAGAACAGCTGATCGGCAATGCACACAAACCTGTCAAACCGTCTCTTTCCTCTCTTCTTCCTTCACCCTTTCTACTTACAGACTGAGGCTTAAACCAACTTGTTTTCCTGATGTTACCACCTAGTAGTGGTCCAGAGGAAGGAACATCTGCATCACCTGCTTTTTCCCCACCACTTCCTTTTTTCTCCCTCACAAGGATATAAATTCACACAGTGGTGTTCCCCACTCTTTCTTTGCTTTTACTGCTCATGACTTGTTTAATTCCATATCGATCAGCCACACTGTAGCCTGTTCCCTCTGTTACCTTCCCGGAATCCATCCCCCTGTATTTTGACAACTGGTGATTTGGGATCCACAGTCTCCCTTCCTTCATCAGTCCGTGTGGCCTGAGTGGGCATCTAGGACTGAGCCCAGAATCCTGGGCTAGGCCAATCTGCACACATACTTCTCCTCAGAGCCTTTGATTCAGGGGCTAGATGGATGATGACTTCCTAGATCCAATCAGAGGGAACCCTGTGGTCTTTTCAGGTACAACCAGCAAATAAGTTTATATTTTCCTGATGGACTTGAACCTGGGAAGCTGCAGAGTTAAGAACTGCTACAGCCAACTTGCCTTTACATGGAGCCTAAGAATGAAGTTCCTAGAAAAAGCCCCAGAGCCAAGAATACCAGGTAGAGATAAATCATATCCAACAGCATTACGTTGAGTTCCTAAACCTAGTTCTACCTGAATTGTCAGTGGAGGCAATGAATCCTCTTTTGTTGCAACCAGCCTGGGTTGCATTTCTGCCAATATACAAAAAAAAAAAGTCAAATTGCTACATATGTGTACACATTCAATAATGAATCTTGGCTCTACTAGTTCCTCACACTATGACTTGGGGCAAGTTATTATTTAAACTCCAGGCCTCAGTTTGTAAAATAAAGATTATTTCAATCTTAAAGCATTATGCAAGGATTTAAAATCCTGTAAAACATCAATCATAGGTCCTGGCAGGTCATGGGCACTCAGTAAACGGCAGCTGAATATACCAGAGACTGCCAGAAGAATGTACAAACCTGTCTTAGAAGAAGTACAGACAGAATGCTCCTTAGAAGCAAGGATGGCAAGACTTCATCTCATGTACTTTGAACATGTTCTCAGAAGGGACCAGTCCCTGGAGAAGGACATCCTGCTTGGCAAGTCAGAGGGTCACCGAAATAGAGGAAGACCCTCAACAAGATGCACTGACACAGTGGCTGCAACAATGGGCTCAAACATAGCAAAGATTGTGAAGATGGCGCAGGGCTGGGTAGCATTTCATTCTGTTTGTTGTACATAGGGTCACTATGAGTCAAAACCAACTTGATGGTACCTAACAACAACATCGTTTTTGCAATTGCTGTTGGAAAATCTCTTCTCTCCAACCAACATGTGAAGGAATAAACAGGCCTATGTATCGCTGATAAAAATAAAAGCAGAGTTGGCACAAAAGGCAAGCCCTAAGAATTGGAATAAAATTAGAAAAAGTAAGAAGTCAGAGCTGTCAGACTCTAAAGCTCTTCAGGATGTACGAAAGTACCTTTCAGAATTTCTCCATCACTGAGTTCTCCTATAACATTGATCTTTCTCCAGTTAAGCCTCTTTAAGCACCAGTGTTTACTATAAGTAAAAATGGAAACATATTGACTTGCAGTTTATTTATTAACAAAACTGTATATTTTTTTGTGTTTCAGACAATATGGGTTAAGCAGACTTTCATTTACAGTTTCAAGAATACAGATACACCATTTCCTCCTATTATAATATGGCCAACTATTATGGGTTAACATTAATTCACACCTCTTGGTTTTCATTAGTCTCTGCCATAACCATGTCATTATTCTTGTATTTTTTTAATCGCTCGTGAGTGGTAAAAACAAATATAGCAGTTGTGATTTAATCAGAGACTTCACTGTTGAAACACCCAGCACAAGTAGGCACATTTAGAATAGAAAATGGGTAACAAAAAACACTTGCAGGCTCATTAATAAGAAGGCAATTAGGTCTTCTGGGAAAATTCATTTCATAAAAGAATGCTAAAGCAAACCATAAAATACAAGTAAAATTGTGTTTTGACATGAATAGTGTACACTGCCTCTTACATCATAATTTTTCTCTTGAGAAAACTGACACGAATCTCTGTTCTTAAATATGAGCACAAAAGATAGTAAAAAGAACACCAGTGATATTTAATGCATTCTGCCTACTAACTCCCATTCATTAAATCTGACTGTCCTATAAATGAGCTTCTTATTACAAAGATCCTTAAATTACACTTAGAAGAAAGAGAATTATAAAGCAAGAGACTGTTTACTAGTATTGTCAGAGGAAAGACTATTTCTTGTATCAACATTATGCTAAATAAAAATGATTTACATATATCGTGCTTCATTCCTGAAATACTGTGTTTACTTTTAAAGATCTTATATAAAAACATTAATAACCAATTTATTTACCCTCATTTTTATCCCCATTATGAAAATATTTCCTCAAAATTATCTGAACCTATTCCTTTTAAAAAAACGTACAGTATTTTTGTTTTGATACGTCTGGGCTGTTAAATTATAATCAAGTAAATATTGATCATAAACATATTTCCAGGGAAATTTGTTTCATGTTTTAATTAATCCTTTCACAATACTCTTATTATTCTGCAGTAAAGTACATCGAACAAGCAAATCTTCTCTTTGTCCTAAAGCAGTTATTTCTCAAAATTAAATATTCAAGCATATCACCTGGGAATTTTATTAAAATGCAGGTTCTGATTTAGTAAGTCTATGGTGGGGCCTATAGGGTCGCAATGAGTCGGGATCGACTCGACGGCACTGGGTTCTGGGTATGGTGGGGCCTGTTAGGCTGCATTTCCAACAACTTTCCAGGTGGTACTGATGCTGCTGGTCTGTGGATACCAACTGAAGTAGCAAAATCCTAGGAACCTTGCAACTGGAGAATCCAAAGACCATGAATCAAATCAGCCATCAATTCTTGGATGGGCAGTGCAAACCCTTGAAAGGCTTCCTCTCTAGGAGCTGTGGTCAGTCTGCTGCTTAAGCAGCTGCTAGGTCGCCCTCTGTTCAACAAAGATTAAGGGAATTTCTGAAGCTAGTCAGCTGCTGCCTTGGGCAGGGTTTGGGGAATCAGCCTATGAGCAGCTGCTTCAGCATCAGGCTGCACTGGGAAGGGTCTATAAAAATAGACACCAGTTTAGAGGAAGATTTATTTTCTTTTTGAAACATAGTACAGTATAAAACCCACTGCTGTCAAGTTGTTTCTGACTCACGGTGACTCTACAGGAATGAGCAGAACTACCCCATAGGGTTTCACGAGAGCAGCTAGTGGATTTGAACTGCCGAAGTTTTGATCTCTTAACCACTGTGCCACCAGGGCTCCTAGTATAGTATAAAAATAGTAAGATAAAATAAAGGTAGTATATACTTTCATTTATTTTCTTGTTAAAATATAGTATAGTATATGGCTCATTTATTGTCCATTTCAATTTTTCCATCTATGAAATAGAGAAAAGAATTGTCTATTTTCAATATTCCTTCCAAGAATCTATTTTACGGGTGTGATCCCATCTGTAGATGTGCTTAGCTTCTTTCTAACCTGGTCCACTGGACTAAGAAGTCCTATCACTGTTAATGCACAGACACACACACACACACACACGTGCACACACACACATCTTTCAGCTTTCCCAACAAAATGCAAACAATAATTCAACCAGACACTATTTTCTTTGGCTTTATTTCTACCTGAGCTCCTGTTATTGGAACAATTCTAAAATGACACCTGTTAGAGAACTTAGCCAGCACTGTCCTATTCATCATTTCTATTAATAGAGCTCTACAAGCATATAAAGTAGAAACTTGGATTATTTCATTTAGGATTTAATTGGCTACTAAAACAATTGTAAGTGACGAAATAAGTGACTTGTAATTTTTACGGATTATCAACACACAGGGGATTCTGCCAAAAAATTCAACTCAGAGTTAAGTGAGGATATGGCAAAGTTCCATAACAGGATTACTGTGATCTTTACATCCCAGGCCCAACGTTTTCTCAGAATGTCAATAATCTGAAAAACCTCACAAACCCAGGGATTTTTTTTATTATGTAAATTAAGTATTTATTACTAAAATATTAACTACAAATCAATTCCCTCAATCCTTGTCCAGAATACTAAAATAAACGTAATTCTCACAACAGAATCTTCATGGAACTAATACTTTATGTAGAACTATATTTCATTAACAAGATATTTCATAAAGCACATTTCCACTAAGATCAACCTGAAGTTTGTAAAATATCTACCTCCAGAGTTCACATTGATATCAACCGTTCAAACATAAAAATAATTTTTAAAGTTTTCCAAAGCATAATTGTAAGTTATCTCACCTATCTCAGGTAAAAATCAGGTAATGTGGTACTAAAAATTTTTATCCCTATTTACAAAAGGAACTTAAAGTCTCTCTCCATTCAGAGGTATAAAGGCACAAACGTATAAACGTTCTATGACATTAAAGGACTTTTCAATGGATATAAACATTAGGTTTTTTGGCTTCCAATGAAACATAAATTAGCATGATTGATGTATTCTCCAATTATTTTGTTATCAAACACCATTTTAAGATATATCATGAATTGTCTGAGCACCATTACTCAGTAACTGTGACAAGCAGCATGAGTTTTCATGAAAAAAACAAGTCATGTTCAAAAGCAATTACAACCTTTTGAGGCAAAGAGAAACATCATTTCATAAAGGAATACAGACCAGATACATATAATCAAAGGGTAAAGTCTGAGAGGAATACACAGAGGGAACTTTTTGCATCCACAGAATAAGAAATGAATGCATTTGGACAAAAGCAAAGGCTGATCAAATAAACAAGGCAAAAAGAGAATTTTTCCCCTCTTCAGAAAATTAAGTGAAAGATCACACAAACATACACATGCACACACACAGTCCAGAAGTTGGTGTCCTTTGTGTTGTCTTCAAGAACATTCTGTAAATTCCCTTGATGTTTCCTGCTCTCAATCTTCTAGCATTTCTCTTCCTGCCTTCCCTAAAGACCAAGGAGAGGAAACAGGAACAGCACAGGGCAGATGAAGAGAGCATTTTCCAGGCCTCCGGGCGTCAGGTCCATATTTAATATGATTCATACTGAGTCTTTAATACCACGTTAAGCAGACGTAGCACACTGGGCTTCAAAGGTATTAATAGATGACAGCATGGTTTCTCTATATAGGATTATATCACATGATTTAAATATTCTTTGAAAAGCCATAAAACAAAAACCTGTAATAAACTATCATTTGTAGCAACACAAGATTTGGTGGAAGGACTGGCATTAGCACTGGGTAGTGGATGAGTCATATTTTCAGTTTTTAAGAACATGTCCAGGAACAGAAGATAATGTGGCGAAAACAAAAAGGCTACGATTTTGTGGATATTCATGCAGGGCTTTGTTGTTGTTAGAGAGGAGTAGGAGGCAGTGTGGGAGAGGGGCAGGGTAGCAGAGGGGCTGATTTATTTTTCAAATTCACATTTATGAACACAAAGAGAAGAGCTGTCAGCAGCACACATGTCAATGCCCAAATAGCAGCCAGGCCTGCCTCTCCCCGTCTGGTTAGGACAGACACAAAATGACATCTCGCAATCCAGGAAAATCAACAGATTCAGATATAAGGGGACTAGAGAGAGAAAAACCAGTTCTGGGAAACGTCCAGTTACATATCATTACTATTGATTAGAAATTTGGAGTTTTAAGGATTTGAAGAACCGAGGGATCCTGGCCAATCAAAACCAGAAAACTAAAAGGCAAGCCCTAAAACAAGCTGCCTCTCATGTATCTTCCTCGTTGGTAACAAATATAAGACAAATTAATTTAGCATACAGAGACAGCAAGAGGTCAGACACACGGAAAGTGGCACTGCTTAGATGAGTTGCGAGGACCTGAGGGATCTAAGTAAGTGCACATTTACAGTGTGGCATGCCAGGAACTGTATCCAAGACAGGAGCTTGGGCTGCATTTCCAGGCTCACATCCCACTAAAGAGACAATAGTCCCTCTCTAGGTCAGTGATAAGACTGCATCTAAAAAGCTGCATATTATTCTCTACACAGAGATGAAGAACCTGAACAACCAACAGTTGAACAAACAGCTAAAGAAATTGACTGAAAATATATTTCTTCTATAGATAGAATACTAGAAATGTTAACAGAGGCTCCTTCAGATACAGTGCAAATAACTATTAACACAAGGTAAGTCATTAAAAGGGTAATGTCTACTATTGGGCTGAAAAAATTATGGTCTGGCCAATCTAGGATGCTTATGTTTAAGAGTGATTAAAATGAATGGCTAGTTGAGCAAAAACAAAACAGAAGTCCTGAAAGGCCTGTACTCACCAGGGAGAGCATAAAAGCAGTAAAGGAAAAAGCTGAAGGTAAGGCACTTCAACTACCATCATGTATGATGATTATACTCCAGATAGCTGCACAATGCTTTGCAATTTACAGTGCTGGTTCACATAAATTACTTCACTTGATCCTCACAACAACCATGTATAAAGGTCAGGATAGATATTATTATTCCCATTTTACAGATGAGAAAACTGAGTTTGCAAGTCACATAATCTGTGACTAGTTTTGTCAGTCATCCGAATCCAGAAAACTTTCTTACATTAGGACACTGCCCAGCTATGCTAAATATCAAATGATAGCTACACAACCAACAGAATAAACTTCAACCTATTTTTGTGCATCTATGCCTCAGTTTCCCTAATTATAACACAGGTGTCATTATGAGAGACTGAACTTCAAGACGATAAATATAAATTGAGATTTATGGGAAGTTCAGGTTCTAAAAAAGCTCACTCTGCAGCATTTTCACACTTGAACTCCAAAAGCTAAGAAAAAAGTCACAATAATGAAAACAACCTTAAATTTTTGGTTTAAACAACAGATTAGATGCACACATGATGTGTCAAAGATCCAATAATCTTCAGTCTTTCAAAATTTGCTTGTGAAACACACTTTTTAGGAACCACACCATAATATCTGAAAGTGGTAAACTGGCCTTACTGGGCATGATTTAAAAGACATTTAACAGGATATTTTGAAATTCTGTACATGTTCTTGCTTTAGACTTTTAAGGTATTTTTACTGAAATTTCTCAATAGCAATACGTTTATTGTTTAAAGTGGAATAAAAGAAAAACAGCGAGAAAGAACACACCTCCGATTCTTGAATCAATGTCTTTGCAACAAATCTGACTGCCATAGGTCTTGATGACAGTAGAATACCAGATGATTTATTATAGCCAGAAAAAAGAAGTGTTTACAAAACAAACTTTTAATTTACGGAGAAAGGCAGACCCACAATCTGACATTAAACACTGGAAATAAAAGGCATTTGTTTTGTATGTATACATAAATTCTGAAGAGCAAAGTCTGAGATACAGTCCTGCGAGAATTGCGTTTATTAGAACTGCACATATTAAACGGAAACCCTGGTGGCGCAGTGGTTAAGTGCTACGGCTGCTAACCAAGAGGTCGGCAGTTCGAATCCGCCAGGCGTTCCCTGGAAACTCTATCGGGCAGTTCTACTCTGTCCTAATAGGGTCGCTATGAGTAGGAATCGACTCCACGGCAGTGGGTTTGGTTTGGTTGGGCATATATTAAAAATGTCCGCTAATGTGACAAAGTCAAATGTTATGCTTTCGTCACTAAAGCCAGGCATATTTAGGTAAATTACTTCAAACTCGATGTCTAAGAATACAATTGTTCATTTGAGATATCTGAACTCCAAGGATCACAAAAGCTCATCTGCACATTCTGCTGGAGGAAATGTAATATTTCTCTGTTCATTAAACAATAAATAACATTTAAAAAAGTTTCTTTACTGCAGAAAATGTATCCATCAGCTGTTGGAACAGAGTCTAACTCTTGAATACATGTACGTTTAATCATGCAACTAGTAAGAGTTCAAACTTTCAATTAACAAACTACATGCCTTTTCAAGCACAGGCCCTCTGCGAAGGGACAAACACTACAGAAATCAATACTCACTCCAACCTGACTGCATATAATGACTTAACATCAAGTACAGTTCCAATACTAACGGGCATTATATGCCAGAGATGCACGCAGTAATGCTTTCTCCAGAGAGAATTAAATCAAATCATCGGATCGTTCATTGAACACAGCAGTTACTCTCTGCAGACATCATCTATATACAAGGCTTCTCCTCCACATGCTGATATTTTATCATCTCTGCCTGAGCGCACAACACATGCTGCCACTTGGATCTGCTGCCTAACTCCTTTTATAGAGTTCTAAAGGGGCTAGAGAGAACGGAAGGGAAATAAAGTATTACTCCGGAAAACAACAATTGGAGTTTATTTGCAGGAAACCAAGCAGCCACAACAACCAGAGCAACTGACAAGTACAAAGTAAATTCTTCCTCCGCGGCCTCAGCCAGGAGCGCAGCTATGGCTTTCCTCCTCTTCTCCATCACGCCCTCGACCACCTCTGCGTCTCCATCTGCACCGCGACCCCAGGCAGCAGATGCGCTCGCCAGCCTATCTGAGCTGAGTGAGTTGACCAGAAAAGTTGTCAGGACCGGCGGGAGGCAGACAAGTGCCTGGAAGCCTGCTCTCCAGCGTCCACCTGGTGAAACTTCAGAACCCTCAGAGGAGAGAATTAAAGAAGCAACAATTTACAGGAAAGATAACCAAACTGGAAGGGAGCAGAGGAGGGAACCGGGAGACCGGAGTTCACGGACTTCTCTGAGTGGCTTTACTTAAAACCCAAAGGTCTAACATACAAGACCTCACCACATCACTTCACTTCTTCTGGGTTCTACTGGGTAGGGGTGTTGGGAGGAAGGGGGGACGGTACTGGTTTGCAGCCCCTGTCACTCAAGGCGGCTCAGGGAGTTACTGGGCCACCTTCGCGGTAGCTTTGCCTCAGGAGCGGGCTCTCTCTCGGGGTCAGGATTCCCCTGCCCAGGACGGCTCTGCGTGGTTCCTTCGAATCATATTTCAAAACAGCTATCTTACAGCCTCTGCCAGTACACACCAGGAACATGCTCCACGCAAAACCCTAACTCACAGTCCAAGTCCAGGAGCAACCCAGCGCTGGGGGAGGAGAGAAGAGGTGGGGGAGGGACCGGGAAGTAGTAGGACTATAGTCAGGGGAGGTTATTCCCGGGACAAAAAGCACCTGGCAGAGCGCGCCGAGGTCAGTCCCTTCGAATCTTCACATTTCTGACAATGGCCTCCCGGGGGATTTTTTTTTTTTTTTTTTGAACACTCTAGTGGCAAACAGCAAAAAGCCCACACCACGAGCAAAAGAGTGGCCGTCCCCAGAGTCGTAACTACTTTCTTTCTCTCTTCTCCACTAAGCCAGTGCACGCTGCGCTGGACGCCCAGGCTGCCAATTTCCCAAGCAAAGCAAGGTCTCCAAACACTACCGTCCAGCCCTGCCAGCCCGCGCCCCGAGCCAGCCGCACACAGGAACAATGGGTCTCAACACTGAAAGTTACCTGCGCCCAGTGGCGGGCGCCTGATTCAGTGCCCCGAGTCCCACCTGACACGAACTCTGGGGACCTCTCTCTCTAGCCGGTACACCGGGACCACGAAAGCTGTCCCCAAATAACTGCCTCCGGCCCTGGCGTGGAGCCGGGTCCACCCTTCGCGAGCCCCGAGCCTGGGGCATTGATCGAGGCTCCGGACGTCCCCTGGCCACTCACCTGCGGAGAATTGGCCTTGGGCAGACCCCAGGAGAGGCCACGGGGAGAAGAGCAAGAGCGCCACAAAAGCAGGCAGCGCCGCCGCCGCTGTATCCATGTCGAGTTTGGGAGAAGTTTCAAGCAGCTTTGCAAAGAGCGGCCGGGGGGACCGCGGCGAAACCCACGACAGCGGTGCTGGCTGGACCTCGCGGGCTGAGGGCGGGGAGTCGGCAGCCACCCGCCGACACTTTTTCCTGCTTGGCGGACGCCAAACTACCTCTGGGGCTCAAGCGTCGCCCGCGTCGCTGGCCGACCGCGGCGGCAGCTCTCCATGCTCGGCGGAGGCTGCTCCTGTTAGTCAAGAGTTACTTTGCTCGGGGAGGGACGGGGGCGGAGCCGAGGGGTGACGTCGCCCCGCGGGCTTCGGGCGCTTCTAAGGAATGCGGGCTCGGGCGCGGCGCCGCCGCCTCCGCCTCCTGCCGGAGAGACGCGCGCCGGCCCCGGCCGCGCGCACCGCGCCGCCTTTGTTCGCCGCCTGCGCCTGGTGTCCGCGTCCGCTCGGGGGCCGCGAGCGGGAAAGGGGAACCGGCGCCGTTCGCTGCCCTATTCCAGAAATTCGAGTTTGAGACAAGAGAGTTTGGTAAGCGGTGTTGCCTGACAACAGAGAACGAGTGCAAAAGCACCCGCTGCCTGAGGAGAGGCGACCTGGGGTTATTCCCCCCCGGTGGGGATCCCACCAGAGCAGTTGTTGGTAGGAAGAAGGGGAAGTGTAGAAGCGCCCTAAAAAGCACCCCACCCCCATTGAAAACTTACTGTGCCTTATTTATGTAATAATGAGTACGACACCTCACCCCATTGAAACTTATTGTTCCTTATCCGTGTAATAAATAGAACTTGAATAGAAAATAAATGTCCAGTAACTTTCCAGTGTGAACAGCTGGCGTGTCTCCTTTCTGGTTTATTTGTCATTTCCCAAATATTTGAATTCGTTCTCTGCTTCACTGGCTTTGCTTGTTCTGAAACCTTCAGGCCTTTAATTTTTGCTTCTCACTTAAGGACTGCTTCAGGGCTTATTATCCTTCCATTTCACAAGAGTCGGTGGAGTAGAGAAGGTGGCTTTGCTTTTTGCTTGTTCGTTTAAATATCTGATAGCTATTGAAGGCATTTAACAAAAGCAGTTCACACCGATAATGAAAACAGCAAGGAAATGATTTATCTGGAAGGAGAATAATGCTATATTGTGACAGTTAAGTATTTTACAGTTTGTTACTTCTTCAGCAGCTTGAAGTGGGTTCACCATACATCACCCTCACTAGTTTCTCTGATAAGACTTTATGGTGTATACTTTATTAATTTTTATAAAATATCAAATAAAAATGTGTGGTCACAACTGAATAAATATTATAATAATTTTTATTCAGGACTTCGATCTCTGTGTGCAATTCCTAGAATAGATTCTATTGACTGACATCTATCAGTTACTCAGCTTTCTCCTTTGTGAATCAAGACAATGTGAAATTCAATTTACTGCAACATTGACATAATTTACCAAGCCACATACTGTTCCTTTATTCAAATTATATGTGTGTATATGTATATATATATGTATATGTATATATAATTAATGACCAAGTTTATGACAAAACCTGGAAATATAAATACATGTGTATATGTGTGTGTTTGAATGAAATCAGGAAGGAAAAGACTTTGATAAGAATAGCAGCTTGATTCAAACAAAATTTGGAGTCTTATAGCTGGCTCATTAGCACACCGACTAGCCCAATAGTTGTCAATTCAGTACAGCATACTTAAGTTCATCCTTCCTTGAGGTGCGATGTAGAATTTTTTAAAAACTTATTTGCCTGTAGCTATTAGCACATCACCACCATCATTCCTATTTCTTTGAGTAATATTCCCAGGTTTAAAAAAGATTGAAGGACATATATTTTCCTTTCAAAAGATGTAGCAGAATTATTTAAAATTTAGCAGCTATTTGCCTCAGAAAACAAAGCCCACCAGCCATGTACTAATTCAACTGTTATGTCCATTTAAGAAAGATGAAGGAAGAACATGACTTGTGTGTGTTTATTTAAACACCAAGAGAAAAAGCTTTTTTAAAGACAGACATGAAATGCCAGGGCAAAGTGCACACAGCTCTTAGCTTGCCCATTGAGGAGGTCAACTGATAGAAGACTCATTTCACTTTCACAATCATGGGACTAATAACTATAACAGGTAATGCTTAGAGAATGTAGTTATTCCCACTTGACAAATAAGGAAATGAGATTGAAGCACATATATGGGTGAGAAGCAATAGAGCCACAGTTAAACGGAGAGGTTGGGGGGTGGGGGGTGGGGGGACAGAGTGGGAAAATGAATTCTCAAAAGAGAATTTAGCAAACCAGCAAAGATACAGTCTCACTAAAAAATCAAAGAAATACAATAAAACTTCTTGGACAAGTAAATCAGCCCTTTTCTCATTAGTGACAGTAATTAATGCTGGCCAAAATGGACTGAAATCATTTGAATACGAACCGTGTGTGTCTTCCACCTAGATAAAAAAAAAAAAATGAATAAATCAATCAATTAATAAAAGTATAAATTGGGTATGACTTTTAGAAAAATTTGGGCACCATGCACTAAAAATCACTAAAATGGTCATATTCTTTGACCTAGTATCATCTATTCTAAGGAAATCCAAAACGTGGGGAAAAATTTATATACACAAAGTTATCATTTACAAAATGGAAAATCAGAAGTAATGTAAATGTTCAGCAATAGGGAGATTCATGAGCATTGTCTGGCTGGAAAATCAACCACTAGAAATGAAGATTACCAAAAAAAAAGTTACAATGTGGAAATCCTTATGACAAAATTTAGGTAAAAAAAGATCAGAAGGCAAAAATCTGCATGTACTATGACTATTGTTGTTGTTAGTTGCCGTCAAGTGGCTTTCAACTCATAGTGACGTCATGTGTGCAGAGAAGAATAGCTCCATAGAGTTTTCAAGACTGTGACCTTTCAGAAGCAGATTGGCAGGCTTGTCTTCTGAGGCACCTATGGGTGGATTTGAACTGCCAAATTTTCAGTTAGTAGTTGAGCACTTAACCTTTTGTGCCACACAGGAATCCAGCACTATGATTACAATCAAGAAAAAAGATGACTAAGAAAAATAATAAATTATAATATTAATAGAAGTATCAAAAGTTTTTTGAAAGAATGAATGACTAAATCAACCAATCAAATCAAATTTACTGGATTCTCAAAAGAAGATTCAGCAAACCAGCGAAGATGCATTCTCACTAAAAACCTGAAATTTTATGGCTGCACTTCCTTATTGTCCTATTGATTCTGGTATACAGTTATATACCTCTTAAGAGAGGACAGGTTTGTATTTTGGCTGCAGATTTACCGCTTATTCCAGTCATGAACTTTGATCTGCATTTGGAAAATGTTTTCTGTGGAATATCAATTGCATCACATTTTAAGAAATGTAATTGGAAAACAAGATCTCAAGATTGAATAAACTTGGAGAATTTTGGATTAGACAGAGCTAAATGAGTTTCTTTACTATAGTTTCTTTATATATATGTATAGTTTCTTTAGAAGAAGTGCCTCTGCCATGGTTAGCAATATGGTACTGTATTCGACGAGAGAAGAGAATGCAGTGTTTCTCAAAGTTTTCGATCATAGAACTTTTCATTAGGTAAGCATACCTTGAGATTAGGTTCTGGGGAACAGAATTTGGGAAGCATAGCCTTAAACAACATTTAATATCTCTGTACCTCAATTTTTTTTCATATAAACATGAGGCTAATAAATCCTACCTTAGATTTTTCAGCAGGATAAATGAAATATAAATGTAGATTTAGTTATAGGTATAGATATTTACCGTAACTCATCTTTCAGTTAGTCATACTGGAGTGGCTTACATGTTGCTGTGATGCTGAAAGCTATGCCAGTAGTATTTCAAATGCCAGAAAGGTCACCCATGGTGGACAGGTTTCAATGGAGCTTCCAACTAAAACACAGTAGGAAGAAGGACCTGGCAACCTACTTCTGGAAAAATTGGCCAGTGAAAGCCTTATGAATTGTGCAGAACATTATTTGATACAGTGCTGGAATATGAGACCTTCAGGTTGGAAGGCACTCAAAATATGACTAGGGAAGAGCTGCCTCCTCAAAGTAGAGTTGACTTTAATGATGTTGATGGAGTAAAACTTTCAGGACTTCCATTGGCTGATGTGGTACTACTCAAAATGAGAAGAAACAGCTGCCAACATCCATTAGTAATTGGAAAATGGAATGTACAAAGTATGAATCTAGGAAATTTGAAGGTTCTCAAAAATAGAACATTTGAAGATTGATATCCTAGGCATTAGTGAGCTGAAGGAAACCTTGGTGGTATAGCGGCTAAGCACTACAGCTGCTAACCAAGAGGTCAGCAGTTCAAATTCACCAGGCGCTCCTTGGGAAAGCTATGGGGGCAGCTCTACTCTGTCCTATAGGGCCACTATGAGTTGGAATCAACTCGACAGCAATGGGCAATGGGTAGTGAGCTGAAATGGACTGGTATTGGCCGTTTTGAATCAGAACAATCACATGGTCTACTACGCTGGAATTGACAAATAGGAAAGGAATGACGTGGTTTTCATTGTCAAAAAGAACATTTCGAGATCTACCCTAAAGTACATCACTGTCAGTGATAGGATAATATCCATATGCTTACACGGAAGACAAGTTAATACAACTCTTATTCAAATTTATGCACCAACCACTAAGGCCAAAGATGAAGAAATTAAAGGTTTTTACAACTTCTGTAGTCTGAAATTGATCAAGCATGCAATCAAGATGCATTGATAATTACTGGTGATTGGAATGCAAAAGTTGGAAACAGAAGAACCAGTAATTGGAAAATATGACCTTGGTGATAGAAACGACGCAGGAGACAGCATGATAGAATTTTGCAAGACCAACAACGTATTCATTGGAAATACCGTTTTGCAACAAATGTAAAGGCGACTCTACATGCGGACCTTGCCAAAAGGAATACGCAGGAATCAAATCAACTACATCTGTGGACAGAGATGATGAAGAAGCTTGATATCATCAGTCGGAACAAGGCCAGTGGCTGACCTTGAAACAGACCATCAATTGCTCATATGCAAGTTCAAGTTGAAGCAGAAGAAAATTAAAACAAGTCCACCCGAGCTAAGTTCAACCTTGAGCATATCCCACTAAATTTAGAGACCATCTCAAGAATACATTTGATACATTGAACACTAATGACCAAGGACCAGACGAGTTGTGAGATGATATCAAGAACATGATACATGAAGAAAGCAAAAGGTCATTAAAAAGATAATAAAGAAAAGATCCAAATGGATGTCAGAAGAGACTCTGAAACTTGCCCTTGAATGTAGAATAGCTAATGCGAATTGAAGAAATGATGAAGGAAAACAGCCGAAGAGAAGATTCCAAAGGGCAGATCGAGAAGACAAAGTAAAGTATTATAATGAAATGTGCAAAAAGGCTAGAGTTAGAAAATTAAAAGGGAAGAACACGCTTGGCATTTCTCAAGCTGAAAGGAGAAAAAATTCAAGCCTCAAGTTGAAATTTTGAAGGATTCTATGGGCAAAATATTGAACGATGCAGGAAGCATCAAAAGAAGGTGGAAGGACTACACAGAGTCACTGTACCAAAAAGGATTGGCCAATGTTAAACCATTTCAGAAGGTAGCATATGATTAAGAAACAATGGTACTGAAGGAAGAAGTCCAAGCTGCACTGAAGGCATTGGGAAAAAACAAGGCACCAGAAATTGACAGATTACCAACTGAGATGTTTCAACAAATGGATGCAATGCTGGACACGCCCACCCTTCTATGCCAGGAAATTTGGAAGACAGCTACCTGGCCAACAGACTGAAAGAGGTCCATATATGTGCCCCTTCCAAAGAAAGATGAGCCAACAGAATGCAGAAATTATTGAACAATATCATTAATATCGCACATGTAAATTTTTGCTGAAGATAATTCAAAAAACAGTTGCAGCAGTACATTGACAGGGAACTGCCAGAAAGTCATGCTGGATTCAGAAGATGAAGTGGAATGAGGGATAACGCTGATGTCAGAAGGATCCTGGCTGAAAGCAGAGAATACCAGACAAATGATTATCTGTGCTTTATTGATTATGCAAAGGCTGTGTGGATTATAACAAATTATGGATAATATTGGGAAGAATGGGAATTTCAGAACACTTAACTGTGCTCATGTGGAGTGGGTAAATAGACCAAGAGGCAGTCATTCAAACAACAAGGAAATACTGAGTGGTTTAAAATCAGGGAAGGTGTGCATCAAGGTTGTATCCTTCCACCATACTTATTCAATCTGTATACTGAGCAAATAATCCAAGTAGCTGCACAATAAGAAGAAAAATGAGGCGTTAGATTGGAGGAAGACTCATTAACAACCTGTGTTATGCAGATGACACAACCTTGATTGCTGAAAGTGAAGACTTGAAACACTGACTAATGAAGGTCAAAGACTACAGCCTTCAATACGGAATACACCTCAACATGAAGAAAACAAAAATCCTCACAACCAGATCAATAAGCAACATCATTATAAACAAAATATTGAAGTTGTCAAGGATTTAATTTTACTTGGATCCACTGTCAACACCCGTGGAAGTAGCAGTTAAGAAATCAAACAACATATTGGACTGGGCAAATCTGCTGCAAAAGGCCTCTTTAAAGTATTAAAAAGCAAAGATGTCACCATGAGGACTAAGATGTGTGTCTTAGTTATGTAGTGCTGCTATAACAGAAATATCACAGGCAGGTGGCTTTAACAAGCAGAATTTTATTCTCTCAAAGCCTAGGAGGCTGGAAGTCCAAAATCAGGGTGCTGGCTCTAGGGAAAATCTTTCTCTCTGTGTCAGTTCTGGGAAAGGTCCTTGTCATCATTCTTCCCCTGGTCTAGGAATTTCTCAGCACAGGGACCCCAGGTCCAAAGAACATGCTGTGCTCTAGACTCTCCTTCATTTGTGGTAGGAGGTCTCTCAATATCTGCTTGATTATTTAATCTCTTTTATATCTCAAAAGAAAATGACTCAACATACAACCTAAACCTATGGATAGTGTCCTGCTTCATTAACATAACTGCTTCTAATCCTGCCTCGTTAACATTGTTAACATCATAGGGGTTAGGATTTACAACACATGGGATGGTTACATCAGACCATAAAATGGAGGATAATCACATCAGATCACACAATGGAAGAAGTAATTACATAATACTGAGGATCAAGACCAAGCCAAGTTAACACATATTTTTGCGTGGCACAATTCAATCTACAACTATGTGCCTGACACAAGCCATGGTATTTCCAGTCATCTCATGTGCATGTGAAAGCTGGACAGTGAATGAGGAAGACCGAAAAAGAATTGACGCCTTTGAATTATGGTGTTGGTGAAGAATATTGAATATACCATGAACTGTCAAAAGAATTAACAAATCTGTCTTGGAAGAAGCACAGCCAGAATACTCTTTAGAAGCAAGGACGGTGACACTTCACCTCACGTACTTTGGACATTTTATCAGGAAGGCCCAGTCCCTGGAGAAGGACATCATGCCTGGTGAAGTGCAGGGTCAGCAAAAGAGAGGAAGACCCTCAACAAGATGGATTGACACAGTGGCTGCGACAGTGCGCTCAAACATAACAATGATTGTGAGGATGGTGCAGGACTCATTCGTGTTTCATACTGTTTTACATAGGCTTGCTATGAATTGGAACCGACTCAAAAGCACCTAACAACAAAAACAACATAGATATGAAAGTGCCTGGATGGAAGTGTTGCTGACTAAATGTTATTTTCCTTTGCTTGCTCCACTGAGGGATTGTGCACACAAACCTGCAGAAGCAAGATT
Organism: Loxodonta africana; assembly: GCF_030014295.1. NCBI lineage: Eukaryota > Metazoa > Chordata > Mammalia > Proboscidea > Elephantidae > Loxodonta > Loxodonta africana. The sequence continues at coordinate 195,036,791 of NC_087342.1, forward strand.
TTATTTACCCAGTAACAGATCATGAGTATTCACACAGCATGTATTTATAAGCAATTAGATAATATTTTCAGCTAGTTAATAATAACCAATTACTTATATTATGCTTTTCAATTTGTAAGGTATATTCACCCACACAGTTTCAATCTTCACTCTGTCCTTGTGAAGTAGGCAGGATTGTTGCTGTTGTTAGGTGCAATCAAGTCGGTTCTGACTTATAGCGACCCTATGTACAACAGAACGAAACACTGCCCGATCCCGTGCCATCCTCACAATTGTTGCTGTTTTTAAGCCCATTGTTGTAGCCACTGTGTCAATCTATCTCACTGGGGTTCTTCCTCTCTTTTGTTGACCTTCTACTTCACCAAGCATGATGCCATTCTCCAGGGACTGATTCCTCCTGATAACATGTCCAAAGTATATGAGAGTAGTCTCACCATCCTTGCTTTTAAGGAGCATTCTGATTGTACTTCTTCCGAGACAGATTTGTTCGTTCTTTCGGCCATTCATGGCATATTCAATATTCTTCCCCAACACCACAATTCTGAGGCATCAGTTCTTCTTCGGTCTTCTTTATCCATCGACCAGTTTCACATGCATTGGAGGCAATTGAAAACGCCATGGCTTGGGACAGAGTAGGTTGTATTATTAATTTCACTAAAATGATGAGGAAAATAAAAGCTTAGAGGGACTGAAATACTTCCCAGGGTTATCTGACCTGAGTCTTCCAATTCCGTATCTTACCCTCCCCCACGCCATTCCTATGTACCTAATTCTCATCTCTTTAAAAACTTTCTTTTGAATTGTGTCAACATCCTCAATGCCAATTTATCAGGCAGGGCCTCTTGGGCTGCTAGGTGGAAATGAGTTTCTATATTCTCTTCAAAAGGAGAAAAAAAAATCCTAAAAATACTTCCTTACAGTAAAAGCCTTGCGTGGGTGTGTGTGTTGTCAGTAGACTCCCTTAGGAAGGGAGGGGCAGGGAACTTCTGACGATAAAGCCCTTGAGCAGAACAAGGACGTCCAGGAAAAAAAAAGTTCCTGTTATGCTCTTAAAAGTTGTTGCTCTGGATCCAGTTTAGATGTGTGTTAGAGCCTTAGACTGTAGCGCAAAGGTCCATTGCTCCCTGGAGCAGCACTGTGACCTAGCCAGTTAGACTTAGAACTTGACACCAGAGTATCCAGGATCTAGTGGAATAGTGGTAGCCATGTACCTAAGCCTCTAAGGAAATTTTCCTTTCTATATGTTTTAGGTAATCTGAGGTCAAAAAGAAGGAAGTGAGTGGTATTCAAAAACAGAGCTATTTTGTGAGTCCTTTGAACCCTTGAAAATGTCTATAACTGGGGATTCATTCAGAAACAGTATTCAAGAAAATGCAATGCTCCAAAGGTTTTATCAAGGGAAGAAAAAAAAAATGTGAGCAGCTTGAGAGCTCAGCATTGCCAATTTGGAAAAGCAATTTGCCTACAGCTGGATATAATTAACAAGCATGGGTCAAAAAGGAAGCCAATCATAAAAGTGTGAATTGGATTGAGGTAGAGGAATGGGACAGTGACAATCATTTCCAGAGCTGGTATATTCTGACTCAAGAGTCTCTACCCATTTTCAAAAAGCCTAGTCCAATGATGTTAATAACAGACAGAACTCCACAGAAAAAAATGCCTGGTCTTTATGGCATTAGTATGTGTTTGATAAATTACCTTTTCTGAGGCACTAAAAGGTATTTTATTCACCCATTATACTAGTGAATAATTTCCATGCCCCCCCCCCAAAACGTAATTTTGTTTTTCCTGGCTCAGTATAGGAAAAAAAGATATAAAGGGCATCAGCTATATAACATCTCATTGAGTCTTGTTTGAGTTCTTTTTGTCTAAATGGACAAATTAACCAGAAGCATTTTTTGTTTGTTACTTTAGTACAAACTAGAAAAGAGGACAACTTAAAACTAATTAAATACATCATAAACGCCATTGCTGTTGAGTTGATTCTGACTCATAGTGAACATTTAGGACAGAGTAGAACAGCCCCATGGTATTTTTAAGGAGTGGCTGGTGGATTTGAACTGCTGACCCTTTGGTTAGCAGCAGAGCTCTTAACCGCTTTGCCTCCATTCAATAATATACAGTAAGCCCCTGGATTACAAACATTCAATTTATGGACAACTAGTATTTGCCTTTTTGTTGTTGTTGTTAGGTGCCATCAAGTTGATTCCTACATACAACAGGGCAAAACACTGCCTGGTCCTGTGCCATCCTCACAATCATTCCTACGTTTGAGTCCATTGTTGCAGTCACTTTGTCAATCCATCTCGTTGAGGGTCTTCCTCTTTTTTATGAACCTCTACCTTTTTTTTTCTACCTTACCGAGCATGATGTCCTTCTCCAGGGACTAGTCCCTCCTGATAACATGTCCAAAATCTAACATGAAATCTTACCGTTCTTGCTCTAAAGAGCATTCTGGCTGTACTTCTTCCAAGACACATTTGTTCATTCTTCCAGCACTCCATGGTATATTCAATATTCTTTACCAACACCATAATTGAAATGCATCGATTATTCTTTGGTCTTTCTTATTCACTGTTCAGCTTCCACATGCATGTGAGGATTAAAAATACCTCGGCTTGGGTCAGGGGCACCTTAGTCTTTTAGTGTTATGTAAATTTGCCCTGACTTAAAACAATTGAACCAACCCCTACTCCCAACAAATTGTTTATCACAATCACATTCACTTGCCACGTGTGCAGTTTTTAAATCATAGAAAAGGCTTCAAGCCTTTTTTGCATTAAAGCAAATCTAAATAAGAGGCGTATGCACCTGTTCCAACTTCCTACAAATTCAACTTAAAGACGGACACACTTAGAAACAGATCTTTTTGGTAACCCAGAGACTGCCTGTTTGTTGCAGGGTTAAGAGCTCATATGCAAAATTGCAGCCTGAGGAGAAATAACAGCTGAATGAGAAATTCTCTAGTGATTATGCTCCTTCCTTCCTCCCACTTACTTCTGAAGGGGACTTGGGAGAAGGCTGGCTTTACATATGGAACCCTGTGGATCTTGCTGTTTTTGCTCCGCTTTTTCTGGTCTTGAGACAGAATGAAATAGAAGCCTGAACACGAAACGTGGTGCTTCCAAAGCTCTGGAGATTTTTCTAACCCTCCAAATGTTCTCCAATAAAATCCTCCTCCCTTTACACTGTTGGTGCTGCCACAGCATTCATAACCATGGGAAGCCTGACAACAAAATGAACCATTAAACCTACACACAAACACAGGGGCTCATTTCAGGGCTGAAGTCCTCTTTAACCAAAGCGAAGAATTCATTTTGTCATTTGCAAGCATTTATTAAGTGTATAACACAGTGCTAGTTGCTCTCTGGGGGATACGAGAGCATTAGTAGTTTACATTTGAGGTTAAGAGACAAAAAATAAGAGCCAACCGAGTACTTGAGGATATAAAGAAGAAGAAGATAAATACATATAACTGCTCAATTTGGAGAACTAGAAAGCAAGGTTTTAGTTATGGTGGAGTTCAGTTGCAGGGGAAAGCTTTTGGGGGACGACCAGTTTTTAGCCCTGGTGATGCAACACTTAAGCTGAAGAAAGACCTGGCAACCTGCTTCTATAAAGATAAAACCAAACGGAAAACCAACTCATTGGAACCTCATAGGATAGAGTAGAATAGTGTTTCCAAGGCTGCTACATCTTTCTCCCATGGAACAGCTGGTGGGTTCCAACTGCCAAATTTTAGTTAGCAGCCCAGAACTTATCCACTGTGCCACAGGGCTCTCATAAAGATTACAGCCTAGAAAAACCTGTGGGGCAGTTCCACTCTTTCACATGGGGTTGTTATGAGTCAAAATCAGCTCCACAAAACATAACAACAGCAACAGTTTTAAGCTAGATCTTGAAGAAGTTTGTGATGTTTCTGACTGGCAGAGGAAAAGGTCTAACCAAAGGCCAGAGGTATAAACCACCTTTGGGGACTTGAACAGGCTTTTTGTGAAGCAGCTTGCTCTTGATAACTGATCAAAGTGTACCTCTCCTTGACTGCCAATAACTGCCCATCCTGGGGATAAGTTCTCATTTTATTGCTGAAAGTTTTCAAATCACTCGAGAAGCCTTGTTGGAAGATGCACAAAATACATGACAGATTTCTCATAACATCGGTAATATGTCCTTTAAAGTTTCACAGCTGCCTAAATTCAATAAGCCCAGAGAAGAATTCATTTTGAAATAGCAACACGAGCATAGTAGAATATTAAAATGACATGCGATTTTTTGGGCCCGTAATGAAATAGGTAATTAGCTCTTTTACTTGTTGACAGCTATACTTGATATAAACTAATGGTTTACTGATCTCAACAGAAAGTCAAAGAACAACAAATTAGAACATTCTGGGAAAAGAATCAGAGGCTAAGTTGGCCAAAACCTACTTTTATTTCAGTTTTGGCGCGATGTAAAATAGCCACCTTAACTGCTTTATATAAACATTAGAGAAGCTTGGTAGACAATGCAAATGTAGATAAGCAATAATAATATTAACTAATTTTTTTAAACATTAAAGTGCTAGCACTTTATTTGATGTAATTGGCAGAGTAGTGACCCCCTCAAAGATATCCATGTCCTAATGGACCAATTGTGAGGATGGCACTGGACTGGGTAGTGTTTCATTGTATTGTCTGTAGGGTCGCTATGAGTCAGAAGCTACTCGATGGCACCTAAGAACAATAACAATGAACTGAACCTGTGAACACATTCCCTAACATGCCAAAGGGATTCTGAAGATGTGATGAAGTCAAGAATCTTGAGATGAGAAGATTATCTTGGATTTTCTGGGTGGACCCAATACAATCACAAGGATCCTTATTAGAGGGAGGTAGCGCATTTAGTGTCAGAGAAGAAGTAAAGATGAAAGCAGAGGAGAGAAAATGCTATACCACTGGCTTTGAAGATGAAGGAGGGATCCACTAGCCAAGGAACACATGGCAAGTTCTTGAAGCTGAAAAAGTCAAAGGAACAGATTCTCACACAGAGCCAGCAAAAGGAATGCAGCCTTGAAGATATGTTGGTATTAGTCCAGTTAAACTCATTTCCAGCTTCTGACCTCCAGAGCTGTTAGATAATCAATTTGTATTGTTTTAAGCTACTAAGGAAGTGATAATGTGTTCCAGCAGCAATGCTAAGCTAATACACATGGGTTATCTCATTTGATTCTTAAAACTATTATACCCATTTTGTGTATGAGAAAACTGATGTCCAAATAGGTTAAGCAATTTGCTTAAGTGGTAGAGCTAAAATGCAAACCCAGACACTCTGACTTCAGAGACCCTCCTAGAGAGAAATGCAGTGTTTCAAAACACTAATTTAGAATGATAAGGATATATTGAATTACCACATAAAGATATATTGTGATAGCAAATTCATAAAAAATTATTTGCAATTGTTTTCCCTTCTGTATTCACAGCAAATACAATTGTTAACATTCTAGTATAGTTCATTTGCAATAAATTCTAACAATCATATTCTCGACTAGTATAATCATATTATTTAATCAGAGAAATACATAAACCAAGAGATAGCCTTTGTCAGAGGTTATTTTGGAGATTAATCATCATTTACATTTTGTATATTTCCTATCATAACTACCACTATGCTGTCTTATATATATTTTAAGCTATTGAAGGGATGAAGACTATATTTCCTCTGTGTTTTACAAGGCCCACAGTCTACATCATCTAATCCATTTGCATCTTTTATATATAAGGGTGTTAGTTATCTAAAGCTGGAGGTCATTGCTTCCTTTTCTTTAATTGATTCATGGGTTGTCACTAATTTCCATGATGATTCTATCTTCCTGCTTTTGATTTTTTTTTTTTTTTTTTAGATGAAAAATGCCAAGGCCCAGAAAGTTAGGGCATCTTATCCAAAATTTCATAGTGGATACTCAAGCATGGGCTAGTTCACTGCATTTGTCAGGGTGCATTTGGAGTGGAGGTGGTTTCTGCATTATAAAGGCTATTGGCTAAGATGTAATCAAAGGTTATTCCTCTCTAAATCACAGGATTCTACTAGCTTTTAAATTCCTGTCTCCTCTATATGACAATCTGCCAGTTAATCTTTGGGTTTTGGTGAGAGAGATTAGAATGACTCACCAGGCCCTCCAAATTCTTAACAAAACTGTCAAGAAGAATAAATCTTGGTGTAGAATCTATAATTCATAGAAAATGGACATGTTTGAGGAGAGTAGGTAAGGCATTAAAGATGCCTTTAAATTATTGCAACATAAACCTGCATTAAAAAGAGACTCTGTGACTCAGATCTGAAGGTATGATTTCTCAAAGAAGAAAAATGACACTTAATTGGTAAGTGACAAGATCCATCGCAGAACTGTTTTGTTCAACATTAATACTGCTGCTGACCAGTTTACCAAGGAATCCAAAGGGCAGATTAATTATTTAGCAGCGGAATAAATTGAAAAGTTGGCCCTAACTACTTCAGTACAAATTGAAACATTGGACTCTGCAAAACTCTCAGCAATAATTACAGAAAATGCCAGTGAATTTGGAACTTGGTTTTGCGTTTGGTCTATCATCACCATCTTCTCTCTACCTCTTAACTTTCGACTTCCATTCTCCACATTCCAGTCCATACACTCTTTTCCCCTCCCCTCTTAACAAATGCATCTTACATTGTCTAATACCTTGCTAATAGGGCAATTCCTATCTGCATATTCCCTCACTCCTTGCCTCTCCCTTCCTTCCTATACATAAAATGCTCTCTACTGGGTATGGAGGGGGTAAAGAAACAGAGTACAACATCCCATACCTCCAAAAGCATAAGTTGGCATCTAATGATGAGTATGGGGGACAGGGAGAATGACATGTGAAAAATAATTAGGAATAAAGGCACACATGAAAGGCAATTGAGGTACAAATAACCTGCTGTGAAAACACAGAGGAAGAGGCAATTAATTTTTGTGATTTTCTAGCAAGGATGGGTGACAAATATCTTCATTCTGCTTATTCTCCTTCTCTCTGTCTCCCTTACTTCTAATGGGGTCAATTAGGGATCTGGGTTGTCAGTTACTGCTACTGGAATGTGAAACTGGAAAATAAAATTTATTCTGATGTCAACCACAGAAGATACAGTATTTACTTAATATAGTGAGGGAGCAGTTTAGTGACCAAATCCCTCTTAGGATCAACTATCTTAGGTCTCTGTTAAGACCACATACTAGCTGCTTTCCACCATGTTTTCTCTTCTCCCTCATTCCACCAACTTCCCAATATGTTTCCCAGGATTTCCTAGTGTTTTGCTTCACTACCTATCTAGTTCCTTGGACCAGGCTTTTCTAGCTTTCTTATACCAGTCTATATACCACCTCAACCTGGTTGCCTATATAATATAAACTAAGAGGGACTCTCCAGAGTCACTTTGTCTAAAATGCCACCATTAATGTGTCTTAACAAACATGGAAATGTCACAGTGAGGATAGAGAAAATGCTTTATCAGTCATTTGCATCTAGATTTGAATTATTCCGTCTTATTTTTCGCTAAACATCTAGCAGAGATGAGCTACCCAAGGGAGGCTAATTCATTCATTCAGCCACTATTTATTTCAAGACCCATTATATGTTAAATTTTTACAAAAATGAGTAAGGCTTGTCTGACTCATAACCCAGTTGGAGAAAGGAACAAAACTGTAATTTCAGTAAGTGATAATTGCATGAAGGAACTACCAATGCGGCCTTGGGAATTGAATAAAGACTTCAAGATGACCAATGACTTGAGGTAAATATTGAAATATACGTTGTATTTGGCCAGAGCTAGGGAAAGAGGAAAAACAATGGAATTATGAAGACTCTAAAATGGGGAGGGTTTTAGTGAATACTGGGGTAGAAAATTAAAGCAGCTAGGAATGGCATAAGATATTGTGGGTAGGAGAGAAGAAGTAGATTCAGAATTTGGGAGGAAATGCCAAAAGAGAGAAAAGGGAAACGGGAGGATTATAAAACAGGCTGTGACTATTACAAACCTTTGCCATTGAAAGCAAAGAGAAAAGGCAGTTAGGATTAGATTAGTAGGTTAATTTGGAAGGATTAAGAATATGAATAATGGAACTGAATAGTCAATATTCCTTTTAATTAATCTTTCCCCACAACTTGGGTCTGTGTTGCTGGTTACACAAAAACATATTGGAAAGCATAGCAGTCGTCATTCTAACATTAACTCCTTGCCACTGAGTCGATTTGAACTTATAGTTGACTCTATAAGACAGAGTAGAACTGCCTCTTATGGTTTCCAAGGCTGTAATCTTCATGGAAGCCGACTGCCATATTTTTCTCTGACAAAGCAGCTGGTGGGTTTGAACCACAGCCCTTTGGGTCAGCTGCTGAACACTTTATCACTGCATCACCAGGTCTCCTTTAACTAAGACAAACAAAGACCATTGCCATGGTGTTGATTCCAGTTCATAGCAACCCCATAGGACAGAGTAGAGTTGCCCCATAGGATTTCCAAGGAGTAGCTGGTAGAGTCAAACTGCCAACCATTTTTGGTTAGCAGTCGAGCTTTTAACCACTGGGCCACCAGGACTCCCTCCTTTAACTAGCTGCATGCAAATCCCCTAAACCTCCAGGGATCCATTTCTTTATGTGTCATAAGAAAGCAAAGGAAAAAATAATCCTTAAGATCTCTTTCAGTTCTAAAGGCTGTGATTATTTTTATACTGCATTCTGGAAGAATTGTGCTGTGTATAACACTATTTAAATAGACATAATCTCCTCCAGCTAGGAACATAAGCATTACCAGAATATTGGCATCAAAAAATTCAGGAAAACATTAAAGAAGTTTTGGTTATTTAAAATTTTTAAAATAACTTCTATCCTCATTGGAAACATAATACATGCTCATTATAAAAAATATTAGAGAAAGGAAAACTGTAAAACATCACAACTCCTACCTGTCCAAGCACAACTGTGGCTAATGCTTGGTATATAACCTTATAAGAACACTGGTATTTCACAGAATATTATATTAAATTAGGAAACCCTGGTGGCAGAGTGGTTAAGTGCTATGGATGCTAACCAAAGGGTTGGCAGTTTGAATCCGCCAGGCTCTCCTTGGAAACTCTATGGGGCAGTTCTACTCTGTCCTATAGGGTCGCTATGAGTCGGAATCGACTCGACAGCACTGTTTTTGGTTTGTTTGGTTTGGCATATTAAATTCATGGTGAATCATTCTCTACTAGAAAAAGTTGTTTGCTTTTTCTAGAGCAGAGAGATCCTCACAGAAATAACTATTGAGCATTTCATGGGGTTCAACACATCTAGGCAGATTTCATTCTACCTAGAAAGTCAATCAGCACACATTAAGTAAAGGCTAATGGAATTACAACTCATTACAAATGTTTTTCTTGTGGTTACAGATTAGTGCTTCTTAAAGCCCTTTCAAAGAAAGCACTCAAATGTTAATACATCCTGTAATTTATGGATCATATACCATGTATCAGGCACTTTCTCTGTGATGTCCTTAAACCTCTCTTCAATATTCTAGGGCATCTATTTTGATCCTCCTTTTACAGATAAGATTTCAGAGGCTTAAGGAGGTTAGTCAACTTTTTGGTAGCCACACTGCTAGTAAACAGCTGAGCTGAGATCTAAAAGCAAACTGTCTGGTGCCAAATCCCATACTCTTACCACTAAACCGGCCCTCACAAAACTGTTTGCCAAATAATACTAGAGTTCAGTGAGACTGCAAGAGATTTCCATAAAAAGAAAGAAAAAAAAAAAAAAACGGGCCGGGAGGAGGGAGGGCTTCATCGCCACCTGTTTGGGAAATATCACACTGAAGGAGAGAAACACATTTAACTCAATCCGTAGTTTCTTATTTTATTTGACAGTGAAAATGCCTGTTTAAAAAGAAACCCCTGTTTTGAGGAGCACATAGTAACATTACACAGACCACCATCCTCTGTACATAAAATTTGGGAACTATAGCATTACACCAAGCTGCCTCCCCACTCCCGCTCCCATGGTGGGCTATAACCATTGGCCAGAAGGTCACAAGTTCTTACCTCAGGACACTCAATAACTGTCTCAAGAGTTTAGTTCATTGACTCCAAATTTACACCTTCAAGTTTAACTGAATTATAGCAGGGTACCTAAAAATTTACAAAGTTATGACTGCAAATTTTAGTTGTCTTAGAAAGGAGAGGAAAACCTGGTGGTATAGTGGTTAAGAGCTTCAGCTGCTATCCAAAAGGTTGGCAGTTCAAATCCACCAGGTGCTCCTCGGAAACTCTATGGGGCAGTTCTACTCTGTCCTATAGGGTCACTACGAGTCAGAATTGAGTTGATGGTAATGGGTTTTTTGTTTTTGTTAGAAAAGAGATTAAGTCATCTTGACCAGGAAACTTGAAGTGAATAACTTCATGGGAAGCAAGCTTAGGCAATATCACAGAGCTGAAGGAGAAAGTCTTTTAAAGCAAGTAAGTTGTGGCATTTGGACACTTCCCATATGTTTTCTGCTGACATACCTTCAGCCATATTACCCTAGAACAAAGGGGAACAAATATGAGCAAGGGCACACAGGAACCATCCACTGATAGAGGATAGTTTAAATAACCGCTGCTCACTAGGAACATTTTATCTAAGTTCAGGAAGCCCTGGAATAATACAGCATAAGAATACTAAAAGTCATTATTTTAGTTATAGTCTCAAATGCAAACAGAAAGTGATTCATCATGAAGTTACTGAAGCTTAATCTATAGGTCCTCTTGCATGGAACCCTTTCAAAGTCCTGGGAGGACCCTAGCAATGTATTCATATGACCATATGCTCAAATTTTTTTTTTTTTTTTTTGCAAAAGAAAGATACAGTACCTTCAACTGGTTGTGACTTTGTCTCTTTTCTCCTTAACATCGTCTGTGCCATATTTTGCTTCACTGAGTGGTATTGGAGTAGCAATGGGCTTTTTTGGTATTCAGTTATAAGACAAGTTTTGTCTAGTGCAGTGGTTCTCAACTTGTTTGGCCTTGGCCCTTCAGGAGACATTTAACAATGTCTGGAGACAGTTTTGGTTGTGACAACTGGAGTGCTACTGGCACCTAATGAGTAGAGGCAAGGGAGATTGCCGAACATCCTAAAATTCACCGGGTGCCCCTCATCCCTGACAAAGAACTGTTCAACTCGAAGTGTCAATAGTGACACGGCTGAGAAACCCTGGCTTAGTGGAATAATTTTTTTGTGTGTGATTTGCAAACTGTTTCGTTTATAATTAAGTTATTCCTAGATGTCCTGGTATAGAAATGGCTTCTAGGAACGCTCTGTGCTGATTGACCCAGTGCTGTGATATGAAGGTATGGATTGTACCACTACTACATGAACTTGCTCTATGGTTATTAAAAAAAAAAAAAAATGGTTATTAGTGGAAGAGAAAATAAGTTTGAAACTTAGGGAGCTAGAACTAGTCTGACATATTTTCCCAGATACCTAAAGTGTAAAATTAAGGGAGGATGCCTAATCAAGATAGCTTCTATCAGGAATATGCTTGACAGTGAAGCATGTGCAATTATAAATGCACCACTATTTTTTCTCTTTTCTGATGCGAGTTATGCAAAATGGAATTGATAGAATTCCTGTGATTGTTAGGCACCACCAATTGCCGTATACAAACACCCTGTATGTCTGTTTTTAAAGTAACATGTTTTATGTATCCCAACAAAGGGGTGTCTTGGCATTACCCTATCAGCCATGAGTGGTGAAGCTGAAAGAAAGCTTTCTAAACCATCATTAACTTAAAGTATATCTTGATCTACTACGCTAGAGAACAGATGAATTACCGTTTCACTCCACTTATAAAAATATTACAAAAATAGCGGTCATATAAAGAGGCAATCAAAGATACACAACCAAAAATGTTGGGGAAAAAGCATTATAGAGTTATTTTAGGTAGTTAATTAGTATAAATGCAATGTTTGTATTGACTTTTGTGATGCTATTTTATTTGTCCGATGTTAAAAATGTATAATTTGTTGTGATTTCTTTTACCATTTAAAATAATTGTTCACTTTTGAACCTAATTTTAAATTTATCATTTTAATTTCTTTTTCTTAAAGAAGGTCCCCAAAGTTGTAAAAACTTCAGCCTTCTCCCCTCAAACCTGCCTCTTCCCCTCCATACACATTTTATTTGGAAATAAAATACTAACTGACATTTCTTTGAAGACAAGGTTTGCTTCCTGCACGTGGTTCATTTCAGAATGCAGCTCCACCAAGAAGTCCGTTTTTCTCCCCTCTTCTGCTCTGTCTTCCTCAGACTGAAATATTCTCTTCCAATTCCCTTTCTCAACGGAAAATGAAGAGGCAAAGGAAAAAAAAAATCCTGTTACCTCTGTGAAGCCTACTGCCCTAAAGTCACAAACATAATTTATGGATTCTAGCCATGCTTGCATTCCTTGCCATGCCAATAAAGTTTATTGAAATTAGAATTAGAATTAAAAAGCTTAATCCAAAAGAACCAGTCCCGGGGTCAGAAAAAAAAAAAATTTGTATGTGCAGGCTATACCCAAATAAGAATGTTCCCCTACCTCCCGCCAGATTGGAATGCAAGTGTGCAAAACGCAGCCTATTTTGTTTTTTAAGCCAAATTCATTATTCTAGCATTGAGGGCAATTTTCATTTCTATTTAGTATTTTATTATCTAAAACTTGTCATTCTAGATGAGAGTGGGGGTACAAGGAAAACAGAACTTTTTGCCTTATGGTTCAGAGTTCTAGGGCTTTAAGATTTGGAGAGAACATGACAAAAATATATCTATGTTAAGGTTAAAATAACTAGTCAGGGTGAACTTTATAAAAATGTAAGTAAAATGAATTTAAAAGTGATATGAGTATAGTACAGTGAATTGGTTGAAAAGCAAAATCCCACAGAGAAGTATTTGTGGATTGCTGCAGGAAAGCTACATTAAAGTACGTTATTTCATGCAGAGAGAATCTTACTGAAATTATAAAGTACTCCTATGGCAGAAAGGAAAGAACAACCCACAGCTTTAGAGCAGCAGTCAGGGTAACAGAGCACATCTCAAAATAAATCCCTCACACTTTCAGAGGAATAACTTCTACTAATCAAATGTCTGAAAACATCTGGGCACTACTTGAAGATGCCAGAACATTTTGGCCGAAGAGATGGAAATGTAGGTTGCAATGGTGCATAATAATATTCAGAGATGCTGCTTTCAGAGCATTTCAAATTCCATTCAGTCTTAAAACGTCCCAGTCTAGCAGAAAGACACAAATATAACGGGCATCAAGAGCCATACAGTGCCAATCAGGGAATGTTTGACCCTAAAGACAATTAATAGGCTGGATATATGGGGATAGCACAAGTTACTGATTCAATTTCTTACACTCTACTTTGTATAGCTTTGGAGTAATCAGACCAGGCTTGTTGCCAGAAACTTTTAGGGAGAACTTGTGTGCTTTGATGTTTTAATTGGAGAGTTTACTGTATCTGTAAAACATATATAGTACATATACAGTAAAGGTGTTGTGATGAAGATTAAATAAAATTAATATATGTGAAATGACTTCACGTGGTGACTGGAACACAGAGTGATTTTGCTGTTATTTGAATAGTTATCCTTCCTCTCTTTCTTTAACTAACCCTAGTTATTCAGGGTAGGTTTAAAGGAAAGTTGTATGTCTATTAAGGAGCCCTGGTGGCACAGAGGCTAAGCACTCGAATACTAACCAAAATGTTAGCCCTTTGAACCAAGCAGTGTTCCATGGGAGAAAGATGTAGCAGTCTGCTTTTACAAAGATTACAGCCTCAGAAAGCCTCTGGGGCAGTTCTGCCCTGTCCTATAGGGTTCCTAGGAGTGGGAATCAATTTGACGGCACTGTGTTTGTACGTCTGCTATATTTTGAAATTTAATTATAATTATTTTGTTTGTTTATCCAATTGCTGTTGAGTCAATTCTGACTCAAGGTGACTCCATACGTGTCTGCATAGAACCGTACTACACAAGGTTTTCAATAGCTGATTTTTCAGAAGTAGGTCACCAGGTCTTTCGTCTGAGGTGCCTTTGGGTGGACTCGAACTGCCAATCTTTTGGTTAGCGGCAGAGCACATTAACTGTTTGTACCACCCAGGAGCTCCTGTTTATTATATAGTGGTAAATATTTTGAAATTTAAGGGAGAAGGTGTTAACAAAATGAGGAGAAAGACTTACTTATTAGATGATCGTGGAATAACAGTAGGGTTCTTACTGCTGAGAAGTGGGTATGGAGATAACCCCCCCTAAAAAAAACCCAGAATAAATCTGTTGTCATCAAGTCGATTCCGACACAGGGTGACCCTGTGTGTCACAGAGTAGAACTGCTCCATAGTGTTTTCTTGGCTGTAATTTTTACAGAAGTAGATTGCCAGGGCTTTATTCCTTGCTGCCACTGGTTGGGTTCAAACAGTCAACCTTTAAATTAGTAATCAACCACAAACCACTTATGCCACCCAGGGACCTGTAAATAAGATCTTACTTAGCACTCAAAAAATTTTGTATACTCAACATTTCTATTTATCAAATAAATCCAACCTAATTTGAATAAAAATTGAGTTTTTAAAAATAATTTTACATATAAAATCTATGCCAAAATTTGAATATTATAAATATTTAGGAAATTTAATTTAAAAACTACCCCCACCAAAATATTCAAACTCACGAGGTTTCACTGCAGAATTTTATCACTTAAATCCCCCAAAAAACCAAAGTCATGGCTGTCAAGTCAATTCTGATACATAGCAGCCCTATAGGACAGAGTAGAACTTGCCCCATAGGGTTTCCAAAGCTATAAATCATTACTGACGCCAATTGCCGCATCTTTTTCCCCACAAGAGTGGCTGGTGGATTGGAATTGCCGATCTTTTGGTTAGCAGCCAAGTGCTTTAACCACTGCACTACCAGGGATCCATCAAACACTTAGGGAGAGTTAACACCAATTCTACATAATCTGTTCTATAAAATAGAAGAGAAGCGAATACCTCCTAACCCATATTATGAAGCCAGTATTAACCTGATGCCAAAACTAAAGACAAAAACAAAAAACAGATCAATATCTCCCATGAATATAGATACTAAAAGTCTTAACAAAATATTAGTAAATAAAGCTAGCAATATAAAAAGAATTTTACACCATGACCCATACTATTTATACTAGTGATAATCCCACTATACAAGGCTAGTTGGATATTTGAAAATCAATCAATATAATCCACCATATTAAAAGGCTAAAGAGAAATAGCACACAATCATTTCAACTGATGCAAAAAAAAAAAAATCTTATCATTGTACTGGAAATTGTAGCCAGCACAGTATGCTATGAAAAGCAAACAAAAAGCATATGGATTAGAAAGGAAGAAACAAACTTTCCCCATTTGCAGATGCTACAATGGTTTTCATAGTAAATCCTAAGGAATATACAAAAAAAAAAAAAAACCCAAAAAAGTCACAGAACTATTGAGTCACAGGTAAAATGTCAACACACACAAAAAAATTCAATTGAATTTTTTATCCTACCAATGAATATGAGAATGCCAAAATTAAAAAATACAATACAATTTACTATCACGCAAAAAAAGAAATACTTAGGTGTGAGTTGAATAAAACATGTATAAAACTTGTTTACTGAGAACTACAAAATGCTGGTGCAAGAAATCAAAGAAAATCTAAACAAATGTAGAGACATAACATGTTCATGGATGGAACATCTCAAAGTATACAGTCAATTCTCCCAAAATTGATAAAAAAAAAAAAATTATTATATTAGTATAATACACTTCCTTTCAAAATTTCAGCAAGATTTGCTTTTAATACACATAAAATTATTCAAAAATTTATACTGAAAGGCAAAGGGGCTAAAACAATTTTAAAAAAAGAGGAATAAAGTGGAAGAAATCACTTTACCTGACTTTAAGACTTACTACATAACTTCAGAAAATAAGACTGAGGTGTTAGTGGAAGAACAGACACACGTATCTATGGACCAGAATAAAGATCCCCGATATAGTCTCAACAAGGTATGGCCTAGTGATTTTTGACAAAAGTGCACAAGCAATCCAGTGGAAGAAATATAATCTTTCCAACAAATAGTGTTGGAGGAAATGAATATCCATAGGCAAAAACAAAAACAAACAAAAAAAACTCCACTTAAACCTCACACATTATACAAAATTAACTCAAAATAGAACCTAGACTTAAATGTAAAACATAAAACTAAGATGTTTTAACATTTCAAAACATAATTTAAACCTTTAGGATTTAGGGCTTAGTGAAGAGCTTTAGATATGACACCAAAAGCATGATTCCTGTATGAAAAACAACAGCAGTGACAACAAAGCCCTATAAATTGGACTTCTTCAAGATTAAGAAATTTTTCTCTTTAAAAGACCCTATTAAGAAGATGAAAAAGAGAAGCTACACACTGGGAGAAAATATTTGCAAACCTCATATCTGACAAAGGACTCATATCTCAAATTTGTAAAGAATTATCACAGCCCAATAGTAAAAAAAAAAAAAACAGAAAATGATAAGACACATGAACAGACATTTCACTGACAAGGATATACAGATGGCAAATAAGTACATGACAAGATGTTCAGTACCACTAGACATTAAGGAAACGCAAATTAAGATCTCGATGAGCTATCACTTCATACCTATTAGAACAGCTAGAATGAAAACAGTGATAATACCAAATGCTGACCAGGATCCGGAGAGACACCATCTCTCATATATTGCTGGTGCAGAAAACAGCTTAGGAGTTTCTTTAAAAAACTACACACACTTATTACACGTTTTAGCAATTGCTCTTTTGAATATTTATCTCAGATAAATGAAACTTGGTCCACATAAAAACCCACACACAATTTTTTTATAGCAGCTTTTTTCATAGTATCCCAAACTGTAAATGACCAAAATGTCCTTCGATAGCTGAACGGTTTAAACAAACTATGGTGTACCCATCCCATGGAATACATACTTAGTAACAAAAAGGAATGAACTATTGATACATGTGATAACTTGAATGAGTCTCAAAAGCATTATGCTGAGTTTTAAAAAGTCAGTCTCAAAGGTCACATACTCTATGATTCCATTTATGTAACATTCTCAAAAAAAAAAATAGAAATGGGAAACAGATTAATGGGGTAAGGGATGATGGGGAAAAGGTGGTGAATGTGACTTAGAAAAGAATAGCAGAAGGGCAGTCTTTGAGGGGTGAAATAGTTCTGTATCTTGATTGCAGTGAGGGTTATATGAATCTGCATGATAAAATGACATAGAACTATGCACACACATTGTACCAATGTCAATTTCTTGCTTTATATTGTACCGTTGGAAACCCTGGTGGCGTAGTGGTTAAGTGCTATGGCTGCTAACCAAGAGGTTGGTGGTTCAAATCTGCCAGGTCCTCCTTGGAAACTCTATGGGGCAGCTCTACTCTGTCCTATAGGGTCTCTGTGAGTCAGAATCCACCTGATGGCAGTGGGTTTGGGCTTTTTTGTGGGTATAGGTATGTAAGATGTATACACTGGGGAAACGGAGTGAATGGTACATGCTCTGTACTGTCTTTGCAGCTTTCTGCAAATCCATAGTTATTTTAAAATAAAAAGTTTGAAATAGTCAAATTAATTTTGCTATCTGTCATGTTGACAAAAATATGGGCTTGTTGAATTTCCTTCTATATTTTAGGTTTTAAAATTGTTTTTACTGAGACTCAAAGTGAAAATATGTGAATATTTACATAAAATGCAGCACCAAGAACAAAAAGAAGCATTTTAAGTCCAGTGGAAAAAGACTAAATTATTTAATTACTATTACTGGAAAATAGGCTATATATTAAAAAGTAAATATATAAATTTAAAAGACTCAAGTTCTAACGTTATTGGAATGAAATATGAGATAATATTTAATATAATCTGGTTTGGTATAGGATAAAAAAAAATTTTAAGTTGGGTGAAAAAGACTTTAGTCATTAAAAAAAAAAAAAGATGGACAGACCTGTGTATCAAGAAATCAGTCATCTGTATAGTAATAAACCAACCAAATTCCCAATCTTAAAGTTTAGAAAACAAAAACTGGGAAATAATATGCATAACTCATATCTCAGGAAGTTGCTAAAAGCATTGCCTCTGGAGTCATACTAACTGGGCTCAGACCCCACCAGTACCACATAATTGCTTATCAGGTTTTGGACAATTTATACAAATGCTCTGCCTCAATTTCTGTTCTAAGAAAATAATACTAATAATATTTGGTAGGATTATGTAGGAGCCCTGGTAGAGCAGTGGTTAAGAGGTATGGCTGCTGAAAAAGTTAGCAGTTTCAATCCACCAGCCACTGTTTGGAAATCCTACGTGGCACTTCTACTCTGTCCTATAGGGTTGCTATGAGTTGGAATCAACTTCATGGCAATAGATTTGATTTTTTTGTTTGTTTAGGACTATGTAAGAGTTGCTCTCCTGGTGGCACAGTTGTTAAAGAGCTTGGCTGCTAATCAAAAGGCTGGCAGTTCCAATTTGCCAGTTGCTTCTTGGAAACCTTATGGGGCAGTTCCATTCTGTCCTATAGGGTCTCTATGAGTCGGAGTTGACTCTATGGCAATGGGTTTGGGTTTTGGGAATGTAAGAGTTGGTTGTTATTACCATGATAGTTTTTACTATAAAGGGTACATAAACAGTATCCCACCCAACCCACTGCCCTCGAGTGGATTCCGACTCATAGCGACCCTATAGGACAGAGTAGAACTGCCCCATAGAGTTTCCAAGGAGCGCCTGGCGGATTCGAACTGCCGACCTCTTGGTTAGCAGCCGTAGCACTTAACTCCTAAACCACCAGGGTTTCCAAACAGTATCCATTACATTAAAAAGAACTCTTGAAGTTTTCGGCGGGGCTTTGAACCGGTTCATTCTCGTTTGAGCCATTACTGAGAAATTTGCATTCCTAAAAATTTTCCAGCCATTGCTAATGATTCTACCCCAGACATACTGAATTAGAGTCTACATTTTAACAAGATCCCCAGGCGATTCTTGGGTAATACGTAAGAATCACCTGGGAGTCTTGTTAAACTGTGGATGTGGAATCATTAGCATTGGCTGAGAACTTGTTAGGAATGCAAATTTCTCAGCAAGGGAATGAAGGGGGTTGGAAGCCCTGGTTTTTGGAAACAATCAGAAAGATGGGCAACCTACTTGAAAAGGGGACAAAGAACCTTAAATATCAAATAGAAAGAAAAAATAAGAATGAAAATGAAAAATGTTTCACATCAGTAATTATCAAAGAAATGAATATTTGTGAAAGGAGATATTTTTCATCTCTCAAAAGAAAAACTAGGTCCTGGATAAGTAAAGCATTATTGAAGAAAAAGAACAAAGAGGTCTCACGCTACCTGACCTCAGAACCTACTATACAGTCATGGTAGTCAAAATGGCCTGGTACTGGTACAGACAGACACACAGACCAATGAAACAGAATCCAGATGTCAGACAGTAAAAAATGAATTAGGTCCCATACTTCACACCATACACAAAAACTAACCCTAAATGGATCAAAAACCTAAATGTAAAAGTTAAAACAATTAAGATCATGGAAGAAAAATTAGAGACAATGCTAGGGGCCTTAATACATGGCACAAATAGAATACAAACCACAACTAACAATGCACAAATACCTGAAAAGAACTAGACAACTGGGAGCTTCTAAAAATTAAACATTTATGCTCATCAAAAGACTTCACCAAAAAAGTAAAAAGAGAAATTACACACTGAGAAAAAAAATTTGGCTGTGATATATACGACAGGGGCCTAATCTCTAAAGTCTATAAAAAGACTTCCACACCTAAACAACAAAAAGACAAATAATCCAATCAAAACATGGACAAAGGATATGAACAGACACTTCACCAAGGAAGGCATTCAGGTGGCTAACAGACATATGGGGAAATGATCACAATCGTTAGCCATTAAAAAAAAAAGAGAGATGCAAATCAAAACTACAATGAGATACCATCTCACCCCAACATAACTGGCACTAATAAAAAAAGAAAAAGAAAACAACATATGTTTGAGACGTTGCAGGTCTTATTGACCCTATAGGACAGAGTAGAACTGCCCCATGGGGTTTCCAAGGAGCACATGGTGGATTCGAACTGCTGACCTTTTGGTTAGCAACCACAGCTCTTAGCCACCACACCACCAGGGTTTCCGAATTGGTAAAACTGCTATGGGAAACAATATCGTGCCTCCTTAGAAAGCTGCAAACGGAAATACAGTAAGATACAGCAAATCCCACTCCTAGGAATATAACCTTGAAAAATAAGAGCCGTCATACAAATACACATATGCACTCCCATGTTCATTGGAGCATTTTTCACAATAGCAAAAAATGGAAGCAACCTAAGTGCTCATCAACAGATGAATGGATAAACAAATTATGGTACATACACATAATGGAATACTATGCAACAATATAAAGAACAATGATGAATCTGTGAAACTTCTCAACATGGATGAATCTGGAGGGCATTATGCTGAGTGAAATGTCAATCACAAGAGGACAGATATTATATGGGACCACTATCATAAAAACTCAAGAAAAGATTTACACACAGAAAAAAAAATTGTTGATGGGTATGAGGGAGGGAAAGCGTGGGCAGGGGAAATCACTAACTAGAAGGTAGACAATTGTTAACTTTGGTGAATGGAAAAACAATGCACAATATAGAGGAAGTCAACACAACTCCACCAAGGCAAAGTCATAGAAGCTTCCTAGACAGATCCAAACACTTTCAGGGATTGAGTTACTGGAGCAAAGTCTGAGGACCATGGTCTTGGGCGACACCTCGGTCAACCGGCATAACATAGTTCATAAAGAAAACGTTCCACATCCAACTTTGGTGAGTAGCGTCTGGGGTCTTAAAAACTTGCAAGTAACCATCTAAGAAATATCTCTTGGCTCCATCCTGTCTGAAGCAAAGGAGAATGAAGAAAACCAAAGACACAGGAAAATATTAGTCCAAAGGGCTAACTGACCATAGGAACTACAGCCTCCACCAACCTGAGCTCGGAAGAACTAGATGGTGCCCATTTACCACTACCGACCAACATGGAGCACAACAGAGGGTCCTGGACAGAGCGGTTGAAAAATAAAGAGCAAAATTCAAATTCACAAAAAAAAAAGACCAGACTTACTGGCCTGACAGAGACTGGAGGAACCTCCAAGACTATGGTCCCCAGACACCCTGCTAACTCAGAACTGAAGCCACTCATGAAGTCTACCTTTCAGCCAAAATAAACAATAACTCATGTGAGGAACATGCTTCTTAGTTCAATCAAGTGTACTAGGCCAAACGGGCAACACCTGCCCAAAAGCAAAGAGAAGAAGACAGGAAGGGGCGAGAAAACTAGACAAATGGACATGGGGAACCCGAAGTGGAAAGGGGAAGAGTGCTAACATATTGCAGGGATTGTAACCAATGCCACAAAACAATTTGTGTATATATTTTTTTTTTATTAACTTTTATTGAGCTTCAAGTGAATGTTTACAAATCAAGTCAGTCTGTCACATATAAGTCTATATACATCTTACTCCGTACTCCCACTTGCTCTCCCCCTAATGAGTCAGCCCTTCCAGTCTCTCCTTTCGTGACAATTTTGTCAGCTTCCAACTCTCTCTATCCTCCCATCCCCTCTCCAGACAGGAGATGCCCACACAGTCTCAAGTGTCCACCTGATATAATTAGCTCACTCTTCATCAGCATCTCTCTCCTACCCACTGTCCAGTCCCTTTCATATCTGATGAGTTGTCTTCGGGGATGGTTCCTGTCCTGGGCCAACAGAAGCCTTGGGGACCGTGACCGCCGGGATTCCTCTAGTCTCAGTCAGACCGTTAAGTATGGTCTTTTTATGAGAATTTGGGGTCTGCATCCCACTGATCTCCTGCTGCCTCAGGGGTTCTCTATTGTGCTCCCTGTCAGGGCAGTCATCGATTGTGGCCGGGCACCAACTACTTCTTCTGGTCTCAGGATGATGTAGGTCTCTGGTTCATGTGGCCCTTTCTGTCTCTTGGGCTCTTAGTTGTCGTGTGACCTTGGTGTTCTTCATTCTCCTTTGCTCCAGGTGGGTTGAGACCAATTGATGCATCTTAGATGGCTGCTTGTTAGCATTTAAGACCCCAGACGCCACATTTCAAAGTGGGACGCAGAATGTTTTCCTAATAGAGTTATTTTGCAAATTGACTTAGAAGCCCCCTTAAACCATGGTTCCCAAACCCCCACCCTTGCTCTGCTGACCTTTGAAGCCTTCATTTTATCCTGGAAACTTCTTTGCTTTTGGTCCAGTCCAATTGAGCTGACTTTCCATGTATTGAGTGTTGTCCTTCCCTTCACCTAAAGCAGTTCTTATCTACTAATTAATCAGTAAAAAACCCTCTCCCTCCCTACCGCCCTACCTCCCTCCCCTCCTCGTAACCACAAAAGTATGTGTTCTTCTCAGTTTATACAATTTCTCAAGATCTTATAATAGTGGTCTTATACAATATTTGTCCTTTTGCCTCTGACTGATTTCGCTCAGCATAATGCCTTCCAGATTCCTCCATGTTATGAAATGTTTCAGAGATTCCTCACTGTTCTTTATCGATGCATAGTATTCCATTGTGTGACTATACCACAATTTATTTACCCATTCATCTGTTGATGGACACCTTGGTTGCTTCCAGCTTTTTGCTATTGTAAACAGAGCTGCAATAAACATGGGTGTGCATATATCTGTTTGTGTGAAGGCTCTTATTTCTCTAGGGTATATTCCAAGGAGTGGGATTTCTGGGTTGTATGGTAGTTCTATTTCTAACTGTTTAAGATAACGCCAGATAGATTTCCAAAGTGGTTGTACCATTTTACATTCCCACCAGCAGTGCATAAGAGTTCCAATCTCTCCACAGCCTCTCCAACATTTATTATTTTGTGTTTTTTGGATTAATGCCAGCCTTGTTGGAGTGAGATGGAATCTCATCGTAGTTTTAATTTGCATTTCTCTAATGGGTAATGATGGAGAGCATTTTCTCATGTATCTGTTAGCTGCCTGAATATCTTCTTTAGTGAAGTGTGTGTTCATATCCTTTGCCCACTTCTTGATTGGGTTGTTTGTCTTTTTGTGGTTGAGTTTTGACAGAATCATATAGATTTTAGAGATCAGGCGCTGGTCGGAGATGTCATAGCTGAAAATTCTTTCCCAGTCTGTAGGTGGTCTTTTTATTCTTTTGGTGAAGCCTTTAGATGAGCATAGGTGTTTGTTATTTAGGAGCTCCCAGTTATCTGGTTTCTCTTCGTCATTTTTGGTAATGTTTTGTATTCTGTTTATGCCTTGTATTAGGGCTCCTAAGGTTGTCCCTATTTTTTCTTCCATGATCTTTATTGTTTTAGTCTTTATGTTTAGGTCTTTGATCTACTTGGAGTTCGTTTTTGTTTATGGTGTGAGGTATGGGTCCTGTTTCATTTTTTTGCAAATGGATATCCAGTTATGCCAGCACCATTTGTTAAAAAGACTATCTTTTCCCCAATTAACTGACACTGGGCCTTTGTCAAATATCAGCTGCTCATATGTGGTTGGATTTATATCTGGGTTCTCAATTCTGTTCCACTGGTCTATGTGCCTGTTGTTGTACCAATACCAGGCTGTTTTGACTACTGTGGCTGTATAATAGGTTCTGAAATCACGTAGAGTGAGGCCTCCCACTTTCTTCTTCTTTTTCAGTAATGCTTTGCTTATCCGAGGCTTCTTTCCCTTCCATATGA
Source organism: Loxodonta africana (assembly GCF_030014295.1). Lineage (NCBI taxonomy): Eukaryota > Metazoa > Chordata > Mammalia > Proboscidea > Elephantidae > Loxodonta > Loxodonta africana. The sequence goes on from NC_087342.1 coordinate 195,060,626, forward strand.
AGTTGGTGATTTGTTTCTCTATTACCTTAAAAAGTGACATTGGAATTTGGATCGGAAGTGCATTGTATGTATAGATGGCTTTTGGTAGAATAGACATTTTTACTATGTTAAGTCTTCCTATCCATGAGCAAGGTATGTTTTTCCACTTAAGTAGGTCCTTTTTAGTTTCTTGCAGTAGTACTTTGTAGTTTTTTTTACATAGATCTTTTACATCTTCGGTAAGATTTATTCCTAAGTATTTTATCTTCTTGGGGGCTACTGTGAATGGTATTGATTTGGTAATTTCCTCTTCGATGTTCTTTTTGTTGATATAGAGGAATCCAAGTGATTTTTGCATGTTTATCTTATAACCTGAGACTCCGCCCAAGTCTTCTATTAGTTTCAGTAGTTTTCTGGAGGATTCCTTCAGGTTTTCTGTGTATAAGATCATTTCTGTGTATAAGATCATGTCATCTGCAAATAGAGATAATTTTACTTCCTCCTTGCCAATCTGGATGCCCTTTATTTCTTTGTCTAGCCTAATTGCCCTGGCTATGACTTCTAGCACAATGTTGAATAAGAGCAGTGATAAAGGGCATCCTTGTCTGGTTCCCATTCTCAAGGGAAATGCTTTCAGGCTCTGTCCATTTAGGGTGGTGTTGGCTGTTGGCTTTGCATAAAAAAAAAAAAATTTTTTTTTTTTTGAGATGCCCTTTATTGTCTTGAGGAATTTTCCTTCAATTCCTATTTTGGTGAGAGTTTTTATCATAAATGGGTGTTGGACTTTGTCAAATGCCTTTTCAGCTTCAATTGATAAGATCATGTGGTTTTTGTCTTTTGTTTTATTTATGTGGTGGATTACATTAATGGTTTTTCTGATATTAAACCAGCCTTGCGTACCTGGTATAAATCCCACTTGATCGTGGTGAATTATTTTTTTGATATGTTGTTGAATTCTATTGGTTAGAATTTTGTTGAGGATTTTTGCATCTATGTTCATGAGGGATATAGGTCTGTAATTTTCTTTTTTTGTAATGTCTTTACCTACTTTTGGTATCAGGGAGATGGTGGCTTCATAGAATGAGTTGGGTGGTATTCCGTCATTTTCTATGCTTTGAAATACCTTCAGTAGTAGTGGTGTTAACTCTTCTCTGAAAGTTTGGTAGAACTCTGCAGTGAAGCCGTCTGGGCCAGGGCTTTTTTTTATTGGGAGTTTTTTGATTACCGTTTCAATCTCTTTTTTTGTCATGGGTCTATTTAGTTGTTCCACTTCTGAATGTGTTAGTTTAGGTAGGTAGTGTTTTTCCAGGATTGTGTATATATTTTTGAATGAGAAACTAATTTGTACTGTAAACTTCCCCTAAAGTACAATAATAATAAAAAAAAAAACCGATTTGAAATTATTGCAACTATCTAAGATTGAAGAAGACATGGGAAAATAATAGGTATTCCTGTATTACTTCTGGTGAGAGTATAAATTGTCAAATAATATGTTTTGTTCTCTGTGTTAAATATTGGAGGTTTCCCCTCAAATGTGTTTGGATTTATAGCTTCTTGCTGGTGTCCTTGGACACTGGCAATGAAAGAGTTGAAGGTGAGTGGAGTGGGAGGTACCTTTATTCAGTAGTCTTTTATTTATTTATTTTTTCAATCCAGTGCCTCAGTATCCCTATCAAACCTGGGTCTCCTGTCGAAGTTGGGGAAGTGATCTAGGGGTGGATGGGCTCCAAAGCACACCTCTTCTTGCGCCAGTGGTACAGCCTCCATACCTGTTCCTGGAATTTGGAGCTGTGAATCAGCTAGCTAGCATTTACTATTCTCCTTTGAAGGCACTTAGATTTCCATTTTCCTTTTCTTCTGTCAGTTTGATTTCCACTCCTTCATCTGCTTGTTTTCTTCAAAAAACTTTTTTCACATTTCTCACCTGCTGTTTTCTTCGGAAGGAGCCCAGTTATGCCGTAGTTAAGCACTCAGCTGCTAACTGGAAGGTTGGTGATTCGAACCCACCAGCTGCTCTGGGGGAGAAAGATGTGGCAATCTGATCTCATAAAGATTACAGCCTTGGAAACCCTCTGGGGTAGTTCTACTCTGTCCTATAGGGTTGCTGTGAGTTTGACTGGACTCGATGGAAACAGGTTTTGTTTTTGGATTTTGTTGTCTTGTAATTGTCTTTGTCTTTGTGGATTTATTCTTTTATTATTGTTACTTACTATTGCTTTTATTTCTAGAGGGAATAGAAAGTAGCACAATCTACCATGTTTAAATAAAACCTGTTTCCTAAAATTATCACAAGAAATATGATTTCATTTTAAAATTTAAAAATGAATGTCAAGCTTGACACATTAGGCCATCCCCCTGTATTTCTATGATCCTATAATTAAGCATGAATCAAACACAGAGTAACTTGACTGTTTTATAAAGACCACATTCCACATATTTGAAACCAAACCAAGCCCACTGCCATTGAGTCGTTTCTGACTCATAGTGACCCTAGAGGACAAGGTAGAATTGCCCTATAGGGTTTCCAAGTTTGTAAATCTTTACAGAAGCAGATTGCGACATCTTTCTCCCACAGAGCTGTTGGTGGGTTTGGACCACCCAACCTTTCGGTTAGTAGGAGAGTGCTTTAACCACTGCACCACCAAGGCTTCTATATTCAAAAGATCCCTATCAAATATGATATTTTTTACAGTTCCCTTTCCATTTTTAGCCTGGATTTTGGCTCTTATTTAATTTTCTGGGAACAGTTGTTTACATTTGATGTAGAGCCACTTCCTGTGGTATGGCTGCCGAGGACTCACACATTAAAGAATTGTTAGCACCTTATGAAGGCAATCTTCATGTCTAGATTCTGGGAATATTTGTCTAATTTGTATTTTTTTTTTTAAAGTGGAGGTTGTAGGGAATTTATTTAAGAAGCAATTTATTAAGAACATCAGAAATTTAAAGAAGGCAGATAAACACTGGCAATTCAAGGAAAATGTTAATTGGAAAAGACAAACATAAAACTGCCTCCTTTGACCCATATAGGATATAATTGACTTGTTGGTTTGGGTCAACTTTCACAGATATTTCCTACAAAATTTGAAATTGAGTTCAGTTTACCTAGTGCCATCTGATGTGTTTATACCTCTTTTATACATGTGTTTGTCAGTATATACCTTCTCTAGTGGACTATAATACAGTACTCTCAACGAGGAGCTATACCTTTTCTGCTCTATAATTGTTTTCATTTCCATTAAAAGAGAAAGGCACAAATAATAGAATGAAAGCCTGCAATCTATGTTATGTCAGTATATCCTTGATGTCTATTAAAACCCCACCTGAACTTGCCATTCCCTTGACATAGCACGTAGGAAGGCCTTTCTCCAGCTGCTGTTTTTGTTGATGAGATGCCAAATGTCTTTACAGACACATTACCAAAAAAAAAAAAGGGAGGGGTGGGGGTGGGAATGCAATTATAGAAACTCTGCTCTTAAAAGAAGTGGTTCAGAAAAGGTGAGCTATTTTATACTTACTAGCTCACCACACAAGAGTGATTTGAAATGATGCTCATTAACAATAGAAGAGAATTTTATCTGATTTTCAAGTACTAGTTTATATCTGAGAAATGATGTATGAAATGTCCATCATCTGCCACTCTAAATGATGGAACTTCCTTCTGTCGTGATATTTTGATTAAAAAAATCTTTCAAATTTTACACTTGGAACATCCTTTTCATTTACCGGGAATCCAGTTTTTATTTTTGTACATCAAGACTCATGAGCTATACTGTGAAGACCTGTTATACCTCGATGAATATGGAGGCAATAGTATGTAAATATTACTTATTTTCATGCATATCTTGTTTTTGTGTGTAATAATGCAACAAAGTAGAGGTACTAGTTGCTGTAAATACAAACTCTATTCTGTAATCCAAAGCAAAAATTTCAGGAATTTTTTTTTCTGTTTTCAACTAAAAGGAAAAAAAATCCAAATGATTGCCACTACTCCTGCTTCTCACACTATATCCCTTGCAAAGAGCTTTCTCCTTATATATGAAAGGTGCTGATTTGAACCAATATCAATATTAGTGAACATATTATTGCCATTAATCATCTATAATGAGGATCAGCACATCATTAAAAGTTTCTAAGTTCAAACTTGAGATTTCAGAAATATTTATTGTTCACTTATTACTATATACTATTGGAGTTACGATCGGGATTATAATTTGTAATGGTTATGGCTCAGCAAATAGAAGTCTTTGACGGTAACAACAGAAAAATAAAAATAAGGCTTTCCATCAACTCTTTTCTTTCTCTCTCTCTTCCTCTTTCCTTTCCTCCTGCCCTCTTCCTCTTTCTTCTTGTTTTTTTTTTTTTTTATAATAGTAAACATAGCAAATTGAGTTCAGGCCATTTGAGATTGCAAGATATTTCTTATTCATTCCTTTTTAGGTTAGGTAACAAATCCGTTCTTTAAAGCATCAAATTGTTACAAAAGTGTGCAGGAAAAATAAAACTGCCTTTGAGGCTGGGTGATACATTTGTAGTGTTCTTGAATATAGGTGTAAATTGAAATGAAATAAAACAAGCAAGAGCAAACAGGGTAAGAATTAAAAACACTTTGTTCTTTCATTTCCTTTACTTCAGTGTGCAATCAATACTTTACAACAGGGTTAATACACTCTCTTCAAACATGCTATTATTCTTCCACAAGAGCACAATGACTTTATTAGTTATGCTGTCTACAGTCTTTCCAAAGTGACAAGACTGTGGGTGTGTAGATTATAAACAATTTTTGGTGCCCTCTGTTGGAGTATTTTCAGTGTACGCCAATGATAATGGTAAGAACTATACAGCTGCAGGTAATCTTAATGGCGGACGTTTTAATTAATTAGCATAATTAACTGAAACAAAATAAAAGAGGCTTACTCTTTCTGCTCAGTAGTTATATACTATTCAGATCATACATCTGTGTTCCACTCAAGCAAAAGTCTGATTACATTACAGGCAGTCCACAATTAGGAACATACAAATGTCCGACTTACGGACAACTTGTAGTTGCCGTTTAGGTTATGCAAATTTGCCCTCGCTTTGAACAACAAATTCTTCATCATAACCATCTTCGTCACAATGCACATGCAGCTTTTAAATTATTGAAAAGGCTTTCAGCCTTTTCTTGTACTAAAGGCTAAATAATAATGTATGCACCTGTTACTGTAGCTTTGGTGGCACAGTGGTTAAGAGTCTGTCTGCTAACCAAAAGGTTGGTAGTTCGGATCCACCAGCTGCTCCTTGGAAACCCTATGGGGCAATTCTGCTCTGTCCTAAAATGTCTCTCTGAGTCAGAATCGACTTGACAGCAATGGGTTTGGTTCTTTTTTTGGTTTGCTCCTGTTAACTGACTTAAAATTCAAATTAAAATCACAGTTAGGAATTAATATCGTTGATAACCTAGGGACTGCCTGTACTTTGTTTCAAAGCAGCCCTAGTTTGATTTCATTACGGAAACACTATCTCAACTAACCACTGTATATTTCAGCATAGTTCAATGTTACTTTTGGTGAGCAACATTCATACTTATGTTTTTTGTGTTTCTAAAAATATATTTAAAAATAAAGGCAAAAAATATAATTTGAGCAGTATATAAGACTTTTTTTTTTTTTTTAACCAAAACTAGTATTTCAATGTGTCTTTTATGGGTGAAAGCAAAATACCCTTTATTACGATAAAAAAGACTAATATTAAAAAGTATCATGAGTATAGAAATCAAAGGCAAGTAATGTGAATTAACCTTCTATGATATATATAACTTCATATTTATCACTGTCATTTCAAATGAAAAGCATGGAAAAATATCCTCTGGCCAAGTGAGACTACTCCTAATCAAGGAGAGTCTGTTATATACTAAGGCCTTAAAAGCCTTACCTACTACTCGATTTGGCTGGAAGAGCAGACAATCCTGAGAGAACACTTAGCGGGAGAGGAAGACGTATCATAAACTGCTTTTGTACATGAATATAGAGGGCAATTAGCCAAATCCAAGTGATAAGCCAATAGGCCATACTACAATAATAGGATATGTTCTGATTTTCCTCAAATATTGAAATTCTGGAAAAGGAAAATGTACTATGAGTGTCATCACTTTATCATTTACCTTACACAGCTGGTGTCCTCTTTCAAACAAAAACTTTTCTGAGCAATTATCAAAGTGGAGAATCATGAAAATATTAAACAGACCAGTGGGTGAAACTTTCATATAATATTAAGACAGAAAGTTTCAATATTTATCTTGTGAACATATTACCCTGTTTGGCCTCTTTCCCTGGTTTTTGATCTTCTGTGCTTTGGCCTGGGCTTATTACAATCCGGTATCAGTTTGCAATATTATTTGTGAATACTAGGTCTCCCTTAATACTGAGAGAGCAAAACATAGATGATCCAGAGAGGATGAAGTAGTAGATTAAGAGAATAGAGGAAGAAGATAGAAACAGAACATTGACAGATAGTCTGGACACAAAGTAATTAAAAGATGGCACATTAGACCAAGGAGAGGAAATAAACACTGGAAAGGCAGCAGGAGGAAGAAAGCACCAGAGACAGACAGTGCACTGGAAAGACAAACAAGATTGAAACAATATTAGAGTCAGGGGAAAAAAAAAAAAGACCTCACTGTGATTGTTAAGGCTGTGTGTCATATTGGCCAAGCCATGATTTTCAATGGTTTGGCAGTTATGTTGTAGTTGGGCAGTCGTATGATAACATGATAACATGAAGAGATTTGATATAATGTGATCATTTCCATGATGGGATCTGCTGTGAGTAGCCAATCAGTTGAAAGGCAGTTTTCTTGGGGGTGTGGCCTGGATCCAATTTAGGTGGACTGTCTGGGGAGGCTCCAGGGCTTTTGCTCGCACTGGATCCTGCAGCTGACTCCTGTTCTTCTGACTTCTGGTTCTTGGGGCTTAAGTTAGCAGCTTACCTGCTATCTCACCTGCTGATCTTGGGATTCGTCAGTCTCTACAACCTGTGAGCCAGAGCCCTGCTGTCTGATTTGCCCATCTTGGGTTTGCCTTGCTACTGCCTGAATCAGGAAAAGCCTCCAGCCTGCCCCATGTTCCAGCCTCTACAACCTCATGAATCATTCCCTTAATATAAATCTCTTTCTATGAAATCGATTCGACGGCACTGGGTTTTTTTAATATATATTTTTATGCTTTATGGGTTTTGCTTCTCTAGAGAACCCAGACTGATACACTCACCATAAATTGCATTTGAGATCAATATTTTAGAATAATATAGGGATTATAACTCTGCAAATATCTTTACCAAGTGATAATTAAATTCGAGACAACTACTAAATAATTATATAATGTGCAGCCTATTTTTGATCAAATACATTACTGGAGAGATTTATAATGGACTTGTCAGATATACACAGGACAATAGATGAATAGAGGTCACCACACTTCTTAAATTAGTATTCTACTTGTTTATTGAATAATCTCAGGCCTGGTAGGTTCACCTTGTTATTTCTCTTTGGATATTATTAATAGGAGCTTCTGTGATATTTAGTTAATTAGTGTTTATAAAACATGTTAACCATTTTCACAAAATGTGATACAAAACAAAAAATGTCAAAGTTGTGTGTATGCCCTGTGTATGTGTGTGTTTGTGTGTATGTGTGTGTTTGTGTGTATGTGTGTGTTTGTGTGTATGTGTGTGTTTGTGTGTATGTGTGTGTTTGTGTGTATGTGTGTGATGGTACCCACCAATAAACAATACAATACCTTTTTTTCAGAAAGCTTTATCTGCTCAAATAATATTCACACTCAATTACTCGTATTATGAGAACAAGTTCATCTGCTCTAAATAGATAAAAGGCACGAAGTATGCGAGAAGAGAATGGAGCGGAAGAAGCAAAGTTTATAATTTATCAAGATGTGCTGTCAGTAACATTAAATATACATACACATTATTATTATAATTCTATCCCATCCCATGTGCTTTTCTATATTGTTGCCTGTTATTTTCCTGTCCTTTCCAATTATTTTCCATTTTCTACACTTTGATTTTTGCCTTAGTCCTCAAAACCATTAAGTTTCCAAAGGGATATTAGCCTGGAAAATATATATTCTTATCACTCACATTAATCGATGCTACCTCATTTCTGTCTTTTAGTCATTTAATCTCTTTTTATTGCTTACAGCAGGAACACTGGCTGTGGTAGGATTCTCGCCTTCCATATGAGAGACCTGGGTTCTATGACCCACCTGTCAGTGTGGTCAGTGTTTTGCCATGATGAACAGGTTACCGTGGAACTTCCAGATTAAGATGGATTGGGAAGAAAGACGTGGCAATCTACTTCCAAAAACTAGCCAGTGGAAACGCTATGTATCACAACAGTCTGATCTGCAACTGATCATGGGGATGGTGCAGGATCAGACAGTGTTTTGCTCAGTTGTGCTTTGGGTCGCCATAAGTTGCGGGCCAAATCAATGGCAGCTAACAACAACAAACATGAAAACAGCTCCAAAAGCTGGCCCTGGAGTAAAGAGATAGAACCCTAAGAATGCAGAGAACCAGGAAGATTAGAAAATGGTAGAACGGAAGGTGAGGTGGGAAGAGCTAAGGCCAAGCATTCTGATAACCCTGCTTACCAAAAGTACTATGAAAGTCCCATTGTCCAAACTTTCTTTGCCCCAGTTTCTTTAATATTCCATATGTACTGAGCCCACTAATTCTCATCTCTTTCTATAATTTAAGGTTTTTATAGTTTAGAGTTTCTAGATTTGGAAGTACAAGCAGTTTCCCCTGTTCGGTATTCTCCCAGGTACTTTCACTCTGACACCACTGAAAGCCTGTATTTGTTTGCTTTGCATTCAGATGTATCAAACAAATTCGCTAATTGGAAATAGTGAAATTTGTAATATCTATTTGTGTCTTTCCCTTTGTGTTTGATCATAGTTTAATTTTTCCTCCACTAAAAAACCTTTTTTTTAACGAGTTTCTTTTAATGAGTTTACATATCATCTCTACAGCACAAGCCTTAATTCTGTAGTTTCACTCGGTAACTTTCACACAGTGAGTTAGTTTTGTTTTACTAATGTGTCTTTTGGTTACTTGTTTTCTTCTCACTGTGTTTCATGTTTAATTTTTTTCTCTTCTTCACTAGCCCCGTGTTTTTCATATCCTTCTGTAAGATGGAGCCCTGGTTGCACAGAGGTTAAGAGCTCAGCCTGCTAACCAAAAGATTGACGGTTCGAATCTACAGCCACTCCTTGGAAACCCTATGGGGCAGTTCCACTATGTCCCATTGGGTTGCTAAGAATTGGAATTGACTCAATGGCAATAAGTTTTCTGTAAGATATTCAAAGTTACCCTCAATTAACGACCAGTCCTTTGCTTATTCTTGCTCATCTCTTTCATTTTCAAGCTCCCTATGATCTGCTCTGTTTTTCTTTCTACACCATTATACTGTCTTCAACCTCAACTGTTTTCTCTCCCTGAATGTTAAGAGCCCTCTCTGTTATTACAATCATATCTACGACCTCCTGTCTCTTTTTTATTTTTGTTCTTTTCCTTTCTTCCCCTAGTCCATTTAATGTCCCACTCTCCCAATGATTTTATTTTCTTGTAAACTGCTGCATTTGTTCAACTGACTTCCACATTATAAAGGAACACCCCTTATACATAAAATCTTTCATAATTCCTTTGCCACATGCTACATCGCCCCCCAAACCAAAACCAAAACCAAGCCTGTTGCTGTCAAGTTGATTCTGACTCATAGTGACCCTACAGGACAGACTAGAATTGCCCCACTGGATTTTGAAGGTTGTAATCTTTACGGGGAAACTCTGGTGGCATAGTGGTTAAGAGCTACGGTTGCTAAACAACAGGTTGGCAGTTTGAATCCACCAGGCGCTCCTTGGAAACTCTATGGAGCAGTTCTTCTCTGTCCTATACGGTTGCTCTGAGTCGGAATGCACTGAACAGCAGTGGGTTTGGTTTTGGTTTGGAATCTTTATGGAAAGGAGCCCTGGTGGTGCAGTGGTTAAGTGTTTGGCTGCTAACTGAAAGGTTGGTTGACTCCTTGGACTATAAGCAGAAATCTTTTCAAGGCTAATTTAAGTGCTCAGTCCAAAAAAAGCTACAGCATCATCCTGTACCCCAAATACTTTGGATATTCAGGCATATCTAGAGCTGCAGTCTGTAGAAATATGATCTTAATGTATCAGTTAATTTAATTTAATATATATTAATTACATATATATGTAAGGGGCCCTGGTAGTACAGTGGTTAAGGTTTTGGCTGCTAACCAAAAAGTTGCAGTTCGAATCCACCAGCTGCTCTTTGGAAACCCTATGGGGCAGTTCTACTCTGCCTATAGGGTTGCTATGAGTTGGAATCAACTCAACAGCAATGGGTTTTGTTTTGGTTATTGAACTCTGGTCAGAGTTGTCAATGCTGCCCAGTTACAATGAGGCTTCAAATCATGGGGTTTTGTCTGCATGCATTACCAGAGCACTAGGTGTTTTTGTTGTTGCTGGTATTTTTATAGTCACTGATCTTGTCAAATTTTCTGGTATTTTATCTCAGTATTGTAGTAATTAGCATGGGGGTGACACCTTGAGTTACCGTACTGGATAACAACAACCCTAGTGGTACCACTGCGACAGGATCCAGAAGGAGTTGAGTAGAGATAAATTATGGAAGTCCTATTCTTTGAAAGTCTTAAGAAAGAACTAACATTAATGTTTTCTTCCTTCTGTAGGTATGTGTATACCTTTTAATCCTCAAATTTTGGCAGGGTAGATGGAGGTCTTCTGCCTTCAAGAAACTGCCAATCAACAACTCTAATTGCCTCAGCTTCCCATGAATTCACATACAATCTCCAATGAGTACCTCATTGGGTTCACTCATTCACCTTATTCCTCCCCGCATCTTGGTTTAGGCAGTAATAATAAAAACAATAATTGTGGTCAATCCTATTTTATTAGACGTGGTGCTAAGCTCTTTACTCATATTATTTCATCTAATCTTTATAGCATGTCTATGTAGTTATAAATATTATCATGATTTTACAGGTAAAGGAAATCAAGGTATTTAGAAAGGTAAATAACTCTCTGAAGATTACGCAGCAAATAAATGGCAAGGCCCATGAATGAACTTTTGTCTGTTTGACACTAATTTGTACTCTTTCATCATTCATGCATGCATTCAACAAAATAATCGGGCACTAAATATGTATCAGTCCCTGGATGGTGCAAATGGTTAACACTATCAGCTACTAACTGCAACATTGGAGGTTCGAATCCACTCAGAAGTGCCTCAGAAGAAACACCACCTGACCTACTTTGGAAAAATCAGTCCTTGAAAAACTCTATGGAGCAGTTCAACTCTGACATGCGTGGAGTTTCTATGAGTTAGGGTCAACTTCAAGGCAACTGTGTTCTGGATTAATGTGTGCCAAGCACTTATTACTTGTTAGGTACTGAGAATGCAACAAGACAGATAAGGTACCTGCCCTCTGGGAGCTTAAACTATACTGAGGGAAACAGGAGTCCCTGAGTGGTGCAAACAGTTAAATGCTTGACTAGTAGCCAAAGTGTTGGTGGTTCAAACCCACCCAGGGGTGCCTTGAAAGGCAGGTCTCACAATCTGCTTCCAAAAAGTCACAGCCTTGAAAACCCTATGGAGCAGTTCTATTCTGCACAGATGGGGTCACTGTGAGTCAGAATTGACTCAAGGGCAACTAACAATAATAACAACTGCTGAGGAGAAATTACCCCCAAAGTCTACTGAGGGAAACTGAAGAAAGCAAGCCAATATTCTAAGTAATTACAATTTATAATAACTTTGATGAAAAAACTTTATGAGGAACGGTGATTGGGAAGAAAGTTATTTCAGGCAGAAAGTTACAGGGTCATTTCTATGAGGAGGGACTATTTAAGCTAAGCCTTCCTTGAGGAAGACAAGTAGCGGGCCCCGGAGAGAGTGGAGGGCAGCGATAAGATTCCACGCATGCTCACAGGCCAGTGTGGAGAAGGATGAATCGCTTGAAGTTTGGGTAAGACTGGAAAGGTCATGTAGGTAAAGCATTTTTTGTAGAGCAATTGGGCAATATCCACCCACATTTTTAAAAAAAATCTTGTATTTGCTTGGATGCAGGACTTTCCTTTCTTGTATGTTTTAAAAAATATTTTTGCAACCGTGAGCCAAGCTATGAGAAATCAGGTAAATCCCTTTACTAAGGGTAAGGAGGATATGGGGTCCTACATTTTTATTGCTGTTTTTCTATCCTCTGGGCTCTTAGTTATCATGCTCCAGTTTGGATTCCCTCCCCCGCCCCCAACTCTGCAGGCAGTCACTGATAGAGATCTTTCCTGGAATAGTAATAGGAAAATAATGTACAACAAAGTTGACACACCACATGCTGGACTGTACTGAAGATGCAATCATAACTTTTAATAATAATAAAAAAAATTTTATTTTGGTAAAATAATGTCTTTCCATCTGTCCTAACAGATACCAATGAGAAATGTTCTCTTGGGACAGCATGGTGTTGGGAAACCATCCCAGTTCCCCAAGGGGCATGCCCTTCCTGTGGACAGCTCTTAATTTGAATCTCAGAGCACTTATATAGTGTAGAAGTAAGATTGCAGCTATACCAGTAGAACCTGCTCTGTAGGACTGCACCAGGCTGTACTTTTATTTGTGCTTTTGCTTTCCTGTAAATCACTTTTGAGTTTCTGCTTCTCAAGTTTGGAAACAGCAGGCACGTAATTTTGGTAGAACTTTCCTCAGCAAGTTGCTAGTTGTTTTATTGTTTATTTAGAGTGTGAGGCTAAGATTTGTGCATAGGTTAAGACTGGGCAAATTTGCATTTGCAGCTTGGCCAGGTCTCCATATTCTAGGCAAAAATGAAGGGTTAAGCCAATTATCTAGGTAATTCAGGCAAAAAGGTAAAAACAAAGAGGATGTTATAGTGCTTTCCACCCCCATCCTCATTCGTGTTATTGAGGTAACAACCACAATGTTCTGGTTTATTCTGGCTATGAAATCTGAGTTTATTGTGGCTGTAGGTGACTTTTATCCAGACAATAGACTCTGTCCAGCTCAGAAGGCTGGTACTTCTTTGTGGCATACAGAAGACATGAGGTTAACTAGTGCACGTAGATAGGCACAATCTAATCTCTGATTCAAAATATACCCTTTATCACCTGGCTGTTTTCCTTTTGTATGCTCTTAAATCTCTGGCATAATTTGGCATAAGTACATTTAATCCCATTAAAAATTCTTCAGGTTCAGATCACACGTCATTTTGGATAAACTGTGGCATGTTTCACATGGGTTCTTCCTTCTCTTGCTCTCTCCCGCCCTCTCTTCCTTCCTCCCTTCCTTCTTTCTACTTATATTTAGTGTCCATTTTCTAGGCACTGGGCTACTTATCAGAGAAACGAAGTCAAACAAGGCATAATCCATTTCGTAAGAAACTCACCATGTAGTTGTGGGGGATATAGAAAAACAAATAAATATACTGTGAAGTATATTATGATAGAAGTGTACATTGGAAGCTGCTAGAAAATTCTAAATGATAACATCACTAACATATACGGAAAATACACAAACACCAACCAAACAAAACAAATAAAAAATTAATTAAGTAGCTATCCTAAAAGAGAAATCAAGAACATCAACACAGATGCATGTTAATGTGACTTAGTTGTTTTCAATTTTATTGTAAATGAACCTGATATAGAATTATTGGTAGTCTAGGAAAACAGATGGTCTGGATAAAATAATTCCCAAAAGAAAGAAAAAAAAAAGAAAAAGAGGCTTAATCTCGTTCTCTGTCTCACTGAATTGTAAACTTCATGAGAGTACGGGATATATCTATTTCATCTTTGAATTATCTACACTTCTTGACACGTAATAGATAATTAAAATGTTTGGAAGAAAGAAGAAATAAATACCACAACTTTAAAAGAGTAATGATTCTTTTTTTGAGGGAAGTATTTATAAAACATATGACATACCTCTCTATTAACAAGGACAACATTGAATAAATTTACTATTTCTTTGAGGACTCAGAGTTATAATTCTGAGCAATGATCATTTCAGCGAACTTTAGGGTACATGCAGATAAAGATGCAATATATTGGGCCAGATGAGTATTCACACACGAAGTACATCACATTTTGTTTCTTGACAAGGTTCCCAGAGTACTGTACGCTAGCTTCTGGTTTGTTTTCTTTTTCACATATTTGGAAGAAAACCAGTGTATTGGTTGGCCCCAGGGAAGTGTAATGTGGCTATTTTTTTTTGCAGTGTAAATCATGAGATAAAAAGAACCTACAAATGATCTCTGAAATGATTTTCTGGCTCTTCAGAAAAATCTTCACTGCCATTGCCAGTTGATGTCTCAGTTGCATTAAAATCATGCTTTTTTTTTTTAACCTGCCACTATTAACATAACAACTTCTATATGTTTTTCAATATTTTTTATGTTAAAGTTTATTGAATAAATATTTGTTGAACATTTACTATGAATCAGACCTTGTTCTAGTTGCTGAAGATACTTCAACAAACAAAACAGTCAAAATCCCTGACTTCATGGAGATGATAACCTAGTGTGTATAACAGATGTGTGTCTCCCACTTCTAACAGAATTTGTGTTAGTATAATTGCAGGAATTCTTGTTTCGAAGAGTATTTCATAATGACAAAAACACCTACTCATTAAGGATTTCACAATATTGTACAGTTGACAACCCTCTTTTAGAGATTACAATTTCATGAGACTTCCACAGTAAATTGTAAGATAGGTAGGAGAGTGTTGTTATTTTCTTTTGCAATGTACAGATGCAGAACATAGGCTTCAAACCAAAAAACCAAACCTACTGCCATTGAGTTGACTCTGACTCATAGCCACCCTATAGGACAGAGTAGAACTGCCCCATAGAGTTTCCAAGGAACACCTGATGTATTTGAATTGCTGACCTTTTGGTTAGCAGCCATAGCACTTAACCACTATGCAAACACAGTTTCCGAACATAGGCTTAGACAGGGTAAATTACTTTTTAAGGTCACACAGGTGTAAATAACAGAGATGGTGCTTGAATCCGGGACTTTTAAAAATTCCACAACTGCCTTGCCATTGTTGTTAGCTGCTGTTGAGTTGGCTCTGACTCATTGAAATACTGCTCGGTCCTTTGCCATCCTCACAAGTGTTGCTATGGTTAAGCCCATTGTTGCCATGCTTAAGCCCATTGTTGCAGCCACTGTGTCAATCCATCTCGTTGAGGGTCTTCCTCTTTTTCACTGACCCTCTACTTTTACCAAGCATGATGTCCTTCTCCAGGGACTGGTCCCTTCTGATAACATGTCCAAAGCATGTGGGGTATGGTCAAAGTCTTGCTATCCGTGCTTCTAAGGAGCATTCTGGTTGTAATTCTTCCAAAAGAGATTTGTTCTTTTGGCAGTTAATGGTCTATTCAGTATTTTTCACCAACACCGTAAGTCAAAGGTGTCAATTCTTCTTCTGTCTTCCTTATTCATTGTCCAGCTTTCACATGCATAGGGGGCGATTGAAAACACCATGGCTTGGGTAGGGTGAACCTTAGTTTTCAAGTCGACATCTTTTCTTTTTAACACTTTAAAAGAGGTCTTTTGCAGCAGATTTGCCCAATGCAATGCGTGGTTTGATTTCTTGACTGCTGTTTCCATGGGCATTGATTGTGGATCCAAGTAAAATGAATCCTTGACAACTTCAATGTTTTCTCTGTTTATCATGATGTTGCTTATTGGTCCAGATGTGAGGATTTTTGTTTTCTTTATGCTGAGGTGTAATCCATACTGAAGGCTATAGTCTTTGATCTTTATCAGTGTTTCAGTCCTTTTCACTTTCAGCAAGCAAGATTGTGTCAACTTCATAACACAGGTTGTTAATGAGTCTTCTTCCAATCCTGATGTCCAGTTTTTTGGATTATTTGCTCAGCATACAGATTGAATAAATATGGTAAAGGATGTATCCCCAATGTACACCTTTCTTGACTTTAAACCACACAGTATCCCCTTGTTTTGTTCAAACGACTCCCTCTTGATCTATGTACAGTTTCCTGATAAGTATAATTAAGCAACTAAGTGTTCTGGAATTCCCATTCTTTGCAATGTTAGCCATAATTTGTTATAATCTACACAGTCAAATGCTTTTTCATAGTCAATAAAACACAGGTAAACACCTTTCTGGTATTCTCCACATTTAGCCAAGATCCATCTGACATCAGGAATGATATCCCTGGTTCTGAGTCCTGTTCTGAATCCAGCTTGAATTTCTGGCGGTTCTCTGTTGATGTACCGCTGCAGCCACTTTTGAATGGTATTTAGCAAAATTTTACTTGTGAGTGATGTTAACAATGTTGTTTGATAATTTTCAACATTCGGTTGGATCACCTTTCTTGGAAATAGGCATAAATATGAATCTCTTCCAATCAGTTGGCCAAGTAGCTGTCTTCCAGATTTCTTGGCATAGATGAGTAAGCACTTCCGGTGTTGCATGTGTCTGTTGAAACATCTCAGTTTGCATTCTTTCAAATATTTTCATATTCATTATTTAATTTGTTCTTCACAATGACCTGTGTGTTTCTTACTCATCTCACTCTAGTTTTGCTTCCCGATGATATGGAAATGTTGGGTTACCACCTAAGGTCATCTAGCTGTAATGGTGGAAATGGGAATTCAACCATGTTCATTGAGGAAATTAACTTTGTATTTTCCATTTTTTTTGGCAAATACTGTTTTCAAAATTCACTCAATATTGTAGAAACATTTTAATGCAGTATACATTAATTTCATACGAAATCAGTTTTTTTCTTATAACATTATATAATCTGAGTAACACCCAAGTATATAGTTGAAACAATGAGGTGACAGTGGCAAGCGGCAAAATCACAAAACACTTACAAGACACATTCTGCTTTTCACAGCACATTCTACAATTTTCCTTAGGTGAACCTATCATTCAGGTGATGCCTTTAAACAAGTACACTGCAGGTGCCAAAATAAGATTAAAACAACCAGAAAAAACAAAACAGAACTGTAGCCACCATCCATTAACACAATCTTTGTAAATATAGAGCTAGAAATGTACATTGTCTTCGATGGATGGAATTTACAACAGCGCAGGTTTTATTACATAGAAGACAGCAGGGTTGGTATATGCGAAAGCTGTTAAGGTGTCCTTTTTCTTCTTCAACTCAGTGGTTTGAGATTATTACTGTTTGGCAAGTAGGGGTAAAATGGGTCACAATTTCACCAGCGTTTTAGAAGTATTTCAGGAGACAGCGTTCATAAGCCAGTTCTAAAATGCCATCTAATTTTCCAGCAGCTTCATTGTTTGATGACTTACTTTCCCAGGATACGCTCAGCCCTTAGGTTTCATGTCCCACGGCCAAATGTGAAAGCTGCTTGTCAGAAATCAACTAGCTCAAGTGGCACATAAAAAGCTTCTGCCTTTTTGTTAATATGGAGCACTTTGTATAGCAATCTGTTTTCTACAGAACTAATTGTTATCTTTCTTATATATACCTGAACATTGCTGTGGAAAGGATTATGGTTTCCTTTGCTAGTGGATAGCCCAGTAGAGGAACTGTCACTCCATATTGTTTGGAGAACTTTCAAGATGACAACCCCTCTGATACAGCAATACCCTCAACCTCCTATGGTCAGTAGGACTCAGGTTGCCTTATTCATGGAAAGCCTAAACAATCTGTTGAATTATTGCTATTCTTTAAGTTATTGTAAGGGGCTATTAGATATTTGGAAACCCTGGTGGCATAGTGGTTAAGACCTACGGCTGCTAACCAAAAGGTTGGCAGTTCAAATCCACCAGGTGCTCCTTGGAAATCGTATGGGGCAGTTCTACTCTGTCCTATAGCGTTCCTATGAGTTGGAATTCACTCAATGGCAATGGGTTTTGTTTTGTTTTTTTATTGAGATATTTGGAGTTCCCGGGTAGTTCAAATGGATAATGCGCTGAACTGCTAACTGAAAGGTTGGAGGCCCCTAGTTCACCTAGAGGTGCCTCAAAAGAAAGGACTGGCAATCTTCCCAAAAATCAGCCATTGGAAACCTTATGGAGCACAATTCTACTGTCACACACTGGGGTCACCATTAGGCAGAACTGACTCAACAGGAACTCAATTTTAATGAGGTATTTAGGGCAAGGAAAAGACAGGAAACTATTTTATACTGGGTACACCCAATATGTACCAACTAGAGCCCTGGTGGGGTAGTGGTTAAGAGCTTGGCTGCTAACCAAAAGGTTGGCAATTCAAATCCACCAGCTGCTCCTTGAAAACTCTATGGGGAAGCTCTACTCTGTCCTATAGACTCGCTATGATTCAGAAGCAACTTGACAGCAATGGCTTTTTTTGAAATATGTACTAAAGGAGCCCTGGTGGTACAATGGTACATGCTCAGCTGCTAAACAAAAGGACAGCAGTTCAAACCCACCTAGCAGCTCCACAGGAGAAAAGACCTGGTGATCTGCTCCTAGTAAATATTATAGCCTAGGAAGCTCTATGGGGCAGTTCTACTCTGTCATATGGGGTTGCTATGAGTCAGAATTGATTCTATGGCACACAACAACAATAACAACATATGTACCCAGCACTGTGGCCTACTTTTCATGTGCTAGCTCATTTAATTTTCTCTCTTTCTGTCATACACACAGACACAAACACACACATAACAATACATATTATCACCAGTTTACAGATGAGAAGTCTGGTACTCAGAAAAATGAAATAGCTTGTCTAAGGTTAAAAAATAAAGCTGGGATGTCAGACTCAAATTTATCTTGCTCCGACAATAATGCTCTTTCTACTTAACATTGTTTTGGAAGGGGTTAATTTGCCCATATACCAAATGAAAGTGAGAGAATTTCTTTTTATGAAAGGCAAACTGGGGAATCAAATTGACTTTTCTTGAATCCATCGGTCTTTTACTTTTCATGGCTTTATTTTTTGTTTGTTTTTTGTTGTTAAGGTGGAATTTTGAAAGGTCAGGGAGGGACTGTGGTTGCTTCTCTGGGTTTTGGCTGATCTTTTAAGAGTTTTTTTCTCTTTTTGCCCCAAATCTCTATAATTTATAGGGTTTTTACTCAGTCCAGATATCTACATGTGACAATAGGTTAGAAGGATTCTGTCATGGCTTGAATGCATCCCCCCAAAATATCTGTCAACTTAGCTGGGTAATGAGTCCCAGTATTATGTGATTGTCCACCATTTTATGTGATTTTCCTATATGTTGTAAATCCTGTCACTATGGTGTAATAAGATGAATTAGTGGCAGTTATATTGATGAGGTCTATAAGACTAGGTACTGTTTTAAGCCAATCTCTTTTGAGATATAAAAGACAGAAGTGAGTAGACAGACAGGGGAAACTCCTACTGCAAAAAAAGCAGCGCCGGAAGCAGAGCGCATCCTTTGGACCTGAGGTTTCTGGGCTGAGTAACTCCTAGACCAAGGGAAGATTGATGACATGGACTTTCCTCCAGAGCCAACAGAGAGAAAGCCTTCTCTTGGAGCCGGCTTCCTGAATTCTAGCCTACTGGACTATGACAGAATAAATTTATCTTTGTTAAAGTCATCCATTTGTGGTATTTCTGTTATAGCAGCACTAGATGAATAAGACAGATTCTTTTACTTGAGACTTCAGCAATAGTTATTATGGTCTAACCCAGTGGATCTCAGTGTAAAGTATGGCACCCAGACCAGCAGCACTAGCATCTCCTGGAAACTTTTAGAAATGTAAATACTGAATCAGAAACTCTTGGGTTGGGAAATCTGAGTTTTAACCAATCCTGTAGATTATTCCAATCCCAATATAATTTGAGAAGCTCTGGTCTAAGCTTTGCTGTGATTGCCACTATCCTGTGATTTACATGTGCAGTCTACAAGTTCATTCACTTTCATTTAGTTGCTATTTGAGATTGGTGAGTGTCAGACGACTAAATGCCCAATAACTGATTTCCTTGTGGTATTCTGTTACATACAAATATAATTTTGAATTGAACCAACATTGCATAGTCAGTTCTGCTATAATGCTTTTTTTAAAATGATGCTAATTTGTTCCAAAGCTTTTGATGAATTAGGAAATGATTTTAGCGTTAGGCGAATTTTGCATTCACTTATTTGTAATTTCATCCTTGAGAAAAAATAGTTGAATGCAGGAAACTGCACACAGCTGAACTGAACCTTGTAGGAATAAATAAAATGCACACACATTCACACCTCACAAGGACAATCAGCTGTCTGCACCCCTCCACATCTGGAATTACAACCTCTTGTCGATTTCAGAAAACCTTCTTTCTGCCACTTCACAATAACTCACAAGTTGCAGCCCTACTGACTCTCATTTCAGCAAGCAAACTTCGGGTTGCTTTCAAGGTAAAGTGTCATATTTATTGTAGTACTTAAGTATTTTTCAACCATTTAAAAAAGTGTAAAATTTTGTAACCGTTTTTATCAGGTCTTGTCTTTTTGTTTTACGTGGCCAAGACCCACTTTTTGAGTATCACGGCCCAAACCTATTTTCTGCATAAACCCTATGGCTTTTATTGTGTTCTTTTGTCTAGTGCAGAGATTTTTAGGAATGTATACGTTGCATTAAAGCAGAACTAAGTGTCATTTGAGAAAAAGGTAGAAAATTTATAATAACTGTTACAATCTTTGTTTTAAGGCCAACATTTTATTTTAATGTTCATTAATTATGTTGTTTCCTGAGTAGTACAGTAGGGCTTCTGTATCCGCGGGTTCTGGATGTGCAGATTCTACCAACTGCCTGTCAAATATATAAAAAAAAAAAAAAAAAAAGTTATGTTGTTGCTGACGTGTACTACACAGTTAGGCCTATGATGGTTGCATGGGTACTGAACATGACAGGCTTCTTGTCATTTTTCCTTAAACAGTACAGTATAAGTAATAACTATTTACATAGCATTTACATTGTATTAGTTATTACAAGCAATCTAGAGATGATGTAAAGTATACGGGAGAATGTGCATAGGTTATATGTAAATACTACACAATTTTATATAAGAGACTTGAGCATCCTTGAATTTTGGTATCTGTGCGGGTCCTGGAACCAACCCCTTGATACCGGGGGACGATTACAGCACGAAAACCTGAATTTAAAGTGTTTAACATCAGGGAATGACAACCTTTAAAAATATTTACCAGTTTTCATATTGATACATTTTGTTTGCATCTAACATTCCAGGCTATGGATACTAAAACATATTAGGCTGTATCAGAAAAATTTCTATAAAAAAATAGTATTTCTCCCTAGTTTTCCCTCTTGTTCAGAATGGATTATTATTATAGTTTACAAATACATGGAAATTGTCTCTATTATCCTTCTCTTTGGAATGAAGATTTATTGCTAGGAGCCAAAAGGTTTTTAAACAGCATTGGGAGGCTAATATGGTGGCATAGTGGTTAAGAGCTCAGCTGCTACAAAAAGTCGGCAGTTCAAATCCACCAGCCTCTCCTTGGAAACCCTACAGCGCAGTTCTTCTCTGTCCTGTAGGGTTGCTATGAGTTAGAACCAACTCAACAGCATCTAATAACAACATTGGGTCATTATGAGTCCAAATAAACTGGACATCAATGGGTTTGGTTTTTTGGTTTGGATTACTGGGAATATGTAAGAGTCTGTGCTTAGTGGTCTACGGTAGTTTGAAAAAATGTGTTTTTAAGAATAACTAATATTAACACAGACTTTTGCATTCCTGAAAGAGTCGATTAATAATATAAGAATAAAAATCATCTTGAAAAGATTAAATAAAGAAAAAGAAATATACATTCAATTAAATAATAATAATGATAATAATAAACAATCTTTGCTATTAAATCTTCATTTATTATTATTATTATCATTATTATAATATAAAAATATTATAATAATAAACAATCTTTGCTATTAAATCTTCATTTATTATTATTATTATCATTATTATAATATAATAATATTATAATAATAAACAATCTTTGCTATTAAATCTTCATTTATTATTATTATTATCATTATTATAATATAATAATATTATAATAATAAACAATCTTTGCTATTAAATCTTCATTTATTATTATTATTATCATTATTATAATATAATAATATTATAATAATAAACAATCTTTGCTATTAAATCTTCATTTATTATTATTATTATCATTATTATTATTTAATTGAATGTATATTTCTTTTTCTTTATTTAATCTTTTCAAGATGATTTTTATTCTTATATTATTAATCGACTCTTTCAGGAATGCAAAAGTCTGTGTTAATATTAGTTATTCTTAAAAACACATTTTTTCAAACTACCGTAGACCACTAAGCACAGACTCTTACATATTCCCAGTAATCCAAACCGAAAAACCAAATCCATTGCTGTCCAGTTTATTTGGACTCATAATGACCCAATGTTGTTATTAGATGCTGTTGAGTTGGTTCTAACTCATAGCAACCCTACAGGACAGAGAAGAACTGCGCTGTAGGGTTTCCAAGGAGAGGCTGGTGGATTTGAACTGCCGACTTTTTGTAGCAGCTGAGCTCTTAACCACTATGCCACCATTGACCCTATAGCCTCCAGTTATTGTATGGAAGGAGAGAAGTTCCTTGGTAATTAGCTGTGTTTATATACTGTCGAAGGAATTGACTTAAATCAACAAAGTGAAAAGACAACTTACAGATTGAGAGAAAATCTTGGGAACCATATATCTGATAAGGGTTTAATATCCAGAATGTATAAAGAACTCCTACAACTTAACCACAATAAGGCAAACAGCCCATCTAAAAAGTGGGCAAAGAACTTGAATAGAAATTTCACCAAAAAAGAAATACAAATGGCCGATAAGCACACGAAAAAATGAGGAAAATGCAAATCAAAACCATAATGAGATCTCGCTTTATCCTCACTAAGAAGGCTATGTTAAAAACCAAAACAAAAAAACCCTGAAAACAACAGATGTTAGCAAGGCTGTGGAGATAGAAAACCTCATCCATTGCTGGCAGGATTGTAAAATGGTGCAGCTTCTACGGAAAGCAGTTTGGCAGTTCCTCAAAAAGTTAAACATGGAATTACAGGCAGTCCTCGACTTATGGCAGGTCCCCTTCTGATGACTCTGTCATAAATTGGTTCTGACATAAGTTGAATATCTCATTGTTTTAAAGTTTTCATTATTATTGGTTTTTATTATCAGTATTTTTATGAATCCGACCTTGTCTTTGGGGTTTGGCATGAGGATGAGAACATCAGCAAATTACATATGACAACATTGTATGTAGTACATATTACTAACGAATAGTTGTACCAAAAAAAAAACAAAAACAGATGATGGTAAGTGCAGTTTGTCGTAACTCAGATATGTGCAAGTTGGGAACTACCTGGACTATACATTTCAGCAATTCCCTATCTAGTTGTATACCCAAGAGACTTGAAAGCAGAAACAGATAAATATGCAGGCAATCCCTGGGTTATGAACATTCAAGGTATGTACAGCCCAGAGTTATGAACCAACCCCTGTCCAAAAACCAAAAAACCAAACCCAGTGCCGTTGAGTCGATTCCGACTCCTAGCAACCCTATAGGACAGAGTAGAACCGCCCCATAGAGTTTCCAAGGAGCGCCTGGAGGATTTGAACTGCTGACCTTTTGGTTACCAGCCATAGCACTTAAACACTATGCCACCAAGGTTTCCTGTAAAGCCTATTAAAAATTCGAGGTACATATAATGGTTCATAATAACAAATGGGTGCTTTTTGATGTGCATCAAAATATTATTGTTATTACTGTATTATGTTAAAGATGTTTTAGTGTATCTGGAAGTGTTTCTTTAATTTTTTTATGCATAGAAAGGTACACTATATACTACATACTAAGACAAACATTTGACTAACTGAGGTTATATGTGAACCGTACCTAACAGTTACAGTTTACATACAAATTTGATTTAAAGATAGATTAGGAATGGAACTTGTACATAATTCAGGGACTGCCTGTACACCAAGGTTCTTGGCAGTGCTATTTATAATCCCCAATAGATGAAAACAGCTTAAATTTTTATCAACACATGAGTGGATAAACAAAATATGGTACATACATATGATGGAATATTACCCAGCCATAAAGAGAATAAAGTCCTGATACATGCTACAACATGTATGGGTGTTGAAAATATCATGAGTGAAATAAGTCAGTCACAAAGGAGGAAATATTGTATGATTCAACTCATATGAAATATCTAGAATACGTAAGTGCATGAAGATCTAGATTTATTAGTAGTAACCAAGAATGAGTGGGAGGAAGGAGAAAAGGAGAACTCATTGCTTGGGGGTCACTGAGCTTCTATTAAGGGTAATGGCAAAATGTGGAAACGGATAATGGTGATAGTTGCACAGCATGATGAGCACAATTAATGTCACTAAATTGCACAGGCGAAGAATGTTGAAATGCCATGTGTTTTGATACCCAAATATTATTATACAAAAAAAGAAAAAAAATTGGCTTAAATGGTGTTGCACATGACTATTTGAGTTTATTTACTTTTCACTAGCTTCCCTACCCTCAGCCCCCTTATCCAGTGATACAGTTCTAGGAAGTCATGATCTCTGGAGTAATGAAAGGAGTCCTGGTTGCATGGTGGTTAAAGTGCTTGGCTGGTAATCGAAGGGTTGGTGGTTCAAACCCACTAGCTGCTCTGCAGTAGAAATATGTGGCAATCTGCTTCCGTAAGGATTTACAGCCTTGGAAGCCCTACATGGCATTTCTACTGTGTCCTTACAGGGTTGCTATGAGTTGGATGGCAGTGGGTTTGGCAGTGGGTGGAGTAATGAACACTCGGTGAGAAAATAATAACACCTCACAGTCCTTGAAAGCATTTAGCAATCAAAGGTGAATTGTCCAAAATGCATTTACTCTGAACAGAAATACAGTGAAAATAATAAATTTTATCTTTGTAATTATTCATTGCTTATTATTTTGTTGTTTGTATACTCTCTAGGTTTTCCACATCCGTGTTATCTGTCTTAGATTATGATCTGTCTTGACCTAGACTGGGCTTTCTAAATTGCTCTGTGCAATTAAGTGCTTAGTTATCGTGATAAAAAGCATTATAACTGTTAGAACTAGAGGTCTACATACAAAGCTGTATCCCATGGAGAGCAGTTTCTGTTACTGAGCAACAACTGAATATACTCTATTTATAACGGAGGGGCTGAGATTATTCAGTTTAAAACAATTACTTCTGCGTATCTTTCGTTACAGAACACCAGTGTAGTGTATGCGTGTGTATGTGTATGAGTGTAGTTCACTGCTTAAGCTATAATAAGGAATATCATATTAATTTGGGTTATACAGGAAGATCAATCAGTAAGTTTGTTAATTGGAGACCTTTTGATGTTTAGCTGCTCTTTCTTATGAGTTGATCTCTTAAATCTGCAGTCCTTAATAAACTCACCAATGCCTCACAGTAAGTAGTGAGGCATTTACATCTAAAATATATGTTAAAGTATCAAACTTTATATTTTGTAGCAATGAAGAAGTCCCAGACAACATTCTCAATTAGATTTCATTAATATTTACTTAGTGTCTAATAAATCACTAGGCACAGAATCACATATAAACTAACAAAATACTGTTTTCCAAAATTTAAAAATAATGGTATTTGCTGAGATGTACAAATTAAGAAGAAGAAGAAGAGGGGAGACTTAGAACAAAATAAATGTCAGTCATGAATGTTAACTGTTGTCATTGTATAATAAAAAAAAAAGTATACCCTAAATTCTTGCTGAACGAATATCTCTTATGTATAATGAATTTCCATGACATATAAACTGACCAACATTTCTAACATTCTAAAGGAAATTTCTAAAGTCTAAGTTATTTTTTCATAATGTAGAAAGGCCTTAAATCTTCAACAGAAAGTACTTTTTTATTAAAAAAACAAACTGAAGTTTGAACATAAGAGCTTCTATTTCAGAGAGTTGGTGCAGAAATAATCCATTAAAGACTGCTTTTATCAACATAAACTTCTGAAAAAAAAATAAGAATTTCAAAAGGCAATGAAAACATTCTGACGTTGCAACATGATTTATCACTGATGGAATATATCCCATGCCCTAAGTCTTTGTTTTCTAGTGGTGCCTTGTTCAGTAACTCGAGGTTTGACCTTGTGTAAATCATTGCATCTCAGGGCCTTGTTTCTCTTATATCAAAGCAAGAGTTTTGTCTGTAAAATCTTTAAAATCCTTTTTATTTCTAAAATATTATAAAGTTATTCAGATACAGTGATCTGATTTTTTTAATTAAATGTTTATAGTAAAATATTTTGAACACACATTCTACACTGAGTTACTGTGTGGAGTCTCTGAAAAATCCAGAGTTGTCACTTAAATACACTATTTCTTTTTTGACAGACTTCTACAGGAGTGGGATGGAGCATCTCTTTTAAAACTAGTGCATTCTCCTCATATACTGATGGAGGCTGTCTTGGGCTGGGTTCTCTAGAGAAGCAAAATCAGTAAAGCATATACATAGAGAGAGACAGAGAGAGATTTATATCAAGGAAATGGCTCACTCGTCTGTAGAGGCTGGAGTGTCCCAAGTCCGTGGGTCAGGATAGAGTCTTCTCCAGATTCACATAGCTGAAGGGGCTGGCAAATCCAAGATTTGCAGGTCAGACAGAAGGGCTCTTGCTCACAGGTTGTGAAAGTTGATGAATCCCAATATCCGTTGGCAAGGCCACAGGTAAGCTGCTAGCTCAAGTCCCAAGAACGGGAAGTCAGACAAATGGGAGCCAGCTGCAGGATCAAGCATGAGAAAAAGCCCATGAACCTTGCCAGAATGTCCACTTATATTTGATTCAGGCCACACACCCAACTGCTTGACTACTCACAGCACCCCATCATGGGAGTGATCATATAACAAACTCAACATGGAAGTGATTGCAACATTATCCAAACATTATCACAACATTATCCAAAACACTGAGAATCACGGCGAGGCAAGTTGACAAACAGTCTTAACCATCACAGAGGAAAAAGCACATGAGCGTCTATTGTAACAACACAGATAATAAGATATAATTTATCATAATAGAACTGTAGATAACATGGACCATTAAAAAAAAATTACCTGCATATTACTTGTTAAATTGAACGTCCTCTAATGCTCAACTAATTGTATTGAACCTTCATTTGTGTAGTGTTTATCTTGAATAAAGTTTATTTGAAAGATCAGTTCCCCTGAGTTAGTCAGGGAAAGGCCAAAGCTCTTAAACCAGTCCAAGGAGGCAACTAAAAGCCTCAAAACTAGTGGTATCTCTCCTTAAATATTTTAAATTTCAGGGTAAAGAAAGAGAGAAAGAAAAATCACGAGGTAGGTATTTTTCAGTGGTTGTTGTGTTTAGCGAAGGTTGTTCTAGTAAATCATTACCTGAATATAAAAAAAAAAAATTGCAAATGCGTGTTTTCCATGTTTGTTTTCATGTTGTCTGCAACCCTGACAACTAAGGAGGAAAGAATGCACTTGCAGGAT
Source organism: Loxodonta africana (assembly GCF_030014295.1). Classification (NCBI taxonomy): domain Eukaryota; kingdom Metazoa; phylum Chordata; class Mammalia; order Proboscidea; family Elephantidae; genus Loxodonta; species Loxodonta africana. The sequence goes on from NC_087342.1 coordinate 195,088,190, forward strand.
AGATAATCTTTGTGTTTCTGAGTTTCTTGGTCCTGAAATAATTGGCAGTGTGAATCTGAAATGCAGACACAGAAAGTCACCCTTCGTTTGATGCCTTTTTTTTTTTTTTTTTGCTTTTCATGTTTTTTATATAGGTGCATTTTTTTTTTTTCTTCTGATTTCAAATACTACCTTAGTGCTAAAAAATCAAGAGTGGATAAAGCAGGGAGGAGAATGAGAAAAATCAGCTCATTACTTCTTTCCCATGTATGATTGGTCTTGTATGATTGGTGCATTAGACGTTGTAGTGTCATTTCACTTCTTTTTCTGTAGACATCAATACTAGCAAATAAAAAGCAAAATCCTGAAGTGTGAGGAAAAGCACCAATTATTTATGCATGCACATAGTTTGTGTGTGTTTCTAACTACTGATCTTCAGGTAGACGTCTAGGCTGAAGTAGATTTAAATGTCTAGGTGGATGTGCTCTATTTTTACCCTTATCGTAATTAATATCTTACAAAGCAGGAAGAAAACGACAATTTGTCATGCTTATTATTTTCCCCATTTGCCTCTGCAAAAGTAGGGAAAAGAAGAATTTCCTTCTATCTACCTGAAAGAGACACTTAAACTACAATGAATTAAAAAAAATACTTAGGCATTTTCCTCAAAATTTCCTTCAGTGAAAAGTGACATGAATCAAAAATTTATATTAAAAAAAAAAAAAGTGGCAGGGCTATTGCTTCCAGCAGAGTTATCTGATTGATTTGCTAGGTCAAGCAATCTGTCAACTCTTTTCCTCTAGATCATAGGATTAGTATATTGGACCAGATTCTCATCCTGTATAACACTGAGCAAAGTTATTTTTGGAATCTTACAGGGTGTATGATTTGACACTCCTAAAGGACTTTCTAAGACTTTACTTCTGAAAACAGAGTGGATATTATAGTAAAATATAATTCCTATGCTAAAATACAGCTGTAAAAACCAAAATGCAGTTTGAATACATTTGGAGTAAATCTTCAATGCTTATTCCATTAAATAAAAAGACTGCAAATTAAAAGTACTCAAAAATTGCAGTTGACATTCAGAAACTCATTAGCTTCATTCTTTTCAAAAATCACCATAGCAATTAGTCTAAACTTTAATTGACTATAATTGTTCATCATTAAAACACTGATTTTTTTAAGGAACTAATTTTTTTCTCTGCCTTGAACTTGAATTTTCAGAATTTTAAATCCTTTTCCTCTACCAGTTCCTGAAATGATCAAGCATGTTTGCATTTTATCTGTCCAAAGAAGACATCCTTTCCCTTGATCTCTCTCAGGTTGTCCTCTTCTACTTGGTCAGATGTCTGTGAGCATCCTATGCCAATCAGCTAGTCTAATTACATGAATGCCAGACTCTATTTCCCAAGAAAAAATTGAAAAATGTGCGCCCAGGGATCCAATTTATATGAAGAAAACTAAGACTCTTCAGCCAATTCTTACTGTATCTTCATGCTATAATATTTACCTTTTCATCTCAATTGAACTTCTTCAGTTTAAAACATTGGCTACTTATTGAAATATTTACCACTATACAATTACCCACTACAAGTAAATACATACAAACTTCAAAATTCCTCCTTCCTTTGTGTGTTCATTTGTTTATTCAGCAACTTCCAGTGCAGACACTGGACTAGAAACATGGAATAAGAAAAAGAAATAGATGCAATCTATGACCTAAAAGTGCTTATTAAAGATTAGGGTCATATAAACAAGTGCGTTTAAATGTTAAGAGAACATTAAAAAAAAAAACTTCATTGCCATCAAGTCAATGTGTTTAAATGTTAAGAGTACATTAAAAAACAAAAACAAAAACAAAAAAAAACTTCATTGCCATCAAGTCAATTTCGACTCATAGTGTTGCAGGTTAAGATTTCTCAGTTCAAAACTAAACTCTGCCTAGGCCCTTGCCTTCTCCTGACCAAGAATGACCAGCAGAGACTCAGAAGTTCCACAGAACCAAGGTTTGTTTTTTATTAGTGGCAGAGATAAAAGGCAGAGGCGAGAGAGAGAGAGAGACAGAGAGAGACTCCTGCATACGCTAGCCTCCAGTCTCCTCCTGAACAAAAGGTTACCCAGGGTTTATAAAGGATTTAGGACAGGGGGTCGGGGAGTGGCATATCTTTATTCATGAGGTGGGTGGAGATTTCTAAGAGAAGGGGAGGGATAATGGAAATCAAATGAGCATGCAGCCGGAATTCAAGATGGACGCCCCCCACCAAGGGCTGTCAGGCGAAGATGGAGTCCGCGACCGGCACTGCTGAGGGTGGAACAGGGCTCACTCTGCGATGCTGTGCAAGCTCCGCACCTTGCGCGGAACCCGAAAAACAACCCTGAGGAAGTTGCCATTTACCTGCTGCTGACAAAATGTAAGAAAAGGTTATTTACTCAGAAGAGAATACATTCTAACAATCCGTAGGTGGGGAGGGGAGGCGAAGCTCTTATGAGGCTTCAATTAGGAGTATTGAGCCAGAGTTTATCTACCTCAACCAGTCCGATGCCCCATCTGTCCCAACTCTCACCCTATAGAATAGAGTAGAACTGCCATATAGAGTTTCCAAGGAGCACCTGGTGGATTTAACTGCCGACCTTTTGCTTAGCAACCATAGCTCTTAGCCACTGGGTCACCAGGGTTTCCCAAAAAACGCTATGAAACACTAGTTGGCATTTATAGCACATTCCAGTCAGCAGAGCTGAATATGTCTTCTCTTTAAAGACGCAGGAATGTTTGTTAAGATTGACTATATTCTTGGTGGTAAACCAAACCTTAACAAATGTAAAAGAACAGAAATAATACAGAGCAATGCTCTGATCATAATGAAATTAAACTAGAAATCAATAGAGATAACTGGAAAATTTAAAAAAAAATTTCAAAGCTAAACAGCCCATGTCAATATAACTCGAGGCCAAAAAAGATATTACAAAGATGTTTAGAAAATATTTTGAACTGAATGGTAATGAAAGCAACATGGCAAAATTTGTGAGATGCAACTAAAGCAGAGCTTAGAGATAAATTTATATTTCTAAATGCTTATGCTAGAAATGAAAATTTAAAAGGCCGATGGTTGATGTTTTAATTTCCCATCATAGAAAGTTACAAAAAGAAAAGCAAATTAATCACAAAGTAAGCAGAAGGAAGAAAACAGTAAAATTAGCTAAATCAATGAAATAGAAAATAGGCAAAAAGCAGAGATAATCAATGAAAACCAAGGCTGGTATTTTGAAAAGGTCGATATTAATGAAAAATCTCTAGGTAGACATATCAATAATAATCAGTAAAAAAAGAGGGAAAGCATTAATTGCCAGGACCATAAATGAAAGAGAAGACATCACACCAGACCCTACAGGTATTCATATAATAATAGGGGAAATAATGAAGAAATGTATGCCAGTAAATTCAACAACTGAGCTGAAAAAGATAAAATTTCTTAAAATACAAAAAATAACAAGTCTGATAGAAGAAAAAAATAGAAAATTTTAATAACCTTGTATTTATTATAAAAATTTAAATAGTACTTCAAAAAGTTCCCACAAAGAAAACGCCAGGGCCAGATGTCTTCATTTGTGATTTTTATCAAACATTTAAAGAAGGAATGATGCCAATCCTATACAAACATTTTTAAGAAATCGAAGAGGAGCATTTTCTAAATTATTTTTTTTCTAATTTTTATTTATTTATTTTTTGTTGTTGAAAATATACATAGCAAAACAGACACCAATTAACAGTTCTCATGTACCATTTAGTAACATCGATTATATTCTTCAAGTTGTGCAACCATTCTCACCCTTGTTTTCTAATTGTTCCTCCCTTATTAACATGGACTCACTGCCCCGTAAGTTTCCTATCTTTCAAGTTTCTCTTGTTCTTAAAAAAGCACAATGCTCAGTTAAGGAAATTATTGTTCGGTTTTAAGATGTCCTCAGAGGAGACTTTTGGCTTAAGGTTTAAAGATGATCTCGGGGCAATAGTTTCAGGGGTTCATCCAGACTCTATGATTCCAGAATTGATGGATTCCATGAGAACTTGAAATTCTGTTCTGCATTTTTTCTTTTTTAATCAGGATTCTCCTATGAAATCTTTGATCAAAATGTTCAATAATAGTAGCTGGCACCATCCAGTTCTGGTCTCATAGCAAAGGAAGCAGTTGTCCATGGAGGCAATTAGCCACACATTCCATATCCTCCCCCTATTCCTGACTAGGAAACCCTGGTGGCGTAGTGGTTAAGAGCTATGACTGCTAACCAAAAGGTGAGCAGTTCAAATCCACCAGGCGCTCCTTGGAAACCCTGTGGGGCAGTTCTGCTCTGTCCTATAGGGTCACTATGAGTCAGAATCAACTCGATGGCAATGTGTAATGGGTAAAATGTTATTCCTGACTATTCTTCCTCTGTTGTTCCAAGTGAGTAGAGACCAATTGTTTTGCCTTGGATAGCCACTTGCAAGCTTTTAAGACCCCAGGCACTATGAATGAACTAGGAGGTAGGACAGTAGCACTAAGCATGTTATTAGGCCATTTAACTGGGATGTCCCATGAAACTATGACCCTAAATCTCCAAACCAAGGAACCAAATCCCATAAGGTGTTCGTAATTGTAAATATATCTGTCACACAACTTTTGCCAATTTAACTTTTTACAGGTATATAACTTATTGACAGCAATTACAATCGTCAGCTGTGCAACCCAACCCTTAATCAATGTGATTTTTCCATCACTGTTTACCTCCCCCCCTTTCTTCCTCCCTCCCAACCTTGGTAAGCACTAATAAACTTTTCTTTCCATACACTTGCCTTTTTGTATAGGTGAGGTCATACAGTATTTGTCCTTTTGTGATTGGCTTATTTCACTCTGTGTAATGTCTTCAAGCTCCATCCACACTAAAGCATGTATCAAGACTTCGTTTCTTCTACCCAATAATTTTTTGAAGCCAGCATTTTTTAGTCACTAAAACCAAAGACATTAAAAAAAAAAAAAAAAAAGACATTACAAGAACAGAAAAGCATAGATTAGAGATCAGCAAACTATGCCTCCTGGGCCAGACTTGACCCACTCTAGGCCAAGTCCATCCATGCCTATTCATTTACATATTGTCTATGACTGCTTTCCAGCTACAACTGCAGAGTTGAATATTTGTGACAGAGACTATATTGTGCCAATGCTGAAAATGTTTACATCTGGTCCTTTACATTAAAAGTTTTCCAATCCCTGGTATAAATCAATATCTCTTATGAACAAGGGAACTAGGATTCTTAATAAAATATTAGTAAATAGAATACAACAATATAACATGGATAGTACATTGTTAACAAAATATTTTCAAGATCTATACACTGAAAACTATAAAACATTGCTAAAAGAAATTAAAGAAGTCTAAAATAAGTGGCGATATATGGCATATTCATTAATTAGAAGACTCTAAACTATTAAAATGCCAATTCTTATTAAGTAAATCTGTACATTTCATAAAATTCCAGTCAAATTTTTAGCAGGGTTTTTAGAAATTGACAAACAATTTAGATTTAATATGAAAATGCAAAGGACTCAGATTAGCCAATCAATTTTGAAAAACCAAAATAACGTTAAGGACTTATACTACCTGATTTCAAGATTTACTATAAAGCTACAGTAGTAAGACAGGTAGTAGTAAAAGAATAAACATGTTGGCCAGTGGAATAAAATGGAAACTTCAGAAATAAACCCAACAATACGAGGCAACTCAGTGGGGAAAAAGAGTCTTCAAAAAATTTCACTCAATCAACTGGATATTCATTTAGAAAAAAATGAAACAATACTCATTTCATATCATCTATAAAAATGAACTCAAAATTAATCATTGACTCAAAAAATTAAATCAATAAATCTTCTCATAGAAAACTTAGAGGAAAATCTTTATGACCTTAGAGTAGGCAAAGTTTCCTACAATAGAAAAACAAATCAGTAACTATAAAAGAAAAATTGATGAATCAAACTTCATCAAAATTAAGAACGTATGGTCTTCCAAAGGTACGATTAAGAAAACAAAGGCAAACCACCACAAACTAACCAACACCAAAAAACCAAGCTCACTGCCGTTGAGTCAATTCTGACTCATAGCGCTTAATATATATTCTATATCTGTTTTTTTATGTGTATCTTTACCTATGTCTATCTGACAAAGTACTGGGTTCCAGTGTATAAAAAGAACTTCCACAACTTATTACTAAGAAGGTAAAACCCAATTTTAAAAGGGCAGTTATTTAATTGAAATTTCTCAAAAGAAGATACATAAATGTTCAAAAGCTCATGAAAACATGCTGACATTCAGTAGTTATCAGGGAAATGCAAATTAAGATCACTATAAACAACAAAAACAGCAAAATGCCATCAAGTCCATTGACAATACTAAATGTTGTTTGTGGATATGGAGCAACTGGAACCCTCATATATTCTTGGTGGCAGTATAAGAAGGCACAGCCACTTTGGAAATAAATTTATTTTTCTAGAGCCTTTGTTCAAATGATTTAAAGCTGGAAAAAAATTAACTCTTAATATCCATCATCAGATGAATGGATAAATAAATCATGGAATATTCATACCATAAATGCTATATACAATTAAATAGAAATGAACAACTAATGCACATAAAAGCCAAGATGGGATCTCAAAAACACTATGCTGTGCAGAACAAAAGAATGTATTTCATGATTCCATTTAAATGATGTTTTAGAACATGTAAAACTAATCCTGGCTGTAGAAAATCAAAAGGATTGCCTTGGTCAGGGGATTTTCTGGAGTGATATTCTGTATCTTGATAAGCTTCTGAGTTACACTGCTATATACATTTGTGAACAACTTACCTAATTTTATGTTTAAGATCTTTGTCATTCATTGTATAAATTTTCCCTAAAGTGAAGGGAGAAAGAACAGTAAATGAATATTGAATTCTGGTTAGTACTCCTTGTCCCTCGCCCCCCCGCCCCCAAACATAGATTAGAAACTCTGAAACTATTTTTTGGGTGTTCTAGACCGGAACAAATTAATATATTGAAGATAAAGTGAGCAAATTTTCACTCAATATCTTTGAGTGATAAACTCACTGTTGGAGAAGGAAGTTACACATATGGAAGAGAAGAAGGCTTGAATGTACTCTGTGGTGTTAGATTAGACTGGAATTGGAGGCATGTGGAACTCATGTTTTTATATAGGAATACATATCTATTGAGTGTGTCTACAGAGAAGGCCTAGAAGAAATGCCGCCCCAGTAAAAATAAGCACATCTAGAGTCCGTATCTTAATTTCATCATTAAAATAAATTAGGAATACAGGGTTGGGAGAAAGTACAAGATAATTCTGGGATAGCTTTTGTCACAGAAAGTAAATGTTCAAATAATATGGACATATAGCTAAATGTCTCCTGAGCCAATTTGAAGGGTCTCCTATTGGCCTAATGTGGAATAATTTGGGTGTCAAAATAAATAACGGTTGTAATGGAAAGTAACCCATTGAAAAAAAAAAATCAGAAGCCATGAGTGCATATGGACAGACATATGTGTAGAGGTCTCTGGGTGATGCAAACAGTTTGTACTTGAGTTACTAACTTAGAGGTTAGTGGTTTGAACCCATCCAGTGGCACTGTATAAGAAAGGCCTAGCAATCTGCTTCTGTAAAGATTACCCCCAAGAAACCCTATGGAGCAGTACTACTCTGTAACACATTGAGTCACCATGAGTCAGGATGAACTTGACAGCAATGGGTTTGGTTGTATATATATTTATAGATATATATGTAAATTAATATGTGGCGCTTAAGGAAACTCCCTTTTTTTAACTACAGAATGGCAACTAATAAATGAATAAATGAGTTAAAAATCAAAAACAGATACAGAAACAAACAGGTTTAGGATTGACGCAGAACAGAATATTTACATGCATTCAAGGTACATTCTTCCACAAATCATTTATTAATTATAAGGGGAAAAATAACAAATTTACAGTGGAATAAACTGGCATATACCATCTTAATTAAGTGATCAGAATTAACATCTTTAATACTGGGACAAACTGACATCATGTGTCTCCTCAGAAGAATATATCAACATTTCTCTAAGAGTCCTGCCAAAAATGTATAGCCTGAAACTAATCAGGAGGAAACGTCAGAGAAACCCCAACTGAAGGAAATACTGCTAAATAACTGACTCTGTACTCCTTAAAAGTGTCAAGGTTATGAAAATCAAGGAAATTATCATTAAAGTAAGAATTGTTCCATTTTAAGAGACATGCAATAAGTGGTTCTGAACCAGATTCTGTAATATAAACATTATTGGGGCAATTGCCAAAATTGAATAGACTCGAGGGTTAGATGATAGTATGCATCAGTGCTAATTTTCTGATTTTGATGGCTGCATTTTATTAAGTAGGAGAATATTGAATGTCTTTTTTTTATAGGAAATGCACATGAAAATATTTAGGGTGTTGAGATATCAGGCCAATAACTTACTCGCGAAGGGTTCTGGAAAAAAACATTTTTGTACTATTTGTGCTATTTTTCTGTATGTTTGAGAATTTTTTTTTAAAGTAAAAATAGATCATAAAAAAAAAACAAAACAACAGGAATAACATTGAACACCAAAATAGCATTAGATGCTACAGAAAGTAGAGTAGTGCCTTCAAAATTCTGAGGGAAACTGCTGGTCAGCACAGATTTCAATACCCAGCTGACCTATTAATCAAACATGAGAATAGAATAACAATGTTTTCAGATACACAAGGACTCAGAAACCTTATCTCTTCTATCAGAAGCTGGAGAATCTATTTTATCAAACTGAAAGAATAAATAAAGTAAAAAAAATCCAGCCCAGCTCTCACTCTTGGTGACATGACATACTAAAATGACAGTGTCCAGGTGGCCTAAAGAGTTAAAAGAGGGCCCTAATAGTAGAAGGGAAGCCCTGGTTGTGTAGCGGTTAGGTGCTACAGCTGCTAACCAAAAGGTCAGCAGTTCAAATCTATCAGGCGCTGGTTAGAAACTCTATGGGGCAGTTCTAGTCTGTCCTGTAGGGTCCCTATGAGTCAGAATTGACTCCATAGTAGTGGTTTTTTTTTTTTTTTTTTTTAATAGTAGGAGAATTGGGGGTTGGGCAGCAGTATGTCTCAAGTGTTTTAAAATAATTACATAAATTACTTCAACAATAATTTTTTAAGAACTAACACATTTAGATTGAATGAAATAAGAGAATGTGAATGACAAATTAAAGATGGTAAGCTCTTTCAAAGAACTTAGCAATAAAAGGAAGGAGAAAGCAGGAAAGGTAACTAGAAAGGAACATAAGTTTAAGATTTTTTTTTTTTTTTTGCTGCTAACACAGGAGAAATAAGGATGGTGCTATAACCTGACAGGAAAGTGGGTGATCAGTTAGAAATAGTGAGAGGGGGTGCTTTTTCACCTAGCTTGGTAGAAAAGAGTTGATGTCTCACATACCCGTTGCCACTGAGTCAATTCTGACTCAAGGAGACCCCATGTGTTTCAGAGTAGAACTGCTCCATAGGGTTTTCTTGGCTGTAATTATTGAAGCAGATCGCGAGACCTTTCTTCCACAGTGCTGATGAGTGGGTTTGAACCATCAATCTTTAGTTTAGAAGAAGTTCAAAAACCTCTTGAGCTACCCAGGGAGATGTTCCACATAGATAAATGTAATTTTGAATACTGCAGAGAACCTGGATATTCTTCATATAAAGACATATGCTAAGAGAAAATAAGACACAGAGAAGATGAAGAGAATTGCAAAGTTTGAAAAGATATGAATAACATTCATGGCTCATAGTTGAGGAATCTCAAAGAGGGACACATGGAAAGATTGCCAGACAATATGAAAGGTTTAGCTGAGGAAGTGAACATGAATTTCAGTAGTGCTAATCCATGCATATGTATGTGTTTTTTTGTGTTTCCTACCTCCAAATGTTTTCAGCAGCCTTAACATATAGACTAAATTTAGATTTGGGATTCACCCAGTAGGTGCTGTTCAAGGGTGAAACAAGTAATAACCCAAACCTGTTGCCATCGAGTCAATTCCAACTCATAATAACCCTATAGGTCAGAGTAGAACTGCCCCATAGGGTTTCCAAGGAGCAGCTGGTGAATTAGAACTGTTAACATCCAAACGCTTAACCACTGTGCCACCAGGGCTCTACCATAGGACCAAACCCGTTGCCATCAAGTTGATTCTGACTCAGAGCAACTCTATAGGACAGAGTAGAACTGTTCCACAGAGTTTCCAAGGAGCACCTGGTGGATTCAGACTGTCAACCTTTTAGTTAGCAGCCATAGTGCTTAACCAGTACGCCACCAGGTTTTCCCCCCATAGGACCAAGCCCAAGCCCAAGCCCATTGCCGTAGGGTGGATTCCGACTCATAGCGACCCTAGAGGACAGAGTAGAACTGCTCCATGGAGTTCCAAGGAGCGCCTGGTAGATTCCAACTGCTGACCTTTTGTTTAGCAGCCATAGCACTTAATCACTACGCCACCAGGGTTTCCCCCCATAGGACAGAATGGTCTAAATTCCAGAGAAAAAAAGTGAATAGCTGAACAAAAAAGGAAGTGAATCTATGCAAGGGTGGCAGAGGATTAAGCAGAAGTCCTTGGAAAACTAGAGGTCAAAATGCATGTGAATGGCAGTTAAAGTGGGATTAAAAAAGCAGAAAGCAGGAATGATGTGAAGAAGGGATGGGATTGGTGGGAGGGACCCAGTTTTGGGATCACATCTGGAAACAGTGGTGGCTTAGTAGTTAAGAGGTATGGCTGCTAGCCAGAAGGTCGGCTGTTGGAGTCTACCAGTTGCTCCTTGGAAATTCCATGGGGGCAGTTCAACTCTGTCCTGTAGGGTCACTATGAGTCAGAACCGACTCCACAGCAATGGGTTTGCTTTTGGTTTTTATTCAAAAGAAGAGCTGGTAAAAATAAATATACAAGAATCCTTGTGTAAAAGAAAGAAAAGTGAGGTGCCTAGGGAACGTGGGACTCTCCAGTTCTTTTGGGGGAATTAGGCTGTCCTGAATTCAAAACACTTAATTTTGCTCATGAGGAATCTGTACATAGGCCAAGAGGCAATCATTCAAACAGAACAAGGGAATACTGTGTGGTTTAAAGTTAGGAAAGCTGTGTCAGGCTTGCATCCTTTCGCCATACTTAATATGTATGCTGATCAATAATCTGAGAATGAAGAAGAATGAGGCATCAGGACTGGAAGAAGACTCATTAACAGCCTGTGTTACATAGATGACACAACCTGGCTTGCTGAAAGTGAAGAGGACTTGAAGCACTTACTGATGATGATCAAAGACCACAGCCTTCAGTATGGATTACAACTCAACATAAAGAAAACAAAAATCCTCACAACTGGGCTAATAAACAACATCATGATAAATGGAGAAAGATTGAAGTTGTCAAGGTTTTCATTTTACTTGGATCCACAATCAACACCCATGGAAGCAGCAGTCAAGAAATCAAAAGATGCACTGCCTTGGGCAAATCTGCTGCAAAAGATCTCTTTAAAATGTTAAAAAGCAAGGATGTCACCTTGATGATTAAGGTGCATCTGACGCAAGCCATGGCATTTTCAATTGCCTCATATATGCATGTGAAAGCTGGACAATGAATAAGGAAGACCAAAGAAAAATTGACACCTTTGAATTGTGGTGTTGGTGAAGAATATTGAATATACAATGGACTGCCAAAAGAATGAACAGATCTGTCTTGGAAGAAGTATAACCAAAATGCTCCTTAGAAGCAAGGATGTCAAGACTTTGTCTCACATACTTTGGACATGTTATCAGAAGGGATCAGTCCCTGGAAAAGGACATCATGCTTGGTATAGTAGAAGGTAAACAAAAAAGAAGAAGACCCTCAATGAGATAGATTGACACAGTGGCTACAACAATGGGCTTAAGCATAACAATGATTGTGAGGCTGATGCTGGACCAGGCAGTGTTTCTTTCTATTGTATTTAGGGTTGCTATGAGTTGGAATCAACTCGATGGCACCTAACAACAACAACATAAACTGAAACTCAGTACTCCATAAGCAATAATCCCCCCTTTTCCCACTCCCTCTCATCCATGGTAAACACTAGGCAACTTTGCTGTCTATACAATTGCCTGTCCTTGAAGAAACATTTCACCAAAAAGGACAGTCAAATGGTCACCAAACACACAAAGAGATGCTCAATGTCATTAGTCATCGGAGAAATGCAAATTAAAACCACAATGAGATACCATTTTACTCCCACTAGGATGGCTAAATTAAAAAAGAAAATAACAAAGGTTGGCAAGTATGTGGGAAAATTGGAAGAACACTTATTCATTGCTGATGGGAATGCAAAATGGTATAGCTATTGCGGAAGAAGCTGTGGTGGTTCTTCAAAAAGTTAAAAATAGTAATACCACATGACTCAGCAATTTCACTTGTAGGTATATATGCAAAAGACTTGAAAGCAGAGACTGAAATAAATATTTGTATACCAATGTTCATTGTAGCACTATTCACAACAGCCAAAAAGTGGAAATAACCTAAATGTCCATCGACAGATGAATGGGTAAACAAAACGTGGTACGTACATACAATGGAATACTATTCAGCAAGTAAGAGAAGTCTTGCTGTCTGCTGCAGTAAGGATGGTGCTTGAAGACATTATGTTGAATGAACTATGTCAGTCACAAAAGGGCAAATATTGTATGACCTCACTTAGATGCAAAGACAAGAACAGGCAAATCTTGAATTCTTTATGAATTGACATTTCTTGGATGAGTCAACCTTCCATCACATTAATATATCTGTGTGACAAACCACCTAGTACGAAGCTGGCCTTTTTCTGATTTCTATTTTGGCACCAGTTTAACACCTTAATCCTTCCTAACAAGATTGGTTTTTATTTGTGATTTTCGTTTCCTCTGCATTTCAGTTATAGCTGTCTTGGCACACAGTCCCAGTTGCAGACAGCTTTTATTTTTAGGCCTCTGTATTCAGAAAGAGTAGTCCTTGTTTAAGGGTTTCACTGTCATTCTAAGCTTTCCACTGAGCTATGACCCTGCAACTTTCTTCAAATTCAAGTCACTGGGGAGTCTTTTGAAATTCTGAAAAGACAAGACAACATTTTATACAAAGGGGAGAAAGCAACCAAAAAGATTCTAGAACCAAGTAGGGTACCATGAAAAGAACAGGAAAGTAAAGGCAGTAACAGCAGCCAAAAGGACAAAAGACAATACATCAAATCCTTAATAAACCAGCCAGAAGTCATAAGACCAAGGGCAGTAACTTAAAAAGGTTTGTACGCAGGGAAGAAAATTCATACTTCGTAATTCCCAAAAGTGCCAAGTTTACTATAGGTAATAACAATAATTCCTATTGTTATAAGGAAATCAGTTTCTGGTCCACAATATCAGTTGACAGTTTCCGAGGGCTTCCTTGAAATTCATTAAGACGTAAATTTTCAAAGGAAGATAGATTATTTAGTAAGACGACCTTATATTGAACCTACATTATTTTAAAAAAGGAATAGAAAAGTTAAGTAGACTTGTGCCTGGATGTTGAAAATAGCCTTGCCATATTTTATAAAATAAGCTAGAGTGTCTTCTCCCTGTCTTTTTCAGTCCTAGCTATGATGCAAGAGATTCTAACAGATGCCACAATTGTAACCAAATATGGAAGTAAAATTTAGGATATGTATAATGTGCCTCTAAACTGGGATGTCAAGAGCAAATATGTACTTCACAGGTTGCCCAATTACGCCACATTTTGGTCTGTTTGAAAAGCGTGAAACTGCTGATGGTCAGGAGAGGATGCAGACAGTTACATTGTGAATTGTAACTTGTAGGTGATTTGCAGGAGAGTAGTTCCAGGAATTGTTAAAGATTTGTGGCTCCCAAATGGTGCTTTAAAAAAAAAAAAAAAAATTCCTGAACATTTTCAGAAATATTTTCCAGTCATTAATTTACTATTTATTTTTTGGAATAAATTTTATTTAATTGGGAACCAGATTTCTATTTTATTCTGAAAACATATACTTCAAACTTCTCTTATTTAAAGAAAAATTAATTTAGGAATTTAGCTGAATATTTGCTAACATATAAATACTGTTTTTTCTAATATCCAATGTTAGGTATGTTAGGTAGCAGTTCTAGAGTGTTTCATAAAATTATTGAAATGAGAAAAAAATTTTGCATTTTTTTTATCACATCTCCATAGATGCCCTTTACATCAGGGCATCAGAGACATTAAGTGAAAAATTAATTTTGGAGATGGTACAATTGTCCTAGGTCAACTTCTCCATTAAGATTCTACGAGTTCCTTCTTGTGAACTAGCATTAACTTTGCCTCGTTTGTAAACACCAGCAAGAATTTTTGAGACTACATGCAATGCATTTGAAATATGTTGGGTTTGGTTTCCTATTCCAGCACCACCATGTCATAAATTTTATGAAGGTAACAATAATAATAATACTTTATTTGTAGGCTTACCATAGATTCTTGTGCATAGAAAGTGCTCAGTATGTGTTAACTATTATCACGATGAATAAAAAAGATTAATGAGTCACTAAGTTTTTTTTTTTTTTTTTAAGATTTAGAGCAAAGATGTCACCTTGAAGATTAAGGTGCACCTGACCCAAGCCATGTTGTTTTCAATCACCTCATACACATGTGAAAACTGGACAATGGTTAAGGAAGACTGAAGAAGAACCCATGTCTTTGAATTATGGTGTTGGTGAAGAATATTGCATATACCATGGACCACCAAAAGAACGAACAAATCTGTCTTGGAAGAAGTACAGCCAGAATATGTCTTAGAAGCGAGGATGGCAAGACTTTGTCTCACATACTTTGGACAAGGTATCAGTCCCTGGAGAAGGACATCGTGCTTGGTAAAATAGAGGGTCAGTGAAAAAGAGCAAGATCCTTAATGAGATGGATTAACACAGTAGCTGCAACAATGAGCTCGTGCCTAACAACAATTGTGAGTATGGCGCAGGACGGGGCAGTGTTTCATTCTGTTGCGCATAGGGTTGCTATGAGTTGGAACCAACTTGATGGCACCTAACAACAGCAAGGTTTAGAGAAACTTTCTTCAGCGAGTGCCTGCTCCCCAAAGTTACTCATGTCCGTGGCAGTCTATCTAACCCTAGCAAAGCTTATCATAACCTGTTTTGACTCTGCTGTTCTCTGGAATGTATGTGTTTGTGGTTCTGGCAATCACTACTGCTGTGTAGAAATGTTGTTTCTTCCAACAGTCTTTGCCGACAGGTTCTACCTGACATAATAGCTACTATCTAGTCAGATGCTAATTTTATGCCCTGTGGCACACCTACCAGAGGTATGTCTTTCAAAGTTTGCCAGCTGATGTTAGGAATCGCTTGGACAGGTTCACCCCTTAATATGACTCAGTATCTCTGACTGAGCCATTCATACCCCATCACCAAACAGTATCAGGAAACAAGGTCAATAGGAAAATGATACTCACCTCTCCTATTATCTCTATCTTTCCCTAGTTATGACTAGTCTGATAATTCTTAGGTTACAATGACCTACACTGACTTGTCCCTGGCGTCCTTCCTTGGCTCCTATGGCATTTGTCACTTGTGATTGTATTTGGTTGTTTCCAGCATGTCTGTCCTTCAAAATTCTAAGCTTTATAAAAACAAGATATATGTGTGTATATATATATATACTTTTTGATTGTTGTTACGTCCCCAGTTCCCAGCCCAGTGATTGATTGGTAGTATCGTGTAGTGGTTGAGAGCTTGTGATCTGGAGCCAGATTGCTTGGTTCAATTTATTGTTCTACCTCTTATGTCTGTTGAGTTTGGGCAAGTTACTTAAACTACTTGCACTTCGGTTTATTTGTCTGAAAAATAGGTACTTAACCATAGTGTTTACCTCTGTAAGAAGATTAAATAAGTTAATATACATAAAGCACTTAGGAGAATACTTGGCACAGAGCAAATAGCTAATAACGTAGGTGCTCAAAATATTTGATATATTAATCAGTGCCATGGTAAAGCCAGCCATCAGCATTCTGCAGACAACCTTTAATCAGCCTGAATAGTCTGGCTGCCTTGAGAGGCTTTTGATTTTTTTCACACATTTTCATTCTCTGTCTCTCAGGCTTAATTTTTTTTTTGTATCAAGTGAACTTGTCTAAATATTTAAAAACAAAACAGTGTTACATAGTGTTATGGATTGAGTTGTGTCCCCCCAAAATGTGTGTCAATTTGGCTAGGCTATGATTCCCAGTATTGTGTGGTTGTCCTCCATTTTGTGATCTGGTGTAATTATTCTTTGTGTTGTAAATCCTAACCTCTATGATGTTAATGAGGCAGGATTGGAGGCAATTATGTTAATGAGGCAGGACACATATTGAGTCAATCTCTTTTGAGATACAAAAGAAAGAAGGGAGCAGAGAGGACAGGGGCTTCCTACCACGAAGAAAGCAGCGTTGGGAGCGGAACACATCTTTTGGACCCGAAGTCCCTGCACTGAGAAACTCCTAGACCTAGGGGAAGTTTGATGATAAGGACCTTCCCCCAGAGCCGACAGAGAGAGAATGCCTTCCCTTGGAGCTAGCACCCTAAATTCGGACTTCTAACCTCCTAGACTGTGAGAGAATAAATTTCTGTTTGTTAAAGCTATCCACTTGTGGTATTTCTGTTACAGCAGCACTAGATACTAAGATGCATAGCTTTAAAAAAGTTATAACTTGACTCTATGGATTTCTAAAACTTCACATACAAAGAAGTAGTAAAAAAAAGTAGTAAAAAAAAAAAAATTTTTTTTTTTTTTTAATAGGTGAGGCTAAATACAGTGCCTTTGATATATGTTGGGCATGGTTTCATATTTTAGCTCTACAATGTCATAACCTTTATCATGGTAATGATAAAAATAATAACCTTATTTGCAGGCTTACCATAGACTCTGATACATAGAAAGTGCTCAACATGTGTTATGATAATGAATAAAAATGTTTAATGAATCATTAAGATTTAGAGGTACTTTCTAGAGTCCCTCTAAAATAGTGCTTAATTGCCTCATCTGGGGTTTCTACAGTGCTGATCAAATACACTCGTTCAGTAGGTGTGCAGTAATATAGTGTACATAGCAGGGTGCTAGATCAAAGTTTTTTGTGTGTAGGTATGTTTGTGTGTATGTGTGTGTATTTGAGTGTGTAGGTGTTGGAATGAAGTTGGTAATACCAAAGATGAATAGGATGAAGTTCCTGCTCTCTAAAATCTTGAAATTTAGTAAAGGAGACAGCCATGCAAACAATTTACTAAATCACAAAGTGTAATTCACTGTGCATCTGTGATTGTCTGCATCCCGCCGTGAAAAAGTATATGGCAATCTCTTCCTGTGTCTATACTGTTACCCAGGCTGGCATCAGAGTTAGAGTGCAAGCTTCTAATGTTTCACTTTATTAGTTTGTACTATGCCCCACATCTCTGTAAGCTAAAACACAATGTGTTACTATTGCTATACTGTGAAAGGAAAAAAATTTTTTTTCCTGGCTGGAACAAAAGGTATGTCATAAAGCTGTACAGAAAGGTAAGTCCACTAGTGACAAGACTTTCTCTAGAAGGACTTTCTAAGGAATGTTTGAAGACACTAAAAACAAAAACAAAAACCCAACAACAACAACAAAATAAGTACAGTTTAATCTTGTGCCCCTTCCATATTCTCTCATCCTAGTTCTTTTGGCCTTTGGTGAATCACTTCTTTCAGTTATTTATTTCCACCCCCACTTTGTTGTAACACTAAGAGAATTCCCAGAGGGGAGATGTTAGAAGTCTGTCAGCAGCAGGGTCTATTCTGCAAGGAAACTATTCTATAAAAGAAAAGAAGAAATGGATTTCCTCTCACCGTAGTTCAATATTTTCTTCCTCTACATATTGGCTAAATTTTTCCACTCTATTTCCTCACAAATGTCAGGGTTGGGTTGCCCCACTCTCAGACAGCTCTGTTCATTATGATTATCAGTGTTAATGCCGTGTCATTAATCCTCATGGGTATACCAAAGCCTCACAATGAATGGGGAAGGTCACCATGGAAACATTTGTCTGCATAGCTGACTCACTGCAACCCCCCTTAACTCCCTGAACTGCAGCCTGTCTACCATCTGAATCACACTGGATGAAGCCACGTATTTGGCATCTCCTATAGGAGCACATTCTTTTTTAAAAGCTCCTCAAAATATGTGCCGGGGAAATGTTCCTCAGACTCATGGGAAGCTGACTATTTGTGGTGTGTTTAAGTAGGCGAGGCTCTACAATTAGCTGTTAACACCTTTTAATGAACACACGGAGTAAACATGACCTGTGGTTTTTCAGGTCCCGGTTACTGTGTGGTATTGTGGTCTCTAGAGATATGCACTGGCAAGGAAAAAAGTACCCGTGAAGAAAATAAGCAAAACACCTACACTATCATATTTCAGAAATGATCCTCCTCAGGGGTTAGTGTGGTCTATCAACCTGTATCACAGTGAAGTAGAGGGGAAGAAAAAGGTCTTCACATTTTTTTTTTTTTGGCCGCATCAATGGAGAAAGCAAGCAAGATGACCCAGGTAGAAAAATTACATTTGAGAACTGCAGACTTCTCACTTAGCCTTATTGTGGGAAGGCAGGATATCAGAAGTCCTAGATGGGATTAGGTCTATGTTGGAAAATGTCAGGCTTAATATTAAACAAAATCACATGAGAAATACAGTCTGCATCCCAGTCACCTCAACACAGCTAAGCCGAGCAATCTGCCTAGGGCTGCTGTGTTCAGAGTTGGCTATGATTATACAAACCTAAGCCCAGCAGGAGAAGCAAGCATGGCAGTGAAAAGGAAACTATTTCCCAAGCCATGCACGTTCACTGGATCTTCACAGACACAGGTCCTCCTTGCCTGTTTATACTTCGGATTCCAGATGGAAGTCTTAAACTGCAGTTACAATAATAGTAGGCATTTATATAGCACTCGCGGAAATAGATGTTAGACTGTACATACTCACTCATTTGGTTCTGTAAATGATCATATGAGGTAGATAGCATTCTTTACGTCATTTAACAGATCAAGAAATTGAGGAATGGAGAGATTACAGGATTTTCTCATGATTACATAGCTCTTAAGTGGAGTTGGGACATAAATCCAGGTGGTTTGACTCCAGAACTAATTTGTTCATTTACTTAAACCGTAAGCCATATTGTTGCATCCTGTGGAATTATATTCATTTTCATTCTCTCTGACTCTCTGTCTCTGTCTGTCCCTCTTCTCCTTTCCCCCCTACTCTATGTGTTCTGGTAGAGTAGCTGATAGAACCCACTTAGAACAAGTGAGTCTGACCTTTTCGAAACTAACTGATAAAGTAAAAAAAGCTAGTCTTTGCTTCTCAGCAATCTTTTTTTGTCCCTACCCCATCTCCTTTCTTGTCTTCAGGCTTCCACTTCTCTCTTTTCCATATAAATTTTTTTCTCAGAAAAAGATCCAAACCAAAACCAAACCCAGTGCTGTTGAGTCGATTCTGACTCATAGCAACCCTATAGGACAGAGTAGAACTGCCCCATAGAGTTTCCAAGGAGCATCTGGTGGATTTGGAATGCCAACCCTTTAGTTAGCTGCCATAGCACTTAACCACTATACCACCAGGGTTTCCCAGAAAAGGATAGGATGTCTTAAACTCACCATACAATGAATTTTATCTTTTTGTTACCACTCTATAGACTTTAAAAAAAAATTATTGAGGTATATCATATATATATACAGCTACATACACAAATCTTAAGTGTATGGCTTGATGAATTTTTATGTATTTATATACCATGAAACCACAATAAATCAAGAAATAGAAAATATCAAGTATTTGAGGAAGCTCTCCCATGCCCTTCCCTACTCACTTTAGTTCCTTGCACCCATATTTTCACACCCGCTCGCTTTCTTGCAGAGAGGGCATCTTTAAGGTCTGCCCTCAATTCTGTGGAAGGGGTCTGTCTCTGTGAGTGTCCACTGTGCCACTGCCTGATGACTGTGTCTATTCAAAGTGTCCGAGATTGCAAGCTTACTTGGCCAAAGATGCAAAGGAATGCTCTCCAATCTTTTTCATTAATGACAAAGATGATATTTTTATCTTTATCTGATTCCAGTATCTATTTCTCATATGTTTATGAACTGGGGAGGGGAAAAGGTGATATTAGCACCTTAAAATCTAACATTGTGATGCTTGCCTGGGCCCTTGAGACATAGACAGAGACGGGCATTTGGCACCAAAATTATGCCTGGAGAGATTGACTCCTGGTGGGCAATAGCCTGAAGTTTTGGCTCTGGGTTTCAGCACTTAGAAACAAGTAAGTTTTTGACCTTGATGCTGAGGCAACCAACTGATTTTTAATTCTGACTCATAATGATCCTATAGAACAGGGTAGAACTGCCCCATAGAGTTTCCAAAGAGTGCCTGATGGATTCAAACTGCCAGCCTTTTGGTCAGCAGCCATAGCTCTTAACCACTACCCAACCAGGGCTTCCTTTAAAAGCATAGCTTACTATTTTTATTATGAAATATTTCGAACATACAAAACATTATAGATGATAATACAATGAAACTACCATCTGATTACAATAAATTAAAACAATTTACTATATTTAATTCTGAAAAAGATTTTTAATTTAAAATCCCATAGAAAATTAGAGTTCCTTTTATTCTTAAACCTGAAGACTCTGGGTCTTGCAAACATATAGTAACTCTAATAGAATCAAATAAAAAACACAACACAAAACTACCATAGTTGCTTATCCCATTTTTATCTAATACACTTCCTATCACATTGCATAAAACCATCTGTTAATCTAATGAAACACTCAAAGGCTTAACTTGGTAAATTTTAAAACTTTTCACTTGCTTTGATGTATGATTGAGGAGTCACATCCAGATTTGGATTAAACCTCTGGTAGAGGAGTGGAGACAACAGGAAATTTAAGTAGATCTGGGGCTGGCTTGCATCAGTAAAGCAATTTCTCTAAATTCTCATCCTCCAGGAAGGAATGGGTTTTGCAATCCATTTAGTTATTTTACCTCTAATCTTACTTACAGGAGGAGTAAGTGGGGAACTACCCCTTGGAGACTGGGAAGCTACACAAATGGTTACAGGAAATCTTAACACAGTTGAGAAGGGAAGCATAAACTTTGCAGAGTTGCTGAATGGGTTCAGAGGTGACAAAGTTTTTATGGGTGGAAAGTCAGCATAAAGAGTACTGTGTCTTGATGGAACATGCTCAAAAAATTAAAAAATTTGGATTTTAAGGAAAGATATAGACAAATTGAAGCATGGTAGGGAGGAATCAGTCAGGAAATTAAGTCGCGGCTAGGTTTGTTATTGTTTTGGTGAGATTTTCCAATCTGGGGTAGTGAAGGTGAACTATGGATGGTTTTAAAGACACAGAACTCACTGACTTCATGTACTTATCCCAGAGAGCTAAAAACGTTTTCGAAAAACAAATGGCTAGGTTTGAAGAGGGAGGGACGTACAGGGTTATAGAGAGACAGATTGAGAGAGTCAAGAACAAGAAACAGAGAGATCAAGATAATGCAAAGAAAATTATTCAGTGAAAACCTGTAAATGGTGAAAGCCCTACACAAGGTAGAGAAGAAAAGGGGCTAATTTAAAAAGCAGATAAAAGTGTTAAAGGGCCTATCTTAGTTATCTAGTGCTGCTATAACAGAAATACAAGTGGATGGCATTAACAAACACAAGTTTATTCTCTCACAGTCTAGTAGGCTAGAAGTCTGAATTCAGGACACCACTTCCAGGGGACGGCTTTCTTTCCCTGTCAGCTCTGGGGGAAGGTCCTTGTCATCAATCTTTCCCTGGGTCTAGGAGCTTCTCAGGGCAGAGACCCTGGGTTCAAAGGACGCCATATTCTCCTCGTTCTTTTTTCTTGGTGGTATGAGTTCCCCCATCTTTCTGCTCGTTTCTCTCTTCTATATCCCAAAAGAGATTGGTTTATGATAAAACTTGATCTTGTAGATTGAGTCCAGCCTTATTAACATGATTTGCCACTAATCCCACATCATTAACATCACAGAGGTAGGATTTACAACACATATAAAGATCACATCAGATGATAAGATGGTGAACAATCACACAATACTGGGAATCATGGACTAGCCAAGTTGACAGATATTTTGGGGGAATAAAATTCAGTCCATAACAGGGCCCATGCCTTGATTATCTCGTATCATCTGTTAACTGTTTGGACTTTTCCACGTGAATGAGAGACTGCATGGATTTCAGTCATAGAAATCCCGGACTGAAGCTGCTGAGGAAACAAAATCCATTTAGGTGTCTAAGGAAGATGCTCTGTCAGGTCTCCGCAGCAATTGTGGAGAAATGATTATGAATTTCAATTCTTCTGAAAAATTAACTCACAAGGACAAGACGAAGTGATTTTATTTAACTATTTTCAATTTCACTTCCAAATTTGTACAATCCTGTGTAGCTGACACTATTATTGGAGCATCTTTGGGTTGTCATTTAATTTAATTGCAAGATTTTTGAAGATCTGTGTTGAAAAACTTGGCTGGATATTAATTTAAAATAGGAGGAAAAATGAAAAGTAGGACATGGTGTGGCTTAGAGCTAATTTAGTAAGTGAATCTGGCCTGTTTCAGACCATCACTGGTATAAACTTAACTACCTCAAGTATTCCCAGGAAGGTCCCTAAATTAGCTATGGTTATCATTGAGTGATAGACATCAAGAAAAGAATTGTAGGGCTTTCTAGATAAATTCTGGTCTCCTTCCCCAAGGGAGATTGCCAACCCTGGTTGATCTGTTCAAATATAATGGTGTAAGAGAATAAAAATCTATAGAATGTTAGACAGATCTTTTGCCTAGTCAAATGTTTCTCTGTGTAGGGAATTATTCTAACAAAGCATGCCCAGTTTCCATCCAGCCCTCTTCTTCACCTCTCCTTTGGAGAAGGAGGGATTTATCTGATGGGTGAGTTTGGGAGAAGTAGTTTTACATAATCAATCCAGCCCCTTCCTCTCTCTTTTTCTTGGATTTGTATGCAGAAGTGGTCCATTGCTGCCTTTTCTTTGTCCTGTGGTAAGGACCCTAGCCCAGTGTGGGGGCCTGTGCTTTTTTGGCTGTACCCAACAGGTGGGAGAGGGAGTAAACTTGGCCATTTCAAGGACACGGTCTTGTCTCAAGAAAATGTGTAAGTCAGTCTTTAATCAGCTTTGTTAGGGATAAAGATGATGTTGTAATCTCAATCATGCTAACTCCTGTATCTACCTCTTTGTTGTTGTTGTTAAGTGCTGTCAAGTTGGTTCCAACTCATAGCAACCTTATGTACAGCAGAGTGACACGTTGTCCGGTCTTGTGTCATCCTCACAATCCTTGTGTTTGAACCCATTGTTTCAGCCACTGTGTCAGTCCATCTCATTGAGGGTATTCCTCTTTTTCACTGACCCTCTACTTTACCAGTCCTTCAGGGACTGATCCCTCCTGACAACACGTCCAAAGTATGGGAGACATAGTCTCGTCATCCTTTCTTCTAAGGAATGTTCTGGCTGTACTTCTTCCAAGACAGATTTCTTTCTTTTGGCAGTCCATGGTATATTCAATATTCTTCTCCAGTGCTACAATTCAAAGGCGCCAATTCTTCTGTCCTCTTTATTCATCGTCCAGCTTTCACATGCATATTAGGCGATTGAAAACACCATGACTTGGGTCAGATACACCTTAGTCTTCCAGGTGACATCTTGGCTTTCCAACCCTTTAAAGAGGTCTTTTGCAGCAGATTTGCCCAACTCAACACGTCTTTTGATTTTTTGACTGCTGTTTCCATGGGTGTTGATTGTGGATACAAGTAAAATGAAATCTTTGACAACTTCAATCTTTTCTCTGTTTATCATTATGTTGCTTATTGGTCCAGTTGTGAGGATTTTTGTTTTCTTTATGTTGAGGTGTAACAGGGTTGTAAAGCAAAAACTTATGGTCTCAAGTAAAATTACAGATGTTTCCTAGATTTAGGCATGGCTGGACATGTGTGTTCAAATAATATCATCAGAAATCTCTCTTCCCTCAATTTCTCAAGTCTGTTTTCCTGAGTTAACTTTGACTCTTGGCAGATTTTTGTCACTTGGCTGCAAAGAGAACCTTGGTAAGCCCCAAATCTATTTCATCTTTGTAACTAGCAATCCCAGAGAATAGAGTATGACCCTCCTTTTTTTCACAGTCTTATCAATCCTCAAAAAGATTCTGATTAGTCTTACATGAGAAATACATTAAAACTGACCCAATCTCTATTAAGAGGGTTGGAATACACTTACTGGTCAGTTTGGGCTACAGCCCCACTCCTGTAGCGAGGGTTACATTGCCCTCCTGTCATGGGGGATGTGTGGCCATTTGTTTGATCAACCAACCTCAAAGTCTGAAATTGGAGAGAGACAGTACTCATGAGGAAAGGTGAGGTTCCATGACTTGAAGAAGGAGGAAGGAATGTTAAACACACCATAATTTCAGAGGTCTCCTACAGATAAAAAAAAAAAAAAAATAGAGAGTAAAAATCTGCCTTTGTCCTAAAGGTCGTGATTTCGCATGGGTAAATTCAAACTGTCAACCTTTCAGCTAGTAGTTGACTACTTAACCATTTGTTCCACCCAGGGATTTCATAACTTATCATGGATTTCATAACTTATCATGTTAGGCAGTAATTATCTGTGGTCATGTCTATCACTCCACTAGACTGTGCCTGTCGTGTAACCATAGTGTCTAGCATTGTTCCCTGTATCTGACACAAATAGGTATAATTTTACAAAATGTAAACCTTGAATTTTATGGGAAGGCTGCAATTTAAAATATTGTCTATTCTCAAATTATTTTTTGAGGGGGAAGGTGTATGAAAAATTATTCTTACAACAAAAAAAAATAAAATAAATTATTGTTCAGATATGTTTCTCATAATTATAAGTATCTAGATGTTTGTACATGAAAAAGCCTCTTATTAAAATATATATCAGGTGTCAGCAGTCATATTTTGACCCAGTTACCACAGGGAGCTCCTTTTGTTCAGGGTAAAGAGTGATATTGGACATATTTTCAAATTCAAATGTAATTTTAAAATGTATAATTTGTTATTTGTATTTTCATCAATGGTAAGTGCAATGGTAGTTTGTGGGAATTAACACTCCCAGTAGGAGTGTGTTAGTGCTATTGAATAATAACAGTATGTAATTTGAAAGGCAATTCCATTATGGCAAGCTTCCTGAGAAAAACAAGTGACCTGAGGGTTATAAAATTTGGAGTCATTGTTGGAGATTACAAGTTTACTGAATAATATATACAATAGTTACTTGGCCTTTGAAAGTAAAGTTTTGAATTGGTGCTAAAAGGGGGAAGTTTTATATAATTACTTTCACCACTTGTCTCTTCTTTTTTCAAAATTATGAAACCTGGTTTGGAGGCAATTGTGAATTGTGAAGAAAACGAAAGGTCATTGTTGTTCAAGTCAACATAATAGCTCTTTTAGTTCTTTCTAAGCCCTTTCTTTCTCTCCAGGGCAAATAATATATTTTCAAACCATTTTAATTATAACAAATGATTGTTAAAATCGTAGACCAGAAAATTCCTTTGTTACTCAGAATTATTCTAGAAAGTAATTAGTACAAGTAGATATAGGTAGTACTGATTACTAAAATCCAGTTTGACAGCATATGAATATTATTGTTATACCCCCTCCCCCCCAAAATAAACCCGTTGCCTTCGAGTCAATTTTGACTGCTCCACGTGTACAAAAATGCTAGGATGTTAAATTGGGGCAAATATGTCAAGTTTTCAGAGCCCTGGTAACTCAGTGGTTAAGATTTATGGCTGCTAACCAAAAGGTCAGCAGTTTGAGTCCACTAGCTGCTCCTTGGAAACCCTATGGGACAGTTCTCCTCTGTAATATAGGATTGCTATGAGTTGGATTATTGTTATATAGAACATTATTTTATATTTACTTTCAGAATAAAATGTCATTAATTTGAATTGATAATTATTCAGGATTTATGATAAGTCAAACACTTTAGTCTGATGTTTGGTTTGTTTTAAAAAGTTGATGGCAAAAGTGAAATTTCAGAAAAAATGCTTAGGGTACTTAGTTGCTTCAAGGAAAAAAAGGCGTAGTCCTGTTTGTAGAATTAATGCTGATTATAACTGAATCATATTTGATTTAATATAATCAACATAAAAGAATTATATTTACCAAAGTAAATATAATCCCCCATGTGTCTGTCAGTTCGCCGTTCTATGGGGGCTTGTGTGTTGCTGTGATTCTAGAAGCTATGACACCATTATTCAAATACCAGCAGGGTCACCCATGGTAGGCAGGTTTCAGCTGAGCTTACAGACTAAGACAGACTAGGAAAATGAACCCAGAGGTCTATTTCTGAAAAGAATTAGCCAGTGAAAATCTTATGAATAGTAGTGGAATATTGTCTGATATAGTGCCAGAAGATGAGACCCTCAGGTGGGAAGGCATCCAAAATATGACTGGGGAAGAGCTGCCTCCTCAAAGTAGAGTCGACCTTAATGACCTGGTTGGAGTCAAGTTTCTGGGACCTTCCTTTGCTGAAGTGGCACCAAATTTATACACCAACCACTAAGGCCAAAGATGAAGAAATTGAAGATCTTTACCAACTTTTGCAGTCTGAAACTGATCGAACATGCAATCAGGATGCACTGGCAATTACTGATGATTGGAATGCGAAAGTTGGAAACAAAGAAGGGTCAGTAGTTGGAAAATATGGCCTCAGTGATAGAAATGATGCTGGAGATTGCATGATTGAATTTTGCAAAACCAACGACTTCTTCATTGCTAATGCCTTTTTTCACCAACCTAAGTAGTAACTATTCACATGGACCTTACCAGATAAATACACAGCAATCAAATCAAGTACATCTGTAGAAAGAGACTGTGGAAAAGCTCAATATCATCAGTCAGAACAAGGCCAGGGGCCTACTTCAGATCAGACCATCAATTGCTCATATGCAAGTTCAAGTTGAAACTGAAGAAAATTGGAACAAGTCCATGAAAGCCAAAGTATAACTTTGATATATCCCACCTGAATTTAGAGACCATCTCAAGAATAGATTTGATGTGTTAAAAACTAATTACCAAAGACCAGACTAGTTGTAGAATGACATCAAGGACATCATACATGAAGAAAGGAAGAGGTCATTAAAAAGACAGGAGAGAAAGAAAAGACCTAAATAGATGGCAGAAGAGACTCTGAATCTTGATCTTGAATATTCATCCAGTAGCTAAAGCAAAAGGAAAAAATAATGAAGTAAAAGAACTGAACAGAAGATTTCAAAGGGTGGCTTAAGAAGACAAAGTAAAGTATTATGATGACATGTGCAAAGACCTGGAGATAGAAAACCAAAAGGGAACAACAAGCTCAGCATTTCTCAAGCTGAAAGACCTGAAGAAAAAAATACAGCCTCAAGTTGCAATAGTGAAAGATTTTACGTGGAAAATATTAAATGACGCAGGAAGCATCAAAAGAAGATGGTAGGAAAACACAGAGTCACCGTACCAAAAAGAATTGGTGAACATTCAGCCATTTCAGGAGGTAACATATGATCAGGAACCAATGGTACTGAAGGAAGAAACCCAAGCTACACTGAAGGCACTGGCAAAAAACAAGGCTCCGGGAATTGACAGAATACCAGCTGAGATGTTTCAAAAAAGGGATGCAGCACTGGAGGTGCTCACTCATCTCTGCCAAGAAATTTGAAAGACAGCTATCTGGCTGACTGGAAGAGATCCATATTTATGCCTATTCCCAAGAAAGGTGATCCAACCAAATTCGGAAATTAGCAAACAATATTATCATAGAAGCCAAATTTTGCTGAAGATCACTCAAAAGCAACCGCAGCAGCATATTGACAGGGAACTGCCAGAAATTCAAGCTGGATTTAGAAGAGGACATAGAACCAGGGATATCAGTGCTGGTGTCAGATGAATCCTAGCTGAAAGCAGAGAATACCAGAAAAATGTTTGCTTGTGTTTTATTGGCTATGCTAAGGCATTCGACTGTGTGAATCACAACAAATTACTGATAACATTACAGAGAATGGGAATTCTGGAGCTTAATTGTGCTCATGAGGAATCTGTACATGAATCAAGAGGCAGGCGCTCAAACAGAACTAGGGGATACTTCATGGTTTAAAGTCAGGAAAATTGTATGTCAGGTTGTATCCTTTCACCATACCTATTCAGTCAGTATGCTGAGCATATAATCTGAGAAGCTGGACTACGTGAAGAAGAATGAGGCATCAGGATTGGAGGAAGACTTAACCACCTACGTTATGCAGATGACACAACCTTGCTTGCTGAAAGTGAAGAGTACTTGAAGCGCTTACTGATAAAAGTCACGGACTCCAGCCTTCAGTATGGATTACACCTCAACATAAAAAAAATAAAGAAAGAAAGAAGGAAAGCAAAAATCTTCACAATTGGACTGATAAGAAACATCATGATAAACGGAGAGGAGATTGCAGTTGTCAAGCGTTTCATTTTACTTGGAGCCACAGTCAACACCCAAGGAAGTAGCAGTCAAGAAATCCAAAGACGCATTGGGCACATCGGCTGCAAGAGAGCTCTTTAAAGTGTTAAAATCAAAGATGTCACCTTGAAGACTAAGGTGCACCTGACCCAAGCCATGGTATTTTCTGTCTTCTCATATACATGTGAAAGCTGGCCAATGAAAGAGGAAGACCGAAGAAGAACTGACACCTTTGAATAGTGGTGGTGTTGAAGACTATTGAATATACCATGGACTGCCAAAAGAATGAACAAATCTGCCTTGGAAGAAGTACAACCAGATGCTCTTAGAAGCAAGGATGGTGAGACTATGTCGACTCGACGACAGCTAGCAACAACAAAGTAAATGTCATATCTATTCATCAATAATTGAATTTATGTTATTGTATATACATGCAGTTGATACATTTCTTTTAAAATGTCATAGAATCTTAGTTTTTTGTGTGTGTTTTGTACTGTGAATGAGCCCCCAAAATCTAGGTGCTTGGAGTAAGGAGAGGCCTCTGCCCAGGATGTAGATGGGATTCATTTTTTCTGATGTAGACTGCTCATTGTGAGCCGACTTTCAAAAAATACCTCAGGAAGCCTGTGGGTTCCTTTCCCCTCCCTTCCTCTCACAGGATGCGTCACTCCGGTTGGTCCTCAAATATCCCTAGATTGGCAAGAAGTTAACAAAACAATGCTTAAGGTATCTCATAATTGTCTGGTGTCTGCTAAAGCATGATTTTGTAAATGTCAGCCAATCAAAATTTTTCCTTGTAAGTTCCGGATTTTTTTGTACTTAATCTCTGGGAAGAATTCCTTTTGCTGGGGTACTCTGTGAATCATTACTAAGTTCTGCCCAGTCCAAAGCACTTTATTTCATCAATAAAACTCTTTGCTTTGATTTTGACAGAGATTCTAGTTTGCCTTTTGATAGTAGATATATTCCTCTGTTAAACAATAAGGGAAAACAGATTTTAAAAGATTAACATTGAATGTTTTCTGTTGGGAAAAAAATAAATGTGTCCTCAAGTTAATGTGCAGAAATTCAAAACAGGATATTCTAGGAAGACAGTGACCTGAATCGGATGCCCTTCCCTTCCACTACCTAGTTAAAGAGTGCCTCTCTGGAGTCAAATGGTAGCTGGGTCTATTGGGGTGCTGGGTGGGAAGGAAGCCTTTGTTTCTCTCTTTCTGATGGGGCAAATGCTCAAGATCACCAAAGGAGATTTGGGCCGATTGGTGTTAATCACTGGATATTATAGACAGGGCTGTGAACAAATTTTGCCCAGTTCAGTCATGGCCAACAAAGGGAACCTGCATGAACCAGAATTTTTAAGATGTGGATGAACTGGAACAGTAACTGGAACGGGAAAAATTACAGGCCGAAACCTGGCTAGAAACTTAATCACTCTTTTAGAAAACAAGAGCAGCATGTGCGTTGCATAACAACCAAATCTCTTGACCAACGGTGTCAGAAACAGCAGTGCCCCACTCAAAGATGGCAGTCGATCATATCACTTTTTGTGTCGCTATCCACAGTCTGGCAATAATGCGATGTCCTGCATCAGGCTCCTGAAAGGTCTCCCTACATCTCTTCCACGTCTTCCTTTCCAGGACTTCGACTGCAGTTTTTCCCATTCTGGTTATTTTTCTGCTTCACTCGAATTGAAAAAAATTCAGGTCTGTTCCAATTTCACTTTGTCGGCCATGGCTAAACCGATTTGAACTGGTTGGAAACCCTGACTGTAGAAAGCTTGGCCCTTAGAATTAGTGGAAGTCCAGGGAAGGTTAATGTTTGTGCTTTTGGTTTTTCCCGTTTACAAGGGGGAAATGACTTTTTTTTTTTTAATAAAATGATTTTGACCTTTGTCAGACTTCTGTGGTCCTCTGTGTACCCAAGCCTGGGAGAGAATGATGGATGCTTTAGCAAGGGCATCTACACTGCTGGTGGACAACAGAGACCTTTTTGCCTTCCAACATTTGTGCTTCTTTCATCACTTTGGTACTTCACAGTGAGCCTGGAGTTACACTGAGCTGAGAAATGAAACAAAACCAAAAACATCTGAAGGGACCCAGTGGCCAGAGATAGCATGATCAGTCAGAACAAGGAAAACCCATGCTCAACAAAATTGAGCTCCTGGAGAAGGAAGGCAATAATTTGAATAGAAAATTAAACAGAGCCCTTAAGGAGATTCAATTACATCTCAAGAAATTTTTCTGGGGCTGAAACAAACAAATATACAAAATCTACCTCCCTAAAAAACAAAATATAAACAAAAGAAAAATATGATTACATAGCCAAACAATTTGCCAGAAAAATTGAATGAGTGGTGGTCTTTAGAGAGTGTGACAAAGAGACAGAGATTGTTATATGTTCCACAAGTCTGGCCTCTCTTTCTTCTGGGCATATGTGTCCATTACATTCCCCGGCCCTCTTTGTAGGTATGAATGCCTCTGCCACTGTGTTCTAGTTAATGGAATGTGAGTAGAAGTAATGTGCACCAATTCCAGAATTCACATAAAAACTCCCAGTGGCATTCCTCCACCTTCTCTCCATCTGCCAGCTGAATATATTTTTTCTAGGAGACCTTAGAAACCCTATGTTGAAGATGAAAGTCTCCATCAACCTGGGTTGATTGAGGAAAGCAGAGTCCCTCTAATCTTTACTCTTTACCACTTACACTTTATGTGATGAAGAAATACACTGCAATTTTGTTGAGCCGCTGAATTTATATGTTATACTTTAATTAAGCATACCTTAATTAATAAGGTGAACTGACAATTAGTGTCCTGGAAAATCAAATTAAAAAAAATCTCAATATGCGCATTTAAATATATAGCATTTTGGACTAGTTTCTGCTCTGAGTCTTTGGTTTCCTTCTTTCCCTTTTGCTCCAGATGAATAGAAACCAATAGTTGTATCTTGGATGATTGCTCACAAGCTTTTAAGATGCCAGGCACTACTCACCAAACTAGGATGTAGAACAAAAGCTTTATGAACTTGACCTAATTGCCCTATGAGTCTATGGTCCTAAGTCTTCAAACCCCTAAAAACAAACCCAGAAAGTGTTTCGTTATATCCAAGAAGTGTTCATAATTGTGCCCTCTATGTGCTTTATTGAAACCCTGGTGGCATAGTGGTTAAGTGCTACGGCTGCTAACCAAAAGGTCGGCAGTTCGAATCCACCAGGTGCTCCTTGGAAACTCTAAGGGGCAGTTCTACTCTGTCCTATAGGGTCGCTATGAGTCAGAATCAACTCGACGGCAGTGGGTATGGTTTTTTTTAATGTGCTTTATTATATATAGGAATATATATGCGTGTGCACACGTACATGTATATTCATAGACATGTATACAACTACGCTGAGATCAGAGCTACTACATGATGGAACAGTAAAAGAAATCAAAAACAAAAACCATTTGTTGTTGAGTTGACTCAGACTTATGACAACCTCATCTGTGTTAGAGTAAAACCTTGCTCCACAGGATTTTCAATGACTGATTTTGTACCCAGGCACCTCTGGGTAGACTTCAACCTCCAACTTTCTGTTAGCAGCTAGTGCCCTTAAGGTTTGCACCACCTAGGGATAGGGATCTTAACAAAATAGTATGAAAGTTTAAAATATGTTAAATGGTTAGAAAAACATGCATTAATACTATAATAAATATGGCGATTTACTTTGAAAAAGAACTGCAATTTGCTTATGAAAGTGGGGGTTGGAAGGGTTGTAGCTTTTGAGTTATTGTGAAGTGGTGGGAAGAAGCTTATCAAAATTTGTGTTTTTTTTCCTTCAAAATTTGTGATCTTTTGCTGCATTAAATTCTGTTGTCGTTAGGTGGTTTTGAGTCGGTTCCAACTCATAGAGACTCTACGTACAATAGAATGAAACACTGCCCGATCCTGCACCATTCTCACAATCATTGTAATGCTTGATGCATTGTAGCAGCCACTGTGTCAATCCACCTTGTTGAGAGTCTTTCTCTTTTTCACTGACCCTCTACTTAACTACTGACCCTTTACTTGACTAAGCATGATGTCCTTTTCCAGGGACTGGTCCCTTCTGATAACATGTCAAAAGTACATGAGACAGCAAAATCCTTGCTTCTGAGAAACACTCCAGCTGTAGCTTTCCAAGACAGATTTGTTCATTCTTTTGGGAGTACATGTTATATTCAATATTCTTCACCAACACCATAATTCAAAGGTATCAATTCTTCTTCAGGCTTCCTTATTCATTGTTCAACTTTGGCTTGTATATGAGGCAATTGAAAATACCATGGCTTGAGTCAAGTGTTCCTTAGTCCCCAAAGTGACATCTTTGCTTTTTAACACTTTAAAGAGGTCTTCTGCAGCAGATTTGCCCAATGCAATATGTTGTTTGATTTCTTGACTGCTGCTTCCATAGGCATTGATTATGGATCCAAGTAAAATGAAATCCTTGACAACTTCCATCTTTTCTCCGTTTATCATGATGTTATTTATTGATGCAGTTGGGCAGATTTTTGTTTTCTTTATGTTGAGGTGCAATCCATATTGAATGCTGTGGCTTTTGATCATCAGTAAGTGCTTCAAGTCCTCTTCACTTGCAGCAAGCAAGGTTGTGTCATTTGCATTTCACAGGTTGTTAATGAGCCTTCCTCCAATCTTGATGCCCTGTTCTTCATATAGTCTAGCTTCTCGAAGTATTTACTCTGCATAGACTTTGAATAAGTATGGTGAAAGGATACAACCCTGATGCACACTTTTTCTGACTTTAAACCGCACAATTTCCCCTTGTTCTGTTTCAACAACTGCCTCTTAGTCTATCTACAGGTTCCTCATGAGCACAATTATTTGTTCTGGAATTTCCATTCTTCACAATATTATCCATAATTTGTTATGATCCACAAAGTCGAATGCCTTTGTATAGTCAATGAAACACAGGTAAACATCTTTCTCTGCTTTCAGCCAAAATTCGTCTGACATCAGCAATGATATCCCTTGTTCCACGTCCTCTCCTGAATCTGGCTTGAATTTCTGACAGTTCCCTGTCTATGTACTGCTGCAACCGCTTTTGAATTATCTTCAGCAAAATTTTACCTGTGTCTGATATTAATGATATTGCTTGATAATTTCCTTATTCTGTTGGATCTCCTTTCTTTGGAATGAGCACCAATATGCAGCTCTTCAAGTCAGTTGACCAGGAAACCATCTCCCAAATTTCTTGACATAGATGTGTGAGCACCTCCAGCACTGTATCCCTTTGTTGAAATATCTCAATTTGTATTCAGTTCCAGAATTGGTATTCAGTTTCTGGAGGCTTGTTTTTGTCCATTCCCTTCAGTGCAGCTTGGATTTCTTTCATCAGTACCATTGGTTATTGATCATATGCTACCTCCTGAAATGGTTGAACATTGATCAATTCTTTTTGGTACGGTGACTCTGTATATTCCCTCCATCTTCTTTTGATGCTTCCTGGGTTGTTCAATACTTTTCCTGTAGAATCCTTCAATGTTGCACTCGAAGCTCGAATTTTTCTTTAGCTCTTTCAACTTGAGAAATGTTGAGTGTGTTCTTCCCTTTTGGTTTTCTAACCCCGGTCTTTGAACATTTCATTATGATACTTTGTCTTCTTGAGCTGCTCTTTGAAATCTTCTGTTCAGTTCTTTTACTTCATCATTTCTTCCATTTGCTTTAGGTATTTGATGTTCAAGAGCAAGTTTCAGAGACTCTTCTGACATCCATTTGGTCTTTCCTCTCTTTCCTGTCTTTTTAACAACCTCTTGCTTTCTTCATATATGATGTCCATGATGTCATTCCACAACTCAACTGGTCTTCAGTCATTAGTGTTCAATGTGTCAAATCTATTCTTGAGGTGGTCTCTAAACTTAGGTGTGATATAGTCAAGGTTATATTTTGGACTTGTTTTAGTTTTCTTTAGCTTCAACT
Organism: Loxodonta africana; assembly: GCF_030014295.1. NCBI lineage: Eukaryota > Metazoa > Chordata > Mammalia > Proboscidea > Elephantidae > Loxodonta > Loxodonta africana. The sequence goes on from NC_087342.1 coordinate 195,122,714, forward strand.
TGAACTTGCATATGAACAATTGATGGTGTGTTCTGCAGTCGGCCCCTGGCCTTGTTTTGACTGATGATATTGAGCTTTTCCATTGTCTCTTTCCACAGATGTAGTTGATTTGATTCTTGTATATTCCATCTGGCATGATCCATAGCTATTTATGTTGTTGAAAAAAGGTATTTGCAATGAAAAAGTCATTGGTCTTGCAAAATTCTATCATGCAAATTTCCGGCATTGTTTCTATCACCAAGGCCATATTTTCCAACTACTGATACTTCTTTGTTTCCAACTTTTACATTCAAAACACCAGTAATTATCAATGCATCTCAACTACATTTTTGATCAATATCATACTGGATGTTTTTCCTGCCTCTGAGATGAAGGTCTTTCATGGCATATGTTGATAATAGATAAGTTTCTTCAAAACTGGAAATTTCGTCCATTGCATAGCCTTCTCCCTCAATTAACTTCAATATCAGCTCCAAAATTTCTTCTGCATCTTTCTCACCTGCACTCAGAGCTTTGCAGACAGCTTTGGACATTGTACCAATGCTTGAAACCACCAAGCCAATCATTAAGAAGAAGGTGATCTCCAGGCCTGTGTTCTGCAGTGCTTCTTGGTGAGTTTCAACTGCCAAGCTTTTGCTAGTAGTCCCACCACCCAGCCACTCTGCTAGTAGCACTAAAAATAAAACCAATTCTGCAGGCTTGGGCGATTACTGTCTTCGTATGTAGATAGTGCTCTCTCTCTATGAGAAAGATTGTTTAGATTGTTGTGCTATTTGGTCTTCAATTCATATGCTGAGCAATCTTTCAGTTTCTTCTATTTCTTTAGGCCTTGTTCTTATGGACTTCACATCACTTGAGGTCACTCCAGATAAAACGTTTTCTCTGGTGATCCACAATATGTATTCCCTTATGCATATTACTTGGGAGATATCACATATTCTCTCATTTCTTTCAAAAAGCTTTATTTCAAGTTTCTCCTCAATACTTAAACTTATCCTTTTTTATGCAGTGCTTGAATTTTTGAACTAGGATGCTTAGACATGTTTGAGGTATCAAAAGAAAGTTTTTTTTTTCCATGTAGAAAAGTTCACAAATGCAAAAGCATAGCAAAACAGACCATTTTTGTATGTACCCGTCTGTCTATCTGCATTACACACAGGCCATGCCATTAGTCTGCTAGAGATGAGACATACACCCATTGGCATCAGCCATTCTTTGGGTGCTATGTTCATCTGTGATCAAGCCATACACACAAGACACTTACGCAGTGTTAGCAAAGTGAAAACTGTTATTATTATTTATAGAAAGCAAATGATAAGCAATAGCAACAGATTCCCAAACAGGAAATGCCTACCCTCCCCCAAATTACCTATGTCCATTCTTATGTTACTGGGCAGGAGCACCAGTGGTTCAGGTCAGATGCTGTGTTCACATCCCAGCTGCCGCTGGCTACTACTACGCTGCTGAGAGTAGAGGTGGGGGCTGCAGGGCTCCAGAAAGAGGCTTCTGCTCTGCCCCTGGGCCTCTCTGGGCCTTGCCTTGCCAGTGGAAAGACCCCTACACGGGATTTCCTGGGCCTCTACCCTGGGCCCTTCTAAGCTTCTGCTGCTCACTCCCACCACACTACTCAGGCCTGCAAGGCTCTCTTGCTGCCACAATACTGCCTGGGGTGGGGGTGGTTGAGGGGTGGGGAGGTGTGCAGCCCCTGTGTGGGGCACACTCAGGCTTCTCTTGCCCTGGACAAGCAAGTGCTACAGCTCTTTTAGCTCTGCTGGCAAGCCTTCTGTCCAGAGGTGTCCAGCTCTGCCTAGCTGTAGGAAGACCGCTGCACAGGATCCTCTGAGGCAACCCCTGCATGGGGCACACTCAGGCCTCTGCCTTGCATGGGCAAGTGTTACGGTTCTTTTCGCTCTGACAGCAAGCCTGTTGCCAGAAGGCACTCAGCTCTGCTCCCTTGGCCAGACAGGCCTGCTACCGCTCTCTCTCCATCTTCAATGTTCACTCTTTTTTCTCAGTCTAGGAGGTTCACAGAGCAGGGACTTTGGGTCCAAAGGATGAGCTCTGTTCCAGACTCTTGTTCTTGATGATAGTGAGGTCCCCTTGAACCTCTGTGGAATTCACCCTTTTAAGCCTAGCAGGATGGTAGAATCAACCAATCCTCTTGGTAGGCCACACTCACCTTATTTGCATAGTCCCAGACAATCATTTTGTGGGAGTTACAAAACCATGACTAGAAAGGCCATATAAAAGCAATGCACTTCACTGCAGTATTTTAGGGTAATCCACACTGTGGGGCAAGATAGCTGGTAGATGTTTCGAGTATGAGAATTTTGTGTATCATTATGCAAAATGGCTTAGGAGCTTTGGGTTCTCCTAGAGGGAGAAACCCCATGCCTTTCAAAAAGAACATGCAGTGCTATATTTAAATAAAGGCGTCATTACTCCACTTTGCCTTCTTCATTGACAGCTGGAGGCAATTGAGGAGAAGGTTCTACTCCTGCCTTATAGTATGTCTTCCCAGGTTTAAAGAAAATTTCTCTCACTAGCTTGAGCCACTTTCCCTTTGTGCCAGTAATTCTCAATTCTGACTGCATATTAGAGACATTTGGAGACCTTCTAAGAGATTCTCATGCCTAGGTCCCAAACTCTGAGATTCAGACTGAATTGATATGAGAGGAGGAGCTGGGTTTCTAAGTATGAGTTTATGCGCGTATGTGTGTTTTTGTCTCCCCAGGCTATTCTATCACTCAGCTAGAATTTTTATACATTCTAAATCTATCTAAAATACCTATTACAAAGGATAGTACATTGGGCTCAGTTACTGGAAAATCCAGATCCAAGGAGAGGTTGCAACATTTAGTCTGTTAGTATACTGGGACAAAATAGAGTGACCAGTACCTCAAGGCACCGAGAGAGGGGTTAAGAAAGAATGGTAATGCTTTTCATCAAGTCAATAGATATGAGGTGGCATGGCACACAGACTGGTCTAGAAGAAATGAACCTCTAAATGTGATCCTCAATCCTGAGAGTACATTAGAATCAGCTGGGAAACCTTAAAAAAAAAAAAATACCGATTCCTTCCTTCCCCCAAGATTCTGATGTAATCAATCTAGGTGCAGACTGGGCATCAGGGTGGTAAAAGTCCCCAAACCAAAAACCAAACCTATTGTCTTTAAGTCAGTTCCAACTTAGAGTAACCCTATAGGACAGAGTAGAACTGCCCCGTAGGGTTTCTAAAGAGCAGCTGGTGGATTTGAACTGCCAACCTTTTGGTTAGCAGTCTGAGTTCAGTGGTTACACTGCACCACCAGGGCTCCAAATTTCCCAGGTGATTCTAATATGTAGCTAGCATTGAAAACCACTTTCATATAAGGGAATAGCACCAATAAATATTTGTGTAGCAGCGCAAAGACCCACTGAAATGGATGTCACTCATTTTTTAATTTATTCATTCAGTTCAGACATTCCATTTAGTCTCTGTGTTCATTACATTCAATTCATTCAATAAATATGAAGCACCTACTTTGTGGTTGTCACTGAACTAGGAGCAGAGATTTTCCACCCATCATCACCACCTGATAGCTACAATGCAAATTTGTTTTCACTAGTTGTTCCTTGGATTTGGAGGAATCTCTTATCCTGGCTCTGGTTCTGTTGGAAAGATGAGAAGTTTTCTCCCCTCCCCTCCTTTCATACTTGGTATTAACCAAATAGAAAGGACAGGGTTTATTAAAGAGCTGAGGAAATCTTTATTTGGTACCTACTCTATGTTTTTTTCTATGTTAGGCTAGGGTGAGCATCTCACAGCTGGAATCTCACAAGTCCGTGAAGGAGATATTATTAACTCCATTTTATAAATGAGGATACTACCATTCAAAAAGATTAAGTAACTTGTTCAAGGTCACAAGCCACTTTGTTGCAAAGCTAGGCTATAAACTGCAAAGTACTTGACAAAAAACTTTTGATTGCAGTTTCTCTAAAGCCAGAAGAGAGTAAAATTATGCCTTACTGAAAAGAGGTGTTCTGGGGGTGGGATTTCTTTGAAGTTTCTCCTTTTACCTTAAAAATTCATCTGAATTTTATTTTGTTCCCCTGTATGTTAATTAGGACTCTCTGAGTTGCACAGACAGTCAAGCACTTGGCTACTTAGCCAGAGACACCTTGGAAGAAAGGCCTGGCAATCTACTTCCGAAAGGTCATAGCCATTGAAAACCCTGTGGAGCACAGTCCCACTCTGGCACACACAGGGTCACTGTGAGTCAGAATTGACTCTATGGTGACTGGTTTGGTATTGGTATATGTTAATTAAAATATAAAAAAATTTAGCTTACAATTAGGAAAAAATTATCTTGTCTCTATTTTAATGGGTCTAATTGCATTGAGTTTATCAATTTCAGAAAATTGTGCTGAACTGAAAAGTACTGATTCCACATATAAAGTTCAATAGCCAGGAAATTTCTCTGCTCTGGCTTGTAATCATGAAACTTCTGCATTTCATACAAACATAAACCTGGAGATAGAAATCCCAGATTCCTCCCTGTCCTCCCTGCCACCATGATTCTGAATCTCTGACAAGTCTTGCTGAAATGAGACCCACAAATACTGCCTGAAGGTCTCCACATCCAATGGCTGGTCTCACTAACCCATACTGATCACTATTTTCCCCTAGTGGTATAATTCTCATCTCATGAACCAAGAATCTCAAGTGACTCCTGGTCCCTATTATTAACTCTCTTCGTCTAATTAGAACTTCATTTTCTTTGTAGTGATACCATATATGCATTGTAACCATTAAATCTGTAGCACTTTGCATTTTTGTAATTATTTATTTAACTCTTGTAATTATCTGTTTAATTCATATTATTTCTGCTGGTATGAGCTCCAGGAGGGTAGGAATTTTGTCTGTGTTTTTAACTAATGTATCACCCTGCCTAGCATTTTCCCTGGTACGTATTCACATTTAGTATTGATTAATTATTATAGTGGAAGGATTTCCCAGATTTACTCCTAAAATATGCCTTAGGAGTAAACATGCCCAGGTTTCCCTGAAAGAAAGTCTGAAGTAATTTTTTTTAATTTCATCGATTGTGATTTTTACTCTATTCTAGCCAAGATTTCCTTTTAGTTGCAAAACATTCTGAAATTTTTTGAGAGATTTGCTTGAAATGTTGCTGCAAGAATGATGATTTCTTCAGGTTAATGCCTAGAATTTTTTAAAAAACATAATGCCACCCAATGTTTGGGATCATTTATATCTTTGTAAAATAAAACTTGATATAAATAAGCATCAAAGTACATCAACACTTTCAGTATTACTATTTCTATGTTACCACCAATTCACTGGTTTAGGTTAGAAAATATCATTTGGTTGATCCTTCTGTCAAGATCATCTCAGGAACATCTCAGCCACACCCAACTCTTGATGACATCACGCTGCTATGCATTTCCATTGTCTTGTATGTTTTTCCTAGTTTCAGTCCTAATTTTCAACTTATTGGTTTTTAAACCCCTCTCAATATTACCAGTTGAAAATATAATTTAAAAATTATTTCTCTTCTTTAAAATAAAAGAAAAAGATAATAAGTTCTTTTACTGATCCCCCAATTATTAGAATTTTCATGTAATTGAGGAGATCATAATATTAGGAACAGGAATAGTGTCACACTTGCCCTGTGTGTATCTAGCATCCAAATATATACAACTGCATATCTTTCATATTATTTCATATGTATTCTTTATATCACATGTCAAAGTATGTTATCACCCCATATGTGTATACATATATGTATACATACATGTATATATACGTGCATATATATACATATATATAAATATATAAGATGCAGTGGTTAAAAGCTTGGCTGCCAGCCAAAAGGTTGACAGTTTGAATACACCAGCTGCTCCTTGGAAACTCTACAGGGCAGTTTTAGTCTGTCTATAGGGTTGCTATGAGTTGGAATTGACTTGATGGCAATGGGTTATATGATAATATAAAATTATTGTGGGTCACTAAAAATTATATATAATTTCTAGTGACCCATAATAATTCTGCATTAATTATCATGTAGTATCCTCACACTAACAGGGAAGATATTTTTGCTCCCTTAAAAAAATTAAAAACAGCAAAAAGCAGCTGAGAATACGAAGTTCAGTCTTGTCCAAGGTCACATAACCTCATACAGAGTAGGAACCAGTGACAGATCTGATCTTTGATGATATCCACTCTGATTTCAAAGTAGATGCTCCTTTACATTCTTTCCTATTTTAATTTCAGAGTTCTGGCAGAATGGGAGAAGTGTAAAGAAAATGGTTCACTGCCTTCTCTCGTATATAGTCTATCTTGTGAGAATTTATGGTAGTTTTTTTTAGTACTTGCAAATAGTGCCTGCATGGCAATTTTTGCAGCATCTCTACCTCTGTATATCACTCCATTTTCTTATTTGCCATGCTGTAAATCAGCTTGGCAAATAGCAACTCATTCAGGGACGTAACACTTTAGGCTGGATACTAGTAGTTTCTAATCCTATATGTAGTTTAGTAAGCTATATCTGTTACATAGACCACATTTTTCATAATTGTCATCTCTCAACTACAATTAATATTAACTGACAATGGTGATCAAGGTGACAGTCCCAAAACTCTTTTGGCAAAGAAATGATGCTATTGCAGCACAACTTTGTTAGGCAGAATGTGTGTGGGTAATTAATAACTTTGTTGTTGTGTGCTGTCAAGTCAATTTTGTCAAGTGGTCAAGTAGAACTGCCCCATAGGGTTTCCAAGGCTGTAGTCTTTACATAAGCATATCCTTCTCCTGTGGAGTAGCTAGTGGGTTCAAACTATTGACCTTTTGGTTAGCAGTGGAGCACTATATTTAAATAACTATCCTAGGGGCTAAGTTTGATAAACTTCACCAGAAATGGGCAAAAACAAAGATAAAAATCATGCGGTATTTTAAGAGGTTGTGAAAAAAGTGACCTTGGCAGAAAAGCAGAACGCACACAAAGAACTATAAGCTGGTAGCTCTTTTCAAGAAAGTTTTGAGCTGGTTCAACTGAATGTAAAGTAGAGCTGCATGTCTAGTGTAAAGCTCTGTAGAAAGGGTTGAATGTGAATGTGTTTATGGTTTTCAAAGCTAGAGCTACCTAGGGTGCACATGGCTTTGACAGCTTTCAGTGCGTGGGAACCAGCACAAGTCAGAGAGGGAGTATTGGACTAGCCAGAGGCGCTCCAGTTTCAGGTTAAAGGGCTGACCTAACCTCTTCCCTGGGACTGAGAAGCTGCAGTTGGCCTAGATCAAGGTCTTGGGAAGGGATTAAGCTGGTGGTTCTATCTGAAAGGCTTAAATTGGTATGCAACCAAGTAGGCCAGATGGGTGGTACACAAACAGGCATTGCAAGAGTTTTCCATTAACTTGTGGCTGTGAGAGAGCACTCCTGGACTCTGAGGCCTTTTAGCCCAGGAGGTGAAAGTCTATTCTGTTGCTCTTTGCTTTTCACATTCTCCCATGGGATGGAATTTTCAGGTCTAAAACGGTCCAAAATGTTGGGAAAATGCCCATTGCTTGAAGTAATATCATATCCTTAATCACCTAGGAAAAGTCTGTATCCTGAATTAGAGCTTGTTATTGTTTTTAGTCCTCTGTAGTTCAATCTCTGGTGCTAGGAAAAGGGAACCTTTTTTTTTTTTTTTCTTTTATTGTACTGTAGATGAAGGTTTACAGAAAAAAAACTAATTTCTCATTAAACAATTAGTACACATATTGTTTTATGACATTGGTTAACAACGAATATCAACACTCTCCCTTCTTCACCTCGGTTTCCCTATTACCAGCTTTCCTGTCCACTCCTGCGTTTTAGTCCTTGCCCCTGGGCTGTTGTGCTCCTTTAGTCTTGTTTTGTTTTATAGGCCTGCCTAATCTTTGGTTGAGGTGAACCTTAGAATTGACTTCATTATTGAGCTAAAAGAGTGTCTAGGGGCCATACTCTGGGAGTTTCTCCAGTCTCTGTCAGGCCAGTAAGCCTAGTCTTTTTTTTTTTTTTTTGTGAGTTAGAATTTTGTTTTACGTTTTTCTCCAGCTCGGTCCAGGACCCTGTGTTGTGATCCCTGTCAGAGCAGTCAGTGGTGGTAGCCAGCCATCATCAAGCTGTATTGGACGCAGTCTGGTGTAGGCCGTGGTAGATGTGGTCCATTAGCCCTTTGAACTGATCTTTCGAAAGTGGACTCTTTTTTTAAAATAATTTTTATTGTGCTTTAAGTGAAAGTTTGCAAATCAAGTCAGTCTCTCACACAAAAACTTATATACACCTTGCTACATTCTCCCGATTACTCTCCCCCTAATGAGACAGCCCACCCTCTCCCTCCACTCTCTCTTTTCGTGTCCATTTCGCCAGCTTCTAATCCCCTCTACCCTCTCATCTCCCTTCCAGGCAGGAGGTACCAACATAGTCTCAAGTGTTCACCTGATCCAAGAAGCTCCCTCCTCACCAGCATCCCTCTCCAACCCATTGCCCAGTCCAATCCATGTCTGGAGAGTTGGCTTGGGGAATGATTCCTGTCCTGGGCCAACAGAAGGTCTGGGGCCATGATCACTGGGGTCCTTCTAGTGTCAGTCAGATCATTAAGTCTGGTCTTTTTATGAGAATTTGGGGTCTGCATCCCACTACTCTCTTGCTCCTTCAGGGATTCTCTGTTGTGTTCCCTGTCAGGGCAATCATCGGTTGTAGCCGGGTACTGTCTAGTTCTTCTGATCTCAGGATGATGTAGTCTCTGGTTCATATGGCCCTTTCTGTCTCTTGGGCTCGTAATTACCTTGTGTCCCTGGTGTTCTTCATTCTCCTTTGATCCAGGTGGGTTGAGACCAATTGATGCATCTTAGATGGCTGCTTGCTGGCGTTTAAGATCTCAGACGCCATTCTTCAAAGTGGGATGCAGAATGTTTTCTTAATAGATTTTATTATGCCAATTGACTTAGATGTCCCCTGAAACCATAGTCACCAAACCCCTGCCCCTGCTACACTGGCCTTCAAAGCATTCAGTTTATTCAGGAAACCTCTTTGCTTCTGCTTTAGTCCAATTGTGCTGACCTCCCCCGTATTGTGCGCTGTCTTTCCCTTCACCTAAAGTAGTTCTTATCTACGGTCTAATTAGTGAACGCCCGTGTCCCACCTACCCTCCCTCCCCCGTCTCTTAACCACAAAAGAATGTTTTCTTCTCAGTTTAAACTATTTCTTGAGTTCTTATAATAGTGGTCTTATACAATATTTGTCCTTTTGCAACTGACTAATTTCACTCAGCATAATGCCTTCCAGGTTCTTCCATATTATGAAATGTTTCACAGATTCCTCACTGTTCTTTATCGATGTGTTGTATTCCATTGTGTGAATATACCATAATTTATCCATTCATGGGCATCTTGGTTGCTTCCATCTTTTTGCTATTGTAAACAGTACTGCAGTAAACATGGGTGTGCATATATCTGTTTGTGTAAAGGCTCTTATTTCTCTAGGGTATATTCCAAGGAGTGGGATTACTGGATCATATGGTACTTCTATTTCTAGCTTTTTAAGGAAGCTCCAAATAGATTTCCAAAGTGATTGTACCATTTGACATTCCCACCAGCAGTTTATAAGTGTCCCAATCTCTCCACAGCCTCTCCAATATTTATTATTTTGTGTTTTTTGGATTAATGCCAGCCTTGGTGGAGTGAGATGAAATCTCATTGTAGTTTTGATCTGTGTTTCTCTAATGGCTAATGATCGTGAACATTTCCTCATATATCTGTTAGCTACCTGAATGTCTTCTTTAGTGAAGTGTCTATTCATATCTTTTGCCCATTTTTTAATTGGGTTATTTGTCTTTTTGTAGTTGAGTTTTTGCAGTATCATGTAGATTTTAGAGATCAGGTGCTGATCAGAAATGTCATAGCTAAAAACTTTTTCCCAGTCTGTAGGTAGCCTTTTTACTCTTTTGGTGAAGTCTTCAGATAAGCATAAGTGTTTGATTTTTAGGAGCTCCCAGTTACCTAGTTTTTCTTCTACATTCTTTGTAATGTTTTGTATACTGTTTATGCCATGTGTTAGGGCTCCTAACGTTGTCCCTATTTTTTCTTCCATGATCTTGTCATTTTAGATTTTATATTTAACTCTTTGATCTATTTTGAGCTGGTTTTTGTGCATGGAGTGAGGTATGGGTCTTGTTCCATTTTTTTTTTGCAGATGGATATCCAGTTTTGCCAGTACCATTTGTTAAAAAGACTGTCTTTTCCCCATTTAACTGTTTGGGACCTTTGTCAAATATTAATTGCTGATATGTGGATGGATTTATGTCTGGATTCTCAATTCTGTTCCATTGGTCTATGTATCTGTTGTTGTACCAGTACCAGGCTGTTTTCACTACTGTAGCAGTATAATAGGTCCGGAAATCAGGTAAAGTAAGGCCTCCCACTTTGTTCTTCTTTTTCAGTAATGCCTCATTTATCCAGGGGCTCTTTCTCAAAAGGGGACTCTGAAAGCCTAGGATGCACCTATCCTGAAGCAGTAAAATCCATACCTGAGAGTATCCATAAAATCTGCAGCTGTCCTTACCTTGCCCTTGGTTCTGTCAGCTACCTTACTGAAAAATAAATAAATAAGCCGTGGGACAGAGTGATAAGATGGGTTCTCCAGAGTATATCCACCTCCTCTTCAACCTGACTGTGGGTTGACAATTTGTGTAACATTAGCTCTGAATATGTGGAACTGACAGTTGTCAAATTCATATTTATAGAAAATTGGTTCTGTATGTGCAACCAGTCAGACTTAAGTCTTAAACAGCGGACACTGGTTTTTACAGTTTCTGATCTTTTAAAAACCATCTCAGCATAACTAAATCATACCCTGGTATCAAGGTTAAGTGACTGCTGGGCAATTTTTGTTGTTGTTAGCTGTTATTGAATTGGCTCCTGACTCATGGCAACCCCAAGCACAATGGAATAAAATGTTCCCTGGTCCTATGCCATTCCTATGACTTGTTGTGGATCTGATCACTCAGATAACTTCATTATTATCTTTTCAGATAACCATGCTTTTTTTTTTTTAATAACTTTTATTAAGCTTCAAGTGAACGTTTACAAATCCAATCAGTCTGTCACATATAAGTTTACATACATCTCACTCCCTACTCCCACTTGCTCTCCCCCTCTTGAGTCAGCCCTTTCAGTCTCTCCTTTCTTGACAATTTTGCCGGCTTCCCTCTCTCTCTATCCTCCCATCCCCCCTCCAGACAAGAGTTGCCAACACAATCTCAAGTGTCCACCTGATATAATTAGCTCACTCTTCATCAGCGTCTCTCTCCTGCCCGCTGACCAGTCCCTTTCATGTCTGATGAGTTGTCTTCGGGGATGGTTCCTGTCCTGTGCCAACAGAAGGTCTGGGGAGCATGGCCGCCGGGATTCCTCTAGTCTCAGTCAGACCATTAAGTTTGGTCTTTTTATGAGAATTTGGGGTCTGTACCCCACTGATCTCCTGCTCCCTCAGGGGTTCTCTGCTGTGCTCCCTGTCAGGGCAGTCATCGATTGTGGCCGGGCACCAACTAGTTCTTCTGGTCTCAGGATGATGTAGGTCTCTGGTTCATGTGGCCCTTTCTGTCTCTTGGGCTCTCAGTTGTCGTGTGGCCTTGGTGTTCTTAATTTTCCTTTGCTCCAGGTGGGTTGAGACCAATTGCTGCATCTTAGATGGCCGCTTGTTAGCATTTAAGACCCCAGAAGCCACAGTTCAAAGTGGGATGCAGAATGATTTCATAATAGAATTATTTTGCCAATTGTCTTAGAAGTCCCTGCAAACCATGTTCCCCAGACCCCCGCCCTTGCTCCACTGACCTTTGAAGCATTCATTTTATCCCGGAAACCTCTTTGCTTTTGGTCCAGTCCAATTGAGCTGACCTTCCATGTATTGAGTGTTGTCTTTCCCTTCACCTAAAGCAGTTCTTATCTACTGATTAATCAATAAAAAACCCTCTCCCACCCTCCCTCCCTCCCCCCTCGTAACCACAAAAGTATGTGTTCTTCTCAGGTTTACTATTTCTCACGATCTTATAATAGTGGTCTTATACAATATTTGTCCTTTTGCCTCTGACTAATTTCGCTCAGCATAATGCCTTCCAGGTTCCTCCATGTTATGAAATGTTTCAGAGATTCGTCACTATTCTTTATCGATGCGTAGTATTCCATCGTGTGAATATACCACGATTTATTTACCCATTCATCCGTTGATGGACACCTTGGTTGCTTCCAACTTTTTGCTGTTGTAAACAGAGCTGCAGTAAACATGGGTGTGTATATATCTGTTTGTATGAAGGCTCTTGTATCTCTAGGGTATATTCCTAGGAGTGGGATTTCTGGGTTGTATGGTAGTTCTATTTCTAACTGTTTCAGATAACGCCAGATGGATTTCCAAAGTGGTTGTACCATTTTACATTCCCGCCAGCAGTGTATGAGAGTTCCAATCTCTCCGCAGCCTCTCCAACATTTATTATTTTGTGTTTTTTGGATTAATGCCAGCCTTGCTGGTGTGAGATGGAATCTCATCGTAGTTTTAATTTGCATTTCTCTAATGGCTAATGATCGAGAGCATTTTCTCATGTATCTGTTGGCTGCCTGAATATCTTCTTTAGTGAAATGCGTGTTCATATCCTTTGCCCACTTCTTGATTGGGTTGTTTGTCTTTTTGTGGTTGAGTTTTGACAGAATCATGTAGATTTTAGAGATCAGGCGCTGGTCGGAGATGTCATAGCTGAAAATTCTTTCCCAGTCTGTAGGTGGTCTTTTTACTCTTTTGGAGAAGTCTTTAGATGAGCATAGGTGTTTGATTTTTAGGAGCTCCCAGTTATCGGGTTTCTCTTCATCATTTTTGGTAATGTTTTGTATTCTGTTTATACCTTGTATTAGGGCTCCTAGGGTTGTCCCAAATTTTTCTTCCATGATCTTTATTGTTCTGGTCTTTATGTTTAGGTCTTTGATCCACTTGGAGTTAGTTTTTGTGCATGGTGTGAGGTATGGGTCCTGTTTCATTTTTTTGCAAATGGATATCCAGTTATGCCAGCACCATTTGTTAAAAAGGCTATCTTTTCCCCAGTTAATTGACACTGGTCCTTTGTCAAATATCAGCTGCTCATACGTGGATGGATCTATGTCTGGGTTCTCAATTCTGTTCCATTGGTCTATGTGTCTGTTGTTGTACCAATACCAGGCTGTTTTGACTACTGTGGCTGTATAATAGGTTCTGAAGTCAGGTAAGGTGAGGCCTCCCACTTTCTTCTTCTTTTTCAGTAGTGCTTTGCTTATCTGGGGCTTCTTCCCTTCCATATGAAATTGGTGATTTGTTTCTCTATCCCCTTAAAATATGACATTGGAATTTGGATCGGAAGTGCATTGTATGTATAGATGGCTTTGGGTAGAATAGACATTTTTACTATATTAAGTCTTCCTATCCATGAGCAAGGTATGTTTTTCCACTTAAGTATGTCCTTTTGAATTTCTTGTAGTAGAGCTTTGTAGTTTTCTTTGTATAGGTCTTTTACATCCTTGGTAAGATTTATTCCTAAGTATTTTATCTTCTTGGGGGCTACTGTGAATGGTATTGATTTGGTTATTTCCTCTTCGGTGTTCTTTTTGTTGATGTAGAGGAATCCAAGTGATTTTTGTATGTTTATCTTGTAACCTGAGACTCTGCTGAACTCTTCTATTAGTTTCAGTAGTTTTCTGGCGGATTCCTTAGGGTTTTCTGTGTGTAAGATCATGTCATCTGCAAATAGTGATAACTTTACTTCCTCCTTGCCAGTCCGGATGCCCTTTATTTCTTTGTCTAGCCTAATTGCCCTGGCTAGGACTTCCAACACGATGTTGAATAAGAGCGGTGATAAAGGGCATCCTTGTCTGGTTCCTGTTCTCAAGGGAAATGCTTTCAGGTTCTCTCCATTTAGAGTGATATTGGCTGTTGGCTTTGCATAGATGCCCTTTATTATGTTGAGGAATTTTCCTTCAATTCCTATTTTGGTAAGAGTTTTTATCATAAATAGGTGTTGGACTTTGTGAAATGCCTTTTCTGCATCAATTGATAAGATCATGTGGTTTTTGTCTTTTATTTATGTGATGGATTACATTAATGGTTTTTCTGATATTAAACCAGCCTTGCATACCTGGTATAAATCCCACTTGATCAGGGTGAATTATTTTTTTGATATGTTGTTGGATTCTATTGGCTAGAATTTTGTTGAGGATTTTTGCATCAATGTTCATGAGGGATATAGGTCTATAATTTTCTTTTTTTGTAATGTCTTTACCTGGTTTTGGTATCAGGGAGATGGTGGCTTCATAGAATGAGTTGGGTAGTATTCCGTCATTTTCTATGCTTTGGAATACCTTTAGTAGTAGTGGTGTTAACTCTTCTCTGAAAGTTTGGTAGAACTCTACAGTAAAGCCATCCAGGCCAGGGCTTTTTTTCTTGGGAGTTTTTTGATTACCTTTTCCATTTCTTTTTTTGTTATGGGTCTATTTAGTTGTTCTACTTCTGGATGTGTTAGTTTAGGTAGGTAGTGTTTTTCCAGGAATTCATCCATTTCTTCTAGGTTTTCAAATTTGTTAGAGTACAATTTTTCATAATAATCTGAAATGATTCTTTTAATTTCATTTGGTTCTGTTGTGATGTGGTCCTTCTCATTTCTTATTCGGGTTATTTGTTTCCTTTCCTGTATTTCTTTAGTCAGTCTAGCCAATGGTTTATCAATTTTGTTAATTTTTTCGAAGAACCAGCTTTTGGCTTTGTTAATTCTTTCAATTGTTTTTCTGTTCTCTAATTCATTTAGTTCAGCTCTAATTTTTATTATTTGTTTTCTTCTGGTGCCTGATGGATTCTTTTGTTGCTCACTTTCTATTTGTTCAAGTTGTAGGGACAGTTCTCTGATTTTGGCTCTTTCTTCTTTTTGTATGTGTGCATTTATGGATATAAATTGGCCTCTGAGCACTGCTTTTGCTGTGTCCCAGAGGTTTTGATAGGAAGTATTTTCATTCTCGTTGCTTTCTATGAATTTCCTTATTCCCTCCTTGATGTCTTCTATAACCCAGTCTTTTTTCAGGAGGGTATTGTTCATTTTCCAAGTATTTGATTTCTTTTCCCTAGTTTTTCTGTTATTGATCTCTAGTTTTATTGCCTTATGGTCTGAGAAGATGCTTTGTAATATTTCGATGTTTTGGACTCTGCAAAGGTTTGTTTTATGACCTAATATGTGGTCTATTCTAGAGAATGTTCCATGTGCGCTAGAAAAAAAAGTATATTTTGCAGCAGTTGGGTGGAGAGTTCTGTATAAGTCAATGAGGTCAAGCTGGTTGATTGTTGTAATTAGATCTTCCGTGTCTCTATTGAGCTTCTTACTGGATGTCCTGTCCTTCTCCGAAAGTGGTGTGTTGAAGTCTCCTACTATAATTGTGGAGGTATCTATCTCACTTTTCAATTCTGTTAAAATTTGATTTATGTATCTTGCAGCCCTGTCATTGGGTGCATAAATATTTAATATGGTTATGTCTTCCTGATCAATTGTCCCTTTTATCATTATATAGTGTCCTTCTTTATCCTTTGTGGTGGATTTAAGTTTAAAGTCTATTTTGTCAGAAATTAATATTGCTACTCCTCTTCTTTTTTGCTTATTGTTTGCTTGATATACTTTTTTCCATCCTTTGAGTTTTAGTTTGTTTGTGTTTCTAAGTCTAAGGTGTGTCTCTTGTAGGCAGCATATAGATGGATCGTGTTTCTTTATCCAGTCTGTGACTCTCTGTCTCTTTATTGGTGCATTTAGTCCATTTACATTCAGGGTAATTATAGATAAATAAGTTTTTAGTGCTGTCATTTTGATGCCTTTTTATGTGTCTTGTTGACAATTTCATTTTTCCACATACTTTTTTGTGCTGAGGCGTTTTTCTTAGTAAATTGTGAGATCCTCATTTTCATAGTGCTTGACTTCATGTTAGTTGAGTCGTTACGTTTTTCTTGGTTTTTATCTTGAGTTATAGAGTTGTTATACCTTTTTGTGGTTACCTTCTTATTTACCCCTATTTTTCTAAGTAAAAACCTAACTTGTATTGTCCTATATCGCCTTGTATCACTCTCCATATGGCAGTTCAATGCCTCCTGTGTTTAGTCCCTCTTTTTGATTATTGTGATCTTTTACCTATTGACTTCCATGATTCCCTGTTATGTGTATTTTTTTTTAATTAATCTTAATTTGTTTGTTTTTGTGATTTCCCTATTTGAGTTGATATCAGGACGTTCTGTTTTGTGACCTTGTGTTGTGCTGATATCTGATATTATTGGTTTTCTGACCAAACAATATCCTTTAGTATTTCTTGTAGCTTTGGTTTGGTTTTTGCAAATTCTCTAAACTTGTGTTTGTCTATAAATATCTTAATTTCGCCTTCATATTTCAGAGAGAGTTTTGCTGGATATATGATCCTTGGCTGGCAGTTTTTCTCCTTCAGTGTTCTGTATATGTCGTCCCATTCCCTTCTTGCCTGCATGGTTTCTGCTGAGTAGTCAGAACATATTCTTATTGATTCTCCCTTGAAGGAAACCTTTCTTTTCTCCCTGGCTGCTTTTAAAATTTTCTGTTTATCTTTGGTTTTGGTGAGTTTGATGATAATATGTCTTGGTGTTTTTCTTTTTGGATCAGTCTTAAATGGGGTTCGATGAGCATCTTGGATAGATATCCTTTCGTCTTTCATGATGTCAGGGAAGTTTTGTGTCAGGAGTTCTTCAACTATTTTCTCTGTGTTTTCTGTCCCCCCTCCCTGTTCTGGGACTCCAATCACCCGCAGGTTATCCTTCTTGATAGAGTCCCAGATAATTCTTAGGGTTTCTTCATTTTTTTTAATTCTTTTATCTGATTTTTTTTCAGCTATGTTGGTGTTGATTCCCTGGTCCTTCAGATGTCCCAGTCTGCATTCTAATTGCTCAAGTCTGCTCCTCTGACTTCCTAGTGCGTTGTCTAATTCTGTAATTTTATTGTTAATCTTTTGGATTTCTACATGTTGTCTCTCTATGGATTCTTGCAACTTATTAATTTTTCCAGTATGTTCTTGAATAATCTTTTTGAATTGTTCAACAGTTTTATCAGTGTGTTCCTTGGCTTTTTCTGCAGTTATCTTAATTTCATTTGTGATATCATTAAGCATTCTGTAAATTAGTTTTTTATATTCTGTATCTGATAATTCCAAGATTGTATCTTCATTTGGGAAAGATTTTGATTCTTTTGTTTGGGGGGTTGGAGAAGCTGTCATGGTCTGCTTCTTTAAGTGGTTTGATATGGATTGTTGTCTCCGAGCCATCACTGGGAAACTAGTTTTTCCAGAAAATCCGCTAAAAAAAAATGCAGTCAGATCCCTATCAGAGTTCTCCCTCTGGCTCAGGCTATTCAGATGTTAATGAAGCCGCCTGGGGAGGATGGGGGAGGGAACAGAGAGATAGGAGAGTAGCACCTCAGAATATAGCCAGAGTTGCTTGTCTTGCTTGGAATGACTATTATATCTGAGATTCCCGCGGGCGCGTCGCCTGTGTGTGCTGGCTGTGTGGAGATTGCCCCCGGGGGGTCTGGCCCGCTGGAGTCACGGTCAGATCCTCCGCTTCCAGCCCCACGCCCAGCGTCAAGGCTCCCCTACTGGGACGGTGCACTCTCGACTCCAAAATCAGTCGCTGCCTCCCGGGGACTTCTCGTCCCTCCAGCGGCGTGGCCGTGCCGCCTCCGAGAACCACTTGGGCCTCCTCCCGGAGTTAGTTCAGATGGGTGGAGCAGCTCCCCGTGCTTGTGCCGTGACCGAGTGTCCCAGCTGGGACGCTATTCTCCCCGCTCCAATACCAGTTGCTGCCTCCCGGGGACTTCTCCTACTGGCTGCATCCCACGCCGCCCGCGCGACCCGGCTGGTCCCCTTCCCGGGGTTAGTTCAGGGGGGTGGAGCAACTCTCCGTGTTTATGCCGTACCTGAGTCCAGTCCAAATCCCTACGGGATGGTTCCCCGGCTCGGATGCTGCTCTTTCTGCTCCAAGACCAGTCACTGCCTCCCGGGGACTTCTCCTACCGGCTGCATCCCATGCCGCCCGCGGAACCGGCTGGTCCCCCTCCCGGGGTTAGTTCAGGGGGGTGGAGCAGCTCTCTGTGCTTGTGCCGTACCTGACTGGTATGCTGGCTTCAGGCTCTGGAAACAATCGCTGCTTCCCCGTATTAGTTCGTTCTCCGTCTCTAAATCTGTGTTTGTTTTCAGGGTTCGTAGATTGTTATGTATGTGATCGATTCACTTGTTTTTCCGTGTCTTTGTTGTAAGAGGGATCCGAGGTAGCGTCTGCCTAGTCCGCCATCTTGGCTCCGCCTCCAATTACCCAACCATGCTTTTTTGAAACTATTTTTTCTCCATTTATCTGTAGTCACAACTCTCACAAAGAGGTGTCTTAACAAAATTTTCATTTTCCCCGTAACATTTGTACAACATAAAGCTTCAGCATTTGGAATAAGTCCTAAAGCTCCCTTGAAGGCCATTCATTGACTAACTGTTTCTCTTTTTTACATTTATAAAATAGACAATAATCTTATGGTATCATTGTTGTTGCTGTTGTTAGGTGTCATTGAGTTGGTTCCGACTCATAGCGACCCTATGCACAACAGAACAAAACACTGCCCAGTCCTGCACCATCCTCACAATTGTTGCTATGCTTGAGCCATTGTGGCAGCCACTGTGCCAGTCCATCTCATTGAGGGTCTTCCTCTTTTTCACTGGCCCTCTACTTTACCACGCATGATGTCCTTCTCCAGGACTGATCCTTCCTGACAACATGTCCAAAGTATGTGAGATGCAGTCTCACAATTACTTGCTTCCAAGGTATCATCACTCCAAGAAATGGTACAAACTGAAAATATAAATAGAATCAAAAGGCATATAAACTAAAAAAATTAAAAACATATGGCAGTTTTTTTTTTTTTTTTTTTAGGTACATTTGAAGAATATCTGTGTCACTTGAAAAAACTATACAAAAGTATTATTTTCATAACAGGCCTCAATAGCAGTTGAATTGTCAGAGATAATATACCTTGAGCCATGAAGGTGTTTGAGAAACAATCCTTTGGTCAATGGACAACCAATGGCCAGCTTTCAAGCAGGAAAGTAAATAAGACTAGGAGGAATTAAAATAGGGAGTGTGATAAAGCAAAGAATAAAATTCTCTCTTCATTTCCTCATCAGGCATCTTCATCATCCTATATGTTTATACTTTATGTCACTTAGTATGTCATATGTTTATATATATATATATGTTTTTTTTTTAAGTGAGTCTTTGAATGTCTGTTTCCTCAAATAAAGAATAAAATTCAAAAGGGGAAGCAGCATTGCTTGTTTTCTTTATCTTTAGCCCTCCATGGATTACACGTGATGCACAGACCCTGCACAAGGTCAGGAATCAATATATTTTATATTTTTGTGAAAGAAAGAATTGAATGGAATAGTGAATGAGTCTAGCAAATAATTAGGTGTTCAGTCAGTCAGTAGTAATTCCAGGAATGCCAAGAAGAGTCAGCAGATTTGACTTTGAATAATAGACTAAAGTTTCTGTGCTCTGGGCCCTGATTTATGGACCGTTGCATGTATTGGTGGCCTTGAGCACCCAGGTGTCAACCGTGGACAGGAAGCATTGCAAGATCTGGACATGACTCTTCACTCTGATTTTGTTGGTGGCAGAGAGCTATTTTCTCACCCTGAATTCTGGTTACACACTGTGTGTACAGCAATTGTGTAACAGGCCAGGTGAGCAGTAAACAAAGTCTGTTTTCACTTCTTAGACTGCCTGTGCAATGCTTTAGCATAAGAGATGATGAACAATGTTGGCAGACAGTCAGATGTTTTAAATATATTTTCTGGGTGGTCATGAGTAGATCATTATTGTAATTCTTCAGATTTTTGGTAACTCTTAATTATATGTTGGATAGGAACAAATCCAAGTTGACCTATCTAGTTGGTTGTGTAATAATTAGTACGTATGTTAAAGACATTAAAAGACCATATTATTCAATAAAAGCAAGTTTATCTTCCTTAAGTGGGCTAGTTTTTTGTTTTTCCAAAATGATTTATGGTATAATTTATTTATTTGAGTTAGTTTGCATTTGCCAAATTTCTTTACATACTATCTACTAGAAGCAATGAACTTGGGAGGCCTCTAGGTATTGCAGGCAAGAAGGGATGAGAACCCGAACTGAAGCAGCAGTGGTAGGAACTGGGAGAATGCTATTGGTTTAAGCAATACTAAGGAGGTCAAATCAATAGGTGTAGGTAATAGATTGAATGGGGGATAGAAAAGAAAATGGTTAAAGCTGACTGCCCCGCTACTGGCTCAGTCTACTGGCTAGATGATGACTCTCATCAGAGTGTTTTGAAGGGCAGGGTATGGAATAGAGGTAAGGAAGATGGTTAGCCTAATTGGAGATTTATTAATTTAGACATGAATGATGTATGATAGGAATATGGATAGATGTACTGGAGCCCAGGAGAGACATCTGGAGGCAAATATGGATTTGAAACTCATTGGTGAACAGATGGTACTTGAAGTCACACATTCAGTTATGATTTTCCAGGACAGAGGGTTGACTGGAATCAGAGGAGGACAGATAAAGAAACCCTCAGGAAAAAACATATTTGTAAAGAGGAGGAAGAAGATGAAACGTAAAAGAGACTGACAAAGAACAACCATAGAAACAGAATTAAAGCCAACAGAAAGCAGAATCTTGAATGATGGAGGTAGGAGGGAAAGTCACAGTGTCAAAAGAGAGACAGAGGTCAAGTAAGAAAAGGACCTACTACTGTTCATTAAATTTGGGAGTTAAAAAGTCTTTGGTAGCCAGATTACACTACTTGTGAAAATTCAGGCACTATTTCAAGGATTTTTCTTAAGCAAAATGATTTCTCTTATACAGATAAAAGAAAACATACCATAAAAGCGCTTACATATTTTTCTAAATGTTACAAGAACCATTGGTCATTTTGTTAAAAAAAGAGGGAGCATTATATTTTCTGCATCAAAATCCTTATTATTTCAGTAAATTGTTGATTTTAGTAAAATTGGTCCCTTAGATTCTATTTCTTTTCATGATATTACACTTATTTCTTTCTAAATAATTTAGGATTCATAATGTAGGCATTACACTGTGAAATTTATCAACTTTGGAAGCAGTTATGAAAGAATTTAACCTCTTTTTTTTTTTTTTTTTTAACCCCAGTAGAATTTTATGCAGAGGGGCCACAGGCATCCCCAAGTAAATCGATCAGTAACACAAAAGCGCCAAAGAAAGTTTATATCCAGAGTAGGATTTCTCTCCATCTGATTCAACTTTTCCAGTTTAACACTTAAATATGGGAAACACTGTACATGAAGCTTGAATCTGGTGCCAATGAAGACAGGAAAAGGGGAGGACATACAAAGACTTACCTAAATTATTTAACAGTATTGTAAACAACAGGCCCAATTTTATTTCAAAGTAAAATGATCACAAAGCTCAGTGTAGCCTTGGGCAGTACAGAAGAGCAGAAAAAGCACTGATCTGGGTACCAAATATGAAATCTAATGAGAGAGAAGAAGTAAAAAAAATGTCAGCAAGCATGACATTTAAAAAAGTCTTGGGCTTAGGAAAGGCTGGGATGGGAGCGGAGGTGATTCTGAGAGGCTGCTCACTCCCTGAAACGGGACTGTGTGAATTATGTTTCCTAGATATATAGCACCTGCAATGCTGGATGTTAAGGAAATCAGGAGAAGTTAAGCTGATTAATCCCTTTCATTCCAGGTCAATGAAAACATTTCTCCATAAACAGGGCATCTCTACAATTAAGAAAGGCAAGTTCCAGAAAATGTTGCACTTCCTAAATCAGGGTTTCCTTGGTGAACAAATAGATATGTTCTTGCTTCTTTAATCATTTGTTAGTCTAAGGAGCAGAAACAAGATTGATAAAGAGGATTCGTACCTGCCAATAAGTCTAGCAGAGCTAGCTGGGACCCTTGGCCTTCAGAGTATCTACAGAGCTAGGATGTTCTAACCCAGTTTGTGAGGGTAAGAGCTTCTGTGTCTCCAGAGTCAGAGAAGCATCACCAGTTTTTAGGTGAAGTTTAGATGCACAAAAACTTTCCAGAAATCTTCCAGTAATTTTCCTTTTGCTTAATTAAAATTCTCTCATTTTGGAAAACACTTAGAATCTTCATCTAAATATTTCAGTAATCTAACAGTGTTCATCTGCTTTATGAAACCTGTTTAAATCATTGGATATATGTCTATATGAGCGCATGCATCACATATACTTTAACACAAACAAGATTTGGAGATTTGATTCAGGACATGTCTCACAGAAATGTGAGATTAAACTTACCTTGGAAAGTTCCTATTTCTGACATTTATGGCTATAGCCTAATTTGCGTCTTGCTAGGTGTGAAAAGGTGCTTAAAAGAATAGATAACCTTTTCTAGAAAATTTATCTACCGAATGATAACCAAAGGTTATCAACTAAGAATGAGTAATTGTTCAGATTTCTATAATCTTGTGAAACATAATAGGAATGATTAATTATTTCATAAAGTTTATTCCCAGTTATAAATATGTTAAGGTTACTGGAAACAAATCAAATAGCATTAGAAAGAACATTAAAATCTTCCCTTGGCATGAATAAAATTCTGCTAAGGATGCTGATACAATTCCTTGGCTCCTGCCTGTCAAATGCTGGACACGGAAAGTGACATCTTTTTGACGTCCATCTTCTACCTTTTTTTTTTTTCTTCTACCAGTCCTGTTCAAAAACATTCAGTACTGCATATTAAATACCAAATAACCCTTCCTCTAGCTCTGTCTGACAAAAATCTTACCCATTTTCAGGTTCTTTCTGAAATGTCACCTTCTTTATGCAGTCTTTTCTGAGTCTTTTCTATTGAATGTAATCCCTCCTTCCTCTAGCCTATCAAAGTACCCTACTCTTTACTTTGTTACATTTATTTACTTAATTTGCTCATTTGTCACTCTATTTTAAAATCTCATTGAAGGCATAGAGTTTCTTCTTTAGCTTTGTATTCTCTATCTCCTTATCCCAATATCATGGATAGATACATAGAGGGAGAAAGAGAAAGAGAGGGAGAGAGAAAGATGATAAGCAGTTGATGTTCAAGTATTTTATTTTTAATTGAGTTAAATTACAGAGAGGAAAAAGCAGGCAGCTGTAAAAGGACTTTGATAGACAGAAAGATATTTGCCCGGGAGATCTTTATCAACAGCATCCCAATGGGCCTAAATTGCAAGAACTTTGGCAGTTCATGTGTGAGCTGGCTCTTATTTATCATCATATTTTTTTACTCTTATCACAATAGCTTATTTATTATATTTTTATCTTCACTCACTGTCTCCTATTGCTGGATCTTATTGCTAGGATGGTCAGGTACCAGTCTGGACAGAGTAGGATGTGTTTAGAAGTTTACTTGTGAAGGCCAAATTTGTTTCAATTTAAGGTAACCTTTATCCCTGCTCTTTTAATCAACTATTTATCTTGATTCTTGGCTTTTGTATACTTCCAGCTCCTGAAAGTAAGTTTGCCTCTCATATAGGACCTTCAGCTCTGTGAGCTTTGTGTTTTTAAAAGACTCTTAGCTCTCCTAGTCCAGCTTCCCAGTAACTTATAATCCTGGCATGATTGGTAAAAATTTTCTTAGGTATTTTTACTGGATTGAAAGAAAAGGTAATGGCTTTTCAGTATTACCTAAATTTGCTGTGGGTATCATCATGTAGCTGTTGATGCTATATTTGTGCTTAAATGATGGTTGTTGCCCCTCAAGTGACCCTGAAGCCTTGTCCTAGGCTCCTTTCTCCTATAATGGTCCGCAAATGGAGTCAGAAGATTCAAACTTGGGTTTTTATCTTCATTACTAATTGACTCCAACTTCCAATGCTCACGTGTAAAAATTCAAAGTCAAGGTAAAATTAATTAATCAATTAGTTTAAATGCCAGAGAGTTTGAGTACATTTAGACTACCTCCATACTAATTATTCTCCATGGAGATGTAAAAGTCCTTCCTAAATTACAAACCTAAATTATTGGCTGCAATTTCAAAGTCTCACAAGGATATTTAGAATAATTTTCAGCAAAGTTATAATGTGATGTTCTAGGCAAATCTGTGTATAGATTTCCTTGGAATAACTGGGCTGATCAAACTTATCCTAAGGTTAATATTCAGCACAAGTGAATTTAGCCCTTTCTGTTTAAATGGAAAAATTATCCAAGGTCCAGATTAGAAAGCACCAAGCCAAATCAATAGTGCAAAGAGAAGAGCCTGGAACAAAGGAAGAAATCCCATTGGCTAGCAGACAAAGGATAGTAATCAGGGCTAGAGATCACAGGTCCAACAAGCAACTAGTAAGCTTGTATTACAAAGCCAAAATCAGCAATAAAAGAAAACGAAGGTGACTAAGTCAAAGTCAGGGAAGAAAATATTTGTGAATCAGCACAGATAATCAAAGCACCAAAGTTCAAGGACAGGGTAATCAGAAGATGAGTGGGAGCTTTACGTACTTGTTGCATCTGGTCTGATACTTCGAATGCTCCTTCTCTTCTCTACCTTTTCTTTGCCTTTCCTCCTCTTCCCTTCCCTTTCTTTTCCTTAACTTCCTCCCCTCATTCCTTTCCTTTTACAAAAATAGTCTCTGCTATGTGCATTGTACTCAGCACTCATTATAATGATTAAGATGTTCCCTGCCTAGACAGAGCTATCAGACTATGCATGTTGAGAACTTAGATAATAACCAAAGGGTCGGCAGTTTGAATCCGCCAGGCGCTCCTTGGAAACTCTATGGGGCAGTTCTATTCCATCCTATAGGGTCGCTATGAGTCGGAATCGACTCGAGGGCACTGGGCTTTTTTGGGTTAACATATTTTTAGAACTCATTTTCAGTGCTTTAGTTGTTCACAACAAAAAAATGAATATAATTCGGAATACATAGCTTGTGCTATAGAAAGTGATGTGCTTATAGGCAGGAACCCCACTCTGATCTTCAGACTGAAAGGGGTGTTCTAATTTATGTAATGTGTATAGCTAATGAAGTTATATAGTAGAATTCACTTGTAATATGGTGCTGAGAGATTTGGATAATAGCCACATATAGACTTAGTGATAAAATGAAAGAAATTCATGATGAACCTTTAAGCAAGAGGACATGATTTTGAGTGTGTGTGTGTGTGTGTGTGTGCGCAGTATGACTGAATCCTTGCTCCTATAAAAAACATGAGGGTGAAATTTTATAGAACTACCCAAAACATATTGAACTACTACTGTAATAGTATGAAGTGTGATATGTGATATCAAACTCAGACTTGGATAGAATGCACATTTAGGGTTAAAGTATATTTTATTTCAACCTGAATTTCATGACAGCTGAATAAAGGATAT
Source organism: Loxodonta africana (assembly GCF_030014295.1). Lineage (NCBI taxonomy): Eukaryota > Metazoa > Chordata > Mammalia > Proboscidea > Elephantidae > Loxodonta > Loxodonta africana. Next base: position 195,148,183 of record NC_087342.1, read on the forward strand.
GATATTGCCTTTTAATGAGCTAATTTCTTCCCAATTTTAAGGATGATGAAAGGTCAGCTCTTTGGGATTGCATGACACACACTTGTAAGGTTCCTTTATAAATCATCCTTGTGCTCAAGTACAAGGCAACTATAACACAACTCCATGTATTAAATAAAAAATGTCTCTCAAAATAGGTAGCAGGAAGCAAATGTTCGCAGTAACGATATGCCGACTGCTTTATGAAAGAGAAAATAAACCTTGGTAGTTTCTCAGTGGACAGGGCTTGGAGAAAATAGAAAGTTATTCCTTAGAGGATACCAAATCGCTTGGAACAATTCTCATTTTGCTGTGAAGATATGTACCATCTGTTCAGTTCTGGATATCAGGTCCTTTTCCCTTATCCCCTAATCTCAGAGGATGTAAACTAATGGGCCAGGTTTAGAAAAGGGTTGTCTGAGCACTGGAACATTACTGACAGTTCATTTAATTGTTAGGGAGATTGTAATGTAACAGGTGCCACACCTGAAATCAGTACAAAACCTGGGAGTAGGTAGTTGGTCTTGGGGGATGGACAGAACTTGGGATCCACCCCCAAACTTCAAAGGAGAGTTATAGAAGTGTTTCCAGCAAGATTCTGGATAAAGGAATTTGGGAAACGGAATATTATGAATGTTCTTTCTGAATGGCAAATTGTTATTAAAAATTCCCACTAAACCCATTGCCTTAGAGTCCATTCTGACTCATATTGACCCTATAGGGCAGAGTAGAGCCCCACAGGGTTTCCAAGGCTGTAATCTTTATGGAAGCAGATTGCCACATCTTTCATCTGTGTATCATAAATTAGCCAGCATTAGTTTGGAGTCCCTGGTTGATTAAACCCTCAGCTACTAATAGAAAGGTTGGAGGTACAAGTCTACCCAGAGACACCTCAGAAAAAAGTCCTGTCAATTTACTTCCAAAAGACCACAGCCATTGAAAACGCTATAGAGAACAGTTCTGCTATTACATATATGGGATCACCATGAGTTGCAATTGACTGGATGGCAACTGTTTTTTTAAGTGTTAATTTAATACTGTCTAGCCAAGAGGAAACCCTGGTGGCTTAGTGGTTAAGTACTATGGCTGCTAACCAAAGGGTTGGCAGTTCGAATCCGCCAGGTGCTCCTTGGAAACTTTATGGGGGCAATTCTACTCTGTCCTATAGGGTCGCTATAGGTCAGAATTGACTCAATGGCACTGGGTTTGGTTTTTTTGGTATATGCCAAGAGGAACCCTGGTGGCACAGTGGTTAAGAGCTTGGCTGCTAACTAAAAGGCCGGCAGTTCAGATCCACTAGCTGCTCCTTAGAAACCCTATGGGGCAGTTCTTCTCTGTCCTATAAGGTCACTATGAGTCAGATCGACTTGAGAGTAACAGGATTGGTTGTATGCCAAGATACAATCAGAATGCTCCTTAGAGGCGAGGATAGCAAGACTTAAGCTTACTTACTTTGGGCACATAATCAGGAAATACCAATCACTAGGTGAGGACAAGAAAAGGACATCATGGTAGTAAAGAAAAGGGTAAGTGAAAAGGGGGTAAATACAATAGTCAAAACAACAGACTAGAGCATATCAATGAGAATGAAGATGGCACAGGACTGGGCAACATTTTGTTTATTATACATAAGATCGCTGTGAATCAGAGCCTACTTGACAGCACCTAAAAACAACATATGCCAACAATTGCACAAAATTATTTACCTATAGTTGTTTAACTATGTGTTAAAAATTTTAAAAGTGTTAGTGTTCTTGACCCAGTATTTGTATATCTAGGAACTGGGTGATGGGAATTAAAAGCAATTTTAGTTAGTCTTTTAAAATGTATTTTTATACTTTCCAAATTTTCCGCAAGTGTGCATTAAGTTTATAATTAGAAAAATAAGCTTTAAAATTTCTCTTGCTTAATATATAATTCCCGACTTTTCTACAGAAAGATGCCCTTAATCTAGTTTGCTGCCCAACTACCATGCCTGTGGGACCTCCTGCTCATCTGAAGATTCTTTTGGACTAGTTCTTGGATCATCAGGATGTAAAGATTTTCTTCTGGACTTTGGAGAATTTAGTTTCCTTTCTTTTGGGGACTCCCTCCCCACCCCCCCACCCCCCGCCTTAGCTGATGTTGATGGTGGCTCCACTCTTTGGTGAAATTATCCTCAGGTAGAAATGGTATACCATTCCATTCCACCTTTAGTTATTCACTTCCACTCTGGCTGACCCCATGCTTTATTAAAAATACTGTGTTAGGGCTACTCTGAGGATACATTGAGGGTCTCAAGAGGTATTTGAAAATTTGGGATGTCCATGGGGGAATATCCAGCAGTCCTCACCTCTAAGAGGTTTGCTACAATTCTTTACACATCTAACTATCTATATTGAGGACTTTACTGGCAAGGCAGGTGACAAGAATGAATTGCATGAAAGCCCCTAGGACTCCTAGGTAAATCAAGAGTAAGGAACTTTAGGATAAAATGTTAGTGGCTCTCACAGTGCTTGGACCATAATGGAGACTCAAGAAATATTTGATGAAGGGAAGAATATAGAGGAGATAAAAGAAGCTTTCAATATAATAGGTATTTTTATTAATCAGGAGAATGCTGTTTGTGAGAGACTAGAGAAGAGCTGGAGAAGATGTCTGAGGTAGGTAGAAAAATCATTTTGAGGTAGGAAAAGTTGAGAGACAAGCGCCCCATCTTGGGAGAAAGATTTAGGGTAGATGAGGTAAATTAAGGGAGCAATGAAGGGTGATAATTATATAATGGATGTGGGACTATTCCCCTGGAGATACTTGTTATCAATTCTTCAGTAGGGGAAATTATAAATTTTTTATTCTAAATGTCCAAAAACCCATTGCCATCGAGTCGATTCCGACTCAAAGCGACCCTATAGGACAGGGTAGAAGTGCTCCATAGAGTTTCCAAGGAGCGCCCATGTCCAAAGAGGTATAATAATTTATGGCCCAGACCTTCCTTTTTATTTTTTTACATTGTACCTTAGATGAAGGTTTACAGAGCAAACTAGTTTCTCCTTAAACAATTAATACCCATATTGTTTTGTGACATTGGTGGCCCAGACCTTCTAATGCTGACTATAAAAAACCAAAAACCCAACTTATAGTGACCCTGTAGGACAGAGTAGAACTGCTTCATAGAATTTCCAAGGAGTGCCTGGTAGATTCAAACTGCTGACCTTTTGGTTAGCAGCTGTAGCTTTTAACCACTACACTACCAGGGTGTCCAGTGCTGACTAGACTATAAAAAAAAAAAAATTTTTTTTTTTTAGTTGAATATTGGTTACCCAAATATTAAGTCTTAATTCCTAGAATTTTTAAATGTTACCTTATTTGGAAAAAGGATCTTTGCAAATGTAATAAATTAAGTATCTTGAGGTAAAGAGATTATCCTGGATTATCCGGGTAAGTCCTAATTGCCATTATAAATGTCCCTATAAAATAGAGGCAGAGGGAGATTCCACACAGACACACAGAGGAGAAGACATACATTAAAAAAAAAAAAAAAAGGAGACGACAATTTGACCTTGGAGTTAGCAACTGAAATGCTGCTGCGCATGTCAAGACACACTTGGAGCTACCAGGAGCTAGAAGAGATAAGGCAGGATTCTCCCCTAGAGCTTTTAGAGAGAGTTTGGCCCTGGTCACACCTTGATTTTGGACTCCTGTGTGACAGAATAAATTTATGCTGTTTTTAGTCACCAAGTTTGTGGTAGCTTTTTTTTTAGTATAGCAGTCCTAGGAAATTAATGTACTGACTAATATAACTCCTACTTTGGAGGACTTCCTCATTTTGATTGGTTGGGGAGAAAAATGACTAAATGATGTCGTTGTAGGATAATGAAAGATAAAAGTCAGGCTTAAAGAGTAGGTAGGTGATGGTGGTATGTCTCTAGGAATAAAATGACAACTCCACCACTTGATATTGTAAAAGAATTGGAGAGTGAAAACTGGGGAGAATAGGAGGAGAGGGTTCCCCTTCCTGCCACTCCAAATCTCTTTTTTAGTTGAAATGTAAGACCTAGCCCCTTTCAGAGGAGGTGAAATTATCCTAGTTACAATCCTGGGTGGAGACTGGCGTTAGACAACTCTGCATGGTTGTTTACTCAAATTCTGGAAAATTGTGTGGCCTAGGTGAAAAAGAAGTATGGTATAGTTTATCAACAGGGAAGCCAATCAAAAGAAAATTGCCTATCTGATTTTTCTGGACCTAAGGAACAGTTATTTTTAAAGGAATGGTGTTAATTACCAGCTTAAAAAAATAATCCTTCTGTTTCAAAACTCAAACTAGACCACTTTCAACGCATTCTTTCCACAAAACTACCTCATTGATGCCAGACCTAGTAAATTTACATTTGATAGACAATAGGAAGCTTTTTCAATGTTACACAAAGGCAACATTATAACATACCGTCAGGCCTTAGCTCCATTGTTGTGCAGAGATGTGGGCCAGATGAAGATAATTCAGGGAATCCAGCTGCAGCGACAGTCTCAGGGAGCCCTCCCTCAGTTAGTTGAAATCCCAAACGCTTATCACAAAAGCAAAAGAAATTTGATAACAAGCTGGCAGTGGTGACTAGACTTATTCTTGCTAGAGCAAGAAAGTGATATTCAGAGATCGACATACCTGTAAAACGATCAAAAGGGAAATGCAAAGTTTTTTTTTCAATGGTCCAAGTCATTCTGAGTTTGGTCAGATAGTGTGAGGGGCCCAGGCAAGTCATTTGTTAGAGTATGTAAAATAAAGTTGGGAAAGAAAGGTAAAGATTGAAAAGAGTCAGGTATTTATTTTCTAAGAGGACCAATGAGATCAATCCCCTCTGATTGTGAAAGGAGGGAGTGAGGATGCTCTGCTAGGTATTTAAAATGTGTGAGCAGAGAATTGCTCCTAGAGGATACCTAGTGGAGAGCTGCCATGGTAGGCATCAAAGGTAACAGAATTCTCTTATGTCACTTATCACAAAATAATTTATTAAAAAATCTACATTGATATTTCTGTTTTCAAAAGAAATACAGGTTTATCATTAAACAAACAGCTGTTATAAAAGCATATAACATGGAGGGTGGCATTCCTGTGGATGTCCCTTCCCTGGAGACACCTGGAGTTAACAGCTTGGTGTACAAAATCATGGAAGTTATATATGGTAAGTTTCCATCTATTCCAATTTCCTTATTTTATACTGCAGGAAAAGGAGCCACAAACAAGGCTGTTGAGTTGTTCAAGTTTGCACAGCGAATTGGAAAAAGACCTTGACTTACTCTTACATCCCCTAAAGATATAGATGCTTTCATTCACCTGTTTTTTTTTTTTTTCCCTTGAGCAAGCAGGGAAACACATCCTAGACATTTTGGACCCCCTAGGTTGACTAAAAGAAAGCGAGAATAGAAGTTTTAAAAGATAGATGAAGGCAGCTGAAGAGAGCTGCCTTAGGTAATCATCTGAAGAGGTAGTTTATGACTGAATTATCAGCTTAGTAAATTGAAGAGGCTGCATCCTTATTTTCAAACTTATGGAAAAAAAAACGGTAACGATAGAATATTTACCAGTCACCAGTGCTCATTGTTGGAGAATACAGGAGTATATTTTTAGCCCTCTCTCTAGAAAACCAACCTCCTGTTTCTGAATCATTTGGCCAGTGTCTATATAGTCCCAATCTATCCACTTTAGCATCCCCCCAAAGTGTTTATTTTATAACAAATAATATGAAAAATTTTTGTATTTTCTCTGAAATATTAAAAATTTTTTTGACTGCTGATACTTTTTCCTCTAAAAGAGCCTTTACAAAAGCCCCCATTCTTTATTTCTGTGTCTTATAAAAAATATATTTAATATTTACTTTCTCTTGGTGCTGTAGAGTCGGTTCCATCTCATAGGGACCCTATGCACAGCAGAACGAAACACTGCCTGGTCCTGCACCATCTTCAAAATCCTTGTTATGCTTGAGCTCATTGTTGCAGCCACTGTGTCAATCCACCTCGTTGAGAGTCTTCCTCTTTTCCACTGACCCTGTACTCTGCCAAGCATGATGTCCTTCTCCAGGGACTCATCCCTCCTGACAACATGTCCAAAGTATGTAAGACGCAGTTTTGCCATCCTTGCCTCTAAGGAGCATTCTGGCCACACTTCTCCCAAGACAGGTTTGTTCGTTTTTATGGCAGTCCATGGTATATTCAATGTTCTTCGCCAACACCACAATTCAAAGGCGTCAACTCTTCTTCGGTCTTCCTTATTCATTGCCCAGCTTTCACATGCATATGATGTGATTGAAAATACCATGGCTTGGGTCAGGTGCACCTTAGTCGTCAGGGTGACATCTTTGCTCTTCAACACTTTGAAGAGGTCCTTTGCAGCAGATTTACCCAATGCAATGCGTCTTTTGATTTCTCGACTGCTACTTCCATAGGTGTTGATTGTGGATCCAAGTAAGATGAAATCCTTGACAACTTCAATTTTTTCTCCATTTATCATGATGTTGCTCATTGGTCCAGTTGTGAGGATTTTTGTTTTCTTTATGTTTAGGTGCAGTCCATACTGAAGGCTGTGGTCTTTGATCTTCATTAGTAAGTTCTTCAAGTCCTCTTGATATTCAGCAAGCAAGGCTGTGTCATCTGCATAAGGCAGGTTGTTAATGAGTCTTCCTCCAATCCTAATGCCCAGTTCTTCTTCATATTTTCCAGCTTCTCATATTATTTGTTCAGCATACAGATTAAATACGTATGGTGAAAGAGTACAACCCTGATGCACATCTTTCTTGACTTTAAACCAATCAGTATCCCCTTGTTCTGTCCAAATAACTGCCTCATGATCTATGTAAAGGTTCCTCACGAGCATAATAAAAGTGTTCTGGAATTCCCATTCTTCGCAATGTTACCCATAGTTTGTTATGATCCGCATAGTCGAATGCCTTTGCATAGTCAATAAAACACAGGTAAACATCCTTCTGCTATTCTCTGCTTTCAGCCAGGATCCATCTGACATCAGCAATGATATCTCTGGTTCCACGTCCTTTTCTGAAACCGGCCTGAATCTCTGGCAGTTCCCTGTTGGTATATTGCTGCAGCCATTTTTGAATGATCTTCAGAAAAATTTTGCTTGTGTGTGATATTAATGATACTGTTCTATAATTTCCACATTCAGTTGGATCACCTTTCTTGGAAATAGGCATAAATATGGATCTGTTCCAGTCAGTTGGCCAGGAAGCTGTCTTCCATATTTCTTGGCATAGATGAGTGAGCACCTCCAGCACTGCATCTGTTTGTTGAAACATCTCAATTGATATTCCATCAATTCCTGGAGCCTTGTTTTTTGCCAATGCCTTCAGAGCAGCTTCGACTTCTTCCTTCAGTACCATTGGTTCCTGATCATATGCCACCTCTTGAAATGGTTGAACATCGACTAATTCTTTTTGGTATAATGACTCTGTGTATTCCTTCCATCTTCTTTTGATGCTTCCTGCATCGTTTAATATTTTTCCCATGGAATCCTTCACTATTGGAACTCGAGGCTTTAATTTTTTCTTCAGTTCTTTCACCTTGAGAAATGCCGAGCATGTTCTTCCCTTTTGGTTTTCCATCTCCAGCTTTTTGCACATGTCATTATAATACTTTACTTTGTCTTCTCGAGAGGCTGTTTGAAATCTTCAGTTCTTTTACTTCATCAATTCTTCCTTTTGCTTTAGCAGCTCAATACTCAAGAGCAAGTTTCAGAGTCTCCTCTGACATCCATCTTGGCCTTTTCTTTCTTTCCTGTCTTTTCAGTGACCTCCTACTTTCTTCATGGATGATGTCCTTGATGTCATTCCACAACTCGTCTGGTCTTTGGTCACTAGTGTTCAATGTGTCAAGTCTATTCTTCAAATGGCCTCTAAATTCAGTTGGGAATTACTCAAGGTCATATTTTGGCTCTCTTGGACTTGCTCTGATTCTTTTCAGTTTCAGCTTGTACTTGCATATGAGCAATTGATGGTCGGTTCCACAGTCGGCCCCTGGCCTTGTTCAGACTGATGATATTGAGCTTTTCCATCGTCTCTTTCCACAGATGTACTAAATTTGATTTCTGTGTGTTCCATCTGGTGAGGTCCATGTGTATAATCGCTGTTTATGTTGGTGAAAGAAGGTATTTGCAATGAAGAAGTCATTGGTCTTGCAAAATTCTATCATTCAATCTCTGGCATTGTTTCTATCACCAAGGCCATATTTTCCAACTACTGATCCTTCTTCTTTGTTTCCAACTTTCACATTCCAATCACCAGTAATTATCAATGCATCTTGATCGCATGTTCGATCAATTTCAGACTGCAGCAGCTGATAAAGTCTTCATCATTGGCCCTAGTGGCTGGTGCGTAAATTTGAATAACAGTTCTATTAACTGAAATCTTACCAAGGATGTAAAAGACCTATACAAAGAAAACTACAAAGCTCTACTACAAGAAATTAAAAAGGACATACTTAAGTGGAAAAACATACCTTGCTCATGGATAGGAAGACTTAACATAGTAAAAATGTCTATTCTACCAAAAGCCATCTATACATACAATGCACTTCCGATCCAAATTCCAAGGTCATTTTTTAAGGTGATAGAGAAACAAATCACCAACTTCATATGGAAGGGAAAGAAGCCTCGGATAAGCAAAGCATTACTGAAAAAGAAGAAGAAAGTGGGAGGCCTCACTCTACGTGATTTCAGAACCTATTATACAGCCATAGTAGTCAAAACAGCCTGGTATTGGTACAACAACAGGCACATAGACCAGTGGAACAGAATTGAGAACCCAGATATAAATCCAACCACATATGAGCAGCTGATATTTGACAAAGGCTCAGAGTCAGTTAATTGGGGAAAAGATAGTCTTTTTAACAAATGGTGCTGGCATAACTGGATATCCATTTGAAAAAAAATGAAACAAGACCCATACCTCACACCAAGTACAAAAACTAACTCCAAGTGGATCAAAGACCTAAACATAAAGACTAAAACAATAAAGATCATGGAAGAAAAACTAGGGACAACCTTAGGAGCCCTAATATAAGGCATAAACAGAATACAAAACATTACCAAAAATGACGAAGAGAAACCCAATAACTGGGAGCTCCTAAAAATCAAACACCTATGCTCATCTAAAGACTTCACCAAAAGAGTAAAAAGACCACCTACAGACTGGGAAAGAATTTTCAGCTATGACATCTCTGACCAGCGCCTGATCTCTAAAATCTATATGATTCTGTCAAAACTCAACCACAAAAAGACAAACAACCCAATCAAGAAGTGGGCAAAGGATATGAACACACACTTCACTAAAGAAGATATTCAGGCAGCTAACAGATACATGAGAAAATGCTCTCGATCATTAGCCATTAGAGAAATGCAAATTAAAACCATGATGAGATTCCATCTCACTCCAACAAGGCTGGTATTAATCCAAAAAACACAAAATAATAAATGTTGGAGAGGCTGCGGAGAGATTGGAACTCTTATGCACTGCTGGTGGGAGTGTAAAATGGTACAGCCACTTTGGAAATCTATCTGGCGTTATCTTCAACAGTTAGAAATAGAACTACCATACAACCCAGAAATCCCACTCCTTGGAATATACCCTAGAGAAATAAGAGCCTTCACACAAACAGATATATGCACACCCATGTTTATTGCAGCACTGTTTACAATAGCAAAAAGCTGGAAGCAACCAAGGTGTCCATCAGCGGATGAATGGTTAAATAGATTGTGGTATATTCACACAGTGGAATACTATGCATCGATAAAGAACAGTGACGAATCTGTGAAACATTTCATAACATGGAGGAACCTGGAAGGCATTATGCTGAGTGAAATCAGTCAGAGGCAAAAGGAGAAATATTGTATAAGACCACTAGTATAAGATCTTGAGAAATAGTGTAAACTGAGAAGAACACATACTTTTGTGGTTACGAGGGGGGGGAGGGAGGGAGGATGGGAGAGGGTTTTTTACTGATTAATTAGTAGATAAGAACTGCTTTAGGTGAAGGGAAGGACAACTCAATACATGGAAGGTCAGCTCAACTGGACTGGACGAAAAGCAAAGAAGTTTCTGGGATAAAATGAATGCTTCAAAGGTCAGCGGAGCAAGGGCGGGGGTTTGGGGACCATGGTTTAAGGGGACTTCTAAGTCAATTGGCAAAATAATTCTATTAGGAAAACATTCTGCATCCAACTTTGAAATGTGGCGTCTGGGGTCTTAAATGCTAACAAGCGGCCATCTAAGATACATCAATTGGTCTCAACCCACCTGGAGCAAAGGAGAATGAAGAACACCAAGGTCACACGACAACTAAGAGCCCAAGAGACAGAAAGGGCCACATGAACCAGAGACCTACGTCATCCTGAGACCAGAAGAAGTAGTTGGTGCCCGGCCACAATCGATGACTGCCCTGACAGGGAGCACAACAGAGAACCCCTGAGGGAGCAGGAGATCAGTGGGATGCAGACCCCAAATTCTCATAAAAAGGCCATACTTAATGGTCTGACTGAGACTAGAGGAATCCCGGCAGTCATGGTCCCCAAACCTTCTGTTGGCCCAGGACAGGAACCATCCCCGAAGACAACTCATCAGACATGAAAGGGACTGGACAGTGGGTGGGAGAGAGATGCTGATGAAGAGTGAGCTAATTATATCAAGTGATCACTTGAGACTGTGTTGGCATCTCCTGTCTGGAGGGTGGATGGGAGGATAGAGAGAGTTGGAAGCTGACAAAATTGTCACGAAAGGAAAGACTGGAAGGGCTGACTCATTAGGGGGAGAGCAAGTGGGAATACGGAGTAAGGTGTATATAAACTTATATGTGACAGTCTGACTTGATTTGTAAACGTTCACTTGAAGCTCAATAAAAGTTAATAAAAAAAAATAGTTGTATTAACTGGTCTTCCTTGTAGACGTATGGATATTGTCCTATCACTGACAGCATTGTACCTCAGGATACATCTCAAAGCGTTCTTTTTGACGGTGAATGCAACACCATTCCTCTTCGAGTTGTCATTCCCAGTGTAGTAGACTATATGATTCTCTGATTCAAAATGGCCAATACCAGTCCATTTCAGCTCACTAATGTCTAGGATATTGATGTTTATGTGTTCCATTTCATTTTTGATGATTTCCAATTTTCCTAGATTCATGCTTCTTACATTCCAGGTTCTGATTATTAATGGATCTTTGCAGCTGTTTTTTCTCATTTTGAATCGTGCCACATCAGCAAATGAAGGCCCCGAAAGCTTTACTCTATTCACATCATTAAGGTCGACTCTACTTTGAGGAGGCAGCTCTTCCCCAGTCATCTTTTGAGTGCCTTCCAACCTGGTGGGCTCATTTTCCAGCACTATATCAGACAATATTCTACTGCTTTTCATAAGGTTTTCACTGGCTAATGCTTTTCAGAAGTAGACTGCCGGGTCCTTCTTCCTAGTCCGTCATAGTCTGGAAGCTCAGCTGAAACCTGTCCTCCATGGGTGACCCTGCTGTTATGTGAATACCGGTGGCATAGCTTCCAGCATCACAGCAACATGCAAGCCCTCACAGTATGACAAGCTGACAGACACTTGGGGGGTTACTTTGCCTAGGGAGATTATTTTCAGCATTATGAAAAAAATCCCAGAAAAATGGCTAAAATCAGGTTACGTATTCATAACCTATACTAACGACTGTTTCGCTCTTAAATGTGTTGCCATTTTTTTCAGGTTTTTATGCTTTCTTAGTCATTCACAGTAAGATTTTGAGTAAGCTGAGTGAGGAAATGGTTAATATAGGTTTCTTACCTCATAATACCCAGTACATTCCTTGAGATGCCACAATATATGTATATGAATGATACCCTAAGATATGTTTGAATATTCTGTATAAACACGCGTTTACTAAAAAAAAAAAAAAAAAATACCAAAACCCGCTGCTGTCGAGTTGATTCCAACTCATAGAGACCCTATAGGACAGAGTAGAACTGCCCCATAGAGTTTCCAAGGAGCGCCTGGTGGATTCGAACTGCCGACCTTTATTAGCAGCTGTAGCACTTAACCACTGTGCCACCAGGGTTTCCAAACATGCATTTATGTACGCCCATAAACAAAGATAATTATTTGCTGTTGTTGTTAGTTGTCTCTGCGTCGGCTGACTCATGGCAATCTTATGTATAAAGATCTTTGGTATGTTTGAGTGTATTATTTTGGCTATTTTGTCAACCCATCTCATTGAGAGTTTCCTTCATTTTCATTGCTCCTGTACTAAACATGATGTCTTTTCTAGCAATTGGTATTTCTGATGATGTGTCCAATGTAAGCGAGTTGAAGTCTTGTTATCTTCACATCTCTGGAGCATTCTGGTTGTATTTCTTCTTCTAAGGCTGATTTGTTCATTTCTTTGACAGTCCACAATATATTTAATATTCTTCTCCAACATGTTGAATAGGAAGGGGGCTTGGACTTTCAGCGATGTAGATTTGGAATAAAATATTAGCTCTTCTGCTCTCTAGCTGGGTGGTCTTCGGTAAGTCACTTAGCTCCTGAACCTTAGCTTTCTTAATTATTCTTTTTTTTTTTTTTTAATGATTTTTATTGTGCTTTAAGTGAAAGTTTACAAATCAAGTCAGCCTCTCACACAAAAACCCATATACACTTTGCTACACACTCCCAATTACTCTCCCCCTAATGAGACAGCCCACTTTCTCCCTCTACTTTCTCTTTTCGTGTCCTTTTTGCCAGCTTCTAACCCCCTCCACCCTCTCATCTCCCCTCCAGGCAGGAGATGCCAGCATAGTCTCAAGTGTCCACCAGATGCAAGAAGCTCACTCCTCACCAGCACCCCTCTCTAACCCATTGTGCAGTCCAATCCATGTCTGGAGAGTTGGCTTCGGGTATAGTTCCTGTCCCGGGCCAACAGAAGGTCTGGGGACCATGACCACCTGGGTCCTTCCAGTTTCATTCAGGCCATTAAGTCTGGTCTTATGAGATTTTGAGGTCTGCATCGCACCTCTCTCCTGCTCCCTCAGGGGTTCTCTGTTGTGTTCCCTGTCAGGGCAGTCATAGGTTGTAGCCAGTCACCATCTCGTTCTTCTGGTCTCAGGTTAATGTTGTCTCTGGTTCATGAGGCGCTTTCTGTCTCTTGGGCTCGTAATCACCTATGTCCTTGGTGTTCTTCATTCTCCTTTGATCCAGGGGGTTGAGACCAACTGATGCATCCTAGATGGCCGCTTGCTGGCGTCCAAGACCCCAGATGCCATTCTTCAAAGTGGGATGCAGAATGTTTTCTTAATAGATTTTATCATGCCAATTGACTTAGATATCCCCTGAAACCATGGTCCCCAGGCCCCTGCCCCTGCTACGCTGGCCTTCGAAGCATTCAGTTTTTTCAGGAAACTTCTTTGCTTCTGGTTTAGTCCAATTGTTCTGACCTCCCCTGTATTGTGTGCTGTCTTTCCCTTCACCTAAAGTGGTTCTTATCTACTATGTAATTAGTGAATACCTTTTTCCCACCCTTCCTCCCTCCCCCCTCTCGTAACCACAAAAGAATGTTTTCCTCTCAGTTTAAACTATTTCTCAAGCTCTTATAATAGTGGTCTTATACAATATTTGTCCTTTTGCAACTGACTGATTTCACTCAGCATAATGCCTTGCAGGTTCCTCCATGTTATGAAATGTTTCACAGATTCCTTGCTGTTCTTTATTGATACGTAGTATTCCATTGTGTGAATATACCATAATTTATTTATCCATTCATCTGTTGATGGGCACCTTGGTTGCTTCCATCTTTTTGCTATTGTAAACAGTGCTGCAATAAACATGGGTGTGCATATACCTGTTTGTGTAAAGGCTCTTATTTCTCTAGGATATATTCCAAGGAGTGAGATTGCTGGATCATATGGTAGTTCTATTTCCAGCTTTTCAAGGAAGCGCGAAATCGATTTACAAAGTGGTTGTACCATTGGCATTCCCACCAGCAGTGTATAAGTGTTCTTTTCTCTCCACAGCCTCTCCAATATTTATTATTTTCTGTTTTTTGGATTAATGCCAGCATTGTTGGAGTGAGAGAAATCTCATTGTAGGTTTGATCTGCATTTCTCTAATGGCTAATGATCGTGAACATTTCCTCATGTATCTGTTAGCTACCTGAATGTCTTCTTTAGTGAAGTGTCTATTCATATCTTTTGCCTAATTTTTAATTGGGTTATTTGTCTTTTTGCAGTTGAGTTTTTGCATTATCATGTAGATTTTAGAGATCAGGCGCTGATTGGAAATGTCATAGCTAAAAACTTTTTCCCAGTCTGTAGGTAGTCTTTTTACTCTTTCGGTGAAGTCTTTGGATGAGCTTAGGTGTTTGATTTTTAGGAGCTCTCAGTTATCTAGTTTTTCTTCTGCATTCTTTGTAATATTTTGTATACTGTCAGTAGCGTGTATTAGGGCTTCTAAGGTTGTCCCTATTTTTTCTTCCATGATCTTCATCACTTTAGATTTTATATTTAGGTTTTTGATCCATTTTGAGCTGGTTTTTGTGCACGGCGTGAGGTATGGGTCTTGTTCCATTCTTTTGCAGATGGATATCCAGTTATGCCAGCACTATTTGTTAAAAAGACTGTCTTTTCCCCATTTAACTGTTTTGGGACCTTTGTCAAATATCAACTGCTCATATGTGGATGGACTTATGTCTGGATTCTCAATTCTGTTCCATTGGTCTATGTATCTGTTGTTGTACCAGTACTAGCGTGTTTTGACTACTGTGGTGATATAATAGGTTCTAAAAACAGGTAAATAAGGCCTCCCACTTTGTTCTTCTTTTTCAGTAATGCCTTATTTATCCGGGGCTTCTTTCCCTCCCGTATGAAATTGATGATTTGTTTTTCCATCTCATTAGAGAATGTCCTTGGGATTTGGATCGGAATTGCATTAAATGTATAGATTGCTTTTGGTAGAACAGACGTTTTTATAATGTTGTCTTCCTATCCACAAGCAAGGTATATTCTTCCACTTATGTAAGTCTGTTTGGTTTCTTGCAGAAGTGTACTGTAGTTTTCTTTGTATAAGTCTTTTATATCTCTGGTAAGATTTATTCCTAAGTATTTTATCTTCTTGGGGGCTACTGTAAATGGCATTGATTTGGTGATTTCTTCTTCGATGTTCTTTTTGTTGGTGTAGAGGAATCCAACTGATTTTTGTATGTTTATCTTGTATCCCGATACTCTGCTGAACTCTTCTATTAGTTTCAGTAGTTTTCCTTAGGGTTTTCTGTGTATAAGATCATGTCATCTGCAAATAGAGACACTTTGGCTTCTTCCTTGCCAATCTGGATGCCCTTTATTTCTTTATCTAGCCTAATTGCTCTGGCTAGGACTTTCAGCACAATGTTGAATAAGAGTGGTGATAAAGGGCATCCTTCTCTGGTTCCTGATCTAAGTGGGAATGTTTTCAGGCTCTCTCCGTTTAGGGTGATGTTGGCTATTGGCTGTATAGATGCCCTTTATTATGTTGAGAAATTTTTCTTCTATTCCTATTTTGCTGAAAGTTTTTATTATGAATGAGTGTTGAACTTTGTCAAATAATAAAATTGGTAATTTTCTTTATCGATTGATAAAATCATGTGATTCTTGTCTTTTGTTTTATTTATGTGGTGGATTACATTAATTGTTTTTCTAATGTTGAACCATCCCTGCATACCTGGTTGAATCCCACTTGATCATGGTGAATTATTTTTTTTGATATGTTGTTGAATTCTATTGGCTAGAATTTTGTTGATGATTTTTGCATCTACATTCATGAGGGATACAGGTCTATAATTTTCTTTTCTTGTGGTGTCTTTACCTGGTTTTGCTATCAGGGATATGGTGGCTTCATAAAATGAGTTTGGTAGTATTCCATCCTTTTCTATGCTCTGAAATACCTTTTGTAGTAGTGGTGTTAACTCTTCTCTGAAAGTTTGGTAGAACGCTGCAGCGAAGCCGTCCAGACCAGGGCTATTTTGTTGTTGTTGTTGGGAGTTTTTTGATTACCTTTAGAATCTTTTCTTTTGTTATGGGTCTTTTTAGTTGGCCTACCTCTGTTTGTGTTAGTTTAGGTAGGTAGTGTGTTTCTAGGAATTCATCCATTTTTTTCTAGGTTTTCAAATGTGTTTGAGTATAGTTTTTCATAGTAATCTGATAGATTCTTTTAATTTCAGTTGGGTCTGTTGTAATATCACCCATCTCATTTCTTATTCAGGTTATTTGTTTCCTCTCCTGTTTTTCTTTTGTCAGTTTGGCCAGTGGTTTATCAATTTTGTTGATTTTTTCTAAAAACCAGCTTTTGGCCTTGTTAATTCTTTCAATTGTTTTTCTGTTTTCTATTTCGTTTAGTTCAGCTCTAATCTTTATTGTTTGTTTTCTTCTGGTGCCTGTGGGTTTCTTTTGTTGCCCTCTTTCTATTTGTTCAAGTTGTAGGGATAGTTCTTTGACTTTGGCCCTTTCTTCTTTTTGGATGTGTGCATTTATTGATATAAATTGGCCTCGGAGCACCACTTTTGCTGTGTCCCAAAGGTTCTGATAGGAAGTGTTTTCATTCTCCTTGGATTCTCTGAATTTCTTTATTCCATCCTTAATGTCTTCTATAATCCAGTCTTTTTTGAGCAGGGTATTGTTCATTTTCCAAGTGTTTGATTTCTTTTCCCTGCTTTTCTTGCTATTGATTTCTACTTTTATGGCCTTATGGTCAGAGAAGATGCTTTGTAATATTTCAATATTTTGGATTCTGCTAAGGCTTGCTTTTTGACCTAATATGTGGTCTATTCTAGAGAATGTTCCATGTGTACTAGAAAAGAAAGTAGAGTTGGATGGAGTTGGGTGGAGTGTTCTGTATATGTCTATGAGGTCAAGTTGGTTGATTGTGGCATTTAGATCTTCTATGTCTTTATTGAGCTTCTTTCTGGATCTCCTGTCCTTCACTGAAAGTGGTGTGTTGAAGTCTCCTACTATTATTGTGGAGCTGTCTATCTCACTTTTCAATGCTGATAGAGTTTGTTTTATGTATCTTGCAGCCCTGTCATTGGATGCATAAATATTTAATATGGTTATATCTTCTTGATGTGTTGTCCGTTTAATCATTATATAGTGTCCTTCCTTATCCTTTCTGATGGATTTAACTTTAAAGTCTATTTTGTCAGAAATTAATATTGCCACTCCTGCTCTTTTTTGATTGTTGTTTGCTTGATATATTTTTTTCCATCCTTTGAGTTTTAGTTTACTTGTGTCTCAGAGTCTAAAGTGTGTCTCTTGTAGGCAGCATATAGATGGATCTTGTTTTTTAATCCATTATGTCACTCTCTGTCTCTTTATTGGTGCATTTTGTCCATTTACATTCAGGGTAATTTTGGATAGGTATGAATTTAGTGCTAACATTTTGATGTCTTTTTTTGTGTGTTGACAGTTTCTTTTTCCCACTTGATTTTATGTGCTGAGTAGATTTTCTTTATATATTGTCCTTTCCTCATATTTGTTGTTGTTGATTTTGTTTCTGCTGGGTCTGTATTTTTCTCTGTATTTTATTTTGATGAGTAGGATAGTTTGTCTCCTTTGTGGTTACCTTATTATTTACCCCTATTTTTCTAAATTTAAAACTAACTTTTTTATTTCTTTGTATCGCCGTATCTACCTCTCCATATGGAAGGTGTATGATTACATTTCTTAGTCCCTCTTTATTATTTTAATGTTGTCTTCTTTTATATAATAACATCGCCGTTACCCTGTGTTAGGCTTTTTTCTTTGTTTTTTTAATCTTGCTTTGTTTTTTTGGATTTCCCTGTCTGGGTTGACTTTTGGTTGCTCTGCCCAGTGTTCTAGTCTTGGGTTGATACGTGATATTATTGATTTTCTTACCAAAGAACTCCCTTTAGTATTTCTTGTAGTTTTGGTTCAGTTTTCAAGAATTCCCTCAACTCGTGTTTATCTAGAAATGTCTTAATTTCACCTTCATATTAATGAGACAGTTTTGATGGATATATGATACTTGGCAGGCAATTTTTTTCCTTCAGTTTTTTAA
Source organism: Loxodonta africana (assembly GCF_030014295.1). Classification (NCBI taxonomy): domain Eukaryota; kingdom Metazoa; phylum Chordata; class Mammalia; order Proboscidea; family Elephantidae; genus Loxodonta; species Loxodonta africana. The sequence goes on from NC_087342.1 coordinate 195,166,229, forward strand.
ATATGTCATCCCATTGCCTTCTTGCCTGCATGGTTTCTGCTGAGTAGTCCGAGCTTATTCTTATTGGCTCTTCTTTGTATGTGACTTTGCTTTTATCCCTCGCTGCTCTTATAATTGTCTCTTTATCTTTGGTTTTGGCAAGCTTGATTATAATATGTCTTGGTGACTTTCTTTTAATATCTACGTTATGTGGAGTTGGATGAGCATCTTGGATAGATATCTTCTCATCTTTCACAATATCAGGGAAGTTTTCTGCCAACAAATCTTCAACAATTTTCTCTGTATTTTCTCTTATCACTCCCCATTCTGGTACTCCAATCACTCATAGATTATTTCCCTTGATAGAGTCCCACATGATTCTTAAGGTTTCTTCATTTTTTTTAATTCTCTTATCTGATTTTTCTTCAAATATATTAGTGCCAAATGATTTATCTTCGAGTTCAGAAATTCTAGCTCCTACTTGCTCAATTCTGCTCCTCTGACTTTCTATTGAGTTTTCTAATTCTGTAATTTTATTGTTCATCTTCTGAATTTCTGATTGCTGTCTATCTATGGATTTTTCCAGCTTGTTAAACTTTTCTTTATGTTTCTGAATAATATTTCTAATTTCTTCAGTTGCTTTATCTGTGTGTTCCTTGGCTTGTTCTGCATATTGCCTCATTTCCTTCCTGATGCCTTGAAGGGTTCTGTATATTAAACATTTGTATTCTACATCTGGTAATTCCAGGAATGCACTTTCATCTAAAATATCCCTGGATTCTTTGTTTTGAGAACCTGTTGAGGTGATCATGGTCTGTTTCTTTATGTGACTTGATATTAACTGTTGTCTCTAAGCCATCTATAAGTTATTGTATTAGTTTATGCTTGCTTACTGTGTCGTAGCTGCTTGCTTTGTTTTGTTTTCATATACCCCTGTGGGTTGCTTGAGTGAGCTAGCTGGATTATTTTCGCCTTTGGAGCTCTGGTGTTCTGTCCCCAGCTGGCTAGAGGTGTTATCAGGTATATCAGTCTAAGAGTCCATTCAGTTTTCTTGTATGAATTGAGCTCAGGTTTCCAGGTAGCTGATATCCAGTGTGTGGTACAGGCTCTGTCCTATAGTCTTAGAGGGGCAGGGGTGATTGGTGTATATACCAGTACCTGATTGCAGCAGGGGGTCACGCTCTGAACAAGGCAGGGGTTTGAGAACCGACTCCCAAGTGTTTCTGAGGAAAATGTGTCTCTGTTCCCTGGAGCATGCTGGTGGGTGGGTTCTGCAGAGGGACCATGGGCACCCAAAGTTTTTGTTGTAAGGACTGGGAGGTAGCAGTTATCTTTGGGCCCCTTTCATGGGTGGCTGGGTGTCCTGAGTGGAGCTACTAGTCCTGAGGTCCCTGTTGTGGGTAGGTGAGGACCTTGTTTAATAGGCAAAGCAATGTCAAACGTCAAACACCCACCTCTCCACCGCATAGCTGAAGTGGTTGGAGTTTTCCAACAAGGGCCTATTCTCCCAGAATAGGCCCACACAGGTCCATGCAGAAGGGAAAGGTGCTCAAGTTCCACCAACTGTTTATGGCTGGACAGGAGCCACTTCTGTCCTGAGCTCCCCTGGTTAATGGAGCTAGCAAATTATCTTTTCCCCCTACTTGCAAATTTTTTCCTTCCACAAGGCCGGGAGGATGGCTCTAGGTGCACACCAGGGTCTATCTCAGGTCCAGGGATTCAGCCACTGAAGCCGGCTTGGGGGTGGGGGGGGTGCAGTAATATATATGGAAGTACTTAACTTTTGCTGAGAGCGCCCTTCTGCTCAGGTTCTGGAGGTGGGAGTGGGCTCCTAGGCTGGCTGCTTCTCCCTGAGGAAACTGTGGCCCAGTGCTAGGACCATCCTGCTGCCGCCGCCACTCTGGGAATGGTGCCTGAGGGATTCCCGCGATTCAGGTCGGGTAACTCCTCTCCACTTCTGAACCGCCTCTTACTCCCCCTGCCCCTCAGTTCATTGTCTAAGCTTTCCCTTGATGCTCAGGGCTCCCAGCTTGTCACAAATATACTCCTTTCACTTGTTTTTTCAGGTCTTTGTTGTAAACAGGGCTCGATGGAAGCGTCTATTCCGCCATCTTAGCTCTGCCTCTTAATTATTCTTAAAATGAAGATAATAATAACAATGATCTTGAGGGGTTGTCATGTGTATTAAATAATATAATCAAATAAAGGGCTTGACATAATGCCTACCATGTAAGAGATATCAACAAATGACAATTATTACCATTATTTTCTCACATAATCATATTACATTTTCAAAATACGAAGCAGTATTGCCTGAAGATATGCAGAGCTTTTTTTTTGTTTCTTTGTCAATTTCTGCCCTTTAGACAATACTGCTTTTTTTCAGATCATTTGCAGATTGTAGCTTTATTCAATCTTTCTCAAACTTACCTTTTCTCCTCTGCACTATCTCTGACAATCAAAGCTGCTCTGCTGTTATCGCTTTCTGGCTCTTCTCCTTGTTCATGTGTTGTTTCACATTGGATTGTAACATATTGTGGAACCTTTTCAGGTATTCTGCCTTCTGTGCAATTGCCCTAGAAACAACTTCTCTCTCAGTTGTCTGTCACTGGTTCCATTTTTATCAGTTGACCAAAATGCTTAGCTGAACGTAGATTAGTTTGTCGTGTCTCAGGAGTACCTCAGTTCAAAACTTTTTACTGGACTCTTTCTCTTGTCACTTGATGCTAGGAGGAACATGTCAACAGTGAAACTTATCTGGAAGCTGAATATGATGTTACTGATAGATTTAGGTGTCACATATAGGAGACAGTAGTGTTGCTTGGTAGAATATTGTTTGACTCTATGCCAAAGGACACATTGGGTTCGCTATAGCTGTCTAGTTCTTCATATATCAGTATGTCATTTCCTAGCATGCTTAAAAATATAGCAAGAGGCCAGTGTTATTTTTAGTTGTAAAAGCTTCATTTACTTCTTACAGGCTAAATAGATCTTTAATGAACAACTTCTTGAAGCCTCATTTTTAATACATGAAAAAACAATAAATATTCAGTGTTTTGAATGATATGTTCTCAGTAACAAGGAAATATTTAAATGCTCTTACAAGAAGCATTAATCGACCATAATTATATATACATATATAAAACCAAAAAACCAAACTCATTGCCATCGAGTAAATTCTGACTCATAGGGACCCTATAGGACAGAGTAGAACTGCCCCATTGAGTTTCCAAGGAGGGCCTGGTGGATTCCAACTGCTGACCTCTTGGTTAGCAGCTGTAGTGCTTAACCACTGTGCCGCCAGAGTTTTCATACACACACACACATATGTTTTTTACTCCCACAACTATTTTGTATCAAGTGGGTGTAGTCTTTTTAAGTTAAGCTTAAAATCAAAGCATGGACAGCTTTCATTTTGAACTTCTAATACTTAAAAATGAACCTTTATTCAGATTGCGTATGGAGGTGTTTTTCTTAATTGGTACATGCGTAATGATCTCTTCTAAATCACCATTAGTTTTATGATTCATTCTGAAACAAAACCCTAAATTTTGGTCGCTGGCATGAAATGTTTCTTGAAGCAGGAAACTGGAATTTGTCTATTAGCACTAACTCATTCATCATTTAATGCCATCTGATATTAAATGCTGTATTTTCAACTATCTAAAATGATGCATTATTGACAAAATATTTCAATTCCATTTGTTATGACATTAAATATGATAGACTATATATAGTAATATGAGCCTACTGATAATGAATTTACTGAGATTAACTGTGAAATCCAGGGGAAGGATATGCCTGTGGAGGATTACCCTGTCTTAAGAGTAAGAACCATAAAGTTCATTCATTGGACTAAAGTTTTGAGTTCACACTTAAATAGTTAAGTACTCTTCCTCCATTTCCTATAAAAAAAAGTATGGAAGAGTAGAAAAATAGTGTTTTTAAATAATTTTTTATTTTAAATTAAGACAACAGTAGTCCTATTTTCTCTCCAATTATCACTTGAGGTATACATAGCAAAAGTCCCTGATCTATGACTTTACCAGAACTGATATTGTGGGTCTTTTTTCTTTTTAAATTCTTAAAGGACTATTTCTCAGTCACTTTTTGGCCATTTGAATCTTGCAGTATTTTCTTGTATTGGCAATTTCAGTCAGGAAATCAAAAGCAACACTGGATATTCAAATTAGAAAAGGTTTTATTACAGGAATTAGAAGCGTACATAGTCATCAGTGTTAGAGCTGGATAGTGAAAGTCAGGGAAGCCTACTTGCGGATATCAGTGGCCAATAGATGTAGAGGGGATTCTTGAGAGTTCACATGGAAGTGGCTGTGATTCTCAAGAATCTCATAGGAAGCAGCTACTAGTGTTCCTATTGCCTATAGTCCCCAAATTGGCTGATTTGTAAGCCCTCACCCATAGAATCTGACGTGTGCCTTCTGCCTGTGCATATTTTTTTAATTGCTGCCAGGAAAGAATGTTTTTTCGTTCTTTGCTACCATCTAAATCTTAATGCTTGCCTGCTATTCGCAGCCTAACCTGGAACCACCTTAGTTAAAGGGACTCAGGGAAAAGGAGTTTCAGAATCTTCTCCTTAGAAGTAGGTGCAAAGATAAAATGGGGGAAGGAGTAATGCCAAGTTAAACATAAATCTGGTATATTCCCCTTCTTTGACAACTCAACATCTATATACTCACTTCTATCCATATTTTAAGGAGCCCTGGTGGTGCAGGACAGACGGTTTGAACCCACTAGCTGCTCTGTGGGAAAAATATATGGCAGTTCAGTTTCCATAAAGATTGTTTTTGTTATTCTTAGGTACTGCTGAGTGGTTCCAACTCATAGTGACCCTATGTGCAACAGAACGAAACACTGCGTGGTCCTGTGCCATCCTCAAAATCATTATTATGCCTGAGCCCATTGTTGCAACCACTGTGTCAATCCATTTACTTGAGGGTCTTCTTCTTTTTCACTGATGCTCTGCTTTACCAAGCATGATGTCCTTCTACAGAAACTGGTCCCTCCTGATAATATGTCCAAAATATGTGAGAGCATTCTGGCTGTACTTCTTCTAAGACAGATTTGTTTGTTCTTTGGCAGTCCATAGTATATTCAGTAATCTTCGTCAACACCACAATTCAAAGACATCAATTTTCCTTGTCTTCCTTATTCAATGTCCAACTTTTGCATGTATATAAGGTGATTGAAAACACTCTGGTTTGAGTTCCTTTGCAGCAGATTTGCCAATGCAATGCTTCATCTGATTTCTTGATGGCTGCTTCCATGGGCATTGATTATGGACCCAAGTAAAATGAAATCCTTTAGAACTTCAACATTTTCTCCACTTACCATGATGTTGTCTGTGGATCCAATTGTGAGGGTGTTTGTTTTGTTTATGTTAAGGTGTAAGCCACACTGAAGGCTGTAGTCTTTGATCTTCATTAGTAAATGCTTCAAGTCCTCTTCACTTTCGGCAAGCACATTTGTGTCATCTGCATAATGCAGGTTGATGGTGAGTCTTCCTCCAGTCCTGATCTTTGTTCTTCTTCATATAGTCCAGCTTCTCAGATTATTTGCTCAGTATACAGATTGAATAAGTATAGTGAAAGAATACAACCCTGAAACACACCTTTCCTGACTTTAAGCCAGTCAGTATCCCTGTGTTCTGTTCAAAGGACTGCCCCTTGATCTATGTACAGTTTCCTCATGAGCACAATTAAGTGTTCTAGAAATCCTATTCTTTTCAATGTTATTCATAATTTTTTATGATCCACAGAGTCAAATGCATTTACATAGTCAATAAAACAAATAAAACCCAGGTAAACATCTTTCTGGTATTCTTTGCTTTCAGCCAGGACCCATCTGACATCAGCAATGATATCCCTGGTCCCATGTCCTCTTCTGAATCTCGCTTGAGTTTTTGGCAGTTCCCTATCAATACACTGCTGCAACCACTTTTGAAAGATCTTCAGCAAAATTTTACTTGTGTGTGATATTAATGATATTGTTTGATAATTTTGGTGGATCACCTTTCTTTGGAATAGGCATTAATATGGATCTCTTCCAGTTGGTTGGCTGGGTAGCTGTCTTTCAAATTTCTTGGCATAGATAAGTGAGCACTTGCAGCGCTATATCCATTTGTTGAAATATCTTAGCTGGTATTCCATCAATTCTTGGAGCCTTCTTTTTTGCCAGTGTCTTCAGTGCAGCTTAGACTTCTTACTTCAGTACCATCAGTTATTGATCATATGCTACCTCCTGCAATGGCTGAACATCAACCAATTTTTTTCATAGAGTAACTCAGTATTCCTTCCATCTTCTTTGATGCTTCCTGCGTTGTTCAATACTTTGTCCATAAAATCCTTCAAAATTGCAACTTGAGTCTTGAATTTTTTTTCAGTTCTTTCAGCTTGAGAAATGCTGAGTGTGTTCTTCCCTTTTGGTTTTCTAATTCCAGGTCTTTACGCATGTCATTATAATACTTTGTCTTCTCGAGCTGCCCTTCAAAATCTTCTGTTGAGCTCTTTAATCATTTCCTCCGTTTGCTTTAGCTACTTGATGTTCAAGAGCAAGTTTCAGGGTCTCTTCTGAAATTCATTTTGGTCTTTGTTTTCTTTCCTATCTTTTTAATGACCTTTTGCTTTCTTCACGTATGATGTCCTTGATGTTATTCCACAACTAGTCTGGTCTTCGGTCCTTAATGTTCAGTGTGTCAAATCTATTCTTTAGATGGTTTCTAAATTCAGGTGTGATAACTCAAGTTTACACTTTGGCTCTCATGGATTTGTTTTAATTTTCTTCAGCTTCAACTTGAACTTACATATGAACAATTGATGTTCTAGTCTGCAAATAGACCCTGGCCTTGTTCTAACTGATGATTTTGAGCTTTTCATCAGCTCTTTCCACAGATGTGTCTTTTTGATTTGTGTGTGTTCCATCTGGTAAGCTCCACATGTACAGTTGTCATTTATGTTGTTGAAAAAAGGTATTTGCAATGAAGAAGTCGTTGGTCTTGCAAAATTTTGTCATGTGGTCTCCAGCATTGTTTCTATCACCAAGGCCATATTGATCCTTCTTCTTTGTTTCCAACTTTCACATTCCAATCACCAGTAATTATCAATGCACCTTGATTGTATGTTTGATTGATTTCAGACTGCAGAAGTTGGTAAGAATCTTCAATTTTTTCATCTTTGGCTTTAGTGGTTGGTGAGTAAATTTGAATAACAGTCATATTAACTGGATGTCCTTGCAGGCATATAGATATTATCCTATCACTGACAGTGTTGTACTTCAGTATAGATCTTGAAATATTCTTTATGATGATGAATGCAGCACCATTCCTCTTCAATTTGTCGTTCCCAGCATAGTAGACCATAAAAAAAAAAAAAATTTTTTTTTTTTTTTATATGACTGTTCTATTCAAGATGGTCAAAACTAATCCATTTCAGCTCACTAATGCCTAGGATATCAATGTTTATGTGTTCCATTTCATTTTTGATTATTTCTCATTTTCTTAGATTCATACTTCCTATATTCCATCTTCCTATTATTAATGGGTGTTTGCAGCTGTTTCTTCTCATTTTGAGTAGTGCCACCTCAGCAAACAAAAGTCTTGAAAGCTTGACTCCATCCACATCATTAAGGTTGTCTCTACTTTGAGGGGTCAGCTCTTTCCAGTTGTATTTTGAGTGCCTTCCAACCTGAGAGGCTTATCTTCTGCACTGTATCAGACAGTGTTCTGCTGCTATTTGTAAAGTTTTCACTGGATACTTTTTTTACAGAAGTAGATTGCCAGGTCCTTCTTCCTAGCCTGTCTTAATCTGGAAACTTCAGCTGAAACCTGTCCACCATGGATGACTCTGCTGATATTTGAGTATCAGTGGCATAGCATCCAGCATCACTGCAACACGATGCCACTACAGTGCCACAAACTGACAGACACATGGGGCGGTAAATATTATAGCCTTGGAAACCCTGTGAGATAGTTCTACTCTGTTCTATAGAGTGGCTATGAGTTGGAATTGACTCAATGGCAGCAGGTTTTGGTTTATGTGTATTTTATGAAAGCCATGGTGGTTCAGTGGTAGAATTCTAATCTTTCCCATGGGAGACCTTGTTTGACTCCCACCCAATACACCTCATGCACTGCCACCAACCCATTTATCAGCAGAGGTTTGGGTGACTCTATGATGCTAAACAGGTTTCACTGGATCTTTCAGACTAAGACAAAGAAAGACCTGGTGATAGACTTCTGAAAATCAGCCAATGAAAGCCCTATGGATTACAATGGTCAGATTTGCAACATATCATGGAGGTGGTACAGGATCTTAAGTGTTTTGTTCCATTGCGCATGAGGACACTATGAGTTGGGGGCCCACTCAATAGCATGTAACAACAGTCAATATTTTAACTTCAAAGAAAACAACCACCCCACTTCATGCTTCCACATGACGTGGCATAAGTATGCCTATACACCCATGTATATGTACACCCTCTCTGCAAAAGAGAAACACAATGTTCCATAAGTCACTCTATCCATCCCTGCTGGATGCTCTATTCTTACTCTAAATCAGTTCCAATTTGCCTTTGATACGCTATAACTTATAGATTGAATTATAGGGTTAATCTCGACTAATGTACTTTCTATTAGATAGCAGAAGAAGAAGAACGCTGAAAAAAAAAACGTATATTATAAAACAGAGAAGGAACTAGGCATAGCTTCTATGTGCCTCATTTCCGCAAACAATCAAGAGGCTGTAGTTGTTATTTATAATTTCCTTCTCCCACTACACATTCCAATCAATACTTAGCTGGTAATTTTTTTTTTTTTTTTTTGGTCTGCTGAGAACTTCATTTCCGAGGGGCTCTGGTGATTAGTGGTCCTGCCTTTATTGGGCTGCTCCACTCCTTTATTAATATTTTCCCATGGGCATATGACTACTAAGGTGGACCCAGATTATTCCTTGAATCATCTCAGACTTCATTATGTAGCAGCAGCTCTATTTCTTCTTGGCTAGTCAGATTTATCACTCCAGCTTGGGTTAGTCCCTGGGTGGCACAAATGGTTAAGCAGTTGACTACTTACCGAAAGGTTGGTGGTTCAAACCAACCCAGAGGCACCTCAGAAGTAAGGTCAATCTGCTCCTAAAAGGTCATAGCCTTTAAAACCCTATTAAGTATAGTTATACTCTTTATACTTGGGGTCACCATGAGTCAGAATCAACCTCACAGCAACTAACAACAACAACAACATCAACACTGCTCCAGCTAGTACAGAAAACCCTCCCGTTGGCTCAGTGGCATGAAGAGTTCAAAGTGATAAGGGGCTTTTTAAGCTTCCAGTTCAATGTAATCATTGTTATGTTTTCTTTTCATGAATTAACCATTTACTCTTTTTGAATTAAGTCCTCTTGGGTAAGCCTGAAGAATCAGAAGATGAGAAATGGAAAGGAAAGCTTTTGTGGTTGGGTCATCAAGGGTAATAGTGAGAGGAATCACTCCCATTTCTACCTCTTGGTTCTTTGATGCATTCTGGTTGTGGGAGAAATAGGTTCAGAGCATATATACAGTATCTTATAGAATAGCACATAGCCAATCAAGGTGTTATTACTTACAAAGCACTATAACTGGGTTTTTAATAGGGCTTTCCGCTGTTTTATCAGCCAAGTAGAGTTGCGATGACATGACACATGATAAGACCAATATTCCATGGGGTGAAATTTTTCCCTTATTCTTTGCTCAAAAAAATATTTTCTCTGGCCAGAAGCAAAGTTGTATGGTTGTCATGGTAGAGAATCAGGCATTCTGTTAACCTACAGATAGCGGTGCTGCTTGCAAAAGCAGTGGAGATAGGGAAGGCATATTCATATCTAGTGTGTCTATTTTGGTGATAACTTGTGGCTCCCTCCTCCATGATGAGAGTGATTCAAGGTAATCAACCTTGCTAGCTGATTCCCTAGGCAATGTTGCCACAAAAGGGGCTCAGCATCAGACTCAGCTGTTATCATGTTATTTAGTAATAATGGTAGCCATGACAGTCAGGTTTTTAAGCCCATGAATCACCTGTACTTCTGCTGCAAGCTTGAGTGGCTGGAGAAAGAGAGTGGCTAATGCTCGCTTAGGCCTATGATCTATTTTAGGCTAATTTTTCTGTATGGCTTGAGGTAGGGTTGAGGCTTACATTTTTTTCATATAGACTTCCAGTGGGAAAAACTATCCTTTCTCCGTTAAATTATTTGGTCATCTTTTAAAAAAATCAGATATTGTAGTTTTCATCTCTAAAAGTTTGGCTAGGGTTTCTTTCATATCATCCATATCTCTAACACGCTCAGTTTTTCCTCTAGCCTTTCAAACATATGAGGTATGGCTATAATAACTATTTTAATATCCTTGTTTACAAATTCTATCATATTCATAATTTCTGGGTCATTATTGATTGATTTGGTTTTCTCCTCATTATGATTCCTATTTTTTTTAATATTTATTTTATATTTGCATCAGAGACATTTGGAGTGCCGTTCTATCTCACATATTTCCCTCCTTTGCTGAAGCTAATCCTTCCCACACCAACACTTGCCTGACCCTTAGCATCATGAGAGTGATGTTGGCACAATGTGATTTTTTCTTCTCTGACCACAGTTTATTGTAGTATAAGGGCTACCTGAAACAAGAGAGCCTATTTGGCATTTTTGTTCTGGGGTTTTTGTAATTTGGGCACTAAAGTTTAAATTGAAAATGAGGACAGTCATTTGAATGGCTAACATGTAAACATGGGACACTGTAGGATTGTCATCTTCATTTACCATGTCACCAAGGTCTTCACAGACAGATGAATGAAGCTAATGCTCAGAGATAAGAATAGGTGAGAGTAGGAGAAAGAGAATTTTCTGTTTTTTTAACATCTTTCATTTTTCTTCCAATTTTTCTCTAAAGCCAGCCTACATTCTTGTGCTTGGGTGTTCATGAAGCATACCTATAGGCTTATAATAAATTTATTTATTTTTTGCTTAATCTAGTTAAATTTAGTGTGTAGTGTTTATAAGCCAGGAGTTCTAACTATTAATGTATTCTTCTTTTTCTGGCTTTTGGTAATAATTTTGGTAAAAGCTGTCAGATATGGTACCCAACATCTTTCTTAAGAGTAGAAGCTGGACAAACTATACCCTATATTTTGGGGAGTATAAGAAGGCATAAGATGCTGAGAATAAGTCAAAGACTCATTACACAGCTATCTATCAGATCCTATGATTTCTAAGATAAAGAAGATTAGACATGAGCCAGGTTTTTAAAAAAATATACATATGTGTGGGAAGTTGATTGTATACGTGCCAATACTCTAGAGCTGGATATGTGGCAGAGCAAAATGCAAGGGTGACAGAATAAGGCTGGGAGTAACATTTTGAAAACTATTTAAGCCATGCAGGATTCATCTAGGATGATTTAGCTAATCATTTATATTTTATTCATCAAATATATATGTAGAAGGCACTGGGCAAAATTCTGGATATACAACAGAAAATAAGGCAGACATTGCCCTTTCCTGTGGCCCTTACATTCTTGGGGTGGGAAAGAGAAAACTATTAAACAACTAATTACACATTTACTTACTTCATTGTTCCAGTGATGACTGCTGTTAAGGAGAATCATGAAGGTCCAAGCTGAAGGAACTTGACCAGCTCTAGGTGACAAAGAATGATTTTTGGAGGAAGTAAAATAAAGTATTTTTGTATACATTTTCTAGGTCTGATATGAAAGAGGGAGGCTTTTGCCACAGGGCATGTGAATAAAAAATAAAATAAAAAATCACTTTTTAATAACTTGTAACCAAATAGCTACAGAAATGGAAAAAGTGTATGGATTTAAAATTCTGAGTTCTTTTTTATGCCTTTGGCATTAATTTTCTTCTTGAAATAAGTGTTAGGCTTGCAGCTTAAAAAGCACTGAATAATACACATTGTCTTGCTTTGTCAGAAGGATGCAATGAATGCAAAGAATTATCCCGCCTAAGAAATCTACCATTCTAAGTAGAATGGCTTGAAATATCAAATAAACCCGATGCTAGCTATAAATATTTCCTTACACAACTTTAGTTAGGCATGTCTTCTTTCTGATACCCAACTCGCATTGTTCAGACTTTTCTCCAAAACTTCAGGTACTGGAAAGATAAAGAATGTAGGAGAACTAACATGATTTTAAGTATGAGTTACATGTCAGGTCCTGTAGGAGTGGTTGGCCTCTTCTAGCTGTTTCTTTATCCTTAGAATTCCATTCTGTTCCTCACCAATCTATTCATATCTAACTCCTGCAACAGAGCAGAGCTTTTCCACCCAGATGATGAAACTTTCGGAGTTTGTGCATCAGCTTCAGGGAGTTGGCAAAACTTACAAGTTCTATGCTTAATTTTTTTGTGTGCATTTTTTTTTTTAAGGAGGAGGGAAATGACAGGTGAGGGAGGGAAGTGAGTCCACAATGTTTATCAGCTTTGCGAGTCAAAATTGTTAGGTAGCCCTGTTAACAAATTCTACCTGGTCCCTGAAAACTCTAGCCCATATTGATCTCACTTTGGAAAGCAATTTGAAAGACTTAATGTACTTAAACATAAATTGGTTCACGTTGCTACTTACTGGCTTGAAAAATGAAAGCTTTCTTTTACATATCAGGTTGAAAGTTCCTAGAGAAATATTTCTTTTATGCTTTTTTTTTTTAATCTCCCCTTTGTTAATGGTAAATTAAAATTTAATTAAACAAAAGAGGGCAATTAAGCAATTCTTGTTAAGAAATAACAAATTGTTGCTCATTAAAATCATTAAAAATTTTCTACTGAAAATTCAAGCACCATCATATATTTTCTACATTTCTATAATTTACAATTGAAATTGTTGTTCAAAACAAATATTTACTTTTAAAAATAAAAATGTTTAGTCTGATGACCAATATATATAGACTTAATTGATTTTGTTATTTACTAATGTTATTAGGTAATTTTGAAACAAGATATTGTAAATGTCAGTTTTTTCCTACTATGCCTAAATTTAAAAAATGGTAATGAGTATTAAACAATATTGCTTAATTACTCTGTCTGATGTAGGCAGAATAATACCCCTCCACCCCCAATGATATCCACATCCTAATCTCTGGAATCTTGTATCAACTTTGTCACGTGGCAAAGGGGAATGCAGTTGCAGATGGAATTAGATTGCTAATTACCAAATATCAACAGACCTTAAAATAAGATTATCCTGGATTATTGGGGTGAGCCCAGTGTAATCACCTGTTAACCCGTTGCCGTCAAGTCAATTCCAACTCATAGCAACCCTGTAGGACAGAGTAGAACTGCCCCATAGGGTTTGCAAGGCTGTAATCTTTAGGAAAGCAGACTGCCACATCTTTCTCCTTTGGAGTGGCTGGTGGGTTGGAACCACTGACCTATTGGTTACCAGCCAAGTGCTTAACCACTGCACCACCAGCGTTCCTTAAGTGATCACAAGGGTCCTTAAATATGGAAGAGGAGGCAAAAGAGTCAGAGTCAGCGTGCATTGCTGTGAGAGAGACACAACAGTTTACTGCTGGCTAGACACATGAAAGTAGGCCAGGAACTAAGGCAGGCAGGCAGCCACAAAAAACTGGAAAAGGCAAAGAAATAGGTTCTCTCCTAGGATCTTCAGGAAGGAAGAAATACAGCCTCCAGTCAACTTGATTTTAGTCCAGTGAGGCCCGTTTCACACTTCTGACCAGGAGAAGTCTAAGATAATAAATTTGTGTTGTTTAAGCCTCTGCAACAAACAACCTTATGAATTAGACTTTTACTGAAGAGGACAGAATGGAGTTTTGAATCAAGATCTGTCTAACTCCAGGGTCTATGTTTTCCAGCACTGTGCAATACCACCTCCCCGCTACCAATTATTGGATGAATGATTGAGACGTATAGCACCAAGCCAGTGTCTGATACACACGGTGTGCTCAAGAAATACTTATGAATAATTCATATTTTGATTACAAATGGAATTTGCTATTAGAACCAACCCAATTCTTAATTTTTTAAAGAGCAGCATCTTGGTCTAAAAGAATATTCAGGAGGCCAGAGTTATTCTTCCTTGCTAGAGAAAAGTGCCAGTGGCTGGAGCAACTTCGAGCTTGGCTAGTTCTATTTTAGCTGTTCATTACATCCATCATTTTAGAGATACTAGGCCTCTGAGTGTTCATTTCTTGCAATTATGAGAACCAGGAAGATATATGTACTTCCTACCACACCCTGGTGAATCATCTTAATCTGGATATTTCCCTCAAGGTGTTTCAAACAGACATTTTTTATTGTGTGAGAAAGTGAAAGCATATTGAACCTAAGGCCAAGTTATGGATCCCATAAAGGTAAGCATCATATAAAACAACTGATCCATTTTTTCTTCAACTTTCCAATCTTGTTTTTATCCATTTGCTTGAAATGTTTTCTCTCTTGCTCTATAAGTATGTTATGTGTAATGTCTGATTCTCCCAATGGTATTTGTTTTTCATTAACTTCTTATTGATTTTCAGTTATGTGTACACAGTGCTGCACGAGCATAAACTGCTAACACCAGGCTTAAAGAAGTTCTGAGCTATTACTGTTTTATCTTGGGGACAGAGAGCTACAACATGAATATTATCTTTGGCCTGTTTTAAAAAGAGTATTTAAAAGTAGTTGTGGCAAGTAAGGTCAAGTGACAGGCGGCCATCGCAAGGAATTATCAAACCCAGCAGAGAAGTAGAGAGTGCCATGGGAGGGATGTTTGCTGTCAGTAGTGGTAAAGATGGTGGAGAAAAGAGGCATGTCTGACCTCCAGCTCATAGGAATCAGCCCTGGGCTATTGATCTTGATTCTCATTCCACCTTGTGAAGAGAGAGGAGGTCAGACACCACTCCCATGCAGTTTTTACACTAGCCAAGTGATGGCTTATATAAATTAATATGGGAAAAATATTGGCATCTGGGGATGGGGATGGTCAAGTACAAAGGACAGTTTGGAATGGATAAAAATGAGTTTTTAAAAATATAACATTACAGAATTTGGAGCAAAGTATAAATATTTATGAAAAGAAAGGTATTAAAAGGTGAGAAAGTGGGGAGGAATGGTAAAGAAGAAGTACAAAGCAAATTGAGATGGCACTCCGAGGGAATACAGGTTTTGAAATAAGTAAAAGTTATTTTAACTTAATAGGAATCATAATGCCTCTCACGTTTTAAAAGCCCTCAAGTTTGTATTGTTTTGCTTTAGGAACTGAAATAAAGTATCAGCACATTGAAATCGGAAAGACTAATATATGAATTGAGCAAAATAATTAATTTTTCTATTAGTCTCAGTTATCTCATCTGTAAAAAATGGGGATAATAAAAATTAATGCACTGAGTTATTGAATGGCTTAAGTATATCTAAAGGAGCTAGTAAAGTGCATGTGTTGCTTTTTTTTAAACATAATAGAAATAACCAATATCAATGTACTAATAAAAATATATTTATAATATAGAGCCAGATAAGTAAATATTATAAACTGTCATTTATCATGCATAATTATAAAATTATTAGAATTATTTTATTATCTACTATCACATAAATTCATGAAATATTACAAAAATGGATTGAAATATCAAGTAGAAAACACATGCTTTAATTTCTTTCAATTATTTTAAAGGTTTTGATTGAAGTTCAGAAAGCTGATTAAATATACATCCCCCACTCAACCTGGAGTGAAAAATATGACATTAATAGGACAAAATGAATAGACAAGCGTATTAGTTTCCTGGAGCTGCTATAAAAAATTACCATGAACTACGTGGTTTAAAACAACAAAAATTTATTCTCTCGGAATTTTGGAGGTAGAAGTGTGAAATCAAGGTGTCAGCAGGGTCATGTTCTCTCTCTGAAGGCTGTAGGGGAGAGTCTACTCTATGTTTTTCTCTTAGCTTCTGGTGTTGCTAGCAATTATTGGCGTTCTTTGGCTTGTAGACACATGACTGCAATCTCTGCCTGTTATCACATGGTGTCCTCCTCTGCATTTCTGTGCCTGTGTCTTTTCTCCTCTTCTTATAAGGACACACCAAACCAAATATAAACACACTGCTGTGGAGTTGATTCTGACTCATAGCAATCCTATAGGATAGAGTAGAACAGCTCCATAGAGTTTCCAAGGCTGTAATCTTTATGGAAGCACATCTTGCTCCTGTGGAGCAGCTGGTAGGTTGGAACTGCCAACCTTTTGGTTAGCAACTGAGTGCTTTAACCACTGTGCCACCAGGGCTCCTCTATAAAGACACAAGTCATACTGAATTAGGGCCCTTTATAATGAATGACCTCAGAGCCTTGGTGTCATAGTGGTTATGAGCTTGGCTGCTAACCAAAAAGTCAGGAGTTCAAATCTGTTAGCCACTCCTCAGAAACCCTGTGGGGAAGTTCCACTCTGTCCTATAGTGTCACTGTGAGTTGGAACCGACTCCACGGCACCTAACAACAACAATGTAATGACCTTGGAAACCTGGTGGTGCAGTGGTTAAGACCTTGGCTGCTAATGAAAAGGTTGGCAGTTTGAATCCTCCAGCTGCTCCTTGGAAACCCTGTGGGGCGGTTCTAGCCTGTCCTGTAGGGTCACCATGAATCGGAATCAACAGGGCGGTAAGGGATATAATGACTTCATCTTGACTTGATTATATTTATAAGAATCTTATTTCTAAATATGGTCACATTCGCATGTACTAAGGCTTAAGACTTCAACACATCTTGGGGGACACTATTTAACCCATAACAATAAACTAAGGAGATTGATGGCAGAGATAGAAAAAAATTTTTTTTAAAGTTGAAGCTTTGTGGAAATGATCTTAAAAAAGTTAAAAGATTGTATCAATGTACCTTTACATTATATTCTTGCTTTAAGAATTTGTAAATATATGATTGCATTGAGCTAAAACTGAAATTGCAGGTTTTTTTTCTATATCAAATAAGTAACATTTTCTAGAATTTTAAGATTGTATTCCACCTTTATATAGTATTTTTGGAAACAGAGCTAAGTTGTAAATACAAGAAAATTTTTATCACATTTGTGGAAAATGTTTATATAAAAGACATCTATTGCATGAAAAACATTTGGAAAATGTTTGACTCATGAATATAATGTATCCTCTGAAGCTTCTTTCTTATTAGAGAAATAAAGAACAGTATATTTTTGAAAGAAATATAAGTTGCCTGTGATGTCTTAGTTTTATGCCTTCTCCCCTACATATAATTTGTACTAAGAATTTTCTATTTACCTTTTATTAGTTACTTATTTGAAATACTATTTTGTTATTTTTACCATGTATTGTTTTAAAAATTCAAAATTCTAAAGCAAGAGTTTCAGATCTGGTTTCTTTTCTTGCCATCAAAAAGTTATTACAGATGGCTCAAGTGCAGCACATAACACTTTTTTAGAATATGATTTTATTTATTTTGTTCTTGAGAATACACACAGCAAAACATACACCAATTCAAGTTTCTACATGTACCATTTAGTGATATTGAGTGCATTCTTTGAGTTGTGCAATCAGTCTCACCCTCCTTTTCCGAGTTGTTCCTCCCCCATTAACATAAATTCATTGCCCACTAAGGTTCTGCTCTAATCTTTTGAGCTGCTGTTGTTAATTTGATCCCATATAGATAGTTCTTAAATGAGCATTATGCTCAAGGAAGACTTTTTTTTACCAGTTAAGCTAAGCTGTTGTTTGGTTTTAAGAAGACTTCAGGGGATGTTTTTAGTTTAAGGTTTAAAGATTGTCCAACATTCATGGTTCCAGGAAGTCTTGAGCCCATGAGAGCTTGAAATTCTGTTCTGCAGGACGCAACCCTTTGCTGTTTTTCGCCTTTGGCCTGCCTGAGTTGGGCTGAATGGGTTTACTGGACTATGATTGACAGAATAAAGAGCAACTTTTTGGACAGTTAACCAACTCATAAAAACTTAATTAAATTCTCCCTAGCCCAGCTGCCAGCTTCAGCCAAGTTAAGCATTCTTTATACAAATTATTTACACAAATAATTAATTATTAGGTGCTGACTCGATGGCATCTAACAACAACACAAATTATTTAAAAAGATGATTTTGTCTACTTATTGAGCATCTTTTTTCCTATTCTCTCCCTTTCTCCTGCCTCCAGGATGGAATACCCTCCTGGTTAGGCAAACATCACCTTTTGATGAATTACTTTATATTGCCATATTATTAAAGGCTGCTTCTGAAACATGGTTCAGTCATGTATAATTCATGACTGAACCATGATTTGGTTTTCATAACTAGGGAGTAGGAAGCATCTTTGAACTGAATGGATGTGCCACCACCTTTGGTAATCCTATTATGTGATCAGGGCCCAGGTCTTTTAAAACTCGCTGTCTATCTATCTCAACAAGACTTTCTCTAATAACCGATTCCCCTTGCCTAATACTATTACATCAAAATATCATGGAGAAATTGATTTATTGTTTTATTTCCTCATAATTCAGCCAAAGGACTGTGTATGTGAGGGGTTGCTCTAACTGTTATTTATCTATCTACTTAATCTTTCTTTGGGAAGCAACATTAAGAAATAAGAACCTTTGGTTGATCCTATTTACCCAAGTTATTTTACAATCATCCAAATTTAGAGCCAAAACATTTTACTCTTTGAACACTGCAATTTAGTTTATTTTTAGCTTTTATTTTCCAAGATGAGCAAAACCGTAGAGGAAAATTCCACTTGAATCCTAAGTCATTTATTAACTAAACCCTTAAGGCTGGATGATATAGCCAAAGTTTAAGAAATATGTCCTATACTGGCAGAAAATATTCCTGATGCTGACTTTACTTCAAATTGGTTTAAACTCAGGTCATCACTTCTAGATTGGCTTAGGTATAGCAACTGAATTTACTCCCTTTCCCAGATATTCTTTTCTTTCTGGTATGGTAAAACTTGACTCTTTTACTGTGTTCATGTTAGCACTTTGTGTTTGAAATTTAAAATGGGAGTGGGAAAATTTCAATACATCCATTATTTGTTGAGTGCCTCTTGTGTGGAAGCTTGGTGACATGTGCAGCCAGCACTGAGCAAAAGTTTAATGGGAGGAGAAACGAATGCAGAAGAACAGAACAAAAAGACATGTAGTCATCAGTCCCTCAAGATGTATTTGTATTTGCTGCAGTCTACACTTTATCTGCAGACTACTTAAAATTTTAAGGTAGAGGAGGAAAGAAAGAAAAAGAGAGGAAAAAAGAAGACATATTGATAAGTGATTTGCAGAGTCCATGTTCAATAAATATTTGGGATGTTAACACAACATTAGTTACCAGCTTCAGAAGTTAGACTCCATATTGGCATGGTGTCTTAGTTATCTAGTACTGCTATCACAGAAATATCACAAATGGATGGCTATAACAAATAGAAATTTATTCTCTGTCAGTTTAGGAGGCTAAAAGTCTGAAACCAGGGAGCCAGCTCCAGGGAAAGACTTTATATCTCTGTCAGCTCTGCTGGAAGGTCCTTGTCTTCAATCTTGCCTTGGTCTAGGAGCTTCTCAGTGCAGGGACCCTGGGTCCAAACGACTCGCTCCACTCCAGACTCTTCTTGCTTGGTGGTAATGAGGTCCCTGTCCTCTCTGTTCATGTCTCTTTTTTATCTCTCAGAAGAGATTGACTCAAAATACAAACTAATCCTATAGATTGTATCCTGTCTCATTAACATAACTGCCTCTAATCCTGCCTCACTAACATCATACAGGTTAGAATTTATAACACAGAGGGTAATTATATCAAATCACAAAATGAAAGAAACCACACAATAGTGGGAATCATGGATGAGCCAAGTTGATGCACATTTTGGGGGGATGCAATTCAATCCATAACATGATAAAAAGAAATTAACTAGTCCGTGGTGGTTCAGAGGCTGTGCTTGGAGAAGGATGTCTGGCAGGCTGTTGGCCCAGAGGGCAGCATTGACCTTAATGCATTCACCCCAGTCCAGGTTTGAACTGTAGCCTTTCAAGCACAGAGGCCTGACTCGTCACACCTCAAGAGTAGATCGATCTCAAGCAGTGAATTCATATTCACCAAACACAGGAAATGTATTTAAATTTAGACTTCATCTTGCCGGAGCATTCATTATTCACTATATTGAGAACACTGAAAAGTGTGGAATGGCTGCCTCCTAATTGCCCTTTCTCTCCTATTTGAGGTTGTGGCATCATTTGAAAAGTGGCTACACTCTCCAGCCAAGGGTGTTCCTCCAGGCACTGTGCTTTCTATTCTCTACCTGAATCCCTCTCCAAATATGTTTCTTTTTGTTTGGTTTTACTCTTTCCATCCTATGTCTCTTCCTTAATTATCCCTTTTTTGCTTAATCCCTTTAAACTGATGGTTCAGTCAGACATCTCATCATTCTTATCAACTTTTACCTTGGATGTTGCCTCTCAAATGACTCAATCCTGCACTCATCTTGTGCTCTCTGAGCATCATATCCCAGCGTGGGGTCAGAGACTCAGGAACCTGCTTGACTGAATAGGAGAGTTAGTTATGTAACATGATGTTAATGGCATCTAACAAAGCATGATATATTCATTTGCAGAATAGGGAAATATCTGCTATTAGAATTGAACAGGTCACATCTTTAGGCCATCACCCCCTTCCAAAACAGAACCTGGATGACCAATCCCAATACTTACCTATAAAACACTTATTTTTCTAAGATGAAATTCCTGACCATACTTACATCTGATGGATCACTTTTTTGATATATGATTACTCTTAATAAAATCACTATAAAAAATGTTGAATTGGCAAATGTCATGTTATCTATCTATATATATATATTCACAACAATAAAAAATGAAAAAGTTAAAAAAATGGCTAACTTTGGTAACCTTCATAGTTTGCTTTTATCAGTTATGTGTTGACCTATATTTATTCTCAGAGGGCAAGTTTTTTCTCTTATTCCCAAAACCTCGATGAGTTACCTCAGTATTTGTCCCAGATATCACCTGCAATATTTACATTAATTGAAAAAAAACAAACCCATTGCTGCTCGGTCGATTCTAAATATTACATATGAAAACTTGAATATGGGTTCTATATGCAGAGAACATAATTCCACATGTGTTTGTTAAGCAAATGATTGAGATTCTATTATATGCCAAGCACAAAAATAATTTATTGATGCTTTCATTCAAGACATACCGTATTTCTTAAGCATATACAACTATGTATTGGATTTGGTATACCACAGTGAACAAGTTAGACATGGAGTCCGCCCTGAAAGCGTTTTCAGAGCACTTAGGAAATCAAGCTAACAATAACCGCAATGCTCTTGGCAAGACATAATGTAGAGAAAGTAATAGGGTCTTATTGGTGCAATGATGTGTGAATACAGTGGCTTTCATATTGTCAGTTTTAGTGGCAATGTAATTTGAACAAAACTTACAAAGTGACCCAAATAGATGGAGGAGGAAATTAAAATATTAATAGCAAAAGAATTAAATGTTTTAAATCTTATGGTGACATTTGCTGTGCTGGAAATTTTACCAAATCTTTTTGAAGATATTGATTCAACTACATCAGAATGAAAGAAGAGAGAAAAAAACAAAAACAAAAAAACTTACCTAGGTTTGTTCTCTAGGAAAAGGAAAACCAAAATCCAACAACAATCTGAGAAATAGAAAACCAGTGAAAGAATAAGGCTAAAAATTATCTATTAAATTTGATAACTAAAGTGAAAATGTGGAAATCAACAGAAGTCTGGTAGAAAGAACAGACATAAAAATTGTAATCCTCTGGAGAAAAAAAGCAGTCTAGATCTTCACAAAACAAACCCTTGAAAGAGAAAAGTTAATGTCAGAAAACCTCACACAAGCCTAAAAGCCTAGAATGTTTGGCTCCCTGGAGAAATAAAGATACCATCATACAGATTTTATGGGGCATTTTATTTCACAATAGTTGATACTGAAAGTTATTTTTTTTTCCCCCAAAGAGAATCTACCATATAACAACTAGTAAAATGGCAAGAATAACAGGTAAAATTGGATAAAAGACTCTATCCTCTAGCTGTCCAGGACTTTACCCTGTAATTTGTCTTTTAGTTTTTTACTTACTCTGTTCCTAAGTGTCTCATATAACAATTGCTTTGTAGATAATCCCATCTTTGAGTAGTTTGACTGTCCTTGAATCATAGACTTGAAAGGCATATAAAAAAAAAAAAAAAAAAAACCATTATCCTTACTCTTGGCCCAACAACATTCAGTCTAACCTAAAAACATCATTCTTTTCATTCTTAAAAATATTTTGTGAAGGAGTGGCCACAATCTTCCCTTTATATACTCTGTGGAAAGCATCTAATTTGTATGCTCATTTTAGATAAATATTCAAAGATTATGCTTTTTCTAAGTCTCTTCTTAATATAGTACGAGAACAAAATGCCAACAGCCATGTTATTACCACGTCATTCTAGTACTTTAACTAATAAACCCCTGGGAGGTGGAGAATGACTTTATTCCTTTGAAATGATACACAAATTTCCTTTCTTAATTTTATCTAGACTGGAAATTTATACCCAGATTATGTCTTTTACTTCTTTTGTGTATTCTATATACTACTCCCTTAGTAATTATACAATGATTAGAAGAAAAGAAGGATAGTTAAAGAGATAGCAGAATTAAAAAGAAATTTGGGCTGGAGTGAAAGGACATGGATGGGTGGTTGATGAGGCAAAAGGAAGATAGGGGATTTACCTACAGAGGAGGCTTCTGGGAGAGGCAGACCAGTATCTTTGTCAGAGAACATTCTGGAATAGGTAAACCAGGGACATTAATCTAGAATGATATTGGACTTTGAACATAGCTATAACTATGGCAGTGGGTGGTGGGATAACTACCTAATTCTTAAATTGGCTTACCTGTGTTTTTTTCCGCTGTCTTTAGGAAGAAGTTAACATTGTATTTTAAAATATTCATCTGAATATATGTGGTGGGTATATGCTATTTTTGCCTACCCAGAAGCCATTATCTTTTTTACAACACAACATTGTTTTGTTTTGTTTTTTCCTCTTTGGAAAACTACCCCATCCCTACTGCAGGGCTTGTGTTTGGAAGGAGTAACCCAACCCAAATCCAGATGTGTCTGTGATCCAGGCCTAGATAATGAGTTCACTTGATTCCTGTGTCTAAAGTGCTTGGTGTAGGGAAAAATCACACTCCCTTTTTCTGATATTTTCAGAACCAATCTTAGGGTTGAAGAATTTAACAGGAAGAGCCCTTTCTATGCTGGTGGCTGGAGGCAGAGAATATAGCCTGGAGCTGCAGCAGCCATCTTGCCACTCCTTGGACAAGCTTGCTAGATGAAGCCCACATAGAGAAAAGCAGACTGGAGAGAAGTTTATAATCCAAGTTCTAGGATCTAGGCTCTTCTGAATTTTCAGTGTCTCGAGCCAATAGATTACCCTATCCTCTTTTGTTCTCCATAAGCCACTATGCCTTGATAGTTTCTGTTACTCTCAAACAAAATACTCCTAGGTAATAAAATATGTTTTGCTTCCCCACACGTGGAGGGGATCGAGTGTTTCTGTATTTCAAAGACTGTGTCTCCAGACACAGTCCACTTCCCTTTTGTCTTGTTTTGCTGAGGAGATAGCAGGGAAGGCAGCCATGAGTGGTTAGCCAGACACACTACACAAATGGTTGCCACAGACTATCATCTGTCTTTTGCTGATACCATAATAATAAACATTTCCTCCCTTTGTTAGAGAACAAGATGGATTTATCTTAAACTAGAATTCTGTAGTGAATTGTGGTGGAAAAGCTAATACCTTTTCTAAGAGAGAACTCCACCGACAGCCTTTGCTATAGCCTAAGAGACTGTGAAGAGAAAAGAACAAAAAGACATTTTCACTCTCTATGCTGCCCAACTGGAATCCTGGTGTAGAAATGGTTGTCTTATATCTTTCTTCTTCCAGTCCAGCAAGGCTAATGTTGTGGGGTATTGTGGACGTTAATCACTTATTCTCACTAACCTTCAAAGAAGTGGGTAAGGGAAAGAAACAACACGCACTGAAAATACATATCCTGCAGTATCTGACATTGAGTTCTTTCCCTGGAGAGAGTGTTATTATGAAATACTGGGTATTATAATGCTATTTTGGTGGTTTAAAGAAGAATAAATGAATTCATAACACCAAACATTAGTTATATTAAATGATACACATCATTTCTAATAAAAAAAAAAAAAACTAGGATAGAAAAAAATGTTATTTTCTTTATTAATTTTCAAGATGTTGCATCTTTTTTTTTTTTCTTAGTGCTCAGCACAAAGATCATTTCTGTACTGGCAAAGGAAATGTCAGGTTGAGAAGGTTCTAAGTCATTTGACAGTAGGGAAAGTGTTGGATTTTTAACTTGGCAGCAGATTTTATTTTATTATTTTTAGAAAACTTAAAAAACTAACAAAATTGAAAATTGAACAAATTATAAGTGGACAGCTTGATGAATTCTAATAAGTGTGCACACATTTTCACAAACACCTAAATCAAGGGACACAACATGATCAGCTCTCCAAAATCCTCTGCTCAGTCACTATCCAACACCTTTCCCACCAAGAGTACCTGTCATTCTGACTTCTAACACTGCAGAAGAGTTATTTGGCAGCAGATTCTGAAATATGGTGGAAGTTCCACCAATGGGTTTAAACCTAAAACTATATGGTTATATTTTACAATAATACCTTTTTTTCCTAACCCACATATGACTACAGAGAATTTTTAAATCTTGCATTTTGCTGATATAAGAGGCTTTGGCATAAAGAACTAGATAACATGGAATAAGGTTGCTATGGGGAGTGTTCTGTAATAGTCATTGGAAGAAGGGGCCAGGAGGGGGGCAGCCCTGTCATTTCCTCTTCCGTCTCACCTTGCTTCATAATTACCACACCTTACTCTGAAGAAAAAAAAAAGGGAAAGAAATTAAAGTGTCATTTGAGGGGTTTCATTTTAAGTCGCTTACTTCATTCTTAAATCTTGCTTAATCTTCCCTAGTTTTTACCTTAAAGAGTGCAAATATCTCTTGTTTTTGTGTGCGTGTGTGAAATTTTTCTTGAGTTCTTATAGTAGTGGTCTCATACAATATCTGTCCTTTTGTGACTGACTTATTTTACTCAGCATAATGTGCTTCAAATTCATCTATGTTGTGAGATGTTTTGAGGATTCATCATTGTTCTTTATTGTTGCATAGTATTCCATTGTATGTATGTACCATAATTTTTTTATCCATTCATCTGTTGATGGCATTTAGGTTGTTTCCATCTTTTTGCTACTGTGAATAGTGCTGCAATGAACATGAGTGTGCATATATCTATTAGCATGACTCTTATTTCTCTAGGGTATATTCCTAGGAGTGGGATTATTGGATTGTTTGATGTTTCTATTTCAAACTTTTTAAGGAAGAGCTATATTGTCTTCCAAAGTGGTTGTACCAATTTACATTCCCACCAGCAGTACATAAGAGTTCCAATTTCCCCCATAACCTCTCTAACATTTGTTATTTTTTGGATTAGTGCCAATATTGTTGGGTTGAGATGGTATCTCAATATAATTTTCATTTGCACTTCCTTAATGGCTAATGATCACTGATATTTCCTCATGTGTCTGTTAGCTACCTGAATGTCTTCTTTGGTGAAGTGTCTGTTCATGAGCTTTGTCCCTTTTTTAATTGGATTATTTGTCTTTTTGTTGTTGAGTTCTTGCACTATCGTGTAGATTTTAGAGACTAGACCCTTGTCAAAGACAAAATTTTTTTCCCAGTCTGTAGATCTTCTTTTTACTCTTTTGGTGATGTCTTTTGATGAGCCTAAATTTTAATTTTCAGGAGCTCTCAGATATTTAGTTTCTCTTCTGGTGTTTGTGCATTGTTTGTTATGATTTGTATCCTATATTTCACCCCCCACGTGCCTGTCAGTTTGTTGTACTGTGGGGGCTTGCATGCTGCTGTGATCCTAGAAGCTATGCCACCAGTATTCAAATGCCAGCAGGGTCATGCATGGTGAAAGTTTCTAGCTGCGTTTCCAGGCTAAGACAGAGCAGGAAGAAGGATATGGTGGTCTACTTTAGAAAAAAATTAGCAAGTGAAAACCTTATGAATAGCAGGAGAACATTGCCTGATGTAGTTCCAGAAGATGAGCCCCTCAGGTTGGAAGGCACTGAAAAGATGACTGGGAAAGAGCTGCCTCCTCAAAGTAAAGTCCACCTTAATGACTTGGAGGGAGTCAAACTTTTGAGATCTTCATTTGCTGATGTGGCATGACTCAAAATGAGAAGAAACAGCTGCAAACATCCATTGATAATAGGAATGTGGGATGTATGAAGTATGAACGTAGGAAAATTGGAAATCATCAAAAATGAAATGGAACACATAAACAATATCTTAGGTATTAGTGAGCTGAAATGGACTGGTCTTGGCCATTTTGAATTGAACAATCGTATGGTCTACTATGCCAGGAATGACAACTTGAAGAGGAATGGTGCTGTATTCACTGTCAAAAAGAACATTTCAAGATCTATCCTGAAGTACAATGCTGTCAAATAGGATAATATCCATATGCCTAAAAGAAAGACCATTTAATACAGCTATTATTCAAATTTACCCACCAATCACTAAGGCTAAAGATAAAGAAATTGAAGATTTTACCAGATTACAGCCTGAAACTGATCCAACTTGCAATCAAGACCCACTGATAAGTACTGGTGTTTGGAAAGCGGAAGTTGGAAACAAAGAAGAATCAGTAGTTGGAAAATATGGCCTTGGTGATAGAAACATTGCTGTAGACTGCATGATGGAAATTTTACAAGACCAACAACTTTGTTGCAAATATATTTGGTCAACAACATAAACGACAACTATACACCTCACTGGATGGAATACACAGGAATCAAATTGACTACGTCTTTAGAAAGAGGCAATGGACAAGCTCAATATCATCATTCAGAACAAGGCCAGGGGCTGACTGTGGAATAGACCATTAAATGTTCATATGCAAGTTCAAGTTGAAGCTGAAGGAAATTAGAAAAAGTCCATGAGAGCCAAAGTATGACCTTGAGTATATCCCACCTGAATTTAGAGACCATCTCAAGAAAAGATTTGATGCATTGAACACTAATGACCAAAGACTAGATGAGTTACAGAATGACGTCTAGGACATCATCCATGAAGAAAGCAAAAGGTCATTAAAATGACAGGAAAGACCAAAATGGATGTCAGAAGAGACTCTGAAAGTTGTTCTTGAAAGTACAGTAGCTAAAGCAAAAGAAAGAAATGATTAAGTAAAAAAGCTGAACAGAAGATTTCAAAAGGTGACTTTAGAAAAGTAAAGTATAATAATGACATGTGTAAACACCTGGAGTTAGAAAACTGAAAGAGAAGAACACAGTCAGCATTTTTCAAGCTGAAAGGACTGAAGAAAAAAACCAAGCCTCGAGTTGCAATATTGATGGATTCTATGGGCAAAATACTAAACGATGAAGAAGGCATCAAAAACAGATGGAAAGAATGCACCGTCACTATACCAAAAGGAATTGGATGACGTTCACTCATTCAGGATATAACATATGATTAAGAACCGATGGTACTGAAGTCCAAGCTGCTCTGAAGACATAGATGGAAAACAAGGCTTCCGAAATTGACGGAACACCAATTGAGATGTTTCAACAAATAGATGCAGCATTGGAAGTGGTCACTTGTCCATGCCAAGAAATTTGGAAGACAGCTTATCTGACCAACCAACTGAAAGAGATCCATATTTATGCCCATTCCAAAGAAAGGTGATCAACAGAAATGGAAATTATCAAACAGTATCATTAATATGACACACAAGTAAAGTTTTGCTGAAGATCATTCAAAAGTGATTGCAGCTGTACATCGACAGAGACCTACCAGAAATTCAAGCCTTACTCTGAAGAGGATGCGGAAGAAGAGATATCATTGCTAATGTCAAATGGATGCTGGCTGAAAGCCGAGAATACCAGACAGATGTTTAGCAGTGTTTTATTGACTATACAAAGACATTCAACTGTGTGGATCACAAAAAATTATGGATAACATTATGAAGAATGGGAATTCCAGAATACTTAATTGTGCTCATGAGGAACCCACACTAAGATCAAGAAGCAGTACTTTGAACAGAAAAAGGGGATACTGCATGGTTTAAAGTCAGGGAAAGTGTACATCAGGGTTGTATCCTTTCACCATACTTATTCAAACTGTATGCTGAGAAAATAATCCGAGAAGCTGGACTGTATGAAGAAGAACGTAGCACCAGAATTGGAGGAAGACTCATTAAGAGCCATCAATATGCAGGCACGAGCTGGCTTGCTGAAAGTGAAGAGGACTTAAAGCATTTACTGATGAAGATTAAAGACTATAGCCTTCAATATGTGTTATACTTCAACATAAAGAAAACAAAAATTGTCACAACTGGATCAATAAGCAACATCATGATAAATGGAGAAAATATTGAAGTTGTCAAGGTTTTAATTTTACTTGGATCCACAATCAATGCCCATGCAAGCAGTAGTCCAGAAATCAAAAGACGCATTGCATTGGGCAAATCTGCTGCAAAAGACCTCTTTAAAGTATTAAAAAGCAAAGATGTTACTTTAAGGACTGTGGTGCACCTGACCCAAGCCATGGGAAGTGTTCAATTGCCTCATATACATGTGAGAGGTGGACAATGAATAAAGGTGACCAAAGAAGAACTGATGCCTTTGAATTGTTATGGTGTTGGTGAAGAATATTGAATATACCATGGACTGCCAGAGGAATGAACAAAAACTGTCTTGGAATAAGTACAGCTAGATGCTCCTTAGAAGCAAGGATTGCAAGACTTCGTCTCACATACTTTAGACATGTTATCGGAAGGGACCAGTTTCTGGAGACAGACATAATGCTTGGTAAATTACAGGATCAGTGAAAAAGAGGGAGACCCTCAATGAGATGGACTGACACAGTGCTGCAACAATAAACTCAAGCATAACAATGATTGTGAGGATGGTGCATGACCAGGGAGTCTTTTATTCTGTTGCACTAGGGTCACTGTGAATCAGAATCAACTCATAAATATCATATTATGCCATATATTAGGGCCGCTAGCATTATCCCCATTTTTTCTTCCATGATCTTTATCATTTAAAATTTTATACTTAGGTCTTTGATCTATTTTGAGTTAGTTTTTGGGTATGTTGTTAGTCATGGGCCTTGTTTCTTTCTTTTTTTTTTTGGTTTACAGATGGACAGCCAGTTATGCCAGCACCATTTGTTAAAGAAACTGTCTTTTCCCCTTCTAATGGACTTTGGTCCTTTGTCAAATATCAGCTTCTTACAGGTGGATGGATTTACGTCTGGGTTCTCAATTTTGTTCCATTGATCTATGTGTCTGTTGTTGTACCAGTACCAGGCTGTTTTGACTACTGTGGCTGCATAATCAAGTAGTGCGAAGCCTCCCACTTTTTTCTTCTTCTTCAATAATGCTTTACTTATCCCGGGTCACTTCCATTTCCAGATAAAATTTGTGTTTTTTTTTTCTCCATCTCGTTAAAAAATGCTGTTGGAATTTGAATTGGGGTTACATTGTATCTGTAGATGGCTTTGGGTAGAATTGACATTTGCACAATATTGAGTCTTCCTACCCATGAGCATGATATGTTTTTCTGCTTATATAGATCACTTTTGATTTCTTGCTGTAGTTTTTGTGGTTTTCTTTGTATAGGTCTTTTACATTCCTGATTAGATTTATCCCTAAATACTTTTATCTTCTTGGGGACTATTGTAAATAGTATTGACTTGGTGATTTCCTTTTCAAAGTTCTCTTTGTCAGTATAGAGGAATTCTACTGATTTTTTGTATGTTAATCTCGTATCTTGCTACTTTGCTGAAATATTCTATTTTAGTGGCTTTCTTGTGCATTCTTTGGGGTTTTCTGTGTATAAGATCATATCATCTGCAAATAGGGATAGTTTTACCTCTTCCTTACCAGTTTGGATGCCCTTTATTTCTTTTCCTTGCCTTATTGCTGTAGCTAGAACTTCCAGCACAATGTTGAGTAAGAGTGGTGATAAAGGGCATCCTTGTCTGGTTCCCATTCTCAATGGGAATGCTTTCAGACTCCCTCTCAGTTTAGAATGATGTTGGCTCTTGGCTTTGTATAAACACCCTTTATTGTGTCAAGGAATTTCCCTTCTATTCCTATTTTGCTGAGACTTTTTATTAGGAATGAGTATTTGACTTTGTCAAATGCATTTTCTGCATTGATAAGATCATGTGGCTATTTTGTTTTATTTGTGTGGTAGAATATGTTGATTGATTTTCTAATGTTGAATCATCCTTGCATACCTGATGTGAATTCCACTTGGTCTTGATGTATTATTTTTTTTGATATGCTGTTGAATTCTATTGGCTGGAATTTTATTAAGAGTTTTTGTGTCTATGTTCACGAGGCGCATTTGTCTCTGTTGTTGTCGTTTGTTAGGTGCCATTGAGTCGATTCTGACTCATAACAACCCTATGCGCAACAGAATGAAACATTGCCCAGTCCTGCACCATCCTTACATTGGTCTGTAGTTTTCTTTTTTTGTGGTGTCCTTCCCTGGCTTTGGTATCAAGGTTATGCTGGCTTCAAAGAATGAGTTCAGGAGTATTCCTTCCTTTTCTATGCTGTTAAATAGCTTGAGTAGCATTGTGTTAGCTCTTCTCTGAAATTTGGTAGAATTCCCCAGTGAAGCTGTATGGGCCAGATTTTTTTTTTGGTCATTGTTGGGAGTTTTTTTTTTTAATTACCACTTCAATCTTTTCTTTTGTTATTGGCCTGTTTAGTGTTTCTACCTCAGATTGCATTAGTTTAGGTAGGTAGTGTGTTTCTAGAAGTTTCTCCATTCCCTCCAAGTTTTCAAATTTTTGGAGTACAGTTTTTCATAGTATTCTCTTACGGTCCTTTTTATTTCAGTTGGATCTGTTGTGATGTCACCTGTCTCATTTCTTATTTGTGGTATTTGCTTCCTCTCCTGTTTTTCTTTTGTCAATTTGGCCAATGGTTTGTCAATTTTGTTGATCTTTTCAAAGAACCAACTTTTGATCTTGTTGATTCTTTCAATGGCTTTTCTGTTCTCCATTTATTTCTGCTCTAATCTTTATTATTTCCTGTCTTCTGGTGACTGTGGGCTTCTTTTGCTGCCCTCTTGTATTTGTTTGAGTTATAGGGTTAATATTTTGATTTTTGCCATTCCTTTTTTTTTTTTTTTGATGTGTGCATTTATTGTATAAATTGACCAATAAGTGCTGCTTTTGCTGTGCCCCAAAGGTTTTGATAAGATGTATTTTCACTCTCACTTGATTTTATGAATTTTTTTTATTATCCCTTCCTTGATTTTTAAGCCAGATGTTGTTCAATTTCCATGTATTTGATTTTTTTCCTTGCTGTTTCTGTTACTCATTTCTACATTTATGTCATTATGATCAGAGAAGATGTTTTGAATTATTTTGATATTTTGGGTTTTGTTAAGGCTTGCTTTGTGGCCTAAACTGTGGTCTCTGTTGGAGAATGTTCCATGTGCATTGGAAAAGAATGTATACTTTGCTGCAGTTGGGTGGAATGTTCTGTATGTCTATGAGTTCAAGTTGGTTGGTTAAAGCTTTTACACTTTCTCTATCTTTATTGAGTTTCTTTCTAGATGTTCTGTCCTCTACTAAAAGTAGTGTGTTAAAGTCTCCTACTGTTATTGTGGAACTGTGTATTTCTCTTTTCAGTGCTGTTAGAGTTTGTTTTATGTATTTTGGGACCCTGTCATTGGGTGTGTATATGTTTATTATGGTTGTGTCCTCCTGGTTTATTGACCCTTTAATTATTATATAGTGTTCTTCCTGATTCTTTATGGTGGACTTTGCTTTAAAGTCTATTTTATTGGAGATTAATATTGCCACTTTTGCTCTTTTTTGGTTATTGTTTGCTTGGTGTATTTTTTTTCCATCCTTTGAGTTTTAGTTGGTTCATGTCTTTGTATATAGATGGATCACGTTTTTTAATCTATTCTGCCACTCTCTGTCTCTCTTTACAGGTACATTTAGGCCATTTACATTCACTGTAATTATTAATAGATACGAGTTTACAGCTGTCATTTTGGTGTATTTTTTAATTTTGGTGTTGACAGTTTGTTTGCTCCTCTTATGTTTTTGTGCTGAGGTGTTTTTTTTTTTAATGTATTTTCTTTTCATCTCTTTCAATATTGTTAGTTTTGTGTTTGCTGAGTCTTTTTCTTCTTTTTTTTTATTTTGATGGATAGGTTTGTTAGCTTCCTTTGTGGTTACCATGAAATGTATCATTATTTTTCTAAGTTTAAATAAATCGTTTATTTCTTGATATCACCTTGACTTTTTCTCCATGTGAAAGATCTTTGACTATACTATTTATTCACTCCGTTTTGTTTTGATGTTATTGTCATTTACATACTGATGTCTCTGGTTCCCTATTTTCAGTCTTTTAGCTTTTATTTGTTTTTGTGAATTCCTCATCTAAGTTGGTATCCGGTTGATCTGTCATGCATCCTAGTCTTGGATTGTTGTCTAATGTCAATTCTGTAACCAGAGGGTTCCCTTTAATATTTCTTGTAATTTTGGTCTGCTTTTTACAGATCCCCTTAATTTCTGTTTATCTGGAATTAACCTAATTTCACCATCATATCTGAGAGACAATTTTGCCAGATATGTAATTCTTGGCTGGCAATCTTTTTTCCTTCAAGGCTTTATACATGTCGTTCTGTTGCTTTCTTGCCTGCATGGTTTCTGCTAAGTAATCTGAGCTTAGTCTTATTGGTTCTCCTTTGTAGGTGACTTTTCATTTATCCTTAGTCACTCTCAGGATTCTTTCTTTGTCTTTGGTTTTGGCAAGTTCGATTATGATATGTCGTGGTGACTTTCTTTTGGGATCTATTCTCTGTGGGGTTCATTGAGTTTCCATGATAGATATCTTCTCATCTTTTGTGATATTAGGGAAGTTTTCTGCCAGCAAATTTCCAACAATTCTTCAACAAATCTTCAACAATTCTCTTTGTGTTTTCTGTTATCCCCCCTGTTCTGGAACTCTGGTCACTCAGAGAATTTTCCTTTTGATAGTATCCCATATAATTCTTCGGCTTTCTTCATTTCTTAAAATTCTTTTTTTCTGATTTTTCCTCAAATTGGTGTCAAGTGCTTTATCTTCAGTCTCACTAATTCTGATTTCCATTGTCTCAAATCTACTACTATTACCCTCTACTGAATTGTCTAATTCTGAGATTTTGTTATTAATCTTTTGAATTTCTAGTTTCTGTATCATTTCTAACAACCTATTTATTCTGTCATTTTTTCCTTATATTGTTTCCCTGAGTTCTTCTATGGCATTGTCTGTTTGTTCCTTGGTTTGATCTGTGTTTATCCTGATCTCCTTCCTGATTTCTTGGAGGACTCTGTGTATTAGTTTCTTGAATTCTTTCTCATGTAATCCTTATCTTCCTCTGGAAGGTTTTCTGGTTTTTTAGTTTGGTTGCTTGTTGGAGCCATGTTGTCCTGCTTCTTTATGTGATTTGAAATTGTGTCTCCAAGGCATCAATAAGTTATTATATTTGTTTATTGTTTGTATTTTGTTTCCTACATCCCATATTTTTGTTTTGTTTTGATACATCCAAGTAGGCTGGGTATGTGTTTTACTTTGTTCATTGGCGTTGTTGAAGTTCTTACCTCCTGTCTCCAGGTGGTCCGAGCAGCTACTAGGTATGGGAGCCTGGGAGTCTGTTCACTATTCTTGCGGGGGTGTGGTTGTTCAAGGCATAGGTGCCTGGGTCATTGGTCTCTGAGTGTGTGGTGCAGAGATTCTCACCTACAGACCTAGGTGGGCAGGGCTGCATGTTGGTGTTCAGAGCAGGCACAGGTCTCTGTTTGCGGTGGGGGCAATGTGTGGGGCAAGGCAGGGTGTTGTCAACTGTCCCAGGTGCCTGGTTGGAGGGTGTACCTCTGACTGCTGGAGCATACACTAGGAGGGGGTAATGTAGCCAGTCTTTGGATACCTACTACAGTTGGCTGGAGGGATTGGGGGCACAACTAATTCTCAGGCTGCTGTTGTGGGTAGCTATATGGAGTGGGTGGTACCATCGACCCTCAGACTCCTGGTGTGTGTTGGTGAGGTATCTTCTTAGAGGGTGGAGCAGTGTAGAATGTCATAAATTTGCAGCTCCCACTTGGCTGCTGTAGGTGTAAATGGGCTTCAGGTGGATGCTCTGTCCATGTTGTCCCAATGAGGGGATGTGGTGTTGGATTGGCCCACAAGTCACTGGGGCAGGGGTGATAGGCAAGGGTGAAAGGTACTGTAAGTCCACGGGCCCTGTACACTAGTGGCTGGGTGAAGCAGCTGGTACCTCCAGACCCAGCTGTGAGTTCCTAGCTTAGGAGGTATTGCGTTGTTGAATTCTGGGGCTGGTCTTGGAGCAGGGAGGAGGATGAATGGGGGGAAGAGGGTGCTCCTCAGCTGTGGAGCTCTGGTGGGGGAGGGATATGCAGTGGGTTGGAAGCTTGTACTTAACTTTCACAGTTCTGGTGTTGCTCCTGTTTGGTTCTGGAGGTGCGTGCAGATTTGTTGCTGCTTGACTGCACCAGATGGGGTGGGTTTCAGCTTTGGATGTTGCTGCTTGCCTCAACCTGTGTGTGCTGCACAGATTCAGCTAGCAGGATGCTAGCAATCCCGCGATCCATAGTTCCCCATTTCTACTGTTTTTGAATTGTCTTTCCTTCCAGCTTCTTCAGCTTTGTCTTTGATGAGTAAGGTTCCTAGATTGTCATGTATATCTGATTCACTTGTTTTTTCAGATATTAATTGCGAGAGGGATGGCATGAATTGTCTGTCTATTCTACCATCGTAGCCCACATCCCCAAATATCTTCTGGAGTGCTTTATTTTTCTTCTGTGGAACCAACATTGAACATAAGAGAATGGAGAAAAACAGTCCAGGAGCACTGGCTAGTGTGTGCCCTGTGGACTGGGTTAAGAAGAGTGAAAGGTGTGATGTTCTGTGTCCTGCTAAAGCAATCTGCTGACCATTTGTCACTGAAGCACCAAATGATTAGCAGAGCCTAGAAAGATGTAGTCATTCCCTCCCCCCAAACTAACAGGTATTAGTCATCATGTTGAGTTATTGGGAAGATTTGACTTTTAGAAGTATAGAGAAATAATCTGGTTTAAAACAAAAACTCCTGGATTACATAAACACTCACAGTATTAAACAAATTAAGAATTAAATGAAAGTAACTTAAAATATTTTATTCTCTTA
Organism: Loxodonta africana; assembly: GCF_030014295.1. Lineage (NCBI taxonomy): Eukaryota > Metazoa > Chordata > Mammalia > Proboscidea > Elephantidae > Loxodonta > Loxodonta africana. Next base: position 195,201,550 of record NC_087342.1, read on the forward strand.
ATTGAATAATAATCTCAGTAACACTGACAGGGAAAATCTATGGATTTAGCAATTTTTAGAGCAGCGATTTCAATTGGATTTGAAAGGAATATTATACTGTATAAAACTCTCAAAATATTTTTGTATAGGAGTGCCATGGTTTAATATGAAGAGATCATTTAAAGACATAAAAAAAATTACACGCAGTTTATTAGATTAGCTTCTTTGAATCCCATATATTAGAATTTTTTCCTTTTTTCCAACAAGTAATTATTGAAAGAATATTGAGAGGGTAGTTATTGGTGCTCAACAAAGAAGGCCTTAACTCTCAGAAGTTTGCAATCTATTCGAAGAGAGGAATCCCAAGTCTGTGCTTTGGCTCAGCATTCCCTTTGCCTGAAATAGTGTGTGAAAAACCACAATAATGGGAATGAGAATGAACAGAGTGTATTTGAGTGAAGTGCTAGATAGATAACTCCAACTGAATGTGTATGTGTGCAGGAACTAAAACATTTCAACTTTAAAGAGAAAATCCTACTTGACATTGTCCATATTTAAATTTATATGAAGTTACCCACAGACAGTGTAACGAGTTAGTCAAATAAATGATAAACTTCAAAATATGTTGTACTTGGATATAAATTTGGTGGTTTAGTATCACATTATCTATAACCAATCCATCATTCTCAAAGGCAAATAGCACTTTTTTCTGTAACATTAAAAGTCTTTAAATTATACGAGCTAGAGTTGTGATAATAGCAAGAGATGTTAAAATTACAAAACCAAAATTATACACATACACACACACACATGCTTATTTCCTAGGTTTTAAAAATTACATGTGACAAGATTATGAAAAAATTTTTAAAAGGTTAGTTTATTAGACTTTCTGGTAGGAATTCAAATTTTATAAGCATTATCTTGAAGTCAAATCTGTGATTTTCTCTGTAAAGCAATTTATTTTCTTTGTGTTATATATGGGGATTTAATTGTGTCCCCTCCAAATATGTATTGAAATCCTGACCCCTATATCTATGGATGTAATGTAATGTAGTCTAATGATGTAATGTAATCACCTCCCACAATGTAATCTAATGTAATACGATCAATCAGTCTGTTGGGGTCTTACCAGTGTAGGATAAACCCTAAACCTAATCACTTATAAGTTATATAAAGAGCAGCACAGACACAGAAACAAGCATGCACTATAAGTTGTCCCCAACTTAAGACGGGGTGCTGTTCCAACAACTTTATCATAAGTCAGCTCTGACATAAGTCAAATACTTTGCTTCAGATTAACAACTGATGCTTCTTATGGTACAAAAGGCTGAATGAGATCATGCTATAGTCCTGGTCTACAATAAAGTAGGTATTAGTGTAGTAACATTGAAGTCAGAATCGTAATGGCTGTCAGGCACGTGTACAGGTCAATTGTCATATGTTCTTAGAGCTGAACATGGTCCAACTTTCTGTTACAACTCCCAGCACTGACATTGACACTGACTTCATGGTAAACAAGGCCACAGCCTACTATACAGCACGTGTTTTGAGATGAACATCAAAGAATGACAGCATTAGCAAATTAGGTACCGCAACATTGTATGTAGCACATATTACTAACGAAAAGATGTAAAAAAAAAAACCAAAAAAAACGGGTGGTCTTAATTGTGGTTTGTCATAACTTGAGTACATTGCAAGTCGAGGACTACCTAGGGAAGACAGATGCCTTGTGAGAATTGTCAAGAACTAAGAAGGCCTGGGGCTACCAACAAGGAAGAAATACCCTGATTTGGACTTTTAACCTCTAGAACAGTAAGAAAATAAATTTCTGTTCTTAAAGTCACTTTCTTATGATATTTCTGTTACAGTAGCACTAGGAAAATAAGACACTTTATTTTATTGTTTTGTTTTATTTAATTTCAAATTTAATTTATTAAAATTAGTTATGGCCACTTGGCTTTCCTTATGTGTACAATCAATGTTAGCACATTAACAGTCAGATATAGATGCATCTCTTAATCTTCAATCCTATTGCTATACTGGCACCTTCAACACTGTTACCAAATATGAAATAGGTAATGAGAGTCAATTATTTTGTAATCCTTATAGCCTACATAATGGTTATCCCCTACACACAATCTCTGTAAATGGTGTTGGGTTCTAGAAGGTGGAACAGACAGATGGCATGTGGGGAAAGAATCATCAATCTTACTCAAGTGTATAACAGATCTGAGTATAGTATAAAGGCAGTCTGGGTCTTTCTTGTGGTCAACATGACACTTTGTTCACAAGTTTCCAACATAACATAAAATTAAATATAAAAGAGGTGAGAAAAACAAAGCTCTAGGAATATTTACAGCCTACTTTTTTTTGGGAACAAGCAAAAGAGTCTGGTCCTCGTTCCATTGCCATCTTCGCGTCATTTTAATGGATTATGTCCCAGATGGGTATTAGCACATTGGTAAGATATGGTCAGCTAAATGGTCAAATTTTTAAAATAGCAACAGCTACTGGATTGGCTTGAACTCTTTCCTTAAAATGGCAGATTAGTTTTATGAGTGGTGTTTTTAATACAGCTTCATAGCAAAGCAGATTTGTGTAATTTGGCCACCTGCTATAAACATCAATTTTAATCAATCACGTATGTCTTTGCCAATATAGTTCATCAGTATTAAAATGTTTGAGGATTTTGAAGTGAATTTTATGATAAAATTAAGCAGCCATCTGGAATTATAATACAGGTTTTTTTTCTAAATGATTTGAAAAGTATAAATTTGAAACCTTATATACAGAGAATATATACATATAAGTGTACACCCATTTCATTCTGTTTACAGTGTTGTTTGACAGGACACTTACTGTGAATAATAGAGAAAATTTGCCTACTTACCAAGGCCTGTAAACAACCATGATAAGAGAGAGCTTTGAGCTTTGCCCATGTAGACCTATGTATTTAGAAAATGAATCCAGCTGCTCTAGCCAGGGCCTCTTAATAATTAGGATCCAATCTCCATAGCTTTTCAGCCTCTGTAAAATTACTGAAAAAAACAAAATCGGCTTTCTGATATTTATTTTGCATTGACATTGTTTTAATAATGTACCCTAAACCCAAATGCAATTTATGGGAAAATGATGAATTTATATTGAATATACATGTTAAATTTCCTTACCTTCTATAAAGTAGTAACTTTCCAAGCTGTTTAGGAAAGATACATTCAAAGAATTTCTATAAAGATTGTATTACAATCTGGTCTGTAAAACCAAAGATCTTGGAAATATAAATTAATTTCTACAAGTAATTTTTCAATTCACTTATTACAAGAGCATGGTTTATTTTAGGTTTTCTTAAGTTAAGGTTTAGTGATTTATTCATCACTAATCACTATAAAAAATTTTTTTTTAATCACTAGGTTTTTTATATCCTCACTTTTATTCCCCCTTTTATACTCCTTTTATTATTTATTTTAATATGCCACCTGTGGGAGTTTCTCCTTGAAATAACCAGTATTCCTCCAGCTAAGAATATATTTTTATTAGTTTTATAGCTTAATGTACCTTTTATTCAAAATCCTGGATATTAAAAGAAGACTGGTTACAAAATTAAAAATGTAAAATCTGAAAAAACAAAAACCATTTTTTAGAAGAGATGGGATTGTCAATGAAAAATCCATTATTAATGCTTTTTAAAAATAAACTATTTTAAAGCCATTAAGGATGATGTGTTATACTTCCTAGTTCTGTGTTCATAGTGCCACTATATGGGATATGAAATCTCGACTTTATAGATATTAGCTTTGAACATGTAAATAAATCAAGAATCATATAGCCACTTTTGCCCGTTCTTAATTTTATTTCAAAGTAAAGTATTTTATATATTTTAAGTGTATCTGTTGATTATCACCTCATATAAATTTAGAGAAAAATGAAAATATTTATTCACTTACAGAAACACTTATAATGGGCTAGGTACAGGGTTGTGTATGCATACATACATTTTTTTTTTTTTTTAGCTGATGTAAAAACCCTGTAAGGTGACTTTGGCTGATTCTAGATGGCAAGCTATTATTGCTATAACACAGTATCTCTCATGCAAACAAATATTTATGACCCAGCTTGATGCACGGTATACCATTGTGTGCTGTCAAGTTGATTCAGGTGTATAGTGACCCTATACGGCAGAGGACAACTGCCCTGTGGGGTTTCCTAGGCTGTAATCTTTACAGGAGCAGATCACCAGGTCTTTTCTCCCATGGAGCCACTGGTGGGTTTGAACAGCCAACCTTTAAATTAGCAGCAAAGAGCTTAACCATTGTACAACCAGGCCTCCTTTATGGTATATTAGTTATGAATACCTATCCTTCTTCTTTGTTTCCAACTTGCACATTCCAATCGCCAGTAATTATCAATGCATCCTGATTACATGTTTGATCAATTTCAGACAAAAATTGGAAAAAAGAAGAAGGATCAGTAGTTGGAAGATACAGCCTTGGTGATAGAAACAATGCTGGAGATAGAATGATAGAATTTTGCAAGACCAAGGAATTCTTCATCACAAATACCTTTTTTTTAAGAATATAAATGGTGACTATGGACTCCCACGTATCTGTCAGTCTGTCATACTGTGGGGGCTTGCGTTTTGCTGTGATGCTGGAAGCTATGCCACCAGTATTCAGATACAGGCAGGGTCACTCATGGAGGACAGGTTTCAGCCGAGCTTCCAGACTAAGACAGACTAGGAAGGAGGACCCGGCAGTCTACTTCTCAAAAGCATTAGCTGGTGAAAACCTTATGAATAGCAGCGGAACACTATCTGATATAGTGCTGGAAGATGAGCCCCCAGGTTGGAAGGCACTCAAAAGATGACTGGGGAAGAGCTGCCTCCTCAAAGTAGAGTCAACCTTAATGACGTGGATGGAGTAAAGCTTTCCGGACCTTCATTGGCTGATGTGGCACAGCTCCAAATGAGAAGAGCGAGCTGCAAACATCCATTAATAAGAATTAGTTGATGTTCAACTATTTCAAGAGGTGGCATATGATCAGAAACCGATGGTACTGAAGGAAGAAGTCGAAGCTGCTCTGAAGGCATTGGCAAAAAACAAGGCTCCAGGAATTGATGGAATATCAATTGAGATGTTTCAACAAACAGATGCAGTGCTGGAGGTGCTCACTAGCCTATGCCAAGAAATATGGAAGACAGTTTCCTGGCCAAGTGACTGGGAGAGATCCATATTTATGCCTATTCTCAAGAAAGGTGATCCCAGCTGAATGTGGAAATTATAGAACAATATCATTAATATCACACATGAGCAAAATTTTTCTGAAGATCATTCAAAAATGGCTGCAGGAGTATATCGACAGGAAACTGCCAGAAATTCAGGCCAGTTTCAGAAGGGGACGTGGAACCAGGGATATCATTGCTGATGTCAGATGGATCCTGGCTGAAAGCAGAGAATACCAGAAGGATGTTTACCTGTGTTTTATTGACTGTGCTAAGGTATTCGACTGTGTGGATCATAACAAATCATGGATAACATTGTGAAGAATGGGAATTCCAGAACACTTAATTGTGCTCTTGAGAAATCTTTACATAGATCCAGAGGCAGTTGTTTGGACAGAACAAGGGGATACTGATTGGTTTAAAGTCAGGAAAGGTGTATGTCAGGGTTATATTCTTTCACCATACCTACTCAATCTGTATGCTGAGCAAATGATCCAAGAAGCTGGACTATATGAAGAAGAACAGGGCATCAGGATTGGAGGAAGACTCATTAACAGCCTGCGTTATGCAGATGACACGACCTTGCTTGCTGAAAGTGAAAAGGACTTGAACACTTACTAATAAAGATCAAAGACCACAGCCTTCAGTATGGATTGCACCTCAACATGAAGAAAACAAAAATCCTCATAACTAGACCAATGAACAACATCATGATAAATGGAGAAAAGATTGAAGTTGTCATGGATTTCATTTTACTTGGATCCACAATCAACAGCCATGGAAGCAGCAGTCAGGAAATCAAGAGACGCATTGCATTGGGTAAATCTGCTGCAAAGGACCTCTTTAAAGTGTTGAAGAGCTAAGATGTCACCTTGAAGACTAAGGTGCACCTGATCCAAGCCATGGTATTTTCAATCTCATCGTATGCATGTGAAAGCTGGACAGTGAAGAAGAAAGACCTAAGAAGAATTGATGCCTTTGAATCGTGGTGTTGGTGAAAAATATTGAATATAACATGAACTGCCAAAAGAATGAACAAATCTGTCTTAGAAGAAGTACAACCAGAATGCTCCTGAGAAGCAAGGATGGGGAGACTGCGTGTTACATACTTTGGACATGTTGTCAGGAGGGATCAGTCCCTGGAGAAGGACATCATGCTTGGCAAAGTACAGGGTCAGCAGAAAAGAGGAAGACCCTTAATGAGGTGGACTGACCCAGAGGCTGCAACAATGAGCTCAAGCATAACAATGATTGTAAGGATGGTGCAGGACTGGGCAGTGTTTCGTTCTGTTGTGCATAGGGTCACTATGAGTCCGAACCCACTGGACGGCACCTAACAACAACAGCAGTTACGAATAATGTTCATTTGGAAAAGAGGTGGAAGTGATTAACTCTTGCTTGAATAGTTAAGTGATGGTTTCACAGAGGAAATAATACTCATGCGGGGCCGCGAGAGATACAGGAGTTTACCAGGCAGAGGTTAAAAGTGAAGCACATTCCAGCCAAAAGAATAACATGAACGAACATGGTCAGGTAAGGGAATGCCTAGAAGTTTCTCATGGCTGTATCATTGGGTGAGGGATCAAGATGTTGTAGAAGTAGGATAAGTAGCTTAGAAGTTATCTAAGTTCAGGCTATTATGGGTATTATTGCCATGATAAACAGTTACTCCATAGGCATGCAGAGTTAGCCAAAATTTTAAGGGGACTGATATGAATTGAGAAACCTTGGTGGCCTAGTGGTTGAGTGCTACGGCTGGTAACCAAAGGATCAGCAGTTCGAATCCGCCAGGTGCTCCTGGGAAACTCTGTGAGGCAGTTCTACTCTGTCCTATAGTGTCGCTATGAGTTGGAATCAACTCGACGGCACTGTGTTTGGTTTTTTGGGTTTGCATATGAATTGATGGATTTTTATAGATAGATTATAAATCAACAGTGTGGAGGAGATTGTTCCAAATAGGGACAGATGGTAGCAGAGCCAATTATCTAGAAATACTGATCTGAGAATTCTTTTTTTTCAGCAAAAAAAAAAAAAAAAAATGAAACCATGTATCTTTGTAGATGATTTGAAAGAAATTTGCTATCTTTCTCTCTCAGATTGCACATATTAGCATTTATTTTGCTGCTAGGTTATAATAGAATATATGTAGATTGGTGAATACCTTTGCTTACCTAAATTTTAAAGTTTTATTATTTTTAACTAAAATATTTATTGTCCTTTGATGACTTTAGTTCATCTTCAAGCTTTTTTCATACTTTATTAATTTTTTTCATATATCCAAATTACTATTATCCATGTTGCTGAAGGAGGTCACGAAGGTGTATAAAATAACTCAATTGTAATCCAAAAAAAACTTCTTAAAAATGAATGTCTTATTTATCAACATTTTACACATATTCAAGGACAAAAACAGTTGGTTTGTGTTTTGCCTCCATTACCTGACTCTTCCTCATAAGCAGAAATAATATAAATTACTAGAAAAATATCTAGCAGATGGTTGAAGAGAAGAGAGGAGAAGAAAATACATCAATAAGGAACTCACTAAAAGACAATTTAATTGTTGTATAATTGAAAGTTGACAAGACAAACTGTCATGGACCTTTGAAAGTAGGAACTCTTGCTATGAAGATAATTGTTATTATTGCTACATATAATGGATTTTTTACTCTACTTTCTTGCTTACATTGCTAAAAATATCTACTGTAATGGTTGTGGAACAGAGTATTCATGCTTCTGGAATTGTTTGTCCATGTCAAGTATTATTTGATGGCTTTGACTTGATTTGACAGGTCAGGTCAATCAAAACAATCAAACAAGCCTTTACACTATGCCCCAGTCCAATTATACTGTCAACACTTAGATGTTTTATAATAGGAAAGCATATTAATTGTTTGCTACAAGGAGTTTAGGGTCCTTAGCTGCCCTTTTAACATGTAAGATGTTTACTTTAGTGCATATGTAAGGAATATTTGGATTAAATTTTGAGTAAAGCAATTTATTTCCTTACTGAATTCAAGACTAGTACTAATGATTCTTGTAACAATTGTCATAAAGATGATTCATATTTTTTATGTGGCTTTATAAATGCACCATCTAGCATAAGATAGAAGATTCTTGTTTAATTGCTAACATTTATCTTTTTGAGTCTCATTCCCCCCCTGAGTAACATTTCTAGAAATGATAAAAAATAAATCATTACTAAAAATATTTGGCTTAAAGAAGGAATTCAAGGTTATTAGATAAAAAAAAAATTATGGGGGGCATGCATTATCCTAGTTTATATGTTTTTATCTGTTAGGCCATAGATATAGTTAAGGGGTCAATTTTCTTTTGGGGGTCAAAATTTAGATTAAATAAGCAGATTGAAATTTGTTATAGCATATTTGTAAGAGCAGTAGTTAATTTGGTTTAAGATTAGCCTTTCAAATGATAGCCTACGTGAGTAATTCTCTCCATGTCTCTCTCATTCTCTTGTTCTCTGCCTTTCCCTACTGCCATTATTTCTTCCTTATTGTTTCCCTTCCTCAAATATTAATTGAGAGCTCACTGAGTGGGTTTAAAATATGTTAAGGTAATGAGAAATATATTGTCAAAAAAACAAATGCAAAGATTTCTTGGATTAAAAGTTCTGTTATGATAAGTTTTGAACAACATTTGCAGAAGGAAATAGCCATACTTATGGGGGGTGGCAGGTAGCGGGGGATGTCAGAAGCAGGAGGTGACTATCAGGATGAAATTGGCTATTTAGGACCAAGTCTAAAAGTCTGGTTAGGTAGAAGCCTTGAAGATTCCATAGGTCTAGCCTACAAGAGGTCATGTTCCAGCTAGCAGAGAGGGAGGTTCTATTAGAAAGTGACTAAGGTAAGAAAATAGCAAATAAATTACTGCTCTGTGTGGCTTTTAGCAAGCCCTTACAGTTATAGGGTTCTCTGAGTCAGAATCTACTTGACGGCAGTGGGTTTGGTTTGGGGTTTTTTACAGGGATGGGGAGAGTGTGTGCTCCCGGAAAAAGATGTGAGCATTAACGAAAAGGGAGGCACAAGTAGTGACTTTTGTGGAAGAGGGTGAGTTCATTGTAAGAGAAGCCAAGTCACTTTGTCTGGAATAATGAGCATAAACCAGACTATAATGGGATTGGCCAGCCAGGGTAGGCCATTGTCAAGAATATTAATTTGAGTTGATTGGCTAGCTGTTTGGTTTTTTTTTTTTTTTTTTTTTTTGAGAGTCTATTAAAATCTAATCATAGAACCAAAATTATACCTAAGGAGGATTTAAAAAAAAACCCAGAAACATAGCATAGTAGTAAAGATCCTGCACTCTGGAGTCAGATTGGACTCAAGTCCCAGTTTATAAATTATGTGACTTTGGGCAAATTATTTAACCTTTTTGTGCCTGGGTGTTCTTTTTTTTAATTTTAGATGAGGGTTTACAGAGCAATTTAGTTTCTCATTAAAAAATTAATACACATCATTTTATGTCATTGGTTGCCACCTCCATGACATATCAACACTCTTCCCTTCTCAACTTCGGGTTCCCTGTTACCAGCTTTCCTGTCTCCTCCTGCCTTCTTGTCCTTGCCCATTTAGTCTCATTTTGCTTCATGGGCCTGTCTAATCTTTGGCTGAAGTGTGAGCCTCAGAAATGAATTCAGTACTGAGTTTAAAGGGAGTCCAAGGGCTATACTCTTGGGGTTTCTCCAGTCTCTGTCAGACCAGTAAATCTGTTTTTTTTTTTTGTGTGTGTGTGTGTGTGAGAGAGTTAGAATTTTGGTCTACATTTTTCTCTAGCTCTGTCTGGGACCCTCTATTGTGATCCCTGTCAGAACAGTCAATGGTGGTAGCCAGGTACCCATCTAGTTTTTCTGCACTCAGTCTGATGGAGGCTGTGGTACTTACGGTCCATTATTTCTTTGGACTAATCTTTCCCTTGTGTCTTTGGTTTGCTTCATTCTCTCTTGCTCCAGGTGGGACGGTACCTCAGTGTTCTTACCTTTAAAACAGGGAAAATAATAGTACATGTTTCATATGCTTCACAGGATTATAACAAGGATTGATTAAAATAGTATTTTTGATTGTCAAATAAATAAAATAAAACTGTTACATGAAGACTAGAAGTAAATGGTTCATGACGAAAAGGGTAACTGCTATTGTTGTATGAAAAAAAAAGAAAAGACAAAAGGTCATTAGGGTTTGGACTAGGGTGGCTTGAGATATTAAAGGAAGGAGTGGATCTAGAATTTATTTCCTCTAGTTTTACAAGGCCAATTCAGTTCTTGCTCAAACATGTCAAATTATCCTGAATGCATTGCTGATTTAGTCATACTGGTATTAAGAGAATCTAAGATTTCAAATTCTGATTTGAAGGGCCAAGGGCTGTTGAAATCATAAACCCACTCTAGGTTAGATTGATTTAGATTAAATTAAGGTGTACCAAACTTACTTTTCCATGGGTATTGAGAATCTTGAGGCCTAGAAACCTTGGAATTTTTTAGAAAAATACCATACCACATAGTTCACACAGGTCCACAGACTTGAAACAAATAGGTCAAAGTTTAATAACTTACATCACAGTTAAAAGGGTTTTAGAGATGGTTCAGAAACTGTTACATGTGTTTGGCTCATTAATGAGGAGCTAGCTCCTGTGATTTGTACAGTTGTTTGTTCTTACGTACCTGACACTTACTAGTATTTGAAAGTTTCATTCAGTCTTTGAGTCTGTGATGTATCCGTGTATCATGAATCCATCTTGTACAAGCTGGACAGTGATGCAGATAAAGAAATGGTTAATTGTGCTATTATGAGGTTGATTCATATTTTCCATTGTTCTTGGGGGAGAGTTCTATGGATGACAAAAATATAAAATTCTCTCTATGTCACTCTGTTTAGTCTGTGGGGAATAGCAAAAGATTATTCTTTACAGTATGTTTTCTAATGATTTGTCCAAACTAATTTTGTATTCCAGAGTCACATATTGCTCGTGGGTTTTTCTTCCCACATTTCCCCCCAGTGGATTATTTATAATTTTAACAAAATGATGAATGGTTCTTTGTATTTTCTAAATGTGTTTATATCCCCTGGAGAGTCTGAGTGAAACAAGTACCTTCTTGCAGGAGAACCCTAATATGGTTACGTATTCCTGTGAAGCTGGCTTTATCTTTGGGTCTAAGAATTCTCTACAAATTGAGTGCTGTTTATTGAAAATCTACAATATTTCTTATTTTTAATAGCAGAGGTAAAAAATTGTAGAAACAAGTTACAATACAGAAGAGATTTTTGTTTATTCTGGAGAGAAATATTTCATAACATAAAATAAATCCATTTAGGGATTTAAAAAATATTTTCTCTACATGTCACTATAAAACTTTTAAAGACATGATATTTTTCTTCTTCCTTAAGATGTTGTTCTCTTCCTCTCTCACTCTCTCTGTCTCTTCTATCTCACCTCCCCCGTCCCATGTAAGTGTACTTAAATATTTGACTACAATTTTAATCTGAGATACAACTTGAGTTTTTCTTCATATGGCTTATGTAAGTGAATAAAATCACTGATTTTGGAGAAGAACAAAGCACAGTGAAGACATAGGGAAACTAAGGCACAAAATTCCCCCAGAGAATATTGCTTCATTTTCTTCTTTTTCCTCCTATAAAATCAAACTATTATCAAAAACTTAAGCTTTTGAACTTTCTAAAATTGGAAAGTCATTGAATATCATTTGGGGACTTTTTAAAATGTAGTTATGACCCACAAGCATGAGTAATTGTGGAGAAGGTAGCATGTAGAAATATGTAGAAGCTTAGCTGTCATTAATTCTATTGAAAGTTGTTTATAAGGTTTAATACACTTTTGTTGTCGTTACTAGGTGCCATTGAACTGACTCTGAGTCATGGCTATCTTATGTATAACAGAAAGAAATGTTGCCTGGTCCTATGCCATCTTCATGATCATTGATATGTTTGAGTCCATTGTTTTGAATATTGTGTCAATCCACCTCATTGAGGGTTTCCCTCGTTTTCACTGGCTCTTTACTTTACTAAACATGATGTTCTTTTCTAGTGATTGGTCTTTTCTGATGACATGTCCAAAGTAAGTGAGCTGAAGTCTCGTCATCCTCATTTCCAAAGAGCATTCTGATTGTATTTCTTCTAAAGATTCTGATTTAGTTCTTCTGGCAATATATTCAATATTCTTTGTGAACATTACAGTTTGAATGTGGTGATTCTTTTTCTGTCTTCCGTTTTTCATTGTTCAGCTTATGCATGCATATGGAGTTTTTAAGCTCTGATCAAGACACTGTGGAATTTATATGAAAGATGTATACATGTACATGTCATAGTGCATGTTATCCAGGGATTTAGTTGAAAGGAGAAGAAATAGAGACTAAAAAGATATGTTAGTTTCTGAGTCATGTGAGTGAGTCACAAATTTTACTATAGTTCTGGAGACCAAGGGCATTTTTTAATTCCTTAGGAGGATATTGGGAAGACGTGCAGATGCATGGTTTTCTGAGAAAGAATTCATAAATTCATTAGATTTTCCCAAATCCTAAAATCATAATTGCTATCATTGAATAGAAGCCCTGGTGGTGTAGTGGTTAAGTGCTATGTCTGCTAACCAAAAGGTTGGCAGTTGGAATCCACTAGTTCCTCCTTAGAAACTCTATGGGGCAATTCTACTCTATCCTATAGAGTCGCTATCAGTCAGAATTGACTCAATGGCAGTGGGTTTGGTTTGTTTTTTTATCATTGTGTAGGGAGCTCTTGGGATAATCAAGAATGGTCTAATTATCGCAATAGTTAGATAAACCTAGGGCTTAAAAGATGTCTATGTCTATAAAGAAAAGAGACCACATTCTAAGAGAGGTCAGCAGTAGAATGGATGATTGAAGGCAGGAAAGCGTAAAGTAAATTTGTTCATAAAATAGTGAGTAGGCAGCCAAGTTGAACTGGAACTAAATTAAGTTGGGCCAAGTAATAGAAGGATTTGGATTCCAATTAAGACATTATGTCCTGTAGGGTCACTATGAGTTGGAATCAACTCGACAGCACTGGATTAAGACATTATTAGTGAAAGGGAGTTATTGAATATTTTTGAAAATCAAAATTAGCCATGGTGTGAAAACAAATTGGGAAGTAGAGAGAGGTGAAGTTAGTATTAGGATACATATATATTTATTTACACAGTATATAAATATACATATATGTATGTATATGTATATACATAAGATGTAACGGAGGAAGGAAAAGAAGAAACAAGAAAGGGAGAATGATGAAAAAAATAATGAAAGGTCATTTCAATTAGATGGGAGCATATAGAAGCTATAAATACATTCATTCATGCCAACAAAAATTTAATGAGTGCCTGTACTATGATCTGACACTATTCTAACAACAAATCAAGCCTGTTGCCTTTGAGTCACAACACAGAGTTCTACTCTGTAACACATGGCAACTCTATGTGTTACACAGTAGAACTGAGCTCCACTAATTGAAATAGTTACAGAATCAGGTCACTAGGCCTTTCTTCTGTGGTGCTGCTGGGTTGGTTCTAACCTCAAACAATTTGGTTAATAGTCGAGCACAAACTGTTCATACCACCCAGGAACCTCTCAGCACTCTTTTAGAAACTATAAATACGTAAGTGAGCAAAGCAAAGTTACTTCTGTGGTATTTACATATAGGTGATGATACAGAAATTCTGGTGAATGGGACAAGTACTATGACAAAGTGCTAATGTTAAGAGGGAAACTTAGAAAGCAGTGAAGCTATTTCTAAATTTTTTCAACAAAACAGTAGGCAAGAAATTTGCACAGTAGAGTTTAGGAGAGATTTTATTATTTCTCAATACTGCATTTGACCTCAAGAGTAATTTAAGAGTATTTATACAAACATTTATTTCAGAATAATCTTGTTGTTGATCCAAAAACCAAACCAAACCCAGTGCCATCGAGTCGATTCCGACTCATAGCAAACCTATAGGACAGAGTAGAACTGCCCCACAGAGTTTCCACGGAGCACCTGGCAGATTCAAACTGCCAACCCTTTGGTTAGCAGCCGTAGCACTTAACCACTACGCCACCTTGTTGTTGACAGTTCCTCTCAAGTCAGCTCCAATTCATGGCAACCTTATGTGTAACAGAAAAAACATTATCTGGCCCTGTGCCATCTTCATGATTGCTGGTATGTTTGAGCCCATAGTTGTAGATACTGTGTAGTGCCTTCCAATCTAATAGGCACTACATCAGATAATATCCTGTTGTAATCCATAAGGTTTTCACTGGATGATTTTCAAAAGTAGCTCATCAGGCCTTTCTTCCTAGTCTGTCTGGAAGCTCTGCTGAAACCTGTCCAACATGTGTGACCCTGCAAGTATTTGAAATACCGGTCACACAGCTTCCAGCATTATAGCAGCACGTAAGCCACCACAGTACAACAAATTGACAGATGGGGGAGAATAATCTTACTTTCCAGCTATTTGAATGCTCTACAGTGGCCTGAGATAAAAAGAAAGAGAAAAATTCATGGAAAGAATTGGAATTGCTTTCAAAAGTCAGATGGCAGCTTTGAATCAACTGGGTATTAAATATCATGTCTGACAAAAATTCTCCAATACAGTGGTGGTTTCAACCATGTTTGTAGTAGTGAGATTCAATTCTGAGAAATATAGTTTCCTCTATAGTATTCCTGTCAATGAGGCTGACTAATTACAATCTTACTGAGTACTGAGAAAAGATGGGAAGCAAGATGCTGCAATTCAAACAGAACATCAGCCCTATAATAATAGAAGCTTTCCCTCCTTGGTATAGATTTACGTGCAATTCAAAAAATTTATTTGGCAAATATTTAACATTTTCTGTCTTAATGGTACTGTAAAACACAACAAAAATTAAAAAAAAAAAAAAAAAAAGATAAAGCAACAGTCTGTCTCCAGAATTTACCATCAAAATGGGGAAGCAAGTATATTAAACAAAACACATCAAACCAAAATAAAATGATAATAAACCAAAAACAAACAAACAAACCCACTGCTGTCAAGTTGATTCCAACTCATAGCAACACTATAGGACAGAGTAGAATTGCCCCATAGGGTTTCTGAGGTTGCAAATCTTTACAGAAGCAGACTGCCAGACCTTTATTCTGTGGAGTGGATGGTATGTTTGAAGCAGCAAACTTTTGGTTAGCAGCCAAGTGTTTTAACCACTGCACCACCAAGGCTCCTTCAAAACAATAATACATGTGGATAAACAAGCTTAGAAAAAAGGGTTGCTAATTCTTCTTGGGGCTGTCTGGTAAGCTATGATCAGATGAGTGACTATTACGGTAAGTCCTCGAGGTAACCAGGTAGGAAAGGGCATTTCAGGCAGAGGAAACTAAACAGGTAAATGCATTGAAGCCCCAAGAAGAATAAGGCAGAGAACGCTAAGGAAATTATGAACTGAATGGGAGAGGTCTGGTGGAGTTGTCATAAGGTATGACACTGGAGAGTGTGGCCAGGACCAACCCATGAAAAGCCTTGTACACCAGCCTGTTGCTATGGGATATTCTGAAGTAGAGTCCTAGCTTTGTAATACTTGAAGAACTAATGCAATATGTCAAGCAATAAAGTAAATCTGTGAAGAGTTGTGAGATAGAATGGTGCAGTCTAATGGGCAGCAAGTCATCATTTTTTGCAGGATGAATCTAGATTCTCTGGGGTGAATGTGAATCAGACCATAAATAGAGACAGGAGTTTTAGCAAGCTTCCAAAAGGCAATTTTCGTCTAGTCAGAGTATAGAAGAGTCACAAAAAGAATAGCATTACTTTATTGATTTATCCAATAAATACGTATTAATTGCCCATAACATTTTTTGCCCATAACATCACTGTGGGAGATAAGAGTCTTGCTTTTAAATCTACAAGGTACCTCAAATATCATGATCTTTGAGTCTGAAGAACTAAAATAATCGAATCTGCTGGATAATGCTGTGACTATATCCTGCCCCCCAGGTGTCTTCAGTGAATTATGCTGCTGATCTTTCAAAGATTAAGAAGGTTAAGGGACAATTTTGCTTTTTAATGGGCTCTTAAGTGCTTTTTTTGTACTGAATGTTAGCCTATTTACAAGACATGCCACAATGTGGTCTAGTGGGAACTCTTTAAACTGGTGCTACAAGCTTGGGATTGAGAAAAATAAAAGAAATAGCTCATTATTTTCAGTATATAATGAAAGTAGGAGAGAATGAAATTGACAAGCACAGAAAAGAGACAGAGATAACCCTTGGCAGCCATAACAGACAATGTTGGTTGGTGGCCTACCCAAAAAAAAACTCACTGCTTTTTTCATGCTGTACCCAGGGACCTTGTGCTTCAGGATATTTTGGCTTCCTCCCCAGCTCCAGGGGTAAATCTTGATTAGTCCAAGTTAATTATGGTAATCCTGTATTCCTGCAAAGTGATTCATTTTGGCATGGGTATGTGATAGAATTTTGGGAAGTGAGATGTGAGGGGTTATCAGTTGGACAACTTTTGGGGCAGTTTTAGCCATTCTTTCTGAGCAGTACAGAAGAAACTATGGCATTCCCTCATTCTTTTGGATATGCTGCTGCAGCCATCTTGCTACCATGAAGGGACACAATCCTGAGAACTTACATGTGAATTCTGAAGATGGCAATGTCTTAGTTACCTAGTGTTTTTGTTACACAAATACCACAAGCGAGTGGCTTTAAAGAACAGAAACTTACTTCCTTACGGTTAAGAAGGCTAGAAGTCCAAATTTAGGGGGAGAACCTTCCCTCTCTATTTCAGCTTCCAGTAACTGCCAGCAATTCTTATAGATACGTCTATCTATGTCAGTTTTTTTCTTCGCCCTGTGTGTGTCTCTGTATCTATTCTGTTTTTTTGTTTGTTTGTTTTTTAATAACTCAGAAGTAATTAGATTTAGGATCCACCCTACAACAGTATGAGCTCAACTGATTGATGGATTATATCACATTAGGTGTCATTATAGATTACATGCTCTACTCAAGTCAAATGATTTAAGCACATGCAACTACTCCGTGACGGCAACTAGACTAGTGTTTAGGCAAACAATTGGGAACTATAGACTAGCCAAGTTGACATATAAAATTACCATCACAGACATCATGGCAGAGAAAGAAAGAACCTGGGTCCTTCATGCTGTAATGGACTGATGAATTAACCAACTAAGCTTTCCTGCCTGCCTGTAGCTTTGAACCCCTTATCTGACACAATAAATGTCTTTAATGAGGCGGCTTTTGTTTTAACGACTTTCCTGTTCCTTGACTGATACAGGAACTATCCCACTCTTGGTGTGTTTTCGGAGTTTGGGCTTGAACCATTGGTTCAGGCTGACGGGTACATTTTGTATTCTCTAGGAGCTAAAGCCGATGGAGGTCAGCTTTCATATTAGACTTATTTATAAATTGCAATTTTTATATCTACGGTAAAACCAAAGTGTATGTATCATTACAGTGAAGTTGAAAGAGGTAAATGAGTTGAGAAATAAAAACACGTTGAGTTTTTTTTTGTGTGTGAATCATCAGGCAGATTTTAAACTGAGGCTTAAATAGTTAAAAATTGAGAACTTTTTCTTATTTTAAAACTACTAGGAATAAGAACAGAAAGACCCTAAAGCAAATGATTAAGCACTAGCAGTGAATTAGGCAGACAACTATTTTCCAGGTATAAAAATAAATGCAATTCTGTCTGGAAGTTAAAGGGAATGGATGACCCCAGATGTCCCTTGAAGTAGACAAAGAAGACAAAGTTTAACCCTTAATAAATAAAGCCTGGAAGTAAGGAAATCAGAGATTTGAATCATATGACCAATAAACTGTCTCTTCTTGTATCACTATTGGTACCATTTGTGTAGGGGTCTGAATGACATTTAAGAACTTCTTGATGATATGAAATTGAATTTCAGTGAAACAAGGCTGTTATTTTGTGAAGTATCTGACATAGCGTTTTTTCTGTAGGAAGGTATCATTTTAATTAATGTATTTGAAGGTTGAGTAGATAGCTTTATCCTTTCTAAGTAGTGATTTTCTTCACAGGCTTCAGTTCTATGTCATATATTACTGACCTTTAAAATGTCTCTGAATTACTGCTGTTTTCCCTTCTTAAACTGGGAGAACTTTATTCCTGATTGAGAAGCAAGAACTGAAAATGTCACTTCTCCCTTCGAGGTGTGGTGGAAATCTTTTGGAAATGTTCAGTCTTCTAGTTTTAAGAAGTACAACTTATACTTGTATAGAATGTTAGGTCAAAATTTTTTACCATTGACATTTCTCACATTCAAGTATAAGGTCTTGATGCCGGTGTAAAAACAAGTGAAGAAGCAGAACACCTAAAAAGTCCACACCTGTTTCAGGGAATTCAAAACCCTACTGAGAGCAATTACTGGCAATATTAACATATTGGCAAGAAATGTCAGAGTTCAAATGGCCAGTCTGAACTTTCACTTTTCACTTTGTTTGCACTGCGATCCTGCCCTGAGAAGGTTCTCTTCTTAAATATGGTTTGTGATCTTACAAGGATTGGCAGGTGGCAATAATGGTGGGCTGTATATGCACCATGGCTCCTGACCAAAAGACGATTATTTTGCTCACTGAGAAGATGTCTTATGTGTAGAATTTGATGTCCTGAAACTCATCAAGGGTGAAATTCTGTGTTGGTGGATTGTCCCTGTAAGTGATCATAGTACTTCAGAAATTGTTTTAGCTGCTTCTAGAGTGCGCAAAGGGAAATTTCATTTTCTCAAACATTTATTGGGTACCACTACAGGATCTGGGTCTTAGATCTTGATAGCCATAGATAATTAAAAGCATGCAGTCTGGTAGAAGGAAATCGATTTGGATATGCAGCGATGTCTAAGTAGAACAAAGAGCTGTAGGTGACAAAGTTGTGGTTAAATTAGATAAAGTAACAAAGATTAGGTACCATTTGGCAAAAAGAAAATCACAAGTCCGTACATGCAAATATATCACAGTTGGACCAATAAGCAACATCACGATAAATGGAGAAAAGATTGACGTTATCAAGGATTTCATTTTACTTGAATCTATAATCAGTGCCCATGGAAGCAGCAGTCAAGAAATCAGATGATGTATTGCACTGGGCAAATCTGCTGCAAAAGACCTATTTAAAGTATTAAAAAGAAAGATGTCACCTTGAGCACTAAGGTTCACCTGACCCAAGTCATGGTATTTTCAATTGCCTCATAAAAAAAAAAAAAAATTTTTTTTTTCCATAGGCATGTGAAAAGCTGCACAATGAATAAGGAAGACAGAAGAAGAGTTGATGTTTTTGAATTACAGTGTTGGCAAACAGTATTGAGTATGCCTTGAACTGCCAGAAGAATGAACAAATCTGTGTTGGAAGAAGTACAGCCAGATTGCTCCTTAGAAGCAATGATGGCGAGACTTCGTCTCACATACTTTGGACAGGTTATCAGGAGGGACGAGTCCTTGGAGAAGGACATCATGCTTTGTAAAATAGAGGGTGAACAAAAAAGAGGAAGACGTTCCATGAGATGGATTGACGCAGTGGCTGCAACATTGAACTCAAGCAGAGCAAAGATCACGAGGATGGCATAGGACCTGGCAACGTTTTGTTCTGTTGTATGTAGGGTCACTGTTAGTCAGAACCGGCTCGACAGCAGCTAACAACTAATGACAATTGCAAAAGCACAGCAAATCAATGAAAGAGGGGGCCCATGATTTTTTATTATTCAAAATTATAATTAATTTTAGGAAGAAAAACACAAACAAAAAACTAGAGTTTTCTGTTATCTTCTTTTATGTCAGGTATGCAACCTCTTGATCTTTCTAGGTTTTCAAGGAACATATCATATAGATAGCTTATTTTTGGAGAATTGCCAACTGTGATGTTTATTTTATACCTGCACATCACTCTCAACAGGTCAAAAATCATTGTATTGTGAACATTTGAATTGGTTCTTCAATATATTTACTATGTTAGCCACAGCACATCTCCTGAAGAGCAACACCTCATAGATTCTATGGGCATAAGGATGATTTGGCATTGACATCTGTCTGTCCATTCACAACTAAGGAAGATTTGGCTGAATTTATTTCCTGATTAACCCCTTTTCCCTACTGCTCCATTTGTGTCCCTTACTAGATTGCAATCTGGACAAATTAAAGATACCTTCTAAGATATAGGGAACCCTGGTGGTACAGTGGTTAAGAGCTTGGCTGCTAACCAAAAGGTTGGCATTTTGAATCCCTCAGCTGCCCCTTGAAAACCCTGTGGGGCTGCTCTACTCTGTGCTATATAGTGGCTATGAGTCGGAATTGACTCGACGGCAACGGGTTTGGCTTTTGGCTTCCAAGATAGATAAGGGCTTTTATCAAAGGTGTGTAGTTCAAATACAGAAATGTAATATCAATTCAGTGCAATTTTCAAAATATAAAATGTTATTGGGCATAAGAAAAGCTTTTTGTACCCCCGTGCAGG
The DNA here is from genome assembly GCF_030014295.1 of Loxodonta africana. Lineage (NCBI taxonomy): Eukaryota > Metazoa > Chordata > Mammalia > Proboscidea > Elephantidae > Loxodonta > Loxodonta africana. The sequence continues at coordinate 195,222,221 of NC_087342.1, forward strand.
TCAACAATTAAAATTCACTAACATTTCCCCATTTAATGAACATTTACTTTGTGCCAGACTTTCTCTGTAAGGTGTGGGCTCGGCTGGGGTAGAGCAGTGGGACATGAAAATGAACACAAACACAGGCACACACAAAGAAGAAGACACTTTCAGGCTTTTAATTCCTTATGAACTGCCTATATTTCTATCGAAATATGAAGAATTTTTTTTTTTTTAATTTTCTTTTCTTGGGGTTGAGGGGCATGTCACCAAAAAAGGCAGGTTATTTTTTTCCTTTGTGCTTGCAACAATCTCCTTCTGTAGTTTATATTATCCTTGTTATCCACAGGTTTGTTTCCCAAATTTTCCCACATGGGAGAACCCTGTCCCTTTTCTGTTTTAATGACCATTTTTCTTTTCATGGAAAATCGGGAGAAAGTAGAACAGGACAAGCTAATATTACTTTGTTTTCCTTGTTGTAATTTATAATTTTTCTGTCTCTTTTCTCCACCACTTAAAAAAAAAAATCCTTTGTACATGTTTGTCCCCTCCTTGAATACCTTTCTTTCTTTTTTCTCTTTCTAGTGTTAGTTAACATTAATGTTTTCTCAAGCTGTTTTTAAAAGGAGTTCCATTGTGTTTGTATAAAGTATCTCTTCATTCTTCTCCTTTCCTCATCTTCAATATGACTTTAATGTGATCTCTGTCTGAACAACTTAAATAAATATCACTGTTATTTCTGCACAGATTGCACAGCGTGAACAAGACTCTGTCCTTGCACCTTGCATCTGTAAACACTTACATGTATTGCAATTCATGCTTAAGTGCTTAGAAACTCTATTTAGAGCCTTATCTCAGCAGTGTTGCTTCTTTAACTCTTCGTTTTTTGAGCGAGGAATCCTCCATGTAACTGCTTTCAGGATGTGGAGACATTGAAAGACTAATATTCACATGTCAGCTGGAAAAAAAGTGAGGCAGTAAGTGTTGCCTTTTGGTTTTCTGCAAGGGGAACTTTGTGCTATCAAATGATAATTGCATCAGTTAGGATAATATGAATGTTGATTCATATTCACAAATAAAAAATTAGGGAAAACCTTAAAAGTAAAGGTCTTTGTGAAAATGATCACATGATAAAACTTGGCACCTATATAAGTGTGACAGAACCAAAATTTTTGTAAAAAATGTAAGTTGAATTTAGCAGTATTAGAGATTCTACACTGGGAATGGGAAAAATTAAACCACGGTGAAAATACCTTTAACTCAACTGCAGTTTCCTTATTTATGAGCACTATGTCTACTATGGAAACCCTAGTGGCACAGTGGTTAAGTGCTATGGTTGCTAACCAAAAGCTTGGCAGTTTGAATCCACCAGCCACTCCTTGGGAACTCTATGGGGTAGTTCTACTCTGTCTTATAGGGTCACTATGAGTTGGAATCGACTCTGCGGCAACTTTTTTTTTTTTAAATAAAAAACCCTAATATTAAAGTCTGTGGGTGGGGCTAAAGGTTAAGCACTCCACTACTAACTGAGAGGTTTGTGGTTTGAACCCATCCAGATGCACCTCAAAAAAAAAAAAAAAAAAAGCCTGGCAATCTGCTTCCAAAAGATACAGCCTTGAAAACTCTATGGAGCAGTTCTATTTTGTACACTTGGGGTTGCCATGAGTCAGAATTGACTCAACGGCAACTAACACCAATAACAGCAGTGTCATTTTATCAATATTAGTAAATATATTTGTTGTTATTAAATATATAATTCCTCTAACTTTGTAATTTGATTAACATTGAAGTTTAATCTACTTGCATCATTTCTAGAAAGCCTGTCATTCCAAAAGTTATTGTTCCCTTTACAAAACTATTCTGGTATGAGCTACTTTTGATATGTTAGAAAATATAATGATTCCTTAGATAACTGATACCTGTTTGATTAGTCAGGGTAATTAATGCTTACTACTGGAATAAGTTGCCCCACAAATCTCACTGGCTTAACGTTAAGTCCCGTACCAGTTTGGGTGGGGGGCTTTCCTAGGTATCCTGTTCACCTCTAAGCAATGATTCAGGAATGTAGGCTCCTTCAATTGTGTGGTTCTGCCATCTTCGAGTCCTCCACTTCCTGCCTCAGATAAAGTAAAGAGAAATAGTGAGCAATCAGTGGCACTTTTAAAGAATAATCACTTCTGCCAATGTTCTATTTGCCTGAATTTAATCACATGGCTTCTACTTAGTAGCAAGGGAGGCTGGGAAATGTAGTCTTCCTGTGCAGCTAGGACGAGAGAATGGGTGTGTTGAGTTCACAGCATTCTCTTTGTCATGTTGTGCAATATCCAATAGGCATTTGGAAATTAGGAGAGATGACTGAATAATAAATATAGCCGTGGAAGACAGTGACAATGATCTAGGATTGCTTAGTTGGTTCTTGGAGAATGAAATAGATCACCCAAAAAGCCAAAAAAAGAAGAAGAAAAAAAAACCTTTTGCCATTGGGTCGATTCCAACTCATAGCAACCCTATAAGGAAGAACATAGGAAACGATTAAAAAGGGAATTTAAACAATGATTTGAAAAAGTAAGGAGGAAACATGAAACCCTGGTATGGCATAAACCTTTAATTTTCTTTTTCTTTTAACAACTTTTTATTTTTTATTCTTTTAAATTAAAGGTATACATTCGCATGAATGATTAAATCGTTTGTTACAAAAATGAACAGTCCCCCACTTCCTTCTTGTCCATTTTTCTTTTTCTTTTGTAACATAACTCTGATTACTGCCTAGCTGAAAGACATATTTTGTACTCTTATACTTGGGGATGATTAATTTCTTTTCAATGATATACAAAAGGGATTTCTGAAAAATCTCCTTAAAAAAGAGGTAGTGTGCTGTTCATCTTGCTTTCCTCCTTTCTGAACCACGTGTTGACCTTTAGAACGGAAAACACGCACTAGGATGGTAGACGAGGAAGATAGAAGAAGTCTGGATCCCTGAAAACTTTGACTGTCTTCCTCCCGAATTCTTTTTTTGTGAGAGAAAATCACACTACTATTTTGTTCAAGCCACTGTTAATTTTTGTTTTCTGTCTGATGTAGCTGATCCAAATCTTAAATGGTACACCAGGGAGTGCCAGCATTTAACACAACCTAACTCCATGCACAGTGAAACTAGATTGATACTTTATATTTCTGATCCTTTCCAGAAAGATATCAGAGTTTCATAATTGCAAAAGCACAACAGATTAATAGAAGAGGTAACTTCTGACTTTTTGTCATTTTAAAGCCACTCAAAATTATAATCTGTTTCAAACAAAACAAAACCTGAAGCTCCTCGTTACCCTCCTTTCTGTTAGATAAGCAACTAGTCTAGGTTTTTAATGGAACCACTACTTAGGAATGAACTTTTAATTTCCTTTTTCTTTTCTTTTAACAACTTAAATTTTTATTTTTTATTCTCTTAAATTAAAGGTATACATTCACATAAAGGATTAAATAGTTTGTTACCAAAAAAGAACAGCCCCCCACTTCCTTCTTGTCCATTTTTTCTTCTTCTTTGTGACATAGCTCTGATTACCTCCCAACTGAAAGAAATATTTTGTACTCTTGTACTTGGGTATGATTAATTTCTTTTCAATGATTTCTAAATGAGAGTTCTGAAAAATTAAAAGTTTATTCCTAAGTATTTGTTCCTTAAAAACCTAGGCTAGTTGCTTAGTAGGTTTTTAAGGAACCAGCTATGTTAAGGACACAGAGAAAAGGAATTACTTATTAGGCTTTCATTGTTAAGTGAAATATATACATTTATGGAAGGTAAAATAAAAACTCTATGTAACCACAAAATTTTGGTTGATTTGGAAAACCAGTTCTTCCTTTAAGGTGTTCTGTATGATATCTTGGAAAATCTAGAGGGTAATGGAATCAATAAGAAATAAAGAAAATGGTCTTATAAAGGATAAATCACCTTGAAATTGATAGTTTCACAAAGAATTACAAACTTTGAGAATCGAGGAAAGGCAATAGGTGCAATATTGTATTTCCTAGAATTTAATAAAGCATTATCAGTTTCTGAAGAAATATGTGAAAAATTAATTTGAGTTGTCAGTATCATTTTGGCTGAAAAATGAATGGCATTGAATAAAAACTATCTGTTGGGTGATAAATACACTGTAGGATTAATGGCATTGCACCGAATTTTGGCAGAGCTGTTCAGAAACGAGTCAGTGCTATAATGGTCTTAACTTTATTACTTTTTTTTAAAAAACCATATCTCTGTTAGTCTTCTGAAAGAATAATACATAGTATTCTAATTAATTAATAAATAAATCTATGTTGAATAATAGACTGTTGTGCAGACCAAAAATCTCTATTAACTGATGAATTGACCATAAATTGGTTGATTTGTTTGATTTGAAAGTCTTTCTCTGCTTATAATGAAGCTTCACTTCATGAATGTGATTTCAAGGCTCTTTTACAGACTCTTGATTTATGTTGTCTTCCTTTTGTTCTTTTATAGATTCCTGATTTATCTTGCTTTCTTTTTTTTTAAAAAAAAAAGGGAGGGACATTGTCTTATTCTAGAACTTTCTTGCCCTATTTTTAAAAAATGCTCTACTTTTTTTCCCCATTGTGTGTGTGTGTGTGTGTGTGTGCGTGTGTGTGCCTACTTTTTGTTTGGCTTCAGTGCTTTCACTAAGTTATTGGAGTTTTAAGTGTTCATAATATGAGGATAAGTGGTTAAGTGTTAGGACTGCAAAGTAGAAAATTTTGGATTTCAGTGTTAGATATGGTATAAAATTATTACTCATATTAATTAAGTAAGCTTGGGTAGTTTATCTAAAAACTTTGAGCATGATTTTTTTACTTATAAAAATTGGTATATCAATACATACCTTACAGGCATTCTGTGAGGAATAGATTAGATGGCATATATAAAAAATGTTTATTGGGCATACCTCATAGAGTAGGTAGATGCTCATTAAAATTTTCTTTCTTTTTATTCTTTTTCTTACATCTTTCCATCCTTCTATCCCTCTCTTTATTGCAAAGGCATTCAACTGTGTGGATCATAACAAATTATGGATAACGTTGTAAAGAATGCAAATTCTGGAACACATAATTGTGCTCATGAGGAAACTGTACATAGATTAAAAGGCAGTTTTTCTGACAGAACAATGTGATATACTGTGTGGTTTAAAGTTAGGAAAGGTTTGCGTCATGGTTGTATCCCTTCACCATACCTCTTCAATCTGTATGCTGAGCAAATAATCTGAGAAGCTGGACTGTATGAAGAAGAATGGGGCATCAGGATCGAAAGAAGACTTATTAACCTGTGCTATGCAGATGACATAACCTTGCTGGCTGAAAGTGAAGAGGACTTGAAGCACTTATGATCAAGATCAAAGACCACAGCTTTCAGTATGGATAACACCTCAACATAAAGAAAACAAGTTCTCACAACTGGACCAATAAGCAACATCATGATAAACAGAGAAAAGTTTGAAATTGTCAAGGATTTCATTTTACTTGGATCCGCAGTCTGTACCCATGGAAGGAGCAGTCAAGAAATCAAAAGACGCATTGCTTTAGGCAAATCTGCTGCGAAAGACCTCTTTAAGATGTTGAAAAGCAAAGATATTACCTTGAAGACTAAGCTGTGCCTGACCCATGCCATGGTATTTTCAGTTGTGTCACATGCATGAGAAAACTGGACAATGAATAAGGAAGACCAGAGAAGAACTGATGCCTTTGAATTGTGGTGCAGGCAAAGAGTATAGAATATACTGTGGACTGCCAAAAGAATGAACAAATCTGTCTTGGAAGAGGTACAACCAGATACTCCTTAGAAGCAAGGATGACGATATTATGTCTTACATACTTTGGACATTTTATCAGGAGGGATCATTTCCTGGAAAAGGACATCATGCTTGGTAAAGTACAGGGTCAGCGAAGAAGAGGACGACTCTCAATGAGTTGGATTGGTACAGTGGCTGCTGGCACCTAACAACAATGATAGTATTCTAATGCAGACTTAATTTTACTATACCTCATAAACATTCTTGGCTAAATTTTTATTCAATTACCAGAGATTCATATCTACAAGAAAACAAAGAAGAAGACAAGATATTTTTGACAGTGAGTATTTTTATACCGGAATATTTAGTGTGAAGTTAGGGAAAATGTTAGCATTTGCTGCTTTCTGTATCATCTCAGGAGTATTTTCTCTTTCCACTCTTGATTTTTCTCACCACACATTCTGATTAGTGTCAGTGGTGGCAAGCATGGAGATGCCTAAAAAATGTAAAAATCTTAGTAAGAAAAAAGGGTGTTTCAGGGCAGATTTTCCAAGTGGCTCTTTTTGAGGTTAATCATATTTCTTTCCTGCCAGGGTTCATAACCTCAGTGATAGTTTCTAGTCAAGAACTATCCTGCTAGTGAAGAAATATAGGCATTGGCAATGATTGCTTCTAAAACTTCTCTGCTAATATAGAAACTCATAGTGCTTCCTCATTAAGTGACTTCCTCTCCTCCACCCTCCTTCCCACTCAAGGGGCTACGTATGAAATGCTAATCACTGACCCCATCCCTCTTTCACCACCCACTTTCTTTGCTTCCTTCCTTTTCTTAACTGCTTCCTTCTCTGTAACACTCTGAACTATTATTCAGCTAATGAATACAATTTAAAATTGATAGGTTATGTTTCCTTAAGAGATGAAATTATTGTAGGTTGCCCTATTATTTAGAAGTAAGCATTGTTTAGCAGAAGGAAGTTATGATTGCAGAACTTGTTTAGTGAGAAGTTTCTACTTAAGTGACCGCTTTGGAAAAGAGACTCAACAATGCTTGATGCTCCCAAGGAAATACAGGCCTGTTTGAGTTAAGTGTGCAGCTATTGACATCATTTTGAATATCCATATTGTGTGTGTGTGGTGCAAATACAAAGACAAATGCATACTGTGTATGAAAGTAAGAGGATATGCAGTTTATTTTCCTAAATCTGTAAATGTACTCTTTAATCATCAGAAACAGCAAATCCACAAACCCAAAATTGACAGAAATATGCAAAACTTTCCCAACAGTTTACTTCTGAATACATTACCAAATATGACACAGCATAGTAAATTTCTTGTCATTTTATTTTTCAAGGGAAGTGCTAGGTTTGTAAATCTTAGAATATCATCAAACTAGGTTTTGAACTTCATTACTTTGTGAGCTAGAATTTTAAAAGGTTACATATTTTCTTGCAGAAACTGTTCATCCAGTTACTAATAATGATGCTGAAGCAATGGAAATGTGATTTCTGGAAATCACTACATTTTAAAGTTTTATAGGTCATGAACTGAAATACTGAAGATTGAAGTTGGATTTAATATTTGGTAGAAATAAGAGAGTTTATTATTTATAGCTCTGGTATTAGAAATTATATGAGATTTCTGTTATTAAACTTTATAAAATATATTTAGTAAAAATAATTCTTAAATCAGGTTATAGAGTAAAAAGAGGTATGTTGAAAGGCATTAGATCTTTAACACTGTAGCTGACTTAAATTAGAGAAAGTTCTTAAACAATTTTGTTTCATTTTCCCACCAATAAAAAAAATTTTTTTAATATACCAATAAAGGGAGTGATAATAATAATTATTTATTGCACAGGAGTCTTGCAATAACTAATTATTGCTTTGCAGCACTTTGAAGATGAAAACAATTTTATAGGTCTCATTATTAAATGTAAATTTTTATGGTTAATACTAACTAGCCAAAATATGCATTTGGTCACCTCAGTTTTTTTTTTTTTAATGTTCCATTTGTAGCCCTATGTTAATCTGGAATTTAAAAAACAACATTTACAAAATGGATGTGAAATCTTGCATTGAGTCTTGATGCTTAGACAGCAGATTCATGGATAACTTGTTTCTATTAATTTTATTTTTCTCATGTTCATAACTTTCTCTTATATCCCAGCAAGTGAGCAAGTACTGTTCCCAGCTCAGTATTACAAAAAGAGGTTTCCATCTTAGAGCCTATAAGATTTGTCCCCTCTCTGAAGTCCTTTACTCAATACAGAGAAAATGTCACTATATGATGACAATTCTGTATATGAGGAAAACAAGGTTTTCATTCATTTAAGAAATATTTATTGAGCATATGTTATAACCTATGAAAGATAAACCACCAGGTACCTAGAGGAATTTTATAATGTTTTCATGGAACTTTCATCTAATGGGAGAATTCAAATAATTAAATTCAAGGTGGAAAGAGATATGTGTCCTGTAGAAGTTACATCAGTATTATAAAGGCTGGGAGAAGGAAACATCATATATGGCTTTGGGGAGCACAAAACTTTTGTGAAAGTAACATTTTAGAGATACTTTATATATGTATATATAAAATAAATTACTTTTTTTATAATTACAAATTTGACTTTGATATTATCTATCAGGAATTCAAAACTTGTTTTGAATTAAAAAAATATTTTATTGTGTTTTTGGTGAACGTTTACACAGGAAATTAGCTTCTCATTTAACAACTTCTGTACATATTGTTCAGTGACATTGGTTACATTCTTCACAGTTTATCAGCATTCCTGTTATTTCCATTTTGGTTGTTCTATTTCCATTCATCTAGCTTCCCTGTCACCCCTAGCCTTCTATTCTTTGTCTAGGGTTTTACATTTTGTTAACCATTTGGTTTCATCTAGATGATTATTTTGAGGAACATAGTACTAATGGGTAATATTATTTATTTTATGGGCCAATCAGTTATTTGACTGAAAGGTGACCTCTGGTTGTGGTTTGAGTTCCAAGTTTAAAGGACATCTCAGGCAGTAGTCTCAGGGGGTCATGTAGTCTCTACCAGTCCAGTAAGTTTGGCCTTCTTTTTTTTTTTTTTTTTAACAATTTGAGTTTTGTTCTACATTTTTCTCCTATTCTATCAGGGACCATCTATAAAGTCCCTGGTCAGAATGGTGAGTAGTAGTAGCCAGGCACCATCTGGTTCTTCTGGTCTCAAGGTGGGTGATGTCATTTGTGTAGACTCTTGATTCTGTAGACTGGTTTCCTCTTTGAGTCTTTAGTTTCCGTCTTTCTCTTTAGCTCTAGACAAGTGGAGACCAATAGTTGAGATACTTTTATATTTAATAGGAAAAAAAAGGAGTGATATTTTAGAACAGTGGTTCTCAATAGGATACCATTCCCAACCTTCCATTCCCCTATCCTGGGGGCAGTGGAGACATTTTAGGTTGTCACCACTGGAGAACTGCTACTTTCATCCAAGATGCTGCTAAACATTCTATAATGAACAGGACAATCCCTGAAAAGAAATAATTATCTAGCCCCAAATGTCTAGAGGGCTGAGCTGATAAAAATCTGCTCACAATGGAGAGAAAAACCTACTGCTGTAAAGTCAATTCTGACTCATAGCAACCCTATAGGACAGAGCAGAACTGCCCCCTAGGGTTTCCAAGGTGCACTTGGTGGATTTGAACTACCAACCTTTTGGTTAGCAGCTGTAGCACTTAATCACTACTCCACCAGGGTTTCCAAGAAAAATAGAGTTTCCAAGGAGTGCCTGGTAGATTTGAACTGCTGACCTTTTGCTGAGCAGCCATAGCTCTTAACCACTATGGCACCAGGGTTTCCACTGAGAGCAATGGAGAACACAGAACAAAGTATAGGATGTACTAGGAACAGTTCATCTGGAGTAGGGAAATAGTGGTGGGTAATATTAAAAATGTTAATATTAATATTTTATATATTTAAATATAAAAATGTAATTTGGAGAGCCTTGAATATTAAATTAGACTAAAAAGTTGATTCCTTCTTTCCACTTAACCACTCACGCATGCGCTCCCTTATTTTTCAATTAACACTTATGTCTTCAATTAACATTTATATCTCAGGCCATGGGACTACGGAAAGAAACACGTTGTTCTTTCTCTCGAGGAGTTTATAGTGGTATTGGAGAGAATCAGGTCAACCAGCCATTGTATGTCTAGTTTATCTTTGCACAAATGGATTTCTCTGAAACACTGATTCTACTAAATGCCTTTCGAAAGAATTGAATGATTAAAAATAAACTTTTGGAAAAACTACACACCCTGAATCTCTCCCCATACCCTGGGTCTGCATGAAATCCTGCTGTAAAGAAATCTCTGATTTTATTTCAGCCAGTAGTACCCACATTTCATTTACAAAGGTACCTTTCTTTCCTTTGATATAATACATATTAGTAACCCATGATGTATTGGATATCTTCCATTGTTGGTCCTTCCAGATTATTTCTCCATTCTTCTCCATGCTGTTCCATTCTCCAGGATGCTGACCTGTCTAGACTTTATGTTTGAGTGCCCTTGTGTTGGGTTTTTGGTTGTGCTTGGGCAAATGAAGACACTTGTAGGAGATGAGAGAATAAGAGGCAAGAGAGATTGAGGCATTTATTGCCTCAGCACCCTCTCCCAAGTAACCAGATTGCCACAGATTTTTTGCATTCCTCAACTGAAGGATGCAACTTTTTTCAGGTGGGCTTTTTCATAGAACTACCAGTCTGGGTACTTAAAACTTTTCTCTCCCCTTACTCCTTCAGACCTAGGGCTGGTAATGTGCCTCACCTCTTGTGAGCCTTATGACATGCACTATCTCCCTTTATGAACCTGCCCACACATTTATAAATGTCTTTTACTAAGCTCTCCTCAAATGACTTATCTAGAAACCTCCATATTTAAGTATGGGGCAGCTGCTTATAAAAAGAGTCTTTCATAGGAGGGAATCCGTAAGTGTTTAAATTTCATATTATGACCCAGGAGAATCTATTGAAAAATGTACCTATTAGCTTATTTATCAGTTTGTTTGTTTTTAATGTGTCACACCTCTGACATTTGACTGTTTCACAGAACCATTCTGATCTTCTCTATGTTATTTCACTTTTGGTATGTTTATTTTTGGAGCAAAATTAAGGTTTTTGGATGAGTGAAGTAGTTCAAAAAGAACTGTGTTTTGTTCTGGCAGATGGATTGGATTGGAAAAGAGGAAAGGAGGCAATAAGGCAAGGAGAACAACTGAGATACGCAGTCAATTGTGGGTGATTAATATTTTGCTCCTTATGATTTCCTTTTTTTTTTCCCCTGGTTCTGGTGGAATGAAGACAATAAAAAGTCAAGATGATGACTTGAAAGAGCTAGCATTAGCAGGGAAAGCAAGATAGAAAAGTGATTATACTAGTATAATTGACAATACTTGGAAGGTTATGGATGTGATTGTGTGGAATGCTAACGTGAGATAAGTGAGAAAAGATGGTAATGAGAATGTAAAAGGTGATGCAGAGAAACAACCTCCTTCCCCCAATCTAACCCCAATTTCTTTACAGCTACCAATTATATCTATGTTTTATATGAAGTTCGATGTTCAAGTTTATATTGAGATTAGGTTATCCTGTTTATGCCTGCAAGGGTATGACAAAAAACCTTTATGTAAATGGAGATTCGATTAATGGGGAATATAATTCTTAGTGTCAATTACCTAGAGAAAAGGTGATTCTTTTTACAGGAAATTTAAACTGCAAAGGCAGACCCTACCTAAATTGCCTGAAGCAGGGACTCCATCTCCAGCTCTTGATCTTTGAAGTATCCAGATATCTAGAAGAACCTGTTGTTGTAGGCATATACCATATGTAGATGGGCTAGAGATTACGAAGGGAGACTTAGGTAAACTCTCGTATTTGTCCTAGAGTCCTACTTGAATATAATATGCCTTTAGCCCACAGAAAAAATATATTCGTTGCAAACAAGTTTAACTTAAGTAGACGTATTCTTTGTGTTTTCTTTTTTGTTCAGGTAAGTTAATTTGTACTCAACAGACACCACAGGTACCAATCACTGTTACCAATCCTGTTCTCATTGTTAGTTGCCATCAAGTTGATTCTGACTCGTATGATCCCAAGGGTAGAACTTTTCTATAGGGCTTTCAAGACTGTGACCTTTCAGAAGCAGATAGCCAGACCTTACTTCCAAGTTGCCTCTGAGTGGGTCTGAACTTCCAATCTTTTGTCGATTAGTTGAGCACTTAAGCTTTTATGACATAAATACGTTTACTGCCTTCAAGGGTCCTTTAATAATCTTCTGTAAACTTTTCAACTCTACCTCAGCTGTGCTATGGGGAACTAAAGAAGTCGTCATTTATACAACTTGATAAGAGAAAGATCCTCCTGATTAATGTAATGGTTGCAGCAGTAACCCCGAAGGACAGCCAACACCAGTGTGAATCTCTGAACAAAGCCAGAGTGCTGATGTGATTCAGCTGTTTCTTCTCATCAGGACATTCTCTGCCTGAGCCAACCATGGAGCTGCTGTATTTTTTGTTTTTATTTTTGCATTAAGGGGTGTGACATTTCTTTTGAGTTAATGCAGAGATTTTTTTTTTCCCTAATGGACTATAATAATGATTGAATAAAAAGTTAATATCAGTTCAGTGCCCATTTTAGTTACAGAATTTCAAAAAATATTAACATTTTCAGTTTGAAGGATACATTTCTGATCATCTAGACTGTATGTTATTCACATATCTTTTTCTTTACAGTGGAAAACAAAACAGATTCATAGTGCCTTAATTTGATATGCCACGATAAATATTTGAGAAATTGATATTATATAATCATAATAAATTGTGTATAACACTGAGAAAAATAGGAATCCCAGAACCATTAATTGTACTCATGTGGAACCTGTACATAGACCAAAATGCAGTTGTTCAAACAGAACAAGGGGGTACTGCATAATTTAAAATCAGGAAAGGTGTGCACCAGGGTTGTATCCTTTCACCATACTTATTCAATCTGTATGCTGAGCAGATAATCTGAGAAACTGGACTATATGAAGAAGAACATGGCATTACGATTGGAGGAAGACTCATGAGCAACCTGTCATATGCAGATGACACAACCTTGCTCGCTGAAAGCGAAGAGGACTTGAAGCACTTACTGATGAAGAGCGAAGATCTCAACATAAAACAAAAATCCTCACAAATGGACCCATAAGCAACGTCATGATAAACAGAGAAAAGATTGAAGCTTTCAGGATTTCAATTTACTTGGATCCATTATCAACGCTCATGGAAACAGCAGTCAAGAAATCAAACAATGTATCTCATTGGGCAAATCTATCACAAAAGACCTCTTTAAAGTGTTAAAAAGCAAAGATGTCACCTTGAGGACTAAGGTGTGCCTGACTCAAGACATGGTATTTTACACCACCTCATATACATGCGAAAGCTGGACAATCAATAAGGAAGACTGAAAAAGAATTGATGCCTTTGAATGATGGCGTTGGTGAAGAGAAAATACCATGGACTACCAGAAGGATGCACAAATCTGCCTTGGAAGAGGTACAGCCAGAATGCTCCTTGGAAGCAAGAATAGCAAGACTTTGTCTCACACACTTTGGACATGTTATCAGGAAAGACCAGTCCCTGGAGAAGGACTTCATCTTGGTAAAGTAGAGGATCAGTGGAAAAGAGTTAGACCCTCAAGAAGATGGATTAACACAGTGGCTGCAACAATGGCCTCAAACATAGCAACGATTGTGAGGCTGGTGCAGGACCGGGAAATGTTTTATTTTGCTGTACAAAGGGTCAATATGAGTCGGATCTGACTCAATGGCACCTAACAACAACATGTACTTGATGTAGTCTCCAAATTCTTTTTCTTTTTAAATTTCTCTCTCATGTCTTCTTCTCCTCAGTCCACCAGCATCAACCAATATCTTCTTGCTTTCTTAATAACTTATGTATTCTATCATGTTTTTGACAACTTTATTAAGTTATACTTTAAAAAAAATATATCATAAAATCGACCCATTTTAGATGTATACTTCAATGAGGTTTAATACACTTATGCAATTGTGCAAGCTTCACACAGTTGAATTTTACAGTATTTTAATTATTAAAAAAAGTTCTCTTGTTCCCTTTTGCGGTTAATTTTTGTCTCAACTTCAGCCATGGGCAACCACTCTTTTGTTTTTCTATGCCTATAATTATAGCTTTTTATAGGTTGTTTTTATAAATAGAATCATAAAATATGTAGTCTTTTGCATCTAGTTTCTTTCAGTTTATATAATGTTTTAATATTCACCCATGTTGCTTCATGTATTAATATATTTTTCCTTTAATTGGTCAGTAGTATTCCATATTTGGACACAAACATCTTGTTTGTCTATTGACCAGTTGGTAGAAATTTTGATTGTTTCTAGTTTTTGCCTATTATGAAATGTTCTAAAAAAACTATTATGATAAGAGTCTTTGTGTGAATATATGTTTCCATTTCTCTTGGTTAGTCACCTAGGACTGGAATTTATGGGTCATATGATAAGTTAATATTTAAATTTTAATGAAACTACAAACCTAAATTTTCCATAGTGGATGTATCATTGTGTATTGTCACCAGCAATGTAAGAGGATTCTAGATTCTGCATATCCTTACCAAAACTTGATAATGTCAGTTCTTTTGATTATAGCCACTCCAGTGTGTGTATGTGTCCCCAAGCTTCTGTCAGTTTGTTGTAATGTGGTAGTTTGCGTGTTGCTGTGATGCTGGAAGCTATGTTGCTGATATTCAAATACCAGCAGGGTCACCCATGGTGGTCAGGTTTCAACTGAGCCCCCAGACTAAGACAGACAGACTAGGAAGAAGGACCTGGTGATCTACTTCTGAAAAAAATTAGTGAGGGAAAATCTTGTGAATAGCATGGAACATTGTCTGATATAGTGCCAGAAGATGAGCTCCTCAGGTTGGATGGCACTCAAAGTAAAATTGACCCTAATGATGTGAATAGACTCAAGCTTTCAGGACCTTCATTTGTAGATGTGGCATGACTCAAAATGAGAGGAAATGGCTTCAAACATTCATTAATAATTAGAATGTAGAATGTACAAAGTATGAATCTAGGAAAATAGGAAGTCATCAGAAATGAATTGGTACACATAAAGATAGATAACCTAGGCATTAGTGAGCTGAAATGGACTGGTGTTGGCCATTTTGAGTTAGACAATCATGAGGTTTGCTATGCTGGGAATGATAAATAGAAGAGGAAAGCTGTTGCATTCAACATCAAAAAGAACATTTCAATTACTATCCTGAAGTACAATGCTGTCAGTGATAGGATAATATCCATACGCCTACAAGGAAGGCCAGTTAATGTGACTATAATTCAAATTTACACACCAATCACTAAGGTCAAAGATGAAGAAATTGAAGATTTTTACCAACTTCTACAGTCTGAAATTAATCAAACATGCCATCAAGATGCATTGATAATTACTGTGATTGGAATGTGAAAGTTAGAAACAAAGAAGAAGAATCAGTAGTTGGAAAATATGGCCTTGGTGATAGAAATGTTGCTGGAGATCACATGATAGAAATTTGCAAGACCAATGACTTCATTGCAAATACCTTTTTTCACCAACATAAACAGCAGCTATACACATGGACCTTGCCAGATAGAATACGCAGGTATCAAATCAACTACATCTGTGTACAGGGACAATGCAGAAGCTCATATCATCAGAAGGAAGAAGGCTGAACACACCATTAATTGTTCAAGTTAAATTTGAGGAAAATTACAGCAATTGATGAGAGCCAAAGTGTGACCTTGAGTATATCCAACCTGAATTAAAGACCATCTCAAGAATAGATTTGACGCATTCAGCACTAATGACTGAAGACCAGATGAGTTGTGGAAGGACGTCACATGTGGAGAAAGCAAGAGGTCATTAAAAAGAGAGAAAAGAAGGAAAAGATCAAAATGGATGTCAGAAGAGACTCTGAAACTTGCTCTTGAATGTAGAATAGCTAAAGTGAAAGAGGAAAATGATGAAGTAAAATAGCTGAACAGAAGATTTCAAATGGCGGCCCGAAAAGACAAAGTAAACTACTATAATGACCCGTGCAAAGACCTGGAGTTAGAATACCAAAAGAGAAGAACACACTCAGCATTTCTCAAGCTGAAAAAACTGAAAAGAAAATTTCAGCCTCAAGTTGCAATACTGAAAGATTCTACAGGGAAAATATTAAATGACGCAGGAAGCATAAAAAAAGATGGAAGGAATACATAGAGACACATACCAAACAGAACTGGTTGATGTTCAGCCATTTCAGGAAGTAAAATATGATCAAGAATGGATGGTACTGAAGGAAAAAGTCCAAGACGCACTGAAGACATTGGTGGAAAAAAAAAAGGATCCAGGAGAAGATGGAAAGCAGTTGAGATGTTTCAACAAATGGATGCAATGTTGGAAGCAGTCACTCACCTATGCCAAGAAATCTGAAAGACAGCTACCTGGCCAATCAACAGGAAGAGATCCATGTTTGTGCCCATTCCAAAGAAAGGTGATCCAACAGAATGTGGAAGTTATTGAACAATATCATTTATATCAAACACAAGTAAAATTTTACTGAAGATCATTCAATCTGCCCGAAATTCAGGCCAGATTCAGAAGAAGACGTGGAACCAGGAATATCATTGCTGATGTCAGATGGATCTTGGCTGAAAGCAGAGAATATCAGAAAGATATTTATCTTTGTTTTACTGACTATGCAAAGGTATTCAACTGTGTGGATCATGACAAACTATGGATAACATTGGGAAGAATGGAAATTTCAGAACACTTAATTGTGCTCATGAAGAACTTATACATAGACCAAGAGGCCTTAGTTCGAATAGAGCAAGAGGATATTGCATGGTTTAAAGTCAGGAAAGCTGTGCATCAGGGTTGTATCCTTTCAGCATACTTATTCAATGTGTATGCTGAGCAAATAATCCGAGAAGCTAAAGAATTTGGCATCAGGACTGGAGGAAGACTCATTAACAACCTACGTTTTGCAGATGACACAACCTTGCTTGCTGAAAGTGAATAGGACTTGAAGCATTTACTGATGAAGATCAAAGACTACAGACTTAAGTATGAGTTATACCTCAACATAAAGAAAACAAAAATTTTTACAACTGGATCAATATGCAACACCATGATAAACAGAGAAAAGATTGAAGTTGTCAAGGATTTCATTTTACTTGGATGTACAATCAACACTCACGGAGGCAGCAATCAAGATATCAAATGACATATTGCATTGGCCAAATCTGCTGCAAAAGACCTCTTTAAGGTGTTAAAAAGCAAAGATGTCGCTTTGAGGACTAAGGTTCGCTGGACTCAAGCCTTGGTATTTTCATTTGCCTCATATACGTTCGAAAGTTGGACAATGAATAAGGAAGACTGACGAATAATTGATGCCTTTGAATTACAGTGTTGGAGAAGAATATTGAAAATACCACGGAATGCCAAAAGAACTAACAAATCTGTCTTGGAAGAAGTACAGCCAGAATGCTCCTTAGAAGTGAGAATAGCAAGACTTCGTCTCACATACTTTGGACATGTTATCAGGAGAGAACAGTCCCTCGAGAAGGACATCTTCTTGGTAGAGGATTAGCAAAAAAAAAAAAGACCCTCAAGGAGATGGATTGACACGGTGGCTGCAACAATGGGCTTAAGTGTAACAACGATTGTGAGGATGGCACAGGACTGGGCAGTGTTTCATTCTGTTGTACACAGGGTTGCTATGACTCTCTGCACTTAAGTTTCCTTATACATAGAATTACAATAACAATGGCATGTACCTGGTAGAGTGGTTGAGAAGATTAAATGAGCTAAGACATGTAAAGTGCTTAGCTTGGTGCCTTTTGCATAACCTCAAAATTTAGTTCCTAGTTATGTTTACTCACATAATAAATAGGGGAAGAATTAGATAGGAAGGCAGGCAGTTCATTCTTGCTGTAGTTATAATAATAAAAACAACAACAACAAAACCAGTTGCCCCAGAGTCAATTCAGATTCATGGTGACCCCATGTAGAGGACTGTACTGTGTAGAGTTTTCAATATCGAATTTCTTGACAGTAGATTTCCAGGCCTTTCTTCTGAGGAGCTTTTGGGTGGGCTGGAACCTCCAGCCTTTTTTTTAGCAGTCAAGCACATTAACCCTTTGTACTACCCAGGGAACAAATCCATTGCTGTTGAGTCAATTTTGACTCATAGCAACCATATATGAAAGTGTAGATCTGCCCCATTGGTATCCAAGGCTGTAATCTTGACGGAAGCAGACTGCCACATCTTTCTTCTGTGAAACGACTGGTGGGTTTGAACTGCCAAACTTTTCGTTAGTAGTCGAGCACTTAACAACTGTGCTGCCATTTAAGGCTGGTCCAGTTGCAGAGGTGAAGACAGGGATGGAGACATTGGTCATGATTTATGTCCTTGAGAATTGAAA
This sequence comes from Loxodonta africana, assembly GCF_030014295.1. Classification (NCBI taxonomy): domain Eukaryota; kingdom Metazoa; phylum Chordata; class Mammalia; order Proboscidea; family Elephantidae; genus Loxodonta; species Loxodonta africana. Next base: position 195,240,485 of record NC_087342.1, read on the forward strand.
ACAAATGTGAACCACACTCTGTAAAATATAAGGAAATCAGAATATCAAGGGCAGAATTCTGAGGAGGAGAAACAAAAAGAGTAGGCAAATTAAGTATAGGTTACGTAGAAAACAAATGAACAACTGAAAGAAAAAGTCTCAAGAAAGGGGACTGAAGAAATATAGAGGTGATTTCTCTGGATTGATCCATCCATCGCTAGACTACTCAAACAGTATCAGTAAGGTTACAGGGCAGAAGTACATAGCCTTTGTCACCATTATTTCTATAATAGGGTCTTTCTCTAACAACTCCTATTGACAACTGGAAAATGTCATTTAACCAGCATGCCCAGCTTCTCTTCTGTGATTTTCATGGTGAAAGCTTGTGTCTATGCAGAGACTACATATCTTATCCCAGATACCAGACTGACAATAGAAGGAAGACATGTATCTGCTTTGGAGTTTGTCTACAAAGATATAGTTTCCTATCAAATATTTTTGGTTTCATACTTTGTTGAGTTCCAGAAAAAAAGTTTGGAGAGAAGAACATTAGTGTCAACATATGCTAAAATTCAGCTGTTACCTTTTTCATGTAAAAAGAATTCCCTTTTTTAATTATATCCCATTAGGTGTGATCCGTTGTTCCTATAACATAATTAGTGGTATTTAAAATTTTCTCAGCCTGAGAGTTCACTTGGACTAATGCAAAGAACAATGAGCACTGATTTCTAAGATGCTAATAAGAGGTAGTTTAAATAACAAACTAGCTTAATTTTAGTTTACTATAATCTAAAATTTTGGAAAGATTCATTTATCACATATCACAATGTGCTTTTCATTAGACATTTTTAAGAAAAACATATTGGTTTTCAGAGATTTATAGGGATGTAATATACATGATTCTGTTTAATATACATAACTGTGGATAGATTTAATGTTGAAAATTCTAAGCACTTTCTTACAGAATTTGGATTTTTATTTTCACTCTCAATGAAAAGATAATTTTGAGATATGCGCAAGAAATACAAAGTGGCAAAACAGAATGTTATGATGTGGAGGAAAATGTGATGAAAAATATAATTGATTCAGAGATTTTTGTTGAACAAATGAAACCAAAGATTTTTTTCCTCCAACATCCCAAACTAATTGCATTTCTTTCTGATTTCCCTGGAGACACATGTGGAATAAAATGTAATAAATACTGTACTTGTGTGTTTACTTACCAGAATGTTCTCCTCAGAAAAAGTAATGATACCCTTTCATTGACATCATCCAAGTGATAATATACTTTTGTCTCTGTCATTGGAGTAATAATAACCTTTCAACCACATCACTGCACAGTGCTTCATTCTTTTATTGTACATAATGCATAAAAATAAAAAGGATGTATTATTTCTTAAGGAAAAAGGTTGTTATTTAAATAAATTCACAGACATCAGAAAACTACAGATCCTTGTTAATGTGTACTAAAAGTTCTATAGATATTTGTAGCTTTGTAGAAAAATTTAATTTTAATAGTCTTTGAATTGTCACATTATACTTAACTGTAGTCTCTGCTATTTTACGTTTGAAAAAAAACATGACTTTGAACCAGTTATAGTTGTTTATATCACAATGGTAAGGAATTGGATTTTTTGTCAAGTAATCCTCAGGCTAGATTTCAAAGTCTAGTTTGTATAAAATATTAGTACTAGATTAAAAAAATCTCAGTTGATTCTGACTCACAGTGACCTTATAGGACAGAGTAGAACTGCCCCATACGGTTTCCAAGGCCGTAAATCTTTAAGAAAGCAGACTGCCACATCATTCATGAAGTGGCTGGTGAGTCTGAACAGCTGCTAGATAAGTTGTGTGTTAATAAAGAACAAAATTTTGTCCAAGCTTATTTTAATGGGTGAATTAAATATACTTCAAAAAGGGCTGGATGTGGGGCCAAGATGGCAGAATAACCAGGTGCTGCCAGTGATCCCTCTTACAACAAAGACCTGAAAAATCAAGTGAAATGATATTTATGACAAGCTAGGATCCCTGAATATCAAAGGCAAAGTTAGAAAATGGACTGAGCAGCATGGGGGAGAGAAACAGTTCAGAAGCAGAGAAGAGTTGACAGACCTGAATCCCTGGGATCCCTCAGGTGCCATTCCTGGGAGAGGCTACGGCAGGCTGGTAGTAGTGTTCAGCCACAGTTTTCTCAGAGAGAAGCAGCCACCTGCAGCCTACTCACACACTCAGAACCAGAGAACAGTGTTCTTGGCAAATGCTAAGTACGTGCATATATTTTACCGCTCCCTCAGCCCCCAAGCTGGCCTCAGTGGCTGTTGATTTCCCTGGGCCTGGGATAGGCCCATTTGAGTCCCCTGAGCCATGCCCCTGGCCTTGGAGAAGGAATAAATTCACAACAGGGAAAAGATAATTTGCCAGCTCCAGTAATTGGGGGAGGTCAGGACAGAAGTGGCTCCTGTCCAGGCATAAATGGTCCATGGACTCTGAATATCTTCCCCCCCCCGCATGGACCTGTGTGTCCCTATTTCAGGAGAATAAGCTCTTGCTGGCAAATTGCAACAGTTTAAGCTGTGCAGTGGAGAGGTAGGCATTTGATATTTGACACCACTTTGCCTATTAAACAGGGTCCTCACCTACCCACATCAGGGACCTAAGGACTGGTGGCTCCCCTCAGGTCACCCAGCCACCTGTGACAGGAGTCCAAGGATAACTGGTCCCTCCCAGTCCTTAAAACCAAAAGCATTGGGTGCCCATGGTCTGTCTGCAGAACCCAGCCACCTGTATGCTCTAGGTAACAGGAATTTTCTTTCCTCAGAGACACTCGGGGGATGGTTCTCAGCCCCTCACCTTATTCAGAGCGTGACCCCCTGCTGCAACCAGATACCGGTACCTACACCAAACACCTCTGCCCCTCTAAGAATGTAGGACAAACCTGTACCACACACTCGATGACCGCTACCTGGACACCTGAGCTGAATCCACGCAAGAAAAGTGAATGGACTTATATACCTGATAACAGCTCTAGCCATCTGGTGACCAGACGTCAGAGCTCCAAAGGTGAAAATAATCAAGCTAGCTCACTCAAGCAATCCGTTTGGGCATATCAAAACAAAACAAAGCAAGAAACTAGGATACAGTAAGCAAACATAAAATAAACTAATGCAATAACTTATAGATGCCTCGGAGACAACAGTCAATATCAAACCACACAAAGAAACATATCATGATCTCTTCAACAAGCTCTCAGAACAAAGAATCAAAGAATCCTCTGGATGAAGGTGCTTTCCTGAAATTACCGGATGCAGAATACAAAACATTAATGTATAGGACTCTTCAAGACATCAGGAACGAGTTCAGGAAGGAGGTCAGGCAATACGCAGAACAAGCCAAGGAACACACAGATAAAACAACTGCAGAAATTAAAAAGGTTATTCAAGAGCAGAATGAAAAATTTAACAAGCTTCAAGAATCCATAGGGAGACAGAAATCAGAAATTTAGAAGATTAATAATAAATTTACAGAATTACACCACTCAATAGAAAGTCAGAGGAGCAGAATCAAGCAAGTGGGAGGCAGAATTTGTGAACTTGAAGATAAAGAACTTGGCACCAATATATTTGAAGAAAAATCAGTTAAAAGAATTAAAAAAAAATGAAGAAGCCTTTAGAATCATGTGGGACTCTATCAAGAGAATTAACCTACGAGTAATTGGAGTACCAGAGCAGGTTGGAATAACAAAAAATACAGAGAGAATTGTTGAAGATATCTTCACAGAAAACTTCCATGATATCATGAAAGATGAGAAGATATCAATCCAAGATGCTCATTGAACTCCACATAAGGTAGATTTTAAAAGAAAGTCACCAAGATATATTATAATCAAACTTGCCAAAACCAAATATAAAGAGAGAATTTTGAGAGCAGTTAGGGATAAACGAAAAGTCACCAACAAAGGGGAGTCAATAAGAATAAGCTTGGACAACTTGGCAGAAACCATTCAGGCAAGAAGGCAATGGGATGACTTATATAAAGCATTGAAAGAAAAAAATTGCCAGACAAGAATCATATATGCAACAAAACTGTCTCTCAAATATGAAGGTAAAATTAGGCCATTTCCAGATAAAGAGAAGTTTAGGGGATTCACAAAAACCAAACTAAAACTACAGGAAATACTAAAGGGAGTTCTTTGGTTAGAAAATCAATGATATCAGCTATTAACCCCACACTGGAACACTGGACAGAGCAATCAGATGTTAACCCAGACAGGGAAATCACAAAAATAAATCAAGATCAAAAAACGATCAAAACAGGGAACAGCGATGTCATTATGTAAAAGAAGACAACATTAAAATAATAAAGAGGGACTAAGAAATGTAGTCATAGATCTTTCATATGGAGAGGAAGACAAGGTGATATAAAGAAATAAAAGTTAGGTTTAAACTTAGAAAAATAGGGGTAAATATTAAGGACACCGCAAAGGAGACTAACTATCCTGCTCATCGAAATAAAATACAAGAAAAAAATAGAGACTTAGCAGAAACAAAATCAACACGAATAAGAGGAAAAGACAATATATAAAGATAAACTAAGTGGGAGAAAGGAAGTGTCAACAACACACAAAAATAAAGACATCAAAATGACAACACTAAAAAAAAACTCATAAAAAACCTATACATAATTACCCTGAATGTAAATGGACTAAATACACTGATAAAGAGATGGAGAGTGGAAGAACGGATTAAAAAAACATGATCCGTCTATATGCTGCCTACAAGAGACACACCTTAGACTTAGAGACACAAACAAACTAAAACTCAAAGGATGGAAAAAAAATATATCAAGCAAAGAACCATTACAAAAGAGCAGGAGTGGCAATATTAATTTCTGACAAAATAGACTTTAAAGTTAAATCCACCACAAAGGATAAGGAAGGATACTATATAATGATTAAGGGGACAATATACGAGAAGGATATAACCATATGAAATATTTCTGCACCCAATGACAGGGCTGCAAGATACGTAAAACAAACTCTAACAGCATTGAAAAGTGAGATAGACAGCACCACAATTATAGTAGACTTCAACACACCACTTTCAGTGAAGGACAGGAGATCCAGAAAGAAGCTCAATAAAGACACGGAAGATATAAATGCCACAATCAACCAACTTAACCTCATAGACATATACAGAACACTCCATCCAACAGCAGCCAAGTATATATTCTTTTCTAGTGCATATGGAACATTCTCTAGAATAGATCACATATTAGGTCATAAACCAAGCCTTAGCAGAATCCAAGACATTGAAATACTACAAACCATCTTCTCTGACCATAATGCCATAAAACTAGAAATCAGTAACAGAAAAGCAGAGAAAAGAAATCAAACACTTGGAAACTGAACAATATCCCACTCAAAAAAGACTGGGTTATAGAAGACATTAAGGATGGAATAAAGAAATTCATAGAATCCAATGAGAATGAAAACACCTCCTATCAGAACCATTGGGACACAGTGAAAGAAGTGCTCAGAGGTCAATTTATATCAATAGAAGCACACAACCAAAAAGAAGAAAGGGCCAAAATCAAAGAATTATCCCTACAACTTGAAAAAATAGAAAGTGAGAAACAAAAGAAAACTTCAGGCACCAGAAAAAACAAGTAATAAAAATTAGAGCTGAACTAAATGAAATAGAAAACAAAAAAAAATTGAAAAAATTAATAAGACTAAAAACTGGTTCTTTTAAACAGTTAACAAAATAGATTAACCATGGCCAAACTGACAGAAGGAAAACAGGAGAGGAAGCAAATAACCCGAATAAGAAATGAGATGGTGATAACACGACAGACCAAACTGAAATTAAAGAATTATATCAGATTACTATGATAAATTGTACTCTAACAAATTTGAAAACCCTGAAAAAATGGATGAATTCCTAGAAACACACTACTTACCAAAACTAACAAAAACAGGGGTAGAACAAAAAATAGACCCATAACAAAAGAAGGGATTGAAAATGTAATAAAAAAAAACTCCCAACAAAAAAATAAAAAGCCCTGGCCTGGACGGCTTCACTGCAGAGTTTTAGCAAACTTTCAGAGAAGGGTTAACACCACTTTTACTAAAGGTATTTCAGAGCATAGAAAAGGATGGAATACCCCCAAACTCATTCTGTGAAGCCACCGTATCCTTGATACCAAAGCCAGGTAAAGACACCACACACACACAAAAAATTACAGATCTGTATCCCTCATAAACTTAGTTGCAAAAATACTCAACAAAATTCTAGCCAGTAGAATTCAACAACATATCAAAAAAATAATTCACCATGACCAAGTGGGATTCATACCAGGTATGCAGGGATAGTTCAACATTAAAGAAAAACAATTAATATAATCCATCATATAAATAAAACAAAAGACAAGAACCACATGATTTTATCAATTGATGCAGAAAAGGCGTTTGACAAAGTTCAACACCCATTCATGATAAAAACTCTCAGCAAAGTAGGAATAGAAGGAAAATTCCTCAACCTAATAAAGGACATTTATACAAAGCCAATGGGCAACATCATCCTAAATGGAGAGAGTCTAAAAGCGTTCCCCTTGAGAACGGGAACTAGACAAGGATGCCCTTTATCACCGCTCTTATTCAACATTGTACTGGAGGTCCTAGCCAGAGTAATTAGGCTAGATAAAGAAATAAAAGGCATCCAGATTGGTAAGGAAGAGGTAAAGTATCTCTATTTGAAGATGACATGATCTTATACACAGAAAACCCTGAAGAATCCTCAAGAAAACTACTGAAAGTACTAGATGAGTTCAGCAGAGTGTCAGGATACAAGATAAACATACAAAAATCAGTTGGATTCCTCTACATCAACAAAAAGAACATTGAGGAGGAAATTACCAAATTAATACCATTTACAGTAGCCCTTAAGAAGATAAAATACTTAGGAATAAATTTTACTAGAGATGGAAAAGACCTACACAAAGAAAACTATAAGACACTACTGCAAGAAAGCAAAAGTGACCTACATACGTGGAAAAACATACCTTGCTCATGAATAGGAAGACTTAACATTGTAAAAATGTCTATTCTACCAAGAGCAACCTATAGATACAATGCAATTTAGATCCAAATTCCAATGACATTTTTTAATGAGATGGAGAAACAAATCACCAACTTCATATGGAAGGGAAAGAGGCCTCATATAAGTAAAGCATTACTGAAAAAGAAGAACAAAGTGGGAGGCCTCACTCTACCCCATTTTAGAACCTGTTATACTGCTATAATAGTCAAACAGCCTCATACTGGAACAACAACAGATACATAGACCAATGGAACAGAATTGAGAATCCAGACATAAATCCATCCACATATGAGCAGCTGGTATTTGACAAAGCCCAATGTCAGTTAAATGGGGAAAAGACAGCCTCTTTAACAAATGGTGCTGGCATAACTGGATATCCACCTGCAAAAAAATGAAACAAGACCCATACCTCATACCATGCCGAAAAACTAACTCAAAATGGTTCAAAGACCTAAATATAAAAAGTAAAATAATAAAGATCATGGAAGAAAAAATGGGGACAATGCTAGGAGCCCTAATACATGGCATAAACAGTATACAAAACATTACTAACAATACAGAAGAGAAACCAGATAACTGGGAGCTCCTAAAAATCAAACACCTATGCTCATCCAAAGACTTCAACAAAAGAGTAAAAAGATTACCTACAGGCTGGGAAGAAGTTTTTAGCTATGACATTTCCAATCAGTGCATGATCTCTAAAATCTACATAATACTGCAAAAACTCAACTGCAAGAAGACAAATAACCCAATTAAAAAATGGGCAAAAGATATGAACAGACATATCACTAAAGAAGGTATTCAGGTAGCTAACAGATACCTTAGGAAATGCTCACGATCATTAGCCATGAAAGAAATGCAAATCAAAACTACAATGAGATTCCATCTCACTCCAACAAGGCTGGTATTAATCCAGAAACAGAAAATTATAAATGTTGGAGAGGTTGTGGAGAGACGAGACTAGAACTCCTGTACACTGCTGGTGGGATTGTGAAATGGCACAACCATTTTGGAAATCAATTTGGCACTTCCTTAAAAAACAAGAAATAGAACTACCATATGATCCAGCAATCCCACTCCTTGGAATATATCCTAGAGAAATAAGAGCCTTTTCACAAACAGATATATATGCACACCCATTTTTTTTATGTTCATTGTAGCACGGTTTACAATAGCAAAAAAACGTAAGAAACCAATGTTCCCATCAATGGATGAATGGATAAATAAATTATGGTATATTTACACAATGGAATATTACAGATCAATAGAGAACAGTGATGCATCCGTGAAACATTTCATACCATGGAGGATTTTGGAAGGCATTATGCTAAGTGACTTTAGTCAGTTGCAAAAGGACAAATATTGTATAAGACCACTATTATAAGAACTCGAGAAATAGTTTAAAGAGAGAAGAAAATATTCTTTAATGGTTACAAGAGGGGGAGGGCAGAAGGGAGGGAGAGAGTTTTTCACTAATTGGATAGTAGATAAGAACTATTTTAGGTGAAGGGAAAGACAACACACAATACAGGCAAGGTCAGCACAACGGGACTAAACCAAAAGCAAAGAAGTTTCCTGAATAAACTGAACGCTTCGAAGGCCAGCATAGCAGGGGTGGAGGTTTGGCGATCATGGTTTCAGGGGACATCTAAGTCAATTGGCATAATAAAATCTATTAAGAAAACATTCTGCATCCCAATTTGAAGAGTGGCACCTGGGGTCTTAAACACTAGCAAGCAGCCATCTAAGATGCATCAATGGGTCTCAACCCACCTGGATCAAAGGAGAATGAGGAACACCAAAGACACAAGGTAATTATGATCCCAAGAGACAGAAAGGGCCACATAAACCAGTGAGTACATCGGCCTGAGACTAGAAGAACTAGATGGTGCCCGGCTACAACTGATGACTGCCCTGACAGGCAACACAACAGAGAACCCCTGAGGGAGCAGAAGAACAATGGGATGCAGACTTCAAATTCTGGTAAAAAGACCAGACTGAATGGTCTGACTGAGACTAGAATGACCCTGGAGGTCATGGTCCCCAGACTTTCCTTTAGCCGAAGACAGGAACCATTTCCAAAGCCAACTCTTTATACAGTGATTGGAGTTGACTATGGGATAGAAAATTATACTGGTGAAGAGTGAGCTTCTTAGATCATGTGGAGACATGAGACTATGTTGTCATCTCCTGTCTGAAGGGGAGATGAGAGGGTAGAGGGGGTCAGAAGCTGGCCGAATGGACATGAAAAGAGAGAGCGGAGGGAGGGTGTGTGCTGTCTCATTACAGGGAAAGCAATTAGGAATACATAGCAAGGTGTTTATAAATTTTTGTATGAAAGTCCAACTTGATTTGTAAACTTTCACTTAAAGCACAATAAAAATTTTGAAAAAATGGCTGACACTACTCATGGTGAGTGTCATGGATGAATTGTGTCCCCTCAAAATATGTATCAACTTGGCTAGGCCATCATTCCCAGTATTGTGTGGTTGTCCACTATTTTGTGACCTGATGTGATTATTTTATGTGTTGTAAATCCTAAACTCTATGATGTAAATGAGGAAGGGTTGGATGCAGTTGTGTTAAAGAGGCGGGACTCAATCTACAGGATTAGATTGTATCTTGAGTCCAACTCTTTTGAGTTTAAAAAAGAGAAATGAGCAGAGAGAATAGGTACCTCATACCACCAGGAAAGAAGTGCCAGGAGTTAAGCATGTCCTTTGGACCCAGGGTCCCTCTGCTGAGAAGCTCCAAGACCAGGGGAAGTTTGATGACAAGGGCATTCCCCCAGATCCGACAGAGAAAGAAAGGCTTCCCCTAGAGCTGGCACCCTGAATTTGGACTTCTAACCTCCTAGACTGTGAGAGAAAAAAATTTCTGTTTGTTAAAGCCATCCACTTTTTGTATTTCTATTATTACAGCACTAGATGACTAAGACAGTGAGAATTTAAACTTTTTCTTTTAAATTAATCACTTAAATTAACTCACAGCTTTAATGTAAAACATTGATATTTAGTACTTTTATGAATTACTTTCCATCATAATAAATTGTATCCACACTAAAAAAAAAAAAACAAACCAAACCCGTTGTTGTCAAGTTGATTCCGACCCATAGCGACCCTAGAGGACAGAGTGAAACTGCCCTTTTGGATTTCTAAGGAGTAGCTGGTGGATTTGAACTGTCGACCTTTTGATTAGCAGCTGTATCACTCAACCACTGCACCGTCAGGGCTCCAAATTGTATCCACTGTGAAATAAATTGTCATTTTGAACTCTTAATATTTCTTAAGATTACAGAATAAGACCTTTCTGTTTTTGGTTATTAAGTTTGATTTACTTCATCTTAAATTAAATGCTATGATTTGTACTGGATGAAGGAAATCCAAACATCATTACTCTGTATGATAGGTAAGAAAAGTGAAAAAGAACCAAAACAAAACAAAAAAATCCAAGCCCATTGCAGTGGAGTCAATTCCAACTCATAACGACCCTATAGCACAGAGTAGAACCGTCCATTTTTTTCCCAAGGCTGTTGGTCTTTAGGAAAGCAGACTGACACATATTTCTCCCAGCAGAGTCACTAATGGGTTAGAACTGGGTACTCTTCAGTTAATAGTCAAGAGTTTAATGACTGCACCACCAGGATTCCTTAAGAAAAGGGAACCACATGTTAATTTTTAGAATAAAGAACCAATCTTAATAAGCCAATGAGATAATTTCATCATGCAGACATGGATTCAGGAAATAGACCTAGAGAAATTTTATAGTGATTTATTATAAAACTTTACATTCCTTAAATAAATGTTTATTAAATAAGTGCATGCCTCTGGTCTTGGTTTATCCCTTTAAGAGCTTCATCTTAGCTCAATAATATTGATTTGAACACACACAAATAAATAAAGGGCAGAAATTTTACAACTCTATCAAGATTTCTACCACTGCAAAGGAGTCTCTCAATTAATTCGGTCAGGGAGTTGAGCTGAGAAGGCTCAGCTGAGCTGCCAGGTGTCCAAGTAGTACATTAAGAGAATGAGCCAAAATGAAAGTAACAGTGAAATCTTTGATCACTTACTGGAATAGTATAAGCAAGAGATTAAACCTGGAGAAGATTCCAGATCCCCCTGTTCCATACTGCCTCAGGAACAGCTCCACAGTAAGGGTCAAGTGGGTCAGCCTAAATATGAGGACCCATCTCCCTGCTGATGGGCACCTGACATTTTATGGATCCAAGGGCCAGGGAAAGGATGAAAGGGAAGGGCTAGAAGTAGAAAAGTATGAGTATTGTGTTGGAAGATGGAAAATATCTTCAAGGTTCTCCCTCCCTTTCCCCTGATAAGGAGGCTTCAGCAGAGGCACCTGAGGAAGGATTTGGCTGGAGGTCCCTAATAAGGAGGCCTCTGTATGGAGACACCTGGACTAGGAATTCAGATATTTGAAAGAGCATGGCTGGTATGTGTGTGTGGGGTGGGGGTGAGGGTAGGGGTGGGGTGAGGGTAGGGGTGGGGGTGAGGAGGGTTCTGAGTCTTTGACTGCAACTCCCTTCAGAGACTGCAATGTATTGGATGTTGTTATGGATTGAATTGTGTCCCCCCAAAATGTGTTGTAAATCTTAACCTCTATGCCTGTGGTTATAATCCTATTTGGGAATGAGTTGTCTTTGTTATGTTAATGAGACAGGATTAATGTAGGATGTGTATTAAATCAGAGCAATGGTTGAGAGCTCGTCTCCTTACCAAAGGTCGGCAGTTTGAATCCACCAGCCTCTCCTTGGACAACTTACAGGGTAGTTCTACTCTGTCTTATATGGTCGCTATGGGTCAGAATCAACTCGATAGGAACTAGTTAGGTGTCATAAATCTTTTGAGATATAAAGAGATTAAACAAGCAAGCAAAAGAAGCTGAGATGGGGAAGAGAGGTGCCAACCCATATGAAGATCCACCTAGGAGCAGAAGTTTAAAGAGACAAGGACTTTCTTGGCAGAGCCAACAGAGAGAGAAAGCCTTCCCCTAGCCGGTACTCTGAATCAGACTCCTAGCCTCCTAAACTGTGAGAAAAAGTCATTGGTCTTGCAAAATTCTATCATGTGATCTCTGATGATGTTTCTATCACCAAGGCCATATTTTCCAACTACCAATCCTTCTTTGTTTCCAACTTTCATATTCCAGTCACCAGTAATTATCAATACATCTTGACTGCATGTTTGATCAACTTCAGACTGCAGAAGTCAGTGAAAATCTCCAATTTTTTCATCCTTGGCCTTAGTGGTTGGTGCATAAATTTGAAAAATAGCCATATTAACAAGTTATAGTTTATTGAATTTTATTGAAAAGAGAAATCTACTTAAAGTTTTTTCAAAATGTGTATTTATTCAGCAGAGCAAGAAAACAACTTCTGGACTTTTAGCTGTCCTAAAAGTCGTATTTTGGTTTTGTTTTTGGAAAGAGATGGATCTGTCACCAAATCGCTGATAAAAAAAGTGCTGAGATGGCAACGTTATTTAGTTGGTGTCAGTTATCATGTCACATCCTTTTCTGGATACAAAATTGATATTTCCAGCTGAGATTGTTCTAGTAATTCTTTTTGATAACAGCTTTATTGAGATATAATTCATATACATATAAAGTGTACAAGTCAATGGTGTTTAGTATATTCACAGAGTTATGAAGCATTGCCATGATTAATTTTAGAATATCTTCATCACCCCACAAAGAAATCCCATACCCATTAGTAGTCACTCTGTCTTTCCCCCCACGCATTCCTGTAAACCCTGACCCCAAACCAAACCCAACCTGTTGCCATCAAGTGTGTTCCGACTCATAGGGACCCTGTAGGACAGAGTAGAACTGCCCCATAAGGTTTGCAAGGAGTGGCTGGTGGATTCAAACTGCCCACCTCTTTGTTAGCAGCTGAACTCTTAACCACTGCACCATCAGGGCTCCCCCGTAAGCCCTAGACAACTAATTTACTTTCTCTATACATTTTCCTATTCTGGACATTTCTTCTAACTGGAATCATAAAATATATAGTCTTTTGTTCCTGGCTTCTTTCACTTAGCATAAAGTTTTCAGGGGTCATCCATGTTGTAGTATGTATCAATACTTCATTGTTTTCATTGTTTTTTATTATTGATTAGTATTCCACTGTGTGGATATACCACATTTTATTTATCCGTTCATCAGTTGATTGGCACTTGAGCTGTTTCCACCATTTTGGTATTATAAACAATTCTACTGTGAACATTCATGTAAGAGTTTTTAAGTCGACGTATGTTTTCATATCTCTTGTGTATACCATATTTTTATATAAATAAGATGTGCTTTCTACGTTTGGGCGTGGCTGGCAAACAAATGTAGAAGGTAAGTGTTATTTGCATAAAATATGGTATAATTGTAGTGGAATTGCTGGATCATCTGATAATTCTATATTTAACCTTTTAAGAACTACCAGACTGTTCTCCAAAGAGGCTGCCACATTTTTCATTCCCACCAGCAGTGTATGAGGAATCCAATTTCTATACATCCTTGCCAACATTTAAGTCTTTCCTTTTGATTATAACCATTCTAATAGGTGTGAAGTGGTATCTCATTGTGGTTTGGATTTGCATTTCCCTGATGTCTAATGATGTTGGGCATATTTTCATGCATCTATTGGCCATTTGTTTATCTTCTTTGGAGAAATGTCTGTTCAGATTCTTTGCCCATTTAAAAAATTGTGTTTTTTGTCTTTTTACTATTGAGTTATAAGAGTTCTATATATTTTTTTCTATCATTTTTGCTTTTGTGATTTACTAAGGTAAAAACTTAAGTGTACATATATAGTGAATAAGTTCAATAATAGAAAAAATTATTAAATCAGTTGAGCATAACTCTTGGTTGATCTGACATAGGGAAAGTAATTTGACTTAATATTTCTTTTGATTTCTCTAGAATCTGGTTGACTACCAAACCTTGTGGATTTTAATATGTTCCCCAGGGCACAGTTCATAAAATAATAGGATGTATTGATTGGAGGTTACTTTCAGGGAAGAAAATTATTTGTTGTGGATCTTTAGGAAGAGTCCTCCTTTTGGAAAGACATAATGCAGAGAAAGAAGTAAGTTTTCATAGAACTACATTCTCTCGATATTGTATTTAAGTTACTTTATTTAAAAAGTATTGTGTAGTTTAGATTTTGAGTAGCCATCTTTTTTCCTTCAAATTTCTCTCATAGTCCTTCCTTTGTACATATTATAACCTCTGAGTTGTAAATTAAGCCTAAAAGAACATAAATGCATTTATGTGTCAACCAAAACAATCATCTCTACTTTCTATTCCCTTAACTTCAATTGAACAAGTAAGGGGAAAAAAGCCAAAATCATGGCTGCTCCCCTGGTGTTGCCAGTCTGGTCCATTATCAAAGCATGGTGTGGCAGAAACATCAGCCTGGTTTTCATGGAAGAAAACTTAAGAACAATCAAGGCCTGGAGAGAAAACCAGCTGCCGTTAAAATGTCACAGTGTTAAGTATTTCTGCATGTGTAAATAAAGAAAATGAAGACAGCAGAGCGTTCATAATGAGGCCCAAGCACCCGGCATTTGAAAGAAGGGTGACAGGTTGTTGATGGCCCCTTCCTTTGGGCTTCTGTCTGTGGCTGAGTGATGTAGTATGAAAGTTGACTTAGCTATGCTGGTCAGAAAGAATGTGCAGTTCAGCAGAAACATGACCTCCTTTGTCGAAAGAAAAATTCTTGGGAGCCAAAATGAAAATTATCATCCCAATCTACAAACTTCCCGGAAAATATGAATCTCTTTTAGGACTCCCAATTTATTTTGGTCAGACCATAAACCATGACCATAAAAACAAAACAAATAGATTAAAAAACTAAACAGGCTGGGCTTAGTTATGATGTACATAGGGACCCAGCATCTAAAATACAACCCCTCTACTAAGTACTCTTCGAAATAAGGTATGATTGTAACTTTAAGAAACAGAATAACTTTAAGATAAAATTAAGTCATACATGTATATATACACACACATATACGCGTGTGCGCGCACACGCGTGCACGCACACACACACACCGAAAATTACAGCAAAGTCCTAAACATCAGCAAGTTTCTACTAACTGAAAGTTGCAGAATGTAAGTAATGATTCAAGACCTAAACACATTGATAACATGTCCTCTGGCTACTCATTCTTAGGGTCCACCCTTCTTTATTTTAGCTCATAGACAAGCAGTTGAAATTTTTCTCATTAGCAGCTGAGCCCTGAGGAAGGATAGTAACAGTCTACTAACATGAATGTGGGGAAGAACATGTACGTGTTAGGGAGGAGGAATGGAAATTGTTCTAAAATTTCCTAATAAAAAAAGAAGGAGAAGTAAAACCTTAAGGTAAAAAATTTTATATTTTCAAGTCCTTGTGCTACCTTTGCACTGGGTGCCTGCATTTTGTGGAATAAGTAAATCATGGTTGCTTAAACCACATGTTTAAAGCTATTAAATTACCTTACCCACAGCCAACCACTAGAAATTGATATGCATGAGAGAAACTAAACCTAAAACAATAAAGACAATTTCCTATTTAAAATTTAATGCTGATATGATTAAAAACATATATTAACGGCTGGGAGGCAATCAGAACTCATCATCAAGGCATAAGTTTGTTAAAATAAAAAAAAGCCTCATTGTCATTTCTGGGTGCAAGTTTAATTTACTAATATTTTTCAAAAAGCTAAGGATGGTAGAAGGTCATGTATTTGGACTGAAGACTAACTACATCTGGGTTAGAATTAATAACCATCTAAAACTAAAGTATCATTTGGAAAGGCTTAGAGATATGCTGGAAATTTTTTATTTGTATACCACTTGCTAATAAGGTAGGTATCCGAAAGCTAATAGAATACTTGATTTTGCTGAACTTGAAAAGATATATTGGACTCATACTTAATATTTTGTAGAGAAAATGTCTATTACACTCTGCAGTTTTTTTTTTTAATTTTCATTGTGCTCTAAGTGAAATTTTACAAATCAAGTCAGTCTCTCATACAAAAATTTTTATACACCTTGCTGTATGCTCCTAATTGACCTCCCCCGAATGAGACAACCCCCTTCTTCCTTCCACTCTTTCCTATTGTGTCCATTCCACCAGCTTCTAACCCCCTCTGCCTGCTCATCTCCCCTCCAGTTAAGAGATGCCAACATAGTCTCAAATGTCCACTTGATCAAAGAAGCTCTTCACCAGCATCTTCTTCTATCCCATCGTCCGGTCCAATCCCTGTCTGAAGAGTTGGCTTTGGGAATGGTTCCTGTCCTGGGCTAACAGAAGGTCTGGGGGCCATGACCACCAGGGTCCTTCTAGTCTCAGTCAGACCATTAAGTCTGGTCTTTTTACAAGAATTTGGGGTCTGCATCCCACTGCTCTCCTGACCCCTCAGGGGTTCTGTGTTGTGTTGCCTGTCAGGGCAGTCATTGGTTGTAGCCGGGCACCATCTAGTTCTTCTGGTCTCAGGCTGATGTAGTCTCTAGTTTATGTGGCCCTTTCTGTCTTTTGGGCTCATAATTACCTTGTGTCCTTGGTATTCTTCATTCTTCTTTGCACCAGGTGGGTTGAGACCAATTGATGCATCTTAGATGGCTGCTTGCTAGCGTTTAAGACCCCAGACACCACTCTCCAAAGTGGGATGCAGAATGTTTTGTTAATAGATTTTATTACGCCAATTGACTTAGATGTCCCCTGAAACCATGGTCCCCAAACCCCTGCCCCTGCTACACTGGCCTTCAAAGCATTCAGTTTATTCAGGAAACTTCTTTGCTTTTGGTTTAGTCCAGTTGTGCTGACCTCTCCTGTATTGTGTGTCCTAAAGTAGTTTTTATCTACTAATTAGTGAATACCACTCTCCCTCCATCCTTCCCTCTCCCCTCTCGTAACCATCAAAGAATATTTTCTTCTCTGTTTAAACATTTCTTGAGTCCTTATAATAGTGGTCTTATACAATATTTGTCCTTTTGCAACTGACTAATTTCACTCAGCATAATGCCTTCCAGATTCCTCCATGTTATGAAATGTTTCACAGATTCATCACTGTTCATTATCAATGTATAGTATTCAATTGTGTGAATATACCATAATTTATTTATCCATTCATTCAGTGATGGGCACCTTGGTTGCTTCCATCTTTTTGCTATTATAAACACTGCTGCAGGGAACACGGGTGTGCATATATCTGTTCATGTAAAGACTCTTATTTCTCTTGGATATATTCCAAGGGTTTGGGTATATTCCAAGGAGTGGGATTGCTGGATCGTATGGTAGCTCTATTTCTAGCTTTTAAGGAAGCGCCAAATCGATTTCCAAAATGGTTGTACCATTTTACATTCCCGCCAGTAGTGCATAAGTGTTCCAGTCTCTCCACAACTTCTCTAACATTTATTATTTTGTGTTTTTTTGGATTAATGCCAGCCTTGTTGGAGTGAGATGGAATCTCATTGTAGTTTTGATTTGCATGTCTCTTCACTTACATGGCTAATGATCGTAAGCATTTCCTCATGTATCTGTTAGCTACCCGAATGTCTTCTTTAGTGAAGTGTCTGTTCATATCTTTTGCCCATTTTTTAAATTAGGTTATTTGTCTTTTTGTAGTTGAGTTTTTACAGTATCATGTAGTTTTTAGAGATGAGGCGCTGATCGGAAATGTCATAGCTAAAAACTTTTTCCCAGCCTATAGGTAATCTTTTTACTCTTGTTTTGAAGTCTTTGGATGAGCATAGATGTTTGATTTTTAGGAGCTCCCAGTTATCTAGTTTTTCTTCTGCATTGTTAGTAATGTTTTTTATACTGTTTATACCATGTATTAGGGCTCCTAACATTGTCCCTATTTTTTCTTCCATGATTTTTATTGTTTTAGATTTTATATTTAGGTCTTTGATCCATTTTGAGTTAGTTTTTGTGCATGGAGTGAGGTATAGGTCTTGTTTCATTTTTTTGCAGATGGATATCCAGTTATGCCAGCACCATTTGTTAAAAAGACTGTCTTTACCCCATTTAACTGATTTGAGGCCTTTGTCAAATATCAGCTGCTCATATGTGGATGGATTTATGTCTGGATTCTCAGTTCTGTTCCATTGGTCTATGTATCTGTTGTTGTACCAGTCCCAGGCTGTTTTGACTACTAGGTTCTAAAATCAGGTAGTGTGAGGCCTCCCACTTTGATCCTCTTTTTCAGTAATGCTTTACTTATCCAAGGCCTCTTTCCCTTTCATATGAAGTTGGTGATTTGTTTCTCCATCTCATTAAAAACTGTTGTTGGAATTTGGATCGGAATTGCATTAAATCTATAGATCACTTTTGGGAGAATAGACATTTTTATAATAAGTCTTCCTATCCATGAGCAAGATATATTTTTCCACTTATGTAGGTCTCTTTCGGTTTCGTGCAGAAGTGTTCTGTAATTTTCTTTGTATAAATCTTTTACATCTCTGGTAAGATTTATTCCTAAGTATTTTATCTTCTTGGGGGCTACTATAAATGGTATTGATTTGGTAATTTCCTCCTTGATGTTCTTTTTGTTGATGTAGAGGAATCCAACTGATTTTTGTATGTTTATCTTGTATCCTGATACTCTGCTGAACTCTTCTAGTACTTTCAATAGTTTTCTTGAGGATTCCTTATGGTTGTGTATAAGATCATGTCATCTGCAAAAAGAGATACTTTTACTTCTTGCTTGCCAAATGGATGCCCTTTATTTCTTTATCTAGCCTAATTGCTCTGGCTAGGACCTCCAGCACAATGTTGAATAAGAATGGTGATAAAGGGCATCCTTGTCTGGTTCCAGTTCTCAGGGGGAATGCTTTCAGGCTCTCTCCATTTAGGGTGACATTGGCTATTGGCTTTGTATAAATGCCCTTCATTATGTTGAAGAAAATTCCTTCTATTCCTATTTTGGTGAGAGTTTTTATCATGAATGGGTGTTGAACTTTGTCAAATGCCTTTTCTGCATCAATTGACAAAATCATGTGATTCTTGTCTTTTGTTTTATTTATATGATGGATTACATTAATTGTTTTTCTAATGTTGAATCATCCCTGCATACCTGGTATGAATCCCACTTGGTCATGGTGAATGAATTTTTTGATAGGTTGTTGAATTCTATTGGATAGAATTTTGTTGAGGATTTTTGCATCTAAGTTTATGAGGGATATAGGTGTGTAATTTTCCTTCTTTTTTTTTTTTTTTTTTACCTGCTTTTGGTATCAGGGATATGCTGGCTTCATAGAATGAGTTTGGGAGTATTCCATTCTTTTCTATGCTCTGAAATACCTTGAGTAGTAATGGTGTTAACTCTTCTCTGAAAGTTTGGTAGAATTCTGCAGTGAAGTCCTCCGGACCAGGACTCTTTTTTGTTGGGAGTTTTTTGATTACCTTTTCAATCCCTTCTTTTGTTATGGGCCTATTTAGTTTTTCTACCTCTTTTTGTGTTAGTTTAGGTAGGTAGTGTGTTTCTAGGAATTCATCCATTTCTTCTAGGTTTGCAAATTTGTTAGAGTACAATTTATCATAGTAATCTGATATGATTCTTTTAATTTCATTTGGGTCTGTTGTAATATCACCCATCTCATTTCTTTTTTGTGTTACTTGCTTCCTCTTCTGTTTTTCTTCTGTCAGTTTGGCCAGTGGTTTATTGGTTTTGTTGATTTTTTCAAAGAAACAGCTTTTGGTCTTGTTAACTCTTTCAATTGTTTTTCTGTTTTCTATTTCTGGCATTTAGATCTTCCATGTCTTTATTGAGCTTCTTTTTGGGTGTCCTGTCCTTCACTGAAAGTGGTGTGTTGAAGTCTCCTACTATTATTGTGGAGCTATCTCACTTTTCAATGCTGAGAGAGTTTGTTTTATGTATCTTGCAGCCTTGTCATTGGGTGCATAAATATTTAATATCGTTATATCTTCTTGGTGTATTGTCCGTTTAATCATTATATAGTGTCCTTCCTTATCCTTTACGATGGGTTTAACTTTAAAGTCTGTTTTGTCGGAAATTAATATTGCCAGTCCTGCTCTTTTTTGATTGTGGTTTGCTTGATACTTTTTTTTCCATCCTTTGAGTTTTAGTTTGTTTATGTCTCTAAGTCTAAGGTGTGTCTCTTGTAGGCAGCATATAGACAGATCTTGTTTTTTAATCATTCTGCCACTCTCTGTCTCTTTATTCGTGCATTTAGTCCATTTACATTCAGGGTATTTTTTTTTTATGAATTTAGTGCTATCATTTTGATGTCTTTTTTTGTGTTTTGTTGACAGTTTCTTTTTCGCACTTAATTTTTTGTGCTGAGTACTTTATCTTTATACATTGTCTTTTCCCTATATTTGTTGGTGTAGATTTTGTTTCTGCTGAGTCTCTATGTTTTTCTTGTATTTTATTTTGATGAGTAGGATAGTTTTTTCCTTTGTGGTTATGCTATTATTTACCCCTATTTTTCTAAATTTAGGCCTTACTTTTATTTCTTTGTATCTCCTTTTCTTCCTTTCCATATAAAAGATCTATTACTATATATCTTAGTCCCTCTTTATTGTTTTAGTGTTTTCTTCTTTTACGTAATAACATCCCTGTTTCCCTGTTTTGAGCCTTTTTTTGTCTTGATTTATTTTTGTGATTTACTTATCTTGGTTGACAGACATCTGATTGCTCAGCCCAGTGTTCTAGTGTTGCATTGTTAGCTGATATTGTTGATTTTCTAACCAAAGAATTCCCTTTAGTATTTCTTGTAGTTTTGATTTGGTTTTTTATGAATTCCCTAAACTTCTGTTTATCTGGAAATGTCCCAATTTCACCTTCATATCTGAGAGACACTTTTCCTGGATATATGATTTTTCGTTGGCAATTTTTTTCCTTCAATTTTTTATATAAGTCATCCCATTGCCTTCTTTCCTGAATGGTTTCTGCCAAGTAGTCGGAGCTTATTCTTATTGGCTCTACTTTGTAGGTGGCTTTTTGTTTATCCCTAGCTGCTCTTATAATTCTCTCTTTATCTTTGGTTTTGACAAGTTTGATTATAATATATCTTGGTGACTTTCTTTTAATATCGACCTTATGTGGAGTTCAATGACCATCTTGGATAGATATCTTGTCATCTTTCACGATATCAGGGAAGTTTTCTGCCAACAAATTTTCAGCAATTCTCTCTGTATTTTCTGTTATCCCTCCCTGTTCCGGTACTCCAATTACTCGTAGGTTATTTCTCTTGATGGAGCCCCACATGATTCTTAAGGTTTGTTCATTTTTTAAATTCTTTCATCTGATTTTTCTTCAAATATATTGGTGCTAAGTGCTTTATCTTCAAGTTCACAAATTCTACCTTCCACTTGCTCCATTCTGCTCCTCTGACTTTCTGTTGAGTTGTCTAATTATGTAATTTTATTATTAATCTTCTGAATTTCTGATTGCTGTTTGTCTACGTGTTTTTCTAGCTTATTAAATTTTTCATTATGTTCCTAAATAACAGTTTTAATTTCTTCAGCTGCTATATCTGTGTGTTCCTTGGCTTGTTCTTCTATTGCCTGATTTCCTTCCTGATGTCTTGAAGGGTTCTGTATATTAATCTTTTGTATTCTGCCTCTGGTAATTCCAGGAATGCATTTTCATCTAGAAGATTCCGTGATTCTTTGTTTTCAGAGCTTGTCAAAGCAATCATGTTCTGTTTCTTTATGTGACTTGATATTGACTGTTTTCTCTATCCATCTATAAGTTATTGTATTAGTTTATTTTATGTTTGCTTACTGTATCATAGCTTCTTGCTTTGTTTTGTTTTGATATGCCCAAATGGGTTGCTTGAGTGAGCTAGCTTGATTGTTTTCACCTTTGGAGCTCTGATGTCCTGTTCCCAGATGGCTAGACCTGTTATCAGGTGTATCAGTCTGGGAGTCCATTCACTTTTCTTGTGTGAATTCAGCTCAGGTGTCCAGGTAGGTTATCATCAAGTGTGTGGTACAGGCTCTGTCCTATAGTCTTAGAGGGGTATTGGTGTTGTAGGTACCGGTGTCTCATTGCAGCAGGGGGTTATGCTCTGAACAAGGCAGGGGGCTGAGAATCATCCCCAAAGTGTCTCTGAGGAAAGTGTGTCCCTTTCCCTGGAGCCTACAGGTGGGTGGGTTCTGCAGACAGACCATAAGCAGCCAATGTTTTTGTTTGTAAGGGCTGGGATGTACCAGTTATCCTTGAACCCCTGTAATGGTTGGCTGGGTGACCTGAGTGGAGCCACCAGTCCTTAGGCCCCTGATGTGGGTAGGTGAGGACCCTGTTTAATAGGCAAATCAGTGTCAAATATTAGACACTCAACTTTCTACCACACTGCTGAAACAGTTATAGTCTGCAAACAAGGGCCTATTCTCCTGAAATATGCCCACACAGGCCCGTGCAGAGGGGAATGGTACTCAAAGTCCACAGACCATTTATACCTGGACAGGAGCTGCTTCTGACCTGAGCTCCCCTGGGTAGTGGAACTGGCAAATTATCTTTTTCCCCCAGTTGTGAATTTATTCCTTCTTTAGGGCTTGGAGAATGGCTCTAGATGCTCAACAGGAACTATCTCAGGCCCAGGGAAATTAACAGCTGCCGAAGCTGGCTTGGGGGAAGGAGTGCGGTAAAATATATGCAAGTACTTAGTTTTTGCCAAGAGCGCTGTTCTTCCTGGTTCCGGAGGTGGGAGTAGGCCGTGTGGCTGGCTGCTTTTCCCTCCAGAAACTGTGGCCGAATTCCAGTACCAGCCTGCCGCAGCTGCCCCCAGGAATGGTGCCTGAGGCCTCTGGACGATTCAGGTCCGGTAACTCCTCTCCACTTCTGAACTGTCTCTTCCTCCCCCTGCCCCTCAGTTCTATTTCTAACCTTGCCTTTGATGTTCAGTGCTCCTATCTTGTCACAAATATACTCATTTCCCTTGTGTTTTTGGGTCTTTGTTGTAAGAGGGCTCACTGGAAGTGTGTGTCTATTCCGCCATCTTGGCCCCACCTCCCATTTTCTTTTTTTTTTTTTCTTAATCCAACATAACAGTCTCCATCTTTGCTTTACAAAATGTTTCTGTATTGGTTGTATATGCAATAAAAAAAGGTATAAAAATTAAAATAGGGTAATATTCTGAACTTATGTTTTAAAAAAGCTTCAAATATTTAGAAGTATTCCTGATTTAAAGAATTCCTTGGTTAATATTTGTACTGTATAAATTCACTGGTTTCCACTGTTGTTAGGTGCTGTTGAGTTGGTTCTGACTCATAGCGACCCTACATACAACAGAACAAAACATTGCTCAGTCCTGCACCATCCTCACAATTGTTGTTACGCTTGAGCCCATTGTTCCAGCCACTGTGTCAATCCATCTCATTGAGGGTCTTCCTCTTTTTCACTGACTCTCTACCACGTATAATGATTTCTACTAGTATGTACTAAATTCCACAAAGCCTGTATTTGGAGTATAGTTATAACAAAGCATTTTTTTCCTTTGGCTCTAATGGGAAGAAAGGTACAGTATAGGGAAATGTAGAAGTATTCAGTGAATCATATTCTAACAAACTAAAGTTGAGAAAATTGAAGAAGTTAGAGGCAAGAGAATGCTATGACCAAAACCAGACTTACATTTAAATGTGTGTATTTAGTAAGTGTTATAATATTTTTAGAAAGTAATTATTTTTATATTTGATTTTCTCTCTATTCATTTCCTTTTTTTTAAATATTCTTTCTACTTCACTCCTTCATTCCTTTTTGATCCTTTTCTCTGTCCCTTTTTTCTACAGAAATAATTTTCTATCACAAACAAGACATGGTTCCAGCCAAAGAATTTTAGAATGCTGATATCCCTCCACTTATTTTTGCAAACTCTAGGCGCACATGTGTATATACCCTTGTGTGGGTAAATGTACATATGTGTGTATGTATGTAGGTATTGGAAAAGTTTTTTAAATCTAAGAAAATTTAAAATATTTATTTGAATTTATTACCATTTTTTGCCTAACATTGTATACAAATTCTGTATCATTTTAAGAACAAACTGTAATAAACAAATTATATTGTTCCCTTAAAATTTTCTACTTATTATTATTATTACCTATAATACTTTTCTCAGGGTTCCAGCTAAGGAACTGTAAATATGAAATCATCATAACTTATTTCCTCAGCCATTTACTTAAAATAGTCTTTGCTGAATTTAAAGGTCAATTTCTTTGGCACAGACAGTTTTGAGTTAAAAGTGGTACATACTTTTTTAAGCTCATTTACAAGTCTTGTTTACAACATTTGCAAATAATGCTCCCTAAGCAACAATATCAAGATTGGGCCTTTTTTCCAAAATGGTCCAAAGAAATGGTTTATCTCATAATGAAACTGAAGTGTAGAAATCTAGAATCTAAGTTTTGTGCCATGCTTTGTGTCTTAGCCATCTACTACTGCTATAACAGAAATTCTACAAGTGGATGGCTTTAACAAAGAGAAGTTTATTTCCTCACAATAAAGTAGAGTAGACTAAAAGTCCTAATTCTGGGCTTCAGCTCCAGGGAAAGCTTTCTCTCTCTGCCGGCCTTCTCATCAATGTTCCCCCGGAATAGGAGCTTCTCTGCCAAGGGACCCCAGGTCCAAAGGGCAAATTCTGCTCCTGGCACTGCTTTCTTGGTGGTATGAGGTTCCCCTGTCTCTCTGCTCACATCTCTCTTTTATATCTCAAGAGATTGGCTCAAGACACAATCCAATCTTGTAGATTGAGTCCTGCCTCACTAACACAACTGCCGCCCATCCTCCCTCATTAACATAGTAGAGGCAGGATTTACAGCATACAGGAAAATCACACGATACCTGGAATGGCCCAGCCAAATGGGTACACACATTTTGGGGGGGACATAATTCTGTCCATGACACATTGTTTCCAGGAAGAGAAAATGGGTTGAAGTGCTCTTGCTTTTCCGATTTACCAGGGGATTGTTCTGCCTTTTAATCTGATCCCTATCTATAGCTGCTATGTATAGCTGCAGAACTCCACTGAGAGAAGGCAAGGAATTGTTCATATTTTATTTATCTCTTATTGCTTCTCTAACAAAATATCTAACAGGGAAAATGATGCGTACATTGTTTTAGAGAACTATACCTTTTCCTCTCATATTTCCAGCCTATATTCCCTCCCTTCTCAAGTCCATTCTTATTCCTCATCAAATGCTTCTTCCTATTTATTTGAAAAAATCAAGGGCATATAGTGTGAACTCACTTTCCTTCCTCTACCGTTTTTCAATTTATGATGCCCTTCAATTTTTGAGAAAGAGATGATTCTACCCTAAAACAAATCTGTTTTATTTGTCTTTGACCCTGTTTCTTCCTGTTTCATAGTGGATATTATTTTGACAGATATTCTTTTCAAGTCAAGAATCTCAAATCCTCCTTAACACACTCATTGGTCCCCACACTCCCCCTCTAATCACTGTCCTCTTTCTATCTTTTACTTCCAAATATCATCAATGTCCCTTTCATCTCTATCCACCTGGCCTTAAATTTATCTGTTTTCTCTTGTCTCTCATTCTATTGGATTTATTCTCTTAAAGTGGATTTATTATCATTTCTATTAGATTTTTTTTTTTACTTTCAATCTACTTGATGCTTTGATGTGTTTCATCCCTCAAAGTCATTCTTCTCTTGACTCCTGAAAAGCTTATTACATTGTTCTGCAATACTAAGATTCCTCTTCTCTTCTCACTTTCTATTTATCCAGTCTTTCCGAATATTTCTTTTCACTCTTCTATTCTCTTTCTCTATTAAATACTGAATCTCGGAGATCTCATTTCCCCCAAGGCTGCAACTCCAAGGTTGCAACTCTCCCTTCTGTGTGAAAAATCATAAAATAACAATAGTTTCCAGTTTTCAAAGGATTTTTATTTGCATAATTGTATTTAATCTTCATTACAAACCAGTACGTTATTCAGGGTTGTATCCTTTCACCATACTTATTCAATCTGTATGCTGAGCAAATAATATGAGAAGCTGGACTATTTGAAGAAGAATATGGCATCAGGATTGGAGGAAGACTCATTAACCATCTGCGATATACAAATTATACAACCTTGCTTGCTGAAAGTAGAGAGGACTTGAAGCACTTACTATGAAGATCAAAGACCACAGCCTTCAGTATGGATTACACCTCAACTAAGGAAAACAAAAACTCTCACAATTGGACCAATAAACCACATCATGACAAATGGAGAAAAGGTTGAAGTTGTCAAGGATTTAATTTTACTTGAATCCACAACCAATGCCCATGGAAGCAGCAGTCAAGAAATCAAAGGATGAATTTTATTGGGCAAATATGCAAATGTGTTAAAAAGCAAAGTTGTCACTTTGAGGACTAAGGTGCACCTGACCCAAGCCATACAGTTTTCAATTATCTCATGTGCATGTGAAAGCCAGACAATGAATAAAGAAGACTGAAGGAGAACTGATGCTTTTGAATTATGATGTTGGTGAAGAATATTTTATATACCATGAGCTGCCAGATGAATGAACAAATCTGTCTTGGGAGAAGTACAGCCAGAATGCTCATTAGAAGCAAGGATGGCGAGACTATGTCTCACATACTTTGGACGTGTTATTTTGGGGACCAGTTCATGGAGAAAGACATCATGCTTGGTAAAGTAGAGGGTCAATGGAAAAGAGGAAGACCCTCAATGAGATGGATTGACACAGCGGCTGCAACAATGAGCTCAAGAGTAAAAATGATTGTGAAGGTGACACAGGACCAGGCGGTGTTTCATTCTGTTGAACATAGGGTCCCTATGAGTCAGAACCAACTTGATGGCTCCTTATAATAACAACAACACAAACTAGTAAGTTGGATTTTTATTATACTTAGTTTACAGTCTTCCAAATTTGTATTTTCAGCTATCATTTATCTGGACATTTTTCCAATTTCTACTAGAAATTTATTGTAGTTAAGCATTCTACGTAGCTCAGTAACATATCTAGGATTAATGCTTCACCAAGTCTTTCCGTATGTTGGTGGTTTGAGCCCACCCAGCAGCTCCACAGGAGAAAGACCTGGCAATCTGCTTTCATAAAAATTATAGCCTAGAAAACCATATGGGGTGGTGCCACTCTGTTGCATGGGGTCTGTATGAGTCAAAAACTGACTTGATGGCACCTAACATCAACAATAACAACATCCCACTGTTCCTAGGATTCTTTTCATTCTCTTGGTTTCTGCAGCACATTTTTCCCCTTATGTTGCTGATAGAGGCAGTTGAACATGTGATATTGCTGCTGATAGTGTGGCTTTCAGATGGTCAAGTTGAGTGATCTATTGCAAGGCACTTACCTCTCTGAAGCTTTGTTTTTTCACATGGCTAAACAGTGTTAATAATAATAATGTCTAATTTGTGGGATGCTTAAAAGTGTTAAAAATGAGATAAAATATAGGTAGCTGAGATATAGGACATGTTCAAAAAAACGTTTGTTAACTCACCTCCTGTAATGTTTAAGGCTGTGTGCCAACTTGTCTGGGCCATAATTCTCAGTGGTTTGACAGCTATGATGTAGTTTGGAAGTTATGTGATGATGTAATCACCTCCATGATGAGATCTGATATAATCTCCTCCAGGATGAGATCTGCTATAAGCAGCCAATCAGTTGAAAGGGAGTTTCCTTGGTGATATGGCCCTCATCCAATATATATGGACTTTCTGGCAAAACTTGCTGGCTTTTGCTTTGCTCTGGATCCTGCATTCTGCTTCTCATAATTTGACCTCTGGTTCTTGGGACTTCAGCTAGCAGCCTGCAATCTTACCAGCCATTCTTGGATTCATCAGCCTCTGCAGCCCTTGAGCCAGCAGCCTGCTGTCTGGCCAGCTGATTGTGGATTTGTCAGCCCTTGCAACTACGTGAGTCAGGAGAAGCCTCCAGCCTGATGCCCAACCCATGGATTTGGGACTACCCAACCTCTGCAACTGCATGAGCCATTTCCTTGATGTAAATCTCTGTCTTTACACATATGATTTTGTTTCTCTAAAGAATGCAGCCTAAGACACCTCCCAAAGCATACTATTGTGAAAACATTCGGAACCTGAAGTTTGAGGATCCAGGTCCCAGTTTTGTGCTCCCTGGATTTATAGCAATATGATCTAGGAGTGATATAGTTTTATTCTCTCTTCTATACAGTGGGATGACATAACTTAAATGAGTGTTCATAGTATAAAGTGAGAAAAATTTCGGTAAAGATGTTTATAAACTATAAAATTCTTGGAAAAATGTAAGCAATTTTTAAAATCAAACAGTTGAACAGAGGGATCAGGTTTTGTACATCGTTGCTTTTCATATATTTCCTGAGTCATAACACAGTGGCTTATATATATATAAAGCCTTTATTTATTTGTTGATTGCATTTACTTTGACTGATATCAGTCTCCCATATGTCATATTCAGATACTTTCTAAATCCTGTCGATTAAAAACATAAATCTCTTATTTTTATTGGATCCCTGGTAGTGTTGTGATTAAGAGCTTGGCTGCTTACCAAAATGTTGGCAGTTCAAATCCACCAGCCACTCCTTGGAAACCCTATGGGGCAATTCTATTGTGTCCTGTAGGATCACTATGAGTTGGAACCGACTGGACCTAACAATAAAATCTTTATTACTTCCCCTTGTAACCCAAAGTTTCTCTCTAAATCAGGCCCCAATATCCTCATTGGACCATGTTCAATTGTTTAAGAACCTTCAATGGCTTGCTGTTTCCTAATACAACAAAGCTAAACTTCTCTGCTGAATTTTAAAACTCTCCACCATCTGTCTGTACTTTTCCTATGTAATATTATTTTCCATTATTCTTTAACAAGCTTCCACTGCCCTACTGAGACAGGTATACTTTTTATGTCTAGTAAACTAGACCCTGAAGATAAAAATTTCCATAATATATTCAGTAGCATGTTCCTTATTTCCCCCTCACTTTTTATGCTTTTACTCATGCCATTTTAGTCTCCTGGAATGTCTTCATCTCTTCCATCACCTTACATAAATCTAAATAAACTCCATGACCTAACAAATGTTTTTACTCCTCCATCAAATCTTTCCGCCAGGTCTCATTAATCTCCCTCTCTTAATGTCATTACATAGTCTTTCAAAAGTCTAAAATAGATGATTGGGTCTTGTGGTACAAGGTTCAGAAGAAACATGAAACTTATAAAGTCTGCGCCCGCCAGAAGCTCTTCATTTCCCTTCTCCTTCAAAGATGTTCCGTACATAAAAAATATATGTATTCTTCCGTCTTTCCTATCTCTCTTCCTTTTAATACAAATGATGGGCAGAGAGTGATAAGGCTGTCTGTAAGGAGGTCATATTTGAGCACAGACCAGAATGAAGTGATTGAGCACATCTTGGGAAAGAAAATTCCACGCAAAGTAAATAGCAATTGCAAAGTCCTTCATGTGGTAAACTTTAAAATGACCATGTGACAACTCTGTTGAGAATTGACATTAGGCAAGTAGGAACAAGTAGGGAGGCTTCTTAGGGGTCTATGCAAGAGATGGAAACCCTGGTGGTGTAGTGGTTAAGAGCTACAGTTGCTAAACAAAAGATTGGCGATTCGAATCCACTAGGCACTCCTTGGAAACTCTAAGGGACAGTTCTACTCTGTCCTATAGGGTTGCTATGAGTCGGAATCGACTCGATGGCAGTGGGTTTTTTTTTTTTTTTTTTTTTTTGATGCAAAGGATAAAAAGTTTCCACAAGAAATCTGTAAAAATACTTTCTTGAATGTGTCTTGACCTTGAGAATCAACTGAAATGATAGATTACTTAGAAATTAATAACATTAAGATTACCACATAGTAAAACCTATACAATATAGGCAAAGTGGTACTTGGAGGAATTCATAACAATAAAAGCACCTGTTTAAGATGTTAAAAGTAAATGAACTAAACAAAAGTAGAAAGATTAACAGAATAAAATAAAATAATTTAGGAGGAAGGGATGAGGAAAACTACAACAGGAATTAAATATTAATAAAATGAAACCAAGAACTAGTTACAAAAAAATGAAAAGAAAATTGACAGGTTTGAAGAAGGAAAAAAAACACAGAGAAGAAACATTAATGCTTGTTGTGGGTAATTTTTGTGACAGTGGTCCTCTTCACAATTTCACCCCTCTGGGATTGGCCCCCAATATATAGAGATTTATCCCTAGTTGCTCATATGTGGTATGTTGTCCTAGTAAAGTAGCCACAGTTCATTGAGCAGTGACTAGAGAACTCACCCAAGCTGAACCAATTATTTTCTTTTCTTGGATATTTGACATTTAAAAATGTGAGCAGCAGACTGAGAGTGGTTAAAGACATGGACAGTGGTCTTTGCCTGGAGCTCCATGTGTCTCTGTGGATATGTGTAGACTCCCCAAAGGTTAGTTGGACCTATGAAAAGTTAAGGAATCAATTTCTCTCTTCTAAATTGATCTGCCTGAAAGGATGCAATTAAAAAGTTATGATTTTCTAAGTTTTTTTCCCACAATAACCTTTTTCTTCTTTACAAAAAAAAGGCATATGCTTCTGTCATCCTTCCTGAATATTAAAAAGGTGTATAAAAACCATTAGAGTGCCAAACAAGGGACAGATGGAAATACTGATGTTAGTGTTGAGAAAGTGAATAACTAATATCTGGATAACAAATCCTCTTGCAAATCACTGGATTTCTTTTCCATTGAATTAAGTAATATTTAAGGAGGATCTAATAGAATTTCCATTGATTAATCACTAAATAATCATTGATAAATCCTTAGAAGCAAGGATTGTGAGATTTTGTCCCATGTAGTTTGGACATGTTATCATTAGGGACCAGTCCCTGGAAAAGGACATCATGCTTGGTAAATAGAGGGTCAGCAAAAAAGAAGCAGACTCTCAAGGAGATAGATTGACACGGTGGCTGCAGTAATGGGCTCAAACATAGCAATGATTGTGAAGATGGTGCAGGATTGGGCAGTGTTTTGTTCTGTTGTACATAGGGTTGCTATGTGTTGGAACTAACTCAATGGCATCTAACAACAACACTCATTAAATACCATTTTTGAAGAAATATCAGTAATTTTTGTCATAGAGCACTGATAGCACTATGGTTAAGTGTTATATAGCCAATAATGAGTTCAAAGAATTGAACAACATTTTTATATCAATACTCCTTCTAGGACCAGTTATTAATTTCTATGAACAAGCTTCTCTAGCACTTAAAGCTAGGAAATTGAAAATAGGGATACTATGGATGTTAAACTATTTCATTCTAGCAGTAATAGCATTCATCAATGAATATATGAATTAATGATAAAAATAAACAAAAAAAACAAAAAATATCCTGTTCCATTAATTTCATTAAAAATGCACTTCCAATTAAAATTTACATTTTATGATGGATAGTTATCAAACTATACATTTGTTATTTAAACAACTGAGTACAGCTAATGGTTATAATAATTCAATCTAGAAAAAAAATAATTTAGCACTTTGATTCTTATAGTTAGAGAAAATTAAAAATGAAAAACATGCACACTTTTCTTGAAGAAAAAATATTAAATGAAAATAAAAGATGCACAAGCAGAAAAGTATATATTGTCTTAGCATGAAGTTTTTTTTTGGGTGTATATGAACCAGAAATAGTAAAAAAGGATTGATGTAGAGTTTTGAGTTAAAATGAAAAGCTTCTGCATTAAAAAAATGGATTATAGGGGGTGTCAAATCACTATGGTATTTAGATTCTCCTGGATACATTTAAAAGAAATATAACTGTTTTGTTTTTAAGCAATATATTTAAAATAAGCAGAAAGTTATATTTTTTAACTACTTAAATTCGTATCAAAAAATTTTAGCTCTCAACTTAAAGCTTCTTTTGGAGGATACATAAGCAAAAAATGTTTGAAGAAAATTCACCCCTGAAATCCAGTAGAGATCTCCTTTCTTCCCCAAATCTAAATTTGATTTG
This sequence comes from Loxodonta africana, assembly GCF_030014295.1. NCBI lineage: Eukaryota > Metazoa > Chordata > Mammalia > Proboscidea > Elephantidae > Loxodonta > Loxodonta africana. Next base: position 195,272,501 of record NC_087342.1, read on the forward strand.
GAACTGATAGAGCCTTAACAATTGACACACATTTACAGGCACAGTTAAGAACATAGGCTTTGGGTTTCATTCTTGTTAAACCACTTGGTCTCTGTATGATATTGGGAAAGAAACGTCTGATATATACCTCAGTTTCCTCATCATCTGAAAAATATGGTACCTATCTCAAAAAGTTGTTCTAAGAACTAAGTTCATACAGTGCCCAGGATACAGTAAGCATCCAAAATATTAGTTATTGTTTTTTTAGATATTGTTAATCTGATGAAAAAATGGACTCCAATCAAAGATATGGGAAGGAGAGAAAATAGTACAATGTTTTAACCAATTGTTTGAAAAAATAATGGTGAAAAACTAGATTAATTGGATTTATCTGTAATAAAATGTAAATTACCAAATCCGATCTATGACAGTGTACAAAACCCAAACAGAGCAACAATTATAGAAGAAACTGAAACACGTTGGTCAATGTCTTCCTCTAAGAAAGATACCAAGCTTAGATGATTTTGTGTGCAAGTTCTTCTAAACCTTCATGCAGTGAAAATTTCTTTTGTTTCTAAAATCTGATATTGGAAACAGAACAAGATGGGAATCTTTCCACTATATTGATACTAGTGTAATACTGATAGCTAAACCTGCCACAGAAAAGACTCATTTATATATTCACACCTACATAAACACACACACATGACAAAATGTACTTATAAAATATGGTTTAAAACAAAAACTAACTGCAGAAATACAACCATGCATAAATATTAGAGAAAGTACTCCCATAAAGGGACTAAAAAAAAAACAAACAAACATCGCATACTTATATTCAGAGTTGCTGATATGAGCAATAGCGATATATAGGATGTTCTTTGGTGGAAATACTCGATATGTAAGCATACCAATTCTCCTTAAATTAGTCTATAAATTGAAGGAAATTCAAATAAAAATTTCAATGGGATCATGATTCTAAAATTTATCTGAAATAAATTAATGTCCGTGAAGAAATGGATGTTCTTGGACAGTGTTGGTGGGAGTGCTATTGCCATAATATTTTGGGGGCTAATTTGATGATCTGCCACCCACCTTTTAGTTTGTCATACTGTAGTGACTTACGTGTTGCTATGATGCTGGAGTCTATGCCGCTGGTATTTCAAATATCACCAGGGTCACCCAGAATGAACAGGTTTCAGCAGAGCTTCTAAACTAAGACAGACTAGGAAGAAAGGCCTGGTGGTCTACTTCCAAAAATTAGCCAATGAAAACCCTATTTATCAAAACAGAATATTGTCCTCTATGGTGCTGAGAGATATCAATGATCATGAAGAGGGTACAGGACCAGGCAACATTTCATTCTGTTGTACATGAGGTCACCATGAGTCAGAGCTGACATGACACAACTAAAATCAACAAAAATAATAACAATATAACCAGTTAACAACAACAGTTTGGCAATAAATATCTAAGTGTGTAACATGCGTATCCTTTGATCTAGCAGTTAGGTAGATATATATTTATTGATTGGTGGAGATCCTCCTTAAATATTAGTAAGTGAAGAAAATAAGTTAAAAATCTATGTTTAGTGTAATTTCATTTTGCTAAAAATCCATGTTTATGTATTTAAATATATTTATATATACATAGAAAAATATCTCAAAAGATGTCCATCCAAATGTTAACTGATGAGGATATAGAAGGTTTTTGCTATATATTTTACATACAGTCTTTACATATAATTCTGCAAAATTGGAGGTTTTTTTTTTTTAACTTGGTTGAGCTACATGTATTATTGTTGGTTTTATGGCCAATCTAATCCTTGGTTGAAGGGTGAACCTCAGGAGTGATTTCATTACTGAGCTAAAAGGGTATCCAGGGGCCATACTCTTGGGGTTTCCCCAGGCTTTTTCAGACCAGTAAGTCTGGTCTTTTTTTGTGAGTTAGAATTTTATTCTACATTTTTCTCCAGCTCTGCCTGGGACCCTCTATTGTGATCTGTGTCAGAGTAGTCAGTGTTGGTAGCCGGGCACCATCTAGTTGTACTGGACTCAGCCTGGTGGAGGCTGTGGTAGTTGTGGTCCATTAGTCCTTTGGACTAATCTTTCCCTTATGTCTTTAGTTTTCTTCATTCTCCCTTGCTCCCAATGTGGTGAGACCAGTGGAGTATCTTAGATGGCTGCTCACAAATTTTAAGACCCCAGACGCTACTCACCAAAGCACAATGTAGAACATTTTCCTTGTAATCTATGTTATGCCAATTGAGCTAGATGTTCCCTGAGACTATGGTCCCCACAGCCCTCAGGTCAGCAATTTGGTCTGGTTGGGGACTTGTAGTCAATCAAAACAACACCATTTCTTCCTAGTTCATGTCATGTTATATATTTATTTAGTTATTCCTTAAAAGCCTTTCATTGTATAGAACCAAGACTAGATATAAGTTTGAGTTTTGGTGTCAAAATCTCCATGTTCCTGAAGCAGAGCCAGAAGCGCCATACTGCCCCTCCACAGAAAAGACTCGAAAAACTAAGTAAAACAGAGACAAACATCAATCCTGGAACCCTGAGCACCAAATGAAGAGATAAAGAACTTAACCAAGCTCCAAATGGAATCCCAACCTTGGAAATGAACTCTCAAGAGTTAATCAAAACCAAGATTTACAACAGGGAGCCAGAGAGGTTAATCTGTAAATGACAAAAATGTCAGAACAATAAAAGAGGGAATAAATAGTGTAGATATAGAATTTTCAAGCAGAGAGGAAGGCAAGGCAATACCAAGCAATAAAAGACTAGTTTTAATATATGAAGATAATTGTAAATATCTAACAAAGAAAGTTAACAATCCTGTTCATCAGAATAAAGGAAAAATATAAAGTCTCAGTAAATGCAAAACCTACAAAAACAAAGAAATGAAAAAAAGTCCATAATGAAAGGAATTCAGCACAGGAGAGTAAGAGGAACAAAGAAAACATCAGCACCACAAAAAAAAAGCATTACAAGATGACAACAATAAACTCACACCTATCAATAATCGTACTGAACATAGTGACCTAAATGCACCTACTATTCTATAATAATAGTAGGAGACTTCAAGACATCACTCTTGGTAAAGGACAGAATATCTAGAAAGTAACTCAACAAAGATATGGAAGATCTAAAGGCCACAATCAGTCAACTTGACCTGATAGACATATATAGAACACTCCACCCAAGAACTGCAAAGTACAAGTTCTTTTACAACACACATGGAACATTCTCCAGAATAGACCACAGCTTAGGCTACAAAGGAACCTTCAACAAAATTCAAAACGCTGAGATAACACAAAGTATCTTCTCTGATCAAAACAGAAATTAACAACAGGAAGAGCAAGGAAAAAAAAAATCAATTACATGGAAACTGAATAACACCCTGCTTAAAAACCACTGGGTAATAGAAGAAGTCAAAGATGAAATCATAACATTCCTAGAATCAAATGAGAATAAAAGCACATCACACCAAAACTTTTGGGACACAGCAAAGGCAGTGTTCAGAGGTCAATTTATAGCAAAAAATGCACCTATGCAAAAAGAAGAAAGGAACAAAATCAAAACATTAGCTACACAACTCGAACTAATAGAAAGGAAACAGCAAAAGAAGCCCACAGCCACCAAAAGAAAGAAAATAATAAAGATCAGAGCAGAAATAAATGAAATAGAGAATAGAAAAACAATAGAAAGACTCAACAAAACCAAAAGTTGGTTCTGTGAAAGGATCAACAAAATCAACAGACCACTGGCCAGATTGACAAAAGGAAAACAGGAGAGAAAATAAATACCCCAAATATGAAATGAAATGGGGACATTACAACAGACCCAACTGAACTAAAAAGGATCATAAGTGAGTACTATGGAAAACTATACACCAACAAATTTGAAAACCCAGAGGAAATGGACAAATTTCTAGAAACACACTACCTACCCAAACTAACACAAAATGATGTTGAAATTCTGAACAGACCCATAATAAGAGAAGAGATTGAAATAGTAAAAAAAAAAAAGAAAAGAAAAAACACTCCCAACAACAACAACAAAAAGACCTGGCACAGATGACTTCAATGAGGAATTCTATGAAACACTCAGAGAAGAGCTTACACTGGTACTACTCGAACTATTTCAGAACACAGAAAAGGAAGGAATACTTCTGAATTCAATCTAGGAAGATAGCTTAACCCTGATACTAAAATTAGGCAAAGATAACACAAAAAAAGAAAATTACAGACCGATATCTCTCACGGACATAGGTGCAAAAATTCCCAACAAAATTCTAGCTGATAGAATTCAGCATCATATCAAAAAAATAATACACCACGACCAAGTGGGATTCATACCAGGTATGCAAGGATGGTTCAGCATTAGAAAATCAATCAACGTAATTCACCAGATAAATAAAAAGAAGGAAAAGAAACACATGATCATCTCAATCGATGCAGAAAAGGCATGACAAACTCTAACACCCATTCCTGATAAAAACTCTTAATAAAATAGAGAAATTACTCAACATAATAAAAGGCATCTATACAAAACCAACAGCCAACATCATTCTTAACAGAGAGAGGCTGAAAACATTCCCCTTGAGAACAGGAACAAGACAAGGATGCCCTTTATTACCACTTCTATTTAACATAGTGCTAAAAGTCCTAGCTACAGCCATAAGGCAAGAAAAAGAAATAAAGGACATCCAAATTGGTAATGAAGAAGTTAAACTGTCCCTATTTGCGGATAATGTGATACTACACATACAGAATCCAAAAGACTCCATGAGAAAACTACTGGAACTAAGAGGAAGATTCCCAGAATAGTAGGATACAAGATAAACATACAAAAATCAGTTGGATTCCTATACACCAATAAAGAGAAGGACCAAAAGGAAATCAGGAAAACAATGCCATTTATAAAAAAAAAAAAAAAAAAAAATAGCTCCTAAAAAAAAATAAAATACTTAGGAATAAATCTAACCAGGGGTGTAAAATACCTGTACAAACAAAACTACAAAACACTACTGCAAGAAACCAAAAGAGATCTGCATAAATGAAAAAACATACCATGCTCAAGGATAGGTAGACTCAACATTGTGAAAATGTCAATTCTAGCCAAAGCAGTTTACAAATACAATACATTCCCAATCCAAATACCAACAACATTTTTTAAAGAGATGGAAAAACTAATCAATAACTTTATATGGGAAGGGAAGAAGCCCCGTATAAGTAAAGCATTATTGAAGAAGAATAAAGTAGGAGGGCTCTTGCTACCTGTCCTCAGAACCTATTGTACAGCTATGGTAGTCAAAAACAGCCTTGTACTGCTACAACAATAGATGCATTGACCAATGGAACAGAATTGAGAACCCAGATGTAAATCCACCCACTTGCGGTCACCTGATCTTCGACAAGGGCCCAAAGTCCATCAAATGGGGAAAAGACAGTCTTTTTAACAAATGGTGCCGGCAAAACTGGATGTCAATCTGCAGAAAAATGAAGCAGGACCACACCATACACAAAAACTAATTCAAAATGAATCAAAGGCCTAAATATAAAACCCCAAACTATAAAGATCATCCCCAACCCCACTGCCGTCGAGTCGATTCCGACTCATAGCGACCCTACGGGACAGAGCGAACTGCCCCATAGAGTTTCCAAGGAGCGCATGGTGATCATAGAAGAAAAAATAGATCAACGCTAGAGGTCCTAATGCACGGCATTAACAGGATACAAACCATAACTAAAAACACACAAGCTCCAGAGGATAAGCTAGGTAACTGGGATCTTCTAAAAATTAAACACTTAAAGCTTATCAAAAGACTGCACCAAAACAATAAAAAGAGAACCCACAGAAACTATAGATGTTAAAGGAAGATAGACTTTTGCAAAAACTGTGGTATCAGTCATTTATCCTTGCTGTGTTTACTCATTTCCAACTTTCCTTTTGCTGCCCTGCCTACCAGTCACACCTTCCACACTGACCCCATCCAGAAGCACTGTATTCTCTTCAAATTTTCCCTATGTTTGTCCCTGCTTTTCCTACAGAGCTCTTAAATATGGACCTCACAAGTTAAAGCTCCTCTCCCCCATTTCTCTCTCTTTATTTTTTCTCTCTCTCATCTATCATCCATCAATCTATCAATCAATTTATTTATCCATCTATTTAATCTTTTCTGTATAAGCAGTTATACTTGCTTTTCACATTAAGTCAGATAAACACATTTACACTTTGTTTTTAACAACTTTATATGTTATCTCTTTTAAAAAAAAAAGTTTTTTTTTTTTTTTGTGTGTGTGTGGCTATGCCACAGTGTCTTAATCCATTGTAAAGGAGTAATTATGATCATTGTCCCATTTTGAAATTGGGGTTCTAAGCTGTTTACTAAGTTTTTAGCCCAAGGTCACAGAGTGAGGCTGAAGCAGGGATTTGAACTCCGCTCTCTCTGACTCTCTGGGTAATGGGGCCTCCTGTACACCTGGGGTACTGAGGGCTGGCAGAAATGTCCTTCTGTCCTCTGTGGTCATGAGCTCCTTCTCCCTGAGGTACAACTGGGAGTCGGGGGCAGCTACCTGGCTGGCTCCAGGTGATGAGAAAATTACCACAGGCTTGGCCATGGCAGATTTTTATTTTTTCTGGCCCCCAAACCAATAGTGCAGGTTTGGTCGTCACTCACAACCCTGTACCTTGAGCCCTGGGCTTTAGCAACATGTTGAAATAACTGCAAACAGCTCAAGAGACCAGCAGCTGGCTCTTGTGGGCGGGGAAGGAGCCCCACCTGGCTTGTAGGCAGCCCTGGCCCTATTAAATTAAAAAAAAAAAAAAAAATGTTTTTTTTTTTTTTTTAGGAGAGTCTAAATCTGAAAAGAGAATTTTGACCTCAAACATTTCCATAAAGGTGTCCTGAATAGAAAAATAAAATTTCTATAAATAAAATATATCTTTATAAATAAAAACCCATAGTACTTAAGAAAATAGCTTAAAGCACTCCAATACATACAAAATTTCCTTGAAGTCTCATGTTTTATCTCTATAATTCAAGCATTCATGAATTCCACTTCATAATATGGTTAATTTAATATGTTTATGGTTTCAAATTTGAAATAAATCATTTATTTCATCAAATCTTTAAAAAATCGGTTTTTCAAGAAAATATATTCTGTTAATACTACCGCTTCTCATGTTTCCTTGCATGCCACTCTCCCAAAAGGACAGTATTTAACAGACAAATTTCATCTGCATGTATGTTTGGGAGTGTGAGTGTGTGTGTGTTTGTACAGGGCAGTATTTTGTGGTATTATTTTTTTCAGTGAGAGGTTATTTGACCGATGCTTCTTAGAGGCCTACTGTAGAAGGTATATGCAAAAAGAAGCATAAAATCTGCATAAGTTCTTTCTGGGATTTCTATGCAATTTTGTTTTCCTCTCTGCACTTTTGAAAGCTGAATTTCAAAAAGCCCATTTCAGTGTCCTATGAATTTAGTCACTGGGAGGAATTGATACAGCTTTTAAAAGAAAAAGAAGTTCCCAGAGAGTGCTAATGCTCTGCTTGAATGAGCATCAGTAGGCAGGTAAATCAGTCATACGAAATTAAATTATGTATGCAACTATTAAAGATTACCTTCTTGCTAAATAAATGAACATTTTTCTGATAGACGTATTGCTTGTAATTGAAAGTCCTTGACTGCAGGGCTATAATGACAGCAGGAACTTGAGGCAACCTGTGTGAATGAATTATTTTTAGAAAATATTGAAAATGCAGATTAGAAAAAGGTATTTTGCTTCCTTTCAAATGTTTGAAATCAATAACACCAAAGGAGTAAAATAAATCTCCTAATACTAATCTTAGAGAATAAGATCTTTTTTTATTGTTAATATAAATACAATTCTTTCAAAGCATTATTTTAAATAATTTAGTATTTATGATCTAAATAATTTACAGTTACAAGCTAAATAACAGGTAAATAACATGGTTACTAGAAACCACGTATGCAAGACAAAAAAGAGGTATCTTTCTTGATAAAGCTGAGGGGACACTTACAGGATAGAAATCAGAGGACATTGGAGAAAAATAAAAACTGCAAATCCAATATGAGCCAAATTTAGGGACTTCATTAAGGCTTAGAGAGTTTCAATGACTAACAAAGTTATTTTTTGGTCGAACTGACACTTGGAAAGCATAAAATGCTAGTTGTGCTGATCTCACCAAGCAAAAGGTACTGTCTTCTTGTGGAAGCATTAGAACAAGCAGGAGAACGAATGTATGTCATAAGAACTAAATGTATTGTAGGCGTAATAGATGACATGTCAGCAGTCTTTGTTAATAGATGGAGTTCTATTGTCCTTTTCATTTCTATCTACCATATTAAATTGGAAATTTCATCACCATATTCAATTTCCCTCTCATCCTTGTTTCCCCCACCATTCTGTAGTTTTCCCTGTCCTGTCCATCCAAAGAAAGGGAGGTGGCAGCGCTGACCTCAGCACAAACTTTGCCTAAGCAACTCTTATTTCATTTTGGCACCTGGAACTAAAAAGGAGAGCATTAAATGTCTAATTTTTGCTTAGCCCTATGCTGGTGCCAAGCCAGCTCCAGTCAAGAGCCTTAGTAAATAATGGCAATAAAACTTCATAGGAAACAGCTTCAGGGCTTTCTTATATACTATATTTTCCCCCCAGGAAGAATTTCCCTTCACATGTAAGTTTTCCCTCTCCCAGCATATCCTTTTTTTTTTTTTTTTTTTTGCCAAAGTCTCCTCTTGTTGAGTGATGATGGGTTCAAATGATGCAGTAAGTTACTTGTGACCTCTCATTTCATTTCATTTTGTCACAAGTGACAGTTGTCTAAGTTGCACTATTTTCTTTTTTCTGCAGGACTGGTGTCCTTGACCTTGCTAAAGGTGAATTTTTCCATACAAAATCTAAGAAGGAAGTAAGCGATTTTCTCAAGATTGCCTTCCTAAATACTTCATACAAGTATAATGCTGTAAGTATAATTTGTTGTCTTCAATGCAATATGGAGTTAATGTTGAGGCCTCATTTTTTTTCTTTGGCTAGTTCTCTTCACTCATTCAGCTAACACTTGTGCCTTTTCCTATGAGCTATTTCTTTTTGATTTGTACACTTGCTGTGAATGAAAGGGAGTTTATGTGGGAGGAACTGTGTTGTCATTCAAAAGATTTTCCTAAAGCATTTTAGTAATATCTTAAATAATAGTGATTTGTGTGTCAACAGACAATTAAGGTAAATAAATTAGATATTTTGACTTGTTTTACAACACATGCTGCTGAATTCTTCCCATTTTTGAGTTTGGTGGTTTAACTCGAATTTGGTTTCTAAAGGCCAACACTAGGGGTCACTCTTCCTTATTTTAAGATTTTATTCATTGCCCAGAACCTGTGGACAGTCCATTAATCTCAGAAGAAAGTAAGCAATTTTATAAAGGAAAGCAAAAGACTTTTGACTCTAAGAGTACTAGTAATTTTGCGTTTTGTCCTTGTCCTGTCCTGAGCTCAAATTTGTAACAGAACTTTATGAATGTGGGGATCCTGTTCAGCTTTGTTGGGCAAAAATATTTTAAGAATAAAAATTAACTCAGTTGGTTTGAAACAGGGCTGTTAAAACAGTAGACAGTCCCCAGGCTATGAACATCTGACTTACATACAATCTGTAGTTATGAGCCAACTCCTGTAAATCCTATTATATTAAAATTTTGAGGTACATACAATGTCTTGTAATAACAAACTGGTACTATTTTTGTGACTCACATCAAAACATTATTATTATTACTGTATTATTATGTTAAAGATGTTTTACTTAACTGGAAGTGTTTCTTTGATTTTTTTATTCATGGAAATGTACACTACACCTACTCCTCACTTATCAACTGTTTCATTGTCCGACATTTCTCATTTACCACAATCCTACTATTTTGTGCATTAATGACATACATCTGGCAGTAACAAACACCAAGTTGCGAGGCAAGGATAACACTAGTTGTGATGATTAAGGTTATGTGTCAACCTGGCTGGGCTATGATTCTCAGTTTGGCAGTTATACAATGATGTGGTCATCCTCCATTTTGTGATCCGATGTAGTCATTCTCCATTTTCACACAACACCGGTTTTCACATAATAACCTGGTCTTTGGAACCTAACCATGTTGATAAGTGAAGAGTAGGTGTACATACTATACACAAAGACAAACATTTGGCTAACTGATGTTAGATATTAACCATACCTAACTGTTTTGACTTACATACAAATTCAACTTAGAGATAGACTTAGGAATGGAACTTGTTCATAATCCAGGGACTGCCCATAAGCATTTTAGAGTCTAAGTATATAGAGTATTACCTGAAACCATTATGAAAATTTCAATTTTTTATTTAATAATTTCCTTATAGGTATGATAATGATTTTTCTTAATGATATAGCATGAATATCTTCATAAAATTAAATGGGAAGATTTAGGTAATTAATGTTTATGCATTTTATAACTATGGATTTATAAAAATGAGCTGAGAATGATATTGTAGTTTAAAAAGTATATGCTAAAGTGTATAATATTGTCTGTCAATGCTTTTTGTTTTTTTTGGTGTGTGTGTGTCTGATTGGGAGTTACTTCCGTTTATAATAGTGCAAATAATTTGTAGAGTAGCAATTTGTGGAGTAGCAATCACTAGTGCATAGATTTGCTCCACAGTTCAGTTTTGAAGATGGTTCTTATGGTTTTATTAGGAAGTTTCTATCCCTCTCTTCCTTTGTCTTCTCAGTTGGAATACAAAGAAATCAAAACTGTTTCTTCTTCCTAGAGTTCTGTACAACAGTTATACTTATTTTTTTTTTTCATTTCATTTAAAAATACTTAGCTGTGTCCTTTTTCCCCTATACTTTTTCCTTTTTTTGAATGAGTTCCCATTGGTCTTTCATTTCAAACATCCAGATAATAAAGTTAATATTCTCAGTTACTGAATGCTCATTATGTGCTAGGCATTAAATCTTTCACAGCATCTTGATTTCATAGATGAAGACATTGTAGCACATTGATTTAAGAAGAGGGACAGAGACAAGTTCTGAACTGAGGCTGCCGGATTCCAGAAAACATGTTCCTCAGCTCTAAGCTATCCCAAGTTTGCCAGCTGACGGTACCCATAGAGCATGCATGCATACTTTAGATGGCAAGTATATTCTCACCTATAGCCTTCTGGAGACAGTGATGCAATTTCAAAGGTATGATTATAATTGCGGCATTATGAACGCAGTATTGGGATCTGTAGGGTAGCTATTTGGGGATAAGGGATCATATGTCACCCTAAGTTTTTCTCACAAAGGAAGCCATGCCATCTTAGAGGAAAGAGTCTCATTCAAGTGGTTAGCAAGGCCAGCAGCCCCTATGGACAATAACTGGATGAGGCAGCCCCTGCTGCTTGGTAACAGTGATGTTCCATTGTGAAGAATAGGAAGGCTGGGCGTGTTTAAATGAAGATTTGATTACATATAACTGGCTCTTTAGGTAAGTTTTTTTGTTTGTTTTTTCAGATGTAGTTTTTCCCAAACCCTGAGAAATTTCTCCTTTCTTTCTGCTTCTATGGCAATTTGCGTATATGTTATTACTCTACTTTTCTCATTACCTCATAATTTTGTCTTTAGTTGCCTGTTTCTGCACCTGAACAACAAACTTGTTGAAGCTGAGAAAATGTCATTTTTTTTGTGATATCTTCAACTTGAACCACAGTGTGAGACATATGAGCAGTTGAATAAACATTGAGAAATGAGCTCTCAATCTTTAAGGAATTCCTTGCCATATTTTACAGTATGAAATTTAAATATTACTCAATATTAGCAAGAAGTGGAGTTTGGACCAGGGTATATGGGGATGCTGTGCTGGAAATGTGGGAGAGAGAGCCTAAGTTGAATTCTCTAAAACAGACAAGATGATCTGAGGCCCACCCTACTTCTGACCCAAAGTGACTGCTCTGTGTCAGTTCCTAGGTGGCAGTCTCTAAATTGTACTTGAAAGGTTAAAACAACTTGTCACCAAACCGAGTTTGATAAAGCCAATTAGATCTTGCCCACTTCATTTTCAGTTGATAGTTGATTTGGCGACTAGGAAGCAACCTTTTGGAATCTAGGTGTTCAATGAGGCATCCCTGTCACTATGCATGCATATATGCTGCTTCTCTTTACATCAATTTAGTTATGAAATCTGCTAGTTTCCCACGTTTGTACACAAAATTTTCATTTACACTAAGTATTTTTTGTTTAGAAACTTCATTAAGACTTATAAGATCACAGAAAGCAGTCAAATTCTCACTGCTATGTAGATTTTACTCTGCCCTTTTAACTCATCCCATCTACCTCTCTCTTCTCTACCCTTCCTCTCTCAGTAAATCATTCTCACTGCCTCGTGCAGCCTTGGCGCTAGCTGGTGAGGAGAAGAGAAGACATAGGCAGATTGAAGACATAGGCATAGAAGATTGGCCAATCTTTTCATGAGCTGGCATTGAATTCTATGAATCTTGTAGGTGTCTCAAGCTGCCTTTTTTCTGAAAGGGCATTTTTGTGGCTCCTCACAGAGTACCCTACTTCTACCTTCATTGCTGGGGAGCCTCTACCTATAGCTCCCTTGTGAGGGACAGAGCACCTTCCCTAGCTGTCATTTATATTTAGGCACACATCAATCCCTCTAACTGGTTTCTTCAAAGGCTCTTTGTTTGGTCCGGAGTTAAGACAAAAGAACCACTAATCCCTTCCCCTTGGGTAGGGGAAAGACTCAGCACACCGACTCCCTTCAAAAAGTCTCTACTAAATTCTTCCAATCTTTTCATGCACTTAGTGTGAATGAGGGACTTAAGACCCCAAAACCAGTTCTTCTCACCATTTTTGGCAAGCCTCTTTGATGGTCTTGGGTCTTTAGCTGAAAACAGAAATTAAATAATTCCATTTAATATCCTGTAAATCAAGATATAATATGTGATTGTTAAGGATGTGTGTCAACTTAGCTAGGCCATGATTCTAAGTGGTTTGGCAGTTTGGATGTAGTTTGGCAGTCTTATAATGATGTGATCACCTCTGTGATGAGATTTGATATAATGTGATCACCTCCATAATGGAATCTGATGTGAGTAGACAATAAGTTGAAGGGGAGTTTCCTTGAGGGTGTGGCCTTCATTCAATATAGGTGAACATTCTGGCAAGGCTCTTGGGCGTTTGCTTTTACCGGATCTTACAGCTGGCTCCTGTTCATCTGACCTCTGGTTCTTGGGACTAGAGCTAGCAGCTTACCTGCCGTCTTCCCTGACAATCTCAGGATTCGTCAATCTTTGCAGCCTGTGACCCAGAGCCCTGCTGTCTGACTTGCCATTCTTGGGTTCACCACTCCCTGCAGCTACATGAATCAAGAGAAGCCTATAGCCTGACTCATGGACTTGGGACGTTCCAGCTTTTACAATCATGTATTTCCTTAATATAAATCCCATATTTACCTTTATCAATAAGTGCTTCAAATCCTCTTCATTTTCAGCAAGGTTGTGTCATCTGCATATCACAAGTTATTAATGAGTCTTTGTCCAATACTAAGGCCACATTCTTCTTCATATAGTCCAGATTCTAGGATTATTTGTTCAGCACACAGATTGAATAAATATGGTGAATGGTTACAACCCTGACACACACCTTTCCTGATTTTAAACCACAAAATATCTCCCTGTTCTGTTCAAGTGATTACCTCTTGGTCTACTTACAGGTTCCACATGAGCACAATTAAGTGTTCTGGAATTCCCATTCTTTGTAATATTATCCATAATTTGTTATGATTCACAAAGTTGACAGTCAAAAAACACAGGTAAACATCTTCCTGGTATTCTCTGCTTTCAGTCAAGATCCATCTGACATCAGCAATGATATCCCTTGTTCCACATTCTCTTTTAAATCCGTCTTGAATTTCTGGCCATTTCCTATCAATGTGCTGCTGCAACCACTTTTGAATGATCTTCAGCAAAATTTTACTCGTGTGTGATATTAATAATATTGTTAAATAACTTCTGCATTCTGTTGGATTACCTTTCTTTGGAATGGGCACAAATATGAATCTCTTCCAGTTGGTTTTCAAGGTAGCTGTCTTCCAAATTTTTTGGCATAGGTATGTGAGCGCTTTCAGCACTGCATTCGTTTGTTGAAACATCTCAATTGGCATTCTGTTAATTCTTGGAGCCTTGTTTTTTGCCAATGCCTTCAGTGTACCTTAGACTTCTTCTGTCAGTACCATTGGTTGAAGATCAAAGACTACAGCCTTCAGTGTAGATTACACCTCAACATAAAGAAAACAAAAATCTTCACAACTGCACCGATACGCAACATCACGATAAATAGAAAAGACTGAAGTTCAATGCCCATGGAAGCATCAATCAAGAAATCAAATGACATGTTGCATTGGGCAAATTCTCTGCATAAAAAAACTCTTTAAAGTGTTAAAAAGCAAAGATGTCATTCTATGGACTAAGGTGCGCCTGACCCAAGCCATGGTGTTTTCAATTGCCTCATATGCATGCAAAAGCGGGACAATGAATAAAGAAGACTGAAGAACTGATGCCTTTGAGTTATGGCGTTGGTGAAGAGTATTGAATATACCACCGATTGACAGAAGAATGAACAAATTTGTCTTGGAAGATGTACGGCCAGGATGCTCCTTAGAAGCAAGGGTGGTGAAACTTCTCTTACAAACTTTGGACATGTTGTCAGGAGGGACCAGTCCCTGGAGAAGGATATCATGCTTGGTATAGCAGAGGATCAGCAGAAAAGGTGAAAACCCTCAACTAGATGGGTTGACATAGTGACTGCAACAATAGAATAAAACATGACAATTGTGAGGGTGATGCAGGACCAGGCCATGTTTCATTCTATTTTACATAGGGTCGCTATGAGTCAGAACTGACTCGATTAACAACAACACGTATACATTATATAAATATATACTTTTATACATAAAATATTTATATATCTATGTTACTGATTTTGCTTCTCTAGAGAACCTAGCCTAAGACACATGTCAATATGCTGAAAAAGAATTAAAACTCCATGTGGTCAAAAAACTTGTCAATATATAAATGCTTGTCATATATCCAGTAAATGGTAGACTCTGCATTTAAAGTGAGGCCTTTCTACTTCCAGGCTGCATGCATGTTGTATGGTTATAGCAACGTTCTTACTGTGTTTTATGATGTAATAGGCTTTAGAAAAGGTGCTCTAGGCTCTTCAAATGCCCTTTCTCTTTCTCCAATTTTTCTCTTAAACACAGAATCTTTTCTATGTAGTAGAGTTTCTTTCTATCTTTTTTCATTTTTGTAAAAATACAGATAACACAGCATTTGCCAATTCAACATTTTTCACATGTACAATTCAATAAAACCAGTTACATCAATCATGTTGTGTAATCATCACCAAAATCTGTTTCCACATTTTCCATCCCCAAAAACAAAAACTTGATACTACCTAAACAATGATTTCCCTACCTGCCCCCCACCCCCGCCGCCTTTCCTCATCCTTCCCACCTCTAGTAGCCACTATTAAACTCTGTTCTCTATATGTTTGCCTATTCTAGGTATTTCATATTAGTGAAATTATACAATGTTTGTCCTTTGTCTTTTACACATTTCACTCACCATAATGTTTTCAAGATACATCCGTATCATACCAGGTATCAGGATTTCATTTATTTTTATGGCAGAGTAGTATTCCATTGCATGTATATAACACATTTTGTTTATCCATTCATCTGTTGGTGGACATTTGGGTTGTTTCCACCTTTGGGCTATTGTGAATAGTGCTGCAATGAACATTAGTGTACGTGTACCTATTTTTGTTGCTGCTTTCAAGTCTTTTGAGAATATACCTAAAAGTGATATTGCTGGGTTCATATGGTAGTTCTATGTTTAACTTCTTGAGGAACTGCCAAACTGTCTTTCATGCAGCTGTACCATATTGCAAGGAGCCCTGGTGGTACAGTGGTTAAGCATATCACTGCTAACTGAGAGGTTGAAGATTTGAACCCACTAGCCGGTCCATGGGAGAAAGATGTCGTAGTCTGCTTCCTTAAAGATTACAGCCTTGAAAACCCTATAGGGCAGTTCTACCCTGTCCTATAGGGTTGCTATGTGTCAGAATCAACTGGATGGCAACAGGTTTGGTTTTTTGGGGGTATCATTTTGCATTCCCACCAGCAATGGTTGAGGGTTCTGTAGTGGGGTTTCCTATATAAATATTTCACTTTTTAATTCTACTTGAAATAAATATTTAAAAACTACTTTACTATACCTTTTCTCAGGAACCAATTGCTCCAGTCCACCCAATCTTTGTCCATTCTTGCTGGGGTTTCTTGTGGGCCTCCTTGACCTCACAAAATAATTTAAAAAAGTTGAGTTGTTTGTAAGAGCAAACCCAGATACTCCCAAATCACTTAGTCCAATCCCTAGATTACGTCCTTCTGGAAAGTTTAACCATATCCTCAGCTTATAATTAAGCAATTCAGTTAATGATTTTACATATTTCCTACCTTGGCCTGAGAATTCACTCCTTGCCTAATTTATACAATATTTGTAAATATTTAAGTAAGAAATTAACCATAAAGGAAAAATAGATGTTTACCATATAAATTTAAAATATTGTTTCAAAATGTAAAGCAAAGTAAAATCAAAATGATAAATTGGAAAAAATTATTTTTAATATAAATGATAGAACTGGGTGAAATTTGTATTTGACACTTGATGCTTTTGTCTGTCCACTAATGCTTCTCCTTTTTGAACTAGCCTCACATCCTCTCTTCTTTTGAAGAGCTGCTCCCCCTTCCAACTTTGACAGCATGGTGGTCTCCATGTCTTTGGTCCCTCCCTGAAACCCCCAGTCGCAGGCGTTGGCTCTTGACACAGGCCTGTTTAGCCATAACACTCCTTTCCTCATGGCCATTGAAGTCCAATGGGATTCTCAAGGCAGGTCAATGTGCAAGTCTTCCTATTTTTATTTATTAGTAGAAGTGAGACTGTGGAAATGAATGTGGGTGTGGAACACAGAATATCTCTTTTGGCTCTTGGGTTGCTGAATTAGGATAATATAAATCTGGAATGGCCAGTTGCAATACTTTTCTTCCCAAAAGTATGAAAGAAACTCTTTGAAGTAAAAGAGAATGAGGACACTGGACAAGAGAATTCAAGACAAGACAGAGCTCTGGTGACATCGTTTGGATGCTGAAATTTAGTAATCCTTGAAATAAATGCTTTTAATGACCTTGAATGTTTTCCCTTTTATGAAACCGTAAGTTTTCTCTCTGTCATTTTCAACCTGAAGAGTCTCTTAATACATAAATATTTATTTCAGTCAATAAGAAAAATATAAACAACCTAAGAGAAGTAGACAAAATTATGAACAAGAAGAAATTAAAATGGGGCAGTTCTACTCCATCCTCTAGGGTCACTAGGAGCTGGAATTGACTCTCGACAGCAATGGGTTTTTTTTTTTTTTTTTGGTTTATTCATGTGAAATATCAGAAACAAAATTCATCTATATAGGACTGGTTGCATAGAGTATGGTATTCGCTGTTCAAAATTTCTGCAGCTATAAAAAAAATGAGGTAGGTTTAGATCTCTGTGAATAGGCATAAAATATATTTGTCTGTGTATACACGTATTTACATTAGAGAAATTCTAGCACGATATACATAAAAATGGATTCCTCTGGAGGTGAAATTATGACAGACTTTCATTTCTTTATGCATTTCTAAGTGTCAACCTTTTTTTCCAACGGGTTTGTATTATTTATAAAATCAGAACTTAAAAAATGAAGTTTAAAAAAATACCTTATTAGTAATCAAAGATATGCAAATTAAAACAACAGAGCATTACCATTATTGCCTTCCAAAATGTTAAAAAACATTTAAAGTGAAAAATATGCAAAGTGTTAGCAAAGGTGTGGAGACATAGGCGCTATCATATGGATGTTCTACTGACACCACTTTTTCAAGAAGGTAGTACTTTGACTTTGACTAGGTCAGCTATAACTCAGGCTAGCTTGTGGTTTGAGGCAATATTGCCCCCTGGAGGTCATTATTCTCTGGTCATACGAACTTTCCAACTTCTATTGGACTTGGAAATAGACACCAACTCCATGCATGGGGCATTGCCAGACCAGGTGCCAAACCAACACTCTGCCCACCCCCTTCCCTGTCTTTGTCATCTGAGAAAGAGGCCAGTGATATCAAAAGAGAGAATTATATCGTCAGAGGTCCAATGCTTGTGAAAGAACAGAGTCCCGAGAAGGAAGAGCTTTCTTGTTGGCTGACAAGTGAAAAAAGCATCAGTATTGAGCCACCCAGGCTTGGAAATGGCAGAGCTCATTGTGGGCAGCTCGGTAGCTATACAGAGGAGTAGGAGGACAGTGAGATTAGGACAGCTCACCAGGGTACTGCGGAACTGTTGATATTTCCCTCTGCTCCTCAAACTCAATATTGATGGGGGGAGTAATTAGGAGAGTGAAACTGGAAAACACCCAGCTCCCTTGGAATTTGTGTTAGTTGTCACTCTAAATTAGACACACTTGTATTTACAAGCAAGGAGACCAGTGACAAAGAAGCACATATCAAGGGCCAAAAGGCATATCCATTGACCTAATAATCCCACATCTAGAAGTTCACCCTAAGGAAAAATACTTGTCATGTCCACAGATTCATGTCAAAGGATGATTATTACAAAAAGTAGAAATAATTTAAAAGTTCAACAGTAAGGGACTGCTTAAACATATTATCATATGATTAGATACTAGGAAACCTTAAGAATGATCTTAAACAAGAATGCATATGTCAAAGGGCAATGTTTAAAAATTTCATTAAATGAAAAAATCAATATGCAAAATCATACATATCGAACTGTAAGGAATTTAAAAATTATCTATATATTCATATGATTGAAAGGCTACATGTACCAAAATGTTAACAGTTGTTATTCTGGATAGGTTGATTTTTTTTTTTTTTTAAGATTGATGTTTTCCTCCTTATATTTCTGAACATTTCTAAATTTTTTGTAATAAACATGAAATATTTACTCTAGAGAAGTACCACTTCTTGAATTGCAGGTGCAATTCAAATTCTTCCTCTTATGCAACTTTATCTGATTATTCTCACAATAATTTTTACTTGCTTCATTAAAAGTTAATAATTTTAGTCAGCCTAATACAGGTCTTTAATACTGTCCACTTTTATTTAATCACAAAGAACATAATGATATAAATCATATATTTTTTTTTTTAACTGAGATATGCGATAGGTGTAGTTTGGGAAGTATCCTGTTCTGTAAAATACAGCTAATCTCACATTATCATTCCGTAGGCTGTTTTTGTGAAGTAAATAAAATTGATTTATGGAAAAAGCTTTAGGAAGTGCTTGTCTCATAGCAAATACTCTATGATATTATCTACCATCATCATTAGTGTCATGTCTATTAGATTATTGTTTCCTCCTGTGTCTTTGATGCTTAGCAGTGGTCACGTATGCTTTGTAGTAAGTTATATATTCAGTGTCCCTCCAATAAGTTGGGTAGATACCTCTGAGCAACATGGCTACCAGTCAACAACTTTTATTCCTCCTCTTTCTTAGAAAATGTGTTAAGTCTTCGACATCCAGATAAATCAAGTCTGTTACCAAAATCCATCTGAATACAGTGCTCTTAAATTCTGTTTGACTCTTCATTTGCCCTTGGTGAGATTTTAATCAGTAGTTGAAGGAAAATGCCATGTTCTTGGTAAAGTATTCTGAAATCTTTTTGATTTTTGCTCTTTTATAAGCTTGTTTCTTGACTTAATCGGACTGCTCAAATTCATTAACTAAGTAAACAAAGTAGTTATACATTCTACTCAGATTCACACTGTGAATAATATGGGATTAAGGAAGGAATGAGCAAATACAAAAGGCACAGATAACTACTTCATATTCACAGTAAAAGATTCTCACATCTACACTCATACCAAGGAAATGCAGAATAAGGATGAGCTTCAACTGTTATTCATCTTATAATATTTCAGCAGTGCACTATTTCTAAATAAGTACCACGGTAAATTCTTATGAATTCCTCTGACATCTTACTACGTGGAAATGAGTTGAAAATGAATATCTAAAGGTATCTTTTTTTTTAGATGAATGAAGATCCAAAATCATAGTTTGAAGGATGATTTTTGTATTTACTTATTTATCTGTTATTTATTTTGCAATTCTTCCCCATCAAAACAAAATGTATAAAGGTAAATGAATTTATTAAAATGCAAAACTATACTACTATGTAATTATTGGTCTATTGAACCATAGTATATAGGTAGGAAACATATAATTTTCAATAGAATAAGTTATTAACTCTGAAAATTTGTCATGAGAATTAGAATGACAGAAATTTTTCAGGGTATGAATTATTAAGAAAAATAAAGTAGCCCCTTGCTGTTGCCATGTTTATGAAGTGATATTTTTTGTTAAAGGCAATATTTAAATTGCAAAGTGAAGTGGGAAGCTCAATTTAAGCTGTTTATCCTAAGAATTCAGGACTTTTGACTCTCATGATTGCTGATCTAGCATCTTTTAAGAATCAAGAAGGACAGAGGAATTAGTCTTGGCATGTGAACTTCAAAGTTACTGGCCTACCCAAGCAAGGATAATCCTTATTCTCGGGCCATATATTAAAACTTGCTTACTGTTTTGTAATGAATAGTTGGTTAGGCTGCCAACTGGAACTAATATAGTGATATCTAGAAAACTCACTCAACCCAGTTTATTTGAAATTTAAACTTACCAAATTGAAAGTAAGTTTCACTGGAAACTTAACAAAATTTTTAAAAATAATGAATTGATTTTAACCATATTATAAAGTATATGCAAGTTTGATAGTAGTTCCAAAAATATGGTGGGTGAAATACCCTAAACAACCTTTTTAAACAAAATAATTACAATGCTATTTAGAATATTTAAAACTCTTTAAAATGTATTGTTGAACTTGCACAAAGGAAGTGAATTTGAAGAGGACAGACAAATGAAAGCAGGAAGCCTGATGGTGATTTTCACCTTGATCTTATCCTTGGAGGAGCTTATGAAGGATGGAGAATCTAAAAGGGGACACCAGCACAAAGCTGAGAAAATAGTGAGTAATGGTGAAGGGAAAAGAAACCACTATGCTGAAGGGGACAGAAAGAAAATTTTCCCGCCTCAACCTTTGTTTTAGATAGAAGGGAGAAAAAGTAATATGAGAATTCAGATCCATAAACCAGCCCTCAATTTGGTCTGGGGTACAAATTCACAATGTGTTTATCTAAAACACTCAAATGGGAAATTCAATTTAAAGTTGTTTAGGGTTGATGCTGCCAGATAATTTCCAAAAGCAAACATAGTTCCTCTTTGGAGGGATATAACTACAAACAGCCCCTCAAAGAATTCTCTCCAATCAAGTTCCTAGAAGCATGAAGAAAATGTAAAAAATTACACACACAAACACACACACACACACACAGATATAAAAGACCATATGAAAGAGCCAATAGAACAATAGATTTCACAATCAGATTCAACCCTTTAGACCTTGTTAGATATGAGTCTTAAAATAACTAGGGTACCTACAAAAAGTGAATACCTACAGAGTATAATTTCCAAAGAGGCAGGGGGATAAATGTAATGAAGAAAACCAAATTCCAAGCTCAAAGAATACAAGAAATTAGTAAAAGCAAAAAGAAACAGAAAAACAAACTGAATGACAATAAAAACACATGATAAAGTTGTACACTAAATCCAAACAGCAGTAATCATAATAAATATAAATGATTGAACCATACTTTATAGTTAACACAAAAATAATCAAATTAGAGTAAAAATTAAAATACCTTATATGAAGAAGGAGCCATGGTGATGCAATGGTTAAGCCTTCTGCTGCTAACCAAAAGGTGGGTGGTTCTAACCCACCCAGTGGTCTGCAGGAGGAAATATGTGGGAACCTGTTCCTGTAAAGATTACAGCCTAGAAAACCCTATGGACAGTTCTATTCCATCACATTGGGTCACTATGAGTTGAAAATTGATTCCATGGCAACTAACAACAACAATTTATATGAGATAAACAATATGATAAAGATAAAAGTTAAAAGATGAGAAAATTATATGACTAAAAAAGTATTAAACCAAAGAAAGCTATGTTATCATCAGACAATATAGATTCTTAAGGCAGAAAACATTGTTAGATATGAAAAAAGATGCTAAATTTGATATAAAAATGAGTATATTGTAAGAATAAATGAAAAAACAAAGCACTATATTAGATTTTAACACCAATCTCTCCAGGATTTTGATAGTTCAAGAAGATAAAAAAAGACACAGAACATCAACAATTTTGATCTAATAAACACATATGGAATGATTCCTCAAAGGTACCTTGTGGACAACCACGTGGACAAACCCTGTTTTGAGAAGCTTATAATTCTCCACTGACCTTTACTACCTCTGTTATGTGTCTTTCCCATATCGATAAAGATCTATTGCTAGGCTTTCTAATCTGCATGTGTCTATGTTTTTGTTCTTAGCTGCCTTGAGTAGCTCCTGACTCGTGGTGACCACATACACCATAGGATTGGATCATTGTGATCTCATAGGGTTTTTGTTGGCCGGTTTTTTGGAAATAGATTGCCAGACCTTTCTTCTTAGTCATCTTAGTCTGGAAGCTCTGCTAAAACCTGTTCAGTATCGTAGCAACATGTAAGCCTCTACTGACAAACAGGTGGTGGCTCTGTTGGTGTGCACTGGCTGGGAAGCAAGCTTTGGTCTTCCACAAGGAAGGCAAAAATTCTACCATTGGGCCAACACTGCCCCTTTATTTTTCTCTGTCTGCATTGAAATCATAATGATGTAATTATTACAGATTTTAATTTAAATGTTGGTAAAGCAGTAAGCCTATCATGAGTTTTTTCTTCAAAATTTCATTGCCTGTTGATGGCACAGTGGTTCAGACCTATGGTCACTAACCAAAAGTTTGGCAGTTCAAATCCACCAACTGCTCCCTGGAAACCCTACCGTGTCCTATACAGTCCACTTGATGCCAACAGGTTTGGTTCTTTATTTGGATTGGCGAATCATTGATTTTCCATATGAATATTAGGATTAGAGAATCAAGTTCAATGAAATTGTGTCACAACTGTAATTGGAAATTATAGGTTACTTTTTGTTGTGGTAGCAAATAAAATGTCTTTTCTATTATACTTCATAATGGGAGATTACTGACATAAAATATAGGGAAGCTTTTTTTTTTTTTTTGGAATGCCTCTTGTTTTACCAATATGTTTATGGATTCTCTTAGGTTTTCTATTTAAACAATCATGTTTTCATTTTTTCTTCTATGGATTTGGCAGTAAAAAAAGTATTTTTGCTTAGCCTTGAATTAAAATAACTAACTACAATGTTAAATTCAAGTCTATAATTATTTAGTATTCTGGTCCCACTGCACATAACAATAAAGACCTTAGCCCATTGAATAATTACCTGACACTTGTCTATCCTGTTATTTTAGTTAGGACTTTTATTTTCTCCTCTTTTAAAACATAAACTTATTATCTTTAAAGTGTAGTTAATTAAATTTACTATGGTGTTTTATCAATTTCGGAAACCCTGGTGGCGTAGTGGTTAAGTGCTACAGCTGCTAACCAAGAGACTGGCAGTTCAAATCCCCCAGGCGCTCCTCGGAAACTCTATGGGGCAGTTCTACTTTGTCCTATAGGGTTGCTATGAGTCGGAATCGACTCGACAGCAGTGGGTTTTGGTTTTTATCAATTTCAATGCTCATCTTTTTTTTTCTTTCTATTTTCTCTACCTCCTTATTAATTTTTTAAATAATTTTTATTGTGCTTTAAGTGAAAGTTTACAGATCAAGTCAGTCTCTCACACAAAATCTCATATACACCTTGCTACATACTCCCAATTACTCTTCCGCTAATGAGACACCCCACTCTTTCCCTCCACTCTCTCTTTTCTCGTCCATTTCACCAGCTTCTAACCCCCTCTACCTTCTCATTTCCCCTCCAGGTAGGTGATGCCTACATAGTGTCAAGTGTCCACCTGATCCAATAAGCTCATTCCTCACCAGCAGCCCTTTCCAACCCATTGTCCAGTCCAATCCATGTCTGAAGAATTGGATTAGGGAATGGTTCCTGACCTGGGCCTACAGAAGGTCCGGGGGCCATGACCACCAGGGTCCTTCAGTCTCAGTCAGACCATTAAGTCTGGTCTTTTTATGAGAATTTGGGGTCTGCATCCTGCTGCTCTCCTGGTCCCTCAGCTGTTTTCTGTTGTGTCCGTTGTCAGGGCAGTCATCGGTTGTAGCTGGGCACCATCTAGTTCTTCTGGTCTCAGGATGATGTAGTCTCTAGTTCATGTGGCCCTTTCTCTCTCTTAGGCTCGTAATTACCTTGTGTCCTTGGAGTTCTTCATTCTCCCTTGCTCCAGGTGCGTTGAGACCAATTGATGCATCTTAGATGGCTGCTTGCTAGTGTTTAAGACCCCAGACGCCACTCTTTAGAGTGGGATGCAAAATGTTTTCTTAATAGATTTTATTATGCCAATTGACTTAGATGTCCCCTGAAACCATGGTCCCCAAACCCCTGCCCCTGCTACACTGGCCTTCGAAGCATTCAGTTTATTCAGGAAACTTCTTTGCTTTTGGTTAAGTCCAGTTGTACTGACCTCCCCTGTATTGTGTGTTGTCTTTCCCTTCACCTAAAGTAGTTCTTATCTACCAACTAATTAGTGAATACCCCTCTCCCACCCTCTCTCTCTCCCCCCTCTCATAACCGCAAAAGACTGTCTTCTTCTTACTTTAAACTATTTCTCAAATTCTTATAATAGTGCTCTTATACAATATTTGTCCTTTTGCAACTGACTAATTTCAGTCAGCATAATGCCTTCCAGGTTCCTAGATATTATGAAATGTTTCACAGATTCCTCATGGTTCTTTATCAAAGCAGAGTATTCCATTGTGTGAATATACCCTTATTTATTTATCCTTTCATCCATTCATGGGCACCTTGGTTGCTTCCATCTTTTTGCTATTGTAAACAGTACTGCAATAAACATGAGTGTGCATGTATCTGTTTGTATAAAGGCTCTTATTTCTCTAGGGTATATTCCAAGGTGTGGGATTGCTGGATCATATGGTAGTTCTATCTCTAGCTTTTTAAGGAAGCGCCGAATCGATTTCCAAAGTGGTTGTACCATTTTACATTCCCACCAGCAGTGTATAAGTGTTCCAGTCTCTCCACAACCTTTCCAACATTTATTATTTTGTATTTTTTGGATTAATGCCAGCCTTGTTGGAGTGAGGTGAAATCTCACTGTAGTTTTGATCTGCATTTCTCTAATGGCTAATGATTGTGAGCATTTCCTCACGTACCTGTTAGCTACCTGAATGTCTTCTTTAGTGAAGTGTCTATTCTTGTCTTTTGCCCATTTTTTAATTGGGTTGTCTTTTTGTAGTTGAATTTTTGCAGTATCATGTAGATTTTAGAAATCAGGCGCTGATTGGAGATGTCATAGCTAAAAACTTTTTCCCAGTCTGTAGGTAGTCTTTTTACTCTTTTGGTGACGTCTTTGGCTGAGCATAGGTGTTTGATTTTTAGGAGCTCCCAGTTATCTAGTTTTTCTTCTGCATTCTTAATAATGTTTTGTATACTGTTCATGCCATATATTAGGGTTTCTAACGTTGTCCCTGTTTTTTCTTCCATAATCTTTATCGTCTTAGGTTTTATATTTATGTCTTTGATCCATTTTGAGCTGGTTTTTGTGCATGGAGTGAGGTATGGGTCTTGTTCCATATTTTTTTTTGCAGGTGGATACCCAGTTATACCAGCACCATTTGTTAAAAAGACTGTCTTTCCCCCATTTAACTGTTTTGGGGCCTTTGTCAAATATTGACTGCTCATATGTGGATGGGTTTATGTCTGGATTCTCAATTTTGTTTCATTGGTCTGTGTATCTGTTGTTGTACCAGCACCTGGCTGTTTTGACTACTGTGGCGGTATAATAGGTTCTAAAATCAGGTAAACTAAGGGCTCCCACTTTGTTCTTCTTTTTCAGTAATGCCTTCTTTATCCGGAGCCTCTTTCCCTTCCATGTGAAGTTGATTTGTTTCTCCATCTCATTAAAGAATGTCATTGGGATTTGGATCGGAATTGTATTAAATGTGTAGATTGCTTTTGGTAGAATAGACATTTTTATGATGTTAAGTCTTCCTATCCATGAGCAAGGTACGTTTTTCCACTTATGTAAGTCTCTTTTGGTCTCTTGCAGAAGTGTACTGTAGTTTTCTTTGTATAAGTTTTTTAATTTCTGGTAGGATTTATTCCTAAGTATTTTATCTTCTTGGGGGCTACTGTAAATGATGTTGATTTGGTGATTTCCTCTTTGATGTTCTTTTTATTGGTGTAGAGGAATCCAACTGATTTTTGTATGTTTATCTTGTATCCTGATACTCTCCTGAACTCTTCTATTAGTTTCAGTAGTTTTCTAGAGGATTCCTGAGGGTTTTCTGTGTATAAGATCGTGTCATCTGCAAATAGAGATACTTTGACTTCTTCCTTGCCAATCTGGATGCCCTTTATTTCTTTATCTAGCCTAATTGCTCTGGTTAGGACCTCCAACACAATGTTGAATAAGAACGGTGATAAAGGGCATCCTTGCCTGATTCCTGATCTCAGTGGGAATGTTTTCAGACTCTTTCCATTTAGGGTGATGTTGGCTGTTGGCTTTGCATAAATGCCGTTTCTTATGTTGAGGAATTTTCCTTCTCTTCCTATTTTGCTGAGAGTTTTCATCATGAATGAGTGTTGAACTTTGTGAAATGCCTTTTCTGCATCAATTGACAAAATTATGTGATTCTTGTCTTTTGTTTTATTTATGTGGTGGATTGCATTAATCGTTTTTCTAATGGTGAACCATCCCTGCATAGCTGGTATGAATCCCACTTGGTCATGGTGAATTATTTTTTTGATATGTTTTTAAATTCTATTGGCTAGAATTTTGTTGAGGATTTTGCATCTACTTTCATGAGGGATATAGGTCTATAATTTTCTTTTCTGTGGTGTCTTTACTGGGCTTTGGTATCAGGGATATGGTATCTTCATAGAATGAGCTTGGTAGTATTCTGTTCTTTTCTATGCTCTGAAATACGTTTAGTAGTAGTGGTAACTCTTCTCTGAAAGTTTAGTAGCACTCTGCAGCGAAGCCGTCTGGACCAGGGCTTTTTTTTGTTCGGAGTTTTTTGATTACCTTTTCAATCTCTCCTTTTGTTATGGGTCTTTTTAGTTGTTCTACCACTGTGTTAGTTTAGGAAGGTACCGTTTTTCTAGGAATGCATCCATTTCTTCTAGGTTTTCAAATTTGTTAGAGTACAAATTTTCATAGTAATCTGATATGATTCTTTTAATTAGAATTAAAAGAATCTGTTGTAATATCACCCATCTCATTTCTTATTCGGGTTATTTGCTTCCTCTCCTGTTTTTCTTTTGTCAGTTTGGCCAATGGTATATAGGTTTTGTTGATTGTTTCAAAGAACCAGCTTTTGGTCTTGTTAATTCTTGCATTTGTTTTTCTGTTTTCTATTTCATTTAGTTTAGCTCTAATTTTTATTATTTGTTTTCTTCTGGTGCCTGTGGGTTTCTTTTGTTGCTCTCTATTTGTTCAAATTGTAGGGATAATTCTTTGATTTTGGCCCTTTTTTCTTTTTGTTTGTGTGCTTTTATTGATATAAATTTTGTGAGCACCGCTTTTGCTGTGTCCCAAAGGTTCTGATAGGAAGTGTTTTCATTCTCATTGGATTCTATGAATTTCTTTATTCCATCCTTAATATCTTCTATAATCCAGTCTTTTTTGAGCAGGATATTGTTCAGTTTCCAAGTGTTTGATTTCTTTTTCCTGCTTTTCCTGTCATTGATTTCCACTTTTATGACCTCATGGTCAGAGAAGATGCTTTGTAATATTTCAATGTTTTGGATTTTGCTAAGGCTTGCTTTATGACCTAATATGTGGTCTATTCTACAGAATGTTCCATATGCACTAGAAAAGAAAGCATACTTCATTGCTGTTGGGTGGAGTGTTCTGTATATGTCTATGAGGTCAGGTTGGTTGATTGTGGCATTTAGATCTTCCATGTCTTTATCGAGCTTCTTTCTGGATGTCCTATCCTTCACCGAAAGTGGTGTGTTAAAGGCTCCTACTATTATTGTGGCGCTGTCTATCTCACTTTTCAATGCTGATAGAGTTTGTTTTATGTATCTTACAGCCTTGTCATTGGGTACATAAATATTTAATATGGTTATATCTTCTTGGTGTATTGTCCCTTTAATCATTATATAGTGTCCTTCCTTATCCTTTCTGATGGATTTAACTTTAAAGTCTGTTTTGTCAGAAATTAACGTTGCCACTCTTGCTCTTTTTTGGTTGTGGTTTGCTTGATCCTTTTTTTCCATCCTTTGAGTTTTAGTTTGTTTGTTTTTCTAAGTCTAAGGTGTGTCTGTTGTAGGCAGCATATAGACAGATCTTGTTTCTTAATCCATTCTGCCACTCTCTGTCTCTTTACTGGTGCATTTAGTCCATTTACGTTCAGGGTAATTATGGGTAGTTGTGAATTAAAAAAAATTTTTTTTCATGTCTTTTTTTGTGTGTTGTTGACAGTTTCTTTTTCCCATTTCATTTTATGTGCTGAGTAGATTATATATTGTCCTTTCCTCATATTTTTTGTTGATTTTGTTCCTGCTGAGTTTGTATTTTTCCCTTGTATTTTATTTTGATAAGTACGATAGTTTGTCTCCCTCATGTTTACCTTATTATTACCCCCATTTTTCTAAATTTAAACCTAACTTTTATTTCTTTTTATCGCCGTATCTGCGCCTCCATATGGAAAGTGTATGATTACATTTCTTAGTCCCTCTTCATTATTTTAACGTCGTCTTCTTTTATGTAATAACATCGCTGTTACCCTGTTTGGAGCTTTTTTTAAAAAAAATTCTTGCTTTGTTTTTTTTGTATTTTCCTGTTCTAGTCTGGGTTGATACCTGATATTATTGATTTTCTAACCAAAGAGCTCCCTTTAGTATTTCTTGTAGATTTGGTTTGGTTTTTATGAATTCCTTAAACTTGTGTTCATCTGGAAATGTCTTAATTTCACCTTCATATTCAATAGACAGTTTTGATGGATATATGATTCTTTGCAGGCAATTTTTTTCTTTCAATTTTTTAAATATGTCATCCCATTGCCTTCCTGCCTGTTTTATTCAATAGACAGTTTTGATGGATATATGATTCTTTGCAGGCAATTTTTTTCTTTCAATTTTTTAAATATGTCATCCCATTGCCTTCCTGCCTGCATGGTTTCTGGCAAGTAGTCCAAGCTTATTCTTCTTGGCTCTCCTTTGTAGGTGCCTTTTTGCATATCCCTCGCTACTCTTATAATTCTTTATTTATCTTTGGTTTTGGCAAGTTTGATTATATGTCTTGGTGACTTTCTTTTCAGATCTACCTTATGTGGAGTTCGATGAGCATCTTGGATAGATATCTTCTCATCTTTCACCATATCAGGGAAGTTTTCTGCCAACAAATCTTCAACAATTCTCTCTGTGTTTTCTGTTATCCCTCCCTGTTCTGGCACTCCAATCACTTGTAGGTTATTTCTGTTGATAGAGTCCCACATGATACTTAAGGTTTCTTCATTTTTTTAAATTCTTTTATCTGATTTTTCTTCAAATGTGTTAGTGCCAAGTGATTTATCTTTGAGTTCAGAAATTATAGCTTCTACTTGCTCAATTCTTGTCCTCTGACTTTCTATTGAGTTGTCTACTTCTGTAATTTTATTGTTTATCTTCTGAATTTCTGATTGCTGTCTGTCTATGGATTTTTCCAGCTTATTAAACTTTTCATTATGTTCCTGAATAATCTTTCTAATTTCTTCAGTTGCTTTATCTGTGTGTTCCTTGACTTGTTCTGCATATTGTCTCATTTCTTTCCTGATGTCTTGAAGGGTTCTGTATATTAAACTTTTGTATTCTGCATCTGGTAATTCCAGGAATGCACTTCCATCTAGAAGATCCCTGGATTCTTTGTTCCGAGGGCCTGTTGAGGTGATCATGGTCTGTTTCTTTTTGTGACTTGATATTGACTATTGTCTCCGAGCCATTTATGAGTTATTGTATTAGTTTATGCTTGCTTACTGTGTCATAGCTTCTCGCTTTGTTTTGTTTTGGTATACTCCATACGGGTTGCTTGAGTGAGCTAGCTTGATTATTTTCACCTTTGGAGCTCTGATGTCCTGTCCCCAGATGGCTAGAGCTGTTTTCAGGTATATCAGTTTAGGAGTCCATTCAGTTTTCTTGTATGAATTCAGCTCAGGTTTCCAGGTAGGAAGTGTGTGGTACAAGGTCTGTCCTACAGTCTTAGAGGGGTAGGGGTGATTGGCATATATACCGTATCTGATTGCAGCAGGGGGTCATGCTGTGAACAAGTCAGGGGGCTGAGGACCGACCCCTGAGTGCCTCTGAGGAAAGCACATCCCTGTTCCCTAGAGCGTGCAGGTGGGTGGGTTCTGTAGATGGACCATGGGCACCCAAAGTTTTTGTTGTAAGGACTGGGAGGTACCAGTTATCTTTGGACCCCTGTTGTGGGTGGCTGGGTGACCTGAGTGGAGCTACCAGTCCTTAGGCCCCTGATGTGGGTAGGTGAGGACATTGTTTAATAGGCAAAGCAATTTCAAACATCAAACACCCACCTCTCCACCACACAGCTGAAATGGTTGGAGTCTGCGAACAAGGGCCTATTCTCCTGAAATAGGCCCACACAGGTCCATGCAGAATGGAAAGGTGCTCAACGTCCATGGACAGTTTCTGCCTGGACAGGAGCCACTTCTGTCCTGTGCTCCCCCAGTTAGTGGAGCTAGGAAATTATCTTTTCCCCCAGTTGCAAATTTTTTACTTCCCCAAGGCCTGGAGGATGGCTCTACGTGCTCAATGGTGCCTATCTCAGGCCTAGGGAATTCAGCCGCTGAAGCCAGCTTTGGCGTGGGGGCGTTCATTAAAATATACGCAAGTACTTAGCTTTTGCAGAGAAAGCCGTTCTTCTTAGGTTACAGAGGTGTAAGTAGGCTGTGTGGCTGGATGCTTCTCCCTGAGGAAGGTGCAGCCAAATGGTAGTACCAGCCCAGCACCACCACGGCTCTGGGAATGGTGCCTGAGGGCTCCCCACAATTCAGGTCTGGTAACCCCTCTCTACTTCTGAATAGTCTCTCCCCCGCTTCCCCTCCCCCACCCCTCAGTTCATTTTCTAAGCTTGCCTTTGAAGC
Source organism: Loxodonta africana (assembly GCF_030014295.1). Taxonomy (NCBI): domain Eukaryota; kingdom Metazoa; phylum Chordata; class Mammalia; order Proboscidea; family Elephantidae; genus Loxodonta; species Loxodonta africana. The sequence goes on from NC_087342.1 coordinate 195,303,874, forward strand.
TCAGGGCTCCCAGCTTGTCAGGGCTCCCAGCTTGTCACAAATATACTGTTTTCACTTGTTTTTTCAGGTCTTTGTTGTATAGAGGGCTTGCCGGAAATGTCTGTCTATTCCACCATCTTGGCTCTGCCTCCTTTGTTTTTTTTAAAGTAACGGGTTTAATTATTTTTTAGAGAATCGTTGCAAAATGACCTTAGATATTGCATATCTGGAAATGTATTTTGCCCTCACTCCTGAATTAGAGTCTGATCAAGTATAAATGGTGACACATTGATTAAGTGCTCAGCCGCTAACTGATTGGTTGGTGGTTTAATCCCACCAGTAGCTAGGTGGGAGGAAGATTTGGCAGTCTGTTTCTATAAAGATTACAGGCTTGGAAACCATATGGGGCAGTTTTACTCCATCCTGTAGAGTCGCTATGAGTCAAAATCGACTTGACAGCAATGAGTTTTCAAGTATAAATTTATGTGGACAGTTTTTGCTCCCCTTTCATTTGTCCTTGGAATATAATTATTCCACAGAATTTTTAAATACGTTATTGCAAATTAGACGTCTGCCTTCAATCTGTTTGCCTTGTGTAAGTAATTTGTCTTTTTTGCATTGATATCTTTGAAGAGTGTCACTTTATCCTTGCTGCTGCTCTATGATATCAGTACTGTCTCTGTGTAAGCAAGTTTCCTACAAATCAGAATGTACTTTTCACCTGAGAACTCACGTTTTTCTTTAGATCTGGAGAATTCCCAAGTAATTTTCTCCTGAAACAGCAAATCTCTGCCATTGTTTCATATTAGGCAATTGCTTTAGCCTTTCAAGCCATCCTACATATTTCTTAACTGAACTGTCATATTTGTCTTTACTACTCTGAACTGAATTCTGGATGAATTTCTTCCTTATGTTCATCCTCCTAGCCATTCTTTGGTTATTCCCATTTTCATGCTAATCCTATATATTGCATTTTATTTCAAGGACTTTTTTTTCATTGTGTTATTAAATAGATAATTAAATGATCTTTATATTCATGTATTCTCACTTAATTTCTTTAGATTTTTGAATCTTGTAACTTGTTAAATTTGAAAGGAGCCATGCCTCTTTTTTTCTCTTGAAAATATTTAGCATATTTATTTAAAGTTCTTGCCCCCATTTTTTTAATGTAAAAACTTAATCAGAATATTAGGATTTAGTTCTAGTTGCCCACGGTGGTAACTTGCTTGATGATGGAGCTTTTATTGGTTTCCTTTCATTCTTTTTTCCTCTCTTCTATACGTATCTACCTGGATCACTTCCCTAACAAACTACTTATATTCCAACACTTTTCTCTGGAATTGCTCCTAGGGGAATTCAAACTCAGATACTGTCTTAGGGTGGGCTTTCTAGAGAAGCAAAACCAGTGAAGCATATCTTTTTTTTTTTAATACATACATAAAAAACAGAGATTTATATCAAGGAAATGGCTCACACGGTTGTAGAGGGTGGTAAATTCCAAGTCCATGGGTCAGGTGTCAGGCGGGAGGCCTCTCCTGACTGAAGAAGCTGCAGGGGCTGACGAATCCATAGTTAGCAGGTAAGACAGCACACTACTGGCCCAAGTCCTAAGAACTGGAGGTCAGATGCTGATGAGCCAAATGAAGAATCCACAGCAAAGGAAAAGCTAGTTAGCTTTGCCAGAAAGTGCATATGTATTGGATGCAGGCCATACCTCCAAGGAAACTCCCTTTCAACTGAATGGCTACTCACAACATGAAGGGGATCACATTATATCAGATCTCATCATGGAAGTGATTATATCATTATACAACTGCCAAACTACATCAAAACTGCCAAACCACTGAGAATCATGGCCCACCCAAGTTGACACACAACTATAACCATCACAGATACCAACTGTCTGGTCTACATACTCCATTTCATTAGTGTTCATCCATTCCTATTTGCTCTGTAGCCATTATTGATACCATGTTTTATCTAACTCATCTGAATGTTTTAGTTTGCTCTCTATGCATGGACCTGCTTTTCCTATGTGCTGAACTATTCAACTACTTAAGAGAAGTAGTTTTTAATTTTTGTAAAAGATTCTAATATTCCAGCAAGATCATTTAGAAAATGTCTCCCTCACCTACTCCTAGGGAGCCCTACTGCTCCACTCTTTTGCACATTTTTTCTCCTCTTTCAAAACAATGTAAACTGCTGACAAAATAAAAAACTGATTCACAGTATAGTCTTTGCAACTAATGTTGCAGTTTGGGAGTGGGCGCAGGCAAACCTTTAAATTTCTCTTCACAAATTGATTACAAGAGTTGGCTCATCTTTGTACCAGCAAAGGAATGACTGTATGATGTGTTTGGGGGCCAGAAAACTAGAAGACCTATTTGTTAGACTTGAGAGTTTAAGATTACAGTGGTAAATGATGTAGATGAAAGCTGGGTATATAGGGTCAGATGACAGTGGTGTCTTAAATCACCACTACATCACCTTATTCTCTTGCTCCTCCTGCTCTTTTTCCCTTTGTATGTTGTTGTTTGGTGTCCTCCAGTCAGTTCCTACATACAACAGAACCAAGCCCTGCCCCCACACTGCACCATCCTCACAGTCATTGTTATGCTTGAGCTCATTGTTGCAGCCACTGTGTCAATCCATCTCATTAAGAGTCTTTCTCTTTTTCACTGACCCTCTACTCTACCAAGCGTGGTATCCTTCTCCAGGGACTGGTCCTTCCTGATAACATGTCCAAAGTATGTGAGTTGAAGTCTCATCATCCTTTATTCTAAGGAAAATTCTGGTTGTACTTCTTCCAAGACAGAATTGTTCATTCTTCTGGCAGTCCATGGAATATTCAATATTCTTTCCCACCACCATAATTCAATGGTATCAATTCTTCAGCCTCCCTTATTCATTGTCTAGCTTTTGCCTGTATACGAGGTTACCGAAAATACATGGCTTGAGCCAGGCACACCTTAATCCTCAAAGTGACATCTTTGCTTTTGAACACTTTAAAGAGGTCTTTTGCAGCAGATTTGCCAAGTGCAACATATCATTTGATTTCTTGACTGCTGCTTCCATGGGCGTTGATTGTGGATCCAAGTAAAACGAAATCCTTGACAACTTCAGTCTTTGTTTATCATGATGTTGTTATTCTTCCAGTTGTAAGCATTTTTGTTTTCTTTATGTTGAGGTGTAATTCATACTGAAGGCTGCAGTCTTGTCCTTCATCAATAAGTGTTTCAAGTTCTTTTCACTTTCAGCAAGCAGGATGTGTCATCTGCATATCGCAGGTTATTAATGAGTATTCCTTCAATCCTGATGCTGCATTCTTCTTCATGTAGTCCAGCTTCTCAGATTATTCGCACAGCATGCAGATTGAATAAGTATGCTGAAAGGGTACAACCCTGACACACATCTTTCCTGACTTTAAACTGCGCAGTATACCCTGAAGGCCTTTTCCTGAGATGGTTTGAATGACTGCCTCTTGATGTATGTACATGTTCCTCATGAGCACAGTTAAGTGTTCTGGAATTCCCATTCTTCTCAATGTTATCCATAGTTTGTTTTGATCCACACAGTCAAATACATTTGCACAGTCAATAAAACACAGGTAAACATCTTTCTTGTATTCTCTGCTTTCAGACAAGATCCAGCTGACATCAGCAATGATATACTTTTTTCAATGTCCCCTTCTGAATCCGGCTTGAATTTCTGGCAGCTCCCTGTTGTACTGCTGTATCTACTTTTGAATCCTCTTTAGCAAAATTTTACTAGTATGTGACATTAATGGTATTTTTTGGTAATTTTCACATTCTGCTGTATCACCTTTCTTTGGAATGGGCCCAAATATAGATCTCTTCCAGTTAGTGGGCCAGGTAGCTGTCCTCCAAATTTCTTGGCATAGATGAGTTAGCACATGCAGTGCTGCATTTGGCTGGTGAAACATCTTAATTGATAGTCCGTCAGTTCCTGGAGCCTTGTTTTTCACCAGTGCCTTCAGTGCAGCTTGAACCTCTTCCTTCAGTGCCATCGGTTCTTGATCAAATGCTACCTCCTAACATGGTTGAACATTGACCAATTCTTTTTGGTATAGTGACTCTGTATATTCCTTCCACCTTCTTTTGATGCTTCTTTTGTCATTCAATATTTCCCCCATAAAATCCTTCAATATTACAACTCGAGGCTTGAACTTTTTCTTTAGTTCTTTCAGCTTGAGAAATGCGAGCATGTTCTCCCTTTTGGTTTTCTAACTCCGGGTCTTTGCATGTTTCATTATAATACTTTACTTTGTCTTCTCAAGCTGCTCTTTGATATCTTCTGTTCAGATCTTTTATGTGATCATTTCTTCTGTTCACTTTAGCTCAACCTTCAAGAGCAAGTTTCAGAGTCCTTCTGATATTAATTTTGATCTTTTCTTTCTTTCCTGTCTTTTTAATGACCTCTAGCTTTCTTCATGTATGATGTCCTTGAGGTCATTCCATAACTTATCTGGTCTTCAGTCACTAGTATTTAATGCATCAATTATTTTCCTAATATGGTCTCTGAATTCAGATGGGATATACTGAAGGTCAAAATTTGGGTCTTGTGGGCTTGCTATAATTCCTTTGGCTTCAACTTGAACTTGCATACGAGCAATTGATGATCTGTTCCGTATTGAGTTGTGACTGATGATATTGAGCTTCTCCATCGTCTCTTCCTGCAGATGTAGTCAATTTGATTCCTGTGTATTCCATCTGGCTTAGTGTTGGTGAAAAAAGGTATTTCAGTGAAGAAGTTGTTGGTCTCACAAAATTCTATTACACAGTCTCTGACATTTTTTCTATCACCAAGGCCATATTTTCCAACTACTGATCCTTCTTCTTTGTTTCCAACTTTCACATTTCAATCACCAGTAATTATCAATGCTTCTTGATTACATATTTGACAATTTTAGACTGCAGAAGCTGGTAAAAATCTTCAATTTCTTCATCTTAGGCCCTAGTAGTTGGTGTGTAAATTTGAATAATAGTTATATTAACTGGTGTTCCTTATAGGCATATGGATATTATCCTATCATTGACAGCATTGTACTTCAGAGTAGATCTTGAAGTGTTATTTTTGATGATGAACATGATGTCATTACTTTTCTGTTTGTCATTGCATGTGTTACCTGATGGAAACCTCAGGTTTTGCTCAGTGGGACTCATCACAGCCAATTAAAAAGCAGCCAAAGTAGAGATTAGAAAGGCAGCTTTATTTCATTGTGCAAGGAAAGGGACAGTCAGGGCTGGTGCCTTCAAGGCTGCTCAAGGATAAGGTTTAGGGAAGTCACTTTTATAGAGCTGACAAGCAGGGAGATCATGTGAATTACATCAGCAGCATTCTAAATCATGCCACACAGGCATAGTAGGGGTTACATACAACTTCATAGGATGTATGTTTAGCAAATCACAATTAAACTCCTCTTAGGGGTGGAAAAGTTAAAATATATGAGACACTTAATGAGCCAAGTCAACTCTAGGTCTCTTGAACTAGATTAAACTGACTTTCACTGGCTTAGTCACCTTGCCTGAAAAAAGAAATAGAAGTTCTAAGGTGTTATGTCTTTCTTGGTTCATGTCCACACTTGCTGTGGGATTTTTTCCAGTACCATAGCCTGCTGCCTTACTTGCATAGTAGACCATATGATTGTCCAATTCAGAATGGCCAACACCAGTTTATTTCACCTCACTAGTGCATTCCATTTCATTTTTGACAACTTCCTATTTTCCTAGATTCATATTTCATGCATTCCACTCTCCAGTTATTAATGGGTGTTTGCAGTTGTTTCTTCTCATTTTGAGTCATGCCACATCAGCAAATGAAGATCCTAAAATCTTAACTCCATCCACATCATTAAGTTCAACTCTACTTTGAGGAGGCGTCTCTTCCCTGGTCGTATTTTGAGTGCCTTCCAACCCGAGGGTCTCATCTTCTGGCATTATATCAGATAATGTTCCATTGCTATTCATAAGGTTTTCACTGGCCAATTTTTTCAGAAGAAGCCTGTAAAGTCCTTCTTCCTAGTCCGTCTTAGTCTGAAAGCTCTGGTGAAACCTCTCCCCTATGGATGACTCTGCTGGTATTTGAAATATAGGTGGCACAGTTTCCAGCATCACAGTATCATGCAAGCTATCACAGTATCACAAACTCCCAAAAAAAAAAAAAAAACCCTGTGCCGATTCTGACTCACAGCGACCGTATAGGACAGAGTAGAACAGCCCCATAGAGTTTCCAAGGAGTTCCTGGCAGATTCAAACTGCCAACCCTTTCGTTAGCAGCTGTAGCATTTAACCACTATGCCACCAGGGTTTCCTATCACATACTCACAGATATAATAATATAGTGATATAATAAATGATAAATCTTTATAAATGTACTTTAGATACATAACTAAGTTATTATAATACAACTGGCAAAGGATTTCTAGTTTCCTGTGTTTGTTTATTGTCTCCGTTGTTTCCATTCTTAGAGCAGGCAGGTCAAACTGATTCCTGCCACAGTAAGAAGGCTAAAAACTGTCACAAACTGCTCTAGAAGGCAATTTAATCTCAATAATCATCTAGGCGAGTAGATGTCATTCAGAGACAAAGACACTGCCATGCAAATCTAAGAGCATTTAAACTCAACTCATTTTTAACCTTTCCCCAGTTAACAATAGAGAAATACTTATTCTGGGTACTAAACTTTGTAAAACAAAAGGAAATGATTTTCACAGCTATTGAGAAGAGCCACTGGAGTCACTTTGCTAGTTGTTGTTTCTTTTTATCTCTTTGAATTGGTTTATTGTTTCAGTTTATTTGTCCCTCATTCAGAGGCAATTTATACAGAACAGAGATTTTCATTTGCATATGCTGTTGAATTTGAACATGTTTCCTTGGAAACTTTGGTTGTCTGAAACAATTATTTATCTAAGCAAAATCTTTTCATCAAAAACAAGGTTTCCAAAGAATAAGAATACTTATAGTTTGCCCCAGATAAATCGCAAGTTAAAACTAAAATATTTTGACCCTGAGATTCATTGTGATTATCAGAACTTGATTATGTTCATCAACGACATTAAATAACTACAGATAAAAATGACTTTCCACAATATATATTAGGTTATACATTCTATTATTAGACAATAGTAGCCCTCTTACCCAGTGCAGGACTTGTAGGTGGAAAGTTGGCTGAAATATTTGTGTAAATTGGAATATCAGGGAAAAAAGACATCTATAACTTAAACTTTTTAAAAATTAAAACAAATTAATTTATATTCACGTGGTAGTCTTTTGGTGGAGGCATAAGACCTTTTCTTTGATGTGTCTGCTGAGAAGTGTTCTACATTTTCTTCCTTGTATAAACACATCCATAATGCATTCTTTGTGATTTCCAGCTTCGGTTTCTTAAATTTAGAATGAGAACACATGTATATGCAAGAAAGAAAAAAAATTGAGTATAAATACCTACTAAGTTTTTTTTCAAGTCTTCTGTCAACTTTTCATAGTTTTTTTTGCCCACATTTCATACAACAGAGAATATATCCTAGTGACTCAATGTTTACAGTCTCTCAAAGCATTTAACTTAGTTTACATAGCAAATTCATCATCAATCATATTTCATCAATTTGCATAACATTTAATTTAATTACATAATTATAGTAACAAGTACAACTGGCATAAACAGTTTAGGAAATTCAACTGAATCTTGGTAAGCATACAGCTCTACTGGTGGGAGCATTACTTTATTCACTCAAAATAATCTTCACTGAGCACTTATGTGCACCAGGCTCTGTGCTATGTCCTGGATACTTACGGCACTGACTAAAACACACAAGAATCCCTGCCATGTCCTGGATACTTACGGCAGTGACTAAAACACACAAGAATCCCTGCCACCATTGAGAGACAAACACACCCACCCACCCACACACACACAAATATAAGTAAAGAACTATAACCTTTCTGATGATGAATCAGGGTGCCCTCTGTCTGACTGCCCCCCAACATTCACATCATGCGTATGGTCCTTTTGCCTGTCTGAGGTCCCTGTTGTTGAAGTTAAAAACTATCACAAAAATCACTCCTAAGAATACTTGTTGGTGCAAACTGTTAAGTACTCAACTGCTAACCAAAAGTCTGGCAGTTTAAACACACCCAGAGGCTTTGCAGGAGCAAGATCTGGCAGTCTGATTCTGTAAAGGGTCAGTTGTGACTAGATAGCACCTAACAACAACAAACCCTTCCCACATTCAATGCATTCAAAGGGCTTTTCTCTGGTATTTACTATGGGAGGCTGAAAAAAGGTATGAGATTTGGCTGAAGACATGACCACGTTCTTTTCATTCACCTTTTCTATCAGCCATGAATTCTCTGACTTTGATAAAGGTATATATTCTGGCTGAAGATTTTTTACAGCACAAACTCTCTGAGCAGAGGTAGGACACTTAGAGAATGGAAGGTAACATTCAGAATGCAGTGGCCATCAGTCAACATTTTTATATTAGTAATGGAGAGAGTAACTTCCTCTTTAAGTTAGTCAAGAGGACAGATTCTTCCTTATATATTTGTTTTTACATTGTGGTCTTTGGACATAGGAATATAATTAAGCATGCTCTACTATCTTTTTTTCTAATTGTTAGGTGTCACGGGGTCGGTTCTGACACATAGTGACCCTACGTACAACAGAATGAAACTCTGCCTGGTACTGCACCATCCTAAATCGTTGCTGTGTTTGAACTCATTGTTGCAGCCGCTGTGTTAATCCATCTTTTGAAGGGTCTTCCTCTTTTTTTGCTGACTCTCTGTTTTACCAAGCACAACGTCCTTCTCCAGGGACTGGTCCCTCCTGATAACATGTCCAAAATACCTAAGATGAAGTCTTGCCATCCTCGCTTTTAGTGAACATTCTAGCTGTGCTTCTTCCAAGACAGATTTGTTCATTCTTCTGACAGTCTGTGGTACCTTCAATATTCTTCACCAGCACCATATTTCAAAGGCATCAATTCTTCTTTGGTCTTCCTTATTCATTGCCTAGCTTTCTCATGCACATTAAAAAAAAAAAAAAACACATAAGGAGATGGAAAATACCATCACTTAGGTCAGGCACAACTTAGTCCTCAGAGTGAAATCTTTGCTTTTCAACACTTCAAAGAGGTCTTTTGCAGCAGATTTGCGCAATGAAATTCATCTTTTGATTTCTTGACTGCTGCTTCCATGGGTGTTAATTGTGGATCCAATTAAAATGAAATCCTTGACAACTTCAATCTTTTCTCTGTTTATCATGATTTTGCTTATGGGTCCAGTTGTGAGGATTTTTGTTTTCTTTATGTTGAGGTGTAATTTGTACTGAAGGCTGTAGTCTTTGATCTTCATCAGTAAGTGCTTCAAGTTCCCTTTGCTTCTAATTGGTACATTGAAAATGTTTTTCTCCCTGAAAATATAAACAAAACTCTATTTTTCTTACTTTGATATTTTGTTATTGTTTTATCTAAAAAGTAATATTGTAATAATAGGGGTCGTGTTTACTTTTAACTGTTTTTGTCAATACCACAAATCAGCATTCCAAAACTTTTTTTTTTGTTTTTGATAACTTGTTTATTAAGTTCATTCTTTTTTTTCCTACCAAAGTATGTGATAGTACTACAGAAATAAGTCATAAAGAAATTTAGAAAAAAATTATGTTTGGTTTATTTTAGCCTGTAAAGAAAAGAAACAAAAGACTGCAGCTCTTTTCAAATAAATACAAACACTAAACATATACAATGTGATAAAGCGTCCGTCAGAACACTCCTACTGTGTCACTAAATAAAATACTATTTTAATTCTGAACTTTACCTCTTCCTTTGCCTTTACTAAAGCAAACATAACCGTAGTTTTCCTTTTGCTGTTGTCATTTCTTATGGAATGATTTTAAGCAGAAAATATTTTTGACAGCATTTTTAAGTTGAACCTAACCTTTCTATTCATTCACTATTCACTAAATATTTACTGTCAGGCACAATTGTAAGCATAGACAAATGATAAACAAATCATAAGAAATAAGTAGATTATATAGTATGTATGCAATAAAGCCCTATGGAAAAAGAAGCAGAACAAAGTAAGGAGGATTGGGGTGTTAGGGGAATGAGGGAGACAGAGTAAGTTTCATTGGGAAGGTGATATTTGGGCAAAAACCTGAAAGAGGTAGAGGGTAAGTCCTGCAGGTACAGTGGGGAGTAGGAAGGAAGAGCGTATCAGTCAGAGGAAATGGCAATAACAAGCCCTTGAGGTAGAAGTGTGCCTGTAGTGATCAAGAATGATTACGAAGCCAGCGGCAGAAATTCAGAGACTGGAGTGAATAGAAGTCAGAGCAGTAGAAAGGTATGATCTGAAATTTTTTAAGGAACATTCTGGTTGCTGTGTTGAGAAAAAGTTATTTGTGGCCAAAGGAAAAAGTAGAAGGAACAGTTGGGAGGCTACTGAAATAAAACAGACTAGAGACGATGGTGGCTCAAATCCTGTTTTCTGCTTGGGAGCATCTTGGTATATTTCAAAGCAGAGATGTTAAAATTTTATTATTGTATTTTTTTAAAGAATTTATTTTCTTTGCACAGAATGTAAATCAGCTGTTGGAAGTAATATTAATAAAAACACTTCCATTAATGTTTTGTAATAATTCTATATAAAAAATTTATTACTTTCTTAACATTAAAACGTTCCAAACCTATTTGGTTTATACACACACACACACAATGATGTTTTTTGATGAGAGTAATGGATTAGAAATACAGTTCAGAGATTATACACTGATTGGTTTCTCATATGGTCTATCATTTCTAAATGCCTTGAATATAACAATGTCTACTAAATATATAAATATTACAATGAATGTGAAATTTTAAAAGTAAACACCAATGTTAAGAGACTATATATACACACATACATATATATGATATACATATATATACTTGACACAAAGTTTATAGCTCAAGTTAATTTCTCATACAATAATTTATACACATATTGTTTTGTGATGTTAGTTGCAATCCCCACAATGTGATACCACACTCCCTCTTCCCACCCCAGGTTCCCTGTGTTCATTCAATCAGTTCCTGTCCATTCCTGCCTTCTCATCCAGCTTTTGGACAGGAGCTGCTTATTTAGTCTCTTATATGTGATTAAACTAAGAAGCGCACTCCTTATGTGTTTTATTTTTTGTTTTATAATCCTATCTAATCTTTGAAGAGTGGGCTTTGGGAATGTTTTCAGTTCTGGGTTAATAGAGAGTCTGGGGGCCATGCCTTCGGGGGTTCCTGCAGTCTCTGTTGACATTAAGTCTGGTCTTTTTATATGAATTTGAGTTCTACTCCACACTTTTCTCCTGCACCAGGGATTCTCTGTTGTGTTCCCTGTCAGGGCAGTCATTGGTGGTAGCCAGGAACCATCTAGTTCTTTTGGTCTCAGGCTGGCAGAGTCTCTGGTTCGTGTGGCCCTTTAGTCTCTTGGGCTAATATTTAACCTGCGTTTTGTTTTCTACATTCTCCTTTGCTCCAAGTGGGATGGGACCAATTGATGCATCTTAGACGGCTGTTTGCAAGCTTTTAAGATCCCAGACGCCACTCACCAACGTGGGATGCAGAATATTTTCTTAATAAACTTTCTTATGCCAGTTGACTTAGATGTACCCTAAAACTGTAGTCCCCAGACCCCAGCCCCAGCCACTCTGTCCCTCAAAGTGTTTGGATGTGTCTAGGAAATGTCTTAGTTCTGCTTTGGTCCAGTTGTGCTGATATCCCCTGTATTGTGTGTTGTCCTTCCGTTTATCAAAGTTTATCCTCATCTACTGTCTAGTTCGTGATTTTCTCTCCCACTCCTTCCCCACCCTTATAACCAATAAAGAATGCTTTTTTCTGTGTTTAAACATTTTCTTGAATTCTTATAATAGCGGTCTCATACAATATTTGTCCTTTTGTGATTGATTTATTTCACTCAGCATAATGACTTCCAGACGTTTCCCGGATTTATCGTTGTTCTTTATCTTTGCGTAGTATTCCACTGTATGCATGTACCATAATTTGTTTATTCATTCGTCAGTTGATGGGCATCTGGGTTGTTTCCATCTTTTTGCTATTGTGAATAGTGTTGCAATAAACATGGGTGTTCATACATCTATTTGTGTGACGGCTCTTATTTCTCTAGGATGTATTCCAAGGAGTGGGATTGCTGGATCGTATGGCTTTTCTATTTCTAGCTTTTTAAGGAAGTGCCAAATCGTTTTCCAAAGTGGTTGCACCATTTTACATTCCCATCAGCAGTACATAAATTTTCTAGCCTCTCCACAACCTCTCCAACATTTGCTATTTTTTGTTTTTGGATTAGTGCCAACATTGTTGGGGTGAGATGGTATCTCACTGTAGCTTTGATTTGCATTTCTCTAATGCCTAATGGTCATGAGCATTTCCTTATGTGTCTGTTAGCCACCTGAATGTCTTCTTTGGTGATGTGTCTGCTTATATCATTGCCCATTTTTTAAAAAAATTTTATTGTGCTTTAAGTGAAAGTTTATAAATCAAGTCAGTCTCTCATATAAAAATTTATATACAGCTTGCTATTTACTCCTAGTTGCTCTCACCCTAATGAGATAGCGTACTCCTTCCTTCCACCCTCTATTTTTGTGTCCATTCAGCCAGCTTCTGTCCCTCTCTGCCTTCTCATTTCCCCTCCAGACAGGAGCTGCCTACATAGTCTCATGTGTCTACTTGATCCAAGAAGCTCACTCCTCACCAGTATCATTTTCTATCCCATAGTCCAGTCCAATCCCTGTCTGAAGAGTTGGCTTTGGGAATAGTTCCTGTCTTAGGCTAAGAGAAGGTCTGGGGACCATGACCTCTGGGGTCCATCTAGTCTCAGTCAGACCATTAAGGCTGGTCTTTTTACGAGAATTTGAGGTCTGCATCCCACTGCTCTCCTGCTCCCACAGGGGTTCTCTGTTGTGTTCCCTGTCAGGGCAGTCAGCAGTTATAGCTGGGCACCATCTAGTTCTTTTGGTCTCAGGCTGATGTAGTCTCTGGTTTATGTAGCCCTTTCTGTCTCTTGGGCTCGTAATTACCTTGTGTCTTTGGTGTTCTTCATTCTCCTTTGGTCCAGGTGGGTTGAGACCAGTTGATGCATCTTAAATGACTGCTTGCTAGTATTTAAGACCCCAAACACCACTCTCCACAGTGGCATGCAGAATGATTTCTTAATAGATTTTATTACACCAATTGACCTAGATGTCCCCTGAAACCATAGTTCCCAACCCCTGCCTCCCCCACCCCCGCTACACTGGCGTTTATTGGCGTTTGGTTTATTCAGGAAACTTCTTTGCTTTTGGTTTAGTCCAGTTGTGCCGACCTCTCCTATATTGTGTGTTGTCTTTCCCTGCACCTAAAATAGTTCTTGTCTACTATCTAATTAGTGAATACCCCTCTCCCTCTCTCCCTTCCCACTCATAACCACCAAAGAATATTTTCTTCTCCGTTTAAACTATTTCTTGAGATTTAAAATAGTAGTCTCATACAATATTTGTCCTTTTGAAACTGACTAATTTCATTCAGCATAATGCCTTCCAGATTCCTCCATGTTATGAAATGTTTCACAGATTCATCATTATTCTTTATCGATGTGTAGTATTCCATTGTGTGAATGTACCATAATTTATTTATCCACTCATCTGTTGATGGGCACTTTGGTTGCTTCCATCTTTTTGCTGTTGTAAACAGTGCTGAATGAACACGGGTGTGCATGTGTCTGATTGTGTAAAGGCTCTTATTTCCCTAGGATATATTATAAGGAGCGGGATTGCCTTTGCCCATTTTTAATTGGATTATTTCTCTTTTTGTTGTTAAGGGGTTGCAGTAGCTCATAGATTTTAGAGATTAGACCCTTATTGGGTATGTTGTAGCCCAAAATTTTTTCCAAATCTGTAGATTCCATTTTGACTCTTCTGGTGAAGTCTTTGATGAGCAAAAGTGTTTGATTTTTTGGAGCTTCTAGTTATCTAGTTTTTCTTCTGGTGTTTGTGCATTGTTAGTTATGGTTTGTATACTATTTATGTCAGGTATTAGGGCTCCTAGCACCCCTATTTTTCTTCCATGATCTTTATCATTTTAGATTTTATATTTAGGTCTTTGATCCATTTTGAGTTAGCTTTTGTGTATAGTGTGAGGTATTGGTCCTGTTTCATTTTTTTGCACATGAATATCCACTTATTTCAGCACAATTTGTTAAAGAGACTTTTTCCCATGTAACAGACTTTGGGCCTTTGTCAAATAGCAGCTGTTCATAGGTGAAAGGATTTATATATGGGTTCTCAATTCTGTTTCACTGGTCTATGTATCTGTTGTACCAGTACCAGGCTGTTGTGACCATGGCAGTATAACAGGTTCTAAAATCTGTGTGAGGTCTCCCACTTTTTTTTTCTTCAGTAATGCTTTACGTACTGGGGCCTCTTCCCTTTCCATATAAAGATGGTGATTTGTTTCTCCATCTCCTCAAAAAAATAGCGCTGAAATTTGAATCGGGATTGTGTTGTATCTGGAAATTTCTTTGGGTAGAACTGACATTTTTACAATGTTGTGTCTTCTTATCCATGAGCATGATATGTTTTTCCACTTAATGAAGGTCTCGTTTGGTTTCTTGTAGTAGTGTTTTGTAGTTTTCTTTGTATAGATCTTTTACATTTGGTTAGATTTATTCCTAAGTACTTTATCTTCTTGGGGGCTATTGTAAATGGTATTGATTTGGTGATTTCCTCTTCAACGTTCTCTGTTGGTGTAGAGGAACCAACTGATTTTTGTATGTTTACCTTGTGTCCTGATACTTTGCAGAAATCTTCTATTAGTTCCAGTAGTTTTCTTGTGGATTCTTTGGGGTTTCCTGTGTATAAGAGCATATCATCTGAAAGTAGGGACACTTTTACTTCTTCCTTACCAATTTGGAGGCCCTTTATTTCTTTTTCTTGCCTTATTGCTCTGGCTAGGACCTTCAGCACAATGTTGCATAAGAGTGGTGATACAGTGCATCCATGTCTTATTTCTGTTTTCAAGAAGAATGTTTTCAATCTCTCTGTGTTTAGGATGATGTTGGCTGTTGGCTTTTGTATAAATGCCCTTTATTATGTAGAAGAATTTCCCTTCTATTCCTATTTTGCTGAGTGTTTTTTCAAGAATTGGTTTTGGACTTTGTCTAGTGCCTTTTCTGGATCAATTGCTAAGATTATGTGGTTCTTATCTTTTGTTTATGTGATGGATCACATCGATTGCTTTTCTAATGTTGAACCATCCCTGCATACCTGGAATGAATCCTACTTGGGCATGATGAATAATTTTTTTTAATATGCTGTTGAATTCTACTGGTTGAAGTTTTGTTGAGGATTTTTGGGTCTATGCTCATGAGGGATATTGGTCTGTAATTTTCTTCTTTTTTTTTTTTTTGATGACTTACTTGGCTTTTGTATTTGAGTTATGCTGGCTTCATAGAATAAGTTCGGGAGTATTCCTTCCTTTTCTATGCTCTGAAATACCTTTGGTAGTACTGGTGCTAACTCTTCTCTGAAAGTTTGGTAGACTTCTCCAGTGAAGCCATCAGGGAGAGCTCTTTTGTGTAGGGAGTTTTTTAATTACCCCTTAAATCTCTTCTTTTGTTACGGATTTATTTAGTTTTTCTACCTGGTTTGTATTAGTTTAGCTACGTAGTGTGTTCCTAGAAATTTGTCCATTTCCTCTAGGTTTTCAAATTTGTTGGAGTACAGTTTTTCATAGTATTCTGTTATTACCCTTTTAATTTCTGTTGGGTTTGTTGGGATATCACCCATCTTATTTCTTATTTGGATTGTTTTCTTCCTTTCCTGTTTTTCTTTTGTCAGTTTGGCTAATGGCTTACTGATTTTGTTAATCTTTTCAAAGAACCAACTTTTGGTCTTGTTGACTCTTTCAATTGTTTTTCTATTCTCTGTTTTATTTATTGCTGCTCTAATCTTTATTGTTTTTTTTTTCTTCTGGTACCTGAGGGCTCCCTTTGCTGCTCTCTTTCTATTTGAGTTTTAGGGTTAACGTTTTGATTTTGGCCCTTTCTTCTTTTTGGATGCATGCATTTATTGCTATAAATTGACCTCAAAATCACTTCTTTTGTTGTATCCCAAAGCTTCTGGTAAGGTACATTTTCATTCTCATTTGATTTTATGAATTTCTTTATTTCCTTCCTTGATTTCTTCTACAACCCATCAGTTTTTGAGCAAGGTCTTCTTCAGATTCCATGTATTTGGTTTATTTTCTTTTATTGATTTCTACTTTTATGGCTTTACAGTCACAAAATATGCTTTGTAATATTTCAATGTTTTAGATTCTGTTAAGAATTGCTTTGTTGCCTAATATGTGGTCTGTTCTGGAGAATGTTCCATGTGCATTGGGAAAAAAGTATACTTGGCTGCTGTTGGGTGGAGCGTTCAGTGTATGCCTATGAGATCAAGTTGGCTGATTGCGTGTCTTAGTTATTGACCCTTTAATCATTTTGTGGTGTCTTTCCTTATCCTTTGTGGTAGATTTTGCTTTAAAGTCTATTTTGTTGGAGATCAATATTGCCACTCCTGCTCTTTTTTGATTGTTTGCTTGATATATTTTTTCCATCTTTTGAGTTTTAGTTTGTTTGTTTCTTTAAGTCTAAAAACAAAGTGTGACTCTCATAGGCAGCATATAGACAAATAATTATTGATAGGCATGAGTTTAGTGCTGTCATGTTGACTTTTTTTGTGGTGTTGACAGTTTCTTTGTTATGTTTAATTTTCTGGGCTGAGTTATTTTTCTTTATGTATTTTCTTTTCATCATTTTCATCATTGTTGATTTTGTGTTTGTTGAGTCTTTACGTTTTTCTTCATTTTTATTTTGTTGGGAAGGTTTATTAGCTTCCTTTGTGGTTACCTTAAAATTTACCTTTGTTTTTCTAAGTTTAAACCAATCTTTTATTTCTCGATATCATCTTAACTTCCTCACCATTTGGAAGTTCTGTGGCTACACTATCTATTCCCTTTTTGTTTTGACATTGTCATCATCTACATATTAATGTCTCTGGTTCCCTGTTTTCAGTCTTTTAGCTTGGATTATTTTTGCAACTTCCCTACATGGATTGATAACTGGTTGATATGTCCTGTGTTCTAGTGTTGGGTTGTTATCTGATATTTTTGGTTCTCTAGCTGATGGATTGCCTTAACCATTTCTTGTAATTTTGGTTTGGATTTTACAAATTCTCTTAACTTCTGTTTATCTGGAAATGACCAAATTTTACCATCATATTTGATAGAGAGTTTTGCTGGATATATACTTTTTGGTTGGCATTTTATTTTTTCCTCAAGGCTTTATATATGTCATTCTATTGCCTTCTTGCCTGCATGGTTTCTGCTGAGTAGTCAGAGTTTAGTCTTATTGGTTCTCATTTGTAGGTGACTTTGTTTATCCCTAGCTTCTCTCATGAGTCTATCTTTGGTTTTGGCAAGTTTGATTATGATATGTTTTTGGAACTTACTTTTGAGATCCAACCTGTGTGGGGTTCATTGAGCTTCTTGGATAGATACAGTCTCATCTTTCATGATATCAGGGAAGTTTTCTGCCAGCAAATGTTCAACAATTCTGAGTTTTCTGTTATTCCCCCCTATTCTGGTACTCCAGTCACTCACAGGTTTTTCCTCTTGATAGTGCCCAACATAATTCTTAGGCTTTCTTCATTATTTAAATTCCTTTTTTTCTGATTTTTCCTCATATAAATTGGTGTCAAGGGATTTATTTTCAATCTCACTAATTCTGACTTCCATTGCCTCAATTCTACTCCTGTGACCTTCTATTGAGTTATCTAATTCTGAAGTTTTATTGTAAATTTTTGGGATTTCTAGTTTCTGCTGTCTGTGTGGGTGGTTTCTAGCAGCCTGTTAAGTTTGTTGTTTTGTTCTTTTATTGTTTCCCTGAATTCCTCTATTGGTTTGTTTGTACGTTCCGTGGCTTGGTCTGAGTTTTGCATGATCTCCTTTGCTATCTGCAGCTGCTTCAACAGAAACACCACAAGTAGAAGGCTTCAACAAAGAGAAGTTTATTCTCTTATAGTTTAGTAGACTACAAGTCCAAATTCAGAGAGTCAACACTAGGGAAATCCTTCTCTCTCTGCTGGTTCTGGAGGAAGTTCCTTGCCATTAGTCTTCCCCCAGTTGAGGAGCTTCTCAGGCACAGGGACCTCTCTGCTCTCAGTGCTGTTTTTGTGGTAGTATGAAGTCCCCATGTCTCTCTGCTTGCTTCTCTCTTTCATATCTCAACAGAGATGGGCTTAAGACACTATCTAATCTTATAGATCTCATCAATATATAAAAAAAAATCAATATAACTGCCACTAATTCATCTCAGAAACATCATAGTGACAGGATTTACAACACATAGGGAAATTACATCAGATGACAAAATGGTAGACAATCATACAATGCTGGGAATCATGACCTAGCCAAACTGACAGATATTTTTGTGAGATACAATTTAATCCATGACATTCCACCCTTTGACCCCCCCAAAATTCATGTCCTTGCCACATGTAAAACATATTGACTTCATCATATCATAGCAAAACTGTTAGCTCCAAGTCCAAAATCCAAAAATTCCTCTTCATCTGTGAAATCTAGAATACAAGTCATCTTCTTCCAAAGGTGTAATGGCAGAACAGGGACAAACTAGGTATTTTTATTACAAATGGGAGAAACTGGAAGGAAAGAAGGGATAACAGGCACCAAGCGAGTCAGCAGAATGCATTACTTTACCCCTCAATGCTTTGAAAATAATCTTCTGTTCTCTGATACAATTTACACAGTAACCCTGCCCTCAAGACTCTAGGTACTGGCCACACTCTATGGACTTTGAATGGAGACCCTTCAGCCCTGGGCTTTAGCTCCTTCTTCCAGGCCCAATGGGACTGCAACTCTGCTCCCTTGGCTTTAGGCGCACCATTCTCCTAGTCTATCTGAATGGTGACTCCATCCTTAGAAACACCAGAGGCCATGGCTCCACCCTTTTAAGACCTAGAGGTTGTGGCCATACTTTTTGAGACCAAGGAAGCTCAGCTTCCTGTGTTCCTTTGTCTCTTTAGCTTCTGTTTCCTGGTTCCTTGGTCTCTTGGCCCCTTAGCCCTCTCCACCTGCATCTCCTCTGCTGGGACAAGTGTTCCAAATCTCAGTAGCTCCACTGATAAGTTCCTGGAGTCACCCCACTTTGCCAGTAAACTTTGCCTGGAAGACATTCAGCTCTCTTGGTCCATTGGTCGGCAAGCCCAGCTCCACTGATAAGTACCCAGAGACACCCCACTCCACCAAGAAGCCTCCTGTGCACAGGTACTGAGCTCTCTTGCTCTGTGGGTAGGCTCCAGTGCTGTCTCGAGCTGGTCTTCTAGTTCTGCTGCTGGTCCTCTGCTGCTGCTGGCTCTCATCTGCTGCCGGTTCTTTGCTGCTATGGGTTCTCACGGTCCGTGTCATCTCTGGTGTAACAGATTTCCTCATTTCCTTCTGAGTCCTCTAACCATTCACAGCTTCAAAACTGCTTCCACATTTTAGGTATCTGTTAGAGCAGCACCCTACTCCCAGTACCAAATTCTGTCTTGGTTATCTGGGGCTGCTATAATAGAAATACCACAAGTGGATAACTTCAACAAAGAGAAGTTTATTCTCTCACAGCCTAGTAGGCTACAAGTCTGAATACAGGGAGTCGAGTTCAGGGAAAGCTTTCTCTCTCTGTTGGCTCTGAAGGAAGTCTTTGTCATTAGTCTTCCCCTGGTCGAGGAGCTCCTCAGGCACAGGGACCTTGCGTCCAAAGGATATGCTCTGCTTTCATAGTGGTATGAAGTCCCCACATCTCTCTGCTTGCCTCTCTCTTTAGTATCTCAAAAGAGATTGGCTTACAACACCATCTAATCTTACAGATCTCATCCATATAACTGTTGCTAATTCATCTCATGAACATCATAGTTATAGAATTTACAACACATAGGGAAATCACATCAGGTGACAAAATGGTAGTCAGTCATACAATACTGGGAATCATGACCTAGCCAAGTTGACAGATATTTTTGTGGGATGCAATTCAATCCATGACAGTGGGGTTCATTGAGCTTCTTGGGTAGATATTATCTAGTCTTTCATAATATCAGGGAAGTTTTCTGCCAGTAAATCTTCAACAATTCTACCTGTGTTTTCTGTTATCCCCCACTACACTGGTACTCCAATCACTCACAGGCTTTTCCTCTTGATAGTGTCCCACATAATTCTTAGGCTTTCTTCATTTTTTTTTCTGATTTTTCCTCAGATAAATTGGTGTCAAGGTATTTATTTTCAATCTCACTAATTGTGACTTCAATTACCTCATTTCTGCTCCTATGACCTTTTATTGAATCACGTAATTTTTAAATTTTATTGTTAATCTTTTGGGTATCTTCTTGGTTTCTCTCAATGGTTCCTAGCAGCTTGTTAAATTTGTTGTTTTGTTCTTTTATTGTTTTCCTGAATTCCTCTATTGCTTTGTCTGTGTGTTCCTTGGCTTGGTCTGAATTTTGTCTGATCTCCTTCCTCATGTTTTGGAGAGCTTTGTGTATTAGTCTTCTGAATTCTATCTTAGGTAATTCCATTGCCTTGTCTTTCTCCAGAAGATTTCCTGGTTCGTTATTTTGGTTGCTTGCTGGAGCCATCTTGACCTGCTTCTTTATGTGATTTGATATTGATTGTCATCTCTAAGCCATCAATTAAGAATAAAAACCCATTTCCATCGAGTTGATTGCAACTCATAGCAACCCTATAGAACAGAGTAGAACTACCCCATAGAGTTTCTAAGGAGCACATGGTAGATTTGAATTGCCAACATCTTGGATAGGAGCTGTAGCACTTAACCACTATGCCACCAGGGTTTCCAAGCCATGAATACGTTATTATATTTATTTATTGTGTTTGTTTACTGCGTCTTAACTTTTCATTTTGTTTTCCACATAGGCTGAGCATGTGTGCTACTTTGGTTATTGGCATCTTTGAAGTTCTCATGTCCTGTCTGCAAGTGGTTAGAGCATCTGCTAGGTGTGTGATCCCAGCAGTCTGTTCACTTTTCTTGTACAGGTGAAGCACAGGTGTCCAGGTCGTCAACCCCCTCATGTGTGGTGTAGACTCTCACCTACAGTCCTAGATGGGCAGAGTGTTTGGAGAAGGCAAAGGTATCTGGCTGCAGTAGGGGACTATGTGTGGACCAAGGTACTGGGTGTGGCTGGAGAGAATGTGAGGCACCACTTATTCTCAGATCCCTGTTATGGGTGGCGAGGTGGAGTAGGCTGTACTGCCAGCCCTCACACCCCTGATATGGGTGGGTGAGGTCCTTGCCTAAGAGGCAGGGTGGTGTCAAACGTCATGAATCTGCAGCTCCCCTTTGGCTGCTGCAGTAGAAAATGGGCTTCAGGTGTTTACCCTGCTGTTTTATGCTAATGAGAGCATGTGGTGTTGAATTGGCCAACACAGGTTTAGGCAGGAGTGAAGGGCGCTGGAAGTCTGTGGACCCCTTATGCCAGTGGCTGGAAGAAAGGACAGGGCCTCCTGACCTGCTCTTAGTTCCTGGCTTAGGGAGCGTGGTGTTTTGTAAGGTCACAAGACTGGCGTGTGCACGGATAACCATGAGTTTTGGCTTATGGCACATGGCAATTGTTGAATATTGGTGTTGGAATGAAATGGGCTGGGAAGTGGATGAGAGGAAGGAAGCACTTCTCCAGTGTGAAACTCTGTGGGGAAGGGTTTTTTTTTAATTTTATTTCAGTATTTATTTTCCTTGTGCTTAAAGTAAAAGTTTACAATTCTGGTCAGTTTCTCATACAAAAACTTATACACACATTGTTATGTGACTCTAGTTGCTCTCCCTACAAAGTGACAGCATACTTATTCTTTCCACCTTGTATTTCCCATGTCAAGTCAACCAGCTCCTGTCCCCCTCTGCCTTCTCATCTCACCCCCAGACAGGAGCTGCCCACATAGTCTCATGTGTCTACTTGAGCTAAGAAGCATATTCCTTACCAGTATCATTTTATGTCTTATAGTCCAGTCTAATCTTTGTCTGAAGAGTTGGCTTTGGGGATGGTTTTAGTTCTGGGCTAACAGAGAGACTAGGGGCCATGACCTCTGGAGTCCCTCTAGTCTCAGCCAGACCATTAAGTCTGTTCTTTTTACTAGAATTTGAGGTCTGCATCCCACTTTTCTCCTGCTCCATCAGGGATTTTCTGTTGTGTTCCCTGTCAGGACAGTCATCGGTGGTAGCCGGGCACCATCTAGTTCTTCTGGTCTCAACCTGATGGAGTCTCTGGCTTATGTGGCTCTTTCTCTTGGGCCCATATTTTCCTTATGTCTTTGGTTTTCTTCATTCTCCTTTGATCCAGGTGGGTTGAGGCCGATTGATGCATCTTAGATGGCCGCTTGCTAGATTTTAAGATCCCAGACGCCACTCACCAATGTGGGATGCAGAAAACTTTTTTAATAAACTTTGTTATGCCATTTGACCTAGATGTCCCCTGAAACCATGGTCCCCAGACCCCTGCCCCTGCTCCTCTGTCCCTTGAAGTGTTCAGTTGTATTCAGGAAACTTCTTACCTTTTGGTTTAGTGTAGTTGTGCTGACTTCTCCTGTATTGTAAGTTGTCCTTTCCTTCACCTAAAATAATTCTTGTCTACTATCTAATTAGTGAATATCTCTCTTCCTCCCTCCCCACCCTCGTAACCATCAAAGAATGTTTTCTTCTGTGTTTAAACCTTTTCTTGAGTTCTTATAATAGTGGTCTTATGCGATATTTGTCCTTTTGCCACTAATTTCACTCAGCATAATGCCTTCCAGATTCCTCCATGTTATGAGATGTTTCACGGATTCATTGTTGTTCTTTATTGTTGCGTAGTATTCCACTGTGTGAATATATCATAATTTGTTTCTCCATTCTTCGGTTGATTGGCACTTAGGTTGTTTCTGCCTTTTTGCTATTGTGAACAGTACTGCAGTGAATATGGGCATGCATGTATCTATTTGTATGAGGGCTCTTGTTTCTCTAGGGTGTATTCCAAGGAGTGGAAATGCTGGATCATATGGTATTCTATTTCTAGCTTTCTAAGGAAGTGCCAAATTGGTTTCCAAAGTGGTTGTATCATGTTATATTCCCACCAGCAGTGTATAAGTGTTTCAGTCTCACCACAACCTCTCCAACATTTATTATTTTGTGTTTTTTGGATTAATGGTAGCCTTTGTGAGATAGTATCCTATGTAGTTTTGATTTGCACTTCTCTAATTACTAACGATTGTGAGCATTTTGTCATGTATCTCTTAGCCGCCTGAATGTCTTCTCTTATGAAAGTGTCTGTTCATATCATTTGCCCATTTTTTAATTGGGTTATTTGTCTTTTCATTGTTGAGGTTTTGCAGCATCTTGTAGATTTTAGAGATCAGGCACTGACTGAATTTGTCATAGCCAAAATTTTTTTCAGGAAGGGGTCATTTTGCCCCCATGTGTTAGGTTAGATGCTTGCACTTAACTTTTGCAAGTCCAGCACCACTTCTACCCAGCTCCAGAGGCATGTGCAGACTAGTGCTGCCCAACCTCACCCAATGTGGTGGGACATGTCCTAAACACTACTGCCCACCTCAGCTTGCATGCACCAGCTGACCCAGCTGATAGGGTGCCAGCAACCTCATGGCTGGCACTTCTTTACTGCTGTTAAATTGTCTCTCCTTCGCTCTGCTGCTCAGTCGAACTCTTCAGCTTTGTCTTTGATGATCACAGATCCTACATTGTCTAATATAATTGATTCACTTGTTTTTTCAGGTCTTTGTTGTAAGAGGGATGACAGAAAGCATCTGACTTCTCTGCCATCTTGGCCCTGCCCTATTCCATCTTTTTAAATGGGTTTTTTCCTAAACTAGTAATAATTTTATGTCTTTTTTATACCCATTTATTTGAAATGTGGAGGCTGACATTTTGAAATATTCTCAGATGTGTCTTACTTTGTCTCTTTTCTCTAAGCACCAGTTCTGTTCAAAAATTGAGAAACAAATCAAGTATCACCAACTCATTTAACATTGTTGTCAAAGTCATTCAGCTTCACATATTGCTCCTCTCTAGATCTTTTGCTCCCAATTATGACAAGGTATCTAGTGTTTTTCCTTTCAGTCTCTTACCCTAATTTCTTTTTTAGCAGTTTATTTTCTTGCCAAACAATTGAAAGTTATGTCATAACTAATTTATTGTTTTTCTACTGACAAAGATATATTGAAAAAATTTAGGTGATAAGTTGTGATGTGACAGTGAAAAAGGCAGAAATGGAAATGATTTACAGGAATACAAGAACAGGGAGTAGATATACTGCAGTGGTAAAATTCAAGTCAGCTTCCCAGGTAGAAATCTGAATGCTCTGAACATCTTAATATCAGCCTGAGTAGGTCTCCTTATTGTTGAGTAAATATACATTAGAGGTTTCAAAGTTTCAGTATTGAAGCTTATTCTGGCAAAATCAACATTCTCTTTATTGGAATTCATGTGGTTTCCCTAGATCTTCATGGACAATATAGTCTACAAATGATGATGAAAATGGGGAAAAAAGATCTCAATAAATATTCTCACTTCCTAATTTGGCTCAGTGCACTTAAAAACTTTTATGCTTTATTTAGATCAATTTCATTGTCATATTAAATACCACTCACAAATTTCTCTCTCCAGCTGGATCATTCACCTGAACATCATACTTGTGTATCTATCTGCCTAAAATTGATGTTCTAGGGCTGAAATTAAAAAACTTTATGAAGATCAGAAACAGCAGAAGACAAGATTCATTTGAAAATATCAAACTTGAATCCTTGAAAGAAAAAAAGCATTAGAGATGTGTGGGATACTTGGAAATTATCTACAGTTCCAGAGGAGAGAGAAAATGTGATAAAGACAACACTTGAATAGCTAATGGGCAAGAATTTTCTAAAACTAATGAAAGACTCAATGAATTCAGAAAACCTCTAGCAGGACAAATAAAAAGAAAATCATACCCAGGCACATCATAGCAAAACTGAAAACCAAAGACAAATGAATAATCTTAAAAGCAGCCAAAATAAAAAAGATATTTCATGTTCAAAGCCTGCTAGCTAATTTGATGGCAGTCAGATATCAATAGAAGACATCTTGAAATGCTAGACAAAAGAAATACCTCCCTGAGTTTTCTATCATGCAAAAGAATTCTTTAAAAATGTAGGCAAACTAATTAATGACATTTTTATCCATTGCCATTGAGTCAATTCTGATTCGTAGTGACCCTATAGGACCAAGTAGAACTGCCGCATAGGACATTTTTAGACAAACAAAAAGCGAGAACTCACCACTAACAGACCTGAATAGAAAGAAATACAGTACAGAATTCCTCAGACAGAAGTAAAATAATTCAAGATAAAAATATATGTATATATTTTTTGATAGAAACATGGAAATTCAGAGGGTAAAGTAAATATGTAAGTAAATTCAAACATATATTGTTAATGTAAAACAAACAAAATAGTAATGATTTGTGGTATTTAAAATATGTGACGAATTGAAATACATGAGGATACAAAATTTGGTAGAGTGGCAAACTTAACCTCGTAGCCACTGCTTAGGGACAACCATCCTACTTAACAATAAAGTATTATCATTTTGAGAATGAGGCTTAGATTTTCAGAATTTTCCTTGATGATTCTTTTATCACTTCCAATCTTCATACAATTCTACCACCCAAATGAATCTTGTATGAATTCCTTCTGTTCAGGTACCTAGTGCTTCTTATCCGGACTGTTTCAAGAGACTCCTACCACAAAGAAATACTCTGTCCTGTCTCTTTCACTTTGCAAGTTCAATTTGTAAAGTTCATAGACATAATTTCCCTAAGACCTTATTAGAGTCTTATGATCTCTGTGCTAGAAACGCATATCATTCACTCTACTTATAAAATAAAACTCAAATATTCCATTTTGGCATTCTTCATTATAATGTAACCTCAAATTATTTTCTTGCCTTGAATCCTGTTACCACCTACATACCACCAAATTGGTGTTTCCCTGTCTCAAAACAAAATTAGTTTTCCCCACCTACCTAACATATAGGGATCCCCAGTGATGTGACAGTTAAGTACTGGGCTGTAAGATCAGTGGTCCGAATCCACCAGTGGCTCCATGGGGAAAAAAACCTGGCAATCTTCTCCCGTAAAGATTACAGCCTAGGAAACCCTGTGGGACAGTTCTACTCTGTCATATAAGGTTTCTACGAGTTAGAATTGATTCATTAGCACATAGTAACAACACCTAACATATATTTTGCCCTTACTTTTCTATATTTATGCATTTAAAATATGCTGGTTTTTCAAAACTGATTAACTTGCCATGAAGACTTCTGTGACCACCCCAACTTGAAGTAATCATCTAATCTTGTTTGATTGTTTTACTACTGCTTTTTTTCTTATTATTGGATGTTTCAAACTCTGCCTTGGGAGGCGTATGATTAGTGAAAAGTGTGTTGTTGTTGTGCGCCATTGAGTCAATTCCAACTCATAGCAACATTATAGGATAGACTAGAACTGTCCCATGGGGTTTCCCAAGCTGTAATCCTTACAGGAACAGATTGCCAGGACTTTTCTCCTGAGGAGCCACTGGTGTGTTCTAACTGCCAACTTTTTGGTTAGCAGCTGAGCTCTTAACCTTTGTGCCACCAGAGCACCTGTGGAAATAGTGTCAGGTTTAGATTTGGACAGGCTCAGGTTGGCTACCTACCTTTTTCAGGGCACTTAATCATTCAGCAAATATTTAATAGTTAGAATCTGTATGGTTTTATACAAATCTCTCCCTGATCTTTCATTTTCTCTTCTGTAAAATGAAAATGGCTGTACCTATTTCAAAAAGACTTTAAGAGGATTACATGAGATGAGCTATATATTACTAAGTACAATTTTTGTAGTATAGTAAGCACTTACTGAAGAGTAGTTATCATTATTGTAATCATTCAAATATTTGTCTTTTCATTCTTACCAAATAATGTTTCTTGAGGACAGGGCTTTTGTAGTATGTCTTGTACTCCTACCTATTGATGAAAATAATGCCTTTCTCAGTACAGGTGTGTTAGTTTGGTTAAAACTAGCTAGTGTAACGATAAAACTCCAAAAATGTCAGTAGATTTTCAAAATAGTCGTTATCAGAGGCATAACTAAGGCAAGGCAGATAAGGCACGTGCCCTGGGCACCACTTGAGAAGGGACAATAATGAACAGTTTCTATTGACTATCACAGTTTCCATCCCCAGCTGTGAGAGATCATTTAGCAATTTAAAACTAATTGCCATAGGTGCCATTTTCCATACCCAAAACAAACAAACAAAAAAACCCAATGCCGTTGAGTCGATTCCGACTCATAACAACCCTATAGGACAGAGTAGAACTGTGCAATAGAGTTTCCAAGGAGCACCTGGTGGATTCGAACTGCCAGTCTCTTGGTTAGCAGCCATAGCACTTAACCACTATGGCACCAGGATTTCCTTTCCATAGATAGCCTCCTGTTATTTTTTCCTCATGAAAGTCTGTGGTCTTTCTTTCCAGCAGTAAGTTTTTCTCTATGTAGTATTGTAGGGACTGGTCTTACCGTCTTGTTGTCCAATCGTTCTGCAGGGCTTTAGAGCCCCCTGCTTTGAATCACAGACAGGGGAAGTTCATGTGGATAAAGCAAACCCACTGGTGGAGGAAGATGTCCCTTGGTTAAATCTTGGTTTTATATTTAGGATGAAATCCTTGTTCCTTGTTTTCTGTGGCCTCTGGGTTATTCTTTCTTGTAAATTATCATTCATGATAATCATATATAGTGATCATCAGTGTATGGTCTCATGGCATTTGAACAACCATTGTAACCCTCTAATTGCTGGTTCAAATTTGGGAGACTGAGGGTCTTTTACAGTTATAGGTTTTTTTGGTCAGCAAAAAAAAAAAAAAATTTTTTTTTCTTTTATGGTATCCTTGGAATTATAATTCCTTCAAAAAATCTTAATAAGCTTCTGATTTATGTGCTTTCATTTAGTTCCATGTGTCAATAACCATACTCAAACTATAAGGGACAGTTTTACCAAATGTCTTGCCATTGCATGATATGAATCTTCATCTTTTTTCTTTTTGTTTCTGATCTGTATTGATTAAGATAATGTCAGATGCTGTAAAATTAACCATCAAAACATGCACAAAAAACCCCAAAATGTTAGTGGCTTTGTATAATTGAAGATAGTTTTTGCTCACATGGTAGTCCAACACAGATGATCTTGGTTGATGAGTAATCTTGTATCTAATGATTCAGTATCTCAGACTCCTTCCATTTTACGTCTTCACCATCCCTAAGGCCTTGAAGCCCTCTGTATTTACTGGCAGATAGGAAAAAAGAGTGTGAATAAGTTAAAGTTGTTTCTCAGTCTTGGGTGATATACATCACTTTGAATAACATTACATTGGTGTTCCTGTCTAAAGGTGGGAAAGGACTGGAATTGTAGACTTTGGGTGGACAGCTATATCCCAACAGAAACTCTTATATTACTGAAGAGAGACCATGAATTTTTGTTGGATACTTTACCAATTTTGTCATGAGGGCCTTTTTGAATAAATAATACAAGGATTTTAAATTTATAAATGCAGCTTACCTCTCATTACAATAACCCTATAACACATTCATAATTAAATAGACATGATGACGTTTCTGGGGCATGGGAATGGAAATGTCATATTTTGTATACTATTATATAAAAATATTTAAGTTTAATCACTTATCTGGGGGTACATATTACTAAAATAATTTAGTAATTACTATGAGTCAGAAAAGAATCGAGAGTACTCAACAACAACAACATGTGGATTTTGTGTAAGTTCTCCTTTAATTTGTCCATGTTGCTCTTAGGCGCCTTTGAGTTGGTTCCGGCACATATCGATCCCATTTACAACTGAATGAAACATTGCCCCTTCCTGTGTGATCCTCACAATCTTGGCAATGTTTGAGCCCATTGTTGCAGCCAGTGTGTCAATCCATCTCACTGAGGGCCTTGCTCTTCTGCTTACCAAGCACGATGTCCTTCTGTAGGGACTGCTCCCTCCTGATAATATGTCCAACCTCACATCTAAGGAGCATTCTGACTGTACTTCTTCCAAGACAAGTTCGTTTGTTCTTCCTGTAGTCCATGGTATATTCATTCAATATTCTTCACTAACACTATAATTCAAAGGCAGTAATTCTTTGGTATTCTTACTCATTGTCAAGAATTTTCATGCATATGATGCTATTGAAAATACGATGGCTTGGGTCACGGACACTTTAGTCCTTAGAGTGACATCTTTACTTTTTAACATTTTAAAGAGGTCTTTTGCAGCAGATTTGCCCAGTGCAATATGTTGTTTGATTTCTTTACTGCTACTTGCATGGGTATTGATTGTGGATCCAAATAAAATGAAATTCTTGACTTCAATCTTTTCTCCATTTATCATAATGTTGCTTATTGATCAGTTATGAGGATTTTTGTTTTCTTCATGTTGAGGTGTATCCATACTGAAGGATGTAGTCTTTGCTCTTCACCAGTAACGGCTTCAAGTCCTCTTCGCTTTCAGCAAGTAAGATTGTGTCATCTGGATATCGTACGTTGTTAATGAGTCTTCCTCCAATCGTGATGCCGTATTCTTCTTCATATGGGCCAGCTTCTCAAATTACTTGCTCAACATACAGATTGAATAAGTATGGTAAAAAGTTCCAACCCTGCAGCACACCCTTCCAGACTTTAAACAAAGAAGTGACCCCTTTTTCTGTTTGAATGATTGCCTCTTGGTCTATGAACAGGTTCCACATGAGTGCAAATAAATGTTCTGAAATTCCATTCTTCGCAATGTTATCCATAATTTGTTACAACTCATACAGTTGAATACCTTTGCATAGTCATTAGAATACAGGTAAACATCTTCCTAGTATTCTCTACTTTCAGCCAAGATCCATTTGACATAAGCAATGATATCCCTCATTCTGTGTCCTCTTCTGGATCCAGCTTGAATTTCTGGCAGTTACCTGTTGATATACTGCTGCAACCATTTTTGAATTATTTTCAGCAAAATTTTACTTGTATGTAATATTAATGATATTGTTCGATAATTTCTATGATCTGTTGGATCACCTTTCTTGGGAATGGGCACAAATATGGATCTCTTCCAGATGGGTTGCCTGGTAGTTGTCTTCCAAATTTCTTGGCATAGTGAGCACTTCCAGCATTGCATCTGTTTGTTGAAACATCTCAACTGGTATACCTTCTTTTCCTGGAGTCTTGCTTTTTGCCAGTGCCTTCAAAAAAAAAAAAAAAAAATTTATTTTTTTTTTTAAGTGCAGCTTGGACTTCTTCCTTCAGTCCCATCAATTCTTGATTCTTTGCTATGTCCTGAAATGGATGAATGTCAAATAATTATTTTTGCTACAGTGACTGTGTATTTCTTCCATCTTCTTTTGATGCTTCCTGGATCATTCAATATCTTGCCCATAGAATCGTTCAATGTTGCGATTCCTGGCTTGAAATTTTTCTTCAGTTCTTTCGGCTTGAGAAATGTCGAGTGTGTTGTTTCCCTTTGGTTTCCTAACTCCAGGTTTTTGCACTTGTCATTATAATACTTTGTCTTCTTGAGCCACCTTTTGAATACTTCTTTTCAGTTCTTTTAGTTGGTCATTTCTTCCATTCGCTATAGCTACTCTATGTTCGAGGGCAAGTTTCAGAGTCTCTTCTGACATCCATTTTTGTCTTTTATTTCGTGTATTTTTAGTGACCTTTCACTTTCTTCGTGTATGATGTCCTTAATATCGTTCCACAACTTGTCTGGTCTTTGGTCATTAGTGTTCAGTGAATCAAATCTATTCTTGAGATGGTCTCTAAATTCAGGTGGGATATACTCAAGGTAGTACTTTGGCTCTTGTGGAATTGTTCTAATTTTTTTCAGCTTCAACATGAACTTGTATCTGAACAATTGATGGTCTGTTCCACAGTCAGCCCCTGGCCTTCTTCTAACTGATGATATTGAGCTTTTCAGTTATCTGCTTCCACAGATGTAGTCGATTTCATTCCTTTGTATTCCGTCTGGTGAGGCCCACGTGTATAGTCACCGTTTATGCTGTTGAAAAAACGTATTTTCAATGAGTAAATTGTTGGTCTCACAAAATTCTATCATGCAATCTCAGAAGTTGTTTCTAACACCAAGGCTATAGATTCCAACTATAGATCCACCTTTGTTTCCAACTTTCACTTTCCAATCACTAGTAATTATCAATGCATCTTGATTGCATATTTGATCAATTTTGGACTGCTGAAGTTGGTAAAAATCTTTAGTTTCTTCATCTTTGGCATTAGTGGCTTGTGCATAAACTGAACAATAGTTGTATTAACAGCTCTTCCTTGTAGGCATGCGGATATTATACTATCCCTGACAGTGTTGTACTTCAGGATCTATCTTGAAATGTTCTTTTTTAATATAATTTTTATTGTGCTTTAAGCAAAAATTTACAAATCAAGTCAGTCTCTTACATGAAAACTTATATAAACCTTGCTACATAATCCTAGTTACTCTCCCCCTAATGAGAAAGCCCTCTCTCTCCCTCCACTCTCTCTTTTCGTGTCCATTTTGCCAGCTTCTAACCCCCTCTACCCTCTCATCTCACCTCCAGGCAGGAGATGCCAACATAGTCTCCAGTGTCCACCTGATCCAAGAAGCTCACTCCTCACCAGCATCCCTCTCCAACCCATTGTCCAGTCCAATCCATGTCTGAAGAGTTGGCCTCAGGAATGGTTCCTGTCCTGGGCCAACAGAAGGTCTGGGGGCCATGACCACCGGGGTCCTTCCAGTCTCAGTCAGACCATTAAGTCTGGTCTTTTTATGAGAATTTGAGGTCTGCATCCCACTGCTCTCTTGCTCTCTCAGGAGTTCTCTGTTGTGTTCCCTGTCAGGGCAGTCATTGGTTGTAGCCAGGCACCATCTAGTTCTTCTGGTCTCAGGTTAATGTAGTCTCTGGTTCATGTGGCCCTTTCTGTCTCTTGGGCTCATAATTACCTTGTGTCCTTGGAGTTCTTCATTCTCCTTTGCTCCAGGTGCATTGAGACCAATTGATGCATTGTAGATGGTTGCTTGCTAGCGTTTAAGACCCCGGACGCCACTCTTCAAAGTGGGATGCAGAATGTTCTCTTAATAGATTTTGTTATGCCAATTGACTTAGATGTCCCTTGAAATCATGGTCCCCAAACCCCTGCCCCTGCTACACTGGCCTTCGAAGCATTCAGTTTATTCAGGAAACTTCTTTGCTTTTGGTTAAGTCCAGTTGTGCTGACCTCCCCTGTATTGTGTGTTGTCTTTCCCTTCACCTAAAGTAGTTCTTATCTACCAACTAATTAGTGAATACCCCTCTCCCATCCTCCCACCCTCCCCTCCTCATAACCACAAAAGAATGTTTTCTTCTCAGTTTATGCTATTTCTTGAGTTCTTTAATAGTGGTCTTATACGATATTTGTCCTTTTGCAACTGACTAATTTCACTCAGCATAATGCCTTCCAGGTTTCTCCATGTTATGAAATGTTTCACAGATTCATCACTGTTCTTTATCGATGCGTAGTATTCCATTGTATGAATATACCATAATTTATTTATCCATTCTTCTATTGATGGGCACCTTGGTTGCTTCCATCTTTTTGCTATTGTAAACAGTGCTGCAATAAACATGGGAGTTCATATATCTGTTTGTGTAAAGGCTCTTATTTCTCTAGGATATATTCCAAGAAGTGGGATTGCTGGATCATATGGTAGTTCTACTTCTAGTTTTTAAGAAAGCGCCAAATCGATTTCCAAAGTGGTTGTACCATTTTACATTCCCACCAGCAGTTTATAAGTGTTCCAATCTCTCCACAGCCTCTCCAACATTTATTCTTTTGCATTTTTTGGATTAATACCAGCCTTGTTGGAGTGAGATGAAATCTCATTGTAGTTTTGATCTGCATTTCTGTAATGGCTAATGATCGTGAACATTTGATCATATATCTGTTAGCTGCCTGAATGTCTTCTTTAGTGAAGTGTCTATTCATATCTTTTGCCCATTTTTTAATTGGGTTATTTGTCTTTTTGTAGTTGAGTTTTTGCAGTATCATGTAGATTTTAGAGATCAGGTGCTGATCAGAAATGTCATACCCAAAAACTTTTTCCCAGTCTGTAGGTAGTCTTTTTACTCCTTTGGTGAAGTCTTTGGATGAGCATAGGTGTTTGATTTTTAGGAGCTCCCAGTTATCTAGTTTTTCTTCTGCATTCTTAATAATGTTTTGTATACGGTTTATGCCATGGATTAGGGCTCCTAACGTTGGTCCTATTTTTTGTTCTGTGATCTTTATTGTTTTAGATTTTATATTTAGGTCTTTGATCCATTTTGAGCTCGTTTTTGTGCATGGAGTGAGGTATGGGTCTTGTTTCATTTTTTTGCAGATGGATATCCAGTTATGCCAGCACCATTTGTTAAAAAGGCTGTCTTTTCCCCCATTTAATTGTTTAGAGGCCTTTGTCAAATATCAAGTGCTCATATGTGGATGGATTCTCAATTCTGTTTCATTGGTCTATGTATCTGTTGTTGTATCAGCACCTGGCTGTTTTGACTACTGTGGCGGTATAATAGGTTCTAAAATCAGGTAAAGTAAGGCCTCCCACTTTGTTCTTCTTTTTCAGTAATGCCTTATTTATCCGGAGCCTCTTTCCCTTCCATGTGAAGTTGATTTGATTCTCCATCTCATTAAAGAATGTCATTGGGATTTGGATCAGAATTGCATTAAATGAATAGATCGCTTTTGGTAGAATAGACACTTTTATAATGTTAAGTCTTCCCATCCATGAGCAAGGTACGTTTTTCCACTTATGTAAGTCTCTTTTGGTTTCTTGCAGAAGTGTACTGTAGTTTTCTTTGTATAAGTCTTTTACATTTCTGGTAAGATTTACTCCTAAGTATTTTATCATCTTGGGGGTTACTGTAAATGGCATTGATTTGGTGATTTCCTCTTTGATGTTCTTTCTGCTTGTGTAGAGGAATCCAACTGATTTTTGTATGTTTATCTTGTATCCTGATGCTCTCCTGAACTCTTCTATTAGTTTCAGTAGTTTTCTAGAGGATTCCTGAGGGTTTTCTGTGTATAAGATCGTGTCATCTGCAAATAGAGATACTTTGACTTCTTCCTTGCCAATCTGGATGCCCTTTATTTCTTTATCTAACCTAATTGCTCTGTCTAGGACCTCCAACACAATGCTGAATAAGAACGGTGATAAAGGGCCTCCTTGCCTGGTTCCTGATCTCAGTGGGAATGTTTTCAGACTCTCTCCATTTAGGGTGATGTTGGCTGTTGGCTTTGCATAAATGCCCTTTATTACGTTGAGGAATTTTCCTTCTATTCTTATCTTGCTGAGAGTTTTCATCATGAATGAGTGTTGAACTTTGTCAAATGCCTTTTCTGCTTCAATTGATAAAATCATGTGATTCTTATCTTTCGTTTTATTTATGAGTGGATTACGTTAATTGTTTTTCTAATGTTGAAACTTCTCTACATACCTGGTATGAATCCCACTTGGTCATGGTGAATTATTTTTTTGACATGTTGTTGAATTCTATTGGCTAGAATTTTTGAGGATTTTTGCATCTATGTTCATGAGGGATATAGGCCTATAATTTTCTTTTCTTGTTGTGTCTTTACCTGGTTTTGGTATCAGGGATATGGTGGCTTCATGGAATGAGTTTAGGAGTATTCCTTTCTTTTCTATGCTCTGAAATACCTTTAGTAGTAGTGGTGTTAACTCTTCTCTGAAAGTTTAGTAGAACTCTGCAGTGAAGCCTTCCAGACCAGAGGTTTTTTTTGTTGGGAGTTTTTTGATTACCTTTGCAATCTCTTCTTTTGTTATGTGTCTGTTTAGTTGTTCTAACTCTGTTTATGTTAGTTTAGGTAGGTAATGCGTTTCTAGGAATGCATCCATTTCTTCTAGGTTTGCAAATTTGTTAGAGTACAATTTATCATAGTAATCTGATATGATTCTTTTAATTTCATTTGGGTCTGTTGTAATATCACCCATCTCATTTCTTATTTGGGTTATTTGCTTCCTCTCCTGTTTTTCTTTTGTCAGTTTGGCCAGTGGTTTATCAATTTTGTTGATTTTTTCAGAGAAACAGCTTTTGGTCTTGTTAATTCTTTCAATTGTTTTTCTGTTTTCTATTTCGTTTAGTTCAGCTCTAATTTTTATTATTTGTTTTCTTCTGGTGTCTGTAGTTTTCTTTTGTTGCTCTCTTTCTATTTGTTCAAGTTGTGGGAATAATTCTTTGATTTTGGCCCTTTCTTCTTTTTGTATGTGTGCTTTTATTGATATAAATTGGCCTCTGAGCACCGCTTTTGCTCTGTCCCGAAGGTTCTGATAGGAAGTGTTTTCATTCTCATTGGATTCTCTGAATTTCTTTATAATCCAGTCTTTTTTGAGCAGGCTATTGTTCAGTTTCCAAGTGTTTGATTTCTTTTCCCTGCTTTTCCTGTTATTGATTTCCACTTTTATGGCCTCATGTTCAGAGAAGATGCTTTGTAATATTTCAATGTTTTGGATTTTGCTAAGGCTTGCTTTATGACCTAATATGTGGTCTATTATAGAGAATGTTCCATGTGCACTAGAAAAGAAAGTATACTTGGTTGCTGTTGGGTGGAGTGTTCTATTTATGTCTATGAGGTCAAGTTGGTTGATTGTGGCATTTAGATCTTCCGTGTCTTTATTGAGCTTCTTTTGGGGTGTCCTGTCCTTCACTGAAAGTGGTGTGTTGAAGTCTCCTACTATTATTGTGGAGCTATCTCACTCTTCAGTGCTGAGAGAGTTTGTTTTATGTATCTTGCAGCCTTGTCATTGGGTACATAAATATTTAATATGGTTATATCTTCTTGGTGTATTGTCCCTTTAATCATTATATAGTGTCCTTCCTTATCCTTTATGATGGGTTTAACTTTAAAGTCTATTTTGTCAGAAATTAATATTGCCACTCCTGCTCTTTTTTGATTGTTGTTTGCTTGGTATTTTTTTCCCATCCTTTGAGTTTTAGTTTGTGTCTCTACGTCTAACGTGTGTCTCTTGTAGGCAGTGTATAGACAGATCTTGTTTTTTTAATCCATTCTGCCACTCTCTCTTTATTGGTGCATTTTGTCCATTTACATTCAGGGCAATTATGGATAGGTATGAATTTAGTGCTATCATTTTGATATATTTTTTTTTTGTGTGTTGTTGACAGTTTCTTTTTCCCACTTAGTTTTATGTGCTGAGTAGATTATATATCGTCCTTTCCTCATATTTTTTGTTGCTGATTTTTTTTCTCCTGAGTCTCTATTTTTTTCTTGTATTTTATTTTGATGAGTAGGACAGTTTGTCTCCTTTGTGGTTACCTTATTATTTACCCCTATTTTTCTAAATTTAAACCTAATTTTATTTCTTTGTATCGCCGTATCTTCCTCTTCATATGGAAGGTGTATGATTACATTTCTTAGTCCCTCTTTATTATTCTAATGTTGTCTTCTTTTATACAAAGCACTGGTGTTACCCTGTTTGGAGCTTTTTTTATAATCTTGCTTTGTTTTTTTGGATTTCCCTGTCTGGGTTGACTTCTGGTTGCTTTGCCCACTGTTCTAGCCTTGGGTTGATACTTGAATTATTGATTTTCTAACCAAAGAACTCCCTTTAGTATTTCTTTTAGTTTTTTTTTTTTTTTTTTAATCAAATTCCCTAAACTTGTGTTTATTTGGAAATGTCTTAATTTCAGCTTCTTATTTAAGAGACAGTTTTGCTGGATATATGATTCTTGGCAGGCAATTTTTTTCCTTCAATATTTCAAATATGTCATCCCATTGCCTTCCTGCCTCCATGGTTTCTGCCAAGTGGTCTGAGCTTTTTCTTATTCGCTCTCCTTTGTAGGTAATTTTCGTGTGTCCCTCACAGCTCTTATAATTCTCTCTTTATCTTTGGTTTTGGCAAGTTTGATTATAATATGTCTTGGTGACTTTCTTTTCAGTTCTACCTTATGTGGAGTTTGATGAGCATCTTGGATAGATATCTTCTCGTCTTATACCATATCAGGGAAGTTTTCTGCCAACAAATCTTCGACAACTCTCTCTATATTTTCTGTTACCCCTCCCTGTTCTGGTTCTCCAGTCGGTCATAGGTTATTTCTCTTGATAGAGTCCCACATGATTCTTAAGATTTCTTCATTTTTTAAAATTCTTTTATCTGATTTTTCTCCAAATGTATTAGTGCGAAGTGATTTATCTTCAAGTTCAGAAATTCTAGCTTCTACTTGCTCAATTCTGGTCCTCTGACTTTCTATTGAGTTGTCTACTTCTGTCATTTTATTGTTAATCTTCTGAATTTCTGGTTGCTGCCTGTCTATGGATTTTTCCAGCTTATTAAGCTTTTCATTATGTTCCTGAATAATCTTTCTAATTTCTTCAATTGCTTTCTCTGTGTGTTCCTTGCTTCATTCCGCATATTGCCTCTTTTCCTTCCTGATATCAAGGGTTCTGTATATTAAACGTTTGTATTCTGGCTCTGGTAATTCCAGGAATGCACTTTTGTCTAGAAGATCCCTGGATTCTTTGTTTTGAGAGCCTGTTGAGGTGATCATGGCCTGTTTCTTCATGTGACTTGATATTGACTGTTGTCTCTGAGCCATCTATAAGTTATTGTATTAGTTTATGCTTGTTTACTGTGTCGTAGCTTCTTGCTTTGTTTTGTTTTCGTATACCCTATATATTTATTTTTATATATATGGGTTGCTTGATTGAGCTAGCTTGATTATTTTTGCCTTTGAAACTCTGATGTCCCATCCCCAGATGGCTAGAGCTGTTATCAGGTACATCAGTCTAGGAGTCCATTCAGTTTTCTTGTATGAATTCAGCTCAGGTTTCCAGGTAGCTGATCATCAAGTATGTGGTACGGGCTTTGTCCTACAGTCTTAGAGGGGCAAGGGTGATTGGCGTATATACCGGTATCTGACTGTAGCAGGGGGTCACGCTCTGAACAAGGCAGGGGGCTGAGAGCCAACCCCCGAGTGTCTCTGAGAAAAGCTCGTCCCTGTTCCCTAGAGCATGCTGGCGGGTCGGTTCTGCAGGAGAACCATGGGCACCCAAAGTTTTTGGTTGTAAGGACTGGGAGGTACCAGTTATCTTTGGACCCCTGTTGTGGGTGGCTGGGTGACCTGAGTGGAGCTACCAGTCCTTAGATCCCTGATGTGGATAGGTGAGGACCTTGTTTAATGGGCAAAGTAATGTCAAATGTCAAACACCCACCTCTCTGCCGCAAAGCTGAAATGGTTGGAGTCAGCCAACAAGGGCCTATTCTCCTGAAATAGGCCCACACAGGTCCATGCAGAAGGGAAAGGTCCTCAGGACCACGGATGGCTTATACCTGGGCAGGAGCTGCTTCTTTCCTGAACTCCCCTAGTTAGTGGAGCTAGCAAATTTTCTTTTCCCCCCAATTTCAAATTTTTTCTTTCCCCAAGGCCTGAAGGATGGCTCTAGGTGCTCAACAGTGCCTATCTCAGTCCCAGGGAATTCAGCCATGAAAGCCAGTTTGCGGAGGGAGGGGGGTGCATTAAAATATACACAAGTACTTAGTTTTTGCCAAAAACATCGTTCTCCTCAGGTTTTGGAGGTGTGAGTAGGCTGTGTGGCTGGCTGCTTCTCCCTGAGGAAACTGCAGCCAAACGGTAGTGCTAGTCTGCCACCGCTGCTGCTCGGGGAGTGGTGCCTGAGGGTTCCCTGCGATTCAGGTCCAGTAACTCTTCTCCGCCTCTGAATGGTCTCTTCCTCCCCTTCTGCCTCAGTTTGTTTTCTAAGCTTGCCTTTGAAGCTCAGTGCTCCCAGCCTGTCACAAATATACTCCTTTAACTTGTTTTTTCAGGTCTTTTTTGTAAAGAGGGCTTCCCGGAAGTGTCTGTCTATTCTACCATCTTGGCTCTGCCTCTCGAAATGTTCTTTTTGAGGATGAATGCAATGCCATTCCTTTTAATTTGCGATTCTTGGCATAGTGGATCATATTACTGTCCAATTTAAGATTGCCAATACCAGCCCATTTCTGCTCATTAATGCCTAGGACATCAATCTTTATGTGCTTGAAAAAATGGCACGGAGGAAGGTGTCCGACCTCCTCTAACTTCACCAAGGGGAAAAAGAACCAAGATCAGCAGCCCAAGGCTGATTCTTATGAGGTGGAGTTCAGACATGCCTCCTCTATGCACCATCTTTACCAATTCTGACACTAACAGTCCCTTCTGCAGCGCTCTCTACTTCTCTTTTGGGTTCTATAATTCATTGCAATGGCCACACAGAACTCACAGACACTATTCACAATTACGGGGTTTATTAGGGAATTAACAGGTTACAATTCAGGTTCAAGAATGCTCAGGATACAGTTTTTCCATCAGGACAGCATCTCCCTAGCCATACTCGCAGGCACGCCTCTCCCTGGCCCTAGGCCTCTGCCCAAAGGCACTCAGCTTTCTTGTTCCATGGGCTGGGAAGCCCACCTCATTGTCTTCTGCTACTGGGTCTATCCTGCTTGGTATCTGCTGCCAGGTCTCTGGTGCTGGGTCTCTGCTGCCACTGCTCACTGCCTTCAGTGTTACAGCTTGCTGTCTTCTGGGTTCAGGAGCTTCTTCGTGCAGGGATCTCAGGTCCAAAAGATGTGCTGGCTTCTGGCTGTTTTTTCTTGTTGGTGGTGGAGCCTTCTCTTTTCCCACCTCTGAGATGGCTCATTTCAAGCCCAGTGGGATGGCAAAACTGACCAATTCCTTTGATGCGCCACAATTACACTAACACACAGTCCTACCCAATCACTTTGGTGGGAGTTACAAGACCATAGCTAGAAATGCCATGTAAAAGTGATCCATCACACCACAGAATTCCATTTCATTTTTGATGTCTTCTAATTTCCTAGATTCATACTTCATGCATTCTGTGTTCTAATTATCAATGGATATTTGTAGGTGTTTCTTACCATGTTGAGTCTTTTCACATCAGCAAATGAAGGTCCTGAAAGCTTTACTCCATCCACATCATTAAGGACGGCTCTACTTTGAGAAGGCAACTCCTCAGTAATATTCTGAGTGCATTACAACCTGAGGGGCTCATCTTCTGGCACAATATCAGACAATGTTCCACTGCTATTTATAAGGTTTTACAGGCCAGTTTTTTAAAAAGTGGATTGCTAGGTCCTTCCTGGTCTGTCTTAACCTGGAAGCTCTGCTGAGACCTGTCCACCACAGGTGACCCTACTCGTACTTGAAATACAGGTGGCATAGCTTCCATCAGCACAGCAACATGCAAGTGACCACAGTAGGACAAACTGACAGAGGAATGGTGGAATGCCGCCATAGATAGAAGTAAACTCCTAAAATTATACCAACCTTAGAGATTTATAGTAGCCTTTCAAAAATCACTCCTGCCAAACATGGGGAGGGGAAGTTTAAAACAAATAAAAGTGTTCATATTTAAAGACACTGTGCTGAAATACTTACTCTAATGCCCACATATCTCTAATTTAACGGTGGAAGGAATGTCTTAGGCTATGTTCTCTAGAGAAGCAAAATCAGTAAAGTCTATAAATATCTACATGTTGTTGTTGTTGTTGTTAGGTGCCATCGAGTTTGTACCAGCTCAGAGCTACTTCTTGGATGACAGAACGAAACACTGTCTGGTCCTGCACCATCCTCATGATCCTCGTTATACTTGAGCCCAGTGTTGTAGTCACTGTCAATCCATCTTTTTGGAGGTCTTCCTCTTTTTCACTGGCTCTCTATTTTACCAAGCATAATGTCCTTCTCCAGGGACTGATCCCTCCTGAGAGCATGTCCAAAGTATGTGAGATGAAGTCTCACCATCCTTGCTTCTAAGGAGCATTCTGTCTGTACTTCTTCCAAGACAATTTATCTATATAGAGAGATTCATATCAAGGAAATGGCTCACAACATTGTAGAGGCAGTAACATCCCAAGTACGTGGGTCAGGCTGGAGGCATCTCCTGCTTCATGTAGCCACAGGGGCTAGCAAACCCAAGATTGGCAGGTCAGACAGCAGGACTCTTGCTCACAGGCTGCACAGACCAGCAAATCCCAAGATCAGCAGACAAAATGTCAGGTAAGCTGCTAGCTTGAGTCCCAAGAACTGGAGGTCAGATGAACAGGAGCCTGATGCAGGATCCAGTGCAAGTAAAACCCTGCTATCCTCACCAGAGAGTCCACCTATATTGGATGCAGGTCACATCCCCAAGGAAACTCTCTTTCAACTGATTGGCTACTCACAGCAGGTCCTATCATGGGGGTGATCACATTATATCAGCTCTCATCATGGAAGTGATTACATCATCATAGGACTGTCAAGCTATATCATAACTGTCAAATCACTGAGAATTATGGTCCATCCAAGTTGACACATAACCTTAATGGTCACAAGAAACAAATGATAATTATAGTCCTCTCATTTGAACCCTAAGTCCTTACCTCCAGAGGAGGGAGGTAAGTGTTTTGACAATGTAAATTCTAACTCACAAGCTGCTTCACTTATTTGAGATACATGCTGCAGTATCAACACCAAGTAATTGAACAACATATTTTGTGAGATGCAGTAACAATATAACACATAAAAATGTGTCATGTAGTATTAAACCTAAATTAAATGCTTCTTTTGATTATTATATAAACCATGTATATGGAAGTATCTTAATTTTTTTAGGTCTTTAATTTACAAATAGCAACATTTAAAACAATTACTTTCTTCTATGGGCATGTTTATCTGCAACTCAGAATCAAATGAAATGGCAGTTTCAAAACTGCTCTATCTGATATACTGAGCTTATGCCTTCTATTAGTTTGATGAACCTATTTAGATTTAATGAAAACCTCTCACCAGTTATCCAATTTTCAGCATCCTCATTCAATTAGTGTTGAAAAATTGTGTCTATAAAGCATCGCATTAATTCACTTAAGTTCCTGTACAAAAGGCACCTTCCAGTTTGACACAATAAAGTTACCATTAAAATGTTTTAAACATTATATTAAATGATAATTAGATCTGATCATATATCTATTGAATTTTTATTGCAGTTCATTTTGTCCTTGATTTATTATTGAATGTAGTATTTGCATTTTTTTGCCTCCTAACAGATGAATTATTTTCAACTTTAAAGTAATCATGAAAAATGCAACCAACCTGTTGATTTTTTTCTGTTTGGTACAGAATTTTATTTGAATTTCACAATGAAGTTTGTCTTAATGAATGAGGTAGATGAAGACCTGTGTTTCTTATTTTGCCTTCATGGTCAACACTGGAAAATTTAATATACACATTTCATTGCAACAACAGGGAAACTGGTCTTTATAAAATTTGTAAATTAGTTGAGAGCGACAACTATGTCTTAGATATATTTCATATGTAGACTCTAGTTAAGCAGACCTGTAGCTGTGTCTAAAGAGGCCAGTGTCAGGTGAAAAATCTCATACTTCGCAAGAACCAGAAAGATGGATGAGAAACTGCCTCGTGGCAACCTCTCACAAAATCAATCTCCTCCTGATCATCGGCTATCTTTCTACTTATTTAAGGTTTCTTTAACTTCTCTCATAAAAGTTTTGTGGTTCCCACTGTACAATACTTTCATATCTTACCTTAAATTTCTTCCCAAGTATTCTGTGTTCTTCAATGCTAACATAAAAGGCATTTTAAACAATTCCCTTTCACAATTGTTTGTTGCTAATATAAAGAAATAAAATTAATTTTTATATTGGCTTTTTATTTTATGATCTTGCTAAATTCACTTATTCATTCTAGTAGTTTATTTTGTAAATTGTTTAAATTTTGTATGTAATGATGTAGTTTGTGAATAAGCGTAGTTTACTTCCTGTTTTCATATCTTTATTCCTTTATTTCTTTATTTTCTTGACTTATTGCACTTCCGTAGAAGTGTTGAATGTGGGAGTCTCTGCCTTGTTTCGTGTGTTAAATAAAAAGCATTCGGTAATTTACTTATGCAGCTGTAGTTTTATTGTAGATGTCTTTTATTAGATTTTATTTGCTTTTAAATTTGTTGTCAGTTGTGGATCTTAGGATTATTCTGACCTGATCGAATGGATTAAAGTCTGATCCCTCCTCATCATTATTCTGAACAAAGTTTGTATAAATTCAGACTAAATGTTTGATGAAATTCACCATTTAAATCATCCAAGCCTGGAATTTTTCTCGTGGGAATAATATTAATTTTTCTCTTTAATTAATATTAAATGTATCTTTAGTAGAAACAAAATTTAAAATTGCCGTTCCTTGCATCAATTTTGGTAAATTATGTTTTTCAGTGAATTTTCATCTCATCTAAAATGTTCAGTTTACTGATAAAAAGTTGTTTGTCATGATATCGTTGTCTTTTTCATGTCTAAAGGATCTATATAATACCACTTTTTCTTTAACAATATTGATAACTATTCTCTCTTTTGATCATTCTCACTAGGGGTATGTTTCTTACTTTCTTTTTCAGACAAATAATGTTCAGCTTTGTGGGTTCTTCCTATTGTATTTTTTTCTCTGTTTGATTTATACTCTTTATTATTTCCTCTTTTTTCTTTTATTTTAGGTTTAATTTGTTCTTCATTTTGTAGCTACTAAGATGAAAGCATATATATTCTTTTAAACTTGTATTCTCTATTACAAGCTTTTAAAGCTATAAATATCCATCTGATTATCACTTTGGTGCATCATATAACTTTTGATATGTAGCACTTCAATTATTATTCAGTTTTAAATATTATTCTCATTCAGATCTCATTTATTCTTTCATCATAAATCATTTTAAGCATGTTGCTTATTTCCAAACATTTAGATATTTTCTAGATTCATATTTGTCATTGATCCTAATTTAATTCATTTGAG
This sequence comes from Loxodonta africana, assembly GCF_030014295.1. Taxonomy (NCBI): domain Eukaryota; kingdom Metazoa; phylum Chordata; class Mammalia; order Proboscidea; family Elephantidae; genus Loxodonta; species Loxodonta africana. Next base: position 195,347,884 of record NC_087342.1, read on the forward strand.
GTTCAAAGAACAAAATTGTCTGTACTCTGACTATTCTTAGCAGTTTATGGAAACTTGTTTTATGGCCCAGATCATGGTCTATCTTGATGAATCTCCCAGGTACACTTGAAAAGAATGCAGTCTTCAGTTGTTGTTGTAGTGTTCTCTAAATGTTCATTTTATCAAGTTAGTTGATAATGTTCAAATATTTTTTAACTTTACTGAATTTTTTGTGTAACTGTTTTATTAAGTCCTGAATGGATAATGTTAAAATCTATAACCATACATGAGCATTTGTCTGTTTCTTGCTTTAATTATGTCAATTATTACTTCATGTGTTTTGACATTTTATTATTAGGTGCAAATATGCTTAAGTTTATTATGTCTGTTTATCATTAACCTATTTATCGTTATGAAGGAATCCCAACCTCTGAGAGGCACAGTTAAGAACTCAACTGGTAACTGAAAAGTTGGCAGTTCGAACCCACCTAGAGACGCCTCAGAAAAAGTCCTGGTAACCTGCTTCCAAAAGGTCAGAGCCATTGAAAACCCTGTGGAATGTAGTTCTACTGTGCAACACATGGGGTCTCCATGAGTCAGAATTGACTCCACCACAACTGTTTTATCATTATGAAAGGTCTCATTTATATTTGTCAGTACTGTTGTCTTGGCATCTACATTATCTCAGACAGCCACACCTGCTTTCTTATTACTATTTGTATATCTTTTCCCAATATTTTATTGTAGCCTATCCATGTCTTTATATTATATGTGTCTTTTTTAAAGAGCATGTCTCAGTTATCTAGTGCTGCTATAACAGAAACATGCAAGTGGATCACTTTAACAAATAGACATTTATTCTTTTGAAGTCTAGGAGGCTAGAAGTCCAAATTCGGGGTGCCAGTTCTAGGGGAAGTCTTTCTTTCTCTGTCAGCTCTGGGGGAAGGTCTTTGTCATCAATCTTCCCCTGGTCCAGGGACTTCTCAGTGCAGGGATCCCAGGTCCAAAAGGCCACTCTGCTCCCTGCTGTGCTTCCTAGGTGATAAGAAGTCCCCCTGTCTCTATGCTCCCTTCTCTCTTTTATATCTCAAAAGAGATTGACTCAAGATATAATCTAATCTTATAAATTGAGTCCTGCCTCATTAACATAAAAAATCCATTAACATAACTGCCTCTAATCCTGTCTCATTAACATCATAGTCACACAATGTTGAGAATCATGGCCTAGTCAAGTTGATATACATTTTGGGGGGACACAATTCAATCCATAACAGAGCATATAGATCAATGTTTTGAAATCCAGTCTGGCCATTTCTTCTTTTAATCAGAATGTTTAGTTCATTTACATTTCATTTAACTAGTAATGGAGTTGGGTTACAGGCTAACCTCTTTCTTCCCCACCCCTCTTTTTATTTCATTTGTTCTTTGTCCCTTTGTTTCTCCTTCCTTGACAGCCTTTGGATTCATTTCTTCTGTTAGCTTTTTAATTAGTCCTTTGTTTTCTTTATTTTTGGTGGTTTCTCCAGAAATCACAATGTGCACATTTAATTTACCCAGTCCCCTTTATCAATGTTATACCGCTTAACCGTAAGGTCACTATGAGTCAGAATTGACTCGACGGCAACAGGTTTTTAACCATATGCTAGATTAATTAAGTCCATTTAATATCCCATTCATTGTGCTATTGTTTTTATATATTTTACTTCTATATATTAATAAATTCATGGTATATCCTTACTAGTTTTTGGTTTAAATAGTCTGTTTTCTTTTAAAAAATTAAACAAAAATATTGTTTTATATTTTTCATATATATATATATATATAATTTCTAAGGATTTTTTTCATTCTGGTAGTTACTCGTTCCCATTAAGCATTATTTCTTTAAAGATTGACAAAACACTGTTTACAATTTTTTGTAAATCAGTTGTGTTTCTAATGAATTCTAATAGCTATTTAAAAAATTATGAAATGTGTTTATTTCACCTTCATTTTTGAAGTATATTTTCCCTGAATATGAAAATTTGGGCTAACAGTTTTCCTCCTTGGCACTTTACATATGTTGTTTAGCTGTCTTCTCATTTCCATTGTTTCTGATGGGAAGTCAGTTACTTTTGTTATTGTTCTTTTCTTCTACTGAGGTTTTTTAAAGACTTTCTAATTATCTTTGTTTCTCAGGAATTTGATTATGAGGTACCTAAGTCTAGTTTTCTTTATATCATACTGCTTGTGGTTTGCTGAAGTTCTGGCATCTATGTATGACATGTTTCATCAAATTTGGTTAAAAAAAAACTATTATTTATTCAAATATTTTTTTCCTGCTCTAATCTCTTTTCTTCCTCTGGAACTTAAAATACACCTGTGTTATACTACCACTTGGTATTGTCCCAATGATCATGTTCTTTATAATTTTTTATACTTTTAGTTTCTGCCCTTCATGATGAATAATTTCTGTGCACTTCACTTCAAGTTCATTGGTTTGTTTTCAGTGACTAATCTGTTCTTAAGTTCCATATGCACACAAACACATAAACATATAATGAATATTTAAATTTCAGATATAGTATTTGTCATTTCTAGAATTCTCATGTTTCTTTTTTTTGGGGGGGGGGTTTCATTTCTCCTGAAATTCCTTTTGTCTTCACCTATTATATAGGTCTCTTTCTGCAAATTCTTTAACTTACTTAATATACTTGTTTTAATATTCTGTCTGCTAATTCAAAAATATGAATCATCTGTGGGTCTGTTTCTGTTAACTTTTATTCTTGAGTATGTGTCACATTTTCTGCTTTCTAACATATCTCACAGTTACTATTTAATTTTAAATGTTGTGTTCCTTTCTCAGAGTGTGTAGGCTTAGTGGCTAAGATGAAGGACTTATCATTCAAATTCTACCAAAGTTTCAGTTGAGCTACTTTTGGGCCACAGTTTTCGTAAGTTGTTTTTTTTTCTTTCTTTTTTAAATCGCTGTTGCATTCAATTCCTCCAAGGCTCTAGGAACCTTGCACTCCAGAAGGCCTATAGTGGACTGGATGAATTCTGTTTCATGCCCATCTTCTACTGCTACTCTAGCAAAATTCAGGGAGTTATGGATAAAATTCTCAGGCAGATTCATTTATTTTTACATCTGGAGTCCTTCCAGATTTTAATCCACCCTGCTAGCCCACTCATTTTATAAATGCTAGACTGGTTTATCCTCATTCCTGTAGAATTTTTCTAAGACAGGCCCACTTATTGCCCACCAGGACCCAGACTAGACATGTGCCTCCAGGAATGAAAGCTGTCCTGGCTTTCCGCTCCTTTATGCAACTTCCTGGGATTTTGTTCCTCAAGACTTTCACTATTCACTAAATTTTAGTAGCCCCACAAAATGTTATTTATATGCTTTTATTATTTATCACACTAAATTTTAGTAGCCCCACAAAATGTTATTTATATGCTCTTATTATTTATCTCATTGCTACCATGAAGTCAATTTTTTTTTTTTTTTGCATCCTTGTACATTCAGGGAAACCCTGGTGGCGTAGTGGTTAAGTGCTATGGCTGCTAACCAAAGGGTCGGCAGTTCGAATCCCCCAGGCACTCCATAGAAACTCTATGGGGCAGTTCTACTCTGTCCTATAGGGTTGCTCTGAGTTGGAATCGACTCGACGACACTGGGTTTGGTTTGGTTTTTTTGTACACTCAGCTCAAATGCAGAAGTTCTGTCAACTATCAGATTCTTCTGTTTGTGCTTTTGTGGAAACACAGAATTATCCCTGTTGTCTCTCTTTGTTGACAGGCCAATTTTTTTCCTGTTGTTGTTGTTGTTAGGTGCCGTTGAGTTGGTTCTGACTCATAGCTACCCTATAAGACAGACTAGAACTATAGGATTTCCAAGGAGCGACTGGTGAATTTGAACTGCTGAACTTTTGGTTAGTAGCTAAGCTCTTAACCATTACACCGCCAGGGCTACTCAATCCTTTTACTAAAGGTATAACCCTACAAGAATCCCAGTTATGTGTATGTCCGGGATCTTGTCTCTTGTTTTCCATTTGCCCCTTATAGTCCAAGCCTCTAGTTCATTGGAATCCACAAATATCTCATGAATAGCCATGATTAGGTTTTAGCATACAATGCAGGTTGTCAGAAATTTCCCTTTTCCTTTCTTTTCTTTGTCTTCTAAGGAGCCCTGGCTGACACAGTGGTTAAGCACTCAGCTGCTAAATGAAAGATCAATGGTTTGAAGCTACCAGCCACTCCATGGAAGGAAGATGTGGTAGCCTGCTTCCATAAAGATTTTTAGCCTTGGAAACCCTACGGGGCAGTTCTACTCCACCACATAGTGACCCCTGTAGAAGTCTCTTCTCTTTAAGTGAGCTAAATACTGCTCATAAAAGGTTGTTTGCTACATTTTATCCAGCATTGTTAGGTGCTCTGTGGCAAGACAATATCTGTGCCTTGTTGACAGAAACATGAATCACTTCTTAAGGCTTCAAATAGCTTTCAACCTCTCAACCATCCAATTTGGAACTACTCTTTTTCTTCCTCTGAAATCCTTTAGCACTTTTCAGTTCTGCATTTAAGTCATCAATCATGTTCTGTGCTATAGCATTACTAATTTGCATGCTTTTCCTTACTGTGCTACAAGAATGAGAGTTCCATGAAGAATTGAAATTTCTTATATTCTTTATATCATGTTTAGAGTCTATATAGTGTATCGTACATGCTATGCACTCAATGGAAGAACTGACGTATGAAGAGTGTGATAATGTGAATGACCTTCTACAGAGAAGAGGCAAATTCTTGTTTGTGGGCAAGGTAAAATTCTGTAGACTTTTATTAATTTAGTTGTAGATACAGATAAGAATAAATCTAAAGGCAAGAAGACAATGGTCCTTTTCTCAAAGCAATTACCCTAAAGCTATAGTGTCTTCACATTTAAGGCTGCCAGATTTAACAATTAATAATAATGATGATAATACAGAACATTTGGTTAAACTTGAATTTTAGGTAACCAATGAATACATTTTTAGAACAAGTATAACCCAAATGGAAACCCTGGTGGTGTAGTGGTTAAGAGCTATGGCTGCTAACCAAAAGTTTGAATCCACCAGATGCTCCCTGAAAACCCTATGGGGCAGTTCTACTCCGTCCTATATGGTTGCTATGAGTCAGAATTGACTAAATGGCAATAGGTTTGGTTTTTTTGGTTATAGTCCAAACATTGTATTAGTCATTTTTTATCTGAGATTGAAATTTAACTAGGTGTTCTGTATTTTATCTGGCAACTCTATTCACACTGCAACTTGAATGTTCAGAGTCTCCATTGTTGAATACTTTCCAGACTTACATTTCTTGGACTATATCACATACTCAGGTATTTCTCTCTGAACCTCCACTTCCCTCATTAGGATAACTTCCTCCATACTCTTCCTGTTTTTCAAGATGACAATTAGCAAATTGACAAAATTAAGCTGGGTTTGCATGTGAATAATGGTGTCTTAATCCTGGAATTCACAACTTTTACATAACGTGAACTTTTCAAGTCACTGTAGTAATAAATAGGAGATTCCATTAAAGGAAAATGCAAACCAGATAAAAAAGAATATTTCCAAAAAATGAGAAAGAAGCTTGTTGCTATTAAAACAATCCACTAGCATTGTAATGATCAGGACCCAGTGGCACTAAAGGAAGAAGTCCAAGCACTGAAGGCACTGGTAAAAAACAAGGCTCCAGGAACTGATGGAATTCCAACTGAGATGTGTTTAACAAACGGATGCAGCTCCAGAAGTGTTCACTTGTCTACGCCAAGAAATTTGGAAGACAGTTACCTGGCCAACCAACTGGAAGCAATCCATATTTATGTCTATTCCCAAGAAAGGTGATCCAACCGAATGAAGAAATTATCAATTGATAATTGATATTGATATCACACACAAATAAAATTTTGCTGAACCTCATTCAAAAGTGGCTGCAGCAATATATCGTCAGGGAACTGCCAGAAATTCAAGCCAGAGTCAGAAGAGGATGTGGAACCAGGGATATCATAGCTGATGTCAGATCAATCCTGGCTGAAAGCAGAGAATACCGGAAAGATGTTTACCTGTGTTTTATTGACTATGCAAAGGCTTTCAGCTCTGTGAATCATAACAAATTACAGATAATATTGTGAAGAATGGGAATTTTAGAACACTCATGAGGAACCTGTACATGGATCAACAGGCAGTTGTTTGAACAGAACAAGGGGAGAACAAGGCATGGTTTAAAGTCAGGAAAGGTGTGTGTCAGGGTTATATCCTTTGACCATACCTATTCAATCTGTATGCTGAGCAAATAATCCGAGAAGCTGGACTATATGAAGAAGATCGTGGCATCAGGATTGGAGGAAGACTCATTAACAACTGGCATTATGCAGATGACACAGTCTTGCTTGCTCAAAGCGAAAAGAACTTGAAGCACTTCTGATGAAGATTAAAGACTACTACAGCCTTCAGTATGGGATTACACTTCAACATAAAGAAAACAAAAATCCTCACAACTGGAGCAATAACCAACATCATGATAAGCGGAGAAAATACTGAAGTTGGAATTAATGGGCACGCTTTTATTTATAAATTTAGATTTAAGGTACGCATTGAGAGAATATTATTATTATAAGGGGGATAGAAAAAGGAATTTGTAGTGTTTTCAAGTATAATAAGATACAAAATTATATTATTTTAGATACATATCTTATTTTTATTGGATAGTAGAGATTTTAATTTTAAATCATAGCATAGCAGAAACAATGGTTACATTAGATACAAGAAAATACTTACAATAACATAAATCAGGAAAATAGCTGAAAACTGCTCAATTTTCAGAGGAATGTCTATAATCATTTTTCTGGAATGGATATCTTCTTGATGAATCTGTAATTCTGTATAGCTAGAGCTGAAAATGTGTATTTTTCCTGTAGCCCTCAGCCATTTCCCCCCCTACTGAACACACTCAAGAGAAATAAGCAAATTCTATAGGTAACTGTGGCAAGCCACTGTGGTGGTTCCCCAAAGGGTGTGGTCTCAGAATCTTGGTGAGAGACCGGAGACTGCAAAGAAGCATGTTGTTGTGAGTTGAATTGTGTCCCCCCAAAATATGTGTTGTAAATTCTAACCCCTACAATCATGAGGCAGCCCTGGTGGCATAATGGTTAAGAGCTCAGCTAAGAGCTTGGCTGCTAATCAAATGATCTACATTTTGAATCCATTACCTCTCCTTGGAAACCATATGGGGCAGTTCTATTCTGTTTTATGAGCCAGAATTGATAATTCCATTTGGGAATGGGTTTTCTTTGTTATGTTAATTAGGCAGGATTAATGTCGAGTGTGTTTTAAATCAATCTCTTTTGAGATATAAAAGAGCAGATTAAGCAAGCTAGCAAGCAAACAAGCAAAGATGAGGGACTATAGATGCCATGCCTACAAATAGAAGCTAAAAAGAGACAATGAACTCCTCCTAGAGCCAACAGAGAGAGAAGGTCTTCCCCTAGAGCCAAACCCATTGCCATCAAGTCAATTCTGACTCATAGCGACCCTACAGGACATAGTAGAACTGTCTGTCCCATAGGATTTCCAAAGAGCAGTTGGTGGATTTGAACTGCCGACCTTTTGGTTAGCGCCCATAACACCTAACCACTGCACTACCGGGGCTCCTCCCCTAAAACCAGTGCCCTGAATTTGGACTTCTAGCCTCCTAAACTGTAAGAAGATAAATTTATGTTGCTGAAGCCATGGATTTGTGATATTTTCTGTTATAGTAGCATTAGAAAACTAAGACACGTGAAATTTGGAAACCTCCCTCTTCCTCAAATTCTGATATCGTTTTCCCCTACTTAGGGTCTTGTAACAAATATAATTGCCTTTAAAATAAATAAATAAACAAATGAGGTAATTAAGGATCAGTTTCATCTAACAAGGTTCAGCAAATTAGGTGAGGAGCTAGAACTGGATCCCATGTCCCCATTTTCAAATAAGGTGCTTTCCTGATGAGTCTTACTAGTGTCTGGAATGCTTTATATTACCTTAGCTTTGTTAAATATAAAATTTTCACAATATTAAATTTGTGTATGAACTCACAAGCTTTATTTTTCAGTTCATGGACCAGAGAACATCTGATCTGGAAATCAGACAAGAGTTTCCAAGCACAATACAAAGTGGAAGGGCTTTAGTAAGCACAGACCCACAGCAACAAGGAAGCTATGCTGGACAAACTTTGAATTGGCTGGCGGGCCTTTTCTTCCCTTGTTTGCGATTAAGGGGAAATTTCAAACTAGGTTAAACTAAGAAGGCAAGCCTTAAGAAGCCCTGTTTCCAGAAGAGTCAATTGGTTACTTTGGATTTCGCCCCTTGGAAGGTTAGGCATTTACAAGAAATAGAAACTCAGGTTTTGGTTTGTTGACCTGAGGCCCAGCACAAGTGATTTCTTTTGGGCATAGTATAGTCCGCTTAGCAGTTAACAAAAATTCTTGGATTTTTTTACCTTTTTGGGGTTTTAAATTGATTTCCCTTGACTTTAAAACAGAGAGTCTCCAGCAGATATACTCAAATGTGGATTGCCTGAGTTTTTCCTCCTTTGCTGCCTCCTGACAAAGTCAGAGGTATCAATATAGTTTTGCCAGCCTTTAAGCAGATTTTGTCTTCTTTTATTACTTTAGGATTTGGAACATGTTCTTAGAATGTCCAATCAAGGATGAAAAATGTCAGAGCTCTTGCCCTGATAACTAATTCTGATTAACTCATTCAACAAGTCCAGTTTATATTTCCATACTGTGGTTTCATTAATTTCACAGGTTCAGACACTACTCTAACTAGGAAGATAATCTTAGAGGACAGCAGACAGTGATGGTGCACACTGCGTCTCTGGTACTAAAGACACGTGGCTGAAAAGTCTTTGTTATACAGCTGCATCTGTCAATACCTGCTCATGGCACCTGCTTCTTGCATGAAACTTTGGGAGCTTCAATTCAGAAATAATCTGGTTAGATCAAAATTACACACTTCTGTTTTGTTCACATACTCTCTGTGTAAATTCTCCCCTGTCCCACCAATGCAGTTTCCGAGCTTTAAATATATTTTGATTTTTTGGAATGTCTTGAACTTTCTTTTTATCTACTAAATATATATGTATATAAACTCTATCAGAGTTTTCTTCTTTAGTAGAGATTCATTCATTCATTAAAAAAATATTCATTGAGTGCCTACTTTGACGTGCACGGTCCTAGGTCATAGAAACAATCAAAAAAAAAAAAAAAAAAGTTGCCTTTGAGTCAATTCTGACTCATGGTGGCCCTGTGTGTGCAAAGTAGAACTACATTCCCCAGGGTTTTCAACCTTGTGACTTTTCAGAAACAGATCACCAGGCCTTTCTTCCAAGGCAACTCTGGATCGGTTCAAACCATCAACCTTTCAGTAACAGTCAAGCAGTTAACTGTGAGTGCCACTCAGGGACAAAGGAATCCATAAAACAAAACTTCCCTCTTGTGAAACTTACAATTTGGTTGGAACTTGCAGTTTTACTGTCTGGTTGGGAAAGATTATACATACACACACATACATATATATATGATAAACCACCCACTGTTGTCGAGTCGATTCCGACTCATAGCGACCCTACAGGACAGAGTAGAACTGCCCCACAGAGTTTCCAAGGAGTGCCTGGTGGACTTGAACTCCCGACCTTTTGGTTAGCAGCCGTAGCACTTAACCACTATGCCACCAGGGTTTCCATATATATATATAAAACTGAACTCCCGACCTTTTGGTTAGCAGCCGTAGCACTTAACCACTATGCCACCAGGGTTTCCATATATATATATAAATATATGTAAATATATATATATATTTACATATACATATATATATCATATATATATGATAGTAAGTGCTAATAAAAAATGTAGAGCAAAGTACAGGGACAGAATATCACAGGCGTGCTATTTTGGGTAGGTAGGAAATGCCTTTCTGAGGAAGTAACATTTAAAGAGAGATACAGATGAAATGAAAGACTGAGTCATGGCAATGTCTGAGGAAGAGCATTTCAGGAAGAGGGAGAAGCTTGCTTTGTATGTTTGCAGCGTCACAAAGAAGGGACGTAGCTGACCCAACAGAGATGTAGCTGCAGCAGGAGCTGGAACAGAGAGGAGAGTGATAGGAGATGAGGTCAGACAAGTTGTTGGAGCCCAGTCTCCGTGGTACTTTGTAGGCCTTAATAAGGATTTTGAATTTTATTCTTTATAAGATTGGAATATATTGGAAAGTTTTGAGTCGAGGAAGGGTATGTGATATGCTTTATACGAAAAAAAAAAAAAAAAAACTAAGTGTGCCTGTGTGAAAAATAGGTTACAGGGGTACTAACATAGAAGCAGATGGAAGTGTTAGGAGGCTATTGAAATTGAAATAGTACAGGCTAGAAATTAAGATGTTTGGGCTTAAGTGGTTTCTGGAGAAGGGTCAGGAATGGTCAGAGTCTCTATATATTTAAAAGGTAGAACAAAGAGGATTTGCTGATGTTTGGATATAGAATGTTTGAGGAAGAAAAGCTAAGATGACTCCATGAATTTTGGCCCAAAAAACTGGAAGACTAGAAGTTGTCATTTTATTGAGAGGGAGAAATAATATTAGGCAAGCAATGATTCACAGTGTCTTCCGTAGTAATATAACAATCTCACTGGATATAAGTAAAAACTCCAAACCACTGAATTGGTTCAGTACCTCTTTATGTTGTTTCCTGTGTATTTTTCACACTTGCTAATGAAAGCCCAGGTTGGCAGCAGAGATAAAAATGATCGGTGGAGCTATTAGGGAAATATTCGCAGAGGCTAACGACTATCTTGCTTGACAGGCAGAAACAATGAGTACTTAAGTGGCTTTAGGGCCCAGGAGTGGCCTAAAAACCCTAGTTTAAAGGAATGTCAATCTTACTACCACCAAGCTAGAGTCCCTGACTTCCCTGTTTGCTACTTTTTAAGTAAGAGGGGTTTTCCATTTTGATTGGATTTTTAGTCAGTTCTAAATGTTTAAATGCTGAAAATTTAATGGTTCCTTTTTAATTAGCAGGAAAGGATTTGTTGCTTATTCAGTCAGTAAGAATAGAAAGAAGAAAATTTGGACCACTTAACAATATTGATACTTATAGGAGCCCTGGTGGTGCAGTGGTTATGAGCAGTTTGAATCCACCAGCCACTCCTTGGAAGCCCTATGGGGCAGTTCTACTCCGTCCTATAGGGTTGCTGTGAGTAGGAATCTACTCGACTGCAACAGGTTTATTGTTTTTTGGTTGGTGGCAGAGTAGTTAAGCTCTTGGTTGCTAATGAAAAGATTGGTGGTTCGAACCCACCAGTAGCGCCACGGAGAAAGCCGTGACAGTCGACTCCCCTACAGATTAAACCAAAAAAACCAAACCCATCATCGTCACATTGGTTCTGACTCATAATAACCCTATCGGACAGAGTAGAACTGCCCCATAGGGTTTCCAAGGCTATAATCTTTTTGGGAGGTGACCGGCTTGGATAGGTTCAAACAGCCAATCCTTCATTTAGAAGCTGACTACTTAACCACTGAGCCACCGGGGCTCCACTCTGCCACCAGGGCCCCTTTTGTAAAGATTACAGCCATAGAAACCTATGAGGCAGTTCTATTTTGCCCTAAAACCAAACCAAACCCACTGACGTGGAGGTGATTCCAACTCATAACAACACTGTCCTATAGGGTGGTTATTAGTCAGAATCTGCTCAATGGCAGTGGGTTTGGCTTTTGGTATCATACTGACAGAAAACTAATAATTAGACAAAAAATATAATTAGAAGCAGATACATAATAAAAAATTTCAAATAATATATAAATAATTCTTAAAAATTGTGTAATGTACTGATTTTTTAATATACACTTTTCAATTTTTGTGTCTGCATTTCATAAAATTCAGAATTTTTTATTGATAAAAGGAAATACCTTTAAAAAGCAACCCAATTAAGCAGTACTTTTTAAAATACAACAGCGTACCATGATGCAAACAATTCCACTAATGACACAATATTTTGTGTACTGCATTAATATCCTACATGCTGGGTTCCTATAGCAATTTCTTTTTTTGTAAATAACAATGTTATGATCTCAGATATTTCAAACCAAATCTACAACTGATTCTAATAGGCCACAGAAACAAAAATTTCCAGGTTCCAAAAAATAGGTATATTTCCAAGAAAAGTTCTATTTTTTTTTTAACCCTTTCAAGACTCAGTTATTTTCTGCTCTGAATTTTTTGCTGATACCATGTGTTTTCATTAATGGAAGCATGCTGAATCATTGCGTGTTGTTGAATTTTTGATAGGTAGTATGGATTTTTTTTTTTTTTTTGCTTCCTCCAAAAATCCTACCCTCTGAGTCCTGAGGGACATGTTTTGGTCCCCTAATCCTACCCCAGATGCCCCCTAGAGTCCAGACGGACAAAGAATGTCCCAATGAAAAATTTTCAAAATTTCTATTTTTCCTGCCAAAAATACACACACCTCATACAACACCCTGTAGAAACAGTAGTTTGCTGCACATGCCTGTTTTTTCAGTTTCGAACAGTCATAAAACAGTCATAAAAGCATTGGTCTTGTGGGAAAAGCAGCTTCCCAATGAACCTGAGAGGCAGAAAAAGTGGGTGGGTAATGGTAAATCCCAATGGTCTGATTCCTGAAATACATGATACATAAACTGAGCATCACTTCTAATTCTTTGCCTCTCCTGAAAAAAAAAAAAAAAGGACAGTGCTTGTTCTGTCCCACAACACTCTTGTCAGTTATTAGAATTCTCCTCTTGTTGTTTACAAACCATTACTCTTCTAGCATCATACAATGCATCCTGCTTTTTTAAACCGTTACTATCCTCCCAAGCCACCTTCCTCATTTGTTTCATTAGCAGGGCTTTCTCAGTATTTTCCTCCCATTTACTGAAGATCTTAATACATGATTTACATTTTTCCACTTTATATTATATTCTCATCATCATCCCTGGTGACTGCAACAAACGTGTAATCTTTACACAATATTCTAACTTCTCAGTTCCTTGCCATCTTATGTCCATCCTTCTTCATTCCCTCAGTCATATAGTCATATCCAAGGTATTTTTAACACTCAAGACTTAACCACCTTAGAAATATTTAACTCAAAATCCCAATTCCTTCCACAGCCTCTTCCCGTGCTTTCTCATTCAGTTATTACAACTCTATCTTTCCTCTGCCTTCACTGGAATCTTCAATATTTGAACCCTCCAATTTTCCCCCTCAGCCTGCTCCTGACTTTATTTGTATCCTTATTTAGTGTAGATGTTTTAATATATTACTTCACTCTTTTTCTATTATTTTCAATCCCATATCAAAGTGCCCTCCCATCCTATCTTCCAGACAAAACCTGAGTGTTTTCATCAGGAATCCAGGTTGTAAGTAGCAGAAGCCACTCCAGATGATTAGAGCTGAAAAGATTTTATTGTAAGGATTTTTGGTAGCTCACAAGATAGGTGGGAAGAGAAGAGTAAAAGGCTCAGAAAATGGTCAGGCACCAAGGGATGCTCTTTAAAGAATTCACTAGCAAGATCAGGCCACAGGGACATCTAGTTAGGATGCTGTGATGGCTAATTTTGTGTGTCAACTTGGCTAGCTGTGGCACCCAGTTGCATGGTCAAATACTAGGCTAAATGTTGCTTCAAAGGTATTTTGATGATGCGATTAACATTTATAGGCAGTTGAATTTAAGTAAAGGAGGTTGTCCTTGATAATGTGGGTGGGCTTCATCCCATCAGTTGAGATCTTAAAAGCAAAAACAGAGATATCAGAAAGGAGAAGGGATTCTGCCTCAAGACTGTAATATATATATCTTGCTGGAGTTTCCAGCCTGTTCCCTGACCCATGGATTTTGGACTCAAGACTTCTGGAGTTCCCAGCCTATCAGCAGACCTATAGATTTTTAATTTGCCAGCCTCCACAATCGAGGGAGCCAATTTTTGTAAATCAATCTCTGTCTCTCCTCATTCTTTTAATCTCTCTGTATATATGTGTTGGTTCTATCTCTTTGGAGAACTCAGACCAGTATGGATGGTAACACTGAAGCTACCAGCCCACTGACACTGTTACCTCTGAAGAGTGCTGCTGCAGAACAGCTGATACTGATACTGCTGGATTGTCAAAGCTGCACTGCTGGTATGAATAGCCTCTAAACTGGATCTAAATATTTGCATCACTCTTTCAAGATTCAAAGTCTCAGGTAGGAGTTTATGTAAGACTGAACCTGGTTCAAATGCTTATACCCTTATTTTTGCACTGGAAAGTAGGAAGTTCTCTTTGCTTCATCTTCTTTAGTGGGAGGTGGGGCATTTTTCCCCAAATAGGTAACATGTTGGAAGTTAATTGGAAAAAACTTTTAGAAATGCCTGATATACAACCCTCATTAATCCAGTTGGCTTCCTCATTGCATCTATACATGAACACCGTTAGAGAAAAGTATATGGCCATGGAGATTGTATCATCATAAGTTCATACTCTTCAATCACAATTAGACCTTCAAAATTTTCTGAAGAATTCGTTCTATAGATTTCTAATCAAGGATCTTTTTTGTTCTCCAAAGCAGTTACTGCAATTTTTCTCAATCTTCTGACCCTTCCCCTTCCTTTCTTATTCTTAGTAGCTTCCATCATTGCCTTCTTTAGAGACAAAAAATAGAAGTTGAAAAAGAACTCCTTCAATTTCCTGTCACCATGCCGACAAATGCATCTTAGATTTCTGTAGGTTAGAAGTTCAAAGTGGGTCTCAACTGAGCTAAAGTCAGGATGGCAGCAGGGATGCATTCCCTTCTGGAGGCTCTAGGGAAGATTTCACTTCCTTGCCTTTTCCACCTTCTAGAGGCTGCCTGCATTCTTTGGCTTATGATCACCTTCCTCATCTTCAAAGTCAGCAATGGTGGGTCAAGTCCTTCTCACATCACTTTACTCTGACATCCTGTACTGTTTCCATCTTCCACTTTTGAGGTCCCTTTTGATTAAAGAGCCCTGCTGGCCCAGTGAACAGGGAGGAAGTAGCTCATTCACCTATGAATTGCAAGCTGATAACCAAAATGTCACTCTGTGGGAGAGGATGTGGCAGTCTGCTTCCATAAAGATTTACAGCCTTGAAAACCCTATGGGGCAGTTCTACTTTGTCTTATGGGGTCACTATGAGTCAAAACTGACTAGATGATGATAGGTTTTGATTACAATGGACACACTGGAATAATCCAGGATAATCTCCCCCTTGCAAAGTCCTTACCCATCTGCAAAGTTCCTTTTACCATGTAAGGTAATATATTCACTGATTCCATGGATTAGAAAGTGGATATCACTGCCTAGTACATACCCCAATTCCCCTGGTTGCCACTGGACTGATAATTATGGTCATTTATGAGAATCCTTCAGGGTAGTGGTTACAAGGAAAATGTGAACAGGAAGGAAATAGCTCATTCACCTATGAATTGCAAGACTTTTCTAATTAATATTGCAGATACTTGAGGAATAAATGTAAGAGCACATTTTAAGGGTTTAGGCCAAGGAGGATAGATCATAACACTAGATTGGACTAATTTTTTGGAATGGATAAAATTACAAGTTATTCTAGATTTTATGTGTTAGCTTGAGAAGATGAAAATGGCTTTGTTTTGTTTATGACTGAAATTTTGATTGAAGAAGGTTATAGCCAGAACACCCCTAGCATAATGTAGAGGAAGGAATCTAAAGGCTAAAGAAATAGAAATACTGGAATATTTATCATGATGACCTGTGCATTTCCTATCCATTACATATTCTAAGAAGACCTAGAGGGCTCTGGCTTAACTAAGACATTGAGTACCAGTGTCCTTGAAAAGCTCTGCAGTGATTGTCTTCTATAGACCAGGCATGACCACTGGAGATGCTGCCAATAGGGATGATGGGACTCCAAAATGACAAAGGCCAAGCAATAGTGCTTAAAGCAACATCAAAGAATAAGTTTGACACATTTGCCATAATGATAATAAGGATGAGGTGGTAATCTGAATACTTTAACCCACAGGAATCCTTGGAGGTAGCTACTTAAAAAATATATACAGAAAAGATGTATTTAACTCATTAATGATGGAACCACCCAGATGGTAAAGCAGATTTAAAAAAAAAAAAAAAAAAAAACAACTATAGGATAGATAGAAGTATTTATAGCCAAGGAAAGAAAGAATTGCTAGAATAAGATTTCTAAATTACATACAAAAATTTTTAATTCCCTACAGGGTGATAAATAAGTGTCCAGGAATTGACAGAATTCCAATTGATATGTTTCAATAAACATATGCAGCACTGGAAGTGCTCACTCGTCCATGCCAAGAAATTTGGAAGACAGCTACATGATCAAACAATTGTAAGAGATCCATATTTGTACCCATTTCAAAGAAAGGTGATACAACAGAATATGGAAATTATCAAACAATATCATTAATATCACACGCAAGTAAAATTTTGTGGAAGATCATTCAAAAGCTGTTGCAGGAGTACATCAGCAGGGAACTGCCAAAAATTCAAGCCAAATTTAGAACAAGACATGTAATGAGGGATATCATTGCTGATGGTCAGATGGATCCTGGCTGAAAGCAGAAAACACCAGAAAAATGTTTAACTGTGTTTTATCGACTATGCAAAGGCATTCAACTGCATGGATCATAACAAATTATGGATAACATTGCAAAGAATGGGAATTCCAGAACACATAATTGTGCTTATGAGGAACCTGTACTTAAGAACAAGAGGCAGTCGTTCAAACAGAGCAAGAGGATAGCTCATGGTTTAAAGTTAAGAAAGATTTGCGTCAGGGTTGTATCCTGTCACCATACTCACTCAATCTGTATCCTGTTCCTGAACTTGCTATTCTGTTCGTATGTCTGCTTGTACTAGGTAAATATCTATTAGTTTACCAATAGTGTCTTAGGCTGGATTCTGTAGAAAGGCAAAACCAGTAAAGTGCATAAATATATATAGAGAGAGAGAGATTTATATCAAGGAAATTTATATCAAGGAAATTGTAGAGGTTGGAATGTCCCGAGTCTGTGAATAAGGATAGAGGCTTCTCCTGATTCATGTAGCCGCAGGAGCTGGCTAACCACAGATCAACAGGTTGAAGAGCAGGGCTCTTGTTCACAGGCTGTGAAGATTGACAAATCCCAAGATCAGCAGGCAAGACCACAAGGCTTCTGATTCATGTAGCTGCAGGTACTGGAGAACACAAGATTGGCAGGTCAGAGAGCAGGGCTGTTGCTCACAAGCTGTGAAGATCTACGAATCCCAAGATAAGGGGGTAAGCTGCTAGCTCAAGCCCCAAGAGCCAGAGATCAGAACAGGAGGCACCTGCAGGATCCAGAGCAGGCAAAAGCTAGAATGTACACTTATATTCAGATGTAGGCCACTTGCCCAGGGAAATTCCCATTTGGCTTGTTGACTACTCACAGCAGATCCCATCATGGGGGTGATCACATATAAACATTGAGAATCGTGGCCCAGCCAAGTTGACACACATTCTTAATTGTCACAAGCAGATTGAGAATATATTTTATTTTCATATGCTCCACCAGGAGGGGGAGCATATGACTAAAAAATAGTACCCCAAAGAAACTGTTTGTGGTAACAGAATAGATCTGTATCTTGGATGTCATGGTGGCTATGCAGATCTAAACGTGTAGTAAAATATTACAGAATTATACACAGGCATACAAAAAAGGATTACATGGAAAAAACTGGTGAAATTGGAGTAAGGTTTGCAGTCTATTTAAGTGTAAAGTGCTAATATTTATACCTAGTTTGGTCATTGTGTAATTCCCTCTAATTATTTTTCTTTTTAGTGATTGATTATGTATGATATGGTATGATGAAAAATGAAAATAGACTGTGTATATTTTCGGTTTTTAATATGTCATCTATAACATTTTTCTTCTTTCATTTAAAAATATAATTTAGTTTCACTTTGGTAAACCATAGGTCACACTGAATTTATTTGCTTATAAGGTATTAGAGTTGATGAAAGACAAGAAGAGATTAGTTCTTATTAAACCAGTTTTAGTTTTTCTATGCTATGTTCACGATGAATGGATGACTGGTATATCATGTGTGAATGAACCAGTATATCTGAGCTATTAGTAAGGAAATTGGTATAAGTGCAAAGTGACATTAATAATGCTCAACTCAAATGTTAAATATAATGGTGAATATTTAAGATTTACAATCCTATATAAGGTATTGAGAATTTGATTTGATTCAATTTCATACCAATGAAAGTGTATTTTTGAAGATCAAGTAACTTATTGAGGATATTGAACTGATCTAAGTAAATAAAATAAACTTCAATAATAAGTAAAAATAAGTATGAGCTTTTAAAACTGAAGGTAATAAGATATAAATATATGAGAAATATATATATAAGCGACAGTTGAAATTAAGTTTGTAGAAAGAAATATAAGCATTAAAACATCATGTAAAAGCAGGAGGTATATTTGAAAGAAGACAAATTGCTCATTTGACTTTAGAAGAATTTAATCTTGTTCATTCATAAATTCATCTATGATATAAATGTTTATTGAGTTTAGCAACTGCAGTATAACACACTACTCTGTGTTGGGAATATAAAATTACCTGAGATTTCTAACTTCCATGAAGTCACATGCAGATGTAGTGCATAAAATTCCTCTTTTTTCAACCTTTGGAAATATAATAAATGGGAATTGAATATAATGAAATGAGACTGATTTTTATAGCAGGAGTTTTGTATTTTGAACTACATTTCCCAAAGCAAATCCTGAGAATATCCTGTAGAATGATTTACGAAGACACAAAAGGTGTTATGGCTTAGTAAATGCATTATAATAAATACAAACTGTATCTTATGATATATATAGATTCAGTGCACATAAACATAATAATCTCTCTCACAAGTCCTATTGAAGAAATCTTCTTGGTATAATAATTCCCAGGCTTACTTGAAAAGTGTTTCAGTGTATTGGTTTGGTGCCCATAGTCTATAGTTGAAGAACCCAGCATCATATCCTTACTTTACCATTTACCAGCTGTGTGACTATAATGGGTTGATTTAAAAAAACAAACCAAACCCAGTGCCGATGAGTCAATTCCTACTCATAGCGACCCTATAGGATAGAGTAGAACTGCCCCATAGAGTTTCCAAGGAGCACCTGGTGGATTTGAACTGCCGACCCTTTGGTTAGCAGCCATAGCACTTAACCAGTATGCCCCCAGAGTTTCCAATGGGTTGATTAGTGTTCACCAATCGTTCGTGTCCTCCCAGAACTTCAGAATGTGGCCTTAGTTGGAACATGGTTTTGGCAGATATAATTAGAGAAGGATCTCAAGATGAAATCACCCTGGATTTGGGATGGACCCTAAATCTGATGACTGGTATTCTTATAATAGAAAGGAGACGGAGATTTGAGACACACAGGGAAGAAGGTCATGAGAAGATGGAGGAAGAGAGTGGAGTTATGCTGCCATAAGCCAAAAAGTGCCAGGAGGGGGATCATATGACTGTAAAACAGTACCTCAAAGGAGCTCATTGTGGTTAACAGAATAGTTCCATATCTTGGATGTCATGGTGACTATGCAAATCTATATGTGTAGTAAAATATTAAAGAATTATTTTAGAGGCAAACAAAAAATGATTACATGGCAAAAATTGGTGAAATTGGGGTAAGGTTTGCAGTCTGTTCAAGTGCAATGTGCCAATATCTATATGCTACTTTAGTGTATGTACTGTGTAAGACCCTACTGCAGACAAACCTGGGTGATGGGCACATGAACTACCTATTCACTATTTTTTCAACTGATAGAGAGTCTATACTTTTTTCACAATAAAAAAAGATTCATATCTTTCGATAACATGGAGCCCTGGTGGCACAGTGCTTAAATGCTCGGCTGCTGATAGGTTGATGGTTCAAACCCACCAGCTGCTCCTCAGAAGAAAGATGTGGCAGCCTGCTTCCATAAAGATTACAGCCTTGAAAACCCTGTGGGGCAGTTCCACTCTGCCCTGTGGGGTTATTATTATTCAGAATTGACGAGACAGCAATAGGTTTTGCTTTTGTTTTGGATAAAATAAATAAAAATTTATAACTTTTGATAAAATGCTAATTTATTAAAATACAAATTAATTCAACTATTTCTGTGAGAGAATTTTTAACACATGATTCTTTGTTGTTTTTGATTGCAACCATTTTAAGGTTTGAATTGGCAAAAAAAAAAAAAAAAGTCAAACTAACTTAGTCTTTTCCATTACCAAATTAATTTAGTGGAAAAAACTCCCATAACACTTTCTGGAAGTGTGCCATATAATTGTGTTAGTTAAGCTCCTTTGGGTTGGAGGTAAACTTTTAGAATATGCTGATATGGGTTTATTTTAATTATAACAAGTATTCCCAAACCTTAATAGCCTGTGACTTAAAAAAATGGAGAGATTTAATTAAGTATAAACCATCAACCTCTGTCCTATCTGCCTAAGCAGAAATACACTCTGCTCAACTCATTCTCCAGGTTTTGTTTTGTTTTGTTTTTCCTGGAAGTGCTGAAAGGGTGTTTTAATTATGCCCAGAAACCAGTCTGTCAGCTGCAATAACCATGTGATATTTACGCTCTTCTTCAGGTCTTCTATTAGGATCCCCTAAGTTCAGACACCCTAATAACAGAACCCCTTAGAAAAGACTCACTGCTTCTAGTCATAAAAACTTCAAGGTCCCAAGATGTAGAACTATACAGGACTAGAGGGATGCTGTGTTCAGTGCAGATGTGGGAAGAATGGCCTTGTCACTCACTTTGGGCCATCCTTTGTGAGTATAGACACTGTTCTGCAGGACACATAGTCTTGTAACTTATAGGTGGCCGTTTTGGCAATTTAGTTATAATCTCTTGACTTGACTACTACACAGTTCTTTCAAAAGGATGGAGAAAATTATATCTCTTTACAAACACTTTTAGTTTTATTTTCCTGTTAAAGGGTAGTGGACTCAAAACTAAAAGAATCATTTTCTCAATCTTCCTGCTCTCACAAAGCTCCTGTCCATTATTAAAATTCTTCCTGCTTTCCTCTAGTTGGGAGAGTTACCTTGGATCTGTAGAAACTGATATCTGTGATATATAGAATTAGAGAAGGAGCCCTGGTGACACAATTGTTAAGTGTTCTACTATTAATCTAAAGGTTAGCAGTTTGAACCCACCAGCCGCAGCTCTGCAGGAGAAAAGACCTGGCAATCTGCTCCGGTAAAGATTACAGCCCAGGAAACCCTATGGGGAAGTTCTACTGTGTCCTGTAGGACCGCTATGAGCCAGAGTCAACTGGATGGCTCACAACAGCAACAACAACAGAACTAGAGAAAGCCTTTGTAGCATCATTATACCATCTCAGCCAGTCAAAAATGTCCTGTTTCATAAGAATGCATGGGAAGAAATGAGAATATGAACAGCAGCAGATCTAGGACTCATAGGCATTGCAACAAAGTGGTAGTCCTAGTCTAACAACTGTAACTCTAACAATGCACTCATATTGTTCTCTTAGAGGTGATCGTTCTGGAGTCTGGGACTTACTGGTAATCATTATGGTGAGTCAACAACGTTCTGTCTCACCATACAGGATCCGTGAGTCTAAAGACTCCCTCTCTCTCTCTGTGTCTGACATTCAAATGCCCTCAGAGAGAATTGGGATTGTTGACTTAATCACCTGTCATCCCAGTTTCGCAGCACTCATCAGACAACTAACTATCCATTCATGGGTCAGGCACCTACATCTGATCCAACCAACTATGGCAAACTGTTCTTAGCACTGTAGATGTGTTAGTTCTAAGGAGCATACATGTTCTTTATTATTATTTAATACTTGGGGCTGCCACAAGCTGGAATAGATGAGGAAGGCTCTTCCTCTGGAGTGGACAAAGAGAGCATGGCTCTGCCGTGCCCTGAATTCAGACTTGTAGCCTCCTGAACTGTGAGACAATATATTTCTGTCCTTAAAGTGTCCCACTTTGTGATATTTTCTAGGCATCCCTAACCCCAAAACCAAACCCATTGCCGTCAAGTCAATTCTGACTCATGGCGACCCTACAGCACAGAGTAGAACCGCCCCATAGAGTTTCCAAGGAGCACCTGGTGCATCCCTAGGAAACTGAAACACAAGCAGACATATAATAAATATTTCTTGAATAAACTACTAAAAAACCCACTGCCGTCAAGTCGATTCCAACTCATAATGACCCTACAGGACAGGGTAGAACTGCCCCATAGAGTTTCCAGGGAGCACCTGGGGGATTCGAACTGCTGACCTTCTGGTTAGCAGCCATCATACTTAACCACTACGCCACCAGGGTTTCCTAAACTATTAAATGAATACACAAATCCTTTATCATATTTTACTTCGGGTAGAAGTGGGCAGGATGGAGTTGAAAATAGGCTAAATTTGGATGTTCGTGACATTTTGTTTTTCAAATTACATGAATTCATAATATAATAATATAATTTATGCTTATGTTTTCAACATCTTTCTACTTATACTGAATAGTTCATAAGTATGACTGTTTTCAATAACTCAAGTCTGCAGTAGAGTTTACCCACCTGCTCCCTTTTCTCATCATTTTTACTGAGTGATCTGGCCTTTCTCCAAGGCTCTCCTTTTAATGCCAGATTTCACCCAATTCAAGGTTGGCATAGTCATTCAATTTTATTCCAGGAAAGGCCTGTCCACTTCTTCTCCAGGCCAGCTGGCATCTTCTTAGAATCCTTTCCTGTATTCACAAGCTATCTCATGCTCCAGGCTCCCCTTGACTTGGCTTTTTCTCACAACACACCAGATTCTCTAATGAGGCAAAGGTTATTTGTCTTGGCTGGTAGTGGACATAATTCCTAGTTCTATTACAAAGCACCAGGCAGAAATTATTTAACTAGTAGAAAAAGATGCCATTTAGGGTGGCAAAAAATAAAAGCATGAAAATAAAGGGCAAAATCTTATTTCCATACTTTAGGTAAAAGTCTCTAAAACAGTATTCTCTTAAATAAATTGTAGTATTACTTTTAATTATTTATGTAAAACTATATTTTGGGACATGTTTCAAAGAATGCACACACACACATATATATAAAACAAAACAAAAATGAAACCCATTGCTGCCAAGTCAATTCCAATTCATTGTGACCCTACAGAACAGAGTAAAACGGCCCCATAGGGTTTCCAAGGAGCGGCTGGTGGATTCAAACTGCCGACCTTTTGGTTAGCAGCCAAGCTCTTCGCCACTGTGCCACCAGGGCTCTCTCTCTGTAAAAATATAGTTAAATGACTGAAAAGTATGTGTACAATAATGGTTTTTGAAAAATATAATTATTTTTCTCTGCGTTTAATTTTTGGAGCCTTCTTGAAGATAGACTGGGTTTAATATTTGGATCATATTGCCTATTGTCATAAAATATTTGTTAAACACTGCTATGTGGGAAGTGCTGTACTTGATTTTGCGGGCACACAGGTCAGTAATGGACGTGTGGTCTCTGTCTTCATGCTATGTGTGAACAGATCTCTAGAAGGCAAGTTGTTGGTTCAGAGATGATCTACAAAATTTTGAGAGCATCTTCAATGTCTAAATATATTACATAATTTTTTTTCTAGTTTGCAGAAACTGTTACATTAATTAAAATTCAACTTCCTGTCTATTCTATTGGTTTAATATTTATCCTCTTTTTATCACATTCTCTCATCAGTATCTCTTGTATACCTTATTCCTTTATTTATTAGTGTTTTTTTTGTTAATTTGTTTGCTTTTTGTATACAATAACTTAACAAACACCAGTTAACTTAACACTCAGCTTAGAAACTAGAACATCTAAGAATGTGGTCCTTCGCATTTCTGCCCCTTAACTAACCTCATACCACCATGTGCCAATATTGTCCCAAATATGGATATTATATTGCTTTTAAAAATATGACTTAGTTATAGCTATGTATTCTTAAAAAGTATGTTTTGTTTTAATTGTTGTAAACTTTATAAAAACATATTATGCAGTATTTTCATGTTTGAGACTTGTTTTCCTACTGAGTTTTAGATTGCTTATATTCATTTGTTGTGTATATGTAACTTTTTTTGCATTATTTGACATTATTGCATCTTGTGACTATACAATAATTGATTCATCCATTTTCCTGTTGGTGATCTTTTAGTTTGCTTTCAGACTTTTGTTATTACCAATAATGCTGATGTAAACATTTTGTATATATGTCCTGGCCTTTACAAGAGATTCTCTTTGGTATAAAAATATCTGAGTTAACTGTGAATTTTGTAAAAATTATTGGGAAAAATAGAAAAGTTCTAGACTTAATTTTGTTATTATATGAACTCATGTATCCCAAATTCTATTTATCGTGATGTATATGTTTGTGGAATATAATATTTATACTTTCCTGAAAGTTTATTTTTTAAGAAACCTCAAATTTGCTGCCCAAGGATTAAATTCAACCTGCACATGTTTTTGCTGCCAGCATTTAATTATTAGGATATAAAATACAAATTCTGATTTTTATCTCCTCTTGAAAAACAGAAAAATTTGGCAGCACTGAGCCTTTATTTCCGCACAAACACAATTAGCAAGAGCTGTGTAGTGACAGACAGTGGTATATCACTTAAGAGGCTTAAGACCGTAGGTACCAGGATATCCAGCTAAAGGTGGATGGAAAAAAAGCAGTTTAATAATAAATCTAATTTAACTCCAGAGGTAGATGGCATTAGAAGTTCAGCTTATCTGTAATTTTTTTGGATTTCTCCACATGGCCACAAAATGACTCTGCAGCTGCAAGTGTTATATCCTCAAATGACAATGTCCAAAGCAGGTAGGAATAAAGTTGCTTTCCCCTCTATATGGAAGGACAATTTCCAGACTTCCCATCATGTTCCTTGATCAGGACTGTGGTATATGCCACGATCTAGCTGCAAGGGAGGCTGGGAAAGTGAATGTCTGAGATTTTTAATCCTTACAGTAGGAGGCAGGTTCTACCAGGCAGGAAGAAGAGACACATGTCATTTTCCATTGTTTCTTCATAGCCTACTTCACTGATATACATTTCCTTCAGGGCCCATGAAGGCATTTGGGATCCTCGCTCAACATAATCATTTATCAGATAGTTTTGAAACATCCTCAAGCTTATAAAATTTGAGCAACATTTTTAATTCGCCAGAGCATATAGCTGTTTCTCATTTCTATTGATATGCTCCCACTAAAAAGAGTGAATATCTTAAACATCTTTTGTGTAATACAATAGTAGGATTTCTCTCAGATCTCTATGAAAAGCAAAAAAACTAGCAACAAAAAGGAGTGGAGGATTTAGAATTTCAGGCATGTTTAAGATTATGAGCAAGTGAGTTGGTAATTATTTTCAGACATATATTGATACAAACTTTAAAACTGTATTAAAAGAATGTTTTGCTACAAATTATATACTAAAATAATGTTACAATGTGAAATAGGTTACAAGAAAGAAGACTTTAAACTTACAAGGTCTTGTGTTTTGTCGTCTTATTTTCAGAGATGAACCTGGTGCTCTTTTTCCTAAATAAAAAACATGTTACCTGCTTATCATGTTACTTCCCTCTGATGAGTAAAGCATCCATTTCTGTACAGATCAAGCATTTCTCATGTTCAGTTATAAAAGGTAAAGCAAGAGTCATGACCAGATTTGACAAATTGAGAGAAACTAGAGAGCATTGTCCAAATACCATTTTCCCATATGGTTGAGTACAGAAGGTTAAATAATTTGGAATAAATAAATCCACTGATATATGTTGAATATGTTTATATTATTCAAAATCTCTTCAATGATCTCTCTTACAGACTTTATTGAACATTATCCTTTTGCCCTAAACCTTATACAAATGCTTGATCTTGTATCTCCTTTTCACAAAGCAAAACTCACACTAAACATTTTTTCCCGTGACCAGGTAGGTTTTAATCCCAGCTCAATACTTCCTGCAAGTAAGGAGCAGATAACTCACATTTGCTGCTCTTAAGGCTGGCTTTAAGCTTAATTTCTTAAGCTTGTTTTTGTAATTTATTACTTTACCACAAGGGTGCACTAATAAGCCCTCATAAACACAAGAAACAGCTATTTAATTTGCTATAACCCATTTACACAGAGCAGTAAAATGTTTCCATTGGATTCACTTAAAGGTTTTCATACTTACAGAACTTTTGTACATTGTTAGAGATATTGTGCATAGAGCAAAAAATATTCCCTTCACAAATAAATTACAAAAGACAGGCTGTCTTTTCAATAATTAATTATTAGGTCTTTACAAACGTTCCACAGATTGTTTCAGGCATGAAAATACATTTAGTCAAGGATTTTTTTTTTTTTAATTTCTTTGGTACTTGTAAGAAATAGTTTTTCTTTTTAAAAAGGATTTTTAATTACATGAGAGAAATAGTGTTGGGATTTTTAGCATCTATTATAATTATAAACTATGAAAACTTTAATACATTTTGTTAGCATTACACTAATTTTTCTTCATTGCTTGGATTGTTAAGTGAAATTGTGTTTTGGGCTTTTATAAGTCTAACATAAATCAAAAGACACTTCACATACTGCTTATAACAAGTTGGATTATTAAAGTAGATAACTTTTCACCAAACACACAAAAATACCAAGCCAATAACAGTGCCCAAACCTGCAAAAATAATACCACACTAAGTCTATACATAAGAAACACGTGACCTCTATGATCTCTTTTGACAAAAAGTGGCAATCATTTTGCTTTTAGATAAAGCTTTGCAATTATTGACACATAGCCCTAGCACATCCTTTATTCTCCAGTGAGCATTTATTAACTGCCTATTGTATACCAGGAGTCACAGGGTGGTGCAAATGGTTAAGGAGCTCAGCAGCTAATCAGAAGGTTGGGGGCTCAAATCTACTCATAGGCACCTTGGAAGAAAGACCTGGTGATTTACTGCTGAAAAATCTACCATTGAAAATCCTATGGAGCACAGTTCTACTCTGACATGCATGGGTTGCGATGAATTGGAATCTACTCTATGGCAACTTTTTTTTTTTTTTCTTACTGTATTGTTTTCCATCAACTGTGATAGATCCTGGGGGAATCAAGGATAAATAAAAACAGCAACAGCAAAGACCTCCTGGAAATCTTCACAACCTGTTAGGATGACAGGGGAGATAGAATTACTAGTGAGAAGCGTGAGAGGGCAAAGCCTTTTTCAATATCCTGGGAGAGTTTGCATTAGCAATAGTCAGAGTGGATTTACTTGCAAGGGACACTATCTCGCGTTGTGTTTCTAGGTTGAGTAGTGAAAGGAGTGCTAGGATGAGAGGCAGAATGTCTAGGTTTTAATCCCAGCTCAATCAGTAATACCTTGGGAAGCTCAAAAATTTCTTCTCCTCTTCTGTACAATGTAGGAGTTAGAGTAAATGATCTTTCAATTTCCTTTGAGCTTTAGTATGCTATTATTCCACTTATGTCACTGCATAATTAAGAGATTTGGTCTACAAAAATGTGAAAGAAACTGAATTGCAAACTGAACATTTTATAGTAACAGGACAATAAATATATTGTGGGCTTTTAATTTTGAACATAAAGACATTATTCATTTTTACAGTTTAGTTCAGCAGTGGGCATCTTGCCAGTGTGATATGCACAAACAACCCCTTACATACAAAATAATTCCTTGAATACAACAGCTTTCCAGTCCATTGCTATTCATTACTGTAAATTTCTTGGTAGGCTAATTGTCTTGAAGGTGGAAAAATGTAGGATATTTACTGAAAAGAAATGGTATTTCATATTAAAGATTAAGTATTATAAAATTTTACTGTCTTTGGCCCTTATTTCCTGTCATACCTGCCACCATCTTTATTTTATATGTAAAAGAATTTTATAATGGAAAATGTCAGACATATAAAAAATGAGAGATAATGGTATAATAAATCCCCATGTATTCATACAGCTTTAAAAATTATCAACCCGTGGCCATTCTTCATTCCTGTAAGCCTTCCACCCCTAATTATTTTAAGGAAATCCTGGTATCATATCATGTCATCTGTAAATATAATCACAATACCATTATCACACTTCTAATAATTAACAGTAATTCCTTAATATCATCAAATATCCAGAGAGTGCTTAAATTTCTCAGAGTTTTTTATTTTCTTCCTTTTTAAATTTTTGATATAATCAGTATACAAATAAAGCCTAAGCATTGCATTTGTATGGTACAGGTTTATTAAGTCTCTTCTAATCTGTGGATTCCCTCTTCAAATTTTTCTCTCACACTTTGTCAAAGAAACAAGGTCATTTGTTGTGTAGAGTTTCCTAGTTTTTTCATTTGGCTGATTGTGTTTCTGTGGTGCCTGATAACCTGCAAGTTATGGATTGAATTGTGACCCCCCCCCCAAATTTTGGTGTCAACTTGGAGAGACCATGATTCCCAGTGTTGCGTGATTGTCTACTATCTTATTATCTGATATGATTTTCCTATGTGTTGTAAACCCTACTTCTATCATGTCAGTGAGGTGGGATTAGTGGCATTTATGTTGTCATGGATTGAATTGTGTCCCCCCAAAATACCTGTTAACTTGGCTAGGTCATGGTTCCCAGTGTTGTATGTTTGTCTACCATTTTGTCATCTGATATGACTTCCCTTTGTTGTAAATCCTATCACTATGATGTAATGGATGTAATGAGATGGATTAGTGGCAGTTATAGTGATGAGATCTAAAAAATTAGGTAGTGCCTTAAGCCAATCTCTTTTGAGATATAAAAGAGAGAAGCCAGCAGAATGACATGGGGACCTCATATCACCAAGAAAGCAGTGCTGGGAGCAGAGTGTGTCCTTTGGACCCGAGGTTCCTTCACAGAGAAGCTCTTAGACCAGGGGAAGTCAAGGACCTTCCTTCAGAGTCAACAAAGAGAGAAAGCCTTCCCCTGGAGCTGATGCCCTGAATTTAGACTTTTAGCCTACTAGGCTGTGAGAAAAGACATCTCTCTTTGTTAAAGCTATCTACTTGTGATACTTCTGTTATAACCGCACTAGATGACTAAGACATACGTTAATGAGGCAAGATTCAATCTTCAAGATTAGATTGTGTCTTAAATCAATCTCTTTTGAGATATAAAAGAGAGAAGTGAGCAGAGAGAGAGGGGGACCTCATACCACCATGAACAAGAGCCAGGAGAATAGCATGTCCTTTGGACCTGGAGTCCCTGTGCTGAGACACTTCTAGACCAGGAAAAGACCGATGACAAGGACCATCCTCCAGAGCCCACAGAGGCAGAAAGTCTTTCCCTGGAGCAGGCACTCTAAATTCAGACTTCTAGCCTCCTAGACTGGGAGAGAATAAATTTCTTTTTGTTAAAGCCATCCACTTGTGCTATTTCTGTTACAGCAGCACTAGTTAAGTAAGACACTGCTCCTGTAAAGATTACAGCCTAGGAAATCCTATTGGGCACCTCTACTCTGTCCTGTAACACCAGTATGAGTTGGAATTGACTCAATGGCACACAACAACAACATTCATTTCTTAGAACTCTGATGGCAAATTACCACAAACTTGTCAGCTTATAATAATGGAAATTTATTCTTTCACAGTCTGGAGATCTGATATCCAAACTCAAGCTGTTGGCATGAACACACTCCCTCCAGAGGCTCTAGGGGAGACTTTTCCTTGCCTCTTTCAGCTTTTGGTGACTATTGGCATTCCTTGGGATTCCTTTTCCACATCTCTCCAATCTCTTGCTCCATAGTCTCATTGCTTACTACACTTCTGTCTGTTCTCTGTCAGCCTCTTACAAGGTTACTTGTCATTGAATGTGGGGCAGGCACAGATAATCCAGGCTGATCTCATTTTAAGACCTTTAACTTAATTCCATCTGCAAAGACCCTTTTTCCAAATAAAGTCACATTCACAGATTCCAGGGGTATGAAGTGGATATGTTTTGGGGACCAGTTTTGGTATACCGTAGTTGCTATGTTTCTGCCAAAATGCCAACAAAAACAAGTTAGTTTCTGTTCTTCCTCCTCATGTTACTGTTAGATGCTGTGAAGTTGTTTACAACTCATAGTGATCCTATGTACAACAGAATGGAACACTGCCCGATACTATGTGCCATCTTCATAATCGTTGCTATGTTCGAGCCCATTGTTGAAGCCACTGTATCAATCCATCTCATTAGGGGTCTTCCTCTTTTTCATTTACCCTCTACTTTATCAAGCATGGTGTCCTTCTCCAGGGAGTGGTCCCTCCTAATAATGTGACTTCAGTACATGGGAAGAAGTCTCTCCATCATCACTTCTAAGGAGTATTTTGGCTGTACTTCTTCCAAGACAGATTTGTTTGTTCTTTTGGCAGTCCATTAAATATTCAATATTCTTCGCCAACACCGTAATTCAAAGGCATCGACTCTTCTTTAGCCTTCCTTATTTATTGTCCAGCTTTCTCATGCATATGAGGCAATTGAAAACACATGGCTTGGATCAAGTGCACCTTAGCCCTCAAGGTGACATCTGTGCTTTTTAACACTTTCAAGAGGTCTTTTGCAGCAGATTTGCCCAATATAATACTCCATTTGGTTTCTTGACTGCTGCTTCCATGGCCGTTGGTGGTGGATTCAAGTGAAATGAAACCCTTGACAATTTCAATATTTTCTCTATTTATCATGATGTTGCTTATTGGTCCATTTATGAAGATTTTTGTTTTCTTTATGTTGAGGTGTATTTCATACTGAAGGTTGTAGTCTTTGATCTTCATCAGTAAGTGCTTCAAATACTCTTCACTTTCAGCAAGCAAGGTTGTGCCATCTGTATGTTGCGGATTGTTAATGAGTCTTCCTTCAATCCTAATGTTGTGTTCTTCTTTGTATAGTCCAGCTTCTAGGAATATTTGCTCACCATATGCATTGAATAAGTATGCTGAGCAAATAATCCCAGAAGCTGGACTGTACGAAGAAGCACAAGGCATCAGGATCAGGATTGGAGGAAGACTTTATACATATTCTGTATAAAATAATTGTAGTGTATCTATACTTTTAGAAAATATGGCTATTGTGATGATACCATTTTCTTTATAGCCACCATATAGTCTTAGTTCTACAGATAATTACTGCATTTTATGCAAATAACACACATCTTTTATGTTTGTTTAGCAACAGCATCCTCACCCCACAAGGTGTATTCATAAGTACCGATATACCATTTTTTTTATATGTTCCTGTGAAAAAAGTTAGCCTAGTGTGCTTATGAAAATACCTCATGGGGGGAGGGCATGGCTGGCAAACAAACGTAAAAGGTGTGTAGTATTCGTGCAAAAATACGGTATATACTTAAAGCTCACTCCAGACCTCCTTTTGATATCTTCCAATTTATTTTGATTGCCTGAAACTTGTTCCCTAATAGATTTCTCCAGAACTGCTTGTGGAAGCAATATTGTCTGAGTCCTTGATGTTCCTAATTAATTTGTCTGATAACTTTTATGCTTAAATGGAGTTTTCTTAACAATAAAATCATTAACTTACATTTTCTTTTATTGTTTTTCTCAAATATGTTTCTTTGTTGTCTTCTGGTATAAAGTGTTGCTGTCAAAATCTAATAACTATCCAATTTACTTTCCATTTTAAGTGTCTTGATATTTTCACCTAGCTTTTTTCTTTCTGTAAAAATCAGTATTTTTACTAAAATATATCCAGGTGCTCATTGTTCTGGATCATTTATTCATGTTTGCAGTGTGCCTTCCAATATATGCTTTTAAATTCTCTTCAGGAAAGTTTTTTGAATTGTAGTTTTTAGTATTTGTTCTGTTTCATGGTCTTAGTTTTTATACGTTGGATCTTGTCTTATCTTCTAGCTGTATCTATCATTTTCTTATGAATTTCCTTTTATTTCTGTCTTCATTTTAAGTATCAGCTTTTCCATTTTATTTTCTTCTTTCTTTTACAGCTTTTTTTATTGTGCTTTAGACAAAGGTTTATAGAGCAAATTAGTTTCTCATTAAGCAACTAGTACACAAATCGTTTTGTGACATTGGTTGCCAGCCACATGACATGTTAACACTCTCGCCTTTTCAGCTTTATGTTCCCGATTTCCATTTGTCCAGCTTTCCTGTCCCCTCCTGCCTTCTCATCTTTTTTCCTGAGCTGGTGTGCCCATTTAGTCTCATATATGTGGTTGCTCCTTTCCATTTTCTATTTATCTTGGGTCATTACTCATGCTGCTTATCTGTGCTTGTATATGTCCTTTCTAGTTTAATCATTATTTTTGAAGTAGTGATTTATTTTTAAGTTTTGTCAGCTCTCTTTTTAAATTATACTGTTTGTCCAGTTTATTTATGAGTTTGTATTATTCTAATTTAAGCTGTTCATGCATAGCTCCTAGCATTTTATTAATTTCTTCAGACTCATTTTGAATGATTAGGTAATTGTTTTATAGGCATGTTTTTCTAGTGTGCCTTCATTGTGTATAGGAACATAAACTTTCTCCTTATTCTCAGTTTTATTACAATATTTTTATCTGGGATTTGACTGGAGTCCTTTTACAATGCTCATGTTTAAGATGACTTTTTCTGCATTTTTAGGAGAGAAGAGTATGTCAGAATAAATTTCCAAGCATTCCAGAGCTTGGTGATCTGTGGGTTCCCAAGGTCTTGTGGCTATCCAAAGCTTATATGCCTTTTCTCTGCTTCCTCCTGCACATTTGGGTTTTGCTGTTGCAGTGACATACCTTTATTTATTAGCATTTTAAGGTTTGTGGAATTAGGAACCCTGGTGCTGCAATGGTCAAAGCACTGGACTGTTAACTGAAAGGTCGGCAAGAATGAAACCACCAGCAGCTTCACTATAAAGATTTACAAGCTTAGAAACCCTGTGGGCTAACTATGAGTTGGAATCCACTTGACTGCAGTGGGTTTGGTGTTTTGGGGCAGAGGGGTTAACTTGTTAACTAGTATTGATGTAGAGGGTGTCCATGGTTTTTGAATTTGCTATTCTCTGTGCCTTGTCTTTTTTTAAGGGAGCGTTGGGGAAGATTCAAAAACTAGATGACAGCTGCAGACATCTAATCCTCAACGTCTCATTTAAATTTTTATTTACAAATAAAAAATTAATTAAAGCTTTTTATTTAATCCATAATTTACATTTATATTATATACAAAAGTAGATATTTTAAGGAGCTAGCAAACAAATGGGGAACAATTACAACACTGAAACACATGGAAAATTGAGTAGTACATAGATGCCTTAGAAGTTGAAACAAGAGAGCTCAATGAAAGTTTTATAATCAAGAAAGGCTTTCTTTGAACTACGAGTTGACATGAGACTAATGGATAGGATCTGATAATACTGAAAAGAGCATGTTTCAGATATGGATCAAAGACCCAGAAGTGAGAGCATGCCTATCCAAATTGTCCTAAGAAGACATTTAGACTATGGTAGGTTTCAGGGAGTAATGGGGAAATGATTGGATCGGAATGAAGAGAGCTGGTTCTGTTTACCTTGAAAGTCAAGCAGAAAGAGCTAGGCTACGTGAGAAAAGAAACTGAAAGCTGATCAAGGTTTTTGAGGTTTATTTATGTTAAAGTCAATTTTATGGAATTTAGTCTAGCAGAAAGGAGCCCTGGTGGCACAGTGGTTAAGTGCTTGGCTGCTAAATGAAAGGTCTGATGTTTGAACCCATCAGTCATTCTTTGAAAGAACGATGTGGCAGCCTGCTTCTGTAATGATTTACAGCCTTGGAAACTCTATGGGGCAGTTCTATTCTGTCTTATAGGGTCACCATAAGTCAGAATCGACTCAACAGCAACTGGTTTGGTTTAGTCTAGCAGCAAAATGTTTTATGGATTCAGGTTAAAGTTAAAATTAGTATTTTTTTTACAGTCTACAGAATAGATTTACATTCTTTTTTTCAACACTTACGGAAATGAAGAAATGAAGACTTCTTTTCTTTTGATAATTTTCCAGGAGATTTGTACAACTACTGTCTCATTTACTTCCTGCAAAAATACCTTGATGTAGGGGAAAATTAGTCCAAAGGACTAATGGACCACAATTACCACAGCCTCCTGAAGACTGAGTTCAGTATAAATAGGTGGTGCCCGGCTACTACCACCCATTGCTTTGACAGGGATCACAATAGAGGGTCCCGAACAGAGCTGGAGAACAAAATTCTAACTCACAAAAAAAGAGCAGACAGAGACTGGAGAAACCCTGAGAGTATGGCCCCCAGATACCCTGTTAGCTCAGTAATGATGCCGCTCCTGAGGTTCATCCTTCAGCCAAAGATTAGACAGGCCCATAAAACAAAATGAGACTAAAGGGGCACGCCAGCCCAGGGGCAAGGACTAGAAGGCAGTAGCGGATGGGAAAGCTGGTAATAGGGAAACCAAGGTCAAGAAGGGACAGTGTTGACGTGTTGTGGGGTTGGTAACCAATGTCACAAAATAATATGTGTATTAACTGTTTAATGAGAGGCTAGTTTGTTCTGTATGCTTTCATCTAAAGTAAAAAAAAAAAAAAACTTGATGTATGTGTTAATATTCATGTCTTGAACAAATGACAAAATTGAGGTCCAGAGAGTTGAAATAACTTCTTAAAGGACATGTATTTGTTAATTATTAAAGTCAATATTTAAATTCAGATCTCTCTGGCTCCTAAATTCATACTCTTTCCACTATCCTGTTCTGCTTCAGAGGAAGTTGCTGTGTTTCAGAGATTTTATAAATATTTATTAGTGACATGGTAATGAGCTTGGAAAGGAAGGAATAGGCATGAGAGGTTTTGGGAAGGAGGAAAAATTAGTGGGGGAAATTCATTCTTTGGGGCCAGGAATTATATTTTGCTGACTTATTTTTGCATTTTTCTTTTTTTTTTTAATTCTCCCAGGTCTAACTTTGGAGCCCTGGTGGCACGGTGCTTAAGAACTCGTTTTCTAACCAAAAGATCAGCAGCAGTTCGAGTCCACCAGATGCTCCTTGGAAGCCCTATAAGTCAGTTGTACTCTGTCCTATAGGGCCACTCTGAGTTGGAATCAACTCATTGGCAACAAGTTTGATATAACTTTATTCTTTCTTTTAATTAATATTTTTAATTAATAGACTTTATTTTTAGAGCAGTTTTAGGCTTACAGAAAAAATTGAGCAGAAAGCACTCTTTCTTGCCCTGCCTACAGTTGTCCCTATTATTAATATCTTGCATTTCTGTGGTACAATAATAATGAACAACAATGAACAGTAATAATCTGCTCTTTGCAGATGACATAACCTTGCTTGCTGAAAGTGAAGAGGACTTGAAGACTTACTGATGGAGATCAAAGGCTACAACCTTCAGTATGAAATATACCTCAATATAAAGAGAAAAAAAAGACCCTCACAATTGGACCAATAGGCAACATCATGATAGATGGAGAAAAGATTGAAGTTGTCAAGGATTTCATTTTACTTGAATCCACAATCAGTGCCCATAGAAGCAGCAGTCAAGAAATCAAACAACACATTGCATTAGGCAAGTCTCCTGCAAAAGACCTCTTTAAAGTATTGAAAAGGAAAGATTTCACCTTGAAGGCTAAGATGTGCCTGACCCAAGCCATGATGTTTTCAATCGCCTCATATACATGCAAAAGCTGGGTGATGAATAAGGAAGACTGGAGAAGAATTGACACCTTCAAACAGGGGTGTTGGCAAAGAGTGAATATACTATGGACTGCCAAAAGAACAAACAAATCTGTCTTGGAGGAAGCACAGCCAGAATGTTCCTTAGAAGCAAGGATGGCAAGACTTTGTCTCACAGACTTTGGACATGTTATCAGAAGGATTCAGTCCCCAGAGAAGGACATCATGCTTGGTAGAGGTTCAGCAAAAAAGAGGAAGACCCTCAACAAGATAGACTGAAACAGTGGCTGCAACAATGGGCTCAAGCATAACAACAATTGTGAGGATGGTGCAGGACCAGGCAGTGTTTCGTTCTCTTGTACGTAGGGTCACTACGAGTCTGAATTAGCTTTACAGCACCTAACAACAAACAATATTGAACAAATAGTATATGTTGTTATGAACTAAAGTACATAGTTTATATTAGCATTATATTGTGTTGTACAATTCTATGGGTTTTGACAAATGTATAAAGTCATGTATCCACAATTGCAGTATCATGAAAAATAATTTTATTGCCCTAAATATTCTCTGTGCTCCACGTATTCATCTCTCCTGACTCCCCTCCTCTTAATCACTACATTTGCACTGTCTCTATAGTTTTGATTTTTTCTAGGATGTCATATTGTTAGGATCATTCAGTACGTAGCTTTTTCAGACTGGCTTCTTTCACATAGCAATATGCATTTAAGGTCTCTCCTTGTCTCTTCATGGCTTTATAGCTCATATTTTTTATTGCTGAAAAACATTCCATTGATGGATGTACCACAATTTGTTTACCCATTCACCTTTTGAAGGACATCTTGGTTGCTTACAATTTTGGGCAATTATAAATAAAACTACTATAAATATTTACGTGCAGGTTTTTGTATAGATATACATTTTTAGTTCATTAGGGTAAGTACCTAGGGACTTGATTGCTGGATTATATGGTATACTTATGTTTAGTTTTATAGGAAACTGACAAACATCTTCCTAAATCACAGCACTGTTTAGCATTCCCACCAGCTATGAATTAATGAATGAGAGTTCCTATTGCCCCACATCCTTGCCAGTATTTGGAGTTGTCATTGTTTTGGATTTTAGCATTTCAAATATATAACTATTAGATTAAAAACCCATTACCGTCCAGTTGATTCTGACTCACAGTGACCCTATAGGACAGGGTAGAACTGCCCCATAGAGTTTCCCTGCCCTCCTGATATTCTCATCTTTGTTTTAAAGTAATTGTTGACCTTTTGGTTTCATACAGGCAATTTTTTTTTTTCTTTTAAAGGCGGACAGTACTTATAGAAAATATTCATTATTTTTTGAGCCAATTTGTTATTTAGTTACAAGGTGACCTCAGGGGTTATTTTTGGTTCAAGGTTTGAAGAGTATCTCAGAGCAATAGTCTCTGGGAGTCCTCCAGCTTCAGCCACTCCAGTGGGTCTGGTTTTGTTTTGTCTTCTTTTCTTCTTTTTAGATATTTGAGCAGCTGTTCCACATTTTTTCTCATTTTATCAGGATCCACCCATTATGGCCCTGATTCTTAACAGTATCCTTTGGAGAACAATTTTTAATTTTAATGAGTTTCAATTTATCAACTTGTTCTTTCATGGGTTGTACTTTCTGTGTTGTATCTAAAAACTCATGGTCAAACTCAAGGTCACCTATATTTTTTCCAATGTTATCTTCTAAAAATTTTGTAGTTCTGCATTTTACATTTAGGTCTATGATCCAATTTGAGTTAATTTTTGTGAAAGGTATAAGGTCAGTGTCTAGATTCATTTTTTTGCATGCAAACATACTTTTGTTCCAGCATCATTCATTGAAAAGACTGTGTTTCTCCATTGAATTGTCTTAGCTCCTTTGTTAAAGATCAGTTACCCATATTCGTGTGGACACATATCTGAACCCTCTAGTCTGTTCCATTACTCTATTTACCTATTCTTTTGCCAGTCCCACACTGTCTTGATTACTGTAGCTTTATAGTTAGTCTTGAAGGTTGTGAAATGTCAGTCCTCTCACTTTGTTCTTCTTTGATATTGTGTTGATTATTCTGGGTCTTTTGTCTTTTCATAAAAATTTTACTTTGTCAATAGCCACAGTATAACTTGCTGGGATTTTGACTGGGATTGTGTTGAATCTGTAGATCTAGCTTGGAAGAACTGGGATTTTAACAATATTGAATCTTCCTGTATATGAGCATAGACTATCTCTTCATGCATTAAATTTGTTTTATAAATTTCTTCCAAATTTTATGGTTTTCTCATGTAGATTTGATACGTGTTTTGTTAGATTTACACATATGTATTTCCTTTCTTGGGAGGGGTTATTCATATAAATGGTGTGTTTCTAATTGCAGATTTCAATTGTTCATTGCTGGTATATAGGAAAGCAATTGATTTTTTTATGTTAACCTTGTATCCTGAAACCTTGCTATAATTGCTTATTCATTTGAGGATTTTTTATTGTTGTTGTTGCTTTTGTTCATTTTGACGGTTAATTTCATGAGCCAACTTGGCTAGGCCATAATTCTCAGTGGTTTGGCCAGATACTGGACTACTTGCTGTTCTATAATGTAACGTAATGCATTGCAATACATTGCAAAGTAACCCTTTTCCATGGTGTGATCAACCAATTAGTTGAAAGGGGAGCTTCCTTGGGTGTGTGGTCTGCCTCCTACATATAAATGGATATTCTGGCAGAGGTCACACTCTCTCTTTAAACTGCATTCTTCTTCTCACTTGACCTATGTATCTTGAAACAGAAGCCTGCAGAAGTCTCTGGCCTGCTACCTGATCTACAGATTTTGGACCTACCAGTTCTGCAATTGTGTAAGCCAATCCTTTGATGTAAATCTGTATCTCCACCTACTCCTATATCTATATCTAAATCACTATCTATATGTCTCACTGGTTTTGCTCCTCTAAAGAACCTAAGCTAAGTCACTGATTCTTCAGGAATTTCTGCATAGGCAATCATGTCATCTGAACGATGGTAGTTTTATTTCTTCCTTCTAAAGCTGTATACCTTTTATTTCCTTTTCTTGTCTTACTGTGTTATCTAGCACTTTCTAGTATCATGTTGAATAGGAGTGGTGAGAGTGAATATTCTTGTGGTTCTCAATCTTCGGAGAAAGCCTCTAGTTTTGCACCATTAAGTATGATGTTAGCTGTAAGTTTTTGTGGGTGTTTTTTATCAAGTTGAGGGAGTTCTCTATTCTTATTTGAGAGTTTTTATCATGAATGGGTGTTATCTTGCTAATTTTGCATCTCCTGCACTCAGCATGTCATGTTGACACTTTAGCCTTTTCTTTATATTTTCATGGGAATGTGACAGAAGGCTATGCTGAAACTTATTATCAGTATTATGCAAGTCAAAATGGTGTTTCAGATACTTGTTTTCCCCTACTAGAGACAAAAAAATGTTCAAAAAATCAATAGTATCTTGTTAAGTATTCACAGATTTAATTGTCCCATATATGAAAAGGAATCTTATTTTTCTAGCCATTTTTCTTAAGATAGTGGTCAATTATATCCTACTTATTGTAGGTCTGAAAGAAGTCTGACTATCTAATAGTTGAAAGTTTCAGAAGAAAATTGAGACACAGAAATGGAAAGCAGTAATAACTAGTTAAGTATTTCTTTTTGGAGAATAATATTTAGTCCAATAGCAATTCAATCATGCCATTTAACTCCACCATCTCTCAGGTTCTGGTTTGAGTTTTTTCTGTTTCTACATTTACAGTGGTTTTTTTGGCTCCTCTTAATTGCATCAAGTTATAAATAATGTACTGATGTTACTGTGTTATCTATACAAAACAGGGAAGTGAAAAAAGGGATTCTAATTACTGTGAAAACATGGTCAGAGTGTGGAATTTCTTGTATATAATATTTTAAGTTTCATTTTGTTTGAAAATATAAGCATTATGTTAAGAAAAATTGGAGAATACATATTTGAGTCACATGAATAGTTGTTGAATTGTTATTGTAGTTGTGACAGAGACTGCATGGTCCACAAAGCCTAAAATATTCACTATTTCATCCTTTACAGAAATGTGTGCTGACCTCTTCTAGCTCATTCTTCATACTGGCCCTGGTTATTCACTCTTGTCACCTCCCACTCATGCCGAAATTCTTACAAATCATAGTTGGCTTTGTACATGTTGTTACCTCCACCTGAAATATTCTTTACCCACCCTACCTCCCATCTCACTTGGTCACCTCTATTTTTATTCTTCAAACCCCAGCTGAGGTATTGTTTCCTTTAAAAAATCTTGCTAACCCTACAATCACATAGAGGTGCCTGACCCTGTCCTCTTATCAAGCTTCGTACATTTTCTAAAGTAAGAGTTAACACAGTGTAAACGATAGCTTCTAACTTTCTTTCCTGCAGGATGGTAAACTTGTATGAGGAAAGTATAATGTCTAAGTATTTTATTGGGCCTGGCACATAATAGCTGTTTAGCAAATAACAATTGAATGTGTTAACAAATAAATGACTGCTTTGGACCTAGATAGCATGGTGAAAGAAAGCTTTTGTGAATATTACAGTGACACTGAGCATTGTTCTATTCCAAAAGAACTGTACGTCATTTCTCCTGGTTAGACTAGATTCTAATCTGAGACATGAAGTTCCAGTTCCCTGAGACTAACATTTAGAAAAAAAAAAAATTGAATCATGTTACAAAGATTTCTTCTATAAACATTTGTGAAATTAATAGATGACCTTCCAGGAGAGAGAGCGCTGATAGAATTCTGCCTAGAATATCACTGGAACTAGGATCTTCCAGCCCTATGATTTCACATTAAATGAAAATAAAAATCAGTCTATTGATCAATGTGCTAACATAGGCGGCACATTCCTTTGGCTCCCTTCCCAGACCAACCACTGACTTATTTTGTATTAAAAGGGCACATTATTATTTGCAGCCCAGCTTCTTCCTGTTTAAAGCAGTGAGACAATTGTTTTCTACATAATTCCTTAATGTGGTTGTTGATAGGACCAGCATCCCTGTAATATTTCAAAATAAAAATTAAGGGAGGTCTCCGCGTGTGCCTTCAAGTTACATGGAGGAAGAATTAGCACCATGGTACCTGGCTATTGGAAATGGGAATTGAGATCGGTGAGCAAAGTAAAGAAAGACAAGAAATTCCATTTCTGTCATATAAAGAACTATTGCAGTGATACTCCAAATACAGAAACCAAGTGAAGTTGCTTCAAAGTAAAAATAAAATTAGAAACTATTGTGAGATGGAAACTACTGTACGGCATTGACAAGTGAGGCAGATTTGCTGAAGTATTACCTGTGAAATTTAGAAATGCAATCTTGAATGCAAATGGTTGATTTAAATAGCCAGTTACCCAACCTAACCATCAAAAAATTTGACGGAGGACAGCTACACTGTGACTGATGGAGAGAGGACAAGATGGCTGGAATACTAAGTGCTCAGTAGTGCAGATTCAATACCATGGAAGCAACCCTGGGAAACTAGAAGGTACAGTGAAATGTGTAAACAATGAGGGGACAATATTTGAAGAGGAGAAGGAGACTCATTATTGAGATTTTTAAAAGTTAAAAGGGTGTTAGAAGTGCTGATTTTTAGATAAGGGCTTATGTCATAACCAAGTTTTGGAATATAAAGAAATATCAAAACTACATTGCAGTATATAGATTTTAAGTTGGTTAGAAAGAATACAAAGTGACATCAGTCATGTTGCCCCAGAAAAATAATGTTCTGAACACTTTCTCTATATTTTTTGCACATTGCATTTGGCCTCCACCTGTGCAGAAGAAAAGGTGATGAACAGAAGCTGCTATCATCCCTGCAAAACATTTTTGACTCAGCAGCTGAAAGTGACAGCTTAAGTTAGAAAAAACTAGTGGAGGTACAATTGGGTAAATAAGTCATTTTTTTTTTCTTTCAGAAGTTAGAGTACATAAACCAGAACCAGAAGTTTGCAAACCTTAAACCACCCAAATTTAGAGGAGAGGTAAGCAAAAACTGTTGATGTAGCCTGAAAAATAAAAAAAGATAGAAGAAAGAACACACAGTACGATTACTGGTGTTTCTTTGTTCTGAGTCATCTCTTAGCTTCCAGAGAGGAGGTAGAGATGTGATAGAAAGTAAGCAAAACAAGATCAACAAATTAAAAACCACCAGCAAAACCAAAACAGAGTCCAAAAAAAAAAAAAAAAATATGAATAGTTGGTATAGAAAATTATTTGAGAGGGACTGAAATCTATCAATATGAATTAAGAAATCCTTTAACTAAAGACTCATGATATTAAAAAATATGTACATATTTTTAATTGATTCGATAAAGTCGTTTTTTTTTGCAGGGAATGTGTCCTTAGAAGAAAAATAATAAGCTCTTTAGAGCTGGACTCAGGGCATCGATTTGCTAACTTTCAGATTCAGAAAATAATAATAGCTGGATTTTGAATTATGATATGTAGTAATAATGATAAAAAAAGATGTTAAAAGGTCTTTAGATATGATCTTTGTTACCTTGTGGCTTTGAAGAATGGAAACTTATTTCCTCACAGTTCTGGAGGCTGAAAGGCCAAATCAGGGTCTCAGTTGTGTTGATTCCTTCTGTGGGCCTCTCTCTGGTTTTTGGTGTCTGCTGGCAGTTCTTGGTGTTCCTTTACTTATAGACAGGTCTTTCCATGGTGTCTTCGCCTTATTTCTGTCTCTGTGTCTATGCTGTGCTTTTTATAAGATGCCACTCAGAAGTGATTAGTTTTAAGACCTACCCTACTCTGGTATGGTCTCATTACAATAACAAAATAAAACCTCTATTTCTAAACATGATCGTATTTAAAGTACAAGGTTTAGGACTTCAACTCAACTTTTTGGAAAGCACAATTAAATCCATAACATATAGGAAAAAAATCCATGTGTCTAACACTATTCCTCCTATTATGCCTGTTGAGAGCATTGCTTTTAGGTGTCAAACAGCAGAACGATGTTCCAAGCATTTTGCTGGGCACTAGACACCTGGGCATTACAGTCATAGTCCTTGCAATTAGGAGCTTACTGTATAGTGAGAAAAATGCATGGCAAGAAAAAACTACACTACCCATGTTATAAGAGTTAAACTGAACAGGTGTACATGGTACAGTCCATGAAATATTAACGAAAGAGTACTTATATCTCAAATCCTCAGAATGGAGGCTTAATATGTGGAGTAGAGGCCTTACCTGTTTTGTTCAAAACTGTACATCTCACTCCTAGATGAGACAATAGCACAAAATATTATTCAAAATGTTTTTAAAGAATGAAAAAAATTAAATCTGTCTTGTGTGTTTGGCTAAGTTTCAGAGTGAAGGATGTACATGAAATAATTCTTCAGAAAAGACAGAAACAAAAAGTCAATATACCCAGTGACACAGAA
Source organism: Loxodonta africana (assembly GCF_030014295.1). Lineage (NCBI taxonomy): Eukaryota > Metazoa > Chordata > Mammalia > Proboscidea > Elephantidae > Loxodonta > Loxodonta africana. Next base: position 195,390,955 of record NC_087342.1, read on the forward strand.
GCATAAAGCAGCTTGATTATCTATCTGGTCAACAGTCAATATGCCCAAATGGTTGCCAGCCTTGCAGGAGGAGATTGGTCTCTAAAGGGTGAAGAGCATGGAGTGAGGTCAGGGGACTTTTCAGATAGATTAGAAATGTGAAGGATATTGAAGATTAAATACGGAAGTTTGCTGAAATAATGTGGGAAGAAATCATTTGCCTGAAATTTCCTTCCTAAGGAAACTAATTGCAATGCCCTCTTAAGTCTGATTTAGGCAGAGTTTGAATGGGTACCCTAAACAGGGCAGAAAAATCTGTGAGACTTAAAGATGTCAGGAGAGTTTCTGAGGGGTGGGGTCTAGGTTTCCTCTGCCTCCGCACAGGGGCAGGCAAGGAGAAATAGCTGGACTGAGGCTACTCTACATCATAGTGTTAAGGCACTTTCTATGCGAGAATTTCCTTCTGTTATCACCCAGTCTTTAATGGAAGTCATTTCAAAGTTATAACCTAGTCTCAGTTAACTATGTGATATTAAGAAAATATCTTGGGATACTCTCAGGGATATCTGAAGGACACTGCAATAAAGCCAGTGACGCCTTATGCAGTTGTAGTATGAATAAGACACTTAGCATATTGCTTGGGCATAAGAAGCACACATAAATATTAGTTGCCTTTAAATCCTTTGCCTCGTGACCTTGAATCACAAGCATTCTTTTTTCTCTCACCTAGCCTACATTAGCCAGCTTCCAATTCAGTGTTTGATCTTTCTTTTTTCCTCTGCAGATAACTTGTTCCTCTCCTCCCTGTACCCCATAATGCCTACACGTGTTCTCTCTAATAAGCATGTTACTCAACCCCATTAAGATCTGAAGATAATTGCAATCAGGATAGCTAGCTTCAATCTAATCCTTTGTGCCTATTTCCTATACATGAAATTGCCTTTCATTGTTGTTGTTTGGTGCCTTCGAGTCAGTTCTGACTCACAGTGCCCTATGTACAACAGAATGAAACACTGCCTGGTCCTGCACCATGTTCACAATCGTTAAGCTTCAGCCCATTGTTGCAGTCACTGTGTCAATCCATCTCATTGAGGGTCTTCCTCTTTTTCACTGACGCTCTACTTTACCTAGCATGATGTACTTTCTCCAGGGACTGATCTTTCCTGATAACACGTCCAAAGTATGTGAGACAAAGTCTGGCTATCCTTGCTTCTAAGGAGCATTCTGGCTGTGCTTCTTCCAAGACAGATTTGTTTGTTCTTTTGGCAGTCCATGGTATATTCAGTATTCTTCGCCAACACCACCATTCGAAGGCGTCTGTTCTTCTTCAGTCTTCCTTATTCATTGTCCAGCTTTGGCATGCATATGAGGCTTGAGTCAGGTGCACCTTAGTCTTCAAGGTGACATCTTTGCTTTTCAACACTTTAAAGAGGTTCTTTGCAGTAAATTTGCCCAATACAATGCATCCTTCGATTTCTTGACTGCTGCTTCCATGGCTATTGATTGCAGATCCAAGTAAAATGAAATCCTTGACAACTTCAATTTTTTCTCCGTCTATCATGATGTTGCTTATCGGTCCAGTTGTGAGGATTTTTGTTTTCTCTGTGTTGAGATGTAAACCATACTGATGGCTGTGGTCTTTGATCTTCATCAGTAAGTGATTCAAATCCTTTTCACTTTCAGTAAGCAAGGTTGTGTCAGTTGCATTAATGAGTCTTCCTCCAATCCTGATGGCCTGTTCTTCTTCATATAATCCAGTTTCTCAGATTACTGGCTCAGCATACAGATTGAATAATTATGGTGAAATAATACAACCCTGATGTACACTTTTCCTGACCTTAAACCACACATTATCCCCGTGTTCTGTTTTAACGAATACCTCTTGATCTATGTACAGGTTTCTTATGAGCACAATTAAGTGTTCCAGAATTCCCATTCTTCCCAATGTTATCCATAATTTGTTATGATACACACAGATGAATACATTTGCATAGTCAATAAAACACACATAAACATCTTTCTGGTATTCTCTGCTTTCAGCTGGGAACCATCTGGCATCAGCAATGATATCCCCAGTCCCACGTCTTCTTCTGAATCCAGCTTGAATTTTGGGCAATCCCCTGTTGATGTACTGCTGCAGCCGCTTTTGAATGATCTTCAGCAAAATTTTACTTCAGTGTGATATTAATGACATTGTTTGATAATTTCCACATTTGACTGAATCATCCTTCTTTAGAATAGGCAGAAATATGGATCACTTCCAGTCGGTTGGCCAGGAATCTGTCTTTCAAATTGCTTGGCATAGATGAGTGAGCACTTCCAGCACTGTATTCGTTTGTTGAAACATCTTAATTGGCATTCCATCAATTCCTGGAGCCTTGTTTTTCGCCAGTGCTTTCAGTGCAGCTTGAGCCTCTTCCTTCAGACCATCAGTTCCTGATCATATGCTACCTTCTGAAATGGTCGAATGTCAACCAATTCCTTTTGTAAAGTGACTGTGTATTCCTTCCATCTTCTTTTGATGCTTTTGCATTTTTTACTATTTTCCCTGTAGAATCCTTCAACGTGGCAACTCAAGGCTTGACTTTTTTCTTCAGTTCTTTCAGCTTGAGAAATACTTGAGCGTGTTTTTCCCTTTTGGTTTTCTAACTGCACGTCTTTGCACTTGTCATTATAATACTTTACTTTGTCTTCTCGAGCCACCCTTTGAAATCTTCTGCTCAGCTCTTATTTCATCATTTCTTCCATTTGCTTCAGCTACTCAACATTAAAGAGCAAGTTTCAGAGTCTTTTCTGACATCCGTTTTGATCTTTTCTTCCTTTCCTGTCTTTTTAATGACCTCTTGCTTTCTTCGTGCATTATGTCCTTGATGTCATTCCACAATTCATCTGGTCTTTGGTCATTAGTGCTTAACAAGTCAAATCTATTCTTGAGATGGTCTCTAAATTCAGGTGGAATATACTCAAGGTCGTACTTTGGCTCTTGTGAACTTGTTCTTATTTTCTTCAGCTTCAACTTGACCTTGCATATGCGCAGTTGATAGTCTGTTCTGAAGTTGGCCCCTGGCCTTTTTCAGACTGATGATATTGAGCTTTTTCATCATCTCTTTCCACAGATGTAGTCGATTTGATTCCTGTGTATTCCATCTGGCGAGGTCCATGTGTATAGTCACCATTTATGTTGGCAAAAAAAGGTATTTGGAATGGAAGAAGTCACTGGTCTTGCAAAATTCTATCATGCAATCTCCTGCATCGTTTCTATCACCAAGTCCATTATTTTCCAACTACCGATCCTTCTTCTTTGTTTTCAACTTTCTAATTCCAATCACGGGTAATTATGAGTGCACCCTGACTGCATGTTTGATCAATTTCAGACTGCAGAAGTTGGTAAAAATCTTCAATTTATTCATCTTTGGCCTCAGTGGTTGGTGCGTAAATTTGAATAATAGTCATATTAACTGGTCTTCCTTGTAAGTGTATGGACATTATCCTATTACTGACACCATTGTACTTCAGGATAGATCTTGAAATGTTCTTTTTGACGATGAATGCAATGCCATTCCTCTTCAAGTTGTCATTCCCGGCATATTAGACCATATGATTGTCTGATTCAAAATGTCCAACACCAGTCCATTTCATCTCACTAATACCTGTGGTATTGATGTTTATGTGTTCCATTTCAATTTTCACAATTTCCAGTTTTCCTAGATCTATACTTTTACATTCCATGTTCTGATTATTAATGGATGTTTGCAGTTGTTTCTTCTCAGTTTGAGTCACGCCACATCAGCAAATGTAGGTCTCGAAAGCTTGACTCCATCCATGTCATTAAGGTTGACCCTGCTTTAAGGAGGCAGCTCTTCCTCAGTCGTCTTTTGAGTGCCTTCGAACCTGAGGAACTCATCTTCTGGCTATATCAGACAATGTTCTGCTGCTATTCATAAGGTTTACCTGGCTAATTCTTTTCAGAAGTAGACTGCTAGGTCCTTCTTCCTAGTCTATCTTAGTCTGGAAGCTCAGCTGAAACCTGTCAGCCATGGGTGACCCTGCTGGTATTTGAATACTGGTGACATAGCTTCCAGCATCATAGTAGCACACAAAAACAAAAAAAACCAAAACACACAAACCCCCACAAATACAGCATACTGACAGACATGTGGAGGATATATATATATATATATATATATATATATATACATAATAGTATATTTTTCCAGTATATACACGCACACCAAGAAGAAAACCAAACCTGTTGTCATCCATTCTGACTCATAGTGACCCTATAGAACAGAGTAGAACTGCCCCATGGATTTTCCAAGGAGCCCCTGGTAGATTCGAACTGCCAACCATAATTCCTAACCACTATGCCACCAGGGTTTCCATATATATATACACAACCCAAAAACCCATTGCCGTCAAGTCAATTCTGACTCACAGCAACCCGATAGGACAGAGTAGAACTGCCCCATAGAGTTTCCAAGGAGCACCTGGTGGATTCGAACTGCTGATCTTTGGTTTAGCAGATGTAGCTGTTAACCATTATGCATATGTATATGTATATATATTGGGCGAATTGTCACCATGAATAAAATTGGGGTTCTATCAGTAAAAAAAAAAATAGAAAATAGATATTGTGTAGACAGCTGGTAGTGTCTGCCAACAAAAAAAAATCATTGTTTAAATTATTTTTTTCATTTGTTTGTATAAACATATTACCTAGGCAAATCCTAAGTCTGGATAGACTGGTGGCATAGCTTCCAGCATCACAGCAACACGCAAGCCTCCACAGTGCAATAAAATGACAGACACTTGGGGGTGCCTTTCATTAGGTCTCATCACATCCTATGTATCGCACATGTTCTACCTGGTCCATAAAGACACCTCCAACCCTATTTTGTTTGGGTTCAAACTACTGTTTCCTCTACCTTAGTAGGTCATTAGGTTTTAATGATTTTGTGTGTTAGTTATGACATAGTGGAGAGATTCCAAACTCCTTGAACATCAGTCATTATGTGTATTTTTATCCCTCACATGCTAAACGCAAAGCTAAGCCCATGAAAGATACTTAGAAAGGGCTTACTGACTTAAACAGAGGCTACATGTGGTGGAAGGTGGATTCCTGAGTCTCTGGACAGTACTAGCACATGTATATTTGCTAACAGGGAGTGGTTAGGTGATTAATCAGTGTTGGGAAGTGCCTCTTCTACTTCCCTTCCCTGTCAGGTGTCTTCACTACCTTTCTTTTGCCATTCTACTATTTCTTCTTCTGACATCAAAGATTTGCTCAGCTCTGCATCTTTGGGATCTTTATGAGTATAATATGACATGAGGTAAGCACGGAAAGAATTTGCTGCATATCACTGATTAAGAGATGTTTCTCGTCATGAGGTAATGTGATATGGCAAGCCCCTAATCACTGGAACTTTCTGGGTATATTATTGAATACAACAAAAATGGAACAGTTACACCATGCACATATGACTTTACAAATCTTATTCTCAGAATTGGTGAAGTAGTAACCATAAATAACTGCTTATATTTTGCTCTGTTATTTATAAATGTAACAACTAAGTATACATTTATCTCCAGTGTCTGGCTTAGTTCACTGGTTATCAAATATCCCAGGCTCTTTACAGTTATATAACTACAAGATGGAATAGTGTTTGAATGGTGCACAAAAAACATCTGTACAGAAAATTAGAACATTGATATAAAATTGTTATCCCTCTGAATATTTTCATATTCTTATCTCAGAGCCTTATGACTATATAATCTTGTAAGTTGTTCTAAACAGCAAATGGGAATCAAGTGCCAAATTAAATGGCTATTTCATTAATTCATCAATGGTAGTGTTTTTCTAACAGGTAACTTAGAATATTAGAAAAGGCAAAATGTGTTTTCAGTACTTGTTCTGTAGGCAGAGCTGAGGTTTTGCTTCTACTGACCATAACAGAAGTTTTCTCCTGGGATGTGACAGAGGGGAAGACAGCCATTTTCTCTACGAATATCTGTGGTTGTTATTCCCAAGAGAAATTCCCTAAAGGCCCTCTTTCCAGTCATAAGCTTTCTCAGAGACAAAAAACTGTCTGTCAAAAGCCATGGAGAACTGTGAGCAAACAGTCTTTCCCTTTGGGCTTTCCCACAGTGCTTCAGGTCTAATGCTTCAGCTATGCCCCCTCAAAACACCTCAGTTGGTTCTTATTTGAAATTGCATAGGGATATAAATTGTTAATACTAAAAAGGCTCTTTGGAAATACTTGGTGAGATCAATTCATTAGTGGCCAATATGTAGTGATTCAAATGTGAAAGCTGGAAACAAAGAAGAAGGATTGGTAGTTGGAAAATATAGCCTTGGAAATAGAAACAATGCCAGAGATTGGATGATAGAATTTTGCAAGACCAATGACTTTTTCATTGTAAATATCTTTTTTAATCAACATAAACGGCAGCTATAAACATGGAACTTACCAGATGGAATACACAGGAATCAAATCAACTACATCTGTGGAAAAAGACGATGGAAAAACTCAATATCATCAGTCAGAACAAGGCCAGGTGCCAATTGTGGAACAGACCGTCAATTGCTCACATGCAAGTTCAAGTTGAAACTGAAGAAAACTACAGCAAGCCCATAAGAGCCAAAGTACGACCTTGAGTATATTCCACCTGAATTTAGAGACCATCTCAAGAATAGATTTGACACGTTGAACCCTAATGATAGGAGTGCAAGGACATCAAGAACATCATACATGAAGAAAGCAAGAGATCATTAAAAAGACAGGAAAGAAGAAAAGACCAAAATGGATGTCAGAAGAGACTCTGAAACTTGCCCTTGAATGTTGAGTAGCTAAAGCAAAAAGAAGACATGACAAAGTAAAAGAACTGAACAGAAGATTTCAAAGGGTGACTGGAGAAGAGATAGTAAAGTAGAGTAATAACATGTACAAAGAGCTGGAGATAGAAAACCAAAAGGGAAGAACACACCTGACATTTCTCAAGTTGAAAGAACTGAAGAAACACTTCAAGCCTTGAGTTGCATTAGGGAAGGATTCTATGGGGAAAATATTAGACTATGCAGGAAGCATGAAAAGAATATACAGAGTCATTATACCATAAAGAATTAGTTGATGTTCATCCATTTCAAGAGGTAGCATATGATCAGAAACTGATGGTACTGAAGGAAGAAGTCCAAGCTGCACTGAAGGCTTTCGTGAAAAACAAAGCTCCAGGAATTGACGGAATATCAGTTGAGATGTTTCAACAAATGGATGCAGCACTGGAAGTGCTCACTCATCTATACCAAGAAATTTGGAAGACAGCTACCTGGCCAACTGACTGGAAGAGATCCATATTTATGCCTAGTCCCAAGAAAGGTGATCCAACAAACTGAGGACGTTACCAAACAATATCATTAATATCACACACAAGTAAAATTTTGCTGAAGATCATTCAAAAGCAGCTGCAGCAGTACATTGACGGGGACTTGCCAGAAATTCAGGCCGGATTCAGAAGAGGTCGTAGAACCAGGGATATCATTGCTGATGTCAGATGGAACTGGGCTGAAAGCAGAGAACACCAGAAGGATGTTTATCTGTGTTTTATTGACTATGCAAAGGCATAGTCATAACAAGTTATGGATAACAAGGATCATAACAAGTTATGGATAACTTTGGGAAGAATGGGAATTCCAGAACATTTAATTGTGCTCATGAAGAACCTGTACATAGATCAAGAGGCAGTTTTTCAGGCAGGAGATACTGCGTGGTTTAAAGTCAGGAAAGGTGAGCATCAGGGTTGTATTCTTTCACCATACTTATTCAACCCGTATGCTGAGCAAATAACCTGAGAAGCTGGACTATATGAAGAAGAACGGAGCATCGGGATTGGTGGAAGAGTCATTAACAACCTGCTTTATGCAGATGACACAACCTTGCTTGCTGAAAGTGAGGAGGACTTGAAGCACTTACTGATGAAGACCAAAGACCACAGCCCTCAGTATGGATTGCACCTCAACATAAAGAAAACAAAAATCCTCACAACTGGGCCAATGAGCAACATTGTGATAAACGGAGAAAAGATTGAAGTTGTCAAGGATTTCATTTTAGTTGGATCCACAATCAACAGCCATGGAAGCAGCAGTCGAGAAATCAAATAGTGCATTGCATTGGGCAAATCTGCTGCAAAGGGCCTCTTTAAAGTGTTGAAAAGCAAAGATGTCACCTTGGAGACTAAGGTGCACCTGACCCAGGCCATGGTGTTTTCAATCACATCATATGCATGCAAAAGCTGGACAATGATTAAGGAAGACCAAAGAAGAATTGATGCCTTTGAATTGTGATGCTGGAGAAGAATATTGATTATACCATGGACTGCCAAAAGAACAAACAAATTTGTCTTGGAAGATATACAACCATAGTGTTCCTTAGAAGCAAAGATGGTGAGACTACATCTTACATACTTTGAACATGTTATCAGGAGAGATCAGTCCCTGGAGAATATCATCATTCTTGGTAAAGTACACAGTCAATGAAAAAGAAGAAGACCCTCAATGAGGTGGATTGACACAGTGGCTGCAAGGATGGGCTCAAGCACAACAATGATTGTTGGGCATGGCACAAGACTGGGCAATGGTTCGTTCTGTTGTACATAGGGTTGCTATGAGTCAGAATCAATTTGACGTCACCTAACAACAGTATGCAGTCATTTGTTCTCTAAGTGCTATTTAAAGTTGACTAAGTATGATAAAGTGAGACAGAACCCTGGAAGGAAAAATATTCAATGCAATTAGACATAAGACTACTGTTTTTTTAATTGATTTTTTTTTTTTTTGGTGTTTTTACAATGGCGAATGTGATAAAGTGAGTTTTATGGGTGAGCTTTTTGTGTTTGCACTTACATGTGCTTTGTTACTGTTAATACAACAGTTAACTCTTCAGTTCATTATGCACTGGTCCTTTGTTGAAGAAGTACTATCACACTGTCTTTTTCATGGCTGACTTCTTGTTTGTCAATTTATTTGAAAGGCAGAACAGAGCACTTTTTGAAATGGGGAACACAGTCTGAGAAACACGCTGGGACTGAAAATTTATTGTTTTGTCCTTTGTCTTTTTTAATCAGTCCTCAGGAGCTGGACCACACCAGCTTGCGTTAAGAGGCATCAGTAGCTAAACCTCCACCTAGCATTATTTCAGGAGCCTTCAGTCACTCTGCTGGCTTATGTACTTAAGGTTTTTGTTACTCATTCTTTGAGAGCCCTGATAATCTTTTGCCTTGGCTGCTGCTTCTACTATCACTGAGAATCTCCTGAATGACTATTAGTACAAGTCCACCATGTCTACCATTAAATATTAATTTGAACTTAATTTTCTCACCAATACAGTCTTCTCTCATTTCCAAACACTACCACACAGTATACTGAAAATACACATAGTTGGCAGAGATTTTCGTCATTGGTTTCAACGATGCATAATTTTTTTTCCTAGTGATTTCTGCATTTTCTCTTCATCTTTACCGTCCTTTCCCTTGAGTTTACAAAGAAAAGTAAAAATTAAATATAAGAATTTTTTTAAATCTTGTCCAAAAATGTACTTTTGGCAGCCATTGAGGTGGGCTTTTAAAATTTCTTTTCAGGAAAGAGCTTGCTGGTGAGCTGTAATTAGTACGGTGAGCTAACAGCCTATAGCCAAGGGTGCCTTCAGCATCAGTCCCAGCTTATGACTGAAGTCCATTCTATTCCCAAACAGCCCCTAGTCAATGATTGAGCATAGCATGGATACTGGTTCTGGCATTTCTGTCAAATACAGGACTCCACTAAGGAAAATCTATGCTCCAAACTCCTGTTGGTTTGACCGAGACTTGGTCGGATCTCTATGCCTATTGGAAGATCTCCCTGTCCAATTCTTCTTATCCCACTCCTTCTGTTTCATGAGCATCAGATTTTCATTTGCAGCCTCAAGCCTTTCCCTGCCAAATCCTACTTCATCCAACTTTTATCTTTTATAGGCATTACCCCTCAATAAAGCTGTTGACTTTCTATCTTTGCCTCAGAATCTGCTTCCCAGGAGACCCAAATAACCTAGTATATTAACTGGGTTGTTCAATATTTTAAAAAAATACACTGTAGTTTATAATCTCATTTTCCTCTTACTCTCCCCCAAGATGCATGACTTGAGATAAGGGTTTATGTTCAGGCAGCTTATTTTAACAGGTCATTCCAAGAAACAGGAGTGGGGTACTGGGCAGAGTGAAAAAGATAATTCAGGGTTACATACTGAGCTAATCACGGTGGACTACTGGGGCTCCATCCCACTAAAGATACTTTCAGAAGGCTGTTAAAATCCCTTTAAAATTGTCTGCTTGAGAAACAGAAAAAGGAGGCAATTTTTGTCAGGTCCTATTTGCCATTGGTCAAGGATTGTCCCTTGAGATATTAACTCCCCTGCACTGCTGGGCTTGAGAGGGTGAATGGATTCCAGTGGCAACCCAGCAATGTAGTACCAGATGCTCTTGCCAGCATGAGAGTGATTGGGGAGCAGCTGAAGCAAGATTTACACCAGTGCACAGCTCGTTGCTGCAATAATGGCTGGAATAAGCAGGTGGGTCAAGAGGTTGTGAGGTAGGGTCCAGGAGTTGTCCGATACGCACACCTTGAGCACCTTTCAATATTTCATTGCCACTTATGTTATATTTTTTCCCATACGAAGGCCTTTAGGCAAATTAAAAAAAAAATTTTTAAATCCGTTTCTTAAGAAAATATTGAAACGTACATAAAAGTATAAAGAATGATGTAATAGAGTCCTCAAGTATCAAGACTTAACAACTGTTAATGTTCTGCTACTTTTATTTCATCAATATCTTCCCTACATTATGTTTCTGGTATAAAAGCATTCATGTAATAAAAAATTACCAGTGAAGTTTGATTTCAGGGAGGCAATTTACCCATGAGAAAGAATTCTTAGATGTGTGTGTGTTGAAGTAGATTCTGATGTGTTTCTTTTGACAAGCCTAAATCAGTTAAAAATCATTGCTCACAAACTGTGTCACTTGGAGATGAAGAAAATAAAGAACAGTGAAAAGATATTTTCTTTGTTAGAGATAACTCTTTTTCACTATGCTATTTGAAGACTTATAAAAGTTCTTAAGCTGCTGAGAAACATTCATCAAGTTACAGGTGACATAAAAAACATTTGGGATTCACATTGTGCTTAAATCTTTTCTTTTCATACAATTATTAGGTGAGTAATTTTGCATTAACCAGAACTGCTCATAATGTTTGACAAATGCTAATAACAATGTATTGTCTAACTGCATATATTTTTTGAAAAACCACCCTAAATATTTTAAACAATACTTAAAAATTAGATTTTTAAGAAGCTATATTTTATAATTAATTGTATCAATATATAAGTAGTGTAATAGTAATGAGTTTCTGTTAGTTATACTGCAAGATTTAGAATCCAAAAATGGAATGAAATGCTTTACATATCAATAAATATGAATTATTTTTAAAAATAACACCCTGAGGGTATAATTCCATTTGTCTACAAGACAAGGCACTCTTCTTCCTACACACTTCTCCAAACTTGTTCATTTAATGTTGAGGCATGGGGTTTGTAGTGACTGCGAAGAAGTGGTTCTCAGTCTTTGGCCTGCATGAGAATTATGTGAAGGCCATGAAAACTCAGATAGCTGGGGCCGAGTCCCAGAGTTTCTGACTGAATAGGTGTGGGTTGAGTTTTGAAAATGTGGATTTCTAAGAAGTTCTTCAGTGATGTTGGTGCTGATGTTGATGGCCCAGAAACCATGCTTTAAGGACTCTATGGTAAAATATGTTTTAATTTAGTCATCGATTCACCTACTCAAAAAAAATTTACTTAAGTACCTACTATGTGCCAAAACTTGAAAATAAAAATGTAGAGAAGCGACATTGTATTTACTTGAGAAGCTGACTAAATGAGTGTCTAGGTTCAGTTTATACCATAAAATATTTGTCAGTGTTTAGCTTCTACCTGAAATTTTGTGTTTCCATGTCAATTTTTTTTTTACATCACTTAATTTTTTTTCTATATGAAGTAAATCAGTATTTTATTTAGCAAAAGAGCACAATTAAGCTCAAAGTTACATATGATGGATCCAGTGTAAGCTACCTCACTGAATCTGAAAACAAGGTAGCCCTGAAGACCTTATTTTTGTTAATAATGCATCATAAACTCAGGAAAAATAATTAGGCCAGCATTAAAGAAATTGGTCAGTTGATCAACACGGATTTTTGTTAAAATATAAATTTGTCCTTTAATGATGAAACTCTCAATCAGTTATAATCATTCTTATTCCTCCAGTGCTCAGTATCATGGTAATTCCACAGCTGATGGAAGATATTTCTTCGGTCTGCGTGGAGGATGTGCCGTACTGGAACCTTTTTTTTTTTTTTTTTAAGAAGGCTTCCACAGCAAGGTCTTGGCAATATTTCCAGAGTGACAAAATCTTTCTATCTTTAGAAAGAGTTGTACCATTTCAGAAAGTGCTAAGGTAGCTGGATAGAACTTAGATTCAATATATTTGAGTAGTATTTTCAAGACGTGTGAACATGGAATATATTGTGATAAAATGAATAAAACTTGTTAGAGTCATAGGATATCACCAAATATTTATATACAACATGCAAAGCACCAAAATTAGAAATAGGTGAAATATTTTTACCTAATTTTTCAAAATAGGTGGAACAATTTAAATATGAAGATTAATTTGATCAGTTTGCTCTGACCTGATCAACCTGCTCCCATCTCTGCTTAGTTTCTTGGATTTTGATTGGCAAGAAAATCTATCTTTTGAACAGTTTCTAAAACTTTATCTCCAAAAAATATTTCTAAGTTCAATCTAATTGAACATATAAATTCTGTAACATATTTCTTCCTTAGTGTATCATTTGCACAAAATATGCCACACTACTTGAAAAAATTAGCTTGCTTTGTAAAAACAAACAACAACAAAAAAACCTTGTTGCCGTCTAGTTGATTCCAACTCATAGCGACCCTATAGGACAGAGTAGAATTGCCTCATAGGGCTTCCAAGGAGCAGCTGGTGGATTTGAAGTGCCGACCTTCCGGTTAGCAGCAGAGCTCTTAACCACTGTACCACCAGGGCTTCAGCTTGCTTGCTTAATAGCTAGATTTAATTCTATTTGTATAATTGCTTGTTTCTCTTCTGCCTCTATATATATTTGCAGTAATTATTTTTTCTTTTCCTATATTTTAAACTGGAAAAGTACTGGTAACCTGGGAAGAATTATTAAGTAGTTAATCCCATCAGCTTCAACTGAGATTCCATGAATTTAAGCTATGGCTCCCTCCTTGCTAGCTGTTTACCTTGGGCAAGTTATTGCACTTCTATAAACTTTAATTCCTTCATTTGAAAAATGAGAAATAATGATAGTGCTTACCTCTTAGAATTATTATGAAGAATACATGAAAATGTATTCCCGACTGGTCAGCAATTTTAAAATTTAATTATTGTTATTATTTTTATTAGTGCATGTATATATATCATATTTTGTTGTTGTTAGGTGCCATCCATTCGGTTCTGACTCATAGTGACTCTATATATAACAGAAGGAAACATTGCTCGTTCTTGTGCTGTCCTCACAATCGATGCTATGTCTGAATCCATTGTTGCAACCACTGTGTCAATCCAGCTGGCTGAGGGTTTTCCCTTTTTCACTGACCCACTCCTTTACCAAACATGATGTCCTTCTCCAAGGATTTATCCCTCCTGATAACATGTCCAAAGTGAGACAAAGTCTTGCCATCCTCGTTTCTAAGGAGTATTCTGCCTGTACAGGTAGTCCTTGATTTACAAAGTATTTGAGTTAAGACAAACTGCACTTAACAAACTCTGGGTTTTTTTTTTTTTTTGTGCATGTTATCATCAATGTTATATGCTACATACAATGTTGTAGCTCATCATATGCTGATATTATCATTCTCAGAAGTTGACTCACAAAAGTTCAATGTTATGATTTACTGTTAAAACACTGGTGTATAGCAGGCTATGGTAATAATAATGAAAACTAAAAAAAAAAATGGGATCAAATTGACAACAGCAACTGAGATAGGAATGCTAGTGGGTGGTGAATTTATGTTAATGGGGGAAGATCAACTCAGAAAAGGAGGGTGAGGACAGTTACATAACTCGAAGGATGTAATAAATGTTGCTAAATGGTACATGCAGAAACTGGTGAATTGGTGTATGTTTTGCTGTGTGTATTCTCAGCAACAACAAAATAAATAAAATCGTATAAAAATATTGTAAAAAATAACATATTTGAGTTACGTCAGAACTGACTTATGATGGAGTTGTTGGAACAGAACCCCATCTTAAGGAAGTCCTACCTGCACTTCTTCCAAGCAGAATTGGTTGTTTGTCTGGCAGTCCGTGGTATATCATATAATATATTATAAAAAAAAAACACCTAAAATATCTAAAGCACATTATATATATTGCAACACCAGGGCTCCTCATAGACATCTAAAATATCTGAACATCTAAAGAATGATATACTTAGTTGTTTATAAGTATCAAATTTCTTTTTTTTTTTTTTATTGTGTTTTAGGTGAAAGCTTACAGTGCAGATTAGTTTTTTATTCAAAAATTTATACATAAATTATTTTGTGACATTGTTTGCAGTCCCCACAATGTGTCAGCACTCTTCCCTTTTCCCTTTCCACCCTCAGTTCTCCTTGTCGATTTGTTCAGTTTTCCTCTCCCCTCCTGCCTTCTCATCTTTGCTTTTGTGCAGACGTGGCCCATTCGGTCTTGTGCACTTGACTAAACTAGGCAGCATGTTCCTCACACAGTATAGCTTGTTTTACCGGCCTGAATCTTTGGCTGAAAGGTGAACTTTGGGAGTGGCTTCAGTTCTAACAGGTGTCCAGGGGCCATAATCTTGGGGATTCCTCCAGTCACCATCAGACCAGTAAGTCTGGTCTTTTTGTGAATGTAAATTTTGTCCTATGTTTTTCACCTTGTCTGTCTAGGACCCTCTATTGTGATCCTGTCAGAGTGGTCAGTGGTGATAGCCAGGCACCATCTGGTTTTCTGGGCTCAGGCTGGTGAAGGTTGTTATTCAATTGGTCCATTAGTCATTTGGACGAACATTTTCCTTGTGTCATTGGTTTTCTTCATTCTCCTTTGCCCCAGACATGATGGAACCAATAGAAGTACCTTTGATGGCCGCTGGCAAAGTTTTTAGGCCCAAGACACTTACTCACCAAAGTAGGATGTAGAACATTTTCTTTGTGAACTATGCTATGGCCAATTGACCTAGATGTCCCCCAAGACCATGATTCCCAGCCCTCAGCCCCAGTAATTTAGTCCCTCAAGGTGTTTGGCTGTGTCTAGGAAACTTCCATGAATTTGCAACGGTCAAGTAGTGCTGCCTTCCCTTATATTGTGTGTTGTCTTTCCCTTTACAAAGTTATCTTGTCTACTAGTTAGTGATTTCCGCTCCCCAACTCTCTCCTCCCAGTAATCATCAAAAAAAAATTTTTTTTTATCTGTGTGTCAGCTATCTAGTGCTGCTAGAACAGAAATATCACAAATGGATGGCTCTAACAAACAGAAATTTATTCTTGCACAGTCTAGGAAGCTAGAAGTTCTAATTCAGGGTGGCAGCTCCAGGGAAGGCTTTCTCTGTCAGCTCTGGGGGAAGATCCTTGTCATCAATCTTCCCCTAGTCTAGGAACTTCTCAATGCAGGGACCCTGGGTCCAAAGGATGTGCTCCCCTCCTGGTCCTTTGTTCTTGGTGGCGTGGGGTCCCTCTATCTCCCTGCTCCCTTCTCTTTTTTATATCTCAAAAGAGACTGACTGAACATACAACTTAATCTTATAGATTTAGTCCTGCGTCATTAACATAATGGCCTCTAATCCTGACTCCTTAACATCATAGAGGTAGGGTTGACAACACATAGAAAAATCATATCAGATAACAAAGTGGTGGACAATCACACAATGCTGAAATCATGGCATAACCAAGTTGACACACATTTTGGGGGGAAATGATTTAATCCTTAACACTGTGTGTAGACTTTTTCTTGGCTTTTTATAATAGTGGTCTCATGCAATATGTCCTTTTGTGTTTGATTTGTTTCACTCAGCATAATGCCCTTCAGAGTCACCCATGTTTTGAGGTGTTTCTCAGATTCATCATTGTATGGTATTCCATTGTGTATAAGTACTACAATTTGTTTATCCATTCATCTGTTGATGGGCACATAGGTCATTTCTTTTTGCTGTTGTGAATAATGCTGCAATGAACATGGATTTGCATATGTCTATTTGTGTGATGGCTGTTATTTCTCTAGGATATATTCTTAGGAGAGGAATTGGTGGATCCTATGGTATTTAGGTTTTTAAGGAGGTGCCATACGTTTTTCCATACTGGTTGTAGTATTTTACATTCCCACCAGCAGTGCATAAGAGTACCAATCTTCCCGCAACCTGTCCAACATTTGTTATTTCCCCCCAAAATGTGTGTCAACTTGGTTATGCCATGATTTTAGTATTGTGTGATTGTCCACCATTTTGCTATCTGATATGATTTTTCTATATGTTGTCAACCCTACCTCTATGATGTTAACGAGTCCTGTGTTAATGACACAGGACTAAATCTATAAGATTAGGTTGTATGTTCAGTCAATCTCTTTTGAGATATAAAAAAGAGAAGGGAGCAGGGAGATAGAGGGACCTCATGCCACCTATAATTTTGGGGTGAGATGGTATCTCACTGCAGTCGAAATTATGTTTACATTTTCATTTCTCAAATGACTAATGATCGCAAGCATTGCCTTATGTGTCTATTAGCTTCCTGAATGTCGTCCTTGGTGGAGTGTCTGTTCATATCCTTTGCCCATTTTTTAATTGGATTATTTATTCTTTTGTTTTTGAGGCATTGAAGCATTCTATAGATTTTAGAGATTAGATCAGCAGTTTGAATCCACCGGCCACTCCTTGAAAACCCAATGGGGTCCTATATGGCCACTCTGAGTTGAAATCCACTCAACAGCAATAGGTTTGGTTTTTGGTTTTAGTTGTTTTTTGTACGATTTCTAAATGTTTATTTATTTGATGTTTTGTTCTTTTATTATTTTCCTGAATTCTTCTATTGCTCTATCTGTGTTTTCCTTGATTTTGACTATGTTTTTTTGGTTTTGTTTGTGTTTTCCATGATTTTGCCTGTTTTTTCCTTGGTTTTCTTTGTGTTTTCCTTGGTCTCTTTTCTAATCTAGTGGAAAGCCCTTAACATTAGTCTTTTGAATTCCATACCAGGTAGTTTCACTGCCTTTTCTTCTACCAGGTCATTTGAGTCTTCATTTTGGCCACTTGCTGGAGCCATATCGTCCTGCATTTTTTATATGTTTTGATATTTTCTGCTGTCTTTGAGACATTAACTTATTTTCTTTATTGATTGTATGTTCATTTCATATCATCATGCTTCTTTGTTCTGTTTTGATATATCAAGGTGGGCAGGCCAAGTGTGCTTTGCTGCTTGCTCATCTGTGAACACGATAACTCTCACTGCCTTGACTGGGTGGGCAAGGCAGCAGCAGGTATAGTGAGCCCACTTTGCTGTGCACTGGTTTGGAGTGGTGACTGAGGGTGGATTGAGTGGGAACTGTCTGCCTTCTCATGTTGATCCAGCTGTATGGTACTACTCATAGCCTCTTGCTAGAAAGGCTGGGGTGGCCTATGGGGAGTGACATGGGCTCATTTCCCACTGTTCAGCAGCAGATTGAGTGATGAGAGTGGAGGGAGAGCACAGGCTCTGTGCGGAGGTGAGCCTGAGCTGGGGATGCTTTAACTGCAGTGGCACAGTGGAAAGAGGGAGGAGATGGTGTATGGGGCTAGATGAGGGGAAGAAAGAGAAGAAAAAAGGGTAACTGGGAGACAGGGGTGGGAGATACCAGGGGGTCAATGGGAACAGGGAGAATGTGGCATATGGGGCTAGGTGACAGGTAGAAAGGAAAGGAAGAAAGGAAAAAAGAAAAGAAAAAAATGGCATGGCAGAAGCTGGCGGTGGGGACATGGGGACCCTGGGTGGTAGCAGGCCAGTAGCTCTCTAGCTGAGTGATATGGTGTGGCTGGTAGGGAAGGGATGAGGGTGGCATATGGGCTAGGTGGGGGGTAGGGGGAGAAAGAAAAAGAAGAAAGGGAAAAAAATAGTTTGTCAGGAACGGGTGGGTGGGGGCAGGGCTGACCCAGGTGATGGTGGGCCAGTATCTTTCTAGCCTTGGAATGCAGCATGACTTATAAGGAAGGGGTGGGAGTGGCATTTGGGGTAGAAGGATGAGTGGTGGGAAAGCATGTTTCTCTGGTTATCTGGTGATCTGTCTCCTGCTGGGAGCTCCGTGAAGTTGTCTTCCTGTACTCCCTGTCTGGGGTCATTGTTAGATATAGATATGCACCTAGATGGCAACACTGTGCCGTGTTAGTTGTCAGGGAATTTCTACTCTGTCTTTCTCCTCATTCTCTGTTTTCCTTCAGTTTCTTCTTCCAGTCAGTGTTTAATCTAGTTCTTTATCCTTTCATTTGATACTTAGGGTTCCTGGATTGATGTTTGCATCTGTTTTACTTAGTTTTTTGGGTTTTCACTCCAGAGGGACAGCCTGACGCGTCTGTCTAGGGTGCAATGTGGCTCTGCCTCAGTATTAAATTTCTTGATATTTGTATCATTGAATATTTTCAATCACAATAAAACAATGCAATATACAACATTTTCATAGTTTATAATATCAACAACCAATGTATGATATTCCCAAGAATGGCAGTAAATTAAACATTTTAAAGACCTATGTTTCTCTGATACAGTTGTTATCTTTTAAAATAATTTATTACTAACAACTTTTGAGAGATGAGATTTTTAATATTAAATAGTTCTATTAATAACATTATACTATTAATAATTTTGTAAAAATATTAGATAGCTCTATTTAAAGACTTTTTAAATAGTTAAAACACATAATTACTTAATAACTTAGGTGAAATTTTGGGGGAAAAAATGCTTTGAGTTGCCTCAAGTTAAATTCTAAGTTATTTTCACATATTGACATCTCCATCTCTTGTTTCCAACATAATTGAAGCAGGTAGTACATGTAATCTCCAAGATGAAACAAAAATCATGTGGACTTCAACAACTCTAATATGCTTTTATAAGGAATTATTTCTGCTTCCGTTTAGAGAATTGTTTCAAAAATGAAAGATAAATAATTACAGTAATTGATATTTTATATCTTACAACATAAAAATGATGCAGAGGTAAAGCCATTTGTGCCTAATGCCATATTTTAGAGGTGGAACCACTAGAGAAAGAAAATTCCAGAGCTCAGAAATCCATATACACAGTAAATATGTCTTGGATTTTCTACCACAGCAGAGGACGCTGTTGCAATATTGAAGAATTTTATGGGCAAAAATTGAACATCGCAGGGAGTATCAAAAGAAGATGGAAGGAATACACAGAGTCACTGCACTGAAAAGATTGGCTGTTGTCCAAACATTTCAGGAGTTAGTATATGATCAAGAACCGATGGTACTAAAGGAAAAATCTCAAGCTGCGCTGAAGGCACTGATGAAAAACAAGGCTCCAGAAATTGACAGAGTACCAACTGAGATGCTTCAACAAACAGATGCAATGCTGGAAGCACTCATTCGTCTATGCCAAGCAATTTGGAAGACAGCTACTTGGTCAATTTACTGGAAGGTATCCATATTGTGTCCATCCCAAAGAAAGGTGACCCAAGGAAATGAGAAAATTATCTAACAATATCATTAATGTTACACTCAAGTAAAATTTTGCTGAAGATAATTAAAAAATGATTGTAGCAGTACACTGACAGAGAACTGCCAGAAATTCAAGCCAGATTGAAAAGAGGATATGGAAAGAAGGATAACTTCGTTGATATCAGATGGATGCTGAAAGCAGAGGATACCAGAAAGATTTTTACCTATGTTTTATTGACTACGCAGAGACATTTGAATGGTTGGATCATAACAAATTATGGATAACATTGCAAGGAATGGGAATTTCAGAATACTTAATTGTGCTTCTGCAGAATCTGTACATAGACCAAGAGACAGAAGTTTGAAGAGAACAAAGGAATACTGTGTGGTTTAAAATCAGAAAAGATGTGCTTCAAGGCTATATTCTTTCACCATACTTATTCAACCTGTATGCTAAACAAATAATTCAAGAAGCTGGACTATTTGAAGAAGAATGTGGCATCAACCTTACGTGCTGAAAGTGAAGAGGACTTGAAACACATTGATGAAGATGAAAGACTATAGCCTTCAGTGTGGATTACAACTCAGTATAAAGAAAACAAATATATCACAGTTGGACCAGTAAGCAACATGATAGATGGAGAAAAGATTGAAGTCGTCAAGGGTTTCATTTTATTTGTATCCACAATCAGTGCTCATGGAAGCCACAGTCAAGAAATCAAATGACATATTGCATTGGGCAAATCTGCTGCAAGAGACCTCTTTAAAGTGTTAAAAAGCAAGGATATTATTTTGACAACTAAGATGTGCCTGACCCAAGCCACGGTATTTTCAGTCTTCTCAAATGGATGTGAAAGCTGGACAATGAATAAGGACGACTGAAGAAGAATTGGTGCCTTTGAATTATGGTGTTGGTAAAGAAAATTGAATATACCATGGAGTGCCAGAAGAAGAAACAAATCTGTCTTGGAAGAATTACAGCCAGAATGCTCCTTAGAAGCTAGAATGGTGAGACTTCTCTCAGTTAATCTGAGCATGTTATCAGAAGGGATCAATCCTGGAGAACGGCATCATGTTTGGTAAAATAGAAGGTCAGTGAAAGAAAGGGAGACCCTCAACAAGGTGTATTGACACAGTGGCTTAACAATGGGCCGAAACAGTCTACTTTGGAGTCCCTGAGTGGTACAGACAGTTAAACATACTCACCTACTAACTGAAAAGTTGGCAGTCGGAGTCCACCCAGAGTCACCTCAGAAAAAAAGTCTGGTGAGTTAACCAAAAATAAATAAATAAATAAACCCAAACCTCTTGCCATAGAGTGGAGTTCGACTCATAGTGAATGTATAGGACAGAGTAGAAATGCCCCATAAAGTTTACCATGGAGTGGCTGGTGAATCCCAACTGCTGACCTTTTTTGGTTAGCAGCCTGAGCTCTTAACCACTGCACTACCAGGGCTCCTGAAAATTCAGCCATCAAAAATCTTACAAAACACAGTTCTGCTAAGAACACATAGTGTGTCCCTGAGACAGAGTTGACTCAACGGCAACCGGTTTTATGTAGGATATTGAATTTTTATATTTTTCGTGTAGAATACAAAAAAAAAAAAAAAAAAACCCAACAAAGAGTGGCTTAAATGCTAGAGGATTTATTGGATTTCATATGTATATAAATCTGTAGGCATAGTGAGTTTCTGAGTTGGCTTTATTCAGCAACTTAATGGTATCCTCAAAGACCCAGTTTCTTCTTTTTTTCATTCTTCCTTCCATTGTCAACTTCATCTTGGAGCTTTCCTCATGAAGACAAAATAGTTTCAGTAGTTCCAGTCTTTATAACCACACTCTATGCCATTCAGAAAAAGGAGTGTTTCTTTCGTGGCATTCTAAGAGTCCTAAAATTCTCTACAGTTGCATCAGCTAAGGTCACTTGCATACTCCTAAACTAATCATTATGCAAGGGAATGAAAGTGTGCTTATGAGTTAGGTCAGTCAGGTATCACTCTCCTCAAATATAACTTCTCCCACAACATATAGGCTGCATGGTAGAATTATAGATACCCAAACTGAAATTAATACTGTTTTTAGTAAGGAGGAAGGAGTCAGTATATTCAGACTAAGCTGCCAGCAAATCCATTAGAGACACTTTCATCAGTCAGCAGGAAGAATCACAAAAATCAGAGAAACATAATCTTTGGATTTTTGTAAATATACAACACATCTTAAATCTATAAATAAATAAGAACATATCTATGGACATAACGGCAACAGCTTAATTTTTTTTTTTTTTTTCTCAAAATGAGCCCCTATTCCTGGAGGATTATTCATTTTCCTATCTAGGTCATTGAAACCCTGGTGGTGTAGTGGTTAAGTGCTACAGCTGCGAACCAAAGGGTCGGCAGTTCGAATCCGCCAGGTGCTCCTTGGAAACTCTATGGGGCAGTTCTACTCTGTCCTATAGGGTCTCTATGAGTCAGAATCGACTCGATGGCACTGGGGTGGGGGATCTAGATCATATGGTAGTTTATTGATCTGGAGAACCAAAAGTCTTAAATGACTGTGGCTATTGTATTGGCTAATGTGTTCTGAGTACATTATTGGTTATGGAAAATATATACTTGTTTTGAAAACATAACCCCTAGTAACTTAGCTCCTGATGGCAACTGGCAGACATTTGCCATGTGAATTCATTCCTCTTAATTCAGACACCTTTTCATCTGAAAGCATGAATAATATAGACATGAGAGGATTTATAAATCTAGTTGAATCCTAGAATGTTTTAAGAATGCTAGAGCTTAGTATACTTGCTCCTCACTTACTGACTATCTCGTTATCTGACATTTCACATTTACAACAAGAGTAAAAAATTTACTCTTCAACTATTTTGCCCATTAGTGATATACATCTTATGATAACGAATGCTGAGGTGTGAGGTGAGAGTAACACTGGCTGTGATGGTTAAGGTTATGTGTCAACTTGGCTGGTCCATGAGTCTCAGTTATGGAAGTTATGTAATGATGTAATTTGGAAGTTATGTAATGATGCAGTCATCCTCCATTTTGTGATCTGATGTGGTCATCCTCCAGTTTTGCATAATGACCTGATCTTTGGAACCTAACCATTTCAATAAATGAGGAGTGGGTACATAGTCTATAAAAGTTGTAAATCATTTTGTCTCCTATTTTTTGTGGAGCCAGCAGCAACTACACCTCTTATCTCCAACAGACCTCTAGGACTGACAACTGTGTCTGAAGAAGAAAGGAAAGTTCTATCTTTTTGGTTTAGCACAATCACTCTGGATGAGCTGAGGCAAAATTCCAGTTAAGACTGAGCTTCAGAACACTAGGCCAATGTTTTGACACAAGCTCAGGATGGTTAGATGCCTTTTAAAAAGTTCAGAGATGCTTGAAGATCTTCTTTAAGGACTGAAAAGGTCAACTCTGTTTACAGTTCAACTGAATAAGACATAAAGATCTTCCCCAAACCTCTAAATGTTTCAGAGCTAAAATTTTTCAATTCTTTGTACATTTTTATCTACATGTGATGACCTACACTGAACAAATAAACATGAGTTTGGACTGTTTTTGAAGGAAAGAATTAGAAAGATTAGAAATATAAGAAGTTTAATTTATTTATTTAGTCTAGAAAATACTTCCGTGAAGGACTTCTTGATAGTTTGCCTATCTTCAGGTCAAATCATACTTAAAACTTTCTAGAAATGTTATAGTTCTAATATTTCTTAGGAGACCTGGCGGCTCAGTGGCTAAGAGTTCGGCTGCTACCCAAAAGTTGGCAGTTCAACTCTAACAGCAGCTCCTTGGAAACCCTATGGGGCAGTTCTACCCTGTCCTAACAGTTCATTATGAGTAGGAATCTACTCAATGGCAGTAATTTTCTTTTTTTTTTTTTTTTTTCGGGGAGGGGTGTCTAATATTTTTTAAAATCTTCCAGAAAAGCAGGCTCAGTGAACATTTCAATAGTAAAAGTATTGCATGCTATATGTGAAAGTGTTTCCTGCTTAATCAGGCTGTCCATGAGTTGATTTACATGAAGAAGATAAGGTTTGGAGGCAGCTTGTGGTTGGTTGAGGTAAGAGGGTGGAGTGGTGCAGATAAAAATCCAGGGACTTCACCGGAACCTACGCAGAGAGGAGTAGCAGCCAGAGGTTGAAAGAACTCCTTCTATAAAGAAGTCCATGAAAAAATGCAGGCACCAGCAATGTGGGCTCCATGTTGGTTTAAAATGTCATGCACACATACGCACACAAGTGCACACACAAACGTGCATTCCATTTGTTTACTCTTTCTGAGAAACACAGCATGACTCAGACATGGTGAAGATGAAAGGTAATGCAGTATCCTTTAGCATTTTTGCAAACCTAGTGAATTTGTGGCTTTACAAACAACATGGCACGCTGCCCTTATCTGGAAATAATATTTCCTAGGAGGGCACAGATTGAAGTATCAGTGTGAGAGGTCATTCTCTGTTTGCCTTGGTAGATAGGAAACTTCAAGGAAATCCTGGACCAAGACCAGAGAGTTGTTTGTAAGCTCACATGAGACAAAACAACAAGGGATGGGGGACTTGGCAGGGGTGCTGAGTATTTTTCATGGACAAATGGAATGAAAATCCAGTAAATATTTGTGTTATTGCTGTTAACAAGATTGTTTCATATTGGTAATTCATACAATACCCATGCGTTA
The DNA here is from genome assembly GCF_030014295.1 of Loxodonta africana. Lineage (NCBI taxonomy): Eukaryota > Metazoa > Chordata > Mammalia > Proboscidea > Elephantidae > Loxodonta > Loxodonta africana. The sequence goes on from NC_087342.1 coordinate 195,415,405, forward strand.
CTTAGCTCTATGATCTGAAAAAAATAAAATAAAAACAAATAAATTGAAGATAATTAGTGAGCTCTCATGGCAAAAAAAAATATACATTTATGCTATTATGTATTTCAAGAGGGCATCATTTCCCTCCTGCATTGTTTTCGTATCAGTTATTTTTAACTTCAGTTGTCTAAAAAATAAAGGGTTACTTTTTTTTTTTTTAATTTAAAGGTTAGTTTGGTCACCTGGGATATGGAGAATTAACTAAATAAAAAAGACCTAAATGCCCTCTTTTTTATTGTGGGAAACTAGCATTACATATGGAAACCTTTAAAGAGTAATTCCACAGATTGCCTAAAGTAGATTTCAGAAGTATTCACTAAGGAGAAGAACATGGAATGTCTTTGATGGGTCATGAAAATGACTTCTGTACAATGCCCTAATTACGATGTTTTTTGATGATTTCGTGGACAAATTGTATCAGCAAAGCAAATTTTGAGTGTGCAAATTATACAATATCCTTTCAATACATTCCTTGCTCTGCTTAATATTGGTTTCAGGTAGTCAACCAAGAACCTTGTCTAGAACAACAGCTGTTGAAGTAAAATGGATCATATTTTCTGTGGAGTTTTTTTTTTTTTGGGTGGGGGGGAGACATACAGCTTTAACAATTTTATTTTATTTGTAATAAAAATAGATTATTGAACTGAATAAAAATAGATTATTGAACTGAGTGTCAGAATCTGGCTGGTTCTCTTGGCTCTGCGATTTGTCTTTTCTGACACTCATCGCCCCTTGACTCCATCAGTCTTGTTTTAGAATGGGCTTGACACAAGGTAAGAAAGTGTAAGGATCTCTTATTCAGTAGATTGAGGCTCAACATCATCACCATGACCACTAGCCCATCCCTCACCTTTTACTTTATTGATGAAAATTGGCATCCTGACTTGTTCCTGTTAGTAGGGCACATGGAGCAATAAAATAGGCTAATTATTTTTCATAAGTTCAAATCTGTCCTTTCTTCCAAACTCCCTGCCTCAGTATCACTGCTAACATTGGTGTCCAAGTAAGAAAGCTTGTCCTTGTCCTTTACTCTCTCCCTCAAATCTCATATTTACTTGTTCATAAAGTTTCTTGGTACATAATTTTTTGTTGTTAAAAATACGCGCAGCAGAACATACACTAATTTAACAATTTCTACATGCGCAGTTCATTGACACGGATCACATTCTTTAAGTTGTGCAGCCATTCTCACTCTCCTTTTCCAAATTTTTTCTCTTTTATTAACATGAACTCACTGCCCCCAATCTTCCTACCTAAACTTTTGAGTTGATGTTGTCAATTTGATCCCATACAATTTTTAAAAGTGCATAATGATTAAGGAAGATATTTTTTACAAGTTAGGCTAAACTGTTGTTTGGTTTTAAGAAGACTTCAGGGATACTTTTGGTTTAAGGTTTAAAGACTATCTCAGGGCAATACTTTTGGGGATTCATACAGCCTCCATGGCTCCAGAAGGTCTGAATTCCATGAGAATTTGAAATTTTGTTCATAAAGTTTTATTGCTCTCAAAAGTAGGTCTTATCTGTTCATCTCAACTATTATTTTCCTAGTCTAAGAATTCCATCATCTTTTGTCTGGTCATTTGTTATTGCCTCTTACTGGTTTCCATTGCTTCCAGATTTCCATTCATAATTTATCTTTGAAGTCACTCCCAGAAGAGTTGGAGTTAATATATGTGGTGGATCAGAGCCCTGACTCTGCAGCCAGTGCACTTGGGTTCAAATTCTGGCTTAACTAGAGTGAGTTGCTTAACCACTCTGTGCCTCAGTTTCCTATTCTATAATATGGAAATAATAATACCTATGTTGTGGATTTGTTGTGAGAATAGGAGAGAAAATATATGTGAGGCATTTAGAAGACAGCATTCCATGAATACTGTCATAAGACATGATTCTGATTTGAACCCTATGACGGCTGTCTTTGACCTATGGATTGTATCTGTACCATAGCATACAGGGATTTTCACAATGATCCCAGGCCACCTTTACAGGTTTGTCTCCACACTCCACAAATCCTTCACTCTATCTACAGTAAAATATATGCTATTTTGTAGATGCATACTGTATGCTCCACTTAACATATCTCCTCATTCTCTCTTCCTAGAAAGATTTTGCCTTGCTTATTGCCTGGGAGACCCCCATTTGTATTTCAAAGTCACACTCATATCCACCTCTTATTGTAGCTTTTTCTGACCCTCTCTACCATCTTAAAGTCCCTGGGTGGTGCAAGTGGCTTACGCCTGAACACTAAAGGTTGTCAGTTTGAACCCACCCAGTTGTGGCATGGAAGAAAGGCCTGGCAATCTGCTGCTACAAAATACAGTAGAGAAAGCCCTATGGAGCTATTCTACTCTGTAACACATGGAGTTGCCAAAATCAACTCAATAGCAACCTTTCTTTTTTTTTTCCCCCTACAATATGAATAGCTTCTTGTAGTGAACATGGTTAATGTTTTACCCATATCTCCTAGGTTCTGTCCATCATTTCCACATACAACAGCCTGATTTCCAATGGCCATTTTTGGCTAATGGCAGCTTTTAGGATGTTTAACCCACTTTGCTATCCTGCTACTGAATCCATTTTATAAAATAAGAGTTGGGAGGAAGAGATAAAGTATAGAGGTGCCTGGGAATTAACATCCATCTCGGATATTAAATAATTACTAAATCTTGTGTTGATGCTATGTGGTGTGGAGCATGTATTTTGCTGGGATAATTCTGAGGTATGTGTTTTGCATTGTTTCCTGGATTTTCTTTCACTGTGATAGCTTGTGATAGCTTAGCAATATATCCTTTACTGACTATCTTTCCTTCCTGAAAAAAAAACTTTTACATTTGAATTCTTGGCTCAGGATCTGCTGTTGGGAGAGCTCAAGTAACATACTCCTTCATCTGCATTTCCATAGCACTTTATACTTGTCCTCCCTATGTTACATAAAAAACAGAAAAAAAACCAGTGCCATTGAGTCGATTCCGACTTATAGCGACCCTACAGGACAGAGTAGAACTGCCCCATAGAGTTTACAAGGAGTGTCTGGCGGATTCGAACTGCCCACCCTTTGGTTAGCAGCCGTAGCACTTAACCACTACGCCACCAGGGTTTCCCTATGTTACATAGAAGGGCTTTTTTTTAAAAAAAAAAAAAAAAAAGAATATTTATTAGTATTTATACAGCCATCTCCTCTGACTGTGAGTTGCTCCAGCAAAGTGCCATATCTCATTTATCTTTGTATTTCTAGGGCCTTGGGGTGAACTTGGCTCATGATAGGCACGCAAGAAATTGTTGGCTACTGAAATGAATTGGTCTTATTCTTTGTTTCATCTAAGTTTCTCATTCCTCTTTTAGCACTCTAATTCCTCTAGGACTGTGGAATATTAAACTGTCTTGACCGTAAACTTCACCTTCTTCGACTAGAATCTTGGCCCTTAAACCAAAACTCATGGATTTTGGTTTGTAGTTGATGACAGTTTTCTCTCCTTCCCCATTCTGCTTCTGTGCCTGGTTTTCCTTGACAGAAAAGGAAGGAAGAAAGAAATGAGAGAAGGAAAGTAATAAGGAAGTGAGAGAGAGAGAGGGAAATAAAGAAGAGAAGGAAGGAGTAAAATGAGAGAAAAAGAGAAGAAGGGAGGGAAGAAAAAGTAAAATGACATTAAAAAAATTGAAATGGAGAAGACTGTTGAGAACTCACATCAGATGCTGTTCCTCTTTTCAAAAAAATAGACGAGGAGATCAATTGTGGAGACAGAAGGAAGAAGATGTGGGCTTGAGTGGAATAGAAAAGGTTTGGAAAATCTGATGGGAAGAATAGGGTAGACAGATAATCAGTGATAGATCAGAGCTCCTGTAATACATCATGTCTTCTGCTAAACGTGACTGAGGCCATTATATCTGACAAGTAATACGAATCTATTATCCTTTCATTCTAATTTTTTTTCTTTCTAACTCTTTGGCCAAATCACCCCAAAATGGATATAAATATTACCACTAATCTAAAAAAATAAAAGTAATAATCAAAAAAAAAAAAAAAAGAACAAACCAAACCCAGTGCCATCGCGTCGATTCCGAGTAATAATAAGATAACAAAAAATAAAACGTTAAACAAAATATTTAAGCCTTAAAAGTAAGGATTCCTTCATAACATAAAGATGCTACCTCTTCAAGAATCTATTATTTTGCTATACTGTTGTCTAGAAAAGGGAAAAGTACCTCTGGCAATATCACTTTCTTTATTATCTTTGCTGATGTTATCTAGAAAGTAAGATATTGAGTCATTGTCCCAAGTTAGAAGAAAAAAGATGCCTGCTGAGCTCTGCTTAGAAGTTTACAATATATTTTAAAGTAAAGTGTAATTTTATAACTAGAGTCTTCTGACCCAATTTCTCAATTCTAAGATCTTTTAGGACCATGGCAAAAATCTTAATCTAATGAGGCAGATTTTAAATTCAATCACGATCTTACATTCTTTTTCTTTCATATGACATTTCCTTAGCACCTCATCAGTTTTCTCCAAAAGATAAAGGAATATTACATGTCAAAATTGCTATACACTTTGGATTTTGTGAGAAGTTAATTATGTAGTTTTAAACAATGTACATAATGAATAAGAGGGTGCATTTGGCATCTGACTGACCTGAAATAGAATTTTTTCCTGCGACTTATTAGTTGTGACCTTGGAGAAGTTATTTAACTTCATTATGTTTTATTCTCCTCTCCAAAAATGGTGATAATGAAGACTTTGGAGTTGTAAAAACCAAATGAATAGATTCAAAGCTCATAAAACAGTCTCCAGCAATAGTAAGAACTTGATAAATGCTACCAATTTGCATTGAATATTTGCCTTTCTGATTACTTTTTGTTTGTTTTAAGCTATCCATTATATGGAGCACCTTACCGTATACAAAAAATTTCTCACTTAAAAACTTTGGGGGTGGGGTAGAGTTGGGGAGTCCTCTTTGACATATAGAAGTTGAAATGCTTATGATGCTTGCTTGTCTAGCCTCTCTCGCACTTTGGAAACCAGGTGCACAGAGCTTTCACATTGAATTATAAGATAGTGATTCAAAGAAATATACACAGAAATGAATTTGTTTGGCAGAAGACAGAGACAACTCTAAAAACAACAACCACTTTCTAGAGGCAGCAGCAGCAACAGTGCAACAGTGACATCCAGTTTCTCACCCGAATTAATAGCGTATTCTGTGGCTTTGAATGTTTGTGTGGAAAACAATGGCATGAGGAGTGGCAAGTTTTAGAGTGTGATCCTGGCTGTTTTTCTGTCTGTGTGGTCTCTGTGTCTAGTTCTTCAACCCCCTTGTGATTTTTTTTCCATACATTCTTTTTTCCTTGAATCAATCACTGTCAATCTTTGTTACTATTGATAAAAATCTCTGACTGTTACAAAAATTAGGACTAGACATGTTTTCAAGTAACAAGCCTCAGGTAAAATGGGGACCAAGAGGGAGTTGGGGAATCTGGGATTTGTTAACTACCCTGAAGGCAGAAAAATTCTAGCTAATATTAGAGGATGGAACTTTGGTAGCCAATAGCCTGTGGTATCCAAACCACTAATTAAATTATCCCCTGTGGTCACTCACTGCAAAATAACCATTTCAAGCAAGGCCCTTGAAAGCTACAGGGTAGAGTGAAGGATAGTTCAAAGATATGGGGTGAGAGATTTTTTTTTTCCCCCTAACTGCCTGGGCATCTCAAAGAAATAGAGTGATTGGCTGAAATTCCAATATTCTTGGCCTAAGGAAGAGTCTAAAAAAAAATAAAAAAAAAAGAATTTCTATGTCCATTTTAAAAGAAGAAAAAAAAACTTATCTTTTTTGTATAGAGTTATGTTACTGAAAACTAAACATAAGTTTGAGTCTGTATTGCTAAGTTTTATTGGGTGGATTCAGTGCCTCATTAGTTTTCTTAGAGGAAAGTTAGAACACTGTGAAGGAGAAATTCATGAAGCCTCCTTGACCAAAGTAGAATGACTGAGCTAACGCGGACCCCTGCTGAATTCAGCAGAATCAAATTAGACTTTTAACAATCCCTGGCCTTTGGACTCATTATTGGCTAGCAGCCGCTAGTAGTTAGGGAAATGTTTTCTCTGTGGTCAAGTCAAAATGCAGAAAGAATGTTCCTACGGGGGGGGGGGCATCAGAGCCAATGCTTACCTTTCCCACAAGCCCCATCTAGACTTCCCCAAGAAATATTTTACATCAAATAAAACATTTTTATGGCCTATTCTGAAAAGTATGTATTTTAAACACCTCGTGACTATGATTATACTATCTGTGCCTGCACAAACTTCTGCAATTTTCCCCTATAACCAAAACTTGTAGCCCACCTATACACATGTATCCAATGGAAGTCTGTTCCCCACTTCATTTAACCCTCCATTTTGTGACCTCAGTTAAAGACTAGTCAATCAATGATTTTTGTTGTAACATCCTGTTTTAGCCCTATATCCATCCTTGCTTTCACTAGACTCACTAGTTTTCACTTGTGTGAATGGATGAAACCCACTCAAATGAGTCTTTAATGCTGAATAAATCCTCTGAACTTTTATTTCTAGGGTCTGAGTGACTTCTCTTGATGGCATCACTTATTGAGAAAAAGTGGTCATGAAAATTGAAATTGAGATATTTGGACAATTTGAAGAGTCTCAGACCTCCAAAAACTTTCTGAGACTCCTTTGTCTCCTGAAAGGTGCTAGCCATCCCTTTTTTAATGGCTGTGACTTTAAATGCTTTGCTTGGTTCACCTGAGGGAGTTACTTGTAGAAGGAAGTCAAATTCATGCTCCACCCCAATAAATTTTTCATCTCTAGATCAACATGAAAAATTATATTCCAGCATGACCCAGGAGCACAATTAGAACATCAAACCTGAAGGCAAAAAATTCTAGCTAATATTAAGGATGGAACTTTGTTAGCCAATAGCATGTGGTATCTACACCACTAATTAAAGTATCCCCTGTGGTCATTTACTATGAAATAGCCATTTCAAGCAAGACCCTTAAAAGCTACAGTGTAGAGTACCTGGTGGATTTGAACTGCCAACTTTTTGGTTAGCAGCCAAATGCTTAACCACTGCACCTCCAGGACCTATATATATATATATATATATATATATATATATATATATAAACCAAACAAACCCATTGCCATTGAGTCAATTCTGACTCATAGCAACCCTATAGGACAGAGTAGAACTGCCCCATAGGGTTTCCAAGGAGTGCCTGGTGAATTCAAATTTCTGACCTTTTGGTTAGCAGCAGGACTCTTAACCACTACACCACCAGGGTTTCCTGCATGTGTGTGTGTGGTGGGGGGCGGGGGCGGTGTAAACTATATATATATCCATCTTTTCGATATATATGATTGTCATTGTTGTTAGGTGCCATCAAGTCGGGTTCAATTCATAGTGACTTTATGTACAAGAGAACGAAACACTGCCCAGTGTGTTGATAAGAACTGGGAAGAGCGGAGGCTTAGGGAGGCGTGATCATTAAGGTTATGTGTCGACTTGGCTGGGCCATGACTCTCAGTAGGTTGGCAGTTATGATGTAGTTTGGCAGTAGTATAATGATATACTCACTTCCATGATGAGATCTGACATAATGTGATCCCCTTCATGATGGGATCTGTTGTGAGTAGCTAAACAGTTGAAAAGGAGTTTCCTTGGGGTTGTGGCCTGTATCCAATGTAGGTGGACTTTCTAGGAAGTCTTGCGGGCTTTTGCTTGCTCTGGGTCCGTCAGCTGATTACTGTTCATCTGACCTCCAGTTCTTGGGATTTGAGCTAGCACTCACTGGCAATCTTGCCTCCTGATCTTAGAATTCATCAGTCTTCACAGCCTGTTAACAAGAGTCCTGCTGTCTGACCTGCCAATCTTGGGTTCACCAGCCACTGCAGCTACATAAATCAGAAGAAGCCTCCAGCCTGACCCACTGACTTGGGATGTTCCAGCCTCTACAACTGTATGAGCTATTTCCTTGACATAAATCTCTCGCTATATATTTATATGCTTTATTGGTTTTGCTTCTCTAGGGAACCCAGCCTAAGACAGGATGCTAGATCATAAATGGAATTCTGACCCAAGTATACTTCCTACTATGCATAGATGAACCCATCTGTATTCACTAGAATTACATTTGCCTGCAAGTGACAGAAACCCCAACGAGTGTGGTTTAAGCAAACAACCATTTGTGTTGAGCCTGTAACAAGAAGTCTGGAGGTAAACATTTGTCAGTGAGTTCAAAGGCTGCAGTGTCAGAGGCTATGGAATCAGTGTTTTCTTTGGTGGTCCCTCATGTGAAAAGATGATCACTGTAATTCCTGCCTCTACATTTGTGTCGAAGGCAGGATAACGTCAAGGAAAAAAGGCTACAGTTCCTACATATATCGCCTTTTATCAAAAGAGTAAACACTTTCCAAGAAATACAACTGACCCAACACAATTCTGCAAGGGATAAACTGGGAAAAGCTCTCTATGAACTATTGTGTGGACCTGGTTCCAGGTTACTTCTCTTCCTACCCCAACTCCTTTCATCTTCACCCCCAGTTACATACAGGTACTTCAATTGGAGCTGTTAACTGATTCTACACAATGAGTTTTCGCCTACAGTATTGTTTGAGGAAAGGGTACCATCGCTCAAAGACTTTTTAAAAGCACTAGAAAGATGATGTTTAATGTCCATTCCGAATGGGAAATTTAATGGCTTGGTACTTAAAAACTCACGACTTATAACATCCTGCCAATTTTTTGAAATATGTGAAATATTTTGTTTTTATCAAAAATACTTGGTGAATTTCAGGGAAATTAAATAAACAGATTTTAAATTTGATCATAAATAAAATTTTAGAAGTTAATAATAGATAAGTACATTATATTTTAGAGTAAAATATAAAAGTAATTTTTTTCTTCTAAAGGTTGATATTGTAAAAGAGCTTTGAATCCCTGTTCCACCACTTCTTAACAATGTGGACTAGACAATTTTATGAACCTTTTGTTCTTTGATTTTATCATCTGAAAAATGGAAATAATAATGGTATGTACTTCATGAGTACGGAAAAGGACATTTGAAAGCTTTTAGAAGAGTAGCTGGTGCCTAGTAAGCACTTGATACAATTTAGCTATTATTAAATGTGTTGCCTATATTGAAATGATCAATTCTCTATTACTTGTTTGACCACTGAACATTGGAATCATCAACTTATGCAACTTCAAAAAATAAAAATAAAAAAACCATAGGACATCCAGAATAGCTTGAAGTAGAAACTCAAAAAGGAAAACAGATGGGCAATATCCAGAAAGAAAATTTTGCTCATATTACCCATCTGTTTCTCTCTGCCTGCATACTTTGCAGTAATATAAATTTTCAAACAGCCAAGTAATATAATCCTCACATCTAGTTTAATTTGTGTTTGCACCTCATTGGCTGCTGGAAAGGGAATGGTTAGATTCAGATTTGATGATAAAGCCACATAGTTCTCATGTTTATCTCATGAGAGGCGAAGCTGTACAAAAGATTAAAATTAGTAGGAGGCAATTATTCTCCTTATTAATCAATTCTAGACACATCTGGCAGCTTTTCTCTTGCAACACAAGCACTATTCAAGTAAAGGTGGTAGAGGCTCTTTTCAAAAGTGTTATTTTAATTGAAAGCATCAAGTCCTCTTCAGTAGGCCATAAACTTATTTGCCTAAGAATATGCCAAGATTAGTGTTTTTCATTTGAAAATTACATAGTTTTTTAAAATCACCACCATTATTTATTCTCTTATTAATTTAAAGCATGGTTATTCACAGTAAAAATAAATAAAAGCTTATTTGATTCAGGAATTAAAGAATAATCGATTTTCCTCCTAACGTGAAAAAAAGTGTTAGCTGCTTTCTATTAATAAATGGCCATTTATGTAGATCCAAATCAGAAATTAGATGGTTGTCTTTTTAAAGGCAGAACTAAAATAAGATCTCCCTATTTAGTAAGCAGATACTGGTTTTTACAAGCAGCCACTTAGGAATGACTACAGAAAAAAGGGTGTTTTCATTCCTTTAATCCAGAAGAGGAAGATAGGCTGAAGACTTTTTCTCTCCTCTCTCCTGGATGATTTTTGGTATCTGAAGGAATACGCTATGGTGTACCACAATCACAAATGACCTGAAATGTTAAATTCTTATAAGAGGAAATGTTTATATCTCACTTGCACTACATGTCACTCTAGGACTCAGGTTGATGGCATTGCATTACCTGGAACATTGCTAGTCCTCATATCAGAGAGGGAGAAAAGCATGGTGAAGCCCAAGAAAGTGACAGATACCACATTTCTTATTTCTCAGGCTAAAGCAAGTCACATGGTGCCTTAGCTTTATAGTGCTGCTGTAACACAAATACTACAAGTACATGGCTTTAATGAAAAGAAACTTATTTTCTCACAGTTCAGGAGGCTAGAAGTCAAATACACGTGCTGGCTTTAGGGGAAGGCTCTCCCTTTGTGATATCAGGGAAAGATCTTCGTCTCTTTCATCTGCTGGTTCTCGCTTCCTTGGTGATCTTAATGTAGCATCTATCTTCCCATTTGTCCTTGCTTCTGCGTTTAACCTGCTCTCTCTGTATCTCAAAAGTGACTGGTTTAAGACACACCCTACACTGATATAGTGTCCCTATGAGCCGCAATCACTCAAAAGCAATGAGCTTATTATTTTCCCCCCTACACTTATATGGCCTCATTAACATAACAAAGAAAATCCTATTCCCAAATGTGATTACATCCACGGGTTAGGATTTACAACACATATTTTTGGTTGCACAATTTAATCCAAAACACATGGCAAGCCTGAGTTTGGCTCTCAGTGAACACATTTGGCAATGCTCATCAAAAATACAGCTAGAGGTTGCCTTGTCAAATCCCCTGAAAATCTGCCTCTTAAATGTGCAAATACCAAAAAAAAAAGAAAACAACAAAAAACCAACTAAGCCCAATGCTGTCAAGTCAATTTCAACTCATAGCGACCTTATAGGACAGAGTAGAACTGCCCCATATGGTTTCCCAGGAATGCCGGGTAGATTCAAACCACCAACCTTTATGGTTAGCAGCTGTAGCTCTTAACCACTTTGCCAACAAGAATTTCAGGTTGTGTTAGGTTGGTCATTTCTGTGGCGTGGGAAGAGGGAGAAAAGATGAAGGAAGAAATAATAGAGTAAAAATGACCTCTTTCCTGAGTATCGTCTATATTAAAAACCCACAACCAAACCTGTTGCCGTCAAGTTGATTCTGACTTATAGCAACCCTATAGGACAGTGTAGGACAGCCGCATAGGGTTTCCAAGGCTGCAATCTTTACAGAAGCAGACCGTCACATCTTTCTCTTACAGAGCATCTGGTAGGTTCAAACCACCGACCTTTCGGTTAGCAGCCAAGCACTTAACCACTGTACCGCCAGGGTTCTTTGTGTCATATGTAGCCATCCCAAAGTTACTCTGGTTAAGAGTGTTTGAGATTGAGTGTCCTGACATGAACACGGTACATGAATTTTGTAAAGGCAATTTGCTCTCTAAGTTAAAATTAAGAGGGTTCTGTCAAATCATTTTCTTTCTCAATACCAATACCTCTTTTGATGTAAGAATTCTTTCACTTAAAAATTTCTGCAGCATTTCCCTAGTTATAATGAATCTAGAAGTGCTTTGTAATTCTTTATATATTTCTTTTTATAATTTTTTCTTAATGTAGATTACGGAAACATTTTGATCTCAATTAAATTATGATATGATGTAAGGTAAAATAGTTTGGTAGGTTTTTTGGATTCTAAAGAGTGTTATTCAACATTTAAGATACGAATTTAAACCCCATTTTCCTCCTTCAGAGAAGTGCTGATTCAGGGAACATTCTACGTTCTTAAACCTCTAAGGTGCGGTTAATGATGCATTTTATGTTTCATATAAGGGCTTCAAGTTTATCCACTGCAGAAGTTACACAAAATTTTTTGAAATAAATTTCCTTTTAAAACAGTATAAACTGTTTTGTACTCTGTATAAATTTATATTAATAACTATTAGTTTGTTAGTTATGCTTTGAATTTCTTTTCTTCTTCTCTTCTGTGGTAGAATATCCATAATGATAAATGTAAATCTCCAGTCATTCTTCTTGTCTCCAGAAAAAGAGATTGGCTTCTCCTTTCCCCTGCCTTCTTGTTTCCACATGCAGGGATATCAGTTGGATTAACAGCTTTGATCACTCTTAGTCTCTTCACTTTCTCTTCTTCATGGGAAACCATTTACCAATGAGTCGATTTCAACTCATGACAGCCCTGTGTGTGTCAGAGCAGTACTGTGCTCCACAGGGTTTTCAATGGCTGATTTTTCAGAAACAGATTCCAAGTGTCTCTGAGTGGAATCAACCTCCAAACTTTTGGTTAGTAGCTAAGCCTGTTACCTGTTTGTACCACACAGGCTCCTCTTCTCCACGGGGAAAACAAACAAACAAAAAACCCAAACCTATTGCCATAGAGTCAATTCCGACTAATAGCGACCCTTTAGGGTGCTAGAATGGGCCCATAGGATTTTCAAGAAGCAGCTGAGAAATTTGAACTGCTGACCTTTTGGTTAGCAGGTGAAGACAACCACTGTGCCACCAGGGCTCCAGTTCTCCACGGAAGAAGGAGTAAATTATCTGGTTGAAAAACTGAGGCATGGGAATTGGGCATATGAAACTGAGGCTTTTTTGTCTTTGGTATTTGCCTGCCTGCTCAACTCTTCCAATCCGTAATAAATTTTATTTGAGTAGGACTTTGAGGGGAAGGAAGTGCTTATAGTTTCATAGAGTTGACTACAAGTGGGTGGATAAGTGTCTAACTCTGAATTTGTTTTTTTTGTTTTTTTTTTGTTTTTTTGTAACTACATGCTTAAGCTACATTCTCCAACAGCCCTATCATGTATCTTGATTTTTAAACTCCCTTTGCCTGACTTCTTTCCCTGTCTTTTAATTGATTCTGAATCCAGGCAAAGAAAAAATTTGTCCTCTTCAAACTCTAAAAGTAAATCCCTCCTATAACTACTGTTCAGTGTCAAGGAGTAAAAATGTGTACTCTGTTAAAATAAAAGCAAAGAGATTTATTGAAGTTTCAGTGACCTAAGGTGTGAGCTCAAGTACATCAGAGAAATGAGTCTCACCTATATACATGACTCATCTCATAGGCATTATGTTAGTTTTCTGAGTAACCACATTATATGTAATTTCAGAAACATTTGATTGTTCCAATAATAATTACAACAAAATAAGTGTCATTAACCCAATTAGTAATATAGATCTAATCCAGGATCAGATCCTGGAAAGCAGCCAAGTAAAGATATCTAGGAAAGGGTTTTTGCATAGGGAATATTTGAAGCCAGGCAGCCTTTTGATGCACTTGTCTGATGTCTTGTTTGATTTCATCTGATGTGTCTACCCAAGTACCATAAGAAGTATTGGCAACTGCATATACTTTTCCTTGTTGTACTAAAATAATATCAAGAGCAGTTTTATGGTCTAAAACAACCATGGCAAGAGATTTTAGGGATTTTTGTTGGGCTTCTATGCTATCAGTGACTTCATTGGTTATTTGCAACATTGCAGCAGATGAAGTACGAATAGATTTTTTTCAAGTGCAGGGATACTAACAAGTGGTAGGATGCCTCAGAGGAATGACCATCCATCTCCAGGTCTGTCTAATATAAGTTTATTATCGGATCCTACAAGTTCTCTTTTGTATTTGGTAGGAATTTTTAAATTACTGGTTGAATGTGTGTTTTCATTATAAGAGCAGAGATTTAATGGGATTCTAAGAGCTCCCACCCTCATGTGTCTGTCAGTTTGTGGTACTGTGGGGTTTATGTGTTGCTGTGATTTTTTGTGTGTGTGTGTGTGTGATGCTGGAAGCTATGCCACTGGTATTCAAATACCAGAAAGGCCAAACATTATGAACAGGTTCCAGCTGAGCTTCCAGACTAAGACAGACCGAGCGGTCTACTACTGAAAAGAATTAGCCAGTGAAAACCTTATGAATAGCAGCAGGACATTGATGCTCTAGTGCCAGAAGATGAGCCTCTCAGGTTGGAAGTCACTCAAAATAAAAATGGAGAAGACCTGCCTCCTCAAAGTAGAGTCAATATTAATGACATGGATGGAGGACAGCTTTGGGGACCTTCATTTGCTGTTGTGGCACAACTCAAAATGAGAAGAAACAGCTACAAATATCCATTAATAATTGGAACATGGAACTTACGAAGTAATAATCTAGGAAAATTGGAAATCATCAAAAAAGAAATGGAACTCATAAACATCAATATCCTAGGCATTAGTGAGTGGAAATGGACTGGTATTGGCCATTTTGAATCAGACAATCATATGATATACTATGCTGGGAATAACAACTTGGAGAGGAATGGCATTGCATTCATCATCGAAAAGAACATTTCAAGATCTATCCTGAAGTACAACACTGTCAGTGATAGGATAATACCCATACGTCTGCAAGGAAGACCAGTTAACATGACTATTATTCAAATTTGCACACCAGCCACTAAAACCGAAGTTAAAGAAATTGAAGATTTTTATTAACTTCTGCAGTCTAAAATTGATTTAACATGTAGTCAGGATGCATTGATAACTACTGATGACTGCAATGCAAAAGTTGGAAACAAAAAAGAAGGATCAGCAGTTGGAAAATATAGCTTTGGTGATAAAAATGATGCTGGACATAGCATGAAAGAATTTTGCAAGACCAATGACTTCTTTATTGCAAATGCCCTTTTCAACAGCATAAATGGTGACTGTACACGTGGACCTCATCAGATGGAATACACAGGAATCAAATCAACCACATCTGTGGAAAGAGACGATGAAAAATCTCAGTATCATCAGTCAAAACAAGGCCAGGGGCCAACTGCAGAACAGACCATCAATTGCTCATATGCAAGCTCAAATTGAAAATGAAGAAAATTAGAACAAGTCCACGAGAGCCAAAGTACGACTTTGAATATATCCCACCTGAATTTAGAGACCATCTCAGCATTAGATTTGATGCCTTGAACACTAATAACTGAAGACCAGACAAGTTGTGAAATGACATCGAGGACATCATAAATGAAGAAAGCAAGAGGTCATTAAAAAGATAGGAAAGAAAGAAAGGATGAAAAATGAAAGTCAGAAGAGACTCTGAAACTTGTTCTTGAATGTTGAGTAGCTAAAGGAAATGGAAGAAATGATGAAGTCAAAAAGCTGAACAGAAGATTTCAAAGGACAGCTCAAGAAGACAAACTGAAGTATTTTAATGAAATGTGCAAAGACCTGGAGATAGAAAACCAAAAGGGAAGAATACACTTGGCATTTCTCAAGCATAAGAGCTGAAGAACAAATTCAAGCCTCAAGCTGCAATACTGAAGTTTTCTGTGGGCAAAATGGAAACCCTGGTGGTGTAGTGGTTAATAGCTACAGCTGCTAACTAAAGGGTCAGCAGTTCAAATCCACCAGGAACTCCTTGGGAACCATTTGGGTAGTTCTATTTGTCCTATAGGGTCACAGCCTCCCTTCTCCTTCCTGCCTACCTGCACCGTGCACTGAACATCACACACTCAAGCAGCACAGGTATGGTCTACTGGAACCTGCCCTGCACTGATTCCTGGCCTGCCTTATCGGCCCTGGTACATGCTACAAACAGCCCATACCAGGCCTTCCCCTTCAGCTGGACCTGTCTTGCTGCACCATAGCTGAACAACTGGCCCTGCCCATTGCACAAGAAGGTGAAAATTGTCATGCCCACAGATGAGCAAACAACAAAGAATGCACAGACTGCTTGCTTAGACATAACGTAATAAAACAAAAAAACAGGATGAAACAAACAAATCTACAATCAATAAATGAAGAAAATAACTACTGAATGTCCCAAAGATAGCAGACAATATCAAAACATATTAAAAAAAAAAAAAGGACAGGATGGTTCCAGTAGGCAACCAAAATAAAACACCAGATAACTTTTAAGTAGAGGAAAAGACACTAGAACTACCTGATAGGGAATTCAAATCTCTAGTATTCAGTGCTATTTTTTTTTTTTTATCCAAGAGTTGAAACAAAAAGCAGACAAAAATGAGGAAAAAATAGATAAATTCATGGACAAGGCAGACAAATTCATGAAAAATACATACAAAAAATGGAAGAATTCAGGAAAATAATACAGGAACAAAATGCCAAAATAAATTCAGAACTAGAAATCATACAAAAACAATTAGAAATCCAAAAGATAAACAAGATTTCAGAAATGGACAGTGTCACAGAAGGGCTGAGGAGCAGTTTTGAAACAATGGAAGACAGGATCAGCAAAATTGAAGACAAACACTTGGATATAACTCTGAGGAAAAATCAGAAAAAAGAACAAAGAAAAATGAAGAAACTCTGAGAATTATGTGGTATACAATCAAAAGCAAAAATCTCTGAGTGATTGGAGTTCCAGAACAGGGAGTGACAGAATGGATAAAAAAACAATTTATCAACATGCTGTCTACAAGAGGCATACCTTAGAAACAAAAATTTATAAAAAGCCAAAGGATGGAAAAAATATATTGAGCAAACAGCTACCACAAAAGAGCAGAAGTGGCAATACTAATCTCAGATAAAATAGACTTTAAAATAAGATACACCGTGAAAGACAAAGAAGGGCATTATATAATGATGTACCCATAATAAATATCTACAGACACGATGACAGGCTCCAAAATACATAAACACTAACAGCACTGAAAAGAGAAATTTATGGTTCCACAATAATAGTAGGAAACTTCAACACACCACTCTCAATAAAGGACAGAACATCTAGAAAGAAACTCAACAGAGATACAGAAGAGCTAAAGGGCACACTCAGCCAACTTGACCTCATAGACATACATAGAACACTCCATCCAACAGCTGTAAAGGACACATTCTTTTCTAACACACATGGAATGTTCTCCAGAATAGACCACACCTTAGACCACAGAGCAACCCTCAACAAATCCAGAACATTGAGATAATACAAAGTATCTTTTCTGACCATAACACCATCAAGGCAGAAATCAACAACAGGAAAAGTAAGGGAAAAAAAATCAATTACATGGAAACTGAATAACACCCTGCTTAAATACCACTGGGTGATAGAAGAAATCAAAGATGGAATAAAAAAAATTCCTAGAATCAAATGAGAATGAAAACACATCATACCAAAACTTTGGGACACACCTAAGGCAGTGCTCAGAGGTCAATTTATAGCAGTAGATGCACACATCAAAAAAGAAGAAAGGGACAAAATCAACGTATTAGCTATAGAACTCAAACAAACAGAAAGAGAACAGCAAAAAAAAAAAAAAAAAAAACCCACAGGCACCAGAAGAAAGGAAATAATAAAGATCAGAGCAGAAATAAATGAAATTAGAGAATAGAAAAATAATAGAAAGAATCAACAAAACCAAAAGCTGGTTCTTTGAAAGCATTAACAAAATTCACAAACCACTGCCAAATTGCCAAATGAAAAACAAGAGAGGATGTAAATAATCCAAATGAAATGAAATGGGGGATATTACAACAAACTCAACTGAAACAAAAAGGATCATAAGAGTGTTAGGAAAAACTATACTCCAACAAATTTGAAAACTTAGAGGATACAGACAAATTTCTAGAAACACACTGCCTACCCAAACTAACACAAAATGATGTTGAAAATCTGAACTGACCAATAACAAGAGAAGAGATCGAAAAGGTAATAAAAACAACTCCCAACAACAATAACAACAACAAAAAACTCTGGCCCAGATGGCTTCACTGGAGAATTCTACCACACATTCAGAGAAGAACTTACACTAGTACTACTCAAACTATTTCAGAACATAGAAAAGGAAGTGATACTTCCAAATTCATTCTAGCCAGCATAACCCTGATACCAAAATCAGGCAAAGACACCATAAAAAAGGGAAAATTACAGACCAATATCTCTCACGAATATAGATGCAAAAGGCCTCAACAGAATTCTAGCTAATAGAATTCAGCATCGTATCAAAAAAATAATACACCATGCCCAAGTAGGATTCATACAAGATATGCAAGAATGACTCAACATTAGAAAATCAATCAACATAAGCCACCACATACAAGTAAAAGAATCACATGATTATATCGATCCACACAGAAAAGACATTTGATAAAGTCCAACACCCATTCCTGATAAAAGCTCTCAATAAAACGGGTATAGAAGGGAAATTTCTCAACATAATAAAGGGCACCTATGCAAAACCAACAGCCAACATCATTCTTAATGAAGAGAGGCTGAAAACATTCCCCTTGAGAACAGGAACAAGACAAAGGTGCCCTTTATCACCACTCCTATTTAACATTGTGCTGAAAATTCTAGCTACAGGCAATAAGGCAAGAAAAAGAAATAAAGGGCATCCAAATTGGTAGTGAAGAAGTTAAACTGTCCCTATTTGCAGATGATTTTTTATGGTACTATACACAGAAAACCCAAAAGACTTCAGGAGAAAACTGCTGGAACTAATAGAAAGATTAAGCAGAGGAGAAGGAAACAAGGTAAACATACAAAAATCATTTGGATTTCTATACACCAATAAAGAGAACAATGAAAAGGAAATCTGGAAAACAATACCATTTACAATAGAAAAAAAAATAGCTGCTAAAAAAATAAAATATTTAAGAATGAATCTAACCAGGGATGTACAAGACCTATACAAAGAAAACTACAAAACACTTCTGTAAGAAACCAAAATAGATTTACATAAATGGAAAAACTTACCACACTCTTGGATAGGTAGACTCAACATTGTGAAAACGACAGTTCTACCCAAAGCGATTTACAAATACAATGCAATCCTGATCCAAATACCAGCAACAATCTTTAAAAAGATGGAAAAACTAATCATTATCTTTATATGGAATGGGAAGAAGCCCCGGATAAGTAAAGCACTACTGAAGGAGAATAAAGTAGGAGAACTTGCACTACCTGACCTCAGAACCTACTATACAGCTACGGTAGTCAAAACAGCCTGGTACTGGTACAATGACAGATACTTTGACCAATGAAACAGAATTGAGAATGCAGATGTAAATCCATCCACCTAAGATCATGTGATCGTCAACAAGGACCCAAGCCCATTAAATGGAGAAAACACAATCTTTTCTTTTTTTTAAATCGTGCATTAAGTGAGAGTTTACAACTCAAGTCAGTTTCTCATACAAAAACTTACACACAGTGTTATGTGACCCTAGTTGCTCTCCCTACAAGGTGACAGCACACTCCTCCTCTCCACCCTGTATTTCCCATGTCCATTCAACCAGCTCCTGTCCTCTTCTGCTTCTCATCTCACCTCCATACAGGAGCTGCCCATTTAGTCTCATGTATCTGCTTGAGCCAAGAAGTGCACTCTTCACCAGTATCATTTTATGTCTTATAGTCCAGTCAAATCCTTGTCTGAAGAGTTGGCTTTGGGAACAGTTTTAGCTGTGGGCTAATAGAGAGCCTGCGGGCCATGTCTTCTGGGGTCCCTCCAGTGTCAGTCAGACCATAAAATCTGGTCTTTCTACTAGAATTTGAGTTCTGCCTCCCACTTTTCTCCCTCTGCATCAGAGACTCTCTGATTTTTTTCCCTGTCAGGGCAGTCGTTGGTGGTGGCCAGCTACCATTTAGTTCTGCTGGTCTCAGGTTGGAGTCTCTGGTTTATGTGGCCATTTCTGTCTCTTGGCTCATATTATCCTTGTGTCTTTAGTGTTCTTCATTCTCCTTTGCTCCAGGTGGTTTGGGACCAATTGATGCATCTTAGATGGCTTCATGCTAGCTTTTAAGACCCTAGACACCACTCACCAAAGTGGGAAGCAGAAAATTTTCTTAATAAACTGTGTTACGCCAATTGACTTAGATGTCCCCTGAAACCGTGGGCCCCAGGCCTCCCACCCGTGCTACTCTCTCGTAGTGTTTGTTTGTATTCAGGAAACTTCTTAGCTTTTGCTTTAGTCCAGTTATGCTGAATTCAGCTCTATTGTCTGTTGTCCTTCCCTTCACTTGAAAAAATTCTCGTCTACTCTATCTAGTTAGTGAATACTTCTCTCCCTTCCTCCCTACCCTTGTAACCATCAAAGAAAGTTTTCTTCTGTGTTTAAACCTTTTCTTGAGTTCTTACAAGAGTGGTCTTATACAATATTTGTCCTTTTGCGACTGACTAATTTCACTCAGCATAATGCCTTCCAGATTCATCCATGTTATGATATGTTTTGCAGATTTGTTGTTGTTATTTATCATTGCGTAGTATTCCATTGTGTGAATATACCATAATGTGTTTATCTATTCATATGATGATGTGCACCTAGATTATTTCCATCTTATTGCTATCATGAATAGTGCTGCAATGAACATGGGTTGTGCATATATCTAGTCTTGTGAGGGCTCTTATTTCTCTAGGATATGTTCCAAGGAGTGAGATTGCTGGATCATATGGTAGTAATATTTCTAACTTTTTAAGAAAGTGCCAAGGCGGCATGGGACGCAGCCGGTAGGAGAAGTCCCGGGGAGGCAGTGACTGATCTTGGAGCAGAAAGAGCAGCACCCGAGCCGGGGAACCGTCCCGCAGGGATTTGGACTGGACGCAGCGGATTTTCTGGAAAAACTAGTTTCCCAATGATGGCTCGGAGACAACAATCCATATCAAACCACTTAAAGAAGCAGACCATGATAGCTTCTCCAACCCCCCAAACGAAAGAATCAAAATCTTTCCCAAATGAAGATACAATCTTGGAATTATCAGATACAGAATATAAAAAACTAATTTACAGAATGCTTAATGATATCACAAATGAAATTAGGATATCTGCAGAAAAAGCCAAGGAACACACTGATAAAACTGTTGAAGAACTCAAAAAGATTATTCAAGAACATACTGGAAAAATGAATAAGTTGCAAGAATCCATAGAGAGACAACATGTAGAAATCCAAAAGATTAACAATAAAATAACAGAATTAGACAACACACTAGGAAGTCAGAGGAGCAGACTCGAGCAATTAGAATGCAGACTGGGACATCTGGAGGACCAGGGAATCAACACCAACATAGCTGAAAAAAAATCAGATAAAAGAATTAAAAAAAATGAAGAAACCCTAAGAATTATGTGGGACTCTATCAAGGAGGATAACCTGCGGGTGATTGGAGTCCCAGAACAGGGAGGGGGGACAGAAAACACAGAGAAAATAGTTGAAGAACTCCTGACAGAAAACTTCCCTGACATCATGAAAGACGAAAGGATATCTATCCAAGATGCTCATCGAACCCCATTTAAGATTGATCCAAAAAGAAAAACACCAAGACATATTATCATCAAACTCGCCAAAACCAAAGATAAACAGAAAATTTTAAAAGCAGCCAGGGAGAAAAGAAAGGTTTCCTTCAAGGGAGAATCAATAAGAATATGTTCTGACTACTCAGCAGAAACCATGCAGGCAAGAAGGGAATGGGACGACGTATACAGAGCACTGAAGGAGAAAAACTGCCAACCAAGGATCATATATCCAGCAAAACTCTCTCTGAAATATGAAGGCGAAATTAAGATATTTACAGACAAACACAAGTTTAGAGAATTTGCAAAAACCAAACCAAAGCTACAAGAAATACTAAAGGATATTGTTTGGTCAGAGAACAAATAATATCAGATATCAGCACAACACAAGGTCACAAAACAGAACGTCCTGATATCAACTCAAATAGGGAAATCACAAAAACAAACAAATTAAGATTAATTAAAAAAAAAATACACATAACAGGGAATCATGGAAGTCAATAGGTAAAAGATCACAATAATCAAAAAGAGGGACTAAATACAGGAGGCATTGAACTGCCATATGGAGAGTGATACAAGGCGATATAGAACAATACAAGTTAGGTTTTTACTTAGAAAAATAGGGGTAAATAATAAGGTAACCACAAAAAGGTATAACAACTCTATAACTCAAGATAAAAACCAAGAAAAACGTAACGACTCAACTAACATAAAGTCAAGCACTATGAAAATGAGGATCTCACAATTTACTAAGAAAAACGCCTCAGCACAAAAAAGTATGTGGAAAAATGAAATTGTCAACAACTCACATAAAAAGGCATCAAAATGACAGCACTAAAAACTTATTTATCTATAATTACCCTGAATGTAAATGGACTGAATGCACCAATAAAGAGACAGAGAGTCACAGACTGGATAAAGAAACACGATCCATCTATATGCTGCCTACAAGAGACACACCGTAGACTTAGAGACACAAACAAACTAAAACTCAAAGGATGGAAAAAAGTATATCAAGCAAACAATAAGCAAAAAAGAAGAGGAGTAGCAATATTAATTTCTGACAAAATAGACTTTAGACTTAAATCCACCACAAAGGATAAAGAAGGACACTATATAAAGATAAAAGGGACAATTGATCAGGAAGACATAACCATATTAAATATTTATGCACCCAATGACAGGGCTGCAAGATACATAAATCAAATTTTAACAGAATTGAAAAGCGAGATAGATACCTCCACAATTATAGTAGGAGACTTCAACACACCACTTTCGGAGAAGGACAGGACATCCAGTAAGAAGCTCAATAGAGACACGGAAGACCTAATTACAACAATCAACCAATTTGACCTCATTGACTTATACAGAACTCTCCACCCAACTGCTGCAAAATATACTTTTTTTTCTAGCGCACATGGAACATTCTCTAGAATAGACCACATATTAGGTCATAAAACAAACCTTTGCAGAGTCCAAAACATCGAAATATTACAAAGCATCTTCTCAGACCACAAGGCAATAAAACTAGAGATCAATAACAGAAAAACGAGGGAAAAGAAATCAAATACTTGGAAAATGAACAATACCCTCCTGAAAAAAGACTGGGTTATAGAAGACATCAAGGAGGGAATAAGGAAATTCATAGAAAGCATCGAGAATGAAAATACTTCCTCTCAAAACCTCTGGGACACAGCAAAAGCAGGGCTCAGAGGCCAATTTATATCAATAAATGCACACATACAAAAAGAAGAAAGAGCCAAAATCAGAGAACTGTCCCTACAACTTGAACAAATAGAAAGTGAGCAACAAAAGAATTCATCAGGCACCAGAAGAAAACAAATAATAAAAATTAGAGCTGAACTAAATGAATTAGAGAACAGAAAAACAATCGAAAGAATTAACAAAGCCAAAAGCTGGTTCTTTGAAAAAATTAACAAAATTGATAAACCATTGGCTAGACTGACTAAAGAAATACAGGAAAGGAAACAAATAACCCTAATAAGAAATGAGAAGGACCACATCACAACAGAACTAAATGAAATTAAAAGAATCATTTCAGATTATTATGAAAAATTGTACTCTAACAAATTTGAAAACCTAGAAGAAATGGATGAATTCTTGGAAAAACACTACCTACCTAAACTAACACATTCAGAAGTAGAACAACTAAATAGACCCATAACAAAAAAAGAGATTGAAACAGTAATCAAAAAACTCCCAACAAAAAAAAGCCCTGGCCCGGACAGCTTCACTGCAGAGTTCTACCAAACTTTCAGAGAAGAGTTAACACCACTACTACTGAAGGTATTTCAAAGCATAGAAAAGGATGGAATACTACCCAACTCATTCTATGAAGCTACCATCTCCCTGATACCAAAACCAGGTAAAGACATTAGAAAAAAAGAAAATTATAGACCTATATCCCTCATGAGCATTGATGCAAAAATCCTCAACAAAATTCTAGCCAATAGAATCCAACAACACATCAAAAAAATAATTCACCCTGATCAAGTGGGCTTTATACCAGGTATGCAAGGCTGGTTTAATATCAGAAAAACTATTAATGTAATCCATCACATAAATAAAACAAAAGACAAAAACCACATGATCTTATCAATTGATGCAGAAAAGGCATTTGACAAAGTCCAACACCCATTCATGATAAAAACTCTTACCAAAATAGGAATTGAAGGAAAATTCCTCAACATAATAAAGGGCATCTATGCAAAGCCAACAGCCAATATCACTCTAAATGGAGAGAACCTGAAAGCATTTCCCTTGAGAACGGGAGCCAGACAAGGATGCCCTTTATCACCGCTCTTATTCAACATCGTGTTGGAAGTCTTAGCCAGGGCAATTAGGCTAGACAAAGAAATAAAAGGTATCCGGATTGGCAAGGAAGAAGTAAAGTTATCCCTATTTGCAGATGACATGATTATATACACAGAAAACCCTAAGGAATCCTCCAGAAAACTACTGAAACTAATAGAAGAGTTTGGCAGAGTCTCAGGTTATAAAATAAACATACAAAAATCACTTGGATTCCTCTACATCAACAAAAAGAACACCGAAGAGGAAATAACCAAATCAATACCATTTACAGTAGCCCCCAAGAAGATAAGATACTTAGGAATAAATCTTACCAAGGATGTAAAAGACCTATACAAAGAAAACTACAAAGCTCTACTACAAGAAATTCAAAAGGACATACTTAAGTGGAAAAACATACCTTGCTCATGGATAGGAAGACTTAACATAGTAAAAATGTCTATTCTACCAAGAGCCATCTATACATTTAATGCACCTCCGATCCAAATTCCAATGTCATATTTTAAGGGGACAGAGAAACAAATCACCAATTTCATATGGAAGGGAAAGAAGCCCCGGATAAGCAAAGCACTACTGAAAAAGAAGAAAGTGGGAGGCCTCACCTTACCTGACTTCAGAACCTATTATACAGCCACAGTAGTCAAAACAGCCTGGTACTGGTACAACAACAGACACATAGACCAATGGAACAGAATTGAGAACCCAGACATAGATCCATCCACGTATGAGCAGCTGATATTTGACAAAGGACCGGTGTCAATTAACTGGGGAAAAGATAGCCTTTTTAACAAATGGTGCTGGCATAACTGGATATCCATTTGCAAAAAAATGAAACAGGACCCATACCTCACACCATGCACAAAAACTAACTCCAAGTGGATCAAAGACCTAAACATAAAGACTAAAATGATAAAGATCATGGAAGAAAAAATTGGGACAACCCCAGGAGCCCTAATACAAGGTATAAACAGAATACAAAACATTACCAAAAATGATGAAGAGAAACCAGATAACTGGGAGCTCCTAAAAATCAAACACCTATGCTCATCTAAAGACTTCACCAAAAGAGTAAAAACACCACCTACAGATTGGGAAAGAATTTTCAGCTATGACATCTCCGACCAGCGCCTGATCTCTAAAATCTACATGATTCTGTCAAAACTCAACCACAAAAAGACAAACAACCCAATCAAGAAGTGGGCAAAGGATATGAACACATATTTCTCTAAAGAAGATATTCAGGCAGCCAACAGATACATGAGAAAATGCTCTCGATCATTAGCCATTAGAGAAATGCAAATTAAAACTACGATGAGATTCCATCTCACACCAGCAAGGCTGGCATTAATCCAAAAAACACAAAATAATAAATGTTGGAGAGGCTGCGGAGAGATTGGAACTCTCATACATTGCTGGTGGGAATGTAAAATGGTACAACCACTTTGGAAATCTATCTGACGTTATCTTAAACAGTTAGAAATAGAACTACCATACAACCCAGAAATCCCACTCCTAGGAATATACCCTAGAGATACAAGAGCCTTCATACAAACAGATATATGCACACCCATGTTTATTGCAGCTCTGTTTACAATAGCAAAAAGTTGGAAGCAACCAAGGTGTCCATCAACGGATGAATGGGTAAATAAATTGTGGTATATTCACACAATGGAATACTACGCATCGATAAAGAACAGTGACGAATCTCTGAAACATTTCATAACATGGAGGAACCTGGAAGGCATTATGCTGAGCGAAATGAGTCAGAGGCAAAAGGACAAATATTGTATAAGACCACTATTATAAGATCTTGAGAAATAGTAAACCTGAGAAGAACACATACTTTTGTGGTTACGAGGCGGGGAGGGAGGGAGGGAGGGTGGGAGAGGGTTTTTTATTGATTAATCAGTAGATAAGAACTGCTTTAGGTGAAGGGAAAGACAACACTCAATACATGGAAGGTCAGCTCAATTGGACTGGACCAAAAGCAAAGAAGTTTCCGGGATAAAATGAATGCTTCAAAGGTCAGCGGAGCAAGTGCGGGGGTCTGGGGAACATGGTTTGCGGGGACTTCTAAGTCAATTGGCAAAATAATTCTATTATGAAATCATTCTGCATCTCACTTTGAAATGTGGCGTCTGGGGTCTTAAATGCTAACAAGCGGCCATCTAAGATGCAGCAATTGGTCTCAACCCACCTGGAGCAAAGGAAAATGAAGAACACCAAGCCCACACGGCAACTAAGAGCCCAAGAGACAGAAAGGGCCACATGAACCAGAGACCTACATCATCCTGAGACCAGAAGAACTAGTTGGTGCCCGGCCACAATCGATGACTGCCCTGACAGGGAGCACAGCAGAGGACCCCTGAGGGAGCAGGAGATCAGTGGGATGCAGACCCCAAATTCTCATAAAAAGACCAAACTTAATGGTCTGACTGAGACTAGAGGAATCCCGGCAGCCATGGTCCCCAGACCTTCTGTTGGCACAGGACAGGAACCATCCCCGAAGACAACTCATCAGAAATGAAAAGGACTGGTCAGCGGGTGGGAGAGAGACGCTGATGAAGAGTGAGCTAATTATATCAGGTGGACACTTGAGATTGTGTTGGCAACTCTTGTCTGGAGGGGGGATGGGAGGATAGAGAGAGAGGGAAGCCGGCAAAATTGTCAAGAAAGGAGAGACTGAAAGTGCTGACTCAAGACGGGGAGAGTAAGTGGGAGTAGGGAGTGAGATGTATGTAAACTTATATGTGACAGACTGATTGGATTTGTAAACGTTCACTTGAAGCTTAATAAAAGTTATTAAAAAAAAAAAAGAAAGTGCCAAATTGATTTCCAAAGTGCTTGTACCATTTTACATTAACACCAGCGGTGAATAAGTGTTCTAGTCTCTTTACAACCTCTCCAATGGTTATTATTTTGTGCTTTTTGGAGTAATGCTTGCCTTGTTGGGGTGAGATGGTATATCATTGTATTTTTTATTTACATTTCTCTAATGGCTTATGGTTTGTTTAATGGCTAATGATTGTGAGCATTTCCTCATGTATCTGTTAGCCACCTGAATGTCTTCTTCAGTGAAGTGCTTGTTCATATCCTTTGCCCATTTATTAAATGGGTTATTTGTCTTTTTTTTTTGTTGAGGTTTTGCAGTATCTTGTAGGTTTTAGAGATTAGAAGTTTATCGGATTTGTCGTAGCCAAAATTTTTTTCCCATCTGCAGGTTGTCTTTTTACTCTTTTGGCGAAATTGTTTGATGAGCGTAAGTTTTTGATTTTTAGGAGCTTCCAGTTATCTAGTTCCTCTTCCGGTATTTGTGCATTGTTACTTATGGTTTATATTCTGTTTATGCCACGTATTAAGGCTCCTAGCATTGTCCCTATTTTTTTTTCCATGATCTTTATTGTTTTAGATTTTGTATTTAGGTCTTTGATCCATTTTGAGTTCGTTTTTGTGTATGGTGTGATGTATGTATGGGTCTTGTTTCTTTTTTTGCAGATGGATATCCAGTTATGCCAGCACCATTCATTAAAGAGACTGTCTTTTCCCAATTAATGTACTTTGGGCCTTTGTCAAATATCAGCTGCTCATAGGTGGATGATTTTACGTCTGGATTCTCAATTCTGTCCCACTGGTCTTTGTTTCTCTTGTTGTACCACTACCAGGCTGTTTTGACTACTGTGGCATATAATAAGTTTTAAAATCAGGTAGCATGAGGTCTCCCACTTTGTTCTTCTTCAGTAATGTTTTACTTACCTGGGGCCTCTTCCCTTTCCATATAAAGTTGGAGATTTGTTTCTCTGTCGTTAAAAAATGTCATTGGAATCTGGATCAAGATTGCATTGTATCTGTCGATCTCTTTGGGTAGAACAGACATTTTCACAATGTTGAGTCTTCCTATCCAAGAGCAAGTTATGTTTTCCCACTAATGTAGGTCTCTTGGTTTTTTAAAGTAGTGTCTTGTAGTTTTCTTTGTATAGGTCTTTTACATCTCTGGTTAGGTTTATTCCTAAGTATTTTATCTTCTTGGGGGCTGTTGTAAATGGTATTCATTTGGTGATTTCCTCTTCAACATTCTCTTTGTTGGTGTAGAGAAATCTAACTGATTTTTGTGTGTTTATCTTGTATCCTGATACTTTGCTGAACTCTTGAACTAGTTCCATTAGTTTTCTTGTGGATTCTTTAGGGTTTTTTTTTTTGTGTGTATAAGATCATATCATCTGCAAATAGAGATACTTTTACTTCTTCTTTACCAATTTAGATGCCCTTTATTTGTGTTTCTATCCTAATTTCTCAGCTAGGACCTCCAGCACAATGTTGAATAAGAGTGGTGATGAAGGGCATGCTTGTCTGGTTCCTGTTCTCAGGGAGAATGCTTTCAGACTCTCTTCATTTAGGATGATGTTGTCCTTTTTTGGCTTTGTATAATGCCCTTTATTATGTTGAGGAATTTTCCTTCTATTCCTATTTTGCTGAGAGTTTTTATCGTGAATGGGTGTTGGACTTTGTCAAATGTCTTTTCTGTGTCAGTTGAGAAGATCATGTCGTTCCTGTCTTATGTTTTATTTATATGATGGATTACATTGATTGTTTTTCTAATGTTGAACCATCCCTGCATACCTGGTATGAATCTACTTGGTCATGGTGAATTACTTTTCTGATATGTTGTTGAATTCTACTGGCTAGAATTTTGTTGAGGATTTTTACATCTAAGTTCACGAGAGATATTGGTCTGCAATTTTCTTTTTTTGTGGCGTCTTCACCTGGTTTTGTTATCAGGGATATGGTGGCTTCATAGAATGAGTTTGGGAGTATGCCATCTTTCTGTATGCTCTGAAATACCTTTAGTTGTAGTGGTGTTAACTCTTCTCTGAAAGTTTGGTAGAATTCCCCAGTGAAGCCATCAGGGCCAGAGCTTTGTGTTGTTGTTGTTGGAAGTTTTAAAATTACCTTTTCAATCTCTTCTTTTGTTATAGGTTTATTTAGTTGTTCTACCTCTGTTTGTGTTAGTTTAGGTATGTATTGAGTTTCTAGAAATTTGTCAATTTCCTCTAGGTTTTCAAATTTGATGCAGTGCAATTTTTCATAGCATTCTGTTATGATTTCAGTTGGGTCTGCTGTGATGTCACTCATCTCATTTCTTCTGCAGGTTGTTTGCTTCCTCTCCTGTTTTTCTTTCCATTGGGTCAATGGTTAAATTGATTTTGCTGATCTTTTCAAAGAACCAGCTTTTGGTCTTGTTAACTCTTTCAATTGTTTTTCTATTCTCTGTTTCATTTAATTCTGCTCTAATTTTTATTATTTGCTTTCTTCTGGTGCCCGAGGGCTTCTCTAGCTGCTCTCTATTTGTTCAAGTCGTAGGGCTAATGCTTTGAATCTGGCCCTTTCTTCTTTTTGGATGTGTGAGATTTATTGCTTTAAATTGACCTTTGAGCACTGCTTTTGCTGTGTCCCAAAGGTTCTGGTAGGATATGTTTTCATTCTCATTGTATTCTGTGAATTTCTTTATTCCTTCCTTAATTTCTCTATAACCTAGTAGTTTTTGAGCAAGGTATTGTTAAGTTTCATGTGTTTTTTTTTTTTTTTTTTTTTTTCTTGCTGTTTCCATTATTGATTCCTACTTTTATTGCTTTCTGGTCAGAAAAGATGCTTTGTAATATTTTGATGATTTGGATTTTGTTAAGGCTTGCTTTATGGCCTAACATGTGGTCTATTCTGGAGAATGTTACATGTGCATTGGAAAAGAAAGTGTACTTGGTTGCTGTTTGGTAGACTGTTCAGTATATGTCAATGAGGTCATGTTGGTTGACTGTGGCATTTAGATCTTCTATATCTTTATTGAGCTTACTTCTGGATATTCTGTCCTTCACCTAAAGTGGTGTGTTGAAGTCTCTTACTATTATTGTAGAGCTGTCAATCTCACTTTTCAATGCTGTTAGAGTTTGTTTTATATATTTTGGAGCCCTGTCACTGGGTGCCTTAATATTTAATATGGTTATGTCCTCTGGTGAATTGACCCTTTAATCATTATAGGGTGTCCTTCCTTATTCTTTGTGGTGGATTTTACTTCAAAATCTATTTTGTCAAAAATTAATATTGCCACTCCTGCTCTTTTTTGATTGTTGATTGCTTGATATATATTTTTTCAATTCTTTAAGTATTAGTTTGTATCTTTAAGTCTAAGGCTTGTCTTTTGTAGGCAGCATATAGACAGATTTTGTTGATCCATTCTGCCACTCTCTGTCTCTTTATTGGTGCATTTATTCCATTTATGTTCAGCATAATTATCAATAGTTATGAGTTTCATGCTGTCATTTTGATGTCTTTTTTGTGTGTGTTGTTGACAGTATCTTTTTTCCACTTAATTTTCTGTGCTGAGTCTTCTTTACATATTTTCTTTTTGTCTTTTTCATTGTTTGTTGATTTTGTATTTGCTGAATCTTCATGTTTTTCTTGTTTTTCATTGATGTGCAGGGTTGTCAGTTTCCTTTGTTGTTACCTTAATATTTACCCCTATTTTTCTAAGTTTAAACCAGTCTTTTATTTCTTTATATCACCTTGCCTTCCTCTCCAAATGAATGATCTATGACTACATTTTTAGTCCCTCTTTTTTGTTTTAATGCTGTCTTCTTTTACATAATGACATCTCTGTTTCCCTATTTTCAGTGTTTTAACTTGATTTATTTTTCCGATATCCCTATCTTGGTTCATATTTGCTTGCTCTGTCCTGTGTTCTTGTCTTGCGTTGTTTTCTGATGTTAATGATTTCCTAACTGGAGGACTCCTTTTAGTATTTCTTGTAACTTTCTTTTGGTTTTTGCAAATTCCCTAGACTTCTGTTTTCTGGAAATGTCCTAATTTTACCATCATATTTGAGAGGCAGTTTTGCTGGGTATATAATTCTTTGCTGGCAATTTTTTTTCCTTCAAGGCTTTATATACACCATTCCATTGCTTTCTTGCCTGGATGGTTTCTGCTGAGTAGTCCGAGCTTAGTCTTATTGATTCTCCTTTGTGGGTGATTCTTAGTTTATCTCTAGCTACTCTCAAAATTCTCTCTTTATCTTCGGTTTTGGCAAGTTTGATTATAATATGTCTTGGTGACTTTCTTTTGGGTTCTACCTTGTATGGGGTTCAATGAGCATCTTAGACATATCTTCTCATCTTTCACCATATCAGGGACGTTGTCTGCCAACAAATCTTCAACAATTTTCTCTGTATTTTCTGTTATCCTTCCTGTACTGGAGCTCTAATCACTTGTAGGTTATTCCTCTTGATAGAGTCCCACATATTTCTTAGGATTTTTTCAGTTTTTTAAATTCATCTCTCTGATTTTTCCCCAAATAGGTTGGTGTCAAGTGCTTTTCTTCAATCTCAGTAATTCTGACTTCCATTGCCTCAATTCTGCTTCTACTAGTTTCTATTGAGTTGTCTAATTCTTAAATTTTATAATCTTCTGGATTTCTGTTTGCTGTCTCTCTATGGATTCTTGCAGCCTATTAAATTTGTCACGATGCTCTTCTCTAATCTTCTTAAGTTCCTCTATTGCTTTGTCTGTGTGTTCTTTGGCTTGTTCTGTGTTTTGCCTGATTTCCTCCCTAATTTCTTGAATAGTTCTGTATATTAATCTTTTGTACTCTAAAAAAAAAATTTGTACTCTACCTCTGGTAATTCCAAGAAGTTCTTTTCATCTGGAAAATTTCTTGAGTCTTTGTTTTGGTCACTTGCTGAAGCCCCTATTTTTCTAAGTTTAAACCAATCTTTTATTTGTTTATATCACCTTGACTTCCTCTCCATATGAAAGATCTATGACTACATTTTTTAGTCTAC
Source organism: Loxodonta africana (assembly GCF_030014295.1). Lineage (NCBI taxonomy): Eukaryota > Metazoa > Chordata > Mammalia > Proboscidea > Elephantidae > Loxodonta > Loxodonta africana. The sequence goes on from NC_087342.1 coordinate 195,447,433, forward strand.
ACTAACTCCTGAAGATAAGCTAGATAACTAGGATCTTCTAAAATTTAAATACTGGTGCTCATCAAAAGACTTCACCAAAAGAGTAAAAAGAGAACCTACAGACTGAGAAAAAAAATTTTGGCTATTATAAATCAGACAAAGTTCTAATCTCTAAAATCTATAAGAAAATCCAATACCTCTAAAACAAAAAGGCAAACAATCCTATTAAAAAAAATAGGCAAAGGAAATGAACAGAGACTTCACCAAAAAAGACATTCAAGCAGCCAACGGACTCATGAGGAGATGTTCTCGATCACTAGCCATTATAGAAATGCAAATCAAAACCACAATAAGATACCATCTCACCCAGGTATTACTGATATGAATTAAAAAAAAAAAAAAAGAAAAGAACAAATGTTGGAGAGGCTATGGGGAGATTGAAACTCTTATGCACTGCTGGTGGGAATGCAAAAGGATATAATCATTTCAAAAAATGATATGGTGCTTCCTTAGAAAGGTAGAAATAGAAATACCATATGATCCAGCAATCCCACTCCTAGGAATATATCCTAGAGAAATAAGAGTCATCACATGAATGTGCACACCCATGTTCACTGCAGCATTGTTCACAATAGCAAAAAGATGGGAACAACCTAGATGCCCATCAACAGATGAATAGATAAACTATTGTACATACACACAATGGAGTATTACCCAATGATAAAGAACAATGGTGAATCTGCAAAGCATCTCATAATGTGAATGAATCTGGAGGGCATTATACTGAGTGAACTAAGTAAATCTCAAAAAAGACAAATATTGTATGACACCACTATTGAAAAGGTTTACATACAAAAAGAAACAATCTTTAATGGTTATGAGGGAGGGAAGAGTGGAGAAGGAAAAACACTAAATAGACAATAGATAAGTGGTAACACTGGTGCAGGGTAAGACAGTACACAATACCGGGGAAACCAGCACAACCTGTACAAGACAAGGTCGTGGAAACTCCGTAGACACAGCCAAACTCCCTGAGGAAATGAATTGCTAGGCTGAGGGTTGTGGGGACCATGGTTTCAGGGAACATCTAGCTCAATTGGCGTAATGGAGTTTATAAAGAAACTATTGTACATTCTACTTTGGTTAATAATGTCTGGGGCCTTAAAAGCCTGTGAGCTGCCATCTAAGATACTCCACTGGTCTCTCCCCTTTGGGAGCAAGGAAGAACGAAGAAAACTAAACATACAAAGGAAAGATTAGTCCAAAGGACTAATGGACCAAATCTACCACAGTGTCCACCAGCCTGAGTCCAGTACAGCTAGAGGGTACCTGACTACCATGACTGCTCTGATGGGGATCACAACAGAGAGTCCCGGACAGAGCTGGAGAAAAAATGTAGAACAAAATTCCAACTCACAAAAAAGAGACCAGACTTACTGGCCTGACGGAGACTGGAAAAACCTGAAAGTATGGCCCGCAGACACGTTTTTAACCAAGTAATGAAGTCACTTTAGAAGGTTCACCCTTCAGCCAAAGATTAGACAGACCCATAAAACAAAACGAGACTAAAGGGGCATACCAGCCCAGGAGCAAGGACTAGAAGGCAGAAGGGGACAGGAAAACTAGTAATAGGGAGCCCAAGTTTGAGAAGGGAGAGTATTGAAAAGTGGTGGGGTTATTAACCAATGTCATAAAACAATATGTGTACTAACTATTTAATGAGAAACTATTTTGTTTTGTAAACCTTCATCCAAAGTACAACTAAAAAAAAAAAAAAGAAAGGACTTTGTGACTAAAGGGGGGTCTACAGGGACATTCCTTTTTGAAAACATTTTACCAAGATAGCATTTTTTTAGCAAACATTCCCTGAGAGTTTCTTCTTCAGATTTCTGATAAGAGGCTTGCTTCAAGGTCTCCCTTTTGAAACATTGTTTTCACATCCTTAGCTTAATCACAGAGAAAAACATTTCTGTAGTTGCACATTTAAGTCTGGTTACAAAAGTTAACAATTGCTGAGAAGTAGGCAAGGGCAAAAATAGAGTCAGGGCTCAGACCCAGGCCAGTCACTTTGACATAGTCAAAGCCCTCAATTTTGAAGCTATCGCACACAAGCATTTAGGGACAGATTAACCAGTAAGCATGGTACGCACAGGCTTACACTGGAGAATCCGTCCCTGTCTGTATTACTAACTCTTGTTCATTAGTATTAACTATTCTTCAACACTATTGTATTTAAATTTCCTGTTACTCCTTGCCAGGCATTGATTTGGAATTTCTGGAAAGGGGCTGGACATCTATATTTTCAAAGACCTCCACATATTTTTTAATGTACCCAAAAAACCCAGTGCTGTCGAGTCAATTCCGACTCATAGCGACCCTATAGGACAGAGTAGAACTGTGTAGTTCCAGGTAAATGAAGAGGTTGACCTATACTGGCTATATTTGTTGCATCTATTTTTAAAGTTTGTGTTTATGTTTTTATTTAATTTATTGTATTCCACACAATAAAACTTTGAATTTATTAATCAGGTTCATTTATCTCATTTTTTCTTTTTCAGTATGTGTCCCTTCTATCTTAAGACCTGAAATTTTTCTTGTAGATTTTTTAGTGTTTGCATTAAAATGGGTTATTTTAAAATCATTACATAAATAACCCATAAATACATTCACATTGTATAAAAATAGCTTTAAATTGTACAGTAAAACATGAAAATTCTTCATCAGTACCACTTCCATCCTTACGTGTAACCACTGGGAACATTTTAGTACACACAGAAGTAGATTCCTATTTCTAATTTTAACATAAAAATGCATATTGCTCAGTAACTTTTTAAACTTAATATATCTCCGTGAAATTTCAATGCCTAGAGCTACCTCATTTTGATGATGGCACAGTATTCTATAAAACGGATAGATCATAATTTCTATAACATTTTTCCAATTGGTAGATTTTTAGGTTTCCAACTATTTACAATTGCAAATACTTCTGCAATGATCATTATCCCTGTATTCACCTCTTTGTTCACTTGTGAAAGTACAGATACTATGTTTTTAAATGTTCCCGAAAAAAACTCTTGTTCTTCAAAATACCACAAGCACAATAACAAGGAACGAAACATGTTGGGGCAGGCTACTCAATAGCTATCCACCTTTGAAATCAGGGCACCAACATAAACAGAAATTGGTATGTGGGAGAATAAAATGGAATGCCCAGGCAAGAGAATCTGTGTACAGTGGATGTAAAAACAAGTGGAAATGCTAAGAGTAGGGTTGATGATGTAAATAGAGTTTAAATAAAGTGGATCTCTGAGCTGAGTGGATGCCATTAAGGTGGACACAAGTGGCAGTGCAATCTGCCACAAAAAGAACACTACATAAGAATGAAGGGGATCCTTTATGGGGGGAAATTCAGGCACAGTCACTCATTTAATAGACTTTATTTCTCAAGAGCAGTTTTAGGCTCACAGAAAAATTTTGCAAAATGTACAGAAGGTTCTCATATACCCCTTCTCCCCTCTGCACACAGTTTTTCTTATTTTTAACATATTGCTTTTGTGTGGCACATTTGTTGCAATTAATGAACCGATATTGATTGGTACCTTATTATTAACTAAAGCCCATAGCTTACAGTGGGGCTTATTCTTTGTGTTGTACAGTTTTATGGGTTTTGACACATGCATACTGTTTTGTATTCACCATTACATTACCACACAGAAGAGTTTTACTACCATAAAAATATCCTGTGTTCCACCTATTAATCGCCTGAACCTCTGGCAACCACTAATTTTTTTACTGTCTGTACGCAGTGGTTAAGTGTTCCACTACTAACCAAAAGGTTGGCAGTTCGAATCCACCAGCCACTCGTTGGAAACCCTATGGGTTCTACTCTGTCCGATAAGGTCGCTATGAGTTGGAATCCACTTGAAGGTAACAGGATCTTTTTTTTTTTTGGTTTATAGTTTTAGGAGGAGCCTTGGTGGTGCAATGTTTAAGTGCTTGGCTGCTAACCGTAAGATCAGCAGTTCCAACTCACCAGCTGCTCTGTGGGAGAAAAGACCTGGTGATATGCTCCCACAAAAATTACAGTCTAGGAAACCCTATGGGGCAGTTCTTCTATGTCATATAGGGTCCACTGTTAGTTGTAATTGACTGGACGGCAAACAAGATAGTTTCAGGCACTCATTTTTAATTTTAGAAAAATAGAGCTGTAAGTTACTAGTGCGTGGACTTTTTTCTTCCATGCTGAAGATTATATTTCCACTCATGTTATTCCTTCTCCGCTTGTCTGGAAAAAAAAAATCATATATGAACCTGTATAACTTCTGGGTTATATTCGCATCCATTCCCATATTTATGAATTAACTATGAGTAATTCACATTTGGAACCTTGGTGGCATAGTGGTTAACAGCTCTGCTGCTAACCAAAAGGGCAGCAGTTGGAATCCACCAGCTGCTCCTTGGAAACCGTGTGAGGAAGTTCTACTGTGTCCTATAGGGTTGCTGTGAGTCGGAATGGACTCAATGGCAAGGGGTTTGGTTTGGTTTGTTTTTAATTCACATTTGAGAAACATGGGCTGAGATAAAACAGACTGTATTTATGAAGTACATGCTTCTAGGAGTAGAAAAACTGGGTCAAAGGCAATGCACATTTTAAATGTTGCAGATTTAGCTAAATATCTACCTGAAGAAAATAGTTTACCAACACAGGGTATGATAATATCTGTTTTCCTATGTTTTCACTGGCACTGGATTGGATTAACATTTACATTTTTGTTGTTGTTGTTGTTCTACTTACTTCACCCATTACAGTGAAAATAGATACCTCATTTGCATTTCTGAGATTACTAGTGGACAAATTTTTATATCTTTTTTATTTTCCATTTCAATATCTGTTCTTGTGAACTATTGTTGATATTCTATTTTTATTTTTATATTGGATCATTTGCTTTCTTCTTAGTGGTTCACAGAAGCCTTTATAAAACAACATAGAAACCATGTGTCCATTAAATATTGTGAAAAAAATTTCCTCACAGCATTTTGCCTGTAATTTAACTTTGTATGTAATTTATTTCCACAAGATAAATTTAACCTCTTTATGTGGCCAGTTTTGCTAATTTTTCCCTTGTGGTTCTGAACTGTGTGACTTCGTTAGGAAGAACTTTCATACCACTATATTATCAACATAGACTCTTATATTTTCATCTACACTTTTCAAGTGCTTTTATATTGTTAAAATTTGAATCTACCAGGTATTTATTTTTATGTATAATATGCAGTAGTAATCTAATTTAATTTTTTTCTCAATCGATAGTCAAAAGTTTTAATGTCATTTGTTATTAGCTTATCATTTTATCAGTAATTCATGAAAAAATTTTTTTTGTTTTTTTTTTACTTGTATATTTTAATATATGCTATTAAATAGATCTACTTCCTATGGCTGCATTGTTGCCATACTATTGATGTTAAAAGGACTTAATGTCTCCTCTGGTTCTCTTTTTATTAAATCAAAATTTTGTTTGGGCTGTTTAAGCATTTTTCTTTTTCCTGGAAGAGTTTTAGAGTCAGCTTGTCATGTTTCATAAATAATTCTTCTAGGATTGTAATTGGTATTGATAGCAATTTTAAGAAAAATTGATATATTTAGTATTTAATTTTTTCTTCGAAGAACTTTTCTGTGTCTCCATGCAGCAGATCTTCCTTTTCTCTCTTTTTTAAATTACTGTAAAAAGACTTAAAAAAAAAAAAAACTCTTAGTATAGACTCAATGGCACCTAACAACAACAACAGCAATACACATGCCCTAGACCAATAAAAAATAAAATAAATGTCCACACTATGCCCCAAAGTCTTGTGTGTAGTTTTCAGCTTTAAGAACATCAGATGGGTAAGTGCTACAAATTTACAAAACACATAATTTAAAGGTTTAATTATTTAATTTCCTTTATACTTCCTTAGTTTTGAGAATATGAGTAACATATTTTTATTCAATGTTTGCCATTTTGAATCAGAAAGACTAAAACAAAATAAAAAAATTATGATTCATGAAACTAAATATATACACAGGAATTGTAAATAAATAAACTTTCAAATGATTTTTAGATAGTTTTATAGCATTTTTACTTCTGAAGTTATCAATGCTTAAAACTGCAACAAGAAATTTCTGGTTTCTGGTCCAACATATAGAGAGCTTGGAAGTCATCACTCTGCACTTAGAACAAGGAAAAAAAAAAAAAGATGAGACAAACTGAAATCAACAACTCTTATTTGATCCGACTTTGATCTCAACTTTGAGAGGTGAGGTCACAAGGTAAACTGCTACCCCCAAAACTGAAGAGAAAAACAGACAGATACAAAGAATCACAAATTACCAGGAGCAGAAGCCCACAGCTGAAGTCAGTACCAATAGAAACACTTTGTACTCTAGTTGACGAATGGCTGGAAGCTCAATGTAGACTAGCTTGAGAGTTAAAAATTCTGGAGAACCTGCTAATACCAGTACAAGAAAAAGACATTGCAAGAAAGGAGTAGTACCAACTACTATTTCTCATGGACATAGTTGCAAAAATCCTCAACAAAATACGGATTGGGAAGAAAGAAATACAACTGTTTGCAGATGACATGATTTTTTTATGTAGAAAATCTCAAAGAATTGACAAAAAAAGCCTCTTGTAACTAACAAGTGATTATAGCAAGGTTGCAGGGCACAAGTTTAATACACAAAAGTCAATTGTTCTCTTATACACCAGCGATGTGCATTTAGAATTTGAAACGAAAAGCACAACATTGTTAACTTTAGCACTAAAAAAAAAAACCAAAAAACTTAGGTATAAATCCAACAAAGTATGTACTAGGCCTATATGAGGAAAATTCTTAAATCGTGATGAATGAGATCAAAGATCTAAATAAGTGGAGAAATACTCCATTTTTATGGGTAGGAAAGTTCAATATAGTTAAGATCTCAGTCCTCAACTTGATGTATAGATTCGACTCAATCCCAGTCGAGATCTCAGCAAATTACTTTGTGGATATAGACAAACTGATTCTAAAATGTATAAAGAAAGGCAAAAGACCAGATTAGCCACGTAATACTGAAGAAAAACAGAGTTGGGGGACTGACACTGCCTGACTTTAAGACTTATTATAAAGCTGCAATACTTAAAACAGTGTCGTATTTGTGAAAAATGCACAAATAGATCAATGGAACAGATGAGTGAGCTCAGAAACACCCACACAAATATACTCAGGTTATCCCTGACCAAGGAGCAGTAGAAAGGATAGACTTTTTAACAGGTGGTGCTGGAAACCCACATATTAAGAAATTAATCTAGACATGACCTTATACCTTTAACAAAAATTAACTTAAAATGGATCATAGATCTAAACGTAAAATGCAAAACAATACATCTTCTAGAAGATAGCATAGGAGAAAATCTAGGTGTGCTTGAGCTTGGCAATAAGTTTTTAGATTAGTCTGAAAAGTTTGTAGTAAGAAAATCCTGTTGGCTATACCTTCAAAAAGCATCCAAAATCTGCTGTTTCTCTCCACCTCTCCTACTCTTCTGGATCAAGCCACTGCTTCAGGTTTTGGATTTTTGCAACGGCCTGCTAACTGATCACAGGAGACCTGGTGGTGCAGTGGTTAAGCACTCAGCTGCTAATCAAAAGGTGGGCAGTTTGAACCCACTAGACACTCTGGGAGAAAGACATAGCAGTCGGCTTCTGTAAAGACTCCCAGCCTTGGATACACTGTGGGGCACTTTGTACCAACAGGGGTCCTCACATCTGCATTAGCTTCAGTTTATACACCACCCTAAATGCACATTGAAGGAGCCTTGGTGGCACAGTGGTTAAGTACTAGGCTGCTAGCTGAAAGGCTATTTAGCTGAGAAAAGATGTGGTTTAAAGATTTCACTAGGATACGTTATGGTGCAGTTCTACTCTGTCCTATGTATAGGGTTGTTATGTATTGAAGGAAACCCTGGTGGCATAGTGGTTAAGTGCTACCGCTGCTAACCAAAGGGTCTGCAGCGCTCCTTGGCAACTCTATGGGGCAGTTCTACTCTGTCCTATAGGGTCGCTATGAGTCGGAATCGACTCGACGGCACTGGGTTTGTTTTTTTTTTTTTTTTTTTGGTTTATGTATTGAAATCGACTCTACCGCAAACAACCACAAATGCATATTCCCTGCATTCTACCTAGATGGCCCCAGGAGTGACTTGCTCTGCTCCCACAGCTCTGGAGCCAGGTTGTTGCTATGGCAGCTGAAGCTGTTTTAGATGGATAGGCCCAATGTTCCTGCCGCTTCTGGTCCCTTTTTAATGTTGGGCACAACTTGCCTCTTGTCTCCCATTTTGGGTTTCCCCTTTTGACAGTGAGTTTCAAGATAGGGGCAGCTTCTCCCCATTAAGCGCTGGACCATGTACAAGTCCAAAGTGTTAGGGATGAACTACTGGTAAACTTTGACAAAAAGGGAATGAGAGTCAGTGAATAAATTCTCCCTTTTCCCTCCTTCTGCAGGCAGAGTAGCTGCATGTGAACTTTCTGAAAATGTTTCCTATAACCAAGCAATCAACTTAGCTGTGTCCAACTCAGTAATGCACCCTTATATTTGTTCTATCTCATTCCTTGCCATTTCTCTGGAATTCCTGCGTCTGTGTGATTGTACTCCCGATGAAATGGTAGCATTTGAGTATTAGTTTCAGGCTCTGTTTTATAGGAGGCCATGACTAATACAAGTCTCTCTTAAAATGTCACCTTTTTCCCTGAGACCTATCCCAGTAATCCACTCCCAGTCCCCACCCCACATCTCTGTAACTTTGATCTATGTTTCCATTTGTTCCATTGCATTTATTATTTAACATAAAATTTACTTATTATGTCGATGTTTTTATTTTTCTCCTCCCAAATAAACATAGAAAAGTAGAGACCCTTGTCTGCTTTGCTCATAGCTGTATCCCCAGCACCTAGAACAATGCCTGGCACATAGTAGGCCCTCAATAAATTTCAGTTGAATGAACTGAATGAATCATTGTCACTGCAATGAGTTTGAGCTTGTCTCTGCTTCTTTCTATTACAGATGTGGATTGAAAGGTCTGTGAAGGTCTGCTAAGGTGGCAGCATCTGAGGGGCTATCATTAACATCAAAGAAATCCTCTGGCTTTTTGTCTTCTGTACTGGGAGACAAGGCCTCTCTCTACTAAGTATCAAATGGTAGCTGAGTTCGCCCCAAAATATTTTTCTAAAGTACTAAATGGTCCTTAGAAGGCACTGAATTTAAGAATTAATTTTGAGGAACTCTATGATGTTGAATATTCCTATCCAAGATTACGGTATAACCCTCCATTTAAGTCTATTTTTATATTATTCAAATTTCTTGAAATATTATTTTATGCACAAATCTTATACATTTCTTGTTATAGTTATTTCAAGATAAGATTTTTCAAAATATACAAGTACTATTTCTTGTTTCGACAGTAATTTTGTATATGTCTTCCTGTACTTATTTTAAAAAATAAAATCTGTTTTACATATAATTATTAAATTTATTGAGAATTTTACGTATGGCGTTTAGTGAAAATCTAACTTGGTTTTATTTTCTCCAATTGCTTAGCCAATTGTCTAAACCTTTATAACTGAACATTTCTTTTTCTCCTCATCAGTTTATGATGGAAATGAGTATATATTAAATTATTGGTTATGCTCATGTTTGTTTCTAGGCTAGCTACGTCTCCCAATTATTCCCTCCACACTCATTCCTCATCTTCATAGAGAAATCCCCTTCACTGTGTGGTGTGTACACGGGATAACTAGGAAATGCCTCCTTAAGAACTAAAAATAACCATCTGGCCATCTCCAATGGCAATTACCTCAACATATGCAATCCACACCTGGCTGTCTTCCTGTATTTCCTATCTCAGTCATTAATGCTGCCAGACAGCCAGTTGCTCCAGTCAGAAACTTTAGCATAATCCTTAAATCTCCACATCCAGTTGGTTAACAGGTCTTGCTAATTCCCTCTCTCAAGCATTTCCAAAATATTTTCTCCCCCTGCTACTGACACTGTAACTGCTTCATCAGAGCTCTTTCCTTTGTCAGATATCAGATTAGATGTCACCTATTCAGAGAAAGTTTCCTGACACCCTATTTAAAGAAGTCTTCACCTTGTAGTCAATGGTCTATCACTTTATTTGGTTCCTCATAGGAATGCAATGATTCATTTAAAGCTTTTTACAAACAAATTTATTGTATGTTTTTCCACTAGAATGTAATTGTTATGACAACAAGGTCTTGTCTATCTTATTTTCTGTAGTAGCCATAGTGTCTAGGACAGTTTCTAGTTCATAATGGTCGTTAGTTGCCATTGAGTTGAGTCTGACTTATGGCAACTCCACTTGCGCAGAGTAATCCTGTGCCATAGGGTTTCCAAGGCTGTGACCTTTTGAAGCCAGATTGCCAGGTCTGTCTTCTGTGGCACCTCTACTAGCCAACCTCTTGGCTAGTAGAATCAAACCAAAAAACCAAACCTGTTGCCGTCAAGTCGATTCCAACTCAGAGTGACGCTATAGGACAGAGTAGAACTGCCCCATAGGGTTTCCAAGGAGCACCTGGTGAATTCAAACTGCCATCCTTTTGGTTAGCAGCCATAGTCCTTAACCACTACACCACCAGGTTAGTAGTTGCATGCTTAAATATTTGTGTCACCCAGGGGATCCCCTAGTTCATAGTCAAAAAACCAAACCAAACCCATGACCATTGAGTCGATTCCAACTCATGTCATTGTTGTTGCTAGGTGCCATTGAGTCAGTTCCAACTTATAGCAACCCCATGTATAACAGAGCAAAACACCGCCTGGTCCTGTGCTATCCTCACAAACGTTGTTATGCTTGAACCCGTTGTTGCAGCCACTGTGTCAATCCATCTCATTGAGGGTCTCCCTCTTTTTCACTGACCCTCTATTTTCCCAAGCATGATGTCCTTCTCCAGGGACTGATCTCTCCTGGTAACATGTCCGAAGTACACAAGAGGTAGTCCCGTTATCCTGGCTTCTAAGGAGCATTTTGGCTGTACTTCTTCCAAGACAGATTTGTTCATTATTCTGGAATTCTGTGGAATATTCAATATTCTTCACCAACACCATAATTCAAAGGCATCAATTCTTCTTCGGTCTTCCTTATTCATTGTCCAACTTTTGAAGGCATATGTGGTGACTGAAAATACTATGGCTTGGGTCAGGTTCACCTTAGTCCTCAAAGTGACATCTTTGCTTTTGAACACTTTAAAGGGGTCTTTTGTGGCAAAATTTTTTTTTTTTTTTTTTGTGGCAGATTTGCCCAATGCAATATGTCTTTTTATTTTTTGACTGCTACTTCGATGGGTGTTGATTGTGGATCCAAATAAAATGAAATTCTTGACAACTTCAATCTTTTCTCCATTTGTCATGAGGTTACTTATTGGTCTAGTTGTGAGGATTTTTGTTTTCTTTATGTTGAAGTGTAATCCATACTGAAGGCTGTAGTCTTTGATCTCCATCAGTAAATGCTTCATGTCCTCTTCACTTTCAGCAAGCAAGGTTGTGTCATCTGTACATCACAGGTTGTTAATGAGTCTTCCTCCAATCCTGATGCTACGTTCTTCTTCGAATAGCCCAGCTTCTCAGGTTATTTGCTCAGCACACAGGTTGATTATGATGAAAGGATACAACCCTGATGCACACCTTTCCTGACTTTAAACCATGCACTAGCCCCTTATTCTGTTCGAACGACTGTCTCTTGATCTATGTACAGGTTCCCCATGAGCACAATTAAGTTTTCAGAATTCTTATTCTTTGCAATGTTATCCTTAATTTGTTATGATCCACACAGCTGAATGCCTTTGCATAGTCAATGAAACACAGGTAAATATCTTTCTGGTATTCTCTGCTTTCAGCCAATATCCATCAGACATCAGCAATGATATCCCACAATTCATATCCTCTTCTGAATCCGGCTTGAAATTTCTGGCAGTTCTTGCTGTCTGGTGCCATCTCCAGTATTACAGCTCTCTCTTGTGTCTAAGAGGTTCTCAGAGCAGGGATCACGGATCCAAAAGATGTGCTCCGTTCCATATTCTTCTTGATGGTAGTGAGATCCATCTAAACTTTTGTACAATTAGCCCTTATGTAAGCCTACTTCTTGTCAATTTCAAGTCATGACCCTCCCATCAGACCATGAACCGACCAATCCCCTGGTAGGCCACAGTCACTTAATTTGCATAGTAATTGACCAATTCCTGCAAGGCCGATTAATTCTAATGGGTGGTTTTACATACCCTATTTGCATAGTAGGCTGATGAATCCCTGTAGAATTGATAAAATAGACCAATCACAGGACAGGCTGTGGCCCAACCAATTATTTTTGGCAGAATTATAAACTCAAGGCCAGAAAGGCCATATATAAGAGAAACCTATTGCACTTTAGGGGTAATTTGTTATGCAGCAATAGATAACAGCTTGAGAGCAATTTATAATATGTTAAATAGATTTGACAAAAGAATCTTCTCCAGAGTATATATTTAAGTCTTAGAAGTTAATGATATGATACACAAAGCAATTAAATAATTGGCAAAATATTTGAACAGCTATTTCAAAAAGAAGACATATAAATGCATATTAAGCTCATGAGAACATTTACCCATCATCAGAGAAATGTAAATGACAACTCAAGTGAGATATCATTATGCAAACATTTGAGTGGCTAAAATTAAAAAAAGGCTGATAATATGAAGTGCATGCAAAAATGTGGAGCAACTGGACTGTTCATGTATTGCCAGAGGCATTATAAAATGATACGATCATACTGGAAAACAGTTTCACAGTTTCTTACACAGTTAATCAAATGCCTGCCAAACAAGGCAACAATATCATTCTCAGGAGATGAAAAATATAAACTCCATCCAGACAAATACTGCACTAAAATATGCACAGCAACTGTATTTTTAATAGCCCCAAACTGGAACAATCCAAATGCACGTCAACAGTTGGATGGATGAATAAATTGTGATATAGCCACTCATTCACACAGTGGAATACTATTTAGCAAAGAAAAGGAATGCACTACTGGTATAAAGCAACAATGTGGTGCCCCCCAAACACTATGCTGAATGAAAGAAGCTGGACGCAGAGGACTACCTACTTCATTACTCAGTTTACGAGCAATGTGAGAACATTTAAAATGAATCTAGAGTGATAGAAATCAGATGAGTGGTTACCTGTTTCTGGGGGCACAGTTGGAGTACTTTCAGCCAAAAGGCAGAAAAAGAACTTTCTGGGATGATAGGAATAGACTCTCTATTGATTAGTGTGATTGTTAGATGGGCATTCCTTTTTTTCAAAAGGTACCAAATGTGTGTATTTATTGTTTGTAAATTGTACCATATTTAGCTGTATTTGGAAAAATTATACATAGCTCTGATAACATGGGTCTGTGTTTTAATTTTCATGAAGTTATTTTTATTTTGTTCCTGTGTTGAATCAAACGAGTTGACAGCAGAGATCGTAGTTGTATTCCCAAAGCCTTTTATATAAAATAGGAAGCCCAGGCAATTGGAGTGACTCCACGAGGCTGGATTCAAATATTTATTATAAAAATTAATCTGTGTGTATAGAGGTGGGAAGGAGCAAAGGGAAGGGTGATAGGACAGTGGTATGTCTCAATACCATAGTTACCATTAGCAACTAAGCCACTCTCTTTTTGCTTTTCTAGTCATTTGAGTTGAGGTCTGATACAGTTGAGAGAAAGCAGTCACTCTGAGCGTATAAGTAGATTCAGAAGCTTAACTTAGAAGGCCTCTCTGCTCTCAGAGGTGCCTAAAAAAACACTTGAAGCATAGCTAGAGAAAACTGAAAATACTAGAGATTCTACTTGACTGTTAACAGGAAGGGTGATGGTTCAAACCCACCCAGCAGATCCAGGGAAGAAAGACCTGCCCATCTGTTTCCGTAAACATTAAAACCCTATGGGGCAGTTCTACTCTGTCATATGGGGTCTCTGTGAGTCCAAAATTGACTCTACTGCACAGGGGAACAACAGCAATATATTGTAGAATTTACTATTGCTAATTATGATAATAAATTGTGTAGTATATAAGTATGCACACTTGGGCCAGACTCCATTTTGTGAATTTCCACAGGGGCTTGATTTGCGGTGTTTTCAAAGGTCGCCTTCTCTCCTCTGTCATGGTTTGGGATTCTTTGGAACTTCTCAAACACCCCAGACTTTGGGATGCTGTTGTCTCCAGTGTGCATTACCTGAATATACACTCCTGTACGCAGTTTTGCCAGGCTTTTGTCTGGTGGTACTTTTACCCAGCTCCGGTAAGTTCCTAGCTGAGACGCTTTACCACAAATAATGCTTTCCATGTGTTGGGATTTTGCAGATCAGGAGGCGCTTTCACATCAGTTACTGCCTTTTTACCCGAAAGAAGTTCAGCTAACAGATCAAGCCAAGGAGTGATCCTTTCTTAGAGGGAAGGAAGGCTATCGGATGGTCTTTTTCACCAAGGACCCTTTAAGGGCTTGTGCCTGGCCCTCAATGGGGCCGCATGCTTGGCAAGAGGGAGCGTGGGGGAGTGTCTCTTTTTACCCCCACCCTCAGGCGCAACTGAGCCAAAACCAGCGGGGGCTGTCTCCTCCTCTTCCCCAGCAGCTGCTGCTCACTGAGCTCAGAAGCCCAGGCCTGGGGACAGGAGGGCGGCAGCGGCTCCTTGGGCTCCTGAGAAGTGGATCTGCTCCCGGCCGCCACGATGCCAGGAGCCGCCGGGGGGCTCCTCCTCTTGCTGCTCGCCGGGCTCGGGCGCCTCGGGGGCGGCCAGACACAGCGTGCGCAGCAGCAGAGGCAGCCACAGGCGCATCAGCAAAGAGGTACAGTCGAGGCACGGGCTCTTGGTTCCATCTTAGCAGGGCTTTGCGGCTCCTCGCTAGTGCCTTCTCTAGAAAGTTGCTGCCCGGGGATCGCTGTCTTGCCTTGCCCTTTGGGAGTGCGCTTTGGGGCCAGAAGGGCTACCCTTAATGCAAGTTCACTTTCAACTCCGTGAGTGGTGTGTGTGTGTGTGTATTGCTTGCCTACCCCAAAAGGAATTTGTTCATTGTTTATTCGTTTCTGAGAGGACTTGCTGTCACTATACGTCCTGCAAATTGATTTCTGAAGTCTTTCCAAGAAGCAAACTTTTTCAAATTAAAAAAAAAAAAAAAAGTTTCTCCAAATCCAGAGGAAGGTTTCGCGTGCTATGGTTCTTAAAACTTTATGGAGGGCAGCTAATGAATCTTTTTCATTTTAAGGGGTGGGCTTTGTTTCTAATATAGTGTGGCACAGGAACTATTTTAACAAGATTTGTAAAGTAGTTAAGTGTGTAGATTTTTTTTTTCTCCCATGGGAACAGCGCTTCCAGCTTCACCTTCTCCTTCCCCACATCCTATGTCAAGTATCCTATTTTATTATAGTGAAATTTCTCCTCTCACTTCAATACAGACAAGACTTTTATATGGTTTGCATTTTAATTAAGACCACATTGACCAGAGAGACACTTAAAGGGAATTTGGAAAACAGTTGTAGTTAAGTGTAACTCAAATTATTCTTCTCAAAGCTCCTTAATGTTTATAGGCATATCATTTCTGAAACTCTTGGGTGACTTTGAAGAGTTATTTTATTATCATGAATTTTAAAAGAAACACACGTGCAGCGTTTTAAAACATGATTTGAAATAAAGTTTCTCAGCACACATTTCTGTAAGTTGGAAAACATATATCAAATTAAAAAAAAAAATAAGACGCTACTTTAGATTTGGTTTCATATATCAACTTGCTTATCCTAGGAGTACCAAACTCTGAAAGTTAGCTTTTGAGTGTTTCAGTGAGGCGGAATCTGCTGAAGTTTTAAAATATACTTGTATTTCCAGTATTCTGTTAGGTTTTTTTCTAATAATCTAGCATTTTTCACAGTACTGTTTTTTTTAAAAGTAGTAAAAATATACCCTAAGCTCATTGCTACCGTAATAACTGCCTGATTAAAATTCCTGGAATAAAAATGACCTTGAGTTCACTAAATAACTGTTTTCCTTCTATTTTTGCTTTTTCTTCTCTGTGAGGTAAAATGGGGTTGATGTGATTTAATTAATAGAATTTGTGAGGCAGTGATTGTGAGAACATCTCTGGCTGCTGATTTTTTAAAAATATTACTTTTAGATGTTAAATTTGCTCAGTGATATGATATATTTTAACAATACACAATACTCTAATACTGTTAGGCAGCTGAGAGTGAAGAGGGGCCAGGAGCAGTATAACTGATCATTTGAACAGAGGCTCAAAGCATGCAGACTAGGGATGAACTAGTTTCCTGAGAATTCTGTGTGTGTGTGTTGTGGTAAAAATAACAACGATTCCTATAGTCCAGCTGCAGGTTAGGTGAGTGCAGAAGAGAGGGGTTATACTGCCATCCTGTTGAGGAATCTCTTAGATATAATATACAACAAGGAATTCTATGCAAATTAACTATGATATAGTATACTGTAGATTACTATATTTCTGTATTTTAGAATCTACTGTAGTCTATTTTGTAGACCATTTACCATATACTGGAGATGGCTCAAGGACACGTGGTCAAAACCAGCTAATATTAAAAGTATACATAAAATATATTTTGTAATACCTTAAATTTGTAGAGTGCTTTATAATTTAAAAATGCCTTCTATGCATTATCTTATTTCACCTTCAGCTATTATTATTCATATTGGAAAGATTTAAAACCTGAGACTTGGAGTGGCTGTGACTTAAGTTCACCCAACTAATAAGAAATACCTTAATTTTCAGCCATGAAAATCACTTTCACTGTTGTTTATACTGAAGTTCCTTTATTTGTTTTTTTGCTTTTGTACCAAAGTTTCTTTCCATTTATTTCTTGAGGATATGCTTCCTTTTCAATGTTTCTCTGCTGAAACAAGCTCTCAGTGAAGGTCATTGAATATGGGTTTGACTGAAGAAGTGTTTTCTTGGCTGTCATCAACTTTGCTGTTTTTGATTTTCCCAGCACTGACCTTGCTGGTCAAGCACTAATCTTTTAGAAGGAGCTCTGTTTCTCTTGTAATATGGTGCCAATTTATTAGGAGTGCTGACACAAAGCAACCATTTTTAGAGGTTACAGTTGAGTTGAAAACGTAACTAGCTTTTTTGGTTTGGTTTTTATTTTTTCTTTAAAATCTTGTGTGTTTTATATAGAATATTGAATTGTAGTATGAATAGCATTGATTCAACAAGAATGAAATTCCAAGGGATTCTTTAACTAGATTTAAGAGTGATAAAAGAGGAGAATGATGTCGTCAAAGTGGTTGAGCATTTCAACAAGGCAGTGGATAAAATATTTTCTGATATACCTGGGAATAATATGTGGACGTTGAACTGTAGTGCTAGGTGCATTGCAACGGGTTGAAGAATCATTTTCAAGGAACACTGTCTGGTGGCTTAAGGTCACTCTGGAAAGAAGTCTGTAGGAGTGTGACAGAATTCCAGAATCTATTCAGGTGGCTAAGGTAGTTAATGACAGATTCAAGAATTTTAACGGTCTTTGTAGTCCAGATCAGGAACAGGATCTGTATGGAGTTTGTTTTATTCTTTGCATTCAGATATTAAACAATTCCACTTGTCTTCTTCTGTAAATTTGTTATACCCTTTTTTTATGTAGGAATGAGTGCAAAAGAAATACAGAATGAGAAAGACCAGTTTGAGTTGCAGCAATTTCAGTATGAACACGTAGTGTAACATGGCAACAGAAAAGTTAACTCACTCTCAAACAAAGCTTGCAGTAACAGAGGGGTCAATTGGGTAGACCACATTGTGGTGTTCCATTGCCAAATGGATGTGAATCCAGAGGAGGGAGAGAGAGTAGTTAATGGTTTGAAAGATTTTCAGAGGAGGAGTGTTCCAAGAGAAGCACTTTGATCTGGAGAAGGAAAGACTTAGGGAGAGGAAATCATGAGGTAGTTCAATTATTTGAAAGGGTTGCTATATGGAAGAGGAACTAAAATGTCTTTTCTAAAGGCTGAACTGGGATCTATGAAATAATATGAAAAAGAGGAAGGCTTGAGTTCAATAAAATGGAAGGAAAGCTGCTCTCCACTCTCTGCCCTTCCCTCACTGTCCAGCCCTCCCCATGTTGAGCTGTTCTAAAATAACTGGGCTGTGTGTGAGCACTTCACATCTGAAAATGTTCACACAGTGATCAGATGTACGACTTGTTAGGGATGCTGTAATGTAGGATGCTTGTATTGAGAGGACTTTAAGGCTCATCAAGTCCTCTGTCCTTACTTCAAGTCAGAGATTCTAGTATTATATTCTTTTTTTTTTTTTGAGTCAGTACTTGTATTTAGATTTCTGAATTTGTAAAAAGTCAAAAAATATTAAATGCATATAAATGTGTTTTTTTAGATGCCTTCTGAGATTTAAAATAAAAACATAGTCTGAGAAAATCCTCACATATTTTTTGCAAGAATACTTTAAAAATTTGTATATAAGTTCCACATCACCATCAATTGCACAGTTCTGAAACATCCTGTGTTATAAAATGTGACAACAGTTTATAACTTATATGAGAACTTTTATTGTACTCATAAACTTGGAAAACTTTTTTCTGTAGCTACTTATGTAACTTGTTGGCTTGTTTATTAAACATTGATCTATGTTAGGTAAAAATTATTCATAACAGATAAAGTATATGGGTGAGAATAACAACATGTTGCAATACTGACTATATATGGTAGAATTTTAAAAAGCGGTACACATTTTATATTTTATTTTATTTTACTATCTTACCTATCAGTGCCTACAAATTGTTTGTCTATCCTTAAGATTTTTCTGTCTTAGGATTTCATGCAAAGTCATGAACAGAATCTGTATGAAGAGCTGCTGGGGATCATGAAAATATTACATGCTTTGCTAATTCTTCCTCGCCTCACCTCAGTTACACTAGTTCCTGATATGAGGGCTAACCATCACCTACACTGTAATAATTCTTCAGTAGGTATAATTCTTTTGTAGATAAAGTTATTTTAAAACTCAAATAGATATCTCAAAATTTCTACCCAAATATGACTGTCGTCAAGAAAAAATAAGATTGTATTTTATGGGAGGAATTTAGTTAAACAGAGAGATGAATTTCTAAAGTAGTAAGATTTGAATTCTTAAACTTTGAAATCTAGTGCAATAGCAAGGACTCAAAAGAATTTACTTTTTGGTAGATTTCACATCTCAGTATTTTCTCAGTCCCCATTTATCTAAGGCAGAACCCTCTCCCTGTTTTCCCATTCATACATTTAATAAATACTGATTATTCACTGATAATGACTAATGTGCTAGACATTCCAGCTTGGACCCCTGAGATTGTGGCATTGTTACTTTTGGTCCAAACAGATTTAACAGTGGGTAATAGAGGATTTTTTTTTAAATAGAGGATAGAGGAAAAAAAAAAAAAACTCGCTTAAATTTATGAGAACTTACGTCTCTTTTCATAAGGAGCACAGCTCTGGGCCACAATGGAAGGAGAAGAATTGGGGCCTATTGGGATCCAAAATAGGGAAACTGACCTCAACCTGCTTTATACATAATAAGGCTAGGAGGGTAGCTAGCTGTCTAAATTATAGAGTACAGAAGATACACCAAATGCAGGTTTAATGAGTAGAGCATGACCAGAAGAGTTTCCAAGCAGAGTGATAAAAAATTTTAAATAAAGATTGGTGACTCCAGGCCTCCTGTCCAAGTATAGTAAATCCCTACCTAGCAGCAGAGACAGTGAAATAAATCAGGAAGAATAGGTTGGCAATGGCCACACAAATTGTTTAGCTTCCAGTCCAGAAGATTTGGGTTTAGGATTTGTGTATAGCCACAGTTTTGAACTGGGTTGCTAAGCAGGACATTAGGCAGAAGCCCAGTTGCAATGAATGAGAAAAAAGTGGAGACTTGAGAAAGACAAAATTAGATTGGCCCATGGTCCTCAAGACTTACGCCAGGCTCACTGTATACCATACTGACAGACACAAGACCAATTCTGGGCTTTACCAGTTAGTTGGTAAGACTAAGTTAAATTGGTGGGGTTTGTCTTATGTGTATCAGAATGTGTAATAGAATACGGTTAATGAGTAAAGCAGACAAAAAGTCCCGGGGCTGAGGAGAAGGGGGAAGAAATGAATAGGTGGACCTCAAGACATGTTTAGGTCAGTGAAGCTATTCTGTATGATACTGTAATGGGGCCCAGATAACATTACACATTTGTTAATCCCATGGGACTGTACCATACAAAGAATGAACCCTAATATAAACTTTTTTCTACTGGCTGTTGAGTCAATTCCAACTTATGATGACGCGTGTGTATTAGAGTAGAACTGTACTCTATAGGGTTTTCAGTGGCTGATTTTTGAGAACTAGATTGCCAGAACTTTCTTCCAAGTCACCTCAGGGTGGACTTGAACTTCCAAACTTTCAGTTTTCAGCCATTTGCAGCACTAGTGACCTCAATATAATTTATAGTCTTTAGTTAACATAATGTATCAGTAGTGGTTCATTAATTGTGACAAATGTAGCACAGGAATAAATGATGTTAATAACAAGAGATACAGTATGCAGGGGGGTGAGGAGGTATATGGGAACTTTCTGTACTTCCTACACAATTTTTCTATAAACCTTAAACTCCATAAATGAGTTATTTTTGGGTGCCATCGAGTCAGTTTTGACTCATAGTGACCCCATGTACACAGATCAAAACACTGCCTGGTCCTGCACCATCCTCACAATCATTGCTATGTTTGAGCCCATTGTTGCAGCCACCTTGTCAATCCGTCTCCTTGAGGGTCTTCCTCTTTTTTGTTGACCCTCTGTTTTAGCAAGCATGATGTCCTTCTCCAGGGATTGGTCCCTCCTGATAACATGTCCAAAGTATGTGAGACAAAGTCTCGCCATCCTTGCTTCTAAAGAGCATTCTGACTGTACTTCTTCCAAGACAGCTTTGTTCGTTCTTCTGAAAGTCCATGGTATATTCAATATTCTTCACTAACACCATAATTCAAAGGCACCAATTCTTATTTGGTCTTGCATATTCATTGTCCAGCTTTTGCAAGCATATGAGGCAATTGAAAATATTGTGGCTTGAGTCAGGTGCACCTTAGTCCTCAAGGTGACATCTTTGCTTTTGAATACTTTAAAGTGGTCTTTTGCAGAAGATATGCCCAGTGCAATACAATGTTTGATTTCTTGACGGCTGCTTCCATGGGTGTTGATTGTGGATCCAAGTAAAGTGAAATTCTTGACAACTTTGATCTTATCTCCATTTATGATGATGTTGCTTATTGGTCCAGTTGTGAGGATTTTTGTTTTCTGTATGTTGAGGAATAATCCATACTGAGGGCTGTAGTCTTTGATCTTCACCAGAAAGTGTTTCAAGTTGTCTTCACTTTCAGCAAACAAGGTTGTGTCAATCTGCGGATCACAGGTTGTTAATGAGTCCTCCTCCAATCCTGATACCTAGTTCCTCTTCGTATAGTCCAGCTTCTCAGGTTATTTGCTCAGCATACAAATTGAATAAGTATGGTGAAAGGATACAATGCTGACGCATACCTTTCCTGATTTGAAACTCCACAGTATCTTCTTGTTCTGTTTAAACAACTGCCTCTTGATCTATGTACAGGTTCCTCATGAGCACATTTAAGTGCTCTGGAATTCCCATTCTTTGCAACATTATCCATAATTTGTTATGATCCACACAGTCAAAGGCTTTTGCGTAGTCAATCAAACACAGGTGAACATCTTTCTGGTATTATCTGCCTTCAGCCAGGATCCATCTGACATCAGCAATGATATCCCTCATTCCACATATGCTTCTGAATCTGGCTTGAATTTCTGGCAGTTCCCTGTGGATGTACTGCAGCAGCTGCTTTTGAATAACCTCCAGCAAAATTTTACTTGGTCTGAAATTAATGACACTGTTCGATAATTTCCCTGTTCTCTTGGATCACCATTCTTTGGAATGGGCACAACTATGGATCTCTTCCAGTCCATTGGCCAGGTAGCTGTCTTCCAAATTTCTTGGCATAGATGAGTGAGCGCTTCCAGCATTGCATTCGTTTGTTGAAACATCTCAATTGGTATTCCGTTAATTCCTGGAGGCTTGTTCTTTGTCAATGCCTTCAGTGCAGCTTGGACTTCTTCCTTCAATACCGTAGGTTCTTTGTCATGTGCTACGTACTGAAATTGTTGAACATCGACCAATTCTTTTTGGTACAGTGACTCTGTGTATTCTTTTCATCTTCTTTTGATGCTTCATGCGTCGTTCAATACTTTGTCCGTAGAATCCTTCAATATTGCAACTTGAGGCTTGAATTTTTTCTTCAGTCTTTCAACTTGGTAAATGACAAGCATGTTCTTCCCTTTTGTTTTTCTGTCTCCAGGTCTTTACACATTTCACTGTAATCTCTTACTTTGTCTTCTCGTGCTGCCCTTTGTTCAGCTCTTTTACTTCATCATTTCATCCAGTTGCTTTAGCTATCCTGTATCCAAGAGCATGTTTCAGAGTTTCTTCTACTAACATCTATCTTGGTCTTTTCTTTCTTTTTAATGCCCTTTTGCTTTCTTAATGTATGATGTCATCCTGCAACTCATCTGGTCTTTGGTCATTATTGTTCAACCTGTCAAACCTATTCTTGAGTTGGTCTCTAAATTTAGGTGGGTTATACTAAAAATAAAAAATGAAGTCTATTAACAAAATGACTGCTTTTATACAACTTATTTTCTAGTCGGGCTTAAGGTAGGGAGACAGAGATATGATGAATATGTAAGGAATAAGTAATTATAATGCATTACCTATATGATAGAATATGTTGTGGATAAGTGTGCTGGACATACAAATCCATCAGAATAAGGGGAGTCAGGAGTTCTAGGAGTGGAAGGATGTTGGTTGCTATTTTAAATGGAGTGATAAAGGTTGATCTCATTGAGAAAGTCACACTTGAGCAAATACTTTAAGGTAGTGTCTGTGTTAGTCATACAGATATATGGTGGGAGAGTATTCTGTGCAGAGGGAATAGATTTGTAAGAGTCTAAGGCAAGAGCACTCAACTGGGTTTTTTTTTTTTTTTTTTTTTTTAAGGCAAGGGCACAATGAGAGATGCCAGAGAAGTAATGGGAGCCTGGATTACATGACGTTGCTGGCTATTGTAAAATTTTGCCTTTTAGTTTGAGTGAGATGGGGAGGTATTGGAGAGTTTGAGCAGAGTTAAATAAAGGAACGAAATAATAGTTAATATGTCTTTTCTCAAGCAGACAGTAATCTAAGGGACTAGACCAATAGTCCAAAAATAAGTTTATTTTAGGTTCACTTCTTGCCCCAAATCTCTCATTCATAGAGTGAGTTTAAGTGATCGTAGATTCCAGAGAATTCTACCTGAACAATCTTATCATTATGAAGCTCAGATGCGTCTTACTGGCAATATTTTTCTTTTTGGCATCTCAATACTATTCCAATATTAAAAGTATATTAGTATCTCAAAATAACTCTGGCACAGGAAACTTCTACATTGACTTTTATTTTGCCCAGTGAACTTAGATATATGCCATAGATTTCTTAGAGTAATTTTAACTGGTGTACACTTTAAGATAAAGATAAGTTATTCACATTCCTACATGGATGTTTGTGTATTTTGGAGTCCACTTTTTTATTATCCATTTTAAAATTAGAACTCAAGTTTAGATAGTATCGTTAAAAATGACAGAGTGATGTATTAACCTGATGACAGCTTTTATGAACTGAACTTTGAAATGTTACATATTTTTTAAATCAGAAACTTATAATATGATGTGTTTCAATTTTTGTAACTACTTTAAGGATCACTCTCAGCCCTGCAGTAAACTTTGGACTAAAGCAATGCAATTTTGTCCTAACTTAATTCTGTCATTTAGAACAAAAGTTTGGTGAAGAAAATTGCATAGCTTTCTCCTTCCTCCTTTCCTTCCTTCCTTCTTCCCTTCTCTCCTTCCCTTCTTCCCTCCCTCCTTTCTTCCCTTCCTTCTTTCCTTCTTCCCTTTCTAGCTCCTTCTTTCCTTCCCTCCCCTTATTCTTTCTATTATTTCTTCCTTTTTTCTTTTACCTTTAGTCTTCAGTTTGTGAATAAGATATGGTTTTAAAAGAGATGATTCTAACAAATACAACTTTTAAGAAGATACCTAAGGCAAACATTTTTCACTTAAATCTAAAGATGTTTGTTAAAGATAAATACGAGTAATAAAATAGCATTTGCTTTTTGTCATCTTGAATGTGGATTTTAATATGGGAGCTTATGCTATGTAGCTTTTTTTTTTTTTAAAGACACGTAACATTTAGAAAAAGAGCGTGTAGGACAGTCTATTAGTGGGTTATTACTCATGACCCTGGGCTTCTGTGACAGGACTAATCTAGTTCAAATAACAAGGTAATCTATGCAAATTCAGGCTGATGAAAACCTAAGGAACTGTTCAGTGCCCAGCACTTAGAAAAGGCACCTTTTGCAATTCCAACAATGTCTCTCCATATATGGTCTTGTCAGTTGACCACTGAGCACCTCCACAGGGCTCTTCAGTTAACTGAGTCTTGAGAGAGTGCCAGGTGGTTTAGATTGCCTTAATAATATTTAGTGCATCGTGAGCATTAAGACACATTGATTTACATAGCAGAGCTGTTTAGTAGGTTAATGTAATTTTCCTCATTTCATAGAAGAAAAATAGGTGCCTAGCACCTTGTCAAGGACAAACAAACATTCCAATGGTAGTGTTAGAATTAGAAATTAGAATATAATCCTGCTCCTGATTTTATGGCTCATCTGTCATTTCTTTTGGAGTTTTAGGTCTTTATCTTTTAGAAAATATCTTCAAAAAATCACATCTACATTTCTGAGTTATGTTTGTAGGTCTAATTTGAAACTAGAGGTTTGTTTGTTATTATAGAAGAACAAGAAACAAAAGTAGTTTTTAAGGATCCTTTGTCGCATAAACAGACCGCACATCTATTACTTAAAGCTGTGCAGAAATTCAAAAGCACTCATTAAATTTTAGTCTTAAATTCTTAGGATTTGAATTTCTAAATTTTGGACTATGAGTAATTACAGATTATTCATTGGCTTTTCTGAAGCCACCTTACAGAAGTTACTCTAGTAGCCTGGAAATGTAATGATTCTTATTATATAGTGAATTCCTTTAAAAAATAGTTAATGACTAGAAGGCCCAAGAACCAACAAGTATTCCTGAAAATCATAGCAAAGATAACCTCAAAATTCCATTTTTTCCTGAAAAAATGTGAGCATCTTCATTGAAAGGTTTAAAGGGTTCCACTTGAAGTTGAACTTCCTAGGTAAGGCCAAAATTTTGCAACCCTCCCTAGATTTTGAGAGAATATGTATGCAGATGCATGTATTTATAGCAGCACTGTGTACATTGCATGTATGTACCGTTTATATTTTACTACTTACAGTCCCTAATTCATACATTTTCTACTTGGTTTCTGTTTTCTTAAATTTTTATCAAAATCCTAGAATAAGGGAATCTAAAAATTGTGTTTCTAGAAAAGTCTAGTTTCCTCGATAAATGCTTATGGACCACATAATAAATTGTAATTGGGATCATTATGTTTCTCAGTCTGGTAGCTATACCATTTAAGCTGTAAGGTGTAACCCCTTTTAAGATACCTGTAACATATAAAGTCCTATTGTAAATGGAAAATAAGGCCAGTAGAATTTGCTATATCAAATAGCATTTTTCAAAAACCTATATATTTACCACAATTTTCTGGCTTATTGCCTACTGTGCATTTTTCTATTATTGAATGAAGCTGAAAGAATGAAGGAGAACATGAAGCAATGAGATTGCCATTTTAGTTAGCTACCTTAGCTCATTGGTTTGTTGTGAGGGGGTATATAAAACAATGAATACAAGACAAGGAGCATCTATTAGATCTTCAATTAATATGAATTTTCAAAGTCTCTCAAGAATAATGCATTAAATATAAGAACTGTGTTAGTTCTAGAAGTTCTGTGGCTCAAAAAATCACATTTCTCTGGCACTGTGCCGTATATGAAATTCAGCTGAGGCCATTTGTGCAGAAATTTGCTTAAATACTTGAAAACACAAATGAATGGATTCAGTTTAATTGGAATTGTGCAATAGTATTTTTAGTCTGAACTTCATAGCTTAACCTACAGTAAAAATTATGCCTTTAATTGCCCCATGCATTCCTGTGATTTGGAGTTAATGTTGAATATCAGAAAATGGATGGATTTAGAAAATGGCAGAAATTGGAATCATAATCAAGTTACTACTTAAGTAAAAGCAAAAACCTGAGTCAATAGAATTCAGTTTTCCTATCAGTAAAATAAGGTCCCTGGGTGTGCAAATGGCTTGCACTCAACTGCTAAGTGAAAAGTTGGTGCTTCAAACTTGCCCAATGGTGCCATGGGAAAAAGACCTGCCAATTTTCTTCCCTAAAGGTTACAGCCAAGAAAACCTTGTGGAGCTCAGTTCTACTCTGTAACACATGGGTTCTCTGTGAATCAAAATCCGCTTGATAGCAACAGGGAAAACAGGGACTCAGTAAAATAGAATTAGGTTAGATAATGTATGTGGAAATATTTGGTAGCTAATCATTTTTTTTTTAATCAGTAGATAACTAGCTTGTTCCTCATTTCTCCTTTATCATTTGAGCATAAAGGTCAGAATTAATATTTCCAGTGTATTTGGTGTTTGTCCCTTTTTTTAAGAAGAAGGAATTATTCTAAAAGTTTTGTTTTGCATTCAACCTAAGAGATTATAGATGGAGAATTGTTATCTCATTTGACAGAGGCTGAAAAATCTTGTCAAGGTCACACAACATGTCAGTAACAGAGATAGGAAGAAACCCAAGTTCCTATGATTGGCTAATAGTTACGTTAGTAGCTCAGTGTGAGAAGTGTTTTAAACAGACAACAGGATGGAAATTTTAGCAATACTTGGTAGCTATTTATATTTCAAATATGTTATATAAACCCATTGCTGTCGAGTTAATTCTGACTCATAGTGACCACTTTTTTCCTGTATAGGAATCTGCTGTTTTTGGTGGACATGCAATTAAGTATTGCTAAACTCTAATTTTTTAAGAATTTCTTTAACACATGTAATGTGTTTAGAACAATGCAAGGCACATAGTAAGTGTCCCATAAAGGTTAGTTTTTATTTTCAGCTTATGAAGCACATGTCCTCATTGCACCTGCCATTGTAGAGATGGCAATTCAGATGTGTGATGCACAATGGAGACTGATGTCAGAATGTCCTTAAGTGAAAAGTCTTATTGGACTGTGTAAAAGCTCTCAATATAGACTGTTTACTTAGACTCTCCCTAATCACTAGGGTGAAAAAATAGTCTTAGAAGACATCACGTAGTAACAACCTGGATAGGGAGAATTTTTAGTGTGTCCATCTGTGTATTAAATATGGCAGATTTCTAAAAAACTGCCTCAGGAAGTCACACAGCCCCTAACAGAGCTCTAGGGAAATCTGCTTTCTCAACTTGGAAACATAGGATTTCTAAAAAATTCCAGAAAAAGTACTTCCTATAGGCCTTTTTGCTGTTCAAAAAGTTTCCATCATGCCTAACAGGTAATCTCCAACTATTTTGTTTTTCACTCTGGTATGTTAGAGAAATCACTGCATTTTGTAATTGGAACTCCAGAATTTAAGTTTTGGCTCCAGCCCTTCCTAAAGATGTGACCTTAAACAATTGCTAACTCATTTAACTACTCTGAAACTCAATTTTCCATCTAAAAAAAGAAAATATAATGTTCAAATCTATCTATCTTATAGGGTTGTTATAAAGATTAAATGAAATATGTCAAACAAATACTAGTATTAATAATACTATTCATTATTATAACAAATGAGGGAGTTAGCCTTAGGCATTGTTGATTTATGAAGTTTTTCTTTACTCCTTTCTTGATTCAGTGGCTCTTAGTACACTCAGTTTCTTTTGCATTTCCAAGCACACATGGCATGTGGTACAAAGTATTTTTCCAGTAAACACATACACAATACTGCATCAGAACAAAAACTGGTGTGTGAAAATGTACTTCCATTCCCTACAAATAAATACCGTATCTTAAATTTTAGTAAAATTATAAAAGTTAATCAGAATAGTCCAGTGGTTCTCAAATGTTTTGTGTCAAGGTTTTTTTAACTTTAAAAACAATTGAAACTTTGATTTTTGTTGGTTATATGTATTATTTTATTACAAGTTAAAATTGGGAAATTTAAAAATGTTTATTAATTAAAATAGCAATGTTGACAAAACAACATTGCTTTATGAATAACGATCATATAATCCAAAAAAAAAAAAAAACAAAACAACATGTCATAATACATTGAATACAGAGTCAGAGATGAAAATCCAGCTCTCTTCCATTAAGCCAGACATTAAAGAGGTTTAAAAATATATATATATAATGAGAAGAGTGGCATTGTTTTGTGTTTTTAAACCTCTTTAACGTCTGGCTTAATGGAAGAGAGCTGGATTTTCATCTCTGACTCTGTATTCAATGTATTATGACATGTTGTTTTGGTTTAAACATAAGAAGAAATATATAATAATATATACAGATATGTTGCTAGAAAAGGGAGAAGTATTTTAATGCCTTTTAGGATAGTTGTAAATATTATTCCTTGATACTACACCAACACTCAATAAGTGGTAGTATTTTAAATATTTATTTCAATGTGATGTTTGAAACCATATCAATGTTCTTTTTTACTGTTATATTAAAATTCATTGGTCTTTCTTGTACTTCGAAAGATTTTAGTCATGTACAATGTTGTATGTTGATGCTATATCCTTGATTATTTGGAAAATATTATTTCACTGATCACCCAAATATTGATACATTTCATTTTAAAATATTTTCAAAAATTACAAATGCTATATCACCACTGATCTAATCAGAAAGTCTATAAATATCCATAGCTATCAACTTCACAGTGGCAGAAACAAATTGTCCAATTTTTTGTTTTAATTTTCAAATTCAAATGTTATCATTGGCAACAGATTTGCTGATTATTTTTATTGAAGTGATGGACTTGCTTTATTCATTTTCTAGAACATGTGTATTAAATACTTAAGTCTTAAACCATAGTTGGCTAGTCTTTTTTAAGAGTAAGAAGGGTATTCCATGAAAAATGTGGCTAGTTTAGCTTGCAACTCAAACAGTTGTACAAAGCGTTCTTTGTCAAATCAACCACCATTTTACAGTATGCGGTAGATATTAAAAAAAAAAAAAAGTACCCAATGGTCAAGATTTCATAAAATTAATCATTGTTCCTGCTTCATCAAGGATATTCTTATGTGAAACTAGGAGTTTTTGTTTGTTTTTTTAATTTGTTTTTCTTCAGTGAGTATGTGGTGGAGAAGAGTACAAGGACTACCAGTAGAGTTTGGTGCCTCCCATCTTGATCTGTGCTAATATTACCCACCATTGCTTTTACACCATCAGTGTAACTGTCAACACAATGGAAGGCAAATAAATGACTTAGTCTTGTTGTGAAAAGAAGTTTGACTATTTGGACCCATTGATAGGGTCTTGAAGATGTCCAGGGATCTGTGGACAATATTTTGAGCACTAGAGGGTTAGGTTACAGTTGAGTTTTTTACCTCCTTCATCTTCACTAATTCTTCAAGGACTACAGACACGTTAAGGTAAATTTTGTAATCAGAAAGAGCCAAAACCACGTTAGTTTTTATGCTAGACCTAGTCTAGGCCAGAGATACCATTTCCTTCAATGGACAAAAATCCAGAAAGAACTTCTCTGGGAAAAGTAGGGAATGGTTAAATCCAGCCAGGAACACTTATGGAAAATCAAAGTCTATGTCGTGGCATCTGTTCTACTTTCTTTCCTTTCAGTTGCCCAATCTAGAAATAGAAATAGTTGACTTGTTCAAAGTTAGAAATATTACGTTATCCCTAGTGGATTTAAAAAGTGAACTCATGACCAAGGATAATACAAAGGAACAATGCTAATATTTGGAATCCTAAATATTAGCAGTGAAGCTATCTAGGCCCTAGCTGAGCTCCTAAATTCACATCAGGAAAGGGCTGCCATGCTTTTCATGAAAAGAAACCTTGTTAGAAATACTGTATCTCTTGTGTTTCTCAGAATATGGAGATTCCTTCATTTTTTTTTTTTAATTGTCAGAGAATTTTTACTTTTCAAAGTATTCTAAAGGTTTTGTAATATTCAGAGCCCAAAACATGATCCTTTCCTCTGTGTCTGTCTCATCACACACTGTTATGTGTATGTCAAATATAGATCTGATTTCTTTTTCTTGATTTGTTATGAGATGCTGTCTAGAGATTTAAGGATCCACCTTTTGACCAAAATTTCTCCATAGAGTGGATCAGTCTCATGCTGCCCTGATAGCCAAGGCATTCAGATTTGTAGAGCTTGCTTATCAATTGCTGGTGTATTAGGACATGAGTTGTGATGGAGTGTTTACAAACCAAGTAGATAAATTGCTCAGAATCGTTTTAGTATCACATTTTAGAATGACTAAACTTTTGAGGTTCTTGTGTTTTGAGCCCAATATAACCTCTCCCTTTCCAGTGTAATTTGTCTTTGGTCATCAGACTGGTTTTGTATTTTTCAGGATTTGTGTTTAAGAGACTTTCTTTTACACACACACACATACACACACATATATACATATATATGTAAATCATGTATTTATATATATATATATATATAAATTATAAAGGAAACCCTGGTGGCGTAGTGGTTAAGTGCTATGGCTGCCAACCAAAGGGTCGGCAGTTCAAGTCCGCCAGGCACTCCTTGGAAACTCTATGGGGCAGTTCTACTCTGTCCTATAGGGTCGCTATGAGTCAGAATCAACTCGACAGCACTGGGCACTGGGTTATAAATTATATAAAAAAAAAATGTGTACGTGTGTGTGTGTGTATATATCTATCTATCTATATATATATATAAACAATTTTTATGTTGTTAGGTGTCATAGAGTAGATTTTTGACTCATAGTGACCCTATGTTGCAGAGTACAACTACCCCGTAGAGTTTCCTGGCTGTAATATTTATAGGAGAAGATTCCCAAGTCTTTCTCCCACAGACCCGTGGTAGGTTAGAACCACTAACCTTTCTGTTAGCAGCTGAGTGCTTAACCATTGCACCACCAGGGCTCATTCCTTACTCATTCTATCTATCTATCATCTATCTATGTATCCATCTATCCACCCATCTGACCATCTATTCTGTCTTAGTTATAACAGAAATTCCACAAGACGATGGCTTTAACAGAGAAATTTATTCGTTCACACTGTAGTAGGCTACAAGTCCGAATTCAGGGCATCAGCTCCAGGGGAAGGCTTTCTCTCTCTTTTGGCTTGGAGGAAGGTCTTTGTCATCAATCTTCCTCTAGTTGAGGAGCTTCTCAGCACAGGGACTCCTGGTCTAAAGGATGCACCATTCTCCTGGCTCTTATTTCTTTGTGGTATGAGGTCCCCCCGTCTCTCTGCTCACTTCTCTTTTTTGTATCTCAAAAGAGATTGGCTTAAATTGTAGAGTAATCTTGTAGATTGAGTCTACATAACTGTTGCTAATCCCATAGCATTAACATCTTAGAGACAGGATTTATAACATGTAAGAAAATCACATCAGATGGCAAGATGGTAGATAATCACACAATACTGGGAATCATGACCTAGTCAAGTTGACAGATATTTTGGGGGGACACAATTCAACCCAAGACACTATCTAGCTATTTTTTGGTTAAAAAGCATTCAGTTTTAGCCAAAATGAACAGATAACTGTGGAATCCATGTCCTGCAAAGTCATGGCTGTGTGCGGTTTTAACGATACAACTAAGTCATCTGGACGTTCAGCATAGTTTACCCTAAGCTGTTGTGACTCCTGAAAAATCATACAACACACTGGGGCTTTGCTTCCCCAATTCCAAGGAGACAGGGAGAGGTCAGTGGAGGCAAATCTTATTACATAATTCATTGATTGCATCTAGACAAGATAAAGGCTAAGAGTAGACAGCCAGAGCCTAAGTCATCACAATTTTCTAATTTTTTCATGACAGTCTGTTCTAGAGGGGGTAGAGCTTTTGCTCTGAAGAAAATACTACCTTGTTTTTGTTAGGTGTTGTCCAGCAAGTTCCAACTCAGACTGACCCTATGTACTACAGAATGAAGCACTGCCTGGTCCTGGGCCATGCTAACAAGTGTTGTTATGCTTAAGACCATTGTTGCAGCTACTGTGTCAACTCATCTTGTTGAGAGTCTTCCTTTTTTTTGCTAATCCTGAACTTTACCAAGTATGATGTCCTTCTCCAGGGACTGATCCCTCCTCATAACATGTCCAAAGTATGTAAGACACGATCACTCCATCCTTGCTTCTAAGGAATATTCTGGTTGTATTTCTTCCAAGATGGATTTGTTAATTCTGTTGGCAGTCCATGTTATATTCAATACTCTTTGTCAACACCACAATTCTAAGGTCTTCCTTATTCATTGTCCTGCTTTTGCATGCATATGAGGCGGTTGAAAACACCATGGCTTGGGTCAGACTCACCTTAGGTGACATCTGCTTTTCAGCACTTTAAAGAGATCTTTTGCAGCAGATTTACCCAACGTAATGTGTCTCTTGATTTCTTGACTGCTGCTTCCATGAGTGTTATTGTAAATCCAAGTAAAATGAAATCCTTGACAACTTCAGTCTTTTCTCCATTTATCATGATTTTGCTTATTGGTGCACTTGTGAGGACTTTTGTTTCCTTTATGTTGATGTGTAATCCATACTGAAGGCTGTGGTCTTTGATCTTTGACAGTAAGTGCTTCAAGTCCTCTTCACTTTCAGCAATCAAGGTTGTGTCATCTGCATAACGCAGGTCGTTAATGAGCCTTCCACCAATCCTGATGCCCAGTTCTGCATACAGTCCAGCTTCTCAGATTATTTGCTCAGCATACAGATTGAATAAGTATGGTGAAAGGATACAACCCTGACGCACATCTTTCCTGACTTTAAACCACGCAGTATCCCCTTCTCCTGTTCAAACAACTGCGTCTTCATCTATGTACAGGTTCCTCATGAGCACAATTAAGTGTTCCAGAAATTCTTATTCTTCGCAATGTTATCCACAATATGTTATGATCCACACAGTCGAATGCCTTTGCGTTAATGATAAAACACAGGTAAACATCTTTCTGGTATCCTCTGCTTTCAGCCAGGATTCATCTGACATCAGCAATGACCTCCCTAGTTCCACATCCTCTTCTGAATCTGGCCTGAATTTCTGGCAGTCCCCTGTCCGTATACTGCTGCAGCTGTCCATATACTGCTTTTGAATGATATTTAGCAAAATTTTACTTGTGTGTGATATTAATGATATTGTTCAATAATTTCTGCTTTCGGTTGGATCACCTTTCTTGGGAATAGGCATAAATATGGATCTCTTCCAGTCAGTTGGCCAGGTAGCTGTCTTCCAAATCTCCTGGTGTAGACAAGTGAGCACTTCCAGTGCTACATCCATTTGTTGAAACATCTCAATTGATATTATGTCAACTCCTGAAGCCTTGCTTTTCCCCAATGCCTTCAGTGCAGCTTGGACTTCTTCTTTCAGTGCCATCAGTTCGTGATCATATGCTACTTCTTGAAATGGTTGAATTTTGACCAATTTTTTTTTGGTATAATGACTCTGTGTGTTTTTTCCTTTTTTTCTGATGAATGAATGCAAAGCCATTCCTCTTCAAGTTGTCATTCGTCGCATAGTAGACCATATGACTGTCCTATTCAAAATGGCCAATACCAGTCCATTTCAGCTCACTAATGCCTAGAATATCGATGTTTATACATTCCATTTCATTTTTGATGATTTCCAATTTTCCTAGATTCATACTTCCTACAGTCCAGGTTCCAATTTCTAATGGATATTTGCAGTTGTTTCTTCTCATTTTGAGTTGTGCCACATCAGCAAATGAAAGTCCCAAAAGCTTGACTCCATCCACCCCATTAAGGTCGACTCTACTTTGAGGAGGCAGCTCTTAGTTGTCTTTTGAGTGCCTTTTAACCAGGGGGGAGCTCATCTTCCTGCATTTTATCAGCCTGTGTTACACTGCTATTCTTGAGGTTTTCACTGGCTAATTCTTTTCAGAAGTAGCCTGCTGGGTCCTTCTTCCTAGTCTGTCTTAGTCTGGAAGCTCAGCTGAAACCTTTCCACCATGGGTGACCCTGTCGATATCTGAATATCAGTGGCATAGCTTCCAGCATCACAACAACACTTGAGCCCCTACAGTATGAGAAACTGACACACATGTCAAATGCTACCTTAGTGGGTTTCTTTCAAGCCCTGTTGTTCTTGCAGACAGCAGTCACATGAATCTCTGACATTACCTGGGATTGGGTTAAAACTGCCCAGCCTGTAGGGATGGGGCATATGGGTGTTGAGGGTGGACACAGGTCATTTAATGACTATCTAGTTGTGGCAAAAGGATAGCTAAAGACATTAACTCAATTAGTCATTAGTCATCGTCAGGTATGCTCACCACCAAAGTTGGAACTGAACTACTACAAAATGACTGCTTTGTTTTTATAGGTTTCCTTTATATAAATAAATACATAAATAATTTAAGCAAAGGTGCATATCTTTTTGTCAAGCAAATATCTTGTAGTAAGGTTCATGGTAACTCTCAGAGTAAAGAATATCATCCAGATGGATACACTTATGAGTTCCATGGATTATAATGGAAATTTTACTGGTTATATTGTTGATCAGCAGAAGTTGTAGTCCTTTTGCTGTGAATTTACATCTGAAGTCCAGCTAGTGTGTGCATTAAGCACAATACTTTTGAAGTCAGATTTTCTGAATTTGAATTCCAGAGTTACCCTTTGCTAGCTGAATGATGCTGGGCAAAATATTTAGCTCCTATTAATGCCATTGCCCTCACCTCAAAAAGGATGATGATAAGAGTGTCTTAGAGGGTAGATGTAGGAATTAAATGGATTTAAGTGCTCAGTTGATATTGGCTTTTATTCTTATTAAGATGAGACTGGACTCATCATTCTAAGATTTTACAGTTAGTGGTGTTTTCAGCATGTCCAGCTAGAGCCATGACTTAAAATATAGTTTTAATATAATTAGATGTGGCCATGGGGTGGTCTAAATTGCCACTATCCTAGTTGCAGGTGGTAACAGGGCTACCCACTTCATGTCTTCGTTTAGATGTCTGCTAGGCCTCTAGAGCCTAACATTCCCAGTACCAAACACATTTCACTCCCTCCCTACTCTGCCATTCCTCAACTCTTCTACCTCTAGATTTTTTCAACTCAGAAATGGTACCACCATCTATCCCTGAATCAAGTTAGACACTTAGAAGTTACCTTTAATTTCTCTCTTTCCTTCACCTGGCACATCTAAACCGTCAGCAAGTCCTTTTTATTTTAGGGGGGAAAAAAAGATAAACTTAAACTTAAAAAAAAAAAACTACTTAGGCCTTCATAATGTGTCAAATAACTCATATACTGTGTCCTTGGATGTGATTTTTCCCTTGGAGTTATTATTAACAATCAAAATAATAATAAAAAAATTTAATTAAAGAAATACATAATTCAAGAATCATTGTACATGTATGTTCGTCCCCTTATTTTAAGAATGGAACTCTACTGTAAAGTAAAGCTGTTCTTTCAGCAAGTGGGGGTTTTCTCTTATAGAAGAAAGATAGGACCTTTGAGAGCAGGAACTGGGTCTATTTTGTTACTGCTGTATCTTTATATACAAAAAAAAAAAAAAATTATTTTTTTTTGTATCCTTATTGCATGGAACAGAGACTGATACATAAGGTGGTTTCAGTAAATATTGTATGTGTGGAATAAAAGGAAAGGAAGAGCTAACATTTAGAAACATATACGGACAGGCATTGTATGGAGATGGTTAAGGTTCTGATGCCATCAGAAGTAGGCAGTTAAAATTTCTATTGACGAATAGAAAAAATGGCCAAAGATTAAAAAGAATTTACAAGAACATGAAGGAAAAGGGTAAGGCTCATGAAATGTTGAAACATGATGATCTAATTAAATATTTAAATTTAAGTGATGAGTCTTAGAGCCTACTACCTATCATTTTAAATATAATTCTTCTAAGTATACACAGGAACTAATATTCAAAACTCCCTGCCTGTTTCCTTCCTAGTCCTCCACACTTCCCAGACTCCTCCACACTCTCCATTTGGACAGGTTTTCCCTTTCACTTTTTTTTCGGTTAATCTACTCTCACCCAGTTTTTGCCAAAAGACTGTTTCCCGCTCTGTGCCTCTGCTGTGGAGCCCTGGTGGTGCAATGGTTAAGAGATTGGGTGCTAACAAAAAGGTCAGCAGTTCAAATCTACCAGTTGCTCTTTGGAAACCCTATGGGGCAGTTCTACTCTGTCCTATAGGGTCTTTGCTGAAATATTTGAGTCCCCAAAACACCCTCCACCTTCCTCTGTATATCCTACTTGTGAACACCTTACCCATTCTTCTACTTTTGAAATGGGGTTAAAAACTTTTTTCTTCCAGGTCGTTATTGATGAACCCACCTCTACCTGAGCACTTCTGTCACTTTAACCCCACAAATCATTATATATAGTGTACAGTTCTTCACCACGTTATGTACTTGAATTTCTTCACATTTTTTCTTGCTTTATTTGTATGCTGTGGTAAGAGTGTGGAATAGGTGGTAGAGTTTGTCTAAAAATAACATTTTTTTTAAATACTAATTGAAGCGCCCAGTGATTGAATTGTATATGAACTCAATAGGCCATAACAACATTTTCAGTTGGGAATACCTAATGGAAATAGAAATGGGGCATGCTGCTTTAATTCTCATTCTCTTGGTATGTATTCTTCTTGGATAAAGAAACAGTAAAGTGATTGCAAAGACAAAGTGACTCAAAAAAATGAAAAAACTCTACGGTCAGCTGTTGAATTATTAGCACACTAGCAATTTTCTTTCAGGTTAAATATTCTCCTGAGGCTGGGAAGTAATATTAAATACTTTAAAAATTTCTGTTCAGCAATTAGCTGATATAACTTGCAGACAGACCAGATCCTATAAAGTACATGTCTACATTTAAGTAACTACATAACACAATCATTATGATTTCTGTGGAGAGATAAGATCTTGTTTGATGGTCTTAATTACAGCCTCCTTTTCCACCATGTTGTTATCATATGCTGTACATTTGCATAGCGTCTGGCATCTAGGATGTTTTATTGTTTCAGCACCATTTCCATCACTCTTCACAAAGTTTTAAATATTGTGGCATGTAAAGCAAAGCAGCACACTCATACATTTTGAGTAAAGGGAGGGGCATGCTTAAAATGAATGATTTAGACTGACAAAAATAAGAAGGGGCAGAAATAACATCCCAGATTTCTGATATCACAGACATAGATTTCAGTTCTATATAAATTCTTCTTTATAATACTGAACATAACTTTTTTTTTTTAAAAAAAAGAGCCCCCTACTCGGAAAATTGCAGCATTGTAATATATTTAGAGATGGTAGGGCAATGGTTTTTGAAAACGGAATCTATAGATAATCTATGACATTTTTTTCAGTCAGTCAAAAAGATGATAGTTTTTCTTGTTCTCCAGAGGGAAACATCCTTTGTTTTATCAATGTATTTAAGGTCATTCTTACTCCTTTCTCCGCCTAATTAAAGTGTTTAAATCATTTTTATATTCTATTCATAAATATGAGCAAACAACTCAAAAGATGTACACTGATTATTTTATATTATCACACACTTTTTTTTGCCTTTCATGATTGATCTGCCTGTTGTTTGATATATTAGGAAATTATAAATTGAATTTATTGTAATTCATTTAGTAAAATACTGATGTTAAAATCTAGCATGTTTATTTTGAATGTTCTCTTTCAGGTATATGAAAGCCTTACAGTGAAATCATGGTTTCACCAAGATTTCTTTCTAATAAAACAGTCAATATTACTGGAATTGTGTTTTGCACATTACATTTTATTGACGTAATTTTAAACTTCCATTCTATTTCTCTATAAATGGAATTTCATTATATCTAACTCCACAGTAAATGGGTTCCAGTGTCACTGACATTTAGTAGAATTACAGATTTTAGTGTCTTTGTATATTTTGCATTAAAATGCATTATGTGTGCTTTCAGTTCTGTTTCAAAGAAACTACTACTGATTTACAAAAAAAAAGTTTTTTTTTTTTTTTATAGAGGAATCCTGTTTAAGCTCCATTGCTTGATTTCATGGTTTTTTCCCCGTTTCTGCAACCATTTGAAAATATTTCTTAATGTATTTGCAACTGTTGGATAAAAATGAGATAAAACTTATGGATTATAAATACGTGCCAATTTTCTCTCACAGTAAGTCTTTGTAATGTCTTTGTGGAATTTTAGCTGTCTCTCAAAACTTTCTTCTCTGCTATACTTTATTATCAAAGCCCTTGTCAAAAATTAAGTATTTTATGTAGTATTTAGAAGACTGAGCTTGAAGTATGTCTTTCATCTCAAGCTCGGGGGAGAAGGTTGATGAGAATAGGAATTTTTAAATGGATTACATGTTTCTGGGATTTGGTGGGAGAACTACTGCTTTGGAGTCTGAGAAGGGTGGGATTTAGGCTAAGGGAGGTGAGTTTTTGTTTTGAAAGGCCTGGTGCTTGCCTCTTTCCATTCCTAGAGGATCTTAGGAATAGATATCCAGCTGCAGGTAAGCCTATTTTGGTTCGGAGGGGCCTTTAGAGTACCAGACCAAAGAAAAAATTGCTATAGAGGAGCCTTAATGCTTTCAGTCTAGAACCACATATTTTTTCAAGGGTCTGAGATCCAGGGATGACCAATGCTTAGGCCACATATACTCAGTCCACTCTGATGGAATGAATATTTTAAATTCACCCAGATCAAGATCACTCTCAAGATCAAGGTCTGTGCTTAGACCTCACCTCCTCCTCTTCTTTCTATTGTGGGATCTCTTTGCCTGGGAAGAAAAGGGTCATGAAGTCAGTGACTACCTCACAAGACAGCTTTACATTTCATCATTATACCTCCCAGATCTTAGTTCTTCAGCTTGGTTTGGTGGCATCTCCTTTATAACACACAGTAATATATTTGGAATAGAAATGGCCTTGACAACAGTTTGAAGCATTTTTAATTCCATAATAAAGTGATTCAGAGAATCATAGTCCTTTGCCTTTATTTCCCAAGACAAAAGTGTCTGGAGGTTGCATTTCCTACTGAGTTCCTTAGTGTTATTGCCAGGTCGAAAACTAGGCATGTTAACATGAACATGTTGTTCTGTGTCTGGAAGCCAGAATATAATAAGCATTGTTAATTTAGTTAAGACAGCTGTTTAAGATTAGCCTTCTTGTATGTGTGGGAGTTAACAGAACAATGGGTCTTTCCCCAAGATGTGTATGCTTTTCCTTTGCTTATAGGCAAATTTTAAGCTGTATATTAATTAATCATTTAACAGAAATAATAAAATATATTTTTTTAATGTTAGTTGGAAATTGGTTGAGCAGTACTCATCTGAATGGGGGTGTAAAGTCGTAGAAAGGGCAAGACCTCCAAAATCTTTCCATACTATGCTTTGTATTCTGAGGCATAGTTTTCAGCTAAAAAAAAAAAAGCCAGAGAAAACAACCATATTTCTAAAATGGATCTCCATGGTGATCATTTTTTAGAGCCCTGGCCTAGCTGATGACTTGCAGATAAACCACTGGTGTTTTCTGATATGCTGATAATTATTTAGATACCACATGTTTGTATAGATGCGTGTAATGAGATTTCTTTGGAAAACATAGTTTGAATATTCAGTTTAAACCTCTTATCTCCATTTAGCTTTCACAAACTTTATCCTTCTGTTCCATCGAAGGGGTAGTACCAATTATGTAAGGAATTTTATTTACCTTATTTCACCTTTTCCTGAGATACCTGAAAACTCGTATTAGTGCAGTTACCATCCTATAGACAAGGAAAGGAAGCTCTTCTGGACTATAAAATATTTACAATATGACAGAAAGGCATAATCTATTTTTTAAACATGTTTTTGAAGTATAATTTATATAAAGTAAAATTCATTTATAAATGTGAATCACTCATAAAATAGATGGCGTTTGACAAATGTATACACCCGTGTAACTACTACCTAATCAAGAAATAGAACACTTCCATCTTCCCAGAAGTTCCTGCTGGCCCTCCCATTACGCACCTTTCACCTCTTATCTGATTAGTTTTATCAGTTCTAGAATTTCTATATATGAATTACAAACCATATACTTTTCTGTTTCTGACTTTTTTCATTCAGCGTAATGTCTGTAAAAATCATCCATGTTTTTGCACTAATCAGTATTTTGTTCCTCTTATTTGCCAGTGGTATTCCAATGTATGAATGTATCTCAATATTTTTTATACATTCACCTGTTGTTGATATATAGACTGTTTCTGGTTTTTAACTATTATGAATAAAGCTACTACATACAACTTGTGTGCAAGTTTTTTTCATGGCCATAAGTTTTCATTTCTCATTCATCTAAGAGTAGAATTCTTGTGTTGTATGATAAATATATGCTTGATTCTAAAAGCCATGGTCAGATTGTTTTCTAAAATGGTCGTATCATTTTACTTTTCCAAAACAATGCCATAATCATAATTGATATCTTTTCTTTCTACCTCTTCCTTTTTAATTTTCTTGGAAACTTAAAATAATAAAGATTAAACCACTTGTTTAATATGGTAAGATTTTAATTTTTAAGAACCTCTCTGGAAAATTTAAGATTTCCTTAACACTCTTCATAGTTATACAAAACAGAATAAATATATTTTGTTCAACTTTGAAAGTAAGCTATTAGTTACTTAGGTCCCTGGGTGAAGCAAACAGTTTGTGCTTAATTACTAACATAAAGGTTGAAGGTTCAAACCCACCCAACCACACTGCAGGAGAAAGGCCTGGCAATCTGCTTCCTTAAAGATTACAACCAAGAAAACCCTATGGAGCAGTTCTACTCTGTAACACCTGGGGTGCCATGAGTCAGAATTGACTCAACGGCAATAGGCTTGTTTCTTTTTTTTTTTAATTAGTCACTTAATAGCCAATTGTTTTATGTATTAGATAAAAAAGAGACCCTATTCTCTCCAAATAGGAGAAAGTATGAAAAAGAAAGAAAAAAAGAAAAGAAAAATGCCAGTTTATTCATTAAGTAAGAATGTGTGGAACATGTACTATTAGTAAGAAACTCTTTTCTATACTGTAGATAAAAAGATGAACAAAACATAATTTTCCCTCTAGAATTGTGTCAGTTGAGGAAAAAAAAATATATGTGCACATACAAAGAGATTAATACAGGTGGTATGTAGAAAGAGCTCCAATGAAGTTCTTAAAAATGTTTTTAGATTCACAGGAAGTAGAAAGATTTCCATCTCATATGAATAA
Organism: Loxodonta africana; assembly: GCF_030014295.1. Classification (NCBI taxonomy): domain Eukaryota; kingdom Metazoa; phylum Chordata; class Mammalia; order Proboscidea; family Elephantidae; genus Loxodonta; species Loxodonta africana. The sequence goes on from NC_087342.1 coordinate 195,488,927, forward strand.
CGACAGTTTCACAGAAGAGATGGAATTTGGGCCGAGCCTAACAGGAGAGAATAATTTTTATGGGGAGATTAGAAAAAGAGCAGTCAGGGAGAAGGAATGGTGGGTTATGGGGTGTGGCTGATTAGAGAGGTAAGTTAAAACAAGAGTGAAAAACTAGAAGAACAAAGGATGAAGGGACTCAGATTTAGTGTATGGATGAAGATTAGGTTGGTTATTAGTAAGGAAAGAGATGAGTTTGTGATGAGGGAATGGAAGCTCAAAATTACAATTTTGAAAACATTCATTCTGAGAGATTTTGAAAACTAGAGGTGTAGTCTGTTATTGAAATGGAGTGAACAGTTACTGGCCTTGATGAAGTCTAGAAGGTGTGAGAGAGCCTATCGCTAGATTAGCATTTCTAAGTACCTGGAGACTTATTAACTTTCAAATTTTAAATTTATTAGCAACTTTTCAAATTTGATTAATTTAGCCAAGGAAAAAGACACCACATCATTGATTTAACCAATTATTATAATGATTTGACTGTGCACCTTTTTCTCTAAAGAAGACATTTTTATGAAAAAAGATCAGTTTTACTGTACCCAGGTGTTTAGTTTTCTTAAAATAACAGTTGTTGTCAAGTAGTTTATGACTCTTGGCGGCTTCATGTATATCAGAGTCAGACTGGTCTGTAGGGTTTTTAATGACTGATTTTTTGGAAGTACGTCACCAGACCTTTCTTCTAAGCCACGGCTGGGTAGACTCAAAACTCCAACCTTTTTATTAGCAACCAAGAATTATTAGTTTCTTAGTGTTTGTTGCCTTAACAAAGTATCACAAATTGTGTGGCTTTAAGGACAGAAATTATCTCATGTTCTGGAGGCTAGAAGTCAGAAATCAGGATGTCAGCTATGTTGATTCCTTCTGAGCGTTCTGAGGGAGGATCTGTTTCTTGCCTCTCTCCTAGATTCTGGTAACTCCTGGCAATCTTGGTGTTCCTTGAATTATGACTCCGCATTCTTCAATCTTTCCCTTGTCACCTGACGGTCTTCCCTCTGTGTCTCCCTGTGTGTATGCTCTCCTCTTCTGCAAGGACACCATTCATATTTGGTTAGGACCCACCCTACTCCACAGCCTTCAGTATGGATTACACCTCAACATAAGGAAAAACAAAAATCCTTGCAACTGGACCAAGAAGGAACATCATGATAAAGGGAGAAAAGATTGAAGTTGTCAAGAATTTCATTTTATTTGGATCTATAATCAACACCCATGGAAGCAGCAGTCAAGAAATCAAAAGACATTGCATTGGGCAGATCTGCTGCAAAAGACCTCTTTAAAGCGTTCAGAAGGAAAGATGTCACCTTGAAGACTATGGTGCACCTGACCCAAGCCATGGTGTTTTCAGTCACCTTTTATGGATGTGAAATCTGGATGATGAATAAGGAAGACAGAAGAAGTATTGTCATCTTTGAATTGTGGTGTTGGCAAAGAATACCAAATATACCACGGAGTGCCAAATAATGAACAAATCCGTCTTGGAAGAACTACAACCAGAATGCGCCTTAGAAGTAAGGATGACAAGACTACATCTCACATACTTTGGATGTGTTATCATGAGGGATCAGTCCCTGGAGAAGGACATCATACTTGGTAAAGTAGAGGGTCAGCAAAAAAGAGGAAGACCTTCAATGAGATGGATTGACACAGTGGCTGCAACAATGGGCTCAGGCATAACAACGATTGTGAGGATGGTGCAGGACTGGGCAGTGTTTCGTTGTGTTGTAGATAGAGTTGCTATGAGTCAGAATTGACTCTACAGCACCTAACAAAAACAACTACTACTCCAGTATGAGCTGGTGTTAACTAATATCATCTTCAAAGACCCTATTTCCAAACCAGCCACAGACACTGGTACAAGTGGTTAGGACCTCAGCATATCTTTTGGGGGGCCACAATTCCATCCATTATGCCAGGCTTTGGTTATCACTTGTCATATGGGATAAACACTAGGATGAACTTATACTCTCTTTTCTTCACTCTTGTTTGGAAGAAGTTAATAATTTGATGTTACTAATCATAATTAACAAGAGATGCTTTAATATAAGATTTCTCCAAATGTTCTGCACTTTATAGCTTATTGCAACACAGTGACTAAGACTACTAAACTTTTACCTCTGGAATTTGATGTATGGACTTTGTCTACAGTATATTCTACAACTGCAGTATTAAAAGGATCAGAATTAATCTCTTAGAGAAGATTAGAGGGCGCTTAAGAGTAATGAAGTATTATCAAAATATATTAGGCATAAACATATTTGTATGTAATGGAATTACCTTAGCACATAGATAATAGAAACTAAATGAGTTTATAATTGAGGTTGTGTGCAAGTGGGAAAGAAAATTCATCTGTTATGTGAAGTATATATGTTTTTAATACCACAGCCAAAGTCTTAGATATCTTTTGAGAGTAAGCATGGGTGCTGTTAAAACCCTTTAACAGGTGACAGCACGTGTAAGTTCCAGCTACATTTTCCACCCCTGGAGTTTTTTTGGCAGGAATTTGAGCCACTTTAGTATATTCTGGCTTCGTGGCAGATATTAGAACCAGTAGTCAAGAAATCCAAGGATGTTTTACATTGGGCAAATCTGCTGCAAAAGACCTCTTTAAAGTGTTAAAAAGCAAAGATGTCACTTTAAGGACTAAGTTATGCGTGACCCAAGCCATGATATTTTCAGTTGCCTCATATGCACGTGAAAGCTGGACAGTGAATAAGGAAGACCGAAGAATTGTTACTTTTGAATTATGGTATTGGCAAAAAATATTGAATTATCAGGGGCCTCCAGAAGAAGGAACAAATCAGAATGTTCTTTAGAAGTGAGGATGGCAAGACTTCATCTCACATACTTTGGACATATTATCAGAAGGAATCAGTCCCTGGAGAAGGACTTCATGCTTGGTAAAGAAGAGGGTCAGCAACAAAGAGAAAGACCCTCAACGAGAGAAGATTGGCACAGTGGCTGCAACAGTGGGCTCAAACATAGCAACGATTGTGAGGATGGTGCGGGACAAGGCAGTGTTTCATTCTGTTGTACATGGGGTCGCTATGAGCTGAATCTAACTTGAGGGCACCTAAAAACAACAGCAGACCAATATTAGAAAACTAAAAAAAAAAAAAAAAAAAGGGATTGTGGGGGAAAGAGAAAAAAAAAAAAAGAAGAGATAAGCAAAGCTAACTTCCTCCTTATCCTGTTTTTTAAGATTGTTATCTAAAATATCGTTACCTTAATAACTGTGGGAAAATTGGGAAAGTGTTTTATTTCTATTTAAAAAATAGCTCTTTATGGCTCAAGTTTGCTTCAGTTCTTTTACTGTCACAACTTCCAAAAGCCACATGGTTTGAGGATGTTATGTTCATGTGATCTTTCGAACCAATGGTTTGTGCTCATTGGCTCCTTTATGTAATAGGGAGATGGATGTTACTTAAATAGTATTTAGGTGCATTTGATTTTGATCTTAAACAAGTTGATGCATGTTTATTAGACAATGGGAATGCTGAAATCAGCAATCAAAATCTGAAGTGAACAACAAAGAAATAATACCTATGATAAAGAGCTGATCTGTGTAAGGATTAGTATGTAATCCTCTATAATAGATGTATTTAATCCTTGCTTTAAATTCAGCATAGCTCCTGGGCCCAATACATACCAGTGTGTTCTCAAGCATGTCTAGTTTTAAAATATCTATGTTCATTTCAAAATAAAAGTTTGCTACTCTTTTGTCAAGTTGTACCACCTGGGTAGGTACTGAAGGCAGTACTTATGGATATCCCTGTTTAGAAGAGCCTTACAAGAACTTTGTGAGATAAATGGAAAGTATATGTGCTAATCAGGTTTTTTTTTTTTACTCGAATCTTAAACTGAAAATAATACACTAAAACAGACATAGGTTAATCATTTTTAAGTTAATGACTGTTGAACCCAAATATACTTTAATTTATAACGTCTAAAGCATGTCCTTAAATTCAGTACGATAGTCATATTGCATAGTATTTTTTTTAATTTATAAATTCAGTAGGATATTAATATATGGAACTCATTTTTATTTAACTTAAAATGTCAAAAACATTAGTTGCCCCTAAATGTATCTGTACCTAATATAAATTACCAATTTTGAGTAACAATTAGCAAGACCCAGTTATGAATAGCTATACTAGGAGTGAGTTGCTGGTAGACCTTACCAAGTGATAGAGATGAGGTTGAGATGGAAGGACAGTGGGTCTGATTTTGTATACTTTGGGTTCACATGTAACTTTGCCTTAATACCATTGCTATGTATTCAATATTTATCCAGGTTCTGAAAATCAACATGTATTTGCCTCTGTCTAAACATTTTGTAAACATTTCACTCAGGCATTCACATAAAAATGCAGACAAGCTAATGGAAAAAATATTGCTTTTCTTAAAAAAAAAATATGTATACACACATACATATATACTACGTATAAATTTTCCCCCTTTTAATTGTTAACTTGTTTTTTTAGATTAGTCTGTGGTTGCCTTTAAAGAGTTAAAAAGAGCACAGGGTAAGAACTAAGGAAGGAATGCTACCCTGAGCATTTCTGATCCTCTTAGTATTTTATGGAACAGTATGAGAGATGTCTTCCAATTGTGTAGGATAAGTACAGCCCACTGAACACTGCTTAATGGAAGTTTACTACAAGCCAGTTATAATGTCAAAAACATCAGAGCCTTTCCTATTTTCTGTATTTGAATAATGATAAATGCCTTCATGCTGTGTGAAAACTATTGAAGTGTGCTTCTCTGCAGGTAAACTTTGCGGCGTCTTATATAACTCCGCTCTATGGAAGTATTACTTAAACAGTGTGAAATACATTGTCTGACAGGAATTGTATCACAATTTGGAATGATGTTTATGCAGGTGGGTAGGCTGCCAGTTATACAGAGTTTTAAAAATGGACCTTTGAGGCCAAGATATAAAACCCAAGTCTTTATTTGGATATTTGTAGTGAAAAGTGTAATTGTTCCTTGTGAGAGAATAATGTAAGCTCAGTCATTTGGCTGTAGTCCATCTAGTATATACGATGAAGGACAACTTGGCTGCTCTCTATTTCTTAAATACGATGTATAGTATAATTAATTGGTCAGTTCTTTTAAAATACCTAAATATAATTTTCACTGAAATTTAGTTGCATGTGTTCCTAATGCTTGGTTATCGACATGTTGGCCGTGGTTGTTTATTATCTGGCTGCTGTGCCACCCTCCTTCTTTGCTGCAAGTCCCAGTTTGTCTCCATCAGTCTCCTATGGTGATGATAGTCTTGCTTCTCATGACAAGTTTCATGAGTGGCCTTATGGGCCCAGCTGATCAGTATAATAGGTAACCAAAAGCCTGATAAGCTAATTGGGATATTGGAATGGAGCAGCAAATTTTAAAGTCCTTGGCAAATTTTTGATAGACTTCAATTTTATTAATTCATATTTCCATTCATTGAGTTTGTCGGTGGTATAAAATAAATGTAATAATCACAGAAAATGCTAAATGTAGATAGTAATTATAGCAACTGAAGTCTTTGGTATTTGGGTCACTGAGCTACAAATATATGAATCTATGACTAGCTATGTGGCTACTTGTGAACTGGAGTATGCAGTGCTCTCATAGTTGGACATGTCAATTGAGTACTATAAACTAAAAGATCTCACTACTCTGTTATGCTTTTGGAGAATAACTGGCATTTCAAGTCTTCCCTCCCTCATAGGTGTTTCGACTTTTTCCAATGATTACTTTTAAAAGGTATAATCTAGTTGCTTAGAGTCCCAGGGTTCTTTCCTATAGGGTGATGTTTCTCAACCATTGTGGACATTGGAAAGTCTGGAGGGCAACTTACAACTCTGAGAAGCTGTTTGGGTCATGGCAGCCGTGGCTTCAAGATCAGTCTATGAACTTAGGGCTAAAGGTGAGTCATATCCTCCCTACCTAATTTCCTTTACATTTGAAGTTTTACCAAACAAAATTGAAACCCATTGGCCCTTCAAGCTGGATCTTTCCTGTTTTAAAGAAAATGTTTTGGGTAGATCATGGTGCAGATGGTAAGAGTGGACTTGACAAGGTAGATTTTTAGGAAATGGAAGCTTTAAAAGCCCATAAAGCTTAAGATAAGTGAGGCTTGTTGCCTCTTCTGCTCCCCTGTTATCTTCACATTTGGATTTGCTATTCTCTCTTCTCTTCTCCTCCTCGCCTGGTTCTTGTCCTTTTTTTCTTTCATTTTACTTGTTTTGGATGCCTTTCCATTTCCACAGTTACATGGTGGGCTAAGCTCCTCTTCTTGCTCCAAAATAAACCCTCTCCCCCGCCCAAAAAAAAATAGAATGTGAAACTGTAGCCCATTCCTCTTTTTAAAAAATTAATTATTGAATCAGCATATGTTTGTCGTAGGAGAAATTAGAAAATCTAGGAAAAAGAGAACAAAAAGTCCCATCATTTCACCACCAGAAATTGGTGGCGTGCCTTGAAAAGTTGTAATATGTACATAGAGAAGTGTATTTTACCTTATTTTTCATAGCTGTTTAAAAGTTTGTTCCGTGATCTCAATTTAAAAAGTCATTTTATCTTTTACTTTCTCTCTTACACAAAAACTAAATTAAATTTTATTTGCTTTATATGTGGCCTATTAACCTCAATGGAGAAAGAGGCTCCCCTTGCTTACTTCAGAATTTATATATTTAGTCCTTAAGGTGTGAGAAGAGCCTGACATCAGTACTAGTTCTTCAGCATGGAATTTTAATTCCACCACAACCCTATTAATGAATGTGTACAAAGTAATCTTGAGTGTTATTTTATTTTCTTACATCTATTATTCTCTTTGGAAACCGTGGTGGCATAGTAATTAAGTGCAACGGCTTTTTTTTTTTTTTTTTTTAATTCTCTTTGGAAACCATGGTGGCATAGTAATTAAGTGCTACAGCTGCTAACCAAAAGGTCAGCAGTTCGAATCTACCACGCGCTCCTTGAAAACTGTATGGGGCAGTTCTACTCTGTCCTATAGGGTTGCTATGTGTTGGAATCAATGGCAGTGGGTTTATTTTTCTCTTTATTTTACTCTACCCCTATATTTGTCTTTTTTTATTTTGGCCTTCTTACTATTCCTCATTTCTTTTCTTTATCCTCTTTCCTTCAAACTCCTTGTTATAGAGTGGTATGGGTCAACCCATTGTGATAGATAGGTTAGAGTTTCATTATCATTTTTCTGTGAGTGAAAGGTTTGGAAGTAAGTACATGTTGTAATTATTTTCTCTAAATGATGATGTTCACCAAATAGTATTATTACTGTAAATTTCTAAACTTCTCTTTAAATTTGGTGAAGTTGGAATTCTGTATTAGATTTTAAAATATCAGAAACACACACTTGGTAGAATGAATGTCCATATATCTGCATTCTAGTAATGGTTATGTTTATCTGATAGCTTAATACATTTTATCATAAAAATCTACAAAAAGTTAAACTATCTGAAAAGGAGTTAGAATCAATAAAATAGAAATAAAGGAATGTTGGAAGCTAGAACTTTCATATTTATTGTCCCAAATTGAATTTATCATCTTCCTGTCCTGTACTAGCTCTCCTCCAATAAGCACTGTCTAGAAAAGCCATTACCACACAAGCCATTGTCCAACCAGAAACCTGGTAGCCTTCCTAATCCTTTATTTTCTTGATTTTTTTTATTATATCCAACAGTCACTTGTAACAAATATAATATTCACAGTATTGTGCAAAAAAACCCCATTAATTTCTAGGATGGAGCTTGGAGGACCTGAGTGGTGCAAATGGTTACTGTTCTTACTGCAAACCCAAAGGTTGGAGGCTCAAGTCCACCCAGAGATGCCCTGGAAGAAAGGCCTGGTGATCTGTTTCTGAAAAATCAGCCATTGAAAATCCTATGGAGCACAGCCCTACTCTGACACACATGAGGTTGCCCTGAGTCGAAATTGACTTGATTGGTAACTGGTATTAACATAGAAGTTAGCCTATGACTCCCAGTTGCCAGTTTCCCTAATACAAACAACTTAATCTAAATGTTTTCAGGTAATTTCAGTTCAATCTGGTAATTTTTAGGTCATTTTTCCAGTTAAAACCAAGTCAGTTCAAGGTGTGACCTGATACTCTTTCTCATTTTATAGAATCTGGGCGCAGGAGGACACATACATAAAATCATTGTATCGGGACTGGGAAGTGTGCATTTTGGTCCTGGTTGAATGTATCAAGATTGGTAGTATACTGCTATTGCTTCAACTAGTGGAGATCAGAAATCTTTCCTGGTACACATTCAGTTTCCCCACAGTAAACTCAGCTGTCGCTTCAACCTTACCTTCCATCTGACATTGCTTTCTTCTGATGCTGGTCACCTTACATTGCTCTCTGTTGGTCTCTAGCAAGTGAGATGACTTACATTTTGTTTCCTCAGTGATGGTTCCACAAGAGTTCTGGGTATTTTCTTCTGCCTCCTCTTTTGAGAATCATGAGGGAACTCATGGAGATTTTTGTTCTGGGTTGGTTCCCTGCTTGTGCCTATTTATGCATAAGCCATATACACTCAACTGTTCTCCTAATAACTAGAGGTAGCAATCTTGTTTAACCCTATGGGGCAGTTCGACTCTGCCCTCTCGGGTCACTGTGAGTCAGAATCGACGGTAACGGGTACTTCGTAAACTTTGAATCTGTTGCCATTGAGTCCATTCTGACTCATAGCGACCCTATAGGACAGAGTAGAACTGCCCCATATGGTTTCCAAAGAGCACTTGGTGGATTCGAACTGCCGACCTCTTGGTTAGCAACCGTAGCTCTTAACTGCTGCGCCACCAGGGTTTCCTTGTAAACTTCAGTGTACAATAATCTGTGTCAATCAATCTTGATAATAATAACACTCTTAACAACAACAGAAACACCAATATCATCCAACAATTATATAGTGGTTGATATTTGCCAAGAACTATTAGAAATGCTTGAAATATATTAACTCATTTAATTCTCAAAACAACACAATGATGTAGATAATACTGTTCCCATTTTGTAGGTGAGGAATCTGAGTCACAAAGACAGATTAAATGACTTGACCACAGTTACACTCAGTAAGTGGCTGACCCAGGTTATCTTAAAGTCTGCGCTCCTCATCTCGAAATCCTGAGGGGACCCCCATATGTTTGACGTTCCCCCTCCCATCTCTGTCAGCTCTTTTGTTCTCAGTGATCCAGGTACTAGGCTAGTTTAGGAATGCTGGTGGTAGATTGTGGAGGACCTTGTTCATTTCGAGAGTCAATTTTCTGCTTTAAAATATTCCAAGTGTCTCTCACCTGAACTCGAACCTGTTTTATTTAGAAACCATAGATTTGGGATCTTCATTTGCTGGTCCCGTCCTCCTCACCCCCCAAACCCTGAGCCCCAGCAATAATGGATGCCCCCATATTCTAAGATTCAGCCAGTATTGGTCACATGGGAGAAAAACAGCACACATCAGGTAATGTTTTAAATTGCTATTTTGCCTAGCACACACTGAGCGAAGAAGTAAAATCATCCTCTTTCTTGCAATCTAATAGTTGAAACTTACAAAACTTCCATTTCTGTAGGTAAAAAAACCAGTGAGTAGCAACAATTTCATATGGTTCAACCTGATACAACTTCATCAATTTCCTTGCAGGCTCACGACCATTACAGTTATTCAGGCAACCATCATCTCACACCTAGAAGTCATCATAATGGTTTTTTAATGGATCTCCCTGCTTCCAATTTACCCTTCCCCCATTTGTTTGTTACACTTCAGCTAGAGCAAGTTTTATAAAATACAATAGTATGGAGCTACTCCTTTAGATAAATTGCTACAAATTGCATCTGATTGACCTTAGTATAAAATGCAAGCTTCATTTATGGGGTTTATAAGTCACGGAGCCATACATCCCAGTTAGTATCTGACAGCCCTGTTTACACCTGCTGCCCCAACATAATTATTAATGGTGTCCCCTTTTATTATCAGAAGTGGCCTGGTTTGGATGACGAATTATACGATCATCTCATTTATAAGGTAATTCATGATCTGGCCTTTGCCTTTCTCTCCAGCCTCATGTCTCACCACATTTTACTTTTTAAATTATAATCTACGCTGTAGCCACTCTCAACTACCCTGGATTTATGGCACATGTCACATTCTCTCTCAGTTCTGATCTGGGGCTCATACTGTTGTTCCTGTCTCAAACATCCCTCTAGTAACATAATCAACTTATGCCAGTTGGTCAGGTTTGCATTTATATACTTCCTGCAGGAAGTGCTTCCAGGCCTCTAGACTAGTTTGAATTATCCTGTTTTCTGTATGCATATTTGAACCATACATCCCTAGTCCAACCCTCTTTCCACTTAACTATGTTTGTGTGTTAGCTTTTGTGCTTCTTCCTAAAGCCCAAGTTCTGGCAAGACAGGGCTCTCAGTTTATTTACAACCGTATCCCCAGTGCTTAATAAGTGCCTGTTACATAGATGGTACTAAACATAATACTTAATGAATAAATAAATAAGACAAAAAATAACTTTAAGGTGCTGTATTAGTTCCCCAGGCTTACGTAACAAAGTTCCACCAAGTGGTTGGCTTATAAGAACCTAAATTTATGGCCTCACGGTCTGGAGGCTAAAATTCCAAAATTCGGGTGTTGGCCCTGTTTATTCTGTCTGAGGGCTCGGAGGAAGAATCTGTCCCATCTCTCTTGCCAAGCTTCTGATGATAGCCAGCTCTGCTTGGCATTACAATCTCTGCCTTTGTGTTTACATGGTATATAGTAAATATTTGTTATTCTTGTTACTACCGTGCCTCTCTGTCTCTACGTCTCTTCTCCTCGCCTATAAAGACACAGTTTGTATTGGATTAGGGCTCATTCTACTCCACTATGATCTTATATTAACTGATAACGTCTTCAAACACCCTATTTCCAAACAAGGCCATATTCACAGATACTTGGGTTAGCACTTCAGCAATTCAATCTATACCCATTGTCTTTGCACTTTGACATCTGCCCTTGACCTTTTATGTTAGGAGAGAGAAATTGAGAGAGTATGAAGCACTAGTACAGGAGAGAACGAGAGAGACCAGAAGAAGACCAAGTCTTGAGTGTAAAGAAAAGAACAAAAAGAAAAACAACAACAACACAATGAGAGACTTTGAACACCTTCATTCTGCTTCTTTGCACAACTGTACCTTAGCAGGGACGCTTAAAAGCTTAAAACCCATTATATTTTATCTGCTGTGTTCAAACTTATTAGAACATCTTATATAGTACCATAATTATCAGTAGGTGTGGAAAGTAATGTTTGAATTTGAGGAAATATTGGACTAAGATAATCCCTCCTTTTTAAAGTTGGCAACAGTTAAGTTAAACAAAAACAAAATAATTTCTGAAATGGCGACTAAAAGTAAAAAAAAAAAGTAAGAGCTGTTTAAATCCACTTTATAGCATTTACTTCCAGAAGTTGAAAGTGGGACACTGAAGTGGCATTTTTTGTCATATTTTAAAAGGGAGAAAGGTGCATCCAATGTATTGAATACAGAAAGAATGGAGATAGAAATGAGAGAATAATCAGATGAATAAGTATTTCAAATGTAAATTCTGTGATGTGCTTTCTTACTGATCTCAATCTAAGTCATAATTCTTTTAACAACTCAATAACTAATCTACTTTGCTAGTATGATCAGTATAGGACATGCTTCGGGAACAGATAATCCCTGAAATCTCAATAGCTTAATACTAAAAACCAAACCAAACCAAAAGCTAGTAATTGCCATTGAGTCAGTTCTGGTTCACGACCACCCCATGTGTGTCAGAGTAGGACTCTGCTCCATAAAGTTTTTAATGGCTTATTTTTCGGAAGTCGAATGCCAGGCCTTTCTTCTAAGGCACCTCTGAGTAGACTTGAACCTTCAACCTTTTGGTTAGCAGCTGAGTGTGTTAATCATTTGCACCACTCAAGGACTCCAACATAACACTTCATGCAATGTCCGATGTAGGTGCATCCTGTGATTCAGGATTTCTGGTTCCTCACCTCTTGTGATGTCTTCAGTTCAGCAAATGGCTTCCATTGTTGGTGCAATAGAGGAAGAGAGGAGGACGGAAGTGGCACTTCAGAGCTTCATGCAGAATCTTACTTATTCCTCCCACATACATTTTTCTTGTCTGGAACTAGTCATATGGCCTCTCTTAGCTTCAAGAGGACTGGGTAAGTGTAGAAAGCACAAGGTTCCAGAACACTTAATTGTGCTCATGAGGAACCCGTACATAGACCAAGAGGCAGTCGTTTGAACAGAACAAAGGGATACTGCGTGGTTTAAAGTCAGGAAAGGTGTGCATCAGGGTTGTATCCTTTCACCATACTTAATCTATATGCTGAGCAAATAATCTGAGAAGCTGGACGATGTGAAGAAGAATGGGGCATCGGGATTGGCGGAAGACATATTGACAACCTGAGTTATGCAGATGATACAATTTTGCTTCCAAAACGTGAAGAGAACTTGAAGCATTTACTGATGAAGATCAAAGACCACAGCCTTCAGTATGGATTACACCTCAACATAAAGCAAACAAAAATCCTAACAACTGGACCAGTAAGTAACATGATAAATGGAGAAAGGTTTGAAGTTGTCAAAGATTTCATTTTACTTGGATTCACAATAAATGCCCATGGAAGCAGCAGTCAGGAAATCAAACAATGCATTGGGGAAATCTGTTGCAAAAGATCTCTTTAAAGTGTTAAAAAGCAAAGATATCACTTTGAAGACTAAGGTGCACCTGACCCAAGCCATGGTGTTTTCAGTTGCCTCATGTGCATATGTATGTGAAAGCTGGACAATGAATAAGGAAGATAGAAGAAGAATTGACACCTTTAAATTATGGTGTTGGCAAAGAATATTGAATATACCATGGACTGCCAAAAGAAGGAACAGATGTGTCTCGGAAGAAATACAGCCAGAATGCTCCTTAGAAGCAAGGATGGCAATACTTCGTCTTACATTCTTTGCACATGTTATCAGGAGGGACCAGTCCCTGGAGAAAGACATTATGCTTGGTAAAGTGAGGGTCAGCAAAAAAGAGGAAAACCCTCAATGAGATGGAGTGACAGTGCCTGCAACAAAAGGCTCAAGTATAAAAACGGTCATGAGGATGGCACAAGACCAGGCAGTATTTCATTCTGTTGTACATAGGGTTACTATGAGTTGGAAGTGACTCAATGGCACCTAACAACAACAACAACTATCTGTGCTTAGCCATAATGGCAAAAGAAAACATTCAAAAAAATCTATGAAAAATGTGTTATCTCCTCTAAGAATCTAGCTAAAAAATCCCAAAAAACCAAACCCATTGCCGTTAAGTCAGTTCTGACTCATAGCAACCCTATAGGACAGAGTGGAACTGCCCTCATAGGGTTTCCAAGGCTGTACATCTTTATGGAAGCAGAAAGCCACATCTTTCTCCTGCACGATTCTAGCTATTCCCCTTAATTTGATTTCTTTCTATCCCAGTGCTAGCCTTTTAAAAGCTTCTTTTCACACATATAAGTATCTTCATTAACATGGTGTTTCATTTATCCTTATCAGAAATACTGACAACAGAAATTAACTTTTTCTCTTTCCAAAATCATTCTTTATTAAAATGTTCATTAATGTTCGATTCCAATGCATTTGAACTACTTACAATGATGACAATGACTAAGAGGGAGAAGGAGAAAGATTCTGCACTGCAGTTTTTAAAGTAACCTGAAAGCTTTGTATTTTATGTATCATTTGAATTATCAATTAATAATTTAGAAAAGTGTACCTAAAAATCCCTCCCATGTAGCAAACTGAACCTGCACGCAGCATTCTTCCTAGTCCCTTCTATGAAAAACTTATACTCTTAGATGTTAGTAAAAGCTCAGTGCACAGATGGCTAGGGTGCCCCCACCTGCCCCGTAGAGTTGTAGGTGCAGCTCATGAAAGTGTTTCTTTCCCAGCAGGTACTTTACATGAATCACTACCAGTGAACCACCCCTTCACACCAAGCCAGTTGAAATTACTCTTTATACAGTTACATCTTCTTTTAGAGATAAGAATCATTTAACCAGAAATAACAGCAACAAGCCTTTTATGGAATACACTTGCTTGAGTCTCACAACATATTTTTAAGGTATTTATCTGTGTTCACAAAAATCATATAAAAATATATTTTGGTTGTAAAATATATAAGCATAGCATTCTCATTCCTAAAGCTCTACCCAGAGAAAACCACTTTCTTAATTCATCGATTATTGTTGTTAGGTGTCTTCAAGTCAATTCTGACTCGTAGAGACCCCCCTGTGAGAGAAGTAGAACTGCATCATAATATTTTCTAGATTGTAAATCTCTATGGGAGCACAGTGCCAGATCTTTTCTTCCATGGAGCTGCCGGTGGGTTCGAACTGCCAACCTTTCGGTTACAGCTGTGAGCTTAGCTGTTGCTCCCCCAGGGCTCGCTCTTCAGTTATTAGGTCTGTGTATTTACATACATACATATTCTCATGTAGAAATACATGGCTTATTCTTCAGTTAGGTTTTCACATAAATGTTTTCTTACTGCACTTCTTGTTCTGCTTGTCTGTCTTGGTTATCTAGTGCTGCTATAACAGAAGTACCACAAGTGGATGGCTTTAACAAACAGAAATTTATTCTCTCACAGCCTAGGAAGCTAGAAGTCCAAATTCAGGGCACCGGCTCCAGAGGAAGGCCTTCTTCCTCCGTTCTTTCTCTGTCGGCTCTGAGGAAAGGTCCTTGTCATCAATCTTGCCTTGGTCTAGGAGCTTCACGCAGGAACCCTGAGTCCAAAGGACACGCTGTGCTTCTGGCACTGCTTTCTTGGTGGTTTGAGGCCTCACTGTCTCTCTGCTCCCTTCTGTCTTTTATAACTCAAAAGAGATTGGTTTAAGACAAAACCTAATCTTCTAGATTGAATCCCGCCTCATGAACGTAACTGCCACTAATCCCATCTCATTAACATCACTGAGATAAGATTTACAACACAAAAAAATCACATCACATGACAAAATGGTGGACAATCACACAATACTGGGAATTGTAGCCTAGCCAAATTATATACATATTTTTCGGACACAATTCAGTCCATGACAATGTCCAACAATGTTTAAGTCCTGTTATTAGAAATGGGGCAGAGGCTTCTTGTTCCTTTCTCTGCCATGTTCTTCCTTGCCTTTTTTCTATTGAACTGAGACTCTCTATTGGTCCTTCACTAGTAAGCAAGTCTGACTGACTTTTTCATGGTCCAACTGATTTATAACTTATACTTCTATCATTTTTATATTATTTCTCATAAAATCTCCTCTTCTTGAAGATTGAATGTGGGTATATGTCAGAATTTATGTTTGTGTGTGTGTGTGTGTGAGGGCAGGTGGGGTGGAGTGTTGGGCTTCAAAGATGAAATAGCATCTTTTCACAACACTTCACGTTTCCTTAACTTTGAGTTTGTTCTGAATTTCTTTAAAAAGTTTTTGATGGAGGGAACAGGGATTGGAGGACAAAGATGGACTCTCCTTTAGGTCTCGATTATCTTATTTCTTTTTGAACCTAGAGCAATCCAAAATTACAGTCAGATACTGCATACATAACCATTTTTTAATACTAATATTATGCCTTGTTTAATAAAAGGTATTATAGGCCACATTTTGAATTTTTATGCTCCTTTTTCATTAATAATTCTTTCTCTGAGATAAGTTCCCCACTTTTGGAGTAGATAAAGACCACATAGAAATATTCAGTATAGTGGTAAAACCCAGAGTTGAAAAGATGTTTTAGTATTCAGCAGATACAATGTTGTAGTTTTCTTGGTAGGGCTGTGAGACAAATCCCAGTGCACTTAAGCTCTGCTAACAAAGACAAAATGAAATGGAGAATTAAGTGGCTATATGCTGAATCTGATTAAAGTTGACATCCAGCTTGAATACATTCATCTTCTAAGTATAGTTTTGAGTATAAATCATTAACTAAGCTTAAGATGGTGAAGTTGAGAGCAGAAGGACACAAAGACCTGGTAGATTTTAATGGACTGAGAATGTTCTATGGTTATTGAAATAGAAGTGTGAAATGGGCTCCATAGCTGATATTTGTATGTCACTAATATTAAAGTGGTGAAAGAATTCTCTATGGAATTGCACATGCCATCTTTCTGGTCAACACACCAACCCCCCTCCTCTCACCTCACTCCTCTAGAGCAGTGGTCTTCAAACTCTTTTCTTGGTAAAAAAAATACATTTAAACTGTGACCGGGTCCTCCCCCCCTCCCCATATCACTCTCTCTCTAGCATACACACACATGTCTGCACACATGTACACACACGGAATGAGTGTTGATTGACTAATTGATCACTTTACCTCAGTAGGCAAGTAAAAAGTTTCTGTGAGCTGAAATCTTTGTTCAGGATATTTGCTTGAAAATCTTCATAAAGGATTCACCTTAGTCAGCCTTTACCAAAAGTTCATGCCTGTACATGATAAGGCAAAGGGAAAAGAAATCTCTCTTTAAAAAAAAATAATACAAAGACAAAGGAAGAACACCAAGGTCACACGACAACTAAGAACCCAAGAGACAGAAAGGGCCACTTGAACCAGAGACCTACAATATCCTGAGACCAGAAGAACAAGTTGGTGCCCGGCCACAATCGATGTCTGCCCTGTCAGGGAACACAACAGACAACTCCTGAGGGAGCGGGAGACCAATGGGATGCAGACCCCAAATTCTCATTAAAAGACCACACCTAATGGTATGATTGCGACTAGAGGAATCCCAGAGACAATGCTCCCCAGAACTTCTGATGGCACAGGACAGGAACCATCCCCGAAGACAAATCATCAGGCATGAAAAGGACTGGTCAGTGGGGGGGAGAGAGATACTGATGAAGAGTGAGCTAATGAAATCAGGTGGACACGGGAGAGTGTGTTGGCAACTCTTGACTGGAGGGGGGATGGGAAGATAGAGAGAGAGGGAAGAAGGTAAAATTGGCACGAAACGAGAGACTGTAAGGGCTGACTCAATAGGGGGAGAGCAAGTGGGAGAAGGGAGTAAGATGTATGTAAACCTACATGTGACAGACTGATTGGAATGGTAAATGTTCACTTGAAGCTTAATAAAAATTAAAAAAAAAAAAATAATAATAATAATTTTATCTTTTTTATTGTGCTTTAGATGAAGGGGGCCCTGGTGGTACCGTGGTTAAGTGTTTGGCTGCTAACCGAAAGGTCAGCAGTTCGAATCCACCAGCCACTCCTTGGAAACCCTGTGGAGCAATTCTACTCTGTCCTATAGGGTCCTTATGAGTTAGAATTGACTCAATGGAAATGGGTTTGATTTTTTTTTTTTGGTGAAGGTTTACAGAGGAAATTAGTTTCTCATTAACAACTAATACACATATTGTATTATGGCATTGGTTGCCAAACCTGCAATGCCTCAGCACTCTCTCATTCTTGACCTTGGGTTCCTCGTTTCCATTCTTCGAGTTTTCCTGTCCCCTCCTCCCCTCTTGTCCTTGCCCCTGGGCTGGTGTGCCCATTTAGTCTTGTCTATGTGGTTAACCTATTTGTATTATTATTTGTTGAATGGGCCTGCCTAATCTTTGGCTGAAAGGTGAACATCAGGAGTGACTTCAGTACTGAGTTAAATGGTGTCCAGGGGCCATGCTCTCGAGTGTCTCTAGTCTCCGTCAGACCAGTAAGTCTGGTCGTTTTTTGTGAGTTTGAATTTTGTTCTACATTTTTCTCCAGCTCTGTCTGGGACCCTCTATTTTGACCCCTGTCAGAGCAGTTTGTGGTCACAGCCACACTCGATCTAGTTATTTTGGACTCAGCCTATTGGAGGCTGTAGAACTTGTGGTCCATCAGTCATTTGGACTAATATTTCCCTTGTGTCTTTGGTTTTCTTCATTCTCCCTTATTCCAGAATGGAAGAGGGGGAGGGTGGTGCAGGGGAACCAGTGATGTATCTTAGATGGTTGCTTGCAAGCTTTTAAGACCCCAGTACTACTCACCAAAGTAGGATGTAGAACATGTTCTTTATAAACTGTGTTATGCCAGTTAAGCTAGATGTCCCCCTCTCTTTTTAAAAACTCAAAAATTGTTATAATGCTTTACAGAGGATCATCTTTAAATATGTACTTCTTAATTATCCTAATGGAGATCAACAGTCTTCACTTTTATTTATACTCTGACCTTTTAGGAGTGAGATACAAAAGCATTAAGACTGTATTAACAAAAGACTCCGGAAGGATTCACAATTCGTAACTATTACCCATTTTAATACTTACAAAATAGTTGTGTCCCTTATTCCTGTTGTAATTTCTCATCTACATTATTTTTGCCATCAGTATTTTATTTTTTTCTAGGACTATGAAGCCAGTAAAATAAAATCAGCATTCTCTCTATTGGCTCAAAAATATGACCAGGTCAGTCATGATGTGAAATTTGGAATTTCATCTAAGCCCATAGATTAGAATATTACTTCTATGTCAAGGACTCCAAAATCTCTTACTTCCCTACTTGACCTCTTGTGGAGCTTGAGCTCCTAATTTTCAACTGTTCCTTGGCTATGTTTACTCATATGTCCTTGCCAGTACTTATTTGGCAGGACTTATGGAGTAACAGTCTAAATAGAGCAAGAACATTCTCTCTTTGACTTAATCCATTTTTGCTGCACCACCCTGGAAATTCACTCTTTTTACTCTTCTTTCCAAATTTCTGCTAAGGGCACCATCAGTCTTCCAGGCATAAAGCCTTATAGTCATACTAGATCCTTTTCTTTCCTCCCATTTTATATCAATTGACAAAACCTTGATTCTATTTCTACAGTATGTCTTATATTCTCTTATTTCTTTCCATTCCTACCTCTTACAGGTTCATTACCTTTCATCTGAACTATTACAACCACTCTTTAGGGTAGTCATTGGTGCTATTCATGGATATTTTCGGTTCTCCTTCTGGTCATATAGTAGGATTGTACTTGTCCACCCACTGAAGTTAGACATAGTCGATGACATGGTCAATGCAATATGAACAGAAGTGATATACGTTACTTTTAGACTGAGTACTTTAAAAGCCAGTTTGCAGTTCACCATGGTTTGAAGACATGATCTTTCAGATGGGTATCTGAGTGAGGAAGATATGGATGAGTGCCCCCCATGGACCCAAGATGCAGCTGGAACAGGAACAAGAAATAAGTCTTTGTTGGTTTAGTCTACTGAAACTTTTGTATTTGGGTTTATGCAATATCCTAGCCATCCTAGCCTGCCCTGACTGATTGCTATTTTGTGCCATCGAATCAGTTCCTACTGATAGCAACTTAATAGGACAGAATAGAACTGCGCCATAGAATTTCCTAGGCTGTAATGTTTATGGAAGAAGATCACCAGCCTTTTCTCCAATGAAGCTGCTGGTGGGTTCAAATTGTCAACTTTTCAGTTAGCTGCCGAGGGTTTAACGACTGCACCATCAGGGCTCCTCTCTCTGACTGATATAACCCTTTAAATGATTTTTCTACTCAGTCTCTTCCCCTTCCAGTTATTTTATATTACTATCATGTTAATCTTCCTAAATTACAAAACTAAATATATTAGTTTCTTACTAAAATCTTTCAGTATTACCCTTTTGTCTTAACTCTGGATTTCAAGACCTTCACAGTGTGTTTCTCAACTTCCTTTTCAAATAATCCTTGCTGTATCTCTACATGTATACACTTTAAATGTTTTCTGCCTCTTTTGCTTTTCTATTCCTATGATCCAGGATATCCTCCCGCCTTCTAGTACCATTTGTTGAAATGCTACCTATTCCTTAGTGACAATTCAAACACCACTGTCTTTATGAGGTCTTTTCTGTACTCTTACGTAAAGGGAAAAGAGACATCTTCTTCCTCTAAACATCCAAAGGATTTTGAATCTCTATATTTCTCATCACACTTTGCAGTATAGTTGCAATAATAAGTAGGTTTCTAGCTTCTTTCAAGTAGGAAATGGTCTTCTTTCATCTCCACATTATTGCAGATTCCCTTGCATAGTACTTAGTAGATGTCTACAAGTTGAATAAATGAATGAATAAATGTAATTAAGGTTACATTTGATTTTAAAACTGCCACTTGCTTTTTGGAATCCATTTGGTTATTGGTAATTACAATAAGACAAGTGCTTTCAATGAAATATTTTTTAAGCTAAAAAATGTAAATTTTGTGGCAGTCATTTTCTTTCAAATGATATTTAAAAAAAAAAATATTTTCCTAAGATCCATTTTGGACTTTATTCCTTTCTCTGAATTGAATTTTAAGCATTTCTTTGTGGCTTCAGTTTTTAAAAATATTTAAACAAATAATTACATTAGAGAACTGGTATTTTCCAACTGTTACTTTCAAAGTGGTGCACTTGGACTTTTATTGTAGAATCGGTTCCTAAACTTTTCTTTTTAGATCTATTATATTGTTTTAAAAAATAACAGTAGTTCATTGAATTTTTTTTTCTCAAGCTGCTTTATATGCACCAACCATTACTTTCTGGGTAATATAAGCAAGTAGGTCAATGAATATTCTTCTACAGTAGCCTAACCTTTATTTTTAAAAGAAACAAAAAACTTTTTATTCTACAAAGTCATACTTAAATTAACTCTGTCTTTTACTGTGAAAGCAATCATCACACTAATAGCCAAAAGAAGAAAATTAGGGCATTCTTCATCACTCATTGCAACACATTGCCTCTTCTTTCGTGAGCACTTTAGTGATACTCCCACAAGTGGAACTCTACATTGTTGACCGCACTTTTGCTAATGTGAAATCTTCAGTAGGAGTGACCTGGTCTCATGCAAATCTCTCTGTAGTTGTTCTTTCTTTCAGTACTAACCAATCACTCAACAAGTATTTATTGAGAGCTTACTGATGTTTGGGTCCTAAACTATTGCTAAGAAGAATACTAAGTATGAGTTATAATACCTGCCTCAAGAGTTTATGTTTAAAGCAAGACTTACATATATAAAGAGAAATTAAGAGTGAATGCTTGCATTCTAAATTGCACTATACAGGTTATGAGTGGAAAGAACTGAGAAAGAGGAGAAATCAGTATGGGAAGTGTACAATACAGGAGAGCGGTCCTTGGACAGGATATCAGAAGGTGAGAGTTGATGACTGCTTATGAAATCAGGTGATAATGTATCTATCTAGTCCTGTAGTTAGGATCTCTGGCTCCAAAGCCAGGATGCCTGGTTAATAATTACAGCCCCACCACTTATAAGCTGTGTGACTTTAGGCAAGTCACTTAAACTCTTTCTGCCTCAGTTCCCTTATCAGCAAAAGTGGGAATGAGGGTGATAATAATACTCATATGAACACCTATATCACTGAGCTTTTGTGAGAATAAAATGAGTTAGAAGGTAGAAAATAGTTAAGACAGTGTGTGACATATAGTAAGTATTTGTTATTATTACTAGTCCTTGGGTGGCACAAATGGTTAAGCACTTATCTGCTAACTAAAAGATGGCAATTCAAATCCACTCAGAGGCACCTCAGAAGAAAGGCCTGGTGATCTACTTCTGAAAGATCACAGCCTTTTGAGCACAGTTCTACTCTGAAACACATGGGGTGGCCATGAGTTGGAATCAACTGGACAGCAGCTGTTTTCTCTTTGTTTGTTGGTTACTGGTCATGTATAATTTCATTTGGTCTTCACAACAATCCTATAAAGAAAGTTCTTTTGTCTCATATTTTAGATAAAGAAGCACTTGGAGATGTTACAGTAGTTGATTTCAGTTACCACTTAGTATATAGAGAAGTGGGTATGCAAATGTGACTTTTTCAAATCTTAGATCCTGAGCACTTAATCACGACATCTGCCTTCCCAGGTAAGTATGATCATGTACTGCACCTGAGTTCCATGGGATTGTGTTGGTAGTACAATATGACCTGGAAGGGCATATTTAGAGATGCAGAATTTATTGTAAATATTAATGAGAGGTGTAAAGTATTTATATGGGTGCCTAATTATGTATTCCGGAAAGGAAGACATCAAGAGCAAGAACATGGAATAAGCATGGAGCTTTTAAGATAACAAGTCTGAGCAGAGGTTTGCTTTGGGTGATGGTGGAAAATAAGGATTGGTGGAGTGGAACAAGTTGAATGGAAAGCCTTCACAGTCAGGGAGAATAATTTAGATTAAATGAATTTAATTCAAACTTTCAAAAAACACTGACTGAATGTCTACAAGTTACCAGCCATAATGTAAAGTGCTGAGGAAATAGAGGTAATTAGAATGAGATAGGAGAGATTTATTGTGAGCTCTTAAAAAGTAAAGTTCATGATCAAAGTTTGAATTAGGAAGATTAATCTGAAAGCTTTGAAAAATGGACCTGGAAAGGGAAGGAGGTTTGTGGAATGAATGAAATTGAATAAAGTAGCCCGCTTTTGTTTAGGAAATATTCTGTGCATCATTGTTTACTTTGGTTTCCTTGACTGTGAAATTTGACTATTCTTTGGTTTATTTAAATTCAGATGAAAATATTTTTAAAATATATTTTGAAGAATCAAAAGCAAAAAAAATAAATGACATGTTGGATGAGTAGATGAGCTTAGAACTAAAAAGATAAAGGAGACATGAAGTATATAAGTGAGAAACATGATAATGAGTTTCATTAACAAGACTTATCATTAAGTACAAACATATTCTCATGTGGTAGAGGGCAGTTTTAGTCTCTGTCCCCAGTGGGTTGTTACCTACTGACAGTGATTTTTTGGATGCATTATGGAGCTAGAGGTCATCACATAACTCACTTACAACTCTGTCACTGAGAAGTTCACAGGTAGAAGATGAAGTGGACAGTGTTGGCCTCCGTTAATCTTAGCTTGAAAAGAGCATCTCTAGAGAACAGCATCTAAATTTAGCTACGTTCAAAATGCTTCGCCCCAAAAGAACAACAGAAAACGATCTCATTAAAATAAGCTTAGAAAACAATTCCAAGATATGTGATTAAAAGCAAACCAAACAACTGAAGCACAAATAGTGTGACCTTCTCTTGACATCTACTTTCACAGATCAACTTATTCAAGTTCTGCTTTGGGCATTAAGCTTTGTTCATTGCCATAACTTTTGTGGTTATTCACCCATCCCATCTACTATTTTTCCCCCTCTATTTTTTATTGAGTTCTTTCAGGAGAAGCTTGAAAGAAATCTTTATAAACAAAGGCTTTCACTCAACTGTTTTTTAAAGTAACAGTATGTCTACGATATAATTTAAAAGTGCCTGTTCCATCGTCACTTAAGTTACTGCATATTGAAATTTAACTCAAGACAAGAAAAACAGCTTTTTTACAGTTAGCTTAAAAGGAAAAGCAAGATGGACAGTAGCCAGAAATCCTGAATAAATTATTATAATTTTTATTTAATTTTTAAAGTTATGAGTCAATTCATTTTCTCTGTGTGTGTGTGTCTCTAAACAGTGTTGTCATAGAGATTGAAATATTTTTTTTCAGTTGCGCATATTGGGGATAGCAGATTTCTACCTCTAGAGTGATGCTTCTGTAGAATAAAATCAGAGTCTAGTTAGGGAAGATATGTCTTAAAGGGATTGTTAACACATAGATGACATTTTAAAATCACTTTTTTTTTTTTTTTTACCATTTTATTATGAAGCATACTGAGCAATTTTCAGTTCCATTGGTAACTGCCTTAGTTGCAGTTAAGCCAAAGTACTTTTTGAAGAAAGCTCTCTTGGGATGGCAGGGCTAACTGCAAGGTATGGGAGATTATGGGCTATTCTAGACCTGTAGGAAATGTTCTTGCTAAGACTGCCCTCTTGACAGAGGAACACCATCTGCACAAACTGTCCTCGGTTTGGTATGTAGAGCTCTCATTGTCATTCAGTTCTACAAATTCTGATTTTTTTTTTTAAATCCTTTGTAACAAAAACTATTTATTTATTTATTAAGGTATCTAAGTTTTATTTCCCCCGTGCATCTGTCAGTTTGTCTTACTCTGGGAGCTTGTGTGTTGCTGTGATGCTGGAAGCTATGCCACCAGTATTCAAATACCAGCAGTATCACCCATGGCGGACAGATTTCAGCTGAGCTTCCAGACTAAGACAGGCAAGGAATAAAGACTTGGCAGTCTACTTATGAAAAGAATTGGCCAGTGAAAATGTTATGAATGGCAGTGGAACATTGTCTGATATAGTACTAGAAGATGAGTCCCCCAGGTTGGAAGGCACTCAAAAGATGACTGGGGAAGAGCTGCCTCCTCAAAGTAGAGTTGACCTTAATGACATGGATGGAGTCAAGCTTTTGGGACCTTTGTTTGCTAATGTGGCACAACTCAAAATGAGAAGAATCAGCTACAAACATCCATTGATAATTGAACATGGGATGTAAGAAGTATGAATCTAGGAAAATTGGAAATGTCAGAAATGAAATGGAATGCATAAACATGGATATCGTAGGCACTTGTGAGCTGAAATGGACTGGTATTGGCCATTTTGAATCAGACAATCATATGGTCTATTATGCCGGGAATGACAGCTTGAACAAGAATGACGTTGCGTTCATCATCAAAAAGAACATTTCAAGATTGATCTATCCTGAAGTACAATGCTATCAGTGATAGGATAATATCCATGCACCTACAGGAAAGACCAGTTAATACCACTGTTATGCAAATTTGCACACCAATCACTGAGGCCAAAGATGAAGAAATTGAAGATTTTTACCAGCTTCTGCAGTCTGAAATTGATCGAACATGCAATCAGAATGCATTGATAATTACTGGTGGTTGGAATGCGAAAGTTGGAAACAAAGAACAAGGATCAGTAATTGGAAAAATATGGCCTTGGTGATAGAAATGATGGCGGAGATCAAATGATAAACTTTTGCAAGACCAGTGACTTCTTCATTACCAATGCCTTTTTTCATGAACATAAATGGTGACTGGCCAGATGGAATACACAGAAATCAATTCAACCATACCTGTGGAAAGAGATGATAGAAAAGCTCCATATCATCAATCAGAACAAGACCAGTGTCCTGCTGCGGAACAGACCATCAGTTGCTCAGATGCAACTTCAAGTTTAAACTGAAGAAAATTAGAACTAGTCCACAAGAGCCAAAGTACAACCTTGAGCATATCCCACCTAAATTTGGAGACCACCTCAAGAATAGATTTGACACATTGAACACTAATGACTGAAGACCAGACGAGTTGTGGAATGACATCAAGAACATCATACATGAAGAAAGCAAAAGATCATTAAAAAGACAGGAAAGAAAGAAAGGACCAAAATGAGTGTCAGAAGAGACTCTGAAACTTGCTCTTGAACATCAAGTAGTTAAAACAAAAGGAAGAAATGATGAAGTAAAAGAACTGAATGGAAGATTTCAAAGGGTGGCTCGATAAGACAAAGTAAAATATTATAGTGACATGTGCAAAGAGCTGGAAATAGAAAGCCAAAAGGGAAGAATACACTCAGCATTTCTCAAGCTGAAAGAACTGAAAAAAAATTCAAGCCTTGAGTTGCAATAATGAAGGAATTTTCAGGGAAAATATTAAACTACGCAGGAATCATCAAAAGAAGATGGAAGGAATAATACACGGAGTCACTGTACCAAAAAAGAGTTGGTTGACGCTCAGCCATTTCAGGAAGTAGCATATGATCAAGAACCTATGGTACTGAAGGAAAAGGTCCAAAGCTGCACTGAAGGCATTGGCGAAAAACAAGGCTTCAGGAATTGACAGAATGCCAGTTGAGATGTTTCAACAAATGGATGTCGCGCTTGAAGCATGCCCTCATCTATGCCAAGAAATTTGGGAAACAGCTACCTGGCCAACCAGCTGGAAGAGATCCATATTTATGACTATTCCAAAGAAAGGTGATCCAACCAAATGCAGAAATTATCAAACAATATCGTTAATATCACATGCAAGGAAAATTCTGCTGAAGATCATTCAAAAGCAGCTGCAGCAGTACATCCACAGGGAACTGCCAGAAATTCAAGCCAGATTCAGAAGAGGAGGCAAAACCAGGGATATCATTGCTGACGTCAGATAGATCCTGGCCGAAAGCAGAGAATACTAGAAAGACCTTTACCTGTGTTTAATTGACTATCAAAGGCATTCGACTGTGTGGATCTTAACAAATTACGGATGACACTGTAAAGAATGGGAATTCTAGAACACGTAATTTCGTTCCTGAGGAACCTATACATAGATCAAGAGGCAGTCATTTGAACAGAACAAGGGGATACTGCACGGTTTAAAGTCAGGAAAGGTGTGCATCAGGGTTGTATCTTTTCACCATATTTATTCAATCCATATGCTGAGCAAATAATCCAAGAAGCTGGACTATATGAAGAGGAACGGGGCATCAGAACTGGAGGAAGACTCATTTACAGCCTGCGTTATGCAGATAACACAACCTTGCTTGCTGAAAGTAAAGAGGACTTGAAGCACTCACTGATGAGGATAAAAGACGACTGCCTTCAATATAGATTACATCTCATCTTAAAGAAAACAAAAATCCTCACAACTGGACCAATAAGCAACATCATGATAAATGGAGAAAAGATTGATGTTTTCAGGAATTTTATTTTACTTGGATCTGTAATCAATGTCCATGGAAGCAGCAGTCAACAAATCAAAGGAGGCATTGTGTTGGGCAAATCTGCCGCAAAAGATGTCTTTAAAGTGTTAAAAAGTAAAGACGTCACTTTAAGGACTAAGGTGCACCTGACCCAAACCATGATGTTTTCAATCACCTCATATGCAGATGAAAGCTGAACAATGTATAAGGAAGACTGAAGAATCGATGACTTTGAATTATAGTGTTGGCGAAGAATATTGAATATACTGTGGACTGCTGAAAGAACGAATAAATCTGTCATGGAAAAAATACAGCCAGAATCCTCCTTGGAAGCAAGGGAGACTTCGTCTCACATACTTTGGCCATGTTATCAGGAAGGATCAGTTCCTGGAAAAGGACATCATGCTTGGTGAAGTAGAGGATCATTGAAAAAGAGAAAGACCCTCAATGAGATGGATTGACACAGTGGCTACAACAATGAGCTCAAGCATAACAACGATCGTGAGGATGGCGCAGGATCGGGCAGTGTTTTGTTCTGTTGTACGTAGTCTCGCTATGAGTTGGTACTGACTCAGTGGCACCTAACAACAATAAGAACAACAACGTTAGATGCTGGAGGTCTAAGTATGTGATTTCAGCCCTCGAGGATCTTAGTTTATTGGGAAGACAACATAACAAATACATGTTCCTGAAATTACAGCTTGAATATTCAGAAGGCAGTTGCATCTATGTTTGGAAGATGTTTGTAGATGTTGAATTTTACAATGTAAAATCTGGGTATACCTTTTGGCTGGTAAAAGTATCACTCTTTTATATTAATGTTTTATGTTAGTTGTTGTTTCGTGCTGTTGAGTTGGTTGTGACTCATAGTGACCCTATATGACAGAACAGAACTGCCTGATAGGGTTTCAGAGGCTGTAATCTTTATGGGAACAGATTGCCAAGTCTTTTCTCCCATGGAGCTGCTGGTGGGTTTGAACCACTGACCTTTCAGTTACTAGCTAAGCACTTAACCATTGCACCACCAGGCCTCCTTTTTATATTAATAATAATAATTATTATTAAAGTCTATAGTTACCTTCTATATATCATCCTAGATACTTGATTTATTCTTGAAATTATATAAGATAGGAGTCTTCTTTTTGTCAGTCTTTGCTTGCAAGTGATAGAAATCCAAATTTAGTTCCCGTTGACTCCTCCATTAATTTGTCCGTGGAAGTTCAAAGGTGAGCTGAGTTAGGCATCAATTGACCAAGAGTTGCAATCACATTATCAGAACTCTTTCCCTCTTGCCTCTCAGCTTTACTGTTTTTTGTCTTTATTTTCATTGGCTAATATGGCTATCAGTCTGTTTTAGGATTCCAATATTTGTTTGTCAGTTTGTTATACTGTGATGGCTTGTGTGTTATGGTGATGCTGGAAGTTATGCCACCCTGTATTTCAATACTACCATAGTAACCCATTATGGACAGGTTTCAGTGGAGTTTCCAGACTAATACAGACTAGAAGAAAGGTTTGGTGGTCTATTTCTGAAGATAAGCCAACATACTATTCAAGATAGTGTTGAAAGATGAGCCCCTAGGCTGTAAGTCACTCAAAATACACAGTGGGCGCAACAATTGACTTGAGCATACCAATGATAGTGAAGATGGTGCAGGACTGGATAACATTTTGTTTTGTTGTACATGGGGTCCGCATGAATCAGAGCTTACGCCACAGCACCTAGCAGCAAGAGCTCTAGGGTTATGGGCCCTTGACACTTTAAATCTCAGAAAGACTTCTTAATGCTTAAGGTTCCCATTAATCTCTGAAAAAAGGGCTTTGGCCCTGTATGAATTACGTGCACAACCATGTGTTCACAGGGTCAGGGTATGTTGGCTAGCATGGGTCGCATTTCTGTATCAGAGAGGCGAATTTATCTGACCTGCATTCTACAGCTAGCGAATGAAACTGGGATTGGAATCTATGCTCCTTTCAAACTACCACTTCTACTTGGGGTACTCGCCAATTGAAACTGCTTCCTGGTTGTTTCTAACTCACCATCCTCACTTTTAAGTAAAAGTAGTAAAAATATCTTCTTGCAAATAAATTAATTCTTACATATAGTGAATTCTATTAGTAGGTCTCTTTAGGGAAGAAAACCATAGTTTGCAAAAAATGCTACCATACTGTTTGTTATTTAATGCTGTGTCGATTCCAGCTTAATTGAGAGCCTTTGTGATTCTCTTTCCATCCTCCAGAAATGTCCTTTCTAAGAAAACCTGTGTCTGTAGTATGTATGCATGTTTTTGCATATAAATGGGTGTGCGTTTAAATGTGTGTGTGTTAGTGTGTGTGCATGCATGTATAGTTTGTGTGTGTGAGGTAAGGTGAAGAGAGAACAAGAGTGTGTGGTTTTAGCTTGTCAGTGTACTGTGATGATTTTGTTGTTCATTTCTTTTTCTAACTGATAAAAGGACAATTTTAGCTGTGATGTTTAAAGGACATGAACTTTTTTCCCTCTGTCTACTAAGGGCAATTTTATTTTATTTTTTATTGAACTTTAGATGAAGGTTTATAAAACAAACTAGTTTCTCATCAAACGGTTAGTACACACATTGTTGTATGACATTGGTCAACAAGCCAAAGACATGTCAGCACTGTCCCTTCTCAACCCTGGGTTCCCTATTACGAGCTTTCCTGTTCCCACCTACCTTCCAGTCCCTGCCCCAGGGCTGGTGCGCCCCTTTAGTCTTGTTTTGTTCCATGGCCTGTTCAATCTTTGATTGAAGGATGAACCTCAGGAATGGCCTCATTACTAAGCTGAAAGGGTGTCCGGGGGCCATACTTTTTGGGGTTTCTCCAGTCTCTGTTAGGCCAGCAAGTCTGATCTTTCTTTGTGTGTTAGAATTTTGTTCTACGTTTTTCTCCAGCTCTGTCCTGAACCCTCTGTTGTGATTCCTGTCAGAGCAGTCAGTGGTGGTAGCTGGGCACTATCTAGTTGTACTGGACTGAGTCTGGTGGAGGCTGTGGTAGATGTGGTCCATTGGCCCTTTGGACTAGTCTTTCCCTTGTATCTTTAGTTTTCTTCATTATTCCTCGCTCCTGAAGAAGTGAGACCAGTGGAGTATCCTAGATGGCTGCTCACAGGCTTTTAAGACCCCAGACGCTACTGAACGAAGTAGAATGTAGAACATTTTCTTTATAAACTGTGTTATGCCAGTTGAGCTAGATGTTCCCTGAGACCATGGTTCCCACAGCCCTTACCTGAGCAACTCAGTCCCTCAGGGAGTTTAGATTTGTCTATGGAGCTACCATGGCCTTGTCTTGTACAGGCTATGCTGGCTTCCCCAGTATTGTGCACTGTCCTACCTACTACTAAGGGCAATTTTAAAAGAAGCTAATTTCTCACCAAAATGACAAACCTGTCAAGTGCATTTGCATTACTCTTGGTATATTTTATTGGCAGTGTCCTTGAAATACTGATTTTTTTTTCCCTTAAATCTTCAAAAAGTTTAGGGAGTATATTATATCCTGCAGATTTTTGTTGTTGTTGTGCTAAATTTTTGGTTTCATCTCTTCCTCTGCTTCAGTTCCATAGGGGTGTTAGTGTTAGGTTGAGATTGTTTGAGAGTGGTCTTGAGTCTGGAAATTTGTCTCCTTGACCAGTGGATTCTTTCCTAATTATTAAAGATGTAGCATGCATGTCGAAGAAGGTGTTTGTTTTGAGGGTCAGTGTGTTGCATTATTAGCAGAACATATCTTTCAGAGAAAGAAAATACAAACTTTATATGCCTTATAATATTACTCTTAAAGATGGCTATCATTTTAGCTGTTATAAAACAGAAAGAAAACATCATGGAACACTAAAATCCGTAGTCACAGTAGCATACCACTAAATAGAGTGAAGGCATGAACATTTAAATTAGATTTTTTTTTTAAGCTATATTATCTCAGGAAGAAATTGCAAACTCTGGAAATTATTTCGTGTCTTAGTGAAAGAAGGTTCTGGCTTTTATAGCTCTTTTAAAGGAATAACTGCATCAGCAGAAGATTGCTAACAGTTCATATTTTATTTTATTTAACATTTCTTAAATGCACAGCGGCTGTTTTTATGGGGTTGGGGTTTGTTGGCATTTTTGCATTACTGATTCCTTGATTTGGTTTTTACTATCAGTGCTGACCTGTCACGTAGGATAAATCTACACTGACACAGAGCACTATTATGCTCAAGTACCTAGTCAGATATAATGCATTTGAATGAAAAAAAATCAAAATCATAGTGGAGGGCTCTACTTAAGAGCTTTTGAAACAATCCTATGGTTTAAGGCAGAGAAGTAATTCTGTCATCAAAAATAGATTACATGAGATGAGTTTGTGCAGGTACCATCTTAATTTTTGTTATCATTGTAAGTACTCTCCTTACATGTATTTAAATTTCAACAGTATTAATGGGCATTCTTCTGTGTGTCAGTAGAAGGATATTATGATTTCTAAGCCAGATAAGCCTTTAAAACACAGGACTGAGCAAGAAAAGTGCTAAGGTAAGAATCATTCCTCACAAAGATATGCTAAATAAAGTTATTATTAGGAAGTTTCACAGAGTTTTTTTTCACAGTATTAAGAGCTACTGTGTTTAGAAAGAAAAGATTCGATCTAAACATTGTATTTGTTCCATTAATGTAGTGATAAATCTTGCGTTTATTTTGTGTAAGAACTGGGGAATAATACCAGCAAAAGCTTATATGGTATTAATTAAGAACGAGAAAATGACGTGAACTCTATATATATAATATATGAATTTTCTTAATAGCTACTATTAGTTAGGAACAATTCTTATTCCTATTCAGAAGAAGACACAGAAGCACATAAAAGTTAAGTAACTTCCCTGAGGCCTCGCAGCTGATAAGTTGCAGATCAAGATTTGGACAGATATAGAAAGGCCCTAGAAGGTGCGCCCTTAACCACTAGCCTGTATTGCCAGAGCAAAGGAACTATAAAGAGATAACAAGTTTTAGCTATAAATTCCTTTGTCAAAATGTAAAAACAAATAGTCAAAACATGTGGAATCACTCAAAATTGGTAATTTTTTTTTAAATCACTAATAAGGAAAAAAATCAGTAGTTTCATCATTATGTTACTTTTACCACTCCAATTATGGATATTTGAATACAATTTGGGTTTCTAAATTTGGTTTTTATGAAAATAATATTAAATAAATCCATCATCTATCTATTGTATCTACCTTTGCGGGTTTTTCAAATTTGAGGAACATACATAGAGCTAGCTATAGAAACTTTGAAGGATTAAACATTTTTAGCATTAACTTGAGCCATTAATTACAAAGGTCAGCAGTTCGAATCCACCAGCCACTCCTTAGAGACCCTATAGGGCAGCTGTACTCTGTCCTATAGGGATACTATGAGTTGGAATCGATGGAAATAGGTTAATTACAAAAACATTTTAAATGCCTCTGTTTCTTGGATGAGAGCCACACACACTCAGGGTAAGATGTTGGTAGGATAGTGGATCAGTATATCTAAATGTGTAAAAAATTCAGTAGAACATACTTTCTGGACAAAAAGCAAAATAAAGACTCAGCTGATTGAAACACCTGAATTCATATGACTTAATAACTCTAAATTATACTTTTATTTTTATAATACTCTTTCTCGAGATGCCCTTTGAAATCTTCAGTTCTTTTGCTTCATCAATTCTTCCTTTTGCCTTAGCTGCTCAATGATCAAGAGCAAGTTTTAGAGTCTCCTCTAACATCCATCTTGGTCTTTTCTTTCTTTCCTGTCTTTTCAATGACCTCTTGCTTTCTTCATGTATGATGGCCTTGATGTCATTCCACAACTCCTCTGGTCTTTGGTCACTAGTGTTCAATGCGTCAAATCTATTCTTGAGATGGTCTCTAAATTCAGGTGGGATATACTCAAGGTCATGTTTTGGCTCTCGTGGACTTGCTCTGATTTTCTTCAGCTTCAGCTTGAACTTGCATATGAGCAGTTGATGGTCTGTTCCACATTTGGCCCCTGGCCTTTTTCTGACTGATGATATTGAGCTTTTCCATCATCTCTTTCCACAGATGTAGTCAATTAGATTTCTCCATGTTCCATCTCATGAGGTCCATGTGTATAGTTGCCGTTTATGTTGGTGAAAGAAGGTATTTGCAGTGAAGAAGTTGTTGGTCTTTTAAAATTCTATCATTCGATCTCTGGCATTGTTTCTATCACCAAGGCCATATTTTCCAACTACTGATCCTTCTTCTTTGTTTCCAACTTTCGCATTCCAAAAGGGAAGAACACGCTCAGTGTTTCTCAAGCTGAAAGAACTGAAGAAAAAATTCAAGCCTCAAGTTGCAATAGTGAAGGATTCCATGGGGAAAATATTAAATGATGCAGGAAGCATCAAAAGAAGATGGAAGGAATACACAGTCATTATACCAAAAAGAATTAGTTGATGTTCAACCATTTCAAGAGGTGGCATATGATCAGGAACCGATGGTACTGAAGGAAGAAGTCCAAGCTGCTCTGAAGGCATTGGCGAAAAACAAGGCTCCAGGAATTGATGGAATATCGATTGAGACGTTTCAACAAACAGATGCAGTGCTGGAGGTGCTCACTCATCTATGCCAAGAAATATGGAAGACAGCTTCCTGGCCAACTGACTGGAAGAGATCCATATTTATGCCTATTCTTGAGAAGGGTGATCCAACTGAATGCAGAAATTATTGAACAATATCATACACAAGCAAAATTTTGCTGAAGATCATTCAAAAATGGCTGCAGTGGTATATCGATAGGGAGCTGCCAGAAATTCAGGCTGGTTTCAGAAGAGGATGTGGAACCAGGGATATCATTGCTGATGTCAGATGGATCCTGGCTGAAAGCAGAGAATACCAGAAGGATGTTTACCTGTGTTTTATTGACTGTGCAAAGGCATTCGACTGTGTGGATCATAACAAATTATGGATAACATTGTGAAGAATGGGAATTCCAGAACACTTAACGGTGCTCATGAGCAACCTTTACATAGATCAAGAGGCAGTTGTTTGGACAGAACAAGGGGATACTGATTGGTTTAAAGTCAGGAAGGGTGTGCGTCAGGGTTGTATTCTTTTACCATACCTATTTAATCTTTTTTTTTTATTTAATCTGTATGCTGAGCAAATAATCCGAGAAGCTGGACTACATGAAGAAGAACGGGGCATCAGGATTGGAGGAAGACTTATTAACAACCTGCGTTATGCAGATGACACAACCTTGCTTGCTGAAAGTGAAGAGGACTTGAAACATTTACTAATGAAGATCAAAGACCACAGCCTTCAGTATGGATTGCTCTTCAACATAATGAAAACAAAAATCCTCACAACTGGACCAATGAACAACATCATGATAAATGGAGAAAAGATTGAAGTTGTCAAGGCTTTAATTTTACTTGGATCCACAATCAACAGCCATAGAAGCAGCAGTCAAGAAATCAAAAGACGCATTGCATTGGGTAAATCTGCTGCAAAGGACCTCTTCAAAGTGTTGAAGAGCAAAGATGTCACCGTGAAGACTAAGGTTTGCCTGACCCAAGCCATGGTATTTTCAATCGCATCATATGCATGTGAAAGCTGGACAATGAGTAAGGAAGACTGAAGAAGAATTGACATCTTTGAATTGTGGCGTTGGCAAAGAATATTGAATATACCATGGACTACCAAAGGAACGAACAAATCTGTCGTGGAAGAAGTGCGGCCAGAATGCTCCTTAGAGGCAAAGATGTAGAGACTGCATCTTATATACTTTGGACCTTTTGTCAGGAGGGATCAGCCTCTGGAGAAGGACATCATGCGTGGCACAAAGTACAGGGTCAGCGGAAAAGAGGAAGACCCTCAACAAGGTGGATTGACACAGTGGCTGCAACAATGAGCTCAAGCATAACAATGATTGTAAGGATTGTGCAGGACTGAGCAGTGTTCGTTCTGCTGTGCATAGGGTCACTATGAGTGAGAACTGACTCGACGGCACCTAACAACAACAGCAACAATAACTCCAATATTATCATAAATATAACTGGTACTTTTCTGGAAAAAAATTCACACAATTCACAATGTGGGAAGCAATTATCATAAAAGATACGTAAAACCCAAAGAGGCATTCAACACGATTGTCTATCAACAGATGAAAGAAATATAATGTACAATATACATGGAATTGAATATTATTCAGGATAAAAAAATGAAGTTGTGATACATGCTATGACATGGATGAACCTTGAAAATATTATGCTGAGTGAAATAATTCAGACACAAAATGGTAAATATTGTATGATCCCACTTACATGAACAGGCAAATGTGTAGAGACCAATGTTTATTAGTGGGGACTGGACTGGGAAATGCCATTGAGTCGATCCGTACTCATGGTGACAGGGTAGAACTGCCCCATAGAATTTCCAAGGAGTGGCTGGTGGATTTGAACTGCCAAAGTTTTGGTTAGCAGCTGTAGCTCTTAACCACTTCACCATCAGGGGTCCACCAAGATTGGGAGGGAGGGGAGATTGGAGAAGTACTACCTAAGGGGTACTGATTTTCTGTTAAGGGTGATGAAAAAGTTTAGAAATGGATAGTGGTGGTGATCACACAACATGGTGAACGTAATTAATGTTACTGAATTGTACCTGTAAAAATGGCTGAATTTGCAAATGTTTTGCTATATATATTTCACTACAATAAAATTAAAAAAAAGTGTGTATATATATATGCCATAGGGTATGTAAAGCCACCACATGAACATGGCATGTTTTCTTGGGCCATCGGTTTTACTCTAGGGTAATTTGAAACAATATTTTATATTAAAATAAGCATATTGTAGAGTAGAATAAAATTTATTTCAGTTTTTAAAAGATCCAGCCTGACTCTTTCAAGAAATTTCACCGTCATTGTGGCTGTCAAATTGGGCCTATAGCACCAGACCCCAGGGGATATCCATTCATTCACCTCTGCCTTTAGGGAAATTTTGAAGAAGAAGCTTGAGAAGCGCTGAGTTACTGCAGCTTTCCGTAGTTATTCTATTTGGAGTGTGGTAGTAAATTTTTGATAGTTATTATGAGCCCAAGAGTGAAGGTGAAACACAGTGTTTGATATCATTATGTGCCTTTGTGATCTTTGTTAACCAAATAGGATCAATAGATGAATAGTCTTGTTCATCAAAAAGAAACTAAACAGCACTTAATATATAATAAATACACATCAAATTTAGATAATATTTTACATAGCATAGGACTGAACAAAAATGTGTGTCCAGTAATTTTTTCATCTTGGCAATTATTACTTTCTTTAATGGTTTTTACTTTCGTTTCTCTGCCTATAAAGATAGCTCACCTGTTCCGATTATTATCATCTACTGCTTTGATTCTGTTTGTCATAGTACAAATTCATGTTCAGTTCTCAAAAAGTATTTCAAGAGGTCACAAAGAAGGGAATTTTTATTTAAAAAAAGAACACTGAAATTGAGTGATGGTGTGGATGGATTTTATGTGTGACTGAGCTTGTGTAGAGTGAAGAGAAATTCAGAATAGAAAGTTCTGTAGCCACACTGGATGGCAATATCAATGCAATACAATTAGAGTTTACTTTTTTTTTTGTCCATCCAGGAAGTGATCATTCTTTGACGGGGCCACAGTTCCTTCAGGCCACTCTTCTGTTTTTGATTGTGGCACCAAAAGACTTACCAGGAGGAAAATATGATTTGTTTTCATAATGTCATATTATCAAATTATGGTTGTTTCCCCCAAACATTCATTCAAATTAAGAATGTTTGAGTGTCTGTTATGTGCAAGGCACCAGGCTAATTGCTGTGGTTGGATAGAAGGATGTTTGGACTCCAGTAATATTCTTGAGAATAGTTTTTCTTTTATTCTGTCAGTTTTTAAACCAGTGAGTCCTATGTGTTTAATACTTCAAATTCCTTTCTGTCTTAAGTTTACCTAGCCCAGACATTAAGGGGCTATTTCTAGTACTCAGAGGAGTTTGGTATTTGTTGTTAGGTGCCATCTTGTCAGTTCTAACTCATAGAGGTCCTATGTACAACAGAGGGAAACACTGCCTGGTCCTGTGCCATCCTCAAATCATTGCTATTTTTGAGCCCATTGTTGCAGCCACTGTGTCATTTCATCTCATTGAGGGTTACTCTCTTTTTCAGTGACCTTCCACATTACCAAGCATGATGTCATCCTCCAGGGACTGGTTCCTCCTGGTAACATGTTCAAAGTGCATGAGACAAAGTCTCACCATCCTCCCTTCTAAGGAGCAATCTGGCTGTACTTCTTGCAAGACAGATTTGCTCATTCTTCTGGCAGTCCATGTTATATTCAATATTCTGCACCAGCACCATAATCCAAAGGCATTAATTCTTCTCCAGTCCTCCTTATTCATTGTCTAGCTTTCGCATGCTTATGAGGTGATTGAAAGTACCATGAATTGGATCAGACACACCATAGTCTTCAAAGTGACATCTTTGCTTTTGAACACTTTAAAGAGGTCTTTCACAGCAGATTTGCCCAATGAAATAGGTCATTTGATTTCTTGACTGCTGCTTCCATGGATGTTGATTGTGAATACCAGTAGAATGAAATCCTTGA
The DNA here is from genome assembly GCF_030014295.1 of Loxodonta africana. Taxonomy (NCBI): domain Eukaryota; kingdom Metazoa; phylum Chordata; class Mammalia; order Proboscidea; family Elephantidae; genus Loxodonta; species Loxodonta africana. The sequence continues at coordinate 195,526,171 of NC_087342.1, forward strand.
CAACTGCAGTCTTTTCTCTGTTTATCATGATGTTACTTATTGTTCTGTTTGTGAGAATTTTTTTCTTTATGTTGAGGTGTAATCAATACTGAAGCCTGCCCATGTTTTTTGTACTTACATCATCCTATAGATTTCAAATGTATATATTCCCATGTTTTTGCCTTTTGTTTGTTGCAAAAAAATCTTTTCAGAGTGGAATATTTATCTTTTTTTTTTTTATTAACTTTTATTGAGCTTCAAGTGAACGTTTACAAATCAAGTCAGTCTGTCACATATAAGTTTATATACATCTTACTCCTTACTCCCACTTGCTCTCCCCCTAATGAGTCAGCCCTTCCAGTCTCTCCTTTCGTGACAATTTTGCCAGCTTCCAACTCTCTCTATCCTCCCATCCCCCCTCCAGACAGGAGATGCCAACACAGTCTCAAGTGTCCACCTGATATAATTAGCTCACTCTTCTTCAGCATCTCTCTCCTACCCACTGTCCAGTCCCTTTCATGTCTGATGAGTTATCTTCGGGGATGGTTCCTGTCCTGTGCCAACAGAAGGTTTGGGGACCATGACTGCCGGGATTCCTCTAGTCACAGTCAGACCATTAAGAATGGTCTTTTTATGAGAATTTGAGGTCTGCATCCCACTGATCTCCTGCTCCCTCAGGGGTTCTCTATTGTGCTACCTGTCAGGGCAGTCATCGATTATGGCCGGGCACCAACTAGTTCTTGTGGCCTCAGGATAATGTAGGTCTCTGGTTCATGTGGCCCTTTCTGTCTCTTGGGTTCTTAGTTGTCGTGTGACCTTGGTGTTCTTCATTCTCCTTTGCTCCAGGTGGGTTGAGACCAATTGATGCATCTTAGATGGCCGCTTGTTAGCATTTAAGACCCCAGATGCCACATTTCAAAGTGGGATGCAGAATGTTTTCATAACAGAATTATTTTGCCAGTTGACTTAGAAGTCCCCTTAGAGCATGGTTCCCAAACCCCCGCCCTTGCTCCGCTGACCTTTGAAGCATTCATTTTATCCCGGAAACTTCTTTGCTTTTGGTCCATTCCAATTGGGCTGACCTTCCATGTATTGCGTGTTGTCCTTCCCTTCACCTAAAGCAGTTCTTATCTACTAATTAATCAGTAAAAAACCCTCCCTCCCTCCCTCCCTCCCCGCCTCGTAACCACAAAAGTATGTGTTCTTCTCAGTTTATACTATTTCTCAAGATCTTATAATAGTGGTCTTATACAATGTTTGTTCTTTTGCCTCTGACTGATTTTGCTCAGCATAATGCCTTCCAGGTTCCTCCGTGTTATGAAATGTTTCACAGATCCGTCACTGTTCTTTATCGATGCGTAGTATTCCATTATGTGAATATACCACAATTTATTTACCCATTCATCCGTTGATGGACACCTTGGTTGCTTCCAACTTTTTGCTATTGTAAACAGAGCTGCAATAAACATGGGTGTGCATATATCTGTTTGTGTGAAGGCTCTTGTTTCTCTAGGGTATATTCTGAGGAGTGGGATTTCTGGGTTGTATGGTAGTTCTAACTGTTTAAGATAACGCCAGATAGATTTCCAAAGAGGTTGTACCATTTTACATTCCCACCAGTAGTGTATAAGAGTTCCAATCTCTCCGCAGCCTCTCCAACATTTATTATTTTGTGTTTTTTGGATTAATGCCAGCCTTGTTGGAGTGAGATGGAATCTCATCGTAGTTTTAATTTGCATTTCTCTAATGGCTAATGATCAAGAACATTTCCTCATGTGTCTGTTAGCTGCCTGAATATCTTCTTTAGTGAAGTGTGTGTTCATTTCCTTTGCCCACTTCTTGATTGGGTTGTTTGTCTTTTTGTGGTTTAGTTTTGACAGAATCATGTAGATTTTAGAGATCAGGTGCTGGTCAGAGATGTCATAGCTGAAAATTCTTTCCCAGTCTGTAGGTGGTCTTTTTACTCTTTTGGTGAAGTCTTTAGATGAGCATAGGTGTTTGATTTTTAGGAGCTCCCAGTTATCTGGTTTCTCTTCATCATTTTTGGTAATGTTTTATATTCTGTTTATGCCTTGTATTAGGGCTCCTAGGGTTGTCCCTATTTTTTCTTCCATGATCTTTATCGTTTTAGTCTTTATGTTTAGGTCTTTGATCCACTTGGAGTTAGTTTTTGTGCTTGGTGCGAGGTATGGGTCCTGTTTCATTTTTTTGCAAATGGATATCCAATTATGCCAGCACCATTTGTTAAAAAGACTATCTTTTCCCCAATTAACTGACACTGGGCCTTTGTCAAATATCAGGTGCTCATATGTGGGTGGATTTATATCTGGGTTCTCAATTCTGTTCCACTGGTCTATGTGCCTGTTGTTGTACCAGTACCAGGCTGTTTTGACTACTGTGGCTGTATAATAGGTTCTGAAATCAGGTAGAGTGAGGCCTCCCACTTTCTTCTTCTTTTTCAGTAAGGCTTTACTTATCCGGGGCTTCTTTCCCTTCCATATGAAGTTGGTGATTTGTTTCTCCATCACCTTAAAAAATGTCATTGGAATTTGGATCGGAAGTGCATTGTATGTATAGATGGCTTTGGGTAGAATAGACATTTTTCCTATGTTAAGTCTTCCTATCCATGAGCAAGGTATGTTTTTCCACTTAAGTATGTCCTTTTTAATTTCTTGTAGTAGAGCTTTGTAGTTTTGTTTGTATAGGTCTTTTACATCCTTGGTAAGATTTATTCCTAAGTATTTTATCTTCTTGGGGGCTACTGTGAATGGCATTGATTTGGTTATTTCCTCTTCGGTGTTCTTTTTGTTGATGTAGAGGAATCCAAGTGATTTTTGTATGTTTATTTTATAACCTGAGACTCTGCCAAACTCTTCTATTAGTTTCAGTAGTTTTCTGGAGGATTCCTTAGGGTTTTCTGTGTATAAGATCATGTCATCTGCAAATAGAGATAATTTTACTTCCTCCTTGCCAATCCGGATGCCGTTTATTTCTTTGTCTAACCTAATTGCCCTGGCTAGGACTTCTAGCATGATGTTGAATAAGAGCGGTGATAAAGGGCATCCTTGTCTGGTTCCCGTTCTCAAGAGAAATGCTTTCAGGTTCTCTCCATTTAGAGTGATATTGGCTGTTGGCTTTGCATAGATGCCCTTTATTATGTTGAGGAATTTTCCTTCAATTCCTACTTTGGTGAGAGTTTTTATCATAAATGAGTGTTGAACTTTGTCAAATGCCTTTTCTGCATCAATTGATAAGATCATGTGGTTTTTGTCTTTTGTTTTATTTATGTGATGGATTACATTAATGGTTTTTCTGATATTAAACCAGGCTTGCATACCTGGTATAAATCCCACTTGATCGTGGTGAATTATTTTTTTGATATGTTGTTGAATTCTATTGGCTAGAATTTTGTTGAGGATTTTTGCATCTATGTTCATGAGGGATATAGGTCTGTAATTTTCTTTTTTTGTAATGTCTTTACCTGGTTTTGGTATCAGGGAGATGGTGGCTTCATAGAATGAGTTGGGTAGTATTCCGTCATTTTGTATGGTTTGAAATACCTTTAGTAGTATTGGTGTTAACTCTTCTCTGAAAGTTTGGTAGAACTTTGCAGTGAAGCCGTCCGGGCCAGGGCTTTTTTTTTTTGGGGGGGGAGTTTTTTGATTACTGTTTCAATCTCTTTTTTTGTTATGGGTCTATTTAGTTGTTCTACTTTTGAATGTGTTAGTTTAGGTAGGTAGTGTTTTTCCAGGAATTCATCCATTTGTTCTAGGTTTTCAAATTTGTTAGAGTACAATTTTTCATAATAATCTGATATGATTCTTTTAATTTCAGTTGGGTTTGTTGTGATGTGGCCCTTCTCGTTTCTTATTCGGGTTATTTGTTTCCTTTCCTGTATTTCTTTAGTCAGTCTAGCCAATGGTTTATCAATTTTGTTAATTTTTTCAAAGAACCAGCTTTTGGCTTTGTTAATTCTTTCAATTGTTTTTCTGTTCTCTAATTCATTTAGTTCAGCTCTAATTTTTATTATTTGTTTTCTTCTGGTGCCTGATGGATTCTTTTGTTGCTCACTTTCTATTTGTTCAAGTTGTAGGGACAGTTCTCTGATTTTGGCTCTTTCTTCTTTTTGTATGTGTGCATTTATCGATATAAATTGGCCTCTGAGCACAGCTTTTGCTGTGTCCCAGAGGTTTTGATAGGAAGTATTTTCATTCTCGTTGCATTCTGTGAATTTCCTTATTCCCTCCTCGATGTCTTCTATAACCTAGTCTTTTTTCAGGAGGGTATTGTTCAGTTTCCAAGTATTTGATTTCTTTTCCCTAGTTTTTCTGTTATTGATTTCTAGTTTTATTGCCTTGTGGTCTGAGAAGATGCTTTGTAATATTTTGATGTTTTGGATTCTGCAAAGGTTTGTTTTATGACCTAATATGTGGTCTATTCTAGAGAATGTTCCATGTGCACTGGAAAAATAAGTATACTTTGCAGCAGTTGGGTGGAGAGTTCTGTATAAGTCAATGAGGTCAAGTTGGTTGATTGTTGTAATTAGATCTTCCGTGTCTCTATTGAGCTTCTTACTGGATGTCCTGTCCTTCTCTGAAATTGGTGTGTTGAAGTCTCCTACTATAATTGTGGAGGTATCTATCTCACTTTTCAGTTCTGTTAAAATTTGATTTATGTATCTTGCAGCCCTGTCATTGGGTGCATAAATATGGAATGTTTATCTTTTAAAATTAGTTCCATGATAGCAGCTCCATTGCAGTAATTACCCTTGCCTTTCTTTCTCTGAACCTTCCATTAGGCCATATCTTCTCAAAAACATTGTTGTGAATGGTACTTTTTTTTTTCATAACAAGTATAGAATAATAGTCTCCACCTTTTTTTTTTTATTTTTATTGTGCTTTAGGTGAAAGTTTACAGTGTGAATTAGTTTCTCATTCAAAAATTTATACACGAATTGTTTCGTGACGTTCGTTGCACTCCTTACAATGTGTTAGCACTGTTCCCATTTCCCTTTACATCTTGGGTTCTCCGTGTCCATTTGTCCAGTTTTCTTGTCCCTTTCTGCCTTCTTGTCTTTGCTTTTGGGCAGGCATTGCCCATTTGGTCTCATATACTTGATTGTACTAAGAAGGACGTTCCTCACGTGTTGTTTGTTTTATAGGCCTGTTTAATCTTTGGCTGAAATATAGGCTTTGGGGGTGGCTTCAGTTCTGAGGTAGCAGGGTGTCTGGGAGCCATAATCTTAGGGGTTCCTCCAGTCTCTATCAGACCAGTAAGACTGGTCTTTTTTGTGAATTTGAATTTTGTTCTACATTTTTCCCCCTCTCTGTCTGGGACCCTCTATTGTGATCCCTGTCAGAGCAGTTGATGGTGGTAGCTGGGCACCATCTAGTTCTTCTGGGCTTAGGCTGGTGGAGGCTGTGGTTCATGTGGTCCGTTAGTCCTTGGGACTAATATTTTCCTTGTGTTTTTGTTTTTCTTCACTCTCCTTTGCTCCAAACATGATGGGACCAATAGATGTATATTAGATGGCGTCTTGAAAGCTTTTAAGACCCCAGATGCTACTCACCAAAGTAGGATGTAGAAATATTCTTTATGAACTATGTTATGCAAATTGACTTAGATGTTCCCAAGACCATGGTCCCCAGACCTCAGCCCCAGTAACTCAGTCCCTCAGGTGTTTTAATGTGTATGGGAAGCTTCTATGACTTTGCCTTGGTCAAGTTGTGCTGCCTTTCTCTATTTTGTGTATTGTCTTTCCCTTTACCAAAGTTAACACTTGTCTACTACCTACTAAGTGATTTCCCCTTCCTACTGCTCCCCTCCCTTGTAACCATCAGTGATTTTTTTTTCCTCTGGGTAACCTTTTCTTGGGTTTTTGTAATAGTGATCTCATGCAATATTTGTCCTTTTGTGATTGATTTATTTCACTCAGCATAATGCCCTCCAGATTCATCCATGTTATGAGATATTTCCCAGACTCATCTTTATTTTTTATCATTGCATAGTATTCCTTTGTACGTATGTACCATAGTTTATCTATTCATCTGTTGATGGACGCTTAGATTGTTTCCATATTTTTGCTATTGTGAATAATATTGCAGTGAACATGGGTGTGCATATGTCTATTCCTGTAATGGATCTTTTTTCCCTAGGATATATTCCTGGGAGTGGGATTGATAGATCATAAGGTATTTCTAGCTTTTTAAGGAAGCACCATATCGTTTTCCAAAATGATTGCACAACTTTGCATTCCCCCCAGCAGTGCATAAGAGTTCCAGTCTCCCTGCAGCCTCTCCAACATTTGTTACTTTCTGTTTTTTGATTCTTGCCAGTAATGTCAGGGTGAGATTATATCTCATTGTAGTTCTGATTTGCATTTCTCTAATGGCTAGTGATTGCAAGCATTTACTCATGTGTCTGTTAGCAACCTGAATGTCTTCTTTGGTGAATTGTCTGTTCATATCCTTTGCACATTTTTTGATTGGATTGTCTTTTTGTTGTAGAGGTGTTGGATTTTCCTGTAGATTTTAGAGATTAAACCTTTGTTGGATATGCCATTACAAAATTTTTTTCCCAGTCTGTAGGTTCTCTTTTTACTCTTTTGGTGAAGTCTCTTGATGAGCATAAATGTTTAATTTTTAGAAGATTTCAGTTATCTAGCTTGTCATCTAGTGTTGGTGTATTTTTAGTTTTGGTTTGTATCCTATTTATGCCATGTATTAGGGCCTCTAGAATTGACCTTATGTTTTCTTCTGTGATATTTATACATGTTGGTTTTATATTTAGGTCTTTGATCCATTTCGAATTAATTTTTGTGTATGGTGTGATGGATGGGTCCTATTTCATTTTTTCACAGATGAACATCCAGCTTTGCCAGAACCATTTGTTAAAAAGACTGTCTTTTTCCCACTTAATAGTTGCGGTCCTTTGTCAAAGATAAACTTACCATAGGTGGATGGATTTATATCTGGGTTCTGGATTCTGTTCCACTGGTCTATGTGTCTGTTGTTGTACCAGTACTAGGCTGTTTTGAGTACAGTAGCTGTATAGTAGGTTCTGAGATCAGGAAATGTGAGTCCTTCTACTTCGTTCTTTTTCTTTAATAACGCTTTTCTTATCTGAGGCCTCTTTCTTTTCCATATAAGTTGGTGATTAGTTTTCCATCTTGTTAAAGAATGTTGTTGGTATTTGGATTGGGATTGGATTATATCTGTAAATCACTTTAAGTAGAATTGACATTTTCACAATGTTGAGTCTTCCTATCCATGATCATGGTATGTTTTTCCATTTATGTAGGTGTCTTTTGATTTCTTTCTATAGTGTTTTGTAATTTTATTTGTATAGGTCTTTTAGGTCCCTGGTTAGATTTATTCCTAAGTATTTTGTCTTTTTAGGGGCTATTGTAAATGGTATTGTTTTCCTGATTTCCTTTTTGAAGATCTCTTTGTTGCTGTATAGGAATACAACTGATTTTTGTATGTTGATCTTGTATCTTGCTACTCTGCTGAATCTATTAGTTCCAGTAGTTTTGTGTATGTGTGTGTGTGTGTGTGTGTAATCTTCGGGGTTTTCTAGGTATAGGATCATATCATCTGCAAATAGGGATAGTTATCAGCAGGGGTTCTAACCAAAATGAACTGTGTTGAAGCCCTGATTTTACTATCAAGAAGAGCTGCATCATCTGCAAAATTGAGGTTTCACTTGAAAATCATCTTATCCCATACCAAAAACAAACCAAAGGCATTACCGTCGAGTGGATTCTGACTCATAGTGAATTGATAGGACAGAGTAGAACTGCCCAAATAGGGTTTCCAAGGAGTGGCTCTTGGATTTGAACTGCTGAGCTTTTGGTTAGCCGTTGAGCTCTTAACCACTTCATTACTAGGGCTCCTCTTAGCCCATAGAGAGGATAATTCACCTCACCTTGAATAGATTCTTTTTATACCATCCCTATTTTCTGTGTCTAATCCACTTATTACCTATTACTAATCTACTTATTACTTTTTAAATTTGCCACATATTTCTTTTTTCTTATTACAAACTATTGTATATTTATACTAAAATTTGGAACATTCATACAGACAGAAATAAGTAATCCCACAAGTCAAAAATAATGTTTGCTAGTATTTAGCATATAATTTTTTTTTCTTGGCAAATACAAGTATTTGGGATTACCCTTTACCCACCATTATAAGCATGCATTTCTTTCTTTGTGGCTTTCTGTCTGTCATCCAGTGGTATCACTATGAGGGTTCGAGGGGTATGGACCACACTGAGTGACACTGTCAGAGGGGGTGACACCAAAATGACTGCCTATAAAATTTTTGTGCAGTGTTTCAGCAGAAATTCATTTTTTTTTTTTTATAAAAAATATCCCTGGCGTTAGTTATAACAATTTTTTTTTTTGCAAGCCCAGGTTACACGTATCAGTATACCTATACAGTTAAAATCTTTGCTAATTTACTTTTTGAAACTTCTAATATGCTGTAGTCAGAGCTGTCATTATTACCCAATTACAACAATGCTTCAAATCATGTGGTTTCATATGTATACTCCCTGCAAGCGTTTTTTTGTTGTTGTTGTTGCTCCTGCCGGTGTTTTTATAGTTGCTGATTTTGTCAAATTTTCTCGTGTTTTAGCTACAATATTGTGGTAATTAGCATGGGAGGGGTGACATCATGAGTTACCACACTGGGTGACACCAACCCTGGTGATACCACTGCTATCGTCTACCTTCTTTTATTACTTGAGCGTGACTTGTATTCCCTGATTACCTAGCCATCTTGTAGAATTGCCAGTTAAGTTTTTCGTATGTTTAAGTATTATAATAATTAAACAATGTATCAATGCTCTCCTTCCCAAATTTACCTCTAGTTCTTCCCATTGTTACATAATTGCCAAGAGGCTTCAGAAGGATCATGGTTTGGGAGTTTTCACTTCACTTAGGTTATTTTCTTGTATTTTTTAAAGAAGGAATTCATCTTATTCCACGGAAAACTTGAAAAAAAATGACCTATTTGTTATTAAACAATCTATTCTTATTGTCAATACAATGTTTCTTAATTACTATGGTTATTCACGCTCTTTGGTTTTAATTTTTCAGCAACTGGTCATCTTAATCTGCAGTACAGATTCTTCTATGACTTCCAAATGGTACTATGAAAGTCTCTCAGCTTTTTAATGGAAACTTATTAAAACTTTCATTTAGATGTTTAATGCATATTACTTTTTCTAAATTCATGATGAAGGCAGAAAATATGACACCTAAATACTGATGGTATTTATTAGATTATTAAGATATAAAATATTACATGCACTGTCAAAACTCACTGTGTGCTATCTCATCATATTCCTCCTCCTCCCCTCCTCCCCGAGAGAACCAGTTGTATTTTATAATTTGTGATCTTGAATGATTTTTAACTAATTTCTATGCTGTTTATATTTTTTTCTGCAGCTTTACCATCATCATCATCTTTAACCTAGAAATAATAGATACTATTGATGTGCTCTGCATTTAATCATCACCTTCCTCTTGCCCCAGCAAGTTCTAGGATGTATTTTAAAGGAGGTTATGTATTTTGTATCTTGACTAAGTTTGTTTGTATCTAAGTAATACCAGTTAGGAGCCCTGGTTGTACAAACTAAGTGCTCCGCTGCTAACCAGAAGGTTGGCAGTGCAAACCCACCCAGTGACTCTTTGGGAGAAAGACCTGGCAATCTATTTTGGTAAAGATCACAGCCAAGAAAACCCTATGAGGGCAGTTCTGTTGTGTCACATGGGGTCGCTATGAGTGAAAATAAACTCGGTGGCACCTAACAACAGCAGGCAACAAATATATTTTTTATCTTGATTCAGTTTATTTATAGCTACGTAATTCCAGTTAAAGAATGAAATAATAATGAAAAGCTCCTAACAAAAAAAAAAAAAAATCACAATTCGTCCACTTCCCTTCATTCCCAGGGGCATGACTGATCTATCTAAGCTGATTCTTCTAGAATTTACCTCCAGATTTTTAAATAATGTATTCAACATGCTATATCTTGAGTTTTAAATTTTAGACATTATCATTCTCTTCCTATTAAGGAAGACAAAGATTGAGCTCTTATGCCCACTCTCATACATATTTCCTCTCCACATCCTCTAACATATATTTATATTTTAAAATAAATATTTAATGTTAACATTATTAAAACTATATGGCTGTTATTCACACTGATCTTTATGGTGCACTATGCCTACCTTTTTTTCCTAATACATGTTTTCCTAGCATTAATAATTGCCTTGTTTCTTTATTTTCTTAGTTTGCTATCCCAGAAAACCCAGTGCCGTCAAGTCGATTCCGACTCATAGTGACCCTATAGGACAGAGTAGAACTGCCACATAGAGTTTCCAAGGAGCACCTGGTGGATTCAAAATAAACCAAAAAACTAAAAACCAAACTGGCTGCCATGAATTCGATTCCAACTCATAGTAACCCGATAGGGTTTCCAGAAGCAAACTGCCACATCTTTCTTTCATGGAGCGGCTGGTGTATTCGAACTCCCAATCTTTTGGTTAGCAGTAGAGCACTTTAACCACTGTGTTACCAGGGCCCTAATCCTTGGTTCTAAATCATGCTTTGTGACAGAGTTGTAAAACTCTCCTCAACATGTTCAGTCACATGAGGTTGTTGAAAACAACCCTCCTGGAGCCTTCACTCCTGCGTTTTCATGAATAACATCATTTTGTGGATAGCTTCATAAGAAACAATGAATGAAAGGTGTATTCTTTTACAACTTGAATGTACACAACTATCTTAATTCTCTCCACTTTAAAATATTAAGTGGTTATAGAGTTCTAGGTTGGGAATAATTTCTCAGAATTTTGAAGGTATAGTTCGTAGTCCCCTCTGCTTCCCTCTGCACTCACATCATTCCAGCCACCCTGCTCTTTTAAGGTAAATTTGTTATTGGGTCCCTCCCTCTGCCCTCCCTAATCTGCTCTCTACCCCCTGTAAATCTTTATGGAAGCAGACTGCCACATCTATCTTCTGCAAAGTGGCATGTGGATTGGTTGAAACCCCTGACCTTTTGGTTAGCATCCTGGCGCTTAACCACTGCGTCACTAGGGTTCCTTAGTCTTGATCCCTAGTGTTCTGCAATTTGATGATGATATGCTTTGTGCTATGAATTTTTTGAACCTTGAAACTCATATCCTTCTGTTCATGGATTTAAATTTTTATTATTAATTTTAAACAATGTATTATTTCTTTATGAAACTTTTTAGTTTGATATTGTATTTCATACTCTAAATTTTTAACTTTTCTCTAATATTTTGATTTCCCTTTTCTTTTTTGTTCCTTTTTTTTCCTGAGACTTCTTCACCTTTACCTTCCAACCAGTCCATTGATTTTTTACAATAATTTCATTCTTAATAACTCTCTTGTGCTTTGAATGCCCTTTTAAAAATTATCATCTTGTTCTTGTTTCATGGGTACCGTATATTTTCCTTGTTCCCAGAGGTTATTATATTTCTTTTAGCGTTTTTAAATCTTTGCCTTTGCTTCCTCCCAGTTCCTTTTTTTTTCTACCTCTCTGCATTGGTTTCTGTCTTTCATGGGGGCATCTTTCCTAAAATGTCTGGGGATTTTGGGCTGTCCAGTCATTATTTGGCTTAGGCACTAAAATAGTTAGAGCTATAGGTGTCAGAAAAGTTTGTTAACTCACTAGAGTGTGATCATGTTGTCATTTAATTGAGAGATCCCCAAATGCCTTGTCTCTAAACCACTTTTCTAGGCAGAAATTTGCCAATCTTTTGTCTTCTAGCATTACTAGTGGGAATGGGATAAGGGTTGCAACGATCACACTGTTCAGTGTGTAGATTTTCATGTTTTTGTTTTCAATGTGGAACCTACTCTCATCCCCATTCTCCACTGCATGGGACTTCCCTGTCTCTGGAGACTTTCTGGTTCAGTTTCTCTGGAGAATAAATCCTCAGTCTCCTATCATGTCAGCAATAGGGTAGTAGCAAGACTTTTTGAGGTTCATGAGGACTTCTGGGTGTCTAAATTATTTTGCAGAGATTTCGCAGATGCAGTCATTACTTCTGCCTTTTAAGTTATCTAGTGCCTCTAGTTTCAGAAACTTTCTGGGGCTCAGCAGCTGAAACTAGCCCTCTTCTTGCTATGGTTTCCTCCTGCTCCTTTAGACATATACCCCCTGACCTCTCTGGTGTCTCGTTTTGGGTTAATTACCATTCATTCTTTCCACTTTCTTTCCATCCTCTGTAAATCTGTTGACATTTCTCTTCTGCTGCCATCTCTATTATCTACTGGCTATATGTATCTTTATTACTTTGCTCTCAATTTAGAAGGCTTTTTGAGTATAAACTGGTGTCTGTCGAGTCCACTCTGATTCATGGCAACCCCATGTGTATTAGAACAGAACCGTGTTCTATAGGGTTTTCAATTTTTCTTCAGAAGTAGATCACCAGGCCTTTCTAACAAGGTGCCTCTGGGTGGACTCAAAATTCCAACATTTTGGTTAGCAGTTATATATGTCAACTATTTGTGCTACCCAGGTTCTTAACCAAAAACCCGTTGCTGTTGAGTCAATTCTGACTTATAGTGACCCTATAGGACAGAGTAGAACTGCCCCATAGGGTTTCCAAGGAGCACCTGGTGGATTTGAACTGCTGGCCTTTTGGTTAACAGCTGAGCTCTTAACCACTACACCACCAGGGTTTCCACCCAGGGTCTTAATAGTATTTAAATATGCATTCACAGCCATCTTTAACTGAAGTTCCAGGTATAGGTACTTTAGTGTGAAACACAAACGGAGTATGATATTACTTCCATTCCTCTACATTTGGAGTCTATACTTTCAATCATATTTTACATACTAATAATGTTAAACTGCTTATTTAATTTTGTGTGTATTACATTGACACAGAGAAGTATATGGTGACTTAACAGGTTTTTCAGCTGCATAAGTACTGTGAAGAGGATGTTTATAAAATTTTCTTCATCTCTAGAGTGACAAAAACAGTGAAAACAAGGTACAATTACATTAAATATTTTGTTAAAAGTTAATTAATAGCAATAAATTAATGAAATCTCTCTTTAGGCATATACTTATCAGTACACAGGGCCCTGTTATGGATTGAATTGTGTCCTCCCCCAAAAATGTGTGTCAGTTTGACTAGTCCCTCATTCCCAGTACTGTGTGATTGTCTACTATTTTGTCATGTGAGGTGATTTTCCTATGTGTTGTAAATCCTACCTCTATGATGTTAATGAGGCAGAATTACTTTAAAAAAAAATACATGGTTGGGTTGGGGGAAGAAGATTGATCAGGGAAAGAGATGGCTTTGTTTTGAAACAGTTCTTTTACTAACTAGTAATTTTGGTTTTCAAATTATGAACACAGATAACCATAGGACTAAATGGTCTTTAAAGTCCCCTTCTTCCTGTTGTCCCTTCCTTTCTGTGCATTTGCTTTTCTTCCCTTTATGATACTGATATGATTGTTGTTGTCAACCTGCTCACATTTCAGAGGTGAAAATGATGGTGCAAATAGGAGTTGGATGGGAGACAAACATACCAATAAATATATACTATATGTTCATATTACTACTATAAAAATGTATGTAAAAAATGCTGTAGCAATATTGACTATTTTCTTAATAATCTTATTTCTTACCTAGTAAGTAGTTAGCACTTCTAATCGTGGAGATGTACTTCATGTAGTGTCTCACATGACTGAGAACCTTCTACAACACTGTCCAGTCCCGCGCCATCCTCACAATTGTTACTTTGCCTGAGAGCATTGTTGCAGCCACTGTATCCATCTATCTCATTAATGGTCTTTTTCACTGGCCCTCTACCAAGCATGATGTCCTTCTCCAGGGACTGGTCCCTCCTGACAAAATGTCCAAAGTATGTGAGACGAAATCTTGCCATGCTCGCTTCTAAGGAGCATTCTGGCTGTATTTCTTCCATGACAGCTTTGTTCGTTCTTTTGGCAGTCCATGGTATATTCAATACTCTTCACCAACACTATGATTCAGAATCATCAGTTCTTCTTCGGTCTTCATTATTCATTGTCCAGCTTTCGCATGCATTTGAAGCAGTTGAAAATACCATGGTTTGGGTCAGGCATGCCTTAGTCCTCAAGGTGACATCTTTGCTTTTCAACACTTTAAAGAGGTCCTTTGCAGCAGATTTGCCCAGTCCAACACGTCGTTTGATTTCTCGACTGCTGCGTCCGTGGACATTGAATGTGGATCCAAGTAAAATGAAATCCATTTTACATACACTAACTAGGTTCATCATTTTGGCCCTTGTATGTGTGCTTTTCTCGTGGCCAAAATGTCTGCAAATTATCAGTAAACACTGACAAAAGCTTAAAATCAGGCAAGCTATTACATTTTAGCTGACAAAAAATTCAGTGAAATACTACCTGTGTGAAGCACTGAGAAATTCATCACATGAATAGTCAAAATTATAGCACAAGGAGAATGTAACCCACTTGGGAGACACACTTTCAATGTTCTTCCAGGTTAATTTAAACCAATGTGCAGATATTTTATATAATTCGTGCTTAGTATCCCAGAAGGTTGTGCCTTCCTTTTGAGCTTTGAATGTGCTGATCACCTTTCATAAACCAGGGCATTCAATTGTACTTTAAAAAATAAATTTTTTCTTTGGAGATAAGTGGTGGGAAAGAGAAATCATTAACAACTGGAGTGTAGGATTGTTGATTGAAAGGATATCAAGTGAGTAGAATGTCCTCTGTTTTTAAAATGGGAGCAATCTCTATTATTACTAAAAGAATCTGCATTTTATGTGATACCTGACATGGAAAAGGAAGGCTTGGTGAGTAGTCAATGATGTTGAACTTGTTGCATTTTCCAACTGACTTGTTTCTCTTATGAAAGCAGTGTTTTAGTGAAATTGTGTTTGTTTTTCTTTCTGATGGGCTCTAATTGAAGTTTGAAGGTTCATTACACAGTGCCTGGGAATATGTTGTCAAATACAATCACCTCTCCCTTAGTGCATGTTGGCATAATTTTACAGGACAGGGGACCCCAGAGCACTCTGTTGTCATCTTATTTAGCTCTAATTTCATTCATCATGTATGGAGTATCTACAGTGTTTAGAATTTCTACTTTCAAATGTCAGTACACTGAAGCGAATGTTAAAGAACGGGCTCGAATGAAAAGTAGATGAACATTGACACTCAAACAATACTTTATATGCTAAATCTTATGTTTCCTTCAATTATGTTGAAATAATTCAACTTTAAATGCTTCATGGATGATTCATCTGAAATTCAAAAAACATACTACTGCATCAAAGTCATCTTCATTTAGGTTTAACAAGAAAAATAAAAGTCGAAAAAGTTGGCTGTTATTATACACACACTTTTCATGTAGGAGGACATTTCCGATTTTATTTGGGAAATTGAATATATGGCTGATGGCTTTGCCCAGTAAATGAGTCTACTTCAGTCTGAGGACTGTTTTTATTAACAAATTTTATAAACTGGCTTGGTAGTTTCCAGCTTTGTGGCAAGGACAATCTATCATAATAAACCTGTAACATAAATGTATAGGATACATCCTTGTTTCAAGAGTCTGTAAGGAGTCCCCTCATGAACAATTTATACGAGAGGATCATAAAATGAAGTTCAGCAGTAGCACAAGCAACTGCAGTGAATGGTGTGTTGTTAAGTTACTTTAAACCGTGAAAAAAATACACTTTCAAGGATTTATTAATATATCTCCAAATATATATGTATATGAATAACAATTGGAAGGAAGAGCTTATATTTTTTAGAAGTGCTGAGCTGACCAGTTTATTAGAAAAATAAATAAAGCAAGGCAGTGATCTCTGTTCTGAGTGAAATATTTTGCTCTGTTTGACATCTGGGTGCAAGGAGTGGTGGGCCAATGTCATTTTATTTTACTCTGGTGCAAATTTGATGAATTTTTTTTAAAGACTAGCTTCCATTTTAGAAAGCCTAAACTCTGTTATATTATGTTGTTGCTGTTGTTAGGTGGCGTCGAGTCGGTCCTGACTCATAGTGACCCTATGCACAGCAGAACGAAACACTGCCTGGTCCTGAGCCATCCTTACAATCATTGTTATGCTTGAGCTCATTGTTGCAGCCACTGTGTCAATCCACCTCACTGAGGGTCTTTCTCTTTTCCGCTGACCCTGTACTCTGCCAAGCATGTTGTCCTCCTCCAGAGACTGATCCCTCCTGACAACATGTCCAAAGTATGTAAGACGCAGTCTCGCCATCCTTGCCTCTAAGGAGCATTCTGGTTGTACTTCTTCTAAGACAGACTTGTTCATTCTTTTGGCAGTCCATGGTATATTCAGTATTCTTTGCCAACACCACAATTCAAAGGCGTCAGTTCTTCTTTGGTCTTCCTTATTCATTGTCCAGTTTTCACATGCATATGATGCGATTGAAAATACCATGGCTTGGGTCAGGCGCACCTTAGTCTTCAAGGTGTCATCTTTGCTCTTCAATGCTTTAAAGAGGCCATTTGCAGCAGATTTACCCAGTGCAATGCGTCTTTTGATTTCTTGACTGCTGCTTCTATGGCTGTTGATTGTGGATCCAAGTAAAATTAAATCCTGGAAAACTTCAATCTTTTCTCTGTTTATCATGATGTTGTTCATTGGTACAGTTGTGAGGATTTTTGTTTTCTTTATGTTGAAGTGCAATCCATACTGAAGGCTGTGGTCTTTGATCTTCATTAGTAAGTGCTTCAAGTCCTCTTCACTTTCAGCAAGCAAGGTTGTATCATCTGCATAACGCAGGTTGTTATTGAGTCTTCCTCCAATCCTGATGCCCCGTTCTTCTTCATATAGCCCAGCTTCTTGTATTATTTGCTCAGCATACAGATTGAATAGGTATGGTGAAAGAATACAAACCTGACGCACACCTTTCCTGACTTTAAACCAATCAGTATCCCCTTGTTCTGTCTGAATAACTGCCTCTTGATCTAGGTAAAGGTTCCTCATGAGCACAATTAAGTGTTCTGGAAACTAGAAGAAAATTGACCTGAGGATATGAATCATAATTTGATAACATGGTCATCAACCTAACTATTCTATTTATTTAATTATTCTAAATAGATAGCATAGCAAATGGCAATTGAGATTTGTCAATTTTTTATTTAACCCATCTTATTTCTTATTTGAATCATTATTCTCCTTTCTTCTCACAGGGACTATAGTTCTGAAAAGGAAATGAGAAGTAAATTAAGGTGTATAGATTTTTGAGTCCTGGTGTTTGTAAACAAACAATCATTAATGAAATTATAATTTTGTGCTACTTAAAAGCCATTTTTAAGCACTTTAAAAATACCTCCTATAAGTTATGTTTTTTAATAACGGGCTGCTAACTAAAACGTTGGCAGTTCGAACCCACTCAGGGGCTTCTCAGGAGAAAGACCTGGTGATCTGCCCCTACAAAGATTACAGCCTAGGAAGCCCTATGGGGCAGTTCTACTCTATCGTATGAGGTCACTATTAGTCAGAATCAACTCAATGGAAATGGGTTTGAAAGGGGGAATTTAAATGTCTTCCAACATTATCACCCCTTCAGACAGCAATATTTGAATACTTCCTAAGTCATATTTTAATCTAGTTTTCCCTTTCGTAAGTGTAGTTGTTGTTAGGTACTGTCTAGTCATAGCAACTCTATACGTACAACAGAATGAAACACTGCCCAGTCCTGTGCCATCCTCATAATTGTTGCTATACTTGAGCCCATCGTTGCAGCTACTGGGTCAGTTCATCTCCTTGAGGGTCTTTCTCACCTTCACGGACCTTCTACTTTTCCAAGCATGATGTCCTTCTCCAGAGACTGGCCCATCCTGATAACATGTCCAAAGTACATGAGACAAAATCTCACCATCCTGGCTTTAAGGAGCATTCTGGTGGTCCTCTTCCAAGAGAGATGTGTTCATTCTTCTGGCAATCCATGGTATATATATTCTTCTTCAACACCGTAATTCAAAGCATCAATTCTTCTTCAGTCTTTCTTATTTATTGTCCATCTTTCGCATGCATATGAGGCGATTGAAAATACCATCACTTGGGTCAGACACATCATAGTCCTCAAAGTAACATCTTTGCTTTTTTACGGTTGAAAGAGGTCTATTGCAACAGATTTGCCCAATGCGATACCACATTTGATTTCTTGACTACTGCTTTCATGGGTGTTGATTGTGGATCTAAGTAAAATGAAATCCTTGACAACTTCAATATTTTCTCCATTTATCATGATGTTGGAAACCCTGGTGGTGTAGTGGTTAAGTGCTACAGCTGCTAACCAAGAGGTCGGCAGTTCAAATCTGCCAGGCGCTCCTTTGAAACTCTATAGGGAAGTTCTACTCTGTCCTGTAGGGTCACTATGAATCAGAATTGACTCGACGGCAGTGGGTTTGGTTTTTTTTTTTGGTATCATGATGTTGCTTATTGGTCCAGTTGTGAGGATTTTTGTTTTCTTTTTTTTTTTTTTATGTTGAGGTGTACTCCGTACTGGATGCCCTGATAGCACAGTGGTTAAGTGTTTGGCTGCTAACCAAAGAGGCTGACAGTTTGAATATAGTGGCCATTCCTTGGAAACACTATGGGGCAGTTCTACTCTGCCCTATAGGATCACTATGAGTCAGAATTGACTTGATGGCAACAGGTTTTATTTTCTTTTTGGTTACTCCATACTGAAGGCTGTAGTCGTTGATTCTCATCAGTATTTCAGGTCTTCTTCACTTTCAGCAGGCAAGGTTGTATCATTTGTATATTACAGGTTGTTAATGAGTCTTC
Organism: Loxodonta africana; assembly: GCF_030014295.1. NCBI lineage: Eukaryota > Metazoa > Chordata > Mammalia > Proboscidea > Elephantidae > Loxodonta > Loxodonta africana. The sequence goes on from NC_087342.1 coordinate 195,544,980, forward strand.
CTCCAATCCTGATGCCATGTTCTTTTTCATATAGTCCAGCTTCTTCAATTATTTGCTCATGATACAGACTGAATTACTATGGTGAAAGGATACAACATTGACACACAGCTGTCCTGATTTTAAACCACTCAGTATCCCCTTGTTCTGTCTGAATGACTGCCTCTTGGTCTGTGTATGAGTTCCTCATAAGCACAATTAAGTGTTCTGGAATTCTCATTCTTTGTAACGTTATCCATAATTTGTTATGATCCACTCAGTCACATGTCTTTGCATAGTAAATAAAACACCGGTAAACATCTTTCTGGTATTCTCTGCTTTCAGACAAGATCCATTTCACGTCACAAATGATATCTCTCATTCCACATTCTCTTCTCAATCTGACTTGAATTTCTGGTAGCTCCCTATCTATGTACAGCTGCAATTGCCTTTGAATTACCTTCAGCAAAATTTTACTTGTGTGTGATATTAATGATATTGTTCAATAATTTCCACATTTTGTTGGTTCACCTTTCTTTGGAATGAGCACAAATATAGATCTCTTCTAGTTGCTTGGCCAGGTAGCTGTTTTCCAAATTTCTTGGCATAGACTATTGAGAACCTCCAGCACTGCATCTGTTTGCTGAAACATCTCAGTTGGTATTCCTTCAGTTCTTGGAGCTTTGCTTTTTGTCAGTGCCTTTGGTGCAGCTTGGATTTCTTCCTTCGATACTCTTGGTTCTTGATCATATACTACCTCCCGAAATGGGTGAACACCAACCAATTCTTTTTGATTCAGTGACTGTATATTTTTTTCTTCTTCTCTTGATGCTTTCTGCCTTGTTCAATATTTTGCCCATCAAAAAAACCAAACCCACTGCCGTCAAGTTGATTCTGACTCATAGCAACCCTACAGAACAGAGTAGAACTGCCCCATAGGATTTCCAAGGAGCACCTGGTGGATTAAAACTGCCAACCTTTGGTTAACAGCCAAGCACTTAACCACTATGCCACCAGGGTTTCCATTTTGCCCATAGAATCCTTCGATATTGGAACTTGAGGCTTGAATTTTTTCTTTGGTCCTTTCAGTTTGAGAAATGCCAAGTGCGTTTTTTCTCTTTTGGTTTTCTAACTGCAGGTCTTTGCACATCTCATTATAATACTTTGTCTTCTCAAGCTGCCCTTTGAAATCTTCTGTTCAACTCTTTTACTTCATCGTTTCTTCTTTTTGCTTTAGTTACTGGATGTTCAAGAGGAAGTTTCAGAGCCTCTTCTGACATCCATTTTGATCTTTTCTTTTTTCCCTCTCTTTTTAATGACTTCTTGCTTTTTTCATGTATGATGTCTTTGATGTCATTCCATAATTTGTCTAATTTGTCTAGTCTTTGGTTATTAGTGTTCAGCACATCAAATCTGTACTTGAGATGGCCTCTAAATTCAGGTGGCATATACCCAAGGTCATACTTTGGCTCTCGAGGACTTGTTCTAATTTTCTTCAGATTCAACTTGCACTTGCATATGAGCAATTGATGGCCTGTTCCATAGTTGGCCCCTGGCCTTGTTCTGACTGATGATAATTGAGCCTTTCGATTGTCTTCTTCCCACAGATGTAGTCGATTCGATTCCTGTGTATTCCACCTGGTGGGTCCATTTGTATAGTCACCGTTTATACTGTTGAAAAAAAAGATGTTTCCAATGAATAAGTTGTTGGTCTTGCAAAATTCTATTATTTGATTTCCCACATCGTTTCTGACCTTGTTGTTAGCAGCTAACAACAACAACAAGGTCAGAATTAGATAAAAACTATTACCTTTTCAGTTTGTAAGACTTCAGTGGGTTCAATCTAGTATCTGAAACAGAAGTGCTTTGATATACTTTTTTCCTAACCAATGGTCTAAGAAATTGCTCACAATTTTAAAATGATACTAGCTATACACTCTGTGTTTGTGTAAGTGTAGAGGCTCAATGTTTGTTTTCAAGCTTTCAATATCTGAGTTAAATTATTTTTAGGAAGTACAAGTTACTTCTGTGATTTCTTTCTGTGGACATCTCCTTGAGGTCTATTCTGTTGTTCTAGGTTAATATACGGCCCTTCCACTTAAAAAACAAATAAATAAATAAGATAATACATGAGAATGGACCAAGGCTGGAAACAAAAGAAAAATAATTTAAACTGAAGGGCCTTTCCTGAGCAAAGCCTCAGAGAATGTGCCAGCTCTTCCTAAGAAAAGTATTGTATACAAAGGCCACATTTAGCTGTTTGAATAGATTGAAAATTCCTTATTATTTGGGTAAATGATTCAATTGTTGTCTCAATGCTAAATATTTATGAAAAGTATCTATTCACTTACATAATCTTTTTTAAAATGAGGTAAAATAAGGAAGAAGTAGGCAAATGTGCTGAGAAATCTCTTCTTTCCCAAATGGTTAATTCTGTATTCTTTCGAAAGAGCAAAAATCAGCTGAGCAAATAAGGCTCTTGGAATAATGAGAGTACTATACCCAAGAAAACCATCCTTTTGTTTTTAATCAAGAAGAGATTAATTAAATTTCACTTTAGATGTATCCCATAAAAACATTTCAAGGGCACAGTTCTTTCTCATTACACAATTAGTGAAGGTTCACATTTCAATGATTAACTCAAATGGAGGTGGGAAAATGTGATCACAAACTTTATGCAATTGTTAGAAAAACCTACATAAGATCCTTGTGAATACAGACTGTGGACATGCCCAGGAGCCAAAAGGCTCAATTCGTTTTTGCTGTTACAAAGCTTCAGGCCCAGGCTCTTTGCGCTGAGACAGAGAACAGCATCAGGGAAGATTTGGCTACCACTTGTGGCCTGCGAGATTTGCCCAACTTCCAATGGACCCAAATCCATTGACGCTCTCGACTCTTCCTGTTATTGTGTGCCATCAAGTGGATTCTGATTTATGACGGCCCCATATGACAGAGTAGAACTGCCCCATACGATTTTGTAGGCTGTAGTCTTTATGGAAGTAGATCACCATGCCTTTTTTCCGTGGAGCCACTGGGTAGGTTTGAACTGCCAACTTTTCTCTTAGCAGCTGAGCATTTAACCATTGTACCACTAGGGCTCCCTTGAATATTCTGAAAGACATACAAATTAAGACATGGATTAAAAAGAGATATACAAATAAAATTTAAAGGCAAAAGAAAACAAGAAAATGTTTTAAGAAATGCAGTTTTTGTGTGCTGTCAGTTATGACTCAGAGTGACCCCATGTGTCAGAATAGAACTGCCCCATATGGTTTTCTAGACTGTAATATTTATGGGAGCAGATTGCTAGGTTTTTTCTCCCATGGAGTGGCTTGTAGATCTTTCTGTTAGCAGTCCAGCACTTAACCATTAAAACGTATCACAGAAAAACACAAAAACCAGTTAATATAGATTATTTTATTAAATATTTATTGAATAAAATATTTATTCCAGGCACTGTTAGATTGGCCTTATGTTCTTTTTATGAGCACCAACTTGCTATCTGTCAGCTTCAGGAGATGCATCTCTGACCTCCCATAACACTAGGTATAATTCCTGTTCGACATTGTACTAAAAGCCCTGGTGGCACAGTGGTTAATTACTCAGCTGCTAACTGAAGGTAGTCAGTGTGAACCCACCAGCTGCTTCCCGGGAGAAAGATGTGGCAGTCTGCTTCTGTAAAGATTACAACCTTGGAAACTCTATGGGACAGTTCTCCCTATCCTATAGGGTTGCCGTGAGTTGGAATCGACTCGATGACAATGGGTTTGACATTGTACGGAGGGAACCATCAGAATCTCTATTGACCAATAGCTGTTGAGTATGTTTGTCAGGCATTTTAAAACTACTCCACCCTTAACAAAGAAGTGTGGGGGATTCCTGCCAACCAGGAACAGGAGGTTTGCAGGGCTCCCAGGAGGAAGGGATTGAGTAAGACCAGTTTTGCTCTAAGTGCCTCAAGGACTCAATTCTCTCCCCATAGAAGCACAGATTTACCACATAAAAACCAAGCCTGTTGCCGTGGAGTTGATTTGGATTCATGAAGACCCTATAGGATAGAGTAGAACTGCCCCATAGGGTTTCCAAGTAGCAGCTGGTGGATTTGAACTGTCTACATTTTGGTTAGCAGTTGAGCTCTTAACCACTGCGCCACCAGAATCCCTTAGTGGGTGATAAATATTTGAATCTGAGCTTTGCATCCCAAGCCATTTCCAAGTTATTAATTTCTAAAGGGCACAAGATTCCCTTCCCTGGGTCAACTGTTGCACAAGGATAGGATCCTAGCCCTAGTGCCTGCATTATTTTTCCCTTGAGCGCCAACTGTGCTGGTCAACTTTGCTCTTTAAAGATTTGCATTAAGTAAATCAATCATTCTAATTTGTTTTTCTACAGATGAAAATGGGTTTATTCAAGGAAACAAAAGGACATAAATGTGAGACAACTATTAAGGAAGAGCTCTCCCTCCAGAGTGGTGAGCAGCTGCTGTGCTGGCTGTGCTCTGGAAAGTCTTTACAATCACAGAAACGTAGCCTTAGTGACACTGATGTCCCGGATGTATTTGTTTGTTCCGAAGAATATGGCTTAGTGAATGCATTGTGGTCTAAAGTGTGATGGTTTCATTCATTCACTTATTACTTGTTCATTAATCCCTCCATTTATTCAACAAAGATTTTTGAGCTCCAATTATGTGTTCAGAGCCCCTGGGTGGTGCAGATGGTTAATACGCTCGGCTGTTAACTGAAGGATTGAAGGTTCCAGTTCACCTGGAGGCACCTTGGAAGATAGGCGATCTACTTCCAAAACCTCAGCCATTGTCAAAAATCCAATGGAACACTGTTTACTCTGACACACGTGAGGTTGACATGAGTGCGAATTGACTCAATGGCAAGTCATTTTTTTTTTTTTTAATTATATGTTAGGCACTGTCCTAAGCAGTGGGAAGAGAATAGTGAACAAATCTCCATTCTCATGATGTTTTCATATTAGTGGGATTGGGAACAGGAAAAGAGACAATGAATCAGGAAACAAATAAATCAACAAGATAATTTCATATAGTGATCACAATTGGAAGAAAATAAAACAGGTACGATGGCACTAGTTTTTTTTTTTTTTTTATGCTCGAGCGTGTGGGGTAGGGGCATTTCTAAAGAGGTGATGTCTTAGTCCAATTGAAGGACTTTCCAGCCACAGAAAGTTTTTAGATACAGATTTTTTCAGATGGACAGAAGAACGCAAAGATCCTAAGATGGAAATGAACTTCACATGTGGGAACGAACTTGTAACATTTGAGGAACAGAAATAAAGCCAGTAAAGCTGCAATATTGTGAGCCAAGGAAAGGGTGGTGTCAAGTAAAAGTCAGAAAACAGATAGGAGCCGGGTCATGGAGGGCCTTGTAAACTGTGCTGCTTTGCTTGAGTTTTATTCTAAGTGCATGGGACACCCGTTAGATGATTTTTGAATAGAGAAGTGACATTATTTTAAAACTTCTTTAATCCTATCTCACTCTGGCTGCTGTTTAGAAAATGAACTGTAGGAACACAGGAGTTTGAATTAGGCAAAAATACTAGTCAAAGCCTCCACAGAAGACTTGGCCAAGCTGAATTTTTATGATTCCCAAACTCTGAAAAGAGTCCACTAGGATTTCTTCCTCAGTTTCCTCTTATTTGTTATGGGCCAAGACTCTTGAGCTGATAAATTTTGGGACCGACTACACTCTTAGTTCTGGACGACCCCTTTGCTAGTAGTAAAAGGTTTATTTAACCAGAGGGAAGATGAACAGAGGGGGTATCTTTTTAAAAAAATAAAGAAACAAAAAAAACAAACAAAACCTTCTTTTCTGGTCCCCACAGAATGGAAATAGCACTTTATAACAGTTACATTTATACAATTTGCCATAAGTTTTGAAATCTTGTATTATTCACTGATGTTACAATTTCCAAAAGAAGTTCACCTGAATTCCCACAGCTGAGAATAGGTTTAAGCTATGATGTTACTACTTCCTGTGTAGTTTTAAATACTTGGGTTAGTATTTCCTTTTACTTTGAAGCATATTAATATATGCATATAGATGCTGTAACAGCAACTTCACTATTTGTATAAAAGTAGGAAAATGAAAAGTGCTATACAAACGGAGGGTATCACATACTTCGGGAATAACTGGTATTCCTATACAAGTGGGCTCAGGTCTGATGGTGAGGCCTAGAGCTGGTGTTGCAGTTATTTTTGGGTCTGAAATGAAAAAATAAACATATGTACTAGGCAACTAAATATGGATAGAAATCAGTGGGCATAAGTTTACTACAGGATTAAACTAATTGAGTGAAATTGAGAATTTGGCTATTAGGGGAAAATATATTTTTCTTTAAAATTTTTGGGTAATTTTATTGAAGAAAACTAAAAATCAGTGGCATTATACGCTGGTAAATGACCAAGTTTAATTCTTATAAAAATTGAAATAATCCTCTATAAACCCTAGGTCGTATTTTAGCCACAGGTCTTTTTGTTTTGTCTTGTTTAATCAAAAATTCTTGGAATAATGCAAACTTACAGTGACTTTTATTATGCTACAAGGTATGTTTTAAACATTTGGTTTAAATAAAACACGATGGAGTCTGGATGCAAAGCACAGAGCCGGAAATTAAAGTGTGAAGACTCTTAAAAGTTCTTTCACTTTTAATTGTTTTCTTCTATATTACATGAGCTACCAATGTTAAGAGCCTGTAAGAGTTTTTTCAGCTGCGTTTGATTTTCCAACACCCTGTGGGAATAGTTAGGAAGAAGACTTATTTGAGGCTTTATAACTGAAATCGGATAGGGTTCAAAGGTTGAACATATATAAACAGACTTTAATTATAAATAATTTAAAAAATTGCTCTCAAACTTTTCCCTAAAAGTTATTCCTGAGTTTCCTCAAATAAACTTCTGTTACAAAATAAAAAATTCAGTTGTGGTGTATCATATTCTTATTCTGTTAATTTGTTTTCCGTAACTTGTCAGGATGTTGTTTCTTAAAGTGTGTTTTTGATTAATGACAGAATTGCCATCATTTAAGTTGGTCATTCCGTCTTTGTTTGTGTACGCTAGCTGTTTTTTGTGAAATCAGTTTAGATCTAATTTGGAATGATTACAACCTGTAACTATGAGCATGGATAGCTAAATGTACATCTGCTAATTAGGAATGGTAGCTTCCTTTTGCATGTCTCTTGAACCAGCATTCATTTAGGATTAAACCAAGAAAACAAACCAGTCTGTGAAGGTGATTCTGACTCATGGCAACCCCATGTGTGTCAGAGTAGAACTGTGCTCCATAGGGTTTTCAATGCCTTATTTTAAGAAGTAGATCACCAGACCTTTTTTCCCTGAGGTGCCTCTGGGTCGACTTGAATCTTTAATTGTTTGGTTAGCAACATTAAACATTTGCATCTCCTAGGCTCTCCTTTGGAAACTCTGGTGGCCTGGTGGTTAAGTGCTACAGCTGCTAATCAAAAGATGGGCAGTTTGAATCTACCAGATAGTCCTTGAAAACTCTATGGGGCAGTTCTACTCTGTCCTGTAGGGTCACTAGGAGCCGGAATCGACTCGACAGCAATGGGTTTGGTTTGGTTTGGTTTTGGTTAGGCTCTCCTTCATTTATGGTTAAAAAAAAAAAAACCCAAACCCACTTCCTTCAAGTCTATTCTGACTCATAGCAATTCTATAGGACAGAGTAGAACTGCCCCATAGGGTTTACAAGGCTGTAAATCTTTACAGAAGCAGACTGCCACATCTTTCTCCCATGAATCAGCTGGTGGGCTTGAAGTGCTGACCTTTTGGTTAGCAGCCAAGCACTTTAACCACTGTGCCACCAGGAATCCTTCATTTAGGTTAGAGCTGGTTTTTTTGGTGGCCATGTGGGAAGGTTAAAAAAGGAGTCAAAACTATTCTTTTCCCCTCCTAGTGTGTGGCATTATCTTCTGTTCTGCCCCAGTCTCTCAGTTAACTCAAGAGGGTTGAGCTGCCCATGACTCTGACAATCAAGAAGAAGCCATCTCCTTTGTCCTCCTGTGCCTGGCACAGGAAAGGCACAGTGAAGACTTAGGAAAAATGTTTATTTTCTCACATATTAAAAACATTTCAAAGCATGTTATTATGTTACTAATATTTATAATTTAATATGTGTTATGGGTTGAATTGTGTTCCCCCCAAAATCTGTGTTGAAGTCCTAAGCCCTGTAACTGTGAATGTGACCTTCTTTGGGGAAATAGGATTTGTCTTTGCAGATGTTATCAGTTAATGAAGTCATACCTGACTAGGGTAGGACCTAATCCTAATCTCTTCTGAGTGGCATTTTATAAAAGAGAAGGATGGAGAGGAAAACAGGGTCACAAATGGGGAAGACAGCATGTGAGGGTCTGTCTACAAGCCAAGGAACACCAAGAGACACCTGGGGCTTCTAGAAACTGAAGGAGCCCACAGAGAAGGAGCATAGCCCTGCTGGTGCCCTGATTCAGGCTTCTAGCCTCCAGAATAATGAGAAAATAAACTTCTGTTCTTCAGAGCTACACACTTTGTGGTATTGTGTTATGGCAGCCCTAGAAAATCAAGACAACATGATACCTATATTGATAGGTATTGATAATTTCAAACTGAGAACATTATTTTTTCAAGTAATTATGAAGTTTTTTTTGTTTGTTTTTTAATGTTCTTAGTATTGTAGTAGGTATAAATGAAGTAGGTGCCTGCCTCCAAGAAAGTGTATAATCTTATTAGGGTCAAAGTTAAGAAATGAGTGTTGTCACAAGAAAAAAAAGATTTAATGCCAATACAGAGAGCTTAGGCAAGTAGGTGATGTGAAAATATAGAAGAGAATGAGTAATCAGAGAGAGCTTTCTCGAAGCAGTGGGACTTGAGCTGGGACTCAGAGGGTGTGTTGGAATTAAATACGAGAGATTAGAGAGAAAACAGGCAGATCTTCCAGGTCGAATGTCTTAGGTTGTTACGCCTAGAAGCAGAGGCTGTGGCAAGGAATTTAGTGTAAATAATTTATTGGGAGAGTGCTCTAAGGACAAATCTATGAGAGAGTGAGGGAAGCAGTATGGGATAGTGGAAGAAACTAAGCAAAAGTATGATTGTAGGGGAAGGTAAAACTCAACTTACTCATGGAGAAATCTGGGAAGAAAATTGTACCACAGAAGTGGTTCCCCATTGAGACACAGGGTGCTGGGTTTTGTAGCAGTAAGTCATTGGCTTTAGGTCAAGAGGGCAGTGGGAGGCACAAGTGAAGTAACTTGCGAGGTGGCTCTCTTTCACAGGTGCCAATTCTCTGGAATGCCACAGCTGCAAGACATGAGTAGCCAGCCCTTGCCACAGCTGAGAGATGGGTACTCAGGCTTATTAAGGGGATCAGGGTACAGCAACAGTTGTTCTGCCCTACAAAATAAATGTTAGGAGCATAGAATACTCAGTGTGAGAGAAGAGACCAGCCTGGTAGAAGTATTCATTAATGTAGATCCATCAAGACTTCTAATTAATTGGTATTACTTTATTAACTGTTGGATATTGCAACTTTATTGTTGTTGATTTATGACTTAGGAGACCCTATATGTTAGGGTAGAACTGCTCCATAGGGTTTCCTTGTAATCTTTAGGGAAGCAGATTGCCAGGCCTGTTTCTTCTGTGGTGACACTTGGGTGGGTTCGAAACGCCAACCTTTTGGTTACCAGGCAAGCGTAAACTGCACCACCCAGGACCTTTGGAGATTGCAACTTTATTTATTCTGAAACAACGACACTGTTTTAAAAACAGTCTTTTGTGAAATATCCATTCCATTCTCTTCCTCAGATACAGGTACAGTTTATTGGTTAAGAGCACTAGATTTGGAGTCAAGCTAAACCCTGGTTTTGTCTCTTACTGTGTATGTGGCTTTACAAAAGTTACTTAGCCACACCAAGCTTCAACGTCTCATCTGTATTATGTGGGTTCTAATGTCTGTCTCATGCTTGTTGGGAGCATTAAATGCAATAATTCATGTCAAGTATTGAATGCAGTGCCTGGTGCATTGTTGTTGTTGTTAGGTGCCGTCTAGTCAGCTCCGACTCACAGCAACCCTATATAGAACAGAATGAAATACTGCCCTGTCCTGTGCTGTCCTCACAATCGTTGTTATGCTCGAGCCCATTGTTGCCTGGTACATAGTAAATGTTAAATAAATGGCATATATCACCTCACCTCACTAGCAAGGAGTAAAATTTTTATTCTTTCAATATAAGATGTTTGGGGCCATTGTTGATGCTTTTCTGGAGATAATTGACAGGCCTGGGACTAGGACGAGGTGAGTGGATTGCCTAGGGCACGCTTGCACTTTGCAAGCACCCGAGAGTAAGTACTTTCTTAAATTTTGTGCCTCAGGTATCACATTCCCTTCACCAGTGAAAAATAAATCTTTATGCAGAATTAGGAAAAAAAAATTTGATATTTGAAAAAGATGGTTTATAGAAATGTTAGCGTATCCATAAAATCTAGTATAAAGGAAAATCTATTAATAGTGCAATGATTTTAGTAATACCTAGAGAATGTCTCTCATTCCAAGCGAACTCTGTGTGTCTTGTAATGACTTTTCAATTACTATGAAAAGTATGAACATTGTCTTAATTATCATATTGGTTTTTTGATGTAGTTTTAATATCTTTTTATTCTTGAAATGTAAGATTTAAACTGAATGGCAACTCTGCGAGAGTTGGAAAGACATAGAAATAATGAATTATAAATTAATCAACCTGCATATTAATTTAAAAGTAGTTTCTAGCAAATTACTGTATTGTAATGGGAAAGAAAAGTTTCTTTTTCTAAGACTGGTGATTCAACAATTGCTGCCCTAATAGCTGATGTCGTTTTTTATGTGGAGCTATCCTAAATCAAAGCCATTGTAAGATGCCACAGGCCACTTAATAGCTTGGCTCCTGTGCTAATGAGCCCAGGACATTAGAGCTCGTTTGAGAGCGGAATTCATGATTCCTTTACTGTTTTTTTACTGTGCAGTACTCCCACCTCTGGCTTTGGCTCAAAGACAGAACCACACACAGCGAAGGACACTGAGAATAAGAGTTTGACATTCTTTATAATTTTTCTTCTACCACGATCATGTTGTAATCCTTGATCAAAAAGAATGAGAAAATTATTGAAAAAACTAAAAGCTTGATTTAAAATGCTTTGCCTTTTTCTTTCCTTGACATTTTCTTCAGAACACCTTTCTTTAGAAACTCCACTGGTGATTAAAATATTGCAACGGTATTTATGACACAATTATTAATATTTTCTTTTAACTATATGCCTCTCCAGCTATATGATTTAATATTTAGTTAATTGTCCTTATTGTTGTTGTGTGCCATCAAGTCAATTCTGACTCATAGTGACCCTACAGGACAAAGCAGAACTGCACCCTAGGCTGTAAACTATGCAGGAGCAAATCACCAGGTCTTTTCTCCTTAATTATAAAAGTTTGCTGGGCGTCTTCACGGGAAACTGGACAAAGAAGGAGAAAAGAAGAGATGGGTGGAGGAGAGATAACAAGCCCCCTTTTTCAATCTACCGAAGGGGGTTCAGATTGGCAGAAGAGCTGAAAGTTAACATCACAGAGACAAGGGACTATTTAAGTATAGGGTTAAGACCCCATAAATAAATAGCTAAGACAGATCTTCACAAATACTTAGCCACCATAGGAGTGGTTAGAGTTGTTGCTTTGAGGATAACAATGCTATGGGACTTTTAGCCTATGCCCCTTCCATAAGGGATCCTGTAAATTGCTTCTAGCACAAATGCAAATTCACATTTCAAACAAACACATTTCCCTCCTCAATTGCTTTTCAAGTTTTGCATATTAACAGTGACCTAGAGCACCATTTAAAAGTCCTAAATATATCATGCAGTGGCTAGCCTAATCAAGCCAAGTAGCTGGACACCTTCATGCTCTGCACAGCATGTCAGCTGGCCTTTTGTGTAAGTCAGGGTACTCCGTTTATGCCCAGTTAACCAGGTGACCCTCTAAGTGCTTTATCAAGCACAGACTTGACTATCACAGGGGTTACATACACTAGGGACAAAAAGTATCCTTGCATCTCACAGAAAGAATTTCTTGAAATCACAGAATGTTTCCTATTATTTGCTAATATTCAATTTCTACCAAAAGACAAGCCTCCATGTTGTGTGAGAAAAGTCAATCCTGGAGGTATACAGGATCTTGGGCTCCAGAACTCTTGCCTATTAGGGTATACAGTGGCATGCCAGGAGATAGGAAAAACTAGAATAAACAGTACTGTCTTATGGCACATCAATTTTACTTAATGATTTTGATGGCAAGGGGTGGGTAAGAAAAACACTGTTTTGCATTAAAATATATTTAAACATATCATGGGATAGAACTGAAACATGTAGTTTTCAGATAAATCCCAAAATGTTAATGTATATCCTGGGGTACTAGGTTGGGTAAGTGGTTAGGTATTACACTCAGATTTCTGACTTGGTTAAGAGAAATGACAGACTTGGAGAGGAAATAAGTTTTCTGTTGGATTTTTTTTTTTTTTTCTTCATTTTCAGTGCTTGATAGACAATCATTTGCAAGTGTCTAGGAGGCAGCTGACTATTTAGAGTCAAAGCTCCGGAGGCAACTCTAGCTGCTGGTATGATTTGGGAATTTTCAACATCTAAATACTCACTGGAACCCAGGGGAGTGAGTGATATTGCCCAGAACAAATTTGCAGAGTGAAAAGAAGGGGTAGAATGAATGCTGAAAAAAACCAACATGGGAGTGGAAGAGATGATTTGCTTGAAGGTGTACTCACCATTTAAATTTTTCTCTTTGAAAGAAACATCATAACAGCAGAAGGAATTCAGTTTCTTTAACATTTCAGGCTTTTTAAGAAGTGTTAACTCATTAATAAAGAGTGTAAGATGTGAATAATGTTGACATTCTTGAGGAATGTATCTTGGGGCCTTCAAATCTGTAAATATCCTTTTGGTTCACACTAATCCCAAGAAATTCTGTGAAGCTTAGATTCATGGTTCTGTGTTACCAAGTGGAAAAAAAAAAACAAAAAACCCAGGTATAGCAAAATTATAGCGCCTGTGAAACTGTTAGCCTTGGGACTCAATGACAGCACATGGTCAAAGGTTACCTCTGTTCTCCAAATTGAGGTTCCCAGACTAATGAAGCAAGCTACTGTGTTCCACTGAATAGAAGATCCTGTCGAGATTTGTCCATCTTCTCTCACCTTTGGATATTTTCACCAATGCATTTTATTCTGGTATCTGTCTGTCAGAACTATTTAACTCTGCTGCTATAAGGGAAAAGTAGCCGCAGGCAACGTATATGTAAGTGGGTGTAGCCGTGTTCCAATAAAACTTTATTTACAAAAGTCAGGCACAAGGAGTAGCTTGCAGATCCCCTCTTTAATCAATCCTAAAATTAATGCTATACTTCCAAGTTTCTCCATTTGAACTTGGGGAGGGATGCTTTGGGGACTTTAGCAGTGCACCGTCAGCAAGCATTATGTACTTTATACGTTGAAAATCGGGTTAGGAAAAAAAAAAATTGAACTTCTTTGATTTTCCTTTGAAATATTGTTGCAAGAAGAAAGCAGCAGGCTGGTTCCTCTGCCAACAGGAAGAGCATAAAAGACAAAATGAAATGCCAGAAACTGAATTACTAGAGGGAATGAGTGCTAAGAAAATGTTAAAAAGGCCTCTTGAAAAGCGAGGATCACAAGGGAGGTGAACTTGTTCAAAGCACACATTAACTCGCCTCTTCCAAGAACAAACTGTATTACAAGGCTCTGCTCCAGCTTGTCTGATGTACAGCACCTGGGGTCTCCACAGACAACAGACTCTGTACTTGAAATGTATTGAGTTTAGTGCTCAGGCTGTAGAGAATGATGCACTGCATAAAGGTGTTCAGATGAAATCTGGAAAAACTAAAGAGCCTTTGAAAAAGTGTGTTTTGCCCCCACTTGTAATCATGGTACTTACTTTGAGTAATTTCTTGAAACTTTTTAAGGCTGAAGTGATCAGTTTGTAAAATTAGTGTCAAAATCACATAGTATGTATATTTAAAGGATTTTGAAATTATAACGCTGTATGCAACTATATCATATTTATGCAACTTGAAGAAGCTGTTTCACTCAGGATGGGCAAAGTTAGGCTGCAGTTACAAACAACCGCAAAATATCAGTGGCTGTGAAAATCAATTTTTTTTTTTTCACTCACGGTATATGTTCATCATAGTCCTAATAGAATCAGCAGCAGTGTCTACTAATTATAGTCCCTGATACGCTTATGCTAATGAATCAGTCACTATCTCAATGTTGTCAGTAGCCAGGATAGAAGACATAGCTCTAGAGCAATTAAATATTTTAAGTTTAAATTTTTTCTACAATGCACTGACCAGAACTAATCAATTAGTCCCACCCACCAATATTCGGCCAGGATATGCAGCCCTAACATGTGCCCAGAGTGTGGAAAGTTGGGAATACTTGGCAAACAGCACTAAAGACTACTACAGGCAGCTTTATATTTCCTTGTATGATTGTGCCTGTGTATAATTGCACCTGGATGGCACTAACAGTTAAGCACTCAACTACTAGCTGAAAGCTTGGGAATTTGCATCCACCCAGAGGCGCCTTGGAAGACCCATAAAACCTGTTGCCATCAAGTTGATTCTGACTCATAGAGATCTTTTAGAATAGGAATTGATTTGACAGCAATGGGTATAGAGCTGTCCCGTAGGGTTTCCAAAGCTGTAAATCTTTATGAAAGCAGACTGCCACATCTTTCTCCCATGGAGCAGCTGGTGGGTTTGAACTGCCAACCTTTGGGTTGGCAGCCCAGCACTTAACCACTGCACTACCAGGGCTCCTCACCTTAGAAGATGGGTCCCGCTATGTGCCTCCAAAAGATCACAGCCTTGAAAACTGTATGGAGCAGTTCTACTCTGCACACGTGGGGTCACCGTGAGTTGGAATAGACTCAACAGCAACTGACAACAGCAATAATCTGTTTGCCTAGATTAGGAGTAACATAAGAGCAGAAAATGTGATTGTTTTTGATCATGGTTTTCCCCGCTCTGTATCTAAAATAGTGCCTGGCATGAGGAGAGACTCATTATTTGTTGAGTGGATGAAGCTATCTGTCTAGTCTAGCATTTGATGCAACACTCAAGCCATGCAAGATAATCTCCCTTTCTTGTCTTCAGGATCTTCAGGAATATACATTCCATTCAGTATTACCCTTTGAAATAGATGTAAAAATTGCTGTTGGAAATTACAGCTAGAAAATGTGTCTTTAAAACTTTCATTCCGTTCAGAAGGAGCTGAAATATTATGGAGATGCTGTGCAGTTAAGCTTGAGGTTTTACTCTATTGGTTCATATTAATCAAGGTGAGTCTGCTGTGATAAACAATCCCTAGAAATCATGGCAGTTTAATGCAAGAATTTTTTTACTTCTCTCTCAGGCTGAAAATATTCCCCCTGAGGACAGGAACAAGATAAGGATGCCCTTTATCATCACTATTATTTAACATTGTGCTGGTAGTCCTGGCTAAAACAATAAGGCAAGAAAAAGAAAGAAAGGGCACCCAAATTGGTAAGGAAGAAGTAAAACTATCCCCATTTGTGGATGATGTGATACTATGGATAGAGAACACAAAGGACTTCACGAGAAAACTAGTGGAACTAATAGAAAGATTCAGCAGAGTAGCAGGATACAAGGTAAATACACAAAAATCAGTTGAATTCCTATACACCAACAGTGAGAACTACAGAAAGAAATCGGGAAAGCAATACCAATTACAATAGCCCCTAAAAAAAGAAAATACTTAGGAATAAGGGACATAAAAGACCTATACAAAGAAAACTACAAAACTCTACTGCAAGAAACCAAATGAGACCTACATAAATGGAAAAAAATACCATGCTCATGGATAGATAGACTGAACATTGTGAACATGTCAATTCTAACCAAAACAGTCTACAAATACAATGCAATTTTGATACAAATACCAACAACATTCTTTAAAGAGACAGAAAAACTAATTATTAACTTTATATGGAAAGGAGAGAGGCCCTGGATAAGGAAAGCACTGTCAAAGAAAAAGAACAAAGTAGGAAGACTCTCACTACCTAACCTCAGAATCTGCTCTACAGCTACCATAGTCAAAACAGCTTGGTTCTGGTACAATGACAGACACATTGACCAATGAAACAGAATTGAGAACCCAGATGTAAATCCATCCACCTACAGTCACTTGATCTTCAACAAAGGCCCAAAGTCCATTAAATGGGGAAAAGACAGTCTTTTTAACAAATGGTGCTGGCAAAACTGGATATCCATCTGTAAAAAAGTGAAACAGGACCCATATCTTACACCATATGTAAAAACTAATTCAAAGTGCCTCAAAGACCTAAACATAAAACCAAAAACTATAAAGATCATAGAAAAAAAAACAGAGTCAACACTAGAGGCCCTAATACACAACATAAATAGCATACAAACCATAACTAACAATACACAAATACCAGAAGATAAGTTAAATAACTGGGATATTCTAAAAATTAAACATTTATGCTCATCAAAAGACTTTACCAAAAGAATAAAAAAAAGTACAGACTAGGAAAAAAATTTTGACTATGACAGATTCAACGAAGCCCTAATTTCTAAAATCTATAGGAAAATCCAACACCTCTGTAGCAAAAAGACAAATAGTCCAATTAAAAAATGGGCAAAGGGTATGAACAGACACCTCACCAAAGAAGACGTTCAGGCAACTAACAGATACATGAGGAAATGCTTGGGATCACTAACCATTAGAGAAATGCAAATCAAAATTACAATGAGATACCATCTCATCCTGACATTACTGGCAGGAATCAAAGAAACAGAAAATAACAAATGTTGGAGAGGCTCTGGGGAGCTTAGAACTCTTAAGCAACGCTAGTGGAAATGCAAAATGGTATAACCATTTTGAAAAATGATACAGTGTTTCCTTAAAAAGCTAGAAATAGAAATACCTTATGACCAGCAATCCCACTCCTAGGAATATGTCCTAGAGAAATATGAGCCATCACAGGAATAGACCTATGCACACCCATGTTCATGGCAGGATTATTCACAATAGCAAGAAGATGAAAACAACCTAAGTGCCCATCAACAGATGATTGGATAAACAAACTATGGTACATACACACAGTGGAATATTATGCAACAATAAAGAATTTGGAAACATCTCACAACATAAATGAATCTGGAGGGCATGCTGAGTGTAATAAGACAATCACAAAAGGACAAATACTGTATGAGACCACTATTATAAAAACTCATGGAAAGGTTTACACACAGAAGGAAACAATCTTTGATAGCTACTAGGGAGGAGAGTGGTGGGGAGAAAAAAATGCTAACTAGACAATAGATTTTTTAGACAATAGATAAGTGGTAACTTTGGTGAAGGGTAAAACAGTACACAATTCTGGGGGAGTCAGCACAGTTTGACCAAGGCAAGGCCATGGAAGCTTCATAGACACATCCAAACTCCTTGAAGGACTGAATTACTGGGTTGAGGGCTGGGGACCATAGTCTTTGGGGACATCTAGCTCAACTGGAATAACATTTTTTTTTTTTTTTTTTTAAAGTTCTACATCTTACTTTGGTGAGTAGTGTCTGGGCTCTTAAAAGCTTATGAAAGGCCAACTAAGATATACTACTGGTCCCACCCCATCTGGAGCAAGGAAGAATAAAGAAACCACAGACACAAGGGAAAGATCTGCCCAAAGAAATAATGCACCACAACTACCATAGCCTCCACCAGACTGAGTCCATCACAACTAGATGGTGCTCTGCTACTACCACTGACTGCTCTGACAGGGATCCCAGTAGAGGGCCCCAGACAGAGCTGGAGAAAAGTGTAGAACAAAATTCTAACTCACAAAAAAGGACCAGACTTACTGGTCTGACAGAGACTGGAGAAACTCCAAGAGTATGGCCCCTGGACACCCTTTTAACTCAGTACGGAAGTCACTCCTGAGGTTCACCGTTTAGCCAAAGATTAGACAGGCCCATAAAACAAAATGAGACTAAAGGAGCACACAAGCTCAGGGACAGGGACGACAAGGCAGGAGGAGACAGGAAAGCTGGTAACAGGAAATCCAAGGTTGAGAAGGGAAGTGTGTTGACGTGTCATGGGGTTGGAAATCAGTGTCACAAAATAATATGTGTATTGTTTAATGAGAAACTAATTTGCTCTGTAAACCTTCATCTAAAGTACAATAAAAAATAAAATAGGGACAATAAAATACGTAGGTAAAAAAAAAGTCAAAATAACAGAACTTAGAGGCAAGTCTTAATGATACAGTTTAGTCTTAGTAAAGGCTAAGATAAATTGCTCTGTAGCTGGCTGGAGGAAAAAAAAAGTTTACCTCTCTCTCATATTCCTTGTTCAACTTGTGTTGTTAGAGAAATGGGAAAACGGTCTCTGCTCTATATAGCCACATTAGGGCTGTGGCTAATAGGCACTCCACTGTATGGAACATTGCTGGCCATTCCTCTCCAGAGGAAGAGACAACTGGAGGTCGCACACCAGCTCTTCCTGCCTTGGCCAGGGAAATGACAAACACCACTTCTCCTCACAGTTCATTGGCCAGAACCAGTCGCATGGCCTCACCTTATGCAAAGGATCTGGGTGATGTGGGAGACCAGAAGGAGTGTATGGAGGGCACTGCTTTTTCCACCAGCCAGATATTCTAGACAGAATGAACTGAACAGCCTAAATGTTTATATGTTGAGATACGCAAAGGAGCCCCTTTGCGACTATGGATACGGAAATTACTAGTAAGCAAAGATATGTTGATATCATCAGGGTAAGTATAGCTCAGTCATAGCTTTCAGAAACAATCGTTGTAACTGATTTGATGATTAAACAATACAAAAAGTATCAAAGAAGTAAAAGCTTGCACTTGAGTCAAGTCTGGGCCCAATAAATGTAAGCTGTTACTGCTGTTGTAAGAACAAAACAACAAAGGATATATTAACCTACTCCTAGGAGAAGTGTTTTATGAATTGGTATTAAAAATAATTTCTCATATCAAATAGAAGAACAGTGCAAGAGAAAAATGGTTCTTTTACTTTTCTAGATTGGTATCATACTTGGTGTAGGTTTTTAAATATGCCGGCTATTGTGTAAATACCTCAACTTTCTGCACTATGTACTGCTTGAAATGACAATACTCCACAGATCTGAATAGTCTTCATATTAATGGCTGTTAGCAGAATGTGTATACTGAATCTTTACAGAGTATACATGTTAACATCCACAGAAGACAGGAGGTTCTTTCTCTTTGGAATTTAATTTTCTGTGTGAAAAAGAAATCCCATTCTTTTTTTGAAGGACAGTTCTCATGGAACGATGGGTCATATTAGGTTAAATTGAGGAAACTCATGTTTATTGAGCTGTCCAGATAATCTGCTAAAGGAATTTCAGATCTATAAATAAATAAGCTTATTTTTCTATGGTGCCAGAGAAATAATGAGACTTTTATATAAAAATATTTCTACCAGCTGAAATATCATGATTGTTATTCTAATATTCCCTCTACAAATACTTAGTGAACTGTGTGTCTGTTTTAGAAAATTGGGGTGTTTTTTTTTTTTTTTCTTCTCAAGCACTACTTTTAACAAGAAAAAAAAATTGATTTTAATGTGCATATCTTAAGATTTCTTTGGATCAATACTAATAAAATGAAAATAAATCTGGGATATCAATCACTGGACAAATGTGCAATTTTTGCCTGAATTTGAGCCTAACTCAATGTAAGATAACATTTGGAAGGTCTTAGTACTCATCTTCCTAGTTATGATTATAATTGGTACTTATCCCAAACCACGCAATATACTCTTCTCCTGAATTTCTCTGTTCATCTGGATGCGCAAGTTGGAAACCTGAGAGACGTCCTCTCATCCTTTCTGTCCCTCACTGTCACATATAATTACTCCTGTATATTTTAGTTCCTAAAGACTTGATTCCCTCCCCTTTGCCCTACTACCTTTACCTGACTTCACGTCATCATCCCTTTTCAACTAGCCCATGGTAAGATACCTATTTGGTCTCTCTGCAGTGATATTTCTATAATTTACATCTGATGATTAAAGATCTTGGCTGGTTCCCTGTCACTCAAGATAAAGATCAAACTCCTGAGAGCTGGATATACTTCTTTCAGGATCTCACCTTTACCTACCCTTCTGTTCTCAACTCTCACTAATGCTCCACCCACAGTCTGAATCTGGGCCATTAAAAGGATTTTCAATTCCTCCCAAATAAATTTTTGTCTCTTGCTTGCTTTGTAAATACCATTCTTATTGCCTTCAACACTGAAATACAACCCTCAGCTCCCAGCATCAACTTCCACACATCTCTTAACTGCCAGTGTTCCTTCCTTTGAGAAGCTGTTTTCTAGTGTCCAGTCAGTTAAGCACCTAGCTCCTCTGCTCTCATACCATATAATCTATTCGCCCAACATGACATTAGTCACACACTGTCAAAATTGCTGTTTTTCTTGCTTGTCTCCTTCACTGCATTGTAAGTTCCTTGAGGGTAGGAGCTGTGAATTCTTTATTAGGTTTTTTATACTAGAAAATTAAAAAAAAAATACGATAAAAAGAAATGATAAATACCCACGTTTATATCCTCTCAAAATAACAACTTCTGATATTTTGTCTTGTTTATTTATTTTTTTTAACCAAAGAAATAAAATAAAACATGACCAACCTTTATCCTAAATCCCACTTCATTTCTGTTTTTCTCAGAGGCAAATATCATCATGGGTTTGTTGTCATTTTCTTCTCCAATAAAAATACACTTTCACACATATTATATATCTGTAGCCAATATATTGTACTTTGTAATTTTTTTCAAATTTTAAGTGGTTTCATACCTTCCTTAACATATACTGCTCTTTGGTTTATCATTTTTATTTTTTTATTGTCAATATGCATACATCTCAAAAACATATTATTTAGTGAAAATGTCAAGAGGAGAATGTTACATAAAGTTTAATTTTTATCAATTTAAAATTAAAGTGATGTATCATGGTAACTTTCATTTACTTTTTTGACTAGTAATGAAAGTGAACTTTTTTCCATTGACTGTTGAGATGTCCTGGACTCTGAATTTCCTGTAAATTCTTTTTTTTTTTTTTCCAGAGAACAAAAGACCACATGCCTGCACGCTGGGGGAAGTAGGAATATTCTAGAATGCATAGGAAGGTATTGCAGTTAGTACTCACTTTAATGTGGTAGAGTGGTAGAAAGAGAAGATGAGGAGGCAAACGCCAGGAATACCATAATGGATTGTATTTGCCTTGCTAAGAGGCTTGGACTTTCTACTCCAGTGAGTGAAATTTATTGATGGACTCTTTTTTTTTTTTTTTTAACCTAGGGAGCAACTGCATCAAAGTTGAGTTTTAAAGAATCAGCTTGTGAAGGACGCTTTGGAGGTACAGGTGGTAGGGAGAAGAAGATTTGGAGTAGGGAAATGACCAAAAATACTGCAGTAGCCTGGAAAAGAACAGTAATGGTCTGAAATGAGCAGAGGGACTGAAGATGGAGAGAAGTGGACATGCTTGCCACTTATTTGGGAAATTGAATTTTAGGAACTTGGATTGTGCCAAGGGTAAATAAAGCTAGGCGTTATATGCATGATATTATTTTCCTTCATTGAACTGAAAATTAAATCAATTGGACTGTATTAAATGTTGCTCTGTGTTCATTATATCCTCAGTGCTAGAAATAGGAAATATAAAATGGATACAATGGATACCTATACATGACTGGAGCCCTGGTGGCACAGTGGTTAAGAGCTCAGCTGTTAACCAAAATGTCAGCAGTTTGAAGCTACCAGCCACTCCTTGGGAATCCTATGAGGCAGTTCTACTCTTTCCTATAAAGTTGCCATGAGCCGGAATCGACTCAATAGCAATGAGTTTGTTTTTGGTATACATGACTACCTGCATAGAGTGTTTTTATGCTTGTAAATCTCACTCTCTTCTGTCATTCAGTCCTTCTGATTTCCCCAGGTACTAGATATGATTCCATCACTGAATATTTTGTTTCAATTTGTTTCTTGGGTGGTCCTGGTGCAGTTCCAAACTACAGTTGACTGTCCACATCCGAGGTTCCTCATCCTTGGATTCAACCAAGGGTGGATGGAAAATATTCAGAAAAAACTGTTACGTTGTTACTAACATGTACAGTGCAGTTAGGCCTACAATAGTTGCATGTATACTGAACATGTACAGACTTCTTTTTCTTGTCCTTATTTCCTGAACAATATAACAAATATATACATAGTATTTACATTGTATAAGGTATTATAAGTAATCTAGAGATGATTTAAAGTATGTGGGAGAATGCTCATAGGTTATATGCGATACTATGCCATTTTATATAAGAGAATTGAGCATCTGGGGATTTTAGTATCCACCAGTCCCTCATGCATATCAAGGGATGACGGTACAGGCAAATTCTCATTTTTCATCTGACTTCGTCTTTTTCTGCACGTGTCCTTGTTGTGCACTAGTCACTATGTAACCATTCGACTAACGCCTCCTCATTTATGGCAGATGTTTGAAAACTTAACTTTCTCATTAAGGACCCATTCTTATGAATTTAAACATGAAAATCATTAGAGACAAGTATCCAGATGTGAACTCCCTCAGATACTCTCCTTTTCACCTCCACTACTAATTTTCTCTGCTCAAAACATTACCATAATTCAACTTTCTGGATACCTATAAAGAAATTGCTGTGTTGTACAAATTCTGCAGAATTAAATTACAAGTTTCCCATACTAAAAGGCGTTTTTCTATGAAACAAAGTTTCTTTTTAGAAAAGAGAATATAATTTTTTTTTTTTTGCAATGGGGAAGGGAGACATTTCTCACCAATCTTACTGTTTTCCATTTGAATTTCTCTGTAGTTTAATTTTGGTATTTACTTGGATAGTCAGACCAGGTTTAGTTAAATTTTACTCCATTCCTTGGTTTTCCTGGGGGAGTACCTGTGACTGTAAGTGTCTGTATTACAAAACAACATAAATTGTACATATATACCTTGGGAATCACTTGACAGCATTAAATCTATGTAGTAAATAAAATAAAGTTTCATGAATATTTCAGTTTACGACAAAGTACCACATTTTTTGTTCTTCTGTGTAAATCTTCTACAATTTAATTAGTTGTTAGGACTAAAATACATGATTTTTATTATGCATTCAAAGGCTGTATTACTTTTTATTCCTTTGATATAAACCATAATATAGTGACAGCTTTTTAAAAACTCTTGTTCGTAGCCTGCCTCATTCTTTTCAGATTTATGTCCATGATGAGCATGGTCCTGAATGTGGAATGGGTCTCTGTGAAGGAAAGTGGGTCAGAGGGTTGCTTGTGCAGATTGGGGAGAAACTGATAGCTTTCTGGGTTCTTTTGAAGGGTGCTGCTTTAAAATCTGAATTAGTCAAGCTTTACAGTGCTGTTACTAGCCTGAACACGTCAAACTATCGTGCAATTTAAACTATTCAGTGCTTATGGCAAAATTCACTTCTTTTGATGTTGAGGCAGGAGTAGTTTATTTTATTGTAAGGCCAAGCAAAAGTAGAGACAAGAATGTTGTATGATTTTTTTTTTTTTGGGGGGGGGGTTGACTATCCTTACACGAGGATTTTGACACCTTTAATATCTAGAAATGGCAACAAAATCACAAACAAATACAACAAAGAAAAATTCCATTTGAGGCCCGCTTAAGAATCTGGTATTAATCTTCCAACAATTTTAAAATGTTTCCTTATTATGGAGAATTTTGAACATGTAAAAAATACGGACTATAGTATAAGGAACTCCTCAAATACACATTGCTCAGCTTCAGCAATTACCTGCTTGTCGTCTAAGGGAGTTTTAATTATATTCTATCGAAGGAAACCTGCCGGGCCAGCACAAGAGTAAGGCCTTGGAATAATGTGCAGGACAGATGCCACTGTTGGCAAGAGAAGGGCTGGTGGGTAGAGAGCCCAGGCCCACGGAAGTACTACCTGGACAATTAAAGTCAGTTATTGGGATTCTTATAGGTTGTTTTACAATTTGACTAAAATAATTTTTTTTTTAATTTAACTCTATGAAATTATAGGACCAAGAGAAATTTATTTCTTCATTTTTATTTTCCAAGCTTGGTGGAGATTAAAATTCATCTGAGATGGGCCAAATGCATTAATACCAGAACATTTGATTTAGAAAACTCAGAAATTTCTTCAGGCTAAAATTGTTCATTTAAACAAGTCTATTGGATTCAACTCAGATTAATAGGCTACTGAATAAAAAAGAAATTGTCCCTTCTTGGATAATTAAATGAAAAAGAGGACGAAATAATTATTTAGTAGAGTTCTATGTGTGTATGTGTGTGTATGTATGAATTGTTGTTAATGCTCTAGAGTGGGTTTCCACTCATAGTGACCCTGTGTTCTACAGAACAAAACACTGCCTAGTCCTGCACCACCCTCACAATCGTTGCCATGTTTGAGCCCATTGTTGCAGCCATGATGTCAATCCATCACTTTTAAGGTCTTCCTCTTTTTGCTGACTCTATGCCTTACCAGGAATGATGTCCTTCTCCAGGGACTGGTTCAGTTGTGATGATTCCTGTTTTCTTTTCTTTGAGGTGTACTCCATACTAAAGGCAGTCTTTGATCTTCATTAGTAAGTGGTTCAAGTCTTCACTTTTCAGCAAGCAAGATTGTGTCATCTGCATATCACAGGTTGTTAATGAGTCTTTCACCAATCCTGATGCCATAGTCCTCTTCATATAGTCCAGCTTCTCAGATTATTTGCTCAGATTGAATAAATATGGCAAAAGGATACAACCCTGATACACACCTTTCCTGATTTAAAGCATGCAGTATCCTCTTGTTCCGTTCAAACAACTGCCTCTTGGTCTATGTACAGGTTCTGCATAAGCACAATTAAGTGTTCTGAAATTCCCATTCTTTGCAATATTATCCATAATTTGTTATGATCCACACAGTTGAATGCCTTTGCATAGTCAATAAAACACGGGTAAACACCTTTCTGGCATTCTCTGCTTTCAGCCAAGATCCCTTTGACATCAGCAATGATATCTGTAGTTCCACATCCTCTTCTGAATCCATCTTGAATTCATGGAAGTTCCCTGTGGATGTACTGCTGCAACCATTTTTGAGTTATCTTCAGCAAAATTTTACTTTTGTGTGATATTAATGATATTGGTTGATAATTTCCATATTCTGTTTGTACGCCTTTCTTTGGAATGGGCACAAGTATGTATGTCTTCCAATCAGTTGGCCACGTAGCTGTCTTTCAAATTTCTTGGCATAGACGAGTTAGCACCTCCAGCATTGCATCCCTTTGTTGAAATACCTCAGTTGGTATTCTGTCAATTACTGGAGCCTTGTTTTTTGCCAATGCCTGCAGTGCAACTTGGACTTCTTCTTTCAATACCATCAGTTCTTGATCATAGCTATTTCCTGAAATAGTTGAACATTAACCATTCTTTTTGGTACAGTGACACTGTGTATTCCTTCCATCTTCTTTGGATGCTTACTGCATCATTCAATATTTTGGCCATAAAATCCTTCAGTATTGCAACTTGAGGCTTGAATATTTTCTTCAGTTCCTTCAGCTTGAGAAATTCTGAGCGTGTTCTTTCCTTTTGGTTTTCTAACTCCAGATGTTTGCACATTTCATTATAATACTTTACTTCGAACATTTCATTATAATACTTTATTTTGAATATGTATGTACATATTGAGTTTCTAGAGTAGCAAAAGATTTTTTGTCTTCAATAAAACATTCTATAAATAATGCTAATGGTAGTGGTATGTGGTATAGGGTATTTAAAAATAATGATTGTCTAGAAGATGTCATGATTATGTTTGAGTATAGCTTCTCTCATTCTCTTATACTCAGTGGAAAGCATTTATTGAGATTACTGAAAATGAGGTTCTATCTTTCAAAGTTCTGACAACTGAATTTAGAGTAAAAAATGCACACATGAAATATTTATTCTTTGAATTTATAAAAAAACTATAGTGTGAAGATTGGGTTATGCAGAGAAGTTAAATCATGTTTGCTGCTCATATCATATTCTCAGTTTGTAAAGCATAAGTTTAAGAAATAGCATTTGAATTCCCTGCATAGATTATGAAGGTATAGACTTTTGGATCTGTGTTGAAATTTCAATCTGCATTTTCTTTCTGAGCTACTAGAAAGGAAGACACTTACCTCTCAGTGTCTCAGGTTCTCCATCTGTAAAATGGAAATAATAATACCTGCTATGCAGAGATGTCTTAAGGAATAGAGGTAATACATATAAAGGGTCTAGCACATAGTTGGTGCTCACAAATTGTAACATTGTTTTTCATTTCACCCCAGGCTTTGTTGATATTTATGTAAGTCAATTTTGTAGATAATTTCCTCAATAAAATTAAGAACAATTATAAATGTAAATAGTTTCAAATGCTTTCTGATTCTTTATTGTGGCCACGGTTAAAAACAAAGCCAAACCTAAAATTCTAGTGTCAGCCAGGAGCTCTTATATAGCTTCATTTTAGAAGACTGTTTATCAGTCACCAGAAGCATACACCATGTGGTTAGCTTTTTCTGTTTTTCAGGTCCTCGGCCTGTGCTATTTCATCAAAAAAATATTATTCTTTTTTGTATTGCTTATTGGTTCCCTGAAGGAAGCAATTATTTCAATTATTGATTATGGTTTAAATGGGGAACCATTTTATTCTAACTCATAGGAATAAAGCAACAGCAAATGGAATGCCTGTGAAGCATCTCATAAATGTATACCTAACAAAGAAGACATACATCTTCAAATATGAATATTTATGTAGAGCCTGGCTTGCTGCTTGAGCTTCTAACAAGTTGTTCTGTGTTTCAACTTCCTATTATAACAGATTCTGCAAATGGAAGCTCTGGGCCAACAGCTAGAGGTAATAGCACCCTATAGAGTTTTGTGTCTGGGAAGAAGTGGACTTCTTTGTGGTTAGGGGATTACATATTTATTATTTTGCCTTAAGCCAAGTACATGGTAAAAACTAGTTTGTATTTTTTGTTTTGTTTTCAAGTAGGCCAGGTTCACTCTTAGTTATCTTGCCCTAATCAAAGGGTTCATTGTTTGTCGAAAAGCTTTAATCTGAAATCCTTTCACTGTGTGTATGTATTTACCTAGAACAAATACGCTAAACATTTTTTAATTGAGTTGTAAGTGATGCCTTGTCAGTACATAAATCTCAGGATGCTGTATATGTCTTAGTATGTGTAAAGAGGATATTTTAATCACACGGATTTCTGTATTTAAAGGTTGAAAAAAATCACTGTCTTGAGCTAAGAATCCAGGTGTTTTTAAAATTATACTTCTAATCACTATAAAGAAAACCCCGGTGATGTGTCTTTAGTGTTGAATGTAAAATTGTGGTCCAATTAGTTCAAACAACTATGAACACAAAGATGATTATTTAACTTGGATTTTGATTCAAAAAATAAGTTCTAAGGACTTGGTGTATTGTGCAATCTATCTCATACAGGAGGAAAAATCACATTCTTGTGATGGTTTCTCCCCTGAGAACAGCATACTGCTGAGAAGTTTATTTTATTCTCCCAAGATTTGCTTCCTTTTTTTTCCTAGAATGACGAGCGGTTTACAAATAGAAATTTGTATCAACTGACACAGTCCTTTTTCCTTCTATTGTTGATCTCAAAACTGTTCTGCATTCCTAAAATACGAAATACTATTTTTTTTGGTACAGCTAGTGCTCTCAAAAATGTAAATGGAGAAAGCCCTTCAGCCTATTACGGAACCAGAAACATCTTCACATTTGCTTTTCAAATTTTTCCAAGTAAAATACAGCCAGGTTTGTAACATCACATAAAATCCCATTTTAGAGCTTTTCACAATGAATTGTGGCAGATAAAGCAACTGCTTCTTATATTAAACAGTGAAGCCGGAAGCATGATTTTAAAGAGCTAGTTCTGTTTTGTTAGGATTCAGAAAATCTGACATGCTTGCTAACTTTTTAAAGCTGCTCTATAAGTGAAACTCATGGTTTGCTATAAAGTGTGTTGTAGGAAAAATATAGTGAGATTGGAATTATATGTCTAATTAAATGATGAGATATTCAGGCAAAAGGACCATTCAAGTGAAAATTTTTGTAAGTACATCATATGTACTCTTAGTGTCGGTGCATGTATTTAATTCCCAGTGAACTGAAAATCCTAGAAGTTGTCTTGTTTGAGTATTAACTTGGGAAATAAATTCATAGCCTAGTAATTTACTTTTATATTCACAGGATTTTAAATCAGAGCATAGATCTGACACTGTGTTTTACGGCAAGGACACACTTATTTGTGAATTATTTAAGCCTTATTATATTTTTTTATTATATTATATTATAGCATATAGTACTGAAGAGCCCTGGTGGTACAGTGGTTAAGCACTTGGCCGCTAACCAAAAGGAAGGCTACTCCAACTCACCAGCCACTGCCCAGGAGAAAGATGTAACAGCCTGCTTCCATAAAGACTCCAGCCTTCCGAAACCCTGTGGGGCAGTTCTGCTCTGTCCTGCAGGGACGCTATGAGTTGGCACATATTTAGTGGCAATGGGTTTGGTTCGGGTTTTTTATAGGATAATTAATATGATCACCTGTTAAGTTTCAATACAATTATAGAACCTTGGCATTTATAGATTTAGCATTCACAGTTCCAATTCAGTTTCAGACATATGTGAGTAGTCTCAAAGGTGTGTTAAATCCTTTGAAATTTGAAAGGACAGGAATTGTGTTCTCACTCTGGTCATGGGTAGCCAGTGAGTGAGCCCAGATGACTACCCAGCATGAACATCACAATATGTTCTCTGTTTTATAGTAACCAGTTACTGTTGAGTTGATTCTGACTCATGGTGACCCCGTGTGTGTCAGAGTTGAGCTGTGCTCCATGGTCATGGTGTTTTGGAAGTAGATTGTCAGGCCTTTCTTTTGAGGTGCCTCTGGGTAGACTTGAACCTCCAACCTTTTGTTGAGCAGCCAAGTACATTCATTGTTTGTGCTACCCAGGAGATCTAGGTGCCTTGCAGTAACTTTTATGAAATAATAAAAACTTATTTCATAGTAGGAGCTGGTCTTTAACGTCCTTTATGATTTTTACGTGAACGTCTCAAGATATATCTACCAAGAATGTTACAGTTTTATCAAAGTTAAATTCCTTATTCTGTGGTAAGATCATTTCAGTAGAAGGAGCCTTGCATTAAGTAAGACATGCTGCAAATTAGCACTTTGTGATTAAAAACCTTTTCCCAGTCATGATCTCTGGGTATAGGGCCCAAGCATTGGCATTTAAAGATAACTCCTATGTATACACACACATACACACACAGAAACACATAATGTTTTCACACTTAAATTTGAATAGCATATCTATGTTTCATAGTATCCAAATACCTTCACTGTATAGTTGGGAAAATGAATTCATGACTAGCTAAGTCAAGGTTGGAAGATGCCTGCTGTGAATTTATTTTGTACTATGACATTTCAGTTTTCCCACAAGGCTTTATCCTTTCTGTCTTCACTTCTAATTGATAGCTCTTTTTTTTAGGTTCTTCACATGCATCATCTTGTTGAATCTACTGGCATGAAGATCCCCCCCCGCAAAAAAATAAAAAAACAAACCCATTGCCCTTGAGCTGATTCTGACTCACAGAGACCCTATAGGACAGAGTAGAACTGCCCCACAGAGTTTACAAGGAGTGCGTGGTGGATTCAAACTCTGACCTTTTAGTTAGCAGACGTAACTCTTAAACACTACCCCACCAGGGTTTCTAGAAAGGTATAATATTAATAAGCTGTAACAATGCTGAGACAGTGTTAAACTAAGGCCTAATTCTCAGTTATGTTTTTTTATCCAACAGAAGAGTGGAAATTCCATTTAATATAAGTGGATCTTTTTTTTTTTTAAGTGAAAATATTTTGGATATCTTATGCCAAATACATCACATATTCTGTATAATTTCCCTACCTATCAGTGAGAACCATCCCTGAGATACACTGCAATGCCATTCTGTGGATGAAATCACTTAACCCCAGCAGTGCCACAGATTATTTATTTTAAATGACAACCACATTTCTGTGTACATGTACCAATCATACCCAAAACTTTCTGACTGCAAAGCTCAGAAGAAAGTGATAAAGCACTCTCTTTTCCATATGAAGACATTACTGACTAGCAGAAACTGGAAAAATATCTACCAAGAACTTAGATATAGTGTAGATAGATCCTGACTTAACAATGAGTGAACAGTTACTTCTCACAAATTTCAGTAACATCGTCATGACAGTGGTTCGTAGTGCCTTTGTGTTGCTAGGCAACCCAAAGGGGGATGGGGAATTTAAACTCAAATTTACTTATATATGTTTGATTTTATACTAGTATGTTGAGAGAGTATTATGCACATTATTACACGTTATTTGTAGATTTCTATCCTACCTTTTGTGTGCGCTACTCAGTATATACATGAAAGACACTGGCTGAATCCCTGTTTCCTTTTTCTAAAAATTTACGTGGCCCTAAGATATGCATTGCTGTGGTTGACTGTTGTGACTACGTGAAAGAAGATATGTAGGCTTTATTGATGCAGAAAGAATAGCTTTTAAAAAAAAACATAATCTGTACAATATGTGTCTCTGTGGGTGTGTGTGTGTGAGAAAGAGAGGGTGGGAAAAAGAGAGTGCAGTGCTTCTGAAACAAAGCTTCCAAAGAAAGGAATAGTCTGTTAGTTCCACTTGCTTTTTGTCATTTTAATGACTATAATTAATGGAAGCCAAAGAAATATATAACAGAGCCCTTAAATCCCTGGAGATATTGTATGTTAAAAATGTGGATATTTGAATTAAAGGCTAGCCATCTTGAGCTTTTTTAAACCATACATATGATGTTTAAGAAACTAGTAGCATCATAGTTTAAAATGAGAGTATTATACTTGATAATGGAGTGGTTTAAGAGTTAAACGTTATGTCAATGCCATAAGCCAGAGAATTAAATATTTATAACAAAGAGCTTTATGGAATGATGTATGATGGATTGTGACAGCTAAAACTACTGAAAAATTATGGCCTGAATCAAAAGACTGCATTATAAATCTTGTGGGATGATTACACACCTGTAATTTTGTGAGGAGCCCTGGTGGCACAGTGGTTAAGCACTCGGCTGCTAACCGAAAAATTGGCAGTTCGAACCCACCAGCTATGGGAGAAGGATGTTACAGTCTGCTTCTGTAAAAAATATTACAGCCTTGGAAACCCTATGGGGCAGTTCTACTCTGTCTTATAGAGTCGCTCTGAGTCAGAATGGGCTTGATAGCAGTGGGTCAGTGGGTAATTTTGTGAAGGAAAATCACTGTATCAGTCAGGGTTCTCCAGAGAAATAGAACACACACACAAATATACATACATGTTGTTAGGTGCCGTGGAGTCTGTTCCCACACACAGCAACCCCATGTAAAACAGAACGAAACACTGCTTGGTCCTGCGCTATTCTCACGGTCGTTATGCTTGAGCCCATTATTAAAGCCACCTTGTTAATCCATCTTACTGAGGGTCTTCCTCTCTTTCTCTGGCCCTCCACCTTATCA
The DNA here is from genome assembly GCF_030014295.1 of Loxodonta africana. Lineage (NCBI taxonomy): Eukaryota > Metazoa > Chordata > Mammalia > Proboscidea > Elephantidae > Loxodonta > Loxodonta africana. The sequence continues at coordinate 195,576,677 of NC_087342.1, forward strand.
AGCATGATGCTCTTCTCCAGGGATTGATCTCTCCTGACAACATGTTCAAAGTACCTGAGGCTAGTATCGCCATCCTTCCTCATAATGAGTATTCAGGTTGTCCTTCTTCCAAGACAGATTTGTTCATTCTTTTGGCAGTTCATGGTTTGTTCAATATTCTTCCCTAACAGCACAATTCAAAGGAGTCAATTCTTCCATCTTCCCTATTCATTGTCCAGCTTTTGCATGCACATCACGCAATTGAAAACACAATGGCTTGGGTCAGGCATGCCTTAGTCTTAAAGGTGACATCTTTCCTTTTCAACACTTTGAAGAGGTCTTTTTGGCAGTTTTGCCCAACGCAATGAGTCTTCTGATATATACATAGACACATATATATGAATATGAATTATACGTTCATGTGTTTATATATTAATTATTTTTATTTCAAGGAATTGGCTCATTCTGTTGTGGGGGCTGGCAAGTTCTAAATTTGTTGGCAGACAAGTTTGAATCTATATAGCAGGCTGGCAGGCTGAAAACTCAGGCAGGAGCTAATGATACGTTCATTAGGCTGACTTTCTCTCTAGGAAACCTCAGTTTTTGCTCGTAAGGCCTTCCGGCTGATTGAATAAGGCCCACCCACATTATTGAGTGTCATCTTCTTAACTTAAAGTCAGCTGATTGTTAAGCTTTGTCATATTTACAAAATATTTTCACAGCAACACCTAGATTAGTGTTTGAATAGATAACAGTACTATAGCCTAGTTTGAAGTGACACTTATAGCTAACCATCACAATCAGTATCTTCTATTTCAAGGAGGACTTTGATGATTATTTTGGGGTCTACATCTTTGTATTAACTTAGTCAATTTTCAGCTATCTATATATGATTCAAATCTGTGAGTGAGGATATGTTTAGTGTGTGATACTGAGATTATGGCACTATTACTGATTGGTAGGTCAGAGTTTATAATCTCCAAATATAACATGCAAATCGATATGTGGGAATGCTAAAGGGATAGAATCTGATGTATTTAAAATATGATACGTTTTGAATTTCTTATGGGAGTTTGGATCAATATTTAGTAATTTTATTTATTTATTTGTTTCTTTTGTTTGCATTATCCTTATTTGATTGAACCTATATATTTCATCTTGTGAAACTCAAGGTTAAATTAAATATGTTTTACTGTATATTTTATTATGATTATGATTATTATTAAGTAGTTCTTAATACAGGAATTGCAATCATATATCCAAAATGATTTTCTACCTTGTAGAAATTTAGAGATAATGAAACATGAGCCTATAGATTTGGTTTTCTAGGCAGAGATAATTATGAACCTATAAAAATGTATCATATTGAATAATATTGTCAATAGAATGTTTTTGTGGGTGAAAATTCTAATGAATAATGTCACATGACATACCTGTTTAACATGGATTCTATCATATTTAGCAGAATATCGTTTATACCTGGTGGTTAAAAAAGATTTCCACAGGAGGAGGATTAAAGATGTTGATAAGAACCAGATATTTAGTACAGAAATCTCCTGATTCCTTAGATTTGTGACTCTATGGTGGTACATTTAATTACTTAGTGATCTGTGAATCTCAAAATTCATTGTAAATGTTGTGGTATAATTGTTTGCTTTTTTGTGATTTAAGAATTTAATTTCAATTCTTCTGTATATGAGTTTCTGGGTTCTATCTTTCTTGCTACTCTGAATTCATTTTTTTTTAATTAAGTTCAAATAGCATTCTGCATATTATGTTTTTAACCCATATTTGACTGATTCATTTTTCCTTTTAATTAATGAGCTTTTATGTACATAAAGGCAGTTTTTGCATAGATAAGCATTTATGTGGCTTAATTTCTCTTATTTAAATAAAACAAAATAAAAGCATAATTTGTAGACTTGGTGTATACTGATTTGGGGGAGTATGGATAGTTAAATGGAGCCCTGGTGGCACAGTGGTTAAGAGCTGTGGCTGCTAACCAAAAGTTTGGCAGTTCAAATCCGCTGGAAACCCTATGGAGCAGTTCTGCTCTGTCCTATAGGGTCAATATAGGGTTGCTATGAGTCAGAATTGCCTCTACGGCAACAGGTTTGGATAGTTAAATAAATACAGAATATTTTTCTTTACTATTTTTAGATTTTTGAGAGGTATGCACTCTCTTACTTCCCTTTCTTTTATTCATTCTGTTTAATGCTCATGAATTCATTCTTTGCTGAGAATATAAACAAGCAGATGAGGCCTTTGTCCTCACGGAGCTTAGAAATCGAATGCTGAAGACAGACTGTAAGCAAATTAACAATATAATTACATATTGCGGTAAGTTCTATGAAGGAAATAAACAAGGCAATGCAGTAGAAAGTAGCTGTGTCAGTTTCATTTTAAATGAAATGGTCAGAAAATGCTTTGTGTGGAGGCTGCATTGCAGCTGAGACAAGAAGGATGAGAAAAAGCCTGGCATGTAAAGAGTTGGGGAAATAACACATCGGGCCAAGTGACAAAAAAAGTAGAAAGGCACAATGGAAAGAAAGAATTTGGTGAATTCAAGAAATAGAATGGCAGTGTGGCTAGAGTGAAGTGAAGGAGGGGAAGGATTCTATGAGTCAAGGCCGGAGAGGTAAATAGGAGTTTATACCTTTGAAATGAAGTTCAGAATTTTCCAGGAGTGATAGGAAGCTGTTGGTTTGTTTTTTCAGCAATTGAGTGAAATAGTTATTTTAGACAGTAGAGAAAAGGTGTTGAGGAGATTCACAATGAAATGATTTTAATGATGGATCATGGAATCATTAAGCCAGAAAAGGGGAAATGAAAGCAGGGAGAAAGTGACAGATGGGAGAAATAAATGTTGGGGGTCAATCAATTTGAGGACCATGAATTTTTGTAGTAGGGTGTGAGAGTAAGTGGCAGAAAGGATGGTATGGTGTAGTGAATGCCATGTCTGGAGAGAAGCCATGAGAATGGATGCCTAAGATGAGAGGGGTAGGAGGTCAATGAAGTCAAGGACCTGAACTGTGGATAAGTCACATAAGTAGATTTAGCAGTTTAGCAGTTTTACAAGGAGAGGAAGAAAGCAAGATGGTGAACAAAAAATCAGTCTTTTGTGAACGACCAGAAGGTGGTTTTATGGAAGCAATGGGAAATGTGATAGGTGGTATGAGAGAAGCTTCACATAAACTGAGATTTTCAAAGAAAAAGGAAAGGAACTGATGCAGAGGTAGCAGCAAAGAGGAGCAAGGTAGAGCTGTATCTTACTTCTAGAGCTTGAAAAGCTTTTAGAAAATCAAGGTTTTTTTTAGAAAATTAAGTTTCTAAATCAGAGCTATGAAGATAGTTGTCATTTTCTTTCAAATTATGGCCTAATATTCACTGACTTGCACCTATATGTATTTCTTGCAATTTAGCAAGGTTGTATTTCTATGATGGCAGGGATTGTGTTTGTTTTGTGGACCATCAAATCACCAGAGCCTAACTTGTTGCCTTCTCAGCAAATATATGTTGACTTAAATTAATTGAATACATTGTTAAATCAATTTCTTGTTTTTCTGATTTTACTTTGCAAATTAAGGACAATACACTGTTACTATTTTCTGGCTTGATTTCTGATTCTTATACACTCATATTTTGACACTTTTTAATTATTATAAAATGGCAAATACTAGTAATTAATATCTTATTGACACTTTATAATATTCTATTAACTAGCATTTAGCACCTTCCTCCACTAAAGACATCTCATGGCATATTTATAGTTAGTGCTTGTTAACACTATCGTATTCTGGTTTCAATTTATGTGATCCAAATTTTCAAGTAAACTCTCAGGGAAGTATCAGATTCTTCACTAACACTCCAAATATTCATAAAACATCTGTTGAGTCTTCAGATAATTACTTTGGAAAGAAAAACATACTGGAATAAAATTTCTACCAATTATAAAGTATTTTATCTTGAATAAAAATTTCTATTGGTTATTATTATGCTACCCTTTTTAATGTGAAAATGCTTAGGTTTCTTTCCCAGAGTTTATTTTCGGCCACTGAGGTTAAATTTTTATAAGGGATTGATTTTAAACCCTCCTTTTCTCCTTCCTTCTTTTTATTGATTTTTTTCTATAAATTCATAGTTTCATAGGCTATGGGGTGGATGATGATTTCTTCATCCTTAGGTCACCTTACTTTATTACCCTAAAATTAAAAATATGTATATTTGCTAATGTTATCTGTCATTCTTTTTTATTAAAAAAAATATGAAGATAAAAGTGCTTATTTTTTAGCATCTTAAAACTGGTATTTTGCCAAATTGATCATTATCGGTAATTTTTTTTTATTTCTCTTTACTTTAAAAAATCTCCAGTAATTTGATAGTAATTGTTCAATTTTAATCAAATTCAAGATCTTAGGCTGATCACAGAGAGACTAATGAATTGTTGAGGGAGTGAGTCACATTATTTTCATATTTGAAAAGTTATTCAATTATTATAAAGCTCTACAGATTGATCCAATGTCAACTCCAATATTATTGTCATTATAATTTTTGGTTTAGAGAGAGAGCGTTTTGTCTTTTTTTTCTCCTATTTTTTCTTCTTGAGATTTATTGTATTTAGAAGAAAAATATATAAGTTTGATATAATTATCTTTATTTCTTGGTAAAATGACTAAGGTTGAAAAGTGCCCATCACTCTCCCTCATGGCAAAACCTACTGCTAGGGAGTTTGCCACAAAGGTTAGATCAGTATCAAATAAATTCAGAATGTGGATTGCAGATGCTGCACGCTAGAAAGGAGTCAGCTTGTTAAGTCTTTTAAATGTGGGATTCTATAATCCGGACCAAGTGACTTACTATTTGATGTTTATTATCATTTGTTGGAAATGGCATTGTTCTATACATATCAATTTCATAGAATTTTTTTAAAAAATTTTATTGTGCTTTAAGTGAAAGTTTGCAAATCAAGTCAGTCTCTCACACAAAAACCCGTATACACCTTGCTACAAACTCCCAACTACTCTCTCCCTAATGAGACAGCCCGCTCTCTCCCCCTACTCTCTCTTTTTATGTCCATTTCGCCAGCTTCTAAACCCCTCCACCTCCTCATCTCCCCTCCAGGCAGTAGATGCCTACACAGTCTCAAGTGTCGACCTGATCCAAGAAGCTCCCTCCTCACCAGCATCCCTCTCCAACCCATTGTCCAGTCCAATCCATGTCTGAAGAGTTGGCTTCAGGAATGGTTCCTCGCCTGGGCCAACGGAAGATCTGGGGGTCATGACCACTGGGGTCCTTCTAGTCTCAGACCATTAAGTCAGGTTTTTAAAAAATAAAAAAATTTTTTTTTTTTTATGAGAATTTGGGGTCTGCATCCCACTGCTCTCCTGCTCCCTCAGGGGTTCTCTGTTGTGTTCCCTGTCAGGGCAATCATCGGTTGTAGCTGGGCACCATCTAGTTCTTTTGGTCTCAGGATGATGTAGTCTCTGGTTCATGTGGCCCTTTCTGTCTCTTGGGCTCGTAATCGCCTTATGGCCTTGGTATTCTTCATTCTCCTTTGATTCAGGTGGGCTGAGACCAATTGATGCATCTTAGATGGCTGCTTTGCTAGTGTTTAAGACCCCAGACACCACTCTTCAAAGTGGGATTTCATAGAATTTTAAAGTGAAATTTAAGTGTTTTTTTTTGTTTGGGTAGAGTTTTTTTCTGTCCAAATCTATTTGTATCAATAGATTTTTATTAAAAAGTGGGGAGGAATCTTAATTTTTTTTTAATCTAATTTAAACACACTTGCCTCAGTGTTTTTGTAGGAACTAGGCAAGAAGACCCCTCATCTCTTCCCCTATATTCCTGATGTTGGTGAATGGCATCCCGTTAACTCATCTATCCACATCGCAAGCCACACCATGGAGACCTCCTTCAGTTTTCACCCACTCAGTCACCGAGTCTTGTAGGGGCTGCCTCAGTCTTTCTCATATCCATCTGCTTCTTTCCAATCCTACAGCCAGTACCTTCTTTCAGAATCTCAGTATTTCTTCATTTAATTTCTGAACAGCCTCCTAAGTTAGTCATATGCGACCCTCTTCTCATTCTTCCCATTCACATTATTCTTTTCCTCAATACTTTTCTAGGGATCCCCATGGTCTCAAATTTAAAATTTTCATAACACCTGCATACACTTCCTAAGCTTGTCACCGCTACCCAGTCAAGCCTAATCTTTGACACTTCTCCCATTGACATAAAACCAGGTGAAATTGTGCACTACAGATCAGTAAGCAAGCACAATTCAACCCATGCACAAAGCAGTGTGTACCATGCTTACTGGCTAATCTGTGTACCTGCATCGACTCACTGTATTACGGTCATGCTGAACTATTTGCTGTTCCTGTGCAGTGTATTTGCATGTTTTCTCACAGGTTATTACTTCTTCCTCTTTTCTCCTGTTCTTCCCATTATTTGCTGTAATTTTCTGTGACACTCTAACCCCAAACAACAGCCTCCTTGTGCTCACAGAGGTCTTTGTACTTATATAATTTACCACTTGGTATTGACCCTGAAGGTTTTAATGCCTGTATCCCATGTGACTCCTGAGCAGCTGTAACCAAAGAGGCTCAGGGGAAGCAATATGGAAGGAAGGGGGGCAAGGAGACCTGTCTTGAGGTTCCTTTGGCTGAGCAATGTTTTGCTTAGATTATATTTAGTTGAGGTGGGGTTAGAGAGGTTTACAGAGATTATTTGGGAGAGAGGAGGTATGAGGGACCCTAAGAGCTCCTTTGCACCACCACTGCTATTTAATGTAAAGGGACTCCTAGAAGAGAGGAACTGTGTCTGCCATCTGTGTGTTCCCAAGCATGACATAGTGTTTGACAAATAGATTATATGCCTGGTACATGTTGTTGTTAGGTGCCCTCGAGTCAGTTCTGACTCAGCAAAACACTGCCCAATCTGCAACACCCTCACAGTCATTGCTATGTTTGAGCCCACTGTTGCAGCCACTGTGTCAATCCATCTCATTGAGTGTCTTCCTCTCTTTTGCTAACCCTCTACTTTACCAAGCATGATGTCCTTCTCCAGGGACTAGTCTCTCCTAATAATGTGTCCAAAGTACGTGAGATGAAGTCTTGCCATCCTCACATCCAAGGAGCATTCTGGCTGTACTTTTTCCAAGACAGATTTGTTCATTCAACATCCTTCACCAACACCATAATTCAAAGGCATCAATTCTTCTTTGGTCTTCCTTATTCATTGTCCAGCTTTTGCATGCATATAAGATGATTGAAAATTTTATAGCTTGGATCAGGCTCAACTTAGTCCTCAAAGTGACATCTTTGCTTTTTAACACTTTAAAGAGGCCTCTTGCAACAGACTTGCCCAATGCAATACGTCATTGGATTTCTTGACTGCTGTTTCCATGGATGTTGATTGTGGATCCAAGTAAAATGAAATTCTTGACAACTTCAGTCTTTTCTCTGTTTATCATGATATTGCTTATTGGTCCAATTGTGAGGATTTTTGTTTTCTCTATGTTAAGGTGTAATCCATACTGAAGACTGTGGTCTTTGATCTTCATAAGTAAGTGCTTCAAGCCATCTTGCTTTCAGCAAGCAAGGTTGTAGCATCCGTATATGGCAGGTTGTTAATGAGTCTTCCTCCAATCCTGATCCCATGTTCTTTTTCAAATAGTCTGGCTTCTTGGATTATTTGCTCAGCATACAGATTGAATAACTATGGTGAAAGGATACAACTCTGGTGCACATCTTTCCTGATTTTAAACCACACAGTAACCCTTGTTCTGTTCGAACAACTGCCTCTTGGTCTATGTACAGGTCGCATAATTAAGTGTTCTGGAATTCCCATTCTTTGTGATGTTACCCATAATTTGTTATGATCCACACAGTCAAATAACTTTGCATAGTCAGTAAAACACAGGTAAACATCTTTCTGGTATTCTCTGTTTTCAGCTAAGATCCATCTGACATCAGCAATGATATTCCTTGTTCCACATCCTCTACTGAGTCTGGCTTGAATTTCTGGCAGTTCCCTGTCTATGTGCTGTTACAGCCACTTTTGAATTGTGCCTGGTACATACTAGGTTCTTAACAAATATTATAAATGGAGAATTCTAGATGCTATTTTTTTTATACATGTATCCATATTAAACTCCTTTCAAAAAGTAAATCCTCTGTCTCATTGAAAACTATTGAAAATATACTTCTTTTCTGAAAGAAATGTCTTATCCTTGTGATTTGATTAAGATGTGTGGATTCAGATGGGATTGATTCAAAGAGTCGCCATGTAAATATAAATATTCCATGAGCAACTGGTCTAATATTCTATTCACTAAAGAAGATTTAGTAAATAAATTGCCCTCTTTGGTCAATATTTTCTGACTGAGAAATAAGTCAGCAATATTAAAATCCTGCTTTCCCCAGTTTAGGCTGCCATTCTTTTTCTAAGAACTGTTATACATCAAACATACCTAAATTGCCTTTCTGAAATACAGGAACACCAGCGTATTGTCAGCAAAGTAGTCTGTGTTGATTAGTTTGTCTTTGGGGTGTAGTTGATTCATCAGATGATAGAGATACTGCTGGCTTTTCTTGCAACCTGCTCTGGAATGTGGGCTTTATTGGCTTCCCAGCAGCGACACTGACACAAACTGTCAGATTTTATGGGCAATTTTAGACTTAATGAAATACATCCTCAAAAAACTTTCTTCACCATTGTAGTAGCTGTATGATTTGAGAGAAAAGAATCAACACAACACAGGATAATTCAGGACTGAAATCATAGAAGACAATGGCAGCATGCCTATTTTGCTCTTGTACATGGTGTCATTAGCTACTCGATGGGATACTGATGCTGCCTCGGAGGCTGGTATTAATCTTTGTGCCAAAGCTTGCAGAAACTCTGGGTGCACTCACTGACGTAAGCATTGCTGTCCATCTTTTTGATTTCAAGATTATTCCTTTGGGGTGTAAGGTAACACCAGGCTGCTGGACTTTTAAAGAAACTCAAAGTTAGTGAAGATAAGAGATGTTCATTTTCTTCCAGAAGTGAAAATTAAGAGTACAAAGCCCCATGTTATTACACAAGAGAAAGTAGTCTTGTCCCTGTTAAGTACTTTGTATCCATTATCTAATTTAATCATAGTCCTGTGAGAGTAGAAATGCTTTTACTCTTATTTTACCAATGAGTGACTAAGTAATCTGCTCTTATTTGACCCAGATCTACCTGTATCCAAAGGACATATTCTTAATTAGTAGCCTATAAAGTCTCCCACTCCTACTAAATCTCTTCTCTTTATTAAGCCTTGTTGTTTTTGTTAGGTGCAGTCGAGTTGGTTCCGACTCATAGAGATCCTATGTACAACAGAACCAAACACTGTCTGGTCCTGTGCCATCCTCACAATTATTGCTATGCTTGAGCCCATTGCTGGAGCCACTGTGTCAACCCATTTCATTGAGGGTCTTCCTCTTTTTTGCTGACCCTCTACCATTATTAAGTCTAGATGCAAAAAAAAAAAAAAAAATCCGTATTTCTACAAGCAAAGAACTGTTGACAAAATGTATTTATATTCAAGAACATCCAGTTCTTTCATCTTTTTTTCCCACCTCTTTAAATATTCCTGAAATGGTGGTAGAGTCAGGATTTGCATATTGGTGCCAGGACCTTTGGAAGATAAGAGATTACTTTTCAGAATCGCTTCCAGAAATTTTCCAAATGATTCCAAATTTTCCAAATGATTCATAAAGAGTCAACTTAATCTTCTGGAAAATGTTTTAGGAACCACAAATACATAGTGTACCCAGCATGTAGCATGTTTACAGCAGAGTGGTCTGTGATTTTTCTTTTAGCATGCGTAATCTAAAGATTACATAGAAATGGTTGATTTTAGCACTTCTAGTTATAAAACAAATACTTTTTTAGAGGAGAATATTTTTGTTCATATAAAACATAATAGCAACTCTAACAAATATAATTAATCTGTTGAGAAAGACATCAGACCATTGGGATCTTACCTGGTGGGGATGAGGAAATAAGCCTTTTCCTTGAGTGTTTTTGAAGTAAAATGAAGATGTAATTAATATTAAAAAACAAACAAATGCTCATAAAATATTTGAGCTATTATGTGGATAAGCTCTCTTCTCTCACAGAATCCAATCTCTCAAGTATTAACAATTTTCCCTGCCAAGTACTTTGGAAGTATGGTTCAGATTCTCTAAAAACTGAGGGTTGTGATGGGTTTTCCCAAAACCTCACAATCTTGATAAATATTTCATATTTTCTTCTAATTAGGATGACTATTTTTAAAAGTCACAACCTACTTAATCAAAAAAATCCAGGCTGAAAGTCAAAATTTGAATGGGTCTTCAGAAAAATGAAGAAATAATTAAAATAAAAATTATGGAGTCATTAATCAAATATTTGACCTTTTGTGGTTTCTCAAGTGACCATCTTCAAAAAGATAGAAGTAATTAGAAGGAAAAGGCAGAGGATAAAAACAGCTTCAATTGCCTCGATATAGATCTGTAAATTACAAATGAGCACTTTTTAAAATTTAAATCCTTGAGTATGGTATCTCAGATGCCGATTGAGTTCTTTTTATACATAACACGGTTAGTACTGCCTCCCAGCTGTGTTCCATTTTCAGATGACCTTCCCTATAAGTTTTATATGTAACTCATAGAAGTCCTGGCTCTGGAGAATAATTATCATGATGGAAAGAGAGTGCTTCTTGATTTTACAGTGGAGTCCTGTTTCCCACCTCTGTTTTTGAAGGATATTAAAGGTAAGATTAAAAATGCTTCAGTTGTTCAGCTTGCCTGATTGTAACAGTGAAGGAGACAAAATTGATTCTAGCTTATGGCTGAGTATTTCAGCGTTATTCAACAGCACCTGTTGGCTGGCAGCTGTTGGGGATTATTGCAGGTTTCTTTGTCAGGAACAGTGTGGCAACAGTGATGAATCAGATATAAACTGGCTGCTGAAGGGGTTTGTTTAAAAGATTTAAAAGTCTTTCTATAGTCAAAGCTCTTAATTCTAAGCAGTGAGCTAGAATGAACTTGCGTATATCTTGGGACCAACTTAATATTTGCTAAATCTAGGTAATGATCATACATGCGTGGAAGCTGGTAACCTCTTTCCCCAGAAATACAGCAACACAGAAAGACTCCCTAACAACAACAACAAAAAAAACCCTAACAAACATGCACAAAATAATAGAAGGGTACATTTTTCATTGTTTTTTTTTTTTTTTTTTAAATCTTTGATTTAGGTGAAATAGAGGATACAGCTCTGATAATTAGAATTTCATATGGCAAATGTTCACATACGTAGTGGATTTGAAGAAATCGCTTCTCACTTTCCTAGTATACAGTGGCACATCTTACATTGAGGCAAACTAGGGAGAAACATTCACGGGGGGAAAGAATGGGGAGGAGAGAAATGTAGCTTATTATTTTATTATTTGCCATGGCAATATATACTTTATACAATTCATTGCTGGTTGCCTAAATGTCAACCCTAGTGGCATAGTGCTTAAGTACTACAGCTGCTAACCAAGAGGTCAGCAGTTCAAATCCACCAGGCGCTCCTTGGAAACTCTGTGGGGCAGTTTTACTCTGTCCTATAGGGTCACTATAAGTCGGAATCGACTCAGTGGCAATGGGTTTGGTTGCCTAAGTATGTGTTTAACCTGAGGTAAAAATCTGAAAATTTCAGAAGACGATTTGGGGATTCCGTGGGTGATGTGAGTGGTCTAGAGCTAAAGCAAGTGCCATATGACTTTGTATTTGTTATATTTATTACGTACACATATGCATCTACATATTACGCATATATCCATATTTAAGGGTTTATTTTTCATATTCAGTTTTTATTTGTGAGAAAAGCAGATTTATTCTTAATCTCATTTATCTTTGTGGAGAATAGCCCACCTTACTCATTTTACCAGCTATTCTTCTATAATACACACTAGCTCTTCCTCTCACCTCTTTCCTTCTCTTTCTTTGTGTCCTGTCAGTAATAGAGCCTTCAGTTCCTAAAACACACAATGACCTCTTTCTGAAGAGTAACTGAAATTAACCGCATACATGATTTTGGTGGTAAACCTTGGAGCCACCACAGTCATTTATAGTGCCAAGTTATCAGGGTTTTTGGTGACAGTAGGTAACGAATGCTACATAAACTCCTTATGTGGAAAAAAAAAAAAAATCAGCTGATAGTTTTATTTAGAAGCCTCGCACCCACCCCATATCCTTTGGATATTTATGAAATTTCTGTTATTTGTCCTTTGTCTTTTCAAGCATTCATAGAGGTTAGGCTCTACCTGTAGAGCTCTTACTCTCTGTACGCGTGGCTTGTCCATCACAGAGTCTTTTTAAACGTTAATGGTTACAACGCTGTGCTCAGCATCAAGGCTGAGCAAAGAAAAGACCTCCCCAGAGATTACTCTTAAAATCTTCCATTCTGAGCACACCTGTTTCTCCCTGCTGCTGATTACTCCAGGATTTTCAGGGTCAGTAGGAATGCTTTTCAACAAATTCGGTTTCTTTTTTAAATTATTTTTGGTTGCTTTTTTCCGTGTGTGTGGTAATTCATTTTAAGTGGTAAAGGGATTGAAATAGTGGATATGTAGAATTCTGAATGTCTTGAGGGTTTTTTTAAATCATACTAATTATTTTTCATAAATTTTATCTGGTCACACATACAAAAACTATAAAAACAAGAATATTATTAGCTTTGCTGGATAACAGAAAATTTATTAAAAGGGGACAAATGTGGCATTAGGCTCCTCTACTACTGCCTATATTTGACCTTTTGCTGTCTTCTACCCAGAACCCAACTGCAAACTTCCAGGATTAATCTTAGTCATTTTATGCAATTCTATACTGTACTTTGTCTTTCTGCAAAGTGAAGATAATATTATAGTTCAAAACTCAGCCATCCACAACATTTAGGGAAAGTGTTTTTTATTATTTTTAGCAGGAACATGTAAAATGTCTTTAGCTGTATTTTGCACTTGTCTGAATTCTTAAACATAGAATTGTTGTTGTTCTTAGGTGCCGTCAAGTCGGCTCTGGCTCATAGTGACCCTATGCACAACTGAACGAAACACTGCCCGGTCACGCACCATCCTTCCAATCGTTGTTATGCTTGAGCTCATTGTTGCAGCCACTGTGTCAATCCACCTTGTTGAGGGTCTTCCTCTTTTCCACTGACCCTGCACTCTGCCAAGCATGATGTCCTTCTCCAGAGACTGATCCCTCCTGACAACATGTCCAAAGTATGAAAGATGCAGTCTCACTGTCCTTGTCTCTAAGAAGCATTCTGGTTGTACTTCTTCCAAGACAGATTTATTCGTTCTTCTGGCAGTCCAAGGTGTATTCAGTATTCTTCACCAACACCACAATTCAAAGGCGTCAATTCTTCTTCGGTCTTCCTTCTTCTCTTTGCCCAGCTTTCACGTGCATATGATCCAACTGAAAATACCACGGCTTGGGTCAGGTGTACCTTAGTCTTCAAGGTGACGTCTTTGATTTTCAACACTTTAAAGATCTTTTGATTTCTTGACTACTGCTTCTTGTGTGTTGATTGTGGATCCAAGTAAAATGAAATCCTTGACAACTTCAGTCTTTTCTCTGTTTATCATGATGTTGCTCATTGGTCCAGTTGTGAGGATTTTTGTTTTCTTTATGTTGAGGTGTAATCCATACTGAAGGCTGCGGTCTTTAATCTTCATTAGTAAGTGCTTCAAGTCCTCTTCACTTTCAGCAAGCAAGGTTGTGTCATCTGCATAACGCAGGTTGTTAATGAGTCTTCCTCCAAACCTGTTGCCCCATTCTTCTTCATATAGTCCAGCTTCTCGGATTATTTGCTCAGCATACAGATTGAATAGGTATGGTAAAAGAATACAACCCTGGCCCGCACCTTTCCTGACTTTAAACCAATCAGTATCCCCTTGTTCTGTCTGAACAACTGCCTCTTGATCTAGGTAAAAGTTCCTCATGAGCACAATTAAGTGTTCTGGAATTCCCATTCTTCAAGTGTTATACATAATTTGTTATGATCCACACAGTCAAATGCCTTTGCATAGTCCATAAAACACAGGTAAACATCCTTCTGGTATTCTCTGCTTTCAGCCAGGATCCTTCAGACATCAGCAATGATATCCCTGGTTCCACGTCCTCTTCTGAAACCGGCCTGAATTTCTGGCAGTTCCCTGTCGATATACTGCTGCAGCCATTTTTGAATGATCTTCAGCAAAATTTTGCTTGCGTGTGATATTAATGATGTTGTTGTTAGGTGCCGTCTAGTCGGCTCCGACTCATAGCGACCCTATGCACAACAGAACGAAACACTGCCCGGTCCTGCACCATCCTTCCAATCATTGTTGTGCTTGAGCTCATTGTTGCAGCCACTGTGTCAATCCACCTTGTTGAGGGTCTTCCACTTTTCTGCTGACCCTGTACTCTGCCAAACATGATGTCCTTCTCCAGGGACTGGTCCCTTCTGACAACATGTCCAAACTATGTAAGACGCAGTCTCGCCATCCTTGCCTCTAAGGAGCATTCTCGCAGCACTTCCTCCAAGACAGATTTGTTCATTCTTTTGGCAGTCCATGGTATATTCAATATTCTTTGCCAACACTGCAATTCAAAGGTGTCAACTCTTCTTCAGTCTTCCTTATTCATTGTCCAGCTTTCACATGCATATGATGTGATTGAAAATACCATGGCTTGGGTCAGGCCCACCTTAGTCTTCAGGATGACATCTTTGCTCGTCAACACTTTGAAGAGGTCCTTTGCACCAGATTTGCCCTATGCAATGTGTCTTTTGATTTCTTGACTGCTGCTTCCATGGCTGTTGATTGTAGATCCAAGTAAAATGAAATCTTTGACAACTTCAATCTTTTCTCCGTTTATCATGATGTTGCTCATTGGTCCAGTTTTAGGATTTTTGTTTTCTTTATGTTGAGGTGTAATCCATACTGAAGGCTGTGGTCTTTGATCTTCATTAGTAAGTGCTTCAAGTCCTCTTCACTTTCGGCAAGCAAGATTGTGTCGTCTGCATAATGCAGGTTGTTAATGAGTCTTCCTCCAATCCTGATGCCCCATTCTTCTTCATATAGACCAGCTTCTCGTATTATTTGCTCAGCATACGGATTAAATAGGTATGGTGAAAGAATACAACCCTGACGCACACCTTTCCTGACTTTAAACCTTGTTCTGTCTGAACAACTGCCTCTTGATCTATGTAAAGGTTCCTCATGAGCACAATTAAGTGTTCTGGAATTCCCATTCTTCTCAGTGTTATCCATAGTTTGTTATGATCCATACAGTCGAATGCCTTTGCATAGTCAATAAAACACAGGTAAACATCCTTCTGGTATTCTCTGCTTTCAGCCAGGATCCATCTGACATCAGCAATGATATACCTGGTTCCACATCCTCTTCTGAAACCAGACTGAATTTCTGGCAGTTCCCTGTCGATATACTGCTGCAGCCATTTTTGAATGATCTTCAGCAAAATTTGCTTGCGTGTGATATTAATGATATTGTTGTATAATTTCCACATTTGGTTGGATCACCTTTCTTGGTAATAGGCATAAATATGGATCTCTTCCAGTCAGTTGGCCAGGAAGCTGTCTTCCATATTTCTTGGCATAGAAGAGTGAGCACCTCCAGCGCTGCATCTGTTTGTTGAAACATCTCAGTTGATATTCCATCAATTCCTGGAGCCTTGTTTTACGCGAATGCCTTCAGAGCAGCTTGGACTTCTTCCTTCAGTACCGTCGGTTCCTGATCATATGCCATCTCTTGAAATGGTTGAATATCGACTAATTCTTTTTGGTGTAATGACTCTGTATTCCTTCCATCTTCTTTTGATGCTTCCTGCAACATTTAATATTTTCCCCATGGAATCCTTCACTATTGGAACTCAAGGCTTGAATTTTTCCTTCAGTTCTTTCACCTTGAGAAACGCCGAGCATGTTCTTCCCTTTTGGTTTTCCATCTCCAGCTTTTTGCACATGTCTTTATAGTACTTTACTTTGCCTTCTTGAGAGGCCCTTTGAAATCTTCTGCTAGGTTCTTTGACTTCATGAATTCTTCCTTTTGCTTTAGCTGCTCGACACTCAAGAGCAAGTTTCAGAGTCTCCTCTGGCATCCATCTTGGTCTTTTCTTTCTTTTCTGTCTTTTCAATGACCTCTTGCTTTCTTCATGGGTGATGTCCTTGATGTCATTCCACAACTCATCTGGTCTTCGGTCACTAGTGTTCAGTGTGTCAAATCTATTCTTCAGATGGTCTCTAAATTCAGGTGGGATATACTCAGGGTCATATTTTGGCTCTCGTGGACTTGCTCTGATTTTCTTCAGTTTCAGCTTGAACTTGCATATGAACAATTGATGGTCTGTTCCACATTTGGCCCCTGGCCTTGTTCTGACTGATGATATTGAGCTTTTCCATTGTCTCTTTCCATAGATGTAGTCAATTTGATTTCTGTGTGTTCCATCTGGCGAGGTCCATGTGTATAGTCACCATTTATGTTGTTGAAAGAAGGTATTTGCAATGAAGAACTCGTTGGTCTTGCAAAATTCTACCATTCAATCTCTGGCATTGTTTCTATCACCAAGGCCATGTTTTCCAACTACTGATCCTTCTTCTTTGTTTCCAACTTTTGCATTAAAATCACCAGTAATTATCAATGCATCTTGATTGCATGTTGGATCAATATCAGGCTGCAGCAGCTGATAAAAATCTTCTACTTCCTCATCTTTGGCCCTAGTGATTGGTGCGTATATTTGAATAATAGTAGTATTAACTAGTGTTCCCTGTAGGGGTATGGATATTATCCTACCACTGACAGCATTGTACTTCAGGATAGATTTTGATATGTTCTTTTTGACGATGAATGCAACACGATTCCTCTTCAAGTTGTCATTCCCGGCATAGTAGACTATATGATTATCTGATTCAAAATGGCCAATACCAGTCCATTTCAGTTCATTAATGCCTAGGATATTGATGTTTATGCATTCCATTTCATTTTTCATGATTTCTAATTTTCCTAGATTCATACTTCGTACATTCCAGGTTCTGATTTTTAATGGATGTTTACAGCTGTTTCTTCTCATTTTGTGTCATGCCACATCAGCAAATGAAGGTCCCTAAAGCTTTACTCCATCTGCGTCATTAAGGTCGACTCTACTTTGAGGAGGCAGCTCTTCGCCAGTTATCTTTTGAGTACCTTCTAACCTGGGGGGCTCATCTTCCAGCACTGTATCAGACGATGTTTCGCTGCTATTCATAAGGTTTTCACTGGCTAATGCTTTTCAGAAGTAGACCTCTGGGTCCTTCTTCCTAGTCTGTTTTAGTCTGGAAGCTCAGCTGAAACCTGTCCTCCATGGGTGACCCTGCTGGTATCTGAATACCAGTGGCATAGCTTCCAGCATCACAGCAACACACAAGCCCCCACAGTATGACAAACTGACAGGCACACAGGGGAAACACAGAATATACATAATAATTTTACCTATTTTTGTGAATTCTCCTGTCTTAGGTTGGGTTCTCTAGAGAAGCAAAAACCAGTATATAAATATATATAGAGAGAGGTTTACATCAAGGAAATGGCTCATTTGAATGTAGAGGCTGGAATGTTCCAATTCTGTGGGTCAGAATAGAGGCTTCACCTGATTTTATATAGCCGCAGGGTCTGGTAAACCCAAGATCGGCAGGTCAGAGAGCAGGGCTCTTGCTTACAGGCTGTGAAGATCTATGAATCCCAAGATCGGCAGGCAAGATCAGAGATAAGCTACTAGCTCAAGTCCCAAGAATTGGAGGTTAGACGAACAGGAACCAGAGGCAGGATCTGGAGCAAGCAAAAGCCCAAGAGCCTTGCCAGAATGTCCACTTATATTCATTGGAGGCTACACACTCAAGGAGACTCCCTTTCAACTAATTTGGTTCTCACAGCAGATCCCATCACGGAAGTGATCACATTATGTCACATCTCATTACGGAATGGATTACAACATCATATGACTGCCAAACCTCTGAGAATCGTAGCCCAGCCAAGTTGATACACAACCTTAACCATCACATCGCCATTATTACAATTGCAGCTCTGATTTGAATACAGTGATAAACTATGTCCTGTTAAGTTATTCAAAACCGTTTGCTATCTGCAAAGAATTCCAAACTCTTATACTGTAATCACCCTTAATTTTCTTTTTAAAAACTGCTGTAATTAGGAATTAACATTATAAAGCTCATTGTAACTATTTAATAAAATGTTTTTTCCTGTGGATGAAGTGCACATTTATTTTGGATATTTAGAAGACATTTGTGTCTTTGTTTTGGCCTACTTCCTTTTTCTTGACTATTTACTTGAAATGGCCAGTTGTAATTTTAATGTAAGTCCCTCAAACATACTGAAGTTGCCATATTGATAAAGGCTTTTTGTTGTAGCAGAGTGATGCTTGCTCACTGAAGGAAAAGAATAAACTTTATAGATTTTTGGTTCATCCAGGTGATGGTTCATAAAAAAAAAAAGGTGTTCCATTGACAAAAGTTAGTTATATGCTTTAGCTTATTAAATGGATTAAAGGACAATGAAAAGAAAAACATTTTAAAATCTGCTATTCTTGACCTTCACTAATTATGTTTTTGCCTATGGGATTTTGGATTTATTTATATTAGAATTAGTGACACATACACCATTCATGTGTAATAAAAGACAAAATGTTTATCTTAAAAGGGGAAGTGCTGTAATTTTCCTTTAACATAGTTATACTCACTCTTTAAAGAATGGCTGAATTTCCATCTCTTCTTGAAGCATAACTTATTTCCATCAGTAAGTGAAATCCACTTTTCACTTTTAAAGATAAATATATATAGAAAATGTTAACAGTTATTGAACATAGGTATCATTTGAGCTTACCTCTCGGCTTTTCTATATGATTTTTAATTTTTCATTTAAATATTTGAAAAAATATTATAATTTGGTAATAAATGACTGGGTGATCTATTAAGATGACCAGGAGAGATCCGATAGATGAAACCAGCATGACATGTTGTAGGAGCTGAAAGAATGCTGGTGTGACTGGAGTATAGAAGACAGACTACATGTGGAAGCTTGACCTTTGATCCAAAGAAAGAGTATAGTTTTATCTATAGCAACAGGAAAGAAGGCAGAGAGTATGGTACAGATGCTGGTAGGTTGGTATATTGTTCTTGAAAATGAGGAAGTTTCTATCTAATTGCTTCTAGTTCCTCAAAAGAATATGAGGCAAGGCCATCAGTGAAGAGTAAGGCAGGGGAGAGAGGCATGTAGTAGATTTGGATAGCAAGGAGAAGGTACAGATTTTTCATCTACACTCAAAACTCTCAAAACACAGTGCCGTTGAGTCGATTCCGACTCATAGCTACCCTAGAGGACAGAGTAGAACTGCCCCATAGAGTTTCCAAGGAGCACCTGGCAGATTTGAACTGCCGACCCTTTGGTTAGCAGCTGTAGTACTTAACCACTACACCACCAGGGTCATCTATACTGCCTTTCCTCTTATGTTTGGATCCTGTGTATTTTTTTTTTTTTTACATTTCCCTGGAGAACTTGGCAAAACCTGTACTTTCCCCACATTAGTTTCAGGCAGATCTAGACAGGTCTAGTTCTAGATTCTTCCCTTTCATTGTATTTCTTGCAAACGTATTTATTGAATGTCAGTTTGTTGGGTACCAGAAGCTACATTTAATCATTCTAAGCCTTAATTTTTCATTGTCCCATCATCTAGATTTCACCTGCATCATGAGAAGTCATGTAAACATGACTTCACATGGCCCATTAAGAATACCAAGATTCTTAAAAGTTATACATTCTGTTATGGATTGAATTGTGTCCCCCAAAATGTGTTTCAGCTTGGCTAGGCCATAATTCTCAGTATTGTGTGACTGTCTACCATTTTGTTATCTGATGTGATATTCCTATGTGTTGTAAATCCTACCTTTATGATATTAATGAGGCAGGATTAGAGGCAGTTATGTTAATGAGGCAGGAATCATCTGCAAGATTAGGTTGTATCTTAAGTCAATCTCTTTTGAGATATAAAAGAAACAAGCAGAGAGACAGGGACCTCATACCACCAAGAAAGTAGTGCCAGGAGAAGAGATCGTCCTTTGGCCCCAGGGTCCCTGTGCTGAGAAGCTCCTAGAGCAGGGGAAGATTGATGAGAAGGACCTTCTTCCAGAGCCGACAGAGAGAGAAAGCCTTCCCCTGGAGCTGGCACCCCGAATTCAGACTTTTAGCCTCCTAGACTGTGAGAGAATAAATTTCTGTTAAAGCTGTCCACTTGTGGTATTTCTGTTATAGCAGCACTAGATAACTAAGACATCTTCTCTGTATAAAGCAGAAGAAAACTGTCCTTCATTCTGTGCAGGGTGCTACGTTGTGGTTTCGTTTATTGATGAACATAATTGAAAAAAATGTACATCTTTAAGTTTGCGTTTTCAATTTCAGGTTAAATATCCTTTACTCCATAACTCTTTTTAATCGAATAGACATGTATTCAAATCCCAGCTCCCCCACTTACCAGATATGTGTTGTTGTTATTGTTGTTAGGTGCCATCCAGTCGATTCCAACTCATAGCTATCCTTTGTACAACAGAGTGAAACACTGCCCGTTCCTGCGCCATCCTCATAATCATTGCTGTGTTTGAGCTCGTTGTTGCAGCCACTGTGTTAATCCATCTCATTGAGTGTCTTCCTCTTTCACTGACCTTCTTCTTTACCAAGCATGATATCCTTTTCCAGAGACTGTTCCCTCCTGATAACATGTTCAAAGTACTTTAAATGAAGTCTTGCCATCCTTGCTTCTAAGGCACATTCTGGCTGTATGGGAATATTATTTAACCTCCCATCTTTAAAACAAAGAATAGAAAATCTAACTAATAATAGAGATGCTAACATGATTATAAAAAAATAAGAATATAAGGATTATGAAATAATAAATGCTCAGTATGATCATTAGACTTTCATCAAGCATGAGTGTATCAGTTATTATATTCCGGCAGGAAAAGGTATCTAGCCAAATACTTTGAACTGTAACTCAGAAATCTATTCTGATTATGTAAACTTTAAAGTAGCCAGTTGATGCTTTTTAAAATAAGTGAGAACACTTTTATCTGAAGTGAGTTAAATATAGATCATTTATCAGTAAAAATGTAAATGAATTACCAAAAGGATACAAGCAGTATTAATATTACTTTGGAGCTGGAAAATAAACAAATGACATCAGTTGGGTGCATTTTAAAAATCACCGTTTTTGTTTTGTGTTTTTTTGGCTTTTGACTGTAGTGGGAATTTGGATTGGAGACAATAGGAACTGTGATGTATGATGTATAAGAGCGCTTCCAACTGAGGAAAACCACCACTCTTGTCTGTGCTTCAATCAGCAGGAGGTTCTCTTTTAGTTTGTTTAGAAGAACTAGGGCCTGTCATCTGCATAGCATACAATATTTGACTGGAGATTTTCTTTTGCCCTTTGTCATTTAAATGCCCAGTGCCACAGAAATTTCTGTCTAGCTGGAGAACAGCTGAAGATATCATTTATGACAATTTTAACAATAAAGCCAAATAAAATTTTAAACTATTACACATAAGAGACCAAGGACCATTATCTGAATACCAAACAGAGCTAAATCATTGTCTGTGATTCAGATTAGACACACACAGAAATAAATTTAAAACACTTTGGAGAACAGTTTGGCATTAACTACTGAAGTTAATGTATGCATTCTCTATGACCCTGCAGTTCAACTTGTAGGCATGTACCCAACAAAATGAGTGCATCTGTGCACCAAGACACACGTCAAGAGTGCTCATACAAGCAGTATTAATATTACTTTGGAGCTGGAAAATAAACAAATGACATCAATTTAGCATGAATAGATACTTTGCGGTATAGTCACATATGGTATGTGAAATTCTTCAAGCAATAAAAATGAACAACTCCTACACGCAACAGCATGGGTGACTCCTGTAACATAATGTTAACTGGAAGAAATTTTCCCAACAAGAATACGTACTGCATGATTCCATCTATATAAGATTCTAAAACTCAACTACAGTTTTAGAAGTCAGGATAATAATTATCTTTAGGGAAGGTGAGGAATCTTCAGTTTGGGAAACGTTTTCTTTCTTGACCTGGAGGTTTTTATTTGTGATAATACACTGAGCTATAAATTTATGTTTATACATTTTTCTGTCTATAAATATTATATACCAATTTTTAAAAATTTTTTAAAAAGAGAAAAAAGTCTTAGGAAATAATAATAATAATAAAACCCTGATTTTCTCTTTACTGGGGTGCATAACTAGGTTATGTACAAGCCATGTATGAAGTGTGTTATGTGAATGTTAAAATATGCTGAATAAGCATTTCAGCATTACCATGTAGACTTGCTTATGGAACAGAAAGCAGGTATAGGTTTAGCTACATTTTATTTAGCCACTAAAAGAAAGAATTAAAGTGAAAATCGTATTTTTAAAAATAAATTATCTTCAGGTATATTAACTGCAACGTAAATGTAACACAAGTGATTATTTTAAATGTTTTGTAACTCAGGGATTGTTGAATCTATCTTGGTTTTCATCATCCAGTTCAACAATTCATTTCAATTTTGGATTAAGACATTTTATTTTGCTCCTACACTATGAGAGTCATTAATGTTTTTATAAATAAATGCTCCAGACCCTGCCTCTCAGTTAGGAAATTTTATTCGTAAGAAGTAATATTGATTTTAGCAAGTAAGCAGAGAAAAATCACTTATGTAAATCTATAGATTACTTATCTGCTGCTGAAAAATCGCATTATGAAAGGTGAAAGACTTGCATTACATCCCTGGCATATGACAGCTGGTCTTTGGCAACATGAAGTCTAGCAAAAATTTATTATTCGGCAGTACATTACTTTCAAAAATTTATTTTTCACATTTCCTTGGGGCGTGTCATAAAAAAGGTGATGTTAAAGATGATACTAATGCTACTAGGGTCGCTATGAGTTGGAATTGACTCGATGCCACAAAACAACATCAACAACAATACTAGGCATGAAAGAAGCCCTGGTGACAGAAACAGTACAGTGCCTGGTTGCTAACCAAAAAGTTGGTGGTTCCAGCTTACCCGGCCACTCCATGAGACAAAGATCTGGCAATCAGCTTCCATAAAAATTACAGCCAAGAAAACCATATGGAGCAGTTCTGCTCTGTCACATGGGGTCGCTATGCGTGGAAAACGACTTGACAGTCCCTAGCAACAACATCAATACTGGGCATAGGAGTCCCTGGGTGGTGAAAACGGTTAAGCGTTCAGCTAGTAACTGAGAGGTTAGTGGTTCAAACCCACCTAGAGCCGCCTTGGAAGACAGGCCTGGTGATCTGCTTCGAAAAAGTCACAGCCTTAAAAACCCTACGCTGCACAGTTCTACTCTAGCGTACATGGGTTGCCACGAGTCAGAATCAACTTGATGGTAATATCATGTGATTTGAGATTTTTTTTTAAAGGCTCTTTCTGTCTACTTTGCATGGAAGAAATATATTAAGAATTTTTTTTTTTTTGGTCATAGCTAGTTGTATCGAACAAGAATAAAAGAGAGGAGAAGTGTTGAACGTTTTAAAATGTTTTTGTTATTTCAAGTTGGAATTGACTGTGAAATACTGTCATACTGAGTAAGAAATTTTCATTTAAGGAACAAAAATGAAGTATTTTAGAAGGCTTAATAAAAGAGTGGGCATGATGATCTTGTATGCTGCTTTAAGAGGCATATGCAGTAATTCTAAGGGGATTGAAAATCAGGAAAATAATTTGAAGGTAAACTTGTGTATATGAGAAGAATCAGCAAAGGTGACTCGTCTTAAATAAAAATGAAAAATTGTCAAGACTTGTTAAAAGTGATATAAAAGTAAAACATTGGTGAGATTTATTATTATGAATTTTTTTTAGTTTTTTTAATATAAAAATAATACAAATAAAAGTTAAATAGCACTAAGAAGCTTGAGATAAAAAACAAAAACACTTTTATCCCATCCATCTACAATTCCCAGTCATGTTCCTCTTAGGTAACTAATGTTAACACTTTTGGCTGTTCCTTCTGAAATTTCTAAATAATATGCTTCTATTTCTGTTTCTCAATTTGTTGATTTTAAATATTATAAATTGACATTCTATTTTTACAAATCACGATTTAGCTTTCTTATACCACATCATCTCTTCCAATCCTTCCAATATAATTACATCACAATTTTGGTCAAATAATAAGTATACACCTTTTATCATGATATAAACATTATCTGATGTTAAACTATCTACTATTCCATGTTTACATTTCCTGTCTTGAGAGCTTATTTTTTGTTTGTTTTTCCTGGACTTCCAATTACTTCTTTCACTATTTGCCAATATTGTATCCCTTTTTCCCATCACAAATATTTCAATATATTAGTTACTCTTAATAGTACCACTTTTTTTTTAGAACTCTAAGCCTAAAGCGCTCTGTGTTCTGTCTGAATTTGGACTGATTGCTCCCTAGGTCTGCTGCACTGCTTTCCTACATCATTTTCACCTTGTCAAGGAGCCCATGTCTTCCTCTTTCTTGGTTTACTTCCTCATTTTACTGGAGCATACTCTTTAAAAATTTATTAAAAATTGTTGCATGGGCAGTAAATTTTCTAAGTTCTTCTAGGTTTAATTTGTTTTGTTTTAGAATATGGTAGATCTTTTGAATCTATGCACTTATTACTTCACAAGAGTCCCTTGGTAGCACAAACAGTTAAGCACTTGACTATAAGCCAAATGGTTGGCAGCTCAAATCCACTCAGAGGTGTCTTGGGAGATAGACCTGGAGATCTGCTCCTGAAAAGCCATAGCCTTGAAAACCTTATGCAGCAGCTCTACTTTGCACACATGGGGTCACCAGGAGTTGGAATCAACTCAGCAGCAACTAGCAACCACAGATTCTTCACATTGGGTCATTTCTTGGGTTGTTATTGTTTTTTAATATAAATACGTTCTCTCCAGTTTCTCCTTTCTGTCTTTTAGGAATTTCTATTAGTCAAATTTGGCCTTCTTGTATTGATGACCTATGTTATCTTTTCACTCATAGCTTTAATCTCTTTCTCTTGTTTCTCTTTTCTAGGCAACGTCTTCAAATTTATCTTCCATAACTTCTATTGAGATTTTATTTTAGAAATATTTATACTACTCATTCTTCATATAATCCTACTATAGTTTCTCTCCTTGACTCTCTGAGAATATTAATTAGAAATTGTTTTTAAAAATGATATTGTCAGTACTTTGTATTATGTTTTATCTTCCAGATATCTTTTTTTTTTCCTGTTTATGATGGTTATTTTTTCCATGAGGACTCTTTGCTCAAATTTCTACATATTCTTTACTCCCTATTAACATTTAGCTTAGCCATTATAAAATTTTGATAGCGTTTATTCATGAGGTAAGGGCTTGTGTGAGGCTTTATATCAGAGTGATTAGGTAAAGAGAGAGCTGTTTGGCTGTTTAGCTGTTTTGCTAAATTCATGCACATTTACCATCAAGTGCATGAATGTGGAAATTTTTCTGCAATTCTGTAAGAATCACATTTTCCAGAGAGAAAACTTCCATCCTGTACCTGTGGTAGAGGTGGCTACAAGAATTATAGGGCCACAGATATATTTGGCCACAGGTGGAAGAAGTTATTAAGAAAAGTTTCCATTACTTTTGTGAAATCTTGTCTCAATCATATCATAAGTTTTATTTCACATAATTGATTTGTTGAAGAAAACTTTGCAGTCTTAATTCTTCAGTAACTCTTTGAACTTTCTTTTGGATTTTCATTTCAATGTATACTCACTGGTTGCCGTCAAGTTGATTCCGACTCATGGTGACCCTAGAGGACAGAATAGAACTACTCCATAGGGTTTCCAAGCTGGAAATGTTTATAGAAGCAGACTGCCACATCTTTCTCCCATGGAGTGGCCAATGGGTTCAAATTGCTGACCTTTTGGTTAGCAGCCAAGTGCTTAACCACTGCACCACCAGGGCTCCTTATTTCAATGTATAAAACCAAAAACCAAACCCATTGTTGTTGTCAATTCCGGCTCATGACAACCCTGTAGGACAGAATAGAACTGCCCCATAGGATTTGGTTTGAACTGCCAGCCTTTTGCTTAGCAGCCAAGTTCTTAACCACTGTGCCACCAGGGCTCCGTTTCAATGGATAGTAGGTTTAAATCCCAGTGTTTGAGAAAAGGCCCAATTTTTGAATCACACATCACTTGCTTGTAGTAGATCCTGGTCGCTAATCACAATAACTCATACACGAGGCAAAATGTTGACTTGTTTTGCCCATAATACCTATTTATTTCAAAATTAAGCTATTTACTTTTCCCATGTATTCAATTTCCCCTATTAATCAACTTCTAACCTATGTTATTTTTTCTTATATGTACATAAACGAAAATAATTTTGAAAAGGCAAATTATTCTGATGATAAAATAAGATTTTCATGGATTTCAAATAGAATGGAGGCTGGTAGAATTAGTTGTATGTTTTATCTAATATAGCTTATTGCTTGGAAATTATAAAGAAAATGCCCATAATTCCGGAAACAAATTTAAAAAGTTTTTTTCAAGGGCTAAAAAGCCCTCTCCAGTTTTTTTTTTTTCCTCCATTTGCTGCAAACCTTATATGTATAGGTATATATGTGTTTGTGTGTGTGTATATATATATAAACACACACACACACATAGAAAAATGGAAAGGAGAGAGAGAGAAATCAGTTATTTCTATAGCGATAAGAATTAGCAGCTTTAGAGAGAAAAGTTAGAAAGAATGCCCTGAGCATCCCTTTGAATAGCTCAGGCAAGAACAGGTGCTATTATCCCAGGAGGAAACTGTAAGTGACTTTGTGTAATTGGAAGTGTGTCCTGCCCTGATAAGAACTTGTGGATAAGGATACAGGAGACTAGTAAATAGCCAAATGGAAGAAAGCCAGAAAGGCTTGCTGTATTCTTCCACTTAAGTATATATCATTTCTTTAGGGACTGAAGGTTTTACAAAGAGATGAGAACTAATTTGGGATGCTACTTACCTCTCTTTCGGAAACAAAAGCCTCCTCTAGAATGTAGTTTTAAATAGGCCATGGACCAAAAACAGGCCATGAGGCATGTCAGCCAGCTTTATGAACTTCAAGATTCTAGGGAATTTTGTCCAATGGACAGTTCTCTAGTGCTTTAAACAACATTAGAAAGGGAACAGCAGTAAAAAATCAACCATGCTAGTAAACAGCTCTTCTGCAGAAGATTACTGAGTGGTTAAACTTTTTTAAGTGATTGTTGTTTTGTTGGTTGGATAGTTTACTGTGGATATTTGCTTGCTTCCTTGCTCACTGATTTTTAGTAAATAAATCTTGACAAGGCCAAGAAAAGAAAATATTCTTTCAGAAGACTTTAAGATAACATCATACATCTTGGGGATTTTTTAAGATTAAGATTCTGTTCTGTTTTATTTAAAAGGAATGTTACAATGCACGCATTTTTGCTTATTCCACGTTTTTGCTTATTCATGAAACTCAGAAGAAATTCTGCTCATTGACAAGTGCTCAGTGTGTATTTATCACCACACTAAACCTCATTTGCACCAAAATTAAGTGTTCAGTTATATGGATATTATAAATTCATTCTTAGTTGTAAAGTTTTTTTGATGCTAAAGAAATGGTACTTTGATTACTCTTAGCCCAATTGTTTAGCAAAAATATTACTTTGATGTACAATGTCAGCATGTTCTTATATTTTGATAAATGTGGACAAAATCAATAGGTAGATGCATGAATGAAGAGTGCCCAGATAAAATCATGGTATTTCAAAAGGTTTTCCTAACTTAACTCACAGCTGTAGACTTTTCCTTTCAATAAAGAGAGAAAGCAGTTTTCATAACTAGAGAGTACCTACTCCACTTTCTATTCAAAGAGTACTTATTTGCAAGAAGTAGAATAATAACCCAACAAAATAAATAGAACTGTTAACTTCAAAGCACTATGGTACTCAAAAGTTCTGTGAATTTTAGAAATTATTTAGGGTTTCCCCTTTACATATTTGGGGACACTACTTGCATCTACCTGCCATGTTATATAGATAGATTCTTTCATTTTGAATATTTCCCACATCAGAGTCTACTCTGTCCATTATCTTTCTTCTCTCTTAGTTATATTTTTAATATACCACTGTATTAGCTCTTTCCCTTCAGCATTTCACATGCTTAATTCTCCCACTCTTTTAAAGGTAAAACAAACAAAAACTTATGTACCACGCCTCCATCGCATTCACGTCTATGCCTGCTGCTTGCTCTTCCTCATATGCATTCACTCCTCATCCATCAACAATCTGTATTCAGTTTCCATCTCTTTATAAACTGTTTTCATTGAGGTCACCAATAAGCCCTTAATTTATGAATCCAAGGAAGAATTTTCTCTGTCTTTGAGTTCTCTGCAGCATTTAACAGTTGTGAGAACTCATTCTTAGAGAGCTTTTTCCATTGACTGCTGAGACAATGCTTTCCTTTAATTTTCTGTTCTCTTTGGTTTGTCCTTTTGGGTAACCTTCACTGGTTCTTCTGTATAATCCTTAAATGTACAGAATCTTCTGAGTTCTATACTGCTTCTCTTTATCTGTTCCATTGTGTCTCTCTGTTGTCTGCATGCTCTTCTATGGTATCCATTCCAGGTGTATACTGGAGACTCCCAGGTTTCAACCTTCAGCCTGCCCTATTGCTCTTTCTATATTCCATACCTCAGTTCTAGTGAAGAAACCTGGGGAACATTCTTGGGTCCCCCTTCTCTCTTATACCCACATTTATTGAATTATTAAATCTCATTGATTTTACTTTTTAATATCTCTTATATTGTTTCTCTTTCTTTATACCTACTGTCAGTTCTCATCAGCCATGGTTATATCTTGACCATATTGCAGAAACCACACCCCAATTTTCTATTTTCTGCCTAGTTTTACCACCTCCACTCAGCCCACACCTCATCTTCTTTCCTTTTTATGTTCTTCGTATCATTTATCATTTGTATAATAAGTTTAATTTTACTTGTGTGCTTATAAGTCTTAGTTTTTTGTAACCTTTTTAAGTAGCAATCCTAAATGCATATTAGTTTTGCATATCACAGTACTTGTTTAAAGTACTCAATATATATGTGTATATAGTTTATATATATATATATGTATATATTTGAGAATAGATAGACAAATAAGTAAAGACTGCTGCTAAGCCAGATGATTATAATTAAATGAGCAGTGGGACATAAAGAAGAGTTAAAGTCATTGAGGTTGGAAAGATTCTGTCTTTTAGCAGTTGCTTTAGCAACATTCTGGGAGAAGTTCTCTGTTTCTTCTTTGCATTTGTTAAAGTTAATGTGTAATAAAAATATGGATACCCTTGAGTGGAGCAAATGGTTAAGTACTTGAAAACTAGCTGAAAGGCTGGCTGTCCAAACCTACCCAGAGGCACCTCAGGAGACAGGCCTGGCAATCTGCCTCTGAAAGGTTACAGCCTTGAAAACCCTATGAGTGGTTCTACCCTGCACACATGTAGTTGCCATGAGTCAAAATTGACTTGCTGATGGTTAACAACAACAATTCAGAAATTTAACATAGAACTTAAATACAACCTCAGTATTGGGTCTATTTAAATACTATGTTACGTATCCAAAAAAACCAAACCAAACCCAGTGCCGTCAAGTCGATTCCAACTCATAGCGACCCTATAGGACAGAGTAGAATTGCCCCGTAGAGTTTCCAAGGAGTGCCCGGTGGATGCGAACTGCCAACCATTTGGTTAGCAGCTGTAGCACTTAACCACTACGCCACTTATGTATGTATAAATGTGAAAAAAATTAGGAAGCATGATCAAATTATTTGATAAATTCTTGAGGAAATATTATGTTATTATCCAAGGAAAAGTTTCAACCCAGTCACTGTTCAGCTGCAGATGAGTCTAGACAAATTAACTTTATGCTATGAGAGTAATAATATGTCTAGATATCATCCCATTTTTTTTTATTATGCAGAAATGTGCTTAATGTTGATCCAAATAAAAGATCAAGGACTATGAGAAAGATTTTCTTATGACTTCAGAAAATTAAAAAAAAAATAATTTAAAGCTAAATAAGTTTGTGAGTCATAATTTATTGAAATTAATCTTGAAGCAATAGCAGTTCTCCTATACACATAATAAGTGTCCATATCTGAGTGAGTCAAGCAGAGAGTGTAATTTAGGTTGAATTATAGGGAAAAGAGATAATTGAGTTATTCTGAAATGTGAAAAGTTTAGTGAAATATGAACCTCTGCTATTTTTTTACATAAATTAAACCTTCCACTTTCAATTATAAAAAATAAATCTTTTTTTTCTCAATCCCTTCTTGTTGTCATCCATACAGAGTAAGTAAATTTCAGAAAAACATGCAAGTATTTCATATCCATTGTCCTTACATCTAAAAGAGTATGCGTTTGGACACATTCTACTGTTGCAAAAAAATAAAAACTTAAATCTTGATTTTGTGCTTGTATTGAGGATTTTAAAAAAATATTAGAGCATGGCTATTGTTCTTTAGCAAAAGTGGAAATATCCCATTTTGTTTTAATATAGCTGTGAGCACCCTTTTCACCAATAGCTTTGTTAGTAGGTCAAGGAGAAATCATACCTAAATAGATGGGTCCGTGGAGAAAAGAGACCAAGCATATCAGAATTAAAATTAGATTGAAAAAATTTAAATCAAGGAAACCACTTTTGGCTTCCTCTGTATGATGTGCAAATTCATGCATTTTAATGGGAAATGGGAAATTTCATAGCCGCTGAACGGCGATGATGTGAGCTTTCTTGTCAGGGTGGATGCAAGGTGCAATATACTTGTGGTAGCTTTTGCTCATTTAAGGAAATTATGTTTGAAACATTCTGACTACATTATGGAGCCACGAGAAAATGTACAGTGATTTGTTTTTAGTGGAACAAAGTACTTGCTCTTTTTCAGCCCAGAATCATTTTCCAATCTTGCTCCACTTAACAAGCAGTGCAGACTGAGTCACAGAAATGTATTTGTTGTGCATATACCTGCATGCACGCACTGTCATGCGTGAGGGTTTACTAACCTTCTGTGTATTCCTTTGTGCCTGTCAAACTTAGCCATCCATTGAAATGTGGGTTATGTCTGAATATTCATTTCTCTCATCAGTCAAATGCCCTTCACTTACGCTATACGTACAGACTGTTTTATAGATGTGTTCAGGATTTCATAGTTAATTTGATGTGGAATAGACTAGAAGGCTGTGTAAAATCAAAATCAGGATATTAATTATTTTTCAATCATTCAGAATAAAATAAGTACTTGACCAGTTTTAAGAAGTATCTATGATAATTAAGAACATTTATACTATCCCAGCTAAATTTGTTGAATATTGATTTTGCGAGTTAAAGTATATAACATTTTTATTAAAATAAATATATTATCAAGTTGCAAGTGGCACAGTGGTAAAAAAAAATTTTATTCTAAGAGAGTTGCATAAATGTTCACAAAAATTGAATCTAACTGCAAAGATGAATGCGATATCTACACATTTACAAAGAAATGCCAAGAATAAAGCTGTTTACAAGCAATTAGTGTATATATGCGTTCTTAGAGAAAGGAGAATGGATCGTGAGTGGGTGTGCATTAACTCCATCAGACGTAAGGGTTCCCCTGCCCAAATAACTCCATTCATGTAAGCAATACACTCCCTGCAAATCGGGTTTCTGCTTCCAGCTGTTTTCTAATGTTGGAAAGTTAAACACTAGGATTTGAAATAGTTATGGGGACACAGACTTTCCTGTCAGGGATTCTAGCAGATGCTGATATAATTTAATATTCGTGGAAGACAGAGCAAATTTAGAATAGCATCAAAATGATTTTGCAGAATTTTTAAGCCAGATGTCCCTTGGCATTTACAAGAAAGAAGTCTACTGTGTACGAAGTTGCATATTTTCGTGTGCAAGTTCTCAGCCATGGTAAGTCATTGGTGTTTTGACAGCCATCTGCTCAGACCTTACTTCTTCTATTCAGCCATAGCTAAAATTGAACATTTTTTGAAATGGAAAATTCCAGGTAGTTTTGATTATAAAAGAACAAATCTAGTACTTGATATTAAAAATAAACAAAAATATATGTATTTTTTCCTTAGTGATAAGCTCTGAATTGAAATATAATGCCTTATAAATAACTGCACAATAAATAAGTTCTTTGAGAACAGAGACCTCACCATCTTCCCTATTGAGTTTGTTCTAACTGTGTGGAAGACTCACAGCTAGACACCAAGGGAGTTACAGAAAAGAGTAACTCCACAGTGACTAGACAAGCCAGCCTTGTCTTGTACACAACAAGCACTCAGTAAATACTTGCTGAATGAACGAATGAATCAATATGTTAGAATACACACATAATAGCTTGTTTACTCGTAGAAAATTTCACCCAACAATTGACAGGCTTTAATATGTGCAAGTGCTTGTGTGTGTGTTTGTGTATATGAAATACGTGTTTATATACTGTAAGTGAATGAAAGTGTGTTTGACTATAGATCTACCAATATGCTAGTCATTCAGGAGATTCAAAAGAAGTATACAACATTGTTTCTAACATCATGAGTATATCCACATGAAAAGAAATAAGAAAATATTTTTAAAAAATAGATTGTGTGATATAGATTAATTGAGAAAGGACAGGAAGCGGTGGGAATTTTTATTTTTTAAACAAGAGGATTAATTTTGAGCTGATCTTGAAGGAAACATAAACGTTAGACTCAGAGAATTATTAAGGCAAAATAACACAACCAAGGTGAGGTGGGTAGGGGGTTGGTGTGTTCAAAGTAAGATATAGTGGAAACTATTTGACTAGAACATGGAATTTTAATTGAGAATAATAAGGAATAAATTTATAATAAAATTAGGTAGTGAAAATAGATTAGACTGAGATTATGAAATACTTGAGATGTCTACACGAAGCGTTTATGTTTAGTTTAAGAATAAAGTGAGAACTCTTAGATATTACTGAGCAGGGCAGGAATATGAGGAAAGTGGACTTCTTTGGAGCTTAATCTGACAACAATGTACAGGAAGAGACTTGATGCGGAGGGAACTAATCAGAATTTATAATAATAATCTCTGATTTTAAGGAATGAAGAATGATAGAGAATAATGTGAATGTAAAACATACTTTGAAAAACAATAGCTAAGACTTAATGTCGGGAAAATAAAAGAGAAGGACTTGTCTCAGATAACTGTAAGACAATGTAGAAGTCCTCCCATTTAAATGATAAACTATTTGTGTTGTTCTCTAAAGTATAAGTTTTTCTGATTCGTATTGAAAACCAGCCTTTTATGTTGTATTCATACATTCCTTGATTCATTTATCAAGTATTTCTTGAGCACTTTCATGGGCCAGGCATTACATTAAGCAGATTTATTACTGAGAAAGGCTTACAATTTAGTATAGAGAAATAGAGACAATAAACAAATATTATGAGTGTCTAAAAATTTTAAGTTTCTCAAATCCATGTATCAGTTTCATAAACATGAATTTCAAGCCTGCTACGTTACTGAAAGGGTTATGCAAAAGAATTATATATCCAAAAAAAAGAAAAAAAAATCCATAGTTTACTGGGTATGTCTGTTGCAGCCAAGAAAATATGTATTTTTCTGGAAATGTTTAAATCTCTTGTTTCGACATGCTTGGAATCAGTTAATGTTTTCAGTTTTGTGAGTGAATAAATCTACATACTGACACATGTCATTCAGTAAGTTGAGCTACTTGAGTTTTTAATAAGTTTTGGAGCCTGAGGAAATCAGCTAGGGTCTTTAAGTTTAATATTCTTATCTGTGTCTAAACTTAATCTCTTGGTATAGCTATCAACTTGTTATTAATATTTTCAATAAATGAATTGTCTTTTGAAATATTTCATGTGGCTAGTAACTTCTAGAAACCCTGGTGGTGTAGTGGTTAAGTGCTATGGCTGCTAACCAAGAGGTCAGCAGTTCGAATCTGCCAGGCGCTTCTTGGAAACCCTATGGGGCAGTTCTACTCTGTTCTATAGGGTCGCTATAAGTCGGAATCGACTCGATGGCAGTGGGTGTTTTGGTTTTTTAGTAACTTCTAGCCACAAACTAATCTGGTGGCAATAGTGAGATTCAACACCAATAAGAAAATATAACCAACCTTTGGCTGTCTACACATGACTGACTCTACCAAATATACTATGTATTTCACTTCCGAAATAATCTTTGGATATATTATCTCAATATGAATTAGATGGTACAGCATATTGTTAAATCACCCAGTAGTACAAAAATAGGTAAAATGTGATTAAAGATACAAGGAGAAAGGAATAAGGGAAACAGGCAGATACAACTCAGAAGTTTCATATAGAAAACTACAGAGCAGTTTTCTTTGGAGGCAAAAATCTCGTGACACTAAAACATGATGATGAACAAATTATGTGCAAGTGTGGAGAAAAAATAGCTTTTGATACCACGTGATCTGAGAGCTCATTATGCATCCACATGAAAAGCCCTAACTACCATGCAATTATAATACTAGAGCATAAATAAGGGTGTGCCATGCGTGATAGCATATAAAAACTCACAAGTGGATGGCATTTTAATGGTGTAATACACTCGTGAAAGCAACCTGATTAGGAATATTTAATTGCATTACAATTATATAGACATCTTCTGTATCATCTTTCAATCAAGAATGTTTCATTTTGACTGTCTTACTAATTGTGAGACCTATACTCCAAATATGCATCTTCCCTCCTTCACCTCCAGTAGTGCATCCTAGATCCAGCCAGCTTCACCTGTCAACCTGAGTGCCAAGCCAAGCGGGATTGGGAACTGGGTAGGGTGCAAAATACCCATTGAAAAACAAACCCATTGCTGTTGACTTGATTCTGACTCATAGCAACCCTATAGGACAGAGTAGAACTGCTCCATAGGGTTTCCAGGGAGCGGCTAGTGGATTCCAACTGCCAACCTTTAGGTTAGCAGCCTGAGCTATTAACCACCGTGCCACCAGGGCTCCACTGGTGATCCAATATGGACAGCTAGTAACCACGCAAAGTGATAACTAGATATATTCCTCTCTTCTCTAATTATATCCCAAACTTACTGACTCCAGTGAAGGTAAAACATTTTGTAAAAATTTGGAAATTCTTGAAATGGCATTTATTCTAGGAAAGTCTAAAGAAAATTAGAAAATTTAAAGATGAATGAAGTTATGAAAAGACATAAAGCTGGTGATTATGAGTGATTTCCTTAATGCCTGCTAAAAGTCAGAGAAAAGAGACATGCCCCTATGTATATATATGAGCTGTGAGAAAAGCTGGGGGAAAAACCTCATAACATTTTGAAAGCAGTTTTTCAGACGTTTTCTGAATTTGAATATCTTACTTTGATATTTAGGAATGGCTTGGTCACTTCTTCCTTAGGCCTCTAGGGCAATCAATTGTAGGTCCTTATTGGCTCTACTCATTGATTCCAGTGTGCCTGCAGTCTGAAAGCCACTTCTGCCTCTAGGCTGCAAAACAGAGTTCTTCCCTTAGGAAGTAGGTGATTCAATATCAGAAACTTTCTCTAAAACACTTATCTTTAATTTTATCATCTCCAAGCTGAGATCCCTGATACTTGCATAGGCAGCTAAGGTAAAGCTAAGATAAGCTGAATCTGGTCTCTCTGAATTTGTGTCCACCTTTACCTTAGCTGGAAACCCTTGTGGCACAGTGGTTAAGTGCTACCACTGCTAACCAAAGGGTCGGCAGTTTGAATCCACCAGGTGCTCCTTGGAAACTCTACGGGGCAGTTCTACTGTGTCCTATAGGGTCACTATGAGTTGGAATTGACTCAGTGGCACTAGGTTTGGTTTTTTTGGTTTTGCCTTAGCTAAACTCTTAGCTGGACCTCTGGTCAAACTCACTTTAAATATTTGTGAAACGTTCTCCTTGCTGACTTTCTATCAATTTTATTTATTATTCCCAGTATGGAAATAATTCTCATAAAAATTATGCGGAAGGCACATAAGCGTGTGAAGGCAGGGTCTTACCTATGTTGTTAAAAAAAAAAAAAAAAATCCAAAACCATTGCTGTCAAGTCGATTCCGACTCATAGCGACCCTATAGGACAGAGTAGAACTGCCCCATAAAATTTCCAAGGAGCACTCAGTGGATTCGAACTGCAGTCTTTTTGGTTAGCGGCTTTAGCACTTAACCACTACACCACCAGGGTTTCCTGTGTTGTTGACTCATGTGTAATAACAACCTACTTGAGCACCTTTTCAACTGGAGAAATTTAATGACTATGTGTTGTGTATACTATAAGGAGCACTAAGACTGGATTTGAGACACCCAAGTTAAATATTTAGGAGATCATCTATCATTACTGTTCTTCCATTTCCTTCTCTATAAAATTGAGCCAAATAATGTCTATCTCATCTTAGAGGTTTGTTGTGAGAATCAAAAGATAAGTGAAAATAGTTTGTAAACTTCTGTGCAACATATTTACTGTAATCAGTAAACTACATCACTCACATAAACATTACTACACCATGTGACAAAAAAAAAAAAAGTTCATGTCTTTCTTGTTTTGGTTTTGTTTGCATGTTTTAGAAGACCAGATAAACTAGAATGAATATACTCCATGCAGAATTTTAAAAAAGGAGTTAAAACTGTAGTGACTTGAATCACATAATCTTTGAAGTCATTCCCTAATTTTATGAATATTTATTAAGCACCTATTTTATGTCAATAACTCTAGTTGTCCCTGAGAATAATACTAATAATAATAATGAATCACGGACACGGCCTTCAAGGAACTTAGAATTTAGTGGTCAGAAAATGTGGTTTAAAGGCAAAAATGAAATTGTGACAAAAAAACTCATTCTACCTGAGAGCTTATACGTGTTTTGTAAATGAAGAGGATTATTAGCAACACTATGCTAAATGACTGCAAAATGCTGATGTTTAGTTCAAGTATTTACAAGAGGGAACAGAATATTTGTGAGTTTTCCTGCATATTTACGTGTGTGTTCAAACAGCTGCTAGAGAACAAAGCGTTTTGCTATAAATACTCTCAAATCTCACTTCCAGAAAACTTTGTCTATAAAACAAGTTATTTCCATAGATACACTGAAGCTGCATAGAATTTGCTTTTAAAGCATAAAATAGGATTAGATGCTTGAGTCAGCTGTGAAGTATTTTTTTCATTCAACTCACATTCTAATTCTTCACCCTGTGGATCAGGCTGAGGCCTGGTACACTTTGAAAGTGATAATGCAATTTAAAACATGCAGAAGCAACCCAGTGGGGAGCATAACTTTAACATTATATTTTCCAGAGCTTCCCATGTGTACCTTCCAGTGAAATTTTTTTGGGCGGTGGGGAGGGTAGACTGGGAAATACATCAATCCATCATTCTAACTCCTCATGTGTCAACCAAACCAACCTTATTCCAGAGAGAAGTGAACATGTTTCACGACAAAATGTAAACAAAGTTTTATTTCTTTTCCAAGATGGAAGATGAAAAACTACATAGAGACTAGGGGTTTGGGTTTAGGGAGCTAAGTTACACAAAAACTTTAAGAAAGTTGATTTTAACCATTGACGTTAAAATTATCTCTATGCTGCCCAGTCACTAAAGCAAAGAAGGAAAAAAGAAAAAAAAATATAGCTGTGTTTCTATTGTATGTTGTTTTTCTTGTGTTCCGCTTTCTTTGTTTTTTTGACAAAAGGGAGTTTACTACTTCTTTAGAACAGGCATACAATTTATACACTAAATTCTGAGATGACTTCCTCATTTGAGAATAATTTTCAGCACCATCGTGTGCCCAGCCCTGTACTAGGCTCCGAGAATACAGTGGTATTCTTCCATCATGAAGCTTATGTTCTAGCAAGGAGGATGGACCTTGGGTAAATAACCACCATTTAAAAGTACATATTGTAAACAGTGCTATACAGAAAAAGTAAGACATGATCAAGGATCATAGTGGGAGACCTGTTCAGAGAGAATTAGGAAGGCCTCAGAGAAGTGAGACTTAAGGAAGAGATACTATGAAAGATAAAAAGGTGTAAAGAGTGGAGAAAAAGTGAGAGCAGAAATTTCTAGGCAACGTCTCGAGGAAGGAAACATCGTAGCCTTGTTCAGAAACTGACTAAAGTCAGCATTCTTTGAATATGGCAGGAGGATATTGAAAACCAGGAAGATAATTTCGAATTTTAATTTAGACACAATCTGAATCCATTGAAAAGTTTTTAGAGGTGTGACCTGAATCAGATTTGCATTTTTTTAATTTATTTTGTTTTTGTTGTTGAGAAAATACACAGCAAAACATAAACCAATTCACCTATTTCTACATGTACAATTCAGTGACATTGATTACATTCTTCAAGTTGTACAACCATTCTCACCCTCCTTTTCTGAGCTGTCCTCCCCCATTAACATAAACTCATTGCCCCCTATGGTTTCTATCTAATCTTTGGAGTTGCTTTTGACCCTTCGATCCCATATAGATTTGCATTTTAAGAAAATCCATTTTGTGAAAAATGGATTGAAGAAAGGCAAAGGGTAATCAGGAGTCCATTTTAAAGGCTGTTGCAGAAGTCCAGATGTTAAAATGCTTGTGATTTGGCTCAGAGTATTGTCAGTGATGATGGAGAGAAATGGGTGGAACTGAGGTTTATCTTGGAGTTAGTGATGGAGTGGTGTCTGCAGTGGCTATCCGGTTTCTGCATGAAACACTGGGTGGGTAAATTACAGTTGGAGCTAGAGAGAATCAGATTCAGGAGTGGAGTACTGAAAAATCACTAGCTCTGTTCTGGATAGGTTAAGTTTGAGATGATTTTGAGACATCTAAGTGGCGGTGTCAATGAGACATTTGAGTAAATAGGTCTGGAGCTTCAGAAAAATATCTGGCCTGCAGATACAATCTGGGAGTTGTTGACTATACAGATGGTGTGTAAATGGCTCGAAAGTGGATGAAATTTTCTGAAGAGAAGAATGAAATAAAAAAAGATCTAGGATTAAGGCCTGAGGAATTCTAATTAAAAACAAACAAAACAAAGAACACAGAAACAAGTTGCTGTCAAGTCAATTCTGACTCATGGCAACCCCAGCGTGTCAGAGTAGAAATGTGCTTCATAGGGATTTCAGTGGCTAATTTTTCAGAGGTAGATTGCCAGGCATTTCTTTTGAGGTTCTCCTGCATGGGCTCGAACTTCCAACCTTTTGGTTAGCAGCCAAAGGCGTTAACTCTGCACCACTTAGAGACAAGTAACTCTAATACTTACCAATAAAAATAAATAAAAAATATAGAAGTAAATGAATGTAACTTTTCATTTTATCCAGGCTTTTTTATCAGGGGAAGCAGGATGTAGGGCAGCATTTTTTATGTTTTTAATCATTAGAGGTAAGATTAGTCCGGCAGTCCTTCAAGAGTAGGACCCGCAGGGCAACTGTATATTTCCTGATGCAGTATATTCTTCACTGGTATGTAAGCCCCTTCTGATATTGTTTGAGGAATGTAAATATAAGCTCATGGTCCTAGTTATGTGATGTTACGGGGGTATCAATTCCTTTTGAGATTTATCATTTATTTTCATCTTTTGGATTGTTAACCGTAGACATAGGCACAAAGTTGTCAGTTTATTTTCTCTATTACAGACACCTTTGTTGTGGGATCATTGCCAATTCAAGGCTCTAAATTTCATTTTCAGTTACATAAAAGTGTTTTACATTTTCTCCCCTTTGTCTTTTTTACTTCTCATTTTGAGTTTGCATACAGACATGCCAAAGAGACACTTAGCTTATAGGCTCAGTTTGGAAGCCAAGCGGAAGAGAGCACATACTGAACATATGTTCTGCTGATACTGATGAAGTGAGGTTGGAAGAGGCTTTGAAGCAGTCTATTTCTTCCCAACTACCACCCCCTCAATGAATATTTTGGCTACGCTCCTGCTACCCACTAAACCCACTGCCATCGA
Organism: Loxodonta africana; assembly: GCF_030014295.1. Lineage (NCBI taxonomy): Eukaryota > Metazoa > Chordata > Mammalia > Proboscidea > Elephantidae > Loxodonta > Loxodonta africana. The sequence goes on from NC_087342.1 coordinate 195,616,753, forward strand.
GTCGATTCCACACTCCTGCTAGAATATTCTAAATAAGTACCCCAGCTACGATAGTGATTTTGTATCCCAATGGTTCTAAAAACCTTCAGGGTGATTCAAATTGCTCTACAAGTAGAACATAATAAAACCAAACAGAGCACTGGGTGGATTCTAGTTTTAGTAGTGGCATTGGATAAGATTTCCGTGCATGTTGCAAGGACTGGAAATTTTGTGACCAAGCAGTGCCCACCAGAGAACAAGTGCTCAATAGATGATGAAAGCAGACAGGAAGGGGGAGCTATATCTTGGGGAGATAGATTTGAATTTAAATAATCTATTCAATCTAGCCTTAGAGATGATATTTTGCTAAATTATGCACACATGCACACACACACACACACACACACACACATACATGAGCCCTGGTGGCACAGTGGCTAAGAACTTGGCTGCTAACCAAAAGGTCAGTTGTTCAAATCCACCAACCACTCGTTGGATACCCTACTGGGCAGTTCTACTCTGTCCTATGGAGCCATCATAAGCCAGAATCAACTCGACTGCAATGAGTTTAGTTTATAAAAATGAACCATCATGTCCTTCACAGCATACCTTTAGTATTCCTACCAGAAATATGAGTTATAATTATAATAGCATTTATTTTCTTACATATGTCTAAATTTTAGGTCACTGTAAATTTATAATTCAATGCCATCTTAATAAAATGAATGATGCACTTCATCAGGAATTTAAAATAATCCTATAGTGCTTTGCTGGGCCAAGTGGATAAGACAACATTTTAGTTCAGAGTGTATTTCCTTTGGAATACCTGCTACATAATGTAAATGTGGACGTTCTATAAGCAATTCCTGCTAAGAGCTGCTGGAGTATGGTACATCTGTTTAATTTTTCTTGAAAATAAAAATATGTACATTTTTTCTTAGTTATGGAAGAAAGATAGGAAATAATTTTTTTTAACTAATTCCACAGAGGAATTCTCTGATTTAAAAAAAAAAAAAAATGACAGGAGAGCATATGTCTTAGTCATTTAGTGCTGCCATAGCAGAAATACCACAAGTGGATGGCTTTAACAAAGAGAAATTTATTTACTCACAGTAAAAAAGTAGGCTAAAAGTCCAAATTCAGGGTGTCCGCTCCAGGGGAAGGCTTTCTCTCTCTGTGGGCTCTGGAGGAAGATCCTTGTTCCTCAATCTTCCCCTGGTTGAGGAGCTTCTCAGGTGCAGGGACCCCAGGTCCAAAACTCTGCTCCTGGTGCTGCTTTCTTGGTGGTATGAGTTCCCCAGCTCTCTGCTTGCTCCCCTTTCCTTTTATCTTTTGTAAGATAAAAGGTGGTGCGGGCCATGCCCTAGGGAAACTCCCTTTACATTGGATCAGGGCTGTGACCTGGTAGGGGTGTTACAATCACACCCTAATCCTCTTTAACGTAAAATTACAATCACAAAGTGGAGGACAACCACACAACATGGCCCAGCCAGATTGATACACACGTTTTTGTGGGGACATAATTCAATCCATGGCACCATATCAAAGCAGAAGCCTCCAAATTAACTTTTTTGTCTTTGAATGTGCAAAGGGCAGAACGAAGTAACAGTACAAAACAAATTTGTAAGGCCTGTGAACATTCCTGAGAACTGGTGTGTGTGCTCTGCTCTCCTTGATTTTTTTTGCTTCTGAACAAGTGGATTTGGCTTTATTTATTTATTTACTTTTCCCAGCTTACAAGCATTGTTGTGTCTGGACAGCTATTAGTTCAAATTGAACTGATTTTCCAGTTCTATAAAGCTCTTCATCTGCATCGTGGATCAAGTACATTAAGTTACTGCCTGCAGTGCACGGTTGGAAATCATTCTCTTCGGCAGCATTCTGTTTTGTCTCATTTTTATTTTATATCCAATGTTCCTATACACTCACATAGCTCAGACTTTCAACAGACAAATATCTTCTATTCTTCCTTGACTCTTCTTAGAACATTTTAAATTGGCATGCTCTCTTTTGTCAGTTAAATACCGAATCACTTGCAAACAGCTCTGTTTGCTTGCATGAATATTTTTAAAAATGCTCCACAGACCTAGAAGATTGAAATGGAATGTTGGAAACATTCAAGCACAGTTTCCTCTAATTCTCTTGAGAGGGGAGAGGTGTTTGGCATGAACTAGCAAGAGAAATATTGTGTACCGAGACCATGATAACAGAAAGAAAGAGAGAGAGTGGGTGGAAGTAGAGATTGGCAATATATCGCTGTAAACAGTGTAGAAAGATTTTTTTTTAAGTTATTAAAAATTGAATGTATTGAAGAGAGTTATTTCATTGGCTGAATGATTTTTCCGTGTTAGGCCTCCAAGTTATCAGTTACATTAATGGTGATCTTCATAAGCCTGAGTATATTTCCTAACAAAAATTATTATTTGAGACATGAAAATGCATACTTATATGTATATGTGTGTATGTCTATACTGCTATATAAATATGTTTTAGTATCTTTGAGCACTAATAAGAAAAAATAAATATAATAATATGTGAGGAGCAGGCAGTGAAGACAGCTGCTTTTCAACATTCATTGTTGTGATTAGTGTCACTATTATTTTATGATATGCTAGTGTCCCTGGGTGGCTCAAGCAATTTGTAATTGGCTGCTAGCATGAAGATGGGTGGTTTGAACCCACCCAGTGGTGCCACAGAAAAAGAAAGCCTGGCTATCTCCTTCCACAAAGATTAAAGCCAACAAAACCCTATGGAACAGTTTCTACTCTTGGGTCTCCATGTTTTTGTGTGTGTGTGTGTGGGTGTTCCTTCATATTTTATCCTGTAGATGTTTAAATGAAGCAACTGCCTTCATTTTTTTCAGTTGTAATAAAGCTGCTGCCTTTTGATCTTCCTATCTTTGCTCTATGTGTTTATGTGTACGCATGTGTGTGGATATGGTAGTGTGTAGACGTAGATACACCTTCTCCTCACTTATGTACTGTCAAATTAGCTGACATTTCATGTTTATGACAATAGTAAAAAATCTACTCTCCTACAATTTTGTGCATTAATGAAGTATGCCTCACGGTAACAAACACTGAAGTGCAAGGTGAGAGTAACCCTGGCTTTGATGGTTAGGTTATGTGTCACCTTGCCTGGGCCATGATTCTCAGTGGTTTGGCAGTTATGTAATGATGTAATTTGCCATTTATGTAATGATGTAGTCATCCTCCATTTTATGATCTGATGTGGTCATCCTCCATTTTTGCATAATACCAATTTTGCATGATGACCTGGTGTTTGGAACCTAACCATATTGATAAGTGAGGAGGGGGTATTTGATCTTTATATTAATCTAGATTCTTGGTCACAAGCGACAGAAACCACTAATATTGTTTAAATTAAGCAGAACTTTATCTGAAATATATCACATAGCTCATAGAATTGAAGGAAAGATTTGAGAACCAGCCTCAAGTGATGATAAACATCAGGGTCATTCCTAGGTTTTAGTACATGAACAATTTAGGCACAGCCCCTTTACAGCCGTGCTATCAGTTTCCCCTCCCCCTGGTACTGCTGTTCCTGCCACTGTAATGATCTTGCCTTCCTTGTCTCCCCTGTCATTGCTTCACATGCTCAAGATTCAGAATCCAGGGCTAAAGTCATGTGCACACATCCTAAATCCTTAAGGGCAGGGAGAAGGAAAATCTCCCCCATTTCTGATTCCTTGGTGAGAGGTAGGACACTGCATGCCATAAGTACTAAACGCAATGCCAATTATGCAAGAAAAGAAATGGAGGCTGGGTGTTGAACTGCAAGAAAGGACAAAAGTCTACTACATTTTTCAAATAGGTTAGATTTTTCTTTGAACTATTTCACTGAGCTGTAATACCAAAACTCAGAATCTATACTTCCACTAAATCAAGGGTTTGATTAGCTTAATAACCTTTGTTTGCCAAATTTTCTTTCCAGAAAGATTGTATTAGTACATATATTTATTCCTACTGAATAAATTTGAATCTGAGTGCTGTTATATGCCAGCTAGTGTTAGTTATTAGGAAACCAGGAGTGCAAATGATGCTATCTCTGTATTCAATAATTTTATACACTAGATATCCACTGTAAAGATATTAAAGTTAACAGTATGATGAGGCATCTAATAAAATATCAATGAAGTACCAAGAAGGAAACAACTAATTTTGTATAGCAGAGTCAGGAAACACTTTCAGAGAGCAAGAGATATTTGAGCTGAGTCATGAAAGATGAAGAGATGACTATGTAACAAAAAGAACACTTTCTATGTAGGAAGGACAGGATAATGTCATGACAAAGAGCTTCCAAAGCACCTGATACATTTGCAAAGAGTAAGATGTCAGGACATTGTACATGTAGGAAAGCATGGAGGAGTATGGTAACAGATGAGTTAAGAGAGGTATATAGGCCACTGATTATAAATGTTCAGATTACTGAGGAGTTTGGCCTACCATGCTGTAGGCAACAGGGAATTCACAAAGGTCTTTAAGCAAGAAGGTTACGCTATTGATTTAATTTTAGGAGGATAATTTCAGTGGCAGTGCAGAAGATCAGTGGGCATGGAGTCGAGGCAGGAAGATTAGTAGAGTCTCCTTGCAATAGATGTAAGATAAGAATAAACTGGTCTACTCCAATTCATGGTGACCCCATGTGTGTCAGAGTAGAACTGTACTCCATAATAGGGTTTTCAAATGCCTGATTTTTCAGAGGTAGATCACCAGGCTTTTTGTCTGAGGCACCTTTGGGTAGACTGGAACCTCTAACCTTTCATTTAGTAGTCGAGCGTTAACGATTTGCAGCACCCAAGGACTCCCTATCTGTATACATCTACCCATAAACTTATATTTTTTGATGTAGCACAAACTTCATCCCTAAACATTTCATCATAAATATCAGTAACTAGAGTTCAATATTGGTTTACTTTTTTTTTTTTTAAGGTAAAACCTACAGTGAAGTATACAAATACTCACTGAGTATAACATTCACTCACTGAGTGTAACATTGAGTGACTTTTAACGAATGTTGTTGCTGTTAGGTGCCATCGAGTTGGTTCTGATTCACAGCAACCGCATGTACAACAGAAAGAAACACTGCCCAGCCCTGCACCATCCTCACAATCGTTGTTATACTTCAGCCCATTGTTGCAGCCACTGTGTCAGTCCATCTTGTTGAGGGTCTTACTCTTTTTTGTTGACCCTCTACTTTACCAAGCATGATGTCCTTCTCCAGGGACTGATCCCATCTGACATGTCTGAAGTATGTGAGACGTCATCTTGCCATCCTTGCTTCTGAGGATCATTCTGGTCATACTTCTTCCAAGACAGATCTGTTTGTTCTTTTGGCAGTCCATGGTATATCCAGTATTCTTCTCCAATACCACAATTCAAAGGCGTCAATTCTTCGGTCTTCTTTATTCATCGTCCAGCTTTCGGATGCATAAGAGACTACTGAAAACACCAATTTGAAATTGAAAATACGAATTACTATCAAGCATAATAATCCCAGAAATTTCCTTTATACCTCTTCCTAGTCAGTCCCCACCCTCAATCCTCCAGAGGCGACCATTCTTCCTGTTTTATTTTCTCCATAGATTAGGTTTGCCAAATCTAAGAGTCCATATAAATGAATAATAGAGTATCTATTCTTGTGTAAAGTTTCTATTACACCAATTAACATAAAACCTAAGAACCTTGTAAATATATATATCATTATCCACCCACCTACACTATTCCTTTGTTATTGTTGTCCCATGCATTACATTTATATGTATTGGAAATACCACAAAGCATTATTTTAATTTTTGCTTTAAACATTCACATTTATTTTGAAGCACTTAAGAGGACAAAAAAAAATCTATTGATTTTTCTTGAAGTTTATCTATACTTTCTTTTGTCTTCTGCAATTGTATTTTTCTTAATCTCATGCAGTAAATTGCTTTTATTCCAGATATTGTACTTTTCAGGTCTAGAATTTACACTGAGTATTTTATGTGATTTCTATTTCTCTGCTGAGATTTTCTATTTTTCTTTTCATTACACACATATGTCTTTGTGGTATGCTTGAACATAATTTTATAAAGCTGCTTTAAAATATTTGTATGCTAATTCCAACATCTAAGGTGCCTTGGAAGAAGTACAGCCAGAATGCTCCTTAGAAACAAGGATGGCAAGACTTCATCTCACATACTTTGGACGTGTTATTAGGAAGGACCGGTCCCTGGAGAAGAACACCATGTTTGGTAAACTAGAGGGTCAGTAAAAAAGAGGAAAACCCTCAAAGAGATGGATTGACACAGTGGCTACAGCAATGGTTGCAAGCATAACAACAATCCTGAGGATGGTGCAGGATGGAGCAGTATTTCGTACTGTTGTACATGGGGTCACTATGAGTCTGAATGGACTTGATGGCGCCTAACAACAACAACAAATTTCAACATCTGGTCCACCTCAGTATTATTCTCAATTGATTGCTGTTTCTCTTAAGTATGGGTTACATTTTATTGTTGCTTTTTATGTCTGGTGTTTGCTTTTTTTTTTTTTTTTTAATTCTATTTGAATATTCTCAGTGATATATTGTAGAAACTCTGGATTCTGTTACCATCCTCTGGAGAACTAACCAAAAAACCTGTTGCCCTTGAGTCGTTTCGGACTCATAGCAACCCTACAGGACAAAGTAGAACTGCCCCATAGGGTTTCCAAGGAGCACCTGGTGGATTCGAACTGCTGACGTTTTGGTTAGCAGCTGAACCCTTAACTACTATGCCACCAAGGTTTTCCTCTGGAAAGCAGTGACTCACTTTTCTTTTTTGTTATATCAGTTAGTTAACTTGGCTGGATTCAAACTCCAGACTCTTGTCTTCGCTGTGGAGTGCAGCATCAGTAATCTCTACTCAGTTCATTAAGCCCTTGCTGGGGTGCTTGGAGTCTGCCTAGGGATGTGTAGGTCTAGGATCAGTGAAAGATTTGGACAGTTTGTAAACGGATTTGGAAACTCCCTTTCTATGGCTCTCTCTTTTCCAGTATTTTTCCCCTGACTTTACAATTGCTGTGGTTACCCTCAGTTCCATTCTCTGATTCTTCAAGCCAGTAAAACTGTGGGTTTCTATTTTAATTTCATCCATTCCATATGATGCAGTCTGGGGCTCATCTAGGGTATTTTTTTTCTTTCTTCTAAGCATACCCAACCCTCACGGCTTACCATTTTTTCTTGTTCTCTAGTGTCTTCAGGTATGTGTTTTTAATATTATGTCCAGAGTTAATAGCCGTTTTTTTTTTTTTTTTTCTGGGTTTGAGTGTCTTCAGGTATGTGTTTTTAATATTATGTCCAGAGTTAATAGCTGTAGGAAGTTTGGTTCAATAAGATCTACTCCAAAACTACTAAAAATAGACCTGGTATTATATATATAATTTTAGATAATATATAATTTAAAAAATGCTTCTGCCACTTAAAACTAGAACGTGGGGTTTTCAGAATGAAGATCATCAAAATCATGCAAACACGTATGAATCTACCACGTTATCTGAGCAAGCAAATATAGAAAAAAACGTAGCCAAATAAAAATAGTAAAAAATTTGATGAATTTTCTAAATGTTTGTCATATCATTGCAGAATGTATTTTTCACATGAAATAGACTCAGCCTTTTTCTTTATTTTCTATTTACCAAAATTATTATTACCAGATATATTATCCTATATATACCATATATTCTAAACTCTAATAAAATGTATACAGATGTTTAAAAAAAGTATTGTTTTTTGTTCAGACTTTGTTCCTTGTAACCACAAATCTAACTGAATTTATTTAGTCTAAACCAAAACCAAATCAAACCCTTTGCTGTCGAGTCGATTCTGACTCGTAGTGACCCTATAGGACAGGGTAGAACTCCCCCAAAGGGTTGCCAAGGAGAGCCTGGTGGATTTGAACTGCCAACCTTTTGGTTAGCAGCTGAACTCTTAACCACTACGCCACCAAGGTTTCCTTATGTAGTCTAGGTACTATTAAAAAATATCAGTCACAATTATATGGATATTGAACACTAGCTTTTATGTCAGTAACATTACAATTAAGAGGCTGTAAGTCAATACTCTATAAAAGCTCATCAGCTATTTGCAGTTCATTTACACTTGCAATGTTTATTTTGTTGTTTTTGTTAGGTGCCTTCAAGTCACTACCAATTCACTGTTACACTGTGTACAACAGAATGAAACACTGCCTACTCCTGTGCCATACTCACAATCATTGCTATGTTTGAGCCCACTATTGTAGCCACTGTGTCAATCCATCTTATTGAGGAACTTCCTCTTTTTTGCAACCCTGTCTTTAACCAAGCATGATGTTCTTTTCCAGTCATGATTCCCTCCTGATAATACGTCCAAAGTATGTGAAATGAAGTCTCTCCATCCTTGCTTCTAAGGAGCACGCTGACTACATTTCTTCCAAGAGAGACTTGTTGGTTCTTCTAGCAGTCTGTGGTATATTCAGTATTCTTCCCCAATACCAGGAAACCCTGGTGGCATAGTGGTTAAGTGCTACTTCTGCTTACCAAGAGGTCAGCGGTTCGAATCCGCCAGGTGCTCCTTGGAAACTCTATGGGGCAGTTCTACTTTGTCCTACAGAGTCACTGTGAGTCGGAATCGACTCGATGGTATTGGGTGTGGTTTGGTTGGTTTCCCCAATACCATAATTCAAAGGCATCAGTTCATCTTCAGTTTTCATTATTCGTTGCCCTACTTTCGAATGGATATATGAGGCAATTGAAAATACCATGGCTTGGGTCAGGTGCACTTTAATCCTCGAGGTGACATCTTTGCTTTTCAACACTTTAAAGTGGCCTTTTACAGTGCATTTGGCCAATACAATACATCCTTTGATTTCTTGATTGATACTTCCATGGGTGTTGATTGTGGATCCAAGTAAATATAAAATCCTTGACAACGTCAATATTTTCTTCATTTATCACGATGTTGTTTAAAGGTCCAGTGGTAAGAATTTTTGTTTTCTTTGTGTTGAGGTGAAATTCATACTGCAGGCAGTAGTCTTCAACCTTTATCAGTAAGTTCTTCAAGTCCTCTTCAATTTCAGCAAGCAAGGTTGTGTCATCTTCATATCACAGGTTCTTAATGAGTCTTCCTCCAATCCTGATGCCCTGTTCTTCATATAATCCGGTTTCTCAGATTATGTGTTCAGCATTAAAAAAAAAAAAAAAATCAACATAGAGGTTGAATAAGTACGGTAAAAGAATAAAACCTTGATGCTCACCTTTCCTGATTTTAAACTGTGCAGTATCCCCTTATTCTGGTTGAACAACTGCTTCTTGATCTATGTACAGGTTCCTTTTGATCACAATTAAGTGCTCTGGAATTCCCATTATTCCCAATGTTATCCATAATTTGTTGTGTCCCACATAGTTGAATGCCTTTGCATAGTCAATAAAACACAGGTAAACATCTTTCTGATATTCTCTGCTTTCAGCCAAGATCCATCAGACATCAGCAGTGGTATCCCTGGTTCCTTGTCCTCTTCTGAATTCAGCTTGAATTTCTGCAGTTCTCTGTCAGTGCACTGCTACAACTCTTTTTGAATTATCTGCACCAAAATTTTTCTTGGGTGTTATATAAATGATGCTGTTTGATAATTTCTGCATTCTGTTGAAACAATTTTCTGTGGAATGGGTACACGTATGTACCTCTTCCAGTTGGTTGGCCAGGTAGCTGTCTTCCAAATTTCTTGGCATAGACAAGTGAATGCTTCCAGAAGTGCATCCATTTGTGGAAACATTTCAACTGGTATTCCGTTAATTCCTGGAGCTGTGTTTTTGTCTGATGCCTTCAGTGCAGCTTGGACTTTTTTCTTCAGTACCATCGGTTCTTGGTCATATGCTACCTCCTGAAATGGTTGAAATTGACCAATTATTTTTGGTTCAATAACTCTTTGTATTCCTTCCATATTCTTTTGATGCTTCCTGCATCATTTAAGATTTTCCCTATAAAATTGCAACACAAGGCTTGAATTTTTTCTTTAGTTTTTTCAGCTTGAGAAATGCCTAGTGTGTTCTTCCTTTTTGGCTTTCTAACTCCAGGTCTTTGTACATTTCATTATAACACTTGACTTTGCCTTCTCGAGCTTCCCTTTGAAATCTGCTGTTCAGTTCTTTTACTTCATCATTTCCTCCATTCACTTTAGCTGTTCTACATTCAAGAGCAAGTTTCAGAGTCTCTTCTGACATCCATTTTGGCCTTTCCTTTCTTTCCCATCTTTTTAATGACTTTTCACTTTTTTTCATGTGTGATGTCCTTGATGTCTTTCTGCAATTTGTCTGATCTTTGGTTATTAGCATACAATGCGTCAAATCTATTCTTTTTTAATCGTGCTTTAAGTGAAAGTTTACAGAGCAAATTCTTTTCTCATTAAACAGTTATTACACATATTGTTTTGTGACATTGGTTGCCAGCCCCATGATGTGTCAGCCTTCCTGTCTCCTCTTGCCTTCTTGTGCTTGTCTCTGGGCTGCTGTGCCCACTTAGTCTTGTATACATGGTTGAGCTATGTGTGCTATTGTTTGCTTTATAGGCCTGTCTATTCTTTAGATGGCTTGTAAATTCTAGTGGGATATGCACAAGTTCTTATTTGGGTTCTTGTGGACTTGTTTTAATTTGCTTCAGCTTCAATTTGAACTTGCATATGAACAATTGATGATGTGTTCTGCAGTTGTTCCCTAGCCTTATTCTGAATGATAATATTGAGCTTCTCCATTGTCTCTTTCCTCAGCCGTAGTCGATTTGATTTCCATATTTTCCATCTGGTGAGGTCTGTGTGTACAGTTGCCATTTGTGTCGTTTAACCAAGGTATTTGCAATGAAGACGTTGTTGGTCTTGCAAAATTCTGTCATGCCATCTCTGAAGTCATTTCTATCACCAAGGTCATATTTTCCAACTACTGACCTTCTTTGTTTCCAGCTTTCACATTCCAATCACCAGTAATTACCAATACATCTTGATTGCATGTTTTATCAATTTCAAACTGCAGAAGTTGATAAAAAGCTTAAATTTCTTCAATTTTGGCATTATTGGTTGGTGTGTAAATTTGAAAAATCACCATATTAGCTGGTCTTCCGTGTAGACATATGGATATTGTTCTATCACTGATAGTGTTAAACTTCAGGATACATCTTGGAGTGTTCTTTTTGACAACGAGTTTGATGCTGTTCCTCTTCAATTTGTCATTCCCAGCATTGTAGACCGTATAATTTTCTGATTCAAAATGACCAATACCAGTCCATTTTAGCTCACTAATGCCTGGTAACCCTGGTGGTGTAGTGGTTAAGAGCTATGGCTGCTAACCAAAAGGTCAGCAGTTTGAATCCACCAGGCACTCCTTGAAACCAAATAGGGCAGTTCATTGATCTTCAAGTGTTCCTTTTCATTTTTGACAACTTCCAATTTTCCTTGATTTATACTTTGTACATTCCTTTCCATTACATTATATAGTGTTTACATAATCTTATATCATGTAATGTTTACATAATTTTAATCAAATATCACATTTAATTGAGCAATAAATATTGTACTAAATATTATAATGTAAACATTACATTGTATAGTGTTTACATCATCTTAATCAAATATCCCATATTGAATATGACAGTAAATATTGTTCTGCTACTGTTGAAGGGGAATAAACAGGTATATTCTAGTACACTAACATTTAATGAAAATGGTCTGTAATCTATAATACAACACACTGAAGAGTCAGTAAAAGTTCAGATACAGATGAACTTTTCAAAATGATCATTAGTAATTAATTGGGGACTTTCCTGACCAATGTACTTTACTAATTTTAAAAAATAAACAACAAAACAATTGATACAATTTTAAAAAAGGACTGTTCTCTGACCACAAAGCATGGTAATTAAACTGTGAAAAGATCAATTTTGAGCACCAGATCAATAAATGTAACAGAAACAAAGTGATGGAAAGAAGTGAAAGATAATAAATGTATATTTTATTAATATCTTTATAGGCAGCAAACTCAATTAAGCAATAGTGGGGTGATGATTTGGTAAATTAGTTCCTTTATTAAATATATAAATTGATAATCTTTGTTGAGGACTAGGTTCTGGCTCTTCTTCATGCCTAAAAAAGGCATGAATCTTCTGAGTTCAAGAGTTGAGTTTAGATGTTAGTTATAAATCTTACTAATTCATAGTTTTGTGAAAATTGTTTATCTTCTCTGAGCTGCAATTTCTTTGTTAAATGGAACTAAAATCTACGCAAGGGGCCTACTGGGCATTAAATAATATGAAGAATATGAAATAAGTTTGGAATCAATGCAACTTCCAAACCTATAGTCTTGTTGTGTTGTTGTTGTTGCTATCGAGTCAATTCCAACTCATGGTGACCCCATGCATTATGGAGTAGAACGGCTCCATAAGGTTTTTTTTTTACTGCAACCTTAATGGAAGCAGATTGCCAGGACTTTTCTCCTGTGGTACCACTGAATAGGTTTGATCTGCTAACCTCTAGGTTAGCAGTCAAGTACAAACTGTTTGTACCACCTAGGGACCTAGTCCTTTTATAGTTAGGTCATTAATCCATTCATTTTATTCTGTGGGTAAATTCAGATGTAATTCAGTTATATATTTTCTGTACATACAATGTAGAGTAAAATAAGTTCACCAGAGATCTTCACATATTGATACCCTGCTATGATTACTCAGGCCTGGAATGGTACAAGTGTGGCTGGTTCAAATCACATCCCACAGAGCTGCAGCAAAGCAGGGCATGGGGAGACTTACCCAGATGTGTAAAACAAAACCTAAGGTGAGGGTCAGAACTAGGCCAGAGGTTGAGAAAGTGTCAAAGATCACTGAATGAAACTGAAAATGTTCTGAGGCAGTTTTTGAGATGTTCACCTGTGTCTGAGATGGCTTTGCTTGAAGGGTTTGGAAAGAGCTTGACTACTTAATCTCATTCTAAAATTGATCTTTTCACAATTTAATTACCTTGCTTTATGATCAGGGAACAGTTCTTTTTTAAAATTGTATCAATTGCTTTGCTGTTTATTTTTTAAAATTAGTAAAGTATATTGGTCAGGAAAGTCCCCAATTAATTGCTAATGATCATTTTGAAAAGTTCATCTGTGTCTGAACTTTTACTGACTCTTCAGTGTGTTGTATTATAGATTATAGACTATTTTTCATTAAATGTTAATTAGGCTATGCCTGTTTATTCCCCTTCAACAGCATCAGAACAATATTTACTGTCATATTCAATGTGGGGTGGGATGTTTGATTAAGATGATGTAAACACTATATAATGTGATGTTTACATTATAATATTTAGTACAATATATATTGCAAAAGGATGAGAGGTAGAGTTGTGACCTCTTAAAAAGATGTCCAGCACGTATTTTCCTTCTTAAATTTTTTGATATTATAATGAAAAAAAATACAATAAAACAAATTACTAATAGTAACCAATCAGTAGTTGCGTAGGCCTATATATGAATTATTATGTATACTCCATGTATGTAATCTATCTCTATTTCTATACCTGTATAGCTATGTAACTTTGCAGGTTAGAACCATTACAAATTCAAGTACTCTGCTAGTCACTCAACGTCGACACAAGCTTTCAGGGTAAAATCCATACCACATACTGTTCACTCTGCCTAATTTGTTGGCTTTTTTTCTTCTTTTTTTTCCCTACCTGATAAACTTCTGTTTATCTTTCAAGATTCAGCCTAAGACCACTTCCCACAATAAGCCTATCTTAACAGTCTTTTCATCCCCCAAATCTTTTATGCTCTCTGGCATATTTTGAGCATGTCTGCATGTGCTCAAAACGTATTTGCTGAAAGAATAATTGTATAGCTAAATACAAAATGCTGATGAATATCACAAGAGAAAGATACACAGACAGGCCTTATTTATTTAATCATATATTATTTACCAACTTAGAGAATAAAATGTCTAAGGTAGAGGGATAATTCTCTGGAAACAATTTAATTATTTTTAAATGTGTAACCTGACAAACTTTGCAAATTGTTTGAAGTATTTTAGAATAAGCCCTGTATACATAGACTTGATTAAAATAATAATAATAAAAAAAAGATACTAGCCTTGTATAGTACTTTACGCCTTATAAAACATTTTACATTTTCTCATTAAATAAAAATAGTTTTATGAGTGGCTAATGTTTTTCTAACCAGTAATCATATATCACATCAGCAGAATGTCTCAGAGCTGGGGGCCACAGAACATAGAAACAAAGGGGGAGGTAAATTTATCAGGAAGAATGAATGGGATAGTGACTGCAATTTAGTAAAAAAAAAAAAAGCTCTGGGAAAAGAGGCAAAAATGGAAACCTAGAATACCATAACTATTAGCAGGAGAAAAGTGCAAGGCAGGGTAATTAATGAGGGGCCGGATTGGAGCGACAATATTAGAGGGAATTTAGGGACTGGTAAGGCTGGGGAGGAAGAAAGAGAGAAAAGATTGTGCACAGCTTTTTGGAGACCCTGAGAGTGACTGAGACAAGAGATGAGATGTTGCTTGGTCTTATGAATCTACTTACTCCTTTGACATTTTTGAGATTGATTTCAATCAAGATTTAAATCTTTTTTTTTTTAACTTTCTGTGTGATTGTTTCTTTCAATGCAAGTTTAAGGTCAACCAGGTTCACAAATTAGCATTAGATTTATGTAGGTTTCATATAAGATTGGAGAGACTCTGCGGTGTAGTGGTTAAGAGGGTAGATTCTGGAGCCATACTACTTGAGTTCAAAGTACAGCTCTGTGACTTGCTAGCCATGTGTAAGCTACTGAACATCTCTTTATTTTCTTAATAAAATAGGAATAATAGTAGCATGTAACTGATATGGGTTTTGTGAATTGCAAATTAGTCAATGCAAATAAAAACTGACAGAATAGTGCTTGGTACCTTATAAACATGTAGTGTTGGCTGTTATTGTCATCATCATTACCCAAATGATAGAGAAGAATGTTTCATGAGGCCAACCTTGGTTATTCATTCACTAACTTAGCATATGCTAAGTTCCCAGGATAAGGCAGAATGCCTATATGAACTCAAAACTCTAGGGATCTCAGTAAAAGATGAAGACATATGATTTGGTCAGTGAAGAGCTTTCTGTCAGAGGCTGAATTGATACAGAACTACTTGGCACAAGTATAGAATTCAGACAACTTATACTATTAGCATGTTCCTGGGACAAATCCTGACCCACCCGCTGCCGTCGAGTTAATTCTGACTCATAGCGACCCTATAGGACAGAGTAGAACTGCCCTGTAGAGTTTCCAAGGAGCACCTGGAGGATTCGAACTGCTCACCTTTTGGTTAGCAGCTGTAGCACTTAACCGCTATGCTACCAGGGTTTCCACAAATTGTGACAAATTATCTATATTCTCAAGTATACTTTCTCCAAAGGAAAGTGTCAGTTAATTAAAGAGTGGTTTCTAATGAGTGACTATATTGTCAATGAAGAGAGATCTATACAATACAAATACTAGATGTATAAAGCAGAACTGAAGTTAAGTTATGGAAGGTAAACAGACTGAGTTGGGTTCTCATATGCAATGAAAAGCCTAAGCAGAAATGGCTTCTGAGATTGTGTTTAAGCAAGTCAAACACTTTCAGTTAATGTAAGAAATAATTTGTGCTATGTGATCACGAACTACTGTGATAACTTTCCAGTGAGATGTTGCTGTATAATAGGGCTTTGTAGCACAGAGAGCAGTGAAGAATGGTTTTCCAAAATCTTTTATCATTCTCTATCTTCTCCAGTCTAGATATATAAAGGAATTGTAACAATCATTCATGCTAAAGGGTTATTGGAACATAAACATAACCATGAAAAACAAAGTTTTGAAAGAACTTTACAGGTGATTGTAGTTTATTACATGACATAAAGGACTGAAATGGAAGATGGAGGTAGTTCTTTGAAAGCTGCTGTAGATTTTTTGCCAATAATGTGAATACAGAATTTTTTAAATTGTGTGGTAGTGACAAGACCTTTCTAATTAATTATAGAGGGTTAAAAGAAAAAAAGATAGCCTTAGATTCCAGATTTAATATTCGGTAAAGAAGTGTTCTTTTGAAAACACATGCTAGTTATGTATTCTACTGTATTGTCATGTATTCAATTATTACTGATCATTTCATTTTGAATTAGTTGGATGCTGTGAAAAATATCATACCTTAATTGCATTTTAAGATACACCAGAATCAGGCCACTTTGTTCTGGACCACACGTATTCACTTGTCTGTCTTTTTTAGGTTTATTTCCTGCTGTGCTGAATCTTGCTTCTAATGCTGTCATCACCACCAATGCAACATGCGGAGAAAAAGGACCTGAAATGTACTGCAAATTGGTAGAACATGTCCCTGGACAGCCTGTGAGGAACCCTCAATGTCGAATCTGCAATCAAAACAGCAGCAATCCCTACCGTATGTATTTTAGTTTATGTGGTGTTGGGTTCGTTAGAGAAGAAGATGAAGCCTGATGGGAGAGACTGCCATTGGTTCAGGGATTAGTGGCTTTTTGATTTCACAGAGAATGTGAGAAATCCTGCAGGCATGGAAATGATGCGGGGGGAGGAGGTGGGTTAGAGGTTGAGACTGTGTGGACATGCATTTAAGATGAATTGGGCAGAGGGGAGGAATTAAAGAGAGATATAAAGTTTTACTTTGTCTTACAGGGTCGCTATGAGTCAGAATCGACTCGACGGCACTGGGTTTTATAAAGTTTATATATGTTATATATAATTATGTATATTATATTATATTATATATGATTTCCTGCCTCTGCAAGTAGAAAGTTAGAGCAAACCAGACTTGGAACACAGAAAATTAAAGGACTATTCAAAGCAGTAAACTCAAGGGCTGAACTTTGTGGTGCATATAAATGATATGGAATCTCTGAGAAGGAAAACATCAGTGGGAACTGAAGTAGCAAGGGAAAGTTCCAAGAAGGTGGTTAGACTTAGCTGAGCATTAAAAAAACTGATTTGCCTGAAATAAGAGGGAAGACATTTCAGGAAAGGAGAGAAAGAAAGGAAATGTGTAAAAAGTCATAGAGACAGAATGGAAGGAAGATGTAAGGGTTAGAGTGGAAAACAATTGAATGGGTGACTCTTGGTTGGAAAATGGATGAGATACATTTGCCAAAAAGAGTCAAAGAGCTACATGGTTGTTTATCCTCTTCAGAGTTCTCTATTCAGGGTCTCTTGTATCTCAGTGGAAGGCACCCATATTTAGGCATCCCACCCAGGTTTTGACATTGGGATGAAAAGTAAATAAATTGTTTTAGTAAAGCAAGATGCATAAGAGGTATGCTCTGTATTTTGCCATTTTTATTTAATATGCTTTTCTAAAACTTGTGGCAGCCCAGATTTTCTTCGTGTGTTTTATTTATTTATTTACTCATCTCCATTACATTTTAGAGTCATGTTTTGAACAAGAAGTTTAGACAGGGTAATACTCCACAAGAATAAAAACCTGGCAATAAACCACATGAATATGTTTTAGTGAGAGTTGGAGCAACAGACAATAAAATCCTATAAATTCAGTGAACTCCTAGATAAAGCTGGAAGCCTGTACCTCATTACCACACAAAGATTAAACCTGAACTTCCTGACTGTTAAAAACCAGCAGCTGGAAGATGTTTACTTCATCACCGATTTCCCTGTCAATCTTCAGATGCAGTTAGTCCTTGGGTTGACTTGTATAGTGATCCCTGTTGAGGATGTTCTAAGTTTCTCTCTCTTATTAAGTAAGGGAACTATGCCAATTAGTCAGTATTTGCAAATTAATTGTGATTAAACTTTCATAATGGGGATTATGGTTAATTGTTGATGCATCTCCCAACCCTCCTTTTCATGACTAATTCTCATATCAATTTGACCCGAGGTAGTAGATATCAAAATTTCCATTTAGACAGCTTTCCTCTCAATTACCTAAGAGCCAGAAATTTGATTTGGAAATGCGGCTTGTGTGCATGTTTTTCTATCATATATTACATGGTCTGTAAGGAAGATTCAGGAGGATGTTTGGAGAATGTTTCCTGTGATATTTATTTCTCTTCAGAACCAATGCCAGCAATATTTCATTAATGGTACCAATTCCTAATGTGCTAATTTCAGCACCCACTCACACCCCCAAGTGCATTTATTTGGTATTTAGTTATGGTTCTGGTATTTGGTGGTGCTATAGGGACCTTGATACCTTCCCTAGCTTTGACAGACTAGTGGTAATTATCAAATATACCCAGCAATTTTTATTTTTCATTAATGAGACAGGAAGCCTGATCTCAGTGGACTGCTAATGTGATATCATTTGGTACAAAACCAAATCTACCCAGCCGTTTAGTTAAATAATCACCAGCAAAAATGGAATATTGTCCAGTCCTGTATACCCACAATCCTCTAAGTAACTCAGACATAAACATTTACATTTTCAGTTAAACGGGCTACAGCTGACTCTATTTTTAATTGAATTAATATTAATAAAAATGCTCAAAATTGGAAATTTTAAATAATATTTAAATTACGTTTAATTATAAATTTAATTTTTAGTCCAGATTTTTCTTTATAAGATGATTTTGCTTTACTATGGTGCTGCAAGGATATACATAGCCCTTCATATTACGTCTCTTCATATTCCAAATTTTATGCTTTTTCATTGCCATTATATTTAAAAGAATGCTTAGATTACTACATTATATAGGCAAATTAAGAGTCCATGGTTCCTCATACTGATGTGATTTGTTCATTATTTGAGGTATTTCTTCAATTTACAAAAGGATTGCTTCCAAATCTAAAAGGTTATTCATAGCCATTCAAAGTAAGTGTTAGGAATGTTTCCAAGACTGACACCCCAAAGCATACTTAATCCAAAATGAACAGAAGAGTACCAGGGAAGCTACCTCCAATTTTCTTTTTTTTTACATTTATATGGACAAGCATGCTGACTTCCAAGTGGGTTGTTGAGAACTTAATTATCCTTATTGCAGTCCCAGAAATAGAGATGAGAACATCAATAACCTCTCATCTCTGCCACCCTCACCTACTCATGAGCTGGGCGTATTTAGAGGAGGAGTAAAGAAGCAGAACTCGTATTCCTTGAAAAACTAGAAGCAAAAATTTTGGACAAGAACCAGTAATTGCGAGCCCGAATAGAATGAGGGCTTTGACAGCACAGGGGTAATGACTATTGTTATGAGACCTGAAAAAACCAAACCCGTTGCTGTCGAGACAGGTGAAGCTAAATTGGAGGAGATGAGGAAATCTGTGAGGTTTAAGGATTATAAGAAGAGGAAAGGGAGCCAGAAGACAGGAGTGTGGGGTAGCATTGATTGTCTACACCTCCTTTTTTGTTTTATCTCCAATCACCTTTTAATTTTCACTCCACAGGAAATCCTCATGGCTTAGTGGTTAAGTGCTATGGCTGCTAACCAAAGGGTCAGCAGTTCGAATCTGCCAGGCGCTCCTTGGAAACTCTGTGGGACAGCTCTACTTTGTCCTTTAGGGTCGCTATGAGTTGGAATCGATTCAACGGCACAGGGTTTGGTTTTTGGTTTGGTTAGGCTCTAGTCTTATCCATCTGGAGTAAAAGTGAGGGAAGATCTGTGTTTGATTGGCAGTTTTATGTGCCATCCTCTCCCTGCTTGTCATTACTGTCCAGACTCCTCCATTGAGTAGGGAATAGGAAAATATTGGATGGAAAGTTTGGGGTGTCTTTCACTATAATTTTAAATAGTGATATAACAGTGGCAAGTTAAGGACTGGTTGCAAAAGGATGGATTTGACAGCATTTTATATTAAAAACAGATTATATATTGGATTGCTCAGGTCTCAGTAATAATGAATGTGCTAGAAGGACAAATCTTCAAGTACCTTTCACCACAATTCAGGATTTTAGTGTTTCAGTTAACAAAGTTGATGGCATCCTAGAGTTGCCTCTCATTGTTTCTTTGAATGACTGACATATCAATTAGATTTCAGTATGATTTTTTCACACTTAATATCTACAGTTATGTTTAAAGTTGCCAATTTTAGTTGATTCCCAGAGCGCTATGCAGCCTCTTCTCTTACAGACTAAGCATTTTACCATTTTACTCTTCCTTACACAGTGCCATGAAAAAGTTATCATTCAATAGATTCTATTGAAAATAGAAATTGCTGTCTTTTTATATTATTTTGGTATGCACATGATGATCATTTTAACCTAGTTTTCCTTTTTTTTTAAAAAAAGAAACAGCTATAAAATTTAGTAATATGACCTTTTCTCTATCTTTCACATGCTGTTGATGACTCCACAGAGAGACACCCGATTACAAATGCGATTGATGGAAAGAACACTTGGTGGCAGAGCCCCAGTATTAAGAATGGAATTGAATACCATTATGTGACAATTACACTGGATTTACAGCAGGTATGGTGCTGCTTTCTTTTCCTTTTCCACTTTTGAAGTTACATCTTGGATTTGCTATTTGTTTAGTTAGTAGTTCTTGGGTGAAAGGATATCCTACCTTATCACCTCCCATTATTTTCTTGATCAATGAACAAAAGGGCCTATTCATCTAGTATATTGCCATTTTTAAAAAAGGTATTTGGCATTAATTTCTAAAGCACAAATAAAATGAATCTACATGAAGGGTTTAGTGCTGAATTAGGAACTGAGTCTGTTTTGATTAATTAGACTTAATGATGCGAATATGCATCAATATGATTTTGCATAAAGAAAATGTAATAGTGCCATTTTTAACTTTTAAAGGAAGACAGTGCTCCCACTCTGCTGATAGTGTGTGTACTTAAAGGTTTTTGGATAACAAGGCTCTTGAGTAAATTGCCGCTCATTACTGGGGGTTGAGCAAACTGTGACAGTTGATTCTTAAATTAAACTCGGTCCACTAAACGAGGTAACAAGCCTCGTAGTTGTACAAAATTGACGTTGGAAGTTGTTAGAGGTTGTGTTGTATAGGCCTGGTTACAGGGGCGGATTAACCAGTAAGCACGGTATGCACTGACTTACAGTAAGTGAGTTATGTACGTGTTTAATTGTGTTTACTTACTCATCTGTAGTGCACAGTTTCACCTGGGTTCCACCACTTCATCAGCCATATTGCTTATTGGGTAATCCACTATTCCCCTGGTTGCCTTCTACTCTTAATTTCTTTCTTCTTTCAGTTCACAGTATTCAGATCAGGCTGAAGTTAATAATTAAGAATCAACGTCACCCCAAATTATTTTAGCTTGTAAATAAGAAGGAAGGTAGAAAAACGGTCCTTTATTTTACTGTTATTAGAAACACAAAGACATTTTTAATTGACTGAAGGCTGGGACTGGAAACGTTGGATTTAGATGGCCTCTTTCACTTAGCCTGTTTCTCTCACTCTCTGAAACCAAGGTAGGAAAGATGCTCAGCTGCTCTTCCTTAGCCCAGTATGGAGATAGAGTAGCAAGGAAGTTTGGGATTAATACGGGGGTGGGGTGGGGGATGGTAATAATACTTAACAGCTGATACTATACATTGTCAAGATTATGGTTTCCACAGCTGGCCATTTCGCAGGGAAGCACCAGCCAGTGGGGGTTAGTCCCATTCTCAGGGGGCCAGATAGGCACCAGGCATTTCCATAATGGTGACATTGCTCCCATCAGGAGTACCACTTCCTTCCTCCAGAGTCTGGGCCCACTTTGACCAAGGCTGCACACATTTAGGCTGGCTAGTGGACCAGCAGGCCAGTGAGTCTCAGGGCAGACCCTACTTCTACCCATTTAGAATTCTTCAGCACCTGCACAAATGGATGAGAGCAGGGGATTTCTGGCATAGCAACTGCATGTCAGCCTTCAGTTAATAACATTTCCCAAGAAGTCTCAGTCCTGTGCCTGGGAATGGCAGGACAAACTACCACACTGAGAAATCATGTTTTAGGTCATGAATTCCCTGGGGACACTAGACCCAAAAGGGACTTCATTTCCCTAATGAAGATAGCTAGTTCTTTACGGGTCACAGCATTCTCCCCCTTCGATGTAATCATTGAAAGTCAGCCTTCCCCATCAAAAGTGAGTCTGTTGCTCAGTGCCTAGGGCTATCTCCTGGAACAGGGAGTCAATAAATAGTGATGTTCGAGTGTTCTGGTTTACTCTCCACTTATTCTTTTAGACCACACAGGGAGCAAGACAGTCAATTACTGATACAATTTGCGAAGATCATTTACACTACCCTTTGAGCCTAGCCACAAATTTATCTTGTTATCAAACATAACCTCTTTTTCACTTCTAATTTATAAATGGATAGTGCAATCACAAGGTTTTCCTAAATCATTTCTATGCAATTTCCCTACCATCATTAATTCAGCAGGTCACAGAATTTACCTGCAAGCCCATTTATCAATGAAACCATTTATATTCTTCTAAGTTTCCATTGTATCCCCGTGCATCCATTCCAACAGTGTAGATCTGGAGCAGCACAGTAAAACCAATAAAAAATAAAGATAAAGATAAAATCTTTAAAGAAATCAGAGAAAAGTTTCTTCAAAAGACAATAGATGGTTATCTTCTCTGCATAACCAATGGAATCCTAAAGACAATAAAATGTGCTAAAGGAAAATAACTGCAAACCTAGAATTCTATATCCAATAAAAATGTCATTTGAGAATGGAGATGAATTCTGTAATACAGCTAATTACCAACAGGCCCTGTTAGTGATGAATTTACATATTAGTCTTGAAAACTTTCAAAATACTAAGAGTTGTTGATGGTTTCCCTGTATTCTCGGAAGTCATCTCCTCAATGTGGCTTCTTCTACTCTCACAGCAGGGAGAGGTGTTACCATTTTAGAAGCTCTGGTAGTACAGTTTTGGGTAGTACAGTACTTAAGCATATGGCTGCTAATTGAAAGGTCTGCAATTCAAACCCACCAGCTGCTCCGAGGGAGAAGGATGAGGCAGTCTGCTTCCATAAAGATTTATAGCCTTAGAGACCTGATGGGGAAGTTCTACTCCTGTGTGTAGAATTTCTGTGAGTTGGAATAAATTTGGAATAAACCTGATGACAAAAGGCATCTTAAAGTTATGTGAATTTGTTTCTCCTGTTCTCTCTTCTTTCCATTTTGTTTAATAGTCTTAAGATGGGTGAAAACTTCTAAGATAGCTTTTATAGTAAGCGGTAGAACTGTGTTTATAACCCATATCTACTTGACTGCAAAGTCTGGAATACACCAAATGGAAGTGGTAAGGCAGATATGACCTGAAGAATTTCCGGGATATTCCCACACTTATCTACTCTCAGCCCTCTCCTATATTCTGCAAATCAACCTACTGTGAGTTCAACAGAATGGGAACATAAATAATCTATAAATGGAAGAAACCCTTATTTCCACTTGTTTCACAACTTTAATTTATTTAATGATTTTGATAAGGAGGACTCTTGGCCCAATGGTTAAGTGCTTGGTTGCTAACCAAATGGTCAGTGGGAGAAAAGACCAGGAGACCTGCCCTTTAAAGATCATTGTTGTTGTTAGGTGCTGTCTTAGTCATCTAGTGCTGCTATAGCAGAAATACCACAAGTGGATGACTTCAACAAACAGAAGTTTATTCTCTCACAGTCTAGTAGGCTAACAGTCCGAATTCAGGGCATCAGCTCCAGGGGAAGCCTTTCTCTCTCTGTGGGCTCTGGAGGAAAGTCCTTGTCATTAATCTTCCCCTGGTCTAGGAGCTTCTCAACTTAGGGACCTTGGGTCCAAAGGATGCGTGCTCCTGGCTATACTTTCTTGTTGGTATGAGATCCCCATGTCTCTCTGCTTGCTTCTCTCTTCTATATCTCAGATGAGATTGGCTCAAGACACAATCGAGTCTCATAGGTTGAATCCTGCCTCATTAACTTCTGATAATCCCATCTCATCAAGGTTATGGAAATAGGATTTATAACATATAGGAAATCACATCAGATGACAAAATGGTAGACAGTCACGCAGTACTGGAAATCATGGCCTAGCCAAATTAATACACATATTTTGGGGGAACAGAATTCAGTCCATGACAGGTACCATCTAGTGGGTTCTTACTCATAGCGACTCTATGTACAACAGAGCAAAACACTCCCTTGTCCTATGCTATGCTCACAATCCCATTGTTGCAACCACTGTGTCAATCCATCTACCAAGCATGATGTCCTTCTCCAGGGACTGGTGCCTCCTGACCACATGTCCAATGTATGTGAGAGGTAGTCTCGCCATCCTCACTTCCAAAAAAGCACACTGGCCGTACTTACGCAACATAGACTTGGCCGTTCTTCTGGCAGTCTATGGTATATTCAGCATTCTTTGCCAACACAGTAATTCAAAGGCATCAGTTCTTCTTTGGTCTCCCTTATCCGTTGTCCAGCTTTTGAGTGCATATGAGGCTATTGAAAGTATCATGGCTTGGGTCAGGAGCACCTCAGTCCTCAGAGTAACATCTTTGCTTTTTAACACTTTAAAGAGGTCTTTTAGAACAGAGTTGCCCAATACAATATGTCATTTAATTTCTTAAGTGCTGCTTCCATGGGCATTTATTGTGGATCCAAGTAAAACGAAACCCTTGACAACTTCAGTCTTTTCTCCGTTTATCATGATGTTGCTTATTGGTCCAGTTGTGAGGATTTTTTCTTTTCTTTTATTGTGCTTTAGGTGAAAGTTTGTAGCTCAAGTTAATTTCTCATAAAAAACTGTATACCCACATTGTTATGTGACCCTAGTTGCTACCCTTATAATGTGACAGCACGCTCCTCCTTTCTACTCTGAAATTCCCATGTCCATTCAACCAGCTTCAATCCCTTTCTGCCTTCTCATCTTGCCTCCAGACAGGACCTTTCCATTTAGTCTCATGTATCTACTTGACCTAAGAAGCACACTTTTCACGAGTATTCTTTTATGTCTTAAGATTTTTGTTTCCTTTATGTTGAAGTGTAATCCCTTCTGAAGGCTATAGTCTTTGATCTTCATCAGTAAGTGCTTCAAGTCCTTTTCAATTTCAGGAAGCGAGGTTGTGTCATCTGCATATTGCAGATTATTAATGAGCCTTTCACCAATCCTTATGCCACGTTCTTGTTCATATAATTCAGCTTCTCAGGTTATTTGCTCAGGATACAGATTGAATAAGTATGGTGAAAAGATATAACCCTGATGGACATCTTTCTAGATTTTAAACCATGCAGCATCCCCTTGTTCTAGTTGGTTTTTACTCATAGCAACCTTATGTACAACAGAACAAAACACTGCCTGGTCCTGTTCTATCCTCACATTCATCGCTATGTTTGAGCCCATTGTTGCAACCACTGTGTCAATCCATCTCATTGAGGGTCTTCCTCTTTTTCATCGACCATCTACCAAGCATGATGTCCTTCTCTAGGGACTGGTGCCTCCTGACCACATATCCAATGTATGTGAGATGTAGTCTCGCCATTCTCACTTCCAGAAAAGCACACTGGCTGTACTTACCCAACATAGATTTGGCAGTTCTTCTGGCAGACCGTCTTTTGGTCTATGTACAGGTTGCACATGAGCACAATTAAGTGTTCTGGAATTCCTACTCTTCTCAATGCTATCCATAATTTGTTATGATCCACAAATGCCTTTGCATAGTCAATAAAACACTGGTAAACATCTTTCTGGTTTTCTCTGCTTTCAGCCAAGATCCATCTGACATAGGCAATGATATCCCTCATTCCATGTCTGCCTCTGAATCTGGCTTGAATTTCTGGCAGTTTCCTATCAATGTACTGCTGCAAGCATTTTTGAATTGTCTTCAGCAAAATTTTATTAGCCTGTGATGTTAATGGAGCCCTGGTGGCACAGTGGTTAAGAGCTAAGGCTGCTAACCAAAAGGTCAGCGGTTTGAATCCACCAACCAGTCCTTAGAAACGCTATAGGGCAGTTCTACTCTGTTACATAGGGTCACTATGAGTCAAAATGGGTTGGACAGCAACGGGTTTGGTTTGGGTTTTTTGGTGATGTTAATGATATTGTTGCATACTTTCTGCATTCTGTTGGATCACCTTTTTTGGAATGAGCTAAATATGGATCGCTTCCAGTCGGTTAGCTAAGTAGCTGTCTTCCAAATTTCTTGGCATAGATGAGTGAATACCTCCATTACTGTATCCAGTTGTTGAAACATCTCAATTGGTATTCTGTCAATTTCTGGAGCCTCAGTTTTTGCCAGTGCCTTTGGTGCAGCTTGGACTTCTTCCTTCAGTACCACTGGTTCTTGATCATATGCTGCCTCCTGAAATTGTTGACAGTTGACCAGTTCTTCTTGGTGCAGTGACTCTGTGTATTCCTTCTGCCTTCTTTTGATGTTTCCTGTGTCATTAAATATTTTCCGTAGAATTCTTCAATATTGAAGAACTGAATTTTTTCTTCAGTAGTTTCAGCTTGAGAAAAGACGAGTGTGTTCTTCCCTTTTGGTTTTTTAACTCCAGATCTTTGCACTTTTCATTATAATGCTTTACTTTGTCTTCTTGAGCTGCCTTTTGAAATCTTCTGGTCAGTCCTTTTACTTCATCATTTCTTCCATTCAGTTTAGCTACTCTACGTTCAAGAGCAAATTACAGAGTCTCCTCTCACATCTGTTTTGGTCTTTCTTTCTTTCCTGATTTTTAATGAACTTTTCCTTTCTTCATATATGATGTCTTTGATATCATCTCATTACTCATCTGGCCTCTGGTTATTAGTATTCAATGCATCAAATCTATCATTGAGATGGTCTCCAAATTCAGGTGGGATATATCTAAGTTTGTATTATGGCTCTTGTGGACTTATTTTAATTTTCTTCAGCTTCAAATTATATTTGCATATGAGCAATTGATTATCTTTTCCACAGTTGCCCCCTGGCCTTATTCTGACTGATGATATTGAGCTTTTCCATAGTCTCTTTCCACAGATGTAGTTGATTTGATCGCTGTGTTTTCTACTTGGTCCATGTGTATAGTTAATTTATGTTGTTGAAAAAACATATTTGCAATGAATCAATCATTGGTCTTGCAAAATTCTATCATGCAATCTCCAGTGTTGTTTCTATCACCAAGGCCATATTTTCCAACTTCAAACCCTTCTTTGTTTCCAACTTTCACATTACAATCAGCAGTAATTATCAATGCATATTGATTGCATGTTTGATCAGTTTCAAACTGCAGAAGTTGGTAAAAATCTTCAGTTTCCTCGTCTTTGGCCTTAGTGGTTGGCGTGTGATTTTGAATAATAGTTGTGTTAACTGGTCTTCCCTGTAGGTGTGTGGGTACTATCCTATCACTGACAGCATTATACTTCAGGGTAGACCTTGAAATGTTCCTTTTTGATGATGAACATTAGGACATTCCTCTTCAATTTGTCATTCCCGGCATACTAGACCATATGATTTTGTGATTCAGAATGGCCAATACCAATTCATTTTAGCTCACCAATGCCTAGGATATCGATTTTTATGTGTTCTTTTTCATTTTTGATGACTTCCAATTTTCTTAGATTCATACTATTTACATTCTACGTTCCTATTATTAATGGATGTGTGCATCTGTTTCTTCTTATTTTGAGTCGTACCATATTAACAAATGAAGGACCTGAAAACTTTATTCCATTCATGTCATTAAAGTTGACTGTCCTCTGAGGAGCCGGCTCTTCCCTGACCTGAGGGGCTTATCTTCCAACACTGTCTCAGACAATGTTCACTGGTCAATAGTTTCAGAAACTGACTGCTAGGCCCTTCTTCCTAGCCTGTCTTAATCTGGAAGCTTTGCTGAAATCTGTCTGCCATGGGCACCCTACTGGTATTTAAAATATCGGTGGTGTAGCTTTCAGTATTACAAGAACACACATACCACCACAGTAGGACAAAGTGACAGACGTGTGTTGGCTATGAAGATTAAGCCTAGGAAATGCTAGGACAGCTCTCCTGTGTCCTGTAGGGTCTCTATGAGTCAGAATTGACTCAACTGCACATAACAACAGCAACAATGATTTTAATAATGTAAAAACTTAAGTAGATTTTATAATGAGGTTTGGGATGGAATTTCTCAGACAGAAGGGACTTCAGATCTCTCTGTAGTTCCTGAGTAACAAACTGTGGGACATGTTCATAGTACTTATTCAGCTAAAGAGCAAAACTACAGGTAAGCATATTTCAGTGCACTGGCAACACAGACAATGAGGACACCTGTATTATTTCATTTATTTCTCATATTAATTCAATGAGGCAGCTAGTGTTATTATCGCTATTTAATAGCTGAAGAACAGTGAGGCTTAGAAAAGTTCAGTGATTTGGCCTCATTTACATAGCTTATTAAGGGCAGAGCTATGATTTCAACCTGAACAGTGTGAATCCATACCCCAGACACTTAACCACTACACAGCATTATTTCCTGAACTGTGATCTGAAGACCTAGCTTAAGTAGTGCATGAGAATTTTATATATAATATTTTCAATCATCTCTACGTTGTTCAGGTTCAAGAAACACCACATTGTGCTCTCCAGGCTTCTACAGAATATCATCAACATCTGTTTCATCATAAAATGGACCAAGTCTCTCATTTTCTAGTATACTCTATTCTGCCTCTCAAATGTTTTTTTCTACTTACACCATGAAAGATTAATAGGTTATTCAGCACAATATGAACTATTATTCAGTTAGGAATCAAGGGCAGTAGTTACAATAAATAGGTGACTATCACTAAATGTTTATGATGGATTCAGTAGAGTTTTGATCATTTATTAGTTCTTTTTATTTTGTGATGTATGAATTTCAACAAGTGTCTGTAATTTTGTTGATATATACCTGGCTTCTCTTTAGAAACTCTTATAATAAATTAGCCTTTTAAGTAATTGGTTTCCTTTATTAAATCATTAGAGATTTCACTGTGTTATTTCTTTTATATTTTAATATCCAAGGTAAGCACTATAAAAAATATAACAATTTATTTACAAGAAAGTAGACGCTTATTTTATAATAGATTATTTTTAGACTTTATTACTAAGGGATTATTAACTTTTCCCAATTCAGCTATTTACTCACAGCATATGTGGAGTAAATGATTTAATCATGCTGTGCCCCAACTTGTAGATTAGCAAAATAAATATTATAATAGCATGGAAATATCTGAAATAATGATAACAGCAATATAACAGCTGAACTCCATCTGGCAATTCAGGCCACTATAAGAACGTATCAGAATAACCTTGAAGAGAAGCTTAACTGTTTCCAGTGGTGTGTGTGCAAAAACCCAGTAAAATGGCAAAGAAAAAATACAGCAATTTAAAAGACAATAATAGAGACTTGGAGGTTAGTAAACGGTTTAGAACATTCTGTTAGCCCTCCTTCCACCAGATTTTCACCACAAAATATGTTATGATGCCTGACCTCATTTTTTTTTTTTTTCCCAATCTGACCATTTTCTTAGGCACATTCTTTTGTTTAGGGAGAAACTGATTGGTTGGTGGGATAAAGCACAGAAGGGCAGCATTTTAATAGACTCTGTAAACATATTCTGAGTTCATATATATTCCTGGATAATCCAGGTACGTTACGGAATTAGTTATGCTTATGTGTACGTTCACCTTCACCTCAATCTACAATTCACTTTCTCTTCCTAGTCTATCCCCCAAAACTAAAAATACATTTATTAAAAAACTTTGTCTTATAGCTACAGAGATCACATTCCATGTGTTTTTGGCCTAAATATTTTATCCATTACCCTTACAGGGACATATTTAGTGAGACAGGTTAATAGTTTAATGTGGGAGGTATGATGTGGAAGAAGCTGGGATTAGCATTTCTATTTAAAAATCAAAGAACCTGAGTAATGTAAAAAGCACTGGGCAGCAAGCTGCAAGGTTAGATGTTCAGGTACACCCAGAAGTGCCTTGGAAGAAAGGTCTGTGATCTACTTTTGAAAAAACATCCACTGAGAACCCTATGGAGCACAGTTCTACTGTGACACACATGGAATCACTATGAGTCTAAATCGACTTGATGGCAACTGTAAAAAAAAAAAAAATACTGATATACTTTTAAGAATCTATGTAAATATCATAGAAGAAATTTTTTCTAAGCTTCGAACCATGATGTAATGATTGAACCTGCATAATAATAATACTTCATATATTCCAGTTTTTTTTTAATGAATTTTATTTAAACGTATTAAGGGTAACAAATTTTCAGTCTTGAAGAAAGGTCTTTATTCTTTCATATCAACATTTTTTTCACATTTTCTTCTTTATCATTCTTATTAAAAGTCTGTATTGTTTTACAGATTAGAGAGCATGATTAGCTCTGCCATATTAAAAAATGAAAAAAAGTATTTTTTTTTTATTAACTTTTATTAAGCTTCAAGTGACCGTTGACAAATCCAATCAGTCTGTCACATATAAGTTTACATACATCTCACTCCCTACTCCCACTTGCTCTCTCCCTCTTGACTCAGCCCTTTCAGTCTCTCCTTTCGTGACAATTTTGCTGGCTTCCCTCTCTCTCTATCCTCCTATCCCCCCCTCCAGACAAGAGTTGCCAACACAATCTCAAGTGTCCACCTGATATAATTAGCTCACTCTTCATCAGCGTCTCTCTCCCACCCGCTGACCAGTTCCTTTCATGTCTGATGAGTTGTCTTCGGGGATGGTTCCTGTCCTGTGCCAACAGAAGGTCTGGGGACCATGGCCGCCGGGATTCCTCTAGTCTCAGTCAGACCATTAAGTATGGTCTTTTTATGAGAATTTGGGGTCTGTATCCCACTGATCTCCTGCTCCCTCAGGGGTCCTCTGCTGTGCTCCCTGTCAGGGCAGTCATCGATTGTGGCCGGGCACCAACTAGTTCTTCTGGTCTCAGGATGATGTAGGTCTCTGGTTCATGTGGCCCTTTCTGTCTCTTGGGCTCTTAGTTGTCGTGTGGCCTTGGTGTTCTTCATTTTCCTTTGCTCCAGGTGGGTAGAGACCAATTGATGCATCTTAGATGGCCGCTTGTTAGCATTTAAGACCCCTGACGCCACATTTCAAAGTGGGATGCAGAATGATTTCATAATAGAATTATTTTGCCAATTAGAAGTCCCCGCAAACCATGTTCCCCAGACCCCCGCGCTTGCTCCGCTGACCTTTGAAGCATTCATTTTATCCCGGAAACTTCTTTGCTTTTGGTCCAGTCCAATTGAGCTGACCTTCCATGTATTGAGTGTTGTCTTTCCCTTCACCTAAAGCAGTTCTTATCTACTGATTAATCAATAAAAAACCCTCTCCCACCCTCCCTCCCTCCCCCCCTCGTAACCACAAAAGTATGTGTTCTTCTCAGGTTTACTATTTCTCAAGATCTTATAATAGTGGTCTTATACAATATTTGTCCTTTTGCCTCTGACTCATTTCGCTCAGCATAATGCCTTCCAGGTTCCTCCATGTTATGAAATGTTTCACAGATTCGTCACTGTTCTTTATCGATGCGTAGTATTCCATTGTGTGAATATACCACAATTTATTTACCCATTCATCCGTTGACGGACACCTTGGTTGCTTCCAACTTTTTGCTATTGTAAACAGAGCTGCAATAAACATGGGTGTGCATATATCTGTTTGTGTAAAGGCTCTTGTATCTCTAGGGTATATTCCGAGGAGTGGGATTTCTGGGTTGTATGGTAGTTCTATTTCTAACTGTTTAAGATAACGTCAGATAGATTTCCAAAGTGGTTGTACCATTTTACATTCCCACCAGCAGTGTATGAGAGTTCCAATCTCTCCGCAGCCTCTCCAACATTTATTATTTTGTGTTTTTTGGATTAATGCCAGCCTTGCTGGTGTGAGATGGAATCTCATCGTAGTTTTAATTTGCATTTCTCTAATGGCTAATGATCGAGAGCATTTTCTCATGTATCTGTTGGCTGCCTGAATATCTTCTTTAGTGAAATGTGTGTTCATATCCTTTGCCCACTGCTTGATTGGGTTGTTTGTCTTTTTGTGGTTGAGTTTTGACAGAATCATGTAGATTTTAGAGATCAGGCTCTGGTCGGAGATGTCACAGCTGAAAATTCTTTCCCAGTCTGTAGGTGGTCTTTTTACTCTTTTGGTGAAGTCTTTAGATGAGCATAGGTGTTTGATTTTTAGGAGCTCCCAGTTATCGGGTTTCTCTTCATCATTTTTGGTAATGTTTTGTATTCTGTTTATGCCTCGTATTAGGTCTCCTAGGGTTGTCCCTATTTTTTCTTCCATGATCTTTATCGTTTTAGTCTTTATGTTTAGGTCTTTGATCCACTTGGAGTTAGTTTTTGTGTGTGGTGTAAGGTATGGGTCCTGTTTCATTTTTTTGCAAATGGATATCCAGTTATGCCAGCACCATTTGTTAAAAAGGCTATCTTTTCCCCAATTAATTGACACTGGTCCTTTGTCAAATATCAGTTGCTCATACGTGGATGGATCTATGTCTGGGTTCTCAATTCTGTTCCATTGGTCTATGTGCCTGTTGTTGTACCAGTACCAGGCTGTTCTGACTACTGTGGCTGTATAATAGGTTCTGAAATCAGGTAGAGTGAGGCCTCCTACTTTCTTCTTCTTTTTCAGTAGTGCTTTGCTTATCCGGGGCTTCTTTCCCTTCCATATGAAATTGGTGATTTGTTTCTCTATCCCCTTAAAATATGACATTGGAATTTGGATTGGAAGTGAGTTAAATGTATAGATGGCTTTTGGTAGAATAGACATTTTTACTATGTTAAGTCTTCCTATCCATGAGCAAGGTATGTGTTTCCACTTAAGTATGTCCTTTTGAATTTCTTGTAGTAGAGCTTTGTAGTTTTGTTTGTATAGGTCTTTTACATCCTTGGTAAGATTTATTCCTAAGTATCTTATCTTCTTGGTGGCTACTGTGAATGGTATTGATTTGGTGATTTCCTCTTCGGTGTTCTTTTTGTTGATGTAGAGGAATCCAAGTGATTTTTGTATGTTTATTTTATAACCTGAGACTCTGCCAAACTCTTTTATTAGTTTCAGTAGTTTTCTGGAGGATTCCTTAGGGTTTTCTGTGTATATAATCATGTCATCTGCAAATAGTGATAACTTTACTTCCTCCTTGCCAATCCGGATACCTTTTATTTCTTTGTCTAGCCTGATTGCCCTGGCTAGGACTTCCAGCACGATGTTGGATAAGAGCGGTGATAAAGGGCATCCTTGTCTGGTTCCCGTTCTCAAGGGAAATGCTTTCAGGTTCTCTCCATTTAGAGTGATATTGGCTGTTGGCTTTGCATAGATGCCCTTTATCATGTTGAGGAATTTTCCTTCAATTCCTATTTTGGTAAGAGTTTTTATCATGAATGGGTGTTGGAGTTTGTCAAATGCCTTTTCTGAATCAATTGATAAGATCATGTGGTTTTTGTCTTTTGTTTTATTTATGTGATGGATTACATTAATGGTTTTTCTGATATTAAACCAGCCTTGCATACCTGGTATAAATCCCACTTGATCATGGTGAATTATTTTTTTGATTTGTTGTTGGATTCTATTGGCTAGAATTTTATTGAGGATTTTTGCATCTATGTTCATGAGGGATATAGGTCTATAATTTTCTTTTTTTGTAATGTCTTTACCTGGTTTTGGTATCAGGGAGATGGTGGCTTCATAGAATGAGTTGGGTAGTATTCCGTCATTTTCTATGCTTTGGAATACCTTCAGAAGTAGTGGTGTTAACTCTTCTCTGAAAGTTTGGTAGAACTCTGCAGTGAAGCCGTCCGGGCCAGGGCTTTTTTTGGGGGGGAGTTTTTTGATTACCGTTTCAATCTCTTTTTTTGTTATGGGTCTATTTAGTTGTTCTACTTCTGAATGTGTTAGTTTAGGTAGGTAGTGTTTTTCCAGGAATTCATCCATTTCTTCTAGGTTTTCAAATTTGTTAGAGTACAATTTTTCATAATAATCTGAAATGATTCTTTTAATTTCATTTGGTTCTGTTGTGATGTGGTCCTTCTCGTTTCTTATTCGGGTTATTTGTTTCCTTTCCTGTATTTCTTTAGTCAGTCTAGCCAATGGTTTATCAATTTTGTTAATTTTTTCAAAGAACCAGCTTTTGGCTTTGTTAATTCTTTCAATTGTTTTTCTGTTCTCTAATTCATTTAGTTCAGCTCTAATTTTTATTATTTGTTTTCTTCTGGTGTCTGATGGATTCTTTTGTTGCTCACTTTCTATTTGTTCAAGTTGTAGGGACAGTTCTCTGCTTTTGGCTCTTTCTTCTTTTGGTATGTGTGCATTTATTGACATAAATTGGCCTCTGAGCACTGCTTTTGCTGTGTCCCAGAGGTTTTGATAGGAATATTTTCATTCTCGTTGCATTCTATGAATTTCCTTATTCCCTCCTTGATGTCTTCTATAACCCAGTCTTTTTTCAGGAGGGTATTGTTCATTTTCCAAGTATTTGATTTCTTTTCCCTCGTTTTTCTGTTATTGATCTCTAGTTTTATTGCCTTATGGTCTGAGAAGATGCTTTGTAATATTTCGATGTTTTGGACTCTGCAAAGGTTTGTTTTATGACCTAATGTGTGGTCTATTCTAGAGAATGTTCCATGTGTGCTAGGAAAAAAAGTATATTTTGCAGCAGTTGGATGGAGAGTTCTGTATAAGTCAATGAGGTCAAGTTGGTTGATCGTTGTGATTAGATCTTCCGTGTCTCTATTGAGCTTCTTACCGGATGTCCTGTCCTTCTCCGAAAGTGGTGTGTTGAAGTCTCCTACTATAATTGTGGAGGTATCTATCTCACTTTTCAATTCTGTTAAAATTTGATTTATGTATCTTGCAGCCCTGTCATTGGGTGCATAAATATTTAATATGGTTATGTCTTCCTGATCAATTGTTCCTTTTATCATAGTGTCCTTCTTTATCCTTTATGGTGGATTTAAGTCTAAAGTCTATTTTGTCAGAAATTAATATTGCTACTCCTTTTTTGCTTATTGTTTGCTTGATATATTTTTTTCCATCCTTTGAGTTTTAGTTTGTTTGTGTCTCTAAGTCTAAGGTGTGTCTCTTGTAGGCAGCATATAGAAGGATCGTGTTCCTTTATCCAGTCTGTGACTCTCTGTCTCTTTATTGGTGCATTTAGTCCATTTACATTCAGCGTAATTATAGATAAATAAGTTTTTAATGCTGTCATTTTGATGCCTTTTTATGTGTCTTGTTGACAATTTTATTTTTCCACATACTTTTTTGTGCTGAGGCATTTTTCTTAGTAAATTGTGAGATCCTCATTTTCATAGTGTTTGACTTTATGTTAGTTGAGTCGTTACGTTTTTCTTGGCTTTTATCTTGAGTTATAGAGTTGTTACACCTTTTTGTGGTTACCTTATTATTTACCCCTATTTTTCTAAGTAAAAACCTAACTTGTATTGTTCTATATCGCCTTGTATCACTCTCCATATGGCAGTTCAGTGCCTCCTGTATTTAGTCCCTCTTTTTGATTATTGTGATCTTTTACCTATTGACCTCCATGATTCCCTGTTATGTGTATTTTTTTTTTTAATTAATCTTAATTTGTTTGTTTTTGTGATTTCCCTATTTGAGTTGATATCAGGACGTTCTGTTTTGTGACCTTGTGTTGTGCTGATATCTGATATTTTTGGTTCTCTGACCAAACAATATCCTTTAGTATTTCTTATAGCTTTGGTTTGGTTTTTGCAAATTCTCTAAACTTGTGTTTATCTGTAAATATCTTAATTTCGCCTTCATATTTCAGAGAGAGTTTTGCTGCATATATGATCCTTGGCTGGCAGTTTTTCTCCTTCAGTGTTCTGTGTATGTCGTCCCATTCCCTTCTTGCCTGCGTGATTTCTGCTGAGTAGTCTGAACTTATTCTTATTGATTCTCCCTTGAAGGAAACCTTTCTTTTCTCCCTGGCTGCTTTTAAAATTTTCTGTTTATCTTTGGTTTTGGTGAGTTTGATGATAATATGTCTTGGTGTTTTTCTTTTTGGATCAATCTTAAATGGGGTTCGATGAGCATCCTGGATAGATATCCTTTCGTCTTTCATGATGTCAGGGAAGTTTTGTGTCAGGAGTTCTTCAACTATTTTCTCTGTGTTTTCTGTCCCCCCTCCCTGTTCTGGGACTCCAATCACCCGCAGGTTATCCTTCTTGATAGAGTCCCACATGATTCTTAGGGTTTCTTCATTTTTTTTAATTCTTTTATCTGATTTTTTTTCAGCTATGTTGGTGTTGATTCCCTGGTCCTCCAGATGTCCCAGTCTGCACTCTAATTGCTCGAGTCTGCTCCTCTGACTTCCTATTGCGTTGTCTAATTCTGTAATTTTATTGTTAATCTTTTGGATTTCTACATGCTGTCTCTCTATGGATTCTTGCAACTTATTAATTTTTCCAGTATGTTCTTGAATAATCTTTTTGAGTTCTTCAACAGTTTTATCAGTGTGTTCCTTGGCTTTTTCTGCAGTTTGCCTTATTTCATTTGTGATGTCTTGAAGCATTCTGTAAATTAATTTTTTATATTCTGTATCTGATAATTCCAGAATTGTATCTTCATTTGGGAAAGATTTTGATTCTTTTGTTTGGGGGGTTGGAGAAGCTGTCATGGTCTGCTTCTTTAAGTGGTTTGATATGGATTGTTGTCTCGGAGCCATAACTGGGAAACTAGTTTTTCCAGAAAATCCACTAAAAAAAAATGTAGTCAGATCCCTATCAGAGTTCTCCCTCTGGCTCAGGCTATTTGGATGTTAGTGAAGCCGCCTGGGGAGGGTGGGGGAGGGAACAGAGGGATAGGAGAGTAGCACCTCAGAATATAGCCAGAGTTGTTTGTCTTGCTTGGAATGACTATTATATCTGAGATTCCCGTGGGGCACGTCGCCTATGTGTGCTGGCTGTGTGGAGATTGCTTCCGGGGGGTCTGGCCCGCTGGAGTCACGGTCAGATCCTCCGCTTCCAGCCCCACGCCCAGCGTCAAGGCTCCCCTACTGGGACTGTGCACTCTCGACTCCAAAATCAGTCACTGCCTCCTGAGGACTTCTCGTCCCTCCAGCCGCTTTGCCGTGCCGCCCCTGAGAACCAGTTGGGCCCCCTCCTGGGGTTAGTTCAGGTGGGTGGAGCAGCTCCCCGAAAAAAGTATTTTATAATTAATAATTTCACAAGGAGAAAGGAGTATAAACAATATCCCTACCTTTAATACTTCATTATCTAGGCAATGAAAGAAGAGAAATACACAAAATGCACTTATAAAAAAACCATACAAGGTTTAAATAGCCCCTGTTCAATATATTTTATATAACACAGTCTATTTGATGTAAAGGTTTCCTCCTGGAGATAGGTCTCTCTATAAAGGCATTAGCCCATGTCATGGGGATTAGGTATTTATTTCCCTGTAGCCTCACTAGATGGTGAGTTCTTGAAGGCAAAGGTCTCTAACTATTTCTACCCATCATAGGTTCAGATTTTTCCTACTATATATGTTTTACTTATTTAAGTTGTATGTTTTACTCTTTCTTACTAAACGCAAATTTCATGAAGGTGGAGATATTTGTCTGTTCTTGTTTTTTAATTGTGGCATTTTAAGTACTTAGAATAATGCCCAGTATGTAGAAGGCACCCAATAAATGTTTAGTGAATGAGTAAATGATTGAGTGAATGAACAATGAAAAACATCATTCCATAATTTAATAATATTACAAAAAATGAGAATTAAACAAATTCCTATGTAATCTTGTGATGTTTCTAAGGATGGAATACATTGTGCATTTTTTTTTTTTTTAATTTATGGAATTTCTTTCAAGTGTCAGCTGGAATAGCATTAAGTAAATTTTCTCATAATCTCTTTAAACATGATCTGAACATCACTCATATTTGTCTCTGTATGACTTTACCACATTTAAAACTTTATTTATGAAAAGGAAATTTTAATTTAACTTTTTTTTTTGTAACAGAGAAGTCTGAGACTATAATTTTTTTTTTTTTTTTACTGATTATTTTATTAATTCCTTGACAAAAGATAAGGACGTATAGGAAAAAAAAAATTCTATGTCTAAAACAAGAGTTTAGATACAGAATTTTACATATTTGGATATAAATGCAGATAAATTAAATTCTAACAACATCATGAAAATATAAACATCGTGGCAATACAAATTCTATTTCAAATAGCGTCAAGATGACTGCCTTGGAAAATTCTTCTGGAAGCCAGGGAACAAACTAGAGAATTGCTTCTCTAAAACAGACACAAGAATACAGGGGGGACAGATCTATTAAAGCTCTGTGGGAAAAGATCTGTTAAAATTTTAAATTCATACTAATTCTGTTATGGAATGTCTGAATAGGACTGCCTAAAATAGATTGAATGTGGGCAATTTTCACAGCTGTCTGATGATTTCCACACATAAAACACAACTGCATTTCATTATTTTGATGAAATATTGTGCATTCTCCAATTTTATTCTTGGAGTCTAAATTTTCACACATACACACACAGAGAAATCTTTTATTAAGATTTTTTTTCTTTTCTTTGATGTAAGATGTTTACCACAATGAACCTAGGAGTGATTTTATTTGTATAAATACTGCTTGGGATTTTAAAGCTGCTGCATTCTCTGGATTGATGTCTCTTACCAGGTTTGGAAAATTCCCTGCCAATATTTTCTCAAATATTGTTACCATCCATTCTTTCTCTTCTCTATGTCTGGGAGGACTTCTTTTACACATATACTGGAGTTTTCACCATGTCTAGTATATATTTTATGATTTTCTTTATTTTCCTTTTCTCTCCCTCTCCCTCCAGTCTTCATCAGGTGACCTGTCTTTCAGCATACTAATGCTTTCTTCTGCTGGATGCAATCTCCTATTAAACACATTTACTGAATTCTTAATTCCAATCATTATATTTTTCAGTTCTAGAATTTCCATTTGATACCATTTTTTATATATTCTGGATGAAATTCCCCATTTTATCATATTAATTACAGTTATGTAAAGTTCTGTGTCTGATGACTGTAACATTTGAAACACCCATGAGTCGGTTTCTAATGTCTTTTTTCTCTTTTTTAGATTACTGATTCATGGCAAGCCTAATAGTTTTGAATTAAATAATGCATTGTGTATGAAAAACTGTAGAAAATCTATATGAAGTTATTTTTCTCTTAAAAGGATTCATTTTTATTTTGGCAAGAATTAGAGTAATGCCAAATTGCCTTGATTCAAACAGCAATTAATAAGTTTATGTCTTTCCTTCAGATTTCTGCTTCTGGTCTGCCCTTATCCCTAGTGGTAGTTCTTCAGCATTCCCAACAGAAAACCTGTGTCTTTCCTTCTTGGCTGACCCTGAACTCCAAACATTGTGTTCTCAGATCTGTTTTTTTTGTTGTTGTTGTTAGGTGCCACCTTGTACGTTCTGGCTCATAGTGACTCTATGTGCAACAGAATGAAACACCGCCCAGTCCTGTGCCATCCTCACAATCATTTTTATGTTTGAGCCCATTGTTGAAGCCACTGTGTGAATTCATTTCCTTGAGGGTCTTCCTCGTTTTCACTGACTTCCTCACTTCCAAGAAGCATCTGGCAGTACTTCTTCCAAGACAGACTTGGTTATTCTTGTGGCAGCCTTTGGTATATTCAATATTCTTTGCCAACACCATAAT
Source organism: Loxodonta africana (assembly GCF_030014295.1). NCBI lineage: Eukaryota > Metazoa > Chordata > Mammalia > Proboscidea > Elephantidae > Loxodonta > Loxodonta africana. Next base: position 195,656,370 of record NC_087342.1, read on the forward strand.
TCAAAGGCATCAATTCTTCAGTCTTCCGTATTCATTGTCCAACTTCCACATGCATATGAAGCGAGTGAAAATATCATGACTTGGGTCAGGTGTACCTTAGTCCTCAAGGTTACGTCTTTGCTTTTCAACCATAGAAAGAGGTCTTTTGCAGCAGATTTGCCCAATGCAATGCATCTTTTGATTTCTTGACTGTTGCTTCCATGGGTGTTGATTGTGGATCCAAGTAAAATGAAATCCTTAACAACTTCAGTATTTTATCATGATGTTGCTTATTGGTCCAGTTGTGAGGACTTTTTTTTTTTTTAATGTTGGGATGTAATCCATACTTAATCTGAAGTTTAGAGGAGAGACTAAAACTGGCAATATAAATTTGGATATCACTGGCAAAGACATTGTCTCTAATACTATGACTGTCCTTAAGATCACGTAAAAAAGGATAGCATTCAAAGGATGGCCTACAGTGTAATCCTAGGCATTTCTCATTTAGAGGGTGTATGGAGAGGGAAGTTGTTGTTAGTTGCTGTCGAGTCCAAATCATGGTGACCCCATGTGCAGAATAGAACTGCACTCCATAGGGTTTCCAAGGCTATCATCTTTCAGAAGCTGATCACCAAGCCTTGTTTCCAAGGTGCTTCTGGGTGAGTTTGAGCCACCAACCTCTTTGTTAGTAGTCCAGCTCTTAACCATTTGTGCCACCCAGGGACTTGTGGAGCAAAGGAGTAGAAAGTTGAAATCAGAGAAGCCATCATAAAATATACCAAGAGGAAGGGAGTGGTCACCTGTGGCAATGCTGTTAGTGAGAGAAACAAGTTAAACCATTCATATATTGAAAATATCAGAACATAGAAAAACACATATTGAACTTCAATGAGTGATGATATTTTTAAAAACTCTTTTGTTAAAGGCGAATATCTATACATATTGATATTTAATTTGTACGTTTCCACCACAGCAACACCTACCAGTGTTCAGTTTATTTATTTAAACACACAAATGTTGATTGTGCACTTTTTAAGGTAAGGTAACAACCAATAAAACTGTAAAGAAGAAAAAAACAGAGGCAATAGAAGATTATAGCATTCTTTCTTATTAGGTTGCATCTAAATATTAAAAATAATATATTCCTTTGTCAAAATACCTCAGCTATGTTTGTTTTTACAAGTATTTTAATGTGGCTTTTCAGGCAAGTTTGCTGTAGGAAGGTCGTAGTAGATTAATCTCAAATTAGCTGAAACAATGAAGACAACGGAAAGAAAAATCAGCTTAGCAATACAATACAACCAAAAAAAACCATTCCAAAACACTAATGAGCAGCTGCCTGTCAGCACTGGGTCATTCTGATTATACTAATAAGCCAGGCTGGAAAACAAAGATGAGTAATCTTCAAAATACACAGTAATTAATTTAGCTGTCTGGCTTCATAGCATTTACTATTTCTCTACTAAAATCTTGCATTTCTGGATTAGAGTGCATGATTTTTGGTATAATACTATTTAAATACAATTTCAATTTCTGCTTTATTGTCATCATCACTGCCACACTCTTAATTAAGTCACTTCAGTTGATAAGCTTTTCCATTCATCAACCTTGAGAGTAACTTATTTAATTAATGATTCTGGAAATAGGGTGATGTTGATAAAATTAGATGCAAAAATAAAGAAATAGAGTAAGAAAAAAAGAGAAGGGATAATTTTTTTCCCTAATTTTGGAATCTACTCAAGAAAATTAAGTAGTGACAAAATAGATTTCACTCTAAAGCTAGACACATTTTATTGTAGAATAGTACACATAACTGAGACTTCAACTAATATTTTTTTTGTGTGACTAGATAATACCTTAATATTAGCATAACTTCATCTTCCATTATTAGATTTCAGGTGGCCCTGCTACCATTTTATATATGTGTCTAGATAAACATGGGTATGTACTTAAGCACAGAGGAGAAGATATGAGGTGTGTTATTCTATGTGGTTATGAGTCGGAATCGACTCGACAGCAGTGGGTTTTTTTTATGTGATATAGAGTGCCCCATGTAATATGCAAAACACCTCTTTAAGGTATTAAAAATCAAAGATGTCACCCTGAGGACTAAGGTGTGCCTGATGGAAGCCATAGTATTTTCAGTTGCTTCATATGCGTGTGAAAATTTTTCATATGCATGTGAAAGCTGGACAGTGAATAAGAAAGACTATAGAAGAATTGATGCCTTTGAATTACAGTGCTGGTGAAGAATACTGAACACACCATGGACTGCCAGAAGAACAAACAAATCTGTCTTGGAAGAAGTACAGCCAGAATGCTACTTAGAAACAAGGATAGTGAGACTTTGTCTTGCTTATTTTGGACATGTTATCAGGCGGTACCAGTCCCTGGAGAAGGACATCATGCTTGGTGAAGTAGAAGGTCAGTGAAAAAAGGAAGATGAGATGGAATGACACAGTGACCCAACAATGGACTGAAACGTAGCAACAATTGTGAGGACTGGACGGTGTTTTGTTCTGTTATACATGGAGTCGCTGTGAGTCAGAACTGACTCAACAGCACCTAACAACAACAACATGTAATATATGGCTCCTAGTGGCACAAATGGTTAAGCACTTGGCTGCTAACCAAAAGGTTGGTGGTTCAAACCCATACAGATCTGCCCTAGAAGAAAGGCCTAGTGATCTGCTTTTGAAAGGTCACATTTATGAAAGCTCTCCAGAGCACCGTTCTACTCTGATATATATGGGATCACCATGAGTCAAAATCGACTCTGTGGCAACTTTGTTTTTTATGGTTTGGTTGTAATATATAAAACCCATTGCCCTCAAGTCAATTCCAACTCATAGTGACCCTATAGGACAGAGTATAGCTGCCTCATAAGGTTTCCAAGGAGCAGCTGGTAAATTCAAACTGCCAACCTTTTGATTAGCAGCCGAACGCTTAACCACTGCACCACAAGGGCTCCAGGAGCCTATATATCTTTCTTTTAAGAGAACCTCATAAAACGTAACCCACTGAGTACATTCTGACTCATAGTGACCCTATAGGACGGAGTAGAAGTGCCCCATATTGTTTCCAAGGCTCTAATGTTTACAGAAACATAATGCCACATCTTTCTGCTGCAGAGCAGCTGGTGGGTTAACAGCGGAGTACTTAACCACTGTACCACCACAACTTCTTAGAGAACCTCATCAAAAAAACCCAAACGTGTTGCCATCGAATCGATTCCTACTCATAGAGACCTTATAGGACAGAGTAGAAGTGCTCCATAGGGTTTCCAAGTCTGTAATCTTTATAGAAGCAGACTGCCACATCTTTCTCCCACAGTGCAGAAGGTGGGTTCAAACTGCCAACCTTTGAGATAGCAGCCAAGCACTAAACCACTATACCACCGGGGCTCAGAGAACCTCATAGGGGTTCCCAATTCACCACTGAAACAGTTCCCACTTCTTAGATTGCCTTTTGACATGTAAGAAAGATCCTTTTGACAAGCTGTTGTTTTTATCTACATCACTGCACTCTCTGACATCAACATTTTTCACTTTTACAAAGAAACCTTATGTTCCTCAGTTACTCTGTTAAAGATTTTCATTTTCTTCTCAACCCAAACAGTGTTTAACAGCCTGGACCTCATTTGCACTTATGGTCAGTATCTCAGAGTATGCTATTATTCACATTTTTAGTCATAGTTCTCTAATCTTTCTTGATTTGATTTTGGCACATTCTGAATCATATGTAATAACTTTTGGACCATATGCTGTTGGGGAGAATAGCTGTGAAGCGTGCTCATGTAAAATTCAAGACTCTTGAAACATGACAGATACAGGCATTCTGTTAAAGAAAGTTAAATCCTGGACACTTGCTCAGCTTGCTGAAATGTGTCATCAAGGAAAGACTCATGATAACTCAAAAATAGTCAGTCAGAAACTATTTTATTTGTTATTTGTATAAATTATGGCTTATAAAATTATATTATAAACCATTTTATAATATGATATGTGAGAGTACTAATGTCTGGAATTACAACAGAGATATTTTTGTCTCTGAAGAGTTACCACTGGCACTTTTTGAAAGCCTACTTTGCCCTAGACATTGGGTGAGATATTTTGCATAAATCATCTTATGGAATTTTTTCAACTCTACAAGATGCTACTACAAATAAGAAAATTTTGTGTCAGAGAAATTAAGCCACTTGCTCAAAACGTTGTAGTTGGCAATCAAGAGCCCAGATTCTAACCCATTCTCTCTGCCTGCAGGGCCTGCACTGTATATCCCAAAGGTGGTTTTGTTGTTGGGTGCCATGGAGTCAGTTCTGACTCATAGTGACCCTATGTAAAACAGAACTAAATACTGCTGGGTCCTGTGCCATCCTCACAATTGTTGCTATGCTTGAGCCCATTATTGCAGCCACTGTGTCAATCTATCTCATTGAGGATCTTCCTCTTTTTCACTGACCCTTTGCTTTACGAAGCATGATACTTCAAAGATATATTTATGCAACTTAATTCCTGACTTAAACCTTAAAATAAGAATAGTATCAGGCTTTCTGGGTTTATGATGGTTAAGGTTATATATCAACTTGCCTAGGCCATGATTCTCAGTGGTTTGGCAGGTGTCATAGTCATCTAGTGCTGCCATAACAGAAATAACACAAAATGGATGGCTTTAAAACCCAGTGCCGATGGCTTTAACAAAGAGAAATTTATTTTCTCAGAGTCTAGTAGGCTACAAATCCAAATTCAGGGTATTGGCTCAAGGGAAGGCTTTCTCTCTCTCTGTCAGCTCTGGAAGAAGGTCCTTGTCCTTAATCTTCGCCTGGTTGAGGAGCTTCTCAGACTCAGGGACCCCAGGTCTGAAGGACGTGCTCTGCTCCTGGTGCCACTTTCTTGTTGGTATGAGGTCCCCAACTCTCTGCTTTCTTCCCTTTCCTTTTATCCCTTGAGAGATAAAAGGTGGTACGGGCACACCCCAGGGAAACTCCCTTTACATTGAATCAGGAAGGCGACCTGAGTAAGGATGGTGTTACAATCCCACCCTTATCCTCTCGACATAAAATTACAATCACAAAATGGAGGACAACCACACCATACTGGTAATCATGGCCTAACCAAGTTGATGCACACATTTTTGGGGGGACATAATTCAATCCATGACAGCAGGTATTATGTAATCATTCTACATTTTATGGTCTGATATGAGCAGCTGATCATTTCAAAGGGAAGTTTCCTTGGGGGTATGACCTGCATCCAATATATATGGATGTTATGGCAAAGCTTGTTTTCTCTCGATCCTGCATCCAATGCATCGTTCTCTCACCTCTGGCTCTTGGGACTTGAGCCAGCAGCCTGCTGCCTGACCTCCAGATTTTGAGATTCACCAGCTTGCATAGCCCCATGAGCCAGGAGCCTGACACTTGACCCATGAATTTGGGCCTTGTCAGCCTCAAAACTGTGTAAGCCATTTCCTTGAAATCTCTCTCTTGCTCTCTCTCTCTTTCGCTGTCTCTCTCCACACACACACACATATTTGATACTACTCTACAATTTTGTCAGAGTGAGACATATAAGGAGGCTGGTTGGTTGGTTCTAATTCCACTAGACAAAGGGGTAAAAGAAAGGGATGAGCTCAAAGCTTCAGAGTCACAGCTGAAGTGTTGCATACAAGACCTGAAAGTTGCCAACTTGTGTCCTGAAGAAAGCATTATTTCTTATAGTAACAGAGCTGATACTGCTGAAAACCAAGCCCAGAGTCTTACTGTAAGATTGCTTGAATCACAACACCAATTGATTCCTAACCTCAAATGGTGTCTGAAGTTAAAGCGAGGGCATTGATAGGGAAGAAATGGGATCCTAAAACTTGGGGTGGGGACATATGGGCAGATAACCAGGAATCTGTGGACATTGAACCCCTAAATTCCATTGAATCACCCCTGCCAACAGAACCAGTCCTCTTAAACCCAGTGCCATCGAGTCAATTCTGACTCATAGCGACCCTATAGGACAGAGTAGAACTGCCCCATAGAGTTTCCAAGGAGTGCTGGGTGGATTTGAACTGCCGACCCTTTGGTTAGCAGCCGTAGCACTTAACCACTACGCCACCAGAGTTTCCACCAGTCCTCTTATTCCCATCTAAAGACTCCATCTTTGCTAAACCACCCTACCCAGTAAAACCATTATCCCTTCCACCAATATCTGAAAAGATTAACCCAGTTGTACCTAAAGAGTCTTTGTTTGAGATATCACCTGGGGCAGCAACTAGGGAATTGCCTGAGTCATGGCCTGTGGCAGATGCCTTACAAGACAGTGTTGAATATCCCTAGGATCCACCACCACCACTACCCATTTTTGCTGAATTTTCCCATCTCTGAAATTTCTTCTGTGTTATTATGACATTACTTTCTTAATATATCTCTCTCTTCTCTATAATTAGATTATACAAATTATTCACTGCTCAGTAGTAGTATAAATTGCTATTCCAATCCCCGAGACTTAACTTTTTAGTGATCTAAATATTTTAAACATCCAATAAAGTTAGGATGTAACATGTTACTTCTCCAGTAGGAGGCCACTTTCAAGTTTCCGAAAGGGTTCAGTTTCAATTAAAAAAAAAAATGTATATTTTTCTGTTGATCACGTAATTTGGGGGTCCTTTTTTTATCTTGATTTATTTTTTGTGATTTCCCTATCTGAGTTGGCATCTGATTGCTCTGCCCAGTGTTCTAGTCTTGGGTTGATATCTGATATATTATTGGTTTTCTAACCAGAGAACTCCCCTCAGTGTTTCTTGTAGTTTTGGTTTGGTTTTTACAAATTCCCTAAACTTCTGTTTATCTGGAAATGTCCTAATTTCACCTTCATATTTGAGAGACAGTTTTGCTGGATATATGATTCTTGGCTGGCAATTTTTTTCCTTCAGTGCTTTGTATAAGTCATTCCATTGCCTTCTTGCCTGCATGGTTTCTGCCAAGTAGTCCAAGCTTATTCTTATTGACTCACCTTTGTAGATGACTTTCTTTTATCCCTAGCTGCTCTTAAAATTCTCTCTTTATCTTTGGTTTTGGCAAGTTTGATTATAATATGTCTTGGTGACTTTTTTTTAAGATCTACCTTATGTGGAGTTCAATGAGCATCTTGGATAGATAGCTTCTCATCTGTCACGATATCAGGGAAGTTTTCTGCCAACAAATCTTCAATAATTCTCTCTGTATTTTCTGTTATCCTTCCCTGTTCTGTTAGTCAAATCACTCGTAGATTATTTCTCTTGATAGAATCCCACATGATTCTTAGGGTTTCTTCATTTTTAAAATTCTTTTATCTGATTTTTCTTCAAATATATTGGTACCAAGTGCTTTATCTTCAATCCAACCAATTCTGCCTTCCACTTGCTCAATTCTGCTCCCCTGACTTTCTATTGAGTTGTCTAATTCTGTAATTTTTTTCTTAATCTTCTGAATTTCTGATTGCTGTCTCTCTATGGATTCTTGCAGCTTATTAAATTTTTCATTATGGTCTTGAATAACCCTTTGAATTTCTTCAACTGCTTTATCTGTGTGTTCCTTGGCTTGTTCTGCGTATTGTCTGATCTCCTTCCTGATCTTGTTTCTGATGTCTTAAAGAGTTCTGTATATTAATGTTTTGTATTCTGCATCTGGTAATTCCAGGAATACACCTTCATCCAGAAGATCCTTTGATTCTTTGTTTTGAGAGCTTGTTGAAGCAATCGTAGTCTGCTTCCTTATGTAATTTGATATTGACTTTTGTCTCTGTGCCATCTGTTATCATATTGGTTTATTTTATGTTTGCTTACTGTATCCTAGCTTCTTGATTTGTTTTGTTTTGATATGTCCAAATAGGTTGCTTGAGTGAGCTAGCTTGATTATTTTTGCCTTTGAAGCTCTAACGTCCTGTCACCAGATGGCTAGAGCTGTTATCAGGTATATGAGTGTAGGAGTCCATTCAGTTTTCTTGTATGGATTCATCTCAGGTGTCTAGGTAGCTGATCATCAATTGTGTGGTACAGGCTCTGTCCTACAGTCTTAGAGGGACAGGGGTGATTGGTGTAGATACCAGTATCTGGTTGCAGCAGGGGGTCATGCTCTGAACGAGGGGGGGGCTGTCAACCATCCCCCGAGTGTCTCTTAGGAAAGCGTGTCCCTGTTACCTAGAGCACACAGGTGGGTGGGTTCTGCAGACAGACCTTGGGTACCCAGTACTTTTGGTTGTAAGGACTGGGAGATACCAGTTATCACTGGACACCTGTTGCAGGTGGCTGGGTGACCTGAGTGGAGCCACCAGTCCTTAGGCCCCTGAGGACCCTGTTAAATAGGCAAAGCAGCGTCAAACATCAAATACCCACCTCTCCACTGCACAGCTGAAACAGTTGCAGTCTGCCAACAAGGGCCTAGCCTCTTGAAATAGGCCCACACATGTCCATGCAGGGGGAAAGGTATTCAAAGTCATCGGATTGTTTATGCCTGGACAGAAGCCGCTTCTGTCCTGAGCTCCCCAGGTTAGTGGAGCTGGAGGATTATCTTTCCCCAGTTGTGAATTTATTTCTTCTCCAAGGCCGGGAGAATGGTGCAGAATGTGCAACAAGACCTATTTCAGGCCTGGGGAAATCGACAGCCAATGAAGCTGGCTTCGGGGCTGGGAGCGTGGTAAAATATACACAAGTACTTAGCTTTTGCCGAGAGCAACATTCTTCTCTGGTTCTGGAGGTGTGAGTAGGCTGTGTCTCCCTGAGGAAACTGTGGGTGAACACTATCACCAGCCCACCACAGCCTGGGGGTTCCCAGTGATTCAAGTCTAGCAATTCCTCTCCACTTCTGAACCATCTCTCCCTCTCCCTGCTGTGCAGTCTGCTTTCTAACTTTTCCTTTGATGTTCAGAACTTCTAGCTTGTCATAAATGTAATAGTTTCATTTGTTTTTTCAGGTCTTTGTTGTAAGAGGGTTCACTGGAAACATCTAACTACTCCGCCATCTTGGCTCTGCCTCCTCCACATTTTGCTTTTTTCAGTGTGGTTTAAATTTATTACTCCATTTATTTTATTTTTTAACCATTTGGTTTTTCCATTGCTACTTTTTTATTGATTGTTTTTCCCATATAAATCTTGATATTTTTACTTACGTTTGATAAGAAGCATGGGTATATTTGTTTTTGTTAGGTGTCGTAGAGTCGATTCCAACTCATAGCAATCCTATGTATGACAGAACAAAACACAGCCCACTACTGCACCATCCTCATGATCATTATTATGCTTGAAACCATTGTTGCCGTCACTGTGTAAATCCATCTCATTGAGGGTCTTCCTCTTTTTCACTGACCCTCTGTTGCTAAGCATGATGTCCTTCTCCAGGGATGATCCCCCCTGATAACATGTCCAAAGTATGTGTGATAAAGTCTCACCATCCTTGCTTCTAAGGAGCAGTCTGGCTGTACTTCTTTCAAGACAGATTTGTTCATTATTTTGGCAATCCATGGTATATTCAATATTCTTCACTGACCACCACAATTCAAAAGTGTCAGTTCTTCTCTCTTGCTTATGCATTGTCTAACTTTCACATGCGTATGAGTTGACTAAATAATCTGGCTTGAATTTCTGGAAGTTCCCTGGTGATATACAGCTGCAGCCAATTTTGAATGATCTTCAGCAAAATTTTACTTTCATACGATATTAATGATATTGTTCGATATTTTCTGCATTCTCATTGGATCACATTAGGGTGACAGGAAGTTTAGGGGGCAGTCAATTTATGTCAGTGGGGGAGGAACAACTCAGAAAAACAGAATGAGAATGGTTGCACAACTTGAAGAATGAGATAAATGTCTCTAAGTGATACATATAGAAAGTGTTGAGTTGGTGTATGTTTTAGTGTGATATTCTCAAGAACAACAACAACAAAATAAATAAAATTTAAAAGAAATTAGTGAAACTATTTGGGAAAGGATATTGAGAAAGGTGCCACAAATTGAAGAATGTAAATAATGTCACTGGATTGTACATATAAAAATTGTTAAGTTGATGTATGTTTTGCTGTGTATATCTTTACCCTCCCCCCAAAAAATTAATTCATGAAAATAAAACTTCCTAAATATACCCATATAAATAAATAGAGAAAAGATTGAAGTTGTCAAGGGTTTCATTTTACTTGGATCCACAATCAATGCCCGTGGAAACAGCAGTCAAGAAATCAAAAGACATTGCGTTGGGCAAATATGCTGCAAAAGGCCTGTTTAAAGTGTCATAAAGCAAAGATGTCACCTTGAGGGCTAAGGTGTGCCTGACCCGAGCCTTGGTGTCTTCAGTTGCCTCATATGAATGCAAAAGTTGGATGATGAATACAGAAGAACAAAGAAGAATTGAAACCTTTGAATTGTGGTATTGGTGAAGAATATTGAGTATGCCATGGATTGCCAAAAGAACAAACAAGTCTGTCTTAGAAGTACAGCCAGAATGCTCCTAAGAAGCAAGGATAGCGAGACATTGTCTCATATACTTTGGACATGCAATCAGGAGGGACCAGTCCCTGGAGAAGGACATCATGCTTGGTAAAGTGGAGGGTCAGCAAAAAAGAGGAAGACCCTCAATGAGATGGACTGACACAATGGCTGCACCAGTGGGCTCAAGCATAACAGTAATTTGTGAGGATGGTGCAGGACCCAGCAATGTTTCGTTTTGTTGTACTTAGGGTTGCTATGAGTCGGAAGCAACTCGATGGCACCTAACAACAACAAAGGTTTCTCTCTAATTTTTGAAGTTGCTTGTGTCAATTTGATCCATATAAATCATTCTTAAAAGAGCATAATGCTCAAAGCAGACAGTTTTGGCTAGTAGGACTAAACTATTGTTTGGTTTTAAGAATACTTCAGGGGATATTTTTGGTTTAAAGATTATCTCAGGGCAGTAATTTCAGGAGGTCATCCAACCTTCATGGCTCCAGGAAGTCTGGAGTCCATCACTAATTATTTTTAATGTAGATTTTTTTTTTTAATCTTATAAGAGTTAGTTAACAGCACTAATATTTCAGTTTATTTGCTTCCAGTTCTCTTCTACATGCACGCATGCACATACTCATTCACACTTTAAACTGGTAGCATATTGTAGATAAATTTTTATAGCTTTTTTTTAAACTTGATATTAAGTTGTGAGCATTTTTCTCCTTGTAGTTGCTTAGTCTTTTGAATTTGGTTATTTAAAAATTAAGTTGCAAACATACGGTTTTATATACTATTTTCCTGCTACCAGACCTTCTTGCGCTTATGGATTCCCTATAATGCAAGAGTAATGTAAGTAAGACAATGGAGCTAGCAGAATCTGAAGAAACACTGTTGCCTTTATGGCACCTGCCAGTATCATGAAAGCCAGCAATATATTTCTAACCAAGTAATAAATTTCTATAAATAAATTAATTAAAAAATATTCTACAGTTACATCATTTTTAATCCTTTTTCTTCATTCTGTATTTATTACAATAATAAAAATCAAACAAAAAAATGAATATCAATAGGGATAGATGGGAGTGGAATCCATGTGGACTTCACCCTCAATTAGAATATATTTATCCACTAATCTATTTTCTATTTCTCTCTCCTTTCTCGGTCTGCTAAAAGTTCCAAAGTAAATCTAGATTCTCTTGCCAACTTGATGTCCAATTGTATTCCCTTTTTCAAGATTATATAAAATGCATTATTGCTTAGTATTGCTACCAATTAGAATAACTAATAATGAATGCTTACTATGAGCCAGAAACTGTTCTAGACATTTCATTTGTATTATTCTTTGTAATCTTCATAACTTTATAAAGGAAGCGTATTATTATATTCTTTGTCTAGATGGATAATTTGAAGCACAGAAAGGTTAAGAAACTTGCCCAAGTGGCAGAGCCCATTTAATGCTACATTGCATCTGTCTCTCAACCAACAAACTGCATTTGAATGTCTAATGGAGCATTGCAAACTTTACAGATGAAAACCAGGAATCTTGATTTCCTTTTCCAAAACACACCTCTCTCAGTGATAAATAGCACCAGTCTTAATCCAGTTGTTCAGGCAAACGAGTACACAGAAACCCCTGTGGATTATCCTTGATTATTCTTTTTTCCTTATGACCCTTATCCAAGTACTACAAGATTCTACTTTCAAAATATATTATGAATCAGACCATGTCAAGAATATCTAAAATTCAAATTATGACCTTCTTTTGTTTTATATTCTGATTTTAAAGTTTATGACCTCGACACGCAAAGAATTCTACTCAAGAATTGAAGTAGTTGTATTGCTATTCTTCACTTCTGTTGGTGATGATACTTGATAGTGTATTGAACTGAACAGGCAAACAATTGAAGAAGAGTCTCCTCTACAGAAGTTAGAGTCTACCCACAGGTGCCTCAGAAGAAAAGCCTGGTAATCTACTTAAAAAAAAATCCTTTGAAAGCCCTATGGAGCAGAGCTCCACTCTGATACACATGGGTCACCATGAGTCAGACTCAACAACAGTTTTTTTTTTTTCTTTGTAGTAGTAGTCAATAAAACTAGTCAAGAAACTTCATGGATTTTGTTTTGTGCCTACCAACAACAAAAAAGTAGAGATTTGAAGACGTTTGGTTTGAGGTGGAGCTTAATTTCATATTGGTGAGACATTACTTTTATTTCCCAAAGATACATTGTTCTTTAAGGTTTATTTCCTTACTTTGTGATGAAATGTTCTATTGCTTAGTGATTTAGGAATCAGAATTTGGTGACAACATTTTGTTGTACTTTAAGTGTATGTAGGTTTAAATGTGTGTAGTATTTCTCTAGTGAAGGTTTTTACATAAGTTAATCATGTTAAGGCTTACTGAATGCTCACAGCAGGACACTTGGCACTACAAAAAGTATCCAAAATCAATTTTTTTTTTTTTCTGAGCAACTATAAACATGGCCGTATGTCACACTCATAGTTTGTTGAGTTGGAAAACTTCCAATTTTAGAAATTGTTATGTCACTTTTTAAGCTTTTTGTTTGTTTGGCCTTCTGTACCATAAGTCCTGGTTTGATGAAACTAGGCAGTCTTCAGATTCCTTACTGGTGGGATTCAAACAAAGGGCTTTTTACTCTGGTGGAATTAGTTAGGCATACATGGAGAGTCTTTGAAAGTTTGAGCAGTCAGTCAAACTTGCTAACAGAGCGAAATGCTTATTCGTGAAGACAGCATAGAGAAATCAGTGGTGCTCTCTAAGTGTAGTCGCTGTGTGCTACGGGCCCTTTCAGAGCCTTAGAAATCTAGCTCTCAGCACTTCATAAGTCAGTTTTGAGTTAACATCACCAAAGTTACAATATGATTATGTGAATTTCTAACTCATAAAGAATCAGGAGAGATCTAGGCAGAATACAAAGAGCAAAGAAATTGTAGGGTGGTTGTTGTAATAACTTTTTCATATGTCCTCTTAAAATTTTAGCCTTTTAGAAATACTTGTGATAACTTTTTGGCACTCAGTGTTCAGAAAATGTCTGTATAGTTATATAAGTGTCATCTCCCATCCTTATTTTTAAATTTCAGCTGAAATGACATCAGGCTCTACAGCTTTCTCATTTTTCATTTCATTTACACTCTTCACACTTCATTGGTGGGTGAGGTCATCTCTTTAAAATTTGGAGTAAAGGCCAAAACCTTGGCAGAATGGTCCATTTTGCAAACTTTCATTTCAGGAGGAGAATATATGATTTCGAAAATATTTAAGATTGTTATCTTGGTAGAATTCCCTCTCTGACAATGACAAGGGAGGAGCCATCTGTACTTACTCATGTTGTGTGGAGGGTGGGTAGATTCACCCTTCTAGGTCCTCGTAGAAATCTTTGATGTAGTCATTGAGTCCCTTAAATCACCTCAGAGGTGACAATCCATTTTGATCAATTACTCAATTGAATTTAAAAAATAATTGATCATGTATTATATAAGGAATTTGCTAGATATTTTTAAAGTATTCTGTACTTTCCCCCGCACCGTTGCCATCGAGTTGATTCCAACTCATATTGACCTGGTAAGAGGAGAACAAAATTGCTTCCTTACAAAGCAAAATAAAATAGTTGTAAGAGATGTTCACTTGTTACTTTGAAATATAAAACCGGCACATGAGAATTTGGCCAGGGTTAGAAATTAAGATGTAGAAGAGATCTTTATAAAAAAGTTAGTGGAAGTAATCATAGACATAGAAGGTATTATTAAGCAAAAAACAAAAGTTGACAAACTGGATCTAAAAACTTGCTCCATAACTTACTAGTCATGTGAAGTAGAACAAGTTACCTAATGTATTGATTTTCTATTGCTGCCATAAAAAATCGCCATAAACTTGGTGCCTTAAAGCAACACAAGTTTATTGTCTTGCCACTCTATAGGTTAGAAGTTTGACATGGATGTCACTGAACTAAAATCCATGTGTGGGTATGATTGCATTCCCTTCTGGAGGCTCTAGGGGAGACTCCGCTTCCATGTCTTTTCCAAGTTCTACAGGTTGTCCACATTCCTTGGCTTATGGCCCCACACTTCATCTTCAAAGCCAGTAATGTCAGGTTGAGTCCTTCTTTCTCTGCATCTCCCTCTCCCATTGTTAAGAACATTTGTGATTACATTTAGGGCCCATCCAGATAATCCAGGATAATCTCCCCATTTCAAATTCTGTAGTTTAGTCATATCTGCAAAATCCTTGTTACCATGTAAGGTAATATACCCAGAGATTTCAAGGATTAAGATGTGGACATCTTTGCAGGGGGGTGAGAGGGGCTTTATTCTGTCTAGGGAGCCCTGGCGGTACAGTGGTTAAAGTGCTCAGCTGCTAACCGAAAGGTTGACAGTTCAAACCCACCAGCTGCTCCATGGGGGAAAGAAGTGGCAATCTGCTTCTGTAAGGATTTCAGCCTTGGAAACCTTGTGGGGCAGTTCTGCTCTGTCCTGTAGGGTTGTTATGAGTTGGAATCGACTCTACAGCAATGGATTTATTCTGTCTAGCCTCTCTTTTCGATTTCCTAATTACCTATGTCAGACAGTTCCTGTTAGTAGAAATGAGCTTTTGGACAATGAAGTAGCTGTCAGAAAGTATACCAGTATACCATACACCAGTTTCTGTCAAGCTGATTCTGACTCGTGGTGACCCAATGTGTGTCACAGTAGAACTGTACTCCACAGGGTTTTCAGTGACTGAATTTTCAGAAGTAGATCACCAGGGCTTTCTTCCAAAATGTCTCTAGGTGGACTTGAACCACCAACCTCTTGATTTTCAACCAGGAGCATTAACTGTTTGCACCACCCAGTGACTAGTACTATAAAAAAAAAAAAAAAAACACCCATTGCCGTGGAATCGATTCTTACTCATAGTGACCCTGTAGGACAGAGTGGAACTGCTCCATAGAGTTTCCAAGGAGTGCTGGTGGATTTGAACACTGACCTTTTGGTTAGTAGCTGTAGCTCTTAACCGCTATGCCACCAGGGTTTCCAGGGTCCTATAGTAGATGCTAAATAAAATGCCATTTTCCCCAGGGAAAAGACGTTTAAGAAATAGGACAGACCATTGGGACATACTATTTTTTAGGGAACTTAGATTGAGAAGAGTTAGAGCAGGAATACCCATAGAGGGCTTAGAGAGAAAATTAGGTTAGTGTTGTCTTCTGAGCACCCCTTCTGTCTTTACTTTCTCCTCTCCTATTGTTTATATTTTAGGCAAAGAACTAAATTAAGAACTTTTTTTTTCTTTATGCAAATCCTTACATTATAAGTAAATATTATCTTTCAAAAATGGAAAAGCATGTCAGAAAGGGATAGGACAGCATAGTAAAAATCTATGGAGACCTCCAAGAAAGCGAGGATGGAGAAAAAGAATATGTATTTTCCAACCAGGTCACTGGTGGCTGTTCCTAGGGTGATTACAGTGGCATGGTGGGATGGTGCATAGCTGCAGGGGGTTAAATAGTGAAAAGTGATAAACAACGGAAGGTACAGACTATTCTTAAGAAAGTCCTTGGAGAAGGGCAAGATAGTGGGCTAATACATAATCACGAAAATAACTGAAGCAATTTCAGTGATACTAGCTAAAATAGAATAAGTGTTAAGTGACTGATCTGTTGAAAGAATTCATGAACCAAGATCAGAAAGTCTCATTCTGTCTTTGATTTGTTATTCTACAAATGTTAACATTATATTTCTAACTTTTTTCATCACTACAAATCTTTGCTATTGTTCTTCAAATGCTTTGAGCTAGAGTGATTGATTCATGTCTGTATTGTCATAAATTGGGGAACTTGTAGGTTCTTCTAGCCCTGGTAACTTAGAAGCACAAAAACAAAAACAATGCTGGGTATATCTCCAGGGTGAATGATTTTTAGAAGGCAAGCTTTGAACTATCACATTGCTGATTGTCTGTGATTCACACCAATATTGTGCTCTCTGATGGCTTCATTGAACAGACTGTCATGTTCTACGTGGGACTCAGCCTAACTGCCCTTTTACCAGTAGCTGGTGTGAAAGCCATGCTGTGCCAATGACTTGTTCACAGAAGGCAGGTCAATCTTTTGAAACCATAGATTGTTTCAAACGAGAGAGAAATATGTGAGAAGAGAGTAGGTGTCAAGGGCAGTGCTAAAGAGAAAGAAAATGCTTGCCTGACTTTTACCTGCAGCTAACATTGTTAAAAGTGATAGTAATTTGATGAAGCATGGAGTGCTAAATTCATTAACAAGCTGAGGGAGAACCTAATTCATTTCAATTTGGATTACATTTGCTTGGGTTACTACTTTTCTTAAAACTGAACTAAAATTTTGATACCTTCTGGGCCAACAATGCCCTTTAGAGTTGATAATTAATTCGAAGGAATTATGAACACATATTTCTCGAGTTTAGAATACAGTGTAGTCTCAGTTTGAGGCGGAGTTAACCATTCATCAAGATAATTAGGAAAATACATTAAATGTTTGCTCTGTAAGAGCAAGCACTAACTTACCAGTAGTTGTAATATTATTACATGGAAGACAATTATTTATTAAAATGAGCTGTAGTAGCAATCATTTTTATTCTTATTGTGAAAATTTGGAAACATATGCAGAAGTATAGAGAAAAGTACCTGGATTCGGATGTACGCAAAACCCACTTCAGGAATGAAATAATGGTCCTTCTGCATAAGCTCTGCAGTCGTCAGTATCTACCTACCCTCCATCCTCAATTATTTTCAGGCAAATCTTGTACGTATCATTTTTTCCATAAATATTTTATTATGTATCTCTGAAGGATAAGGCTTTTTTTTTTTTCTTCCTAAACAAAACCATTGTCATACCTAAAAATTACAACTACTCCTATTTTTAATATTAACATATAACCAGTTAGTGTTCAGATTTTTCCCAATTTCTTTGATCTGGCTTTATACCAGTTGGTTGATAAAATCAGGATGCATATGGAATTACGTATTACATTTCTTTGACATACTTCTTAATGCGCTCTTAATCTATAACCTCATTATTTTTTATTGCCTTGAAGTTTATTTTTTGAAAGAAAAGAAGAACATTTTTGTCCAATTGAGGTTGTCATATTCTTGATTTTGCTAATTGTATCCCTGTGGTACTGTTTAATATGCTCCAATGTTACTGTATTTTCTGAAAACCGATAGTTAAATTTAGAGACTTGCTCTGACTCAGGTTCACGTTTTTTGGCATGAATACTTCATAGATGATGCTGTGTGCTTCCATCACAATGCAGAGAATATCCGGGTCTCCCTTCTGGGGATACTAGTTGCCACTGAGGAGCATTGCCTACATCCACAATTTTAATAGGTAAATAGTAAACAGCGTTGTTTTTGTTGCCATGGGTTTGGCTCCAACTCATAGTGACCTATGTATAACAGAATGAAACGGTGCCTGGTCCTGCACCATCTTCGTGATCTCTGACATGTTTCAGCCCATTATTGTTGTTATTGAGTCAATCCATTTTATTGAGGGCTTCCCTCATTTTTGCTGATCCTCTACTTTACCAAACATGATGTCCTTTTATAGTGATTGGTCTTTCCTGAAGATGCGCCCAAAGTAAGCAAAAGTCTTGCCATCCTCGTTTCTAAGGCACATTCAGTTGTATTTCTTCTAGGACTCATTTGTCGATTCTTTTGGCAGTCTACAAGATATTCAATATTCTTCCACAACACCATAATTCAAATACATCAATTCGTCTTCTATGTTCTTATTTCATTATCCAGCTATCACGTGCGTATGAGGCGATTGAAAAGACCGTAGCTTGGGTCAGGCACACTTTAGTCATCAAAGAGACATTTTTGCTTTTTAGGACTTCAGAGAGATCTTTTGTGGAAGATTTTCCCATTGCAATTCACCATTTGATTTCTTGACTGCTGCTTTTGAGGGTGTTGATTGTTGATCCAAGTAGAATAAATCCTTCACAACTTCATTTTTTTCCTCCATTTATCATAATCTTTCTTATTGGTCCAGTCTTGAGCATTTTTTTGCTGTTGTTGTTAGTGTTCAGGTATAATCCACACTGAAGGCTGTGTAGTCTTTGACCTTCATCAGTAAATGCTTCAAGTTGTCTTAATCTTAGGCAAGCAAGGTTGTGTCATCTGCACATCACAGGTTACTAATGAGTCTTCCTCCAATCCTGATGCTGCGTTTTGCGTATAGTCTGGTTTCTTGGACTATTTGTTCGGCATACAGATTGGATAAGTATGGTTAAAGGATATAAACCTGTCACACACTTTTTTGAATATTGAAGTAGGCAGTATTCCCATGTTCTGTTCCTGTGACCGCCTTTTGATCCATGTGTAGATTTTTCATGAGCACAGTTAACTGTAAACAATTAAAATTTTTCCATATTGCTTTTTTCATTTAACATTGTATCCCTCCATTCATTGCTCTTCCATTTCAAGGCTTTCCTGGCTATTCTTGGTTGTTACTCCTTCAAATTAACTTTATAGTCAATGTGTCTCACTCTAGTAGTGCTATAAGGTTTTCTTGGCTGCAGTCTTTATGGAAGCAGACTACCAAGCCTTTCTTCTGTGGCACTGCTGGGTGAGTTCAAACCCACAACCTTTGCACTACTCAGGGACTTTTAACTGTGTCCAGTGGTACTCAAATAATCAGTACAATCTCTGAAAAACAATACTGACTGTTTGCATTTTTCCTAAACTGTGATTCTGAGAACAGAGGAACTGGGATAAATTTAGTTCCTCAGAATCATAGCAAAGAATAGTATTTTTGAAAAATCCAGACACAACAATGCATGTCCTAAAAAATCTGGTTTGTTAAATTTATCCGCATGGGTTAGAGGTGAGCTATAATACTTAGCCCCAGGGTAATGTTTGGAGTGGCCAAAGCTCCTAGCTTTCTTACCTCAGCTCACGAGGACTCTCTCTTTTACTCAAGTGCTGTACAAATATCATTTTATAGCAGCCATGAAGTGAAAAACTTGAGAAGCATAGCTCTACGTGACTGTCATTGTATGTTATTCGTTACTTGGGGAATGAAGCATTCTTTAGAAAGGCCTATTTTCCAACTCCAGCCAAAATGAGAGCAAGTTCTTAATACTGTGCTTGTGACAAAGGGAACATCCACTTTAATGCTTCATCAATGAAGTAAAATAAAAAAAAAAAAAAATTGAAGTAATTACATGATATTTGCTAGGTGAGTAACAATGGGATATGAAATAGAAAGTTTCATGTGTTACAGTCCAATGTAAAACATTTTATATTAGCTCAAAAGTGATTTTGGAATTTTGGATTTTTTTTTATTTGTTTGTTTTGGGTATCAAATTTATAAAAAGTACCCTCCAACAAAAAAATGTCTGGGCATCATGTGTTGATATCTTAGGTTCATTGAAGTCTTGCTGTTGTTGTTAGGTGCTGTTGCGTCAGTTACCTCTTGTAGAGACCCTATGTACAACAGAACAAAATACTGCCCAGTCCTGCATCATCTTCACAGTTGTTGCTATGTTTGAGCCCATTGTTGCAGGCACTGTGTCAATCCATCTCATTGAGGGTCTTCCTCTTTTTCACTGACCGTCTACTCTACCAAGTATGATGTCTTTCTCCAGGGACTGGTCCCTCTTGATCACTTGTCCAAAATACATGAGATGAAGTCTCACCATTCTTGCTTCCAAGAAGCACTCTGGCTGTATTTCTTCCAAGACAGGCTTGTTTGTTCTTCCGGCATTCCATGGTATATTCAGCATTCTTTGCCAACACCATAATTCAATGACATCAATTCTTCTTCAGTCTTCTTGAGGAGTTCATTGTCCAGCTTTCACATGCCTATGAGGTGATTGAAAATACCATAGCTTGGGCCAGGCGTACCTTAGCCCTCAAATTTGCTGACATCTTTGCTTTTTAGCACATTAAAGAGGTCTTTTGCAGCAGATTTGCCCAATGTAATGTGTCATTTGATTTCTTGACTGCTGCTTCCATGGACATTCATTGTAGATCCACGTAAAATAAAATCCTTGACAATTTCAATATTTTCTCTATTTATAATGAAGTTGCTTATTGGTCCAGTTGTAAGGAATTTTGTTTTCTTTATGTTGAGGTGTAATCCATACTGAGGACTGTGTAGTCTTTGATCTTCATCAGTAAGCCCTTCAAGTTCTCTTCACTTTCAGCAAGCAAGGTCAAAGCCTAGCAATCAGCATTTTAGTACTTCTTTTAAAGGGGTGTTTACTTCGTTGCATACTACTACAAATTGGGGTTTTATTCATCTGAAAATAAGGTTTTAGAACTACAGCCTTTGAAAAGTCTTTTACTGAAAACACAAGGCATAATTAAAAAAAAAAAAGAAGCATAGACACATTAGATAATTTTTCCATTAGGTCCATTAAATTTTTGTAGTACTTAGAAAATTACTGTTAAAATTTTCACATTTTCTGAAGCCTACTCTTCACTGTGTATTTTAATAATGCTGTTTACTACATTTTAAAAAGTTTACTCAAAATACTACAGGCTAAGTAATTTAATTTTTCATGTAATGTGAAAGAATCCATAGAAAATAAAGAGAGGGATATTGTTTTGGGAAGAAATTCCTGTAAGATTCTCTAAGACAGTTACTACTTTTCCATGTCACTTAATGCTGGCTGTTCTACTGAATTATACAAAGAGTCTGTGAGGTTTCTAGTACAACTTCTGTCATGGATTTCATCTATTATTCCAGAACCTACATAGTAGTTCCTAGGTTATAAATTCACACTGTAGCTCCAAGAGAATTTGGCCTCTTCCTATGTTTGCTGCTTCCTAAAGAAAGTTCTTTACCCATAACCTCAGTGTATCTTAATTTTTCTTACTGAGTACAAGTGATTTTCAGTGTACTTTTATTTCTCCTTTTGTTTTCTATCTTTTAAAAAATCTGTGTATTTTTTTTTCTAGAAGGAAAGATGCTAATTTAGAATTATTTGGATTCTTTCTATATTATATAATGTTTTATGTATATTATCTCATTGTCTCTTCCATGATTTTGGCTTTGGAAAAAAAAAGACTGAGAACCAGAGAACAAAAGAGTTTAAGTAACTTTCTCAGCTCATAGAGACATGGTAAGATGAACACCCAAGCAATGTAGTCTTTATTTCCTGCGAGTGACTAAGTATTATCAAAATTTGGAAATACACCAGCATCGTCTGGGATTCAAACTCCAACAAACAAAAAAGACCTGTGTTAAGCTAATAGGAGTAACATGGAAACATGTGACAGTGAAGATTGGGTTATTCAACTAAATCTAATAAACATTGAAGGAGCACTATTTCAAAAGAATTGTAGCATCTTTAAAGATATAAAAGCTATGGTCCCTGCCCTCTAAGAGCTCACAATTTAGTTTTTTGTATTCTTTATCATTTTATAGGCCTTGTCAGGAATACTTTAGGATTATCAGTAATTAGAAACAGAGTGTTTCATATTTTACAGTAGAGAGAATGCTGTCTTTGTGTTACCAGATTAATCGATCAATATATTTCTCAGTGAATTTCTTTATCAAGAAGTTCCATGTGGGTAAGAGGATCACAGAATTTTGAATATAAAATGTCTAAAAGGCATAATTGCTTATAAATAACATCTAAAAAATGCAGGAATAACCAATATTTTAAATAAAGATAGTATATTCCATCTTACTCCTACTCTTGTCCTTTCTCTAATATTTGAGTTTAATTTTCATTTATTTAAAAAATAATTTTATTAAAGCATAGGACACATTTATTTTAATTCAAAGAATATAACAGGGTACTGGAAAAAAAATAAACCCCTCCTGCTCTTTTCCTGGCTCCTCATCTCCAAACCCTAGAGGTAAGAGCTTTAATCCTTTCATGTGTATCCTTTCCATATGTCTAAGCATATTCAAATATATATATATATATATATATATGCACCTAGCTAGACATGTGTATATATCTACATTTATACTTATATTTGTACTTTGTAAATATAAATTCATTAATATTTTACTCCAGGAGTGATATTTAATAAGACAGAATGGTAAAAGCCCAGACCAGGCAGAACAGATGTCTTTTGACTGTTCCTCACTATACCAGGGTTAACCGCATGGTCTCAGGGAAAGGAGGTATTTGGGCAGCAGAGATTTACCAACAGGTACAAAAGCATTTCAGTATTTTAACTACTCATTTCTTCCACCTGTGCCTCCCGGCCAAATACCAGCCCTGTTTTCAGTCATTTAATGGCTGATGATTTTCCCCTCACTACACTCAAGTCTGCCCGCATTCTAGTGAAGATTTCAAAGGACCACCATTAGGGCCATCTGTGTTATGCCCCTTCTGTGCCAACTTTTCATATTTTTAAATTGAGTCCCTTAGAATTTACGTAGATACCAGTACATTAGCCAGTTGCCTTTGAGTAGATTCCGGCTCATGTGCATCAAAGTGGAACTTTGCTCCATAGGATTTTCAGTGACTGATACTGTACACATATGCATGAAGATCCCATGTCAAAACTGTGAAAGTAATACAGTTTACTTACAGCACCTTCCTTTCATGATTCCTGCTATGGCCAAAAGGTCCTTTAATCACATCATAATGGACCTGTCCTCCCAGATGTGCCTGTTCATGGACCCCCAACTACCCAGGGCTTATTTATAGCTGTCAAACTTCCCATATCTAATAACATTTAGTAATCAGTAACATATATTGCTTTATTAGTCTACTTTTCATGTTCCTCATGGAAGGAAAGGACTTTGTTTAAACTAGTACATACATATATGTATACATACATATATATGTGTGTGTGTATATATATATTTTATCTAGAATATTGCACATAAATGTCACTTCATAATGTCTGTGCATCATTCTTAGTCACTAATGACTTTTGGACTTCCGTGGCTAAAGACACACATATGCGCTATCACAAAACATCCAGGATATTTCTTTTTCATGACTTCAAATTCTATGTAAATTCAAACATAGAGGATTGTCATATTTCCCTCAATTGCAACTCTGCTGACTTATAGTAACTTGTTGCCCCTTTCTTCATTTCTCTTTCTTTTCACGTTTACCTCTTGTCTGGCTCAAGACAGAAAATCTTCATTTTCATTTAATATGTTCTAATTTCTGTCAGTTGTCTGGATATCATTCTAATTTCTTTCTCTATTATTTTCTATTTTGGGACATAGAAGAGTTAACACTTATTGAGCATTTACTTCCAAGAGCTGTGCCAGGTGTATTATTTAATCTAAACTCTCTTCAGTAGTGTACTCATTATTGACCTTAATTTGCTGAAAAAGGGAGGTAGTAGTTGGAAATGTAAATAATCTGCCCAGAGTAGTATAAATCCTGGAATCATAATTTGAACCCATGACTGTGCCTCCAAAGCTCCATTTACCGCATTGAATCCATCTAAATGGTATAATTTTTACGAGGATTAAAGTGATATAGGAAACCCTGGTGGTGTAGTGGTCAAGAGCTACCGCTGCTAATGAAAAGGTCGGCAGTTCAAATCTGTCAGGCACTCCTTGGAAACCCTATGGGGGCAGTTCTACTCTGTTCTGTAGGGTCGCTACAAGTCGGAATCGACTCGACGGTAATGGGTTTGGGTTTTTTTGTAAGTGATATAAATAAATTTGATTTCTAAACTATCAAGCTCTATCCACACATGGAATTTCTACCTCATATTTTATAGTCTTTTTTTTTTTTTTTAACAGAGTAGGGTGAAAAAATTGGTATGGAATAAATGTTTTAGGTGATAATGATTATAATGGAACTTTAAAAATCAGGTTAAACTATGTCAAGGAGTTGTTAGAGAATTAAAGTGCAGTCTTAACCCATTTCTTTAAAGTCGTGGCTGTCAATATGAAACATCTCTTTTTAGCAAAAAATTGACTGTATTTTAGAGATCAAACAAGGCTAGAGAATAGTCTGAAATAAAATCTACTGTAGTATTTAGCCTTATAGTTGATGGACAATGGCAAGAATACTCTGGAATTAAAATTTGTTGTTGTTATTCTTCCCCAGGTGTTCCAGATTGCATATGTGATTGTGAAAGCGGCTAACTCCCCTCGGCCTGGAAACTGGATCTTGGAACGCTCTCTTGATGACGTTGAATACAAGCCATGGCAGTATCATGCTGTGACTGACTCGGAGTGCCTAACCCTCTACAATATACATCCCCGCACAGGGCCACCGTCATATGCCAAGGACGATGAGGTCATCTGCACTTCGTTTTATTCCAAGATACACCCTTTAGAAAATGGAGAGGTAAGATGAGAAAACTCACCCTAAGTACATTTGAGATGGCAAAATAGGCCTGTCAGACAGATTGAATATATCAGTAATTAATGTCAGGGAGAGTTTGAAATAGGATTTAGTGTAAGTACATTTAAATGAGTTATTAAATAAAAAAGAAAAACCCAAGGTGATTAGAATTTTAACTACCTTCATCAGATATGTGTCTCCTATTTCCAATAAAGATCAGAGAAGAGGAAATGGGTTTAAGTCGGAAAGTCAATGATTAATTTTACATATAAGGAAGATTTCCTGACAATTGGGTTTGTTAATGATTAGAGAAGGGTTGGAGACCTTACAGGAAGCCAAAGCTTTAGATTTGTGGGTACTCTGGTCTGAGGATGTAGATGAAAATTTGTAAAGAAATACACTCCACACAAAGGATCCCAATAAAAGTTACCTGCAAGAAATTGGTCAGTCTTTGAATGATGTTCTGCTGTCACCACGTAGGGTTACCGTGGGATACATTCCCTTTTGGTCAGGCTTTGCTGAGTAGTCATGTGTAGTAAACCCCAGGTCTCAATTATATGCAATCTGTATTATATACTTATTTCAAATGTGTTTTGTTTCTCTGTAGCATCTTTTATCCTGTGGCTAAGAGTTTAGATGCGTTCATTGGTTTTATGCCACAGACTCAAAACATGGCTTCACCTCTTACCAGCTGTGCGATCTTGAGCTAGGTATTTAAATTATCTATGCCTTGGTGTCCTTTCCCATAAATATGGGAACAGTAACAATAATTATTATCTCAATAGTTATTCCTGATTGTCAAGAAGATTAAATGAGTTATTATATTTAAAGAACATAGACCAGGGCTGACACAAAATGCTTTGTACATATTAACTACAGTTGATCCTAATTATATGAAGATTTCATTTTTGCAAATTTGCCTACTTGCCAAAATGTATTTGTTATCCCAAAATCAACACGCACAGTGATTTCAGTCATTCGTGGGCATGCACAGAGTGGTGAAAACTTTGTGTTGCCCAGCATGCGCGTTCCCCAGCTGAGGTCAAACAAGGTGATGGCTGACTTCTTGTTTCAGCTCTCATATTGTAAACAAGCTTCCTTTTTGTGTTCTATTTACTGCCATGCTTTTCACATTTTTGTGCTTTTTGTTGGTGATGTCTCTGTTTTAAATGGCCCTTAAACATAGTGCTGAAGTACTGTTCAGTGTCTCTAAGCTCAAGAAGGCTATGATATACCTCACGGAGAAAATATGTGTGTTAGATAAGTTCGAGCGCTGTTTACCACGAGTTCAGTGTTACTGAATCAACAATACAGTATATCCAGAAAGAGGAAGAGGAAATTCACCAATCTGTTTGTGAGGCTGCTCTGAAAAGTGCTAATGTATGGTGAAGCTATGGAAAAGATGAGAAAGTCAATAAACGTGTGGATTCATGAGATGATGACAGGTTTAAAAAGCATGGTGGACGGCATTGTTGTGAGGGTGAAAGGCCAACAAATTTATGGTCATGTTACTCAGTATTGGAAAATTTTAGACCCTTCTTGGCTAGTGTTTTATTATAAAGAAATACTGTGTGTAATTAATTATCTGTAAGAAATAGACGTTAAATAAAGTATCTTTAAACAGAAACACACGGAAAACAAGGTTATGTTTTGATTGGTTGATGAAAATGTTTTGACCAGAGTCTCACAAGAACTTAACCCTGTATCTCCCCAGGATCAGTGGTGCAGTGTTCACTAATTCAGTGTGCACTGTGACTTTATAGAACATACCTGCCACGAAGGTGGAGAGTCGACCATATTGACTGTATTTGTTGTTGCTGCTGTTTTTGTTGCTATTTTGCTATTTTTGTACCCTAACCTTGACTTTGTGGCTCTCTTGGATTCTGTAGTACCTCTTTATTATGTTTCTACAACCTGTCTCCCTTGAGTATATGTGCTCTAGCTCTTCTCATCCTACCTGCTTATGTACATCTCTCTTTATACTCACCTGATATTCTCTCCTCATTAACCCACACATCTGAAGCTAGAATCATCTTTTATGTTAACATTTTAAGAAAACCTGTATTCATATTCTATGATGCCCACCATGTCCCATTTAGGGATATTTCTTTAAACACTATGGAGAGAAAGTTAGGTTTTGGACATAAATCTATCAGATTCCATTTTGACAACTCTTAGTCTATGAATGTATACCATTGCCTCACTATATTTCAAATCCAACATTCAAAAATACAGTTTTGGGAAAAATAATTCCAAATGGTATGCTCAGCAGAGATCTCAATCTGCCAAATGACAAAGAGTCAAATGCAGTGAGTCAAACAGCTGTTCCACCTGCTTTATGCCCAGAGGCATCCAATTCCTGGCCAGATTGGCGTGAGGATATGAGAGTAGGGAGGGAATGCAGAGAGAATATATTTGAGTTGAATGTTTATAATTTTTCTCCTGGTCCCAGTGTTTACCCAGGACTAATAATTATCTAATATTTTTAAAGCTATCCTTTATCTTTTAAAAAAAAGGTCCAATTCAGAAATTTATATTGCTTAAAGTAATATAAATATATATGGAGAATATAAAATATATGTTACATGCAAATCACCAATTCATACTCTCCCTACAATGATAGTGGTTCTCCATTCTTTAGACTACACTAACCTACCAACATGGAACAAGCAGAAGTATGTGTGTGTTTGTTGTTTAACTGGCTATATTGTTTTCATTTCTAGACAACATTCACTAAAAGGAAACCCTGGTGGTGTAGTGTTTAAGTGCTGCGGCTGCTAACCAAGAGTCGGCAGTTCAAATCCACCAGGTATTCCTTGGAAACTCTATCAGGCAGTTCTACTCTGTCCTATAGGGTCGCTATGAGTCGGAATCGACTCGATGGCAGTGGGTTTGGTTTGGTTTTGGTTTTCACTAAAAACAATGAATTGATGGTGACTATTAAGAACAACTTTTTCAACTTTCTCTGTGACGTGTTTTCTTATGTCTGTCTCTCCTAGGGAAATGGAAGAGTGAGGACCAGTAAGTAATTCAAAATATTTAGAAGTAGAATGATAGGATTTACGAATAAGAATTAAATTCAAAACTCTCCAAGGCTATCACTTTGCTGTATATAGCTTATTTATAGAACATATCATTGAGAATAGTACTAGAATAAACAGATCCCAGAGAAGATTAGTGGTATTCTCCAAGTCTCCCAGCTCAACAGGTAAGAGCCCTGATCGCCAGGTAATGCTGCTTCTACTACTCTGGAAAGACTGGAAGTTGATAGTTTGAATTGATAGCGAAGTTTCTAATTGCTAAACTCAAAATGGTTTAGAGGAGCTATAGTGATGCTGAACCTAGTATAAGTAGAAAGAGTCCCAATTCTGAAACATCACGATATAGAATAATGTATATGGAATTAGGAATCAGAAGACCTGTGTTATAGTTCTGGTGCTTTTCTTGGTGTGACCATGGTCAAGTCACATAATCTATCTGAAATTGAATTTCCTTAATACATTAATCAGTATTATAGTTGAATTGTACAAAAGCATCTTTCATTTCTCAAGTAATGTAGCTTTAGATATCACCAACAATATAACATTTGGGAATATTGTAAAAGTTTGCGGTGCTTGTTTCCAATATTTTCTAGGCAAGTGACTATAAAATAAATCTCATTAATTTCGAACTGATATACTTTTGTACTGCACCTGAAATATATTTATTAGGTGTTTATGTCCAAAACTTCCCAGAGAAGTGACATTCAAGTAAGAGAAACAAACATATAAGCTAGCTAGTACAACATATTTTAAGTGCTACAGCCAAAATGTATATGAAAAAACCACTCCTGTTGAGTCGATTCTGACTCGTAGTGACCATGTAGGGCAGAGTAAAACTGCCCCACAGGGTTTCCAAGGCTGTAATGTTTACAGAAGTAGATTGCCACATCTTTCTCCTGAAGAGCAGCTGGTGGGTTCCAGCAGTCGTCCTTTAGATTAGCAACCAAGCACTTAATCACTGTGCCACCAGAGTGTAATAACCCTCCTGGGTGAGTGGAAGAAGCCACATTGCAGAGATCAGGGAAACCATCAACAACTCTTAGTATCTCAAAAGTTTTAAGACTAATATGTAAATTAATCTCCAATAGGGCCTATGGGTTAAACTGGGTGTATTACAGAATTCATCTCCATTCTGAAAGGATATTTTCATTGGGTATAGAATTCTAGGTTTCCAATTATTTTCTTTTAGCACATTTTATTGTCTTCAAGGTTCCAATTGTCCTTTGAAGTACCTTTTATCTGATTTCCTTAAAAAAAAGATCTGTGTTTTTTTAGTATATAATTTTAGTATGATGCTCCAGATCTACACTGTCCAATACAATGGCCTCTAGCCATATGTGGTTATTTAAATATAACTTTAAATTAAATTAAAATTTAGTTACCCTGTTGAATTAGCCACATCTCAAGTGCTCAGTAACCATATGCGTCTAGCAGCTGCTACACTGGACTGTGCAAAATAGAACATTTCCATCATTCCAGAAAATTTTATTGGTCAGTGCTCTAGATTATACTGTTTTTTTTTTTTTTCTTAAAATTTTTATTGTGCTTTAAGTGAAAGTTTACAAATCAAGTCAGTCTCTCATACAAAAATTTGTATACACCTTGCTATATACTCCTAATTGCTCTCCCCCTAGTGAGACAGTCTGCTCCCTCCCTCCACTCTCTCTTTTCAAGTCCATTCCTCCAGCTTCTAACGCCCTCTGCCCTCTTATCTCCCTTCCAGATAGGAGATGCAGCATAGTTCAATAGTCTCAAGTGTCTGTTTAATCCAAGAAGCTCATTCTTCCCCAGCATCTTTTTTCTATCCCATCGTCCAGCCCAATCCCTGTCTGAAGAGTTGGCTTTGGGAATGGTTCCTGTCTTGAGCTAACAGAAGGTCTGGGGACCATGACCACCGGGGTCCTTCTAGCCTCAGTCAGACCATTAAGTCTGGTCTTTTTATGAGAGCTTGGAGTCTGCATCTCACTGCTCTCCTGCTTCCTTAGGGATTCTCTGTTGTTTCCCCTGTCAGGGCAGTCATCGGTTGTAGCCAGGCATCACCTAGTTCTTCTGGTCTCATGCTGATATAGTCTCTGGTAAATGTGGCCCTTTCTGCCTCTTGGGCTCATAATTACCTTGTGGCCTTGGTGTTCTTCATTCTCCTTTGCACCAGGTGGGTTGAGACCAATTGATGCATCTTAGATGGCCCCTTGCTAGCATTTAAGACCTCAGATGCCACTCTCCAAAGTGGGATGCAGAATGTTTTCTTAATAGATTTTATTATGCCAGTTGACTTAGATGTCCCCTGAAACCTGGGTCTCCAAACCCCAGCCCCTGCTATGCTGGCCTTCAAAGCATTCAGTTTATTCAGGAAACTTCTTTGCTTTTGGTTTAGTCCAGTTGTGCTGACCTCCCCTGTATTGTGTGTTGTCTTTCCCTTCACCTAAAGTAGTTCTCATCTACTATCTAATTAGTGAATACCCCTCTACCTCCCTCCCTCCTTGCTCCCTCTCTTAACCATCAAAGAATATTTTCTCCTCTGTTTAAACTGTTTTTCGAGTTCTTATAATAGTGGTCTTATACAATATTAGTCCTTTTGCAACTGACTAATTTCACTCAGCATAATGCCTTCCAGATTCATCCATGTTATGTTTCACAGATTCATCACTGTTCTTTATCGATGTGTAGTATTCCATTGTATGAATATACATATATCTGTTGATGAGCACCTTGGTTGCATCCGTGTTTTTGCTATTGTAAACAGTGCTGCAATGAACATGGGTGTGAATTTATCTGTTCATGTAAAGGCTCTTATTTCTCTAGGATATATTCCAAGGAGTGGGATTGCTGGGTCGTATGGTAGTTCTATTTCTAACTTTTTAAGGAAGCCCCAAATGGATTTCCAAAGTGGTTGTACCATTTTACATTCCTACCAGCAGTTCCAGTCTCTCCACAACCTCTCCAACATTTATTATTTTGTGTTTTTTGGATTAATTCCAGCCTTGTTGGAGTGAGATGGAATCTCATTGTAGTTATGATTGTTGTTTGCTTGATATATTTTTTTTCCATCAGTTGAGTTTTAGTTTGTTTTTGTCTCTAAGGTGTGTCTCTTGTAGGCAGCATATAGACGGATTGTATTTTTTTTTTTTAATCCATTCTGCCACTCTCTGTCTCTTTATTGGTGCATTTACTCCATTTACATTCAGAGTAATTATGGGGGAGGTATGAATTTAGTGCTATCATTTTGATGCCTTTTTTTGTGTGTTGTTGACAGTTTCTTTTTCCCACTTAATTTTATGTACTGAGTAGAGTATCTTTATATGTTGTCTTTTCCTCATATTTGTTGTTGATTTTGTTTCTGCTGAGTCTCTATTTTTTCCTTGTATTTTCTTTTGATGTGTAAGATAGTTTGTCTCCCTTGTGGTTACCTTATTATTTACTCCTATTTTTCTAAATTTAAACCTAACTTTTATTTCTTTGTATCACCTTGTTTTCCTCTCCATATGAAAGTTCTATGACTACATTTCTCAGTCCCTCTTTATTGTTTTAATGTTGTCTTCTTTTATATAATGCATCACTAATTCCCTGTTTTGAGCATTTTTTAATCTTGATTTATTTTTGTGATTTCCTTGTCTAGGTTGACATCTAGTTGCTCTGCCCAGTGTTCTAGTCTTGGGTTGATACCTGATATTATTGATTTCCTAGCCAAAAAACTCCCTGTAGTTTTTCTTGTAGTTTTGATTTAGTTTTTACAAATTCCCTAAACTTGTGTTTATCTGGGAATTTTCCTAATTTGACCTTCATATTTGAGAGACAGTTTTGCTGGATGTGTGATTCTTGGCTGGCAATTTTTTCCCTTCAGTTTTTTATGTAAGTCATCCCATTGCCTTCTAGCCTGCATGGTTTCTGTCAAGTAGTCCAAGCTTATTCTTATTGACTCTCCTTTGTAGGTGACTTTTCATTTATCCCTAGCTGCTCTTAAAATTCTCTCTTTGTCTTTGGTTTTGGCAAGTTTGCTTACATGTCTTGGTGACTTTCTTGTAAAATCTACCTTATGTGGAGTTCGATGAGCATCTTGGATAGATATCTTCTCATCTTTCATGATATCAGGGAAGGTTTCTGCCAACAAATCTTCAACAATTCTCTCTGTATTTCTGTTATCCTTCCCTGTTCTGGTACTCCAATCACTTGTAGGTTATTTCTTTTGATAGAATCCCACATGATTCTTTAGGTTTCTCCATTTTTTAAAATTCTTTTATCTGATTTTTCTTCAAATATATTAGCGCCAAGTTCTTTATCTTCAAGTTCAGTAATTCTGCCTTCCACTCACTCAAATCTGCTCCTCTGACTTTCTACTGATTTGTCTAATTCTGTAATTTTATTGTTAATCTTCTGAATTTCTGATTGCTGTCTCCTTATGGATTTTCCCGGCTTATTAAATTTTTCATTATGTTCCTGAATAACCTTTTTAATTTCTTCAACTTCTTTATCTGTGTGTTCCTTGGCTTGTTCTGCATATTGGCTCATTTCCTTCCTGATGTCTTAAAGGGTTCTGTAGATGAATCTTTTGTATCCTGCCTCTGTTAATTCCACTTTCATCTAGAAGATCTCTTGACTCTTTGTTTTGCCAGCTTGTTGAGGTGATCATGTTCTGTTTCTTTATGTGACTTTATATTGACTGTTTTCTCTGAGCCATCTATAAGTTTCCGTATTAGTTTAGTTTATGTTTGCTTACTGTGTCTTAGCTTCTTGCTTTGTTTTGTTTTGACATCCCCATATGGGTAGCTTAAGTGAGCTAGCTTGATTATTTTCGCCTTTGGAGCTCTGTCATCCTATCCCCAGATGGCTAGAGCTGTTATCAGGTATATCAGTCTAGGAGTCCATTAGCTTTTCTTGTATGAATTCAGCTCAGGTAGCTGATCATCAAGTGTGTGGTACAGGCTCTGTCCTATAGTCTTAGAGGGGCAGGGGTGATTAGTGTAGGTACCGGCATCTGCTTGCAGTAGGGCATCACACTCTGAACAAGGCAGGGGGCTCAGAATCATCCCCCCAAATGCCTCTAAGGAAAGTGTGTCCCTCTTCTGTAGAGCGTACATGTGGGTGCGTTCTGCAGATGGCACCCAATGTTTTTGGTTGTAAGGACTGGAAGGTAACAGTTATCCTTGGGCCCCTGTCATGGGTGGCTGGGTGACCTGAGTGGAGCCACCAGCCCTTAGGCCCCTGACATGGGTAGGTGAGGAGCCTGTTTAATAGGCAAAGCAGTGTCAAACATCAAACACCCACCTCTCCACTGCACAGCTGAAACAGTTGTAGTCTGCCAGCAAAGGCCTATTCTCCTGAAATAGGCCCATACAAGTCCATGCAGGAGGGAAAGGTATTCAAAGTCCACTGACCATTTATGCCTGGACAGGAACCGCTTCTGTCCTGAGCTCTCCTGGCTAGTGGAGCTGGCAAGTTATGTTTTCCCCCAATTGCAAATTTATTCCTTCTCCAAGGCCAGGAGGATGGCTCTAGGCACTCAACACGGCCTATCTCAGGCCCATGGAAATCAACAGCTGCTGAAGCTGGCTAAGGAGCGGAAAGCGTGGTAAAATATACACAAGTACTTAGCTTTTGCTGAGAGCACTGTTCTTCTCTGGTTCTGGAGGTGTGAGTAGGCTGTGTGGCTGGCTGCTTCTCCCTGAGGAAAATGCAGCTGAACACTAGTATCCACCTGCCACAGCTGCTCCTGGGAATGGTGCCTGAGGACTCCCTGTGATTCAGGTCCGGTAACTCCTCTCCACTTCTGAACCGTCTCTTCCTCCCCCGCTGCTCAGTTTGTTTTCTAATTTTGCCTTTGATGTTCAGGGCTCCTAGCTTGTCATAAATATACTGTTTTCACTTGCTGTTTTGGGTCTTTGTTGTAAGAAGTCTGTCTGGAAACCTCTGTCTATTCTGCCATCTTGGCCTCGCCTCCCTGTTTTATTTTCTTGATTGGAATTTATTTGGTTTGCTAGATATGCAGAGCCTTTCATGAGTTCAGGAAATAATTCAGCCAGTAACTCTCTAAATAATGTTTCTTCCCTCATTCTCTCTCCTTTATTTCTCCCATTAAAAGAGTTTGGAACTTCTTACTGTTTTCCCTATGTATCTTACCCTTTCTTTTGCAGAAGTTTTCACCCTTTTGGCTTTCTGTTCTTCAGTCTAGATATTTTGTTCTGGCTTACATCCAGTTCACTCATTCTCTCTCTATGTAAAATATGATAAAATTGCTGAAACCATATAGAATTCTTATTTCTAATTTCTAGACCTTCTTATTAATTCATTTCCAAATTGAAGTTGAGTTTCTAGTTTTATATTGAAATTTTCAGTATTTTTCATCTTGTCGAACCTATGATAAGAATTATTTTAGAGTTTTTGTCTGATAATCCTAGTATCTGAACTTTTGGGTATGTTTTATTACCTGTTTCTTCTGCCAGTTCTTTTTTACAAAGTCTTATATTCTCATACGCCTGATTATCTTTCTGTGCTGGGTTGTGTTTGAAAAAGTATTTGTAGAAATAACTTGAGGCTTAGGATGATATTATCTTTAGCTTGTATGGATTTTCCTATGCTTCTGCCAGGTAATGCCCATCTGGTAATCTTTATAAAATTTCAGGGATTCACATTTCTGGGACTCTCAGATGACTCAAAACTGTGCTGTATCCCAAAGCTGTTGTTGTCATTAGTTGCCATTGAGCCAATTTTGACACATGGTGATCCCATGTGAGTCGATTTTGACTCCTGGTGACCCCCAGAGTATAACTGCCACATAGGATTTTCTAGGTTGTAAACTTTATGCAAGCAGATCACCAGGTCTTTCTCCCGCAGAGCAGCTGGGTGGGTTTGAACTGTCAACTTGCAGTTAGCAGCCAACTGCTTAATGGTGGCACCACGAGGACCCCTTTAATTTTAATTCACACTCGTACCTAGGCTACCTGTCTTTGAAGTTCAATCAAAGTGTGTGAGTTTTACTAAAGTCACCACCCATGCAGGTCCTAGAATCCCACTTTTGTCCTCCTTAAGTGACAGCAAGGCTGTCAAAAGTGCTGTTGCATCTGTCTGCCATGTCTCCTGGACAGACAAATATCCACAGGACAAAAGCTGTCATAATGCATAGATCACCTCTCTAGATGTCTGCCTTCTCCTTGACATTGAGCAGTTTTTGTTTTTTTTTTAATTATCTTGAGAGCTCTCAGATGACTTCAAACAGGAGATTTTTTAAATAAGTTTTATACCACTTTAGGTGAAAGTTTACAGCATAAATGTGTTTCTCATTTAAAAATTTATACACAAATTATTTTGTGACATTGGTCACAATTCCCACAATGTGTCAGCACGCTCCCCTTTTCCCTTTTTACCCCTAGCTCCCCATGTCCATTCATCTAGTTTTCCTGTCCCTTCCTGCCTTCTTGTCTTTGCTTTTGGGCAGCCGTTGCCCATTTGGTCTTGTATACTTGATTAAACTAAGAAACATGTTCACCATGTGTGTCATTGTTTGTTTTATAAAAAAAATATAGGCCTGTTTAGTCTTTGGCTGAAAGGTGGCCTTCAGGAGTGGCTTCAGTTCTGAGTTAGCAGGGTATCCAAGGGCCATATTGTAGGTGGTTCCTCCAGTCTCTGTCAGACCAGTAAGTCTGGTCTTTTCTTGTGAATTTGAATTTCATTTTACATTTTTCTCCTACTCTGTCCAGGACCCTCTATTTTGATCTTGTCAGAGCTGTACGTGGTGGTAACTGGGCACCATCTGGTTCTTTTGGGCTTTTGCTGTTGGAGGTTGTGATTCCTGTGGTTCATTACCAAACAGGAGTTTTTATATATTTTGTCTAGGTTTTCTCTAGTTGTCAATATTGGGAGTCTTGGCCCAAATTATGTAATCTAGTACAAACAGAGGAAACCCTGGTGGTGTAGTGGTTAAGTGCTACGGCTGCTAACCAAAGGGTCGGCAGTTCAAATCTGCCAGATGCTCTGGGTTTGGGTTTAGTACAAACAGAAGCAATGTTTCATATGCATTTTAAAAACCTTTTTGCTTTGAAATCATTTTAAATTTACATAAAACTTCTAAGAGTGGTACAGAGTATCTCCATATCCCTTGACCCAGCTTCCCCTAAGGTTAAAATTTTACATAATCACATTGCGTTTGCCCAAACTAAGAAATTAATATTAGTGCATTACTATTAACTAAACCACAGACTTTATTCAGATTTCATTAGTTTTATCACTAACTTCTTTTTTTCTCTTCTAGGATCTAATTCAGTACATTGCATTTAGTCATCAAGTCTCCTTAGTTTCCTCTGGTCTGTGACAGTTCCTTAGTATTCCTTTTTTTTGAAATTACATTGATCATTTTAAGAGTACTAGTCTGACAGCACAGTGTTTAAGAGCTCGGCTGCTAACCAAACAAGTCGGCAGTTCAAGTATACTAGCTGCTCCTTGGAAACTCTATGGGGCAGTTCTACCCTGTCTTATAGGGTCACTATGGGTCAGAATCGACTCAATGGCAGTGGGTAGTATTCTGTAGCATATTCCTGAATTTGGGTTTCCCTGATGTTTTCTAATGATTAGAGGGAATGTCTGAGTTTTTGGGATACCACAGAGGTGGCGTCACTCATGTTTATTTTTCTATGCACAACTCTTTTGTGTATTTCCAACTACTGATCCTTCTTTTTTGTTTCCCACTTTCATATTCCAGCCATCAGAAATTATCAATGAATCTTAATTGCATGTTTGATCATTTCCAGACTGCAGCATTTCATAAAAATCTTCAATTTCTTCATCTTTGGCATTTGTGGTTGGTGCATAAATTTTAATAATAGTTGTATTAACTTCCTTGTAGGTGTATGAATACCATCCTATCACTGACAGCATTGTATTTCAGGATAGATCTTGAAATGTTCTTTATAGTGATAAACACAACGCTGTTCCTCTTTATCATTCCTGGCATGATAGACCATATGACTGTCAGATTTAAATGGCCCATACCAGTACACTTCAGCTCACTAATGCCTAAGATATCGATCTTTAAGTGTTCCATTTCATGTTTGACAACTTCCAATTTTCCTTGATTCGTACTTTCTACATTCCACATTCTAATTAGTAATGGATGTATACAGCTGTTCCTTCTCATTTTGAGTCATCCCATAGCAGCAAATAGAGGTCCTTTTCTCCATCCATGTCATTAAGGTCAAGTCTACTCTGAGGAGCCAGCTTTTTCCCTGTTGTATATGAGGGCCTTCCAATAGGAGGGGCTCATCTTCCAGCACTGTATCGGACAGTGTTCTGTTGTTTTCCATAAGGTTTTTACTGGCTAATTTTCAGAGGCAGATTGCCAGGTCTTTTAGTCTGGAAGCTCTGATGAAACCTGTCCACCATGCGTGACCCTACTGGTGTTTGAGATACCAGTGACATAGCTTTCAGCATCGTAGCAACATGCAAGCCACCACAGTGCAATACGCTGACAGATTATTTTTGACTAACCAGTGGATAATCATTTGCTTTCAGACCTTCATAATATCTTTTAAATAGAAATTTAAGTCAGCTAATAAGAGAAATGAAAGTAGAGCATTTTTAAGGGCATCTGTGAAATAAGACATTCTGAAATAAACATGTCTCAATTATAACACAGTAATTAAGTAATAATTATGTTTCAGGGGTAGAACATAAATAAAAATTAGACTTCCTTGCAATAACATAAAATCTACTTACTCCAAAGTTTGTTACATTGTCACTTTCTAAGAGAATTTTGGAGACAAATCCAAAACTTTTGAACATTCTACAGTGTTATATTTCAGGTGATGTCCAGAAGTGTACCATTTTAGAACTGAGAGGTACCTTAGATAAATCCCTCATTTATACATCCTGACGCTGGACTTCAGCCTCTTTACCAAACTCCAGTAGTGCCGTCCGTCCATGTCATTGAAGAATGTCTAGCCTTTCCTTCTGATCTCTTGCACCCTAACAGTATCACATCTTTGCTTATTTCTTCAGCATTATTTGTTGATCCTGCCACCCCCTCACCCTCTTTCTTCCGTCATCTGGCACAGCCCTTCTACTCCCCTTCATTGCACATTACCTGCCACTAGCCAATAAATATTAATCATGTGGGTTCAAGAGATGTTGCTCTTCAGTCTAGAATCCTGAGCTTCTACCTGAAGGGAGAAGAGGAGCTCACTCTGAGCTATGACATAATTATAGAGTATCAGGTCTCAGGGCCTAGCAAAGAATGGATAAATGGAGGACTGATAGTATGATATTACATGTATGTTATCCATGCTAGAAACAGAAGGAGGCTTTGAGCAAAAACCTTAAAAGGGTTTCATTTTAGAAATGTAATTTTGTATGATCTATGTCAATTTTTTTTCTTTTTTTTTTTTTTTTTTATGTCAGGACAGGGCTCAACAGGAAGCCTGATTTGCCCTGCTCTCAGAGAATGGTACCCAGCTCCCTAATAGGAGTTCAGAGTGTGAAAGCATCATACTGCAGAGGTCTCCATTATTTTGAGGCATCCAAAGGGAACAGCTCTGTAGGAGCAGCTACATGGAGATGCTTCTCCAGTAGCAGCACAGGGAGTCAACTGCATCAAGAGCTACTGTTATAGCCCAAGTGCTGCCTCTGCTAAATGCAGTTGCCCCAGGTAGGATTGAGAACTGCCAGCAAGACCTGCCACTTGGAGGCACCACTGAGAGCTATGGATAGAGCCATGGTTCTTCCCAAACTTGGCTTTACTTGGAAATCACTGGAGAGCGAGTAAAAGACTTTTTATGTTTTATTTCTGGAACCAGAGCTTTTAATTGAGTTGATTTGGGAGGGGCTTAGAAAGTCATACCTATATTTTTATATTATAAATAGGTAATCTTTGTGATTCTGATGCCCCTGCTCCTGGCTTATTATTCAGATACGTCCACTGTCCTCAAACCCACGAGGGAGAAAGCTAGAAGACCAATTATTTAGGGAAAGAGCATCAATCATTCTAACTACCTCTAACTGAAAAGACTTAACAGTTTTTTTTTTTTTTTTTTAATCAGGAAGCGTGATAGGCTTTGATGGACAGAAACTCTGGTTGTGTTTGAGTAAATAAACTTTGAGCTATAACTAGGTTGTCAAACTTATGATTGAAGAGGTGGCAGAGAGTGGAGAATTGTGTCAATAATATTGAGAAGGATGGGGTTGTACAGATGGCACTGCTTTAGGGGCCCTAGAGTTCAAATGGCAATACATGCTTTTCCATTATGTGAGATTCTCACCTTTCTGTTACTGGGATTATTAGTTTTAATTCATTTAGGTTGTCACTAACTACTGACATGGTTACCATAGAGATCTTTGCTTCAATTCCCCATACAGAGACCTTCAGTTATTTACATAAGATTTCCTCTCCTTACTACAACCCTTCCTACTCTCTTGGACTGCAACTCAGACGGAAGGTAGATTACTTTGATTCTGCTTTTGAAACATGGCAAGCTTGCATAAAACCCCCTAGAGAAACCATCATTAATTCTTGAACACACATTTTTTTTTTGTATACTGTGTAGAGCTTTGATATTATTTTGATTTCCTATGTGACAGAATTTTATATATAAAGACAGAATATTTTTCTTTCTGTTTTCATCACCTGGCATTTTGGTGATTCTTAGAATTGCAAATACTTGAGAAACAAATCCAACACTATACTGGAATATGTTTCAGAGACTCTCCTTTGATGTAATATTGTTAAGGATATAGCATGATTGCATGTGTTAGTTTGTATTGAAATAAGGAAATGGAAATTAGAAACTAGCCTTGGAGTTGCTTCTTTAGGGAGAAGCAGCAGGGTATTATTAATTCCTATCAATTATAAACAGAGATTTAGGGACCTAATTGTTAGAGATTCAGACTTTCTCTCTCTAGAAATAATTTGCACATTGATCGACATGGGGCCAATCAGTACCTGGAGCAAATGCATGAAAGTGCCTTATTATAATGAGGTTTTCACGGTAGCCTCCAAAAAACTAAATGTTTTCACTTCAGTTGAAGTACACAAAGCACTTGCAACATTTTGGAATTACAGACCTGGAATAAATAATTCATTTAAAGCGTTTATATTTTTGCATTTGAAACTATACCTTTGTAATAAAATAAAAATAAACTTAAGATGATTCTTATTCCTCCTGTCTTAGTTATCTAGTGCTGCTATAACAGAAATACCACAAATCGATGGCTTTAACAAAGACAAATTTATTCTTTCACAGGGTAGGAGGCTAAAGTCTGAATTTGGGGTGCCAGCTTCAGGGGAAGGCTTTCTCTTCCTGTTGGGTCTGAGGGAAGATCCTTGTCATCAATCTTCCCCTGGCCTAGCAGTTTCTCAGTGCAGGGATCCCAGGTCCAAAGGATATGCTCTACTCCCACTGCTTCTTTCTTGCTGGTATGAGGTCCTTCTTTTCTTTGCTCCATTCTCTTTTTTATAACACAAAAGAGATTGACTCAAGATACCATCTGATCCTGTAAATTAAGTCCTGCCTCATTGACATAACTGCCTCTAATCCTGCCTCACTGACATCACAGAGGTTAAGATTTACAACAAATAGGAAAATTATAGCAGATTGGAAAATGGAGGACAACGCACAATACTGGGAATCATAGCCTAGCCAAGTTGACGCACACTATAAGGGGACACAATTCAATTCGTAACACTTCCTTTCTGTTAACCGGTTTATAACTGTTGTTAAAAACTGTCA
The DNA here is from genome assembly GCF_030014295.1 of Loxodonta africana. NCBI lineage: Eukaryota > Metazoa > Chordata > Mammalia > Proboscidea > Elephantidae > Loxodonta > Loxodonta africana. The sequence continues at coordinate 195,696,796 of NC_087342.1, forward strand.
AATCAGCTGACTCATAGCAACCCTATGTATAATGGAAGTTGCCAGTCATGCTCCATCCTCCCAATCCTTGCTATACTTGAGCCCGTTGTTGTAGCTACAGTAGTGTCAATCCATCTCATTGAAGGCCTTCCTCTTTTTCATTGACCCTCTGCTTTACCAAGCATGATAATCCTTCTTCAGAGAGTGATCCTTCCTGACAACATGTCTAAATTACATGAGATGAAGCCTCGCCACCCTTACTTCTAAGGAGCATTTTGGCTGTTCTTCTTCCAAGATAGATTTGTTCGTTTATAACTACCTTCCCTCCCCAAAATAAATGTGTTTAGAAAGTATCAGCAAATTCTTGTTAAACTAATACAGTATTGTTGAGAAACAAAGACGGCAAAAGAAACTAAATGGGAATGGAATCTGAAGATGATAACACAAAAATTTAAGCGACCTAGTTATCTAGAGCTATGGAATAATGTCTACCAGGATCTAATAAAATGGAGCAGAAGGGTCAGTTTCTGTTAAGCTGTTTAAAGAAGTCCAGAGCTGTAGAAGACTGAAGGATACAGCATGTGGAAGTTTCCAGTATTCACGAGATTTGGCTTTCAGATAATGCTCTGCCACTTATTAACCACAGAAACTTAGACAGAGGGTTTAACTAATCCTGCCCTGACCAGTTCACATTGCTATAGTGAATATTGAATTATGCAATTTCTGGCAACAGATGCCCTTTGTAACCTACTAAATATGGTGGCAAATTTTCTGGGTTTAATTGCTAGCACTGTCTTAAACCCATGCAAAATAGTGGAATGAGTGATCTGGCTTCGCTGGGATGAGAGTAGGGGCATGGAAGGGGTAGACTCAGGCCATACTGTTCTGTGAGATCAGTGCTAGGGGTGTCAGGAATTACTCAACAAGGCAGAGAGAATAAACAAAGCCAAAAACTGCGAGCCTGCTGAAGTGCAAAGGGCCAGAAGGAACCAGTGAGAGCCTCGGGTGCTGAAGTGGGCTTAGTCCAGGCCGAGAAGGTAATTAATAATAATTTTTTGAACATTTACTTTATGGCAGGCACTGTCCTAATGGTTTTACCAGTATAAACTTTTGTGTACTAATAGTCTTCCCATTTTTACAGCTGAGAAAAATGTGGTACAGAAAAGTCAAGTACCAACTGGTAATTTCTGGAGCTGTAATTTGAACTCAGGTGTTAGGCTTCCAGAGCTCCAGCTGAGTACAGGTCAAAAGTTTTCTTCTGTGTCGGAAGGTTTCTTCAGGAAAACTTTCTGGGCACCGTAAGTCCAGAAGTCTCCACCCCACCCCCAGCAGTCCCTGTTTTGACTATCCTAACATCTTTGAGTTTATAGGGCTTTTAAAGCAAATTAATTTTCTTACATTTTTTCTTTTTCATAGGTAAACTACTTCCTTTTTAAATCTAGTTAATTTTGTAAACTTCACTCTAACCCTTATTTCATATACTCTTTATCCTGTTTTAGGAGTTTTATGTTAGTACATTCACATTTTTCAGATTTCTTTTTCCTTCTCAAACTTTATCCTTGTAAATAATTTTTACCTCTTTCATAGAGTCTTTGTTTTTATAAATTTTGTTTTTGCTTCTGGAATTTTATAGGTTCCAGTTGTGCTTGTTATTGTTGTTGTTAGGTGTCGTTGAGTCGGTTCCGACTCCTAGTGACCCTATGTACCACAGAACAAAACACTGCCCGGTCCTGCGACATGCTCACTATCGTTGTTAATGCTTCAGCCCATTGTTGCAGCCACTGTGTCAGTCCACCTCTTTGAGGGTCTTCCTCTTTTCCGCTGACCCTGTACTATGCCAAGCATGATGTCCTTCTTCAGGGACTGATCCCTCCTGACAACATGTCCAAAGTATGTAAGACGCAGTCTCGACATCCTTGCTTCTAAAGAGCCTTGTGGTTGTACTTCTTCGAAGACAGATTTGTTCGTTCTTTTGGCGGTCCGTGGTATACTCATATTCTCAATATATTCAGTGTTATTTGCCAACACCACAATTCAAAGCCTTTAGTTCTTCTTTGGTCTTCCTTATTCATTGTCCAGCTTTTGCACACATATGATGTGACTGCAAATACCATGGCTTGGGTCAGGCACACCTTAGTCTTCAAGGTGACATCTTTGCTTTTCAACACTTTAAAGAGGTCCTTTGTAGCAGATTTGCCCAATGCAATGCGTCTTTTGATTTTTTGACTGCTGCTTCCATGGCTTTTGATTATTGATCTAAGGAAAATGAAATCCTTGATGACTTCAATCTTTTCTCCACTTATCACAATGTTGCCTATTGGTCCAGTTGTGAAGATTTCTGTTTTCTTAATGTTGAGGTGTAATCCATTCTAAAGGTTGTGGTCTTTGATCTTCATGGGTAAGGGCCTCAAGTCCTCTTCCCTTTCAGCAAGCAAGGTTGTGTCACCTGCATATCTCAGGTTGTTAATGAGTCGTCCTCCAATCCTAATGACCCTTTCTTCTTCATATAGTCCAGCTTCTCAGATTATTTGCTGAGCATACAGATTGAATAAGCATGGTCAAAGGATACAACCCTGACACATACCTTTCCTGACCTTTAAGCCATGCAGTATCCCCTTGTTCTGTCCAAACAACCGCCTCTTGATCTGTGTACAGGTTCCTCAAAAGCACAATTAAGTGTTCTGGAATTCCCCTTCTTTGCAATGTTATTCATAATTTGTTATGATCCGCACAGTGGAAGCCTTAGCATAGTCAATAAAACACAAGTAAACGTCCGTCTGGTATGCTCTGCATTCAGCCAGGATCCATCTGACATCAGCAGTGATATCCCTGGTTCCATGTCCTCTTCTGAATCTGGCCTCAATCTCTGGCAGTTCCCCACTGATATACTGCTGCCACTTTTGAATGATCTTCAGCAAAATTTTGCTTGCCAGTGATGTTAATGATATTGTTTGATAATTTCTGCATTCGGTTAGATCACCTTTCTTGGGACTAGGCATAAATATGGATCTCTTCCAGTTGGTTGGCCAGGTAGCTGTCTTCCACATTTCTTGGCATAGACGAGCAAGTAATTCCAGCACTGCATCCATTTGTTGAAACATGTCAGTTGATATTCTCTCAATTCCTGGAGCCTGGTTTTTTGCCAGTGCCTTCAGTGCAGCTTGGACTTCTTTCTTCAGTACTGTCAGTTCCTGATCATATGCTACCTCTTGAAATGTTTGAACATCAACCAATTCTTTTTGATATAATGGCTCTGTGTATTAGTTCCATCTTCTTTTTTTATATATATATAATTTTTATTGTGCTTTAAGTGAAAGTTAACAAATCAAGTCAGTCTCTCACACAAAAACCCATATACACCTTGCTACACACTCCTGATTACTCTCTCTCTCCACTTTCTCTTTTTGTGTCCATTTCACCACCTTCTAAACCCCTCTACCCTCTCGTCTCCCCTCCAGGCAGGAGATGCCAACATAGTCTCAAGTGTCTACCTGATCCAAGAAGCTCACTCCTCACCAGCATCCCTCTCCAACACACTGTCCAGTCCAATCCATGCCTGAAGAGTTGGCTTTGGGAATGGTTCCTGTCCTGGAGCAACAGAAGGTCTGGGGGCCATGACCACCGGGGTCCTTCTAGTCTCAGTCAGACCATTAAGTCTGGTCTTATGAGAATTTGGGGTCTGCATCCCACTGCTCTCCTGCTCCCTCAGGGGTTCTCTGTTGTGTTCCCTGTCAGGGCAGTCGTCGGTTGTAACCAGGCACCATCTAGTTCTTCTGGTCTCAGGATGATGTAGTCTCTGGTTCATGTGGCCCTGTCTGTCTCTTGGGCTCGTAATCGCCTTTATATCCTTGGAGTTCTTCGTTCTCCTTTGATCCAGGTGGGTTGAGACCCATTGATGCATCTTAGATGGCTGCTTGCTAGTGTTTAAGACCCCAGAAGCCACTCTTCAAAGTGGGATGCAGAATGTTTTCTTAATAGATTTTATTATGCCAATTGACTTAGATGTCCCCTGAAACCATGGTCCTCATCCCCCTGCCCCTGCTACACTGGCCTTTGAAGCATTCAGTTTATTCAGGAAACTTCTTTGCTTTTGGTTTAGTCCAATTGTGCTGACCTCCCCTGTATTGTGTGCTGTCTTTCCCTTCACCTAAAGTAGTTCCTATCTACTATGTAATTATTGAATGCCCCTCTCCCACTCTCCTCCCCACCCCCCCATCAAAACCACAAAAGAATGTTTTCTTCTCAGTTTAAACCATTTCTCAAGTTCTTATAATAGTGTTCTTATACAATATTTCTCCTGTTGCAACTAATTTCACTCAGCATAATGCCTTCCAGGTTCCTCCATGTTATGAAATGTTTCACAGATTCCTCACTGTTCCTTATTGATGCATAGTATTCCATTTGGGTTTTAGTATTCCATTGTATGAATATACCATAATTTATTTATCTATTCATCCATTGATGGGCACCTTGGTTGCTTCCATCTTTTTGCTATTGTAAACAGTGCTGCGATAAATGTGAGTGTGCATGTATCTGTTTGTGTAAAGGCTCTTATTTCTCTAGAATATATTCCAAGGAGTGGGATTGCTGAATCGTATGGTAGTTCTATTTCTAGCTTTTTAAGGAAGTACCAAATCGATTTCCAAAGTGGTTGTACCATTTTACATTCCCACCAGCAGTGTATAAGTGTTCCAATATCTCCACAGCTTCTCCAACATTATTTTGTGTTTTTTGGATTAATGCCAGCCTTGTTAAAAAAAAAAAAAAATTTTTTTTTTTTGTTGGAGTGAGGTGAAATCTCATTGTAGTTTTGATCTGCATTTCTCTAATGGCTAATGATCGTGAACATTTCCTCATATATCTGTTAGCTACCTGAATGTCTTCTTTAGTGAAGTGTCTATTCATATCTTCAGCACATTTTTAATTGGGTTATTTGTCTTTTTGCATTTGAGTTTTTGCAGTATCATGTAGATTTTAGAGATCAGGCGCTGATCAGAAATGTCATAGCTAAAAACTTTTTCCCAGTCTATAGGTAGTCTTTTTACTCTTTTGGTGAAGTCTCTGGATGAGCATAGGTGTTTGATTTTTAGGAGCTCCCAGTTATCTAGTTTTTCTTCTGCGTTTTTAATAGTGTTTTGTATACTGTTTATGCCATGTATCAGGGCTCCTAACGTCCCTATTTTTCTTCCATGATCTTTATTGTTTTAGATTTTATATTTAGGTCGTTGATCCATTTTGAGTTAGTTTTTGCTCATGGAGTGAGGTATGGGTCTTGTTTCATTTTTTTTGCAGATGGATATCCAGTTATGCCAGCACCATTTGTTAAAAAGACTGTCTTTTCCACATTTAACTGTTTGGGGGCCTTTGTCAAATATCAACTGCTCATATGTGGATGGATTTATGTCTGGATTCTCAATTCTGTTCCATTGGTCCATGTATCTTTTGTTGTACCAGTACCAGGCTGTTTTGACTACTGTGGCAGTATAATAGGTTCTAAAATTAGGTAAAGTAAGGCCTTCTGTTTTTTTCTTCTTTTTCAGTAATGCCTTATTTATCCGGGGCCTCTATCCCTTTCATATGAAGTTGTTGATTTTTTTCTCCATCTCGTTAAAGAATGTCCTCGGGATTTGGATTGGAATTGCATTAAATGTATAGATCGCTTTTGGTAGAATAGACATTTTTATAATGTTAAGTCTTCCTATCCACAAGCAAGGTATGGTCTTCTGCTTATGTAAGTCTCTTCGTTTCTTGCAGAAGTGTACTGTAGTTTTCTCTGTATAAGTCTTTTACATTTCTGGTAAGATTTATTCCTAACTATTTTATCTTCTTGGGGGCTACTGTACATGACATTGATTTGGTGATTTCCTCTTTGATGTTCTTTTTGTTGGTGTAGAAGAATCCAACTGATTTTTGTATCTTTATCTTGTATCTCGATGCTCTGCTGAAGTCTTCTATTAGTTTCAGTAGTTTTCTGGAGGATTCCTTAGGGTTTTCCATGTATAAGATCATGTAATCTGCAAATAGAGATACTTTTACTTCTTCCTTGCCTATCTGGATGCTCTTCATTTCTTTATCTAGCCTAGTTGCTCTGGCTAGGACTTCCAGCACCATGTTGAATAAGAGTGGTGATAAAGGTCATCCTTGTCTGGTTCCTGATCTCAATGGGAATGTTTTCAGGCTCTCTCCATTTAGGGTGATGTTGGCTGTTGGCTTTGTATAAATGCCCTTTATTATGTTGAGGAATTTTCCTTCTATTCCTATTTTGCTGAGAGTTTTTATCATGAACGAGTGTTGAACTTTGTCAAATGCCTTTTCTGCATCAATTGATAAAATCATGTGATTCTTGTCTTTTGTTTTATTTATGCGGTAAAAAAAAAAATTACATTAATTGTTTTTCTAATGTTGAACCATCCCTGCGTACCTGGTATGAATCCCACTTGGTCCTGGTGAATTATTTTTTTGGTATGTTGTTGAATTCTATTGGCTAGAATTTTATTGAGGATTTTTGCATCTACATTCATGAGGGATATAGGTCTGTAATTTTCTTTTCTTGTGGTGTCATAGTGGTTAAGTGCTACGGCTGCTAACCAAAGTATCCACAGTTCAAATCCACTAGGTGCTCTGTGGAAACTTTATGGGGCAGTTCTACTCTGTCCTATAGGATCGCTATAAGTTGGAATCGACTTGACGACACTGGGTTTGGTTTTTGTTTTTGTTTTTTTTGGTGTGGTGTCTTTACCTGGTTTTGGTATCAGGGATATGGTGGCTTCATAGAATGAGTTTGTCAGTATTCCGTCCTTTTCTGTGCTCTGAAATACCTTTAGTAGTAGTGGTGTTAACTCTTCTCAGAAAGTTTGGTAGAACTCTGCAGTGAAGCCGTCTGGACCAGGGCTTTTTTTTGTTGGGAGTTTGTTCATTACTTTTGCAATCTCTTCTTTTGTTATGGGTCTATTTAATTGTTCTTTGTGTTAGTTTAGGTAGGTAGTGTGTTTCTAGGAATTCATCCATTTCTTCTAGGTTTTCAAATTTATTTGAGTATAGTTTTTCATAGTAATCTGATATGATTCTTTTAATTTCAGTTGGGTCTGTTGTAATATCACCCAGCTCATTTCTTATTCGGGTTATTTGCTTCCTCTTCTGTTTTTCTTTTGTTGGTTTGGCCAGTGGTTTATCAATTTTGTTGAGTTTTTCAAAAAACCATCTTTTGGTCTTGTTAATTCTTTCAATTGTGTTTCTGTTTTCTATTTCATTTAGTTCAGCTCTAATTATTATTATTTGTTTTCTTCTGGTGCCTGTGGTTTTTTTTTTTTGTTGTTGTTGTTGCTCTCTTTCTATTTGTTCACGTTATAGTGATAATTCTTTGATTTTGGCCCTTTCTTTTTGGACGTGTGCATTTATTGATATAAATTGGCCTTTGAGCACCGCTTTGCTGTGTCCCAAAGGTTCTGATAGGAAGCGTTTTCATTCTCATTGACTTCTCTGAATTTCTTTATTCCACCCTTAATATCTTCTATAATCCAGTTTTTTTTTGAGCAGGGTATTGTTCAATTGCCAAGTGTTTGACTTCTTTTCCTTGCTTTTCCTGTTATTGATTTCTACTTTTATGGCCTTATGGTCAGAGCAGGTGCTTTGTAATATTTCAATGTTTTGGATTCTGCTAACGCTTGCTTTATGACCTAATATGTGGTCTATTCTAGAGAATGTTCCATGTGCACTAGAAAAGAAAGTTTACTTGGTTGCTGTTGGGTGGAGTGTTCTGTATATGTCGACGAGGTCAAGTTGGTTGACCGTAGCATTTAGATCTTCCGTGTCTTTATTGAGCTTCTTTCTGGATGTCCTATCCTTCACCGGAAGTGGTGTATTGAAGTCTCCTACAATTATTGTGGAGCTGTCTATCTCACTTTTCAATGCTGATAGAGTTTGTTTTATATATCTTGCAGCCGTGACATTGGGTGCATAAATGTTTAATATGGTCGTGTCTTCTTAGTGTATTGTCCCTTTAATCATTATATAGTGTCCTTCCTTATCCTTTCTGATGGATTCAACTTTAAAGTCTATTTTGTCAGAAATTAATATTGCCACTCCTGCTCTTTTTTGATTGTTGTTTGCTTGATATATTTTTTTTCCATTCTTTGAGTTTTTGTTTGTGTCTCTAAGTCTAAGATGTGTCTCTTGTAGGCAGCATATAGACAGATCTTGTTTTTTGATCCATTCTGCCACTCCCTGTCTCTTTATTGGTGCATTTAGTCCACTTACATTCAGGGTAATTATGGATAAGTATGAATTTAGTGCTGTCATTCTGGTGTCTTTTTTTGTGTGTTGACAGTTTCTTTTTCCCACTTGACTTTATGTGCTGAGTAGATTTTCTTTATATATTGTCCTTTCCTCATATTTGTTGTTGTTGATTTGTTTCTGCTGAGTTTGTATCTTTCCTTGTATTTTATTTTGATGAATAGGATAGTTTGTCTCCTTTGTGGTTACCTTATGATTTACCCCTATATTTCCAAATTTAAAACTAACTTTTATTTCTTTGTATCACCATAACTTCCTCTCCATATGGAAGGTGTATGATTATATTTCTTAGTCCCTCTTTATTATTTTAATGTCATCTTCTCTTATATAATAACATCACTGTTACCCTGTGTTGGTCATTTTTTTTTTTTTTATAATCTTCATTTTTTTTGGATTTCCCTGCCTGGGTTGACTTCTGGTTGCTCTGCCCAGTTTTCTAGTTTTGGGTTGATACCTGATATTATTGATTTTTCTAACCAAGAAGTGTCTTTAGTATTTCTTGTAGTTTTGGTTTGGTTTTTATGAATTCCCTCAACCTGTGTTTATCTGGAAATGTCTTAATTTCACCTTCATATTTAAGAGACAGTTTTGGTGGATATGTGATTCTTGGCAGGCAATTTTTTTCCTTCAGTTTTTTAAATATGTCATCCCATTGCCTTCTTGCCTGCATGGTTTCTGTTGAGTAGTCTGAGCCTATTCTTATTGGCTCTCCTTTGTAGGTGACTTTTCTTTTATCCCTTGCTGCTCTTATAATTGTCTCTTTATCTTCGGTTTTGGCAAGCTTGATGATAATATGTCTTGGTGACTTTCTTTTCAGATCTACCTTATGTGGAGTTTGATGAGCATCTTGGATAGATATCTTCCCATCTTTGAGAATATTAGGGAAGTTTTCTGCCAACAAATCTTCAACAATTTTCTGTTATCCCTCCCTGTTCTGGTACTCCAATCGGTCATAGGTTATTTCTCTTGATAGAGTCCCACATGATTCTTAAGTTTTCTTCATTTTTTTAAATTCTTTTATCTGATTTTTCTTCAAATATATTAGTGCCAAGTGATTTATCTTCAAGTTCAGAAATCCTAGCTTCTACTTGCTCAGTTCTGCTCTTCTGACTTTTTATTGAGTTATCTAATTCTGTAATTTTATTGTTAATCTTCTGAATTTCTGATTGTTCTCTGTCTATGGAATTTTCCAGCTTAATAAACTTTTCATTATGTTCCTGAATAATCTTTCTGATTTCTTCAGTTGCTTTTTCTGTGTGTTCCTTGGCTTGTTCTGTGTATTGCCTCATTTCCTTCCTGATGTCTTGAAGTGTTCTGTATATTAAACTTTTGTATTCTGCATCTGGCAATTCCAGGAATGCACTTTCATCTCAAAGATCCCTGGTTTTTTTGTTTTGACAGCTTGTTGAGGTGATCATGGTCTGTTTCTTTATGTGATTTGATATTGACTGTTGTCTCTGAGCCATCTATAAGTTATTGTATTAGTTTATGCTTGCTTACTGTGTTGTAGCTACTTGCTTTGTTTTGTTTTGGTACACCCCTATGGGGTGCTTGAGTGAGCTAGCTTGATTATTTTCACCTTTGGAGCTCTGGTGTCCTGTCCCCAGCTAGCTAGAGCTGTTATCAGGCATATCAGTCTAGGAGTCCATTCAGTTTTCTTGTATGAATTGAGCTCAGGTTTCTAGGTAGCTGATATCAAGCATGTGGTACAGGCTCTGTCCTACAGTCTTAGAGGGGCAGAGGTGATTGGCGTATATATCGGTATCTGATTGCAGCAGGGGGTTACGCTCTGAACAAGGTAGGGGGCTGAGAACTGACCTCTGAGTGTCTCTGAGGAGAGTGCATCCCTGTTCCCTAGATCGTGCAGGTGCGTGGGTTCTGTAGATGGACGATGGGTACCCAAAGTTTTTTGTTGTAAGGACTGGTAGGTACCAGTAATCTTTGGTCCCCTGTTGTGGGTGGATGGGTGACCTGAGTGGAGCCAGCAGTCCTTAGGTCACTGATGTGGGTAGGTGAGGACCTTGTTTAATAGGCAAAGCAATGTCAAACATCAAACACCCACCTTTCCACCACACGGCTGAAATGGTTGAGTTTGCCAACAAGGAACTATTCTCCCAAAATAGGCCCACACATGTCCATGCAGAAGGGAAAGATGCTCAAGGTCCACAGACATTTTATCCCTGGACAGGAGTTGCTTCTGTCCTGAGCTCACCCAGTTATTGGAGCTAAGAGATTACCTTTTCTCCCGAGGTGTAAATTTTTTCCTCCCCCAAGGGCAGGAAGATGGCTCTAGGTGCACACCAGGGTCAATCTCAGGCCCAGGGAATCAGCCACTGAAGCTGGTTTGTGGGTGGGGTGAGCGGGCTAAAATATATGCTAGTACCTAGCTTTTGCCAATGGCGCCGTTCTCCGCAAGTTTCGGAGGTGTGAGTGGGCTGTGTGGCTGGCCGCTTCTCCCTGAGGAAACTGCGGCTGAATGCTAGTACCAGCCTGCCGCTGCTGCTGCTCCAGGAATGGTACCTGAGGACTCCCCATGATTCATGTCCGGTGACTCCTCTCCACTTCTGAATGGTCTCTTCCTCCCCCTGCCCCTCTGTTCATTGTCTAAGCTTGCCTCTCAGGGCTCCCAGCTTGTCACAAATATACTTGTTTCACTTGTTTTTTCAGGTCTTTGTTGTAAAGAGGGCTTGACGGAAGTGCCTGTCTATTCCACCATTTTGGCTGCACCCTCCCTTCTGTCTTCTTTTGATGCTTCCTGCATTGTTTAATATTTTCCCCGTAGAATCCTTCACTATTACAACTCAAGCCCTGAATTTTTTCTTCAGTTCTTTCAGCTTGAGAAATGCCAGGCATGATATGCCCTTTTGGTTTTCCATCTCAAGCTCTTTGCACATGTCATTATACTACTTTATTTTGCCTTCTCGAGTTGCCATTTGAAATCTTCTGTTCAAATCTTTTACTTTGTCATTTCTTCCTTTCGTTTTTTAGCTACTCATTGTTCTAGAGCAACTTGCAGAATGTCTTTTGACATCCATTTTGGTCTTTTCTTTCTTTCCTGTCTTTTTAATGACCACTTGCTTTCTTCATGTATGATGCCCTTGATGTCATTCCACAACTCATCTGGTGCTCGGCCATTAGCATTTAATGCATCAGAATTATTTTTGAGATGGTCTCTGAATTCAGGTGGGATATACTCATGGTCATACTTTGGCTCTTGTCAACTTGTACTGATTTTCTTCAACTTCAACTCGCATATGAGCAGTTGATGGCCTGTTCCACAGTCGACACCTGGCCTTGTTCTGACTGATAATATCGAGCTTTTCCGTTGTCTCTTCCCACAGACGTAGTCGATTTGATTCCTGTGTATTCCATCTGGCAAGGTCTATGTGCATAGTGCCGTTTATGTTTATGGAAATAGGTATTTGAAAGAAGTTGTTGGTCTTGCAAAATTCTATCATGCGATTTCTGGCATCGCTTCTATCACCAAGGCCATATTTTCCAACTACGTATCCTTCTTTTTTGTTTCCAACTTTAGTGGAAAAATCACAAGTAATTATCAATGCATCTTGATTGCATGTTCCATCAATTTCAGACTGCAAAAGTTGGTTAAAATCTTCAATTTCTTCATCTCTGGCCTTAGTGATTGGTGGGTAAATTTGAGTAATAGTCGTATTAACTGGTTTTCCTTGTAGGCTTGTGGATATTATTCTATCATTGATGGAGTTGTACTTCAGGGTAGATCTTGAAATACTCTTTTTGATGGTGAATGCAGCACCATTCCTCTTCAAGTTGTCATTCTCAATATAGTAGATCATATGGTTGTTCAAAATGGCCAATACCAGTCCATTTCAGCTCACTGATGCTTAGGATATTGATCTTTATGCATTCAATTCCATTTTTGACTATTTCCAATTTTCCTTGATTCATACCTCATACGTTCCACATTCCACATGGATGTTTGTAGCAGTTTCTTCTCATCTTGAGTCATGCCATATCAGCAAATGAAGGTCCTGAAAGCTTGACTCCATCCATGTCGTTAAGGTCAGCTCTACTTTGAGGAAGCAGCTCTTCCTCAGTCATCTTTTGAGTCCCTTCCAACCTTGGGGGCTTATCTTCTGGCACTATATCAGACAGTGTTTCACTGCTATTCATAAGGTTTTCACTGACTAATTCTTTTCAGAAGTAGACTGCTGGGTCCTTCTTCCTAGTCCATCTTAGTCTGGAAGTTCAGCTGAAACCCATCTGCCATGGGTGACCTTGCTGGTATCTGAATACAAGTGGCATAGCTTCCAACATCACAGCAACATGCAAAACCCACAGTAGGACAAACTGACAGACAAGTGGGACCCAATTCTGCTAAGTATCAAAATTTTTCATTTCTCCTTTAATTTAATTTTTTTGAAATGTTTTTACTTCTCAATTAACTTTCTCTCCATATTTTATTCTAGCTTAAATTTTAAACCATTTTTACCAGATTTTTAATCATTTTATTTTATCTTGTATTTTTATTTTCTAAGTATTACCATATGTCTAGTGTTTTATTATTTTTATTCATTGCTTTCACATGATCTGCAGATGTGGTCATAAAGACCAGAGTGAGGCTAACCTGCACAGAGTCCCTCATCAGTAGCCCTTCCCTTTTGGTAGCCTTTCCCTTTCAGTTGTCTCCAAAAGAGCTCTCCCTAAACTTACAGATTCTCTTCAAGGATGAACCCTAAGACACAGAAGATTCACTGACCAACGCTTCTTCCCAATGTAAAAATATTAATTTATGTACATGACTGTTAAAGCTTTATTTTTTTTTTTATTACCCAGGTTCCTTAGATATGTAAGTCCTCTAAATTTCCCACTGTATAAAACAGTTGAATATAAAGCAACTATTTTAAATAGATAAAGAGGGTAAATTGGAGAAGGATCTTAGAAGTACATATGTGATTTGATTTTAATACGAATCAGATTTCAGTAGACTCTGTAGAAGCTCTGTAGTTTTTAGAGACTGTTTTCTTATTTTAATTTGTATCCAATATGTGCATTAGCTATAAGATTTACCTTCTTTTCAGGCATGGTTATGGGATGAGTCTTCTATTATATCAGTGTCCCAGGGGCACATATGAAATAGGCCAGTGAATATTGAGTGTTGTTAGTTGCCATCCAGGAGATTCCAACTCATGGCCACCAGAAAAATGGAGTCGGAAAAGATTTTTTTAACAGAAGAGTCTAAATGGGTTACTTTTATAAATTAACAATAGAAGCCCTATTGGGTAGCTCAAGTATACTTAGAACTACAGAATTCTCAAGAATTATATGTATGTGTATATATATATATATTTATATACCAAAAAACTCATCATCAAGTCAATTCCGACTCATAGTGACCCTATAGGACAGGGTAGAACTGCCGCATAGGGTTTCTAAGAAGTGGCTGGCGAATTCAAACTGCCCACCTTTTGGTTAGCAGCCAAGCTCTTAACCACCGTGCCACCAGGGTTCTATGTTTGTATGTGTGTGTGTGTGTGTATACATACATATAATGTATATATTATATGTATATATTTCATTTCTTGACCACAGCTTTAATGCCCCACCAAGAACCCCTGACTCTCATTTCTTTATCCATCTCTGCCTCTCTGCAAGGGAGAATATACTGCCGTGCCAGACAGACTTGAGACCCTTTAAAATAACATGATTTAGGTTTAAAGTAAATTTCTCAAATACCCTGATAAATAAATAAATCCTTTTCTGAAGGCTTTAAGTATGACTATTAATATCAATAACAAAATTATATTTTTGGAAAATAGTTACCGACTGTATGTATGTAGTAAGAAAGGCTGGGAAAACCAGAGTTTTAAATGACTTCTAAGAGATTTATTTCTCTAAGCTGTAGATGATTGTATCAAACAGAGATACAGAAATTCCTCACGTTACAATTTTATTAAAAATGTTAATTAAAGCACCAGGCAAATACATTTTTTGTTTCTTCAACACTTTTATATAATTTTATTTATTTAAATTTTGGCTCATGCTAATTCTTTTTAATTGTTATTTTAATTATTAATTAGTTAAATTTTTTTTTTTTTTACTTAGGTAAAATTCTGTCTGGAGTGAATTGGCAACATCTACCCCACTGTTGAAAGAGACAGCCACCTATACCCTTAAATTTGCTAAGCTAGTAATCTTTTAGGCCTCCATTCAAAATTATGTCAGTTTTTATTTAATAATGAATTTCAGGTTTCTTTTTTTTTTTTGGCATGAGGATCAGTCAGTATGTTGTCATACACTTCACTCTTTGTCATTACTAAAATCACTATCATCTTTTAAGGAAATCCTTAAAGGACCAAATAAGACAATACTATATAGAATCTTCATTTATTGTAACTTATACATCTGATAGGGCTTTTCTCACTCATAAGTATTCTAGAGTAAAACACACAAACATTTAAATATGCTAGTGACTTATAGAAGAATAGCAAGAAAGTTGGGTAAAACAAGTTCTACTTCTTAGAGTCATTGTGACTTATCATAGCAAAAGCTCATGGTAAAAGTCTCTGACTTGGAATCATATACACTGTTTATCAGTAATCTGGATCCAAATTGGAAGGTGAATTGAGAGCACAAAATTATGAAGCAGAACAATATTTGTCATCTATGAAAACAGGTAAAAAAAAAAAAAAAAAAGAACAATTAAATGCACTCAATGATATAAAAAGCATTTAAGACCATTGAAGTCATCATGTGGTTTTTAAAATCAAGTCTGAAGTTCTCAGGAAACATCCCGTGATCAGATAGCAGGTCATGACAGATTTGATGGTGCCTTATCAGTTTTATTTCAAAATTACTAAAATAGAAACTAAACTCTTCAGTTAATATGTGAACCCCAAGGGAAGGAAGAAGATTAATGGGCTAACTTTTGTCATTGTTATTAATAATACTGGAAATAACCATTATGACCGTGGTGCTTTGTAAGTTACAAATCATGTTTCCATACATTGGCCCAGTTGATCCTCACCACAGCCTTGAAGACATGAAGCTGAAATTTTTGTTATCCTCATTTTATAGTTGGAAGTTAAGTAACTTGCTTGAGGACACTTAGCTGGTAAATTTTCAATGATAATTTCTGGCCCCAATTCTGTCTAAATTTTCTGATTGAAAATCTTGTAATCACCCCAATTTATAAATTGAACCCTGAGGTCCAAGAAGCCATCTTCTAAATTCATACCTACTATTGGTCACAAGAACTGAAGAAAAAATTCAAGCCCTGAGTTGCAAAATTGAAGGATTTTATGGGCAAAATATTGAATGATTCAGGGAATATCAAAAGAAGGTGGGAGGAATATACAGAGTCACTGTACCATAAAGAATTAGTCAATGTTCAACTATTTCAGGAGGTATCATATGATCAAGAACTGATAGTACTGAAGGAAGAAGCCTAAGCTAAACTGAAGGCATTGACAAAAAACAAGGCTCCAGATATTGACAGAATACCATTGAGACATTTCAACAAAAAGATGCAACACTGGAAGTGCTCACTCGTGTATGCGAACACATTTGGAAGACAACCAACTGGAAGAGGTCCATATGTGTGCCCATTCCAAAAAACGGTGATCCAAAAGAATGCAGAAGTTATCAAGCAATATCATTAACATTACACACAAGTAAAATTTCACTGAAGATAATTCAAAAGTGGTTGCAGCAGTACATCAAGAAACTGCCAAAAATTCAAGCCAGAGTCAGAAGAGGACATGGAGTGGGGAATATCATAGCTGATGTCAGATGGACCTTGGCTGAAAGCAGAAAATACTAGAAAGATGTTTACCTGTGTTTTATTGACTATGCAAAGGCATTCGACTGTGTGGATCATAACAAATTTTAGATAACATTGGGAAGAACAGTTTAAAATCTGGAAAGGTGTGCATCAGAGTTGCATCCTTTCACCATACTTATTCAATCTGTATGCTAAGGAAATAATCTGAGAAGCTGGGCTGTATAAAGAAGAACACACATCAGGACTGGTGGAAGACTCATTAACAAGCTTGCTTGCTGAAAGCAAAGACGACTTGCAGCACTATACCTTTCAGTATGGATTACACTGCAACATGAAGAAACCAGTAATCCTCACAGCTGGACCAATAAGCAACATCATAATAAATGGAGAAAATATTGAAGTTATCAAGGATTTCATTTTACTTGGATCCATAATCAATACCAATAGAAGTAGCAGTCAAGAAATCAAATGATGTATTGAATTGGGCAAATCTGCTGCAAAAGACCTCTTTAAAGTGTTGAAAAGCAAAGATGTCACTTTGAGTACTAAGTTGTACCTGACCCAGCCTTGTAAATAGTCTCGTATGAATGTGAAAACTGGACAATAAATAAGGAAGACTGAAGAAGAATTGATGCTTTTGAGTTATGGTGTTGGTGAAGAATATTGAATATATCATGGACTGACAGAAGAACAAACAAATCTATCTTGGAAGATGCACAGCCAGAATGTTGCTTAGAAGTGAGGATGGTGAGACTTTGCCTTACATACTTTGGACACATTATCAGGAGGAGCTGGTTCCTGGACAAGGACATCATGTCTGGTAGAAAGTCAGTGAAAAAGAGGAGGACCTTCAACAAGATGGATTGACACAGTGGCAGCAACAATGGACTCAAACATGGCAATGATTGTGAGGATGTCACAGTACTGGGCAGTGTTTCATTCTGATGTACATAGGGTGGCTATGAGTCAGAACTGACTTGACAGCACCTGACACCAAGGCAAGAGTTTGTGTGACATTATGTGGATCATTAAATGCCATACACCATGTCTGCTGGAAAAACCCTGAGGGCTTGTCAGTTAATCAGCCTCACATAAGAAAGATAATGTACTATTACCTTTATTGCAGAGGTATACTTGAAAATATAACAAAGGATCAACAAGCTATTAAAATAAGCTTTTGATCCTTAGGGAATCTGTTTCAACACTAGAGCTATTATCAAAAGTCCTTGAGACAAGTAACCCAGGAGTCAAATGGTTATGATTACACTTTACAAGCAAACTTAAAAAGATACCAGGTGCTGATTTACCAGGGCCTCTGCTATAAAATGATAACTGGAGAAAAATCTACTGCAAAGCATTTCAGCCTGAGGATGTGTACTGTTTTGCACCGTGGCAGACCAACATGCAGTCAAATATTTTCACTGGAAATACACAAATGAATAACTTTTGCTGAATTCTTCTACCTGGGAGCATATAACACATACAATTTAAATTCTCATCACAGGTGGCAAAAATCCTGTGATACTCATTTTGCAAAGGAGAATAGCAACCCTGGCTAGATTACAAGTTAGAAAATTATATTTCCTTTGTGTAATTTGTTCTTTGGCTTCATTCAGTAGTAAGAATTATTTGTTTTCTTATTCAATTGATAAGTGCCTTCTAAAACCAAACTTAGTATTAGACTGAGTCATATTAAATTGCCAATACTTGATTATTTCTAGCAAAGAAAAATGGCAATTTCATATGCTTCAAACTAATATATGCGAATGCATGCATAGATATACTTGGAGAAATTTAAAGTGTCTTAAACATAACCTTAGCTATACACAATATTTTAGCAAAAGCACCAAAGGGAAATGAAGTGTCTTTGTTGAAATGATAATTTATAAAACCATGCTAGTTATTTTGTAACAGCCTTTCCCTTACTGTGTTAGTGATATGCTAAATATTGATGAGTCATACTGCATTTGCTTCTTAACTTTTTGGGGTAGGGGAAATAGCAAATAACATTTTGGTATGAATAATCTGACATTCCATGGGGTGCCATGGGGAGCTATGTGGATGTATATTGGTCACTAAAGTTAAGGCTGGGATCTGTGTTGTTTTGGTTCATACAATGGAAACCATGTATATGTATGTCTGCATTTCTACCTAGACATGTTCCAGTGCCCTTATACATGCAGCATAATCACATGTGTGGATGTTAGTTGTGTCAGGAGTGACCACAACCACCTTCTTAGAGGCACTACATAAATTGTAAAGCTGACATCCAACTTAGAGAAGAAGTCATACACTTTTCTCCTAAGGCTAAATTGCCTTATTGCAAGACTATTGGTGGAAAAAAAAAAAAAGAGAACAAAACTTTACTGCCTTTTTTAAAGAAAAAATATTTGCCTTCTTCCTTATCTCCACACTTTTCCCTTCTATCAGTGGATGAGATATATTATGCCCTTCTTTCCTACTATCTGTTATGTTACATTCATTTATCTTATAACAAGATAATCTTTGATGTTGAATTAGCTACAGTGGAGCAGCTCACACACTAAACACTACTAAGTAAATGGATTGCCAAAGAGATAGCACAGCAAATATGGATGGGATACAGTTTCAATTCATTAAATCCAAAAAAAACAAACTTGTTGCTGTTGACTTGATTCCAACTCATAGCGACCCTATAGGACAGAGTAGAACTGCCCCATAGGGTTCCCAACGGGTGCCTGGTGGATTCGAACTGCCAACCTTTTGGTTAGCAGCTGTAGCTCTTAACCACTATGCCACTAGTTCATTAAAAAAAAAAAAAATCGTCGTCGAGTCAGTTTCAACTCATTAGCAACCCTATAGGACACAGTAGAACTGCCCCATAGAGTTTCCAAGGAGCGCCTTGTGGATTCGAACAGCTGACCTTTTGGTTAGCAGCTTTAGCACTTCACCACTACGCCACCAGGGTTTCCACCAATTCATTAGTATTTGGTATCATGGATAATAATATAAAATACTAATATTTGTTACTAATATTACAGATATTATGCCATGAGTTTATACACACAATAAATAGTCCTCAACTTTTAATTTTTTTTTTTTTCTCATTTGACACATACTGAGAATTTGCTATGTGGCCAACACTGTTAGGTGCAGAGGATAAGCGATGAAATATATCAGGGACAATATTTCAGAGTCTGGGAGTAGGTGGTAAAGGCATTTCTAGTAGAAGGAAGTTTCGGTTACAGGAAGAAAGAGAGACACAGAGAGAGGGAGAGAAAAGCAATGAATCATCTGGGAAACTGCGTGGTTGACCCATAAAAAAAACATGGGAGGGAGTGACGGCAGACGGGTTGTGTTCTTAATGATCACTTTGACTCACCATGATTATTTCAGCTACTGAAGATGTGAATAAATTGAGCAGAGAGGCTGCTGTACTGGGCTGTAAAACAGTTTCAGAGTGAGCAAATTTAATTTTAAACTTAAATTTAGAAAGGAAAAAAAAACCTATCTTGCAGAAGTTTGTCAGAGAAACAGATTTTAGGGGAGCAGATTTCTCTCCCTGTATAATAATTATGGCTACGTGCTTGTTAAAATAAAAATAAGAATATTTATCAGCATAGGGACAGAAAATATTTTGGGTTCATGCTATAGTTTATAAAAAGTGTCCTGTTTTATAATTCTTTTCCAATGTTGTTGTTGCTGTTTGGTGCTGTCAACTCAGTTCTGACTCATAGTGACCCCATGTACAACAGAACGAAACACTGTCTAGTTCTGCACTGTGCTCACAATCATTGCTATGTTTGAGCCAGTTGTTGCAGCCACTGTTTCAGTTCATCTCGTTGAGGGTCTTCCTTTCTTTTGGTGGCTCTCTACTTTACCAAGCATGATGTCCTTCTTCAGGGACTGGTCCCTCCTGACAAATGGCCAAAGTATGTGAAACAAAGTCTCGTATAATGTGGAATTCGCTTTTTAGCATGAGGGACTCTATTACTAGGGTTGCAGTGTTTCACCACTCATTTTTTCCCAGAGTTTTGATAAGTATTTCCACTGAGGCTTTTAATTAACCTTTAGTAATTCCCAGTACAAGCATGGGATAATATATGACTTCAAAGTTACTGTCACAGATAAACCAGTCCAGTCTGCAGAAGATAGGTAGAGTTTTATTTGCTAGCACTCTATGCTAAATGAAGCACACAAATTTTTCTTGAGACAATGGCCAGCTAAAAGCATCAGAGCACTGATGGAAACCAAATATAAAGAGAAAAGTCAAAAGGAAAGCAACCAGTTTCGTCTTCAGCACTTCCATTGTGTTGTCTAGGTGCTGTGACATTGTTTCCACTAGTTAATTCAGTTAAGCTTGTGATGCTTGCTAACAAGGCCAAGCTACTTACACAGGTCATTTAAATAAAGGCAGAAAAAACTCTGTGACCATGGATTAAGAGCATCAAAATTTGGGCAGAGGCCTGTGAATGGTGCTTTCAGGAAGATAAATCATTTAGATAGTAGCAAAATGAGGAGAAATGGTATTCTGGGCAATATAATGTATTGACATCCTTCTTTCTACTCACAGAGCCACTCTGCTAAAATTTGCCAAGACTCGCTAGTGTCTTTGAGGGACACCATAGAGGGGAGTCCAGGGACATCAGTTACCCTTAGCTCTGTTCTGGTAAAAGCCCTGCATTAGGACTGAGAGGAGAAAGGGTTCCGGACATTTTTATCCCTATCATTGGAAAAATAGAACAGTTGGTGCCTAACTTTCTTTTCTGAAAATGCACAGGTAATTTTTCAGCTGAATGAGATTTTTATCAAAAGAAGAAACAAAGGCAGAATGGGAAGAAGGAGCTAATGTCAGTTCTTCCAATGATACTAACATTTGTTTTAAAATAATAAAAGAAACAGTATCTCCAGGAACTTTAGACTCCAAAATTGGAGGCAAATCAAATAATAATAAATAGGATATTCATATAACCCCCCAAAAAAATTAGGGGACTTTTACAGCATAAGATAAATGCAAATCAAGGTTGAAAAGATATAAAATAATTAGGTCAAGGGCAATCAGTAAACTATATGCTGAGCAGAACAATGCTTTGATATTCTGTTCTGGAAAGAAGATTTGAAGTTTTTTTGAAAAATAACATCACTACAACTCTGTCCAGAACTCACAGCTGCAGAAACAGAAATAAACAAGTCATCCCATTAAAAGACTGCCAGGTTGAAGAACAACGAAAAACTCAAAACTAAATGACATTCTTTTTTGTTCCCATTGATATCATTATAGGTCATCCAATTCTCTAAGGAAGACTACAAAAGGATGTCTTGAGATAGAAATACAAATGACTTGCTTGTTTATTTGTTTTTAAATCAAGCAATAAAAATAAGGATTAGATACAAGATGTTTTCTGTATTTGCTGTTAAAAATATGTCTCTCTGTTTTACGTGTAGTCATTTCACAAACAGCCAGGGCCATTTACTAGGCATTGCTAAAAGCTATTGAGTGCCTTTAGTCACAGGGAGAGGACCATGACTTACTTTTTTACATTCCCCCATGTATGTGTAAGGCCTTCCATGTTGTTGTTGTTGTTGTTAGGTGTCATGGAGTCTGCACCATTTTATGGTGACCCTATGCAAATAGAATCAGATTGTTTTGACCCATCAGGTTTTCATTGGCTGATTTTTTGGAAACACATAGCCAGACATTTCTTCCTAGCCTGTCTTAGTCTGGAAGCTGTGCTGAAACCTGTTCAATATCACAGCAGCATGCAAGCCTCCACTGACGGACAGGTGGTTGATGTGCATTGGCCAGGAATCTAACCCGGGCCTCCCGTACGGAAGGCGACGACTCCACCACTGAACCACCAGTGCCCTCAAGGCCTTACGTGCAGGCAGCCAAATGAGATCATTCATGCTTGGGAGTAAAATGTGTTACTTGACGTATTTAGCTTGACTCTCCATCAATAGACCTGCTAACTTTAAAATATCTATTACGTTTGCGACAGGAAATTAACAGCTTAGAATTTTATAGAATATGCATGGTGGCATGTATTTATGTGCTAGAGCCAAACCAAACTCCCAGGGAAGTCAAGAACGAATGGCAACCTGTTATTTTGAATTCAAACTTAAATATTCACGTAAGGATACGAATAGACAAAAATTATTTTTATGACAAATATTGTTATTTTGTGACTCTCATCTCCTGGATACCTAGGAGATCTATTCTTCAATCCAAAAACAAGTATGCAAAATGTTACAGGGGCCAAGGAATGTTGCCTCAAAGAGTGTGTTTTAATTACTCAAACCAGGAAACATTTAATTTTGCAACCTTATTCCATCATTTAGGGAGTGCTTTCCACATGTGTGTACCAAAAAGACAATGAAATAATCTCCTGTAACTTAGCGAAAAATCGGGTTGGTGTCCCACTTTGAAATTAATTTCCAGTTTGATTTTCTTTTGTCTCTGGTGTTCTGTATGATCCTTATGAAGCATCTGGCTAATTTTATGTTAACATCTGGAACTGAGAATTTTTTATTTGTCTGATGCGTGTAGAATACTGCTGTAAGAAATATATTTTCCCAGCTGCTAATTCATTTCAGAGAGACATGGTTAAGTGAGTGTAACAGCCTCTAAAACTCCTTGGGAAACAGAAAGCATGTTCAATACGAAGTCTTGTCAGTCTGTTTTCTCTCCTACTCGCTTTTCCCATGGCAGAAATGGTTGAGATCTGTATAGAAGGAAGAATTCAGAATGTAACAGGTGGTGGTATCATTGAGTGCAAGACCCTTTGAAATGAGGCCTGGCTTGGAATCCCAGTCTGGCAGTCAGTAGCTGTGTAACCTTGGGCAGCTCTTTGAAGTTCAGTTTCCTTATCTCAAAATGGGGAAGTATAAATATGTGTCTCCCAAAATTGGTCATATTAAATGAGATGATTTATGTAAATTATCTGGCTCACTATGGGAACTCAGTCAATGGTAGCTATTATTATCCTGTGTTTCAGTCTATTTCAGAATGCAACTTGCAGTTTCTATTTTTCCTGACCTCCTAGAGCTTTCGTGTTTGCAGTCAGCAGCTTGGCTGTTTGTTCCTTTTCCCAGAGTAGAAGGTTTTTAGAACTGAGACTGAATCTTGTCTTTTAAAACTTGAGTCTGAGTAGAATGAACAGGAAAGAGTTAAGCTTGCTACAGACATTAGAGAGGAAGCCAGAGAATTTCCTTCCTGAGCTTCTGTAGAAAAGTAACTTGAACTTCCAGGCAGAGCTTCAGCATTCACATACTAAAATAAAGCCTACAAACACAAGCGATTGTGGTGGTGGAATGAACAGAGCCCCACGTCCATTATAATGAATGCGAAGTTGTTCAAAATGATTTTGGAGTTGGTTGTTTTTATATCCATGACTTATTTGTCAGCCTTTAAATGACTTTATTTGTAAAAAAAAAAAAAAAATTCCCCTTCAAAAGGTGAAATTTTATTACAATGAGGTAGTCAGAGGAACGTACTGGAAGTCCTGAACACACCTCTGAACGGTTCTAAAATGTCTTAAGTGTTGTGGGAAAATGTGTAGAGCCAAGGTGATTAATGTGAAGGATTTTCTGTTAGTTTGCTTGACATAAAAATGTATATGGTAAGGTATATATAACATCGAATTTGCCATTTCAGCCATTTTTAAGTGTACGATTCAGTGGTATTAATTACATTCACAATGTTGTGCACCCATCATCATTATTTGTTTCCGGTTCTTTTTCATCACCCCAAACAGAAACTCTGTATACATTAAGCAACAAATCCCCAACTTTCCACAGCCCCTGGTAACTGCTAATCTACTTTCTGTCTCTATGAATTTGCCTATTTTTGGTATTTCACATAAGTGGAATCATACAAGTCCTTTTTTGTTTGGCTTATTTTCAGGGTTCATGCACGTGGTAGCATGTATCAGAACTTCATCTTTTTTATGACTGAATAATATTCCATCGTATGTAAATATACCACATTTTATTTGTCTGCTTAACTGTCGATGGACACTTGAGTTGTTTCTGCCCTTTTGCTATTGTGAATAATACTGCTGTGGTTTACAAATACCTGTTTGAGTCCCTGCTGTCAATTTTTTGGGAGTTCTATACCTAGGAGTAAAATTGCTGGGTCATTGCTTTAGTTGTGTGGTTTTTTATATCTTTGTTAAAAATTAGCCACTTCATTTTATATTCACAGATTAAAAGGCAGTTTTCCCCAAAGAAGCACGGGCTAAGAGTGTCAAAGAAATGATTTTATAGCATGTATTTCACTATTTTTTCTGAAAACTCAATATTGAAAATATGATTTTTCCTGTGCTCTTAGGCCATTTTAAAGAAATTGAAGGATTGCAGATTGTTAATTTTTCATTGTTTTGTACTTACTAGGATTGGTGCTGGATAACACTCATAGTAAATGAGTAAATGAATGAGTAGATAACATAATAAAGGAATTAATTACCATTGTTTGTTAAGGAGATGTCCCTTTTTATACCTCCACTTATTTATAAGACAAGTGTCAAAAACTGGCACTTGTAACAAAATACAACTTTAAAGGGACAACAAAAAATGAAAATTTAACTGCACAAAAAGTATTGAAGAGAAATGCCTTTCTGTTGCTCATCTGGGTTGCATTAGTTATTGCAGTTGCACTCTTAATTTGATTCAGAATTTCTAGACAATGAGGGCAAACAAGGATAATGTTAAATTATATAGTGTCCTTGTCTGACAAAGGAGAATTTCCGAGTTTTCAGGACAAATATTTCCCTGGCAGTGAATTCTCCCAGCAATGTTTAATGTAGACCCTACATAATGACTTTAGATAGCAAAAACTACAAAAAGTATAAGGTTTCTAACCGTAACTAGAATAGAGGGCAATATTACTAGTTTATTTCTACCGCATAAGAAAGCTAAGGACAAATCTTAAATTTGTCACTCAGTAATGGTGTAGGTGTCTCTGAGGAACTAAGATAATACGATCCAATGCCATAATTTTCTGACAGTGTAACTTAACTCAAGAAGGAGCCCTGGGAATGAATGGTTAGTGTGTCCTTTTGCTCAGGAAAGTCCTCTCAAGGTTGAATTATTTGACAGAGTCTTAAGATGAATATTCTGTGTTGCTGGGTACTCATTTGTGTGATCAGCATACAGATTGTACTCCTACCCAAGTGAAGAGCCAGCCCACTCCCACAAAGAAATACTGTATTAGATGGCCTATGGTTACAGTTAATGTTTTTTCCCCAACACACACTTTGAACAATATTAACTAATATTTGTTGATCACTTGCCATGTTCCAGCTACCATTCTCAGTGCTCTCATCTCCTGATTCATCAAAATTTCATAATGACTCCACGCAGTTGGTATTATTATTGTTCCCATTTTATGAGTGAGGAAACTGATGGGCAATATTAACTTCCCTGGGATTATACAGCTTGTAAGTGGCAGAGCCAGGATTTGAACCCAGAGTGATGCTACAGCCTGATTCTTAGCCACAGAGATGAACTTTCCCTCAACTTGCTTACGAATTTGTATTAGCACATGGACAATATGAAATGGATACTTTAAACTGTTTCATGTAATATGGAAGGAATACTGACTTGAATAGTAATAATGGGAAGAACAACTAAAATCCACTTGCCTTAATCTTGAAGGAACATCAATGTGTCCCCCTGCTTAAATATCTGATTATGGAGTCAGTTGCGTTGTGAACAGCAGGTCAAGATGGAGAAAGTAAAAATATACCGGAAATAGATGAATGAATGAATGAACCTATTCCATGGCAACATCCTGGAAAAGAAAGTTCTTACAGAAGTGTTTGTGTCAAATGGAAAGTGCACAAGATTGGAAGTAAAAAGCAGAAATAAAAACAGAGTTTGATTCCTAAATCTACCACTCATAATCTCTACAACTTCATAGTATCTGCTTCTCTGTAACCTCATGTGTGCCTTCTTGGTTTAAAGTTCTTGTATCTACCTTCCAACTTTGTTATGATACCAAATAAGACACGGTATGCATCATGCCTTTTGCACATTCTAAAGCAATTTAGAAGTGCACAGCATGCAGACATACTTGTCATAGATGATAGACATGCATCCAATTAATGTAAAAGCTGTACCAAGTTATTTTAGTTCAGTTAAAAAAGACAAGTAGCTTAGCTATAGGCCCATTTCAAGGCATTTAAAATTGGAATTTCATCTGTTATAAATCTGTTTCTAACTATTCTGATATGATCTTTGAGAAAACTTTGATAGACTAGAATCTATGCCAAGAGTATATAGAAGCAGAAACTCTCTAAGTATCAAAGACTGATGAAAAATCTCTGAAAGCTGTGAAAAGTGCTTTGTAGCTTTCAACTCTTTCTCTAAAAAATGAAAGAAGTGAAACAGGGACCAGTAGTGTCAGAGATGGGTTCTTTGGTCCTTTCAGGTGATGTGAGAGTGAGGGACTGTTATGGATTGAATTGTGTCCCTCCAAAATGTGTGTCAACTTGCCTAGGCCAGGATTCCCAGTATTGTGTGATTGTCCACCATTTTGTTATCTGATATGAGTTTCCTAGGTATTGGAAATCCTACTTCTATGATGTTAATGAGGCAAGATTAGAGACAGTTATGTTAGTGTGTCAGGACTCCATCTACATGATTAGGTTGTATTTTGAGTCAATCGCTTTTTAGATATAAAAGAGACAAGTTGGCGGAGAGACAGAGGAATCCTATGCCACCAAGAAAGCAGTGCCAAGAGCAGTGCATGTCCTTTGAACCCAGGATTCCTGTGCTGAGAAACTTTAGACTAGGGGAAGATCGATGACAAGGACCTTTGCCCAGAGCCAACAGAGAGCAAAAGCCTTCCTCTGGAGCTGGCACCCTGAATTCAGACTACTAGCTTCAGCACTGTGAGAGACTAAATCTCTGTTAAAGCCATCCACTTGAGGTATTTCTGTTATGGCAGCACTAGATAACTAAGACAGGGACATATTGTGAAAATTGCTTTAGGGCACAAAACGTGGTATAACATATTTAAAGTTTTGGATAAATATTTTTAAAATGCCATTAAATAAATAGTACAAAATAATATTAAGTAATAAAGAAGAGTTCTCTCTTCTCCCCTGTTCTTTCCACTGCTAACAAATATTAGCATTTCAGGATATATCTTTTCAGATATTTTCTATGCATATACAAGCTTGGATATATAAAAGTATATTATATTTTTTTTACACAAATGAATCTACATTGTGTTTCTACTTGATTTTTCGCTATTATGGTATTTTTTTTTCTTTTTCAAGTTTTCCGTAGATTTAGCTTGTTGTTGTTGCTTTTTTAACTGGTGCATAGTATTCTATTAAATTGTAGATATACTATAATTTATTTAATCATTTCCCGACTGATGGTCCTTTAAGATATTTTCAACTTTTCATGACTATAAGCGATGCTGTGATAGACATCTTGTACAAATATATTTATGCTCCTTTATGAATATATCTTTAAATACGCCTGGTAAGAGGAATCGCTAGGTCAAATGACATATACATGTTTTTATTTTGACAAGCACTGGCACAGAATTGAATGAATAACTAATAATTAAATATGTCTGGGGCCACAGTGGTTACCAGCTACGACTGTTGACCAAAAAGCCAGCAGCTGGAATCTATCAGCCACTCCTTGGAAACCCTGTGGGGCAATTCTACTCTCTCCTAAAGGGTTGCTTTGAGTCAGAATCAATTCAACAAGCAAAAAAAGGGACTATAGAAGCTTTCATTGTTTTAATTAGAAAATTATCTATCACTTATATTGGTTTTAGTTATACCTGTGATATGGCCAATATAAGAAACTTTTAAGTATAATTTCTAGTCCTTGTATACTAATGCCAAAAAGGGAAGTTTTATCTATAATCAGAAACTGTAAGGTCCACAAGAGAAACAAATATGTCAAGAACATTTTTAATGTTGTCAGTGCAGGATTAGTATATTCCAGCCTGATTCCCTCAGGTACATATTTCGATGTGTTCAAAAAAATCAAAAGAAATTATTAAACTATCCAAAATTCCATGCAGTTTAGAGTGATGATGCTATAATGTAAGGTTGAAGATTTAGTCTTAAATGTTTTGGAATTTCTGAACAGTTAGTGGAAATCCATAACATAATCATTTGTAATTTTTTAAAATACATCATTAACAACATCCAAAAGGAAAAGCCAAATTCAAATGAAGTTAAATGAAAAGCTTTGTTCTATGGAACATTGCCACATGCAAAAATTGGCATGATTGGACTGTAATACATTTCTGAACTTACAGGGTTTTATAAGGATCAGACTAAGTAAAATGTATAATTTCTTGTAAATAAAAATGTTTTGCAATTTCAAATTCAAAATTAAGAAAACAGAAATCATTCACAGTGCTTAAAAAAAGATTGATTAACCCATTGCTGTC
The DNA here is from genome assembly GCF_030014295.1 of Loxodonta africana. Lineage (NCBI taxonomy): Eukaryota > Metazoa > Chordata > Mammalia > Proboscidea > Elephantidae > Loxodonta > Loxodonta africana. Next base: position 195,725,232 of record NC_087342.1, read on the forward strand.
ATCAATTCCGACTTCATAGCGACCCTATAGGACAGAGTAGAACTGCCCAATGGGTTTTCCTAGACTGTAATCTTTAAGGGAACAGATTCCAGGCTTTTTTTACTTCCCCATAAAGCCTCTGGTGGGTTCAAAATGCTGACCTTTCAGTTAGCAGCCGAGCGCTTAACCACTGTGCCATCAGGGTTCCTTGGCTATTGATTAGTACACCATAAAACATCTGGAGTTTAGATATGATTTGTATGGCTTTAGAATTCAGACCTTTCCCTGCCAGTGACTTTATTTCTGTTCTGCCTCTGATGCTATTTTGTTTAAAGCCTTGCTCACTTATCTACCCTGTATCAACGTACCATTCTATGACTTTTCAGCGTGTCTCTTTCTATTTGTCTGAAAAATCTTAAAGGGAATTAATATCCTCAAAATTCTACAGAGTCTTTTGCTATTGCATTTGCTAAGACTTGAAGCTAAGACAAAATAAATGCAGGGAAATGTAGACGTGACTACCGCAGAAGAATCCAAATGTGCCTAATGTCTTCTCAGGCTACTTCCTTGAGCCTTTAATAAAATATAACTTCTGAATGGCAAGGATATTTGTAAGCCACATGAATCAGTATGCAGCTTCAGCTGGACTTTTCAAGGAGACTTTTTGAATGCTGAAATGATTAACAGTACCTGAAGCCAAATTGCACAGAACAGTGTGGTGTGGTAATAGTGGGTGGGAATATATATTAGTCTAGAGGCCCCTACTAAGCACAAGACAAAGACCTCCTTCTCATTGTCTCTCACTGATGGTGGGCCTGGGACTTATTTGCAGAAATAATTATTTACAGAACACTTATAAAAATAAATGAATCAACCTCTTCACTGTGCCTGTTCCGTTTGAGGATGTTTGTCTTCTAGGCTGTTAAATTGGGAGATTTAGCAGTTTAATGAGAATTATATTTACTATTTCTTTGAGGACCTCATAGCTTTCTGCAAATATGCTTTCAATTTTTAATACAAACCCTCTTGATGCTCTTGTTTACCGTTGTATTTTGATTTAATTTGAATATTTTAATTTAGTATGAGCCATTCTGGTGAATTAACAGCTTTCCATTCAACTTGTATCTAGTGATATCTTAGGTTGCTGTGTGTTTTCCATGGTACATCTGCTATGCCAAAGATCTCCTGGAATTTTACGTATCAAAACTAGCAAAGCTTAATGACACCTGAAATAACAGCTGGAAGCTATAGAAGAAAAAAAAGGTGCTAATAAATAACCTCAAATCTGGAAATTATATGCTTTTTAAGGAAAATCTTCTCATTAGTGATGCTCTAGATTAGCCCTTCTAATACCATTATACATGGATTTTAAGAATTTAATTATATTGATAGCCTCTGAAAAGTTTAGAAAACCCAACACCCAAAAAGATCAAAGAAATTATAAGGCAATATCAAATTGTAAACAACATATTTTGAAATTAAAATGAACCGGAGTCAGTGTTCTGAAATGTTGAACAATTAAAGATTTTTGAGTTGCCTAAACTCTCAACTCTCCTGAAATACAGGAAAGTTGAGATATAGGGAACATTTACTGCCCAGTTGATTCTGGCTCATGGTAACCTAATGTGCGTCAGAGTAGAGATGTGCTCCATAGTGTTTTTAATGGTTATATTTTTGGAAGTAGATCACCTGGCCTTTCTTCTGAGTCTTTAGGTTAGCAGTTGAATCGTAACCATTTGCACCCAGGGACTCCTGGAGATGTCTCTTAATTATGGCTTCACTGCCTGATCCAATATGCAAAAAAACAAATTTGTAATGATTACTAATGATTGTGATTTCTATTGCTGAAATTATGGTTAACCCTTAAAATTATGTGGGGAAAAAAATCACTAAATCTTATTTTAGTATTTTCCAACTTAAACAGAATTTATAAGCTCTCTAGGCAAATTAAGTTCTACCTATGTGTGTAGCTAAATGTTCTGTGAACAATGTAGGCTTAAATCTATGTAAATCTTCCATCATATCAACAGAAAATTTGTAAATAATAAGATATTAACGGAAAATGGATTTAATTTTCTAATATCACTTATAAATCAACATTTATAAAGTGGATTTTGAAAGGTCTTATATTGGAATTTGGAAACCTGGTGGCATAGTGGTTAAGAGCTACGGCTGCTAACCAAAAGGTTGGCAATTTGAATCCACCAGGCGCTCCTTGGAAACTCTATGGGGCAGTTCTCATCTGTCCTATAGGGTCACTGTGAGTCAGCATCAACTTGATAGCAGTGGGTTTGGATTTTGTTTTTTTTGTATCAGAATTTATTTCTTGTACACCCGATGTTTCTTCCTGAGATAGCTCCAGTATAAACTTCCACGTCTTCCCTGCGTTACTGGATTTCATTCTAGGGAGCTTCGGTGTGTAAATTTGCTCGTTATCTCAAACCTAGACATACTAATACTTGTGGTCCAAAATGAAAACTCAGAGAAAAATGACTCAGAAAGCCCTCATACTGTTTGCTTCACACCCTGGGGAATCTATGGGAGGCTGTATCACTAGACAGAGCACTGAGAAGCAGAATTATATTCAAACTTTACTACCCAATTTCTCCCAAATAGAGCTTGTGTTAACATTTGTAATTTGTGTTTTGTGGGAACTGAACAAAGAGATTGAGACCTAAATTCAGATAACCTTTGCAAATGGCTGTAGATTTTGAAACCAGAGGCACTGATTGTCTTTGTCCCAGACCATCTTTTTAAGGGTGTTTGTAGAGTCAACAAACTGGAAAAGTAGAAAAAGGGTCTCCCTTTGAAGCAAAGGGCAGATGTGCTTACAAACGTGGAAGATAGAAACTGTACCTCCCACCAGAGCAGGGGCAGGTGTGCTTACCGCCCATTATAAAAGATTTGGGTACCCTAAAGGAAGGGTTTCTTTTCTCTAGCACAGCCACTGAGAATGCAGTTATCTGCTGACCTTCTCTGTGTCTTCCTGGGGAAGTGGCACTCAGGGCTCTGGCACCAAATATGCTGATGTTCACGCTGCTTCCTGGGCTGTGAGTCATGAAGTCCTTTTTCTCTGATGTAGAAATCTCATATGTTCTACCAGCATCCATGAAACAGTGGCAGGCTAACTTGTTAGTTTACTAAGGGAGTAAAAGCTCAGATTCCTTACAGTTCTTTTTTTTTCTTACAATTTTATTGAGATATATTTCACCTGCCATAAAATTCACACATTTAAAGTGTACAGCTCAATGATTGTTAGTGTATTCACATAACTGTTCAACCATCACAACAATGTAATTGTAAAACATTTTCAGCATTCCAAAAAGGCACCGATACACATTAGCAGTCGTTCCTTTTTCCCACTTCCTCTGCCCTCCTCATCCTAAGATTAAAGCATAGGAGAGAAGGGTGGAAGCTAGAGACCAGTTAAAAGGCTTTTGCAGTAATTCAGGGGATAAATTACGGTGGCTTAAAGCATGGTGGCTGCAGTGAAGGTGATGAGAAGCAGCTGAATATAAGATGTATTTTTAAAGTAGAGCCAATAGGATTTCCGGACAGATTGGCTCTGCCAAGTGGATTTGCTGATGGATTTTCCACAAGGTGTGAGAGAATGAGATGAGTAAAGGATGAGTCCATGGTTTTTTGGCTTGAACAACTGGAAGGATTGAGTTCCCCTTAAGTGGGTTGGGGAAGACTGTAGGTGAAGCGTGTTTTGACAGGAAAGAGTAGGAATTCAATTTTGGATATATTAAGCTTGAGATGTCTATTAGACATTGTGGAGACGTTGATTAGCAGTAAGATGTAATAATCTAGAGTTCAGGTGAGAAATACTACTTAAATATATGAATTTGAGAATATCTAACATAAAGATGGTGTTTAAAGTCAGCAGACTGAATGAGATCCCAAGGAAGTTCATGAAGACCAAAAAGAGAAAGAGTCCTAGAACTGAGCCCTGGGGCACTGCAACCTTTGGAGGTCAGAGAGATGAGGTAAAACCTGTAAAATCAAAGAACAAATACACATAGTTTGGGGCAAAGAAATTTCTCGCAAGAACATTGCAAGCATTACATATTCTCTTTGTTGAAGGATGTGAAAATAATCTTTTAGGAAATGTGCCCTCAGACTTTGGTATGATTTATACAATAAGCAACTGACAATTTGCTAATCCCATTTGTTTCCTAAGACAAAGAAAGTGTTATTAAATAAACAGTGTCAGGGAAAGGGGCTCCAGGCCCATAAAGAGGAATTTAATCATAGTTTTTCAGGAAAGGTATAGAGAAGCCTAAGTTTCTAATACATAAACTTAAGTATATTATTTTATGTCTTTCAGGATCCATATTACAAATTATCATATGAGATCAGAAATATCATATAATCAAGGACCTAACACAATTTGGGTTCACAAGGTGCATTCTTGAAATAAAATCTGAAGGTTAACCTCTGGATGTAGAGACCTGCTCTGAAGGAATTTAATAACATATTATATTCAGGAGCCCTGGTGGAGCAGTAGTTGAGAGCTCAGCTGCTAACAAAAAGGTCAGCCATTAGACTCCACCAGCCACTCTTTGGAAACCCTATGGGGCAGTTAGTTCAACTGTCTTCTATAGGGTCACTGTAAGTCAGAATTGACTGAAAGGCAATGAGGTTTTTTTATACAAAATTAAGGAGTTTCTAGGCGGTATAAACAATTAAGTGCTTCACTACTAACTGAAAATTTGGCAGTTCAAACCCGTCCAGAGGCGTCTCGGAAGAAAGGCCCGTTGATCTGCTTCTGAAAGATCACAGCCTTGAAAACCCTATAGAGTGCACTTCTACTCTGTAACACATGGGATCGCCATGAGTTGGGATTGACTATACTGCAACCGGTTATTCAAAATTAGGTTTCAATTCTGGCTTTTCTTTGTATTTTGTAAAACACTGAAAAATATTTATTGATAAGTGAAATTTTGTTTATGATATCTTAAAAGTCTTGCCAAGTAGAAACGAATGAAGCTGTCACCACTTCTTTCACACTAGAGTTCTCTCTAATATCGTGTTACAGAACTCAAGAAAGATTTTGTTTTTATGTAAAAGTTAGGTGGTGTCTTACGTGATGCCAAACATCTGGGTGGAACTGAAAAAATATGGTTAGTCATCGATGTTTATTACTATCTGGGTATTTGATGTCAGGAAATGATAAATTATAATTAACATTTCAGTCTGTCAAACAGATGTTCATTGAAATACAAACACAACCTTATTCCACAGACTGAAAGGGCATTTTAGATGGCCCACCTGATGATAATTATACCCCTGTGTCTCAAAGTGAAAGGGAAACACATTCAGTTTACTTAATCCAGTCAATGATTTGTAAAGATATAGTATGTTATTTTGTAAATATGATAAAATATGATAGTATACTAAAATGATAATGTGTTGAAATTTAACTGTTGTGTTTTAATGATATTAATAACTGAAGACAGCAGTATAGGCAGAATCATAAGTTATACTTAAAATCAAGCATGCTTCATATTTTTGCCAGGTGCTTTTTTTTTTTTTTTGGTGGAGGGGAGGGGAACTCTTGGTCTTCTTTTTTTATAATTGACATCAACATAGTAAAACCCTTTCCATAGGGACTAATTATTGGTCTTATATGGACTTGAAGGATGTGATTTCACATAAGTGAAAATATTTCTTTGGTAAACTAACCCCTTGGTTGCCAGTCTCTTCCTCAAACTAATATTTCCAACAGCTCCCTCTAGTTGGTTCTTAAGGAATACTCAGGCTAAGAGTAGACTTGGAATTCTGGGTGGTGGAAGAAATATGTAGGCAGGTTCTACTATCTATAGCATTTTTAGCTTGAATTTTCTATTCTGTTCGTGACCTGTTTTCCTTTTTTTTGTAGTTTAATAACTTTTATTTTTGGAATTGTCTTCCTCCTACGACTTAAAGAAAATTTCAGTAGTAATGAAAAACATAGGAGTAAAAACAAAAGGAGCCCCGGTGGTGCAATGGTTAAGCTCTTGGCTGCTAACAGAAAGGTCAGAGGTTTGAACCTACCAGCAGCTCCACAACAGAAAAGACCTGGTGATCTGCTCCTATAAAGATTACAGCCTAGTTCTTCTCTGTCCTATAGTGTTACCATGAGTTGGAATCAACTCAACAGCACATAACAACAATAACTACAACAATAAGATGGTTATAGAAATAGGAATATTGTTATAAATGGAGCACCCCAAAATAATTCTTCTGCAAGGGCTATACTCATTTGGATGTATAAATACACATATAAATTTAATGATGTTTATTTTAAAATCGCTTCTTAGTTTGTTGACCCTCCAACATACCTGTATTTTTACTTGAGGAAGAAATAGGATTTTTGGTGGTATATGTGTACTTCTACACAGATTGTTTAAATTGATGATGATGTTAATGTCATAAGAGAATATTGTCTTCTGTCTTTGTCAGTGTCATTGTGTCGTTTCTCAGACATACAACTGGGAGGAAATAGGGATATATAAACATAAGGGAGGGAATCAGGTAAAGACAGTGACGAATGCCTTTGGAATTAAGAAGTTATTTTATTAAAAACAAAACAAAACAAAAAATGCCACAGAGACTCCGTAAAGGAATTTAAAAGAAGCGGGGATATAGATGTGGCATTTAAGAGGAATCATTATTTCAGTTGAAGTACCTCATTGGAGAACAGTAAAGTCATGAGATATTCCAATGAAAGGGCTCAGTTATGACAGAGAAAGAGTTAGAAACAGAGAGAGAAAAAAAGTAAGTTTTCAGGAATGAAGTCAAAGAAGGGACTGAATATTTAGATCAGATTTTCAGAAGAACCCATAACAAAACCCAACTCATACCAATGCCAGTCATACACCTGAGGGTTTTCCAAATCAGCTTTCTAGGGTTACACTCAGTTCCTTGTATATAAAGGTGGGCCAAGCTTGGAGTGTGGCTATTGTGGTCCCTGGCCCTGTGCTATGGGATGAGATGATTTGGTTAAGAGAAGTCTGTCTGTCGTATCTCCACATAGGTAATAGAGCCCTTTGGGGGTGCCTCTAAACAAGATTGTAGAGATTCACACTTCTATTTCTCAAAAGCCTACCATGCCTAGACATCTAATATGGGAATACATCTTCTATTAAGAGGTCTGTGTCTGTATTAGCACCTCATCAGATAGAGACATTGAAGATGGTAGTGGTGCTAATAGTGGTGAGACACGGGAGTCCTAGAGGGAGGCTACAGGGAAGCCTGAGATGGAAGAGAAAAAGTAATTTTTAGAAATGGAGATATTGGAAGCATCGCATTCCAGACAGTGAAATTCACTGTTGTTTTTGCTCTTAGTTGCTGTCGAGTCAGTCCTGACTCATGGTGATCCCATGTGTGCAGAGTAGAACTGCTCTGTAGGATTTCAAGGCTGTGACCTCTTGGAAGCAGATCGCTAGGTCTGTCTTCCAAGGCACCTCTGGGTGGGTTCAAACTGCCAGCCTTTCAGCAAGTGGTCGAGCACTTAACCGTTTGTGCTACCCGGGGACTAGGCGAATACTTATAGGACTTAACACCTCTTTTTTCAAGGAACCAAGTTCTCGGTTTTTAGGACTACAAAAACATTAGATAGTTGTACATATGCTTATATTCATTTTTCATAGATGTCATTGTTATAAAGAGCCCTGGTGGCACAGTGGTTAAGACCTACGGCTGCTAACCGAAAGGCCGGTAGTTCGAATCTACCAGCTGCTCCTTGGAAACTCTTTGGGGCCGTTCTACTCTGTCCTACGGTGCTGGTATGAGTCGGCATCAACTTGACGACGGCAACAAATTTCGCTGTTACAAGCTATCTCAATGAAGTGATTCACCTTACCTTCTTATTTTAGAAATAAGCACTGTTAGTGAGAAAAAGAAATGAGACAGTTTTGTTGCCCTTTCTTATCGGAGCCAGTTTGGAATGAAAACAAACAAAAAATCTTAAGCCCAACAGCAACATTGTAACAATTTTCCTAATTTTACTCCTTTTCTCTTTACTAAGAGGAACAGTTGTAGTTTTGTCATTAATAGAAAAGGGAACAGTGTCTAAACAGTCTATTATAAATTCTTCTGGGAAAGCATACTACAAATAACTGAAAACAAACCTGATTCTGTGAACTTGGCAGTGAATGTATAACAGAAAGCAATTCGGCCCTGGCCCCTGGATGATTGATTAAACATTTTCTTCCCTTTACCTTCCATTCATGCTGTGTTTATCAAGAGGAAAGAGAAAAGATATGTTAGGAAACAAAGTCCACTTTAGACTAATAACTTACAGTAGTAATCAACGACCTCTAAGCGGTTGTTTATTCATTTTTCTCAGGTTTTAATGTTCCTAAATATTAACTATTCTACATGGGTTTCTGCAGAAGACGAGGCCCTGGCTTCATCATATTCCCAAGCCCCACCAGCTAAGCAACGACACGAGATGTATCTGAGCTTTTTTGAGGGCACATTCCTGCAGCTTCCTGTGGACAGTTATTAGTCTGAATTCAGTAAAGAAACAAGAACGCTGTGTACTCAGTAAATCTACGGAAAACTTCATCTCCTAGCTTGTGTGGGAGGAGAGGTCCCTGTGAGCATGCTGTTTCTTTGAAAGGACTAGAAATCTGTTGGTTCTGTACAGATGTCGAAAGCACCCAGAGCCAACATCCTACAAACCTAGTAAATAAATAATTATGATCCAACCCTATACAAGATAATGGTGGGAATCTGAACTTAGGATATTCTTGACATATATCGTATTTGTTGTTATTCTATAAAAACTCCAGAAAACCCGCTTCTATAAGCATGTAAAATTAACACCAAACCTCCTCAATGAAACACTATTTTAATGCCTTGATGTTTTTGAGAAATATCTAGTGTACATCATAGTGATGAGCTGCAAAACTAGTGCCTCCAACGATATTTGAAGTATGAATTTGAATTTAATGAGGGCCCTTTCTCAACTCTCACTCTTATTTTTTTTTTTCTTTCTCTTCTCAAAAACAACTACTCAGATGTCACAACTCTATAACCTCCTATTCCTGCAGCCGTTGTACTAGTACTTGGTTGTCTACTCTGAGTTCAGCCCCTAAAGTTGTTGTGTCAGTGGTTAAGAACATAGGCCATCCCCAGAACAATAGCCCCAGCATAGATCTAGAGGGAGTTTGGACCAGGAAGTCTTCTAATACTACTTTCTCTTAAATGCTGTTGGGAAATTGAATCCGGATAAGGGAGCAAACACAGGAGCATGTCCTCCCTCTCTCTCTCTCTCTCTTGTTCTGTCTTTCTCTCCTTGATGCTCAGCCTCTTTAACATTTCCAGAATCACCTCTCTATCATGGGTGGGAACTCGTCACTGCTGCTCGTGTTGTCTGAGGCTGTCCAGGTTGGTAAAAGGTGACTACTGTAACAGTCAATTGTATAATTTTTCTTATTTGCTCAGGAATAACAATAACAAGTAACAATAGTTTTTTTCTGTGTGGTAGGCATTGTTCTAATCATTTCACACTTGATGTCACACAATAACAACAACAACAATCCATCAGGTAGCTTTATAAAGTATTATTATTATTATCTGCCTTTACAGAGGATACTGAGGCACAGAATGATTAAATTGTCCAAGGTCACACAGGCAGTAAATGGCACAGCCACTCTGAACCCAAGTAGCCTGTCTCTAAAGTGTATGCTCTTAAACATTCTGAATATACACACAAACGCACACTCACACACACAATTATACAAAGCTCCGGGCACATTAAAAAAAAAAAAAATGAAAAGACCAAACCCACTGCTGTCGAGTTGATTCTGACTTACAGCGGCCCTTTTTACAGGACAGAGTAGAACTGCCCCATAGAGTTTCCAAGGAGTGCCTGGTGGGTTTGAACCGCTAACCTTTTGGTTAGCAGCCGTAGCACTTAACCACTATACCACCAGGCACTACATAGGTGTAGCCAAATCTACATAGGTGTAGATTTGGCTACATAGGTGTAGCCAAAATCTGAGACACATACATGTAAGAACAGATTTACAGGATTACATGCACTCACTGGTACCCAGATTTATAAACTTACTGAAATGAAAGCTCATTAGTTGTGCAAATATAAAATTTCATTTTGGGGAAAAAAAAAACACAAACATTTTCAAAAGTATTTTTTTACTCCTCGTACAATGGAAAATCATAAGACTGGAGCAAGGAGACCTATAGTTTCTTCTTCAAAAGCTAGTCCAGGAGACATGGAGTTACAGTACACAGATATTAGATCAGCTGTAGAAGTACAGTTTTACTATAAAGATGCAATGAAATGACATAGGACAAGAGTAAAAAATAAAAAAGAGGGTGTGGAAAAGAAGTAAAGACATGGAAGGAGGCACTAAAAATTAAAAATGAGCAAAAGGTGACAAATGAAGGGAATATTCAAAGAATGAGCCTGTCCCTGTGTTGGCAAGAGTAGGGAGTTGGTAGACAAGTGTCAGAGGGTGGGGTTATATGGACAGTCACCCTAGGGACCCTAGTTTGTCAATCTACATATAATGTTAGGGATATTAGAAATATAGCTAGCCTATGAGACATGTTTGGAAATCCTGGTGGCATGGTGGTTAAGAGCTATGCCCGCTAACCAGGTGCTCCTTGGAAACCCTATGGGGCAGTTCTACTCTGTCCTGTAGGGTTGCTATGAGTCAGAATTGACTCAACAGCAATGGGTTTGTTTTTTTGGTTTATGAGACATTTTCAGTCTTGGGGAGCTCTTGTCTATTATCAAACCTTTTTCTAAATATTACTATGACTCCATAATTAAAATTCTCTAACATTTTAGGGTTTGAGGTTGAACCTTTCCAAACACTAAATCAGTTGGGATTTCCAACAGCCACACTAAAGTGATGCTTCTATGCAAATGGGAAAACTTCAAAATAAGGTATCTACACAGATTTTTATTTAGATACTTGCAAAATCCACCTCTCCCTCCGAAAGAAAGAAATTCTCTCTGAGGCTCCCTTGAGACAAAGAATGAGAGATGGATTTTTTTTTTTTTTTTTTTTTTTTTTTTAATGAGTACACATCTAGGTTTTGTTCCAATAGAATGACACAGAATCTGGCCCTGTATTTAGACCTCCTGCTCCAAGATTTTATTTTAATTCTAAACAAGTGTTCCCACACGGGGACTGAAAACAAAACAGGAAAATGTTGCTTAAGTTTTCCTTTGTGCTGTTATTATATGTCTTTCAAGTGTACTGATTGTCCTGTCCTACCGATGTAGGTCATTGTACTCTCCATTGCTTTTTTTCCTCTTCAGGACTTTTTCTAACAGCTCTCCACATTAGGGAAGGACATGTTAGTCTTATACATATTTTTGATATTAACATATTATTTTCCCCTTCTCCCTAAAATTTGAGGGTTTTAGTACTTTTTGTTTAGTAGAATTTACCATAAACTACAAATTCTTTTTTTGCACACCATTATTTTACTTACTAAAATACTTAAGTACTAAAACTGTTGTAACCAATTTTGTGTATTATACTCTTAGTAAGACTTCAGGGCTGGTGGTTCTTTTCTGTGTAGTTGATTGCTTAGCTCTTGATTCATAAACATATTCTAGTTGCGGTTTTGATCAGTATGTAGGATCACCAAGAGGGTCTACTAATACAGATCCATGCCAGGAGGCATTATCAAGTCTGGAAGTAACCCTTGGCTTAGTGATCCTTAATGCTCTCATCTTTCTCACACCTTACCCCTTCCCAGAAGACCAAGACCCCTTCTGATCTGGTGATTAGTCCTGAGTTGTGATTTGGAGTATGGTAAGCAGTCTATCTTAGGAAGTCTAGAACGGATGGAAATGCTTGGATAAATCTGACCCAAATTCATGAAGAAAATCCAAAAGCTAGGGAAGTCAAAGACTAAAGATAATTCCAGAGGAGCAAGAGCAGGACAATAAACAGGAAACGGAGTTAAATTACCAGAGTAAGCCATAGCCAGGGTGAGAATGGAAGCAAGTCAGGAGAAAGGAATGGAGGAAGGGGTACGTGAAATAGGAACCGTGGTAAAGTTTCTGTCACTAGAAATCTTCAAATAGTGCCTAGCACACCACTATTATTTATTCAACAAATGCTCTGTGAGGTAGTGTAGTGATGAGATGAGAACAGCCCAAAAAGTCTGTCTAAAACTGAAACACATCCTAACTATATGAACTCAGCCATGTTTCTTAAAATTTCAACGTCTATTTTCTCTTGGAAAAGCAGAAATAAATATAGCACCTACTTCACGACGTTGTTGTAGGCACTAAAATGAGTTAATACTATATGAGTTATTACGTTCAGCTCGCCCGTAAGCGTGTCTAGCACCTAGTAAGTCTTCAATAAGAACAGACATTGTTTTGATGTGCAAGGTCTTGTGTATCGTAGAGGATTTTCTGAAATAAGTATGGACTTGGAATAGATGACTAATAATTCTATTGTCTTAGGCTGTCTCTGGTTGAAGCGCACCAAAAACAAAATTTGGAGCAATGCAAATGTTTGAAGAGAGTGAGTGAACTTTCCTTTTGGTGATTTTCCCACATGGTATGCTCTGAAGCTGCTTCTGTGAGATTCTTTCCTGGTTCTGAATTTCAGATTATGGCTGTACCCCTTAGCATGCCATGACGGCATGAAAGTTTAGCAATGACATCTGCATTTGATAAAAATTTCAATGAGAAGTTACCCCAAAAGACTAAGAAAACATGTTTTGACAATTCTTCTTTTACCTAGGTGTTATATACTTTATCATATTATATACTTTAGAATGTAGATATTAAATACTTTAACTGGAAAAAAAGAAAAACACGATAAAAAAAGTTTCAACTTGGCATATTGTTTATTATTATTTGAAGAAATTTAAAAATGTAGGTAAAATGAGCTCTTGTGTGTCAAGCTCCTTTCAGAACAAAAATGGGGTGAGGGTTGAGTTTTGCATTTAATAATGTTTTTCTCTCTTTAAAAATTTCCAGCACTTGGTTGTCATTCTATAAGGGTTTTATTCATCATGACCAAAGGGAATGATAACCAGATCTTCCATTCAGTTGTGCTGGATTATTGATCACCCATCTGGGCATGTTTCAGATGAAAATAACCTAAGCCCATCTTGAACAAGGAGCTTAGAAATCAATGCTTTGCTGGATTGTTTTGAGTTGTATGAGGCAAGAGCACCAGAAGCTTTTTGAAAAGGAGCATACCAATTTTGAGACTTTGAGGAAATTGAAACTCCTAAAGCAGCTGAGACTTTGCTTCTATTTTCTGACTGTTCTAAAAAACTTAGCCCTCCTATGTGTTAAGTAGTTCCACAGGAGTTAGAAAGCACTGCCACATGAAACCTGCTGTTGGTACAAAGAAATGGTGCAACTAAGTCTGATGCAAAATAAAAGACAAAGAGAAAACAAATCTATATTTACTTAAATTAGAATTTACGTGCATGCTAGCCATTTAAGACTTTGTCCAGTAGAGAAGTTATAGAAACTTTTGAGGCACGTTATTTAAAAAAAAAAAACAAACTACAGACTTTGGATGAAAAATACACTTTGAAAAGCAGATTTTTTTATTATGCTGCAGTTTATTAGTCATTATTGCTTTGACAATGAAGAATCTGTTTAAATATCTTATGGAAGGCAAAGCTGTCATCAAGGTGTGACAAATGCAAGAATTTTGATTCTAAAGAACAGGGGAAAAGCAATTTAAATTTCAGGAACAATTGGAACCAAGTAGGTGTCAAAAGCAAAAATATTGTCTTCTGGGAGAGTGAAAGATCTGTTAAGACTAAACCCGAGGGGTAGAGTTGTTGTTGATAGAGCCATATATTGCTAAACAGTTCATTAAGCTGACATTTCCTCGTATTCTTGGAGTAGATTAGTTAAGGAAATTAAGGACATGCTACAGTCCTTGACATTTTATGTATTAAAGCATTACTTTTCAAGCAACTCAGCAGTCAGCCATGTTTCAGCAGTTGCTTTAGTTGGGCTGGTAAACTTCTGATAATAGTTGGATAGTTATTAAAGATGTTCCAAACTAATTACAGTGCATTGCGCTCTACATAAAAATAAGGTCTTTTTAGTTCTGTTTAGTAGGAATACTGTGGCACCTGAAGGGATGCATCCTTTTATACAAGTATACCCCATTATTTTTCTCTTGAGATTGGCTCTGCTTGTGTTTTAAATAATTTTTAGTTGCTTATCCAAATATTGAGGCTACAGAGATACCCATATAATGTCCTTTTACAAGTACTAAAACCTTTGCAGCTATAGAGAGATTTATTTGATTATGGAAAAAAAATGTTAAAATTCATGATGTACTTCCTATACATGGAATTAAAAATATAGACAAAATATTGACCCTATAGGACAGAGTAGAACTGCCCCATAGGGTTTCCAAGGAGCGTCTGGTGGATTCAAACTGCGGACCTTTTGGTTAGCAGCCATAGCACTTAACCACTATGTCACCAGGGTTTTCACTTAAAATATATACAAAAAAAAAAAAATAAAAAGTCACTTTTAAAGGTTTTACAGAATATGCAAAGTATGAATCTTTTATTGAGGAATGAGTTAATTAATTAGTTACTGGGAATCTACCATGTGTTACTCATGTTAAGTACTGAGGCTATATGTAGATGAGACAACTTTCCTACCCTCATTGAATTTATAGTCTAATAACAAATACAAGCAAATAAACAGGCAATGGTAATAGAGGAGAGACACGGGAACTTGGAGAAATCATAGCATGAGCTCTTAGATATAGCCTGAAGGTATTTCTGGAAGGTAGGAATTTTCATCTCAGCTGAAACCTGAAAGATGTGTAAAGTATATCCCTGCAATGGGAAGCACTGGGGAGACAGAGAATGTGCTTGATGAAGAGACACAGAGATGAGACAGACCATGGACAAAAGGAAAAGTGAAAATGATTCAGTGACCTGGAAAATTGTAGACATCCAATAAATATTTTTCAATGAATGAGCAGCTGATGAGTGAATGAGAAATACTGGAACATGAAGAAGGGAACCAGAGATAAAGCTTGAGAGATAAATGTATTATTTAAGTCATCAGAGTACCTAATTTTTAGGAATTGCAAATGCAGTTTTTGGATTGATAAAAATAATCATAAAAATGATAGTTGTCACAGAAAATGGTAAAATATGGAAGGGAAAGGAAAATGGAAACTTCAAGTAAACTGTTCCTGATCTAACTGGAAATGATGGACTGGAAAAGATTGATTCCCTAATTTCCCAGTTGGTCAATAAGGCAGTAAAGAATCTTAAAAGATAGATAAATCTCTCATCCTAAATGTTTAAATATTAAATTTTTTATTGTCTCATAATATCTTGGTCATCTAGTGCTGCTATAACAGAAATACCACAAGTGAATGGCTTTAACAGAGAGAAATTTATTCTCTCACAGTCTAGGAGGCAGAAGTCTGAATTCAGGGTGCCACCTTCAGAAGAAGCCTTTTTGTCTACATCGGCTGTGACGGAAGGTCCTTGTCATCAATCTTCCCCAGTCAAGGAGCTTCTCAGCACAGGGACCCCAGGTCCAAAGGGCGCACTATTCTCCTGGCTCTTGTTTCTTGGTGGTATGAGGTCCCCATGTCTCTCTGCTCACTTCTCTCTTTTATATCTCAAAAGAGATTGGCTTAAAACATGACCTAGTCTTATAGATTGAGTCCTGCCTCATTAACATAACTGCCACTAATCCCAGCTCATTAACATCATATAGATAGGATTTACAACACATCAGAAAATCATAACAGATGACAAAATGGTGGACAACCACACAATACTGGAAATCATGGGCTAGCCAAGTTGATATACCTTTTTTGGGGGGGACACAATTCAATCCATAACACATATTATAAATGACATATTATGCAACTTTCATTGTTTACCCAATATAATTTTACTACTCATGCATTTATTGTCCCATATATTTATGTATTTTCACATTTTTATAACATTTAAAAAATCTTAGTATTGCATTGATTTAAAGGCTTTTAAAAGTGCAGTAAAACCTTTCTGAAAATGTGAAGTTATATTTTAATTACTATTTAGTTACCTATAATAAATTTTTTTTTTTTTTAATAAAATTAGTGGCAATCCCTAAAGATAGTAATCAAAATAAAGATAGTAATACACTTAGTAAAAACTTTTTTTCTAGAAATCAGGTACCCTATAACCTTTAATTAGCCTTGTTGATAGTTGTTGAATGCCCATAGGGTTAAAGTAGTGTACTCTATAATTCTAATATATTTTATTGTTTTTTCATTGATTCTTTTGTAAATAATGGTATATCAAATTTATGGGTTGGGCAATGATAGTTAGGAGATGATATGACCAAAGAAGGAACTAACCAGTGGATAAGGCCCACTTATGCCTCCATTTCTTATGTAATTCTCCTCAGCTGAAAATTATCTGTCAAAATGAAATTGATATAATAGAAAATAAAGTTAATTAACATTTAACGAATATTAACAAACATAGTAGGATTGAATATAAGGAAATCATGGATCAAAGCTGGTAATTTCCTAATATTCACTAAATCATCTTCACTCAGAAAGCTTGGGTGGAAGATGATATGAATGATTACTAAATTTAATTTCATTTTTTGAAACTAGCACACTCAAAAATTTACTTATAGGCTAACAGAAAAAATCTTGTCAATTATTCTGTGAAATTCTTTTTAGATAGAAGGCTATTTGAATTCATTAAATATTTCACTTAATTTTTACCAGACACTGTCCTGTTGCTGGGAATTTTATCAGTGAACAAAACAGATAAAAATTCCTGAAGTCTTGGGGCTTATGTTCCAGTCGGTAGAGAGAAACAATAAAAAAGGTAAATAAGTTAAGTCATATTAGTTATATGTTGTAAGGCAAGTATAACATCAACTACAGAGAAAAATGAAGCAGTTAACAGGAAATGAGTGCCAGGGTAGCATTTATACTATGAATAGATAGTCATGAAAGAACTCGCTGAAAAGCCATCATCTAAGCAAGGCTTGAAGGAGATGAGGAAGTGAGCATGTGATATCTGGGAGGAAAACATTTCAGTCAGTGAAACCCCAAGTCAAAAACCCTGACGTAAAAGCCTGTCTGCATGTTCTAACTAAGATGGCTGCCTGGCTGGAGCAGTGTAAATGACGGTGAGATTAGGAAAAGAACCTGAAAAGTAATTGTTCTTATGGCACTGGTGGTAGAGGTTACAGATGATTTAGGTTTTCATAGTTCATTGTAAAGATTTTGGGTTTTATCAGGAGTGGGATAGAACAGCACTGGAAGGTTTTAAGGAAGAGGGTGACATGAAATATTTAAATATTTTAAGTATTTAGCTGTTGTGTTGAAAATAAACCCTAGGGATGTAAGGGTGGTAGCAGAAAGACTCATTAGGAGGCTATTGTAGTGACCCAGGTGGACTATGATGAAAGCTTGAGCCAAGATGGTTTTAGTGCAGGTTGTGAGAAGTGGTTGGATGCTGGGTAACTTTTGAAGGTTGAGTCAAGAGGATTTGTAGACAGATTGGATGTAGAATGAAATAAAATCAGAGGAGTCAAGCATGACTCCAAATTGTTGGTCTTGAGTATTTGGAAGGATGAAATTGCTATTTAGTGAGATTGAAACACTGGGGGGCTGAAGAGCAGGACCTTAGTTTGAGATGTTTTAGATGCCTACTAGATGTTGTTGCTGTTGTTAGGTGCCGTCAAGTTGACCCCTATGTACCAGAGAACAGAACACTGTCCAGTTCTGCGCCATCCTCACAATCATTGTTATGCTTGAGCCCATTGTTGCAGCCACTGTGTCAATCCATCTTGTTGAGGGTCTTTCTCTTTTCTGTTCACCCTGTACTTTACCAAGCATGATGTCCCTCTCCAGGGACTGACCCCTATGACAACCTAGTCAAGTAAATTTATCAAGTAGGCAGTTTTACATTCTGATCTTGAGGGGAGATAACAGGCCTAGGGATTTAAGTGTAGAAAACATCAGTATAGATGGCATTTAAAGCCATGAGCTTTGATGGTATCACTAAGAGATAAGTGTAGATAGAGAAGAAAAGGAGGCCAAGGGCTGAGCAGCGGTGGACTACAATATTAGAAAGTTAGGAAGGAGCGAAGTTGTAGCAAAGGTGATCATGAAGAGGTAGCCAATAAGATAGGAGGAAAACAGACAGTGTGGTACCCTGGAAGCCAATGAAGTTATCAACTGTTTCAGATGTTGCATATAAATCAAGTAAGGTGAAGACTGAGAATTGGTCATATAGTTACTTATGGGATGGACCTTGGTGACCTTCCCAAGAGCAGTTTCAGTAGATTGGAGAGAGCTCAGCAGAATAAGAGCCTAGTGGAGTAGACCAAAAGATTCCTAAAGGCTAGCCAGAGGCAAAGCCAAAACCTTTGTCCTTTGATAGAAAGACAATGATAAATTTTTACGTTGTCCCTTGTCCTCGCTATTTCTGGTATACACTTTTTCATACAGCCCATCCCTCTATTCCTAATATACAGTTTTTCCACAGATTAAAATTAAAGTGATTAGGTTCAGCTTTCAAAGCTATCATCAAAATTTAACTTTCTCTCTTTTTTTTTTTCTTTGAAATAATATATTAAGCATGATTGGATTTAAGAGAGCCCCAGATATCTCAGCCACTCATGTGTATAGAAGTTCTTTGGCCACACATAGAGGTAATTAATCTCCTCCTACATGTATGGATTTTATTGTTCCGTCTCCTGGGGTCAACGTACTTTCAAGGTATTAGACCTATCTCATTTTTTTCATAGGTAGGCTCTCAAAGACTGATAATTCAAGTGAGATTTTTTAAACGTTTTAAAAGAACAGCAACTTGTCAACTCCACCCACTTCTACTATTCATTTCAAAGTTTCTGGTACTGTTAACACTCGTTAAGCAGCCGTCATTCTTCCATAGATCCATTCACTCAATGAACTTCTATCACTGGGGTAGGTATTAGGACTGTAGCTCAGGAATCTAAAGCAGTTGTAGTTATATAAATATAAAAGCATAATAATAAGATGCAATTGTCCACACTAGAAATATTATTTGCTGCACAAACTATTTTTTAACTGCATTCTAATAACAAAAAAATACCATGACATTGCAGAAGTCTTCTTTATGTACAAGGGAAATACGATTTGCACAGTATGCTTACACAAAACAAGTTATTTGGGTGAGTAGAGTGTTATATTGATTTACATATTTGGTCACAGAAAGGAATCTCATGAGGGTTCCCCTCCCCCCCCCCACTTTATCTGTTGTGAAAGCTCGTTTCAGAAAAGGGGGTATTTTTGAAAATCTAAAAAAAAAAAAAAAACAACAGATCAGTAAGCATAGGCTGATATCTTCAGTTGGAATGATTTCCTGTGACAGCATGAGCCAACACCCACCAACATGTGTATAATGAAAACATGTCAGAAGACAATAGACTGCCACAGTTTTCCCAGGGCCTCACAGCAAGCCAGTGGTGGGCTTGGGGGCTGACACTTTTCATCTTCCTTGAAGATAGACACCCCCCAGTTGTCACCCCATAGGAAATCAGGAAGTATGCTAACTATCCAGTGGACTTGGAATTAAACAGCATTGTGCCAGTGGAAATATTCTATCCAATGTTATGATTTATTTTGAAGGAGAGTGGAAAAAAAAAAAAGATGGAAGGAAGCTGCATACAACATGGCCAAACAGCTGGCTGGTTTTATATCACAGAAACAGCTTGGGACTAACTATACTCGAAAGATCTGTTGGCAGAGTAGCTTGATGAAAATACCAAAGCTGTGAAGAGCAGTGTTCTTTTTCTGAACCCTTTATATAACCAGCTTATAGTTTATTAACCTAAATGAGAACATGTGCACCATTTTTTAAAGTTCCTACCTGTTTTTTTACTTGTTTAAATGGAGAACTTACTGATTCCGTACATAGCACAAGTGTGGTTCACCATGGCATGAATACCCAATAAGCCTTAATAATTCAGAAACTTTAATCCTAGACATGTAAAGATTTCCTACTCTCTTTCAAATAGTATTTTGTTGGGCCTGTCAAAGGAGAACCTGATAAGACAGAAATTTAAGCATGGATTCAAAATTAATCTCTAAGGGAAACAATTTAATTGGTTCATGCATTTATTTATTCATTTTTTTAACATTTAATTGATACCTCCTTAAGCAAAAGAGACAGTTTAATTTTAAACATATTTCTATCTCACATGCTAGATGCCAGACTACGGATTATATAAGATCTGCTTTGCTCTTTTAGAATTTCCTTTATTAAAGAGTATACAGTATTTGGAGATTCCATATTTTAGGAGACTGCATTCTATCATCCCAAAATGTGTTAATTAAATGAGTTTATTCTTTACTAAGTATCCAAGATAGATTTAATTAGCTGGGAAATTTCGTATTTTTATAATGAGGCATTTTAAGTCTATTCTTTGTGATGCCAGAATCAGCTTCTCGTTTCAAAGTTGGCCATATTTCTCTACTGACTTAAATAGTTTATTGGCACTCAGTTTGTAAAATGCTCTCTGGGGTTATCTAAGTGCAGGATTTTAGGAATGGAAATATGTACTGTGGCTTCTCCTGTCAAAAAATGTAATTAACACACATGATATATCCTCTTGCGAAAGTGGGTAAAACTTTCCAGTGAGTCTCTTCAAACCTCAGGCTCCCCAGGCACACCAGTGGCTGCCCGTGTGTCTCCCTCCCCAGCACAGGACTTCTCACTTCTTGCACACACACGCTAATGTCGCGTGTGTGTGTGTGTTTTCAGTTCAAAATCTACTATTCAATTCCTATTTCTTTAACAATTTTGATTTTATTTAATGTGTTGCATAATAATCTATTTACAAGTTACAAAAAAGTGTGTACTATTTTCTGTAAATGTATATTTACCTCTTCTTTTTTTTTTTTAATGGCTGCACATGAGCCACTATCTAGTCATATAATTTATTTAGCCAGTTTTTTTTTTTTATGTTGATGAATATGAAGGTTGTTTCTAGTCTCTTGTTATTAGAAGAAAAATCCTGTAAGAATAACTTATACATTTGTATATTTACATAAATTGAATATGTCTGTAGAATAAGTTCCCAGAAGTACTTTTGTTGGGTTAAAAATTCCACTTGTTTGTAATTTTGATAGTTATTGCTAAATTGACTTCCATAGGGGTTTGTGCCATTTGACACTCCCACCTCTAAGTGTGTGAGAATGTCTTTTCCCCCTCAGTCTTGCCGTCAGAGAGTATTACCAATATTTGAGAACTTGAAAAAATGGAAAAAAGGACATCAATGTTGTTTTAGAGAACACTTCTCTGATTATGAATGAAGTTTAGTATCAATTTTTTAACAACTATATTACCTTTTTTTTGAACTGTCTTCGTATCTTTTGTCCATTTTGGTGTTATTTTGCTGGTCTTTTTTCTTACTGATTTATAGGAGTTCTTTAAGTATTAGAGAAGACTCTTTTACTTGTGACAGGAGATTTTTTTTATTGTTTGTTATTTTATCAAACACTTTATACCTCATTAGAATATTCTGTTCTTGTGAAATCCCTGTGAGAGCATGTGGGCCTGGTACTACTCTCCAGGGGTAGTTCCTTGGTATTTGATATCCTGTTTACATGGAAAATGGTATGATTACATTTTATCATCTGGTATCAATTGTGTTAAATTATTTTCCTATAGAATTAGCCATCTCATCCATGTTTTAATGTATTTTTACAGAGGGTGTTTTTCAGAGTGGCTTATACCCTTGGTAAATTTTTATTGTCTTGATCTATCAATTATTTTTAAAAAGCCTATTGAAAAATCTATGATTGTAGATTTGTCTAGTTTTCCTTGTAATGCTACCAATTTTTTATCTTTATATTTTAAGGCTATATAATTAAATGCTTTCAAGTTGAAAATCTTTTTAAGTTCTTGATGGGTTTCTGATTTTGTCTATAATTTTGTAACATTTTTTAAAACCAAATTTTGTGGTTTCCCATTAGCTATATATCAGATTCTTAAATATTTAGGGCACAATTATTTTCAAAAAAAGAGTGATCGGAAATCCTAGGAAGGTGAAATTGATAAAAGTACCTTGGAGCAGAGGAATATGGGTAGTTATAGTATATAGACAATACCTAAGATGTAAACAGTTGAATTGCAAAGACAAGTATCAGACGTCCATAAAATGCCTCAATTATTTCATTGCATTCCAGCCAGTAAACATGAGCCTGTATCTGCCTAACTAATTGGAAAAAGGGAAGCTTACCTTTTTTTTTTCTCCAAGGAAAAAAATCAAATTAAAAACACTCATTTATTTAATTTTGGTTAATTTAATTGTTAAATTGTTTTTCACATTATTTAGATTCACATCTCTTTGATCAATGGAAGACCAAGTGCTGATGACCCTTCTCCTGAACTGCTGGAATTTACCTCAGCTCGCTATATTCGCCTGAGATTTCAGAGGGTCCGCACCTTGAATGCTGATTTGATGATGTTTGCCCACAAAGACCCAAGAGAAATTGACCCCATTGTCACAAGAAGAGTAAGTTATGATAATCACTTTGGCACTTGTGAGTGAAATTACACCCATCATTTTCACTGTTGGTTAAAGGGTAAAAGAATTTAAAAAGAAGATTTCTGTAAGCGATCTGTGGAAGTACGTATTGTCAAAGACTTTAAAATTAGACCTTGGTTCAGACCTAAGCTCCGCCACTAATTAGGTATGTAACAGTTGTCAAAGTTTTTAACATTTTTAAATTTCAATTTCTTCCTTGTAACAATGAGGTATAATAATTTTATTTTTGAGAATGAAATTAGATAGTTTCTGGTGCTTGAGGTGATCACTACTACCATACAAGTGACTTCGAGGAGTTACTACTGAAGTGCGGGAGCTTGAAACATTTTTGGCCATAACCTACACAAAAATACATGTTATATCTTAGCCCACTGCATACGCATGTGCACACATACACAGAGAGAGAGAGAGAAACATAAAGAGAGATGTCTTAAATTTTAAGATACGTGCGATCAGCTGGTGATCTTGTGGAAATACATACCCTGATTCAGCAGGTGTAGGGCAGGGCAGGGATCCTGCACTTCTGCAATTCCCAAAAGATGTTGGTGCTGTCCGTCTGTGGACCATTTTGGTTTTATGCCCCATTAATGAGTTACAACCCATAGTTTGAAATAGAGCTGTTCTAGGGGGAAACTGATTCTATATACTGTTGTATTTTCCATTACAAATAGATTATCAGAAGAAAAAAAGGTTTAAGCTTATTTTCAGTATATCTTTGAAATGAGGAAGTAGCTAACCTAAGCTCTATTTTCCAGTTGTTTTTGTTGTTAGGTGCCATTGAGTTGGTTCCAATTCATAGTGAGCCACTGTACAACAGAATGAAACAGTGCCCAATCCTGTGCCATCCTCACAATTGTTGCTATGTTTGAGCCTGTTGTTGCAGCCACTGTGTCAATCCATCTTGTTGAGGGTCTTCCTCTTTTTCACTGACGCTCTACTTTACAAAGCATGATGTCCTTCTCCAGGGATGGTTCCTCTTGATAACATGTCCAAAGAAACTAGCAAGAAACAAATTTTCTTCCAGGGAGCACTCTGGCTGTATTTCTTCCAAGACAGACTTCTTTATTTTTCTGGCAGTCCAAGGTATATTCAATATTCTTTGCCAACACCAAAATTCAAAAGCATCAATTCTTCTTCAGTCTTTCTTATTCATTGTTCAGCTTTTGCATACATATGAGGTCATTGAAATACATGGCTTGGATCAGGTACACCTTACTCCTCAAAGTGACATCTTTGCTTTTTAGCACTTTGAAGAGGTCTTTTGTAGCAGATTTGTCCAATACGGTACATAGTTTGATTTCCTGACTGCTGCTTCCATGAGCATTGATTGTGGATCCAAGTAACATGAAATCCTTGACAACTTCAATCTTTTCTCTGTTTATCATGATGTTGCTTATTGGTCCAGTTGATCTTCATTACTAAGTGCTTCAAGTCCTCTTTGCTTTCAGCAAGCAAGGTTGTGTCATCTGCATATCGCAGGTTGTTAATGAGTCTTCCTCCAATCCTCATGCCACATTCTTCTTTATATAGTCCAGTTTCTCAGATTATTTGCTCAGCACACAGACTGAATAAGTATGGTGAAAGGATACAACCCTGACGCACAGCTTTCCTAAATTTAAACCACTCAATATCCCCTTGTTCTATTCCAACAACTGCCTGTTTGTCTATGTACAGGTTGCACGGGAACACAATTAAATGTTCTGGAATTCCCATTCTTTGCAATGTTATCCATAAATTGTTATGATCCACACAGTCTAAGGTGATTGCATAGTTAATAAAACACAGGGAAACATCTTTCTGGTATTCTCTGCTTTCAGTAGTGACATGAAATTTGTGGGAGTATGATGTAGATGATCAGCCCAGGTTCCTATGAGTGATAGTTCTGTTTCCTTCATGGTCATGAGTCAGGAGACAATTCAACAACAGCTAAAAACAACAGCCTTACTCCCCACCACCGTATTCACTGGCTCACATCACCTTCCACATATACTACTACACACCAAGAAATTACCAAGAGATTCAGTTGGGTCATAAAGCCATAAAGCAAATCCATGCCAACACAATATCTACCGGATAGTGAAAAGTGTACTTGGGAAAGAGGATTGTAGGGAGAAACTAAGATTGTGTGTCAAAGCACTTAGTTATAGAGTGATCCTACTAAGTTCAGACCAGACCACTGCCACCAAATGCCAAATTGCTGAACTAGTAAGCTAAATATTGAAGGGCAGCCCTTCTCAAGGTTTCTGAATACCGCTTGCATGTTTTCTCTCCTCATTATTTAACTCTCCCACAACTAACCTCTTCATTATCACAAAATACAAATTTTAGTTATCCCCATGGAACATATGCCAGATGTTTTAATGCCATGGATTTTCTGATCTTGAAACAATCTTACCCTGTATTATATTTCAGCATATTGTAGATAGTCTCATGCAGAAGTAATCATTATTTTATAGCAATGCTTTAGATTCTTTGCTTGTTTAAAAAAAATCACTTTTAATTCTAATTTTGGCATGACTTTAAAAATATACTGTGGAAGGCTAAATAATATTGAAGTGAAATTTAATTTTTCCTGACAGTATATCAGAGGAAAAAAAAAATCAATGGCAATAAATACTATTCCTTTTTTCATCTTTTACAGAAGACAGAAGTGGGGGCTGGGGTGTACATCTGTTATTTATGACTGCATGTACATGAGCCTATAAGACAGTGCAATAGAATTCAACATATAAACGTATTTTTGAAAGTACTTAAGTTCACTAAATAGTCCGTGTAAATTTAAATACATATCTTCATGATCCAAAAGTGAAGCATTATACAATTCATATACAAAATGGATTTCCCAATTTTAAAAGCATCTACAAAAACTACTGTATCAGCTTTCTGAACAACTCACTGTATATGTATTTATATTATTAACTGATGAAGTTAAAAGCAGATTTTTACATTACCTAAACCTTCTAGCTAGTTCTACTAGTTCAAGGTATAGCAAATAAGATAATGTAAGAAAAAAACAGGTTTTAAAGGGCACTGTATCTAAACAACAAAAAAAGTAAAAATAAAGGGAGAGAGGGAAAGGAAAAAGGGAATTTGTAGTCAGGAAACTCAGATGTTTGAACCTACTTAACCTTGCTAAATCAGTGATTTTCATTTGTGTAAAGTGGAATAATAGAGCTATCTACCACGAAGGTAGTTATTTGGATTCATACGCAAATATGAGCTGCTCCAACAATTATAAAATTTCATACACATATTAATTAGAATTTTAAAAAATAGTACGGTTCTATAATTATAAATAATCATTAAAAATAGCTGGGTAGATTAAAGTAATTAGGAACATAGTACTGCATTAACTACAGACAGGAAGGTAATTGCATAGACATTTTAACTAATAATGAAGAAAAAAAGCATGTGTACTGAACATCTTGTTTATTCCTCACATTACTTTAAATCAAACTTTCAGCTACTTTTTGTTTCCTTTTTATATGATTAAGGAATGTATTGTTATGAGCAGCTTTTAATAATTGGTTGATTCTTTTTGAATTCATCAAGCAAAACAGTCTGCATGTGATTTGGGAATATTGAGGTGCTTATATTGATGTTACTAGGTGCCTTCAAGTCAGTTCCAATTCACAGCGACCCTATGTACAGCAGAGCAAAACACTGCTCAGTCCTGTGCCATCCTCACAATTATTGTCATGCTTGAGCCCATCGTTGCAGCTACTGTGTCAATCCATCTTGTTGAGGGTCTTCTGCTTTTTTGCTGACTTTGCCAAGCGTAATGTCCTTCTCCAGAGAATGATCCCTCCTGATAACATGTCAAAAGCACGTGAAATAAAGCCTCACCATCCTTACTTCTAAGAAGCATTCTGGCTGTACTTCTTCCAGGACAGATTTGTTTGTTCTTCTGGCAGTCCATGGTATATTCAGTATTCTTAACCAACACTGTAATCCAAATACATCTATTATTTTCAGTCTCCCTTACTCACTGTCCAGCTTTCACATGCACATGAGGCAGTTGAAAACACCATGGCTTGAGTCAGACGTACCTTAGTCCTCAAAGTGACAACTTTGACTTCAAACAATTTAAAGAGGTCTTTTGAAGCAGATTTTCCCAAAGCTATATGTCTTTGATTCCTTAACTGCTGCTTCCATGGGCATTGATTGCGGTTCCAAGTAAAATGAAATCCTTGACAACTTCAGTATTTTCTGCATTTATCATGAAGTTGCTTATTGGTCCCAATGTGAGGATTTTTGTTTTCTTTTCTTTTATGTTGAGGTACAATCCATACTGAAGGCTGTGGTCTTTGGTCTTTATCAGTAAATGTCTTAAGTCCTCTTTGCTTTCAGCAAGCAAGGTTTTGTCACCTCATACAACAGGTTCCACATGAGCACAACTAAGTGTTCTGGAATTCCCATTCCTTGCAGTGTTATCCATAATTTGTTATGATGCACACAGTCGAATGCCTTTGCATAGTCAATAAAACACAGGTAAACATCTTTCTGGTTTTCTCTGCTTTCAGCCAAGATCCATCTGACATCAGCAGTGATAGCCCTTGTTCCATGTCCTCTTCCAAATCTGACTTGAATTTCTGATATTTCCCTGTCATGTACTGCTGCAGCTGCTTTTGAATGATCTTCAGGAAAATTTTATTTGTGTGTGATATTATTCGGTAATTTCCACGTTCCATTGGATCACCTTTCTTTGGAATAGGCACAAGTATAAATTTCTTCCAGATGGTTGGCCAGGTAGTTGTCTTTCAAATTTTTTGGCATAGATGAGGGAGCTCTTCCAGCATTGCATTCGTTTGTTGAAACATTTCAATTGGCATTTTATCAATTCCTGTAGCTTTGTTTTTCACCAATGCCTTCAGTGCAGCCTAGACTTCTTCCCTCAATACCATTGGTTCTTTATTATATGCTACCTCTTGGAATGGTTGAATGTTGACCAATTCTTTTTCGTACAGTGAATCTGTGTATTCTTTTCATCTTCTTTTGAAGTTACCTGTGTCATTCAATATTTTGCCCATAGAATCCTTGAATATTGCAACTTGAAGCTCGAATTTTTTCTTTAGTTCTTTCAGTTTAAGAAATGCTGAGTGCATTCTTCCTTTTGGTTTTCTAACTCCAGATCTTTGCACATTTCATTATAATACTTTGTCTTCTTGAGCCACCCTTTGAAATCTTCTGTTCATCTTTTTAATTCATCATTTCTTCCTTTTTCTTTAGCTACTCTACATTCAAGAGCAAGTTTCTGAGTCTCTTCTGACATTGATTTCATTCTTTTCTTTATTTCCTGTTTTGTTAATGACCTTTTACTTTCTTCATGTATGATGTCCTTGGTGTCATTTGGCAACTCATCACGTCTTCGGTCATTAGTGTTTGTTGCATCAAATCTATTCTTGAGATGGTCTCTAAATTCAGGTGGGATAACTCAAGGTTGTACTTTGGCTCTCTTGAACTCGTTTTAGGTTTTTTCAGCTTCAAGTTGAACTTGTACATGCACAATTGATGGTCTGTTCTGCAATTGGCCCCTGGTCTTGTTCGGAGTGATGATATTGAGCTTTTCCAACATCTCTTTCCTCAGACATAATTGATTCGATTACTGCGTATTCCATTTGGCAAGATTCACGTGTATAGTCACCATTTATGTTGTTGAAAAAAGATATTTCCAATGAATAGGCAATTGGTCTTGCAAAATTCTTTCATGAGATTTCCTGCAGTTTTCTATCACCAAGGTCATATTTTCCAACTCTGGTCCTCCTTCTTTATTCCCAGCTTTCACTTTCCAATCAGCATTAATTATCAGTGCATCTTGATTGTATGCTTGATAACTTCAGACTGCAGGAGTTGGTAAAATTCTTCAGTTTCTTCATCTTTGGCATTAGTAGTTGGTATGTAAATTTGAATAATAGTCGTATTAACTGGTCTTGTAGGTGTGTATTGTCCTATCACTGACAGTGTTGTAGTTCAGAATAGATCTAGAAATGTTATTTTTATGGTGAATGTGACTCCATTTCTCTTCATTTTTTCATTTCCGGCATAATACACCACTTGTCTGTCAGTTTGTTCTACTGTAGTTGTTTGCATGTTGCTATGTTGCTGGAATCTATGGCACTGATATTTCAAATACCAGCAGGGTCACCCATGGTGGACAGGTGTTAGTAGAACTCCCAGACTGAGACAGACTAGGAAGAAGGACCTGGTAGTCTACATCTGAAAAATTGACCAATGAAAACCTTATGAATAGCAGTGGAACATTGGTCTAATATATTGCTGGAAGATGAGCTCCTCAGGTTGGAAAGCAATCATAATACAACTGGGGAAGAGCTGCCTCCTCAAAGTAGAGTAGAAATTAATGGTGTGGATAGGGTAAAGGTTTTAGGACCTTCATTTGCTGATGGGTCATGACTCAAAATGAGAGGAAACAGCTGAAAACATCCATTAGTAATTGGAACATGAAATGTATGAAGTATGAATCAAGGAAAATTGGAAATTGTCAAAAATGAAATGAAATGCTTAAAGGTTGTTACCCTAGGCATCAGTGAGCTGAAATGGACTGTTACTGGCCATTTTGAATCAGACAATCATATGGTCTACTATGCCAGGAATGAGGTTCCTGTAATGACAATAAAAAGATTTTCTTTGAAGGTACTAAGTAAGACAACTTTTATAAAGAATTATAGCCCTTGGCCCCAGATAAAAACTACTGTCAATAACAGGTGCTGTCTGTCCAATCGAAACTTCTAAAATGCCCACCTATCATAACATAAATTATTGGGCTCAAACGTAACAACAATTGTGAGGAAGGCTCAGGACCAGACATCATTTCCTTCAGTTGTACATAGAGTCACTATAAGTCAAAACCAACTTGACAGCACCTAACAACAGCAACAACATATATTATCCTTTCTTTGGCCTACTATTATCATACTAGGAGTGACTGCATCAGTTTTGCAAAGTGCTAAATTTCTTCGAAGAACACAGACTTGCTTCAAACTAAGGGTAAAAAAGAGTATAAAGTGTTTTAACTGACCATTTCTCTTTTTTTACTTTCATCTTGGAGTCTTCGTAACAGGATTTTTCTCTGGATTGCTTTTTGCAGTATTACTACTCCATCAAGGATATTTCGGTCGGAGGGATGTGCATCTGCTATGGTCATGCCAGGGCTTGTCCGCTTGATCCAGAGACAAATGTATGTATATTTATAGGATGCTTACACGAAACGCAGCCTTGAACTGTAAAATGCTTCATGTGAGGCTTTGCTGACAGGAAACGCTGTGAATGGGTGTCAGCTCCGTACTTCAACAGTGTAACAGAAGGCTGCGCCAGGGTGAAATAGAGCTGGCAGTTAGAATGATAGACTTTAAAGTCAGCCATCACGGTATCAGAAAACAGATTAGTTTTTTTTCTAAAAAGGTTCCAGACTGGTCTATTTATTTTGAAACTTCTGTAGCTATGACAGCCTGCTATATGATTTAGCTTTAGAGAATGCTTACCATCACTCAACCTGGCCATTTCTTTAAAATTTTTAATAAAAAAAAATTAATGCAAAATAATGAAAATGGACATGGAAGGAAATGCATAATGGCCATGAAACAGGATGCTGAGGTAGGGCAGGGGCAATAGCGAGTGGGGCGGAAGAAAATATTCAAGAGAGAGTTGAAATTGCCAGGCCAGAAAATGCTGGAATGCTTTCAGGAAGAATTTTTCATTAATGCCAATGTATTATGTGAATATAACCTAAAAGAAGAAGACGAATGAGTGTCTATTTTTTTCAATCATAAACAACCTGGTGAAGTATAAAATCATCTACTGTGGAGTAGACGGAAGAAGTATATTGAATAGTAAGATCATTGAACGTAGGTTGCGCTATGAGTTTTTTTTTTTTTTTTCTCTACTAAAAGTATAACACAAATGATATTACATTCAAAGCTAGTTTTCTGACTAATGGATTACAGTGTTATTTCCCAGGGAAGTTTCAAATACCCTGGTGTATTTGCGGGGGCAAGGTTCTAGTGCTGCTTTCTGCAGGGCATTGCAGCTCTCTATCAATTGTATTGATGGGCAATATTTCCCAAGCTTAGAGAGTCCACAGGAAGCTTAGGAGGGTCAGGTCCATGCAGCACACACAGACAGGAGGTTTAGTCCTGGGGGACATTTGGTTTCTATTCCACCTGTGCACCTCCATGCCTAGGAATCAGCTCCCTTCTTTGTTTACACGACCTAAAATGTTAATAATACTTTGAGGGAAGCCTTAAAATAAGACACATCCAGAAAACCTTCATATCCGAGGCATCAGAGAAGGAGAATCTAGCCTTCAACAGCAATCCTAATTGGGCTCCATGTTGTATTCCAAGCCTAAGCTCAGTGATTCCAGAACCAGCCTGGATCTCCCTGGGCTGGTGCTGGTCACATATACCAGCCCCAAGGCTGGAACCACTTTCTTCCCAGACCAACAAGAATTTTTACATAGTGGTACATAGTCTAGAGGTTTTTCTTTTTTCTTCACACTAAATTTAAGGGAAAGATCCTCATTTATGGTTTTATGTATTGCTAAAATTATGCCTTTCCCTCCCTCTTTGACTAGAAATCCCGTTGTGAATGTGAGCATAATACATGTGGTGATAGCTGTGATCAGTGCTGTCCAGGATTCCATCAAAAACCTTGGAGAGCTGGGACTTTTCTAACTAAAACTGAATGTGAAGGTATGTTCTTGAGAAGTCATAGAATATGTAATTCCTTCCTTCCTTCGAAACATATATTTTAAACATATTGTGATTTTAAGAAAATTCATATTTCTGATATATACGTTTTATCTGAGGCAATAGTTTGTCGATTATTTTTTTCTGTTATCTTCATTAATGAACTTTTCAAAGTTTTTTTTTTTTTTGAAAAATGTTTGCCAAACACCTATGAATTTACCACTGTGTTAGGATTGTGAGAAATAGATTAAAAAAAAAAAATTAGTATACACTTTTTGTCATCATAGTGAAACTGAAGCTTATAGCAAAATGTGTATATAGACTAATAGAAATGTAAATAAACCTTCAGCAAAGCAGAGACTAACCTTCTAAACACATAGGTTTATAAAATGGTTCTAACACCAGTGTTAGCTCCAGCTCCTTCTGTCTACTCCCTTAGCAACCCCCTACCCTACTCCCTCACTTAGTAAATAGACCTGCACACTCATCATCAAATAAAGGGAGAAAAGTAAGAGGTGAGAGATTATACCGTACTTGTTAGAGTCCATTTATTATCTGAAAAACAAAGAATACTGTGATTCATTACCTACCCATTGCCATTGAGTTGATTCTGACTTATAGCAACCCTAGACAACAGAGTAGAACTGCCCTATAGGGTTTCCAAAGAATGGCTGGTGGATTCAAACTGCTGACCTTTTAGTTAGCAGCTGAACTCTTAACTGTTGCACCACCAGGGCTCCATGATTCATTAGTCATACTTACTAAAGGACGGCGTTTGAGAGCAATAGCTGGGAAATTGAAAAGGTGACAAAGAAGGCAAGAAATAAAATTTGTGGAAAATGAATACTTTTTATAATAATAAGCATTAATATTTTAAACACACAGCTTCATATTAGTAACAACTGTATAGAACTACTAATATTAGGAGTGACATCAATGACAACTGTTATCATTGAACTATACTGTAACAATTTATTGGACAGAAACAACTGAGAAAAAACCAGTAGTGAAAATAGTAAGAAAACTGTTTCTGCAAATGTGACAACAAATACTTATTTATACTTTAAATTATTTACTTTCGAAGACAACCCATGTCTAGTTGTCCTAAAGGGAAATACTCAAGGAGTGTAGCAGATGATTTTATAGCCCAGTAGTGCCAAATGGCTTTACATGGTGACAAGGATGCTGGAGAAATGTCTGTTTCTGGTGATCTCCTCAGGCCAAGAAATGACCAAAAAACAGAAGCTTGTGCTGAGCTATAGACTCAGTGTAGTACGAAGCCCAATTCAGTTGAATTCAGATATTCATGTTTTAATGAATCAGCCCTAACCAAATTTTTTTTTCAGTTCAATAAATATATATCGCCTCCAAAAAAGGTTTGGTAGACATTTCAAACTAATACAAATTCTATGCATTTATTGACTAACAAATTAATTCAAATAATATGTATACCTATCACATGTCAGACATGATACGTCTTTAAAACGATTATAGCAAACTTTGATCATAAAATATTTCCCACTATGAAATATGTTTGTTTGTTTTTTACATTTAAGATTCTGATACACTATCAATGTCTTGTCTCTTCATTTTCTGGATCTTCTTCTTTAGCTTTTTGGCTTGGGTCTGCCTGCTTATAGAGAGATTTTGGTTTGGAAATCTCCCATCACTACGGGACATAGCTGGAGGTTGGGCCACCACTACCCACTGCTGTAGGAGACTATTAGAAGCTAAACCTTTATGTTCTTCAATGCCCCTCGCCCTCATCTTGCCAAAATCTCAGGTGCTTAGCAACTTCTCACACAGAGAGCAGATTTTCATTCCGAACAATGCATTTAAATCAAATGCCACCCAGGGGTATTTGCTCTCAAATCTCTGTAAATTTTAATTAAATTTCTCTTCTGCACGTGGAATATCAGCAATCACAGTGAAAGAGGCATTTGAAGGTAGGGGTGCTTCCTGTTGCTTCTGACATTATATCAAAAAAAAAAAACAGACAGTTATAATTTTGAATACACAAGCAGCAGTGTAAGTGGATCTCTAAAATCCTTCACCACCCTCCACTTGGGTACATATTTTAACACAGAGAACAAAAAGACAGATGGAGCTTGTTAGCAACAGGGGTAGACTAAGATAAGGGAGAGGAGATTTTTCACTTGCTATTATGACATTTTAAAAATAGTGGGATTATGAAGTATTTTCTTTATTTCTTTACAGGGCAGAGAAGAGATTGTATTTCCAAATTGAAAAATAAACATTTAAAATACAGAATTAAAGATGGGGACTTAACCATAAAATTGTGTATAAATATTATGCTTTTGGCAACGTGTGCATTTCTAAAAGCTTATGTGAGAATTTTCCTTTCCAGGTTGAATTGCACTCCAATCACCTTAATTTTTAGAAAAATCCTTATGTGACATGACAAATCCCTCTGTAAAATGACTAGTCACCTTCTAATTCATTTGAGTTTAATTTGGATTGTCATCAATCCAGCTTAGTTAAAGGAAGTTATATCTCCAAAGAGCAAAGCATATTCATTCCATTACTAAGCCTTTACTAAAGAACAGTTTCCTATCATGTGTCTTGTATGTCCTGTGAAATGGCAAACTGCTAATGACAGAGCAAAAAGTGGCTGTTGTGATCAGGTGTCACTCGTGTCATCTGAGGCTATCCAAGTAGAGCTGTACAGAGAGCAGGCCCCATAGACAACAACCAGTGCTGCAGGCTGAGGGTCCTTGCTGCGCGGAGTTTGATAGGAATGCTTTTCTAACATCAGTATTTTACCAGCATTAGCGCATGGCTATAAATATTATTAGTAAA
Source organism: Loxodonta africana (assembly GCF_030014295.1). Taxonomy (NCBI): domain Eukaryota; kingdom Metazoa; phylum Chordata; class Mammalia; order Proboscidea; family Elephantidae; genus Loxodonta; species Loxodonta africana. The sequence goes on from NC_087342.1 coordinate 195,759,291, forward strand.
ACTAACTCTAAATAGTGTGAGATTAAGTTTGTATTACTTTATATTTCCCTCTACTTACACTGACAGTAGAAATTTTGACTGTTTCTTGCAATATATTTTTAGATCAGGGTTTTTAAGAATTCCTGCGTATTGTCCTAAAGATAAAACTACTTATACACCTGTTGTTGTCGAGTTGATTCCAACTCATAGCAACCCTTTTGGAAAAGTAGAACTGCCCCATAGGGTTTCCAAGGAGCTGCTGGTGGATTCAAGCTGCTGATTTTTTGGTTAGCAGCCTATCTCAACCACTGTGCCACCAGGGCTCCAATACTGCTTATAACTCCTAGTAATTTATACTTATTATTATGTGTTTCCTAGAATAAAGTTTGAAAACTCTCCAATAATATAGAAAACTATTATATTCTAAATCAAAAGTCAATAGATTGGGGAACGTATTTGCAACAAATATGACAAGACTATAACATCCTTGCTATATTAATAGAACTTACAAATCAAAAAGAAAAAAGATCAATAACCTTTAAATGATGTTCAAAACAGGCATTTCTGAGCAAAAAAAAAAAGACTTATAACCATACAAAAATATTATCACACTTATAATTAGGAGTCATTGAGTGGTACAAACAGTTAAGTGAGCCAAAAATTTCCAATCCACCCAAAGTGCCTCAAAAGACAGGCCTGGCAATCTGCCTTGAAACCCTATGGAGCAGCTCTAGTCTGCATACTTGGGGCCTCTAATGAGTCATAATCAACTCAATGGCAGCAAACAAGAACTACAAGAAGTCATAATTAAGGTAAAAAACAATTAAAACTACTAAAATTGCTATTTTTAACTTATCAAAGTGTTCACTCATTCAACAAATACTTAAATGCTTTCTATGTTGAAGAACTGGTGTCTTTAGGCGGGCGGTGCAAAGGTTAACATGCTTGGCTACTGACTGAAATGTTAGAGGGTTGGGCCCATCCAGAGGCACTTTGGAGAAAAGCCCTGGCGATCTACTTGGGAAAAGTTAGTCATTGAAAACCCTGTGGAACACATTCTACTCTGACATACATGGATGGGCTCCTATGACTTGGAATCAGTTCAATGGCAACTAGTTTATTTGTTAATTACTATTGACCACCTCGTGTTTCAAAGGGAAACTGACCCTTAGCGAAATTAAGAAGTTGGCCAAATCACATAAGTACCAAGTAACAAGGAGGAGAAGCCCTGTCCGCGCAGTGGTTAAGTGCTCTTCTGCTAACGAAAAGACTGGTGGTTTGAACCAACCAGCTGCTGGTCTGTGGGAGAAAGATGTGGCAGTCTGCTTCTGTAAAGACTTACAGCCTTGGAAAGTCTATGGGAAAGTTCTACTCTGTCCCGTAGGGTTGCTATGAGTCGGAATCAACTCGATGGCAATGGGTTTTTTGTTTTAACGGAAAGGACACTCAAATCCAAGACTGGTGCAAATGAGCATGATCTTAGCCACTAAGTAAACCAGTTCTCATTTTGTCCTGATTATTTGACATTTATCATACATCTGGCCTCCCTGGTTGGTACTGATAGTTAAGGCACTTGGCTACTAACCAAAAGGTTGGTGGTTTGATGAGTCCACCTAGAAATTCCTTATAGATGACTCGTAAGAAAGTCCTAGTGTCTACTTCCCTCAAAAAATGAACCATTGAAAGCCCTATAGAGCACAGTTGCACTTTGACACTATGAGGGTCACTATGAGTTAAAATCTAGTCTACTGCAAATGGTTTACCATACATTTATCTCCCTCATCAGGCAAAACATGAAGGGATGTAGAAACAGTTAGTAGTACTGACTGTGGAGCTTGATTTCAGAATTTGCTTCCCAATATTTATTATGTTACCCTGCACAAGTTACTTCACTTCTCTGTGCCTTAGGTTCCTACTACGTAAGAAAAGTTAATAACTAACCCATAGAGCTATTTTGAGGATTAATGGTAATATAAAACACTTAGAACAAAGCCCAGCATAAAAAAGAAAACAATAAAAAAGTTTTTGTTGTTATTAGTAGTAAAAGAGGGGGGACTGTAGCCTACACATTTTTACCCATAGGATCTAACATAGTGATTTATGTGGAGTCACAGGGTGGTGCTGAAGGCTGGTAGTTGGAACCTGCTTAGAGGCATCTAGGAAGTAAGGCCTGGCAAGCTGCTTCTAAAAGGTCACAGCCTTGAAAACTCCATGGAGTACAATTCTATTCTGAATAAACACAGTGTTGCTGTGGCTTTCAATTGACTCAGTGGCAGTTAACAACAAGGACAGCACTTATTCATTACAGATTATTTGGGTATTAATCACTTAGTGCCACCGTTCAATAATTTTTGCTTAGATTTGTCGTAATTGGAAATTATAGGTTGAATCATATGAAATTGGAATCTTCTTAGTCAAAATCAGTCAGATATTGTCAATTTTACATGATTCAACTGCATTTGGATTATTTCGAGTTGCATGAGGAGGTGTGAATTTAGTAACGCATCCAATAAATCCAAACACTTTGTAGAAACTTCTGTAGTGATTGATATCATATATGTGCGTTTGTGGTAAATATAATGTAGTTTGCCATATAGTATAAAACCTATTCATGTATAACAGAAAATAATTTTTAAATATATCTGAAACCTGGAATGAATGTTTACTAATTTATTTTGCCCTGATGCAGCATGCAATTGCCATGGGAAAGCTGAAGAATGCTATTATGATGAAAATGTTGCCAGAAGAAATCTGAGTTTAAATATACGTGGAAAGTACCTTGGAGGGGGTGTGTGCATTAATTGTACCCAAAACACTGCCGGCATAAACTGTGAGACATGTATTGATGGCTTCTTCAGACCCAAAGGGGTAAAGTCTGCTCTTTCTTTTATGAAGTGGTATTATAGCTTTTTCATACAGAGATGCAATATACAGAAAATTATTTTGATAGCTTCTCTAATAAGTTGAACTTCAAATTCCAAAAGGTGACTAGCAGCTTTTTCCCAGCTGAAACTGATCTAAATCTTTGAGAATGTGATATAAACATTTCTATCAGTAGAGAAAGTTCCCTTGTGTTTTATTCCAGTCAATTCCTCCCTCCACAGTCAAAAATGGTTCTGATTTTCAGAACATAATTTAGTTTTGCATGTTAGTGAACTTCATAAAAATGAAATCATACAGTACATACTCTTTTGTGTCTTCCTTCTTTCACTTAGCATATATTTTGAAATTTATTCATGTTGTATGTATGAGTAGTTAGCTCTTTTTTATATACATATATTGCTAAATAGAATTTCATTGCATTAATATACCATAATTTTTCATTCTTTTTCCTGGTGATGGACGTTTGGATTGCTTACAGTTTGGGTCTAACTCCCATATACAATTCTGTACAAGTCTTTTTGTGGTCATGTTTTCATTTTTCTTTTATAAATACCTGGGAGTGGAATCCTTACAAAAAAAATCAGCCATTGAAAACTCTCTGGAGCCCAGGATAGTGCACAACTGGGCAGTGTTTTGTTCCGTCATACATAGGGTCACTGTGAGTTGGGACTGACTCCACGGCATCTAACAACCTCAAGAAGTACACCAGATTTATTCTGCTTTTGAACATTGTTTCAGTTCTTTGTGCTCAGAATCAACTTGTCAATTTCAAGAAATTGCATTTAGGATTGTCATACAGAATCTACAGACAAATGGCGAGAGAACTGACATCTTAATAATATTGACCCTTCCAATAAATGAGCATATAATATCTCTCCATTTATTTATATCTTCCTAAATTATTCACAGCAGTGTTTTCAGTGTAGCGATCTTACATGGTGTTTGTTAAATTTAATCCTCAGTATTTTGCACCATTTAAAGAGATATTCTTAAAAATAACTAATTATTTGCTACTATAATATAGAAATAGTTTTTATATAATGACTTTGTATCACATATCCATACAATTTTCACTTATTAGTTTTAGTAGTTTTAAACTACATTCCTTAGAAGCTTACACACTAATCATGTTGTCTGCAAATAAATTCAAGTTTCTTCCTTCTTTATGTTAATATTAAATAAAAATGGGCAGAGCAAATGTTATTTGTTTTATTCTCAATCTTAAAAGTAAATGTAGTATTTCACCATTTAGTATTATGTGAGCTGTAGATTTTTCAGAGATACCTTATATCAGATTCAGGAAGTTCCCTACTATTTCTGTATTGCAGAGAGTTTTTATAATACTGAAGTATTGAGTTTTGTGAAATGCTTTATTACACCTACTAAAATGAACATAGGGGTTTTCTCCTTTATCCTGTTAATGTGATGCATTTAAACTGATGGATTCTGTAATATTAAACCAACCCCACATGCCTGAGATAAACCCCTTAGTTATAAAATATTATCTTTTTAATCAATTTGATGATTCAGTTTATTATTTAAGGATTTTTGTTCTTTTCATAAGGGATATTGGTCTGTAATTTTAGTTTCTTGAGACATCTTTGTCAGGTTTTTGTGTTGGAGTATACTAGCCTCAAAAATTAATTTTGAAATGCTAGTTCTTCCTCAATTTTTTAAAAGAATTTTTGTAATGTTGGAATTAAATATTTAAAAAATGTTCAACAGAAATCCCTGGTGAAACTATTTAGGCCTCTAATTTTTATTTTCAGAAGGGCTTTGATAATTCAATTTTAATACATATAAGGCTAGATAAGTTTTGCTTTTTTTCGAGTCAGTTTTGCTACATTGTGTTTTTAAAAGAGGTTATCCATCTAAATTATCAAATTTATTAGCATAACATTTTTAATGTCTTTGTTATTTTTTAAAATCCTGTAGTATCTATACCTGTTTAATTCTAAAATTGTTAATATTTGTTATTTTCTATTTTATTGATAACTCATAATAGAGATTGATCAATTTGATGAATCTATTAAAAAGATGTTTGCCTTTTTTATTATTATGTCTGCATTCTATTTTTTTTTTTTTTAACCTGCCTTGGGTTTAAATTACCTGTTCTTTTGCTGCATTGTTTTTGTTTGTTTGCAAATCTGATAAACTCTTAGAAAAAATGGATTTTTAAGTTGCAAATACACAGTTTTTATATTATGAATTTTACAAAAATAATGTATCATTATGTATTATTAAAATTAATTGGTCCTTAAAATTTTTCAGAATAGAAAAATATTGGCGTTTTTAATACCCTTGATTAAAAGCATTTTAAAATTTCTTCTTAGGTGTCTCCAAAGTATCCAAGACCATGTCAGCCATGTCATTGTGATCCAACTGGTTCCTTAAATGAAGTCTGTGTCAAGGATGAGAAACATGCTCGACGAGGTGAGAGAGGCACTGTTCTGACAAAAGGAGAGCTGAAAGCAAAATACGATTATTTTCAGGAGAAAAATTTATAATAAATTTCATTTACATGATAAATTCGTTCTTAAATTTATTGGTGTTCCTCCAGGAGACAGTTTTTTAATCATCTAAGTGATTAATTGCGTGTTTTACTATAATGCTGTAAAAGCAAGCGTTGAATCATTTGTTTGCAGAAGGCATGTATGTATGTATGTATATTTAGGTCTATATATGTATCTTCTGGTCAATCACAAGTATGTGGTATATGTATTTTTTAATGTCTTTTGCTGTTTGTTAGGTTGGTTTCTAGTGTGAAATGACAGCATTCACTGAGGGCTGTGTGTGCTGCAGTGGGCAGAATGAATAGAGGAGATCATATACTAAGGAAGAAGTATAGACAATAATGTAGGTAGAAAGAAGTGTTTAAAGGACTAAAAAAAAAAAAAAAAAAGCTAATAGCGATGAGTTAATGCTGGAAAAAAGGCTGAAATTAATTTAAGCCAAATACTTTGAGGAGTGAAATTCATGATAACTCCAAATACAGAGACATCAAATGCCAACATAACTCCCTGATGTAAAATGTTGGGAGCTACTTCCAGGGTAGTTGCTTGCCAAATTTAAGTGTAAAATTCATTCATAGAATGTATCTGGAACTGTTACTTTTTATCTCTAAGAGTGGATTCTTCTGTCCTTTGGAAAGATTAAAACAAATCAGGCTACAATGTACGTTTCTTCCCTTCAATGACTTTAGAATTAAAAGACTAGCAATGTCTTTTAACTTACTTACTTTCTTGATAAAACTGTAGGATTATCAATTTGAGCCTCAGGGTCAAAAATCTTGAAATATATATATATAAAGATATATTTCAGTATTCAAATATTACATTACCTAAGGTCATTATTCTTTTTATGGCCCCATTTCTTTTTTAGAGGAACAACAGTCATGTTATTTTCTGTAATGTCACTTAACTCCGCCTTTTTAAAATGATAACTGTATTATCAGTCAAAAGTTAGAAAAAATTGAAAATAGAAAAGTGGCTCTACAACATAGTGGCAATTCAGCAGAGGTACCACTATTAACATTTTTGTGGATTTGTATTATAATACATAAATAACTTTTTAATTTTGTTCCTTTAAATTTTCCATAATGAATCTTTCCCCATATCTTTTTTACCAAGTTTCTCTGCAAATCTGATTTTAGTAGCTGTTATAATATGTCATTATATGGGTATAGCATAATTTATTTTCCCCCTTAACTTTATAGTGGCTTTAACATTATTTCTAGTTTTTGTTTATAGTTATCAATGCTTTAATGGAGATCTTTTTGTAACAATATTTTTAATTAGTATAAAACAATACATAGTAAAATAAAATTTAACATTAAAGAGGGAATAAAATAGTTCCTTTCTCCCTAATCAGTTCCAGTCCCATTTCCATATTTAACCATATTGGACCTTTAGTTTTATTCAGTTCTTTAGGGATTTACCTCCAATATCTCAATAATATTCTCATCAATATTTTTTACTTTATCAACATTAAATATTGCCTAATGACTCTTCCTTTTTGAATGGCAAAAAATGTTACATTAATACCACTTCCTTCCTCTTCTCTATCATCCATCTCAACATTCTTATTAACTATTTCTTCTATGGCATTTTTATTGTGTTAAACAGGAACCTTAAATATCTGTTTCATGACCTATTAAATTTGGACTGTATCTTTTAAGGTTCTACTGGGCATGATGAGAAAAAGACCATCCCTAACCTCCCCTCTAATCTTCCAATTGACTTAGCAATGTCTATCTATTGTGTCTTTACATTTTCAAAGATTGTAACAGTTATATTTGGTTCTGAATCAATAATTAATTCTTCTAATTTTAAATTTAATATTCAAGATTTACAATATTATGATAAAATATACACTATTCAGTATAAAGAAGATTTCAAGATCCTTCCTGAAGTACAACGCTGTCAGTGATAGGATAATATCCATAGATCTACAAGGAAGAAGACTTGAAGCACTTACTGATGACAATCAAAGACTACAGCCTTCAGTATGGATAACACCTCAATATAAAGAAAACAAAAATCCTCACAACTGGACCAATAAGCAACATCATGATAAACGGAGAAAAGACTGAAGTTGTCAAAGATTATTTTGCTTAGATCCACAATCAACACCCATGGAAGCAGCAGTAAAGAGGTAAGAGATGCATTGCATTGAGCAAATCTGCTGCAAAAGACCTCTTAAAATTGTTAAAAAGCAAAGATGTCACTTTGAGGATTTAAGTGCCCCTGACTGAAGCCATGGTGTTTTCAATTGCCTCATATGCATGCAGAAGCTGAACAATGAATAAGGAAGACCAAAGAAGAAGTGACGCTTTTGAATGATGGTGTTGGCAAAGAATATAGAATATAAAATGGACTGCCAAAAGAACGAACACATCTTTCGTGGAAGAAGTACAACCAGAATGCTTCTTAGAAGCAAGCGAGACTTCATCTCATATACCGTGGACACGTTTTCAGGAGGGACTAGTCCCTGGAGAAGGACATCATGCTTGGTAAACTAGAGAGCCAGTGAAAAAGAGGACGACCCTCAATGAGATGGATTGACACCGTTGCTGCAACAATGGCCTCAGGCATAACAACAGGCATGAGGATGGTGCAGGACTGGGCAGTGTTTCATTCTGTTGTACTTAGGGTCTCTATGATTTGGAACCGACTTGATGGCACCTAACAACAACACAAGGAAGACCAATTAATAGACTATTATTTAAATTTACACACCAGCCACTAATACCAAAGATGAAGAAACTGAAGATTTTTACCAACTTCTGCAGTCTCAAAATTGAGCAAACATGCACTCAAGATGCACTGATAATTACTGGTGACTGGAATGCAAAAGTGGGAAACAAAGAAGAAAGATTACTAGTTGGAAAATATGGCCTTCTTGATAGAAAGGAGGCCGGAGATCACATGAGAGTGTTTTGCAAGTCTAACAGCCTATTCTTTGGATATACTGTTTTTCAACAACAAAAATGGTGACTATATGCCTGGACCTTCCAGGTAGAATACACAGGAATCAAATCGACTACACCTGTGGAAAGAGACTTTGGGGAAGCATAGTATTATCACTCAGAACAAGGCTGGGGGCAGACTGTGAAACAGACCATCAATTACTCTTATGCAAGTTCAAGTTGAAGCTAAAGAAAATTAAAACAAGTCCACAAGAGCCAAAGTACAACCTTGAGAATATTCCATCTGAATTTAAAAAAACATCTCGATAATTGATTTGACATACTAAAGAGTAAGGAACGGAGATCAGTTGAGATGTAGGATGACATCAAGGACATTATACACAAAGCCAAAGGCCATTAAAAAGACAAGAAAGAAAGAAAAGACTGAAATGGATATCAGAAGAGACTCTGAAACATGCTCTTGTGTGTGGAGTAGCGAAAGTGAGGAGAAGAAATGATGAAGTAAAAGAACTGAACAGAAGATTTCAAAGGGCAGCTCAAGAAGACAAAGTAAAGTATAATGAAATGTTCAAAGACCTGGAGTTAGAAAACCAAAAGGAAGGACACAATCAGCATTTCTTAAGCTGAAAGAACTGCATAAAAAATTCAGGTCTCAAGTTGCAATACTGAGGATTCTATGTGCAGTAATGAACAATTCAGGAAGCATCAAAAGAATATGGAAGGAATACACAGAGTCACTATACCAAAAAGAACCGGATGATATTCAACTGTTTCAGGAGGTAGCATATGATCAAGAACTAATGGTACTGAAGGAAGAAGTCAAAGCTGCGCTGAAGACATTGGCGAAGAACAAGGCTCCAGGAATTGATGGTATAACAATTGATATGTTTCAACAAACGGATGCAGCTCTGGAAGTGCTCACTCATCTATGCCCAAGAAATTTAGAAGACAGCTACCTGGTCAGCTGAGTGCAAGAGATACATATTTATGCCTATTCCCAAGAAAAGTGATCCAGCTGAATTCATAAATTATCAAAAAAAAATCATTAGTATCACACACAAGTAAAATTTTGCTGAAGATCGTTCAAAAGCAGTTGCAGCAGTACCTCAACAGGGAACTGCCAGAAGTTCAAGCCAGATTCAGAAGAGGACCTGGAACGCAGTCAGATAGATCCCGGCTGAAAATACTAGGAAGATGTTTACCTGTGTTTCATCGACTATGCAAAGGCGTTTGACTGTGTGTATCATAACAAATTATGGATAACCTTTTGAAGAATGGGAATTCCAGAACACTTAACTGTGCTCATAAAGAACCTGTACATAGATCAGTTTGAACAGAACAAGGAGAAACTGCGTGGTTTAAAGTCAGGAAAGGTTTGCGTCAGTGTGGTATCCTTTCACCATACATGTTTAATCTGTGTGTTGACCAGATAATCCGAGAAGCTAGGCTATATGAAGACTGCTGCACCAGGATTAGAGGAAGACTCATTCACAACCTGTGCTATGCAGATGACACAACCGTGTTTGCAAAAAGTAAAGAGGACTTGAAGCACTTACTGATGAAAATCAAAGACTACAGCCTTCAGTATAGATTACACCTCAACATAAAAAAAACAAAATTCCTTACAACTGGACCAATAAGCAGCATCATGATAAATGGGGAAAAGATTGAAGTTGTCAAGGATTTCTTTCTACTTGGATCTACAATCAACCCCCATGGAAGCAGCAGTCAGGAAATAAAACGACACATTGCACAGGCAAATCTGCTGCAAAAGACTTCCCTAAAGTGTTAAAAGGCAAAGATGTCACTTTAAGGGCTAAGGTAGGCCTGACGGAAGCCATGGTATTTTCAATTACCTTATATGCATGGGAAAGCTGGACAATGAAATAAGATCAAAGAAAAATTGATGTATTAAATTATGGTGTTGGTGGAGAATATTGAATATACAAAGGACTGCCAGAAAAATGAACAAATATGTCTTGGAGGAAGTACAGCCAGGATAGGCTTTAGAAGCAAGGCTGGTGAGACTTCGTCTCGTGTATTTTGGACATGTTATCAGAAGAGACCAGTCCCTGGAGAAGGACATCATGCTTGGTAAATAGAGGGTCAGGGAAAAAGAGAAAGACACTTAATGAGATGGACTGACACAGTGGCTGCAACTTTGGGCTCAAACATAGCAAAGATTGTGAGGATGGCGTAGGACCAGGCATTGTTTCGTTTTGTTGTACCTAGGGTCACTATGAGTCTGAATGTGCTGGAAGGAACCTAACAACAACAATAACCTTGTTTATGAGAATTTCTAATATATAGAACTTTAAAATTTTTATGTAACCAGCTATCACAAATCAGATAACGTTCTTTAGCTATAATAATGACACTGTGCTAATTATCATATATATATTAATATTTTCATATTGGATTTATTTCAGGCCTTTGTAATTCTAAATCTCATTGTAAGATAAGGCAAACACATTTATTTTCTTGGTTTCTATGATTCATTTTATTATATTTAATTCCTAATCCATCTGAGATTTATGTAGGTATATTTTATAAGGAGAGTTTCTAACTGTATTTTGTTTTTCCAAATGGTTAATTTTCCCAATTCCACAAGTTACCCTCCCTTCCCAGTGGTTTGTGATGTTTCTTTTAATCTACATTAAGTTTTAATTTATATATTTATTATTGTATTTTGGGGCTATATATTATTTCTAGTGATCTATCTTTAACCTGTAGTAGTTCTACTATGTTTTAATTGTATTAACTTTGTAAAACATTGAAATACCAGTTAAAGCAAGAACCTATCCAGTTATCTTTGTTTAATTTTGATTGTTTGAAGTATTCTTGCCTGTTTTTATTTCCAAATAAATTTTAGAATTGCTTCTTTTTTTCCAAAATCTCATTGGGATGCATCACAAATTGAATTGTGTCCCCCAAAAGTATGTGTCAACTTGGCTAGGCCATGATTCCCAGTATAGTGTGGTTGTCTTCCATTTTGTGATCTGATGTAATTATCCTCCATTCTGTGCTGTGTTGTAAATCCTAGCCTCTATACCTGTGGTTGAAACCCTGGTGGCACAGTGTTAAGAGTTTGGCTGCTGATCAAAAGGTCAAAAGTTCGAATCCATCCGCCACTCCTTGGAAACACTATCGGGCAGTTCTAATCTATCCTATAGGGTTACTGTGAATTGGAATTGACTCAACAGCAATGGATTTGGTTTTTGTGTATGCCTGTGGTTATAATCCCATTTGTGAATGGGTTGTGTTCGTTACGTAAATGAGACAGAATTAGGTTATGTTAATGAGGATTAGGTTATGAATTTATATTAATGAGGCAGGATTAGGGTGTATTTTGAGTCAATCTCTTTTGAGATATAAAAGAGATTAAACAATCACACCAGAAAGCAGAAACAGCAAGATTGAAGACCGCCCAAGAAAAAAAGCTCAGAGACAAGCACCTTCCTCCAGAGCCACAAGAGAGAGAGAGCCTTCCTTTAGAGCTGGTGTCCTGAATTCAGACTTCTAGTCACCTAAACTTGGAAGAATAAATTTCTGTCAGTTAAAGCCATCCATTTGTGGTATTTCTGTCATAGCAGCACTAGATAGCTAAGAAATGTCATTGGGATTTCATAATACCTGAAAATTAATTTGGTAATAAGTAGCATCTATATAATTTAGACTTTCCAGACAGTAATATGGGGGATAGAGTTCTCCTTTTTTTTTTTTTTTTTCTGTAGCTTACATATAGTTTTCTTTAAAAGTACCTACATATTTCAGGTTAGGTTATTCTTATTCCAGATTGATTTTACTTGCAAGCTTGCTAGTTTGTTTGATATTTAATGCTTCTTTTTTGCAGATTTTATTTAACACATTTTCATTAGTGTATCCGTTTAATTTAGTTGTGTAGTATTTTTTATGTAGCTATTTTGCCTAGTTTTCAATTCCAATATTATACAGCTGGCTCATTTTTAAAAGAAGATATACAATCATATTGTTTGCAAATAATAATGGCTTATACTCTTGCGTTCTCAGAATTATACCTCATAAAGTTACTGTCTGGTTGTAGTTTCCATATATTCACAAATAATTTTCCATCTTAGTCACAACGTCATCCACCATTTTATATTTGCTGGGTACTATACAGCAATAAAAATGATTAAATTATAGGTGGACAAATGAACTAGGTTGCCTCTTAATGACATAATAGGAAAGTGAGAAAAGACAAAAAAGAGTAATTCTTTTAACAGATACATGCCAATGTTTAAACTACAAAGAACAGTAAACAGAACGTTCTGGGTGGTAGTTATCTCTGGGGGAGGCATGGGGAGAGTGAGGCTTCAAGAGTCCTGGTTGTATTATCTCTCTTAAGCCAGGTGATCGATACAGTAAGCACATGTAGTTTACAAATAGCTGTTAGTATGTATAATACATGAAAAAATATATCTTAAAAAATAACTGTTAAAATATTATCTGACAGTAAAAGATGAAGAAAAGCATCCCACAAAATTCTGCCTGGTAAATTTTAATAGTCTCTTTTTCCTTCATCTGTATTTATTTTTTCAGCTAACTCAATTCAAGAATTGTTTTCTTATGTGTTTCATAATTGTATGTGTGTATTTTTTCTACTTTAGCCCTGCAGGAGCACTGAGCTTTCATGTGGTTCTCTGCTACTACCTCTTAACTTGTGCAGGACCTAGGATTTGTCTTTGTTCCATAAAACCAATGTACCGTACTCTAGTCTAATTCATCAGAATTTGGCTGTTAGCTCCATGAAAGACAACAGTTTAAGGGTTGGCTGACCTCCCTAGAACTGCATTTTCTTGTAGCTTCGGATCTCCAGGGACTTTCTTTACTTTTTATTAGCAAAACCAATTTCTCTCTCACTCTTTCTCTCCATCCATTCATCCATCTGTCCATCCATTTGGTTTTTTTTTTATACTGCATCTTGAAGTGTTCTGAAAAGAGGTGTTCTTTAGCTGTCTAAACCCAGAAACACAGTGCTGTTGAGTTCACAGTATTTCCAAAAACAAAAATTACGATGGTCATTGTTTATTGCATGGAGTATTTCTACATTAAGTCTCAATTTCTAGAGATTTTTACATCAGAAATGAATGTTAAATTTGTCGAATAATTTTGCAAACTTTATTGAAATTTTCAGATTTTTTTCCATTTGATCCTGCAACTATACATCAAATGATATGTTGAAAAATGTATTTATTAATATTAAATATTATTTATATTACCAGAATAAATTCTACTTGGTCATTATGGAAGGCACTTTCAATGTACTTTAGAATTCAGTTGGTGTTTATTTTATTTAGGATTTTCTCATCTGGAATCAAAAGTTAAATTGGTGTGACTCTGATACTTGCTACCTCTGCTACCTTGGCAAGCAACTTAATTTCTCCATGCCTTGGTCTTTTCTTCTGTGAAATGGGAAAAAATAATAGCCCTACTTCATGGAGATGTTTTTAGTATCTGCTGTGTTAATTAACTTCTAGGGTGCAATACTTATATAATGCCTAGGACAACATAAGTATTGTGCTATAAGTGTTAGCTGTTATTATGTTTATTTTGAACTACCTTTATAAAGATTCTTGGAGCCCTGGTGACACAGTGGTTAAGCTTTACAGCTACCAACCAAAAGGTCAGCAGTTCGAATCCACCAGCCGCTCCTTAGAAACTCTATGGGGCAGTTCTACTCTGTCCTATAGGGTCGCTAGGTGTCAGAATCAACTCGATGGCAACAGATTTTTTTTTTTTTTTTTTTGGTAAGATTATGATATCAGGCTTCTAAACTGAATCACATAGCTCTCTATTTTTTATATGTCCCATAAGAGTTTTAAACTTTTAATATACTCTGTAAAAATTCACTGGTACTAAAACATTTTTGGGGGGTAGTTCTTTGCTAATTTTTCCTCCTTTAATATCCGGATTATCTTTGTTTAAGTCTTTCTTATTTGGTTACTTTTTTTTCAGATCTTTTTGTGTATGTGTGTGTGTTCATTTTTTTGTCATTTTTATAATTACATGAATTAACATTTAATTCATTTATAAAAAAAAAAAAAGGTCATATAATAAAGAAGTATTTAAACATACAAGTTTGGTTTTGACCACATTGCTAAGTTCCATTCTCACTGCTAGTATTTTAGTTTAGGAAACTACTTAATTTGCAACTGATGTCTTGATTTCCTCTTTTCCTGATCAGTTATTAAGAAAGGATGTTTATTATTAATTTTAGAGTAGTTGAATTTTTTAATAAAATTTATTATGTTTTATATTCATAATTTATTTTATTTCTAATTTTGTGAAATTTTATAAAAATGTAGTGATTTATGTTAAGAGAATAAGTCTTCAATAATTTCTGCTTTGAGAAATTGAACATTTTTCTGGATTAGTCAAATAAATATCTATGTTTATATAAAAAAAAAACTAGTGCAAAAAAACTAGTGCCATCGTTTATATAGCACTATATATATAATTTTTTTATATAGCACTAATATATAATTCAATTTTACTGGATTATTCAAGTTTCTGCCTTTTTTCTAATTTATCTGTAAGTATTTTGTGTGGTGAGATTAATGTCATCCTTAATCATTGATTTTGGGATAATATTTCTTTGATTTCCAACATTTTTTGTTGGCTATATATTTTTGTAATTATAATTTGTACTTATTTGGAGCATAAATGATAAAACTGTTATGAGTTTTTTTTTTTTTTTACCTTTATTAATATATAATGACAGCTTCTCCTATTGAGTCCACATTCTACTGTGGCCATAATGATGATGCATCTGCTTTTCCTTTCTGTTTGCCTTCTAATTTGCATTCACCAGTTGTTGTTTTTAATACTTTTAGTTATTTTGTGTGTCTCTCACACGTCACATGTTCATGTTTTTAATAACAACATTATGACTATTTAACTCTTTTGTATGTGTATAGTATGTATGCTTGACACTATTTCTGTCATTTTGTTTTATGCTTTCTCAATATTAAGCTTTTGCTTTTTGCCTCCCCTTTTCCTTTTGTGAGTGGCCCATATTTTATTGATTTGTTCTTACCTTTTTCCAGATTTAAAAAAAAAAAAAGCCCTGTTGCCATTGAGTCGATTCAGACTCATAGTGACCTAGAGGACAGAGTAGAGCTGCCCCATAGGGATTCCAGGGAGTGGTTGGTGGATTCGAACTGCTGACCATTTGGTTAGCAGCCATAGCTCTTAACCACTGTACCACCAGGGCTCTTTTTCCAGATTAAGATTAGCAAGCCGATAATTTGAATTCATTCCTACTGCATTTAGTTACTATTTTGCTGATTCAAAGACAAGAATAAACATTTTTTAATGTATTTTTCTGTTAAAAAAAATGGAAATGTACACTACTTTCATTTCCTTGCACTGTTTCTTCTTATCCCCAAAATATATGCACATCCCCTGCAAACACCTTTTGTCTTTTCTTTAGTAATACTGCCAGTGATGTAGTACTTGGATTATTGTTGTTAAATTGTTGTCTTCAGTAATATATTTTCACTACCAATGCTCTTTTCTTTCTTTTATTGTGCTTTAGGTGAAAGTTTATGGCTCAAGTTATTTTCTCATACAAAAACTTGTACACATACTGTTATGTGACTTTAGTTGCTATCCCTATAATGTGACAGCACACTCCCCCTTTCTACCCCGGATTTCCCACATCCAGTCAACCGGCTCCTACCCTTCCTGCCTTCTCATCTAGCCTCTAGACAGGAGCTGCCCATTTAGTCTCATATATCTACTTGAACTAAGAAGCATACTATTCATGAGTATTATTTTATGTTTTATAGTCCAGCCTGATCTTTGTCTGCAGAGTTGGCTTTGGGAATGATTTTAGTTCTGGGTTAACAGAAAGTCCAGGGGCCATGTCTTCTGGGGTTCCTCTAGGCTCAGTCAGACCATTAAGTCTGGTCTTTTTACGTGAATTTGAGTTCTGCATCCCACTTTTCTGCTGCTCTGTCAGGGACTCTCTGTTTTGTTCCCTGTCACTGCAGTTATTGGTGGTAGCCAGGCACCACCTAGCTCTTTTGGCCTCAGGCTGATGGAGTCCCTGGTTTTGTGGCCCTTTTGTATCTTGGGCTAAATATTTTCCTTGTCTTTGGTATTCTTCATTCTCTTTTGCTCCAGGTGGGTTGGAACCAATCGATGCATCTTAGATGGCCGCTTGCTGGCTTTTAAGATCCCAGACGCCACTCACCAAAGTGGGATGCAGAACATTTTCTTAATAAATTTTGTTATGCCAATTGACCTAGATGTCCCCCAAAACCATGGTCCCTAGACCCATGCCCCTGATACTCTGTCCCTCTAAGTGTTTGGTTGTGTTCAGGAAACTTCTTAGCTTTTGGTTTAGTCCAGTTGTGCTGACTTCCCCTCTGTTGTGTGTTTTCCTTCCCTTCCCCTAAGATAATTCTTGGCTACCATCTAGTTAGTGAATTCTGCCATCCTTCTCTCCCCACCCTCATAACCATCAAAGAATGTTTTCTTCTGTGTTTAAACCTTTTCTTAAGTATAATAGTAATCTCATACAATATTTGTCCTTTCGTGACTAATTTTACTCAGCATAATGCCTTCCAGAGCTGTCCATCTTGTGAGATGTTTCTCAGATTCCTCATTGTTGTCATTGCGTAGTATTCCATTGTGTGAATATACCGTAATTGATGCATTCACCCATTGATGGGCACCAAGGCTGTTTCCACCCTTTTGCTATTGTGAACAGTGCTTTTTTTTTTTTTTAATGGTACTTCTATTTCTAGCGTTTTAAGGAAGTGCCAAATTGATTTTCAAAGGGGTTGTACCATTTTACGTTTCCACCAGCAGGGTACAACCTCTCCATAACCTCTCCAGCATTTATTATTTTGTGTTTTTTGGATGAATGCTAGCCTTGTTGGGGTGAGATGGTATCCCAGTGTAGTTTTGATATGCATTTCTCTAATGGCTAATGACCATGAACATTTCCTCATGTATCTGTTAGCCACCTGAATGTCTTTTTGGTGAAATACCTGTTAATATCTTTTACCCATTTTTTAGTTAGGTTATTTGTCTTTTTGTTGTTGAGATGTTACAGTATCTTATAGAATTTAGAGACTTGACCCTGATTGGACATGTCATAGCCAAAATTTTTTTTCCCAGTCTGTAGGTTGTCTTTTTACTCTTTTGGTGAAGTCTTTTGAAAAGCATAAGTGTTTGATTTTTAGGACCTCACAGTTATCTAGTTTCTCTGCTGGTGTTTGTACATTGTTAGTTATGGTTTGTATTCTGTTTATGGCATGTATTAGGGCTCCTAGCATTGTCTCTATTTTTTATTCCATGATCTTTGTCATTTTAGATTTTATATTTAGGTCTTTGATCTATTTTGAGTTAGATTTTGTGCATGGTGTGAGGTACGGGTCTTGTTTCATTTTCTCAAGGATGGATATCCAGTTATGCCAGCACCATTTGTTAAAGAGGGTGTCTTTTCCTCATTTAAAGGACTTTGGGCCTTTGTCAAATATCAGCTGCTCATAAAAAAAAAATGCTCATAGGTGGATGAATTTACTTCTGAATTCTCAGTTCTGTTCCATTGGTCTATGTATCTGTTGCTGTACCAGTACCAGGCTGTTTGACTACCATGGTGATACAAAAGGCTCTAAAATCAGGTAGTGTGCGGCCTCCTACTTTGAACTTCTTCAGTAATGTTTTACTTATCTGCCCTTTCCACATGAAGTTGGTGATTTGTTTCCCCAACTCAATAAAAAATGTCTTTGGAAATTGGATCGGGATTGCATTGTATCTGTAGATCGCATTGGGTAGAATTGATATTTTCACAATACTGAGTCTTTCTGTCTATGAACAAGGTATATTTTTCCACTTATGTAGGTTTCTTTTGGTTTCTTGTAGTAGTGTCTTGTAGTTTTCTTTGTATAGATCTTTTACATCTATGGGTAGATTTGTTGTTGTTGTTGTTAGGTGCTGTCAAGTCGGTTAGATTTAATCCTAAGTATTTTATCTTCTTGGGGGCTATTGTAATTGGTATTGATTTGGTGATTTCCTCTTAGAAGTTCTCTTTGTTGGTGTAGAAGAATCCAACTGATTTTTGTATGTTTATCTTGTATCCTGATACTTCATTGAAATCTATTAGTTCCAGTAGTTTTCTTGTGGATTCTTTGAGGTTTTCTGTGCATAAGGTCATATCATCTGCAAATTGTTATTGTTGTTGTTAGGTGCTGTCCAGTGCATGGCTGGTTCCAACGCATAGTGACCCTATGTGCTACAGAACAAAACACTGCCCAGTCCTGCGCCATGCTCACAATTGTTATGCTTGAGCCCATTGTTGCAGCTATCGTCTGCAGATAGGGATACTTTTACTTCTTCCTCACCAATTTGTATGCCCTGTATTTCTTTTTGTTGCCTAATTGCTCTGTCTAGGACCTCCAGCACAATGTTGAGTAAGAGTGGTGAAAAATGGCATCCTTGTCCAGTTTCCGTCCTCAAGGAAATACTTTCAGACTTTCTCAATTTAGGATGATGTTGGCTGTTGGCTTTGTATAAATGCCCTTTATTATGTTGAGGAATTTCCCTTCTATTCCTATTTTGCTAAGAGTATTTATCATGAATGGGTGTTAGACATTGTCAAATGCATTTCTGCATCAATTGATGAAATCATGTGGTTCTTGTCTTTTGCTTTATTTATATGATGGTTCACATTGATTGTTTTCCTAATGTTGAACCATCCCTGCATAGCTGGTATGAATCCCACTTGGTCATGGCGAGTTATTTTTTTTTTTGATGTGTTGAATTCTATTGGCTAGAATTTTTTTGACAGTTTTTTGCATCTAAGTTCATGAGGGATATTGGTCTGTAATTTTCTTTTTTTGTGGTGTCTTTACTGGTTTCATAGAATAAGTTCAGGAGTATTTTTCTATCTTTTCTATGCTCTGAAATACCTTTAGTAGTAGTGGTGTTAACTCTTCTCAGAAAGTTTGCTAGAATTGTCCAGTGAACCTGTCAGGGCCAGGGCTTTTTTTTGCCGTTGCTGTTGTTGGGCGTTTTTTAATTACCTCTTCACTCTCTTTTTTGTTATAGGTTTATTTAGTTGTTCTACGTCTGTTTGTGTTAGTTTAGGTAGGTAGTGTGTTTCTAGAAATTTGTCCATTTCCTCTAGGCTTTCAAATTTGTTCGAGTGCAATTTTTCATAGTAATCTGATGTGATTCTTTTAATTTCAGTTGGGTCTGTTGTGATATCACCCATCTCATTTCTTATTTGGGCTATTTGTTCCCTCTCCTGTTTTTCTTTTGTCAGTTTGGCCAACGATTTATTGATTTTGTTGATTTTTTCAAAGAACCAGCTTTTGGTCTTGTTAACTTTTTCAATTGTTTTTCTATTCTCTATTTCATTTATTTCTGATCTGATTTTTATTATTTCTTGTGGGCTTCTTTTGCTGCTCTCTTTTTATTTGTTTGAATTATATGACTAATGTTTTCATTTTGGCCCTTTCTTCTTTTTGGATTGTGTGTTGCTATAAACTGACTTCTGAGCACTGCTTTTGCTGTGTCCCAAAGGTTCTAGCAGGATGTGTTTTCATTTTCATTTGATTCTGTGAATTTCTTTATTCCTTCCTTGATTTATTCTATAACCCAGTAGTTTTTGTCCAATGTGTTGTTCAGTGTCCATATATTTGATTTTTTTCCTTGCTTTTTCTGCTATTGATTTCTACTTTTATGGCTTTGTGGTCAGAAAAGATGCTTTGTAATATTTTAGTTTTTTTGTATTTTGTTAAGGCTTGCTATGTGGTCTATTCTGGAGAATGTTCTATGTGCGTTGGAAAAGAAAGTATACTTGGCTGATGTTGGATGGAGTGCTCTGTATATATCTATGAGGTCAAGCTGGTTGATTGTAGCATTTAGATCTTCTGTGTCTTTATTGAGATTCTTTCTAGATGTTCTGTCCTTCACTGAAAGTGGTATGTTGAAGTCTCCTACTATTATTGTAGAGCTGTTTCTCTTTTCAGTGCTGTTGGAGTTCGTTTTATGTATTTTGGAGCCGTGTTGCTGGTTGCCTAAATATTTATTAAGGTTATGTCTTCCTGGCATATTGACATTTTAGTCATTATATAGTGTACCTCCTTATTCTTGGTGGTGAATTTTGCTTTAAAGTCTATTTTGTCAGAGATTAATATTGCCACTCCCTCTGTCTTTTGATTGCTGTTTGCTTGGTATTATTTTTCCCACTCATTGGGTTTTATATTGTTTGTGTCTTTGAGTCTAAGGTGTATCTTTTTTAGGCAGCATATAGAGAGATCGTGTTTTTTTATCCATTTGCCACTTTCTGTCTCTTTGCTGGTGCATTTAGTCCATTTACATTCAGTGTAATTATAGATAGGCATGAGGTTTTGAGGTTAGTGTTGTCATTTTGATGTACTTTTTGTGAGGTGCTGACAGTTTCTTTGTTCCACTTAATTTTCTGTGCTGAGTCGTTTTTCTTTATGTATTTTCACCTTTTTTAATTGCTGATTTTGTATTTGCTGAGTCTATGTTTTTCTTGTTTTTTATTTTGATGTATAGGATTGTTAGTTTCCTTCATGGTTAATTTAATATTTGCCTCTGTTTTTCTAAGTTTAACCAATCTTTTATTTCTTGATATCGCCTTGACTTCTTCTCCATATGAAAGACCTATGACTACCTTATTTAGTGGGTCTTTTTTGTTTTAATGTTGTCATCTTTCACATATTTAGGTCTCTGTTTCCCTATTTTTAGTGTTTTAGCTTTTATTTTTTTTTATGACTTCCCTATCTGGGTTGATATCTGGCTGTTCTGTCTTGTGTTCTAGTCTTGGATTGTTATCTGATGTTATTGATTTTCTAACCAGAGGGCTCCCTTGAGTATTTCTTGAAATTTTCGTTTGTTTTTACAAATTCCCTAAACTTCTATTTGTCTGGAAATACCCTAATTTCACCATCATATTTGAGAAACAGTTTTGCTCTCTATATATAAAATCTTTGGCTGGTAATTTTTTTTTTCCTTCAAGGCTTTATATATTTCATCCCATTGCCTTCTTGCCTGCAAGATTTCTGCTGAGTAGTCCGAGCTTAGTTTTGTTGACTCTCCTTTGTAGGTGACTTTTTGTTTATCCCTAGTTGCTCTTAAAATTCTCTTTATCTTTGGTTTTGGCAAGTTTGGTAAAATGTCTAGTTGTCTTTCTTCTGGGATCTACCCTGTGTGGGTTTTGATGAGCTTCTTGGATAGATATCCTCTCATCTTTCATGATATCAGGGAAGTTTTCTGACAACAAATCTTCAACAATTCTCTCTGTATTTTCTGTTATCTCCCCCCTCCCCCCATTCTGGTATTCCAGTCCCTCCTAGGTTATTCCTCTTGATAGAGTCCTATATAATTCTTAGGGTTTTTTTCTTTTTTTTTATTCTTTTATCTGATTTTTTCTTCAAATAAGTTAGTGTCAAGTGCTTTGTCTTCAGTCTCACTAATTCTGACTTCCATTGCCTCAGTTCTACTTCTATGACTTTCTATTGAGTTGTCTAATTCTGAATTTTTTTTGTTAATCTTTTAGATTTCTGTTTGCTGTCTATCTATGAATTCTTGCATTCTTTTAAATTTGTCATTATGCTCTTGTATAACCTTCTTAAGTTCCTCTGTCGCTTTGTCTGTGTGTTTCTTGGCTTGCTCTGTGTTTTGCCTCCAGGGGGTTTGTTTGTTCTTTGTTTTGGTCACTTGCTGAAGCCATCATGGTCTGTCTCTTTATGTGACCTGATATTGACTGTTGTTTCCTAGACATCAATAAGTTATTATATTTATTAATGTTATGTTTCCTTTCTGTGTCCTAGCTGATTATATGAGCTACTTTGATTATTGGTGTCTTTGAAGCTCTCATGTCCTGTCACCAGGTGGTCAGCTTTGTTACTAGGTATGTGAACACAGGAGTCCATTTACTTTTCTTGTGTGGATTCAGCTCAGGTGTCCAAATCGTTGATCACTGAGTGTGTGGAGCAGGCTTTCACCTACAGTCCTAGATATGCAGGGGTGATTGGAGTAGGCACAAGTATTTGACTGTAGTAGGAGTTCATATGCTGATCAAGGCAGGGGGCTGACACTTGCCCTTGAGTGATTAGGTGGAAGACATATCCCTGTTCCCCACAGTGTGTAGGTGGGTGGGTTTTTCAGCTGAACTTTGGCCACCCAATGCTGTTGGATGTAAGGACTGGGATGCACCATTTGTTCTTGGAACCCTGTCACGGTTGGCTAGGTGGAGTGGGTGGAGCCACCAGTCCTCAGACCCCTGGTGTGTGTAGTTGAGGACCCTGCTTAATGGGCAGGGCAGTGTCAAATGTCTCCCATCTGCCACGAGGGCTGCAGCTGAAAATAGGCTTCAGGAACATACCCTCTTTACTGTGCTAATGACGGCCTACACTGTTGAAATCGCCCCACATAGATCTAGGTAGGAGTGAAAGGCATTCATTGTCCATGGACTCCTTATACCTGTGTCTAGGCAAAGAAGCTGTGCCTGTCCTGATTTCCCAGCTTAGAAGAGCTGGCAGCCTATTTTTTCCTGTTTGTTAATGTGCTCCCTCTCCAAAGCCAGGAGAATGGCTCAGGGTACATGACAGGTCCTACATCCACCCCATTTGGGCTCAGCAATCACTGAAGCCAGACCAGGACCCAGAGCAGAGTGGGGAGGGGGTAGGTTAATGAGAGATAGGTACTTCCCAAAGGGGGGAAGGTTTTTTTGATCCATGCAGTAGGTTAGATGCTTGTACTTAGCTTTCGTTGATCCAGCACCACTTCTCCCTGGTTCTGGATGCCTGAGCAGTCTCCCTGCTGCTTGATTTCTCCTGACATGGAAAATGCATCCTGAGTGCTACTGCTTACCTCAGGCTGCAAGCACCTGCTAATCCAGCCTGCCCAGTGCCTGCCAGATCAGGTCTGGGAAATCCTCTCTTCTTCTGAACTGTTGCTCCCCCCCGCCACTCAGTCTACTCCTCAACTTTTCCTTTGATGTTCAGGGCTCCTTGTTGTTGTTGTTGTTGTTAGGTGCCGTCTAGTCAGTTCTGACTCATAGCGACTCTATGCACAACAGAACAAAACACTGCCCAGTCCTGCGCCATCCTTACAATCGTTGTTATGCTTGAGCTCATTGTTGTAACCACTGTGTCAACCCACTTCGTTGAGGGTCTTCCTCCTTTCCACTGACCCTGTACTTTGCCAAGCATGATGTCCTTCTCCAGGGACCGATCCCTCCTGACAACATGTCCAAAGTATGTAAGATGCAGTTTCGCCATCCTTGCTTCTAAGGAGCATTCTGGTTGTACTTCTTCTAAGACAGATTTATTTGTTCTTTCGGCAGTCCATGATATATTCAATATTCTTCACCAACACAATTCAAAGGCATCAATTCTTCCTCGGTCTTTCTTATTCATTGTCCAGCTTTGACATGCATATGATGCGACTGAAAATACCATGGCTCGGGTCAGGTGCACCTTAGCCTTCAAGGTGACATCTTTGCTCTTCAACACTTTAAAGAGGTCCTTTGCAGCAGATTTACCCAATGCAATGCGTCTCTTGATTTCCTGACTGCTGCTTCCATGGCTGTTGATTGTGAATCCAAGTAAAATGAAATCCTTGACAACTTCAATCTTTTCTCCATTCATCGTGATGTTGCTCATTGGTCCAGTTGTGAGGATCTTCGTTTTCTTTATGTTGAGGTGCAATCCATACTGAAGGCTGTGGTCTTTGATCTTCATTAGTAAGTGCTTCAAGTTCTCTTCACTTTCAACAAGCAAGGTTGTGTCATCTGCATAACGCAGGTTGTTAATGAGTCTTCCTCCAATCCCGATGCCCCATTCTTCTTCATATAGTCCAGCTTCTCGGATTATTTGTTCAGCATACAGATTAAATAGGTATGGTGAAAGAATACAACCCTGACGCACACCTTTCCTGACTTTAAACCAATCAGTATCCCCTTGTTCTGTCCGAACAACTGCCTCTTGATCTATGTAAAGGTTCCTCATGAGCACAATTAAGTGTCCTGGAATTCCCATTCTTTGCAATGTTGTCCATAATTTGTTGGGATCCACACAGTCAAATGCCTTTGCAGAGTCAATAAAACACAGGTAAACATCCTTCTGGTATTCTCTGCTTTCAGCCTGGATCCATCTGACATCAGCAATGATATCCCTGGTTCCATATCCTCTTCTGAAATCAGCCTGAATTTCTGGCAGTTCCCTGTCAATATACTGCTGGAGCCGTTTTTGAATGATCTTCAGCAGAATTCAGGGTTCCTAGATTGTCATATATAATCAATTCACTTGTTTTTTTGGGTCTTTATTGTAAAAGGTACCAAAGGAAATGTCTGACTACTCCACCATCTTGGTCCTGCCTTTGCTCTTTTTCATCTCTGTTCATCTGGGGAGACAGGCTTATTTCATGAGCCTCCATGTATTCATATGTTATTGCTTATTTTTTTCCAATCCAGCATCATCAGTGTTAGAATTTATGGAATTTCTTCCTTGATCATTGTTTAACAGTTTTATGTAGCCTTAGTTTTGGTAATATTTTCTCTTTTCTTTTTCCTTTTTAAAATATTTTTAAAGTTGCTCAGAAGATTCTGTGTTAGCAAATGGTAGCCAACTTCTAATTAAGCCCTATTCTTTTTCAGTTTTAACTTTTGTTTACTAAAGTGCATGTTATATCTAATTTTTATGGCAAAATAGATTTTTAAAGGTTATTTTTGTTATAATTTTTGGAACTAAAGCATGTATGTGTTTTTAAAAATTTTGATATGTGTTCGGTCTTTTCCTAGGTCTGGCACCTGGATCCTGTCATTGCAAAAGTGGCTTTGGAGGGGTAAGCTGTGATCGATGTGCCAGGGGTTACACTGGCTACCCCAGTTGCCAATCCTGCAACTGCAGTGGCATAGGAAGCAGAAATGAGGACCCTTGTTTTGGACCCTGTAACTGCAAGGTACATTGTTTATTCTAGTAATGTCCTACTGCCAAGACAGAAGGTCATTTTCTTTGACTTCTCTGTTATGTTTGCTGACATTAAGCAATTGTAACAACTGTAAATATTCACTATCGACCTGACATTCCTATAAGTGTCTTTTAAATGGCTACCAGGTTCATTGCAGCAAGACATTTATAAGTCACCTACCATTTGTCTAAACACCTACGCATACACAGAAGAGAAGTCAGCTTTAAAGTCTCTGTTATTTTATAGCAGAAACATTTTTTCCATTACTAGTCTAGTCTATGAAATTAAAAACATATGGCACTAAATATAACAACACTTTAAAACTACAGCATACTAAAATCTACTACAGCATTGCATCTCATCCTGAAAATATTTATGTCAAGTGTCTCATTCTGGATTTTTAAATAATCTGATATTTGGGACTAGGTAGATATTCAAATACTCACCATGTTTAAACTTTTCTAGCTCATCGTGTTAACAGCAAGTGGTGGATTATACCTGCAGCTTATACATACAGAGGAAACATAGAAACATTAGCAAGTTCTAAGACTGACCTCCTTTTGCTGTGCTAAATCAGTCCCGTAACATTCTGATCAAACAGTGTGCAACTAAATTTACTGAGAAAATAAGCAATTTATTGAAGAAGCTAGCATGCCATACTGATGTGGAAATGGATGTTACTTCTTTTTTTTTTTCCCCCTTTATTCTCATTGGTGGATAGAATCTTATTAAGAGTCCTTCCATTGTTAATATTTTAATCTTAGCTAGGTGGCTATAAAGTATTATATGCTTACAGTTGTTATATGTGTGTATAAACAAACATTAAACCATCATGAATTGTAAATATTGGTATTATGGTTGTGTATTAATTGGAATAATACCTGAAATAACAAGCTAAATATTATTATATTTCTATAACAGGGATATGCCCTATCAGGAGTAATTCAGGTACCTACCTTATAGTATTGAAAAATATAAAACTTTTGTCTAAACAAACAGGCATAAAGTCAGCAATCCCTTGGTAAAGAGTTCTCGTGTGCTGTAATATAGTACATTTCTAAATCTAGCTCTTTTCATTCTAATATTATCTGAAAAGAAAAAAAAAATTGGTCTACAAGACCAAGTCTTTTTTCACTCTGTAAGTGATTGCCTGTTTAAGGACAACTACTCTTCTTCATCCTGTATGTCTTTTGGGGCATGCTGTAGACTCTGGAAGCCCTGGTGGCATAGTGGTTAAGTGCAATGGCCGCTTAACCAAAAAAGGTCAGCAGTTTGAATCTACTATGTACTCCTTGGAAACCCTATGGGGCAGTTCTGCTCTGTCCTATAGGGTCACTATGAGTCAAAATTGACTCGATGGCAATGTTTTTTTTTTCTTTTCTTTTCTTTTTTTAATAAGATCTTTGGTCATCCTTTCTTATGTTAACAAAACATATCCTGTGTGTGTTTTATTATATCTCCAAAACTCCACAGAAATCTCTAACCTTTACCATTTGATCAAATAAAAGACAGGCAAAGCTAAGCTTAAAATGGAGGAGAAACTTTTGAATATCTGGTATATTGGAAATCAAATTGGAAAAAAAGTTTTTATACATGTAACATTCACAGAACAGAGATGCCTCGTATTTGCAAGGAAAGAGTAACAAATCAGTGAGAGAGGCAAGATTCATTTTGTTCATTTTCACTGGTAAATATAGCAAGAAAGGCTAGAACAAGATTGCTTCAACCATCAACAGCTCTGAGGGAAGCTGCTTGAGCTACTTACTGTGTGTTTTCTGCCTGACTGAATATTGTGCCCAGAGTGATTGTGATCCTAATAAGAAAAGTGCCTCCCTCAAAGACACTTGAAGCATACGAAGACAATTAAAACACAACAATAAATAACAATTAAGAAATCAAAAAAGGGAATGAAAAATTAAATGAATAGCATCATTGAAAGAGTTGCCTTTATGTGATATTTTAAATTGACCTCTATAAACTTTTATACAGTAAATGTTTTTTGAAGACAGAAAGCAAGTTTCATTAAAGTTCGTCATAGTTTCTGAAATCACAAATTGCGTGCATATAACGTATTATATCACAATATGTGAGGTATGAAATTTATTACAATTGTATATATAGTTTCTTGTTTATTAGAAGAATAAATAGCCTGGAATTACAACAAAACATACATTTAATTTAAATACTGAAAAGACATTTATAAATAAGAAAATGCAGTAAGTCATTCTGTTTAACAAAGCCATGATTTGACACAGGTGTTTGAAACATTATTATTATAAAAAGCAGGGATGAACATGCTATTTAGCAAGAATGATTTTATTGAGAAGATGATATTAAAGAATTAAATTCAAATGAAATGATAGAATTTGGGCTGAATAGAAGAATATATGCTTATATGTCCATTCAGAGTAAATTACTTAAAAATTTTTTTTTTAAATATCAGGAATATAAATTACATGTAAATTTTTTTATATAAGTGTTCATCTCCAAAATGAATATTATTATAAACATTTGTGCATTAATTCCCTTATATTGTATTACATAATAAATATTCATAACTTTCGTTAGAAATTTCTTCATTTACTGAAATGCATAGGCATTTTAAGGAAGGCTTTTATTATGAAGTCTTGGACCAACATTTACTTCTATTGTAAATTTCCAATATTTACATTCTGATAAGATGCTGTAGTGAGCTGATGTGGGCACTTTTCCGATTTCTTTCATTTTACTTTTGTCATATCCAGCATTTATTATATGCTGGATAAAACATAGAAGATAAATTTATAAACATTCCAATTCAGAAAAGAAAGGGAAATTCCTAGATATCATAACAAAGAGGGAAATCTAAGCATAAACTGAAAAAAAGTAGGGTTGTAGAGTGGAGGTGGGGGTGGGGTGGTAACCAGTTGTCCTAATACAGCAACTAAAGTTTGAGATGTTAATGCCCTCAGTAGGATTTAAGGCTAGAATTTAAATCCATAGAGAGAAATTGGGACTGAACCCACTTAAACTGATTGTTGTTGTGTGCCATCGAATCTGATTCATAGCAACAACATAAAACAGAGTAGAAGTGCCCCTTAGGGTTTCCTAGGATGATGGGTTAGAACCACTGACAGGCCGGTTAGCAGCCCAGCACTTAACCATTGTGCCACTAGTACTCCTTCACTTAAGTTTAGACTCCTGAAATGCTCCCTGACTTTCAGTAGTAGACTAGAAAAGTCTCACCTCCAAGTCTGGAAGGGCAGCTAGAAAACTTACTCTCTACTTTGGGGGTCAGGGTGATGAAATATTAGTGTTTTGTGTCACATGGGTATGAAATGAATTTTATTCTCCCTTTATGCTGGAATTTGCAATCATGTTTAATGGCTATGTTAGGTCCATGATGGCATGGACCCTGTATATTTCCTTCATCATTTCACAGTAAGTAGTAACAGTGACTCATACATAAGAAAGAAGGAAGGAAGAAAACCAAGAATCTATGAAGCTTTCACAGTTGCTTGCCCTATCTGATTCATGTTTCTAAATCTATGAAATAGTAATATTACATCTTTCCTATCTAACTCTCAATAGCTGTAATCATAACAGTGAAGCCCCATTCAACTATAAAGCGTAATCATAAATAGCTTCTGGATTACACTTTGTTTATTTATATTGCTTTTCACAGGTAGAAATACATTCCCATTCTTTTTCCCCAGTAGGATATTTATAGGGAGTGCTAACATTTCTGTTGGTCTTCCATTTTCCTTCTCTTTTTCCATTTATGTACAGTAATGGTCATCTTCTTAACTATTTAGGCTTGAACAAAAAATCAAATCTATAAAACCAAAAAACCAAAACCATTGCCATTGAGTTGATTCTGACTTATAGTGACCCTGTAGGAAGAGCAGAACTGCCCCATTGGGTCTCCAAGGAGCCACTGGTGGATTGAAACTGCTGACCTTTTGATTATCGGCCA
Organism: Loxodonta africana; assembly: GCF_030014295.1. Classification (NCBI taxonomy): domain Eukaryota; kingdom Metazoa; phylum Chordata; class Mammalia; order Proboscidea; family Elephantidae; genus Loxodonta; species Loxodonta africana. The sequence goes on from NC_087342.1 coordinate 195,788,516, forward strand.
AGCTCTTAACCACTGTACCACCAGAGCTCTGTTTCTACACAGGGTCTTCAATTCATATTCAATACTGAGTATTATAAATGTTAAATTTTTAGCATGAGAAGTACACACAGTTTATCTTTTGCAACAGCTACAGTTGTTAAAATATTATGTTAAGCAATGTTTTGTGTTGAAAACTAAGCTTGTGAAAGCAAAAACTAATTTTCATTTAATTTCTCCTCTCTCTATATATTTCTTTCTCTCTCCTTTTGTCTCTCCTACCAATTATTTATTTTCTGCCCAAGTCAAGATACTTGAAACAATATCTTTAAAGAGTAAGCACTCAACGAATACTGTGAATTACCTAAATATCCTGCCCTTTCTTAACTTTATTTTAATACTAGTATGCGTTAGAATGAAGGTCATAACAGAGAAAAACTTGTAATTGACTACAAGCACCCATAAAACTGAGCATGACTGTAAAACGCCTGAAGGAATTATCGCAAAAAAACTAACTCAAATGTCACTGGAGATAGTTCTGGTAACATTGTCAACAGAATTCCCAGTTGACTAACAATCACGGTTAAACATGTACTGCTGAAGTTGTACCTAATTTATAATAAGATAGCTTCATGAGAAAGAATTCAAGGAAACTATTGTGACTATTTCTCTAGAGAGAGACTGTACTGAGGAAACTATAGGAAAAAGAAAATTGGTGTCAATCCAACAGCATCTGACTTCAAGAAACCAAAAATAAAAGAACTTAGTAAGGCTTTTCTAATTTAACTTTGTTTTGAGGGGAAGAGAGTACCAAGAGAAAAAAGGACAGCCATTATAAATATTTTTGTAAGATGGGTCATGACATATTTGACTAGACACTTAGCTAAATATGTTCATTACAAATATGTGTCTAAAGCACACAGTTCTCTTAGGGGTGAAAATTGGTTCTGGTGGGGCAAAAACATCATACTCTTTATGTATAAAGCAAACATATTCATAAAATTATACAAAATTTCACGGTAGAAATGATTATGAGAAAAACAACTTAAAGTGGTTCCTTAGGGGCATGATAATGAAAAGTGGGTTGAGAAACTGATCTAAAGTGCAGCAACACTTTAATATCACAGCATGTGAGAGCATGAAGACATTCATTATATGGATTAATAATTGACAATGGAAAAGTAATTGACTATTATTAGTTTTTATTTAATTTTGGTTAATATAATGAATTAGAGCAATGGTTTTAAAATAAACAATAAAAACAGAATATTTGACTTTAAGAAAATATGGTGATATACAGGAATATTAATCTCTAAAGTGAAAGTCTGGAGCATTCTGAAAATTACCCTATTTCATAGGCTTAGGTGTGAACATTATCATCACATTTGTAAATTAGAAGAATCACTAATGGGCTCTCAACAAATAAAACATTAAAATGAATTTACTGGATTGCAGAAGCTACCCAGTTGAAATGCTGAGAGAGTACACTAGACTTCATTTTGTTGAGATAAACAGTTAAAACAAGGTTTTAAAAATAAAACCATTAAATTATATGTTAAATCTTTTAATGTTAATCAGTACAGAGAAGTGATGGACTATTATCTAAAGAAAAGAGAAATTTCATAAATATAAAATAAATTCACGCTGTAAGTTCTGAACTCTCACCATGTTTAGGTGTTTAGGATCAATTATATTTTCATCTGTGCTTTAGAGACTGAGTTGGGTGGTAAGAAGGTAGAAGGTATGATCTCTGCCTTCCAGAAACTTATAAAAGGCAAGATAAAGTCAGTTCTGATTCACAGTGACCCTGTGTACCACTAAATGAAACACTGCTTTGTACTGCACCACCCTCACAATCATTGGTATGCTTGAGGGATTTTTTTTTTTTTCCTCTACCCTCTACTTTACCAAGCATGATGCCCTTCTCTAGGGACTGGTCCTTCCTGGTAACATATCCAGTGTATGTGAGATGAAGTCTCACCATCCTTGCTTCTAAGGAGCATTCTGGTTGTACTTCTTCCAAGACAGATTTGTTCATTCTGGTAGTCCATGGTATATTCAATAGTCTTCGTCAACAGCATAATTCAGAGGCATCAATTCTTCTTAGGTTTTCTTTATCCTTTGTTCAGCTTTCACAGGCGTGTGAGGCAATTGAAAACACTTTGGCTTGGGTCAGGTGCACCTTAGTCTACAAGGTGACATCTTTGCTTTTTAACACTTTAAAGAGGTCTTTTGCAGCAGATTTGGCCAATGCAACGTGTCATTTGATTTTCTGACTACTGCTTCCATGGGTGTTGATTGTAGATCCAAGTAAAATGAAATCCTTGACAACTTCAATCTTTTCTCCATTTATTGTGATGTTGCTTATTGGCCCAGTTGTCAGGATTTTTGTTTTCTTTTTGTTGAATGCAGTCTATACTGAAGGGTGTAGTCTTTGATCTTCATCAGTAAGTCCTTCAAATTCACTTGATTTTCAGCAAGCAAGATTGTGTCCTCCGCATACCGAAGGTTGTTAATAAATCTTCATCCAATCTTGATGCCGTGTTCTTCTTTTTATAGTCCAGCTTCTTGGATTATTTGCTCAGCATGCAGATTGAATAAGTATGGTGAAAGGATGCAACACTGATGCACACCTTTCCTGACTTTAAACCATGCAGTATCCCCTTGTTCTGTTCAAAAGGCTGAGTACAATTAAGTGTTCTGGAATTCCCATTCTTCCCAATGTTATCCATAATTTATTATGATCCACACATTTGAATGCCTTTGCATAATCAGTCAAACACAGGTAAACATCTTTCTGATATTCTCTGCTTTCAGTCAAGATGCATCTAACATGAGCTATGATATCCCTTGTTCCATGTCCTCTTCTGAATCCAGCTTAAATTTCTTGGAGTTCCTTGTATTATATTTGTATTATACTTACTTAAGATACTTCTCTTACTTCCTTTGCTATAAGCCTCTTAAGGGCATTTTTGTACTCCTTCCTGCATCTCATATAATGCCTTGTTTATCATAGCTCAGCTATGATTTGATGAGTGAATGAGCAACATAGAGAAAAAAATAATAAAAAGTAAATATAATAATGTGAAGAGCATTTATTCATAATTTGATAGTGATAGAAAAAGAAATTAATTTTCTCAAGGAGCTCACCCAGAAAGCAGATGGTTTATTTTCAAGCTGGATATTGAAATTTTAAATCCTGGGCCATTCATATCAAGGTATCTTCCAAGAATGAATAAGACGTACAATCAAAGGTTGATTCATGGATGACAGTAGTTGATGGATCAGAGAACAGTTTTGAAAAGCAATTATTCACCTGGGAAGCCACAGAAAGAATTGGTATCCAGACTGCCAAGATTATGTCGATTTGTAAACTAATAGAAGGTGGGTAACATTTGTTTCAGTGAAGGTACACATAAAAATCCTGGAGCACTATACTTCTTTGTTTTGAATTGTACCACTCTAAAATATATAAAATATACCCACTGCCGTCATAAAATTATAATGTTTTCTAGCTTTAAAACCAAATGAAAAACAAAGGAAACATTTGAAACGCAATCCTCTAAGGAAGGAATTGCTTACATATAAGCACTTCGATACGGACTCTCCCAAGGGAGGTTGACAAGGATGGATTACCCAATAAGCAAGGTATGCATGCGTTTACTTGAGCTTACTTATTAATCTGTAGTGTACAGTTCCACCTGTTTTTCAGCATATCAAAGATGTGGTGAAACCCTGGTGAAATTGTGCACCACGAATAGTAAGTAAACACAAGGTAAACCTGTGTATACCTTGCTTACTGTAAGCCACGCATACCTTGCTTACTGGTTTATCTGCCCCTTGCAGGCTGAAAAAGAAAAGAGCAAGTAGAATCTGATCTGCCTAGCTAGTTCTCTACATGTTAAACTACGTCCAGAAAGCAGAGTTCTAGTTAGCTACATGTACTTTCTCCTTCTTCCCTCCAGTCTCAAAAGACTCTTTAACTTAGTCATAAGGACAGATAAAAAGCATATGTTATATTTATTGTATTTACTAATCAGTTGCCATTGAATTGATTCTGATTCATGGCAAATTCATGTATGTCAGAGTAGAACTGTGCTCCATAGAGTTTTCAATGGTTAATTTTTTTTTTCTTGGAAGTCGATTTCCAGGCCTTTCTTCTGAGGTGCCTATAGGTGGACTCCAACCTTTTGGTTGGCAGCCAACTGCGTTAACAGTCTGCACCACCGAGAGACTTGGTTGTAGTTTAATATTAGTCTGTAGCAGAGCCTGAGAAAAACCAGAACCCAGAACTTTTAGATTGACTTAATCTAGCTAGCACTTACGGATGAAGATCAAAGACTACAGCCTTCAGTATAGAGTACACTTCAACTAAAGAAAACAAAAATCTTTAACACTGAACCAATAAGCAATGCCATGATAGATGGAGAAAAGATTGAGGTTGTCAAGGATTTCATTTTACTTGGATCCACAATCAATGCTTATAGTGGCAGCAGTCAAGAAATCAAGGAACATATTGCATTGGGCAAATCTGCTGCAAAAGATCTCTTTAAAGTGTAAAAAGCAAATATGACACCAAATTTGAGGACTAAGGGTTACGTGACCCAAGCCATTGTATTTTCAATTGTTTCATATGCATGTGAAAGCTGAACAATGAATAAAGAAGACTGAAGAAGAACTGATGCCTTTGAATTGTGATGTTGGCAAAGAATATTGAATATACTGTGGACTGCCAGAAGAATGAACAAATCTGTCTTGGAAGAAGTACACCCAGAATGCTCCTTAGAAGCAAGGACGACGAGACTTTATCTCATGTATTTTGGGCATGTTATCAGGAGGGACTAGTCCCTAGAGAAGGGCATCAAGCATGGTAAAGTAGAGGATCAGTGAAAAAAAAGGAAGACCCTCTATGAGATGGATTGTCAACAGTGGCTGCAACAATGGGCTCAAACATAGGAACACCTTTGGGAATGAAGCAGGACCTGACAGCGTTTTTGTTGTACATGGGGCCACTACGAGTTGAAACTGACTCGACGGCACCTAACAACAACAGCAACACCAATAAAACTATGGTATAGTCTCAGAGCTAAAAAGTAGTACCCTGGAAATTCAAAGTTGTGGCATTAAGCTGGCATGCTGTGCAAATTTATGTAAGGTCTATGAAAATGTCAAAGAGATGATAATTACTTGTGTCTAGGGTTGAAGTGAATGGGAACTGGGGAGGAAGAACATGTTAACTTGAGGACCTATAACAGGTCTAAATTATTTTGGCTCAAAGATCTGTCACCATAAGCAAAGCAGAACTACCAGTTGGTTAACCTATTTTTATAGGTGTAAACATCCTATCATTGTTTCTATGGTAATGAAAGTTTTCTCTGTTGCAATCTCACACATTTCATGTAGTACATTTTACCTGCTACTTACAATTTAATTGCTTCAAGTAGAGTTCTCTTGGTTTATCTCTTGATGAATAACCTTTAGTCACTTACAAATTCCTTTAGGACTAGGTCTATGTCTTAGGGTAACCATACAGGTTCATTATCTGAGGGGTAAGGCTCTGGATCTCAAGCACCATGTTAAGTGCCTAACATATAGAACACATTCAATACATATTTTTGAAAGAATAAATAATGAATGAACTTTCTAATTTGAAATGTTCTTATTCCCAATATCTGTGCGAACATAGGCCCCTTTCTCTATCTCTGCCAATAGGTTGAATTTTTATCCCATGCTTCAAGACTTAGGTCAAATTCCTCTCCTGCCGTAAAGTTTCCTGAGTCTTTATAACAAGAATTAGTTCATCCTCTTCTGTTACCGTAATTCATTTTATTTCTGAGATGTACTTATCCTATTCTACCTTGCATTATAGTTGATTATGAATGTACCATTTTACCCAAGTAGTTCTTGGCTTTTAAATAGAGATATTGACCCATCCATTTTTGTTTAATTCTCTAGAATTCTGATCCTAATGTGTTGCATAATGTTATTAAATGAAATTGAATATTGCAATTATTCAACATAATTTTTTCAAGGTCATATTACAAGGCTAAAATGCAGTTAAGGAAAATAACTGATGTTTAAAATTTTCTAATTGTTGAATTCAGTACGAATATCACAAAGGTGGTATTAGAAGCTTTCAAATTAGAGCAAATGAATAGTAGATTAGACCAACCACATTAGAACACAGTGTACAGCTGTCCTGTGTCCTCAATGGGATAAGCTAAATTATAATTATAGATATATTTCATCTTTCCAGCCTGTGTACTCTTCCAAAGATGCTCTCAACTTCAGGAGTTTGGGGATTTGTTTGTCACCATAGGTCTGAAATGAGTGTGATTAGTTTTGCTGAAATTTATCATCTCAAAATATATGAAATCTACCTTAAAAATAAAAACTAGCAAGAAGGTTAATGGCAATACTTCAATTTGTTTACATATCAGGATGCTAAAGTTTAACAAATGAAACAAGGAAGAGGTTGAGGTTGTAAATTCATCATAGTGACAAAAATTAAGACTCAAAAAGAAAGAAAGGGCTTTTCAAACTAATTATTTTCTGGGATAAAAAGGTAACTTCTTTGTTTATTCTAACAATTTCTTTGCACTCCATTTTCTCTCTTTTTATCTTCTACATTTCCCTACATGATTTCAGATTTTACCATTCCTATCTAATGTCCAATCTTGGTTTATTTACAAATGTTTTTATTAAACATCCACTATTTTTATGTGCATACCCCCACATGTCTGTCAGTTTGTCATACTGCATGGCTTGTGTGTTTCTGTGATGCTGAAAGCTATGCCACTGGTATTTCAAATACCAGCAGGGTCACTCATGGTGGACAGGTTTCAGCTGAGTGACCAGACTTAGACAGACTAGGAAGAAGGACCTGGCAGTCTATTTTTGAATAGCATCAGAACATTGTCTGATATAGTGCCAGAAGATGAGCACCTCAGGTTGGAAGGTGCTCAAAATACAACTGCAGAAGAGCTGCCTCCTCAAAGAAGAGTTGACCTTAATGACATGGATGGAGTCAAGCTTTCAGGACCTTCATCTGCTGATGTGGCACAACTCAAGGGGAGAAGATACAGCTGTAAACTTCCATTAATAATGGGAGCATGGGATGTACAAAGTATGAATCCAGGAAAATTGGAAACAGTCAAAAATGAAATGGAAGGCATAAACATTGATATCCTAGGCACTAGTGAGCTGAAATGGACTGGTATTAACCACTTTGAATTGAACAGTCCTGAGGTATACTATGCCAAGAGTGACAAATTGAAGAGGAATGGCATTGCATTCATTGTCAAAAAGAAAATTTCAAGACCTATTCTGAAGTACAATGTTGTCAGTCATAGGATAATATCTATACACCTACAAGGAAGACCAGTTAATAGAACTATTCTCCAAATTTATACACCAAACACTAATGCCAATGATGAGGAAATTGAAGATTTTTACCAACTTCTATAGTCTGAAATTGATCAAACATGCAATCAAGATGCATTGAAAATTACTGATGATTGGAATATGAAAGTTGGACACAAAGAAGAAGGATCAGTAGTTGGAAAATATGGCCTTATTAATAGAAAGGATGCCAGAGATAACATTGTAGCATTCTGCAAGACCAACAACTTTTTCATTGCAAATGATTTTTTTCTTTCAACAAAATAAACAGCGATTATACACATGAACCTCACCAGATGAAATACACAGGAATCAAATCGACTACGTCTGTGGAGAAAGAAAATGGAGAAGCTCAATATCATCAGTCAGAACAAGGCCAGGGGCCGACTGTGGAACAGACCATCAACTGCTCATATGCAAGTTGAAGTTGAAGAAAATCAGAACAAGTCCATGAGAGCAAAAGTGTGACCTTGAGTATATCCCACCTGAATTTAGAGACCATCTCAAGAATAAATTTGACCCATCGAACACTAATGACCAAAGACCAGATGAGTTGTGAAATTACATCAAGGGCATCATACGTAAAGAAAGCAAGAGGTCATTGAAGAGAAAGAAAAGACCAAAATGAATGTCAGGGGAGACTCAGAAGCTTGCTTTTGTACATAGAATAGCTAAAGCAGAAGGAAGAAATGATGAAGTAAGAGAGTTAAACAGAAGATTTCAAAGGGCAGCTCAAGAAGATAAAGTAAAGTATTATAATGAAGTGTGCAAAGACCTAGAGATAGAAAACCAAAAGGGAAGAACACACTCAGCATTTCTCAGGCTGAAAGAACTGAAGAAAAAATTCAAGCCTTGAGTTACAATTTTGAAGAGTTCTACAGGGAAAATATTAAACGATGCAGGAAGCATCAAAAGGCAGATGGAAGGAATACACAGAGTCACGTACAAAAAAGAATTGGTTGATTGTCAATGATTTCAGAAGGTAGCATATGATCAAGAGCCAATGGTACTGAAGGAGGAGGTCCAAGCTGCACTGAAGACATTGGTAAAAAACTAGGATGCAGGAATTAATGGAGCACCAACTGAGGTATTTCAACAAATGGATGTAGTGCTGAAAGTACTCACTCATCTATGCCAGGAAACTTGGAAGAGAGCTACCTGGCCAACCGACTGGAGGAGATCCATATTTTTGTCCATTCCAATGAAAGGTGGTCCAACAGAATGTGGAAGTTACCGAACAATATCATTAATATCACCAAACCAAAAGCAAACCTGTTGCCGTTGAGTCAATTCCCACTCATAGTGACCCTGTAAGTTTCCAAGGAGCACCTGGTGGATTTGAACTGCCAACCTTTTGGTTAGTAGCCATAGCTCTTAACAACTGCACCACCAGGGTATCACACGCAAGTAAAATTTTGCTGAAGATCATTCAAAAGCAACTTTAGCGGTACAGCAACTGGGAACTGCCAGAAATTCAAGCTGGATTCAGATGAGGACATGGAACTAGGAATATCATTGCTGATGTGAGATGGATCTTGGCTGAAAGCAGAGAATTCCAGAAAGATGTAGTTGTAGTCATCTAGTGCTACTATAACAGAAATACCATAAGTGGAAGACTTTAACAAAGAGAAATTTATTTTTTCACAGTAAAGTAGGCTAAAATTCCAAATTCAGGGAGTCAGCTTTAGGGGAAGACTTTCTTTGTGTCAGCCTTCTCATAAATCTTCCCCTGGACTGGGAGCTTGTCTTTGCAGGAACCCTGAGTCCAAAGGGTGCACTCTGCTCCCATTGCTTCTTTCTTGGTGGTCTGAGGTCCCCTCCTCTACTCACTTCCCTTTCCTTTTTATCTCTTGAGAGATAAAAGGTGGTGCAGCCCATGCCCCAGGGAAACTCCCTTTATATTGGATCAGGGATGTGACCTGGGTAAGGGTGGTATTATAATCCCACCCTAATTCTCTTTTAACATAAAATTACAATCACAAAATGGAGGACAACTACACAATACTGGGAATTGACATATTTTGAGGGGACACAATTCAATCCATGACAATGTTTACCTGTATTTTATTGACTATGCAAAGGCATTTGACTATATGGATCATAATAAATTATGGATAACATTGCAAAGAATGGGAATTCCAGAACACTTAATTCTTCTCATGAGGTATCTGTACATAGACCAAGAGACAATAGTTCAAACAGAAAAAGGGAATGCTGAGTGGTTTAAAATCAGGAAAGGTGTGTGTCAGCATTGTATCCTTTTATCGTATTTATTTAATCCTTATGCTGAGCAAATATTCCAAGAAAGTCGACTATATGAAGAAAAACAAGGCAACCGGGTTTGGAAGAAGTCTCATGAACAACCTGCGCAATATGCAGATGACACAACCTTTGTTGCTGAAAGTGAAGATGACTCGAAGCACTTACTGATGAAGATTAAAGACCACAGCCTTTAGTTTGGATTACATCTCAATGCAAAGAAAACAAAAATCCTCACAACTGGACCAGTAAACAACATCATGATCAATGGAGAAAAGATTGAAATTGTCAAGGATTTCTTTACTTGTATCCACAGTCAACACCCATGGAAGCAGCAGTCAGGAAATCAAAAGACACTGCAATGGACAAATCTGCTGCAAAAGACCTCTTTAAAGTGTTAAGAAGCAAAGATGTCAAGTTAAGGACTAAAATGCACCCGATCCAAGCCATGTTGTTTTCAAGTGCCTCATATGCATGCGAAAGCTGGACAATGTATAAGGAAGATGGAAGAATTGATGTCTTTGAATGATGGTGTTGGTGAAGAATACTGAATATACCATGGACTGACAGAAGAACGAACAAATCTGTCTTGGAAGAAATACAGCCAGAATGCTCCTTAGAAGCAAAGATGGTAAGACTTCGTCTCACATACTTTAGACATGTTATCAGGAGGAATCAGTCCCTGAAGGAGGACATCATGCTTGGCAAATTAGAGTGTCAGGGAAAAAGAGGAAGACCCTTAATGAGATGAATTGAAACAGTGGCTGCAACAATGGGCTTAGGCTTATCAATGATTGTAAGGATGTTGCAGGACTGGGCTGTGTTTCGTTCTGTTGTACATAGGGTCTCTATGGGTCGGAATCAACTAGAAGTCACCTAATAGCAACAACATGTGTGTAGTGGAGGCCTGGTTGCACAGTGGTTAAATGTTCAGCTGCTAACCAAAATGTCAGCAGTTTGAATCCACCAGCTGCCCCTTGGAAACCCTGTGGGGAGGTTCTACTCTTTCCGTAGGGTCATATGAGTCAGAATTGACTTGATAACAATCACTTTATGTGCATAGCACTTGGCTATGCATGAAAAAACATAATCAGCAGGAGAATTGTTTAATTTTAACAAAATTTTATGAAGCTAGTGGTCAATGTGGTTGTTCCTGGAACCTTGCTTGTTTCTGGGACTGTAAAGATAAGTAAGAGAAAGTTTCTACCTCAGAATAGATTGTGGTATAGTTGGAGATATCATTTTTAGAAAAAAATAGCTATTTTGTGTGTATATGTGTGTGTGGGGGGGTGGTGGTTATAATAGAGCAATGTATAAAGAGGCTTTGGGAACACTGTTGAGACAGTTCTCTAAGGAAGAGGAAAGCTTCATAAATGAAGAAATAAGGGAATTCAAAGGAAGAGGGGAAATGTGGACCCAATGCATATTAAGGGAATACTGAGAATCAGTTTTGTGGAAAGCAGGGAGTCATCATTTAGCTGTTATTAGATACGATTAGCCATTCTCTAAATTGAGAGATTATACCCTTCCCAGGTTTTCATTATAGTCAGCTTTCATTGTCCTGAGTTCACATTATAGGCCCACCCATAAACAAATAATTTTTATGTGTATCGAAGTAGAATTAATGAAACCAATCTAAGGGGCAGTTACCAAATTAAAATTATTTTTTCCTATGATATTACTATATGATTGACTGGCTATAGCACTGTGTTAAAGGAAACACTGTAAAAGTTAACCAGGAAAAACGTTTATCCTTTTCTACTTAGCCTGAGCAGGGAGGTGCTGTAAGTATTTGCCCCCGTTTCTCTGCCTGTCACGTTCCTAGGCTTACCTCATATGTACGTATTTTAAATGTTAAGGTGAAAAGAATTTTACAGTCTGTATAATATCAATATTCTATTGTACATTCATGTATTAATTTCATGTTTTTAGTTTTATCATATGTATATGGTCTAAGATTAGGTACTTAACAAAGATTTAATGAAGACTCTGTTAATCAATAGTGAACTAAACTGACCACATTTTAGTCAGTCTGATTTGTTAGCTTTATCATGACATTTACTCTACGCTTGTGACATAGATGAAGTTCATCAAAATTGCTACTTTCAATACAACAGATTACCAACCAAAATTATTTCCCACTAATCTGGTTAGGAAGAAGGTAGTTTAATGAGAAGTTTTTGAGCTGTCATTATACTTTAACTATGGTTGTTGAGACGGTAAAAGGAAGATTGGACAGTGAATATTTTCCTTATCCCTTTCAGGAATGGCAAAACCAAAAACATAACCAAAAACCAAAAACCAAACCCAGTGCCACTGAGTCGATTCCGACCCTTAGCAACTGTATAGGATGGAGTAGAACTGCCCCATAGAATTTCAGTATATATAACCCCCAAAAAACCCAACCCAGTGCCATCGAGTCGATTCCAACTCATAGCGTCATAGCTACCACTTATTTTAGTACCTCTGGGGTTCATTGGGAAACCCTGGTGGTGTAGTGGTTAAGAGCTGCGGTGCTAACCAAAAGGTCTGCAGTTTGAATCCATTATGAGTAGGAACCGACTAATATGAATGGGTCACTCTGAGTCGGAATCAACTCGACAGCAGTGAATTTGATTTTTGTTTTTGGGGCTCATTGGGAAGTCCCTGTCCCACTGACAGTATGTGCTCCTGGCAGGCAGAGCTCTCTCTCTCTCTCTCTCTGTATATATAGATATAGATATATATGTATGTATATATCTATATATAACAGTTTGCAAGGGAAAAAACAGAAGTGTGCCACAGATTACTGTTTTTACAGGGTGTTGTATGAGGTGGTCCTAAGTCATTGAATTTTTGGTAGGAAAAACGTGAATTTTGAAAATTTTTATTTGGTACTGGACTCTGGGGGTGGAATTTGTGTTCACAAGGGGTACACATATGTACCTCCAGACTCTGAGGGTACAATTTGTGGAATGAAGCATAAAGCAAAAATCATGCTACCTACCCAAAATTCAGATACATTCAATGATTCAACACGCCCTCCATTACTGAAAACATATAATATCACAAAAATTAAAAGAAAAAGCTAATTGAGTCATGAAAGGGCTAAGCAGAAATCAATGTGGAAAACTCTTAATTTTGAAGGGTATCTCTGTTTGTTTCTAACATACTTCTGTATTTGCAGGAGAACGTTGAAGGTGGAGACTGCAGTAGTTGCAAACCTGGCTTCTTCAATTTGCAAGAGGATAACCATAAAGGCTGTGATGAGTGTTTCTGTTCAGGGGTTTCAAACAGATGTCAGAGTTCCTACTGGACCTACAGCAATGTAAGCAACAGCTTTTAACTTTGTGCACTGCTTCATGGGTCTTTTTGCTGCTGTTGTCATTTTCTTTTGAAAGAAGTTAAAAGAATTTTTTTTTTCTTGCCTTGACGATCTACTCAAAGTTGGCACAAAGAAGTGATGGAATGTTCTTTCACATGCTATTTGTGTATCTGTGCTCAAAGCTTGTAAGGTTTTATCCATGACAATGTGTTGTCTGGAATCTCTTAGAATATTTAGACACCGTAGGGTCCCTATAGTCTGAATCAATACTACGGCAACAAATTTGGTTTGGGTTTAGAATATGTAATGTCCATGATCAAGATGTGAAACAGTAATGAAATTAATATTGTTTTGACCTCAAGGGAAGATGTTTCAATAGAAAAAACATGAAATTGCTGTTTGAAGAATTCCATTTCTCATTTCACTGCTGATGATTGCACACAGGTTAAGAAAAAGCTTTTCATCTATCTATGTAGTGCATAGCGCACATCAGTTTCTTGTTACAATTTGAAGTCTCATGAGCTCTTTCATTGTTAAATGGGTCCTAAATTCGAATAATATCTTCATTCTTAATTGATTTGAAATTTTCCAAATTACTTAAACTATTTAATAGCTACTGGGACTTTCTTAAGGAGCCCTGGTGGTGCAATAGTTAAAGTAGTCTACTGCTAACCAAAAAAAGTCGTCAGTTTGAACAGACCTACCACACTGTGGGAGAAAGATATGGCAGTCTGGTTCCATAAAGATTTATAGCCTTGGAAACCCTATAGGGTTGCTATGAGTCAAAATCAACCCAAAGGCAATGGGTTTGGTTTGTGACTTTCTTACTATAGCATAAAGATGTTTACCTTTCTCCAGCCACTCCCCACTCCCTTTTCACTCTGAGCAAAGTATGAGAGGCAAATGGGACCTCTGGGGAATTTCAAATACATTCTGTGGCTGGAACTTAAGACTGCCAAGTGGCAGATGCATGCTAGAGAAAGAGGAGCCCAGAGGAGGAATGAGAAACCATACCCTATATGGCTGAGGATGCTAAGAAGTCGGAATCTTATTCTTGGAGAGTCATTTAAGGATTTTAAGCAGGGGAGTGAGTGACATGAGTAGATTTATGTTTACAAAGATTTCTATTTGAATAAACTGTCTTGCAAAATGTCTCCCTTTCAGCTTTAGTCAGCTAACGAATTCTTACAAAAAAAAAAAATTCTTACACAATTATAAAATATTTTTCTTTGGCTATGTGGCTTTTAAACCCAGTCTGAAGCTTACAGGTAGTTTCTCACTGTATTCTCAGGCTATTATCTAAATTTGAATCTATATAGACTTTACCAAATGTGTTGCTTTTAGAACCAACTTCATAGAATCGATGAATGGACATCTAACCTGCTGATTCTCAGCCTACCCTATAGACTGTTCCATTAATACTTCAAAGTGTCATAGGTAGTAAATGGCAGAGCTGGCGCTCAAGCCTTAGCCCTCAGAAACTTCAGGCTACTAATTTTTGCATTTCAATAAGTCTTCTGGAAAGAATTCCCCTGAATATCACCAGACTTTCTTAGAATGCCTGAAGGGTGAAGTTGAGAAGAAAAGAGGAGTAAGGAATATATTACTTTATGTCTGTTTTCCAACATTTCATACTGGAGAAAATTATCAGAATGGCTATAACCCTACCCCATTCTGTACCTCTCCTGTTCCTTTTTAACCTGGTCTCTCTTTCTCACCTGACCAGGGCAGTTTCCCCCAAAAACCAAACCTGTTACAGTCGAATTGATTCCAACTCATAGTGACCCTATAGGACAGAGGAGAACTGTACCACAGGGTTTCCAAGGCTGTAACCTTTACTGAAGCAGATTGCCACATCTTTTTCCTGCAGAGTGGCTGGTAGGTTTAAACCACCAACCTTTCAGTTGGCAGCCAAGCACTTAACCACTTCCCCACCATTGCTCCTTAGAGCAGTTCCAGTGATTCCAAAACTTTGACAGGTACAAAATCAACTAACTTCTGCGTAACATAAACACATCATGGACTGTCCAATAACATTTGCTGGCCAATAGTATTTATCAAGGGGCAAATTTATCAAAATAAAAGTAACAATTTATCACTTGAAATTGGTATAAAATCAGTGTCCCAGATAGTTGAAGTTTTTTTTTTTTCAGATCTTTTTTCTATTTTCTCTGTGAGTTTTACTTTTCACTTTAACAGAAGTACTGTTCACCGTTATCCTTGCATATTTCTCCTACAGATTTTATCCTTAACTCTGCCCATTTTAAAAGAAATTCTAAAAATATTTCAGACACATTATCATCATTACCATTCTGCTCCCACCATCCACAAGACCAGGCAACTAACTAGTATGCCTCTGCTAACTCCAAACCTGACTAACCAGTGTTTTGTCCCGACCGGGTGGGACAGTTTAAGTTAGATTTGTAGCTGCATGTCTGACCTGGGCTGGAGTGTAAAGATGGGACAGCAAATACTATTGTATTCCTTTATTCCTCCTTTAAAGCTCCTTCCTTTTTCTGGGCCAGGGATATAACCTATGGGTCCCCACCGCACTTTTGACCCAGTACGAAAGATTAGGTAAAGGATCGTAAACTGCGGCCATAGCAACAGCCTAGTGCATTCAACTGTCCTTAAGCTTCAAAATTCAAATTTTAAAAAGTGGGAAGGAAGGAAATACTGAATGAAAAGCTATCTGTCAGGCACTTACATCTTTTCTTTCTCTGCTTTATAAATACATATGTAACAACTTTGGAAAATTTTTCATAAGCAAAACTACAAATGTAATGAAAAATATGAAATTCAACTGGATGAGAAATTGTATAATTTTACAACCATTTTGTAACTTTGAATACA
The DNA here is from genome assembly GCF_030014295.1 of Loxodonta africana. NCBI lineage: Eukaryota > Metazoa > Chordata > Mammalia > Proboscidea > Elephantidae > Loxodonta > Loxodonta africana. The sequence goes on from NC_087342.1 coordinate 195,804,309, forward strand.
TTTCTTTTTAAAGTGGTATTTGGAACCACAATATTTAAAAAAAAAAATCATTGGATCAAGAAAAACAGATTATTATATTAAAAAAACCCACTGCTATGGAGTCCATTCTGACTCATTGCAACCCTGCAGGATAGAGCAGAACTGCCCCATAGGGTTTCCAAGGCCGTAAATCTTTACCGTGGCAGTGAGCCGCCAACATTTTGGTTAACATCCTGGAGCACTTCAACCACTGTGCCACCAAGACTCCAGATTATTAGGGTTGCTCTAAGTTGGAATCACTTGACCACAACGAGTCTAGTTTTGGGTTTTTATTCAAACTCCTAGTTATAGCAGAGGAAAAAACAAAACAAAACAATGGGAGCTTGTATGAATACATATGCTAAGTTTAATGATATTTTCAACTCATATTTTCCTAACTTGTCTTTTTTTTTTTTTCTCCCCCAAAAGGGGCACCATAAGGAACATGAAAGAGAAAGGAAGCTGATGTCTTTTTTTCCCTCTGCCCCCAACCCCCCACCCTCGCCCCCAACTAATGATGATTCTGTTTTCTTTAAGATACAAGACATGAGTGGCTGGTACCTGACTGACATCTCTGGCCGCATCCGAGTGGCTCCGCAGCAGGACGACTTTGATGCACCCCAACAGACCAGTATCAATAATGCAGAGGCCAGACTAAGGTTGCCACAGAGCTACTACTGGAGTGCCCCAGCTCCCTATCTGGGAAACAAAGTAAGTCCATAGTTACTTGCTTCTTGGAACTTTAAGTGACAAATAATGAAAACAGTTTTTATTCAGTATTTTTTTTTTTAAAGAAAAATGAAATCAAATACACACTACTGTACAGTATTGTCAGAATCAGCTGATCAGAACCAGTTTGGCGTTTCTCCTGTGTTCCGAGGAAGTTCAGGGCCTGGCCCCACTAGTAAAGATACTTGATATAATCTGTCTTTTATGTAAACTTTTTGAATGAATGAATAAATTAATATAGCCTCTAGGGTATTTGGTGAGACAGATTATGGATACAGCAAGAAACTGTGTTGTGTTTGCTTGAAGTACCAGTTTTTCTAGACTTGCCTGTGGTGGTATACTTACTGAAGTTTTCCTCATCGGTTCCTATTTCTTTTCAAAACTGATATTCAAGAGAGCTACTTTTTCTTCTGCCTTGTCTGACTGGTAAATGGAATTGAAAATTACTACATAACTAATTTAATCTCTGCCATAAAACATAGGTAAACAACATATTTCCCAGAACTTAGAAAGTGAACCATCCTAAAAGCAGTGCCAGACTGAAAGCACGTTTGTTTTGAAGCCCACTCCCAGATATAGAAAAACATAACACAGATAAACAAATGCAACAGCTTCAGAAATGCCGGCTTCCCGCCACCTCCCCCCCGCCCCCACCATCTTCTCTTGTGGATTAACTCTGTCTAGGAAGGTGCCTTTTTTAGAATTTTCTTTTATTTTAGTTTGTCCAATAAATTTTCAGAAGCAAAATTTAGTTTATTAACTCTAAATGTGAATACTTGCTTGTCCTGTGAGGATTAAAACCTTATCATCTGATAGTTAAATTAATTACCTAATCAGATAACAGAAAAAAAAAAAAAACTTAGTAAATTGATGGAATTTAAAGCCTAGTTTTCATCTATAAAAATAAAATGTTACTTTCTTTAAAGAAACCTTCACTGACAAATAAAAATGCATTTTCAGTTAGTGGTTTTCTTGCATGGCATGTGAGTATTAATACTGAAAAACTTAATAGTTCATATGTACTCAGTGAATAGGAACTGGCAGTTTTAGCTGATTGAAATGTTTTCACCTCATGGCCAGCTTCTTATTTTTAACAGGCTTCTAAATGCTGTTATGAAAAAATATGTAAACAAATAAAACACGTTTTCAATGAATATGTATTTTAAAGAGACAGCGTATGTTGCATAAAATTCAATAGCTGTAATAAAAATCTAACTAAACTTTTATTTGCAAGGCACTTTATGACAAGAAGTAATTTTGCTCTTTTATATTTAGGAACCTCCTGTACTCCCAATAAGAATAAAATAGCACATAAGACTTCAATAAGACTGTTTAAAATTGAAAGGGGGAAAAATGTTAATTTTTCTTTTTTTTACTGTTCTGAGGAGTTCAGAGAAGAGCCTTGAGTCAAAATTGGATTAGTTGCAGAGCTCTTATTATTCTTTTGTGAAATTTATTTAAGAATACCTATTAAAACTTTTTTTTTTTGTCATGTTTTTTCATCATTTCTTCTTTGGTTATATGGTTTTTCCTACTGTTGGCTGAAAATCAACCCAACAGAAGGAAAGCAAGCAGATGGGATATTAAATAGCATCAGAGCAAAGAATTTGGACATTCTGTTCGTAGTTATTGGTTCCCAAAGATAACTTCCCTTATCCTGGCTGACCTGTTTCTTATAATCGCCCACAATGAAACACTTCATATTCCCCAACAGATCATTTTCACATCAGAAAGCTGTGCTTGTCTGTGCTCTAGTTTCCATTCAGTGAACAAAATAATGGTAACAGGGTGTGCAAAGTGTTTGAATATGGAAGACATTTTTTAATGTAATATGGAAGCCCTTGGTGGTTTACTGTCAGACATCTCAGTATGAAGGAAACAATTTGCCTTAATAACTGAACCATATAAATTTTTGATACTACAATAATATGGCAAGCTCTCACAAATTACTGCCGTACATCTTAACTGTCATGTCACATCACGTAAATTATAGTCATGATGACATGCTTAGCTTGGTTGATTTAATATCTTGCTAAGGAAATGGAAAATTGTAGGCCCTTGTTTGTAAATTCAATAAAGCCACTTTTCTAAATAGTTGAGCCTAAATTCTTTACCAGTAATTGCTGTTAGAATCAGAGCCATTGCCAGCAACTGACAGAAGTAGTACATCAAGATACTAGTGCATCTGCTTACATACTGAACTACGTTTATATCCATCACCTAGAGGCTATGGGTACACGATCCCTCTCCTGCTTTTTTACTGTTAATTTTTAGGTTGAAAAAAAATACTTATGAGATGCTAATAGTGTTTCCAAATATTTGTATACCCAGTTTTCAAACATTTTCCAAGTAGCTAGGTTATAAGGCTACATGTAACAGGAGAATGACATACTATGCTGCTTCTATTCTAATGAGGATACCACATGCCTACCCTTCCTTTTAGCACCTAATACCAAATAAGAAAAGGGCTCCCACTTGCAACACACTTAGATCAAATAACAGAGAGTTCTGCCTGATCATCATAAAACTGAAGAATACTAGCTACTTTAGCAAAGGAGTACTCTTTATCCTATGAAGCATTATTATTTATTGCAATTCCTCTTTGGAGTAATGAGATATAAATAAGTGATCATAAATGTGTGTAGATAGTGCATGGGATCTAGAAAAACTTAGCACATTTTTAGCACATATTGCCTGTTTGCAGAATTCCCATAATCTCAACTATGAATTAATTCCTCAATAACAATTTCAAAAAACATTTTTTTTCCATACACGAGTGAATATGTGGCACAATTGGTGCATTAAGTGCTAATATCATCCCCACCCCTCATTCTAGATAGTCAATGAGAATTTATTCAAGCACTCATGGGGCTATGCTCGACAGCATTTCATTTTCAAAATGCTTGGCAAATATAAATGCTTAGTTTTAGGGTATTTTTAAAATCGTGGGACTAGGCCGGAGTAGAATGAGCTAGAGGACAGAATCCGGCTGGTTTGCTATAGACTTTAGCTCTTCAGAAACAGTTTGGGAATTTCAGAGTTGGGATAATTTACTGCTTTAGTAAACTAAGTGCTGTGGGAACATTGCAACAGTCATTTACTTAGGATTACCCCAGTGGTCTGAAATAGTGCAGCTTCCAAAAGCAATTCTCTTTGCATTGTAAAGTTCCAGGGGATCTGGCTGGCCCTGTCTCCTGTGCCCACATTACTATTAAGGTTTGAAATTTAGTCTCTGAGCACTAGTAAATTAATCCTATGTGATGTTTTATTTACGAAACAATGTGTATTTTCCATATCATGCTGTCTTTTTCTGTTCCTAACTTAGAGGAGCTCTTAAATTGTTTCACATAGGTGCCAGGAATGCCTACAGCCTCCCTTAAGATGCACATTATGATATTCTGCTGACATAATAGCATCTGTCCTCTAAAAGTCATCTTTGGTAAACTTCTTGGATGTGGATGCTTGACTTTCGGTTCTACCTCACAGATCCCAAATTCAAAGTGTGAATTTGAAGGAAGAGGCTGCTGTTTTAGATTTGCAGGACAGGGTAGCGCTTGCCACATAAAAGGAGGCTCAAAAATACAAAAAAAAACAAAAAAAATGCTGCTGTTTAGGTTGCTCAGAAATGATCCTTGAGGTTGGATTTATGTAAGAGTTCAAAGATTATGTCAATCTTGTTAAAAAAAAAAAAAGTAAACACCTGCTAACACACAAGATTCAGTCTCTTTTAAGCAGCATAATTTGTACTTGTGACTTCTTCCTCCATCTTGCTCACAATGATTCCAAAGTGAAATTCAGTACCCTCTCATCCATCCTTAACTTCCTCCAATTTAAGTGTGGATTAGATGGCTTAATTAAGAAGGTCATATGTATGTGGAGAATGGCATGGCCATAAAAGTGAATAGGGTAAATTAAGTGTGGCTAAGTTTTTATTCCATACATCCGATCCCATCCAAAAAAAAAAGATTTGGTAATGGAGCAGTACCAAGAAGATTTGCTACCTAGAGTAAACCAAATGAATTATTAGTGGTAAATGAGAAAATAAATATTAAAAACAAGATATGCCACGGACTCATTAGTTATGGTAGAATCTGCTTTGTAAAACTACTCCATCTATGCGGATTCACACTCAAATATAAAAATCTGTCAGTCTTACATACCCGTGGCATAACATTATCTTGATATTTTCCCTAATTAGATTTTTAAAGGACTAATTCTGATATTTCAAATTATTATATAAACAAACATTTTAATACTCATATGTGCTTACAATGTCTTATACATTATAAATGTAATAAGCTTTTGTTATGGCATAATTTTTTTAAAAAAACAAATCCTGAGAGAAAATTTTATACAACGAATACATGAAGTTCTATTTTAAGTTTGCGTGTTTTGTTAATCATTCTGTAACCATTCTGCTAGGTTCTAGGGTTAAAACTATGACTGAGTTGAGGTCCAATATTAACTGGCAACCAGTGAAGAAAGCATTATCATGCTATTTCTGAACCTAAAATGGCCAAACTGTCCTATATGTTCTGGGCTTTTTGTTTACAAATTGTTTTGGGTAGTGGAAGAAGAGCAAGCAAATGGAGAAATATGAGAAAGAGTGTTGTTAGTTTTCTTGTTTCAGTTTAAAATTTAATTGGATTTTTTATACAGCCCTAGACATGAGGTGAAGATGATAAATTGAAAACAAATGAACAAAAACTAATTCCAACCAGTAGCCATACAAAAATTAATTTCTTCCCTATCAGGAAACATTTCCATAATAGGGACCATTAGAATTTTCAAACAACATATTCTCTCTCATGTGAACCTGATTAGAAGATATAATATGAGCACTATTCCTTATTTTTTTAAAGTGTCATTCTAAACATGTCCTTTTTTTTTTTTTTTTTTTTTTTAAGTATCTACAATGGTAATAAGGATAGGAACCAAAGAGGGTAAGAATTACAAGTCATTTTTACTTTTTATTTTAAAATTTTAAGTGTTTAAAAATCCAGTGAATATTTCCTCAAGTAGAACTGGGGGGAAAAAAAAGACAATGTATTACGATATCATAATGACCTTAAGGAAGAAAAATATCTCTTAAAGAAGACAAAAAGTAAAAACAATAAAAGAACAGACCAACCACAAATACTACATTAAAATTAAGACTTGTTTAACAAAACACAGTGCAAAGAAAGCAAAAAAAAAAAAAAAAAAAACCTAAACTAGAAGATGTTTGAAAAACTTAGAATGACTAAGAATTCATATTCATAACATGTAAAACTCCTATAAATCAGTAAGAAAATGCCAACACAATAAAAAAAAGAACAGGAAAAAAAAAAAACACAGCATGCAACATGAACATGCTTTTCAGAGGCTTAATAACGTAAATGGTCCTTAAATTAATAGAAAGGTATAAATTCTTTGAAAATTAAAGAGTAGAGAAATACCAACTATTGACAAGGATCTACACCAATAATTATGTCCATCCACTGCTTGGAGGAGCCAAACAGATAAGCCAGTCCAATTACTTTAGAAAAGAGTTTGTTCTTATCTGGTAATAAACCAAAATTTTGATACCCATAAATACCTATTATTGTTAGAATAGATGATATAATAGGGACTGAATTTGTTCCCTGCCTTTGCCTTAAACAACTAGATAACTGGACAGAATACATGACACATAGTTTTCAGATATACACATTGGACAACAGAAAGAGCGGTAGTATGATCCTTGAGGGCAGGAAAAAAGAAAAAAAAAAAAAAAAAAAGCAGGGGCATCCTTAGTATTGCACCAAATTACTGCCTCTATTCAGATTGCAGACTACAGCAGAGGGAAGATAAGCCTAAGCAGTGCCCAGTAGCCTTGCTGGGTTTAGGAGACAGAGATTGGTGCTCTGGGTACTAAAATGTGTAGAGAAGAGTTCCAGAGATGAGGGACCTGTACAAAGAGAGCTCAGATATCTTCAGAGGGGTCTCTTTATATTTTTGATTAAGTATAAATCTGGGTATTATTGAGAGGCCTGGGAAAAGACTCCATAAAAGAAGGCAGAAGAGTTCCCAGAGCTGAGAGCTTATAATAGGATATATTCCCAGCATTCAAAGTGGGTATACCTGATAATATCTTAATTTACACACCTAACAAAATTAAAAAAAAAAAAAAAAAAAACTTGAAAGTATCCATTTTATGACAAGAACTTATGTGCACCAATAAATAAATAAATAAAAATAAGTCTATAATGCTTTAAAGATTAAAACAAACTCCAACCAAAAATTTAAATGACAATAGAAATACCCGGCATCCAATAAAAAATTGCTACTCAAGCAAGGAAGCAGAAAAATATGAATCATAATCAGGAGAAAAATCAAACAATATAAACAGACACAGAAATGACAGAGATAGTAGAACAAGTACACAAGCATGCTCAAACAGTTGTTTTTAATAATCTCCATAAACTAGAGGAAAAAAATAATCTCTGTAAGCTAGAGGAAAACATGAATATGATGAGGTGAGAAATATGAAGCAAGGAGAGGGGACAGGAAAAACAAAGCTGGTGAACAGAATATCGGAGAACTGTGAGTGTAATCCCAGAGGGAAAAGAGGCAAGTGGAGACAGGGAAAAAAAACAAAAAACAAAAAATATATATGTATATAAAGGAACCACTGTATATAAACTCAAATTGCTAAAATTTTTAAACCCAACCAGAAAAAAAAAAGAAAAGACACATTACATATAGTGGAATAATGACAGCCAATTTCGTGCTGAAAACAATGTAAACTAGAAGACAATGGAGCCACATCTTTTAAAATACTAAAGAAGAAAAACTGTTAACCTAGAATTCTATATCCAGCACAAATATTGTTCAGAACCAAAGATAAAGAAGAATTTTCAGACATACAAAAGATAAAAAAGTCATCCCCAGGAGGTGGGGCCAAGATGGCAGAATAGTCAGATGTTTCCTTTGGTCCTTCTTACAACAAAGACCCCCAAAACAAGTGAATTGATTATATATGGGAAGGTCATAGATAAAGTCGAGAAGTTGGACTGAGCGGCAGAGGGGAGGGAAAAACAGTTCAGAAGCAGTGAGGATTTGCCAGACCTGCCCTGGCCAGCATCCTGCGGCTGGTTTGGCTGGCATGCGCAGGCTGAGGCAAGAAGTAGCGCTTCGGACACGTTTTCCACATCAGGAGAAACAGATGGTGGAGAGTCTACACAAGACTCCAGAGCCAGGGAGAAGTGGCGCTGGGTCTGCAAAAGTTAAGTACAAGCATCTAACCTATTGCTCAGGATCAAAATAACCCTTTTCCCTCTGAAAAATGCCTCTGTCTTCCTTTACCTGCCCCCTCTGCACTCTACTCCAGTCCTGGTCTGGCTTCAGCAATTGATGCACCCAGTTGGCCAGAAGTGGGACACTTAGCGTGCACCTGAGCCAGTCTCCCAGCTTTGGAAAGGGAAAAGCAAATAAACAAACAAACAGGAAATAAGAATCTGCCAGCTCCCTTAAGCCAGGACCTTAGGGCAGGCACTGCCGCTTTGCATAGGCACAGGTATAAGGGTCCATGGACTTTGAATGCCTTTCACCCCTGCCTAGACCCATGTGGGCCTATTTCAGTAGTGTAGGCCCTCATTAGTATAGTACAACAGGGTACCTGAAGCCTATTTTAAAACACAACATCTAAGGGGGAGTGGCAGATTCATGACATTTGACACCACCCAGCCCATTAAGCAGGGTCCTCACCTACCCATATCAGGGGCCTGAGGACTGATGGCTCCACCCACTCTACCTAGCCACCCATGACAGGGATCTGAAAATGAGCATCCCCTCCCAGTCTTAAAGCCAACAGTATTGACTGTCCAAAGTCAATACCTGCCTACGCGCTGTAGGGAACAGGGACATGCCTTTACCCCAGGCAGTCAGGGGCAGTCATCAGCCCCCTACCTTGCTCAGCATATAATCCCCTACTGCAGCCAGATGACTGTGCCTGCTCCAGTCACCCCTACATAGCCCTACCTGTCTAGAACTGTAGGTGAGAGCCTGTAGCACACAGTGACCAACGACCTGGACACCTGAGCCAAATGCACACAAGAAAAAATAGACTCCTAGAATTGCATACCTAGTAGCAGCTCTAACCACCTGGTAACAGGATGTCAGAGCTTCAAAGACACCAGTAACCAAAGCAGCTCACATGACAAGCCTATTTGGACATACCAAAACAAAACAAGACAAGAAACTAGGACACAGTAAGCAAACATAAAATAAATAAATATAATAACTTACTGATGGCGCGGAAACAACAGTAAATATCAAATCATATAAAAAGGCAGACCATGATGGCCTCAGCAAACAACCAAACAAAGAGCCAGGAAAAATCCCAGAGGAAGAGAAAGTCTTGGAATTACCAGATGTAGAATTCAAAGGATTAATATACAGAGCTGTATAAGAGATCTTTTTTTATAAGACATCAGGAAGGAGATCAGGCAAAATGGAGACCAAGCCAAGGAACACACAGACAAAGCAGTAGAGGAATTTAAGAAGGTTATATAAGAGCATAATGACATATTTATCAGGCTGGAAGAATCCATAGAAAGGCAGAAACAGAAATCCAAAAGATTAACAATAAAATTTCAGAATTGGACAACTCAATAGAAAGTCATAGGAGCAGAATTGAGGCAATGAAAGTCAGGATTAGTGACATTGAAGGTAAAGCACTTGGCAGCAATTTAGTTGAGGAAAAATCATATAAAAGAATTAAAAAAAAAAAGAAAAAACCCTAAGAATTATGTGGGACTCTATGAAGAGGAATAACCTACAAGTGATTGAATACTAAAAGGCAGCAGAGGGGATAACAGAAAATACAGAGAGAATTGTTGAAGATTTGTCAGCAGAAATATTCCTTGATATTGTGAAAGACAAGAAGATTTCTATCCAAGAAGCTCATCAAACCCCACACAAGGTAGATCCAAAAAGAAAGTCACCAAGATATGTTATAATCAAACTTGCCAAAAGCAGAGATAAGGAGAGAATTTTAATAGCAGCTAGGGATAAATGAAAAGTCACTTACAAGGAAGTGTCAATAAAACTAGGCTCTGACTATTCCACAGAAACCGTGCAGGCAAGAAGGCGATGGGATGACATATATAAAGTCTTAAGGAAAAAGATTGCCATCCATGAATTACATATCCAGCAAAACTATCTCTCAAATACGAGGGCGAGATTAGGGCATTTCCAGATAAACAGAAGTTAAGGGAATCTGTAAAAACCAAACCAAGATTACAAGAAATACTAAAGGGAGTCTTCCGTTTAGGGAATCAGCAGTATCAGATTACAACCCAAGACAAGAACACAGGACAGAACAACCAGATATCAACTCAGACAGGGAAGTCACAAAAATAAGTGAAAACTAAAAATGCTGCAAATACGAAAAGAGAGACATCAATATGTAAAAGATGACAACATTAAAACAAAAAAGAGGGACAAAATAGTGTAGTCATAGAACTTTCATATGGAGAGGAAGTTAAGGCAATATCAATAAAAAAAAGATTGATTTAAACTTAGAAAAATAGAGGTAAATTTTAAGGTAACCACAAAGGAAACTAATGATCCTAAACATCAAAATAAAAAACAAGAAAAGCATAAAGACTCAGCAAATACAAAATCAACAACAATGAAAAGGATGAAAATAAAATAAATAAAAATGATTCAGCACAGAAAATTAAGTGAAACAATGAAACTATCAACACCACACAAAAAAATGGGTCAAAATGACAGCACTAAACTCATACCTATCTATAATTACACCAAATGTAAATGAACTAAATGCACCAATAAAGAGACAGAGAATGGCAGAATGGATAGAAAAATACGATCTGTCTATATGCTTCCTATAAGATCCACATCGTAGAGTCAGTGACACAAACAAACCAAAACTGAAAGGATGGAAAAAAATATATCAAGGAAACAATCAAAAAAAAGCAATATTAATCCACCACAAAGGATAAGGAAGGACACTATCTAATGATTAAAGGGTCGATACGCCAGGAGGCCATAACAATAATAAATACTTATGCACCCAAAGACAGGGCTCCAAAATACATTAAAAAAAAAAGAAAAGAAAACTCCACCAGCGTTGAAAATAGTCAGCTCCACAATGGTAGTAGGAGACTTCAACACATCACTTTCAGTGAAGGGCAGGACATCCAGAAAGAATCTCAATAAAGACATGGAAGATCTAAATGCTGCAGTTAACCAACTTGATCTCATAGACATATACAGAACACTGTGCCCAACAGCAGCCAAGTATACTTTCTTTTCCAGTGCACATGGAACATTCTCTAAAAGAGACCAAATAGGCCAAAAAGCAAGCCTTAAAGGAATGCAAAACATTGAAATATTACAAAGCATCTTCTCTGACCATAAAGCCATAAAAGTAGAAATGAGTAACAGAAAAAGCAAAGAAAAAAATCAAATACATGGAAACTGAGCAACACCTTCTTCAAAAGCTACTGGAATTAATGACAGAATAAAGAAGTTCATAGAATCAAATGAGAATGAGAACACATCCTACCAGAACCTTTGGGACACAGCAAAAGCAGTGCTCAGAGGTCAATTTATAGAAATAAATGCACACATCCAAAAAGAAGAAAGGGCCAAAATCAAAACATTAACCCTACAACTTAAACAAATAGAAAGAGAGGAGCAAAAGGGGGCCATGTGCACCGGAAAAATGGAAATAATAAAAACTAGAGCAAAATAAATGAAATAGAGGATAGAAAAACATTTGCAAGAGTTAACAAGACCAAAAGCTGGTTCTTTGAAAAGATCAACAAAATCAATAAACCACTGGCCAAACTGACAAAAGAAAAACAGTAGAGGAAACAAATAACCCAGATAAGAAATGAAGTGAGTGATATCACAACAGACCCAACTGAGATTAAAAGAGCCATAACAGAATACTATGAAAAATTGTATTCTAACAAATTTGAAAACCTAGAAGAAATGGACAAATTTCTAGAAACACACTACCTAGCTAACAAAAACAGAGGTAGAAAAACTAAATTAACCTATAACTAAAGAAGAGATTGAAGAGGTGATTAGAAAACTCCCAACAACAACAACAACAACAAAACCCTTGGTCTGGACTACTTCACTGGAATATTCTACCAAACTTTCAGAGAAAAGTTAAACCACTATTACTAAAGGTATTTCAGAGCATAGAAAAGGATGACATACTCCCAAACACATTCTATAAAACCAGCATAACCCTGATACCAAAACCAGGTAAAGACACCATGAGATGAAAATTACAGACCAGTATCCCTCATGAACATAGATGCAGCAATCCTCAACAAAATTCTAGCCAATAGAATTCAACAACCCAGGAAAAATTCCCAAAAAATAATTCACCATGACCAAGTGGGATTCATACCAGGTATGCAGGGATGGTTCAACATTAGAAAAACAATGTAATCCATCACATAAATAAAACAAAAGATAAGAACCACATGATCTTATCAATTGATGCAGAAAAGACATTTGACAAAGTCCAACACCCATTCATGATAAAAACTTTCGGAAAAATAGGAATACAAGGGAAATTCCTGAACATAATGAAGGGCACTTATACAGAGCCAACAGCCAGCATCATCCTAAATGGAAAAAGTCTAAAGATATTCTCCTTGAGAATAGAAACCAGACAAGGTGCCGGAAGTCCTAGCCAGAGCATTTAGGCAAGAAAAAGAAATAAAGGCTATCCAAATTGATAAGAAAAAAGTAAAAGTATCCGTATTTGCAGATGATATGATCTTATACACAGAAAACCCCACAGAATCCACAAAAAAAGTACTGGAACTAATAGAAGATTTCACTAAATGCCTGGATACAAGATAAACATACAAAAATCAGTTGGATTCCTCTACACCAACAAAGAGAATGTCAAAGAGGAAATCACCAAATCATTACCATTTACAATAGCCCCCAAGAAGATAAAATACTTAGGAATAAATCTAACCAGAGATGTAAAAGACCTATGCAAAGAAAACTACAAAACACTACTGCAAGAAACCAAAAGGGACTGTGTAAGTGGAAAAACATCTTGCTTATATATAGGAAGACTCAACATTGTGAAAATGTCAGTTCTGCCCAAAGTGAACTACAGATACAATGCAATCCCGATCCAAATTCCAATGACATTTTTTAATGAGATGGAGAAACATATCACCAGCTTTATATGGAAAGGAAAGAGGCCCTGGATAAGTAATGCATTACTGAAGAAGAAAAACAAAGTGGAAGGCCTTACACTAACTGATTTTGGAACCCATTGTACTACCATGGTAGTCAAAACAGCCTGGTACTGGTACAACAATAGATACATAGACCAATGGAACAGAATTGAGAATCCAGACATAAATCCATCCACCTATGAGCAGCTGATATTAGACAAAGGCCCAAAGTCCATTAAATGGGGAAAAGACAGTGTATTTAACGAATGGTGATGGCATAACTGGATATCCATTCTGCAAAAAAATGAAACAGGACCCATACCTCACACCATGCAGAAAAACTAACTCAAAATGGATCAAAGACCTAAATATAAAATCTAAAATGATAAGAATCATGGTAGAAAAAATAGGGACAATGCTAGAAGTTCCTAAAAATCGAACACTTATGCTCATCAGAAGGCTTCACTGAAAGAATAAAAAGATAACCTACAGACTGGGGAAAAATTTTTGGCTACAACATACCCGATCAGAGTCTAACCTCTAAAATCTATAAGATACTGCAAAACCTCAACAACAAAAGGACAAATAACCCAATTTTAAAAAATGGGCAACAGATATGAACAAATGGTTCACTGAAGAAGACATTCTGGCGGCTGACAGATACATGAGGAAATGCTCATGATCATTAGCCAATAGAGCAGTACAAATCAAAACTACAATGAGATACAATCTCACCCCAACAAGACTAGGATTAATAAAAAAAAAAATAGTAATAAATGTTAGAGAGGTTGTGGAGAGACTGGAACAACTATATGCTCTTGGTGGGAATGTGAAATGGTACGACCACTTCGGAAATCGATATGGCACTTCTTTGAAAAGTTGAAAATGGAAGTACCATATGAACCAGTAATCCCACTCCTTGGGATATATCCTAGAGAAATAAAAACTGTCACACAAATAGATACATGCACACCCATGTTCATTGCAGCACTGTTCACAGTAGCAAAAAGATGGACACAACCTAGGTGCCCATAAACAGATGAATGGATAAACATACATACAATGGAATGCTATGCAACCACAAAGAACAATGAAGAAACCGAGAAACATCTCACAACATGGATGAATCTGGAAGGCATTATGCTGAGTGAAATTAGTCACAGAAGGACAAATATTGTGTGGGATTAACATTATAAGGACTCAGAAAAGGTTTAAACACAGAAGAAAACATTCTTTGATGGTTATGAGGGGTGGGGAGGGAGGGAGAGGTGAATTCACTAACTAGATAATAGACAAGAATTACCTTAGGTGAAGGAAAGGACAACACACAATACAGGGGAGGTCCACACAACTAGACTAAACCAAAAGCTAAGAAGTTTCCTGAACACATCCGAACACTTTGAGGGACGACGTAGCAGGGGCTAACATCTGGGGACCACGGTATTGGGGACATCTAGATCAATTGGCATAACAAAGTTTATTAAGAATATGTTCTGCATCCCACTTTGGTGAATGATGTCTGGGGTCTTAAAAGCTTGTGAGCAGCCATCTAAGATGCATCAATTGGTTCCAACCCACCTGGAGCAAAGGAGAATGAACAATACCAAAGACACAAGGAAAATAGTAGCCTAAGAGACCAAAGGGCCACATAAACCAGAGACTCTATCAGACTGAGACCAGAAGAACTAGATGATGCCCAGCTATCACCAATGACCGCCCTGACAGGGAAGACAACAGAGAGTCCCTGATGGAGCAGGAGAAATGTGGTGCAGAACTCAAATTCATGTAAATAGACCAGACTTAATGGTCTGACTGAGACTGGAGGAACCCTTGAAGCCACAGCACCTGAATGTTCCGTTAACTGAGAACTAAAACCATTCCCGAAGCCTGCTTCTCAGAAAAAGATTAGACAGGCTTATAAAACATAAAATAATACTCGTGAAGACAGCGCTTCTTAGTTCAAGCAGATACGCAAGACCAAATGGGCAGCTGCTATCCGAAGGCAGGATGAGAAGGCAGAAAGGGACAGGAGCTGGTTGGATGGACACAAGAAATCTGGGGTAGGAAAGGGGAGTGTGTGGTCACGTTATAGGGATTGCAGCTAGTGTCACATAACAATGTGTGTATTATTTTTTGTGTGATAAATTAACTTGAGTTTTAAACTTTCATCTAAAGCACAATAAAAATAAAATAAAGTCATTCCCAGCAGATCTACAATACAAGAAACATTACAGGAAGTCCTTCATGCAAAAAGAAAATTATAACTGATTGCAATATAAATACGCACAAGAGAATAATGAGTACCAGAAATAGTAAATATGTGAGAAAGTATAAAATATTTTTACTTGATAAATATTTTCAAAGATAATCAATTTTTAAAACAAAATAAAATATTTTGGGTTTTATATCAGAGTAAAATATATAACATCAACAGCAGAAAAGTAGAAAGGGGCAAAATAGAAGCATGCTTTTGTGAGATTCTTATGTCATATGTGAAGAATATCTTGAGGATAGTGATAAGGATGTGTATTGTAAAGTGTACAATTGCTTGTCAAAAATAAAAATAATTTAAAAAATAAAACTTGTCTTCAAGTTGATTCCAGCTCAAAGTGATCCTATAGATGGAGTAGAACTGCCCCCATAGGGTTTCCAAGGCTGTAAATGTTTATGGAAGCAAACTGCCACATCTCTCTCCCACGGAGTGGCTAACAGGTTGGAACCACTGACCTTTTGGTTAGGAGTCTAACACTTTAGCCACTGCACAACCAGGACTCCTCAAAAATAAATAAAAATAAATATTGTTAATAAAAAACAATAATGGAGATAAAAAGTAATCATAAAAATTGTTAGTCAAAAAGAAGGAAAGGAAGAAGAAAAAAAAGCAAGATGGTAGAAGTACACATGACCATAGTGATAATTACATTAAATGTAGATGACTTACATACTTCTAATAAAAGGGAAACATCGTCACACTGATAAAAAAAAAGCAAGATTCAACTATATACTCTCTACAAGTAACCTCAGTTAAAGTAAAAATGTAGGTAGTTTAAAAGTAAAAGGAGGAAAACATAGAAGAATCCTGTACGTAATAAAAAGAATCATGAGCTGGCTATGTTAATATTAGAAGAGTCTAGTACAAGGATTATTAATGGAATAACGAATGTCAATTAATAATGAAGGGTCAGTTCATTAAGAGAAAATAAAACCAAACCAAACTTGTTGCCATCCAGTCAGTTCTGACTCATAGTGACCCTATAGGACAGAGTAGAACTGCCTCATGGGGTTTCCAAGGAGGAGCTGGTGGATTCGAACTGTTGATGTTTTAGTTAGCAGTCGAGCTCTTACTACTGTACCACCAGGGCTCCAAGAGAATACAACATTCCCAGACATGAGCCCTGGTGGCACAAGAGTTAAGACTACGGCTGCTAACGGAAGGATTAGCGGCTCCTTGGAAACCTAATGAGGCAGTTCTACTCTGTCCTATAGGGTCACTACGCATTGGAATTGACTTGATGGCAAAGATTTTTTTTTTTTTTTAATAGAAGAGCTTGGAAATAAATACTGATATAACTTTTAAAAAGGTATAAATTGACAGTTATATTTGAGATGTCAATACTTATCAATAACTGATAACACAAGTAGAAAATCAATAAGAATAAGAAAACACTACCAACCTACATAACCTGATATTCAAAGACTATCCCATCCAACAACAGCAAATTATACATTATTTTCATGTGTGCTTGGAGTACTCAACAAGATAGATCATATTCTGGGCCGCAAACCACATTTAATATATTAGGATTAAAGTCACACACAAAAAAGTAAGTTCTCTGATAACAACATAATTAAACTAGAAATAAGTCGTGAGGAGTTATCTGGAACAGAGTCCAAATATTTGGAAATTAAATAGCACCCTTACAAATAACTGTGGAGAAAAAAAATTCACAAGAGAAATTAGACCGTATTTTGAATGGAATGAAAATGAAAACACAGCTTATCAAAATCTGTGATGTGTAACTAAAAAGGAGGGCTTAAATGAAAATTTATGGAACCAAATGCTTGTACTAAAATTAAAAAAAAGGGCCTTACGTCAAGAGTCTAGGCATCCATCAAAACACTCAACAAAAGGAAGAGCAAAGTAAACTCAGAGTAAATACAATAAATGAAAAAAAATAAGATAAAACCAGAAGTCAATGAAATAGAATAATAAAAACAATAGAGAAAAATCAATAAAAACAAAAGCTTTTTTAAAAAAATTTCATAAAAATTAATAAACTTCTTGTCAAAATAATCCGAAAGGAAAAAAGAGACACATACCACCAACATCAGGAATTAAAGGCATGTACATCATTACATTATTATGGATTCCACAGCCATTAAAAGGATAATAAGGAAATATTATGAAAAATTCTATGCCAATAAATTCTTCAATTTAGGTGAAACACGTATTCTTTTGAACACAAAAACTAACACGCTCACTCAGAAGCAGTAAATAACCTTAATAGGTATAATTTATTAAATATATTGAATTTGTAGTTATAAACCTTCTCCTCAAAGGAACTCCAGACCCAGATGACTTCACTGATCAAGACTGCCAAGTAGTTAAGGAAAGAATAATACCAATTCTACAGAAATTCTTCCCGAACATAGAAGAGAAAAGAAGACTTCTGAACTCATATTGTGAAGTCATTATAACCTTCATCCCAAAACGATGAATTGTAAATAAAACAAAGACATTAGAAGAAAAGCAAACTAAGACTAATATTCCTATGAATGTAGGTGCTATAATCCTTAACAAATGAAATCCAGCAATATATCTAAAGGATAATTCATTATGACCATGAGGAATTCATCCCAGAAATGGAAGACTGGTTTAATGTACAAAAATGAATCAGTGTAACTTATTTTATTAACAGGCTATGAAAGAAAATCTGTATGATCATTAAAAAAAAAAAAAATATACATATAATTAATGAAATTCAGCACCCGTTGATGATACAAGCTCTCAGCAAACTAAAAACTGAGTAGAACTTCCTCAGTCTAGAGAGACCATCAACGAAATATCTATAGCTAACATCAGACTTTAATTATGAAACACTGAATTCCCTCTCCCTAAGTTTGGGGAAAAAAAGCCAGGGTATCCACTCCCACCATGTTTATCCAACAATACAATGGTATTCCCAACCAATGCAATGAGACAAATATTTAATCCTTGTACAGATTGTAAATGAAGAAGTAATGTTGTCTTTGTTTGAAAATGACATGATCATCAGTGTAGAAAATTCTAAGAACTACTAGAATTAATAAGTGACTTCAATAAGGCCACACAATACAAGATCACTATTCAAGAACGAATTGTATTTTTATGTATAGCAATAAAATTTGAGAACCGTGATTACAAGAACAATCTTTTTTAATAGCATCAAAATGTGAACTATTAAATGATTAGTGTAACAAAATATGAGCAATACTTGAATACTAAACACTAGGAAATATTGCTGATACTTAAATAATTGGGAGATACTATGCTTCTATATTGGAAGAGTCAATATTAAGATATGAATTTTCCCTAAATTGATCTGTTTAGATTCAGTGCCATCCCAGCAGGTATATTTTGTAGAAATTGACAAGGTTATTCTCAAACTTATATGAAAAAGCATAGCACATAGAAATAGAGAAAACAGCTTTGAATGCGAACGCATTTGAAGGACTTAAGTATCTACTTTTAAGCCTTATTATAAGAAATCCAGACACTGTGGTAATGGTGTAAAGATAGGCATATAGATCAATGGACCAGAATAGACAGACCAGAAATAGTACCACTCACATGTGGTCAATCAGTTTTTAACAAAGGTGTTAAAGTAAGATAGTCCCTGACTTACGACAGAGTCCCTTTCCAACGACTCCATTGTGAATCGATTCTGACAGAAGTTGAAGACCTCATTTTTTTTTTCCTTTGGCTTTCATTATTATTGCCTTTTATTATCAGTATCTTTATAAATCCAATCTTTATTTGTCTTTGGGCTTGGAAAATTACATATAAACTTATAGATATATTTTAATACATATATACATGCATAAAAAATTACATAAATCATAAAAGTTTACTCTGATGTTGAAGAAGAATTGGACAAAGTTGACATTTTATCAGTTGTGGTGATAAGTCCACTTGTGGAAGGTCCAGGATCATCTGGATTATCCCTGGGAATGGGGATGGCGTTTCTAGTCAGAAAATTAATGAGAGTTGTCAGTATGGTCCTTCCAATTTTTTCTTCATATATTTCATGGTAACATCTCACTGTGTCCTGAACCTACCTGTTGCCTTGAGTAAAGCAATCAGAGTTTGGGTCCCAAGGTTTCAAAAAACTGAAGCCTCTGGTTTAGTTTAGAAGAACCTTCAGCTAATTCTTTCACTGTAAAATTTTTTGACAGCTTTGCTCCTTCCTCTTCCTCATTATTTCTTTCTTCTTCAGCATTTCTTTCTTCTTCAAATTCCCTTAAGTCCTGATATGGGCCTTCCCCTATTTCATTATCTGTGAACTGATCAACATCGGCAATATCAAATTCGAAATTCAGCTTTCTGGCCATATGGATGATTTTTCCACTGATCTCTTCCATCATATTATCCTGATTAAATGCTTGGAGAGTGTTTCACATAACTAAGCAAGTCATCACAGCCGCTGGGTACATGCACAGTTCAGTTGCCATATGTCATTAGTGTTGAACATTGCCCAGCTTTCTATCTGTTCTGACTCCTAACGCAGACACTGACTTCATTGGAGACCAGGCTGTAGCCTGCTTCATGGCATTGTTTTGAACAGCAAATCATAAAATCGAACATCTGTGAATGAATAACTGAGAATGATAACATCAGCAAACATTGTATGTGGTACATATTACTAACAATAACCAAAAAAAAAAAACAAATCCATTGCCATTGAGTCAATTCTGACTCATAGTGACCCTATGGCACAGAGTAGAGCTGCCCCACAGGGTTTCCAAGGAGCACCTGGTGGATTCAAACTGCCGACCTTTTGGTTGACAGCCGTAGCTCTTAACCACTACGTGACCAGGGTTTACATTACTAACAATAAGATGTTAAAAAAATAAAAATGAAGAGTCGTAGGTGTGGTAATTTGAATACGTTGTAAGTTGGGGACTTGTTCTTACTGTTGTTAGGTGCCATCAAGCAGGTTCTCACTCGTAGCAACCCTGTGTACAACAGAATGAAACACTGCCCGATCCTGCACCATCCTCACAATCGTTGTCATGCTTGATCCCATCAATGCAGCCACTATGTCAATCCATCTCGTTGAGGGTCTTCCTCATTTTAGCTGACCCTCTACTTTACCAAGCATAATGTCATTCTCCAGGTACTGATGCCTCCTGATAACATGTCCAAAGTACATGAGACAAAGTATCTGCATCCTTGCTTCTAAGGAGCAATCTGGCTGTACTTCTTCCAAGAAAGATTTGTTCATTTTTTTGGTAAACCATGTTATATTCAATATTCTTTGCCAGCACCACAGTTCAAAGGCTTCAGTTCTTCACTGGTCTTTCATATACACTGTCTATATTTTGCATGCATATGAGGTGACTGAAAGCACCATGGCTTGGGTTAGGTGCACCTTAGTCTTCAAGGTGACATCTTTGCCTTTTAACACTTTAGATTAGTCAGAGACTACCTGTAATTAAATGTGGATGAGTAGCCTTTTTAACGAAAAGTACTGAAACTATTGGATATACATGTTTAAAAGTATGAAACTTGATTCTTATATCATACACAGAAATTATCTTGAAATGGATATGTAAAAGTTAAATTAAAAACAAAAAACAAAAAAAAACCAAAAGCAAAAATTGGAAAGGCAAGCCACAAATTAGGAGAAAATATTTTCAAAATATATATCTCAGAAATGATTTTTTTTCCACAATACTTAGAGAACATATACAATATTGAAAAGGCAAATCTATTTTATCTATTTAAATGAATAGATTTTTTAACTGGTTTTGTTTATCTTCAATGGCAACAGGTTTTCATGAAATAAAGTATACCAATGACAATTAAGTACGTAAAAATGATGCTCAAAATTATTATTCAGTAGGACTAAGGTAAATTAAAACCATATTGGGATGCCGCACACACCCAGTAGAAGGACTAAAATTTAAAAGACTGATAATACTAAGTGTTGACTAGGATGTGGAATAACAGTACATCTCAAATTGTACAGCCACTTTGGAAGCAGTTTTGCAGGTTTTCTAAAAATAAAATTAAACGTACATTTACCATACAAAACAACAATTGCCTTTCTAGATATTTACTCAGGGAAATGAAAGCATATGTTCACAAAAAGATCTGTTCTCAAATGTTGCCCCAAACAGAAACACAAACCAAATCAAAAAAATCAACTGGTAAATGGATAAACAAATTGGGTTATATTCATGTGATGAAATGCTACCTAGCAATTGAAAGGGAAAAAAAAAAAATTTTTTTTTTTTTTAATTACTGATACGACAACATGTATGCATTATGCTAAATGATAGAGTCAAACTCAGAGGACTACGTATTATATGATTCCAAGTGTATGGAATTCTAGAAAAGATAAAACTATAGTGACAGAAAACAAATCAGGGTTGGTTTCCTGGGACCAAATGGTTCTGGGGAAAGAACTGACTGACTGCAAAGGGGCACGAAAGCATTTTGGGGGAAATGAGAATGGTTTAAATCATGATTTGTTGGAGTGGTTACATGACTATACATTTGTAAAGAGAAAGTAGAAAGTAGAATGAAGTAGAAGGGGAGAGAGAATAATTAGTTGATAGGAAAAGTGCCCTGGAAATAGGAAGGCAGTGGAATTCAGGACAGAGGATTTATGTAAAATAGAACAATTTCTCTCTTAATGGAGTAGTAAAGGAAGTAAATATGGACACAAGAGCTTTTAATTTCTTTTCTTTTTTTTAAATAAGAGGATAGAAAGTTGAGGATTTCCAGTGGATGGACTTCCCACACCCCCAATGGTGTGGGGACAAAAAAAATTGTACAACCTGGATTCAAATCCTAGCTCTGCTACGTTAATATATAACTATTGTCTTATGTTTAAATATGAACTCTAGTTTGCTTATGTGTTGTAAGAGTAAGATGGCATTAAGTTTATTGTGAAGATTGAACAATATAATAAATGAAAAGCCCTAATGGAGCAGTTCTACTGTGTCCTATAGGGTTGCTATGAGTAGGAATCAACTCGATGGCAATGAGTTTATTTTTTTGTTTGTTTTATTGGGATTAACATCTGAGGGAGAAGGGAAGAAAGGAGTATTGGTTGGACAGAGGGAGATATTGGACTATTGTGAGGCAGTCACAACAAGACCTCAGTCAACTCCATGGGAGTTCTGAAGCTGACATAGTCCCTTAGAGTTATCCTGAGATGGGGTGAGGCGCCAGGCCTTTTCATTTCCTATTGACTAGTCATTTTTTTTTTAGTCATTGGATGTAGGTTTTCCTGGGAAGAGGGCAAATCCTTGGAGAAGATGACTGTCTTCAGTTAAGGGCAATTCCTAGAGTGGGTTGACAACTGAAGGCTGTAAGTTGGCAGTGCTCCTAGGAGCTGGGGGAGTAGTGCCTACAGTTCTGAAGTGGGCATATCTGGGAAGAACAGCATCATGTCCACTACAAACACGTGCTTAGTAATACATTTTGAACGCTTAAAAAGCATCTAACACAGAGGTGCTCAGAAGATGTTAACTATTATTATTCTTTCATCACTTCTTATCATGCCCGTGGTTCAAGCTGCATTCATTGTCTGGTCCTCGTAACATATGATGGTCTTACCAATTTTGGCAAAGACACTGATGGAAAAATATTATAGAATTTAGTTGTTCATGTTTGTCATCTGGCTATAATGGAAACTTTTCTTGGGAAATGCTTATTTCCCGTTGCATTGTATGGTGGCTGACTGTACGATGTTCAATTACAGTTGTCGATTAATGTAGAATAACCAAAGGCATGCTGAAAATTGAATTGGCGTCTGTTTGCACTTACAACTGTGGCAGATTCTACAGTATTCGGGGACATTTTCTGAAACCAGAAAATGAACAAATGAAATCAGATATGAACAAAACTTTGTTATTAGGTGAAAAAGTTGAGATCCTATACTATCAGGAGATATGATATGCCCAGTTCTAATGTATTAAGAATGGCATCTCAGCCTTTCACTTTGCTCGGTCTATTCGCTATATCTTTTTAAGATTTGAAGGTTTAATGTAACCTACTCACTGAACATATATAAAATTAACGAATCTAAGTGTCAGATATTTGGAGTGTACCTCTTGAGTTCTTTTGATGGTGATTGTAAGGGTTCTCCAAAAATGTGGTATTTGTGGCGTTCATTTTAAAGCCAGTCATTTTCTTTTATAAAAAAATATAGCAGGGCCTTAATTTGGCTATTAAATTTAATATACAAATTTCACCGAAGTATATATCATCATGTAAATTCATCCTCAATTATATAAACTAAGAAATTTCCAAAATTACAATTTTGAGACAGTTGATACACTTCTACTTTATAGCTGCAGGATATTGATGATATTTATTAAATTTACTTTTCTAATCAGTTACTGATGGGCAATAATCCCAAATCCCCTTAAACGTCCAGATTCTCAGTGAGGCAGAGTTCATAAGATATTTATCATTTCATTTTCTTGGTAAAAGATATGAAGAAATACATGTTAGTTCTATTTTGTCACCTTTAAGATAAAGTACGAAACACTCTGCAGGTATCTCAAAAAGCTACCTAACTGATATTAACTGTTTCACTTTGCAGCAAAGCTGTCATTTAAGTCACATAATCTACTTATTGCTAAAATTAACTTTCAGTGATTGTCCCTTTTTTTAGTGATATTTTTCCTTACCACCTATGGATGCTATGTTAGACAGCAACAAATAGGCAGGGGATAAACTTTCCATTAACAAGTGTCTTTTATTGATATAAAGATTACCTCAAATATAAATTATTGTGGCATACAACTACAGAAAACACAATGCAACTGGCAGTTTATTGAACACCTTCTGCGTGCTAAGGACATTTCTTAGTGCTTTGCACAAATCTGAGAAGGTGCTGGCACTCTCATTTTGCAGGCAGGGAAAGTGAGACTCAGATAGATTAAGGCATGTATCTAAGATCACAAAGCTAATAAGATAGAGATCCAGCATTTAAGTTAGGCCTGTGAAAAGCACAAGGACCAAAGCACTAATTAAATGTAATCACAAAAATAATGGAATCAGGGCATCTCCTTGCTTAAATAAAAAAAAAAAAAAAATTAATTAATTCTCATGGAAATGAAGAAAAATAATAAAATATTAATTCTTTTTATAACCTCATAATTTTCATTCTTGTTATAATTCATAGCAAACAAAGAGAAAATCTTTTCATACTTTTTATAATTCATAGCAAACAAAATCTCTCTAAACTCTAAAGAGCTTCTAGAATTGATAAGAAAAAAGCCAACACTCTGATAGAAAAATAGGCAACAGACATGAACAAACTATTTACAGAAAACAAAATACATATGGCTCTTAAATATACGAAACAATGTTCCACCTGACTCATAAAATGATAACTATAATGAGAATTCATTTATCATCTATCATATATCAAAGACAATAAGATTGAGAGCACATTCTGTTACTGAAGCTTTCAAAAGACAAGGATCCCATAATTTGGTGGTAGGGATACACATTGATGCAATGTCAGAAATTATTAATTTAGAAATTTTCCACAAAAATTACAAATGCGCATATTCTTTCACCCTCTAATTTCTTTTACAGAAATCTATTCCTCAGGTATATATAAACATATGTGAAATGACATATATGCAAAGTTATTCATCCCAGAGTTATTTGTGATATTCACAAAAGTATCTACCAATGAGAGCCTGATTAAGTGAACTTCGGTACATCCATACAATCAAATACTATAAAGCTATAAAGAAAGAGGAAGCCCTTTGATACTATTGTGGAATAACACAAGATATATTGTTATATGAAGTGATTAAACCTAGAACTAGAACAGTGTGGGTGTTTGTGTGTGTGTGTATATATATATATATCACCATCATTTGTGTAAAAATTGAGAAAACATATTTATATTTGTAATTACAAGATTGCTATTTAAGGTCAAATCTAGCATTTGAATTGAGGTGAGTTTGCCTCAAAACCCCTTTTCTACTGCCCCATGCTAGAATGGAATACTTTCGAGGTTGTAAAACAAGAAATTTTAGCTAGAAGAGTCTTTATTTTTATTTCTACTTTGATCTATAACAAGCTGACTTATTTTCTATCTCAAACATTGTTTTAAAAATGATTTCTTGTGGTGCAATCACTCAATAAGCATTAAGTGCCCAATTCTATAAGCTAAAAATTGGTTGACATGCTTAATTAACCCCAGAGATTCAAATAGAATGCTTATCTTTCTAGAGAGTTTCAGTAAGTTATGTTGTCGTCACAGAGTCTGTTGGAGAAGCCTCAAGCTTACATTTTAATTCCTGAGTTCTTCTCATAACTTCTAAGAGTCAAGGCAGATGCTCTGTTAGCTTATTTTTTCTAAAGCTCTCCCTCAATTACCTGGGTCTGAGATTCCAAGCAGTTAAAATCAGACATTCGCCACATTGCAAAAGGAGCTATGTGATAGGACCCCAATTTGAAATGTGATGAATTATTAAACAGGTAGTTTGTTGGGTGATTGAAAATTACTTGCAAAAGAGTGCTTATCTCCTTGAGGCACATCGAAAGCTAATGGAATTGAGCCAATTAGACTGACTGTCTCTTCAATGAGTTGTGACCTATCAATGGTAATAGCTTATTATGATGATAAATGAACCCATCTCTCAAACTGAAGCCTGAGTACACACTTCAACAGTTTTCTAGAATCCTGAGGCCATTACCTTTCAACTTCAGATCGACAGCTGTGACAGCCACAGGAGCGGAAACCATGGATGACTAGACAAAGATGATTGTTTTACTCAGATGAATATATTTACAGCTATTTCCAAAGAAATGGGCCCTCCTCATACCCAAAATATTTACCATGAGATATTCTCTACGTTAGGAAACGGAACCCCTTCCTGGCTCCATTGTTCTGAGGTAACTGAGAGGGTTTTGTTATATTGTTTTTAAGAAATTTTTTTTTTTTTTGGTTGTTTTTTGCCAATCTTAAGTTCCTCATTCTAATTGACCTTCTGGTTGAGGAAAATTTCAGACTAAAAAATATTTGTTTACACTGAATATGTTTCTACTGTACAAACAAGGGTTTTTTTTTCTTTTTTTCCTTAATAATTTATTTTATTTTAATAAATTCCAGAGTTGATGCAGGTTGGGAAACCCCTCAGAGACCCCTTTTTGTTTGTGAGGAAGTTTCATAAAGAACAGTAATTTAAGTCCTGTAAGTGTAAATACTTGTGGATTTTTTTTTTTTTTTGCTTTGTTTTGTTTTATAAGGAAATAACAAATTCCTTTAAGTAGTTACTGAAGTTTTATAACTTCCTTATTCTGCAATAATGATGTCTTTGGCTTTAGGAAAATTAGGAGAAAAAGGATATTTGTATTCCAGAATGAAACCTTCTAATTCCTAATAAGTATTAGATATTTCCAAAAATAGTCCTAGAAAACCTATTGATCAAGTAAAGCTGAGTTTGTTCTTGATAGATACTTAGTATTGTCTTAGAAGGGAATGGTCGGAGGAGGATATTTATAGGCTTTTTTAGGGGAAGGATTGAGTGATTTCCAGGGGAGGGAGGGATTAAACGATAGCAGACAGGTTGGGGTTGGGCAGTGTTTATGACAAAATAGCTTTGAGTTTGTCTGCAGAGCAAGGCAAAGGTCTTGAACCAGTTCTTGAAAAGCATGCAATTAGTCTGATAAGTAAGCTAGTTTAGTTGGATCAGAGTCATACAGGAACAAGGTTTTTCTGAAGCTTTTTGCAGCATCATTAAAAATAGGATTAGAAATTATGCTTGCATCCAGCATTGTTTAACATGGGAATGGGGAATTGAGCTGGTTTTATTTCTTACAGGCAATAGCTGTGTGATCATAGTTAAATGACTTGGTCTTTTGTGCCACTGTTTTCTAATCTGCAAGTGTAGGTAATATTAATGACTCCTTCATAGAGGTTTTTTTTTTTTTTGAGATTAGATGAATTAATGCATGTAAAGACTCAAGACAGTGCATGATAAGTAATAAACACTCAGTGCTAACTATTATTGTTAACTCCAACTGGGCCTACTTTAAGGTCACACATGATTTTGCTGAAACCTTAGAAAGACTCCCCACAAACACACACCAAAAAGAAAGAAAAACAAAACAGAAAGAAATGAAAAAAAGAAAAAGAATATTCTCACTTATATTTAATTTTTAGTGTATTTTGATTAAGAAAGTAACTGTCAATCAGGATCTCTCTCTTATAGTCCAAATCTAGCAGGAGGTGGTCTAGTTGGGGAGTAAATGCCTTTTCTCAGTTATCATCTGGGGCTGAGTTAGAAGTGATCATTGGTCTCAATGATCTGGCAATAAGTCCCTTATAATGAAACGCAACTGGAAATAAACCACAGGCAAAAAGTTTTGCAGGCCATCAAAGGTCCCTAGACCATTTACTGCCTTAGGCTTATTTTTACTCATCTCAGGGGTGAGGAGGGAAGAGAAAGGAGTTGTTCTTATATCAGATAATTTTAAATTCATATCTGTTGGTTTTATATAAATTAAACTGCTTTATTTTGCTTGTCCTTTCAAAACATGTGTAGAGACAAAATTTAATTTTGTCAATATCTAATCTCAATTCTGCTCTTGATGAGAAATTCTTTTGAAAATGTAAGCTGGAAACAATAGGGCAATTGAATGTATTTCACCAACTAGCAGCTATTTAGAGGTTGAAAAGTGGCATAAGTGTTTAGAACAAGAAGTACTTTTCTTTATGCCAAGCTTGGGGATTTTGTGGCTGGTGAAAGATATTTAGGCTAAGGAAAACATGAACTATTTGGGGAATTAAACTCATGTCAGCTTAATCCCATAAGATTTAGCATGGGCAACCAAGGTTGGACTCCATATCCTTGACTCATGTGGTACAATATGCTTATTTAGAGGAGGCAACTCAGGTTAAGGAGGTTAGTAGAACCATTAAACTAGCTCCTTCTTTCAAAATCTAGTTAGAGGTACAATACTGTCTCTCTGAAGTGATGTTTAGGCCAATCTGTACCAGAATCATATGGAGTCTTTATTAAAAATGGAGATTACTGACCCTTCCTCTGGATTCATTTAGTCAAAAGATCTGCAGAAATGTGTGGAAATCTCCATTTTTAACAATTTCCCAAACTGATTCTTCACACATAAAATTTTGAGCACCATTCTTTTGTCTGAATTCAGAGGTTGACTTTCTTATCCAATAGTTTAGCCTGTGCAAAAAAAAAAAAAAAAAAAACCCAAAATAACCCCTTTTAAGCTACCACACACACACACACACACAGCCCAACAACTTGTAGATCTAAATCTATTTTTCAGTCTCATTACAAACAGAAAAACACATATACAAACACACATTTACATAGGAAAAAAACCTTAGCAGATTTTTGTTTTGTTTTGTTTTGTTTTAGTAGGAATTGTAAAATCCACTGTCATTAATATCTGGAATGAGAAAGAAAAGACACTTGGCAAACCACAGTACCACCTGGGGATGGGTGTCAGGTTCAGATTCTAGATGAGGTGCCAACTCTCCCTGAATATGGTTTTGTAGTGTTTTTACACAAGCAAGATCTTTGACTTCACTGGGCTTCAATTCCTCACCTGTAAAGTTGGTAGCTTAAAATGTCTTGCGGTAGAACCTGTTTTTCAAACAAAATTTTTCTCAAAACACCAAAACAACCAACCAACCAACAACCAACCAACCAACAACCACAGCTAAAAACAACTGCAAGAAAAATGGTTCAAGTGTTCCACAGACAAGAGCTGGTTACAGAGGGAAACAGGGCAGATGCTGGTTACAATGGATGGCAGGACTAGTTTTGGTTAAAGTGAGTCATAGGCCTGTTGCTGGTTCAAGCAGATGACAGGGCTGGTGACAGGGCTAGTTTTGTTTCAGATGTGAGGCAGGACTGATTCTCATTACAGGGCGGGACAGGTCTGGTGTCTGTTCCGTCTTTACAGGAATGGTCCTGGTTACAGTGGGAGACAGGGCTTGGAGCTCTGCCTGCCGTATCTCCCCACGGCCTCATCTGTGGTTCTCCCTTAAGCAACCTAGGTTTTGGAGAAACATGGTATAACAGACTAGGTGTATTAGAAAGTCACCCACAGTTTCAAAAATTTGTGTTTTTAACACCAAATAGAATCATGCAATCAGATGATTATTGGCAATGAAATAATAACTCTAATTAAAGAATATAAATGATGGTAAAGTAACTACATGACTCCATTTGAAAAGAAAAACTTTTACTTAGCTGAGCTGATATCCATAACCAGATGTGTTGATGATATATATACAAGCCCAGCTGTTGAAATGTGGGATAAATGAGAGCAAAAGCAGCTAAAATGATTCAAAACACTGAATAATTGTTTAGGTTTCATCATTTCATACCTAGATTAGGAAAAAAAATCTTTCTTTCTACCTCTAGCCTTCTTACTCTAGTACTTCATTCACATACTTGACAGAGGACAGTCTTTATAAAGCTCAAATCTGATTACCTTAGTTCCCTATTTCAGCTCCCGATATGTTAAGGTAACAATGAAAACTCTGAGGCTATTCGGATTTTTACCTCCCTTTTCCCACCTCCAGAAGGAACTGTGTCTTACAGCCATTAATATGCTCATAGATATCTCATGTTCTCTCATGCCTTCCTGTCTTTGCAAATGTTCCGTCTGTCTAGGATTCGCTTCTACCTTTTTCCTGAGTGACTTCCTTCTATTCATCCTTCAAAATACAGATCAAGCATTGACTTTATCAGGAATCTTTTCTGACCACCCCAACCCCCGACACTGCTGAGTTAGGCCCTTTCTTGTATTCTTCCTGGAGACATCTCACCCCGCAACATAGAGAAATATTCCTTTCTGACCCTCTCTCTAAACTGAGTTCCTGATGGTTGCAGCTGGATTCTGCTCATTTTTGTTTTCTACATCCTCGCAAATTGTTTTGGATAGCTTAGGTAGAGAGCTAGATAGATGGCAGCTGTCAAGTTGACTCCAGCTCATGGTAACATTATGTTCAGCAGAATAAAATGTTGCCTGGCTCTCTGTTGCCCTCACAGTCACCAGCATTGCTGCAAGCTATTGTACCAATCTACCTCAACAAGAGTTTTTCTTGTTCTTGTTGGCCCTCTACTTCACCAACCATGATGTCATCCTCTAGTGGTTGATCCCTCTGCTTTTCTTCATAGTTTGTCTCAGTCTGGAATTCCAGTGAAACCTGTTCACCATGTATTTGAAATACAGGCAGCATGGCTTCCAGAATCACACCAACACATAAACCCTACAGTACAACAGACTGACAGATGGTTAGACGTCATAAACAAAACCAAACCCACTACTGTCAAGTTGATTCTGACTCATAAAATGCTGTAGGAGCTTAATAATTCCTGGTGTGTGAAGGAATGGATGCTCTGTGTGAACAGTAATTATTTCTGTTTCCAGAGAAGATGAACAAGAGAAAATATAGGTAGAACCATCCTAAATGAAAATATTTTGAAACCTTAGAAAAAGTACTTGGCTAAAATTTATTCAGAAATGCCTGTATTTCCTAAGGATTAAAACAAAACAAAACTTCTGGGATCATTTAAGGCCACATCTGTTCAGAGCCAGGGGGATGGTCTGAACAGTTTGCCAAATTCTTTTGTAGTCGTCAAATTTTATGAGCCTGAGCAACATTGTTTGGGTAAAACTCTTGTTTTTTTGTGGATTAGGAGAAAGTTAAGACAGTAAGGATATTTACATAGAAACAAAGAATTTTAAAGCTGGAAAGAATTAGAGTAATATTCTATATAGAATATAGAATTCTACATTTTCACACTGTGTTCTGAGTGGTCCTCCCATGCTTGGGAAGAAGTAAGATGGAGCAGACAGAGCCGCCCTTTCTATCTTACACTAGGGTATTTTCACCTGCTCTGCATGTTGGGAGTCCATGGAATGGAATGTAGAAACTGAGACCTGAGAGACTTAAGTCACTTGGACAAAGATATACAGTTTCTTCAGAGAGCAAACTAATACAGGATTTTTGGTCTCCTGACTTCCACTACAGATCTGTTTCTATTTTTCTATGCAAAACATAATAAAATAGTAGGCTAATTTATTTTATGGTCAGGGTAGGCTAAAGTTGGGGTACTTGTCAAACATCAATTTAGAGTTCATGCTATCAAATTTAAGAAGTTGGTTAACTAAGCTTAACTTGCTTTTACTTAGGAAGCAGCTTTCTTTTAAGATAATAAAATCAACAGATAAAATAGTATTTGGTCAGCTGTGGCTTTTAATTTAAATGTTGTATTTAGTGTCATTTAGTCTTCTGGATTCCAAAATATTCTCCACTAGAAAGCACTTGAAATATTTATGTTGATGTTGTAGGTCTGGCTGTCTTTCTATTGCTCAGTGTTCCCTGTGTTATCCGTGGCGTGACTCTGCTTTGGCAGTACATATTCTACAATAAACATGGTAGTTTTACGATCTAAAAAAATTTAGAAGAAGCAACAAATATGAGATAGACCATTTTTCTTTAAACAGTTGGAATCAAATGACTTAGAAATTGACTATGCTGCTCTAGCTAAGAGGAATATCTTGAAAATTCTCCGTTTGCTCCTGAGAGCTGTAACCTAAACATCTCAAGGCTTTGGGTAAAATAGCCAGTAGCCAGTTGGAATCAAGTTGAATCAACCCCAGTTCATGGAGCCCCCGTTTATGTCAGTAGAACTGTGCTCCGTAGGGTTTTCAGTAGCTGTTTTTTTAGAAGTGGATCACCAGGCCTTTCTTCCAAGGAAGCTTTGGTTGTACTACAACCTCCAACTTTTTGGTTAGCAGCATTAACCATTTCTACCACCCAGGGACTCTTATGGATAAAACACTTCTTACAAACATCCTAGTAAGGCTTATGGCCTAAGTGACTGAATGGGACCTAAAGAGGTGAATCAATATCAGAGTTTTGGGTTCCCAGTGGATTTATAAAGGGCTACAGTATGTTTTTTTTTTACAGTATGTTAGCCGCAGCTCTAACCCAATATCAAACCTTCTGACTTAGACCTCTTCCCCATATCCAGAGGGGTAATTCTCCTCAGTGAGAAGTAACAAGGGGCAATGCTTTACCACTCTATGCCACAATAAAGGCTTTCTGGAGAATGTAGAATGCTGAGGGATATATATTTCTTCCCAGCCAGTGAACACTGTATATTATCCTATCAATGAGGGAGTCAAATAGAACTGATCTTGTTTCTAGAACCTTACATTTACTAGATGTGAGATATTGGAAAAATTCCTTGACCTCATATGATTGACCTCATACCCTCAGTTATTTTATCTATAAAATGGAAACTGCAAAAGCCACTTCACAGAGTTATTCTGATGGCTTAATTAAAAGAGACAACACATAAAACATCTGCTATATAAGAGGAACTAGATAATTATTAGCCCCCTTGCTATCCATTTATATTTCCAAAATAACTTGATTTGGTATCCAAGATTATATGATAGATTCCAGTAGTTGTTGTTGTTGTTAGGTGCAGTCAAGTTGGTTCTAACTATAGAGACCCCATGCACAACAAAACTAAACACTGGCTAGTCCTGCGCCATCCTCACTATCGTTGTTATGCTTGAGCCCATTGTTGCAGCCCCTGTGTCAATTCATCTCATTAAGAGTCTTCCTCTTCTTCGCTGACCCTCTACTTCACCAAGCAAGCATGATGTCATTCTCCAGGGACTGATTCCTCCTGATAACTTGTCCAAAGTATGTGAGAGTAGTCTCACCATCCTTGCTTCTAAGGAGATTTCTGGTTGTACTTCTTCCAGGACAGATTTGTTCTTTTTTTTTTTTTTGGCAGTTCATGGTATATTCAATATCCTTCGCCAACACCATGATTCAAAGGCATCAGTTTTTCTTCAGTCTTCGTTATTCATGGTCCAGCTTTCACATGAATATGAAGCTATTGAAAACACAATGGCTTGGGTCAGGTGCACCTTAGACCTCAAGGTGACATCTTTTCTTTTTAACACTTTAAAGAGGTCTTTTTCAGAAGATTTTCCCAGTGCAATATTCGTTTTGATTTCTTGACTCCTGCTTCTGTGGGTATTGATTGTGGATCCAAGTGAAATGAAATCCTTGATAACTTCAGTCTTTTCTCCATTTATCATGATGTTGCTTATGGGTCCAGTTGTGAGGATTTTTGTTTTCTTTATGTTGAGGTATAACCCATACTGAAGGCTGTGGTCTCTGATCTTCATCAGTGTTTCAAGTCCTCTTCACTTTCAGCATGCAAGGTTGTGTCATCTGCATAATGCAGGTTGTTAATAAGTCTTCCGCCAATCCTAATGCCTCATTCTTTTTCATGTACTCCAGCTTCCCAGGTTATTTGCTGAGCAAAAAGATTGAATAAGTACGGTGAAAGGATACAACCCTGATGCACACCTTTCCTGAGTTTAAACCACACAGTATCTCCTTGTTTTGTTTGAACGACTGCCTCTTGATCTGTGTACCGGTTCCTCATGAGCAGAATTAAGTGTTCTGGAATTCCCATTTTTCACAATGTTATCCAAAATTTGTTATGATCCACACAGTCGGATGCTTTGCATAGTCAATAAAACACAGATAAACACCTTTTTGGTATTCTCTGCTTTCAACCAGGATTTACCTGACATCAGCAGTAATATACCTGGTTCCATGTCCTTTTCTGAATACAGCTTGAAATTCTGGCTTTAGCTGTTTGAAGTTACATATATATATACTTAGTACTTAATCATATTTATTAAGCAGGAGTTACCATTTATTATTAAAAATTCATAGGTAAGACCTCAAAAACTAACATATATCTTAATGGTAGTATATTGATGAAAGTATCCATGTATAGTAGATATTTAGAAGTCCCTGGGTGGCGCAAATGGGTAAGTGCTCAACGATGAGCTGAAAGGTTGGCAATTCAAACACACCCAGAGGTGCCTCAGAAGTCAGGCCTGGTGATCTGCTTCCAAAAGGTCACGGCCTTGAGAACCCTATGCAGTATACTCTGCACACATAGCGTCATCATGAGTCAGAATCTACTCAACAACAACTAGTGATGAGAACAAATAGTAGATATTTGCCAATTTTTTATCCCTCCAAGAATCTTTGATAATGTGCTAGTTTTCATGAGTTTATGTTTATATCCTAATAATGCCCAAAAGCATGTTTGTCAAAACATATGGGCCTAAAAAGATACACTTAGTCATAAGCCTCCAAGCACCCAGGATATACATGATTTATAGGAATGCTTTTGGGGGGTGAATATCAGAACTCCATATACCTATCTTATTGAACCTAAAAAATAAGAAAGAATATGAAGGCTCATGTCATATTCAGTGTGTGGATTGACACTAGCCTACTCACTTGGTTCTTGTGTGCCTTGGTCAGGTTCTCCAGAGAAACAGAACCAGAACCAGTGATTGATATATACAGGCATGTACATATATATACATATATATATACATACATATATACAGAGAGAGAGAAAATGGGAGGGAGGGAGGGAGAGATTGATTTATCTCAAGACACTGGTTCACACTATTGTAGGGGGCTGGCAAGTCCTAAATCCAATGGTCAGGTGACAAGTAGAGTAAAAGTGTTTTGGAAAAATGTCTACTTATAGTCCGGAGGCAGAACACACCCAAGGGAAACTCCCTTTTTGGCTCTTAAGGTCTTCAGTTGTTTGAGGTCTGCCCACACTATGGAAGGTAATCTATTTTACTTGTGGTCAATTGACTTAATCAAATATAATTGCTTTATAACAGCAACTAGACTAGCATTTTACCAAATAACTAGCCTAACCTAGCTGACACCAAAAATTAACCATCATGTGGAGGAAATACAGGGATTTACAATGTGGTAGGGGTTACAGTGTTTACCTCCTTGTTTTTAGCTTTTAACATGTTATGAAATATTTTACTTTTTTTGGCCAGCTGAATTGATTTATGGATTATATCACCTAGCTTTTCACTAAATAAAGCCTCACAAAATAAATATGTGGGTTTAGTATAGATAGTATTGACAATGCAAGTACAAGCATAAAAAGAAAAAACCCAGGGCTGTCGAGTCAATTCCAACTCATAGCGACCCTATAGGACAGAGTAGAGCTGCCCCATAGAGTTTCCACGGGGTGCCTGGCGGATTCAAACTGCCAACCCTTTGTTTAGCAGCCGTAGCACTTAACCACTATGCCACCAGGGTTTCCAGTACAAGCACAGAGTACAAAAAATACTAATTCTTAACCACTACTCCTATTAAGAGTTTTACCTTAGTCCCAAAATGAGGTGAAAGTATGACAACCTTAAGCCTGAGAAGATGTTGGTCAATGAGTGAGAAATTAAATGCCTTGTAAAGGCAGGTTTATTATGGAGAAACCATTTCAAAAGCAGTTGTTCAGAAAGCTCCCATCGTTTTATTATTTTGTAACTGAAATTATTGTGAACCTATCAACCGTGAATACTTTTTTTCCTGCACATTTGGAACTAGAGAACAGAATTATCTAACCTAATTTTTAAAATCTTCTGAACACAAAGTTTTAGTGAGCTTTGGACCTTTTTATTAAAAATATTAAAATGACACATTTTTCTAGATAATTTTCAAGTACAACCAGTTAACATCAGGACATTTATTAGCCACATTTCAATAAGAATCTCAGGATAATTGGTGAAGAGTATTGAAAAGTGAGTATCATAATTTAGTGTGCTCAAACAATGATATAATTCTTTTTTTTTTTTTTTTCCTTTTCTGGTATTTCTTGTCAGGTGTAAAACCAGTAATGCTGAGAAACAAACTGTATCTGGAATCAGAACTTCCAATTTCAATACTTAGTAACATCACTAAGTATTAAACCAAGATTCTCAAAAACAGACAAGAATATTCAGTTGCCTTGCTCTTTCTAAAAAAAAAAAAAAAAGACAGTAATATATTATTGTATACATACGCCCGTTGCCGTTGAGTTGATTCTGACTCATGGCAATCCTATAGGACAGTGTAGAACTGCCCAAAGGGTTTCCAAGGAGTGGCTGGTAGATTCTAACTGGTGATCTTTTGGTTAGTAGCCAAGCTCTTAACCACTGCGCACCAGGGCTCCCCATATATATATATGTTGTTGTTAGGTGCTGTCAACCACTCCATCAGATTTCCTAGGCTGTAATCTTTACAGGAGCAAATCATCAGGTCTTTCTCCCACAGAGCCACTGGGTGAGTTCAAACTGCCAGCCTTTCAGTTAGCACCTGAGCACTTAATGGTTTGTAACACCAGGGCTAGATATAGATATAGATGATATAGGTATAGAGACAGAGACGTAGAGATTATCTATCCATCTACAGAAAGAAAGTACGTTTATATGCTGTCAAAATAGTTTTACTGATAAGATTGTAAAATTAAAAGTCTAGCAACCCCCCAATTCTAGGTTTTTGAGTAATGCAGTAAATACAGCTCTAAGAAAAAATGAATACATGAAGTTTACCTTTCATGGATAATTAGCATCTTCCTCCAGATGCTATTTTCTCTCACTCTCCTGATGGTTATCTAGCTATCTGCTATTACTTTTAATTAATCCCTTATAAAGTGCTCAAGATAGACACTTAAGGAAATAACCACTGCAAAATTAATTGCATTTAAGAAGCGCATTTGATCAGCTTATTTATTCATTCGTTACACGTATACTAATAGACACCCAGCCTCTGAGCAGTGAATAAAACCAGACAAAAAACCTGCCCTCATGGAACTTACCTTCTGGTGAGAAGACAGAAAATAGATAAATAGCTAATACGTATACTATGTAAAAAAATGATAAATGCTAAGAAGAAAATAGAGTAGGGAAAGGAATAGATGGAGTGCTGGTGGATACATGGTTTTGTAATTTTAAATAGAATATTTAGTTTAAAAAAAAAACTAAAGGTGATACAGGTGCAAGCTATGTGGATATCTGGGGGAAGAGATTCTTATGGCAAGAAAAAAGCGAGTTCAAATGTCTTAAGACATGAATGTGTCTGACATGTTTATGGAACATCAAGGCAGGGTAGATGTCATGGATTGAATTACATCCCCCCAAAAATGTGTGTATCAACTTCGTTAGGCCATGATTCCCAGTATTGTGTGGTTGTCCTCCATTTTGTGATTGTAATTTTATGTTGAAGGATTAGAGTGGGATTGTAACACCACCCTTACTCAAGTCACCTCCCTGATCCAAAGTAAAGGGAGTTTCCCTGGGGTGTGGCCTGCCTCATCTTTTATCTCTGAAGAGATAAAAGGAAAGGGAAGCAAGCATAGAGTTGGACACCTCATACCACCAAGAAAGCAGCACTAGGAGCAGAGTGCATCCTTTGGATCCAGGGTCTCCGTGCCTGAGAAGCTCCTTGACCATGGGAAGATTGAGGACAGGGACCTTCTTCCAGAGCCAACAGAGAGAGAAAGACTTTCTCTGGAGCTGACGCCTTGAATTTGAATTTTCAGGCTACTTTACTGTGAGGAAAAAAATTTTCTCTTTGTTAAAGTTATCCACTTGTGGTAAATCTGTTATGGCAGCACTGGATAACTAAGACAGTAGTGTAGAAGGAGACGGGATGGGAACGGGCAAATATTGTAAGTCTTTGGCCCATTGTAGAGTCTGCATTTTTTTCACAGTGAAATTAGAAGCCACCGGAGGGTTCTGAGCAGAGTAGCGTAATGATTTGACTTATGTTCTAACAAGACGAATGTGACTGTTATGTTGAGAATAGACTAAAAGGGAACAAGGGAAGAAGGGCAACCAGTTAAGAGA
Source organism: Loxodonta africana (assembly GCF_030014295.1). Lineage (NCBI taxonomy): Eukaryota > Metazoa > Chordata > Mammalia > Proboscidea > Elephantidae > Loxodonta > Loxodonta africana. Next base: position 195,842,253 of record NC_087342.1, read on the forward strand.
CTTTGCAATCATCCAGTCAGTAGATTTTATGGCTTAGACTAGAGAAGTGGCAGTGGCAGTGGTGAAGAGAGGCTTGATTCTGGATATATTTTGAATGTGAAGCTAAAAAAATGTGCTGACAGATTGGATGTGAAACATGAAAGAGAGATAGAATCAAGGATGATTTCAAGGTTGTGGGCCTGAGTAACTGAAAGAATGGAGTTACCATTTACTGAGGTGGGGAAGACTGAAGGAAGAGCATATTTTGGAAGGAATATCAGGAGCTCAGATTTGGATGATGCCTATTAGACATCCAAGTGGAGATGTTAACGTGATAGTTGTCATTCAAGTCTAAAGTTCAGTGACGGGGAAATCTGTACTGAAGATGAAATTTTTAAATCATCAATTTATCTGTCATTTAAAGCCAGGAGATTGTCTTAGTTTTTTTAGGGCTGCCATGGCAGCAGCAACAACAAGAACAAAATAAAACAAATGGCTGACTTTAAAGAACCGGAATATATTGTCTCACCGTGTTGGAGGTTAGAAGTCCGAATTGGGGAATTGACTCTAGGGGAGGGTCCATCTTTATCAGTAGCCCTGGGTATTCCTTGGCATTGCTTTGTTGCTTGTAGATGTATCATCACATGGTGTCTGTCTTATGTGCCTCTCCATGTCTGTTTTACCTTTTTATTAAGACACCACTCAGAACGGATTAGGTTTAGAATTAGGTTTAGGACCCATCCTACTCGGGTATGATCTCATTAACCTAACAGACAAAAACTCTATTTCGAAACAAGGTCATATTTAAAAGTACAGAGGTTAGGACTTCCACACATATCTTGGGAGGGGTGGGGTCACAATTCAATCCATATCACTAACCAAATGAGTAAAGATAGACAAGATCAGAGGTCTGAGGATTGAGCTCTATGGCACTCCAACATTTATAAGTTAGGAAAATTAACCTGAAATAAGATATTTAGTGGCAGAAAGGTAGAAGGAAAACCAGGAGAGTGGTAAATGTAAACCAATGGAGTTAATCAAGAATGATCAACTTTGTCAAATTCTATTGATGGGTCAAGTAGGAGAAGAAATAAAAATTGTACATTGGATTTAGCAATAGATGTTCCTGATGACCTTGATGACCGCATTTTCGCTAGAGTGATGGGGCCAAATGGAGTGAATTTAAAAGAAAATAAGAGTTAAGGACATGAAGACAGCAAGTAAGGATCCCTCTTTCTAGGGAGAGTATATGAACAGAGATGCTTTCAAGTGGGTTGACGTGCTGCTGGGTCCTATAGAAGTACTCTTCTGTTGAGCTTCATTTTCCTAGAGAAATAGAGAATAGATATGAGGATATTGGAGGACGTCTTTGGAGTTTTGAGAAGAAAGGGGAAAGTATGAAATAGCCTTCTAAGAGCATGGGAGAAAGACTGGACTGGGCAACATCAAGGATCTCCTTGAGGTTAGTAATTATGAATTTGAAGCAAAGTCAATCAACAGGCAACCAGGTGGATGTATTTCTTTAGACAAGTCCAGCTCAAAAGTTGCAGGTGCAGAGAAGGTGGAGAGTTGAATTTAACTAGGGTCATGATTTAGCTGGGAAGGTACAATGAAACTAGAGATGGAAAGAAAGTTGAGAGTATATGCAAATGAGAGATTAAAAAGACTGACCCTGGAATTTAAGCTGTGATGGAAAAGCCTCAGGCTGTAACAGTTCCCCATTCTTCCCTCCTGCTAAAATGGCTTTGGCATTTTAGCAAACTGTCTTTCTTGTATGGGACTATACATGCATTACAGAATATTTAGAATCCTTGGCCCCCAGGTACTAAGTACCAGTAGCATTTTAGCAAAAATTAAAGGAACAGCATGTATTCTTTGACAGTATTTGACCCCATTGCATTTTCTTCTTTCTTGAAATGAAATTTTTTTCTACATACCCCCCAAAGCAAGACTAGTTTATGTAACATTAAAATACTTATGCAAACATAGAAACCAATCCAATCATGCAACTGTTATGTCCAGTACAAAATATGACAACAAAGAAAAAACAAAACAAAAAACAAATCCTTTGCCGTCGAGTCAGTTCCAACTCATAGCGACCCTATAGGACAGAGTGGAACTGCCCCATAGGGTTTCTAAGGAGTGCCTGGTGGATTCAAACTGTGGACCTTTTGGTTAGCAGCCATAACTCTTAGCCACTAGGCCACCAGGGTTTCCAGTAACAAGGAAAGCATTGGTTAAATATTTGCAGTTATAATTAATTGAACACAAGAATTTCTACCATTTCAACACTGGTTTTATTTCTTTGATATATTAAAAACAGCAGTAACTGAAATGTATTGAATATTCATATGTATATCTGGCATGCACTGAGTGTTCATATTTATACCTGGCACAATGCTAACTGGTTAACCTGAGTTATCTGATATGGTCCTCATATGATGTTGTGAAGTATGTATTATCATTATCCCCATTATATAGCAAACAGTATTAAAATATGCTCGTTACTTGGAGAATGGTTAAAGAGAATGTTTTATAATATTACAGTATGGTTGCTCACTTTTCATCCATATATGCTGACATTGAATAGTTTCAGGCTGCTCAGGCAGCACTGTCAGAATCCACCCGTTTTCTAGATATAAACACACTGTATTCCTTTGTCCTTTAGTTCTTCAAAATGTTCATGCACTTTTCCCTGTTTCTTTTAACATGGATGATTAAAATTTCAGGCTTGAGTTTTGTTTTGTTTTTTAATAAAAAACAAGCCGGTGGAACACATGTTGAGTGTACCTTGATCATAAAATGATTCAATTGTCCAAAGAAAATTTTCTGCTTCCAAAGTGGTGTGGGAAACCCTGGTGGCGTAGTGTTTAAGAGTTCAGCTGCTAACCAAAAAGGTGGACAGTTTGAATCCACCAGGTGCTCCTTGGAAATCCTATGGGGCAGTTCTACTCTGTCCCATAGGGTCACTGTGAGTCAGAATTGACTCAACGACAATGGGAAAAACGGCATGACATTAGATATTAGTGACATCTATTTATAAAGGCACTGTTTACTGTTGTTTATAAAGGGCCACTATGAGTTGGAATGAACTTGATGGCCCCGGGTTTGTTTTTTTTGGTTTATTTATAAATGGAGCCCTGGTGATACAGTGGTTAAGAGCTCAGCTGCTAACCAAAAGGTCAGCATTTCAAATCTACCAGCAGCTTCTTGGAAACCCTATGGAGCAGTTCTATTCTGTCTTACAGGGTTGCTATGAGTTGGAATCAGCTTTACTGCAATGGGTTTGTTTTGTTTGTTTGATTTATAAATGAGTGCACATTTTCTTGGAGCTCTGGTGGTACAGTGGTTAAAAGCTATGGCTGCTCACCAGAAAGTCAACAGTTCAAATCCACCAGCTTCTCCTTGGAAACCCTATGTGGCGGTTCTACTCTGTCCTATAGCATCACAATGAGTTGGAATCAACTCGATGGCAATGTTCTTTTATTTATTTATTGTATATCCTTGTGTCTCCATCATAAATGTATCAACATAATATATATGAAATTCCAAATGCATTGCAAAAAAGGGTCTAGAAATGATGGTGGTCACTTGGCTTCTCTTGATTAAGATTGCATCATACAGCATTCCTCACTTTCTAGTCAATAACCTGAAAAATACAGCTATTTAAAGAAGACGTTTCTTTGTTTGGCATTTGGCAGAGTGTTATCATCATACAGAATATGTACAATACGGTCCTAATTTGTGTCTCTTTTATGTGCTAGGCTTAGAAAAGTTACCTTAATTTTTATTGAATTTAGTTTGGAGTTTAGCACTTAGTTTTGACATGATTTATATTCTAAGGAAATTTCAGCTTCTTCCTACTTGAAACTCAGCGAAATGACGTTGGATAGACAGAGAAAGGTGTATGCTCTTTTTATAGCAGTGTCTGTTAGGGCTATAGTCCTGTTTTAAAAGCTTGTCAGAATTTTCAGTGTAAGCTTTTCTGTTCTGAGCGTTATGATTTAATCTTCTAACTTCTTTTGCTCCCTGAAAACTGGACAGCCATTCTGTATCCCAGAAAAAAATCCATATATGCAAGCTCTTGTTTCTTTCTCCATACCTACCCTTCCCCAAATGTTTGGACTTTAATATTTCAAAAGTTTAATCACAGCAACTGATTCCAAATTGGAATTCTGGATCTGTTTTTGGAACTGGTGGCTAATAATTCATTCAGGAATTTTTTTATATTGGTTTAAGTGTAGGCTGGATAATTACTTCCTAAAAATGGTTGTGTAGTAGTTAAGATTTTGGCTGTTAACCAAAAGGTCAGCAGTTTGAATCATCAGCTGCTCTTGGAAACCCTATAGGACGGTTCTACTCTGAGTCAGAATCAACTCGATAACAATGGGTTTTGGTTTTAAAAAATGTCCATGCTCTATCCTCAGAGCCTGTCAGTATATTAACATGTATAGCAAAATAGACTTTGCTGAGGTGATTAAGGTTAAGGACTTTGAAATGAAGAGATTATCCTGGCTTATCCAAGTGGGCCGAATCCAAACATGAGCCCTTAAAAGTGGAAGAAGGCAGGGGAGGGGGTCAGAGAGGAGTGACAATGGAAGAAGAGGCAGGAGAGATTTGAAGCATGAAAGAAACTTAACACCTCATTCCTGGTTAAGAAAATGGTGATCCACAAGCCAAGGAATATGGGTTAGCAATGTGGGCTAGAGGTTAGGAATGGGCCTTAAGGGGTAACCAGCAAAGAAATAAAGACTGCATGTCTGTCACAAAAATCTCTAACAACCTGAATGAGCGAGCAAACAGATTTTTCCCTACAGCCTCCAGAAAGGAACAGAGCCCTGCGGACATGATTTTAGCTCAGTGAGACCCATGTCAGACTTAACATCTACAGAGCTATGAGATCATAAATGTGTTTTGCTTTAAGCTGCTAAGTTTGAGGTAATGTTTTATGGCCTTAATAGGAAATTAATATCATAATATAGATGCTTCAGTCTTTGGACAGAAGGAGATGGGAAGTATTTTGTATACAAAATTGGAAGGAAATAACAAAATGAAAAGTATCTGTGGAGAAGATGTCATGGTATTTGACAACTTTCCCCTTCTCTCTTTTTCTGAGAGTCTGAAAAGCTGATTTGAAGCCTGTCAGTAGAGAAAAAGGTGGAGGACAGAAAATGGAGGGGATATTTTGTTGAAAAAACGTTAAGACAAATTGTGACAGAGGATAAAGGAAAGACTGATTTTCCCCCAGCTCTAACAAGAGCAGGTTGATACTTGGAGGGTTAAGGGCAACTGTGGATGGAGCTGGGTTCCCACTAAGTGAAGCGACTACTGAGCAGTGAAAAGATGTCTTGATGAGTGGCAGGAATAGATTTGCTTTGGAGATGTAAGGGCTCCTTACTGGACATCAATGTGAGACTTCATTTTTATCCATAGGTTTGTGAGACCTGGGGATATGTGCATTATGTAAAAATATTATGTTTATAGTTAGGCAAGTCTCAAGTTATTCATGAGGAGTATTCATGTCCAAATATTCAACCATTTTAAATGGTGGCTACAAAATGCCACAAATATACATGAGAACCAAAACAGTGACTCATTCATCATCATAATTTTTCCAATCTAATTGTTTGTAGTTATGTAGAAGCATCTCAGAGGGCACTGGGTTTTGTGACTTTTCTGAGTAATTTACTTTTATCACAGAGTCAGGATGTTAAAAATATAACAAAATCAGAAGATAAGTTGAAAAAGAATGTAATAATAATATTTCTTCTCCCATACACATGTTATAGTGTAGTTAGCTTTTTGTAATAAGAAATCCATTAGCATAAAAACAGTTTAAATTGAATTAGTAAATTTTATTAAAGCAACAAAATGCTTATTTGGGAAGATCCATTTTATGAAAAACTGTAAAATCAAAACTACATTTTTTAAATTAAACCTTATTAATGCAAATAAGTCAAAGTAAATTTGTTCACTGTTAATTGTATATGTACTGTTTATACTATTTGGAAAATTTAATTACAGGGATGATGTTTTAAATATTCAGTTGATAAACCACCTTGGTAATGTATTAGGGAACATAAAACTGATAATCTACTGTTTTTTTTTTTTTAATAATTTTTATTGTGCTTTAAGTGAATGATTACAAATCAAGCCAGTCACATATAAGCTTATATGCACCTTACTCCATACTCCCACTTGCTCTTCCCCTAATGAGTCAGCCCGCTCCCTCCTTCCAGTCTCTCCTTTCGTGTCCCTTTTGCCAGTTTCTAACCCTCTCTACCCTCCTATCTCCCCTCCAGGCAGGACATGTCAACACAGTCTCAAGTGTCCACCTGATACAAGTAGCTCACTCTTCATCAGCATCTCTCTCCAACCCATTGTCCAGTCCCTTCCATGTCTGATGAGTTGTCTTCGGGAGTGGTTCCTGTCCTGAGCCAACAGAAGGTTTGGGGACCATTACCGCCGGGATTCCTCTAGTCTCAGTCAGACCATTAAAAAAAAAAAAAGACCATTAAGCCTGGTCTTTTTATGAGAATTTGAGGTCTTCATCCCACTGATCTCCTGCTCCCTCAGGGGTTCTCTGTTGTGCTCCCTGTCGGGGCAGTCATCGGTTGTGGCTGGGCACCATCTAGTTCTTCTGGTCTCAGGATGATGTAAGTCTCTGGTTCATGTGGCCCTTTCTGTCTCTTGGGCTCATAGTTATCGTGTGACCTTGATGTTCTTCATTCTCCTTTGATCCAGGTGGGTTGAGACCAATTGATGCATCTTAGATGGCCGCTTGTTAGCATTTAAGACCCCAGACGCGACATTTCAAAGTGGGATGCAGAATGTATTCATAATAGAATTATTTTGCCAATTGACTTAGAAGTCCCCTTAAGCCATAGTCCCCAGACCCCCACCCTTGCTCCGCTGACCTTTGAAGCATTCAGTTTATCCCGGAAACTTCTTTGCTTTTGGTCCAGTCCAGTTGAGCTGACCTTCCGTGTATTGAGTATTGTCCTTCCCTTCACCTAAAGTAGTTCCTTCCCTTCACCTAAAGTAGTTCTTATCTACTAACTAATCAGTAAATAACCCTCTCCCACCCTTCCTCCCTCCCCGCCTCATAACCACAAAAGTATGTGTTCTTCTCAGTTTATACTATTTCTCAAGATCTTATAATAGTGGTCTTATACAATATTTGTCTTTTTACCTCTGACTAATTTCACTCAGCATAATGCCTTCCAGGTTCCTCCATGTTATGAAATATTTCACAGATTCGTCACTGTTCTTTATCGATGCGTAGTATTCCATTGTGTGAATATACCATAATTTATTTAACCATTCCTCCGTTGATGGACACCTTGGTTGCTTCCAGCTTTTTGCTATTGTAAACAGAGCTGCACTAAACATGGGTGTGCATATATCCGTTCGTGTAAAGGCTGTTATTTCTCTAGGGTATATTCCCAGGAGTGGGATTTCTGGGTTGTATGGTAGTTCTATTTCTAACTTTTTAAGAAAACTCCAGGTAGATTTCCAAAGTGGTTGTACCATTTTACATTCCCACCACCAGTGTATAAGAGTTCCAATCTCTCTGCAGCGTCTCCAACATTTATTGTTTTCTGTTTTTTGGATTAATGCCAGCCTTGTTGGAGTGAGATGGAATCTCATCGTAGTTTTAATTTGCATTTCTCTAATGGCTAATGATCAAGAGCATTTTCTCATGTATCTGTTAGCTGCCTGAATGTCTTCTTTAGTGAAGTGTGTGTTCATATCCTTTGCCCACTTTTTGATTGGGTTTTTTGTCTTTTTGTGGTTGAGTTTTAACGGAATCATATAGATTTTAGAGATCAGGCACTGGTCGGAGATGTCATAGATGAAAATTCTTTCCCAATCTGTAGGTGGTCTTTTTACTCTTTTGGCGAAGTCTTTAGATGAGCATAGGTGTTTAATTTTTAGGAGCTCCCAGTTATCTGGTTTCTCTTTGTCATTTTTGATAACGTTTTGTATTCTGTTTATGCCTTGTGTTAGGGCTCCTAACGTCCCTATTTTTTCTTCCATGATCTTTATCGTTTTAGTCTTTATGTTTAGGTGTTTGATCCACTTGGAGTTAGTTTTTGTGCATGGTGTGAGGTATGGGTCCTGTTTCATTTTTTTTCAAATGGATATCAAGTTATGCCAGCACCATTTGTTAAAAAGACTATCTTTTCCCCAATTAACTGACACTGGGCCTTTGTCAAATATCAGCTGCTCATATGTGGATGGATTTATATCTGGGTTCTCAATTCTGTTCCACTGGTCTATGTGCCTGTTGTTGTACCAGTACCAGGCTGTTCTGACTACTGTGGCTGTATAATAGGTTCTGAAATCAGGTAGAGTGAGGCCTCCTACTTTCTTCTTCTTTTTCAGTAATGCTTTACTTGTCCGAGGCTTCTTTCCCTTCCCTATGAAGTTGGTGATTTGTTTCTCTATCACCTTAAAAAATGTCATTGGAATTTGGATCGAAAGTGCATTGTGTGTATAGATGGCTTTTGGTAGGATAGACATTTTTACTATGTTAAGTCTTCCTATCCATGAGCAAGGTATGTTTTTCCACTTATGTAGATCCTTTTTAGTTTCTTGCAGTAGTACTTTGTAGTTTTCTTTGTATAGGTCTTTTACATCTTTGGTAAGATTCATTCCTAAGTATTTTATCTTCTTGGGGGCTACTGTGAATGGTATTGATTTGGTTATTTCCTCTTTGATGTTCTTTTTGTTGATGTAGAAGAATCCAAGTGATTTTTATATGTTTATCTTATAACCTGAGACTCTGCCAAACTCTTCTATTGGTTTCAGTAGTTTTCTAGAGGATTCCTTAGGGTTTTCTGTGTATAAGATCATGTCATCTGCAAATAGAGATAATTTTACTTCCTCCTTGCCAATCTGGATTCCCTTTATTTCTTTGTCTAGCCTAATTGCTCTGGCTAGGACCTCTAGCACAATGTTGAATAAGAGTGGTGATAAAGGGCATCCTTGTCTGGTTCCCGTTCTCAAAGGAAATGCTTTCAGGCTCTCTCTATTTAGAGTGATGTTGGCTGTTGGCTTTGTATAGATGCCCTTTATTATGTTGAGGAATTTTCCTTCAATTCCTATTTTGCTGAGAGTTTTTATCATAAATGGGTGTTGGACTTTGTCAAATGCCTTTTCTGCATCAATTGATAAGATCATGTGGTTTTTGTCCTTTGTTTTATTTATATGGTGGATTACATTAATGGTTTTTCTAATATTAAACCAGCCTTGCATAAAAAAAAAAAATTTTTTTTTTTTTTTTTTAAATCCCACTTGGTCATGGTGGATTATTTTTCTGATATGTTGTTGAATTCTATTGGCTAGAATTTTGTTGAGGATTTTTGCATCTATGTTCATGAGGGATATAGGTCCATAATTTTCTTTTTTTGTGGTGTCTTTACCTGGTTTTGGTATCAGGGATATGGTGGCTTCATAGAATGAGTTAGGTAGTATTCCATCATTTTCTATGCTTTGAAATACCTTTAGTAGTAGTGGTGTTAACTCTTCTCTGAAAGTTTGGTAGAACTCTGTAGTGAAGCCATCCGGGCCAGGGCTTTTTTTTGTTGGGAGTTTTTGATTACCTTTTCAATCTCTTTTTTGTTATGGGTCTATTTAGTTGTTCTACTTCTGATTGTGTTAGTTTATGTAGGTAGTGTTTTTCTAGGAATTCATCCATTTCTTCTAGGTTTGCAAATTTGTTAGAGCACAATTTTTCATAATAATCTGATATGATTCTTTTAATTTCAGTTGGGTCTGTTGTTTTGTGGCCCATCTCATTTCTTATTCGGGTTATTTGTTTCCTTTCCTGTATTTCTTTAGTCAGTCTGAAAAATGGTTTATCAATTTTGTTAATATTTTTGAAGAACCAGCTTTTGGCTTTCTTAATTCTTTCACTTGTTTTTCTGTTCTCTAATTCATTTAGTTCAGCTCTAATTTTTATTCTTTGCTTTCTTCTGGTGCTTGATGGATTCTTTTGTTACTCGCTTTCTATTTGTTGGAGTTGCAGGGACAGTTCTCTGATTTTGGCTCTTTCTTCGTTATGTATGTGTGCATTTATCGATATAAATTGGCCTCTGAGCACTGCTTTTGCTGTGTCCCAGAGGTTTTGATAGGAATTGTTTTCATTCTCATTGCATTCCATGAATTTCTTTATTCCCGCCTTAATGTCTTCTATAACCCAGTCTTTTTTCAGCAGGGTATTGTTCAGTTTCCAAGTATTTGATTTCTTTTCCCTAATTTTTCTGTTATTGATTTCCACTTTTATGGCCTTGTGGTCTGAGAAGATGCTTTGTAATATTTCAATGTTTTGCATTCTGTAAAGGTTTGTTTTATGACCCAATATGTGGTCTATTCTAGAGAATGTTCCATGTGCGCTAGAAAAAAAAGTGTACTCTGCAGCTGTTGGGTGGAGTGTTCTGTATAAGTCTGTGAGGTCAAGTTGGTTGATTGTAGCAATTAGGTCTTCTGTGTCTCTACTGAGCTTCTTACTGGATGTCCTGTCCCTCTCCGAAACTGGTGTGTTGAAGTCTCTTACTATAATTATGGAGGTGTCTATCTCACTTTTCAGTTCTGTTAAAGTTTGTTTTATGTATCTTGCAGCCCTGTCATTGGGTGCATAAATATTTAATATGGTTATATCTTCCTGGTCTATTGTCCCTTTAATCATTATGTAGTTTCCTTCTTTATCTTTTGTGGTGGATTTAACTTTAAGGTCTATTTTGTCAGGAATTAATATTGCCACTCCTGCTCTTCTTTGCTTGTTTTTTGCTTGATATATTTTTTTTCCATCCTTTGAGTTTTAGTTTGTTTGTGTCTCTAAGTCTACGGTGTGTCTCTTGTAGGCAGCATATAGATGGATCATGTTTCTTTACCCAGTCTGAGACTCTCTGTCTCTTCATTGGTGCATTTAGTCCATTTACATTCAGCGTGATTATAGTGTTTAGTGTTGTCATTTTGATGCCTTTTTGTGTGTGTTGTTGACGATTTCATTTTTCCACTTACTTTTTTGTGCTGAGACTTTTTCTTTGTAAATTTTGTGTTCCTCATTTTCATAGTAGTTGAATTTATGTTTACTGAGTCATTATGTTTTTCTTGGTTTTTATTTTGAGTTATGGAGTTGTTATACCTCTTTGTGGTTATCTTAATATTTACCCCTATTTTTCTAAGTAAAAACCTAACTTGTATTGTCCTATATCGCCTTGTATCCCTCTCCATATGGCAGTTCTGTGCCACCTGTATTTAGTCCCTCTTTTTGACTATTGTGGTCTTTTACATATTGACTTCAATGATTCCCTATTTTGAGCATTTTTTTTCTTTTTAAAATTAATCTTAATTTGTTTTTGTGATTTCCCTATTTGAGTTGATATCAGGGTGTTTTGTTCTGTGACCTTTTTTTGTGCTGGTATCTGATATTGGTTTTCTGGCCAATTTCTTTTAGTATTTCTTGTAGCTTTGGTTTGTTTTTTGCAAATTCTCTAAGCTTGTGTTTATCTGTAAGTGTCTTAATTTCGCCTTCGTATTTCAGAGAGAGTTTTGCTGGATATATGATCCTTGCCTGGCAGTTTTTCTCCTTCAGTGCTCTCTATATGTCATCTCATTGCCTTCTTGACTGCATGGTTTCTGCTGAGTAGTCTGAACTTATTGATTCTTCTTTGTAGGAGACCTTTCTTTTATCCCTGACTGCTTTTAAAATTTTCTCTTTATCTTTGGTTTTGGCAAGTTTGATGATATGTCTTGTTGATTTTCTTTTTGGATCAATCTTATATGGGGTTCAATGAGCATCTTGGATAGATATCCTTTCGTCTTTCATGATGTCAGGGAAGTTTTCTGCCAACAGATCTTCAACTATTCTCTCTGTATTTTCTGTTATCCCTCCCTGTTCTGAGACTCCAATCACACGCAAGTTATTCTTCTTGATAGAGTCCCACATTATTTTTAGGGTTTCTTCATTTTTTTTAATTCTTTTATCTGATTTTTTTTTCAGCTATATTGGTGTCAATTCCCTTGTCCTCCAGATCCCCCACTCTGCATTCCAATTGTTCGAGTCTGCTCCTCTGACTTCCTATTGAGTTGTCTAATTCTGTAATTTTACTGTTAATCTTTTGGATTTCTGAATGCTGTCTATGGATTCTTGCAGCTTATTAATTTTTCCACTATGTTCTTGAATAATCTTTTTGATTTCTTCAACTGCTTTATCAGTGTGTTCCTTGGCTTTTTCTGTAGATTGCCTTATTTCATTTCTGAGGTCATCCCTGATGTCTTGAAGCATTCTGTAAATTAGTTTTTTTATATTCTGCATCTGGTAATTCCAGGATTGTATCTTCGTTTGGGAAAGATTTTGATTCTTTAGTTTGGGGAGTTTTAGAAGCAATCATGCTCTGCTTCTTTATGTGGTTTTACATCGACTGCTGTCTCCGAGCCATCTCTAAGATATTGTAGTGATTTATTTTATATTTGCTCCCTGAATCTCATCTTCTTTTGTTTTCTTTCAGTATACGTAGATGGGCTACTAGATTGCGCTGTCTTGATTGTTGTAGCCCTTGAATCACTTATGTCCTATTACCAGCTGGTTTGGGCTGTTACCGGATATATAAGCCTAAGAGTCCGTTCACTATTCTTGAGTAGAATCTGATTTGGGGTCATCAAGTGTGTGGTGCAGACTGTCACCTATCCACCTAGAGGAGTAGTGGTGATAGTTGTGTGCACCAGATTCTAGTAGCAGCAGGATTTCACACCCCGGTGGGGGCAGGATGCTGACAGGCTTCCCCCAAGTGCCAGTTTGCTAGGTGTGTCTCTATTCCTAAAGCACTTTGGTGGGTGTGCTCTGCAGCTGTACCTTAGGCCCCCAATGCAAGTACCTCTACAGATTGGTAGGTGTCACCCTCCTTAGACCCCTAAGGCAGGAGGCTAGGTGGTCTGGGGGGAGCTTCAGCCCTCAGTTCCCTGTTGTGGGTCAGCGAGGGCTCTGTTGAATATGCAGAGTTATCAGACCTGGGAAACTTGTCTTTCCAATAATCTGCTAAAACAATTACAGTCAGATCCCTATCAGAATTGCCTTTGCATTATAATAGTGACCTTGTTCCCTGTAGGGATGAAAGCCCAAGACTGTGGATCACATATGCTTGGCTGTAGCTGGTTCTGTATTTTTAGTCCAATTAGGGAAGGATTTTTGGTCCCTGTTTTTTCTTTTTTTTTTTTTTTTTGTAGCTGCTTCTGTCAGGCCAGGAGAATGGGTTAGGGAAAGACTAAAACCAAAAAAAAAAAAAAAGGAAAAACTGCAGCACACTTCACTCTTTGGCTCAGGAAATTCCAATGTTAATGAAGCCGCCTGGGAAGGGGAGGGGTGGGATCAGATAGATAGGAGGGAGTAGCACCCCGGAATATAGACAAAGTTTCTTATCCTATTTGGTGATGACTGTTTTATCTGAGATTCCCGAGGGGTGTGTAGCCTGTGTGCATTGGCTGGGTCAAGATTGCCCCCGAGGGTCAGGACCGCGTCCCGTGTTTGTGCTGTCTCAGAAAGCTGTGGTTAGTTCCTCTGCTCCCAGTCCAAAGCCCAGTGCCAAGGTTCCCTGGCCGGGACTCGCCCTCCAGGCTCCAAAATCAGTCGCTGCCTCTCGGTGACTTCTCCTCCTGTCAGCCCCGTTGCTGCGCTGCCTCCGTGCACTGGCTGGACTTCCCCCGAGGTCACTTCTGGAGGCTAGGGCTGCAACCCCTGTTTGCACTATCTCTGGATGCCGTGCTCAGCTCCCCTGTGCCCTGTCCAAAGCCCGGTGCCAAGGTTTTCTGAGTGGGATGCTGGCTCCAGGCTCCGAAAGCAGTCGTTGCTTCCCCATGGTTGTTCGTTCTCAGTCTCTGTCACTCAGGTCAACTCTTTAAATCTGTGTTTAATGGTCAGCGTTCATAGATTGTCATGTATGTGATCGATTCACTTGTTTTTCTGAGTCTTTGTTGCAAGAGGGATCCGAGGTAGCTTCTACCTAGTCAGCCATCTTGGCCCCGGCCCTGTTTTTTTTTTTTTTTTTTTTAATGGACTCAACCAAGTTCATTTAAGTAGCATATTACAAATTGAAGCCACTGAGGTTGAATGAATGGAATATAGTGATTTAAGTTAATCTTATTTTTTTCTAATTTATCTTAGACGTTAATGTTTGATTTAAATGAATTGGAAGTGAAATGTTAAACACATTTCTGAAATGTTAAAGAAGGTAATTTCATAATTCAGACTTTAATAAGAGCTTTGTTGGTCCATTTGAGCATGTATGTTCACATTGACTTGAATGATAAGCAGGAAACATCCAGTGACCAAAAAGCTTGGAGCTAATCTAACTGGTACAAAATAAATATTAAGTATTTCAGTGTATAGAGTTTATAGACAAAAATAATTGGACCAATTATTTTGCTACTAGAATGTCCACAGCTTTGTTTTGTTTTTACCAAGCCTTGGCAAGGAGCCAATGGGCTCTAATAAAATGACTCAAAGACCCTCAGTGTCCTGCTTTCATGCCTCGCTTGCTGTGTGTGATCAGCACCTCTCCAAAAAAGCAAGCTTTGTTTTGCCCGGGTGTATTGTCATCTCTTCCATCACCGGACACAGCCATCAGGCTATTCTCTCTTTCTGCCTTGAAAGAAGGAAAAAAGAAAAAGTTTTTGTGAGTTGCACCAAAATAGAAATACATCATTTCTCTTTGCTATACTCTTAAATATATACTTGCTTTGCATATGCCCAAGTTTAAAACCAAAATATGCTTATTGAATTACCTAATAATAACTAAAATTATAACAGAATTTTATTTGGTCTAGAAAAATGACCAAATTTTTTGAATGTCATATGTATAAAATATTAGAAAAAGTTAATAATATGATGTGTGTGCTTGCCTAATGATTATGATATACATTAACATTTCTTCAGTTCTCATTAACTAAATGTAATGTAACTATAAAAATGTCTATTATGGCATTAATTTGCTAAAAATGTATTATGTAACTTAACTTGCATAAAGAATACTTAGCTTGGGTGTTCTTTTCTCTCTTAATAAAAGTCAATTTAAAGTATGTTGCCAGAGTTAATCTCTTTTCTAGAATAAGTGAAATTCCCAGTTTATCTTATATCATTTAATTATTTTATTCTTAATTTATTAATTTGAATAAATTACATGATTTTATGGGAAGGAACTATTTTCTTCTTAGTATATTTTGTTAGAATTAGCTGCTAATTAGATATGTGTCTAATTTGTCTGTAGCTATGAAACTATTCACACCATTAGTTCCCCCAGTATTTTCTTGTTTTAGTTAAAAACTATGATAATAGATCATATATTTATTCTTCATTATTTTGTCACTTCATTACTTCAGTTCTTTCTTCAGTACTTTATTATTGATATGCAAGCAAACAATTATAATAGTGGTAGGCTTCAACTCATGACTAAATCTTTGAAAAGTACAGAGATAGAATTTTAAAAATTAGCAAATAAAACATATGGAAGATAAAAAGTTATGAAAAACATTTTAATAAAGTTGTTAATTTTATATTCATATATAAGATCTATTCCTATGGAATATTTTAAAAACCAATAAACCAATGTCATGGCAGGTCACATGAGCACATGCATTCACACACACACCTTTCAAAAACGCTAAAACCAAAAAATATTCAGGTACCATTCTCTGAGTATGGAATGATGAAAAACAAAAAAAAATGAAGCAAGTATAAATTAGAAATAAAAATGCAATAAGTTAATTAATAAAATGACCACTTAAAATCCCAAGAACATGCAGTACAATAACTTTTTGGCTACAACTATACCTAATTTAGAAAGCTACAACTATACATAATTAATGGATGTTTGTAGCTGTTTCTTCTCATTGTGCTCATGAGGAACCTTTACATAGATCAAGAGGCAGTTGTTCAGACAGAACAAGGGGATACTGATTGTTTTAAAGTCAGGAAACGTGTGGGCCAGGGTTGTATTCTTTTACCATACCTATTTAATCTGTATGCTGAGCAAATAATTGAAGAAGCTGGACTATTTGAAGAAGAACAGGGCATCAAGATTGGAGGAAGACTCTTTAACAACCTGCATTATGCAGATGCCACAACCTTGCTTGCTGAAAGTGAAGAGGGCTTGAAGCACTTACTAATGAAGATCAAAGACCACAGCCTTCAGTTTGGATCACATCTCAACATAAAGAAAACAAAAATCCTCGCAACTGGACCAATGAGCAACATCATGATAAACAGAGAAAAGATCAAAGTTGTCAAGGATTTCATTTTACTTGGATCCACAATCAACAGCCATGGAAGCAGCAGTCAAGAAATCAAAAGATGCATTGCATTGGGCAAATCTGCTGCAAAGGACCTCTTCAAAGTGTTGAAGAGCAAAGACGTCACCCTGAAGACTAAGGTGCGCCTGACCCCTGCCATGGTATTTTCAATTGCATCATATGCATGTGAAAGCTGGACAATGAATAAGGAAGACCGAAGAAGAGTTGACGCCCTTGAATTGTGGTGTTGGTGAAGAATATTGAATATACCATGGACTGCCAAAAGAACGAACAAATCTGTCTTGGAAGAAGCATGGCCAGAATGCTCCTTAGAGGCAAGGATGGCGAGACTGTGTCTTACATACTTTGGACATATTGTCAGGAGGGATCAGTCCCTGGAGAAGGACATCATGCTTGGCAGAGTACAGGGTCAGTGGAAAAGAGGAAGACCCTCAAAGAGGTGGATTGACACAGTGGCTGCAACAATGAGCTCAAGCATAACAATGATTATAAGGATGGCACAGGACCGGGCAGTGTTTTGTTCTGTTGTGCATAGGGTTGCTGTGAGATGGAACCGACTCGACGGCTCCTAACAACAACAACAACAACACAACTATACATAATTTAGAAAATAAAAAAAGTATTGTAAAGTTAAACCTCTAGGATGTGACCAAAGAAGTAAATCCAAATTCTACATGCTTTCTTTAAAAAGAAAAGACATTTTAGAAAGAAGAAAAGGAGGAGAAATAAGAGAAATCCTTACAATCATTATTCAATTCAGGAATTTAGAAAAATGATAAACAATACTCGTCACACTCTTTGTGACTATTGACCATGACCTCTTGCTTCTCCTCCCTGCAAAGCAGTTATTCTGTTTATCTCTATTTTTAAGCCTATCAATTTTTAAAATGTGATTTACTTGTTCAATAGATTTTAGCAAATGAATGAATAAAATTAAAGAAAATAAATAAATAGATTTGACCAAAAATATGTTCTGGTGCAAAAGCATGCTATTTTGTGTCTGCAAAAATAATATATGAAAAGACTGAATAATTATAGGTAGGTCCCAAAGAAAGATCATTTTCTGGAAAGCAAATCTACAGAGCAGTATATCTTTTGATTGCTGGTAGCTGAACTTCCCAAACTAGCTAGTGTACTCAGTATCATTTTGGAGAAAAATAAAACCTAAGAGTGTTCCAGTTATTTACTGCTGAGTACCAGTCCCCCTCAAAATTAGCTGTTGTAAAACACTTATTTTCATATGTTCACACATTCTGTGAGTCAGCAATTTGGACAGGGCACTGTAAGGAAGTCTTGTCTTTGCTCCATGATATCTAAAGTCTTAGCCAGGCACACTCGAATGGAAGTAAAACCCAAAAAACCAAACCCAGTGCCATCAAGTTGATTCTGACTCATAGCGACCCTATAGGACAGAGTAGAACTGCCCCATAAAGTTTCCAAGAAGCACCTGGTGGATTCGAACTGCTGACCTTTTGTTTAGCAGCCGTAGCACTTAACCATTACGCTACCAGGGTTTCCAAATGGAAGTAAGTGAATCAAATATCTGGAGGCTTCTTCATTTACACATCTGGTGTCTAGACTGAATAATTCAAAGGCTGGTTTCAGCTAGGACTGGCAACCAGCATACCATATATGAACTATCTATGTAGCTTGGGCTTTCTCTAAGGCCAAGGGTAGTTGTGCTTCCTTCATGGAAATTCAGGACTCCAATAGAGTACATAACCAGGAAACAAGACAAAAACTTCATGGCCTTTTATGACCATCGCTCCAAAGTTGCAGAGCATCAATACCACAGTATTCCATTGGCCCAAGTAGTTACAAGTCTATCCCATTACGAGAGAAAGGCCAAAGATGCAAATAACACTCACCAGGATAAGTATCAAATCATTTGTGACCACGTTCTAAGACCACCATGACAAAATTAAATAGAACAGAAAACATGTATCAATGAACATATGTAGAGATATAGAACCCAGAGTCGAGACCCTAGTTACCTGTTGTTATTTCAAATCGGCCTTTTTGGGCAGATCACATATCTTCTCTGGGCCCATGTTTTTTTAAAGATAAATTAAGTGGTTTGGGGCTTAAAAAAACCTACAGTGTTTTGATAGTTGAGGAAATAAATGTAATCAGTACGGTTTTCAGTCAACTTCTTGATAAATGATTACTTTCAGCAACATATAAAAAGTAATATTTGGCAGTAGATTCTAAAGTAATGGGAGGTTATTCGTATTATGAAAATAATGCTTATTTTTCATTGAATAAATGACTATTAAAGATCAGATGGTATTCGTGAAAGTAGGTTTTCTTTATTAGTCTTGCTCAGTGAATTTTAAAGGAATTTCTAGTATTATAAAGTTAAATCAGTTGCTTCTAAGAATTGCATGAGTGGCCTAATTGATTTGATTTGGGAAAGAGATAAAAGTTAATATCTCTGTGTTTTAGCAGTTGTGTGGATTAACTCAAGGAGATGTTTCCATTCTTCTCCCTCATTTGGAGAAGTTGCTGTTAAATGGACCAGAAAGCTTCCGGAGCTTTGAATTAGAAAACACTGTCTTTGCTCTTGCTATTTACAAAGTATATGAGAAAATGCACATTTAATTGGAAATATTTTTGCGTTTAGTCTTTAGTAGCTGGAGATCGCGTTCTGTTTTAACTAATAACGCAGATCCCATGCTTTTTCACATCCCAAGCTCTAAATTGTATCACAATAAGAAAAAATGATGAAGAGCCTGAAAAATCAATGGGACATAAAAGCTTTTGATTATGACCTTGAGATTGCCATTTGGTATTTATGGTGTTAAATTAATGTGCCTTCTTTTAAACAGAGAAACAGCTGGTCTGTGTGGGAGGGATGTTCAGTTATGGCTGAGGAGAAAGGGAAACAATTGAAACTAAAAAAAAAAAGAAAAAAAACTTTAGAAATAGCATTTAAAATAAAGTAAAAAAAAAAATATACTACAAAATCCAATGCAGTATGCCAAAGCTTGCAGAGTATGTAAAGTTGCCCCTTCCCCCCAGAAGAATACAATTGCTGTGCTGGTATGAAAGCATATGAGGAAAATAAGTGTCCAAAGCTGCATAAATATTTGCATCCCCGTGAGAGTGTGATAAAGTGTGTGTTTCATGTTGTGATTGATACAACTGCTTTCACACCCCACTTTGAACTCTTAGCAGAAACTTTGTAGTGTCCTGAGGGCCTGTCTGCCTTTGTATGGCAGGAACTCTGTTTTCTTAGAAAATAGTAAAGAACACTGTTGGTACTCCCTTTGTTCTAAAAAGGTACCTACAGTTTATGGGAACTGGGGAACTTAGTAGAAAAAAAAAATCACAAACTTCCTCATATGCCTCCTAAGAAATACTCTGCTTTACCTTCAAACTACAGGTAAAGTTTCCTTTTCTTTCCTTCTTTTTTTTTTTCTTTCAACTGGAAACTCCACAGACTAACATACCGATAATATATGTGTGATGAAATTTGCGGACTCTGGTGAGGCTACTTTATTCTAATGATTTATATGCTGAAATTAAAAAAGGTATACAGTGAAGGCAAATCTGAAATGCGGTATATTATGTATTCATTAAAGCAATGGTTTTTGCATATTAGAGAATTTCCCTAATGAAACAAACATCTTGAACACTTAATTGAAGCTCTAAATTCTCTAACTTAAATGGCATCGCGTTGCCGTTGCCATTTAAGTTAGAGAATTTTAGAATGAAAGGTGTCAAAAAATAAAAGTCTACATATTTGTAGTCTCCAAAATATGTTAACAAGTATTATTTCATATGAAACTTAAAATAATACATTGAAGTATGTAGGACAGTTATTGAAACTTGCACAGAAGACATGATGATTTTAAGGCTCACAAAGGTAATTAATGTGTTTGAAGTCATATTTCCATGAACTACTCAAACCGACACATTCCACATTTTCTTTTTGGTTTTGTCCTTAAAAAATTAAGTTTTTGAAGTTACACAGCTGGTCTAAGGCAGCCCAGGCTAACACTCAGATCTCCTGACTTTCTTTTCATTGTGTTTTCTGTAGTATCTGTATTCCAGGAACCTCTCTGAGTACATGTAAGAGCCCTTTATAAAAACACATTTTCTGATCGGTTGCGAGTGACATTTTGCAGATGCAAAAACCACAAATATTTCACTTAACTCAGATATCTAGATAGCAATGCTGATTCTTCCTATTTGAGTCATTTCATTTTAGAAAATAAATTTAAGCATAAATTGTTGTTGTCATTAGGTGCCATCGAGTCAGCTGTGACTCATAGCGACCCTATGTACAACAGAAGGGAACACTGTCCTATACTGTACGATCCTCACAACCATTATTATGCTTGAGCCCATTGTTGCAGCCACTATGTCAGTCCATCTCCTTGAGGGTTTTCCTCTTTTTTGCTGACTCTCTACAAAGCACAATGTCCTTCTCAGGGATTGATCCCTCCTTATAACATGTCCAAAGTATGTGAGACAAAGTCTCAACATCCTCACTTCTAAGGAGCATCCTGGATGTACTTCTTCCAAGACAGATTTGTTCATTCCATGGTATATTCAGTATTCTTCACCAACACCATAATTCAAAGGCATCAATTCTTTTTTAGTCTTCCTTATTCATTGCCCAGCTTTGACACGCATATGAGGCAATTGAAAACACCACGGCTTGGGTCTGATACACCTTAATCCTTAAAGTGATGTCTTTGCTTTTTATCACTTTAAAGAGGTCTTTTGCAGCAGATTAGCCCAGTGCAGGAAACCTGGCGCCATAGTGGGTAACTACAGCTCTTAACCAAAATGTCGGCAGCTGAAATCCACCAGGCATTTCTTGGAATCTCCATGGGCAGTTCTACTCTGTCCTATAGGGTCGCTATGAGTCAGAATTGACTCAACAGCAATGGGTTTGGTTTTGGGTTTTGCCCAATGCAATGTGTTTTTTGATTTCTTGACTGTTGTTTCCATGCGTGTTGATTGTGGATCCAAGTAAAATGAAATCCTTGGCAACTTCAGACTCTTCTCTGCTTATCATGATGTTGCTTACTGGTCCAGTTGTGAGGATTTTTGTTTTCTTTATACTAAGGTGTAATCCATACTGAAGGCTGTAGCCTTTGATCTTTGCCAGTAAATGCTTCAAGTCTTTTTCACCTTCAGCAAGCAAGGTTGTGTCATCTGCATATCACAGGTTGTTAACGAGTCTTTCTCCAATCCTGGTGCCCTGTTTTTCTTCATATAGTCCACCTTCTTGAATTATTTGCTCAGCGTACAGATTGAATAAATATGGTGAAAGCATACAACCCTGACACATACCTTTCCTACTTAAAACCATCCAATATCCCCTTGTTCTGTTACAATGACTGCCTCATACTCTATTGGTGAAAGGATTAGGGAAACAAGTACTCTTATGCATGGTGATAGAGTGTATAAAATACATGGGATCAATTTGGCAACATATCAAAATTACGGGTGCATATACATTTTGACACAGCAATTCCAGCTCTAGAAATGTATCATATAGTTATACTTGAACATAGTGGCTATAGCTATGCATATGCTTATTCATTGTAACAATATTTGTAGTAGAAAAAAGACAGAAAGCAACCTTATGTCCATCAATAGGAATTGATAATAGACATAATAACAATGATAATGATGGAGCTAACATTTATGCTAAAATGCCAGTCACTCTGCAATGTGGCTTTGCATATATTTTAACTCATTTAATTGTACTCTAGTTTTTTATCCATTCATCTGTTGATGGGTACTTAGGTTGTTTCCATCTTTTTGTTATTGTGAATAATTCTGCAATGGTACTTTCATTCCTTTGTAGACAAAAAGCAATCTATGCTTCCGAGTTAAATTAATATACCTAAGGTCTCATAGTAAATATATGGACTAAGATTAGAGTGTGGATCAGTTTCATTATGAATCACATGATCCATGCATGACAGACACGTGAATATGCGAGAATGTGTGAGTGTGTATTTTTGTGTGTATATTCTGTGTATGCATATTTGTGTGTTGAGGAGGAATGGTTAAAAAGGTAAACATAAATCAAGACTGCATCTCAATCTTGCTAAATTAGTGATGTAGCCTTGAACAACTTAACCTCTTAGAGCTTCAATCTGCTCATCTATAAAATATAGTGATAACAACAAGAACAAACACCTACATAAACAGATCTTTATAAATTAAATAAAATGATGTGAGTACTTTTTAAATTCTAAGTTCCCTGCAAATGTTAGCTCTGATTATGTATGGCTCAGTTCTATTAGTTTTGGAGGCCTACCATATTTTTTATGTTATCTGTATCTTTTAAACAAGTGGTGTATGTTTTCATTTTTAAACTTAAGAAATTCAGATCATACTGATTTGTTGCAGTAATATGGCAGTGAGAGAATCTTGTTCAAGACAGGTACAAATTTTGAAATTTGTTTCACATAATGGCAGCAATAACAAGAGCAATGATAACAGCTAACCTGTATTAAATATTTAAAAACTGTTGATGGTTATTCTAGATTGTTGAATCTTCACAACAACCCTGTGAAGTAGCTACTGTTTATCATTTCTGTTTTCCAGATGAAGATTTGAGACAAAGAGAGATTGTGTAATTTAGTGTAGTCGCACCAGCTGAACAATCATACCTGCAAGGCTGAGTGTTTTACCCAGAGATTTAGGTCTACAGCCTGTATTCTTTTCAGCTATGCTATACTGTCTCTCTGACCCTGTTTGTATAAACAGTTTTCTCTTAATGAAATTTATTGTTTTGTCCTCTATGTGCTTTGTCTTTAAAATCACAGTCACAGAGCAGGAAGCCATTGTATATAAAGCTAATTACATACTTTGAACATATTCTTGTGCTTTACAGTAAGATTAGGTAAAAGACTACAGCGTTCAGTTTGGATTACACCTGACCAGAAAGAAAACAAAAATCCTTCCAACTGGACCAATAAACAACATCATGTTAAAAGGCAAAGAAATTGAAGTTGTCAAGGATATCATTTTACCTGGATCCATAATCAATGCCCATGGAAGCAGCAGCCAAGAAATCAAATGACTTATTGCATTGGGCAAATCTGCCACAAAAGACCTCTTTAAAGTTTTAAAAAGCAAAGATGTCACTTTGAGGACTAAGGTGTGCCTGATCCAAGCCTTAGTCTTTTCAGTTACTTCCTATATATGTGAAATCTGGGCAATGAAAAAGGAACACTTAAGAAGAATCAGTGCATTTGAATTGTGATGTTGGCGAAGAATATTGAATGTACCATGGATTGCCAGAAGAAGGAACAAATCTACTGTGGAGGAAATACAGCCAGAATGTTCTTTAGAAATGAGGATGATGAGACTTTGTCTTGCTCACTTTGGACATATCATCAGGAAAGGTCAATTGCTGGAGAAAGACATCATGCTTAGTAAAGCAGAGAATCAATGAAAAAAGAGAGACACTCAATGAAATGGATTCAAATAGTGGCAACAGTGGGCCCAGACATAGCAACAATTGAGAGGATGGCACAGGAATGGGCAACGTTTCCTTCTGTTATACATAAAGTCACTATGAGTCTGAGCTGACATGACACCATCTAGCAACAACAGTAGAAATTGCAAAGGATTAACCCTAATATTTACACAACCAACTATTAATAAGTTAGCTGTAAAACTAGCATCCTGGCCTTGTGAGTTTCCCAGTGAGATCATCTAGTCCAGCCTCTCAGCAGATGTAGGAAATCCTTATCCATTACCCCAGACTTGTGGACCTCTATTCATACATCTTCAGGGATATGGATACCCTATGAGTTAGTTCATTCCAATTTCAACAATTTTAGATATTAGAAGTTAATTCTTACACAGGATTAAAAAATACCATCTTGATACTTCCTTAGGTAGATTTTATTTCTGCCCTATGAACAGAGCAAGTTTTCTTCCTATTATAAGACCTTCAAATGTTTGAAGAAAACAATCATGTTTTCCCTTAGTCTTCTCTTTTTAAGGTTTAATACTCCCATTTCCTTCCTAAACCTCTTGTTTGGCTTTTAGAGCCATCAACATCCTGGTCACACCTCTTTGGATGAACTTCAATTTGTCAACTGCTTTCTTAAATGGTGGTGTCAAGAATTGATCACGACAGTCTGAATGTGTTCTGACTAGGGAAGATTGCAGTTGGATCATTGCCTCCTATACTCTGTACACTAGGTGTCGTCTTAATGTAGAAAGTATTGAGTTTGCCAATATATCAGAACATACTGAAAATGTATTTATGGCTCATAAAATATCTATTAGTGGGTGCTCAAATTTATTCCATGATCCTAGCACACAGAAGCTGATGAAAAGTAATGCAGTATAGTTGATTTATGTGTGTAAATGTCTAAATGACTTAAATATTGACTTTTCCCCTTCAACTGTAGGTTGAACTTCCTAAATGCTAAAGGTTCTTTATTTTAAAACAAATTCATTTGTGGTTTGCCAGTCAGCAGCACAGTAAGCTCCCATAGTATGATTGAATCACCAAAAAGCTCAAACAGACATATTTCTTTTGATCTGTGTTTAGGACTGATAAAAAGAAGAATAGAGAAACCAGTAAAGACATATTTTAAAAACAACTGCAAGGTACCTCATAGGGGTAGAACAAATTTGTCCATTTTTTTTTATACTATATATATGTATATATATAAATACATTGCAATGATACACGGTTTTGAGTTTGATTAAAATTCAGCAAATATTTATGCACGATCTACTATCTGTAATATGCTTATGAAAAGTACCATAGAGAGACATAAAAGCATGAGTAAGATCTGAATCTTGCCATCACTATGATCTCTCTAGGAAACACTAAGATTTCAAAGTGCATTTAGAATCATAGAATAAATATTGTCATTAGGTTTTTAATATTAAGTGTTTATGGTATTTTAATTTTGAAAACTCTCCTTATTAAAACTGTATGACTGACAGCGTTTGTTGAATACATAGTATGCTAGATACCAGGTGAGGAGCTTTATGAGTATTTTCTTATTTCATGCTCAGAAGTTTGTAATTCAATATACGTAATTCAGCTTATTTTAGTGGAAGTTAAATGAGGATCTGCAAGCATAAATAACTTTCCCAAGAGTCAAACAGCACTTAAAGGCAGAACCAGAATCCAAATCCAGAGCTGAAAATTTTCCAGGAATGGGCTTGATCTTTCCAGGACTGGGAGGGGAGGGGAGTGATTTATAAATGACTCCTATATTGATAGACAAGTTGTGTTAGGTAACTAACAAGTTGTGTTAGGAAACACAACTCTTTGCCTGTTCATTCTGCAGAAGGGCATTGGAATGTATTTTATAAGCCTATTGATTCTTCTCTGGGGTGTGACTTCTTTTCCATTGCACCTTTGAGGATCCTATCTTCTAAAATTCACGACCATCTTCTACTGCTGTCATAAAGAGTCATCTGCAGAGTTCACAAATGAGTGACGAGAGAAAGGGGAATAGTGATAGATCAATAACATTGAGCATCAAATTAAAATAGTAGTCTAAAAGGCTGGTGTTTTGGCTTTTGTGGGAAATAAGTTGACTGATATTCAAAATACCTTCTATCTAAATTATGTAACCTGATATTAATTGAACTCATTTTAAACATACAATATTTCAGGCCATACTCTGTGTTACTGCATTGAGGATTACATTTGGGCAAGATGAAAACTTGTTTTCTATTTCTTGTCCCTCCTTTACAATAAAGAGGAAAAGAGCTGTACAATAGCTGCACACTGTGCAAGGCAGTGAATATCCTCAAACAGTGAGAAAAAGGTTAACTAAAATTCTCATTCAAATAGAAAATAGCAATGCTTGTATCTCATTTTTGCAGTGTTGTCATGAATTTTCCGTAAAGACTATAAACTTTGTTTTTATGCACTTGACAGTTATGTGAAAATAAGAAGTCTGTTTCTCTTTAACTTAATGGAGCTTGGATTAAAATGTGTCCTGTTATTTTAATCAGCATCTATGTTGTATATCATGGAAAATATAGTTTTCCATTTTCTTGGCATTTTTTTTTGAAAATAATTTAAGCCCTATTCAATTAAAAAAAAATTTTGTATGTATAAAATCATAATTTATGGTTTATTTGATTAGATGAATGTTTAGTTATGAATTGCATGTATATTTCTGTTGCATTGAATATTTACACAAAAATTAATCCAGCCCATAGAAAGACTACTAGTGGAACATTCCATCCAAGCATGAGTAAGTAAACAGAAGACAAACAGCTGTTGCAAAGACCCTGTTTTTTAAGTCTGGGCCTGATAACACAAAGCAGTTCAGAGAAGAATTTGGCTGCTACCATTTATCCACATCTGCTGATACGGCACTGTTTCAACTCAGTACTTGATCAGTATATGTCAAAGCAGGGAGTAGTTTTCTAAGCCAGAAAACTTACAGTAAACATTCAATACTAATTTATTGTGTAGAATATAGCCTTTCTCACATTTCATCATCTTTAAAATGTTAAGCAAATCTATTCATAGGGTGTGTCTTGGTTATCTAGTTATGCTATAACAGAAATACTACAAATGGATGGCTTTAATAAAGAGAAATTTATTTTCTCGCAGCCTAGGAAATTAGAAGTCCTAATTCAGGGCACCAGCTCCAGGGTAATGCTTTCTCTCTTGTCGGCTCTGGGTGAAGGTCCTTGTCATCAATCTTTCCCTGGTTGTGGCGCTTCTTGGCACAGGGACCCCGGGTCCAAAGGATGCACTATACTTCTTGTGCTGCTTTCTTGGTGGTATGAGGTCCCCATTTCTCTGCTCACTTCTCTCTTTTATATCTCAAAAGAGATCGGCTCAAGACACCATCCAAATCTTATAGATTGAGTCCTGCTTCATTAACATAACTGCCAATAATCACATCTCATCAGCGTCGTAAAGACAGGACTACAACACATTGGAAAATCACATCAAAATCACATAATACTGGGAATCATGGCCTAACCAAATTGATACACATATTTTGGGGGGGCACAATTCAATCCATGATGCAGTGTTTATATTTTTATGTGCCCCCAAATAGATTTAAGTGTTTGCAGAAGATATGTGAAATAGGAAAAAAAAAAAAGGAATTTGTTGTACTTTAAAATTTGGCCTTTCTTCCTCTTGACTTCTTGTTACATGTGAATCACTAATTGGTTTTCATTTGCAAACAAAAAGCATTATTAACTGATCAGACCCCTACAATTCCATTTGCTTTGAATCATAACTGACTATAAAAAAATTTGGCTTCTGGAATTTCAGAACACTTAAATGTGCTCATAAGGAACCTGTATATAGATCAAGAGGCTGTTCTTCCAATAGAACAAGGGGATACTGCATGGTTTAAAGTCAGGAAAGATGTGTGTCAGGGTTGTATCCTTTTACCACACTTATTCAGTCTGTATGCTGAGCAAATAATCCAAGAAGCTGTACTATATGAAGAAGAATGTGTCATCAGGATTGGAGGAAGACTCATTAACAACCATCGATATGCAGATGACACAACCTTGCTGGCTGAAAATGAAGAGAACTCAATGCACTAACTGGTGAAGATCAAAGACTATGGCTGTTGGTATGGATAACAGTTTAACATAAAGAAAACAAAAATCCTTACAAAGGAACCAATAAGCAACATCATGACAGATGGAGAAAACATTGAAGTTTCAAACAATTTCATTTTACTTGGACCCACAATCAATGCTCATGGAAGTAGCAGTCAAGAAATCAAACAGTGCATTGCATTGGGCAAATCTGCTGCAAAAGACCTCTTTAAATTTTCAAAGCAAAGATGTTACTTTGAGGACTAAGGTCCACCTGGCCCAAGCTGTGGTATTTTGTGCTGCCTCATATGCATGCAAAAGTGGGACGATAAATAAGGAAGTCTGAAGAAGAATTCATACACTTGAATTATTGTGTTGGTGAAGAATATTAAATATACTGTGGACTTCCAGAAGAACAAACAGATTTGTCATGGGAGAAGTATAGCCAGAATGATCCTTAGAAGTGGATGGCAAGACTTCAACTGACGTGCTTTGGACATGTTATCAGAAGGGACCAGTCCCTGGAGAAGGACATCATGCTTGGTAAAGTAGAGGGTTAGCGGAAAAGAGGAAGACCCTCAACAAGATGAATTGACACAGTGGCTGCAACAACAGGCTCAAACATAGCAACGATTGTGAGGGTGGCACTGGGCCAGGCAGTGTTTTGTTGAGTTGTGCTAAAGGCCACTATGAGTCATAACTGACTTGATGACACCTAACAAAACAACATAATTCGGTTCTACTTCATTACACAGAAATCTTATGTTAAAGATAGATTAGCTTTATTCAAGTGAATAAAAAATTAAGTTAATAACAGTTGTATGGGGAACTCATATTGGCCCCTCAATTCCTCTAGATATATGCCTATCACAATTACTTTTTTCTCTCTGTCAATCTAAACACTAAAATGAATATTCCTTATCATTACTAACAAGAAGCATTGTGTGTAATTATTGAGTAGGAGGTAGGTTGTCAGAATTTGGAGAGTTATGGTGAAATGTGGGAAGAATGAATATGGTTGAGGAGTTCCGTGAGCAGTTTAAGGATTGGGCTGCAAGGATATTGATCAGTCAATCAGCGTTACAGTTAGAGAATCTCTGATGAGCTGCCACAGAGCTCTGTCCTTGACCCTGTCACATTCTTAGTTGTCATGACTGCTTTGGATACTTGTGCAGTTTAGATGACACCAAATATGGAGGATTGCAAAGCTATCTTCTCAGGATGGACTAATTATAGTGGCCACATCCAGCAGGAAAGAATTCCAAACTCAGATGTTTCCCCAAGCCAATTCTAATAGTTGCACATGTGAAAAGGACTTAGTTATTGTTGTTTAAAATAAATACTATCAAAACTGTGCTGTGGTTACCTAAAAAAAGGAGAAAGAAAAGGAAGACATAGGTAAAGGAAAGGAAAGAAGGCAGGAAAAGCAGGCAGAAAGAAAGGAAGGTAGAAAGGGAGGACTGAAGGCGGGCAAGAAGACAGGCAGGATACTTCCTCAAAGACTGTCATCTTTGTATCCTCTGGACTACACAGCCTGGTCTCTTGCCTTCCAAACCAAATTTTTTAAATCCGTTGTCTCTGCTCGTCACTCACAACTCCCAGTCCATTTTCTATGCCTTAAAGACAATGTAACGTTAACACCTCTCATGTAAATTTAGTGTGTACTCTAACTCAGTATCTCCTTCTATCTGTTCTATTTAACAATTATCAAGCTTTTAAGAAGAGAAACATGCTTCTATCTTTGTGTTATAAGTGTATGGTTGAGCATAACAAAACCTGAAGTGGAGTACTGTTTCAGTGTTAAAAGAGAGCTCTGTGAATAAAAAAAAGATGCATTAATAAACACTTTCATGGGAGAGATCCCTTTTCAGAGTCTAAGGCTCTGGGGCTTTGGAATTCAGAAAGAAGTATCGCTTGCCCTGTTTGTAATTCCAAATTGAAATTGACAGATATGTTTGATTTATCTGCTCAGTATTAAAAGCCTTTTTCTCAGTGGATTTTAGTGTTATTCCTCCTGAAATATTTGTACTGGTAAGCAAAAGCAAATATTAGGTTTTACACACCATTTAGTGAAATAAGAGTGATGATAATCTGACAAAATCAGAGAACCAAATATTCCAGGCTTACATATAAAAAACTTTTCCCCTCCAGATATTTTATCCTCAATAGGGTACCCATCCTTCACTCCGCAATTCCTATTTCTTGACTTGGGGGGCAGGGGGAAGAGGCATAAGTACAAGTAGCCTCATACTAAATAGTTTTGTAGAGCTTAGTTTTATGAATTACCTTTAGCCTTTTCCACTCACGAGGGGAAACTTTCCTGCCTCATTAAACCTTTAATGTCATCTGCTGCATACACACTACATTATTATGTATGACATGAGGTTATATATTGCATAGTAACTGTAATGTTACTTGCAAACAATCTGTTTTGTTCCGCTGAAGGTAGAATTAAAACAGGTACTCATGGGCAACAGCTATTTGTATTGTTCTTTTATTAATGGGGTGAATTTGAGGATCAGGAAAGTGAAGGGCCCGGTACATGCACCATCTCCAAGAATGGATGGGTGCTGTTCCTTCCCTTGCGGTGCCTTCTCAATTTGATCTCAGAATCTCTCTGAAGAGAATTTCTCTGAATAAATGTGGATAAAGAGGCAAAAGGTCAGGCCTTTTGGGACCCTTATGGAATGGACTACTTTCACTAAATTCATCTTCTCTTTTTATCAGTAAATATAAGAATTGCCTCAAATTGAACTAAAATTGTACTTTCTTCTACCTGGGAAAAACTGTATTCCTCTATCCAGTGAGAGATAATAGTTTAGTTTCTACAAAACAGGAGGATATAGAATGTTCTATTGGCTGTGCATACAATGCTCTGTAAAATTACAGAAATCAAAATTTTCCCCATAATGGACTAACTCGAAAGTTTCAAAAATAAAATTAATAATTGAGTTGCAAGGTAGAAGATTGCTGGAAATTAAAATCATTCGCTGGATGCGTAACTTACCAATAGCATGTTACATGTTGTTAGAACCCAAATTTTTCCTTGGTTGCCACTGACTTCAGTAGATTTTGGGGGTATCACTTAAAAACTTTTTTCCACAGTATTCTGACTAGAGAGATACCAGCCAGGCAAAGAAAGAAAAGCAAGATTGGAATGGTTGGACGCTTGTAGGGATGAAAATTCCAGCAGAAAAAATAAGCAAATATAAGTAGCAAAAATAATAGATATTAAGGGAGCCCAGAAAAGAGGTTTCCAAAATTTCATAGTTTATAGTACTTTACCCCCCAAAAAACTCACTGTTATCAAGTCAATTCTGACTCACAGTGACCCTACAGGCCAGGGAAGAACTTCCCCATAGGGTTTCCAAAGAGTGGCTGGTGGACTTGAACTGCTGACCTTTTGGTTCACAGCTAAGCTCTTAACCACGGAGCCACCAGGGCTCCTTATAGTGCTTTAGTTTCTTCTTAATTTTTTCGCAGTGCTTCCTAGACCAAGTGACATATCCAATAGTAGTACATTTATCAAGTAATTATGCTCAAACAAATTAATAATATTTATTTTCTAACAACTTAGTAACTATTTGAAAACATAATGCCTATAAGTATAAAGTTAAAGACAAAATAATATTTTATTTCCTTCTTAAATAGCCACAATTACTTCCTAATAGGATCTATGTGTCTGTTGGGCAGCATACCCTCTCTCAAACCTTAGAGTCACTTTGGATAACACTACCCTTATTTCTTGTTCTCCACTGAGTCTTGTGCAATGCTTGCTTTTTATCACAGCAACCACTGAAAACCCTGCTTAACAAGGATATTATGTGACCAAAAATACAAGTAAACAAAAACATAATTTGTGAACTACCCTGAGCTAGATGTTCATGCAGTGTCCAACAAATATCCAGTATTACTCTTTTCTTTAAACATTTAAAATATTATGTGGCACCTATGTGTTTTGTTTTTTTTTTATGTGAGTTTGGCACCTCTGTACAGATTGTTAACATAGGCCTAGTTTGATCCTGGAGGGTATTGAAACCACATAGAAACTTTAATAATGTTATATAGCCCAGAGTTATTGGAGGTTCCACATTAAGAAAGTGCAAAAATACAAGTAATAGTTAAGCTTCTCCCAAGAAGAACACTGAAGGCAGAGAAAGAAATTCAGATGCTTCAAGAGCACTTAGTAAGTTTGATGTGGCGGTGGATAAGGAAAGTTAGACAAAAAACGTTGCAAGAGATTAGGATTGCTTGCAAATCTGATATAAGGGATAAAGGGAATACAATATTACATTGAACCTAAGTTTTCCCATTTCAAATAGAGAAATAAAGCAACTGGCTTGACTCAATCATGAAAGTTAGGAAAAGGATCAAGTTTAAGATCTGGGAAGATCCAGATATTGAGGTTAATTTGGGACAAGTTGAGTGTTCGAGACATTATTACACAAATACTCAACAGGGAATAGAGCACAGGACTGAGGAAGTAGATTGAAGAACCAATTGTAAATGTAGTTGGACCCATGAGAGAGCAACGAGTTTTCTAAAATAGTCGATATGAATGGGTAATAAAAAGAGACGGAGAATAGAGCCTTAGAGACATCCAAACAGGATGGAAGGAAATGGGGGGGAATATATATATTTATATTCCGACTCACAGTGACCCTATAAGACAGAGTAGAACTGCCCCATAGGGTTTCCAAGAAGCGGCTAAGGGATTATGTATGTGTGTGTATATATATATATATATATAATATACATATAAACAAGGCAGAGGTATGACCACGACAGAGAAAGTTCAGTGGAACAGAAGCCAAGGGAGATAAGAGTCGTAAGTAGTATGGTATGTCATGTACTGATTAAGAGTAAAACTGATCGAAAGGGCCATTAGTGGTTGCTAGATAGAGCTTATAAATGACCTTTCTAGAAACACTTTTTAATGGAGTGCAAAAGGTGAAAGACAGGTTGCAGGAGATAAAATAGGAAAAGGTGGCTAGGTAGGAATAAAGAAAAGAACATAATGCTCATGTCTCAAAATTTGACAGTGAGATGAATAACTAATCATAAATAATAGCTAGAGACAATAAAGTCAATTGATGATTGACAGCCCTGTGCGCTTTTGATTTGATGGAGAGAGGAAAGATTGGGACACAGAAGGAAATATGGGACAGTGGGGAAACAAGGATATAGAGGAGCCAAGTAAAGGTGGCATCTGGAATACAGAGGAGTAGTTAGATGGAAGAGAGGCAGATAATTCTTAATCTAAAGCTATAGGAAAGGACAATTTATACTCTGAATATAATCAAAGCTTTTTACCCCCCAAAACCCAATATCCCTCAGAAAAAAAGTGTTGTCTTACAATTAGCTCATTACAAAGTCTCTCATATTATAGGACATTGTCTTTGGGAAAGAGTCATTAGCTGGAAGCATCATGGAATGCTTGCTTTTATTGATTACAAAGAGATTACTTTATGAAATTGAAGGAAAAATGAAGCAAAGGAATTAAACAGAAAATATGGAATTATTCTTAGGGATTAAACCTCTAAATATCTTAAGCAACCCTTTTCAGAACTCACTTAAGTAACCGTCTAAGTAGTTATGCAGAGGTAGTCATAAATACACACCTTTAGGATGAATACAAAAGACTATAATCCTAATATTATAAACATGGATACTTGTGATTTGGGAAAAAAAAAACATCGGATAACAGAATCCTGCACATTTTAAAAATAGGGCAGAGTAGAACTACCTCATATGGTTTCCAAGAGGCAGCTGGTGGATTTGAACTGCCGACCTTTGGTTAGCAGCCAAGTTCTTAACCACTGTACCACCAAGGCTCCAACAGAATCATGCACATTTTAAAAATGGTCCTTTTTCCATAGTCTCAGGGAACATCTAGCTCAATTGGTGTAACATAGTTTATAAAGAAAATATTCTACATTCTACTTTGGTGACTAGCATCTGGGGTCTTAAAAGCCTGTGAGCAGCCTTCTAGGATACTCCATTGGTCTCACCCCTTTAGGAGCAAAGAATAATGAAGAAACCTAAAGACACAAGGGAAAGATTAGTCCAAAGGACTAATGGACCACATTTACCACAGCCTCCACCAGGCTGGGTCCAGTGCAACTAGATGGTGCAAGGCCACCACCACTGACTGCCCTGACGGGGATCACAATAGAGGGTCCTGGACAGAACTGGAGAAAATGTAGAACAAAATTCTAACTCAGAAAGAAAGACCAGACTTGCTGGCCTGACAGACTGGAGAAACCCTAAGAGTATATGGCCCCCAGACACCCTTTCAGCTCTGTAATGAGGTCACTCCTGAGGTTTGCCCTTTAGCCAAAGAATGAACAGGCCCATGGAACAAAACAAGACTAAAGGGGCACACCAGCCCTGGGGCAGGGACTGGAAGGTAAGAGGGAATAGGAAAGCTGGTAATAGGGAAGCCAGGGTTGAGAATGGAGAATGTTGACATGTTGTGGGATTGTTAACCAACGTCATACAACAATGTATATACTAACTGTTCGATGAGAAACTAATTTGCTCTGTAAACCATTTCAAGTTCAATAAAAATTTTTAAAAATCATCTTTTTTTCACACAACCTGGGAGTAAAATTGATTTACTCAGGTAAGTAGAACAATCAAACAATGGTTCTAATGGTGTCAAAGAATGACTATCAAAGATTTATGAAAGAGTTGGAAAAATCTTTTTCGTGAAATGTAAGAGTAAAAAAAACTAATTCATCATCAGCATTATTATTAGCCCTCAGGAGACTGGGTTGAATTAATTCTACTCCCTTGTTCATGTTTTCTTTTTTTTTTTTTATTGTCATTGACCTACATAAGGCTCCTCTCTTGTTCTGTATGTTTATTCGTTCATTTTTTCCACATTCCCACCTCTCATTTCTGTTCCATGTAATATTACTTTATACGCTATGCGATTTTATACCTATTGTAAATAGGGTCGCTATGAGTCGGAATCAACTTGACAGCACTGGGTTTGGTTTGGTTTTGGTAAACAGGCATGTGTTTGATAAATACATTACTGAAACAAATATTAGAAGTGAACATTTTTTAATTTCATTTATAGTCTTAAAAGTTTAGATATTCAAATTATACATACATTTATTCCTTTTATTGCTAAACTGAGATTAAAAAAAAAAAAAGAAAAAGCACCTTTAATTCAAATTTCCTTATATTTAGGTACATGTAGCAATTTTTTTAAGAAGCCCTGGTGGCACCTGGTAAAAGCAATCTGCTTCCATATAGATTTACAGCCTCAAAAACCCTATGGGGTTGCTAAGAGTCAAAATCAACTTGAGGGCAGTGAGTTTGGTGGTACAGTGGTTAAGAGCTCGAATGCTAACCAAAGTTTGGCAGTTTAAACACACCAGCAGCTCCTAGGGAGAAAAGACCTGGTGATCTGCCCCTGTAAAGATTATACAGACTAGGAAACCCTATGGGGCAGTTTTATGAGTCAGAATCGACTCGATGGCATGCAATACAACAACAACATGGTAATTTTTAAAATTAAGAATTAATTGGATTTGATCTTTTCCTTTCTTTTAATGGAAACATATTTCAGAAAAATAATGACATATCCACATTTTAAATAGCCAAAATATCTTTGGCGGTGCAAAATCTTTGGAATGCTGTAGACCCATTCTCAATGTCCTTCTCTAACTCAATCCCTACCTCTCCCTCAACATTTTTATTAATTTAGAAAATTCTAAATAGATAGTCCCCTTTAAGGTATATAAAATACTCTTTCTTTCTGACTTTCTAGACTTGTCTTATTGAGAAAACATTTAGCTGATTTGAACTCTGTGAAATTTCAGATGCTTATCTTAATAGAACCAAAAACCTTTTACATAGGTTTACCCTTCATTACTCACAATAATGCCAAATGCTATAGCCCAGGGAGATATTTATTATTTTATATATGAAAAGACATTAGAGTAGGGCTGTTTCTCAGTGGAGCAGGGGAATAAAAGTTTTCTGAGTTTTAGTTCCTTACAGAGCTCCATGTAATGAGCTCTTGGAAGGCATTGTGGAGCTGCAATTTAAAAATCCTGTTTAATAAGCCGTAACAAACTGTGTGCCATTCCCCAAGGAACAATTCTGAGAGGAATCGGGGTTCCTCCTCCTCCACCCAGTGCATGGCCAGGAATTGCCTCCTGATCAGGGTCTGCCTTTAAAAGACACAGGGAGCCAACTGCTGCGAAGCTGGGTCTCCGCATGTCAGCATGCAGGAAACAGAATACAGATCATCTTTGTTTTATGAATATCTTTATTTACAGTGATGCAGTGGAATTAAAAAAAAAAAAAGGGGCAGCACCATTCACATTGAATCTGTCACTCAGAGTCCTAATTCTGATTCCTGTTCTATAAATGATCTTGTTTTCAGATTTTTTTTTT
Organism: Loxodonta africana; assembly: GCF_030014295.1. Lineage (NCBI taxonomy): Eukaryota > Metazoa > Chordata > Mammalia > Proboscidea > Elephantidae > Loxodonta > Loxodonta africana. The sequence continues at coordinate 195,878,496 of NC_087342.1, forward strand.
TCCTACAAGGTTACTGTCAATGACAAAGTATGTAAACCTCAAGCATACATTGCATCATGTCTGGTATGCATCTTAGGTAAGGAAAATATTTACTTAATGAAAAGAGAATAATAACATCCATTCAAACTAAGTTTTTTGAGTGCACAGGGGAAGTATACCTTCCTTGGCAGTTTTGATTAAATTTTATCAGAATATAAAATTGCTGCTACGCTTTTTATTTGACTGACAGTATGTCCCCGCTTACCTTATGGTCTATGTAAAGTGCCCGTCAAATGGAGTGATGTCTTTTTTGAAAGCATGCAGGCCCACAGAAAGTCAGTGACCCTCAGGGATGGGTAAAAATCTCCCAATTTTGACACAGATCCTTCTCTGTTTGTAAAACTCAAACTATAGACTAGGGAAATGACAGGAGGGGCTGTGTTTAGTTTCGTGGAACTTAACCTATTTCAACAAGACTGCAATACTGGGGGAAATAATACATGAATTTATATTTGTGTCAGGCTTGCAGTTGATGGGTAAGGTTTGTAAAAAGTTACTCCTAAAGAAATGCCTATCATTTCAACTCTGTACTCTAGTGATTTCTGTTTCATCCAAATGCCATCCTCTGGAATAATAAAATTATTTTAGAATAATAAGTAAAATGTGATTGAATAGCCCATCTCCTAACCTCTAATAACTATGTGTCTCCTCTCTTCTAGCTCACAGCAGCTGGAGGACAATTGACATTCACCATATCATATGACCTAGAAGAAGAGGAAGAAGATACAGAACGTGCACTCCAGCTTATGATTATCTTGGAGGTACAGTATGGAGAATGTCATTTCTGTTGGCTACTTTATACACTTATGTTACTTGAGGTCACTCATGTTACCTTCTACCTGTGTGGATTTGATATTGATTTACATACTACTAAAGAAAAACATACCTCAGGAATGTTCTTTTACTTATGCCAGTCTTATATTTCCCTCTGAGACATATCTAGAAGACTCAGCTTATTCATTGGGTTCCAATGATAAAGGACAATATTAGGCAAGGCTTAGAGTTTAAACTGAAAACATAATGGCCATGTTTCCAAGACAATAAGTTTGATGAAATTGTCTGGGCAAATTCTGATTTACATAATTATATTTTTCCATCTCCCTTTACTCCAAGTAAATTTTATTGTACATTTCCTTGTTTGAATTGGGCAGAAGTAAATGAAAAAGGAAACTTGTGTATTAAAAAAAAAAAATAGTTAAATCTTGACTTTAAACTTTTAATTTAGGTAAGAAAGATGTAAAAGAAACTGCTCTCAGAATCTGGGGGGCCATAGGCAATTCCAAAATGCTGGAAACCTAAAGTTGCCTTAGAGAACCTTTCCCTCTCCTTCCTGTAACCTTCCTTTCTAATAATGCATGTCCCACCTGCCCCCCACCCCACACACACTCACAGGCTTACACACGCTTGCACATTTATGATACGAAATTGTTAGGTGCTGATTTGGTGCCAGACTCTATTTGTCTTTGTGCATGTGACTCAGTGTGTGATAATAATCAGCATGAATCTAGCCCCCCAAATATGGAGATTTATCCAGTGTCCACCTTCCCACTTTTCCATCCTCATTACCAGCTGCCCTTTTGGCACTCACTCTCTCTCTGACTCTTGTCACCCAGAGCTAGGTCAGAGAAAAAAAAAAAGCCTCTTCTTCAGACTGCCAAATAGGCAGACATCAGCCACAAATTTGGAGTCCACATAACACCTCAACCCTCTGATCTGCTGGTCACAAATTTGGAGCTGGTTTCCCACTACCCTTTCAGGATTCCAGCCACAAGCTTGGGAATCCACACTATACCCTTACTTTTCTGACCTATTGGTTCCTACTGCCCCTTTGGGTTCTATAGTTCATTGGAATGACTCACAGAATTCACAGAGAGAATACCATACTTATTATTACAGAGTTAGTATAACCAAAAAGAATACAAATGAAGAAATGCATAGGCTGAGGTCTGGGAGAGCTCCCAATATGAAGTTTCATTTTCCAAGGGACATGATACACTTCCAAGAGCAGATGTTCTCATCAATCAGGAAGCTCCCTGAGCCTCCATGTTCAGGGTTTTTATTGGCCAGTCCTGAGTGATGGGCTAAATTGTACCCCCTGAGACTAGTTGATATTGACCTTCCAGGAGAGTCTTTTCTGGCCTGGTCAACTTTCACTTACCAGCACAAATTCTTAGATGTGGCCTGAAAGTCCAGACCAAGGCACCCTAACTACTCCAATGGTTATTTCTCTAGAGCCAAGACAAAAGCCTCCCTGCTAAAGGTAAAACTAGGACCTTTACCCAAAAATGAGTGACAATATTCTTTCCATAAAATGAATATTTGCAGTATTGGATGAAGTAAGTGGTCTGGATTTTATATATAAAATAAATAAATGGTTTGAAACTAGAATTATAACTAGATTCTTCTGAAAAGAAAAGGGTTCTCTAAACAGAAAATATAGAGAACTTATATACAGGCAGTCCTTGGGTTATGAATGTCCAGTTTACATACAACCTATAGTTACAAACCAACCCCTGTAAAGCCTATTATATTAAAAATTTGAGGTACATACTGTGGTTTGTAATAACAAACAACTGTTACTTTGCAACACGCATCAAAACATTATCATTATTGTATTATTATGTTAAAGATACTTTAGTGTATCTGGAAGTGTTCCTTTAATGTCTTTTATGCAAAGAGAGGTACACTATGTACTATATACTAAGACAAGTATTTGACTAACTGACATAAAATACAATAATTGTCCTTATATACAAATTTGACTTAAAGACAGATTTAGGAATGGAACTTATCGTAATCTGGGGACTGCCTGTATTATAAATATGAATGAATGAAGAGGGATGACCTAAAGATGATAGATCAGTCGATATGCTCCTTCTTATGATGCCATTATCCTCTTGTGAACATTAGACTACAGGGTTTTTACTGTTGATTTTGTGTGTGTGTGTTTATGGCTTGTTTTTGTATTGCTACCCTATAGAAAAATTCTTTAAAACAATAGCTGAAAACATTTTTCTAAGTTTTCTTCCTTATTGTCTGTGCAACCCACAAACAGATTTGAAATATGCAATTTTTGACTACTTATGTAAAATCAAGGTGTTCATAATCACATATATGCTTATGAGCAGCTGGGTATGTACTATCTTAGTTAATTGAGGAAGCAAGGACATGCATAACCAAAAAGCTTATACTTTGTAATGCATTTGGTTAAGGCTGATATTTAAGTTACATTGCCTTGCCTTCATAAAACAAACCAACCCACTGCTGTCAAGTTGATTCTGAGTCATAGTGACCCTATAGGACAGGGTAGAACTGCCCCATTGGGTATCCAAGGAGCAGCTGCTGGATTCAAACCGCCAAGCTTTTGGTTAGCAGTAGAGCTCTTAACCACTGTACCACCAGGGCTCCAAACCCACTGCCGTCGAGTCAGTTCCGACTCATGGCAACTCTACAGGACAGAATAGAACTGCCCCATAGGGTTTCCAAGACTGTAATCTTTATGGAAGTAGACTGTCACATCTTTCTTCTGTGGAGCAGCTGGTGAGTTTGAACTGCTGACCTTCTGGTTAGCAGCCAACCTGCTTTAACCACAGTACCACCGGGTTTCCCTTCATATATACGAGAAATATGCTGTATGACAAGGGAAGCCAGCCTGAAATTAAAAGCCTACTGAGAATATAAATACAGATACTGAGAAGCTTTCTGTATAAGATATTAATGCTTTTACTCTTTTGTACCCTCTTTTCACAGTTTGACCCCTTTATGTTTTCTTTTCATTCTTTAGGGAAATGGCTTGCGCATCAGCACAGCCCAAGATGAGGTGTACCTGCTACCATCTGAAGAACATATTAATGTTCTGTCACTTAAAGAAGAATTATTTACCATACATGGCACAAATGTCCCAGTCAGCAGAAAAGAATTTATGACAGTGCTTGCGAATTTAAAGAGACTCCTCATACAAACCACATACAGCCTTGGGATGGATGCCATCTTCAGGTAAAATCAATAACTGCATCTCCCGTTGTCCACATCTTTGCTTCTGGCAACCATGCATGTGTCGGGAGGGTGAATTTGAAGCTCTCTGGGTCAGCAGTTCGAATCCATCAGGCGCTCCTTAGAAACTCTATGGGGCAGTTCTGCTCTGTCTTATAGGGTCGCTATGAATTGGAATCAACTAGACGGCACTGGGTTTGGGTTTTTGGTTTTAGGGTGGCTATAGGTTTTTTTTTTTTTTTAAATAGGAAACTCTCATGGTGTAGTGGTTAAGTGGTATGGCTGCTAATCAAAGGATTGGCAGTTCGAATCTGCCAGGTGCTCCTTGGAAATTCTCTGGGGCAGTTCTACTCTGTCCTATATGGTCACTATGAGTTGGAATTGACTTGATGGCACTGGGTTTGATTTTGGGGTTAGGGTGGCTATGAGTTGGAATTGACTAGAAGGCAGTGGGTTTTTTTTTTTTTTTTTTTCCTGGTTTAGTGTTATCGTCAAGTAGTACATGGAAGTGAAGCACTAGTTTACTGAAAGATGCTTCTGTTAAAGCTTGAAAGTTTTAAATACCCAAAATAAATTTGTGTTGGCCTTCTGATAGTATCAATGATTCCTTTGCAGTTCTGCAGAACACGTGATAAATGTTGATGCCTAAGCTGAGCCTGGTGGTGCAGTGGTTAAGAGCTACAGCTGCTAACCAAAAGGTCGGCAGTTGAAATCCACTAGCCACTCCTTGGAAACTCTATGGGTCAGTTCTACTCTGTCCTGTAGGGTTGCTATGAGTCAGAATTGTCTCTACAACAACTTTTTTTCTTTTGCTGAGCCTTAGTAACATAAACGTTAAGTGCTTGAACGCTAACTGAAAGGTTGGCGGTTCAAAACTACCCGGTGACTCTGTGGTAGAAAGACCTGGTGATCTGCTTCTGTAAAGATCACAGCCAAGAAAAGCCTACGGGCAGCTCTGCTCTGTCACACGGAGTCACTGTCAGTCAGAATTGACTCAATGGCACCTAACCACAACATGTTGAGGAATGCTGTATGGGCAAATAAAGCCCCCTTTATGGCTCATACAGTGGGAAAATAGAGATATGATTTCAGGGTAGTTATATTTGGAAAGTGGTTTAAAAAAATATTCTTTCCATTAATTAATTAACTAGTTTCTACATAGTAATATACAGTTTGTAATAAGAAATAAAAAAAAATTTTAATAAGAAATAAAGAATCTTTAAATAACCACAAATATCTTTATAAAACTCTCTAAGGCTACACTGGCTAGCATGGTGTAAAGGTAAGTGTGTGAGCTTTGAGCAAGACCTGACTTGAATTTCAAGATTGTTGCTTATTATACGTGTGACCTTCAGCCAATGATTAGTCCTTGTGGAACCTTGATTTCTTCACATGTAAAGTGGAAATAATAATGTCTGTCTTTCAGGGTCATTGTGAAAATAACGTGATAATTATGTAAAGTGCTCATTACCTAGAACACTTTTATAAGTTAGTTCCTTTTTATTCTCCATTCTTTTTTCTTTAAAGAGAGAACTTCTTGAACCAAATAGTCCCATATCTGAATGACTGCAGGTTGCCATGCTTTCTATTTTTAAAATAATGTCATTTTTTTCTGACAACGTTTTTACTTCAGCTATGTCCAAGTGAGCTCTTTTCCCTTCTCCTTTTCTACCCTAATAATGAATAAAAACAATAAAAGTATCATGGCATCTTCATTCTAAATCATATTGAGTTAGATGGTCAAATATACCCAAAACCGACAACTTGACTTTCTCATAATCAAAACAGTGTCTCTCAGTATTGGTTCACCTACAGAAAGATTTTTTAATGCTGATCCCTGCCCCCTGTGATTTGCCTGAGCTGCTTAGTTTGTCTTTCACTTGTAATATTTCAACTAAATGTAATCATCATTATCATCTCCCAAAGGTGGGAACTGCATTCAAAAACAGGTCCATTGCCAAGCAATGTACTTCTTTTGCACAGGCAATTCTGATAGAAGCTGGGTTAAAATGCCATGAAGATGAGAAGCAGCACTTAGGAATTAATTATGTTTTTTTTCCCATTTAGTAAATAGAGATTGTTATGATGTTTAAACAGTGCAAAGGAGATGAATCCTCTAGCTTTCAAAATGAATGACAACTAAATTGACAAAAAGTAGCTAGGGGCTTATTTATTTTTGGCAGCATTGCTTCTCAGACTAGTTAGTCCAAAGGCTTTTCCTCCTGATTTATGTCAGGCAATTTCACTGTCTACCCATCTTAAAATCATTGGTTTCATTTGAAGTCTTCTGCAGCTTCCCCATTACATGAGTGACATGTTCACCGAGGGTGGTTATGTGAACAGACACAAGAGCTAATCCAAGTAGGTGGCTCATTTTTGCTGCCTGCATTATCTAGAGAATGTGGCTCAAGAAGTAAAAGCCGGTGTCAGATCTGAAACTCTTACGCACTTCAGGCGAGGTGAAAATCAGCATGAATCCAGAGTTAGTAACCTTTTTTATATTTTATTTATCTATGATCTACTGGTAGATTGAGTCATATTTGTAAAACATCACTTGAATTGATTTCAACTTGTCTTGCTCAGTAGGCTTCTGACTTGGTATACAGTCTGTGTGCAAGCACAAGTAAATTGAAGCTATTTTAACAAAAAAAAATTCATGCTTAGATTTATTTAAGGAAGATTTACTTCCATGGAAGTTGCTTCAGCAAAGGGGCTTAGAGCTTCCTGTAACATGATTTGATGGAATTGCACAGTGCAACAATTACTGGATTGGAGGTTAAGGATTTTGACCTCTGTTTTCAACTCAGTTATTTAATAGTGGTAAACATAAGTATGGCTTTGACCTCTTTGGACTTATCTCTTATTCTGTAAAATAAAGACGAGGACAACTGCCTTGCCAACCTCAAAAGGTCACTGCGAATTGGAATTAGAAGTCTGCAGAAGCACTTTGCTAATGACAAATCACCACACAAATATGAAGCATTTCTATCCAACTTGCATCATTCCAAGGAATAACATTTTTTCCAAGTACCTTTAAGACTTGGAGAAATCTAGAAGAGGGCACATACTGATGATTCCTCAACCGTGACAGTTTTTGCTGCCATTATTTTCTCAGAATGCTGTGAGCCCAGACAATAAAATTAATTAATTTCTTTTTCACCATCCACATTGGTCAGATGAAGATAAAAATGGCAAACTTTCTCTTCTCTGTTTAAGAATGCAGGCGAAATCAACTTAACCTCGCTGCCCATCTTTATCCTCTACATTTTCTAAACCTTAGATTTCTTAACATTGATTTTTAACTCAAGCAAGCAGACTATTCAGCTTTTTTAAAACATCTATTAGATAAACAACTCTGCGCAAAGTATGTTTTTTCTTGTGCCTTCTAGTAGACATTTGTGCAGTTGACCAAATTTTTCCTTCTTCCCTGATACTGCATTTCCCTAGCATTCGAGGGTAACTATGGTCATGTGATTTGTTTTGGCCAACGTAATGTGAGCAGAAGAGATGTGTGATTTTTCTGGGGAAAAGCACTGAATTGCTAGTGTGAGGCACTCTGGCATTTTTTGAACTACGAGAAGATCAAAGCAGTCTGAATGCTGGCAACACATGGAACTCAGCTGCCCTGGGCAGTCACCCAAACTGGAGGAGATTTTACATGACAAGCTTTAGTTTTAGTTCTTCACATTATTATTAATTGTAAAATGTTTTATTATAGAAAATATTAAACATAAACAAAAGTAGAGAAAAAATGGCATAATTAGCCCTCAAGTACCCATCAGCCAGCTTCAACAGTTATCAACTCAGGAATAATTTCATTTCATATACATTCTCACCTACTTTCCACCCCATGCCAAATTGCCTTGAAATATAGCCCAGATATCATTTAATTCATCTGTAAATATTCCAGAAACCCTGGTGGCGTAGGGGTTAAGAGTTCAGCTGCTGACTAAAAGCTAGCAGTTCAAATTCACCAGGCACTCCTTGGGAACCCTACAGGGTAGTTCTATTCTGTCCTATATGGTCGCTTTGAGTTGGAATCAGCTCAGTGGCATTGGGTTTGGTTTTTGGTTTTTCACAAATATTTAAGTTTGTAGCTCTGAAATGTAGAGAGTCCTTTTGCAAATGTAACCGTTATCACCTGAAAATTAATTTTTCATATTGTTTGATTTTTTTTAACCGTACAATACACAAGGCAAAGAACTTTGGTGTGTTATAAATGCCATTCATTTGCTTTATCAACTTTCTTGATAAAATATTTGAAAAGCTTCCTTTATTATAAATGGTTTCTAGTGTGATTTTTTTTCCTCATTGACAACACATTTTTGTCTTTTAACTATGAGTTTTAATACAAGTGATTGCCGTTCTGAGGAAATACATACTTTTAGTATTTTCAACTTGAATGAATCAAAGTTTATGTCACTACTAATACTAAGCCATTCATTTTTTGTTGTTGAAATGATTATTTTTTAACCCACAGGTAAAAATTTAAGGAAATGAAGACAAATGTATATGATATTAGTTTGTTTCATTTTGTTTAGTTTAAAAAAAAAGAAAGCCATTGCCGTCCAGTCAATCCTGACTCATGTCAACCCTATAGGACAGGGTAGAACTGCCCCACAGGGTTTCCGGGAAGCGTCTGGTGGATTGAGCCTATCAGCCTTTTGGTTAGCAGCCAAGCTTTTAACCACTGTGCCACCAGAGCTTGTTTAGTTCAAACCAAAAAAAAAAGACCAAACCCAGTGCCATCGAGTCGATTCCAACTCATAGCAACCCTACAGGACAGAGTAGAGCTGCCCCGTATAGTTTCCAAGGAGCGCCTGGTGGATTCAAACTGCCGACCCTTTGGTTAGCAGCCACAGCACTTAAACACTATGCCACCAGGGTTTCCTTGTTTAGTTCAGCCACTGAGAATTTGGAGTTGTTTGTTACCACAGCATAAGTGAGCGCATCCTGACTTTTGCCTATTTACTCTGAAACATATCCGTGTGTCTTTATTGCTTGAAAATGAATACAGAATATTTTCAAGACATAAAGAGACTTCTGGAGCAAATTTGGATTTTTCGTATCAAAAAAGATTACACAGAATTACATAAATTATCTAGAAAAACTCAACAGCAAAATCTTTTAATAATCATAGAAGTCATGTTGTTAGGTGCAGAGTAGGCATCTATCTTTTGTAATTAATGATATAAATAACCACATTTCAAAGAAATTATACCAATATGGAAACTTAAAAATATTTTTTAAAGATAAGGGCTTAGAAAGATTTATACAACTGGCTTGGCATCAGACTGTTGGTAAAAGATGCAGCCAGATGTTAAACCATAGGTGTTTCCTTATCATTATTGTAAACTACCTCCCAATGCTATTCTGTTAAGTATTGGATTTATTCATTCAGCAAACATTGACCAAGCATCTTCCATGAATATCGTTTTAAGTCTCAGTTTCCTCTTCTATAAAATGGCAGGAACAATATCAAAATTTCAAGATTGAAGTGAAGGTTAAATAAGAAAACAATCCACATAAAGCACCTTATGTATTATCTAGCATGTACTGGGAGGCAATGTAGTATAGCAAGATGATTACTGGTTTGGAGTCACACTTAGGTTTCAGTCTGTGTTCCGTCAATTGCTAACTGTGATATCTTAGACAAGAGCCTTTGCTACTCTGAGTTTCTTCGTTTGTAAATGTGGGTATGAATGGCTACTGTATTAGGTTCATGGATACTTAAATGAGATATAATGTTTGTCAAGCCCCCCTTATAGTGCAGAGAAGATAGTAGATACTCAGTAAGCAGTAATTATTATGATTTGATAGTCTTAGGCTAAGCAACAAGGATACAGAGGTGGGTACATGATCACTGAATTCAAGGAGATCGTAGTCCAGTAGGAAAGCCAGCCGTGCACATCTGCGACAGCATAATAAATAGTACAAGTGTGCACAATGTACGTTGATAGAAATAAGGAGGAAGAGATGAACTCTTATATTAATGTTTAATATATTTTTGATGAATGGCAGCAACATTATCAGAATCTGTCAGTTGTTTTCCTTACTTGTTGTGGGATTGAAAATGCTTACAGAAAGTGTCTAGCTCTTTCCCAGATGGCTCACTCACACACTGACTTGCCACTCAATTATTCTGTTGCCTTTTTAGGAATGCTGTAATAATTGTCAGGCTACTCTATGAATGGTACTTTCCAGGAATTCAAAAAGACAGAGGCCAGAGGTAGTTCTGAGTCATCATCTTATGTTCTGAAAACAAAATGTAACATGTTTCTATGGTGGCTACTCCCAAGTAACGTTCTTTTAAGTGGAATGAAAGAGAGCTCTTCAGTGTGAAAGAAGGATAGAAGAAGAATTATTTAAAAGAGTATGAAGGTTAAAGTATTAAAATGTCTTTGTTGTTTTACAGTACATCTTTGCTTTTTAGTGTAGTATAGCCTGTATAACTCTGGTGGAAAATATGTTAAACAAATAGATTGAAAAGAATCTCCAAGTCAAGAGGAGGACAATGTTTCCAATAGGGTTGTGATATTTTCCATGGTAGCTGACATGACTTTCTCTTTATGGATCATTTTATCTGTATTTTCAAGTCGTACTAACAGTGAGAAACAGCTAAAACATTTGACTTAGTTCACAAATCTTTGATAGTCCATGCATCTCCAAAATCCAGTATTTTATTACTGCCAGCATTATGTATTTAAATGAATGCAGCCTGGTATCAAGAAAGGAAAATGACCATATTGAAGGGGGGGAAAAAGTAAACTGCTGCCTTCTTCATGAGTGACACTTAAACTGTTAAACGCATTAAAATCCCATTTAACAAATAGCAAAACCTAATGAACATTGGGCCTGCTCAGTGAATACTAATGTAGAATATTACTAGGAAAGATGCTTGAGTGTTGAAATTTCTCATAGCTCAAAATGGTTACACAGACTAGGGAGAGGAACATCTGTTGTTCAAAAGACAAATGAAATGTGGGAGTTTGCTGAAAATGTTTTTGTTTTGGAATCTTTATTTTTTAAATCATTCCCTCTTTAATTGCTTATTCTTCTGTTTTATTTTGAAACATTCAAATATTCTTTCTTTAAGTTTTGCTTATCAAACTTAATACTGAAAATGCTAGGATTGTATCTACATACAGTTGACAGGCCTGCTTTTTTGTAAATTGTGACTGTGTGTTATATTATAATCACCTAGTAGATCAACCATGAAATCATCTAATTCTACAATTAAAATGATCAGAAATACAGGCTCATCATGTGACAGTTCATTAATTCAGGTCATTAGATGGCACAAGACATTCAGGTGAACTCTGACCTCTGCCCTTGACTCCTAACTTTGTAACATTTCTTAATTTATTTTCTGTATCCAATCAAACAAGTAATTTGTCTTAAACTTATCTGATTTTATTCATCTGAAATGTGGATGCCAGCCGCTAGTGTATCATTTGTCATGGAGTATGTTAGCCATTATTTATAATGTAACTACATTCCTTTCATCTGTTCATTCATTCATTCACTCATTTATTTAGTCTTATATCTATGTATCCCTCTGTCCATCCCTCCATCCATCCCTCCATCCCTCCCTCCATCCCTCCATCCATCCAACCATCCATCCATCCATCCATCCATCCATCCATCCATCCATCCATCCATCCATGTATTTTAGGAAAGTGCATTAAATATATATTGAGACATTTATGACACCTCAGAGTCTCTATTCTCAAGGAATGGCTCATAAGCTCGGGTCAGCATAAGCAAGTGCTATGCTTAGTTTAGTAACTCTTTGAAACCCTATGTTGCATTAAGAAGAATTGTCAGTAACGGTGCAACTCTTCGTGTACAAGTTTACTTGGCGGTGCTGAGGGAGGAGTGAAGAAAGGATTAGTTAGAGATTTTCAAATGATATGTGTACCCTTAACACTGTAAAAATAGTGATTTTTTAATACCTACCAGTCTAGGACATTCTGCCAGGTGGCACAAGCTGTACCCCCAGAGAAGAAAACATTTAAGAAAGTGTGGTTGAGTAACCTATAGATAATGGTGATCATCCTTAGAGAGCGCCAGCTAGCACTCAGCACCTGTAATGATTATACCCAACTGCGTATTTTATGAGATTTTAAGCCAGCTTTCCTTTTCTGCTGCTTCTTGATCTTGTATGAACTCATACATATTCCAAGGTGTTATCAAGGTTCTAAGGTTAGTAAAGTGGGGGTGAAAGCAATAAAGATTTCAAAAACTTGTTGCTGAAATGCGTACAACTTGGTTAAAAATTGTGACTTTCTGAAAGACATAAAATGATACTGGTGAGGAGTGAGCTTCTTAGCTCAAGTACACACTTGAGACTATGTGGGCAGCTCCTGTCTGGAGGCAAGATGAGAAGGCAGAGGGGGACAGGAGCTAGTTGAATGGACATGGGAAGTACAGGGTGGAGAGAAGGAGTGTGCTGTCACATTATAGGGAGAGCAGCTAGGGTCACATAACAACATGTGTAAAAGTTTTGTATGAGAAACTAACTTGAATTGTAAACTTTCACTTAAAACACAATAAAAAAAGAAAATATATGTATAAAAATCATCACTTTTCCAGATACATTTTAACCTCATTATGAGCCCATTTGCTGTGTTCTCCAGATTGATTACAACATAGATTCCCAAATCTGGCAAGCAATTTGCTAAATGTGAATCAGTGATCAGTAAAAATCTACCACCTCTCTTGAGAAAGGAGCTCAAAACGTATGCCCTAGGAAAAGTCAGTTACACCTTTCTCACAGTTAAAGGATGGCATATCGTGAGTTATAAAAGTCTATCAATCATTAAAAAATTAATTATTATTGAGTCAATAGCAGTCATTTCATTTTGTGTTCTTGTTTTAATACATCAAAATGATTTTTTTAAAAAAGCCAGTTTTTTAGAAGACAAACAGTATTTCTTCCACTACTCATCATATTTATCTTTTTTGACAGTTAACAAAAATATGTTAGTAAGATGTGTACCTAATAATTGCCTACTATATTTTTTTGATGTATTATACATTATATCAAGAACTGTACATTCTTCAGTTTCTTTAATCCTTTAATCAAGGTTTGGATTAATGGATTATAAGATTATCTACATAATCCCACTAACCCACTGCCGTCGAGTCAATTCCGACTATGAATGATCTACATAATAGAGGCTTAATATATGTGACATAAATGAGATTAAGTAATTTTTCCTAGGTTATATGACTAGTATCAGAAACAGGGTATGAATCCTAGTCTGACTCCTGAATATGTGTTCTTAACAATGAAGCTTGTAAAATTGTCTTTAAAAATATATTAGGAAAGGTCAGTAAGACTTCTATAGCGTTTAATTTGTGAATTCATATTGAGTTTGCAAGATCTTTTGAGAACAAGTACATGTCTTAAAAAGAAAGAATCAGCATATGTGTGTACACACACACACAAACATACATACATATATCTGACATATGTAACCAATGGGTTAATTCGATTCTGACTCATAGCAACCCTATAGTACACAGTAGAACTGCCATGTAGGGTTTCCAAGGAGTGGCTGGTGGATTCGAATGGCTGACCTTTTGGTTAACAGCCGTAGCACTTAACCACTGTGCCACCAGGGCTCCAGTATATGTAGTAGAATTTTTTTTTCCAATTTTCAATTTGGCCAAACCAATTTTTTCTAGAATATTAAAATGTATGAATAAAAAGAAAAGATCAGATCCTATACACACACATGCACGCACACACATACACGCACACACATACATATATCCAAATTATGTAACAGCATTTGTCTCCTATTTTCAATTTGGCCAAACCAGAGTTTTCTAATATACTGAGTTACGTGAAATCACTCTGCTGAAGACCCCAGATTTTATAGACCTACAAATAAAATGAAATCCAGAGATACAGAGAACAATGAATTTAATTAAGGCCAAAAAACGTAAGAGAATTAGTTCTCAGTAATTCAACTGATTATCTGAGAAAGATTTGCTTGTACCTGCCTGCATGCAGGTTTGTCTCTGAGACAAAGAAACAAAAATAATTTCTATTTTTCTTTCAGTTTAAAAGTTCAGATGGAATATTGTTTCCTGCTTTTCTAGTGTAAATGTTAAAAGAAATCAAGCAACCATGGGGTATTTTCTGTTATAGAAATCCCTTCAACTATATAGCTGCCCATCTGTCTTCAAAAATGGAAGTCAAAAACATAGACTAGAACCAAGTGATTGGCCAAAACATTCATATGTTTTCAGCATGTGATGGTGGTGGGTGGCTGTGACCACTTTTAACTGAGCAGGCTGTCTTTACCTAATGTAATGAGTGACCAGAGCGTCACTCATTCATTAGTTTACTTTTTATACAGATATTTTGCTGATATTTATAGCTTTGTTACTACATAGTTATGTAATACGTAAGAGCTTATTTACATTTTACCGTCTCTTTTTCCCTCTGTCCCAGGTTGAGTTCTGTTATCCTTGAATCCGCTGTTCCCTATCCTACTGACGGAAGCATTGCAGCAGCTGTGGAAGTTTGTCAGTGTCCACCAGGGTATAGTGGTTCCTCTTGTGAAGTAAGTTTGCAAGAATGTATCCTCAGTGCATTTTAAGTTCCTTCAACCTTGTTTTCAATATGTTGTTGTATTGTTGCTGGGTTCTGTGGAGTTGGTTCCAACATACAGGGACTCTGTGCACAACAGAGTGAAACACTGACCAGTCCTGTGCCATCCTCCCAGTCATTGCTATGTTTGAGTTCATTTTTGCAGCCACTTGTCAATTGACCTCATTGAGAGTCTTCCTATTTTTCACTGATCCTCTACTTTACCAAGCATGATGTCCTTCTCCAGGGACTGGTCTCTCCTGTTAATATGTACAAAGTAAGCGAGATGAAGTATCACTGTCCTCACTTCTAACCAGCTTTCTGGCTGTGCTTCTTCCAAGACAGATTTGTTCGTTCTTCTGACAGTCCACAGTATAGTCAATATTCTTTGCCAAGACCATAATTCAAAGACATTAGGTCTTCCTTATTCATTGGTTTTCAATATCCTGTTCTAAAAAGACTTTAGTTTTCCCATCAATGATTACACCGATGATAGTATATCATTAAAGAAGAAACTGGAAGGTTTGCCAAAAAGTTACAGCTTTTGAATAAAGTGTTAACCACATTATGTCTTGAAATTATTTTTTTTTAGATGTCTTGCCTTAATATAACAGAAAAATTTGTTCCCATCACTGTCTGTGTTTAGAATCTAGATATTAAGCTGTTTGTTGGTATCTCAATATTATAGGTTTATAATTAGATGAATGTCTTTTAATTAATACCACTCTGTCATTTTAAGGTAATAATTTATACTTACTTCTGTATTTTTTTTTCTGTATATTTTATTTTAGCTGATTTAAAAACTGGTTTTGCTTGAAACCTGGTCAAAAGATGTAAACAACATTTCTCTGATAGAGGGCGTGGCTTGCAGATAAATAGGAGCTTAAATTCTTCAAAAGCGGTGCCTTTGAGGAATCATTTGAGTGCTCCAAGATGTTCCACTTCAGAACACTACGGCATTATGCCATTTGTAGAAATACTCCAGGCATTGCTATGTCAGTTCTCTTGTACTTGAAAATAATGCATGCTGCGAGAAGATATGCAGGGCTTAGAGTCAGATTCGTGACAAATGTGTTTTTGTTAACTGGACTCAGGTTCACCAATCTAGATATAAAACTAAATGTAATTAATTGTGCTTGCTTATCCAAAATTCATGTAGAAGAGAAAAAAAATAATCCTGGATATGGACTACCTACGCCAAACCTGATTTGATTTTACATGTAGTGCCATATTTGATGAAACATATTTTTTTATTAAGAGCCTTGTGGTTTTGATTTTAAACCAGGAAACTCCCTTTGAGCCTTTAAGTTCCTATTTGAACTGAAATAATAAATACCTTGATTCTACTCCTGCTTTCATACTTATTCCTACATTAGTTATTCTTAGCTCTCTTCATCATCTTTGACACGAGCTCTGAGTGTGTGCCCATTGAATATAAAACTGTCCTAATATTAGAAATATTTAATTAGCTGTGCTTATTTTTGCTTCCTTCTTTTCTTCAAAGATATTTATTGAGAATCTTTGATAAATTCTGCACTAGATGTTGAGGGAAGTATCAAAAAATATACAGCATAATCCCTGTCCCTAAAGAGCTAACAATCTGGTGAGGGAGACAGAATACCTATGAAAAATTAAATCACAGCACTATGTAATTAAAAAAAAAGGGACCAGTAATTTTTTTTTTTTTAAGTGGTACCAAACGTAAGTGCCATTATCATTCAAAGGAGTGAGCTGTTCCAGTGGAGAGCCATGTCACGGAAAGTATGCTGTAGTGGAGAAATCTCAAACTGGATGCTAAGTAATGGCAATGATTAGACAGGAGATAATAAAAGAGAAGCACGCAAATGTGAAAAAGAATTGTAACAGAAAAGCGGAGATGGGATAATGGAATCATCCTGTAGCTGTCATACGATAATTGTTTGATAAATAAACTTACTTTGAAACCTGTAAAAGAACTTTATCAAATCAGGAAACAACGGATTCTGGAACTCCGGAGTTTCTCTCTGATTTCTTCACTACTTCTCACTCTAATAACCCCTGCTTTCCTTTATCAAAACTTCTTACCCTAGACTCACTGTTCTCCAATTCTATCTTTCCTGATTTCATTTGCTTTCTTTATTGAGCTTGGTTCATAAGGTCAGTCACTAGGTGGCTTAGTTTTTACTAATATTCTGGCATCTCTTAAAAGCTGAATAAACTCTAATGACAGTTAATGTCTTAATTCTAAGTGGCTGAGAACATCTAGCTGAAAACAGATTAAATGACCCAGTTATAAAGCCATTCTCTTTTACTTTATTTGGGCCACAATACTGGTTCTTTTGATTTTTCCTTTTCCTCGTTTGTACTTAACTTCTTGTAATTCTCTCCACAGTTAATCTTTTAAATATTTTTCTTACTTTCAGAGTACCGTCATAATTAATTTCACTTAACAGGTGGTTCAAGTGGGGAAGTGAAAGCAAAGTGAGGGGCTAAAAAATAAAAGAAAAAGAAAATGGTTCAATCAAAATCTCCATTTTCTCGTCTATATGATGGAAATAATATTAACCACCTCAGAAAAGTGTTCATGTTTTCATTTAGCTAAGAAGTATTTGATGAGCATGATCTTTGTGACTACTAAGATTCTAGGCAGGTCTGTGAGTGGCACAAAAGGCTTATATTCGACTACTAACCTAAAAGCTGGTGGTTTAAATCCAACCCAGTGCCACTGCAGAAGAATGGCCTGGTGATCCGCTTCCATAAAGATTACAGCCAAGAAAACCCTGTGAATCCACTGGCCCAAATGTTGATGGGGGGTCAGACAAGATGTAATCATAGAACTGTACATTGGATTTGGCTTCTTGGTGTTTGATGACACTGACAAGAGCAGTTTTAATAGTGTGGTGGTGACATAAGACAGATTAAAATGGTATGAAGTGTGAAAGGAAGTGAGGAAGGAAAGAAAGCATACAGTCACTTCTTTTAGAGTAGTTTTATTGGCAAGAAAAACAGGTAACTGAAATGTGATATTAAGGGAGTATTTTCGTTGTTTTTCTACTTAGTTTATTTTTGATGAGAGATACTAGATCACATACATATATACACACACATGCATATATATATATGTACACACACATATTGTGCTGATAGTAATGACCCAATAGAAATACATTTATTACTGATGCAACAATAGGAGAATATTGGGAAGACAGCAGATAATGGAATTCAGATTACAAGCCTAGTGGTATTTCTTTGAAAGGAGAAAAATTTCTTTACACACAGACATTGTTTAAGAGGGAAATATGACAAAGATGCTTGGAATATGAATATGAATATGCTTGTGCACTCAGTAACTGAATGATGGAACTTGCCTTCTGATGGCTTTCATTTTCTCTTTGACTAATGAAATGAACCACCACCTCTCAGTGTGTCACTCTGGTGGCTTGTGTGTTGCTATGATGCTGGAAGCTATGCCACCAGTATTTCAGTATCAGCAGGGCCATCTGTGATGGACAGATTTCAGCCAAGCTTCCATACAATGACTTGGAAAAAAGGCCAGGAAGTCTACTTCTGAAAATTAGCCAATAAAACCATGAATCACAATAGGATATTGTCTTATGTAGCACTGGAAGATGAGCCTCCTAGATTTGAAAGCACTCAAAATATGCAGTGGCTGCAACAATGGACTCAAGCATACCAACGATTGTGAAGCTGGTGCAGGACCTGACAACATTTTATTCTGTGGTATATATGGGGTCATCATGAGATGAAGCAAACTTGATGGTAACTAACAACTACAAATGAGATGAAATCATTGGCTGAGATGTGTAAGGAGTTGGAAAGTTTGAGGAAAGAGGATATGGGATGAATAATTCACTTGCAGAGTGTGAAATCGTATTAAGGAAAACTCCATGAATATGTGCTACGAAAAGAGATGACTTCTATAAATGAATTTAGGGTGGCAAAAATTTTAACGGAAAGAATTTATTAGAAAGAGATAGAAAATCTACACCTTTTGTGCACAGCCAAATTAAGAGGAAAGTTGCTATTGCTTTCCTTTCAGATATGAAGTCTCAGCACATTCCTTTTTATGTGTTTGTTACCGATGTTCCAATTTAAGGCTCCCCATATCCTGAGGCAGGAGGAACATTTTCAACAATACACAACACAATTCTATATACTTTATTACTTCAGTGGTTTCTCTCGTGTTTCCATTTTCAACTGAAAAGGAAGCCCTTTCATGATATATTTTGTTGTACTTAACCATCCAGAAATATAGTATATAACCTAAAAAACGTGATTTTAACTTGAGAAGGAGCAAAGCCCCTAGAGGACAGCAACATTTTCCTGGCACATATTTGTCATTCCCAATCAGTTTGGAAAACTTGATTAAGAGTGACAGAGGACTAAGAGCAGGCACTAACGCACGAGTAATCTAAGACACAAACATCCTGTCTTAATCAGAATTCCTTTTTTATAGAAGAAAGAATTTCACATTTTAAATTTGGGGTGATGAATATGGGCAAAGTTATGTAGTAGCACAATGCCATAAAATGAAATTTTATGGGACTGTGTGATAAATGAATCATAAATTATTTCGTGAAATTTGAGAAAGCATAATAGCATGCAGGAAATTTAGAATGAAAAATATGAATTATGTACACTTAGGCATCAGCCATTTATAAGGTCAAACGTAAGATCAGAGTGCTGCCTTTCTTTGAAACAAGTTCAGAGATTTTGTATCAATGATAGAATTAAGGGCAGTTGTTAGCTACTGTCCTATCAGCCCCAGAATGATGGGGACTCCGTGCACGAGGACATGAAATGCTAACTGGTCCTGTGCCATCCTCATGATAGTTTATGCATCAGTTGTAAATCGGACCTTTATGATCCCGAGGATTTTCATTGGCTGTTTTTCAGAAGCAGATTAACAGGGCTTTCCTCCTAGTCTGTCTTAGTCTGGAAGCTCTCCTGAAACCTGTTCAGTGTCATCGTAAAACACAAGCCTCCACTGACAGATGGGTGGTGACTGCACGTTCAGTTCATTGATTGGGAATTGACCCCGAGCCTCCCACATGGCAGGCGAGAATTCTGTCACTGAATCACCACTGCCCCCATTCAGCACAGCTAGTACCTAAGAAAGGGAACGTATGCCAGAGAATCAAAATAGCTTGGGCTGATGTTGGGTACTCTCTTTGGCAAAGGTTTTCTCAAGAGTGTGTATGTTTGCTGCTTTTTTTTTCAGTACTTTTTCTACTATTTTCCCAACTGTGCTTTTTGCTTTGACTGTCATATTTCAACTCTTTATATCTCTGCTTTATTTTACCATTTCAGAAGAGAAACCAAGCTAATGCTTCCTCTAATCTCATGCCTGCCAGTAATGCTAAGGTCAGTACAAAGCCCCAGTGTCAGGAAGAATAGCTCTGTAGCAACGTTTCAATAATGTCAACTCTTTGACAACAACATTTGCTGAGTTTTCTAGCTACGTTATCCTTTTTTATCCCAAAACGAAGCAAACAAACAAAAAAACACACTTTTTTTTTCTTCTTTTTTTAATCCCTAAGGCTGATAGAAACATCATCTTTCTTTCAGTCTTGTTGGCCTCGGCATAGACGAGTTAACGGCACAATTTTTGGTGGCATCTGCGAGCCATGTCAATGCTTTGGTCATGCAGAGTCCTGTGACGACGTCACTGCAGAATGCCTGGTAAGTGTTTTCGCCTTTGGGAATGCTAATTGACGAGGCTGAAATCAGTTCAACAGACCTTGCAATTCAGTTACTACCTTTGAGATCTTAAGCATTTGAATCAAGAAGTGATTTGACAGAGATCTTTATGTTGAACTGAGTTGGAAGCTGAGAATGCCCTTTCATATGTGAGCTCCCTGACAAACAAGTATTTAGGACGTGTTTATTCATATTAGTCTAAGAAATGAATTAGAATCAGATACATCATTATAAGCTTGAGTAATCACTGGGGTATGTATCTATCATGAATATATATGGTTTTGCTCCCTTCCATAAAACTATGAAAAATAGACTACACTTCTTGAAAGGAAAATAATTTGTGTCTTCATAATACGAAAAGTGTAAAATATAACATTTGTAATACACATCAGTCAATTTTATTCACATTAAAAATGAGAGCATACTGGGTGATTTTTATTTAAGAATTTGAGCATTTAACTAAATGCAAAGCTTTGCAAGTAGATTTAAAATAATAAATACATCCACTACGTATTCACTAGAGTTGCTTATTTCCTCTACAATCGTCTCTAATTTTAAGGGGGACAAAAAGCTCTACAAAGGGCAGAACACTTCCTATCCCGTTAAGAAGCCTTTGGATTGGTGAATTACACTGAATAGACCATTCTGATTAACTCAAGGGCATTTTAGTTTTATATTGTCTGACATGGCATGAAGCTTGAAACAACAGTTCTCGTTTCATTAGCCTTGCAGAAACACAATTTGAAACAGTGCCAATCTAGGAGGATATCATACTCTAATTTCCCTGCAGAATTTAAGGCAGACTCTGTTATCTTTATTTCTTAATGTTCTTTCTTTCTCGTACTCATTTTTTTTTTTTTTTTCCTTTTTCGTCTACTAAAAGCTTCTGGGAAAAGACCAAAATGAAAATTCAAGACCTTCTCTTTCAGTGTAATTTGGTATTTAGGTTTATTGATGCTTTTTTTGTTTTCTCTGTATAGGATTTTGTTTAATTTCATTGCAATGCAAAGCATGATAACCTTAATTCATGGATCAGTAGATTTTTCAAATGGCATTTTTATGAATAGAAAGACTAAGTGATTTTTATTTTAAATTATACCATGAGTCTTTTAAAATGTACCTTGGGAAAAATATTAAGTAAAACACTTTGCTAATAATATGCAATGGGAAATATTCAGCCGAACATTAATATGGATTTGCTCCGCTTGAACCTAAAAATACAAAATAAATATGCTGTGATAACCCATAACCTGTTGCTGTGCAGTGGATTCCAACTCATAGCAACCCTATAGGACAGAGTAGAGCGACTGGTAGATTTGAACTGCTGACCTTTTTGGTTAACGGCTGTAGCACTTAATCACTGTGCCTCAATAGTAATCTCTCATATTGAATTAATTAGCATTAAATCAATATCGTGCTGATTATCCAGTTGAATATTTGATATTTCTAAGAATGAAGCCATTTTAAAAGTAAAAGTTTTTTTCTAGGATGATTTTGGGAGAAAGCAAGGAGGAAACTGTGATACCTGAGGCCTTTTTAATAGTGAACCTAGCTTATTATTGACTATTTCGTGGACAGGGAGGTAGGAGTCCACATCCACCTTCCCATAACAGGGAGAATCTTGAGGAAACCATGGAGAACTCAGTGATAGAGACAGAATCTGGTGTTCCCTGGGTTTTCCATTGTAGCTGGTAGATAGGTGATCACGTAGGGTATTTTTTGCAAATGTTCAAATGTCCTTTATCTGAATGGTATTTATAACTATGTGCCAATATCCAGCGTTGAACAAACTGATTCTGATATGATTCACAAAGAAAAAATGTTTAAATTTTTTACACTACGGGATTTTTTTGCTGTTCCCTTGAACCAGCATTTTGCCTTCCTTTTTATTCTTCATGTTATTTTTTTCCACCCAGCATTAATCAGAAAATTTATGAATAAACCTTTTTACCTTGGTTGCCTTTAAAATATGATTAGAAATCAAATGAAATATTTTTTGACATCAAATAAAAATCTGAATCTGCGCTGTAATATGTATTTACAGGAAGATCATCTTAACTCCCATTTTGAAGTGACCCAGGGAACTTTCAAAGCCACCTTGGAAATTGCACAGTTGTTCCTTCTCATTGTTCTTGTGATATGTGATGCAAACAGACATTTGGAAACACTTAACCAGTCCCTCAGAGTGGACTTTCATCTTTTTCAGTTTTGATTTATATTTCATTGGTTTTCTAATGCCATGTTAAAGTTTCATTTGCAAAAAGCGTGAATTTTAAGATTATTTTGATTATTTCCATTTAATGAAATGACATGCAGAAAATGTAAGAAAATAAAGTGTTGTTTCTCTTTTGGTTCAGTGGCTGAAGAAAAACAGGGTCTCTGAGTTTTAGAAATACCTTTTCCGACATGGTTATAGTGTAATCAATTTATGAGCCTCTATTTTAAATTGGAGATGTAATTTAGATTATGCCAAAATAACAATATGCAAAGAATTTTGCAAAAAAAAGAAATTCTTTGATTATAACTAACTTTTTTCTGGGTAAACTTGGAACCTGAAAGAAGCAATATGAAAATCAAAGGAAAAGTTTTCTTCATACTGATTTGTATTTGCATGGTTTATCCCAATATACATGGAAACCCTGGTGGCATAGTGGTTAAGAGCGATGACTGCTAACCAAGAAGACTGCTAACCAAGAGGTTGGCAGTTCGAATCCATCAGGAGCTTCTTGGAAACTCTAGGGAGAGGTTCTCTGTTCTACAGGGTCGCTTTAAGTCGGTAATCGACTCAACTGCAGTGGGTTTGGTTTTTGGTTTTATCCCAATATACCATGTTGTTTAGACAATTTGTAGTAGTCAAGCTAACCATTATGCTGCCTTTGAACCTAATTTGCTAAAGGAATTTGAGAGACATTTTAAAATAACTTGAAGAAAAACTTATTTTCAAGTATCAGATATTACTGAAGTGCCTATTAATTAATAGTTGTTGAAATGGTATGAGATTTTGGAATATGGAAACTTTATAAACCATTGACTTTAGTTCCCTAATTTTACAGACTGTAGATCAAACGGGAGGCTTAGAGAGTTAAATGACTTGATTATAATTCAAATATCTTCTACTCAGTAAAGAATTTTCCCTCCCAAAGGGCCTTTACAAACCATATTAAAAAAATATGTCTATATTTGTATATTTTAAAATAGATTTACTATATTTAATTGAAATTTAACTTCTTTAAAGATATATTGAACTAAATAGTAATTCAAAACTTTCATTAGCTTAGGCTAGTATCCCGAAAGTCATCCAGATGAATACATTCTTACTCTATATTTACAGTGAATTTGTATTTATTAACTTTCTCCACAAATTTGGTTACTGCCCATAGAAATAAAATTTGTGTACCCCTGAGTTCTGCTGAACTCTTTGCAACATGGCAAAAATGCAATTTTATATACTTATTAAATTAAAAAGTGTATTTCTCATAACGAACCATACTATATTATTTTAATAGGAATTAGATGTGTTTCACTATGCCATTGAGCTTGCAGTTATGTCTGTATGATGCAAAAACATCATAAAAATCTATCAAGTTGTGCTATCAGAAGCTTTACAGACAATTCCGCTGCTTGAAAAATGGCACCGTTCCATCTTTATGCCGGTTTTCCTGAGTTTTGTGAACACAGCCTGAGTTGATTCGTATGAAGAAATCAAGACTTACCAGTAATTTCATTTTGCTTCTGTATTTTTTAAAAAGACATAGGTCTTTTCATAAAATAGTAATGAGCAATAAAATACCATTTCGATTTTCTTTTAAACGAGGAAAATTGTTATATACCTTGTGGTTTCATTATATGTTGGTACATGGCTTTCAATTTTTTCAATTTTCTCAATGTTTAATTATGAGTGAAGCAAACCCTTCACGGGTATAATATATTAGTGTATTGTCAAAACCATCAGGGTGCAACAAGGTCACCATTAATGTCTGAGTTAAAAGGGTGATAATCCCAAAGGGTTTGTATGATTAGCCACCATCATCATGAAATCAGCAGTTTTAAGCAGAACAATTGATTTTACCTAGAATCATCTACAATTTCCACTGAACATATGTTATTAGGGTCCCATGACTAAACACACACACACACACATACACACACACACAATCATATTATTTTCACTGAGAAAAAAAATTAAAAACTAAAGAACAAAGGAGATAAGATTTGCAAGTGGCAACAATATATAATGAATTTAAGTCATCTTTTCGTAAGTGTGTATATGCTGAAACTAACATGTAGTTTATGAGCTAGATAATAAGTTAACTTTCCATGCTATTTCTCTGCTGTAAAATTGGCCATTTAATATGGAGAAATTGTTCTTCCTGGCAGGCAGCAGACTGACTTTCTAGACCAATTTTTGGCAGCATGTTGATGCTTGAGACCAAAATGATGAGCTCTGATGTGCATTTTTTTCCTCAGAATTGTAAAGACCACACAAGTGGCCCATACTGCAATGAATGTCTTCCTGGTTTCTATGGTGATCCTACTAAAGGTACCTCTGAAGACTGTCAACCCTGCGCCTGTCCTCTCAATATCCCATCTAATAAGTGAGTAACAAACTTACCTCTTTAATCACTTTGACATCCACTTCTGCAAATGTACTTTTGATATACAGCATACTGTTTTTCTTGTCACATGTACATAAATAGTAAACACATACATGAATTTCTCAGGAGGGTAGTATGAGTTTTTCTAAATGAAATATTTAAAGTTATGGCTATTTGTTCTTCAGAACTATAATATTTTAATTCCAGTTTCGGTGATTTAATATCTAAATGAGAGAACTCAAATAGAAATTCTTAAACTAGTCCCAAAGAAAGACATAATTTTGGAAACATACAAACATATGCATACAAACACCTTAATGGAGCGATAAAAAGACCGCTGATTTAAAATGCTGGTCATTTGGGTCATAGTCTTACATTTCTTATTTGTGAATCTTGGGTGAGTCTCAATCTCTCCAAAGGTAAAATAAAGGAATTGATCTAGCTAAGCTTTCAGTACCTGTCCTTTCCCTTATTTGTAACAGTTTATATATTAATATGTGTGGAATTACAATCTTAATTTACATAAACATTTTTGAACTTGAAAAAGTTTAATGCAAATGTCATACAATTTTTCTAGTCATCCAATTTTGTTTCTAGTTGTTTTCCTAGAGTAATAACCTCTTGGAGCAGATTTTTTTTTTTAATTGTGCTTCAAGTGGAATTTTACAATTCAAGTCAATTTCTCATACAAAAACTTATACACATATTGTTATGTGACCCTAGTTGCTCTCCCTAAAATGTGACAACACACTCCTCCTCTCCACCTGGTATTCCCTGTGTCCATTCAACCAGCTCCTGCCCCCTCTGCCTTGTCACCTTGCCTCCGGACAGGAGCTGCCCATTTAGTCTCATTTGTCTACTTGAGCTAAGAACACTCCTCACCAGTATCACTTTATGACTTACAGTCCAGTCTAATCTTTGCCTGAAGAGCTGGCTTCGAGAATAGTTTTAGTTTTGAGCTAACGGAGAGCTTGGGAGTCATGTCCTCTGGTGTCCCTCCAGTCACAATCAGACCAGTAAGCCTGGTCTTTTTACATGAATTTGAGTTCTGCACCCCACTTTTCTCCTGCTTCATCAGGGACCCTCTGTTTTGTTCCCTGTCAGGACAGTCGTTGGTGGTAGCCAGGCACCATTAGTTCCTCCTGTCTTAGGCTGATGGAGTCTCTGGTTTATGTGGCCCTTTCTGTCTCTTGGGCTCATAGTTTCCTTGTGTCTTTGGTGTTCTTCCTTCTCCTTTGCTCCAGGTGGGTTGGGACCAATTGATGCATCTTAGATGGCCACTTACTAGCTTTTAAGACCCCAGACACCACTCACCAAAGTGGAATGCAGAATGTTTTCTTAATAAGTTCTGTTATGCAAATTGACCTATATAACCCCTGAAACCATGGTCCCCAGACCCCTGCCCCTACTACACCATCCCTCAAAGTGTTTGGTTGTATTCAGGAAACTTCTTAGTTTTTGACTTAGTCCAGTTTTTGGAGTAGATTTAAAAGAAAAAAAAAAAAAATACTTTGTCAATTCCTCTTATCTTTTAGGAGAATGCTGTATTCCAGCTGTTCAGATTCAAATTCCAGCAGGGTGGCCATCCCTAAGTAAATAACTAAGAACTATCTTGAAACAAACAAACAAAAATTTTAATTGGGATATATTATATTGAGCCCAAATCAACATGTTTTACTACTAAACAATTTTAAATAACTATACTTTTAAATAAAAGGGATTTTTTTTCCTCCAAAGAGCCCTATTAAAATTAAGGTTAATTCATAATAAAATCCATATTATATTAGGCAACTTCTACCTATTTTCTGGAAACCCTGGTGGCATAGTGGTTAAGAGCTATGGCTACTAACCAAAAGGTCAGCAGTTCAAATCCACCAGGTGCTCCTTGGGAACTCTATGGGGCAGTTCTACTCTGTCCTTTAGGGTCACTATGGTCGGAATCAGCTTGACGGCAATGGGTTTTTTACAGGAGCTTTTATTTTATTTTATTTTATTTTCTAAATGCTTTCATAATACTTGCAGAGCAGAAATTTTTAATAAAATCTGTCAGCTGTGGTCTTTCAATGTGAACGAGTGATCAAGTAGATCATATTCCAGGTCTTACCTGAGATGCTGCTAGTGAAAATGATCTTTTGTTAGTACATTCGAATGAATACTACAAACTAAAGATTTTGGTATTTATTCTTTCATTAAATTTAAAAATTTTTGTTGAAACGGTGGTTTTTACTCTTCAACCCATATGAATTCGCTTTCCTCCAACCCCAAACCAACTCAGAATTTTCCACCTTAGTCATTGTTCCCTTCCCACCATCTGACTATCAATTGGTCTTTCTGGGGTGGTTTGCATTTTGCTGTGATATCAGAAGCTTTGCCACCAGTATTTCAAATACCAGCAGGGTGACATGTGGTAGACAAGTTTTAGCTGAACTTCCAGACTAAGACACACTAGGAAAAAAGACCTGGTAGTCTAGTGGGAAAAAATGGCCAGTTAAAACCTTATGAATAGCAGAGGAACATTGTCTGATATTGTGCTGGAAGATGAGCCCATCAGGTTGGAAGTCACTGAGAATATGACTGGGGAAGAGATGCCTCCTCAAAGTAGAATCAAACTTAATGACGGGGATGGAATCAGGCTTTTGGGGACCTTCATTTGCTGAGGTGGCATGACTCAAAATGAGAAGAAACAGCTGCAGATATCCATTAATAATCGGAATGTGGACTGTACTAAGTATGTATCTAGAAAAATTGGAAGTCATCAAAAATAAAATGCATAAACATCAATATCCTGGTCATTAGTGAGCTGAAATGGACTGGTATTGGCCATTTTGAATCAGGCAATCACATAGTCTACTATGCCCAGAATGACAAGTTGAAGAGGAATGGTGTTGCATTCATTGCAAAAAGAACATTGCAAGATCTATCCTGAAGTACAATGCTGTCAGTGATAGGAGAATATCCTTACACCTACAAGGAAGATCAGTTAATACAAATATTATTCAAATTTATGCACCAACCAATAAACAGAAAGATGAAGAAATTGAAGATTTTACTAACTTCTGCAGTCTGAAATTGATTAAACATGTAATCAAAATGCATTGATAATTACTGGCGATTGAAATGCAAAAGTTGGAAACAAAGAAGAAGGATCAGTAGTTAGAAAATATGGCCTTGGTGATAGAAACGATGCTGGGGATTCCATGATAAAATTTTGCATGGCCAATGACTTTTTCATTGCAAATACATTTTCTCAACAACATAAGTGGTGACTATACATGTGGACCTCACCAGATGGCATACACGTGAGTCAAATCAACTACATCTGTGAAAAGTGATGATGGAAAAGCTCAGAATCATCAGTCAGAACAAGGCCAGGGGCCGACAGTGGAACACAGCACCAATTGCCCATATGCAAGTTCAGTTTGAAGTTGAAGAAAATCAGAACAAGTCCTTGAGAGCCAAAGTATGACCTTGAGTATATTCCACCTGAATTTATAGACCATCTCAAGAATAGACTTGATGCATTGAACACTAATGACCAAAGACCAAACGCGTTGTGGAATGGCATCAAGGACTTGATACAAGAAGAAAGCAAAAGGTCATTAAAAAGACAGGAAAGAAAAAAAAGCCCAAAATGGATGTCAGAAGAGACTCTGGAAGTTACTTTTGAACATAGAGTAGCTAAAGTGAAGGAATGATGAAGAATGAGAGCTGAACATAAGATTTCAAAGGTTGGCTCAAGAAGACAAAGTATTATAATGAAATGTGCAAAGACCTGGAGTTAGAAAACCAAAAGGGAAGAACATGCCAGGCATTTCTTAAACTGAAAGGATGGAAGAAAAAAATCAAGCCTCGAGTTGCAATACTGAGGGATTCTATGGGGAAAATATTAAACGAGGCAAAAAGCATCAATAGAAAACGGAAGGAAAACACAGAGTCACTGCACCAAAAAGAATTGGCCAACATCCAACCATTTCAGGAGGTAGCATGTGATCAAGAAGTGATGGTACTGAAGGAAGAGATCCAAGCTGTACTGAAGGCACTGGTGAAAAACAAGGCTTCAGGAATTGATGGAATACCAATTGAGATGTTTCAGCAAACAGATGCCGCACTGGTGCACTCAGCACTCATCTATGCCAAGAAATTTGGAAGACAGCTACCTTGCCAACAGACTGGAAGAGATCTATATTTGTATGCATTCCAAAGAAAGGTGATCCAATAGAATGTGGAAATTATCAAGCAATATCATTAATATCACACACAAGTAAAATTTTGCTGAAGATCATTCAAAAGTGGTTGCAGTGGTACTACAGGAAACTACCAGAAATTCAAGCTGCATTCAGAAGAAGACATAGAACAAGGGATATCATTGCTGATGTCAGATGGATCCTGGCTGAAAGCAGAGAATACCAGGAAGATGTTTACCTGTGTTTTGTTGATTATGCAAAGGCATTTGACTGTGTGGAACATAACAAATTATGGATATAACACTGTGAAGAATGGGAATTCCAGAACACTTAATTGTACTCATGAGGAACCTGTGCACAGACCAAGAGGCAATCATTCAAACAGAACAAGGGGATACTTCATGGTTTAAAATCAAGAAAGATGTGTGTCAGGGTTATGTCCTTTCACCATACTTATTCAATCGGTATACTGAGCAAATAATCCGATAAGCAACATCATGATAAATGGAGAAAATATTGAACTTGTTAAGGATTTCATTTTACTGGATCCATAATCAACGCCCATGGAAGTAGCAGTCAAGAAATCAAATGGTGCATTGCATCGGGCACGTCTTCTGCAAAAGACCTCTTTAAAGTGTTAAAAAGTAAAGATGTCACTGTAAGGACTAAGGTGCATCTGACCCCAGCCATGGAGTTTTCAATTGCCTCGTATGCATGTGAAAGCTGAACCATGAATAAGGAAGACAGAAGAAGAATTGACACCTTTGAATTATGGTGTTGGTGAAGACTACTAAATATACCATGGATTTTTTACTACTGAATATCCTAAGAAGAGCTAACAATTCTGTCTTGGAAGAAGTACAGTCAGACTACGTCTCACATACTTTGGACATGTTATTAGGAGGGATCAGTCCCTGGAGAAGGACATCATGCTTGATAAAGTAGAGGGTCAGCAAAAGAGAGGAAGACCCTTAATGAGATGGTTTGACACAGTGGCTGAAACAATGAACTCAAGCATAACAATGATTGTGAGGATGGTGCAGGACCTGGCAGCATTTGGTTATGTTGTACATAGAGTCACTATAAATGGGAACGAACTTGACGACTCCTAACAACAACAACAGTCATTGTTCAGAGAGGAAGGGAAAGAACTTATATTCAGTAAAAGCATACTCCTGTAAATAGGCATCCCAGTGCCGTCGAGTCAATTCCGACTCATAGCATAAGCATAGGACTAAGTATATTTGATATAATTTTACCTTTAAAAACAACCCAATAAAGTAGGTTATTACTTCCATTTTACTGATTTTTCCAAGTGAAAAAATAGCATTATAGGGTCAATTCTGGAGCTATATTGCCTTGATTTATATATAGCGGCATGACCTTTAGCAATTTACTTAAACCATCTGTTCCTTAGCTTTCTCACTAGTATTTGTGATTGTAGAACCTTTCCATCAGGTTACTGTGAGGATGATATAAATTAAGATACATAATATAAAACAGTGATCAGACAAGATGAGCCCAATACAAGGACTGATTGTTATTAAGTAACTTGCCTAGTCAATCTACAGTCTATAAAGGCCATCTAAAAGAAAAAAAAAACACACACAAAGCATTTTAGGTGACAACACTAAAAGCAGTTAACTGATCTACCAGATAAGTGAAGTCCCTAACAAGGCCTTGAAGAAGAGGGAAATGGGTGTAATGTATAGTTAGAGGTCAGACCATTTTCAGAGCCTAGGGCAGGAGCTTTGATGGGCACCAAATGAAAATCTTTTGGCAACCAAAAGTATCAAAGAAGAGGACAAAGCCAAGAGGGAAACACAACAAAATAATGAATAAAAAACAAAAAAATTAAATTAATTCCCTCATAATGAATGCATAGTCAGACCGATATTAGCCATAACCTGACAGCAAGACTTGCTCAGGTGCACAGCACATGTGAAGGGTTAACTGACCCCTGGATGACCTCATTCACTGTAGCTGAAAGGAAGTCTCAGTAACCATCAACACATCACAAAAGGTGTGACTCTTGATTTCACCAAGGAAAGTAGAAGGATTACATCTACTCTTATTTACATTGCATCATATGCATTAGCACAGTTGCCCACCCAGTAGAGTAACCATACATTTTACCATGTGAATTCTAGCCTAATACATTTTTAGAACTAGGTAATTAATTGCATGTGTGGACATTATGGATTCACTTTCCAGTGTGACTAACATTACTATAAAGATAGAGGAGCCATTAGGGAGAGAACTTTGCTTGGGTAATTACAGGCATCCGTGACCCATTGACTCATCCTTGTGTTTATGTTTACTGTGCTTTCACTTTGATAATGGCTTCTAACTGAAAGAAAAAAGGAAGTCAGCAAGCATTGAAACATCATCTATCAGTGCCAAAAAGATTGTGGTCCCAGTGTCCAGTGTTGATGTACCTTAAAATATACATACTCCAATTTGATGCAGTTATGCTGATCTTGCTTTTTTAAAAGAAAGATACTCAGTAATAACAATATCAATTACAATGAGTATTTAAAGATGCTTCAGTTTCCAAGGTGCTTTCCTTACATTATTTAATATTATCCTTATCAGTAAAACTGGTAATAGTTTATGACCTATTTTACTTTCCAGATCTAAATGTAGCATTTTCATAAGTAGAGAGAGGGGACAGTGATAATGCACTTATAAATCCTAGATGTTTTGTGTTCACAGGTATAAAGTCTTTTAAATTTATGAAAACATAGAAAATTATCATAGTTTAAATGCTCAGTCATGATGGGAAAAATCCATTTTAATCTAAAAACTTGAAATGTTTTTTGAAAAAAATCATTGAACAGTGAGACACATAAAGAACTAGAGAAACTATCATCCATTTAAAAAAAGAAACTTAAAAAACATTATTTCTGTTGTAAACTGAGTTAGAAACTTTGAATATTCACATATAGTCAAGAAGTGGAATTAGAATTTTCACAGGTTATTCAGAAAAAAGAGCTAAAGGTTGCTGCAACCTTCATCTAGAAGTGTATGGCTTAGTGATAAGTTTGCCTTGGTGATTTATCTATTTAATCCTTGGTCATAAATCTTATAGATCACAAGCATTTTGGCTGCAAATTTCTTAAATAATATTGCTAAATAAATCAAATGTGTAGAGAGAGAGTGATAGATTGGTATAATTATTATGATGTATGAATACAGACAAGCATATAATATTTAAGTTATATATATATATATCAACTTTGTCAAACATTTACAGTGTCGGCTGTTTGCTTGGCTTTCTCATCTTGCTGATGTATATATTTTAGCTATATATTGTAACTAGGTAGTGAAATTCACCTCTGGAGAAGCAAATACAATTGTAAATGTTTCAAATGTTTTAGATTCGTTAATTTTTGGCCTCAAACAGCTTACAGCTTAAATAGGGCATGAAGCCGACACATGAATTTCTGCCCTTGAACACTTAGGATGTGCTTGGGTAGATAGTATTATTGAAATGTTACAATTTTATCAGTTGTATAACAATAGAAATATTCTTGGTGTAAGACTGGTTAGCAAGTAAACCTTCAATAAATTCTGTCAATAGCATTGTAAATACTACTTCTTTACATGGGACAGGAATCCTAAAACTTAACTTTTGGAAAAAGAGAACACTTGTACAGCTGACTTTGGGGCTCACTCAAAGGGTCACATTGAATTACTGTTAATATTAATACTTAGAGAAATATAAATATTCTAAGGCAAAAGATAAATATGAAGGAACATTTAATACAACAATAGTCTTTAAAAATCATAGTACTTTAGATATCTTAGAGTAATTTCCTACCATTGTTTTAGGTCCACATGGGTGATTACAATGAATCTTATTGATCCCGTATATCAAAGAGGAAAACTGAAGTCCAGAGAAATTAAATGCCTTAATTGTGATCGTACGGCTTGCTTGAGGCAGAACCATTATTAGAATCTATGTATTCTGATTCACCTCTCTGTGCTTCTTCCACTGGGACTATAGAAATACAACTACAGAGATATTGAAAAGAACCAAAAAAAAAAAACAAACAAAAAATAAATAGTAATAATAGAACTTAGTAGACAAACTGCAGATATTCAGTGTTAAAATGAGTCTAGAGTTTGGCAAGTTATGCTAACCCAGATCTCAGAGACTAGAGCATGGTGAGATAGTGTAAACTGGGTTATTTAACTTTCACTAAATGACTTAAACCCTGGCAGCGTAGTGGTTAAGAGCTACGGCTGCTAACCAAAAGGTCGGAAGCTCGAATCCACCAGGTGCTCCTTGGAAACCCTATGGGGCAATTCTACTCTCTTACGGGGTCGCTGCACGTCAGAATTGACTAGACAGTGACGGGTAACAGGGTAAATGCCTTAAACGTTAAATAAATTCATATGGTGTTGATAGTTGCCCGTGAGTTGACATCGACTCATTGCAATCCCATGTGTGCAGAGTAGAGCTGCTCCATAAGGTTTACAAGGCTATGACCTTTTGGAAGCAGATCACCAAGCCTGTCTCCCAAGGCACTTCTGAGTGGGCTCGAACTGCCAAATTTTCAGCTAGTGGTCAAGTACTTAATCATTTGCACCATTCAGAAACTCCCAAATCCACATACCCTGGTAAAAATTCTAAAATATTACTAAATTGTAGCTATAATTTACTGTTGCAGCATGCTGAGTATTCGCCTTCATACTTTTTAAGTATGAAAAGGCTTTTCATATTATCCCCATTTTGCAAATGGGAAATTCAGGTTTAATTTTAGAAAAATATACACAGTCAGAAAAAACCCGTTTAATTACAAAATCCACTTGCAGACATTTAAATCAGATTTCATAGTATTCGAGGATAATTAAAGAAATAATGTTTTTCCTTAATGAGTGTCCTATGAATAAGTAGAGAAGAGATTGAACTGAAGAAGGAAACACAGAGAAAGTTCAGAAATTTATGTGTCCCAAGCCAAAATCATGAAGTAAAAGTTTTTACTTCATTTTTATGCTTCTCTTTTCAGTCCTCTACCCCTTTAATAGTTATTCTTGGGCATCCTTATTATCCTTAATGGTTAGGTGTTACAGCTGCTAACCAAAAGGTCGGCAGTTCAAATCTACCAGGTGCTCCTTGGAAACTCAATGGGGCAGTTCTACTCTATCCGGTAGGGTCACTATGAGTCATAATTGACTTGATGGCAATGGGTATAGCTTTCTCACTGACATTTAGCAGCAACTCACCTGTTTTAGCTTCTCTTTCCCTACCCCATGTGCCCAACGTAAATGTTAGTTAAAAGAAATTCTGCCCCCCTATTATATATGCAAATACCCTGATCTGTCCAACCCTAATGATTTTTTTTTTTTTAATGATGGAAATTTTTTGCCTGTGACTAGAGGAGTGGTTGTTTCATATCAAACCAAGAGGTAATTCAGCATTTTGTATCCCAAATACATGAGAATTAAAGAAATATAAAATACTTTCACACAATTACTTAATATGTGTTTCATTTTATCTTAAGGGTATTGGAATAGCCATACATGGGACCACTTTATGTTAAGACTGAATTTGAGGATGCACAGGTCTTATTATCAGTAATTATTGAACTACTATTGAACAATTGATTTGCTTTTAGCTTTTGAGTTCTCTGAATCATTTACCTGTTATTTCCTCTTACATTGGCTGCAAGAAAGCCCAAGGCCCTATGCTGACCCACTGCTATCAAATGAACTTACTTTACAACATGTGTTTTGCACTCTGAATAAACCCTTGACTTCATCTTTTTTTTTCTTTTTAGTGTTATTTTCTCTTAGCATTATTGAATCAGTTTTACCTTAATGTATATATTTATTAATAAGAAACCTGTTGCCATTGAGTCGATTCTGACTCATAGCGACCCCATAGGACAGAGTAGAACTGTCCCATAGGGTTTCCAACGAGAAGCTGGTAGATTCGAACTCCCAACCTTTTGGTTAGCAGCCAAGCTCTTAACCACTGCACCACCAGGGCCCCGTATTTACTGATAAGTTGAATTAAATTATTTTTGTAACAAAACTAATTTTATCTGTGTGTATATATTCATATACCTATCTATATATATTCATATACATATTTATATGCATACGTATATTCTCATACATACATAATTACACATGCACACATATATAAATGGATCAGTATACATATTAAAATATATTTTCTACCATTTAAAGGGACTATTTCCATGTGCAGATTCTTACTATTTTTTTTTTTCCAGCAGTAACTTCTTTTTCTTTCCCCTGTTTGTGAAAATACGTGCTGTTCTTGGATTTCTTGTGTCCTATGTGGCATTGGGTAGATAATCCGGAAGGAGAACATTCTCTCTGATGGTGCGGAGCTGACCCATTAGAGTTAAATGACATGATCTTGGAATCACTTGAAGTCAATGGTGATCTCAAGTTCTCTCTTCCTGTCATAGGACAGCTAGCTTCATGTTTTGGCCAAATTCAGAGACAAGTCATTACATTTGCCAATTGAAATTTCGTAGACATTTCTCAATGTGCATGTTTATTTCCCATTCTAATTTTACTGTTGTTGAATGCCATCTTCTGCCAAGGGTATAACTGCAGTTGCAGCTATAAGGAAGTGAATCTTTATGTCATTAAAGAATGTTGAAGCACAAATACAGACATTTTATGAGTAGGTTTTATTTAGATGCATCAGATCAAGTATTTTTAGTAATAAAAGCTTCAAGTTGCTTAATTCCTACTAGTGGACTTAAAGACATTTTTGGTTGTAGGGGGTGTATCAGATTACAAATCAGAAATCCTGTATCCCATTCAAAACTTTGCTAGTATATAACTTTGGACAAGGAAAATGGTGCCCACCCCAAACAGCTCATAGTATTATTGTGAAAATGAGATGGAATTATTTGTAAAAATACTCTGAGATTGTAAAGAGCTAGTCAAATCTAATGCATTCTTATTCCTTAATTTTTCCTGAAAAAAGTATTGATTTTTGTCAGTGAGCACATTTTACTTTATTTCTGCCATTTCTAATTGACTCGTGAGTATATTTAAGAATTTGATTTCTATTTTTATAAATGGAGTTAAAGTGTCAAGAGCCTTGTCAACCACATTTGATGTGACTTATGGTAAATTGACTTAGGATTTAGAATAATAATAATAATTATCATGGTTTTCTTTCAGTTACTGTTGTCCCACAGCAATGGGAAACCCAATGTTTTCAGTTGGAGTCACTTTCTCCATAGATGATGAGATAGTTCTAGAATGCCACTTTGTGAAGACATACATGTACTTTCGATATTTGTCAAATAGATATATTAAATTCAGTCTTCTCTTTTTGCATCTGAAAAGAATAGCAAATAACTGGATGAAGATGGGGGAAAACATCCTGTTTCTATTCATTTTTACATGTGCCTATTTTTTTATTCTCTTCAGTAAGGAGCCCTGGGGATGCAGTGGTTAAGCACTCAGCTGCTAACTGAAAAATGGGAGGTTTGAACCCACCAGTAGCTCTGCAGGAGAAAGATGTGGCAGTCTGCTTACATAAAGACTTACAGCCTTGAAAGTCCTATGGGGCAGCTCTACTCTGCTTTACAAGCTTGCTATGAGTTGGAATCAACTCAGTGGCACACAAAAACAACAACATTCTCTTCAGTGCATTCACCCTGCTGCCAGGAAAATCCCCCACAGTGAGTCCCTTTGGGTCATGGGTTCCAAGGCCAGGTGTGCCTTGGCTTTGTTGCTAGTGGCAGCCACCAGAAGCCCCTAAACATGGAAACTTTTATCTGGAAAATAGTTGTAAGTTCAAAATATCCCCAGCCATGCTTTTTCTCCTTGCCCCACTAGTTCATTTAGATTTTCCACTGAGTTGAGATTTTTAAAATAATGGACCTAGTTGGTTCTAATCACTTTCTACTATCAAAAAGTAAGAATCGTTAAATCTTTGCATGAGTTACTAAGCCAGGGGAATATTATTCAAAATTAGCACACGTGATCTGACTTGTACAAAAGCTAAGAAAATATTTCAGAGTCACCTAGTGTCAGGAGCAGAATGAGATCAGGACTAGAAGTACTTAATTTGTTGTTCCCTCCTTAATTCATTTAGCCATCAAGCAAGCCCCTACTGAATTGTCCTGTCATATATAATAGAAAATAAATCTATTTAGGGAAAACATAATGGGAGAAAGAGTAATTGGGGGCATTTTCTTTTAAAATGGTGGAGCAGCAGATCTCACAGAATTCAAATTGTCGATGGCTCTTTGGAGAGCCAGCAGATGACCATATTACAATGTGTCAGTCTCATGGTAAGGTTCAGACAGGAAAGGCGTCTCTCACAAGACAAAGCAGTATGACCAGAATTGAACATGTTGTTGAAGTCTTAAGCTACTGCATAATTACTCCGCAGGTTCTGACTTGGCGTTAACTCTCTTAACTCAAACCCGAACTGGAGATATGTGCAAAGAGACAGACAATTTTGACACATGCCAAATAATCAAACCCATTGCCTTTGAGTCAATTCTGACTCATAGGGATCTTATAAGACAGTAGAACTGCCCTCAGAGGGTTTCCAAGGAGCAGCTGGTAGATTCAAATTGTCAGCCTTTTGGTTAGCAGCCAAGCACTTAACCATTCCACCATCAGGGTTCCAAAATACTCCAGAGGTATGAAATGGCAAGGTGTTTTGGTTTATTTTGTTTATTGTAAGTTTAGGCAGAGTATGCACACTTGATCTCTTCTGGAAGCTTTTCCAAGGATTCATCAGCATAACTGGTATGCTTATGAGTACACACATGCCTGCACACACCCAGCCATGGTAGTTGTACTTACTGCAAGTCGGGATGCCCCACCTCCGCTGTCACCACCAGTACCATGTACTGAGTGTTCCAGAATCTCTAACAAATTGCTCTGGGCTGCTTTGAGCTCAGAGGGATTTGGCTACTACACAGAAAGTATGTAAGGCTATGTCTGGCCAGACCTGGGGAATCCCTAAAAAGCAACTGTACGTTTCCACTTGTTACTGATGATCAACGACCCAGAACAGTCAAAAGTCAGTTAATAACATGTCACAGGAATATAGCTCTCCACTGGGCTATCTTTACGTCTGCAGAAATAGCAGTGTCATTTCATCCTCTATTGGCCAGATTCTAATGTCTCTCTGTGAGACGAGAATGACCAGCCTGTACACTTTTGTCACAGCAGTGCTGGTGAAAGAGAAATGAAAATATGCTGCTAATGACTTTGTGTACGTGCTTCTTCCTTGTCCCTGTTGTCACCCAACAACATCAACATAGCTTTAGCCCGACGTGCCATTTAGACCGGAGTCTTGGATTGATCTGTGATGAATGCCCTGTCGGGTACACAGGCCCACGCTGTGAAAGGTAAGCATGCACTCCACTGTCTTTCAAAATGATTTCTACCTTGGGACTTATAAAAGCATTATCATCCTCTGCACTACCCCAGAAAAGCTGCCACACTAGTGAGGTGAAATAAAGTTTCTCATCATACTTGTCAAACAAATCCATTATATTTTTGTAGTTTATTTATTCTGTAGAAATTGCTCTATAAATCTCCATTCACCTAAAGAATATTTGATTAATGTTTTAATTTTAAAGGTTAAGCATTAACCTACAATCTTTTTAGAAAGTATTGCTCAAGTGGAAAGTCAGGGGCTTTAAGATTTATCTTACTGTCTATGTTGGCACCATTTATTTTTCATAATTAGCTTTTTGTCCTTAAAATGTGGCTTAAATGTATAGTTCATAGTTCAGCAAGTGGTCCATAATTTACCTTGAATATATTTGAAAATAGAAACAAAATGTAATTTATTATCATGATTTATATTCTCTTCTAATTACTTCTCAGCCAATATATCCCTGTAGATTTTACTAGATTGCTTTGCAGTGGAACCGTGGATATTAGTTTATGTAATTTGTGTGCTTATTTTTCCTCCTGAAATGTTTTTGAAGAAATGGTTCTTCTCTATATTAAGTGTCAGTATGAAAATGCTGCTAACTTCCCCTTGATATCTTTGCCAAACATGACAAGCTTTGCTTTACCACTGAAAATAGTTGCCTTTGCTGCCACTGCTGTGGGAGCGGAGGAAGTGACCTGC
Organism: Loxodonta africana; assembly: GCF_030014295.1. Taxonomy (NCBI): domain Eukaryota; kingdom Metazoa; phylum Chordata; class Mammalia; order Proboscidea; family Elephantidae; genus Loxodonta; species Loxodonta africana. The sequence continues at coordinate 195,917,718 of NC_087342.1, forward strand.
TTTCGCCCATCATCACCAAGGCTAACCCTGCAGGAGTCTATTTATGCCTATCCACTCTGTGTTCTTGGCAGACCTCACCCCGTTTCACCCAGGGTGCATAAAATTAATGAAGCAGGAGCCAATCCCCCAGAGAGAATTTAGCTAGCAGCCAGTTGTCTTCGAACCAAGTGCCAATGACAGTTTCTAACAGCAACAAGTACTATTTGTGAGTATGACAGCCTCTGTAAATTAGTATGGAAGAACAGAACTGGAATAAGTAGGATTTATTTGCAGTGAAACACATGGAGAAATGGGAGGTCTTTAACTGTGTTAAAGAGAGAGAGAGAGAAAGAATGGAGAAGGTGTATTTTACTACTTACTATAATGGGAGAACGTATAATTGCCAAGACAGATTTACATCAAATGCCTCATCCCCCAGCTCACTACAGGCAACCCTTTTTTTTTTTAAGCAAGTAGAAAATGACAACTGCTCTGTCATACAAGGCCATTAAATCTGCTTATCTAGGTGAGCATAGTCTCTGATGCATTTATATCGTTTTGCTTCATGCCCTGTATTTTCTGTACATGTTAGACAATAGTTTGTGAACCATCTACAGTTCAGTATCCTACATTTTATTAAACAAACATCTGTTTAGCAACTACCACGTGCTAGTCATGGAGCTGGATGTCGGATATAAGCAGAAGCATCATATCATCCTTGCCCTCAAGTAGCTCACATCTTTATTTAAAGTGGGTGAGAATGGTCACGTGAATTCTGGAGAGAATCTTAATCTGAATAATAAAAATCACAAAGGAAGCACAATTTACTGTCTAAAATCCTTATTAATCTATTTAAGAAGAAGATGGAAACATGCATCTGCAGTTTAGCAAATGGCACATCGTATCTCCAAGTCAAATTTTTCAATAACAAATTACCTTAAACTATTAATATTTTTTTTATTAATATAGAGAAGACGATGCTATATTTTGCTAGCCAGTATTTGGATTAGAGCTTTCCAGGAATATTTAGGATTCATCATTTCTCTATGTTTATATGACCCAAAAAGTCCATAAGATGGATCCAAAATATTAGGAGAAACATTTTTTGGATTTGTATGTTGAAGTAGAAGAAAGGGAGAATGTTCAGGGTAAGGAAAAGACACTGGGTTACATTGAAAAATCTTGTCGTCAAAACTATTCTAAGTCATTTGTGGAACCAGTTTATGTGTCTCTCACAGATTCAGCATTTTAGAAACTAAGGCAGGTAAATGTTGCAGCTGACTAGTTGTAAAATAAATCATTCCTGTATATAAAGCAGGAAAATATAAAACAAATAAATAAATAATCCAAGGCAAGGCTTTCCAAACTGTAAATGTTCCTAGAACAATGAATTCTGTGAGAATTCCTTGAGAAGTTTGAGAAGTCCTTATTGTCATGTTAATAGTTCTAACATGTCCAGTAATACAATACGTGCAATGTGTTAACTTAGCCTTTCCTAAACTTATATGACCGTAAATTTAAATTCCCTGTTTCTCTTAGGTAGCACGTATATCAGACTATAGGGCAGGTAAGCGGTGGCTAGACCTTAGAATCATAATCTCAGTCAAATTTAAGTTTTTTTTTTTTTTCCTTTTCTCCTACTACCCTGGCTGGAATCAAAGCTCTACCAAACTTACCTAATACCAAAGTGTGTGTGCATGTGCGTGTGTGTGTATTGAGAGGACAAATGGTTGGGTCAACTAGTCCTGAGCCATTTATCCAAGCATGTTTCTGCTTACATATTTCTTTCTTCTGTCCTACTAATAACCTCTCCCTTCAGACCTATCAACTCTCTCCACTACCTTCATAGCAGGCTTAGGGATACAGGAATCATTTTGCTTCATTCATTCCACACTGAGATCCTATAGCTATACTCTCCTCACTTCTCCTGCATTGGTTTGCTAGGTTGGCTAACAAATTACCAGAAACTGACTGGTTTAAACCAGCAAAACTTTATTCTCTCTAATTCTGGAGAATGAAAGTTCAAAGGGAAAATGGAAACACGCTGTCGGCAGAACCATGCTCCCTCTGACAGTTCTAGGAAAGAGCCTTTCCTTGCCTTTTCCTAGCCTCCGGTGGTTGCTGGCAATCCTTGGCGTTCCTTCACTTGAAGCTGCATCACTCCAATTTCTGTCTCTGTCTTGACACGGCTGGCGTCCCTCTTGTGTGTCCGTGTAGAACACAGGTTTTAGAACGTAGCTACAGATTTTAGCCAAAAGTTGATGAAAAGACAATTGATCAAATGAGATAAAAATCCCATCAATGTTGTTGCTTCCTTTTCTTCCCGCTGTTCCCCTACCCTGTCATTTTCTTTTGCTCTCTTCTTCTAATATTGTTCCTAAATTATCAGTAGCAACCAACATGTAATATAATTACGTGTGTTATCTGGAGTCCCATTTACATTTAAGGTGTCACTTTATAAAATATGACAACTTGATTTGAAAAAAGTTAAGAATTGTGGAAAAGAACTTTGATTTTGCTTTGTCAAAATGTTTATCTCTAGCAAGGAATTCATTTAACTATCTATTTAAACTGTCTTTATTCTGCCTTCCACATGAAAATGAGATGGCTTGAAATTTCAAATTGCAATTGGTTTTTGGTAGAGTGAAAAATCTGAGGCAGTAGAAAGGTCGAAAGGACTCTGATATATACTCATTTTTTAAAATTTCAAATGAAATGTTTTCATAAGTTTCTAAGAATATTATTTTATGGTATAAATGCATGCACACACATACACCAGGAATAAAACCTGAATGTACGGTAGAGAATGGTACTTTCAGTAAAGTGGCATATGAATTATCTATCGTGTATATTCACAAGTTTTCATATGTCCTACAACAAAAATAAAAGACACATGCCTCTTCAGTTTCTCCTCAAACTTTTTTTTTCCTGTAATGTATGAGAATTTTGGCCTGTATTAATTAGTATTTATGTTAAGAAAAACTCCCAGAGCTTGTTACATAATGCCATCTCTCCTGAGGGCGATAAGTCATTTTGAAGAAAGTGAGCTGAAAATAATGGGTTTTCGTTGGCTATAATAATGATCATTTTATGTCTTCATTCCAGTGGAGCAAAATCTCAGCTCCTAGTGGTAAACAAAATGAGATGTGGATATACATGTACGTGATCATAAGTCCTGAGTATCAAATAAGGCAAGAAGGATTGGGTGAAAATTCAAAAGGATATTCTTATTATCTATTGAACACTGCTTCTGAAAGTATTGTGGGGGAACTTGATGCATTAAAATGTTAGTTCATATTTTATGATAGAGAATTAACAAGCAATTCTATTTGTGAGTGACATTATGCTTCCAAGTAATATTATAGAAATGTCTTCACAATTTTGTAACATGTTTTGTGAATATAATTAAAATCTCCTCATTGAAAAAATTATGATAAAAGCTTAAGCCTATGAGGTTATTATGGCACCTATAAATTTTCCAGAAAAGTTAGAATAATCACTTTATCTGTCCAAAATTTGTGGCTTTGACATATAATTGTGATGTTATAGAAGTTTCTCCAAAATAATGTACCGAATTTAAACCATTTCTATTTTAAATGGTAGACAGCATGTCTCAAACCAGTGACTTCCATATCTGTGACTACATGAAAATAAAAATAGTTTACTACTTGAGGGAATTATATCCCCCCATGTTGTTTTTGTTTCCCTTCAGTTTTGACCCCTCCTGCAAAAGACTTTGTATTCTGATAAGATGGTAGAGATGACAGAGCTAGGCTGACTATAAGACTTTAGATACCCTGTTTTATTTCTCTGTTGGCAAGTATGGCTTAATATGAAGCATGAACAAATGCAACTGAAAGAGAAGACTGACCAGAATATAAATAGGTGCTGCCTATAAGGTTGCATTTTTATACGGGCACATCTATACATTGGTCACTTTGAGTGTCATTTTAAAGCGTAACATTGACTCAAGGAAAATTTGACACTATAATTTTTTAAATCTCCTCTGCCATGCCTTAAAAATGAATGAACTTCTTACGTTTCAATATTATGCAAAATAGTATTTGGTCATTAAGAAAAAGAAAAGACCAAGAGTTTGCTAATATGGGGTTGTGGGCACAATGGTACAATTAAACAATGGCATATTACCTCAATATGCTGGCATACTTTCTCCAGCTTCCCACTAGTAAAGACTCTTCAGTGAAAATCTGCAGAGATATTATTTTGGTGAGGACTCAGATAATAATGAGAATATTTTTGAGTCATAATTTTCTATTTAATAAATTCAGAAGTCTCACTACTGAATTTTCTTGTGAGCCTGTTCCCTTATAACAAGCTCTTGCTGCAACAACAACAAAAAAGCATGAACTTTACATATTTGTACAGAAAACACCCAATTGGAGTGGATCCATATGATGTGTTGTACTACAAAGGCTTTCCAACATGGGCCTGGATTCCTCCCGAGTGTCAGCAGCAGATTTCTTACTATGCTTCAGTCTCATCTTGAGTGCCAGTGACAAGATTTCTCTTTTTTTTTCTCCTGGCTGAAATCTAATTACTAAAGGGGCTGGCAGGATTTCATCTTGTATCTACGCTGCAGTTTTTGGGAAAAAAAAAAAGAAAAAAATTTTTTTTAATCACCTTGCATTTGAGAAAAGGAACCCTTAAAAGAAAAACCTAGCATCTTGGGAGATGGGTAATGTGAAGAGTCTGTAAACATTGTCAACGATGAATCTCGTGACCTTCCCCCTAATTTTTCACCTTAGGTGTGCAGAAGGCTATTTTGGTCAACCATCTATACCTGGAGGATCATGTCAGCCATGCCAATGCAATGACAACCTTGACTTCTCCATCCCTGGCAGCTGTGACAGCTTGTCTGGCTCCTGTCTGATATGTAAACCAGGTACAACAGGCCGCTATTGCGAGCTCTGTGCCGATGGATATTTTGGAGACGCGGTTGATGCAAAGAACTGTCAGCGTAAGTCCTGAACTATTGATGCCCCTGACAGAATTGATGAATTTTACCTCAAAGTAGGTGACGAGCTCTTGAGTGGGGACTGAAGAGTAGGAAATTATGCGTAATACATATATGATAGATGCATAGCATAAATACAGAGTCTGCATATTCTAAAATATTTCTTGACAATGGCTAATAGACTAAATTCTCTGAAAATTACTGCCTTGCTGAAGTGTTTTTCAAAGGATACGTATTGGAATGGAGATTTTAAAATGAATTTTATGACCATAGCAAGAAGAAAAATTGGAAATTAGGTAGGCCCCATTTTCACTTTTCTGTTTATCTCAACTCCAAACCTTTCTTTGAAATAAATTTATTTGCCCATACCTGTCAGTGGGCGATAATGGGTTATGCCTTCATATGTGCGCTTCGCATTCTTGTATTTCATAACAGGTGTAAACATCCTGTCTATAATTTCACATACTGACATTTATATATTGTTGAGTGATTAGTCTTCACCTTAGGAGTAGTCATAGAATACTACTTCTGTGCTTTCTTTCTATAAAATTAGCTACCATACAGCTTCGTCAGTATTAGTAGATTCCACCCCTCATCTTCACCCTCTTAGCTGTATTTTTCAGTGTTCCATAGAATCGATAAATCCTTTATACTAGTGATAATACAATATGTAAAGGAGATCTTGTCATGGAAAGTCTAATGGAATGCAAGTCCACATTAGCACACAATGAGTTGGAATCGACTCGACAGCAGTGGGTTTGGTTTTGGTTTTGGCCGTGTACCACCACCACCAGACCATCTACTGTTGTTATCTCTAGTCAAATTAGTTTATGAGACCACCCAACAGTTTATTTCTGCCAATGTTATTAAGTAAGAAGAGGCTCTCTAAAGCATCCAGTTCTATCCCAGGACCTGCAGAATTGTGGAAACTGTTAAAAATGTAGTCTCTCTTATAGTCTCTGCTGTAAGCACCAAACATCTGGTAGGATACCACATTTCAATAAGAGGACAGGAAGTTGAGTGCCAGGTTTTTTGTTTGTTTTGTTTTATTTATTTTTGTCATTTAAAAATGACTTTGTTGAATCAAAAACAAAACACTCAAGGTCTGTGTTCAGCCATGGGATCTCTCAGGAATAATTCCTGTCTATTAATTCCTGTAAATCAATACATTTTTAAAAGCAAAGTTTCCAACAGGCTCAGAAGTGCTTTTTGAACACCGTAGCACCTGCATAAAATCATAGGGAGCTTAAGAAACTCTTTCACTCAAATAGCTCATTCAGAAGTGACCCTAGGCAAGATACTTAACCTCACTAAGACTCAGTTTTCTCATCTACAAAAAAGATCATTAATTTTCTGTGAGGATTTAAGGACCTAGCACATAACAAGTACCCAGTAAGCCTCTTATTACCTGAGGATACTCATCCATGGTAGCTGTATTGGTAGTAGTACTTGTAATAATCATGAGTATCAAAGTTCAGTAATTCTAGGGCCGTGTTAATCATAACATGGCCTCTTTCTCAGTTTTCCAATGAACATCTCCATAAAAATTGAGGAGATAGTTCCACACATTTTATTATGGTGAACTGGTGATCTGTGGCATAAAGTCATAAGAACATGTGGAAGAATGTGTGAAACATTTTTTAAACCAATATCAATTTTTATACCATTTAAATAAAATTTAGAAATATAAGAAACACATTTATTATTAATTATATATTTTTTCTATATTTATAATAGCTGTTCTATGCATAGGTGGTAAGCTCTCAGAAAAGAAAATTCATAAAATAATCTATTATTTTAGTTGCCTTTAGGTTTGTTCATTAAAAGTATACCACCACAAAGAAATATGGTTTGCTGTATAAATTTGTGCATATTGTTTGTGCCACACTTTTAAACTTAAAATGCCACTAAGGTTATTCTATATTACTTTTTGCCAATATTGCATTCATTAATTGCCATCATATTTATGGTAAATTTAATATTATATCTGCTACTTTAAGAAAAAGTGACTTCTAAATTCTAAATTATTTAAGAATTCTAAAATGTATGTGTAGTATGCATAAGAAACTTTCATAAAGTAAAACAAAAAAACTTGTTGCAGTCAAGTCAATTCTGACTCGTAGTGACCCTATAGGACAGAGCAGAACTGCCCCATAGGGTTCCAAGGAGCGCCTGGTGGATTCAAACTGCCGACCTGTTGGTTAGCAGCCAAGCTTTTAACCATTGCGTCACTAGGGCTCCCATAAAGTACATGCAAAAATTCTAGTTTCCAAATACAAATGTATATTTAAAAAAAAAAAATCTTTTTTTAGCCTTTTCTCACACCCCAGCTATAAACTAACTACCCTTAGGCTGTCACCTGAGAAAAACGTCTGAGTGCTCTAAGGCAAGTTCTCAATGGCCAATGCATTGGCATCAAGTTAGCAGTCACTAAAGGCCAAAATTTCCTGCAAGAAAAATCGATCAGTTTTTCAAAAAACAGAAAAAGAAAGTGAAACCTGGATCCAGATGAACAGAAGAATAGGATAGGCTGAAGGAGTAGTTATTTATAGTGTATTTATAAGCTGTGGCCAAATCAAAATATTCAGACATTATACAAAAATTACCAAAGCCATCTATGAATAGTCTAAACCCCTATGTCATCTCTCCCTTATATTTTTATTCTGGTATTAATATAAGTATAACCAAAAAAAAAAAAAAAAAAAAGCCCATTGCTGTTGAGTTGACTCCAACTCATAGCGACCCTATAGGACAGAGTAGAAGTGCCCCATAGAGTTTCCATGGAGTGGCTGGTGGATTCGAATTCCAGACCCTTTGGTTAGCAGCTGTAACACTTCACCACTACGCCACCAGGGTTTCCAACGTACCACTAAAAATACACTTGTAGAGTACAGGGCAAGCCATTAATTACTGTTCTCTTTAAAAAAAAAAAAAAATTATTATTTTTTTTTTTTTGTGAACAGGGCACTTAAGTTTTAGGCTGATTTGTTGTATTTCAGAATAACATTAGACAACTTCACCACAGAAAAATGACAAAAAGATTTCTTAAACTGCATATAGTTTCTATCTTTGGAGATTGTATATAATTTTTTTAAAATAAGAGTTCTTCCCCCCTCAAATTATAATGCTATTTACCTATTACACTAGAAAATATATATTGTTTAACTTATATACTTTTCTAATTTTAAAGGTATATATAGTTATTTGGCCTCAAGCTCATTTTTTTGAACTTAAAAACTGGTACATAGTAAATAATCATTCAGGTGAAGAAATTAATTAATATGTTGCTTGAATAATGGTGATATTAATATTATGCTATGGGTTCTATTAATTTGGATAATTTCTCAAAATTATAATTTCAATGTAATTATAATATTTAATATTTTACTCCATTCTATCTATGAAGAAGTGTAACAGCTTGAGGAGTGATAGAAAGGGCAGGGGACTGGTTTTCTAGACTCAGCTATATCACCTACTATTCATGTAGCTTTGTATAAATTATGGCTGATTTGAGCTACACTGTCCTCATTCTCAAAACTGGAATCATGATGATATTAATATTTCCATAGCATATGACGTGCCAGACATGGTGCTAAAACTTTCAGTGAATTATAACTATGGCTTGTAGAGTTGTTGTTAAGGATCAAATGATATAACACGTAACACAGCATTTAGCAAAGCAGAAAACGTAGCTGTGAATGTTGTATTTGGAGAATGCTATTATTTAACAAGCCTTCTAAGATGATTAGGAAGTTTTTCCTGACCACAGATCACTGCCCTCTTTGCAGCCTGTCGCTGTAACGTCAACGGCTCCTTCTCCGAGGTTTGCCACGCTCGGACAGGGCAGTGTGAATGCAGACCCAATGTGCAGGGATGGAAGTGCAATGAGTGCAAGGTATGGATGGAGGAGGCGCTGACCCGGAAGTGTTTCCTCCTTGAAATATTTTAATGGCTGTCAGTGGCATGTTTTATATGCCTTAGTGTATTGAAAGAAGAGTAAAAAATTATCTAACTTTACATGTGAAATTACTGTCGTCGGCGAAAATTTTTTCAAATTAGAACAAAATTTGCCACATGTTATCGTTTGACCTTCATCCTATATTTCCCTGAGAATGAATTTGTATAATATTTGCTGTAAGTCAGATGTTTCTGAAATTACAGCAAAAATGCCATTCTACAGAGAATAAGCACTCTTTCCTTTGCTTTTATATGTTTGGTAGAATACAATGTTTCTCCTTTTGCTTTTAGCAAGCATGTTCTTCTACTTCTATCCTTTAAAAATTAGTTTCAAAGAGTATTCTACTTAATAAAAGTTTTTGTAAAGAAACCAACGGAAGTATTTTTTTAGATACATCATTTTGCTAAAATGAAATATTTAATTAAACTATGTTGCCCTTCATAGAGGTGATGGATTTGCACTTGCCCTTTCATTTAAATAAGTGTTATTGGTGATAAGGATTGTTAAGCAGAAGCAACAATTTCTTAGATGTTAAACTAGCCTTTCTGTAGGCAAATTTGAAAATATCAGTTCCTGTCTCTTGAATAATACCTTATGCTCTCATTTTTTTTTTTTTTTTTTCATTTTGTTTTCCTGTTGGCTTTGAAAGGCCAACATGTGGTGGGACCCAGAAAAGCGATTCTGTGTGTTATGTGACTGCGATCCCGTTGGCTCTGTGTCACCGCAATGTGACCTGACAGGACAATGTGCCTGTAGATCAGGCTTCGTAGGTAAACTGTGCAACCTCAGCAGGCAGGTGCACCGACAGAAGGAGCAGCCACAGAGAACTCAACGAGTGCTGGGGTCTCCTCAGAGGTGGGATTTCCACAGCTCCAGCGGGTGCCCACGGGGAGCCTATCGGGCCCTGGCTCCGGTAATCCCAGAGGCACTGCATGGCTCATGCCTCAGCATGTTGTGCTCAGTGTGTGGCGGCTGACGTTCCCTGGTGGCATTTTACCAAATGACAGTTGCTAAGTGTGCAAATTGCAAATGCAAAAATTAGATTCTGTCTGATTGAAGCCTTGCCTTTTAAAAATAACTCTCCATATGCTTTAAAGGTTATTCAGTTTCATAGGTTCATGAAAGTTTCAGTTACCCATTGATTTATATAAATCAAAAGAAAATTTATTTGTTGGAACATATATTTTTAGAAGTGGAAGGGTTTTCAAGCATTATTTGCAGCAAACTCATTTATATGAAAGAATAAATGAAGGGAAGTCTGGCAAAGAAAGTGACTTGCCCAAGGTAATTCAGCCCGTTGCTCACAGCTGATTTTGTGCATTTTTTCCTTTCTTCATTCCATTTTTCTTCACCATTTAGACATTGTCCACATATTTTATATTCTCACGTTACTGCCTGGCATTTCATCATATTTAATGATTTGATACATTTCCACATCATAATTTTGCTCCTATATACAACAAATAGGGCCCTGGTGGCACAGTGGTTAAGAGCTTGGCTGCTAACCAAAAGGTCCGAAGTTCAAATTCACTAGCCGCTCCTTAAAAACCCTATGGGAACCTCCAGGGCAAAAAAAAAAAAGAAAAAACAACAACCCTGTGGGGCCAGTTCTACTCTGTCCTATAGGGTTCCTATGAGTCGGAATCAATTCGAAGGCAACGGGTTTTTTGTTTTGTTTTTGGTTTATATAATAAACACAAAAAACACATTTTCATACACCATAAAAATGTACAACATACATGAAGTTAAAAAAAAAAGACAAAAACCAAACCTGTTGCCATCTGGTCAATTCCAACTCATTGAGCAGGAAGGTTCTAGTTCCTTGTAATATCAGTCATTGGCTGGAATAAGCATGACCTGGTTTTGCTCCTGTGGTGAACCTGAAGAGATGAAACTAGGTTGTTAATCATCTACCCTCCCACTGCAGGTTCTCTTGCAGGGAAATCTGTTGAGGTATCTCCAGGGGTGTTTCAGAGTAGTAGTGGGAACAGCGCATAAGACATGCACATGGAAAGTTCTTAGTAAATATTAGGTATTATTACTATTGTTATTAAATGAAATATTTTAAAATCATTTGTTTCTCTTAAAACAACAAATGAACTTAAGGTAAAAGAAAGGGCAGTAACTGATCAAAGCATCTCCAAAGTATGAAATTAGCAGAAAATAAACCCCCTCGTTCATGCCCGTTTCCTACTTTGCACAAAGCAATCTTTTGTCCTGACACTTTTTTTATCCCAAGGAAGTATCTTTAATAAAGGCCACACAGACTTTGAAGCCAGGCTGTCTGATGTAGAATTCTGACTCCACAACTGACTGGGTGACCTTAGGCAACTCACTTACCCTTTCCGAGCCTCAAATGGTGGTGATAATAATGCCTGTCACAGGGTTTTCTTCAGGATTAAATGAGTTCATATTTGTAAAGGGCTTTAGAACAGTGCTTCGCATACAGTAAGCACTATATAAGTGCTAGTTATTATTATTACTCTGAGTAAGAAGAATTTCCTACTGAGACTTGACTGGCACTAATACCTCATTAATATCAGTTAATCTCAGTTACTGACAAGGGATGTTTGCTCCTTAAATTTATTTACCAAGTGTGTTTTCCATAGCCTTGGAAATAAATTTTTGAATACCAAATATATTAAAATTTTGATATTTCTGTAGTATTTAGTTTGTTGTGACCAGCTTTTAAAACTACATTATTTAAATACTTGAAAAGTATGGTAGAGACATTTCTTCTTATGTACTTCCTTACATAATTTGCTTTGGATTTTTTTTTTTAATGATAACTATGACTTAGAAGCTCCTTTAGTATTTTCTTGGTTGATACATTTTATATATGCATATATATTTATGCATTATACATATATTCTAAGTGAAGAAAATCTAGGAAATAAAGACTAATGTAAAGTAGATATCTGCTACTCAGATTAAAAGTTTTAACACATGTTCTAGTCACTTTTCTATGATATATGTTTCAATTTTGTGTCTATGTGGGATTTTTGTTTTTATAGGTATGTAATTAGAATCATAGTATGTAATTGGAATCATAGCACATATATGATTTTGTATCCTGCTTCTAAAAGTTTTACTTAATGCTATATCCTAAACATATTTGTATCATTAAAACAGCTTCAAAACAGGATTTTAATGATTATATATCATTTCATAGCATGAATGCATCATAACTTATTCAACTTATAATTATAACATTGACCATGGAAGTGTCCCTACAGTTTCTGTGATGAATAATGCTGCAACGGCCATGCATGTGTGTTAACCTTTGTCCCAGTTTCTAACTATTTCCCCAGGACAGGCATCTGGAATTTTACATTGATTTCCATTATATAAATAAAAATGCTTTATTTTTTTATTTTGCTTTATGCAGTTGAATTTAATTTCAAAATAATGTATTACAGCATTTGTTACAATACTTATACAATTTCTTATTTTATCATATAATGAAATCTGGATTAGAATTAGAAATAAAAATGAGTCAGCAGTAAATATAAAGACTGAATGATTCTAAAACTCCATCAAACCATTTACTTAAAGGAAATAAAACTATTATTAGCTATGGTCATTTTAAAAGCCTAGTTTTGAGTGTGATTTTGTTTTCTATCATTTGTGTTGGATAATTAACACGAATGGCAACAGCACAGAATGAGGCTTATTCAGTTCTCTTTGGGTGGTTCCCATTAGGAGGCAAGATTTATTTTTACCATGAAGTAATTATTAAGTCTAATTTTCCAAAATAGGAATTATTTTTACAAAGAAGTAATTATTAAGACTAATTTTTCGGATTAAAATATCATAATAATGTGACATACTTTCTATTTAAAAAGACCTACTTTACATAGAATATAAGCTTTTCATTGTTCTTCTAGGAGTGATTTTTAATCCATCAGCATTTTTAAACATAGTCACTCTAGGCCTGATAATATGTATTGCAAGAGACTCAGCCCAAGCTAGTCATGCAGACCTGACTATAGCTTGTTACAAACATATACATAAGAGGAAGTCATAAGAGAATGAAAGTTTCCCTTCACCTCTCTCAATCTGGTTCTTTATACACTTTCTCACAAATCAGCTTGCATTGTTAGCAATAAGCTCCTCAAAAACTAGATGTTTGTGTAACCAATTGTTTTGTCAGTGTAGGCGTAACCTGTGAGTTACATTTATAATGTGATTCCTATGATGGCAGCTAGAATTATTTATAGATATATGGCAAAAAGTAGATAAAATATAAGGGGAAAATAAATTTTAATTTTAAGCTGCTGGTCAATAATATTGAGAACATTTTTACCAAGTAGAAAAAGTTAATATGATCTGAAAGTAATCAGTTCAAATAATTAGGGATGAAGCAAGTAAATTTTTCAAATAAAACTGGGATTACCACCCCATAGATTATTTCCAAATTGCTGATAGAACCTTGGGAAGTATAGGGAAATGCTGGTGAAAATCTAACAGAAGGAAAGATAGTGCCCTACTTCTGTCATTAGCCCCAATGGGATTTTAAAGTAATTGAACGCTTCTTTGGTGGCCCAGTGGTTAACGGCTACCACTGCTAACCAAAAGGTTGGCAGTTCAAATCTACTGGACACCCCTTGGAAGCCCTTTGTCCTGTAGGGTTGCTTTGAGTCAGAACTGACTCGAGGGCAATGAGTTTTTTTGGACATACTAGAAAAGTCCATTATATTAAGTGACAACCCAACTGTAATAACTTCAAAGAAGAACCCTGATAACCCATAGATTCTTCTTTTTCTGCCTGATCTTTTGGTGCTGTGCATTGTATTTTATTGCTAATTAATTAATTTAAATGTAATTTGTCTCCATTGTCTTCTACGCCAGCCTGAAACTTTCGGCCTACAGTCAGCAAGGGGGTGTGTGCCCTGCAACTGTAATTCCTTCGGGTCTAAATCTTTTGATTGTGAAGAGAGTGGACAATGCTGGTGCCAGCCTGGAGTAACAGGAAAGAAATGTGACCATTGTGCCCATGGCTATTTCAAATTCCAAGAAGGAGGATGCACAGGTCTGTAAATAAGACTTAACTCCTATGTACTTGTCCTCTGGGTTGGTGTCTTGTCTTCTGTAACAGTTTGTTCTTCATAGTTCCCAGAGGCTAAAGGAAGTGCACATTGGCAACAAATGTATGATACAAAATATTCGACTAGATAAGTAATTATATACTTAATAATTCAAATTAATTAACAAATGTAATACATTGCAATTTGAAATGTTGTTGTTATGTGCTGTTGAGTTGATTCCAACTCATAGTGACCCAATAGGACAAAGTAGAACTGCTCCATAGGGCTTCCAAGGAGCAGCTGGTAGATTTGAACTGCCAACATTCTGGTTAGCAGCCAAGCTCTTAATCACTCTGCTACCAGGGCTCCAGCAACTTGAAATAGTGCCTTGTAAGTGGGTTTTTTGGTTTTGAAGTAACTGTGGTTGCAAGTAATAAAAAACTGATAAAAAGCCTCAGCAAATCCCGATTTGTGTCCCTTCCTGACTATGACCTCAATTCAGCCAGTCCCTCAAGGTGGCTACAGCTTAAAAGTCAAATATTCCTTTTTTTCTGGGTGCTAAAGCTAACTTGGAAAACCTGGTGGCATAGTGGTTAAGTGCTACAGCTGCTAACCAAAAAGGTCAGCAGTTTGCATCCACCAGAAGCTCCTTGGAAACTATGGGGCAGTTGTACTCTGTCCTATAAGGTCACTATGGATCAGAATTGACTCAATAGCAATGGTGTTTGTGTGTTTGTTTGTTTGCTTGCTTGCTTGTTTGCTTGTTTGTTTTTAAAGCTTTCTTTAGCTCTACTCCTAAGCTATTACAGTTAAATTTTTCCCTTTCCTTTTGGGGAAAAAAAAAAAAAAATTGGGATAAGGAAAACAGAAGTTTTTTGTTTTTCTAGTTAAAAAAATGTTTTCATCTATTTTCAGGAGCATTGAAAACTGTGATGTTCTGAGAGAGAAACAGGTTGGCTCTAGATAGTTTTTAGTTCATGAGAAAATGCAGGCAAGGGGGTCTCCAACCATGATTGCCTTAAGCAGTATTTTCATATGTCTAGCCCCAGCCTTCCCATAAATATTGACTGAAGAAAATAAGAAATAGCACACTATAGATGGAATAAAGATTGAATGTTAACCTTAATTTATATGCTGCTAACTTAGAACTGAAAGCCCTGGTGTCATAGTGGTTAAGTGCTACAGCTGCTAACCAAAAACCTGGTAGCTCGAATCCACCAGGTGCTCCTTGGAAGCTCCATGGGGCAACTCTACTTTGTGGTATAGGGTCACTATGAGTTGGAATTGACTCGACAGCAATGAGTTTCACTTAGAGCTGGCCCTTATTCCTACAATCACTAAGTTGAATGTGACCTTTGCTTACTAAACTCACTGATTCAGCCTTGATAATTCTCCTGTACCCTCAGCAACATGATAAACACTTGATAAGATTTTAAGACATTGTTGTCGACTATTGTAGCATAAAAAAAAAAAAAAAAAAATTTATTGTAGCAAATTTATGTCAGAAACAGCAGGAATAACGCTTAAAATTACTTGAAGAGCCAATACTACTCAGATATTCTCAAGAACTTTCGCTATACTTTTTATCATAAAGTCACATTACAAATTATTCTACATGTCGTAAACGTAGATCCTCACGGAATCCATTTGTAATCGTCAATATCTTATATATTAAAAAATTTTAAAGCTGCATTTTAAAATATACTCTGTTCTGTTCTTTAAACCAAATTCTCACTAACATTTTCACTTAATGTGAATTAATGAGATGGACCTTTATATTCAAATAATATCCACTACAAGAAATTAATTAATGAGATGGAACTTTATATTCAAATAATATCCACTACAAGAAATTATAAATGGGGCCAAAATATTATTTAAAATTATGAAATGGTGATAACGTGTGGACTTAGTAAGCATTCTAACCCATAGAAACAGAACAGGAAAAAAAAAAAAAGCATGAAACAAGCAGAATAGCGTAGTTGAGGCCATGACTTGAGACAGACGACCTGGATTTATCTAGTGGCTCCACCAGGAAGTGGTTATGTCGCCTTGACTGGTTGACTTAGCCTTGCTATCCCACTGCAAAATGCATCTATTAAATTACGTATCTACTGCATATGGTTTGGTGAGAATTAGTTTAATTAATGGCTATAATATTTTTAAAATAGCACTTGGCACATAAGTGTTACGTAAGTGTTTATCGTTATTTCTGTATGAGTATTATTAATCCTAGTAAACATTCTATCTTTTGGCAGGGAGAAACTAGCTAATTAATCAGATCTTTTTCCCATTTGGTATTATAATTCCAGTGAAAAACTATTCAGAGAATTTCTATTCGTGAGTAATGATTTGAACTCTCTTAAGACATAAGACATTCTTCAACACATAAATTTAAATATAAAGTTAACTATTTTTTCTTCTTAATGAATGGTACATATAAAATAAATCCTTTGACTTAAAATTAGCAATGACAATAGTAGTAACAAAAACAACAATTACTAACATTTATTTAGTGCCAAATTTTTTATTATGTGTCAAGCATTGTGTTAAACATTTTTCACAGCTGGTATGGAATGCTGTGAGCAGTGATAACTGTGATCCCTTAAAAAGCTAACTTAATCAAATATCCTAATGTATTCAGTTAAAATGATTTAATCATTATATACCAATCAAAAGGTCTATAGCTTAGTAGCTTGGTCAGTTGTAATGAATAAGTGAAATACACTCTTTATCTTGGATGATCCTGACTATCTCTTCGAACCTTACCTTTGCATCCTTTGAGGAAATGCAGTGAATAATGATGAATTTTGCCCTCTTCATGTGTCACAACATATCAAAGTAAATGAAGAAGGTATTGGAAAGAAATAAGGCAGGTGGTAAATAAAACTCAACAGATATCTTTCATATACTGGTGGTGTCTATAACCTATTTTTAAATATTTGCAAAACTAGATTATCCTGATGTGTGGCATTTGTGATTACATCCATGATATTGTAATTTAAGAAACCTATTAAGCTTATTGACTTTTTGTTGCAAATAAGGGCCATCCACAGGCAGGAAAAGTTAGTCTATATAGCATAGAGACTTTAGTAATGAACTTAAACATAGAAACAAAATTTTAACTTTCTAGCACCTAGGTAATACAATTAGCATGGAATCTGATACACTGGTCTTCCTTTTCCTAAACGTATCTGAAAAGCTGGAAATGCTTTAACTTTTGAACTCATTAAATTAAATACAACATGCATCTACTGAACAACTGCTTTGAGAAATACACTGTACTATGATATAAAGATGAATGAACTTAGTTTTTTATTTTCAAGGAGTCTTAAACGTAGTGTGGAAAATAAGATAACACAAACCTCCACAATAATATTTTATGTCAAATGTTGCTTTTTTTTTTTTTTGCTCTTCTTTGTTCTCCCCTTTCCACCTGTGAAGCTTGTGACTGTGCTCATCTGGGTAATAATTGTGACCCCAAGACTGGTCGATGCATTTGCCCTCCCAATACTGTTGGAGAGAAATGTTCTAAATGCGTACCCAACACCTGGGGCTACAGCATTATCAGTGGATGTAAGGTAAGTAATCAACTTTATTTCTCCTGGTAAGACTTTAAAGTTCTCTGCTGGCAGAGTTTTGCAGTTGGACATCACAGAACTCAAATTATATTACACCATCGTATAAAACTATGAATATCATGTGATTGTAGTAGAATTATGTCCATCTTTCTTTGAGATCTGGGAATTTTTTCAGTTTAGAGTTTTCCAATGTTTTTTCCCCCAACTTCATGGAATTTCATCTCATACATTCACACATTAGTACTCAGCTAAAAACTCAAAAGAACCTGTCTGCCAACTTCTGGAGTTCTGTCTATGTGCAAAGCCCTCCATTTTAGACACAAATTCTGTTTGCCCCGTAAATTCTAGCTACCTCAGCCTCTCCAAACTTCACTGTCTGACTCTCCACTCAGCTGTAGTGCTGGGTCTTGTTCCAGTTCTTCCACTCTGAGTTGCAACCTAGAAACAGCCCCCATTTGCAACTTTATTTCTCTTTAGTCAGAAATCACAGTCCTGTGCTTCCTAATATCCTGCCTCTGAAAACTGTTGTTATTTTTAAAATTTACACCATTATTTATATTTATTTGGTTTACCATTTTTTATGGCAGGAGAGAAATTATTCTAGGAGCTAATTCTTCACTGACAGAAAAGAAACAGATATTTAACTTTTCAACATCCTGAGTGTAGGGTACCTCTGGGACACTTGCCTAGCAGGAAATTAGAAATGTGGAATTAGAGTTCAGCAAGGATGTTTGTGTTAGAAATTTACATACATTGATCATATGTAAGTAATTAGAATCCTCCGGGAATGTATAAATTTCAAAAAAAAGAGGGTCGAAATGGAGCACTTAAAAGATGGCCAAGGAATGAAGATCCTTCATGGAAAATTGAGAAGCAACAGCTTAAAAAAGAGCAGGTAAACCATGTAAGTGTTGTAAAATCTAAGGAGGAGAGAATGTTCAGAGGAGAGAATGTTCAGTGCCAAATGCAGTGCCGAAGGCCAAGATGGTTAGGGCTTAACTGTGTCCATTAAATTTATGAGCTTTAAATAAATCAGGGCATTGCTGATGTGAGAATCCTTCCAACTGATCATATTTGGCTGAGGAATATTGGAACGTGATGAGCAAATGTAGCCTCTTTGGACCCATGGTAATGCTCTTTAGAGATTCACACTAGTTTTCTCTGCTTATCATACACAAAACAGTAGAATCCAACCATTTTTACATGTCTGATAAAACATCTGAGTATGGTGATCTAGAAACCATGGAGGAGAGCAGGAATACCAGTGATAGGGCAAGTAAATTCAGATATTTGACTAATTAGACAAGTGATTAGAGAAAATGAAAACTAGAAGGACTCTCATTTTTTGTCGTCAGTGGCAGTATGGAGCTTGAAGTTCCACCCAGCAGTATTTTTAGAAACAAACAAAATTCCTCAAGATATTCAGTTTTTTAGTTGAAAAATGCCATAAGTTACTAGGGCTGACTTTTTAGATTTCCAACTTTGAAGCCAAATATCTCTCCTACTAATTTGACTCATGAATAAACATAAAGAAACTTAGGAGGCTTCCATTCTATCGTCAAAATCCTAGTCACATGGCCAAACTCTAATGAACTCCTAAAAGTGAAGCTGATGTCTAATTTTCATAATGTAAATCAGAATGGGATATAGAGCAAATTCCCCAAAACAAACAATCCCCCACAAAAAAGAAAAACCCTAATTATGTGCTTAACGTTGTTAGTTTTCCAAATCGTCGATTAAGCATTTATATTATTGAAGTTGATTAAAATGTCTTGGATTACTTTAAGCCACTGTTAAAAATCTAAATTTCTGAATAGCTAGACATTATGAACAATAAGAAAAATATTTATGAGCATATATTCTACTCTTTAAAAAACTAGGGTGACTATAATCTAAATGAACAGTGATTTGAGTGAGATTTATACCTTCCCTTTCTTTGTGTCATGGATAATTTCTCTGTGCTGAGCTCTGAGCACACACATCATTTGAGCTTTTATTGAAGTAGAATACAAAGCCTGCCATCCTGCACTAGCAGGGGAATAGTGCATAAATTCTCTATTGCTAAACAAACACTATGTCTAATTATGATTTAAGTTTTCATGTTGGTTATAGTGCTATCTAAACATATGGTTAATGGTCTCATTTATCTTTCACGATATCTTCCCAAGTAAACTTTCTGATATGGAAAGGTCCCAATGTCTGTTTGTACCAACCATTCCTTAAGAATTAGTGCTTTGGTTTATGCAGTAAATTGTGGGACTGACATTACAAATTTTAGTTATTCAAAGGATGCCTGACAAGATTGTTTTTATTTATTACTTGATACCCTGGTAGTGTAGTGGTTAAGAGCTACGGTGCCAACCAAAAGGTCAGCAGTTTGAATCCACCAGGCACTTCTTGGAAACCCTATGGGGCAGTTCCACTCTGTTCTATGGGGTAACTATGAGTCAGAATCGACTAGAGAGCAACAGGTTTGGGTTTTTTTGGTTTGGTTTATAGTTTTCACAATGTATCATAGTTTTCATTTCTGATTATGGCCTATTTTGTTTGAGCCAATACATACTCAAAGTGATTGGCAAGGAAAATTTATTTAAGTAAATGAGTCAATAATTCTAATTTTGTAATCTTAATCTATATTTGATATTCTATAAGGAAGAGTTATTCGGGAGACAGCAGTGAGTTATTCCATACCTTAGAAGGTATGTCCACTTTTGTAATATAATAAATAATCATGTTTTGGATCTATGGGTTTAAAATAATTTCTAGCTAGCAACTCACACTTCAGTCTTTTTACTAGATATCAGTGAAGACAAAAAATACCAAACCTAAAAGCATCAAAAATTAAGCCTGACATTCATTTTAATATTAGAATGTAAGAAGGCATTTCACCAAACATTTGAGCAGGAAAGAGTAGAGGAGAAACAGGTGGTCGTATATCACATCCTAGAAAGAGTAGTTCCATAAGTAAACTACTGTTGTTAAGAGCAGAAGCAAGAATACCCCTGGTAGTGGTGGATATAAGAATTAAGGTGAGTGGTAAAAGTGTGAGATATACAAAGTGAAATTCAGCCAGATTTGAATCTGGGAATTTGGCAAGTTACAGTACTGTGAGGATGGGGTTCCACAGAGCTTAGATCTGAGAGGGATAATAAGCAGCAACATAAAGAGCTGGGTTATGGGCAAACTACACGGAAAAAGTAAAAATAGAAATTTCTAAACAGGAAGATTAGAGTAGAAGTAATTGTTAGCTAGTAGAAGCCGATTAGTTGCTATAAAAGGGTATAAGAGGACTATAAGGGGCTCAGAAGTAACATGCAAAAGAACAACTATACCTCAAAGAAGGCTGTGGGAATGGATGTAAAGGAACTAAGGACTAGGAGAGGCCATTCCCCCCACCTCCCAATCTGAGATTCAGACCTCTTTGAAGAGGGCGTGGCTACCATAGGACCATACAGCCTAATGGTGGTAAAAATAAATAAATAAAACTTTCCAGAGTTTGTGGGCGGGTTCTGCTCTATAAATGCTGCCCACTGTTGTTGAAGGGTTTGAGTAGACTGGAGCTCTTTGGAAGCAACCTGTCATTGTCAAAGAGTATGTGCAGGCTAGAGCTACTCAGAAGCTGGCTATAAGTAGAGAGTGGCCTGAGGGCACAGATAGAATTTTTTCCTGGGTCACTGGGCTTCCATGCTAAATATTATAATAATAATAATAATGTAGAACTAGAACCCAGAAAGGAGGTGTCTTTCACCAATATGGCATTATTGGTCCTTCCAGGACCCTTTATCAACTAAGCCTAACATTCCATACCTGGCCATGGAGAAATGTTTATAGGGTCCAGCTACAATATCATGAAGTAGAGCGAGGAAGGGTAAATTTGGAACTAGGAGACAATGGATTCTTAACTGGCATACTTGGCCTCTGAAAACAGTGTATTTCAAGATCTTGTATGACATTTTAGAAATCTACTTGGCATTTTCAGTAAATTACAAGAAGATATAAATTCTATCAATCAAGAACAGAAAGCCTTAAAAGGAGAATATGAGATGAATATAAGACTAACCAGAAATTCAAGATGAATGAGGTGAAATTAAGGAAAGGATTAAAAAGAAACTAAAATACACTAGTGTATTAAAAGAAACACCAGTGGTATATACATACAACAGAATTTTCACTCTATAAAATAGGAGCTATAAAATGAAGAACAAATTTGAAAGGAAAATAGAAGAAAGTTAAAGCAAAGTAAGATGATTACAGAAGACATTAGGACATTATAGATTTGGCAGTCAGACAAGAGGGATATACTTTAAGAATTAGAGATGTTTTTGAAGAAGAAAGTTGATAAATTAGAACAGAAGTAAAAATCAAAGACAAATTTGAAGAAATAGGACTGACTTAAAACAATTATGTTTCCAAAATGAAAGAACTCACCATGTTCCAGTAAATTAATGGAAAAAAAAGACCCACACTTGAACAAAATTCCAGCAAAAAATCAAATTACATAAATAACGAGGAAATCCTATGTATATATGGGAAGAAGACATGCTTACCTGCAAAGCACCTCAAATCAGGCTTGTTGACAAAACAAAATGTCAAAAGACAACCTGTTAGATCTCACTTCTCCTGCAAATCCCCCCTGGTTTCTCTGTGTCTGGTTTGTACAACTTATATGTTTTCATAGCATCTTGCCTTCTCCTACCATACAATGCCTGTTACGGCGTATTCTATTTAGATATTTACTTGCCTCCCTCCACAAGACTCTAAGATATCTAAGTTTCAGTAAAACTGAAATGAAATAACAATGAGATGATATGGTAAAACTGACTTTGTCTGAAGTTCAATCTCTGAAGCAAAAAGTGATTGAAAAAACCCTTGGCTAAATCCTTACCAACACAAAAAGACAGAGAAAATACATTTTCTTTCTTCTGCACGTACCATTGTGGTTTCTGGACCATCATATGTTTTAGTAAAGTCAGGAACCAATTTTTATGTTATTCTCACTGATGTGTCCCAAGTTACTTAGACTAGAATAATGCAAAGCATATAATGGCCACATGATTAATATTTGTTTAATTAGAAACAAAAAAGCTCAGGTTGATTCTGACTCATAGCAACCCCACAGGATAGAGTGGAACTGTCCCATAGGGTTTCCAAGGAGTGGCTGGTGGATTCGAACTGCCGACCTTTCGGTTAGCAGCTAAACTCTTAACCACTGCACCATCAGGGCTCCATTTGTTTAGTAGAGGCCTAGAAGCACCAGAATGAAATTTTTAAGCTTACCAAATGGAATTGTGTTAATATATGCTATTTTATCTTCTTTAGGTTTGCAATTGCAGTTTGGTGGGATCTCTTGATATCCAGTGCAATATAAACACAGGCCAATGCAAATGTCATCCAAAATTCTCCGGTGCAAAATGTACAGAGTGCAAGCTAGGTCACTGGAATTACCCTCATTGCGACCTCTGTGACTGCTTCCTGCCTGGGACTGACGGCACGACCTGTGACACAGAGACTAAGAAATGTTCATGTAGCGATCAGACTGGCCAGTGTACATGCAAGGTACGTGCTGCCAGAACACAGCAAGGAAATTCCTACTTGATTCTGTGTCACTTGTTCTCTTTCAGCTTCATTCGGTGTTCATTATCCTTGCTTCCGTACGCTAAACCAACAGATAAACAATAATAAAGAAAAATTGTTGCTAGATACTGAGTTTTCATTGATACGTACTCATTGACATACAGCTAAGCACTGCTTTTCAAGAACTTATAGTCAACCAAACCCCAAAGTTTTTCCTAGTTCATAGAAATGGTGTATTTTCAATGGTAAAATGAAATTATTTCTCTATATATTTGCTTTGCTTAAACAAGAATAATCTGGAAAAAAAAAGTTCTCAAGTGTCGTTAAGGAAGTCACTGCTGAATAATGTTAGAAAGTTTTTTTAATTAATCTGCAGTCACTGTACGTGGAAAAATACATTTACTGCTGTGAAAATGCAGTAAAATTTCATCATTATAAACACTGACATTACAAACAGAGACTATCTGCAAATTTCAGCCTTCATTAATATTGCTAAATGATATAAAAAACAGCCAATTAAAAAGGATAAAAAGGAAGTTTTCTCCTTAGATATTTCTGAGAAAATCAATCCAGTATAAATGCGGTAAACACTGTATCAGAGTTATCTTTTCAAGATAAATTCTGTGTAAAAAAAGGATGGAGGAAATAGGAGGATAATATCTGGGTACTAGTAGTTAATGTAGTCTTGAAATTTAAGTAGATAGCAGTTTCTGCCATCAAGGAAGGGTGTCAGTTACAACAAAAGTACAATGCTGGCCTAGGGTGTATTATTGTTACAGCTGCACATTCTATGTAACTGTGTGTGTGTGTATAAGGAGCTGGGTGGCACCAGTGGTTTGTAATTAGCTGTTAACTGAAAGGTTGTCAGTTTGAACCCACCCAGCGGCTCCACAGAAGAACAGGCCTGGAGACCTGCTTCCATAAAGATAACAGCCAAGAAAATCCTGTGGAGCAGCTCTCTGTAACACACAGGGTCGCTGTGAGTCAGGCGCTGAGTTGGTGGCACAATTAACAAACAACGTGTGTGTGTGTGTACACATCAAAAAAAAAAAACCTAACCCGTTGCCGTCTAGTTGATCCCGACTCATAGCCACCCTATAGGACAGGATAGAACTGCCCCATAGAGTTTCCAAGGATCGCCTGGCAGGTTTGAACTGCCAACCTTTAGGTTAGCAGCTGTAGCACTTAACCACTACGCCACCAGGGTTTCCTGTATACACATATATCTATACATATATATCTATCAGCACCCTGGTGGTGCAGTGGTTAAGCCCTTGGCTGCTAACCGAAAGGTCAGCGGTTCGAACCCACTAGCCATTCCACAGAAGAAAGATGTGTCAGTCTGCTTTCTGTAAAGATTACAGCCTTGGAAACCCTATGGAGCAGTTCTGCTCTGCCCTACAGGGTCTCTATGAGTCGGAAACGACTCTACGGCAATGGGTTTTTTGGTTACACATCAATCTATCCATCTACTTATCTACCTATCTGTTACTATAACAGTTGTTGTTGTTAGATGCCGTCAGGTCAACTCCAACTCCTGGCGACCCCATGTGTGCAGAGTAGAACCATAGAGTTTTCAAGGCTGTGAACTTGCAGAAGCAGATCACCAGGCCTGACTTCTGAGGTGCCTCTGGG
Organism: Loxodonta africana; assembly: GCF_030014295.1. Taxonomy (NCBI): domain Eukaryota; kingdom Metazoa; phylum Chordata; class Mammalia; order Proboscidea; family Elephantidae; genus Loxodonta; species Loxodonta africana. The sequence goes on from NC_087342.1 coordinate 195,942,447, forward strand.
TGGTTCGAACTGCCAACCTTTTGGCTAATAGATGAGCCTTTAATTGTTTGTGCCACTCAGGGACTCTTTACAGTAACAATTACATAAATATATATTTTAACCTTCTGCCTGAGCTTTACAAGTTTGCCTGGCATCACTGTCTAGGAATCAATGTTTTTATTTTGTTTCTGAAATTCTCATGAGTCGTTCATATTGCTCACATTAGAATTAAGCAATTCTATTGCTCACAGTAGAATTGTAGGAAATGCGCCACATAGATTTCAAAAACAATATACAATACCCTGGCAATATACTTGTTTATAAATAAAGCATTTCGTAGACCCATAAAAGCCTAACAATAAGATTAACTACATATGCCGTTTGAGATGTGAGTCTAATATTCAGTTTCTTGTGTTTTGCTTTGTTTTGTTTAATTAAAAAAAAAAAAGTGTGCTCCTGTTATTTCTTTTCAAGTTTATTTCCCTCATAACTTTGCCATTATAAACTCCTGAGGCACTCTCGTCTGTCTTCAGATGAACGTGGAAGGTGTCCACTGTGACAGGTGCCGGCCTGGCAAATTTGGACTTGATGCCAAGAACCCACTTGGTTGCAGCAGCTGCTATTGCTTCAGTGCTACTTCTCAGTGCTCTGAAGCAAAAGGACTGATCCGTACGCGGGTGAGTAACGAACTACTGAGCCATGTAATGGTATAATGTCAGTTCCTGCTGGAGTCTTTTAGTCAGGCACTGAGGGGCAGGAGGAAATGGCAAAGCATTTAAGCAACCTTTTCCCCCGTACACGTGCAGAAATTGTAAAGGGGCCATCTGCCATTATGTGGTAGCAATAGATGCCTTTTTTATACTTCCTTAAAACTAGTTTTTTTATTGTTGATAAGATTGTTGTTGTTAAGTGCCGTTGAGTTGGTTCTAACTCATAGCAACCCTATGTACGACAGAATGAAACACTGCCTTGTCCTGCACCGTCCTCACAATCATTGCTATCTTTGAGCCCATTGTTGCAGCCACTGTGTCAATCCATCTCACTATAAGATCTTCCTCTTTTTCACTGACCCTCTGCTTTACCAAGCAAGATGTCCTTCTCCAGGGACCAATCCCTCCTGATAACATGTCCAGAATTCGTGAGGTGAAATCTCCTCATCTTCGCTTCTAAGAAGCATTCTGGTTATATTTCTTCCAAGACAGATGTGTTCATTCTTCTGGCAGTTCCTGGTATATTCGATATTTTTTGCCAGCACCATAATTCAAATGCATCAATTCTTCTTCGATCTTTTTTATTCATTGTCCAGCTTTCATGTACATATGAGGCAATTGAAAATAGATGCCAAGTGAAAAAAAAAGAAGGACTGTAAGGGAAGCCTTATGCTTTGGGATGGGAAGAGGCTGCATTCTGAAGAGCAGGAGTACCAGGACATGAATGGAATTTTAGGGGGGAAAGCATGCTCGTTTTTTACCTTAATTTTCTATTAGTTCTTCCTACTTTTAATTATTTTCAGTGACTCAGATTTTCACCAGATGTTATGATTTTCACAGTGCAAACATGCAGAAACATTTATCCATTGCCCTCACATGCCCAGTATGCATACGCTCTGTTTCTTATGAGAACAGTGTGGCAATAGGCATGCGGTTCATAACTTAGTTTTCAAGGAGTGCTCCCAAAGACTTGAACTTGGCCCCTGCTATGTCTTGACCCCATGCAGGTAACACTGAACCCTGAGCAGACCATTCTGCCACTTGTGGATGAGGCACTGCAGCACACAACTACCAAGGGCATTGCTTTTCAGCACCCGGAGATCGTTGCACACATGGACCTGGTGAAACAAGATCTCCATTTAGAACCATTTTATTGGAAACTTCCAGAACAATTTGAAGGAAAGAAGGTAAGAACAGGAACTTGAAAGCCACGTGAGAACAAAGTAAAATATGTTTCTGGGAGTATGTCATTTGGAGATTCAACTAACTCTTCACTCCTCATTGTATTTTGCTAGTTGATGGCCTATGGTGGCAAGCTCAAGTATGCAATCTATTTTGAGGCTCGGGAAGAAACAGGTTTCTCTACTTATAATCCTCAAGTTATCATTCGAGGTGGGACTCCTGCTCATGCTAGAATTATTGTCAGACACATGGCTGCTCCTCTAATTGGCCAATTGACAAGGCATGAAATTGAAATGACAGAGGTAAGGTTATTAGTTGTTTGGTGTAAGGATACCATTTAGTCTGCATTCAGTTTTGTCAGGGTGGTTTCTTTTCTTGTTAACAGAAAGAATGGAAATATTATGGTGATGATCCTCGAATCAGTAGGACTGTGACCCGAGAAGACTTCTTGGATGTACTGTACGATATTCATTATATTCTTATCAAGGCTACTTATGGGAATATCATGCGACAAAGCAGGTAACTACAATAAAAAAATCCAAGATAAGTTTTCATACTAGGGTCTATAAGCGAGATCAGTCAGCCAAGAAGATTTAAGTGGTTGGTTTTAGAATTTGATGATAGAATACAAGTCAAGGATTGCTTCCATGTCACGTAGTAGAAGTTACTGCCATTCATCAAGAGTAAAATACGATGAGAACGAGATTAGGGGAAAAGATAATGAATTCACCTTAGACATGGTGAGTTTAAAATGATAGTCAAAAACTTGGGTAATTGTATTCTATAAAAACCAAACCCCTTGCCGTTGAGTTGATTCCAACTCATTGCAATGCTATAGGACAGAGTAGAACTGCCCCATAGGGTTTCCAAGGAGCACCTGGTAGATTCGACCTGCTGACCTTTATGGTTACCAGCCGTAGCTCTTAACCACTATGCCAACAGGGTTTACAAACAGTATTTTATAGGCAGAGATAATTAACAATTATGCTATACATGGATGAACAAGGATACTGAGAAAGTGACCTCACTCAGATCTCAGGGAACCAGGCAAAACCGTCTCCTCCAACCTTGAATAGTCTCATTTGTTCACCACAGTATGCCATACAATATTGTCATTTTCCATACAATATGATGGAAATCACTACGAAATATAGGTAGAAATAAAGTGTAAAACTGTGTAAAGAGGTCAAGGGTAGAGATCTCTATGTGGTGATCATCAACAGAGTTGAGGTAGCTGGTGTTAAAGAAGTAGATGGGATCACCCAGAGAGATTACTAAGAAGAGAGTAGAGTACAGAGCATGAAGAACACCAATATTTAGTTAAAGACTGTTAAAGAAGAAATGGCAAAGGACATTAAAAAGAATACAGAAGAACAGTGAGGATGAATGTGGTTTCATGGAAGCCAAAGAATGAAAACACTTCAAGAAGGGAGTATTCAGTATTGTCATATGATCCAAAGATGCAAATTAAAATGAGACCTATTGAGCATGACACTAATACTATTCTTGTGACATTAGTAATACCAGTTTCAGGGAAGTCCTGAGGAAGAAATAATCTCAAAGTTTTGAAGAATGAATGAAAAGGGAAGAACCTAATATTGTGAATATAGACTGTTATTTTCCAAGAATATAATTGTAAAGGAAGGAAGGAGATAGTGTCAAAAGTCAGGAGATGGTTTTTTAACTTGGAAGAGAAGTAAGCAGATTTACAGACCATGGAGAAAGGAATTAGTAACAAGGAAAACTTTAAAAATATAAAGAGAGAATAACTAATGAAGAAACTAGTAGACTTCAATATTGTGTTCATTCATGTGCTTTGAGTGGAAGGGGGGAACTCCTCCAATGAGATAAAATGAGGAAATATGCAGATGTAGGTAAGTTTGATACCATAAAGGCAGGAAGTTGAGTTGAATTCATACATACAGTCTAGTTTCTCTGTCATGTCTTATAAGAACATGCAATCAATGTATATATTTTTAATGGTTTTATAAAATGAATTAGTAGACCAGGGCAGGAAAACAGAACAAAAAAAATCAGAATAATTCTCTTTGTGAAACTAATGAGTATAACCAAAAAACCAAACCTTTTGCCACTGAGTCAATTCTGACTCATAGCGATCCTATAGGACAGAGTAGAACTGCCCACAGTATTTCCAAGGCTGTAATCTTTACTGAAACAGACTTCCACATCTTTCTCCTGCAGAGTGGCCTGTAGGTTTGAACTGCCGACCTTTTAATTAGCAGCCAAGTGCTTAACAACTGTGTCACCAGGGCTCCTAATGAATATAAACGTACCATATTTTAAATGTTTACACTATACTACACACATAAATAGATCAGAAAACTCTCTTATTTCGTGTGGAAGATCCAGGTTGCTTCACTGATTGATTTAGGAACTTTGGGTAGAAGTAAAAATCAGTAACTAAAATTCACTTTCAAAACTGTATTTGTTTAGTTTCCTTCTCATATATAGTCACTTGTAATAGAAGTGACACATAAAAGATTACTTTCATATGAAATAACAAAGAAGCGTATACCAAAAAATGTGCTGTCAACCACATTGTTAATTATTTTAAAATATCAAATGTAAATCAGGTGGCAGAAGCCATAGCAAGCTTGCACTTCATAGAACAGGTAACTTTGTAATTATGCAAATATTATTATGCAACTTGTCCCATGCTGCAATAAGATTTTGGTGTACACAGAACATTTTGTTAGTAGAATTGATAGAAATTTTGTTATTCATTTTTCATTAATATTTTTTTCTCTTCTTCCTCTTTTTTCTCCATAAGTCTCTCATCACGTTATGTTATAAAAAAAAATTTACCTCACTAAACATAATATCCTTGATTTCAGTGACCATATTTTGAAGCTTTAGAGTAAATAAGATGTATTTTACTTTTTTCTAAATTCAATAAGAACTAGAGTCATCATCTAACAATGATAAGAACAAAGAAGTCAGGGGCTCAACCCTTGATTTTGTAAGACAGTGTAATTGTGAGAAAGATAAATATATATATATATTTTAATTTTCCCTCAAAGTAATTAGGACATAACCTTGCTTCTTTATGTATTATTCAGTTATACATTTTAAATAATTTCAGAAGTAGACTTTAGGAGTTGTACATGTTATTTGAAATTCAGACTTTGTAAATTTTGTACTTTGTATGTTTTTGTCTTTGCTTTTGTCATCTGTTTATTTGAAGGAGATAACTTTTGCATTTCAGTATTCTTTTAAATAGAAGCCTGAGTTTGGTCAAATACTTGATGCAGGCAAAACTACTGCTGCCTAACCCCCTGAGAAAAATGGTGTATTACAGAAATATCTGCTGCTGTCACCCTTCATGTTTCACTTGCTTTTTTAAACACTTGCTGGTCTGTTGTGTGCATGCAAGGGTGGAAGAGGGAAAATGACACTGGTAACCCCTTGGGCTATAAAATAACAGGGAGATGCCAATGGAGTCAACTTGTCAAGAAACACCAAGTCACCTTCTGACTCCTACATGAAGTCCAGGAGAAAAGAAGAGCAGGGTCTTTCTTACAGAAGGGGAGTCGTTTGTTCATAGCTCACTATCATTACTTGGTCTGTAAGGAAAACCAAACCAAACTCATTCCCTTAGAGTCAATTCCGACTCATAGTGACCCTACAGGACAGAGTAGATCTGCCCCATAGAGTTTCCAAGGAGCGTCTGGTAGATTTGAACTGCCAGCCTTTGGGTTAGCAGCCATAGCACTTAACCACTAAGCCACCGAGATTACTATACTATAAAAGCAAAAAAAAAAAAAAACCCATTGCCATGGAGTTGATTCTGACTCATAGCAACCCTATAGGACAAAGTAGAACCGCCCTATGGAGTTTCCAAGGAGCGCCTGGTGGATTCAAACTGTTCACCTTTTAGTTAGCAGCTGTAGCACCTAACCACTGCACCGCCAGGGTTTCCTACTATTAGGAAGGGAGAATAAAATTTGAATTTTAACTGAATGTGTGTTTCGTAAAGGCTGGCTGATCTGCAGAGTGCAGATGACAATGTCAATGAAGCCAGAAAGCACATTCATAATTCAGTTTCAATAAAACCTACCTGTGCTTGTTATCAAGTTTGTGATTCAAACTCCTTAAGCTCCTGGAGGCACATATTATTGAAGCGAGACTATTCATTGTCTCATTTAAAAGTTTATTTGCAGAACATTTTTGTGTTACCAGTCAGAAATGAAATAATCTGAGTTTATGGATTACATATATTTTTAATGTATAACTTCAAATTGATAAAAAGGGTGTCAACAATTTCCAAGTGAATAATTTCTTTTGTCAATTTTGAAGACCTTTCCACCAATAGGAAGGGTGAGTTAAGTTACTTGAAGGATTTATGTAATATAGTTAACAAAATACTAATTTGAAAGGTTTTATTTGCCTCAAAATAGATAGATATTATTAGATTATGTTCATTACTTGTTTTCTAGATGTTTTTCTAAATTTCTTAAAAGGGCACTCTGACTGAAGAGAAAGAAGTAGAGATGCTAGTAAATAAAGAGAAATTTCAGTAGTGACTATGGGAGATATCGAAGCAGGCAATAACCTTAGATTGTCTGTTTGAAATAATATAAAAGTCTAATTAATTGGCTGCGTTTACCCGAAGCCACTCACATTTCATAAAGTGAAAAAAAAAGAATCTTATTATAAACTTCTCATCAGGACATCAGACATCTAATTTACTACAGTCTTATGACTTATGTGGATATTTTGCTAATGTGTAATCTCAACCTTTGGGGAAGCCAAGATGCAGTAATAAAATGTGGCATTTGAGCCCCTGAAATTTGAACAGTTTCAAAACAATACAACAAGCTTGAGGTTATTGACAAAAACTTGAGAAGTTTCCTTCTGTAGGATTGAGTGTTTGAGGTGATCTTAATTTACTGATACGATAATGTAAGTATATGCTCCATGTTTCCAGGATTTCTGAAATCTCAATGGAGGTAGCTGAAAAAGGACGTGTGACAGCAGTGACTCCTCGAGCTCACTTGATAGAAAAATGTGATTGTCCCCTGGGCTATTCTGGCTTGTCCTGTGAGGTAAGCTAATTCCCACAAAACTGCTTTACAATAAAATAAAAGCTCAACTCACTTAACAAGACAAATGAAAATACTCCCAGAACTAGGTTTGCTACAATCTACTTTCATGCGAACCCTTAGCCTGTTTTCTTTGATCTTCCTCACAGTGTGAAAGGCAGTAGGATGATATTATTGCTGACTAGTTGTAGGGATCATAGAAACCCTGATGCCATAGTGGTTAAGAGCTACAGCTGCTAACCAAAAGGTCAGCAGTTTGAATCCACCAGGCACTCCTTGGAAACCCTATGGGGCAGTTCTACTCTGTCCAGTAGGGTCATTGTGAGCAGGAATCAACTCAATGGCAGTGGGTTTTTGTTTTTGTTTTTTTTTTTTTTGGTTAGTAGGGATCATAACAGAAAAGAAATGTCTGACAAAAAATTAAAAGATTTGTAAAAACTTAGAACAATCAGAAAATAAGAATGGTTTTATAAGGCCCATTCACTGTAACTAATCTATTTCCATAGCACCACTTCTGAAGAATTAGAGATATGAAAACCACAGAGATTATGAGATAGGATTACACTAGAACCTGAATGAATGTTTTCATACTGAACATGTCAAAACTTATGCATAGTGAGCTGTTTCCTTCCAAATAGGCACCTGTGAAATATGTGTATTTATTACAACAGTGCTACTCTTATTCAGACATTACATTTTAAAAATTGCTTTTTTTTTATTTTATGGGATACTCTTTTGACTATTTCCAGAATTAGAAAATTTTCTTGACCTTTTTCTTCTGGAAATAGACTTAATTTCTACGAATATGAAATATTAATTGGATTAATAAGATACAGGGAAAGCTGGCATTTGAAATTAAACAGCCTAGGTTTGAATCCCAACTTCACCATATACTAGGGCTGAGACCTTGCACAGGTTACTAAACCTCCTTCAGCTTAAGCTAGAAAGTGTTCAAGCCCCTGAGGTACCCTGACAACACTTGTCTGTCTCCTGCAGAACCCACAGAACTCCTAGAGTCTGACAAATAAAACCTGGCATGAGAGGGGCGTCTGGTACCTTCTCCAGCCCTATAAAACAGATTCTTTCTCATTAGTCATAAGGATCTTTAAACCTAGGAAGACTAAATGAATTGTGAACATAACATAAAGCACTCATCCCAATGCCTGGTGTGTAGTCAGTTGTCGTGGTGAATATTATTAAAGTGATCACTAGTTATATACCCATGTATTGATTTATTTATAAGTAATTTTATACATCTTATTTTATAAATAGGATTTCAGAAGTTTTATTAAGTATGGCACGTGAGACAGGCAGTAATACTAGATCAACACTGAAGTAAAACTTAAAAACAGTGTAAATACGTTTCTGGAGAGGAAGCATGGCATAATGGAAGGAAAAAGGAGTTTGGTTTCAGTGAAAGCTCCCTAGCTCCACCACTTCGACAGGTTACTTAACTACGTGCCGAAGCCCGGGCTCTTCATCTACAGAATCATCATAAGGGATAATTTAAATTAAAAAATATGTGTGAAAGCCCCATTGTAAACTGAAGTGCCATTCAGTTTAGTTACCATCCTATGGGTTCCACATTGTTAGAAGACAGTTTTGTAAGAATAACTGCAAATATCTTGTGAAGCATCTTTGGCTTCATAGCCTTGTGTGTGATTGCTCTAAAAGACAATATTCATTAGAATGTGTTCACTTTGATCTAACCACTAATTAAATAAGTCACTTCATTATTAAATCATAACTCCTATATACTCCTGTAGACACCTACATATACATTTATACACACATCAATAAGTATATGTATATGTATGTGTATATGCACACTCCCAGATGAATATACGCATATGCAGTGTATATGTGAAAAGTGAGAGAGAGTTTGGCACATATTAAATATGCTGCCTTCCTAGTGAGCATGAAAGATTAAAAGATAAAAGACAGACAGAAAAAACTTGGTATTTTTCTAGATGTGAAATGAAGTTTTCTTTATCCCAAGAATTGTCTTCCTATATGGTAAACTAACCATATGGCTTTAGTTAATCCCTTTAATTGCTATAAACCAAAAAAAAAAAAAAAAAACCCATTGCTGTTGAGTCAAGTCTGTCTCATTGTGAAACAACCATATAGGACAGAGTAGAACTGCCCCATTTGGTTTCCAAGGAGAGACTCGTGGATTCGAACTGCCGACGTTTTGGTTAGCAACGGAACTATTAACCACTACGCCACCAGTGTTTCATTTAATTGCAATAGGCCTTAGTTATTATATAGTTTTTCAGTCTACAGAATGACTAGTTGGATTTTGAAGCTCTAAAATTCTCTGATTCTGCAATATTATTGTGTTATGGAAGATACTGCTTAAGAGCTCAGCAGCTAACCAAAGGCTGACAGTTCAAATCCACCAGCTGCTCCTTGGAATCTCCGTGGGGCACTTCTGCTCTGTCCTACAGGGCTGCTATGAGTTGGAATTGGCTTGATGGCAATGGGTTAAATGGGTTATGGAAGATATTCAGTAAGTAATCAAAGTCGATCTTTAGAAATATTGGAGAAAGTTACTACAGCTATTTTATTCTCTATTCATTTAAAATAATACTGTTCACTTATGAACAATAAATATTAGTAAAGTAGAAAATTATTTTAACATGGTCTGCTTTTCATTCCAGACTTTAAATGTTTAAAACTCTTCTTATTGTGATCGATAGGCTTTTTAAATAGTATATTCTAGAACATGTTTTCGCATTAAGTTTTAAAAAAAATTAATTAAAATTACTAAACTTTATTTCCCATTAATTTTAGTAATTTATAATTTACATCTTATATGAAAACATAAATTAGCAAAAATAAAGCAAATATTAGATGAAAGAAATTGGGAATACATACAAATTATCGTCTACATTGGTGGCCTCACCTATGTTCTGTGAAATTCACTTAAGCTTCTATTTACTGACAATAATTACAGTGATATCTTAGTGGAGAGATTATGCAGATAAAGCCTGATCTCTTAGAATAGGCTACTTGATGTGTTCTCCACAACTCATTGCCTCTAGTCCATTACGCATCTTATTTATAATTCATCTTGATTCTAAAGTGTAATTACCCAGGCATAAAATCTAATCATCAAAGCAAGAGCTAAGGACAGTTTTGAAATAATAAATCCCATTCCAGTAACATATGCTTTGGGTCATGAATACCCAAAGCAATTCCTTTGCAATATTTTCACCAAATGTATGGTATTCTAGAGGCACCTGCGTTTATAGGCTATTCATTTCCTATTTGTACCCAAAATGTGGTAAGTAAACAAAATTAAGCACTAGTTACCATTAAAAATATAGCCAAGTGTGAAGTTGCTTAGCCTGTTACCTGTAGCATCAGGGCACTACAGCCCTTTTCGTGGAAGATGTTAATTCTGCTGTATGCAGATTCTATTCTTATTTATAACTTTCTTTCTGAAACATGAAAAGTGTGCAGCATTGAATATGTGGCTCTCTGCAATAATAGCATGGAAGTCAGAAATTCACTGATAATCTCTAAGTCAAAATGGGATAGTTATAGTCTCTTCTCTAACCCTCTCTCCCACCATATCTTTTTTTTCCTCCCACTATTTTTTTTTAAATTTTAGTAGCACTTCTGGCTCATAGTTTCATGGCTGGTGTCTACTGGATCATCACTCAGAAGCTGTCACTTGGGTCATTAAAAATAATACCGTAAAATTCCCAAACAATATATACCTATTAAACAAAAAAAACCCAGTGCCGTCGAGTCAATTCCGACTCATATCAGCTCACAAAACCCAAAAAGCAAAATTGTAGAAAGAGACTTTTCTTCTTACACGTGAACAACTCTCAGGATACCCTTTACCACTTCTTTTATACATGTAACACCTAAAGGCTTTTTGTATATGTAAAAATAGAAGAACATGGCATGAGTAAGTGGCACACATTGTAATTCTGTTTCCCAAACATAAATACTGCTTAGAATAATCACAGTCGCCTTCGGTTTTTAGTTTGTCTTCAACGATTACAGCTAAAAATTTATCTGAGATGAAAGAAACCGTATTGATTTATCGCATGGCAAGCACTAAACATACATTATCTGATATAATCCTTACAACCACCCTATTAAAAAATGTACCATTTATTGAGTGCCTATTGTGTCTTACCCAATGCCAAGCATACAGTACTAACACCAGCACCGCTGGCTGTGTATTATGATCCCCATTTTACAGATGAGGAAATTGAGGCCCACACAGATTTAGAAATCTGCTTATGGTCATACATCTAGGAAGTAGCAGAACTTCAATTTGAACCCAGATAATTCTATTTTGGAAACCCTGGTGGTGTAGTGGTTAAGTGCTATGGCTGCTAACCAAAAGGTCAACAGTTCGAATCTACCAGGTGCTTCTTGGAAACTCTATGGGGCAGTTCTACTCTGTGCTATAGGGTCCCTATGAGTCGGAATCGACTTGATGGCAATGGGTTTAGGTTTTTTTTTTTTTAAGTCTGTTTCAAAAAACCTAGATAAACTTTACACTTGACTATTATTTTTATACAACATTATGTTCTAGGTGAGGAAACTGAGGTCTATAGTCCTCAAAACCTGTACCAAATCATATATATTAAGTGGTGGAACAGGAATTAAACTCAGGCTTGCTTGATTGCAAAACCCATGCAAAGATACAAGATAGTGTTTTTATCGACTCCAGCACAAGTATCTATTTTTATTATTAAACTCTGAAGACAGAAAAACACAGGAGGGTATTAAATCTGCACATGGGGCGACTTAGCCCTTTACTCCTTTCATCTCCTATTCCTTCTCTCCACCCATCTGCATTTTTGTGTGAATCTAATGTTTTGATGCAATACCATATTATGATATTAAAGAGGGAAGGAAAGTGAAGAAAATTGAGCTGTGAATAATTTCAGCAGATGGAAAGAAAATTTTCAAAAGTTTAAGTTAGGGAAAAAAAGGTAAGAGGAGCTCAGAAACACGTTTAATATTTATTTCTTTTTTTTAGTCATCCATTTTGCTCCCAAAAAGGTTTTAGTTGAGACTTAAACGAGCTACTATTATCCTTGCTCATTTGTTACCAACTCAATGTAATCATTCCCATGAATTTTACCTCAGCCCACTGAGGGGAAAAACAGCCAATCTTGAAAACTACCCTCAGTAAAAAAAAAAAAAAAAAAAGAGGAGGGGAGCAGAGAATAGATACAAAAGGATCCAAGAAAGGAGGAATTTAAAGTGGAATAAATAGGTAGGCCCTATTCCTGAAAAAAGAAAAAAAATCAAATGGAATAGATTCTTTTTCTTTGCTAACTCTTAGAAGTTCAAGCATCCATCAGGACACTTAAAAATAATCTGGAGTGTTAGAACTAAAAGAAGCTTTAGAAACCTTTCAAAGCAAGTGCTACTCTCTTTTGAGATGAGGAAACTGAGTCTCAAAGAGATTAAATTTCTTGCCTAGATTCCTCAGACAAAAATAACGTATGTAAAATCAAGGCTCCATAGTCAGCATTGTATGTTCATATGCCTTTTTCAAGACACACATTCATGGCAGAGAATGAGGAGTATGCCCATTATTTTGGCATACTTATTAACGTGGTAAACATACATTGACTGCATATTAGAACCTCCTAGACGTTTTCAAACAAACCCTGGCCCAACTCTCACCCAGTTAAATTAGAATCTCTGAGGAGGGAGCCCAAGTGTCAGTATTTTTAAAAGCTCCCCAGATGATGCTGTGTGCAGACAGGGTTGGGACCACTACGGCGCACCTGTAGGTTCTGCAGAGAGCTTCAGCTGGAGCTCCAGGCACAGGACTCCCATGAGGAGTCCTTATCACTGTATCCTGCTGTCTTCCCAAGGAAAAACTGCAGTCATAGGAAATATTGGCTGTATGTTACAGTAAACTTCCCTTGTAGTGCCTACCTTTAAATTTCTGTCTATAACATTGAATTTCATAAGGCTCTTCAATTAAATGTGTTTTGTTTTGTTTTAACTTTATTCTTCTGAGACTTGTAAGCTTTGGGCTGAGAAATAAAGTGGACCCAGAAGCTCTCTCAATTTCTGTGATTTTTTCCACACGCTTAGACATTACCATCACCATCACACACACACCAAGTAAATATACCAGTAAGATAATAATAATTTCATAGGTATCCAGGATGAAATTCAGGTAAAGAAAGTCCAGTTTTATTCAACAGTGAGCATGCTAAAGAATTGGAGCAACCCATATTGTGAAACACTCTTAAATATATCTTGAATGGTTTCTTCAATTATGCTTAAATAAGTTGCTCAGCCATAATTTCCAGACCTTATTCAGTAACAATGTTAAAAATGAACCTTAATTTTAAATAACATGATTACATTTATTAATATAGATGATAACATCTACCATAAGACAAATGAAACTCTAAATATTTTGAATACTACTTTTGGTTTCCTTATCAGCTTGCTCAAGGCTAGGGCATTATTAAATCTCATTAGAATTTCTTATGGGCTGTGATAAAAGCAGGGAAACTTAATTGAGTGCTTAATTGAGGTACTTAAGCATTATCCAAATCAAAATAAACAAGGAGAGTGCTGAGTATTGATCTTTTCTGTCTTTCTAAAGAACAGCTTTGCATATTCCACTCTGGACTAACCTAATCCAGAACCAAAAAAAAAAAAGCATGCAGGGGCATTAGGAAGTACTTATCCAATTTTTTTTTTTTTTTTTTTCGATTAGCCCTGGTAGCATAGTGGTTAAGAGCTTGGCTGCTAACCAGAAGGTCAGCAGTTTGAATCCACCAGCCATTCCTTGGAAACCCTATGAGGCAGTTCTACTTGGTCCTATAGGGTCACTATGAGTCGGAATTGACTTGATGGCAATGGTTCTTTTTTTTTTTTTGTATTCAGCAATTTTCTTTCTTTAGTGAGAGCAAAATATCTTGTGAAGAAATGTACTAAGTGACTAAGGTGGTAAAACAGTCCCAGTACAGTCTTCAGTGAGATCTGAAAAACTGACCCCTACAGATAAGCACTGGGCTGCTAACTGAAGGGTTGCTGGTACAAACCCACCAGTCGCTCCCAGGAGGAAGATGTGGCAGACTGCTCCTATAAAGATGGCCAAAACCAAAAACCAAACCCACTGGCACTGAGTCAATTTCAACTCAGAGCGACCCTATAGGGCAGAGTAGAACTGCCCCACAGGGTTTCCAAAGCTGTAATCTTTATGAAAGCAGACTGCCACATCTTTCTCCACGGAGCGGCTGGTGAGCTCGAACCACTGGCCTTTTGGTTAGTTAGCAGCCGAAAGCTTAACCACTACACCAACAGGGCTCCTTCTGTGAAGATTACTGCCTTAGGAACCGTACAGGGCAGCTCTACTTTTTCTTATAGGGTAGCTGTAGTAGACTGAATCAGCCCAATGGAAACTGTTTTTTTTGTTTTTTGTTTTTTTTCCTTAAACCTCTTCTTCGGAGTCCCTGGTGGCAGAAAGGTAGGTTTGAGTCTACCCAGAAGAGAGGCCTGGTGATCTACTTCTGGAAAATCAACTATTAAAAAAACCCTACGGAGCACAGTTATACTCTGACACACATGGGTGGCTGTGAGACACAACTAACTTCACGGCAACTGATACCTCTTACTCCTAAGTCAGGGAAAACCTGATAAAGGCAACAACTTTGCTTCCTATGAATTGTGAGCCTGAAACAAGTCTGCCCTGATCCTTTGTACACAACTGTGGGCTTCCAGAAAGCCAAAGAGATATTTTTTGATACATTTACATAATAAACCACAATGACAATGGGAGTCTTGATTTTGAGTATGTCAGCTTTGCTAGCAGGTTTTGGGTTGCTCTCAGATTTTTATTAAAAAAAGTAAAAATCTAGTAAAATAAATCTTATTTGTGGCCTAACAGTCCGAAGGCATATAGAGATGTTATTATTTTGAATTTCTTACTTTTATGGTCTAAATTATATCGATGTAAATAATGTGACCATGACACTTTTTTTATTGATTTAGCTTTTTGCTGTGTTTCACTGGGGATTCGCTAGTTATCCATCAAGCAGAGAAGCAGATTTTAGCTTGTCAAGGGCATTAAAACTCTCTCTTTGGTCCATATGACAGTTTTATTTAAAAACAAACCTCTTTTTCAAAAAAAAAAGAAGACCATCGAAAGCTTTTCAGGCTAAGTTTTATATGCAAATAAAAGCTTTCCTTTGCAAAAGTGTGATTACAGAGTGCTGCCTGTGCTCGCCAGGGACTAGGCAGAAATACACACATTAGGCATCAAAATTGGCACTTGCATTTGTAAGTGGTATTGTCCTCAGCACAGGCGGGAGGAAAGAAGTCATTCTTTTCAAATGCTGAAGAATCCAAGTGTTGCTAAAGCAAGATTTCTGCCTTGGCTGTCTTAATTGGTTCTCTTTTCTTTCAGACATGCTTGCCAGGATTTTATCGACTGCCTTCTGAACTGGGTGGCCGCACCCCTGGACCAACCCTGGGCACCTGTGTTCCATGTCAGTGTAATGGACACAGCAGCTTATGTGACCCTGAAACGTCCAAATGCCAGGTATTCACCTGAGTCTGTCCTTTCCAAGGCCCATGTTGTTTCCCTCTACACAAGCTCAGCTACTGTTTGCAGAGGACAGCTAAACTGCAGGAAATATAACTTCTTGGATGAGTGAAATAAAATATGCAGGAAAAAAAGACATCTGCCACATTATACTTTTTAACAAGTTATTTCAAAGAGATAACCAGAAAAACTACTACTAATGTCAAGGAATAGAATATTAACAACATCTGAGAAGAGTACCGGAGGACACGACTATTTAAATATCACATGTATTGCCTCTCCCCAATTATAAACAAATATAAGCTTTTTATAAAAATTAAAAAAATATAGGAAACTATTAAGAAAAAGATAAAAACCACTGCCTTAGTTATCTACTGGTGCTAAAACAGAAATTCCACAAATGGATGGTTTTAACAAACAAATTTATTTTTGCAAGAGTCAGAATAGACTTGACGGCAACAGGTTTTTTGTTTTCTTTTAAGAGCTTAGAATTCCGAATTCAGGGTGCTAGCTTTAGAAGACTTTCTCTCTCTGTCAGCTCTAGGGGAAGGTCTCTCCTGAGCTTCTGTTCCTGGGTGATCTTTGTGTGGCTTGACATATGTCTACCCCATCTTGCTTACTCACTTGCGTCTTTAATCTCTTTTATATCTCAAAAGATATTGATTTAAGACACACCCTATACTAAATCTGTCTCATTAGCATAACAAAAACCAACCATTCACAAATGGGATTATAACCCAAGCAAGTTGTTGTTATCCTTAGGTACCTTCCATTCAGGTCCAACTCATAGCAACCCATGCATAACAGAACAAAACACTGCCAAGCTCTGCGCCATCCTTACGATCATAGCTGTGTCTGAACCCATTATTATAGCCTTTGTGTCAATCCATCTCATTGAACGTCTTCCTCTTTTTCACTGACCCTCTACTTTACCAAGTATGATGTTCTTCTCCAGGGACAGTCCCTTCTGATAACATGTCCAAAGTAAGTGAGGCAAAGTCTCACTGTCCTCCCTTCTAAGGATTATTCTAGCCGTACTTCTTCCAAGACAGATTTGTTCATTCTTTCGGCAATTCATGGTATATTCAATATTCTTTGCCAACCCTGTAATTCAAAGGCATCAATTCTTCAGTCTTCCTCTTATATTGTCCAGCTTTTGCATGCATATGAGGTGGTTGAGAGCACCATCACTTGGGTCAGGTGCACCTTTTTCTTCAAGGAGACACCTTTGCCTTTCAACAGTTTAAAGAGGTCTTTCATAGAAGATTTGCCCAATGCAATACATCCTTTGATTTCTTGACTGCTGTTTCCATGGGCATTGATTGTGGAGCCAAGTAATATGAAATCCTTGACAACCTCAATCTTTTCTCCATTTTTCATGATGTTGCTTATTGGTCCAGTTGTGAGGATTTTTGTTTTCTTTATGTTGAGATGTAATCCATACGGAAGGTTGAAGTCTTTGATCTTCATAGGTAAGTGCTTCAAGTCCTCTTCACTTTCAGCAAGCAAGGTTATATCATCTTCATATCGCAGGTTGTTAATGAGTCTTCCTCCAATGCTGATGTTGCATTCTTCTTCATATAGTCCAGCTTCTCAGATTATTTGCTCAGCATAAACAGTGAATAAGTATGGTGAAAGGATACAACATTGATGCACACCTTTCTTGCCTTTAAACTATTCAGTATTCCTTTGTTCTGTTTGAACAACTGCCTCTTGGTCTATGTACAGGTTCCACATGAGCACAATTAAGTGTTCTAGAATTCTTCTTCTTCACAATGTTATCCGTAATTTGTTATGATCCACATAGCCAAATGTCTTTGCATAGTCAATAAAACACAGGTAAACATCACTCTGGTATTCTCTGCTTTCAGCTGAGGTCCTTCTGACCTTAGCAATGATATCCCACATTCCACATCCTTTTCTGAATCCAGCTTGAATTTCTGGCAGTACCATGTCAATGTACTACTGCTGTAATCATTTTTAAATTATCTTTAGTGTCATTTTACTTGCTTTAGATATTAATGATACTGTTCAATAATTTCTGCATTCCTTTGGATCACCCTTCTTTGGAATGAATATGAATATGGATATCAATATATATTTTTGGAGGATACAATTCAGTCCATAACATTCAACTCTTTGCCCCCCCCCCCCCCATTTATGTCCTTGGCATCTGCAAAGCACATTCACTGGTCACATCATCCCAAAAGTCTTAAATCAACAAAAGTCCAAAATCTCATCTTCAGAATCATCTAAATCAAATATGATTGAGACATTAGGCATATTCCTTCCTGAGACAAAATATCTGCTCATCTGTGAACCAGTGAAATCTAGAATACAAGTTATCTACTTCCAGAGTACAATGATGGAACAGGCACATGGTAGACATTTCCATTACGAATAGGAGAAATTGGAGGGAAAGAAGGGATAATGAGCACCAGGCAAGTCCAAAATCCAGCAGAATAATTTACATAGGCTCTCAAGGCTTGCAAATAATCCTCTGTTCTAGACCATCTGGGCAATGGCTCTGCACTCCAGACTCTCGGTGTTGGCCATACACTCAGGATTCTGGGTGGAGGCCCCTCAACCCTGGGCTTCAGCTTCACCTTCTAGGCCCAGTGGTATAGCAACTCTGCTCCCTTGGCTTTGGGGGTCCCCATTCTCCCAGCCCATCTGAGTAGTGATCCCACCCCGTTGGCCCCAGTAGGCTTCATTCTTCTGCCTCTTGGGCATGGCAGACCCACCCCCTCAGCTTTGAGTAGTGGCCCCATCCCCCTGTTGTTGTTGTTGTTAGGTGCCACTGAGTTGGTTCTGATTCATAAAGAACCCATGTACAGAATGAAACACTACCCAGCCCTGTGCCTTCCTCACAGTCATTGTTATGTTTGAGCCCCTTGTTACAGCCACTGTGTCAATCCATCTCATTGAAGGTCTTTCTCTTTTTCTGACCATCTGCTTTACCAAGCATGATATCTTTCTCCAGGGACTGGTCCCTATTGATAACATGTCCAAAATATGTGAGAGGAAGTCTTACCTTCCTTGCTTCTAAGAAGTATTCTGGGTATTCTTCCAAGTGAGATTTGTTTGTTCCTCTGACAGTCCATGCTGTAGTCAATAATCTTTGCCAACACCATAATTTAGAGGTATAGATTCTTCTCTGGTCTTCTTTATTCATCATCCAGCTTTCGCATGCATATGAGGTGACTGAAAATACCCTGGCTTAAGAGTCAGGTGCACCTTAGTCCTTAAAGTCCTTAATGGCAGCCCCACACTCAGGAATCAAGTTGGTCAAGATCTGACTCTTTGAAACTAGGAGAAAGTGGCCCAACCCTTTGAGATCCAGGAGACCCTGGCTCCACCCTTTGAAACCGAGAAGGCCCTGCTTCCCGTGATCCTTGGAATTGTTCTACTGATCTCTGAGCTGCTCCAGGGATGGTCCCTTTCTTTTCTTGGAGGACAACAGATATTGCTCCTTTAGCCTATTTCCTGACTGTAGAATTCCAAGAGGCAGACAATGTTCTTTCCTTTCATTCATTCATTTCATTTCAGTAAGTCTAAGCCAATGGGTTCTGCTATGGTAGTTGGTTAGATCCATCAGTCACAGGCTTAATCTTTTTAATAAAAGATTGTGTATCCACATCCTTGGTGAACATTCTAGGAGACATGTCCTTAGTTTGTATAACAGAATTTTCCATATCTTTAAGTTTAGTTTAGTTTTCATTTTGCACAGTTCTTTTTTAAGTCCATCTTTTTCCTCTCACATTTTACTATAAGCAGTAAAGAGAAACCACACACCCCGTTAAGATCTTGCTTCAAAATCTCCTCAGCCAGATATTCAAGTTCATCACTTACAAGTTCTACCTTCCATCAAACATTTGAACATAATTCAGATAAGTTCTTTTCCACTGCATAAAAAACATCACCCTTTCTCCATTGTCTGATCATATGTTTATCATTTTCTTCTAAAACCTCACCAGAAGCACATTTTTTTTAGTTGTGCTGTAGTTGAAAGTTTACAGCTGAAATTAATTTCCCATACAAAAATTCATACACATATTGTTATGTGACACTAGTTGCAATCCCTACAATGTGACAGCACACTCCCCCTTTCCACCCTGGGTTTCCCATGCCCATCCAACCAGCTCCTGTCCCTTTCTGCCTTCTCATCTTTCCTCTGGACAGGAGCCACCCTTTTGGTCTCATGTCTGCTTAAACTAAGAAGCACACTCTTCATGAGTATTATTTTATGTTTTATAGTCCAGTCTAGTCTTTGTCTGAAGAATGGGCTTCAGGAATGGTTTTAGTTCTAGGTTGACAGAGCATCTGGGGGTCATGGCTTCAAGGGTTCCTCCAGTCTCAGACCATTAAGTCTGGTCTTTTTACATGAATTTCAGTTCTGCACCCCATTTTTCTCCTGCTTCATCAGGGACTCTGTTTTGTTCCGTGTCAGGGCGATCATTGGTGGTAACTAGGCACCATCTGGTTCTTGTCTCAGGCTGATAGAGTCTCTGGTTTATGTGGCCCTTTTTGCTCTTGGACTAATATTTCCCATGTGTCTTTGGTGTTCTTCATTCTTCTTTGCTCCAGGTGGGTTGGGATCAATTGATGCATCTTAGATGGCCATTCGCAAGCTTTTAAGACCTCAGACACCACTCACCAAAGTGGGATGCAGAACCAGAAGCACATTTAATGTCCACATTTCCAGCAACATTCCGTTGCTTGTGCCATGTATATTCTCTAAGATGATAGAGACTTTCTTTATAGCTCTCCTCACTTCCTTCTAAGCCTTACCAGAATTGTCTTTGACATCCATAATTGTACCAACAGTCTCTTCAATCACCATAAGAAATTTAGGTTTCCCATGTTACCACTAATCCCCCAGACTCTAATCCCCACATAGCTCTAGACATCTTTGCTAACTGCACCTCCCACATCTTCTGAAACCCTTCTATTGAACCTGTGGAGTTCACAGTCGGACATCAATGTAATTTCTCTGTTGCCTGAAACTTGACTCTTCCAGATAGACCTCCTCTCCCCCTGTAAACCTCTCAAGTGGTAACTACTGTTTTCTCCCATAGTCTTCATCCCCCTGGCCCTGAAGATAGGGAAGTTGTCCTTGCTCCTCACTGCCACTTTCATATCATCCTTCTTCTCTCCTCCCTGAAAACACCCAGCCTAGATTCTCATGCCATTTTCCTTGTGCCGACTAAACCAGCTTGTTGATGTTGTCTACTAAACTGTCAGATTCAGGCATCTCATACCTTGAACATTTTTCCCCTGAATCATTGCCATTATCTCCAGCACTACTTCTATGATAATTCTTTGTTATTTTAATAACTATAAAATTAGATCTTACATACCTTAATGCTCAGTTTCTTATCCCCACTCCATGATCATATCCTAGATCTTGTCATTACTAATAACTGCAACCGATCTATAATGTCAATTTTAAGTACTCAATTATTTGGCTACTGTTTTAGTTTCTAGTGCTGATGTAATGGAAATACCACAAGTGGGTGGTTTTAAAGTATAGGAATTTTTTTTCTCACAGTTTAGGAGGTTAGAAGTTCAAATTCAGGGCACCAACTCAATCATTCTGGGGAGAGATCTCTTTCAGTTTCTCTAGACTCGGCATTTCTTGATTCCTCGGTGATTTTCATGTGGCATGTATCTTCCTCTCCATTTGGACTCACTTCTTTGTGCCTAATCTGCTCTTTTTATATCTCAAAAGTGAGTAGGTTTAAGATACACGCTACACTGACATGACCTCATTAACATAACAAAGAAGACCTTCTTCCCAAAATGGATTATATCCACAGGTATAGGGGTTAAGATTTACAACACATATTTTGAGGGACACAATTTAATCCATAACAGCCACTATCTTAGTCCTCTAGTGCTGCTTAATAGGAATACCACAAGTGGATGGCTTTAACAAAGAGAAGTTTATTTCCTCACAGTAAAGTAGGCTAAAAGTCCAAATTCAGGGCTTCAGCTCCAGGGGAAGGCTTTCACTCTCTGTCCACCTTCTCATCAATCCTTCCCCAGACTAGGAGCTTCTCTGCACAGGGACCCTGGCTCCAAAGGACGTGCTCTGCTCCTGGCACTGCTTTCTTGGTGATATGAGGTCCCCTTCTCTGCTCCCTTCCCTTTCCTTTTTATCTCTTATGAGAGGTAAAATGTTGTGCAAGCCACACCCCAGGGAAACTCCCTTTACATTGGATCAGGGATGTGACCTTCATAAGGATGTTACAGTCACACCATAATCCTCTTTAACATAAAATTACAATCACAAAATGGAGGACAACCACACAATACTGGGAATCATCACCCAGTCATGACTGATGCACACATTTTTGGGGGGACATAATTCAATCCATGACAGCTACCATCTCTTACCCTCCAATTCACTTCTTCTTGGTTGTTCATTTGGTTGTCAACATTTTAAATATTTTTGTTTATTGATTATTGATGCTCACATTCCTTCATTGTCATTCTCTTCCTCCTGTCTTGCTTTCTTAAACAGCTTGATATTCATGACATTCATTAATATCATTGCTTTATATAACCCTCATCTCCTTTACCACTTTCTTATTTATTTGTACTAATTTTACCCCAACTCTGGTTAAGTGCTGCTCTCTCTCTTCTCTACATCTGCATCTTCTAAGCTGAATGTGGCTTAAGAAAAACAGACAGCTACTCTGTCTAGTCTCACTTTGAATTCATGATCACTCACTTCAAATAGACCATTAGTGTTACTCTGTAATCTTACACCATTTCTCTAGCCCATTTCCTCTTCTTCATCCCTGGATGACTCTTCTGTAACTTTTGCTCACTCCTCAAACCCAAAATCTCTCCTCCCCTTTCCATCTTTACTCTCAGCTAATAGCACTGTATCTTATTTCATTGAGAAATTTTAAGCAATCAAAAGAGAACCAGCACAAGCTCCCACAACCACATGTACACCCACCTTTCTTCCTCTATGCCAGTTATGCTGACTGTTTCCATTACTTTGCATGAACTGTTTTTGTTTCTAGAATAGACTAAGTCTTCCACTTACACTCTAGATCCCACCCCTCTCTCTCATTCAAGTACACTACTCAGGCTATTGTCCCCTCCTCTCCTACATCATCACTTTTTATTTCTTCTTACACCTTAAAAGAAAAAAAAAAAAAAGACTTTTGATTCTGCTTCCTCTCTAAGTACTGCCTCATTCTTCTTCTATACAGTGAAGTGTTGTCTATACTCTGTCTATATGTTTTCTCCTTCAATTTGCTTGTGAATACTAAATTCAGGCTTTTACCTCTGCCACTATATTGAAACTAAATTTCAGCTATCAGCCTTCATCTTACTTGATTTATCAGCAGCATTTGACAGTGTGAATCATCTCATTCTTCTTGAAACTCTTTGTTCAGTATGCTTCCCAGGCCATGGCATGATGAGCGTTTTCAAACTCAGTGGCTGCTCCTCCTCAGTCTTCTTTGCTTTGTCCTCCTTATTATCCTGACTTCTACGTAGGAGTGTTTCCAAGACTTAATCCTTGGAGAAATTTGCTTTTGTGACTACAGTTGTTCTCATAGTGATCTCCCCCACTCACATGACTTTTAGTACTATGGTGAAATGGGTTCCTTTATGTGGCATTTTGCCTTGGTTATTTGGAAAAACAGCTTGAGGGATTTTTCCCCTAAGTCCTGAGAAGTTACCTTTGCCCCAGTTTTCTATAGTAGAGGATTTGTTGTTTTTGTCCAGGTTGATTGACATTTCCCGGGTAAGCTGTAAACAACATGGTTTTGATACTTTTTGTCTGGTTCTGTGATTTGTGTGCACCTTACAGGGATTGGTCAATAGATTATGCAAATAAGGTGAGTTGTAGCTTATTATGCAAATAAATTGTCTATGGCCTACCAAGAATTGGTCAATTTGTGGTCCCTGCTGGGAGGGGCCATGCCTTGTAATTGACAAAAGTAGTTTTGTATATAAGCATCGAATCCCACAGAGCTTTTTCAGACAGAAAGAAGCAGGAAGAAAGATTAGAAGAAAAAAGAAGCAGAGAGAGAGGATGCAAGGAAGCTCCTAAAAGAGCTATAACACGGGTCAAGGGCTGTAACAGTAAAGTCAACAAG
Source organism: Loxodonta africana (assembly GCF_030014295.1). Lineage (NCBI taxonomy): Eukaryota > Metazoa > Chordata > Mammalia > Proboscidea > Elephantidae > Loxodonta > Loxodonta africana. Next base: position 195,966,061 of record NC_087342.1, read on the forward strand.
AGGCTTTGAAGGGGCCTAGTGGCAGAGCTGGTGGTGACAGATGGCAGGGCCACAAGGAACCTGCACTGAGGGGGCTGAGAGGAAACTGTCCTGAGGGGGCCAAAAGGAGCCTGTCTTGAGGGGGCCAAGAGGAAGCCTGTCCTCAGGGGGCTGAGAAGAGCCCTGCACAGTCAAGAGGAGCTCAGAGAGCTGTCCTGCAGTGATTCCGATTTGTAGCCTGTTGATCCTGATCCTGAGTTGTACCATGTTCCTTAATAAGCCACTTACCAGTAAGTATGGTCCACGAGTTCTGTCTGGCCTTTGCAGTGGATTATCAAACCCAGAAAAGACTAGAGAATGCCGTGGGAGGGATTAATGATGTTAGAATTGGTAAAAAAGTTGGAGAGTGGAGTTATGTCTGACCTCTACCTCATGGGAATCAGCTTTGGGCTGATCTTGATTTGCATTATCCCCCCTGAAGTTGGATAAGTCCTGATGCTGTTACTATTTACTACCACGATTTCACAAATACCTATGCTGAGATCCTACCGTATTAGCCATTATTTTTATTATTTAATTTTAGATGTAATACTCCTGTTTTTCACATGGGGATATCAAAGTCTAAGCTAGCTGAACTAAAACTTCCTTAAGATCCCCATAGTTTGTAGAAATATTATTTTATCTCAACCACAATTTTTATTTTAAAAAGAAGATATAAAGCAAATCTCCATCATTGACCTGTCTTGCTGCCTGAAAACACCATCAGTATCTATGGTTAAACAATTAGCTCTATCTTCAGAAAATATATCAATTCATAACTATAGTCTACTGTGTTCAAGGTGTTTTATAAACCTTATCTTATTTAATGTTTTGGCTAACAGCCTAGCCAAAACAGGAATTATTAGTATCTTATTACAGCTCTAAAAATTAATGCTAAGAAAAATTGTAAGGAACATACAGAGTCTTGGCTAGAAAGTATTAGAATCAGATTTCAAATCTACTACAAAATGCTGTCTCAGACCTTGAGAGCAAGTAAACACATGCCTAGCTAGTTTAATGGGTTTGATTTTTAAGGCCCAGTTGAGTTATATTCTAGGGTACTAATAGAATATGTAAATATGATTGAGTCATATATGAAAAATATTTGAGAAATTGTGAGAATATGGAAACTCTTATAGTATGGAAAGCAGTGAAATGTCATTCCAGGTTTTATAAAACCTATAAAATGTAGGAAGCATTGATTTTGATCTCCAATAAGATTTAAAGATTGCTTATTTAACCAATATCTGTCAACTGTAGAAAAAAATAAACTATGCTTATTAGGAATTTGAATAGGCTCACTCACAATAGCTCATATCAAACTAATTGCTAGGGTTATTATATAACTACAACTGATAGCCAGATTTCCTGAATCACCAGTATATTATCAAATTCATCAGAAAGTGTAATGCATCTGTCTTGGTTATCTAGTGCTGCTATAACAGAAATACCACAAGTGGATGGCTTTAACAAAGAGAAATTTATTCTCTCACAGTCTAGTAGGCTAGAAGCCTGAATTCAGGGCATCAGCTCCACGGGGAGACTTTCTGTCTGTGTTGGCTCTGGAAGAAGGTCCTTGTCATCAATATTCCCCAGATGAGGAGCTTCTCAGCTCAGGGACCCCAGGTCCAAAGAACCCCAGGTGCTTCTTTCTTGGTGGTATGAGGTCCCCCTGTCTTTCTGCTCACTTCTCTTTTTTATATCTCAAAAGAGATTGGCTCAAGACAAAATCCAATCTTGTAGATAGAGTCCTGCTTCATTAACATAACTTCCGCTAATCCCATCTCATCAACATCATAGAGATAGGATTTACAACACACAACATGTAGGAACATCACATCAGATAATGAAATGGTGCACAGTCACACATACTGGGAATCATGGCCTAGCCAAGTTGATACACATATTTTTGGGGGACTCAGTTCAATCCATGACAGCATCCTACCTCAAATTCATCAAAGATAATAACAATGGCAACTATGTGTCCAACTCTGTGTATATACCAAAACTGGGACCGACTGCTGTAAATAGGTCATCACATTTGTCTGCACAATAAACTTATGAGGTATACAAGATTATTCCTACTTTTCCTGTTGATGAACTAATACTGAGAGAAATTAAATAATTTCTTTAAGTCATAAACCAGTAAGAATCAGAGCTATGATTCAAACCTTGCTTTGTTTAAATAGGCATTTGACAGAATGTTTCATGATATTCTCACAAACAAGGCTGAAAATATGGTCCAGATACAATCAGTTAATAAGTTTGATGAGTGTGTAACTTGTTGAACAACATGAACCAGAGTAAGACCTAGATATGTCTCTAATGATGAGACATAGGCTCTATGCCTGATCCTGTCATGTTCAAATCTTCATCCACGATTTGGAAGAGATCTACCAAACATTCAGATAACATAAACCTGGAAGTGATAGATACCTAATGCATTGGATGGTGGTCAAGAATGAAAGATATCCTGGCAGGTGGAACTATAAGCCACAATTAACAAGATAAAATGAATAGAAGAGGTTTTGTATTTAGGTAGGCTCACTCTTCATTCATTCATTCACACTTTCACTCATTCATTCTGTGGCATTTGTTATTATTTCCAACACAGGCATTGTGAAATACAGTCAAAATATTTGAAAAGCACAGTTAGAGACTTAAAATCCACTGTATTTTAGGAGAAAATCTGATAAATGAAGACTGCTAAATGTTTAGCTTGAAAAAAGATGTTTAGTTTAAAAATGATTTGGTAAGCAATAGTATTATTTAAATATATGAGCACCTTCCCTGGGAAATGGGAATTAGTCTTATTTATCTAGCTTCAGAAGGCAGAGCTTGGGTCAGTGGCTGGAAATAAGAGTGAAACAAGTTTTCATTCGGCATATGGAGAAGTTAATGGCATAGTTGTACAAGATAAACATGATTGTTTCGCAAGAATTCATGCATTTAGCAATAATATCTCAAGGGAAGTGTGGAAGACATCCCTATAAAAAAAGTTTAGGTCAAGTAACTTCTACCTTGAATGTAAGATACTGTAATATAAATGTTCTTTATTTGATTGTGGAGAAAGAATGTATACCACCAGTTTTCAAATATGCAAAAAATATATATAAATCTCGTATATTCTAATCTATTATTGGAAAGATACTAGCATGTAACACTTTTCATAATATAATGAAACTTCTCATTAGGCATCCAAGATACCATTTTTTTTTTTCTTTAAAAGTCAATTTCTATACAATTGAAAATATTATGTCCACTATTTCAAAGTAGACAGGAAAGTCATAAGAAAAGTCTATATTAAAAAATTTCCAAAAATAGCAATATGTTTTATGTGTTGTGTTTATGGGCTTAACTAAGACATTTGATTCAGTTAACTTAGTATATCAGCAGCCCTGTGAAAGATTGTATATCCAGAAAAGGCTAAAACATTTGTTTGCTCTGTGAAGAAATTATACAAGTTTATAAGAGGCAAAGTCCATATTTTTGAATCCTTGTGTTTTTAGTATTGATCAACATTATCTTTAAGTATTTTGATTCAGTTATTAATATTGCATTTATATTAGATAAAATAGTTCATTATGTAGTAGTTTTATTACAAAAGCAAAATGCTGACAATTTTTGTCCAAGATCTTGTGTATTTTTGGCACATGTTCATTTCTATAACTATATAAAAAATGTTTTAAAAACACTCCCCAGTTAACACTTACCCATCATTTGATACCTTGCCAAATGATTTGAGACTGAAATTTGTAGATAATTATTTTATCTTGGAACGATTATCTCCCATAAAGCTACTGTTAAATATGTAATGTCTATTCTATTGTGTAAATATGATGATTCCTTAGATGGTAGAATAAGGGATGATTAGGAGCCCTGGAAGGCAGAATGGTTAAATGTTTGGCTGCTAACTGAAAAGTTGGCAGTTCAAACTCAGCCAGCCACTCCACAGGGGAAAAAGCTTGGCGATCTGCGCCTGTAAAGATTACAGCCTAGGAAAAGCTATGGAGCAGTTCTACTCTATTATATAGGGACACTGTGAGTAGACTTGATGGCACACAATGAGGTACTTATATCAGTGTCAAAATATATCAGATCATCTTTCATTGCTATCCACTTTTCTGTAGTTATTAGACTTAAAACTCAGCCTATTTAATTTTAAGAAGTTGGACCAGTTTCACATACGCTGCTTAGAACTTGTGTTCATTCAGTCATTCAAAATATTGAATGTCTACAATGTTACATTCATTGTGTTGAGCTCCAAGGAAGATTTAATTCAGCCATAGGGCATCAAGAGATGTGTATCAGAGAAAAAAACAAAGCCTGTTGCTGTCGAGTCGATTCCAACTCAGAAATGAGAGTTGAAGTGAATTTGCGTTAGCCAGGTTCGGTCTAGTTGCCGTGGAGTCAGTCTTGACTCATTGTGATGCCATGTGTGTTACAGTAGAACTGTGTTCCACAGGGTTTTCAATGGCTGATTTTTCAGAAGTAAATTACCAGGCTCTACTTTCAAGGAGCTCTGGTAGCACAATAGTTAAGAGCTTGGCTGCCAGCCAAAAATTTGGCAGTTCCAATCTACCAGCTGCTTGTTGGAAGCCATATGGGGCAGTTCTGCTCTGTCCTGTAGGGTCACTATGAGTCCGAATCAACTCCAAGGCAATGGATTTTCTTTCAAAGCACCTCTGGGTGGACTTGAACCTCCAACCTTTTGCTTAGTAGGTGGGCATGTTAAAGGTTTGCACTGCCTTAGCCAGGTAAGAGGAAGAAAAAGCATTCCAGAACAAGACTGAAGAATTGTTGCCTTTGAATTATGGTGTTGGCAAAGAATATTGAATATACCATGAACCGCCAGAAGAATGAACAAATGCCCCTTAGAAACGAGGATGATGAGACTTCATCTCACATACTTTCAACATACTATCAGGAGGGACGAGTCCCTGGAGAAGGACATCATGCTCGGTAAAGTAGACAGTCAGAAGGATTGACACAGTGGCTGCAACAGTGGGCTCAAACATAGCAACGATTGCATGGATGGCACAGGACCAGGCAGCATTTTGTTTTGTTGTACATGGGGCTACTGTGAGTTGGAACCAACTCAACGGCACCTAACAACAACAAATTGCTGTGTAAACTTTCACCAAAAACTCAATAAAATATTAAAAGTAATAATAAAAATGTTTTAAAGAAATAAAAAGTAATAGAATCTTGGGACATGATGATGAAATAGATATCTGAGGTGAGAGAGGCACCTAAGTTGATAGCTTGGTTAGTTGACTAGGTGAATGATATTGATACATTCCTATAGAATGTGTGGGAAGAAAAAAAGAAATGAGATCTAAGATGAAAATCAAGGACGCCAATGTTACTAAACACAAGAGAGACGTGTCCATGAAGGAGAATAAGAGAGTAGCCATAGAGGTATGAGAAAAAGCAACATACTGTACTATCAAAAAAAAAAAAAAATGGGAAGAGAAGATTTCAAAGCAAGAGTAGCCAGAAATGTCAGCTGCTGTAGAAAATTCACATGACAACTAATTATTGTCAGTAAATTTTCATTAGCATCAAAAATTTTATGAATGAGCCTGGAATTACATTTCAACGGTAGAATCAGAAGACTGGGAGATGAGGAAGTAGAGACCAGAAATGTAGACAATACTTTTTAAAAACTTTAGCAAAAACAGAATAGAAGTTGCCAAGAAATTTGAGATTCCAGAGCTTTTCTTTCTTTTTTTTTTTTTTTTTAAGATAGGAAATGCTTGCCTGACCTGGAATGGTAATGGGAATAAGCCAGCTAAGAGAGACTGAAGATTCAGGAGAAAAGGAGACAGAAGGGCAAGGGGACCAGAGTAAAGAAAGAATAGATTTAGACAAAGGCCAAAACGTTACCACTTTCCTGGGAAGGAAATAAATATTAATAGGATGGGATATAATGCAGGCAGGATAGTGAACGGTTTGGAACAGGGCTTTGAATTGGTTTGTTCTGGTTCGAACCTTTGCTGAGAATTTGCATTTCAACCCCAGATATACTGAATCACAATCTGCAGTTTAACAAGATTCCCAGTTTTCCTTATGTGTGACAAATCTTGAGACCCAGGGCTCTACTAGTCATTCTCAGAATTGGTCCCTACCCAGCAGCATTAGCATCACCTGGGAACTTGTTAGAAATGGAAATTCTCAGCAGAGATTTGAGCCTGAAGGAACCAGTTCAAAGCCCTGCTTTGAAAAGAGGCTGAAGGAATATCTCAATGAGGGCTCTCCTTTCTCTGAAAATAGAGGGCAGTCATCTGCTGAGCATGAGGCAGAGAATGCAAAGCTTTGAGATTCGTCCCCTGTCATATTGGAAAATTAGATCCATTTTACAGTGTTATAAAATGCGTTTGTAAACTACATATATATTTTCAAATATAGAACCAAAAATATAGAAAAGTCGGTGGTCTTAAATTCATTGTGACAGTGTCATAATTTTACCCTAGATAATGGCATCAGATCTCGAAAACAATCAATAGAATTTCTAAAACAAAACAAAAAGAGTAGTAAATCTCATGGCCATGTGGTGGAAGTGACTTCAATTACAGTTTATCATAAATGACAACACATACGACACCACACACTGACCATTAGAGAACACAGGAAAAATAAATATGTACTTCTTGTTTGATTGAATGAACCAAAGCCTGGCATATGGAAGGTCTCCCAAGTTCAACACAGAGCCTGCAGGTGGCTCTGTGGCTCCAGCTCAGTTGATCAGATCAGTTCACTAATATATATGTATCTATTTTGTTACTGGCTTTTTTGCTTTTCAACTTGTATTTTGATATTAAAAAAAAAAAAAAAAAAACCCAGTGCCGTCGAGCTTAGAAGTAAATCACCCTGTGATGTCTCCAAATCCATTCTCATAAAATCAAGCTAAAGTATAACTCCAAATTCCCTCTGTTCCTTCCTTTTTCTCAACACCTAAAGCCAAGGATCAATTTTCCACTAAGTAATAATCCAGTATTTTTCCTTGCTGCCCTGTTTCTTACTGATCATTTTTTTTTTCCTAAAGTGGAATTTTTCCTAAATAGGAGGATGCTATTTTATCTTTTCTCCCTCCACTGGCTTCCTCTCAGTGACTGTGTCCATGCCTTGCATGCAGTACCTCATAAGCCCTTACAGCACGAATGATTGTTGTGTTAAATATGGCTCTACTGTATAAGAATTTTAATTTCTGAACTCTTTACACACTATTCTGAAACGGTTCTCATTTCAATATGGAAATGTCTTAAAGGCATATTACCTAAGTGCCTCTTATTATGCAAGTATAAAAAATAGAATAGTGACTTGAGATTGTTAATTTCAGACTGCTTCCTTTATGTCTTTAAAGAACTACCAACCCTTAGCTAGAGATGAAAACCATTTTTAATGTGGTAACTAGGCTGACCTTTTTTAAATTTATTTTCTTACTCTTATTGCCTCTTAAAACATTTATCCTTTTCACCTTAATTTGGTTTCCACTGATGGGCAGTGAGAAACGTGCTTAGGCTCCAGTGTTTTTCTCTCTCTTTTCTAGCACCTTGCAGATCTAAAGCCCGGGATGAGATGAAGCATAAATTGTCAGATGATATACAAAATTTTAGAGATTCTTGAAAATCTACCCCCCAATTTATAGTAAAAGAAGAATTCACATGGCAATTGATGTAGGAAAAAACAGAAACTTAATGTCAGTATAGCTACAATGACACAGTATTCCTTTCTTAAGTGAAATAGCTACTTTAAAAATATATGTATCAAAAACCTAGTCCTGTGTCAATGGCAAGGTGCGTGTGTGTTCATCCACTCATACTTAGGTAACTATATGATAAATTACATTCTATATTTTATTAAATCAAAAACGAATGTTGTCTTCCCCCTTTTTTGTTTTTTTAAAGAATTGTCAGCATCACACTGGTGGTGACTTCTGTGAACGTTGTGCCCTCGGATACTACGGAATTGTCAAAGGATCACCAAATGACTGTCGGCAATGTGCTTGCCCTCTGATTTCTTCCAGCAACAAGTAAGACTGAGAAATGTAACCATATTTTTCAGTCAGTAACACCATCTGTCTGGCACTTGGCCTGTCTAGGATTTGGCTCTTTTTTTCCATATAAACAAAGTCTCAATTTAAAGATTATTTTTAACAACATAAAAACATGACAAAAATATAAAATGCTATATGGTTGATTTTTCTTTTAAAACCCTGTCTCAAGTTATAACTTATTAATTAACATATAAACCCCAATATTTACAGGAGATTTATAAAGTAAATTATATATGTACGTATATATGCATAATTTCATAAATACACTGGTCTTGGTTTGCATGTAGTTCTGCTCCATTCTTCAGCTATGAAGAACTGTTTGGGTTCATATTATGTCCCTTTTGTGCCTGTTGCCATTGATTGTTCATGTTTAATTTAACATTGATAAAAAATTATCAAGAAAATAATTGAAAAAATAGTGCAATGAAAGCAGCGTGGATTATTGTTCAGCTGCAAAATAAAGCAGTGTCTTTCTGAATCACAGCCCCTTTTCTGTTAAAATGGTCCAAGCTTGGTACCATGGAAACACAGCCATAAGGGGAAACCAAAGCTGGAATATTTTATATCAGTGCTGTCTGAACATTCTGCATTGGTTTATGTATTGATGAAAACCCCTAGGTGTTTTCATTTACCTTTTCACTAAGCTGGCTATACTTTCTGCTAAGAGATTTATAGACTTCAATTTCTACATGATTGGGCAGTTTTTCTCTAAGAGTTTGCTTTGAAAAGTATGTATAGCAATTTTTTCAGTATTAGAATCCTGGATACCTTGCCTTCAATATAAAAGAACCAGGAAGCAATTCAGGCAAAGTGACCTTCCCACCTGGTCCTGCTCAGGTTTCTTCTTCATCTTCAGCTTTGTATACGTTCTGAAAACATTTTAGACTAAATTATCTTCCTTTTCTCTGTAAGGTCCTCTTTCTGTTAGCCAGAATTACATCCTTTTAGAGGGTGTCAAATGGAAATTTTTAGGTAAGTTGGATGTTGATGAGGAAAATAGACATCGTGCTAATATGCTTCCAAACACTAACTGACATGTATATGCAAAAGAAATGATATTTTTTTATCTTTCCTTCCCTAATCTCCATGTGATTCCCAGGTTTAAATAAGGGAATGCTATTTATTTGTTGTTTATTGAAACATGAACTATTTGGATAAGAAAAATTCAATAATTAATTACTAAGTCCTTGTTAGGTACATGGCACTGTACTAAAATCTACAGACAATATAAAAGATAAACCTACAATTTCTTGGAGAAGCTCACTTTCAAACTAGTATCTTAAAAGAAGTCACATAAAGAGAATTCAAAGTCATAAAATACCATACTTAATTTGGGAAGATCCAAGAACATATTGGAAGACATCTTAGTATTTATAATAGTTCTTAAACAGTGGTTTGAAGTGTTTTCCTTGTGAAGATATGGAAATTATATGAACAAAAGCTTAGAAAACAGAAAAAAGGCAGATTTAGGAACTAGTAAGTAATAGAGAATGAAATTCAGATGGAATTTAATAATGGCAGATGACAATGATTGGGAGTATAGAGGGTGTATTATAGAAATCCTTGAATACCAGTCTAAGAATCTACCATTTCGTTTTCTACATAATGGGGAGCCACTAAAAGTTTTTATTTAAAAAAAAAAAGAAGGAAACTTTAATGTGAAAACAGCCACGCTTAAAGAAAAACTATGATGATAGAATTTAGTATAATGAATTGAAATAGGCTGTGAAGAAAAGCAAAGAGACCAATTAGAAGGCTACAGCCCTTGTGTAGGCAAGAGATAATTAGAACCTGAAGGCAGGTAATGGTAACAAGGTTGGAAACAATAGGATGCATGTGAGACAAATGTTCAATACAGCTCTACAAAACTGATGACTAATTAAATGTAAGAGGTGAGGGTCAGGTAAAAGTTGAAGACTGAGGTTTTTAGCTAGATTGCCCCTAAAAATGGTGGTGCCAATAACTGAAATAAGAAAACCCAGAGAGAGAGAGCTGCTGAAGAAGAAAGACAATTTATATTTCAAACAGGATCAAACAGATATGAAAGGCCTATATGAATGAAAATATGCAAATAGCTCCAGGAAGTGGAAATCTGAAAACTGGAGCAGCAGACAAAGGAAGACATATGTTAATAGATGAATGAAAGCTTCATAAGATTCCCCAGGGTAACATTACCCAAGAAGAGCAAATAGAAGGAAAAATAGTGCTACCAAATTTAGAAAGCAAGAAGAAAAACAAGAATCAAGATAGGAGTAGTTGGGGAGGCAAGAGAACAGAGACAATGCTGAGTCACAGATACCAAGAGAGAGAAAGGTGGCAGTGAACACGCATCAAATACTACAGAAAGCTCAAGGAAGTAAATACAGTGTCAACTAAATATGATGGTCATTTGAAAATCAATACTAGCAATGACATTAGGTTACAAGGGTGTGAGTTTACAGGTTTAAGAAATTTCTAAGAACAAAGATAAAGTATTATCTTGATTGGCTAGCACAATCAGTAAAAGTGTGTGTTTCCATTTTTGTTTTATATGATTTTATATAATCTAAGTATAATTTTATGCAAAAGATGCTGTAAAAATTAAAATTCCAAAGGCTCAAATTAAAGAGGCTAGTTCAGGGGCTTTCAAATTTTATTGATCACAAAACACTTGGAAGTAATACTTTCTTTTACATCATGATTTTATATTCAGAAACTTCTATGTTTATGTATCTAAATATATGTGCATTTATAAATATGTTTTATATAATATATACTATACACTGGGTTCTGCGTTATGTATAATATAATATATAAAATACATGTAATTGTGGTAAGTTCTCAGGAAATGTACTGTTATGCTATGCATCTTTACTGTTACTTTTATTCAATTTTAGTTTCTTACTTTTTAAAAAAGAATTGCAATCACAACCCACCAAAATGATTTCATGACCAACTAAAATTTGGAATATACTGGGACAATTAACAAAGCAAGACCTATTTGTGGTGAGAAGGATTAAGATGAGAAGTGAAGAAATCAGCAAGGGCAAAGAACAGAGGCACTTCTTCCTAAGATATATAAATACGGATTCTCAGGTATAGACGGAGGAGGCTGAGATATTTCACTTCAGTGACTAATCTTTCAGTCAATGAAAAGTCAGTGGTAAGGTTTGTTGAGTAATTATCAACTGGCTTTGAGGCATTAGTTCAAGCCTTCATTATCTCTTACCAGAGCAAATGTGGTAAACTTCTTTAAATCATGACAGTGCAGCATTGCTCATATACCCTCAGGGGTTTGCCACTGCCTACAAAGGAAAGGGAGTCTGACCGTGGGTGATGTAAATGATTAGCTCACTGGACTGCTAACCAAAAGGGTGGAAGTTCTAGTCCACCCAGAAACACCTCAGAAGAAAGTCCTCACCATCTACTTCTGAAAAATCAGCCATTGAAAACCCAATGGAGCACAGTTCTACTTTGACATTCATAGGATTGCCATGAGTTAGAGTCAACTCCACAGCACCTGGTAATATCAAGGAAAGGTCAGACTTTTAGCAGGGTATAAAACTCTGCAGTCTGACACTTACCTACCTTTCCAAGCTAAATGACCTCAACACTCTTCTACAGTGATGCCGAGTTTAGAGTTACTTGCACCTCTCTAGTTGTGCTCAAAAGTCTTTGCTTATGTGTTCTGAGATAATTCCTCTAAAATCCAATCTATTTTTTAAAAGGCCCAACTTAAATACTACCTCTGCCAAAAAAATCTTCCCTTAGCCTGGCATTTTTTTGTACTTTTAGTATACTATACATTTTACCTCATAACATTATTTCAATCAAATATTCTTTCAGAAATTGAACAGTTAGTAAACATCTACTCTTCCACAAGAGTGTAATAAAAGATAGGTGTCCTGTGCTATATTTGCACATTCCTGTCCCTCACACAAAATTATAAATTTCTTAAGGCTAAACATACTATCTTATTCTTTTATTCAATAACTCTATGCCAGGCATGGTTCTTCAAGTGAACAAAACAGTCCAAGTGTCCTGCCTTCTCAGAGCTTACACTTAATAAGACAGTAAGATGGTAAACAAATAGATATATAATATCAGGCAGAGACAAGTGCAACTAAGAAAAATAAAGCAGGCCAAGTGAATTTCGAGTGACTGAGGTACCATTTTAAATAGAGTGGTGAAGGAAGAGCTCCACAAACAGGGGAGGTTTGTGCAGGGACTTGAATGCAGTATGAGCTGTGTGAATATCTGGAGGTAGAGCAACTGCAGTGGCCCAGAGACAGGTCCATGCTTGGCCCATGCTTGGTAGACAGCAAAAGGCCAGAGTGTCTGGAGCAGAGTGAGTTAGAAGGTGGGTTGCAGTATATGAGACTAGGGTAATTCCAATGGCTAATTCATATCCTGAGGACAAAATATAATAGGAAGCCATTGGAAAACTTCAATCCAGAGGTCAGATAATGGATGATGGGATCTGACTTACGTCTTAAAAGCTCACTCTGGCTGTTGTATTGAAAGTAACCTGAAGCAAGGACAGGTAGAAGCAGAGACACTAGTTCCAAGCAAGAGAGGGAGCGGTTTGGTACAGGGTAATGCAGTGATGTTTGTGAGGGCATCACCAGAGGTATTTGAAGATGGAATATATGAGGAGCGTGAGAGAAGGGAGATAAAGTTGACTCCATGTTCTTTAGAAAAGCAAAGAGAAGAATAGAATGACCATTGACTGGAATGAGAAAACTATAGAAGGGACTTCTTGGAGGTGTATATCTGGAGCTCAGTTTTAAATCTGTTAAATTTGAAATGTTTATTAGTTACTAGAGATTTGAGTATAAAATTAGATATCCAAGCCTGGAACTCAGATCAAGAGAAGGACTAAAGATGTAAATGAATGAGTTATCCGGGAGATATGATATTTAAAGCCTTTAGGACTAAATAGGATCATTTCAGAGTGAGGCGGGAAAGGAAGGGAGTGAGAAAGGAAAGGAAGGAAGAAGGAGAGAGGAGGAGTGGAGAAGAAGGGCTGGAAGACTGAGCCATGAAGCATATTAAGAGAACAAGGACATGAGGTAAATCCAGCAAAGAAGAATTAGGAAAATTACTACAATGGAGTGGTATCCAGGTTGCCAGTTCATCCTGTAGTGCCCACAGGGGATGACACAGAGTAATAGAATATGAAATTTTGAAAATTCTGTTGAAGGGAGTTTGGAATAAGCAATGATAGAGAAATGTAAGAGATGGTCATCAAGAGAAAAGCACAAGGATTTCTGAGTGGTCCCACACACAATATAAGGATTAAGAGCAGATGAGAGAGTTGTGAACAGAAGGCATTAACTCTGGCATCAAGCAAGATGTGACTCCTACTTTTCATAAGTCCTGTTATGTGGTATGGTCCCTGGATGGCACAAATAGTTTGCGCTCAACTACTAACCTAAAGGTTGGAGGTTCAAACCCATCCAGCAGTGACATGGAAAGAAAGCCTGTCAATCTGGTTTTATAAAGATTACAGCCAAGAAAAGCTATGGAACAGTTCTACTCTGTAACACATGGGGTCGCCATGAGTCAGAATCAACTTGATGGCAATGGATTTTGTTTTTGATTTGGTCATGTGAGATAAGTAAAAACACAATTTGTCATAATATCGTAATCATAAAAATTATGACTATCGAATATTCAGGGAAAAATACTGCATTTTTGTGCAATACTTTGAGACAGATATTTTACCATAAAGGATTGTAATTCAACTATGTAAGTGCTCAAGAGTTTCATTTAATATGTCTAGAATCTGTTTCCAAGGGCTTTTATATGTATATGTGTTTTTGTGAGTGTGTGGGGGAGGTGGTGCACACACTCAGCATAAGCTTTAAAGTGAAGAGCTAAAAACTTGGCAGAATGTGTCAATTATGTCTTTCTATTTTTATGAAAGCAAAAAATAAATTTGTTACATAATGAGTTTGTGAGTAGCATTTGTTCACATATTTTGCAAAGGCTAGAGTTCATTACTCATTCATGTACTATTGATTTAATACATTAGAAGACAGCTAAAGTACCATCCTTTACCACTTGTCTGTCAGTTTGTAGTACTGTGGGGGCATGTGTGTTGCTTTGATGCTGGAAGCTATGCCATTGATACTTCAGATACTCGCAGGATCAGCCATGGTGCACAGGTTTCAGCAAAACTTCCAGACTGGGAAGAAGGACATGGCCATCGACTTCTGAAAAAATTGGCCAGTAAAAATCTTATGGATAGCAGCGGGAATTCCAGAACACTTAATTGTGCTCATGAGAAACCCGGACATAGACCAAGAGGCAGTTGTTAGAACAGAATAAGGGAATAATGCATGATTTAAAATCAGGAAAGGGGTACATCAGGGCTGTACCCTTTCACCATACCTATTCAGTCTTTATGCTGGGCAAATAATCTGAGAAACTGGACTGTGTGAAGAAGAGTACAGCTTCAGGATTGGAGGAAGACTCATTAACAACCTGCAGCATGCATGCAGATGACACTGCTTTGCTTGCTCAAAGTGAAGAGGACTTGAAGCACTTACTGATGAAAATCAAAGACTACAGCCTTCTGTATGGATTACACCTCAACATAAAGAAAACAAAAATCCTTGCAACTGGACCAATAAGCAATATCATGATAAACAGAGAAAAAATTGAACTTGTCAAGGATTTCGTTTTACTTGGATCCACAATCGACACCTATGGAAGCAGCAGTCAAGAAATTAAACAACAGATTTCAATGGGCAAATCTACTGCAAAAAAAAAAAAAAAAAAAAGACCTCTTTAAAGTGTTAAAAAGCAAAAATATTACCTTGAGGACTAAGATGCACCTGACCAAGCCAAGGCTTTTCAATCAACCCATATGCATGTGAAAGCTGGACAATGAATACGGAAGACCAAAGAAATACTGATGCCTTTGAAATTATGGTGGGGGTGAAGAATACTGAATATACCATGGACTGCCAAAAGAAGGAATAAATCTGTATTGGAAGTTTCCAAACACACTCAGAATACTCCTTAGAAGTGAGAATGGTAAGACTTTGTTCCATGTAGTTTGGACACGTTACCAGGAGAGACAGTCCCTGGGGAAGGACATCATGCTTGGTAAAGTAAAGGGTCCTAATGGCACCTGACCAATAGGAGTTCTAAACCAAAAAAAAAAAAAAAAACCAGTGCCGTTGAGTCGATTCCAACTCATAGCGACACTATAGGACAGGGTAGAACTGCCCCATAGAGTTTCCAAGGAGCGCCTGGCGGATTTGAACTGTCAACCCTTTGGTTAGCAGCCATAGCACTTAACCACTACACTACCAGGGTTTCCAGCCCTGGCTTATTCACCTTATTGCTTTTTTAGCATCAGCTGATTTAGCTGGACCAGCAAAAAGAAAAATGATTTTGAAAGCATTGCAACATTTTTCAACAAATATGTTTTTTTCTTCCTAAATTCCCAGTGCACCATGCAGTTTTATCCAGTGGGAATGCAGCCCTATGTACCTTTTAGAGAAGTCTGTAGCCACCCAAAACTACATGTTAGGTATAACTTCCAAGTCTTTCTAAGTCTATATTTTGTAAAGTGAGATAATCAGAAATCCAGGAGCAAGGCAGACTTATTGTGGTCTACCAGTATTGCAGTGAAGACACAAGGCAAGTTATCTAAGATTTAATTATTGGAAAAAACATAAAATAGACAGTAAATCTTATTCCTTTTCAAGTTAGAAAGCTTTTCATCTTTCTTTGCACTAAATCACATTACTCTGCGTTTACAGTAAAATGTAGTTTGAAATCTGATGTAAATTAGAAAAGTCACTCTTTTAAGTGAGATGTTTATTCACACTTCATGTGTTGAAATGCCGGTGGCAATTTGGCTGAATTTTCAGAAAAAAATTACATAGCTTTTATGCCACACCTTTTTTTTAAGCTGGAAGAAAAAAAAATTTTTTTTTTTATTCTACTATCAGACAAATGTTTGTTCTAATCATTTTTTTTAATGAGCAAAAAGCAGTATGTATTTTCTAGGTGTTTAATATTTTCATGACTGTCTTATACTTATAAAAATTCCAAATTTTAAGATGTTTAGTGTAATGCACTGTGAATATCTGAAAAACAAACCAATATTTATTTACTGGTTGTAAGTATTGAAAGTATTAACTCATTTATTTTCAGATAAATCTGTACATGGGAACTTTATACACAATATCCAACATTGATATTCTACCCTTCAATAAGAATGTTTTCAATAATTATATATATGGCATTTATGACCACCTATAAGAAGTCCTAATCACCTTGATAATGGATACTAAAAAAAAGAAAAAGACTGGTGCCACTGAGGTGATTTTAACTCATGGTGACCCCATGTGTTTCAGAATAGAACTTCACTCCATAGATTTTTCTATGACTGTAATCTTACGGAAATAGATCACCCGGGAGGTCTTTTTTCATGGCACCACTGGGTGGATCTGAACTGCCAGCTTTTTAGTAGCCAAGTGCAAACTATCTGCACCACCAGGGGACCTTCTGATGATGGATGTTGTTGTTAGGAGATGTCAAGTTGATTTCAACTCATAGTGACCCCATATACTAAGTAGAATTGTCCCATAAGGTTTTCTAGGCTGTAATCTTTATGGGAGAAGATCAATGGGTCTTTGTCCTACAGAGAAACTGGATGGGTTCCAACAGCCAACCTTTTGGTTAGCAACTGAGCACTTAACAATTGCATCACTAGGGCTCCTTTATAATGGATGGGTATACCTAATTTCATAAAGAAATAGGTTAAATTTTTTTTTACAAAAAATTTTTTTTTTCTGATTTAGTTTCAGTCCTACTTGTGTCATGGAAGGTCTTGATGATTACCGCTGCAGTGCTTGTCCACGGGGATATGAAGGCCAGTACTGTGAAAGGTACGAATGGCAATGATACACAGAGATAATGCTACATAGAACGTAATGACACATAGAGATCATAAAAGGTCTCAAGAGAAAAGTTTTCATTATTTTCATAATTTCATTATTTTCATATCTCTAGTACTTTTAATTATATGGTTTCAAAACTATTTTTCTGTATTTAGACTTTCTGCAAAGAAAGATGTTGTTTGCTTCCATCTTATGTTTAGATTTTCAATGATTCCAAATCATTTCACAATTACCTAATTTATATTTTAGTGTGTGTGTATTCTTTCTCCTCACTTATCCACTATCTCATTATTTGACATTTCACATTTACGACAAAAGTAAAAAATCTACTCTGTGACTAATTTGCACATTAATGACGTACAACCGGAAGTAACAAAAGCAGAGTTACAAGGCGAGAGTAATGCTGGCTTTGATGACTACGATCGTGTGTCAACTTGACTGGGCCCTGATTCTCAGTGGTTTGACAGTTATATAATGGCATAATTTGGCAGTTATGTAATGATGTATCTTGGCAGTTATATAATGATGGATTTGACAATTATGTAATGCTATAATTTGGCTGTTATGTAACGATGTGGCACAGTGATTAAGAGCTTGGCTGCTAACCAAAATGTCGACAGTTCAAATCCACTAGCCACGCCTTTGAAACCCTATAGGGCAGTTTTACTCTGTCCTATAGGGCCACAATGAGTTGGAACTGACTCAGCAGCAACGAGCTTTATGGGTAATGATGTAGTCATCCTCTATTTTGTGATCTGATGTGGTCATCCTCCATTTTTGCATAACACTGGTTTTGCATAATGACCAGGTCTTTGGAACCTAACCATGTTGATAAGTAAGGAGAGAGTATATATATATATAGTATATGTGTGTGTGTATACGTATATCTGTGTATGTATATTTATATATATATTTCTATAAGAACAAATAAATTAATTTCCAAAAGCTCATCTGTAGTTACCAATAGTAAAAAGCTGGTCACATAATTCTCATTCTAATTTATTGCTAAATACTGTGCTGCAATAACTGCATGAAAGCACAAAGGCACTACACTAGTAAGTGTATACATAATTCAGAATATGAATGTTTTCAAGAATTTTAGTGCAACCCAAAAAACAAAGTATTTGTTGTTCACTTCTCCCTTTCAATAGGCAAGCAAAATTATTTACATGCTTCCTTTCACCATATTTCTTACAAATCTGATAATACATGTATTATAGCTATTAAATTGAATAATAAATTTAATACAAATGGTAAAATAAGGAATACATTTCCACACTATCTGCTAAGGGTACAAGTAATATCTTTCTGATCCATATTTTCTGCAAATAAGCATCCTGTATATTCAAACTTATCAAAACTCACTTTAGTATTTTTATATTGCCTCTATGTAACAGAGTAACATTAATTATTAAAATTATTAATAACACATGATGATGTTGTTGTTGTTAGGTGCCATCGAGTTGTTTCCGACTCATAGCAACCCTGTGTACCACAGAACGAAATGCTGCCCAGTCCTGCGCCATCCTCTTAATCATTGTTATGCTTGAACCCGTTGTTGCAGCCACTGTGTCAATCCATCAATCATTTGCACCACCAGGGCACCTTTTCCTCTCCCTGAGAAAGGCAAAAATGCCTGAGAATTTACCCCCCTTCCTCCGGTGACCCATAGCCATGACTTCCTAGTGTGGGAATACAAAAGTCCAGCTCCTTTGCCTCAAAGCAGAACAAATTCTGAGGTGTTATTTATGATTTAGAGCTCTCCTTGGAATCAGACTGAGGCTAGTACTTTACCTGAAATCACATCCTTGCTGGATTCTTTCTTTTCCATGTCCTGCTTAACCTATTTCTTTGTGGGATTTTCCTGGGTATACTTTCTTAAATAATGAGTGTCTTTGAAAATATAAACAATATTAATTTTATCATCACCCACTTAAGGCTCTTCTTTTGATACAACCATCAATGACTATATTAATAATGGCAAAAATTAAGTAAATAATAATAAAACCCAACTTTTGTACATTCCAATTCAATCATGGTCTCTATAAGCTTTCAAAGTATATTTCCAAATAACTCTGTATGTGGGCACTCTGAACACAATATCCAATACATCCGTATATATATAATATTACATTCACAATGTCCATGCCAACAGAAATGAGCAGCAATTAAATAACCCAAAACAATACAAAATCCAAAATTATTTCCATTTGTCCTGGAGACATATATATATATTTTAATATTATATATATATATATGTGGTATTGAGATTATATATTATTATGTGTATTTTTACAATATATATAAAAATCATATCTCCACCAGTGTGCTTTGGGATCTGTGTTTAGGCTAATATATATTTTGTGTCCTTATAAAAATGATTAAAAGCATCTCTGGACACCAAGGGGATTATATATAGTAATTTATGAAAAAAAGTGATGGTATAGCTACATTTAAATTAGAGTTACCACTATCAAAGAAAGCATGTATACATGAGAAAAGGCTGGAAGGGCGCATTGAAATGACAGTTATTATCTTAAGGCAGCATGATCACAGAAAATGTATTTTTTCTAATGTTCATTAATATTTAATCAATACGAGTTGACAGTTCGTATAGCATATAGATGAGGGCCCATACACTCTCAGTATGAACGGCTTGAATTGTTTTTGCAGTTCTCAAACGTTGTTACAGCCCTGCATTCATCCTCTCAAACAGATAAACCATCAGGTTATATTTCCCGGAAAAATTGCTTTTATTCAGGTAAATTAAAGCAAAGGTCTTGGTTAAATTTTTTATTTTAACCTCAAATAAATTTGTTCCAGTTCTGAGAGCTTCTTCAGTCATTTCAATCACCTCATGACCTGTCAAAACTCATCAGCCCTGGCCCAAAACTGCTAAAATGTCTTAAGTACCCCTGTAATGTAGAAACCTTCCCTATACTTTTTCTTAGTTACTCTTGTAATAAACCATTTGAGCATTTAAGCAATCTGAACCTACTTTAACAGAATTATTTTGCCTGCAAATTGAAGTATACTCATTTCCATTATTCTTTTATTGAGCATTTTCAATTTATATATACAAGCCTAATGTTACAAAGACTTCTCTTCCTTCTGTGCCCTTTCTCGCCATCACAGGGTGAATTACTGCCACAATTGTTGTTGTTCTTAGTTGCCACGGAGTTGATTCTGACTCATGGTGACCCCATGTGTGCAGAGTTGAACTGCTCCATTGGGTTTTCAGGGCTGTGACCTTTTGAAGCAGATCTCCAGGCCTGTCTTCCTAGGTGCCTCTGAATGGGTTCAAGCTGCCAACCTTTAGGCCAGTAAAATGCTTAAACTTGTGTGCCACCCAGGGACTCTCACAATTAGCCATGTAGATCCTAAGCTACTAAAAATGGTCCAGAATTATCTAGCCAATGTTTATAACTTTTGACCCCAGCTCCCTACTACTTATCAACTTCCTCCCATACTTATTTCCTGAACAAAAATTCTACCTGTTTGTTGTATTTAAGCTGAGCATATATATAGTTTATTGTCCTATCCAGGACACTCTCAAGAGGAACAGGAAGCATTTTTATTTATTAAGCCAGGGCAGCAGATGAACTGGGACCGTCCTGGGAAAACCAGAACATACGGCCCTGTTAGCATCTTGTAAGTTATCAAACTTCCAGTATCATAACCCACTGCAGTCCGTACTTAGATGAAGGATGCATGAATGGGTAGAGAAGCAGATGAGTACATTGTATTTTGGGTTAGTCCAATTGGATTTCTTTTTCTAGTTTCTCAAATCGGTGTTTTAATAATTTATTTGCATAACACTAACTTTCTCCCAGAGAAACACAATGAAAAGATCCATCTTGAGGAACATGTGGTAGAAAGGAAAAACTGACAGAATGAGATAGGAAGCCTGTCTTCTTGCCACTTATATCCATCTTTTTGTTCATTAGTAAAACTGAAGGATTGTATTATTTAGTCATTTCGATTTCTAAGATACATGAGTCTAGGAAAGCCCAGGAGTCAGTATGTAATTTTATTCATCACTAATGAAGGGGAAAAAAAAGAGGACTTTAATGAAAAATTTATGAACCAGAGCAATGGTTGGCAAACAGTGGACCGTGAGTCAAATTGGGCCATTGTCTTGAGTGCCCATATGGCACTCAAGCTAAAACATTTGAGTTTACAGGTGAAGGTTTATAACCAATTTGATGATACGAAACCCTAAAGTTGCACCTCAATTAATAAAATTTTATAACTCAAAAATAATTTCTCTCTTCTCATATGTAGATTGGCATTTACAAAATAATTTGTACTCATTTATTATATTTTGTATCCCATCAGTTAAAAATATATGTGAAAATTTGTTTTCTCTCCTTTCTATAAATACATGCATAATAGCCTTGATTTTGCCTCTTGGCTTGCAAAGACTGAAATATTTACTATCTGGCCCTTCAAGAAAAAAAAATTTGCTGACGCTTGATCTATAGACTCTTGATAACATTTTTGTTTCATTCAAAACAAAACACCCACACAACATAGAAACACAGCTTGTCAGTAACCTCTTTTGCTTTGTTACTGTTTAAATCCAGGTGCGCCCCTGGCTATACTGGAAGTCCAAGAAGCCCAGGAGGTTCCTGCCAAGAATGTGAGTGTGACCCCCATGGCTCACTTCCTGTCCCTTGTGACCCAGTCACAGGGCTCTGCACGTGCCGACCTGGAGCCACAGGGCAGAAGTGTGACGGCTGCAAGCACTGGCATGCGAGAGAGGGCATGGAGTGTGTTTGTACGTACACTAACTTAACTATCAGCTCTGGGGGCCTCGGTTCCACTTCTGTCTCATTTCCAATGAGAAAGAGTGGCTTTCTCTCTCTCTCTCTCTTTTTTGAAATAGCTAGTGCTACTCTTCATTCCTTCTGACACTGTCTGTCCACCTTCTGCTGTTCACCTGCTGTTCTTGTCTCCATCCTGAGAAAATCCACAGTATGCTTCAGTCAGTTCACTGAAGACCTACAACAAAGCTCCTGAAGGCATAGTTTATTTATTTATTTTTTTGTTCATCTCAGGGTTTGCAGTTTTGCCTACATTGCCTTTGTGACAGATTAAAGGTCCGAGTATAGTAATTTTTCTTAGAATCCTCCTGAATTTGTAATCAGCTGCACAGGCACTTTATACCTTCAATTACAATGGCCTTTTTGTTTTCCCAGCTCTCACAGAAATCTGTGGGTCTACTGCTCTATAACTTTTCTTGGACTATAAAATCTAGAAGCAGCAAAAATGAACTCAAGTATTTTTATACACATGGATGATAAGTGAAGAACATTCTGCTCATTGATTTTATTGTTTCTGGATTCAGTAACGCCATGTGGAAAATGCATCAAATATCAGTAATTAAATATAATTCCTGGATCTTACATAAATTCTAATAAAAAATAGTTTATTTATAAATTTAGGGAGGAAGTGTTATACTATGGTATTCTTTTCCTTAAGGGAATTTATATTAGTTATCATAATTACCTTTAACAAATAAAAATGTAAAATATTTTAAAAAATATTTTAGGACCTTTTATTTCAACATTTGCCAATTTTAATGTATACATGTCAGTTTTTTTTTTTGTTTCAGCATCATATGTGTATATAATTCTTAATAGCACTTTAATTAGAAAAATTTTTGTTACCTCTAAGCTAAGGCTGGCTAAAGAAATATGCCATAAGTTAAGAACAAGTTTCTTTGGGAAAATCCAAAAACTCATTGCCATCGAGTTAATTCCAACTCTAAGAGTGATCCTATAGTCAAAGTAGAACTGCCCCATAGGGTCTCCAAGGAATAGCTGGTAGATTCGAACTACTGGCCTCTTGGTTAACAGCCATAGCTCTTAACCACAGTGCCACCAGGGCTTCTTTGGGAAAACAGGTTTTATAAGTTATTTTTCTTTGTATTTTAATCACCTCTAACAATAATGCATTGCACTTAATTGTTTTTTAAAGTCAAGGTTAATGAGAGAGATTAAATGTAACATGTAATATACATTATTATATTCAGTTATTGGTATATGCATATTCACTCTTCCCAACTATCATATTTTAAAAAAAAAAATTTTTTTTTTTAAAGAGATGGACTAATAAAGTAACCTAATTAGGCTTAATGTTGCTTACAAGTTAAATTATTAATATGTATAAAAATATATATATATTTTTTATACACAT
The DNA here is from genome assembly GCF_030014295.1 of Loxodonta africana. NCBI lineage: Eukaryota > Metazoa > Chordata > Mammalia > Proboscidea > Elephantidae > Loxodonta > Loxodonta africana. The sequence continues at coordinate 195,989,242 of NC_087342.1, forward strand.
AACTGTATCATATGTAGGCACTTCTAATATTAACACTAATATACATGGTCCCTAAATTTTTAATCATTAATTTTAATGATTATTTAGTAGTAAACTTGAAATAAAAAGATCACATTTAATGTGAAGCACAAAAATTAAATAATAAAACATCAAAATCTGAGACAATAAAATGGTGGGATAATTTTCCAAACATTTCTTTTTCAAAGAAAATTGTCCTTCTGCCCATCAATTTTAATTTTTCTTGAAATAGCAATCATGCTAATTTCATTTTCTGCTGATGGTCAATGCATTTTAAATAAATTTACTGTAAAAAAACTCATTTTTTTTCCTGTCATATATGTGAATTTCTAATACCCAGGTACCACAGGTGATAACTGGCAAAAGTGCCAGTCTTCTGGTTACGGTGTTAGAGCAGTCTTATTGTGTTCATGGGACGTTATTCTTGTCCGACAGGGCAATGTATTTCTAACGGCATCCATGCTATTCTTCACTTGCTGTGTCCTGGAAATTTTAATATTCTTCTGGAGGATTAAATAATAGTAATTTTTCTGCTATAAAAGGTGTTAAATTAAGGGAAAGTTTTTGATATCTAGACCTCTTTCTAAAGCATTTATAATTATTTTATAATTATGCTGTATAGATTTCTCTTATGCTGCTCTTGAGATATAGTGATTTTCACTTATTTCTTGAAATATTTTCTCTTTACCCCTTGTGAGGTTAAATGTGAGAATTATGCTTGTATGCTTTTCTTCTCATCTTACCCATTTTCTCATAATAGAACAATATGCATGGTTCTATTACGTTCACCTTTCCAGGACTCAGTTTCTACTCCTACTTTTGAAATGAGATAACAAAACGAGGCACAACTAAGTGAGGACACAACTCTGGCTTATCTTCAATTCTCTTTTTAATGTATTTCTATATCCTTAAACTAAATCAGAATTCATTCAAAGAATGAATTCACCTGGTGTGTTTGACCTGCAGGGCTTATTTTATCACAAGTGATCATAGTGGAATTTTATAAGGCCTGGAGGTGTGAGTGGGGGAAGGTAGCCTGGCTCAGGCCGGAGAGTGTATATATTGTAACAGAAATGTCTCTGGCGCTGGTTGTTAATGGTGCAGACTGTAGGAAATAAGATGTTTCTCCTATTAGATAAATATAAATTTTAACACTCAGTGTGGCAACATGTAGCTACACTTTTAATTTTACTCCCTTTAGTTAATTCTCTGGAGCCCTGGTGGTGCAGTGGTTAAGAGCTAAGGCTGCTAAACAAAAGGTCAGCAATTTGAATCCACCAGCCGCTCCTTGGAAGCCCTATGGGGCTGTTCTACTCTGTCCTACAGGGTTTTTACGAGCCAGAATCGACTCGACGGCAATGGCATTGGTTTAGTTTTGATTAGTTAATTCTCTAGGAAATACAATTTAATTTGACTCACATCATGGATTTGTATAAATATACCCATGCTCCCCCCCACCCCACACACACACAAAAAGTCTGAGAAAAGACCTAGGCATGATCATTGCATATCGTAAGTGAGTTGAGTATTGGTAGAAAGAACCTATCACTGTAACATTAGATTAAGTTCTTAATTTATTGAAGAAAGGATATAAAATTGTGCTGAAGGGATCTCACACAGAGCAAATAAAATAAATCATAGAAGAGCTTTCCTTGGCCACTAAATCCCTGAAAGATACTTGTAGCTTCCAGGGACAATAGCCAGTGAGCAAGGCAGGGTCTTACTGCATCCAACATGGTGAGTTTCGTACAGGACACAGGCCTTTTTTAAGTGGGGTTTTCATTACAATTGTGAAGAATTTACACACACACACACACATACTATATATATATATATATGCCCTTATTAGGAAATATTTATAGACACCGTAGTCTCTCATAATTAGCCAAATTCAACCCACCAAAGCCATCTTTATTCAGGGAAGAAAGCAGAGTTAATGCCTTGTTGCCCCTAAGAAATATAGGTGCCTGCCTTCAGATTGCAGGCACCTACACATAGTTTAACCACAATAGTAAGTTTTTGAGAGCTTACCATTTGCCAGCAGCCCTGATGGCACAGATACTGTGTTAAGCACCTTATCTACTGTTCTTGTAACACTCAAAACATCCATATATGTTATTATCTCCAATGTGTGATACAACTGAACTTACGTGGTTTAAGTCACTTTCCTAAGATATACAGTGATTTTTCTACAGAACCATGATTTGAACCTAGGTCTGTCTTGCAAATCTTATTTTCTTAACACCTATGCTGGCTGCCAATGCAATATGCAGAAAGCAAACTTGGTTTTCCCAGTATATTCAATGTGAACCAATGCAGTTCTTTATTCATTTACTTCTTCTGGGCTTTGTGCCTGTTTTACCTCTATGGAGAATAAAGATTAAATGGACTAAAAATAGAAAATGATAAATTTTAAATATGTATATAAGGTCAGTAGGAAACCCTGGTGGCATAGAGGTTAAGAGCTACAGCTGCTAACCAAAAAGTCGGCAGTTCGCATCCACCAGGCGTTCTTTGAAAACCCAATGGGACAGTTCTACTCTGTCCTTTAGGGTCACTATGAGTCGGAATCCACTAGACTGCAGGTTTTATAAAGTAAATAAGTACATTTTTTTTTTGTCTGCTAATCAATGAGGTTTTTTTCTTTAAGATTTAAACCATTATGATAGTCATGATAGTTTTTTATTCACCAGAGATTGTCCAGTGGAGTCCTGTTCTCTGTTAGGTAGAAGACACACTAGCTGGATACTCAGATTTCCTTCAAGGCCCTTTTGTTTTTTTTCTAATGGGAATTATTTGGGGCAGCTGTACAATGTGTTCTTCCCTTATGCATGTTGGTGAGTTTTGAATAGATATTTTAGGGGACTTCTCAAAAGCAGGACTTCTTATGAAGATAGGTTAATAAAAATGCACCCTCCTTTTTCAACCCTCATTCATAATTTACGTGTCATTTTATAAAATAAGGACAGCCACCTGCTTTTCAGAAATTTGAGAACGAGTAAGAAAGCAGTTATTTAAGGATAAAGTTTCGTATTGCGAAATACAAAACTTGGATTTGTTCATGTCCCATTTTCCGTAGACCTAATAGTTAACCCAGAAAATAAATGCACGTGATGTTTAAAATAGTTTGTGAGTAGCATAGTAAAATATATTACTCTCCGAGAACAGAATTAAAATTAGTAGCTGTTGGCACGATGTTACTCCTAAAAGAGTGCCTGAAATAGCATTTTATAAATACTAAATTGCTGGTCCCTATTATTTTTTTTTTTTTATTATTAGGGATCTATCAGTTTCATTATTTATAGTCATATTTTTTTAACAGAACATATAAGATGATGCTTTGTGTTCCAGTGTTGCTAAAGTGATCATGAAATGTGTGTGTATATATATATTTTTGTTGTTGTTGTTTGTTTTGTTTTTTAACTTGCAAGCCAAGATACACCCAGCCAAATGGTATAACTCACCTTGGCTCTGTGCAGTATTCACATTCCAGCCACTTGGTGAATCCTTAGGTCTAAACTTCCATCTTACCTTGATACTAAATTAGCAAAGATGCAATCAAGATTGTTGTTTTTAATAGACAGTTGCCTGCAAGAATTTTATCACAATAATGCAGAGGTCCTTTGATATTATCACTAGAATACTACTGCCCATTTATGATCAAAAATGACTACTAGTGGCAGTTATTGCTCCCCATTTATGAAAGCAGGGACAAAATAGTGGAATGTGGTTGATAGTTTTAAGGGAAACAGGCCTTTCTATGGTAAAGATGATGAAAAAATATCATTTAATCTTCAACTGCTATTTAAAGAGTTATGACCACTGGTTGGACATGTCATCACCCTCTATCTTAGCCCCCTAAATGTTGTCTTCTCTTTGCACCCCCTTATTCCCTAAGTACTAGTTTCTATTCAACAGCAGGTATGTAAGGCATAGTTGCCTAGGACTCTAAGATATGCCCTATTGTTCAAAGACAGGGTTCAAGGAACCCATAGAAGCAACTTCAGCTCACCCTGTCTGCACTTTCTCCTTATCTGTTTTGTTAGAAAAAGATGTTTGAATTACGTGTTGTCCACCTTCTTAGTGCAGGTCCAGGCAAACAATACTATGGTACAGTGAGCTGATTCAGAAATAATGTTCTTAGTTATTGGGGATCAGACAGTAAATCACACTAAGAAAGCTGCTCCGTTAGCAGATTAAGAAACAGCCAGGGTTTAAGAGTTAAACCAAACCCTCTCTACTTTTAGTTCAAAGAAATAGCAGGCCAAAAGGCCATTTTAATGGGTCTGAAAGCAATAATAATAATAATAAATAATTAATTTCTATTTATTTAAAATAATATAGACTAACTAAATCCATTTTCTAAACCCTAAATACATGTTCATATAAAAATTTCTTATTGAAGGCAAAAGGGGAAAGAGAGGAATTTAAAATCCAGACCTACAAAACTAACAATGGGATTCATGTAAAAGACTTAAAACACACACACACGGAGACATAAATTTTACCTTCTGTTAGAAATGTATATTTGCTCATTTTACCTCTGTGTGATTAAAGCAGACAATTTGTGTATCTTTACCTAAAATTGGTAAATAGTTTTGGCCTTTTCAAAAATATCCCGTGTCCTCATTGTGGCTTCAGCTTCTTTCTTTGGATGCAGCGCGGGAATTTTCGGTGCCAGTAAGCCAGTAGTTATCATGCATGGGGGACTCCAGTAGAAATGCACTATTTTGCACTAATTGCTGGCACAAAGATCCGTAATACGAGCTGCATGATTTGCCCCTTACGTGTGCCCAGCTATAACGATCTGAATTTAGCACTGCATTTGTTAATACCAGACACAAATCTATCCTGACACTTTTATAGGCAAAGCCTCGGAAACATTTAGTCATGGAAAATATAATCGTAGTCTTGAAATATTTATTTTTGCTCCCATACATTTTAGGCAGGATATCACTTTACAACCTTATCTGGATTGCTGAAATGGGAGAATGGTATGGAAGGGTCTTTGGGGGTCTTGATTATAAGATAAATGTTAATTTTCACTGAGCAGTTGCTGCACCCTTATCAAAGAACAGTTGTTTACATAATGTGAATATTGCACGTCTTTATACTCTTCACATCTTCCCTATCATAGTGCATTAAATTTGGTTTCAATTTGTATCTCATTTCCAGTGTTTGTTGCCAGACACTTCACACTTCTTGAGGGCAAATAAAAATAGATTCTGGTATAAGTAAAATATTTTGTGTCAAAATAAAATAGCAAATCATTAAGTAAAGGTCAAATTTACCTCACATATTTATCTTATAACTGCATGAACTAGGCTTCTTCAGAGGCTTTAAAAAAATCCCCATAGCTGTCATAATCATAAGTCTTTCTGACCAGTTTAGACAGATGTTAGCATATTACTTGGAGCATGCTATAAAATTTAGCTCTCACTTATGGAAATATGCTTGTACTTTGTTCCCCAGAAAGCAAATGCAGAGACGTGGGATGATAATAGACCTTTGGACACAGAGACATAAAATGGAATCTATGAGTCTTTGAAAGAGCAATTAAATACACTTTCATTTCAACAACTGAAGATGAGGAACCAAAACAGATGGGCAGGGGGTAGAATAAATGAGAGAAAAATTAGTATTCATCATGCCTCTTGGCACTGTAGCTCACCAATTTATTCTGTAGTATATTACAGTAAATCAGATCTATTTCTGCATTCTGGTCTCTGGTTTATTCTTGTATGAAGTAAAAACTGAGAAAACTGTAGATATATTTCCCTGGAAATTTCTAGAACCATCATCAAGGAGCCTCTACCCAGGTCATTATCAACAAGTTGACTCAATTCTTTCTTGGAAATAGGTGGGATATAAATTATAGGAAAAGTAGAGGGAGGAGTAGTAAAGGATTCCTGGAGAACACACTGCCCTAAAAAAGTGTTGTGAGACTTCATATTACCAAGTATCTTTCAAAGTAAAAGATCTTCAAAGTGAAAAGAAAGCAAATTGCTTGCTTACATCCTGGGAACATCTGCCAAAACTATGTCTTCACTAGAAGTCAAGTGAAGTTTTATAAACAGTGCAGTACTTGGACTCTGTGGAGAAAAGACCCTTCATAGTCTTCATAATTTTTCATATAATTAAGAAGCGTTTCTAGTGCTTATTTTTTACCCTATGAGTTGCAACTTGAAAGTCTTCAATCTGAACATGCACTCTAAATCACACATGCAGAACTTGGGGGAAATCTGTCAGTTATCTATGGCTGCTACTCTGAAATTTAGAAGCTTAAAACAACTACTATGTATTTCTTTACAACTTAAAAGCTTGGTTGCTAAGCAAAAAAAGGTCGGCAGTTCGAATTCACCCACAGCTCTTTGGAAACCCTATGGGGCAATACTGCTCTGTTCTATAGGGTCACTATGAGTCGGAATCGACTCAACGGCAACAGGTTTGGGTTTGGGTCTTAGGCTGGCAATTGAGACTGGGCTCAGTTGGACAGGCCTTTTGTTGTCATGCCTGGGGGGCAGGGGGGTTCCAGATGGACTCATTCACATGGTGAGGCCTCAGCGGAACCTGCTTCTCTTTCTCTGCCACATGGCCACATGTGGTATCTAGACTGGGGTTGTTCACAAGGCAGTAGGGTTCCAAGAGCATGGAAGCAAAAACTGCAAAACCCCTTGAGACTGAGGCTCAAAAGTCATACAGTGTCCCTCTGCCACATTCTGTTGTCAGAGGAAGTCATAAGGCCAACTCAGATTCAAGGGAAAGGTAAATAAACTCTACCTCTTAGCGGGAGGATCAGCAAAGAGGTAACCTTTTTTAATCTACCCCAGAGAGTTAGCATTGGCTTTGTCAGATCAGTAACCCCACTGCATTCTTTCTTTCTTAATGTTTTGTATCTCTATTTTCTGTTCCTCCTTTCCAACCTCTCTTCCCAGGGTCAAAATTGAATTATCTCATGTGAGTACCATAGTCATCAGCTCCAGAACACAGTCAGTCTCTGCCTTTTCCAATCACAAGCCAGTTTTCTTCCTCTGTCTCTAACCACTGCTTTTATCCTGTTACCCTGCTCCTCACACAGTTGTGTGGTTCTCCTTTGCCTGTCCTCATCAGATCACCTATCTCCTTCTCACATTCAGAAGTTTCCTGCTCAGTCAACTTCCTTCTTTCTCTCTCCTCTCCTCTTCTTCCAGCAATCTAACTTCCTGATCTTCTCACCATCTCAAGTACATGTGTATATTCCGTGCTTGAATATTTTTTTTTTTTTTTGCTTTTCTTTCACAAAGATAGTGTAAAAATATTTACTGTGCAAGACACTGCCTTAGGCACTGTGACAAAGGTGCTTTAGGTCCCTTCTCTAGTGAAGGACAAATAATAAATAAATAAGATTATAACAAATGGAGCCATGGTGGCGTAGTGGTTAAGAGCTCAGCTGCTAGCCTAAAGATTGGCAGTTTGAATCCACTGGTCACTCCTTGGGAACCCTATGGGGCAAACCAAAAAAAGAACCCAGCACCAGCTCTACTCTATCTTATAGGGTTGCTTTGAGTTGGAAATAATGGTTGTTTTTTTTGTTTGTTTATTATAAAAAATATAATTAAAAAACAATAAGGTAGCTCATGTGCACATGAGAAGATAACACAACAAAGGGAATGTGATAGTGACTGATGGAAACAGGTAAGTTCAGAGTCATCAGGACCTTCCCCTCTGATGAAGTAATATTTGCACTAAGACCAAAGTATCCAGGAGCCAGCGGGGTGAAGATGGGGGGTTAGTGTTTTAGACAGAAGAGACAACAAACGAAGCAGCCTTCTCCAAACTTTCCTTTAATATTGAACATTCCTAAAGTGCATCATCTGGTCTAGAGGTTCTAAACCCTGGCTGCGTAATCGAATCATCAGGAATTTTTTAAAAATACTGGTGCCTGTAGCCTATCACAGACCAATTAAATCAGATTCTCTGAAGGTCAGGAGGAGAAGGACCCAGGTACCTGTATTGTTTAAATTAGCATAAGATTCTAGTGTGAGCAGGTTGAGAACCTCTGATCTAGGGCAGTGCATTCCAATCTGTGAAGTACACAGGAGATCTTACTAAAATGTAGATTCTGACTTAATAAATCTAGTGCAGGGCCCAATATTATGTAAGTGATGCCGATAGTCTTTGCCCAGTTGCTACTCAAAGAGTGATCCCCAGACCAGCAGTATCATTGTTACCTGGTACTTGTAAAAAATGCATTTTCAGACCATACCTCAGACCTCTGGAATCAGAAGCTCTGTGTGCTTCAGTCATCTGTGATTTAACAGAATCCTCCAGGTGATTCCGATGCCTGCTAAAGTTTGAGAACCAGACTGTGGATGGGTTTTGGTGTTTAGACATGGTCAGTTTGGCACCTAATTGTGTTCTATGGTGTGTTTTCTATAATTGTTTCTTTTAAATAGGGATGCTGAAGCTTCTCAAGTACTGGGAGTGAACTAAGGATATGGGAATTAGAGAAGGAATAGCCACAATATTCTCTTCCTTTTACTTTCTATTCAGAGCAAATTCTCCTTAATCCTGATCAGAAGAGTAAGAGAGTAAGAGGCTCGAGTTACAGATGTCAGCACCTCCCTCCAAAGCTTCTTTGTTCACTGGGCTACTAAAGCAGCCAGAGCTTGCAAAGCCCCTGCAGGTGACACTCTACAGTTGCAGGTGTCACCTGCAAGGAGCTGATTTATAAAAAGCTGTGCTGGGGACATTTAATCCCCATGAAGGGATATTGTAACTCACCTCTAACTGCTGTTCTATCAAAAAGTCACCCTCTGAAGTACTTCTCTTTGTTTACAAGCTTTAGTTAATGGTTTTCTCTCCATTAGGCAGCACAGGGGAGTGCTACTCAGAGAAGAAATTGAATTTTTGCCAGTTTGGGGCATGATCCAAAGCCGTTCCAAATCTCAGTGTTTTCCGTCATGTATTTTCCTCCCTTCTAACACGCGTATGGCTCTGAGACCTCCACCTGCAGAATATAAGAAATGGGAACTGTGTACATGGATGCCTATCAGAAGTATGATGGTACATGCCCCTTGGTATGGAGAAGATCCAAAAAAAAACTTTTTTTTTTTTTTTTTTTAAGATAGAGCTCATTAATCCGGGATGCAAAACTGAAAAGTTTGGACTGAAGTCTATACATTTTTCATATCCTCCGAAGAACCAGTAGATTTCACTTTTAGAAACTGGACTCCTGTTTATGAGGTTAATCTCATCATGAAGAGACAGCAATCCATTTCCCAGTCCACCAACTCCGCCACCAGCCCCCACTTAGGCCCTCCACACTAAATTTGAATAGTTCTTTCTCTAATCATTGAAAAAAGGATAGGTCAGAAATTAGCACTTTTGGCTACTTGAGGAATGAAATTGTTCCCAGGCCTTAGCAATTATCCATAAGACTGGATTTGTGGGACTGCATCTAATCATGGGTAATAAGGTGCTGGGAACTGAAGAGGAAAAGTTGGCAAGTACGTAAATAAATAAATAAATAAGCAAATATCATCATGAGGAAAAAAAAAAACTTAAATTATAAAGAAAAAAACTTTGTAGTTTTTACTTAAAAAAAAAAAATCCTGCCCCATAAATGTTAAGTTAAAAAGCTACACAGTTTTTCGACATGTAATACATGAAGGATGTGGAGGGCAAATTACAACAGATACTCTACGGTGTAATGTAATGTAGCACTGCACATATTTGCATACATTTTCAGACTCTGAAACATTATTCACTCTTTGCTGGTTTCCTCTAGATTGCTCATGTGAAATATTTATCATCTGTTATATTTTAGGTATCCTCTTTCCCCCTGGTACTCCTGCAATACATTATTTTTTCACAAAATCTATTTGCTCCTCCTTGGTTTCTTGGTTGATATCATCATCCCTATTTCAGGTTCTGAGCAACAGGCATGTCTATTCTTCTGTTCTTTTCATCTTTTTTCAGCTGTCATTCATTTGATTGTGTTAATTATCTGAGACGAGTAGCATCATCTTTCACAGAAGTATACATGGACCATAAAATATTTCAGAGCTGAAGTCTTTGAACATCTGCCTGGGATGTTTAGCAGAAGTAAATATTCTTTGTCACTTTCCTTTCACAGTTTGTGGAGATGAGTGCACGGGCCTTCTTCTCGGTGACTTGGCTCGCCTGGAACAGATGGCCATGAGCATCAACCTCACTGGTCCGCTGCCTGCTCCCTATAAAATGCTGTACAGTCTCGAAAACACGACTCAAGAACTAAAGGTAGGTTGGTGCAGTAACAGCAAGAGCCAGGGGACAGAGTGACAGTTCTTTCCAAGCAGTATTGGCCATAATTGGTGAATGTTCTGTCCACTACCTCAAATCAAGGGAAGCAGCAGTTTCTTAACTGTCTCATTCAGTGTTTTTCAGATTTGAGAACTGTTTTTTAATACACAGTTTACTACTAAGGGACGAGAGTCTCATGCACCCCCCAGTGTTGACCTAAATTCATTTTATTATGTTACATAAATATGTACAAACATAAAACCAGGCATGAACTTCTCATACTTATAGCTCTTATAAAATCAGATGAATTAATCTTTAAAAACACCTATAAAACCAATAAAATGCAAATTAAAAACATTAATATAAAGCAACAGATGTTGTTTGCTGAAAGTATATTGCTGCTTACAACAAGAATATGATACTAACTACTTCCACACAGGTTCCCTCATCAGCACGAGACACGTGGCACCTCAGTTCTCCCACCTTCACACGGTTTGAACTAGAGAGCCCTTTGCAACATGACATTTGACATGACATTTGACATCACTTGGCATGTTCATATGGCTTATATACCCAGTATGCCATGTGATCAAACACACGTGCACAGGTAGACACTGAGCTCAGGTGGCAACATTTATCTCTTAGGTGCCCACCCAGGGTTCCAGAAGTGCTTACATTAATAAACAAGGTTATTATCAACATGAAAACACATCATTAAATTTTTGTATCAGAGCACTAGTAGACTCTTGAAAGTACTTTAACAAGTATCAATTTCAGAAGCACTACTCTAAAAAAATAGATACCACATTCAGTAGTTAATGGAATAGAGGAAAGGTTAAGGAAATTGCATCTATTTCACCTGATGAAAAATTTATGTGAGGTGGCTACTTATTTACTACCAGGCAGTTATCAGGTATTTATTGAGAAAGAATGCCAGTTATTGCACTTGGTACCCTGGTAGCTTCATGACTCCTATGAAATGGTCATTGTCTTAGAGAAGCAATAGTCAAGCAATTACCAAAAAATGCATACATAATTACCATGTGCTTTCTAAAAATTGGAACCATGGTACAATTCACAGACTGGAGAAACCATTCAGACTAACCAGGATACACACCACTAACAAGGGCGTAATATAACTTGGGACTTACAGGAAAGACACCCTTTTCTTAGGCGGAGAAAAATGTGTGGGGACCAAAAGGAGAAATCTAAGATTTATTTGTTAGGGATTGGCAGACACTCTTATAGGGAACATGTTATTTAATCCTGACCATAGCCTTTGAGGTAAGTATTATATTCTCTATTCCCAGAAGAAGAAGCCAGTAATGATGATAGCAATAATAAGGAACATTTATTGGACACTCTGTGCTAGCTAAGCATGTGACTAAAGCGTTATGTGGATTATTGTCCATAAACTTACAGAAACTCCAATTAGAAAAGGAATATGGTATTATTCACGTTTTTCAACTTGGGAAACTGAGGCACGGAGCACTTACATGTGAGGCACAAGGTCACATGGCTACTAAGTGAAGAGCTACAACTTACAAAGAGGCAGTACAACTTCAGGGCCTGTGGGAATGAAACTGCCTTTTGCAGAGTTCAGAGAGAGAAAATAACCTGCCTGGGAATACCCAGCCAGCATGTAGTGAGGTCTCCCTGACCTACAGCCCATGCATGCTCTTGCCACTGAATCGTGCTTGAGAAAGCCACGAGCAGAGTCAGAGGTGTGAATTAGCCAGGCCTTTCTGTCAGACATTAGAATTCAAGCCTGCTAGTGAAAGATAAGACTGAAGACTTAAGTGGGACAAGGTGATATGAAGAACAACTTTGAAAGCCAGGTAGAGGAATTGGAGTTTACCTTGTAGGCCCAGTATTCAGGGATGTAAAGAGTTTTAATAAATAAAATGCTGACAAGTTATTTTTTTTTTGTATGTGAAGGGAATACAAAAAAGGCATTAAATTAGAAAAGGAAATATTTCAGTTGGATATAACAGATTAAAATAAACAAACATAAGAAATAGAGGATGCAGCACTTAAGGGCCTTATGGAAGAGTCTAGGAAGTTCTAGCCTGTGTACATCATCTAAGCTAATAGATTCAGTCATGCCTGAATCTTAAGAAAAAACAAGATCATTTTGATCAACGATTCCAAGATTTCTTGATTCTTTGATTTTTTTTTAAGTTCATTTGATATCTGGATATTTAAGATCCCGTATCAATATTTCAAAGCCCTAAGTAAGTTTTGTAACCTTCTTAAAGCTCAGTTCCTTTAACTGTGTCAATGCTCTCCAGGTTCCAACCAAAGACCACCAAGAACAAAGGTGATGGAACCGAGTTGGGTTTATTAATTCCTTGCAACAAGAGCACTGCACACCCTGGGGGATTGGGTGTCTCAATAAGAGGTGTTAGGAATAACATCTTAGAATATTTTGGTTGGTACCGGACAATTTTGGGTAAGGTTCAAGGTAGCAGGGGTTTTCTCTGAATAAGGTGTTATCAGGAAGTGGGGTTAATTCTCTGATTGTATATTCCAATGAATTTTATGTAGAAAGAGGAGAGAACAGAGGGAAGCCAAAGCTATGATTGGTGAGGAAGCACAGGAAATGAGGTGTTTTTTGTTTTTTGTTTTGGTGTTTTTGTTGTTTGTCAGAGGCCATGTTCTTGTTGTACTTAGACAGATTACAGTTTAGTTTTTTGTTTCATCCATCACTGTCACAGAATGACCTTGTCTAATGTTCGTGTCTTAGGCTGAGTTCTCTAAAGAAGCAAAACCAGTAAAGCATATAAATACACACAGAGAGATTAATATTAAGGAAATGGCTCACTTGGTTGTTGAGCCTGGAACATTCCAAGTCCATGAGACAGGCTGGAAGCTTCTCCTGATTCACGTAGCCAAAGGGGCTGGTGAACCCAAGACTGACAAGTCAGACAGCAGGGCTCTGACTCACAGGCTGCTGAAAACAACAGTTCCCAAGATCTGCAGGCAAGATGGCAGATAAGCTGCTGGCTTAAGTCCCAAGAACCAGAGGTCAGACAAACAGGAGCCAGCTGCAGGATCCACTGTGAGCAAAGGCCCATGAACCTTGCCAGAAAGTCCAACTATATTAGATGCTAGCCACATCCCCAAGGAAACTTCCTGTCAACTGATTGCCTACTCACAATGCATCCCATCATGGAGGTGATCACATTATATCAGATTCTATCAGATTCGTCATATGACTTCCAAACTACATCATAACTACTAAACCACTGAGAATCATAGCCCAGCCAAGGTGACACACAGCCTTAACAATCACAGTTGGAATTCCGTGAGATTATGTTCAGCAGAAGAAGACCGTTACCTAGCTGTGAATGCCAGACCAGCTCCTACAACAGTGAGGCCAGGCCAATTAGTTAGTGCCTGGCCAGATCCTGATGTCAGGGGCTGCTTTTCTCTTTTTTACTTGCAAACTGTGTGTCATGGATCGAATTATGCCCCCCAAAAATGTGTATCTCAACTTGGTTAGGCATGATTCCCAGTATTGTGTGGTTGTCCTCCATTTTGTGATTGTAATTTTATGTTGAGAGGATTAGGGTGGGATTGTAACACCAGCATTACTCAGGTCACCTCCCTGGTCCAAGCTAAAGGGAGTTTCCCTGGGGTGTGGCCTGCTTCACCTTTTATCTCTCAAGATAAAAGGAAAGGGGAGCAAGCAGAAAGAGTGCCTCCTTTGGACCCAAGGTCCCCTGCATGAAGAAGCTCCTAGTCCAGGGGAACATTGATGAGAAGGCTAACGAGAAAGCCTTTCCTTGGAGCTGACACCTTGAATTTGGACATTTGGCCTACTTTGCTGTGAAGAAATAAATTTCTCTTTGTTAAAGCCATCCACCTGTGGTATTTCTGTTATAGCAGCACTAGATAACCAAGACACTGTGTCTGTTGATTGGAATGCTAGGCTTAAAGAGTCAAACAGAAGAGTTACTCTTGACTCTACCCCTTATGAACTGTGTTCTTGTACAGATTTTTAACCCTCTTCCAACCACAGTTTTCTCCTAATAAAATGTAATAACATTTACCTCACAGAGCTATTGTAATAATTAAATGACAAAACAACACAAGACAAAAAAAAGCCTGGTATATAGTAATTTCTCAATAAATTATAGCTATTGTTATTATTTGCCTGAATATCCAGTATGTGCTCAATCTTAAAACAGTCTCTTTTCTTTGAAAAAAAGGTTAGGTTCTTTGTATATAAAGGAATAATATGTTCTGTTAAATGCACAGCCCTGTGGTCACTGTGAGGCCATTTACTAAACTCTATGGAACTGAATGTTTTTCAGCACTTGCTCTCACCTCAACGGGCCCCAGAAAGACTCATTCAGTTGGCAGAGGGCAATCTGAATACACTCGTGACAGAAATGAATGAGCTTCTGACCAGGGTAAGTTGGCAATATCATGAACCTTCTTAAAGTAGACAGGTAATACAAAGGAAATTACTTCAAAATTCTGAAAAGTAAGACTTGTTCTCCCTAATTCCCTATTTAGTGCATGAGATATATGAATTTGGACTTGCTACTTCTGCCTCAGTTGAAATCCTATAACTCAATACCACACAAAAGTTTGGGATACTTGGGGAAGTGTCAAGAACAAGGAATACGTATCACAATGACAGTATATTGTGAGAATATTATTCTGGAAGCATCCATGAAAAAGTTTTATTAACTTTGAATTCAAAAAGCACAGTTCTGATTATGTAAGAAATAGAAAACCAAGCCAAATCCATTGCCATGGAGTCAATTCCAACTCACAGCGACCCTATAGGAAAGAGAGGAAGGGTCGAATCACTAACTTTTCAGTTAGCAGCCGAGTGCTTAACCACTGTGACACCACGGCTCCTTAGGAAAAGAAAACCAGATGAAAATACTTGTAGTCTCCTTTATCTCATCTTGGCATTTTTGCATTTGTGTACAAATACAGCCCAAATCACTGTTCCTACCCAAAAGAGGAAGTAGTCTTAATTTGAAAACCCAAGGTATTTAACACATTTTTTAAAGCCAGAATTTAAAATTCATGTTGCATTCATCAGATTTTTTAGGAATCGGGATTTTAAAATTGTCAAAACTGCAAGGTTAAAGGTTCTTTCTTGCGGTTGGAGAATGAAAACAGCATAAAGTCCGCCATCTTGTGGCCAGAAAAATGAACGCACAGGGATTCTGGCCTGAGACTATCCATAAACTACTGCTGCTAGCCAAAAGGTCAGTAGTTCGAATCCACCAGGCGCTCCTTGGAAACTATGGGGCAGTTCTACTCCGTCCTATAGGGTTGCTATAGTTGGAATCGACTCGACAGCAACAGGTTTGGTTTTTTTTTTTTTTTTGGACAAAGAATGTTGGAGCCGGAAGGTTATTTGGATTTTAAAGACAAGCTGCCTCAAGCTGTGACAATAAAATGAATTATCAATGTTCATACAGTTTGTGAAACAGAGGGACATGGCAGCAGGACTCAGGTTCCTGATTCCCACTGGCCCAGTACTTTTTCCACCCTAACCTGCTGCTGCTTTAGGAAGATTTCCACCGGGAAATCAAATGGCTCTGAGCACATAATGCTAAATAACTGCCCTGATGTTACAAATAGCATATTAAAGACTTTTTTAGAATCTCACACGAGCAATATAGAATGCACAGACACAGCTTGCTAAATAGACATTGAAATACTATGAGTGAATTTATCTCACGTTAATTTAATATTTAACAATTTTGTATTTGTTACATGAATACAAGTAAATACAAAGTTAGAAATTTTAAACCGATTACAACAGGGTAAACTCAGTTCACAAGCACATAGGATTTTCATCACATACAAAGCCCAAGCTAAATGTTAGCAGATGAAAACTATAAATAAGGCTCAATCTCTGACTTCAAGGAGCCTTCAATGCAGTGTTTGTGTATATCTGTGTATGGCGGAGGGGTGCACATTTGGGTGTGTGAATGATAAAATGAGATATTTGCATAAAAATACATATTATAAAGCAAAATGAATGTGCCTGAAAAAACATAAAAATGGAACAACTTAACTCTGGTTAAGGGTAATCAGGAAAAATTCCATAGAATATGTGGCATTTCATCCATTTGATTGATACTATTGGAGTTTTGGAAACCCTGGTGGCATACTGGTTAAGAGGTACAGCTGCTAGCTAAAAGGTCAGCAATTCGAATCCACCACGTGCTCCTTGGAAACTCTATGGGGCAGTTCTACTCTTTTCTGTAGGGTCACTGTGAGTCAGAATCAATTCTATGGCAATGGGGTTGGTTTGGTTTTTGACTGGAATTTACCACGTTCTAGGCAATGTGGCCAACACCGGGGATATAGGCATAAGCAAAACCCACACAGGCTTTGCCCTCATTGAGTTTATTAGCATAATGATCTGCACTTAGAAACACAAGAAATATTTCACTATGAGAATCAGCTCTTAATTATGTCTTAGACTAAGCCCTTTCATCTTTCCAGAAGATTCTCCAATACTATTTTTAAGTAAACTTTTTTTTTATTTTGGAGCCCTGTTGGCACAGTGGTTAAGAGCTATGGCTGCTAACCAAAAGATCGGCAGTTTGAATCCACCAGCCACCCTTGGAAACCCTATTGGAGCAGTTCTGCTCTGTCCTATAGGGTTGCTATGAGTCAGAATTGACTCGACAACAATGGGTTTTTGTTTTTTTTTTTTTAGAATAGTTTTAGATTTGCAGAAAAGTTGCAAAGATAGTATGGAGAGTTCCTAGGTACTCCATACCTAGTTTCCTCTCTATTTTAATGTGGTGGATTTGTCACAACTAATGAACTAATATTGGTACATTATTATCATTAACTAAAGCCTATACTTTATTCAGATTTTCTCAGTTTTTACCTAATGTCTTTTGCTCTTATTCCAGGATCCCATCCAGGGTACCTCATTACATTAGTCTTCATGTCTCCTTTATTCAGATTTCCTCAGTTTTTACCTAATGTCTTTTGCTCTTATTCCAGGATCCCATCCAGGGTACCTCATTACATTAGTCTTCATGTCTCCTTACACTCCTCTAGACCATGAGTATTTCAAAGACTTCCCTTGTTTTTGATGACCTTGACAGTTTTGAGGAGTACTGTTCATGTGTTTTGTAGACTGTCCCTCAGTTGGGGTTTGTCCCATATTTTTCTCGTGATTAGATTAGAGTTATGGGTTTTTTGTGAGAAAGACCACAGAGATAAAATACCATCCTCATCATATCATGTCAAAGACACATTCGATCAGCATGACCTATCACTGTTGATGCTAACCTTGATCACCTGACTGAGGTAGAATTTGCCAGATTTTTTTTCCACTGTCACTTTCCAATACCATTTTTATCTGCCCATTTTTCAGATTCTGTAACACAAAAAGTCTGGAAATAAGACTTCCCAAAGCAGAGAGCTCCTTTATGGGGTAAGGACAAGAAGGAACTGTAAATACTTATTAATTAGCCTTGTCCCTCTCACATTTTTAATTAGAAACATAATCGTCATGGAGCCCATACTCAAATCAATATGATCAATTATTTCTTGCACTGTAGTTCAGCTGTGTGATAAGCAAAAGGTGAATTGATCCACATGGACTCGTAACTAGAAGGCTAGATGACCTAAAGAGCCAATGATATTAGGCTAAGACCACCGATGCCTCTGTCTCATGGGTCATGAATGATCCTGCAATTGAAACCACATTACATGAAGTGATGTAGCAGTAGCTCACATCACCAGTATTACCTATGGCTATATATATATATATTTTTATATTTGAATAGACAATGCCTTAGGCTCTGGTCACACATTGGAATTACCCAGTATCAGGTCCTGCCCCTAAAGGTCATGATGTCATTGGTCTGAGGTGCATTCTGATCTGGGCGTTAAGAGTTTCAAGAGCTCCCCAGATGATTCTAATGCTGGCGAAGGTTGAGAACTACTGGCAGCCCCAGGGTTACGAACGGGATCCATTCCTAAATATGTCTTTAAGCTAGATTTGTGGGTAAGTTGGAATAGGTGCATATGGTTCTTAGTTAGCCTTACTTTAGTGCAAAAAAAGGCTCAAATTTGTCTCAACGATTTAAAAGCACATATGCAGCAAGTGAAAGCGATTGTGATGAAGAATTTATTGCAAGTAGGGGCTGGTTTAATTGTTTCAAAGTGAGGGCAAATTTACAAAACACTAAAGGGCAAGTGACCGAAAGTCGGACCTTTGCAACCAGGGGACTTATTGCACTTTGATCCTATAGTCACCTAATGGTTAAGGCTTAATGCTTTGATTGGTACTGCCGATCTTTGTGATGCTCCATATTCTCTGCTTTGTTGACTGATGAGTTGCTTTACGACTAATACACCTTTCTTTAGATTTGTTAAAACATTCAGTAAGTGTCATCCAGCATAACAACTATAGGAACTGCCCTCTCTCCTTCAAGTGCTTTTATATTTTGTGCTCATTTTTTCATGGTGTGATCTAGTTCCCTAATATCCATTGGAGACCCTCTTTGGGTAGTGGTTAAGAGTACAGCTGCTAACCAAAAGTTGGCAGTTCGAATCTACCAGACGCTCCTTGGAAACCATATGGGGCAGTCCTACTCTGTCCTGTAGGTTTGCTGTGAGTTGGAATCAACTCGACGACAATGGGTTTAGTTTGGGTTTTTAACATCCATTGGTAAAGAGAATAATATACCTCCCAAGGACTGAACATTTTATATGCATTTTGATATATTTTAATGTGTACAGTTTAAGTAAGCAAAATATCACATAATCACATATCTCAATATATTTTGATTTATTGTTGCTTTATTTCCCCTGCTGGAATATAAATTCCTTGAATGTGGGAATTGTATTTAACATATCCGAATTTTCCTACAATAGGTATGCAATATTTTGATGCTTTTTGATAATGATGCCACATCCTTCTGTAGCTACTGTCCTTAGCTCCCTCTTCTGTATCACAGCAAATTTTAAAAAAAGAAAAATTGTAGATGTGTCTGCATTCATTTCTCACTCCACTATAATCTGGATTTTCACTCCTGTCCCACTGCTGAAACTATTTTTACCAAGACAACCTGAGACAAGCTAGTCACTAAATCCAACAGACTATTTTACTTGAACTCCCTGCAGTCATTGCTACTTTGTTGCTTCCTTCCTTTTGACACACTCTCCTCTCTTGGTGTCTCTCACAGAGCTCCATATTTTTCTCTGAATTCTCTGAGCTTTCATTCTCAGACTTTTCTCCTGCGCACCCATTAAAAGCTGATGTTCTCTGGGGTTCAGTCCTCGCCCCACATCTCCTCTCATTCCTGACTTGCTTTACTCTCTCTGGGCTTCAATTGTCTTATATAAATCGATAATTCATAAATCTGTATTTTCAATACAGACCTCATTCTCATGTTTCAGTCCAATCTAACTTCCTGCTGGGCATCTCAAATTAAACTCATCACCTTGCTCTTAAAATCTACCCTTTCAGCTATTTAGACATCTCAGTGATTTATCTTGCAGTATTTACCCAGTCTTCCAAAGTGGAAATCAGTGGACTGTCCTTTGCTCTACCCTCTGTTTTACTCCCCATCCAACTCTGTTCTTATCTATGGTCTCTCTGTCTAAGCCTTATCCAATCTCAACCAATTATTATTCAAATAGAAGACTTATCACATCACTCTTCTCATTAAAGTATTACAATGGCTGTCCATTTTGTGCAGAATGACATGTGATGCTCTTCCATCCTGATATGACCCCTGTGTAGCTTTCAGCCTCCGCTCCCCTCACACTCATGGTCTGGTTGTCTGAACCCCATGCATTGAACTCATAAGCCAGAAACCTAGATAAATATCTCCTTAATGTCTCTTTCTTCCTCATTACCCTTCTGCTTTTCCAATCCATTCCCAAATACCGTGGGTTCTCCTTCTTTGCGCAGCTCTCATCTCCACTACCCCACCCTCATCTGATCTGCATAATCCCTACCCTAGGATTATCACATTATCTTTCTAACTAGTCTGTCTGTTTTTGCTCTTGTTCTCCTTCAAATTTGTTCTCTATAGCGTAACAAAAACCAGCTTCCGATATTCCACAAATTTGATTATGTCACCCCAGTGCTTAAAATCTTCCCCTGATTTCTCATTGCTCTTCTGCGAAAAGCCAAAATCCTTCCCTTGGCCGCATCTTTCACCACTTGCATCCCTGCCCTCTGCACTCCAACCATATTATCCTTCAGTTTCTCTGCCCCATCATGGAGCCTTTTCACACATTTTTTCCTTCACCTTGAAAGTAATTCACCTGGCTTATTGTCAAACCTCAGCTTTGACTGCCTCATAACAGCCTTCTGTGACATTCCAGACATGCTGAGATTCCCTCAGTAATTGTCTCATACCACTGTTTGAATAATTTGTATGAGCGTGCGACTAATACTTCTCTACCCCACAAGACTATAAGCTCGAAAAGGGCAGATGGTGTGTCTGATTTTGGTTTTGGTCATTATGATATCAGCAATTGCATGCACATAGTAGGTGTTCAATCAATATTTTTTGAATTAATTAGATGAGAATCATTTAAACAATAGCATTTGAACAACCAGATGAAGGGTAGAGAAACCCAAGATGAAAATAGATTTTGAATTTCTCTAAAATGCTTTAAAACCAGGCATATATTTACAATTATATTGAGCTGGATATTTTGCTGTCTTTGATAAACACTTCGTAACATTCTATATTCTGTAAGAGGAGAATGCTCAGTAATAGACTGAGCCATATAAAATACCAAAATTTAGCTTTCTTATTTATCTTTTCCTGCCTATTGAAAATCAGATTTAAATGGATATGAAGCATTTCCAAAATGATAAAGCTAATTTTTTAGATAATCCGGGTATTTACACTGTCTACAGTAGTGTCTACAGTGTAAACATTGTTTGTTGTTGTTGTTAGCTTCCATTGAGTCTACCCGACTCATAGTGACCCCATGCACAACGAATGAAATGCTGTCTGGTCCTGCACCATTCTTATGCTCGCTTGCCTATAGGACCATTGCAACCCATGGAATTTTCACTGGCTGATTTTTGGAAGTAGGTCCTCAGGCCTTTCTTCCTAGTCTGTCTTAGTCTGAAAGCTCCACTGAAACCTATTCAGCATCACAGCAGCGTGCAAGCCTCCACTGACAGGTGGGTGGGTGGTGGGTGTGCATGAGGGGCAGTGGCCAGAAATTAAATTTGGACCTTCCACATGGAAGGAGAGAGAGTTCTGTCACTGAACCACCAATGCTTCATAAACACTGTTTATACTTCTTTATAGCTTTTAAAGGATTTAAGTTGCCAACAATATTTTTGTTTATGTTGTTTTATTTTGAAAGAGAGAGAATATATAGCAAATCATATTTGTTTAGCTTGGACTTTTCAAAATTGATACCAGAAATATTTAGGGAGAAGTTTCACACAGAGCTGGCTCTTTATCATTCCATGGGTCAGTTGTCTGCTCCCTGTCTCTGTCTTTAAGGGTTGTCTGTCCTGATAGCTTACCTGAGGAATACTTTATTGCCACTTAGATATGCAGAACTGGCAGCATTTGAAGATGACCCTTGAGACTCTCATATAAATGATTAGATCTGAGATTTAATTTTAGCAGGAAACCGTATGAGTCTGAAAATGCAAAGATGGGTAGTAAAAGCATTGTTGTCTATTCAGTAGTTAGATTTGCTCCATTAGATTCCAGTTTTAACATAAAGAAAGTAGAAAATGAAAGACACTAGTGATATCCAACCAAGAAAATTATGTGCAGATTTCAAGAGGCACAGTGAGAACTGCTTGAGCTAAAGCAAAAAAGTAACAGCTACGTTGTTCAGAAGTAAATTAATGTGTGCCTAATGGTAATGCATGCAGCCTAGATATAAATACTCTAAAAAACAACAAAACACCCTCCTCAAAAAGAAAGAAAGAGACCTATTTGAGTGAACTTGAATGTAAAAAAAAAAAAAGTAATCAAAGGTAAGAGAGATATGTACAAGGTATTGTAAGGAATTATTTGCAAAGAGACACCAGGAAGATTGCAGAACAGAAGTAAAAGGATGTACAAATAAGAAAATCAAAGATAGAGAATGAAAGGAAGATTACAGAACATATTAGGATAAATGAAAAGACATTTGTCAAATACACAAAGAACAAGATTATAGTGAATTAGAGGGAGGATGACTAAAGGATGGACTTGGTAATTTAATAAAACGTGGAAAGAGCCAAATTAAATCAGACAGATAGCTCATATCATGTACAGGTAATCCCGGACTTATGATATATTCCAGTTACGATGAAATGCACTTAGGACTGTCTTTTTTTTTGGGGGGGGGGGAGTCACATTTTATCATTAGTAACATGTACTACATACAACGTTGCAGCACGTAAATTGCTGATGTTATCATTGTCATGCCAACCCCCAAAGACAAAGATCAGATTTTTAAAGATACAGATAATAAAAGGCAATAAAAATAAAAAGAAAAAACGAGGTATTCAACTTATGTCAGAACCAACTTAGGACACAGTCCTTGGAACGGAACTCTGTCATAAGTCAGGGACTACCTGTAGTATTTAGCATCTGTCTATAACATTATCAATAGTCTATCCTAGGTGAAACTGGTGTTCGTGAATCTCATCCTTACAATGATACTGCTGTCTATCACCACTGCCCATAGGTGAGAGTGCATTTGTCATAGGTTTCCTTTATGGAGTCCCTTATGAATGGTTTTGACAAGGGTGACTCTTCAAATGAATTATTGTGTAATGAGACATGCTTAAAAATATCTATATGATGTTCTCATATGGTATCTGAAATGCACAAATTTACTAAAGCCCGAGTTTATGCACCTAAAATATTACATAAGCTAGAACAATGTCCTTCTTACCCAGAATGCTCAACATTTTCATGTTTTGGATGTGAGTCAAACATAATTTAGTGTTTCGTCATCACAGAATGCAAAGCTGTGAGGCAGAACATTTGTGTTTTGTCCCCAATTCCCAGTATGTGTGAGTTCAGATAGGTCACTTAACTCTTCATACCTTCGTTTTCACCTGTTGTAAGAAGAATCATGCCCTGTATGTATTTCCAAGGCAGGAAGAATAAATGAGACACAAAGAGTGTTGTAGGTTTGTCTTCATACACATATCAATCTAGGGTACAGCTGAACCTGACTGTGTAACCCATCTTTTAGAGTGCAAATGCATATAAGCCAGTCCAATTATGTGTCTTTTCATACCAAGAACCTTGCATCTTCTCCTCTCCTAGAACTCAGGCAAGAGAGGAAGCTCTTCTCCTGGTATGTGCAGACAAAGGGGCATCTTCTTCCCTAGTAAGCATCATCAGTAAGTTGTCTCTGAAGAGTTCTGCCCACCTGCTACCCTCCGACCCCCATCGACATCCTACTTGGAGTTAATAAGTGGCCCAGTTTTGAGTTGCCATGAGGCCAGTAGCTAGAATACAGTGTGGCTGGGACTGGAGGTGCTCATCCCTAGCTCTCCTCCCAAGCATTTAGCTACAGCTCTTGAGTAAGGGCTTCCTATAAGGCTCTGCAAACTTTGCAGAAAATTACCCAGCCATCCACTTTCACTGACAAGCATAGCCCCAGCACATGATCAGTTTAAATGATATTGGAAAGGCATATGGAGAGACTTTTTTTTCTTTCCTTACAGAGGCTTTAGAACTCCAAAGGCATCGTTGGTTTGATGTTCATCACATTATGCAAACACAGAACATGTTTGACCACCTACAATTTGCCAGGCTCTATGCCTGGCACTTCGAAGAATAAACAGAAATAAGACATAACGCCAGCCTCCAAGGATGGAGATTAGATAGATATGGAGAAACACCTAACAAAGTGATTACCCATTACAGATATGAATGGTGGTAATGATAACTGTTTTGGAAAATTTAAAAACGGAAAGCGTGTGCTAGAATAGTCAAAGAGAAGGTGGAGTTGAATCTGAGTCTTGAAGGCTGGATTTATTTTGGATAACAGGAGAGCAATTAAGAAGCAATGATGTGAACAAAAGCTTTTCCTGAGAATGTTCAAGGAAGGGTGGGGAATAAGTAGGCAATAAAAGTGGTAATGAGATTGGCAAGATTAGTTAGGAAAATTGTTACTTAGTCATACACTTAACAACATTCATTGAATATATACTATATGGTAGGCAATGTACTAGGAGCTGGACATAAAGTGATAAACAAAACAGACCGAGTTCCCACCCTCTTGGAGCTTAACTTCTAGTCGGGGAGATAGCAAAAAAATCAACGCACAAATAAGCAATTCTAAAATGCATGCTGCTATGAAGGAAATGTTCTGCCATGGGTAGTGTGAGAACCTAGATAGGTGCCCTGGGAATGACCACACTAAGGAAGAGACACAAGCTGAAAGCTGACGGTTGACAAGGATTCAACCAGGTAAAGTGTCAAGAATGAGGTCATTCCAGGCAAAGGAAGGATACAGGAAGGCCCAAGAAGGGAAGATTTTGGCATGTTTACTATATTAAAAGAGGACTGGGAAGGATAGGGTCTTAGGGATCACTTTTTTAACTTGTTTCTTGTCATGGGGCATTCAAGATTCATGACATCTTAATATTCAAGTGCTCATATAAAAAAAAAAAAAAATTTTTTTTTTTTCATACAATCAGTGCTAATAGCAAACATTTGCTAGTGACGACTCTTAAAAACTACCAAATAAATCCCTATTGAAGGAGTAGAATACGAGTAGAAGAGAGTCAAGGCAATTAATATCATCTATATCATCCAGAATTTATAAGAGACAGTATTAATACATAATTTATAAGAGAAATGTATTAATATACCTTTACTTTCAATAAGTTAGATGCTTTGAGCTATTAACAAGAATTGGCAAATATGGAAATTTTGTACAGTATGACTTTATCCACTTACACAAACCAGAATTCTTGAGCTATTAACAAGGATTGATAAAATCATATGGCCTGGATATTAACATAAATTATGATCTTTTGGTACTGATAAAGTAAGAAATAAATTTTAAGTTCAAATTATAATGTACATTTTCTGTATAGCCAGGATACTAGTGCTGGTGTTATATGAATTCTTAAGATAACAGAAGATGACCATAACATAGATCAAGTCTCTTATAATGATGTTCATGTGATACGTGACAGTAGGAGTGGTACCATAGAGCACAATGTGTACGTATATACTACAAACTGTAAAGAGGAATTTTTTAAAAATTCCAATGGATTCTTAACCTTTCATGCTATAATTTGTGATGCTAACACTTGTGGGGTGAGAAATGATAATAGTTGAATATTATATTCTACTTTTTATGCAAGATCTCAAAAACTTGCATAAATTAAACCTCTTGCTGCCCTTGGGAAATCACAAAATGTGATACAATTCCTGTAGCATCTTCTTACCATGTTCTGTGCTGGCCAGACATTTAATTCTATTTAAAATCCATTTATGTATAAAAATAATTTCGGTTTTCTGGGCATGTCCAGAATGTAAGCACTCTGGTACAAAGATTGTAGAGTATTAATCCTCTGCTAGTTTGGACATTATTCAAAATTATATTGACGCAGTTTGCAATTCTCTAATTTATTAGATGTAGTTAGAATATCTACATCTTTTTAATAAAAGAGAATAAGTCACTTATTAACATATATATACACATCAACAAATGAAGAACCCATTTCAATGTGCTTTAAACCTTGTAGTACTTTTTAAAACTTTTTAAACTGCATCTATCATTCTTAAATGACTATACACACATTAAATTGATTCCATTGTGTTAAATGGCATTTTCAATGTAAATTAAAGGCAAAATAGTATGAGGATACTTCTCAGGGGTGGGGTCTGTGTTTGGGCTCTGTTTTGTTGACAATGATATGTGGTTCTGTGATTGTCATCTTTCCTGGTAATGTCATATGGGAAAAGTTAGCATTTATTCTTTCTTAATGTTTCATTGGCATCTTTAAAGTGTTATAAAACAAGGATTTACTACTTAGTAGCTAAGCATTTCCCCGTCTTTGTTTCTTTAATTAATGTGTTGATCTAAAGTGAATCTATAGGATCAAGCTTATTGAGACAGACTGCCTCAAGAGATCGTTGCTGAACTCCATACTTTCTCAGTAAATAAAATAAGAGCAAAACTACAACATGAGGAGGCTGAAGAATCTATTAAAGACTTTTGGCAAGAGTACCTTAAAGATATTTCAAAAATAATTGTACTTTATCGGTTCTTCTATGCCATTGCATATAACAATGATTTTTAAAAGACCAAGTACAGCTCTCTGATTTCCATTTAATGGAAGAAGTAATAAAGTTTAATTGTATACTTGAGCACAGGGTGTCATTTCCAGTACATCTGATCAATAATTCATTGATTGCCTTTGGCTCAAAGTAATACTTGAAAGAAAATGTAGCCAGGGGGAGCTTATTTAGCTGTAGCTTCCTTATCCCTATTAATTACGCTTTTCTGCATTTGGATCATTAGGCTACCAAAGTGACAGCAGATGGCGAGCAAACTGGACAGGATGCTGAGAGGACCAACACGAGAGCAAAGTCTTTAGGAGAATTCATTAAGGAGCTCGTCCAGGATGCAGAAGGTATTGAAAAATCACCATTTAGTACTTATTTCTCCCAGCAGAAAAATAGAGAAAAGGATTGCACAGAACTAGAATTTCTCTTGTAAGAGATGGCATTTCTAGATTTGAGGGTTGGATTTTAAAAAGTATTTTGGTCAGGAAATCCAAGGATATTATCTGCCAAGAATCTACAACCTACAGTGTTGAGTTAGTGACAACAGTCAAAGAATTTGTAATCATAGGCTTCAAATAGTAGTAATTTGAAGGCATTCTCTTAGGAATGCTCCAATTCTTGAGGAACGGCTGTTGTGATTAAGTACTTAATGGACAACTTATGCTTTGCTATTGTTTTGATTCAAAACAATTTTTAAAATTTCTTAAAATCTAATTTTATCATTCCATTTGGTACATTAAATCAGCATTTTAATTTCTCATAATGATTTTGCTACTGGTTTTTAATGAACATCTGTTGCTTGGGATTTGGATTTGCTACCTTACCAGAAGCTGTACTGCATTTAGTCCACAATTCTCTTGAAGTTAATTCTTGGCATCTACCAATCTGATTTTCAAAAACAGTTGCAGCAATACATTAGCAGGGAACTGCCAGGAATTCAAGCTGGATTCAGAAGAGGACGTGAAATAAGGGATATCATTGCTGATGTCAGATGAATCCTGGGTAAAAGCAGAGAATACCAGAAAGATGTTTATCTGTGTTCTATTGTCTATGCAAAGGCATTTGACTGTATTGAGAATAAAAAAATTATGGCTAGCATTGCAATGAACAGGAATTCCAGAGAAACCCTGGTGGCATAGTGGTTAAGTGCTATGGCTGCTAACCAAAGGGTCAGCAGTTCAAATCCACCAGCTGCTCCTTGGAAACTCCATGGGGCAGTTCTACTCTGTCCTATAGGGTTGCTATGAGTCGGAATTGACTCAATGGCACTGGGTTTTGGTTTGGGGCACTTGTGCTCATGGGGAACCTGTACATAGACAAAGAGACAGTCATTTGAACAGAAAAAGGGGATACTCCGTGGTTTGAAGTTAAGGAAGGTGTGCGTCAGGGTTGTATCCTTTCACCATACTTATTCAATCTGTATGTCGGGTAAATAATCAGAGAAGCTCAACTATATGAAGAACAGGGCATCAGGACTGGAGGAAGATTCATTAACAACCTGCACTATACAGATGATACAACCTTGCTTGCTGAAAGCAAAGGGGACTTAAAGCACTTACTGACACAGATCAAAGACTACTGCCTTCTATATGAATTGCACCATAACATAAAGAAAACAAAATCTTCAAAGCTGGACCAATAAGCAACATCATGATAAATGGAACAAATATTGAAGTTGTCAAGGATTTCATTTTACTTGGATCCACGATCATCCACCATGGAAGCAGCAGTCAAGAAATCAAATGGCGTATTGCATTGGGATAGTGCAAGATTGGGCAGTGTTTCGTTCTGTTGTACATAGAGTTGCTATTAGTCAGAACCACCCTGATAACAGCTAACAGCAACAACAAACAGTCTGATTAAGAATCAAAGTGGAAGCCATTCTTGGATGAAAGCCCAGATTAAAAAACTCTTAAAGAAAACATATAATGCCAAAAAAAAAAAAAATTGTTTCTTAAATACCTACTAATATTAGTAAAGAAAATTTTATAAATATTAAACGTGCATGCATGTTAGAAAGCAGGAAAAAGTATTTACTTTTTTTTTTTTTTTGCCCAACAATGTTATGCATTTTACATACTTTGATTTGTAATATAGCCAAATGAATCAGGACTAGAGATAACCTTCAAGGCAGAGCCCAACTGGTAATTCTTAGTGATCACTGACCGAGGAGACAGAAGCTCCCAAAGGTTCCCTACCGCAAGAAACAATGAGTTTTGATTTGAGGCGTAACCTGAGGCAGGACCTCTCAGGATCTGAAACAGAAGTTAGCCCACCAGAAAAATCTCTGTTACTTTGTTGTGGCTTATCCTCTGCTAGACGCAGTTGTACTTTCCCTGATTTTATTTTCTATTAATGCTACTTGAAAATGCCAACAGCAAAACAATAAACTCCCACTGCAGTTAGATCAGCTTCGCTCTATCTGGAGGTATTCGTCTATACTCCAGTAACTTTCCTTTTCCTTACACCTCAAATCTCAAACACTGAACACTCAGCAGCCTGTCCTGGGGACTTATTTTTAAATTGTTAGAAACGAATATTGTTTTAATACATCACTTCTTTTACTTCCTTCTCTATACTGAGCCCTCCGCCTCCCACCACGGAACCATATTCATGGCCATCGTGTTGGTACCTGAGTCTTCTTTTTACCATGTCAATAAGATTTTATTTCTGGGTACCTCAAGACTCTGGGTAGGGTCAGTTTGTGCACCACACGAAGACACTGGCAGAGCGGGCAGAATGAAGATGATAATAAACCCAGCCTTTGCTCACTGTTACGGTTGTCAGTCAACTTGGCTGGGCCATGATTCTCAGTGATTTGGCAGTTATGTAATGATGTAGTTTGGAATAGTCACCCTCCATGATGTGATCTGATGTAATCAGCCAATCAGTTGTAAGGAGAGTTTCTTTAGGGGTGTGGTCTGCATCCAGTATATATATATGAACATTCTGGCAAAGCTCACTTGCTCTGGATCCTACATCTGGCTCGTCATCATCTGACCTCTGATTCTTGGGACTTGAGCCAGCTGCCTGCCTTCTGACCTGCCGATCTTGAGTTTGTCAACCCTAGCAGCTATGTGACTTAGAAGAGGCCTCCAACCTGATGCCTGACCCACGGACTTAGGATTTGCCAGCCTCTATAACCGTGTGAGCCCTTTCTTTGACCTAAATCAATCTCTGTCTCTCTCTTTCTCCTTCCTCTGTCTCCCTCCCTCTCTCTCTGTCTCTCTCGTATGCATATATATACACACATATATATATCTATATACATATATATGTATATATATACGTATATATATGTATATATGCATATATATGTATACACTTTCGTATATATATATGTATGTATATACGTATATACATACATATATATATACGAAAGTGTATACATATATATACGTATATATACATATATATATGTATATATATACATATATATATGTGTATATATATATATATACATTTCCCTGGTTTTGCTTCTCTAGAGAACCCAGCCTGAGACACTCACCAACCACAACCCCTGGCCTGTCCACCCAGAGAAAGGGCCTACCTCTCACAAAGGATATAGCCCATTCCCTGGTTGTGTATCAGTCAGTGGGGCAGCTGGCTGTGTTTGCCAAGATGGGGATCATGCTTCTAATTCACAAAGTGCCATGTGGGACATCGGTGATCCTGTACCTGAGGAAAATGGAAAGACTAATCACTGTCTCCCACGAAGCAGCAACATAAATGATGACAAAGATGATAACCAGACCTTTATAAAAGAACTTCAGCAGAATGAATCCAACTGTTAAAATCTAATGAAAGTTTAAGTTTTGAACATGCCAGAACTAAACTAAATTCTCCATGAGACGTGTACGTGTGTTACAAGTTTGGCTCTTTAAAACAAAAAAGACAGAGAAAGAGAGAGAGACCTCATCAGAGACTTTAAGTAGGTTATGCAACATGTTCACATGTTTTTTTTCCTCTCAAAACTACCATAATGTTGGATAATCATCGGTCCTCTTAGGTTTTGTTAGTGGCAATAAATTACTGTGGGAAAAGTGAATGCTTCAGCCTGGTATTTGTCTATCTCAGTTTTATTTTTAGATAGATGAAATACTTTACTCATCCCATCTTCCATTATAAGTCATGGCCTCTTTATAGATAATCAATGTCTATTAATCTAAGGCATTCTTATCTCATCATAATTTTATGACATCTACTGTGCCATGACTCCTGATTAGATCATGAATAAGCTACATTTTAGTCTATGCATTATTCAAATTAATGAGTGGACATATATAAATCCATTAGTGTGTGTCCTGACATAATAGGACTTAATAAATGCTAGACACCATTCTTTCCTGTGTCTCATGCCAGAGTAGTATTTGTTATTGCTAATAAATTTTACCCATGAGAGAATATTTTTTCCAGGTTCGGTATGAAAAACAGTTTTGTTTCTCTTAAGAAATTTATTTTTTATTTTTTGGATGCTGTATACCTTTTAAGTACCCCTTTCATCTCCCCACTATTCATTGGCTAGAGACCTTTGGTGGTGCAAACACTTTATGCTTGGCTGCTAACCAAAATGTTGGGGGTTCAAGTTCACCCACAGGCACATTGGGAGAAAGGCCTGGCAATCTACTTCTGAAAAATCAGACATTAAAAATCCTGTGGAGCACAGTCCTACTCTGACACACATGGGAGTGTCATGATTCGGAATCAACTCAAAGGCAGCTGGTTATGCGTTGGCTACTAAGAATGAGTGATGCAAATCGTTAAGTACCTGGTCAGCTACTAACCAAAAGTTTGGCAATTGAGTACACCCAGAGACACTGTGGAAGAAAGCCCTGGTGTTCTACTTTTGTAGGATTATAGACATTAAAAACCCTAGGAGTGAAGTCCTCCTCTGAAACACATTGGCTGGCCGTGAGTCCGAATCAGCTCCGTGTGTGCTGAGCATTACGGCGTGCCTCTGTCTAGTAATGCTCGCTCTGATCTGTACTAATTTTTACCTTTACCTTTATTTCCTTTTCTATTAATTTTACCTTGTTTTAAAGGTATTTTTAAAATACCTTAAATCTCCTTTGAAATGAGGTAAAAGTAGGTGATAATTAAATTCAATAGATGTATTTATTTGGTAACTATTTTCAATACTATGGAAAAGAAGACATAGTGAACTGACAGTGTATACCTACGAATAAAAGACTAAGTAATGCATTCATCTTTAGTTTAAAAATACTCTGAGAAGTTCCAAGTCCCATATATATAAGCAGTGGGGTAATCAGAATTTGCCTATTAAAATGATGCTTGCTTTCTTAACACAGCTTGATTTTGTGAAGACATTTCTCTGTGTGTATAACCTTAATAATTTCTTCTAGTTGCTTACGTGTTGCTTTAGTTTTAAAAGAAATGCCACGTGCGTTCCAAAAGGTACAGCCATCTTTGCCTTTTTCCTTACTCTCTGTGTCATTATTATTTTTCTGCCAAATTATTCTCAGCAGAAGTTTAGCTTTTAGAATAGACCATAAGAGAAAGACTGAGGCTGTATTTCGCATTCCTCCCTTCTTCAGGACCACGTAGGCCTAGGACCTATATTGGATCAGATTTCAAAAAATATTTCTTATCAAAGCTCATTTATATATTTAACAAGTGAAAAACACACAGCATTGGCAGATTGGGAGTAGACTTTATCGCTTTAATTAAAAATAAGTAATGCAAATGATATCAGTGATTACTTATATGCTACAACTAGTTAAAAACAGCTGTACGATCACATACTTATATGCCCTAGCTATAGCCAAATTTGCTGCTACTTTTCTTGAAATCTAAGAAGCAGAAACCTTTTTATTCATAGTCAGAGTGGCTCTCCAGCATGATTCCCACATGGTCTGCTGGACCAAGGAACTTTCAAATAAATTAATCCATGGTCCGTGGTTCCTTAACAAACATAGCAGTCTGGGCGATACCTTACTAATAATAGTGGTGGAATCCTGGGAAGGTCCTTTGGCATATATCAAGGTATGACTAATTATAACGCAGTGAACAAAGAAAGTGGCACCCTCACCATCTTCTAGAAATACAACCTCTGAGTAATACACTTAACACGGGGCTAGGAATGGCCACATTTGTTCTTTAAAACAACAGATTCAAACTGTTCTCTACATAAAATTCCAGCAACTTGACTAACCAAAGGCCACAGAAACTTTCTAACCAAAGACATTTCTAATGAAAAGAGAACCATAAAGGTACCTTTTGGGAAAATATAGATTGAAGATTGAAATTCAATTCCTTCTGCTAACCTTGTTGTTGTTGTGGGTCATCAAGTCGATTTCAACTCATAGTGACCCTGTAGGAGTTTTCAGCTTCTGGGTATTTTGCTGCATGTCTCATTTTTTACCTCTTACCTGAAGAAGGTTTGACCCACTTCTTTATGTGTAATTCTTCCTTTTGAGGTAGAAACACCATGTTTTAATTAATGTGACTCTAAAGAAATACAATAAAACTCTGGAGACATGTGTCACATTTTCCTATTTGTTACTGATTGCGGTATTTACCGCCTCTCTGTTTCCCAGCAGGAATACCCATGGCAAACTACATTTCATTTGGAGATGGTGGTGAAGAGCAGATGCTGATTGCCATTTTTGCATGCAGTGTTTTTATTTACTAATTTGCAAAATTATTTGTTTTACCCCCTGCAGCTGTAAATGACAAAGCTGCAAAACTAAATGACACTCTGGGAGCTCAAGACAAGGCCTTTGAGAGAAATTTGCAAGGACTTCAGAAAGAGATTGATCAGATGATGACAGAATTGAGGAGGAAAAATCTAGATACACAAAAGGAAGCCGCTGAAGATGAGTTGGTGTGAGTAGACACTCTGTTATTTTTTCACTTGATAAACTGAGCTCTCTAAATTGCTGTTTACAGTTTTCTAAATTTTCCGTTACACATGTGAGCAGAAGATACTTCGTTTTTCTGACCTGGAGATGTTTACTATTTATTTATGCTTTATCTTACTCCTAAATGGATTGATAGAATGTTCTTTCCTATGTATACTTAAGTGATTTTTTTTCTCATGCTGTCTCTCCTATGCTTAGGCTAATGGGCTTGCTTTTTTAATCGCCTGCGTTAGGGGCTTTTGCCCTACCAGTAATTTTTGTTTAACAAAAATAACTTTGGATAAATATAATTATTAATTTTCCAGGCTATCCTATACAGTTTACCATCTTTAAAAATGCGAAAAAGAAGAGTTTTTTCAAATCCTTAAACCCCTAATACTTTGAAATAAGTATTGAGGGTTGGGAAAAGTGATAGTAGTTTTTCTCACACTGATAAACTCTGTGATCATACTCTCAATAAAATACTTTTTTTTTTTAATATAGCTAACTTCAGAGTGATTCTGTTATTAATACTTAAATAGTATATACCAAGCCAGCAGCATCAGGAACACCTGAGAACTTGTGAGGAATGCGAATTACAGGCTCTACCCCAGACCAACTGTATCAGAAATTTGGGGGGATGGGGCCCAGCAATCTATGTTTTACCAAACCTTTCAGCAGTTAAGATACATGTTAGTTTGAAAACTACTGCTTTTCAAGTATTTAGCCTTTTTTAAGTGCTCAGGTATTATCACTTTATGAAAGCTATTAGGTTAAACTGCAAAAATTCCCAGATTATTCAATTGGAAGGAAAAGAAAAGTAGGTCAAAATAATATTATACTATCATGGCAATAACATAGATTTCTGTTCAGTTTCTAACCAGACGTATCAATATTCAGTCCCTACGTTCAAAATGATGGAAGAAATGTCTCATTATGGTGACTTTTTTTTTTAACGTGAAGTAAGTCATAAAACTAATTTCATCAGTCAGAGTATGTGAATGACTTGAGACCTTATCCAATTGAAAATGTTATGCCACTAATGAATAGAAGAGGTTTTTGTTGTTGTTGTTGTCTTGAATTTTAACTATAAATGGTCTTACCACTTTTCAGGTAATAGTTTTCAACTTGTCTTAGTACATAGTGAGCCTACTTTAAGTGTTTTCTTATTTTTTCATTCTTTTAATGTTAGCATCTCTTGGTAACACAATTTCATACCAATGGTTCCTGAGGCAGTGGCCTGGGCTTATTGTCCATTATTGGGTTGGGTGGTTGCAGAGCTGCAGAAGCCCTTCTGAAGAAAGTGAAGAAGCTGTTTGGAGAGTCTCGGGGGAAAAATGAAGAAATGGAGAAGGATCTCCGTGAGAAACTGGCTGACTACAACAACAAAGTGGATGATGCTTGGGACCTATTGAGAGAAGCCACAGATAAAATCAGAGAAGCTAATCGCTTGTCTACAGCAAACCAGAAAAACATGACAGCTTTGGAGGTGAGTCTTGGGGGCATTTTCATCAGAATATGGGAGGGTAGGAAGGGGATGAGGGGTGTTGAACATGGCTGGAATACATCAAGTTGATTCGCATTTAAAAGGTCAAGAATGACTGCTCTGAAAAGAGACCTTTAAGAAGTGAACCAAAAATTATCTTTTTTTTTTTGGTCCTCAATGTCCATTGCCCATTGAATCCAATAAGATTTAGATAAACTTTTGAATATTTCTAAAGACAGTGTGAAACAGTGGAGGGAGCTCTTTACTGGGAGTTGGGGACCCTAGTTTTAATAAAACTGTGCCACAACTAGAAGTGCAAGCTTGGGCAAATCATTTAGCACCTGTAAGTATCAGCTCCCCAACCATACAAGGAATGCATTAAACTAGCATACCTAGGGTATCTTCAACTATTAATATGATGTGATTTTACAGTTCAACTCGCCTAATCCACAAACCGTGGCTCAGAGACATGGCTGCCAAAAACCACAGAAGTTCCTTCTATTTTCAAATGGAATCTGGGCGCATGAGAAGGAGCTCACTGAGAGATCAGAAGTTGGGGAAATTTTGGTTCCCTTTTTCCTTTGCAATATGTTTTTTGGAAATGATATTTTAATAGGAAGTAACACGATTTGGTCAAGTCTGAGTTTCATATTTTTCTTTCCTTTTCCTCACAAACAAGTTACTTCTTTCTTCAAGAGATAATGGGCAGCCTCTGCCTTTTCCCCAGTGCTGATGCTGCTAGAACTAAAACAGATTTTCCCAGTTTTCTTTTATTTTCTCAGTTTCTTCCTTAATACTTAACATAGCAAATCGGTTTCTTTTCCCAAGAGTAAATGCTTCACCTATGAGAGCACAAACCTGTATATCGTGTTTAAAAAAACAGCTTTCTCCCCAGAAACAAAGCCACCTTGGCCTTTTCAAAGTATCTGACCCTGACGGATCTGAAAGCAGCAGTGGGCCCACATCTCTTCTAACATGTAATTTCATCTTCCACTATAGCTGACCTCTCTTTGGCATGTATTATGCTCTCAGAAAATGCGGAATGACAATTAATTCTTAAAAATACGGACTTTTTTAAAGCTTCTCATTTCTTTCCATTTTCCTTTGGATTAAGAGGTTAGAGGATGAATTAATTTTTTTTAAGTTTTGTGTGTGTATGTATATGTGTGTGTACGTGTGTGTGTGTCTTTCCTTTTCTGGGTCTCTCTCCTGGGACTTAGCCTTGTCATTCTGGTGGAAGATTGAGGAGGCTCACTTTTTTCTAAAACTAGTGTATCTAATCTTAACCAATTTGGAGTCTGCTGACACGCTAGCAATATTAAAGAAAAAGCACTGCCTTATGAGGCAGGATGCTGGGCCGCTGTCATATCACAGGCTCCAGCATGATTCATCTTTCTCCATGATGCACCAGCAGTGTCTCTCACCCGGAGGTACATGTCTCTATTTTATGGCAACAGTTTAAGAAATTAAAATTACCTGTGTGGAAAGCATAATAAGCATTTGGGAAGTATTTCAAGAAGACTTACAGTGGCGTAGTAAATAGAGCTTTCAGCTATTCCTTCCTTTTCGTAATGCTTAAAACCAGAGGCACCATTCTTGGGCACCCCTAGAGATGCCTGAAGCTTATGTGGTCAGTACTAAAGATCTAAATGGTCCTTTTTGTATTTTCATTTAATATGCCATGCTTAACTATAGGCTTGTTAAAAACTTACTGAAGAAAATAAATTGACCAAATTAACACAAGTAAGGTAGAGCTTCTTTAAGGTTGCTTAAGTCTGATTTAAAGGTTAGTGCTGTTAAAAACAAAACAAACCCATTGCCATCAAGTCCGTTTCAACTCATAGTGACCCTATAGGACAGAGTAGAACTGCTCCATAGGATTTCCAAGGTTGTAATCTTTATGGAAGCAGATTTATACATCTTTCTCCCACAGAACAGCCGTTGGTTTTTGAACCATCAACCTTTTGGTTAGCACCCCAGAGCTTAACTGCTGTTCTACCAGGGCTCCTTGCTTGGTTCCATATTGGCTGAAAAAGGATCAACAGGAGAGTTTGCTATGCAGATTCCTCAGCCCCCACACCCAGAAAATCTGAGTCAGCTAGCTGGTCTGAGGAGCAGCCCAGAGTTCACAGCCTAAGACTCCTCAGGTCAATCTGATCTGCATACAGGTTTGAGAAAAACTGATACATTGTATCCAACTGATTGAATAATGAACTATTTTTTAAATATGATTTCATTGTACCTGTGCCCCAAAAGATGACGATATAATTAAGACCCAACTCAAATTATTTCTGTTTATTTTAAAGGGGGTAAGAATGTGAATTTTATTACTTGAAACATTTATCAAGCACCTAAGAACAGGTAGTATACCAAATACAAAAAATGTGATGATATCAAATACTGGTCTTCATAATGTGGTTCTCATACCAGTAGCATCACCATCACAGAGAATGTGTTAGAAATACGAACTCTCAAGCTCACCACAAATCTATTGTCTCAGAAACTCTAGGAGTGGGGCCCAGCAACCTGTGTTTTAAAAATCCCTCCTGTAATTCTGATGCAGCCTTAAGTTTGAGAACCATTGATAGAAAGAACAAAACACCATCTCTGATGACCTCAAGTAACTTGTATTTAGTGGGAGGCACACACAAGTAAACCACTTTCTACACTATAGCAATTGTCGTGGCAGGAACCCCAACGGGGGCATCTAAACCACACCTGGATTCAGGAAGGGCTTCATCAAGGATCTGACACTTGTGCTAAGTTCTAAAGCATGAGTACCAGTTAGTCAAAGTCGAAGGGGAAGAGCAGTCCAAGAATAGGGAAAAGCATTTGCAACTTCACAGAGGAAAAAAGTTAGATGTTTTGGGAAAGATTTCACTGGTTTGATGACAATGGAATGAAGGCTGAGAAAATACAAAGCCAGCAAAAGTAGGTCAGAGAACTGCATTCTAAGGCTAAGCTAGAGGAATTTGGTTTTATTCTGAAAGCCTTAGGAAGCAATTGAAATAATCGAGTCATCGATTAGAATTACATTATGGGGAACTCGTAGTGGTTCATGTAAACTGGAGACTTGGTTTTATACTGGAAAATAGTGTGATACAAGTCTAGGAAAGTAGGTTGGGATAATGTTTTATTATCTGTCAGGCATTTACCATATCAAGGTGCTGTTGCTAACGAGGGTGTTTGAGGTCAAATGGGAATGATTCCTGGCCTGAAACGCTTACAATCTCCTGAAAATTCTGGCATCTTAACCTTTCACTATATGTAATACCATGAT
The DNA here is from genome assembly GCF_030014295.1 of Loxodonta africana. Taxonomy (NCBI): domain Eukaryota; kingdom Metazoa; phylum Chordata; class Mammalia; order Proboscidea; family Elephantidae; genus Loxodonta; species Loxodonta africana. The sequence continues at coordinate 196,027,402 of NC_087342.1, forward strand.
TAATATTGACTGAAAGAATTAGCAAAAGATTCATAAAAGTGATGGCATCCTGGCAGAAATTGAGCAGAAGAGTGGAGAAGCATGAGTGCACACACCAAGATTTAAAAGTGCAAGATATTTTTAAGAAATGCCAAATGGAAGTAGCCAGGAAATCAAACAACGTATTGCGTTGGGCAAATCTGCTGTAAAAGGTGTCTTTCAAGTCTTAAAAAGCAAAGATGTCACTTTGAGGACTACGGTGCGCCTGACCCAACCCGTGGTATTTTCAATCGCCTCATATGCATGCGAAAGCGGGACGATGAATCAGGAAGGCCGAAGAAGAATTGAAGCCTTTCAATTATGGTGTTGGCAAAGAATATTGAATATACCATGGACTGCCAGAAGAATTAATAAGTCTGTCTTGGAAGAAATACAGCCAGAATGCTCCTTGGAAGGGAGGATGGCAAAACTTCGTCTCACTTACTTTGGACATGTTATGAGGAGGGACCAGTCCCTGGAGAAGGACATCATGCTTGGTAAAATAGAGGGTCAACAAAAAGAGGAAGACCCTGAATGAGATGGACTGACTCAGGGGCTGCAACAATGGGCTCAAATGTAACAACGGTTATAAGGATGGCGCAGGACGGGCAGTGTTTTTTTCTGGTGTACATAAGGTTGCTATGCATTGGAATCGACTCGATGGCACCTAACAACAACAGCAACAACCAAATAGAACAATAAAGCTCATTCATAAGCTACATAAAAGTCTGTAGCAGAAAATGGCTCAGGAAGTGGCATTTGGAAGCAGATGGTAGAAGGCTTTGAATGTAGCCTACTGGAAGAGGCCAAGGTAAGAAGGGCATTTCCAGAAATGGAGAGAAGGCAGAAGGAAACTGGCCCTGCTAGGCAAAAGAGAGTAGATGAGCAATCTGATTAAGCAAAGTAATATGTATTTAACAGTTGGTCTCAATGCCTACCACTATAATCTTGCAAAAGTAGGGATTGCAAAGGAAATAAAAGTTAAGTTGCTAAGGAGAAGCAACAAGATAGCTATTGTAGGCTCCTCAAGAATCCACATGCACCAACCATAGAAAAAGAAAAACTGTGTTAAACATGAAAAGCTTTGGAATGCATTAAGATCTAATTAATTTATAATCATCCTTGGTATCCAAGCAGAATCATTTAAAAATTATACTTATGGGGTACTTTTGGAGTATAATTCTTTTTATACATAGGCCTTCCTTTCTGTTCCTCAAACCTTCTAAACTTCCTACCTTAAGTACGTTATATCCTGTATCGTTGTCTACCCATTTCCTTTCTTTATCTTTACAGTACTCATGTGTTACTTAAAAATATACATCAATTTACTCATTCATTTTGTCCATCTCCCATACAAGCTGTGAAGAACATATCTTCTGTATCTGCAGAACCTAGAATAGTATCTGGCCCAAAGGTTGACTGATTTTTTTTTTTTTTAATGAATAAATAAATTGCCACAGAGAAAACCAAATAAATATTATCTCTATACTGTGATCAATATTTGGGAGCTCCAAATTTTCATCATTCTTCAGTGTAAAGCTGGATTCCATTGGTTCCTAAACTGAAAGTGTATTACCTCTGGAATCTCCTTAATCTCTAGATCATCATTTCTGCTTTCGTATAAAGAACATGTTTCGATTTTTGGATGACCTTTGGCTCCCTAAAGTGACTCATTTAGGCCTTTTATAGAACATTCTAACTCACTATTTTATTAAGACCAAAATGTGTGTAGCTTTATCTAACAGGGAGTCCAGGTGACCCAGTGTTTAGGAGCTCGGCTGCTAACAAGAAGGTTGGCAGTTCCAGTCCCCCAGCTGTTCCTTAGAAACCCTATGGGGCAGTTCTACTCTGTCTTATAGGGTCTCTATGAGTCAGAATCGACTTGATAGCAACGGGTTTGGATTTATTTATTTGTTGGTTTATTTTACCTAACACACATGAAAATATTCTCCTCCCTCCCCTTACAAACAAGTCACGTTGTAAAAAAAATTCTTGGATTTCTGTACATGATATAACTTTAAATCAGTTCACACAAAAGCTAAGAGCTGAAATTGGCAGTTATATAAAAGAACGTCAGAAGTTTGGAAGATATGACTTGTGATCAAGGACACAGGCACTGCCCTACATTTGTTGTCTATGAAGAGGTATCGACATATCAAGACAACTTTCTCTGAATTAACCAGTGTTGGGAGTAGTTGAACAAGCCCGTGTCACCAGTATAAGTCCCTGGAATGGACTCTGTTTTCATTTAAAAATATTTCTTGAGGAACCTCTTCCAGGCCTGAAAATAGAGTGATAAATAAGACTATTTTTATGGAATTTACATTATAGAGAAGGAGTTAGCCACTAAACCAATAAATAAATGAATAATGTGGTCATAAAGTCTGAAAACATAGGCTAATATACATAATAAATAGTTTATTCATGTAAAATACATGATGTAGTCAGTGATATTATATGAGGCATTCAATGTGTTATCCTTCATCAGCAATGTACAGTTCAGCAGGCTGTGCATTTCCACTAACCCCTGCACAGGCATCTGTGATGTGTTGCCTGAAATGATTGGTGTCTTTGACTTTCATTAAACGACCCATGCTTTTAGCAAATCCCAGATGTAACCAAGTATGTTTCGTCTATTAAAAAAAAAATAATAATATTATCTTTTTTTCCGTAGTTTATGGCCACACTGTAGAATATAATTCAGATAAATCAGTGCTAGGAAGAATAAAATAAGATAATTATGATAGTTAACAAGAGTTTACTGTGTGCCAGGCAATATTCAAGGGCAGTTCTTCTCAAATTTTAATGTGTATATCAATCTCAGCCCTGGGTTTTTTTTAACAGTCTCTTGAGACTCTTTTTAGAATGATAATTCTTAGTCATTAGCTCCAGAGAAGGGAGTAAGATTTTGCATTTTTAACAAGCTGTCAGGTGATTCCAGTGCTGCCAGTCAGTGGGCCACACTTTGTGTAGCATGAGACTAAGCAATTTACCTAAGGCTAAATTATTTTGTCAAGGTTTTACAGCTGGGATCTCAACCCAGGTAGGCTGTTGCCTGAATCCAGTTTTTAATCATTGTGCTCTAGTATAAGAGAATGATTGGAATGGGGATTGGGATGTGTTTTTTTTTTTTTTTAAATAGGTGGTGAGAGAAGTGGAAAATGGGGGGAGGAAGCAAGCCATACAAAGAACTGGAGGAAAAGCTCATAGTGGAAGGACTTGCAAGTACAAAAGCTCAGAGGCAGGAAGGTGTGTGTACGTGGACACTTATTGAAGTGAATAGTGGAGAGCTACAGAAAGATAGGCGTGAAATAGTGCTAGCCCAGTGCAAGTAAGAAGTGTGCTGTCTGTAATAGGAGAGGCAGGGTATTCATAGTTCATGACACAGACTCTGTCATTAGGTGGATCTGAGTTCCAATATTAACCCGACTCTTTACTGTGTAAACTTTGGGTAAATCACTTAACATATTCAATTTCGTACTTATTTAAAAGGTGATAAAACAGGGCCCACAGAGTTAGTGTAGAATTAAATGAGAAATACTTATAAACTGCCCAGCACATATTGAACTCTAATGAATATAAACTGGCATTGATATTTATATAAAAAGCATAAATGCAAAGACAAAATTATTATTGAAGCAGTTATATTTACAGTCATAAAGGTGATTGAATAAATATGAATGAGTCAGAAGTATAAAGAAAAAAATAGGCAAACTTATGCTTCAAAGGGAGAAATAACAGAATTCTCTTTCTTTGGTTTTGATCTCCTAGACCAAAAATGAATTTTATATAGTTTTGAGACAAGCTGTAAGTTCAAAACAAAATTAAAATCTTATATATTCTTATGAAACAGTCCATTAAATATGGTCTTCCATATCACAGTTTTGCTTTTCCTTCAAAAGCACTTACCCCTGTGGGTGGAACAAGATGATGAAGTGAGTGGACACTCCTGTTGACTACTCCAGCAACTAACCCAGTGAACAGATAAAAACAAGCACAGACTGAGATCTCAGAAATCCAGACAGTAGCTGAGGTGGTGGAAAGTCAGGGTAAATCCAGAAGTGAGGAAGAGGAGGAACAGGAACTGCACAGAAGCTGGAAGAACCTACTCACTAACATTGGGAGTGCTTGCTCATCACATCCATTTTGGGACAGGGTTGGGCAAAACCCAAAACAGGCAACACAGAAAGGGAGCTAATCTGAGGAAGCTGTAGCCCAATTTTGTTTAAGGAGAGATTGTTCATGGAAGTTCATGAGCTGTTCACTTATGAGGGGGCAAAGACCATGGTTCTGTGAGAGAGTGCCGTTGAATCTCGCTGAGACTCGAGATGGATGGGCACTAGATCTGGAAGGAACTGCAAGGGCAGCAGGGTGAGGAAAAGACTTCAGAAGGCTCCCTGCCCACAGTGGGACACCGTGAGAGAGCCCATGCAGGGGTGCCCGTGAAGAAAAGACATAGAGCCCCCACCTTTGCCACAGGAAGATTGATCCCCACTGTTTATGTCCCCATCTGTGACTAGCTAAACTGCCCTCCTCCCCCTATGAATGCATATTGAATTTCAGAGATCAAGCATCCCGAACTCCTAAATCAGCACTGAAAAAAGGCTAAGGATAAGAGTACCTTCCAGTGGTACTCAAGAGAAGATTCCAGGCCCACTGCCACTGGGGCAATTCTGACTTATGGAGACCCTGTGGGGCAAAGTGGAGCTGCTCTGTGGGATTTCCAGGGCTGTGGGCCTTTATGGAAGCAGGCTGGCAGACCTTTCTCCCGTGCAAGCCCTGGCCTTTCATGTGGCAGCTGGGAGCTTGGCCACTGTGGCACCCAAGTGCCCAATCAGAAAATTTTCCCCCCAAAAAACAGAATACAAAATTTAAAGTTAAAAAAAAAGATAACAAAATGGCCCAAGTTTAACAAGAAGGATAAAACACACAAAATCACAAAAGAAAAAGGACCAATCAAAAGTAAAACATATAGAAGAAGAAATTTCTCCTATAGAGGCCAGACTAACAGAAAGAATTGAAAAATTTCAAACTATCATGCTCAATATGTTTAAAGAGAGCAAATAGCATGCAGTAAACAAACTGTCAGAGATCAGGAAACAAATGAAGGAACAAAATGAGAGACTCAACTAGGGAACTGAAAACATCAAAACAGACAAAGAAAACGAGAAATGAAAACTAAAGCAACTGAATTAGAATAATTCTAATTCAAGAGAAACAACAACAGGATGGCACTGATTTTTTTTTTTTTAAGGAGATTAACAATGGCATTGGCAAGGATGTGGGGAGATTGGGACCCTTATCCATTACTGGTAGGACTGTAAAATGGTGCAACCACTGTAGAAAACAGTATGGTACTTTTTCAAAAAACTAGAAATAGAACTATCCTATGATCTCATAATTCCACTCCTGGGTATATAACCTAAACCTAGAGACCTAAAAATAATGACACAAACAGACATGCACAACTGTATTCATTGCTGCTTTATTCACAATAGCAAATAAATTGAAACAACGACAGTATCCATGAATGAATGAATGAATAAGCAAATTGTGGTACAAAAAAACAATTGAATAGTATGTAACCATAAAGGACAAATGACGAGTCAGTGAAACATAATATGGATGGACCTAGAGGGCATAATAAAATAAGTCAAGCATATAAGGAGAAATATTCTATGATCCCTCTTTTATAAGAAGACAAGAGTAGATATAATAGAGAGACCAGTGTTCATTGGTGGTTATCAGGGAGAGGAAGGGGGGAGTAGAAAGTACACTTTAGATCACAGAGACTTGTTATTTTATTTTATTTTTAATTTTTTGGTGATGGGAAAAGTGGCACTGAATGTGGATGTAGGGAGCACAGCACAAGAAAACTATTTGCGCACATATGGATGGGTATAGGCATATTGGTACGCAGGTAGGTACCGGTCTGTATATAGGTGAGAACAGACAGAATTATCTATGCCCATTGCCGTCAAGTTGACTCCAACTCATAGGAACCCTACTGGATGAGTAGAACTGCCCCCATAGGGTTTCCAAGGATTGCCTGGTGGATTTGAACTGTCGACCTTTTGTTTAACAGCCATAGCTCTTAACCACTATGCCACCAGGGTTTACAGAAGTATCTATCCCAAAAAAACCAAACCCAGTGCCATCAAGTCAATTCCGACTCATAGCAACCTTATAGGTCAGAGTGGAACTCCCCATAGAGTTTCCAAGGAGCTCCTGGTGGTATGTGTAAATACAGATATGTGGGTGAAGGCACAGATATTCACTGAAGACACAAATGCACATACTCCAAGACATAAAAAAAAAAAACCTTTACACATTGGTTTTCTGGGTTTGAAAGCTTAGGATCATAGTCTCATGGAACATGAGACCACAGTCCCAGTCACTTGGCATAAAATAGTTTACAAAAATCATGTTCTGCATCCTAGTGAGGTGAGTAGTGTCTGGGGTATTAAAAGCTTTCAGGCAGCTATCTAAGACACAGCTACAGGTCTCTACTCACCAGGAGCAAAACAGTAAGAATGTAACCAAAAGCTCAGAAAAGAAATAAGTCTACACAAGCCACAACTTCATCTAACCTGAGACCAGAAGGATTAGATGATGTCTAGCTACAAACACTGACCGTTCTGGCCAGAGTCACAATAGATGGTCCTGGATAGAATGAGAGAAAAATGTGGAGCATAATTCAAATTCTTTAAACAAAAAAAAGAAGAAGAAGCCAGACAAACTGGAGCGATAGAGAACAGGGAACTTCCTGAAACTATTGCCCTGAGACATTCTTTAAGTCTAGAACCAAGCCTATCCTCTGAGAGCTCCTATTAGTGAAATAGCAGAGTGGCATACAAAATAAAGGATATTACGTAAGATCAGAGTTCTACTTAAAAACCATCAGTATGAGACCAAAAGGTCAACAATTACTCAAAAGCAAAGATGAAAAGAGAAGGGGGCAGATAAACTAGAGTGCTGGAAATGGAACAAACAGAACATAATTAAAGCGAATGTTGAAATGCTGTGATGAATGTAACTAATGTCACCGAACAATCTGTGTGGAGATTGGCAAATGGGAGATTAATTTGCTGTGTAAACTTTCACCCAAAACTCGATTAAAAAAGAAAGATTACAGAAAAAAAAAAAAGCAGCACTCCCCGTTGTTGTTGTATGCGATCGAGTCAATTCCAACTCATAGTGACCCTGTATGAGAGAGTAAAACTGCCCCAGTAGAGTTTCCTAGGCTATAATCTTTGCAGAAACAGATCACCAGGTCTTTTCTTTTGTGGAGCCACTGGTAGGCTTGAATCAGCGACCTTTCCATTAGCAGCTCAGCCCTTACCCATTGCAAACCACACCCTCTAAGTAACCTTAAAAATCCTTCTTCCAGTTATACAGAATTTCTGTAAAACAAATCTACTTATGTTTGTGCTCACAGTCAATGTGTAGTCCCAATATAATTCAGGATACTACCAGAGAATCACTAGTACATATTTAGCACTTACGTTTTCGTTAAAAGTGAACGTCCGTATAGTTTTAAAAATAATTTTAAATCTTCAGCCACTATCACATAACTTTTCTTCACTTGGATGACTCTCTCACAGTGGGAGGAAGAAATTCCTGTACAGGCATCTAAATAGAACAATTCTTGGAATACTGGCTGGTAGATTATATTGTTCTCATCTAGCCACACTGTCAACATAGTATAGCTTGTTCATGAAGCTTTTTTTCAGTCATCTCAGGAGAGTCAGGAATACAGGGCTGGATGGGGTTTTGCCCAAATGGCATTTTGATGCTTTGTTCACACTTACGACAGAAAATGAAGGAGGCTCTTGAAAGTGGCAAACGGCAAACTGAGAACACTTTAAAAGAAGGCAATGACATACTTGATGAAGCCAACCGTCTTGCAGATGGAATCAACTCAGTGATAGAAGTAAGTATTTGATAAAGTGCAAAGTTAAAAGAGCAATGATAACAGCATTGTTGTTGTTTTGTTGTTATGTGCCGTCGAGTGGGCTCTGACTCAGAACAACCATATAGGACAGAGTAGAACTGCCCCATAGGGTTTCCAAGGAGCAGGTGGTGGATTTGAACTGCTGACCTTTTGGTTAGCTCCTGAGCTCTTAACCACTGCACTACCAGGGCTCCAGGGATAACAACATAGGTGCTCATTAATGGGAAACAATAATAAACCTCAGTATTATTAGCAAATACTAATATATTTTGTTTGGATACCTACTTTCACTTTGTTCTCCTTTTGATCTCCTGTTGTCCCCCCCCCCACACACACAAACCTGTATTTTTTTTTTAACCATATTAATGAAGGATGTCTATTTTTTCTAGGGCAGCACTTACAATCTGCTTCAAAATTTATATAACCTTAGTTAAAAGAAAAATGTTAATTTGCAAATAAACTTGTTAACAAAGTGTCTAATGTGCTACACACTGTGATAAATGGTAATAGAAATGCAAATGGTCTAAAAGTTCCTAACGACTATCATTTATGCATTTATACCTAAGAAGCAGAAAATATTTTAGAGAGTTAGGTTCTTCCTAGTGTAAATTGGCTTCACAAATTTCCTAATTGCTATCATTAAATAGGTGCTTTATTCTTTGTTCTCTTTTTGCCATGTTAGTAAATTCAAAGGTTCCTTTAAAAAAACTAAGTATATGTAATCATGTCTCATATAGAAATTAGTAAATGAGAGGAAGCTTGGAGCTGCTTGCTTAAAGTGTCCTCTCTCCTGTGCGTATTAGTATGTTGAAGACATTCAAACTAAATTGCCACCAATGTCTGAAGAGCTTAAAGATAAAATAGATGGCCTCTCCCGTGAAATCAAAGACAGGAATCTTGCTGAGAAGGTGTCCCAGGCCGAAAACCATGCTGCTGAGTTGAATGACTCCTCTACTGTCCTTGATGGGTATGTCATTTGTTGTTGGAAAATGTCTATGTGTGTTGACACTTGTTCAAAAGTTTTGAATAAAAAAAAAATGCTAAAGAATTGCTTTCAAATCTTGATTCTATAATTATGAACATACAAGCTACATGGCCTTTCTGTGGAAGAGCTTAATTAGGCGGGTCTGGGCGAAGCTCTACTGGAGCAGTATCAAAAATCTGAGTTAAAAGTGGATGCAAATGCAGCTTGGTAGGGAGTGAACATAGCCCTAGGCTACACATAGAAAAAGTATATTTTCTCTTCTTTATTAGAAAGCACAGTGGTTGTCTTATTAGCATTTTAAATCATGATATGTAAACACACATTCTGCTTCAAGTTTCAGTTGTATATTTCTAGTGCAATCAAAATAATTTATTTTTTAAAGGCTAGCTTTGGAAAATAAGGCCTCATATAATAGCCTTTAGCCAGTGAGTTTTAATCTTTCTTTTCTGTTCCAAATTCCAGGGAGATGCTGTATACTCCTATAGCTTACTATAGCTTACTATAGCTGGGATTCTTAAATGGGTTAGAGGAGGGAGGGGCAAGTGGAAAGGGCATGTGTGGTTTGTAAACAGCTCTCTAGATTATTCTGATATGCTTCTACTTAAGTATGTAGAGCAATTGGATGTTTGCCATGATAAATATTAACCCTCAAAATAATTTTCCAAATATATTTGTATTTAACATCCACCATGTGCAAGGCTTAATACTTGTCTTAGTTACCTAGTGTGCCATAACAAAATAGACCATAAGTGGGTGGTTTTAAAGAAAGAAATTTATTTTCTCACAGATCTGGAAGTTTAAATCCAAATCAGAGTCTTGGCATGTGGATTCCTTCTGTGGGCCTCTCTACTAATTTCTCATGTCTGCTCACCATCCTTACGGTTCCATTGCTTGTAGACAAGTCCTCATATGGCATCTGTCTTCCCCCGTTATGTGTTCATGCCTATTCTGCTGTTTTCATAAGACATCACTCAGAAGTGATTAGGTTTAGGACCCAGCCTACTCTGGTATGACCTCATTAAAATAACAAAGAAAATCCCTATTCCCTACTTCTAAACAAAGTCGTATTTGTAGTGACCCTACAGGACAGAGTAGATTTTCCCCATAGGGTTTCCAAAGCTATAATCTCTACAGAAGCAGAATACCACATCTTTCCCCCACAGAGCGGTTGGTGGGTTTAAACCGCTGACCTTTCAGTTAGCAACTGAGCTCTTAACCACTGTGCCACCAAGGTTTCCACATTTCTTTCTGAGAAACACTACTGAATCCATAAAATACTCCTACAATACAAAGAAAAATGTTAATATTGGAAAATTATGGGAATGACATGCACAACACATTTTATAATTGAGTAAAAAAAGGTGGTAGATCAAGCAGTAAGCTAGAAGTCAAAGGACCCAGGCTCGCTCTAGCCCTTAATCAGTTACCTATTATTGGTTGTGTGACCTGAGGCAAGCCATTTAACCTTCCTGAGATTCCTTTTTCCTTCTCTGGGAAGTATGCCTACCCCGTAGAGATTTTGTGAAAATTCAGTCCGACAGTGTGGAACAAGTGGTATGAAACCTGCAGCATGCTCACAAATTAACATAAAGGATTGTCTTATTCCACACACCTGAATGGTACCCATGGTCACAGAACCTTTTGAAGGATGCTGTCGGTACGTAAGACATGTTGGTAGTGGTGGTTAAACAACATGATTAATGTAATTGATATCATTAAATTATATACCTGAAAAATGTTGAATTGACAAACGTTATGTTATATATATTTTTATAACAATAAAAAAAAGATATGTTGGTAATGCTCACAGCTGGGTTATTTAGGAATGTGAGTTTGAATTGTAAACTACAATACAATATGATAAGTAAATACCTCCTCACTGTGATTTGGAATTAGCACAATTATATTGTCAGTGATCACTTGGAAGTCATATTCGTTATAGGTAAGATGTTTTTCATTGGAGGACCAACTGCTCTGTTTTTTTGGGGGGGGGGCGGTTATCCCAACAGAATCCTTGATGAAGCTAAAAACATTTCCTTCAATGCCACTGCGGCCTTCAAAGCTTACAGCAATATTAAGGACTATATTGATGAAGCAGAGAAAGTTGCCGAAGAAGCCAAAGGTCTTGCAAATGAAGCTACAGAACTGGTAAGAAAAAAATAGTTATTTGTAGGGAATGGAAGTTAAGCTATTTAAAAAATTATCTAAACTAAATTTCCTTAGTGAGCTCTGGAAAATCCCAGTGAATTAGAATATTTGTTTCTAATTATTTTCAAAGTCCTCTTTAAACTTTAAACTTTACCCAAAACTTTTTGTGGTCAAAAAAAAAAAAGACTTTGCCACTGAGTCAATTCCGATTCATAGCAACCCTATATGATAGAGTAGAACTGCCCCATAGGGTTTTCAAGGAGTTCCTGGTGGATTTCAGCTGCCAACCTTGTGGTTAGCAGCTGAGCTCTTAACCATACGGCACCAGAGTTTCCATAAGAGAATTCTTTTCTCAGTCAGCCCACTACTTACCACAGTCAGAATTTTGAAATTATCACAGATGCTGAGCAGGTCTGTGCCACCGACTTACAGAAGAAAAGGAGGTAAACAGGAGACTCTGGACAGGGGAATTCACCATTATTCCAAACATCATCAGTAAGAAAGATACCTTGAAAATTAAAACTGTTGCTTGTGGGCTTGTAGTTGCACACACAATTCGGTTTTATATGAAATTTCACTGTAAAAGTGTACTTTCAACAAAACATATAAGGTCATATGCTTCTAAACTATTTACACTGTCTTTATCCATTGAAAAGCTCTGAACTTTTGCCACTATCATTGCTCAAATACATTTATATCTAGCATTTTAGAATTTTTTTTGAGTTCTGAGTTACATCACCTTCTTTGAGTATTTTCAATAGTGACAAATGCTCAGCCTTTACTTATAAGTAACATTTCGTAAGTAAGTCATATGATAAACTGTGGTAATACTATTTTAGGTCAAAAAACATTTCATAAGGCTCACACCATGAGTTAAACAGTTCAGAACTGCTCCTTTGCTTCACACAGTATCCCTTAAATGCATCATAATTTCTGGAAGAACAAACCGACCAACCTTAATCAGGCATTTGACTCTGAATGAAGTATGCACAAACAATTAGGTGTTGAAGAAACAGATCAATATCTTCTTTGTTTTGGTGTTTGGCACAAATGTTTTCTTGGCTCTCAGAGATATTAAAGCCTTTTAACCACAATCACAGAGGTTTTGTTTTTTGGTTATACTGAAAAACATCATGTTCCACCAGCAATTACTACTGTGTTTGGCTTCTTCGGAAAGAGCTCTACTAATACCATGTGTTCTTGTTTTCTCCTTACTGAAAATGGTGACACAATCATTGCAGAAATTTTAAAATGAACCCAATTTCTTATATCTAAACTGAATTATTTACCCATCTTCTTATAGATTATTTTTCTATTTTAAAGACCCTAATTTTTACCTTTAACATTTTCAACTAACCTATGTTTTATTGGATGATCTTTTTCAGCATCTAGTACAGTGCTTGGCAAATAATAGTCGTGGATGGATAGATGAATGAATGAATTTCGTTCCTCTTAATTAACATCTCCGTGCCTATTTACAGTCTTGTGTACCAACAAAAATATTGCTTTTGTCACTGTTTCAACCTTATAAACGTCCTTTGACATTTTAAGTTAAGGAGTTGTTTGATTTTATCCAAATTCAATACTATCATTTTATACTTAACAGACTCTCACTTTTATGCCAGCATGAAATGTAAACTTCTCCTCACCACCAGTGTTTATACTTGATAAACTAGCCAGCCTTAAACATAGAGCTATGGTAAGTCGTAATCTATTGCAGCATGTCCCCCTGTTATCATTATTCCTTCTCTCTCTCCGTGTAAAAATAATTAAATGTCTGAAAAATTACAAGACAAATGATAAAGAGAATCATTGATTTATTAAATGATTATCAGTGAACACAAAGAAGACGAATTTGTCCCAGGAAGTTTTTGGACTGTGTTTCATGAACAGAATAAAGTTTTTATTTTAATAATTCATGATATTATAGTTTTATTTTACTGGAAAAAAAGTATTTACTAAATATTAACTTGAGCAATCACCTAGACAGGCCTAGCATCCTATGGCTATAAGATCTGGTTTAATTGCCAGAGCTATAAACACAGATGAGCTAGATTATGTTTATCATCCATCAGTGAAAGAATTCAAAGGATGATAATACAGAAGAGTACTCCAGTCCTTTGAATCTAGCTCTACAGAGAAGGAACAATGTTTTCAATGATTTGTAAAACAAAAAAGATACAAAAACAAAGTAGGCATTTGTGGGAAATGGGGGGAGATCTATTAAACAAGGAATAAGTCAATCAGCTACTACTGTGAAGAAAATGGAGGTGAGATAATTTAAGAGGGGAAAAAAGTATAGAAAATACCTTAGGAAAAGAAACAACTGAATGAGCAGATATAACCTCTAAATATAATGGAGACCTCATTTTTAAATTAACTTCACTCTGGTAATTAACTTTATTCTGCCTATTTATAAGCACATAACACAAAACCAAGAATGGAATTGAAAGGAAAATGTGAGCGATAAGAAAGCTGATCCTTAATTTTAATTAATTAGCAGGAGGAGGATCTATACAACTTAAGTTTGAAATATTTCCATGTAAAGAGTAACAGATACTGGTTTTGCAAAGATGAGTTCTTTAAATATCAGGATAAAATATTATTTTTAAGAACTTAGGAATTATCAAGAAACAGACGCTATTCTATTAGCATTTGATGGGAACAAACACAATATATAGCTTTTTTTTTTTTTTCCTCCTATACATAATCTCTAAGACAACATTTCATTTAATACCTCTCTTAGGTAGGTACAAGAAAAAGGAGATAGAAAATATGTCACTGTTTGGAAAATTGAGTATGGAGATTCAGTAATTTTTTTTTTCTAATCTTAGTTGCTTAGATCCTATAAATGACAGAAAATCCTCAGACTCTAAAATGATAGAGTTAAATTTTTTTTTAAATTTCCACATCACAGGTTCACTTGATACCTGCATTATCAATCAGATCAGATATTAGAAGTAGTTGAGCAAATAGATATAATGTATTTCATATGTTCCTGGTACATTTGGCATGACCACCAGTCATAGTGGTCATGTTTCAGTGCCATTGGGATCTGAGGCCTTCTTACACTGTTATTTCCTAGAAGGGACTTGAAAGTTGTATACTTGAAACTGCTATATCCAAACACCAAATAATAGAAAAGGATAAGATGTCATGAATTCTATAGTTATCGATCTTTATGATGAACAATCATCATACAACAATCCTTACACAATCTCTCCTTATCCTGAAATATGACCTTTCTTCCTTCTCTGGTGGCATAGTGGTTAAATGTTTGGCTGCTAACTAAAAGGTTGACAGTTCGAACCCACCAGCCACTTCTTGGAAACCCTATGGAGCAGTTCTACTTTGTCCTATAGGGTCGCTATGAGTTGGAAATGACTCTATGGCCACAGGTTTTTGGTTTTCCTTCCCTCCTTCTTCCATTTCTTTCTTCTTCTCTTCCTTCCTTTTTCCCTTCCTCCCTTTTTCCCTTCCTGTCTTCCTCCCTCCCTTCTCTAAGTCAATGAAATGTGATACTGTGGTTTATATACTTTGAGGTGGAAAAAATTGAGGCAGTCTTCAACTTCACTAGGTATCATCTGTTTAAAAAATAATCACCTTTCCTCTTCCCACAGCAACTGAAGGTTTTCTCTCTTCTGTCCTCTCTTCTTCACCCCTGAAGTTACTTCCATTGTCTCAGTCTCTCTCTCTCCTTTTTCCTCCCTCACTCTCTCTCACACATACAAACACACACACACTCGTGCAAACACATACCGTGTTAATGTTCCATAATGCCATCTAATACAAAATAATAACAGAAAAGGAAATTGGTTTATTGAAAGAGTTTAACAGATTACCCAGAATGGAAGAAATATGGTAAAATACAAAAAGACTTTAAGATACAAGAGCGATAACCTAAGTCTATTAGGAGTTAGAGAAATTGAGAAGACTGAGAATGGGGAGAAGCAATACTAAGAGACCATATGGAAAGTTTTAGAATTAGTAAAAAATATGATTCCTTAACTTAAGGAAGCCCATCATAATAAATAAAAATGAACCTGTTCCTAAAAAGAGCATTGTTAAACAACAGAAACCAAAAAGAAAAATAAAACAAAACCTTAAAATAATCTAGAGAAAAAAAATGTCCATTATCTGCAAAGGAATTAGATTAGACAGTATATTTCCCATAAAAGCCTCAATAGAAGTCAAAAGACAGTACAGTAATAGCCTAACCATGCTAATATAAAATGCCTGTCAACTCAAAATTCTATACCCAGTTCAACTATCATTCAGAGGGAAGGACAAAATAACATTCTATTTTACCACTCATAAACTCTTCCTGAGCTATTCTAAAATACACTTCAAAATAAAGACAAAGATGTCAGAATAAGAAAGAGAAATCAATATATAATAGTGGGAGATTTACCATCTCTCTCTCTTTGAACAATTTATTGTGTTTTAGGTAAATGTTTACATGGCAAATTAGTTTCCCATTCAACAATTCATACACAAATTGTTCTGTGACATTGGTTGCTATTGTTCTGTGGCATTGGTTGCTATCCCTGCAATGTGTCAACACTCTCCCCATTTCCACCCCGCCTTCCCCATTTCCATCCTTCCAGTTTCCCTGCCCTTCCTTGCCTTCTCGTCTCTGCTTTAGGGCAAATGTTGCCCTTTTGGTCTCCTATAATTGATTGTTCTAAGAAGCACATTCTTCATGGGTGTTATCATTTATTTTATAGGCCAATGTATTATTTGGCTGAAAGGTAACCTCTGGGATTGGCTTCAATCCCAGGTTAAAATGGTGCCTTAGAGCAGTTGTCTCAGGGGATCCTCCAGTCTCTATCAGTCCAGCATGTCTTATCTTTTTTTATGAACTTGAATTTTGTTTTACATTTTTCTCCCATTCTAACCAGGACCTTCCCTGGTCAGAGTGGTATAGTGATAGCCGAGCATCATCTAGTTCTTCTGGTCTCAGCCTAGAGGAGGCTGTGGTTTGTGCAGCCTATCCATTATCCTGTGGACCAATTGCTTCCTTGAGTTTTTGGGTTCCTTTACTCTCCTTTGCTCCACACAAGCTTTTAAGACCTCAGGTGCTACTCACCAAACTAGGATGTAGAACATTATCTTTCTGAACTATATTATGCCAATTGACCTAAATGTCCCCTGAGACTATGGTCCTTAGCCTTCAAGCCCAGTAACTCAATCCCATGTACCATATCTTTCTTAAAAATTGATAGATCAAACCAAGAGATGTAACAATGTAAAGATTTTAAAAATCCAATTAACAAACTTAACCTAACAGTTTTATAGAATTCTGTATCAACTAAGTAATTAATTCTGTATGGCTTACTAGATAAACCATGAAACTTAAAAAACTTAACCAAAAATAAGGTCACAAACTAGACCACAAAGCAAGTACCAGCAAACCCCAATGATCTAATAGCACTCAGACTAGTTTCTTGACCACACTGCAATAAAATTAGAAATTGGTGTAAAAAGACTGACCAGAAAATGTTCTAAAGTAAAAGAAACACACTTATTGTACTCATTGAATAAAAAATAATAATAATCGGAAATTACAAAGTATTTAATAACTTCATGAAAATAAAGCTATGCTTCTAAATTCGTGGGGTACAAATAAAGTGACACAGGAAAATATATCATTTTAAGTGTACATATTAGGTAAGGAGAAGAAATAATTATTTGAGGTATCTGCTTTAAAAGTTAGAAAACAACAACAGGAAAGTACAAGGAATAAAATAATAAAAATGAGTGCAGAAATTAATAACCTAGAAAAAAACATTAGACAAGGTTGACATAGTAAAAAGCTGATTCTTAGAATAAACAGGCAAATAAACACAGAAGATAAGAGCAATTAAAAAGAGAAATGGCACGTATAAGCAGTATTAGGAATGAAAAGAAGGACGTAATTATAGATACAGTATAAATTAAAAATAAATATGGATATAGTAGAGTAGATGGGCAACTTTATAAAGTGGACAATAAATCTAGAGCAAAATGTACTCAAAAAGAAATAGTAAGCCTGATAACCATTAAATCAATTGGATCAATAGTTCATAATTTACCTGCAGCAACATATCAGTATCTACCAAACTCAAAGACCCATTCCCAGAACATTCCAAACTATACCAAGAAAGAAAGGTTTTCTGGCTCCTTTTAATACTCGTAGGGGCGAGAGCGAACAGTATAGAACAGTATAAAAACTGGTCAAGCATAAATTCAGATGTAAAAAGTATAAATATTAGCAAACCAAATCTAAATATATATTTTAAAGATTTGTACAAATATAGCAAAATGTCAATATTCATCAACTGTGGATGATGGTAATAACGGTATTTATCATTAATTTCTGTTCTTATCTGTATGCTTAAAATATTTCCCAGTTAAATGTTCTAATCAAAATGAGTGAAAGATTTTTTTTTTTTTTTTTTTTTATCAGTCATTCAGGAAGATCTGTCCTGAAAAATAAAGGAAAGTGTCTCTAGAAGGGGCCTGGAAAAGAAATAACTGTCATCTTTTACACAAAGAGACCCTAGATATCTTTCTTTCTTTTTAAATTCATGATGCATGTATACTTTAATTTGTTTTTTAAATTAAGAATCAAAGCTAATAATTTCAAGCAACAATTCCCTGACCTAACTTTTTCACTCCTTAGCTCACAACTGAGGGGTGACCATTTCTAAATCTTTCAACTATTTCTTCTGCTACCATATCTTTTAATAATATTATCATACTGTTCTTGATTCATTAATTTCATTAATCACTGCCACGATGAATGAAATGTAGTTCACTTAGAGTGTATCACATCACATTTCCCTCCCAACAATTTCCAGTATAAATACCATGTTTAGATCCTTAACTATTTTCCTTTTAACCGTAAGTGATACATTTGGAGCTTTAGAGTTTTATTTCCAGTTCATCTGTGAGATGAAGGTATTTGTGCTCTCATGCTTCCCTTTAGCTCCACTTCTTCCCTTTTACCTCCAAACTTCTACCCTTTTTGACTTTCATATTGTCGCAGTCAATAATATTTACATTTTATATATAACTATAGATAAATGTTCTGCGGAAGAATTCAGAATTCTTTTCTCTGGAGCCATTGTGTTTCCTTAAAATTTTGATTTTCCAGAAGGGGTGGAGGAACTGATGCCTGGTTGCATGAATGAAGGAAAAGGGGGCACTGTGTTCTATTAGAGAACTTGCAGCGAATTGTCTATTTTGACTCACAAGACTAACACTCATCTTCTACCTTACCTGTTGTTTCTGAGGCCTGGCCTTTTCCAGTTTCTGTCCAACTCCTTCTGGACCCATATTGCACAGTGCAAAGTGTGTGTATGATAACTGCAAAAGAGTAACCCTTTTCCATCCAGTCAATTCCGACTCATGGCAACCCTGTAGAACAGAGCAGAACTGCCCCATAGGGTTTCCAAGGCTGTAAATCTTTACAGAGGCAGACTGTTGCATCTTTCTCCCATGGAGTGGTTGGTGGGTTCAAAATACTGACCTTTCTATTAGCAGCGTAGTGCTTAACAATTGCACCAACAGAACTCCTCTCGCAAAAGATTGAGAGGGAATTAATCTTTTGCAGTTATTGCACAGTGGGATATGGGTCAGGAAGAAGATGGACAGAACCTGGAAATTGTCAGACCTCAGAATTTGAAGGAGTCCCTCGTGGTGTAAACAGTTAACACACTCAGCTTCTATTGGAAAGTCTGGAGGTTCAAGTCTACTTGGAGGTGCCTCAGAAGAAAGGCCTGTCCATCTAGTTCCCAAAATATCAGCCATTGAAAACCCAAAAGAGCACGGTTCTACTCTCACACACAGGGTTGCCATGAGTTGGAAATGACTCAATGGCAACTGGTTGGTTGGTTGTTGTTGTTGTTAGGTTCCGTCAAGTCGGCTCCAACTCATAGTGACCCTATGCACAACAGAACAACACTGCCTTGGTCCTATGCCATCCTCACAATTGTTACTATGCTTGTGCCCATCGTTGCACCCACTGTGTCAGTCCATCTCCTTGAGGGTCTTCTTCTTTTTTGCTGACCCTTTACTGTACCAAACACAATGTCCTTCTCCAGGGACTGAGCCCTCCTGATAACACGTCCAAAGAAGGTGAGACATAGTCTTACCATCCTTGCTTCTAAAGAGCATTCAGATTGTACTTCTTCCAAGACAGATTTGTTTGTTCTTTTTACAGTCCATGGTGTATCCAATATTCTTCGCCAGCACCACAATTCAAAGGCATCAATTCATCTTCAGTCTTCCTTATTCATTGTACAGCTTTTGCATGCATGTGAAGCACTTGAAAACACCATGGCTTGGGTCAGACACACCTTAGTCCACAAAGTGACACCTTTGCTTTTCAACACTTTAAAGAGATCTTTTGCAGCAGATTTGTCCAAAGCAATACATCTTTTGATTTCTTGACTGCTGCTTCCATGGGTGTTGATTATGGATCCAAGTAAAATGAAATTCTTGACAACCTCAGTCTTTTCTCAGTTCATCATGGTGTTGCTTATTGGCCCAGTTGTGAGCATTTTTGTTTTCTTTATGTTGAGGTGTAATCCATACTGAAGGCTGTGGACTTTGATCTTCCTCAGTAAGTGCTTCAAGTCCTCCTCACTTTCAACAAGCCAGGTTGTGTCATCTGCATAACCTAGGTTGTTAATGAGTCTTCCTCCAATCCTGATGCCCCATTCTTCTTCATATAGTCCAGCTTCTCAGATTATTTGCTCAGCATACAGATTGAATAGGTATACAACCCTGACGCACACCTTTCCTGACTTTAAACCAATCAGTATTCCCTTGTTCTGTTCAAACGACTGCCTCTTGATCCATGTACAGATTCCTCATGAGCACAATTAAGTGTCCAGAGTTCCCATTCTCAGCAGTGTAATCCATAATGTGTTATCCACACAGTGAAATGCCTTAGCATAATCAATAAAACACAAGTAAACATCTTTCTGTTATTTTCTGCTTTTAGCCAGGATCTATCTGACAGTGGCAATGATATCCCTGGTTCCATGTCCTCCTCTAAATCCAGCTTGAATTTCTGGCAGTTCCCCGTGGATATACTGCTGCAGCTGCTTTTGAATGATCTTCAGCAAAATTTTGCTTGCATATAATATTAATTTTTTTTTTATATATAATTTCTGCGTTTGTTTGGATCACCCTTCTTGGGAATAAGCATAAATATGTTTTTTTTTTTTCTGGTCATTTGGCCAGGTACTTAATGTCTTCCAAATTTCTTGGCATAGACGAGTGAGCACTTCCAGTGCTGTATCCAATTGTTGAAACATCTCAATTTGTATTCCGTCAATTCCTGGAGCCTTGTTTTTCACTGGAAACCCTGGTGGTATAGTGGTTAAGTGCTACGGCCGCTAACCAAAGGGTCGGCAGTTCGAATGCACCAGGCGCTCCTTGGAAACTCTTATGGGGCAGTTCTACTCTGTCCTATAGGGTTGCTATGAGTCAGAATTGACTCCACGGCGCTGGGTTTGGTTGGTTTTTTGGTTTTGTTTTTCACCAGTGCACCGTAGACTTCTTTCCGTACCATCGGTTCCTGATCATATGTTGCCTCCTGAAGTGGTTGAATGTCGACCAGGTTTTTTTTGGTGCAGTGACTCTGTGTTTCTTCCATCTTCTTTTGATGCTTCCTGTGTCGTTTAATATTTTCTCTGTAGAAAACTCGAGGCTTGAATTTTTTCTTCAGTTCATTCGTGTGGTTAGAAAAGGGCATCCCTCCTGCTAGAACTATGATTTCTCTGCTGAAATCAGGCATGTTCTTTGATCTACTTTTCTTTACTCCATCTTAGTTTTATTCTCCACTCATCAGCTTTGAGCAGTTATTTCATTTTATTGGATCTCTTGTTAGTAATTTCAGTCTTTCGCTCAACATTCAAATTCTAAATTAAACAATCCATATTTCTTAGGAGGCTTTATTTTCTTACTATACATTTTATTTCCTCCATGGGGATGATATGTTCAGGGCCTCCACTATCCTATCAGTATTTGAGTGAGTTAAAAAAATGGCACCCCTACTGGGTGAGATACACCAGGGCACACAGTTTGTCTAGCAGTACCCTGACTGGTTAGTCTACCAGCCCTCCATACAAACTTTGGGTAATATAGGACTGCACAGCCCCAGCATTCCAGGCTTTCTGTATCAATTTGGAAGTACTGAGCCTCTCTGCTTCTCACTAATCAGTTCTCTGTGACTCATGGCCTGTTGTCTCTCTGTCTTCCATGCTGGGTGACAGTGGTGTTTTGTTTTGTGTTCCTACTTTTTTTTTTTCCGGAAAAGGATGTCTCCAGACTTAAACTTTGAGCTGAAAATAGAATGCACATGGGAATAAACATGATAGCTACAAATTTCCCCCTAAAAATTTCACATACAACATCTTGTGATTTTCTTATAGTTAACACCTGATACATAGTAGTTGTTCAGTAAATGTGGAGAGCCTCTCCCATCTTCACACACACGCTAGAGATCTAGAATGGCTAGGAGTCTCCAGGTTTTCAGAGTTAACCAAATATTTATGTTGCGGTGACAGATAGGGAAGTTGAATAGAGGAAATTTTAAAAGAAAAATAAAACTACAATCTTTTTCTATTTAGTTTGAAATCATGTTAGAATATCTGATGTAGGTTTTTTTTTTTTTTAGTTTTGGTAGGATTTCCTATCATGTAGGATTTTTTTTGTTAATGGATCTAAATTTGGTTCAAGTATTAGGCTGACATTTCCTAATCAAGTTGGTCAGAATCTGGGAATAAAAAATCTGTCTCCAGTTTGAATGTATGTTGTCTATGTATTGAGCTGAATTACTACCTCTTCCAAGAAACATTGTGTAGTCCATTCTGCTTAATTTTTACTATGAGTTAATGTTCAATCTCCAATTACATAAAATCATGCCTTACCCGTCTTTGGTACAGTTACTGGTGCTGATAATAGGTGCTTATTAACTACTTACTGGTACAAGGCATTAAGAATGTCCACATGCTTTCAATTTTCTCTTTAAATTTTAAAACCATTTTTAGCCCCATACTCACTATACTTGACATGCCAATAGCATTATGAAACAAAGGGTAATCAAAGATAAATAGAAATTCTTCCCTGGCTTCAGACCTGCAATAATTATTTATGTTTTTATTATTTGTCACACTCATAAAAATAATGTTTTCACAACTTTTATATCCTAATAATTTATTCTTTTCCTTTTGAGCCCTTATATTAGAAAAATTCTTTGCTATTGGTCAATAAATCATGTAGTTAAACACCAAATCTTGGCAATAGTATGATTAAAATTCAGGTATTTCTAATAAGTATTTGTTTAGAAATGTGGCCATATATTCTCTTTAGTCTGATTTATTTAATATTTGTTTTTTGTAATTGGATAAACCAAAATACATAAAGAATACTTGCAAGGTGATTTTTGAGTTTTTATGTTCTATATAAAGGACTGTATAAATATTAGCAGAGTATATATTACATTCAAAAGGTCAAACAAAAAATATGGTGTCAGCCATGCTGTAAAACTTTAACTTACATATACTTTGTATTTTATTCCGTAAGCCATTACTTAGTAGTCATTCAAATATGAATTTTAACTTCCTATTAATATCTACAATCATTGGCATTGTTGGGTTTTTATAATGGGAATAGAGAAATGATGTACAGCCATAATTGACTTGAGAATTGAGTCTGTCACTAAAACTAGTGAGCATTTCTTCTCCTTCATCAGCAGTTCAGCAACATAGCTTGGAACTGAGTGATTAATACAATAGCAAATATGAAAATGTCAATGTAAATCTAAGTTACATAGAAAAATATTGAATCTGTGTGTGAAAACAGTGTTCATTAAACCACCATGAGTTTAGCCGTTTTCTTTGTATCTGATACATGCATTTGAATCAAAAATGAAAAATCCATTGAAAGCAGAAAAGCAGACGTTTATTTTATGACCTGACATTACCTTACCAACGCATAGTGACCCCGTAAGAACAGAGTAGAACTACCACATAGGGTTTCCAGGGAGTGGCTGTTGAATTCGAACTGCCTACGTTTTGGTTAGTAGCCAAGCCCTTAACCATTGTGCCACCAGGGCTCCGGGACCCAACATTAGACATATTTTTAAAAAATTAATGCATAAAATGTTAAAAATCAAAGGGTTGTTTCATCAGACAAACACAAACTCTTTGGGATAATGTTATAATTCAGTATGAGTTTGAAATAATTTTCTTCAAGGCAGCAGTGCTCTCAATGTCATTATACCTGCTGTTTAGGATTTCTACCTGTAGGTGGAATAATCAAGTACTGAGATTGCCTTGTTGGGTTTGGGCCTGGACATTAACTGGAAAGAAAAATCTATGCCCTGTGAGGATGTTCTTGTACTCAATATCCACTTCTCCGTTGCTTTTATTAAAAATCAAGACTCCTTGTAGTATCTGCCTACTACCCCTATTGTCTAGAAGCTTGTGCAGTCCCTGCCTCATTGCAGCACGCTTGTGTCACCTGCAGGTGCTAAAACAGTTAGGGCTGTTCTGTTCTCACTTACCAGTGCCAGTTGCTGTCAGGTCTATTCCGATTCCTGGTGATTCTGACTCATTTCGATTCATGGTGTCAGAGTAGAACTGTGCTCCATAGTGTTTTCAATGGCTGATTTTTCAGAAGTGGATTGACAGCCTTTCTGCTGAGGTGCCTTTCAGTGAACTTGAACCACCAACCTTTCATTAGTAGCCAAGTGTGTTAACCATTTACTTCACGAGGGACATTCTGAGATATATCTATATCAATACCAATATGTGTCTGTATATCTATACCTATAGATATATCTATATCTATGTATATTTTATTCCTTTCTTGATATTCTTAGTGTTCCCATCAAGCTGAAAATTTACAATCACAAAACCCAAGTTCTCATAAGCAATTTTTAGGATTTCCTATTTTATCCCTTAGTCAGCTGGTGTGCTCAGTTGTTTTCTGTCTTCCACAAAAACTCATTGTATCCCCCTGCAATCATCCAAGGACGTACTATGCAATACCAGGAATCAACAGCCTTTCTCAAATTTCTGACCAAGGCCATCTCTTTGAGTGGTTTCTTTTGTCATTTTTGATTCACTATTTCATTTTAAATACCTTGTAGCATTTTAAAAATATAGATTATTTTTAAACTCATTTAAAATAAATACATAACAGTTTCTTTACTTTGAAATTATGTATTTTTTAAAATTATTATAAAATCAGTTCATGGTCATTATAGAAAAATAGAAAATCAAACAACAGGGAGAAATATAAAATGTGTGTAATTTGTAATTATTATTAAACCAACCACAAACTATTAATTTTATAATATTGTAATATCTGTCCATACTTTGTCCTGTGCAAATAATTTTTTCACAAATGGCTGATATTTTACATAACTGTTTTTTAACTTAATGTATTGATGAACATCACATATACCTTATTCTCAAGATATTAATTATATCATTTTAGATGTACTTAGAACTAGATTCCACCATTTCCTCTGTAATTTTATTTTATTATGGTAGGAAAATTCTCCCTGATTTTTAACAGTGGTCCAACATACCAGAATATAAATTTCTCTGACGTGTATTTTACATAAACACATTGCAGCCAATCACCAGCCCTCACATATATTCCTGCACATTTTGAACAGTTTTCTTTATTGAAAACATTTTAGTTTCAAATCATTTAAATTACATATTATCTTGGCACAGTAAGCCCTGTGAAAATACGAGACTTGCCTTCTGAAACAAAGTATTTCATAAACAGAAAGTAATGAAATAGGTCATAGACCATGCTGATGAGTTTTCAGTTACCACTTTCTTAAAAAAAACACAAAAAACAAAAACTCTGCATCCTTTCCTAGGGCCAAGTCTCAACAAAGTCAGAAAATGTATCCCTACTAAAGGAGTTACTTAAATGTTTAAAAAAATAATGAAACCATAATATAGAAAGTAGTCTAAATAATAGCTTTAAACTTGCTTATTTAGGTAATAAATCACCAGGCTGCAGGTTTACCAGCTTCACAAACTGTCACCCACCTTCAGGTCTCACTTTCACATCTCTTGGCCCTTGTAGAATCTTCTCCGATAGCCACATGTTTAGGTGCTTTGTGCTCCATTACGGAAGTGATCATTTTCTTTATAAGTGATTTTTCTGTCTCTCTCTCCATACCACCACAGTTCCATTAGGGAAGGTCTAGTCTTTCTATCTTGGAATTCAGAGCTTAATGTGCTACTTGAGACATCTAAAAACTTTTGTTGGTTAAACCAATTCATCAATTCATTTATCAATTAATCAATGACTTGATGCTTTAACAAGAGTTACTATGAATATTGAACAGATCATAGGAAGAAAAATTAACGTTTATTAAAAGCCAGTTAATTACCAAGCACTCTGTAAAATGCTTTAGACTTTATCATTTCATTTTTTTCTGTACCTTTCCTCTGAGTGAGCGAAGTTGTAAATTATATCATATAGTCAGTAAATGATTTGTAACTAACAAAAGCATACAGCAACTTACATATATCTAAGCTTCTATTTTGTAGGACTTATTATAATAAAAATGTATATATAATTTGTATATATATTCATATATGTGTACACACAGAGCACCAAGAACGTATAATTTATAAAAATACAACCTGTGAGAAGCAAGGAACAAAATATCTTGCAATTCTCAGAACCTCATTTATATTTCACATAAGCTGTAGACACAGCTCGGAAACTCAGACGTGCTGTTTATGAATATGTATTAAGTATAATTAGCTTGGAAATTCTGCTTCATCACCTGTGTAGAGATTGCTAATGTGCTTCAGCGACTTACTAAGCAATGTTGGAAAAGGGTCTCTCCAAATTTCAGTGAATTGAAACATTTCTGTTCATCCATAACACGTTAGTGTTTTCCATTCCATTACCATATGATAGGCATGTCTTTTAAACCTGTATTGTTGGGAGACTTATTACTGATGGTGTATGCCATCAGCACTTTTCTTTCATTTTTTTTTTTTTTTTTTTTCAATTTTAGACAGGAATGAGACCTATCTGATTCCTCCACACCAGTGGAATCCAAATGTCTTATTTCCCTGCCCTTGCCCAAGGTCACAGCTCTCTTTTCTCTGGCCTACACTATTATAATAGCCCACTTATGGCTTCTTCCCTTCCACACAGCTGCCCAATTCATCTTCCTGGACTACAACGCTGATATTCTCCTGTTCAGAAATTTTCAGTGATTCCATATTGCCTTGCCCAGTTTTTCTTCTCACATTCCAGAAATTGAGTCCAACCTACATAATCGCCTCACCTTACTACAATGCCCTTCACAAACTCTATAGCCCTGAAACCCAAAAAAACCAAACCCATTGCAGTCAAGTTGACTCCAACTCATAGCGACCCTATGGGACAAAGTAGAACTGCCCCATGTGGTTTCCAAGGAGCACCTGGTGGATTTGAACTGGTGGATTTTGGTTAGGAGTTATAGCTCTTGACCACTAAACCACCAGGGTTTCCCTGCAGTCCTGAGGAACTGAAATACTTGAGTTCATGCTACAAACTTCTCTGCATCTCTTTGTTTTCTTACCCTGTTACTACTGTATCTCCCACCCCTCCCCCCAGGACTGAGGATCCAGGAGGAAATAATTAGCTTCCTGAAAAGCAATAAGCATAACAAACAAAAAGCAAGCAATATTCAGAAATGCAAAAAGATAAGACATTAAGCAGCAAGGAAGTCTATCAACCACTCAGGTGTGTTGCTGAATGAAAGTACAAGGATCCTATGAAAGATCAATACATTGATAAACATCCAGCTGGACTAATCAGAAAAAATCATAAAAGCCATAAATTACCAATATCAGCAATAGAAGAGGGGAAATTATTATAGCTTCTACAGGTAGTAAAGGATAATAAGCAATATTATGAACAACTTTAAGCCAATAATTCAATAAGTTAGATGAAATTGACAAATTCTTTGAAAATCACGAACTACCAAACCTCACACACAAAGAAATTACTTGAATAGCTAATTTATTAAAGAAATGAATTTGTAGTTGAAAACCTTAGACACACACGCAAATAGAAATTCATTTCCAGATAGCTTCATTGATTAATTCAACCAAGCGTTTAAGGAAGATATAATAAATTCTTCCAAAAAACTGAAGAGGATAAAATAATTTCCACCGCATTCTATAAGGACAGTATTACTCTGATACAAACCCAGACAAAGATAAAATCACAGACCAGTATCCTTCATGAATATCGATGTAAAAGTTCTTAGTTATAACAAATTTAACACAACCATATCTAAAAAGGATTATATATTATGACTAAGTAGAATTCATCTCAACAATGTGAGATTGGTATAATATTTGAAAATCAATCAATGTAATTTACCATATTAACAGACTAAAGAAAAAATATAGTCATCTCAACCAAAGCAGGAAAAACATTTGACAAAGTGAAATGTTGTTATTGCACTGCTTGTTGCTGTTTTTAGTTGCCATCGAGTCGGTGCTGAGTCATGGTGACCTTATGCTTGACAGAACAAACTTTTGCCCAGTCCTGAGCCATCTTCATGACGATTGGTATGTTTCAGTCCATTGCTGTGGCTATTGTGTAAATGCATCTCACTGAAGGTTTCCCCCAGTTTTGCTTACCTTCTACTTTACCAAACACAATGTCCTTTTCCAGTGATTGGTCTTCCTGGAATAAGTGTCCGAAGAAAGTGAGCCCAAGTCCCACCATCCTTGCTCCTAACAAGCATTCTGGTTGTATTTCTTCTAAGGCTGGTTTGGCAAGAAAAAAGAAATAAAAGGAATCCAGATTGAAAAAGAAGTATAATCGTCTTTACTTACAGATGACATGGCAGTCTGTGCATAAAATCCAATGGAATCTGTAAAAAGCTACTAGAACTAATAAGTGAGTTTAACAATGTTACAGGATATGAGATCAATATATAAAAATAATCATGTTTCTACATACTAACAAAGAGAAATTGGAAAGTGAAATCAAAAGTTATACCATTTACAATACCATCAAGATTATTAAATATTTAGGAATAAGCTTGACAAAAAAAAATGTGCAAGACCCATATAGGGAATGCTGCAAAAGATTACTGAGAGAAATTAAAAACACCTAAATAAAATGAAGAGATATGCCCTGTTCATGGATCAGAAGACTCAATATTCTTAAGATGTTCATTTTACACAAATTTATCTACAGATTCAAAGCAATCCCACTCAAAATCCTAGCAAAATCTTTTTTTTTGTAGAAATTAACAAGTGGATTTTAAAATGTATATGAAATTGAAAAGAAGAAAAATGATGGAAGAGTAAAACTTCCTGGCTTCAATACTTATTATAAAGCTACATTAATCAAGATAATGTGGTATTGACATCAATATAGCCAAATAGATAATTAGATAGAATAAAGAGTAGACCAAGACATATAGGGTCAATTGGTTTTTCAAAAACGTACAAAAGAAATTCAATGGAGAAAGGATCGTCTATTCAACAAATGCTGCTGGAATAAAAAAAAAAAAAAAAAACTTAAGTCTGTATCTTGTACCACATACCAAAATTAATGCAAAATGGATGATAGACCTAAATGGAAAATCTAAAATATATAACATTTCTAGAAGAAAACATAAGAGAAAAATCCTTATGATTTTGGGTAAGACAAAAATTCTTAGATATAACAACAAAATCATGGTCCCTAAC
The DNA here is from genome assembly GCF_030014295.1 of Loxodonta africana. Taxonomy (NCBI): domain Eukaryota; kingdom Metazoa; phylum Chordata; class Mammalia; order Proboscidea; family Elephantidae; genus Loxodonta; species Loxodonta africana. The sequence goes on from NC_087342.1 coordinate 196,056,251, forward strand.
AGAAAAAAAAAAAAAATTGATAAACTGACTCCATCAAAATTGAGAACTTCTGCTTTTCAGAAAACATTATTAAGGAAATGAAAATAGAAGCCACAAAATGGAATAATGTATTTGCAAATTGCATATCTGATAAGGAACTTGTAACCAGATTATGTATCAAGGTCTTTCTAAGCTCAAAAGAAAACAAATAAATCAATAAAAAAATTGCACAAAAGTTTTAAATAGTTTCCCAAAGAAGATGTCAAATAAGCACATGAAAAGCTGCTCAACATTATCAGTCATTAGGAAAATTCAAGTTAAAAATCAAAATAATGTATCAACCAAACCAAACCCACTGGCATCCCATCAATTCCAACTCATAGCAACCCTTTAGGAGAGAGTAGAATTGTCCCATAGGGTTTCCAGTGCTGTAAATCTTTACAGAAGTAGACTGCCACACCTTTCACCAGTGGCTGGAGGTTTCAAACCACTGATCTTCCAGGTAGCAACCCAGCACTTTAACCACTGCACTTAAAATGATGTACACACACATCAAAATATGTAAAATTAAATAAGACTGGGTATATCAAGTACTGGCAAGATGTGGGGCAAATGGAACTGTGTCATGCACTACTTGTGGGAATTCCCTGGTAGTGAAGTGGTTAAGAGCTTGGCTGCTAACCAACAGGTCGGCAGTTCAAATCCGCTAGCCACTCTTTGGGTGCCCTATGGGGCAGTTCTACTCTGTCCTGTGGGGTCCGTATGAGTTGGAATTGCCTCAGCAACAATGGCTTTTTGTTTTTGTTTTTTACAACAACTTTGTGAAACAGGTTGGCAGTTTATTAAAAAATTAAATATATACCTACCATATGACCATATGATTCAGCCATTACACTTTTAGGTATTTACCCAGGAGAAATTAAAGCATATGTCTACACAAAGATTTGTATAAAAATGTTTCTAGCAGCTTTATTTATAAAGCCAAAGCTGGAAACAACCCAGATGTCCATTAATAAATGGAGTATATCCATACAATGAGCTCCTACTCAGCAATAAAATAGGAATGAAGTATTAATGCACACACAACACTGATAGGTATCAAAATAATTATTCTGAAAGAAAGAAGCCAGGTAAGAAAGTGTACATACTGAATGATTTATATAAACTTCTAGGAAATGCAAACTAATCTATAGTGATGGACAGTAGATCACTATTTGCCTGGGGATAGAGGAAAGACAAGGAGGGGTGGAAGGAAAGGATTAAAAAGGAGTGATGGATATGTTAACTGCCTTGATTATGGTGATAGTTTCATGGTTGTATATATGTTTTTAGTTACCTAGTGCTGCTGTAACAAAAATGCCACAGTGGGTGAGTTAAAGAGCTGAATTTATTGTCTCACAGATTGGGAAGCTAGAAGTCTGAATTCTGGGCCATGCTTTCTGTTGGCTGTATGGGAAGGCCCTTCCTGGTCTCATGTGGTTTCTGTGGCCCCAGGAATTCCCTGGCTTGAAGATAAGATTCTCAAGTGGTGGAGTCTCCCCCAACCCCTCTGTGTGTGTCTCTCCCTGTCTGTTTTCCCTTTTTATAAGACACCACTCAGAAGGGGTTAGGTTTAGGACCCACATTCTCCATGATATCATTAGCATAACAAAGAAAAAACCCTATTACGAAACAAGGTCACATTGACAGGTACAGGGGATAGGGCTTCAATATATCATTTTGGAGGGCACTCTTCAATCCATAACATATGTCAAAACTTATTAAATTATAGATTTTGAAAGTACATGCTTTACTGTGTGCCAATTATACCCCAATAAAGCTGCTGAAAAATATAAAAAAAAATTTTTTTAATTGAATATTGGTTTTCACTGTTCATAGGCCCTCAACAATTTCCACACCTCAGGCCTCTTTCCTTGTTGTTTGGCCCTTCTCACTCTTTTCTGTCTTCTTCCACTTAATATTCTTACATGCAGTAAGTCAGTTCTCTCTCCCTCGTAAACCTCTGTGCTTCACTTTGCATATCCAAGATTAGCTTTAAAAGTATGATTTTTAAGTGCTTTCCGGCTTATGTTCTTACAGAAAAGCTTGTACACCCCCAGGTGGTGGGGAAAAGTGTTTTTGTTTGTTTGTTTGTTTTGTTTTGTTACCTGGTTTCATCTACCATTATGAATGTCCCATGTTTTCTTGATGACTCGGGATCATCATTGTTAACATTACTTATTTTATTACTGTAAAGTTGGCATCTCCTGAGACCTGCAAAACCATTTTACTCCTACCTAAATTGACTTGGACTTCAGAGCTTTAAAAATTCTTCTCTCTGCTTTTTAGAGTTTTCTTTTCTTTCCTCATTGTCAGACAGATTGTCAGCTGTCACTTCTGCTATTTTCATGTGCCTGCTTAGAGAATCTTCACCCTTCTCTCTTTATAATTTCCTGTCTGTAATCTGTTTTGATTCAGAAAACCTCTAACCAAGGAAGTAAGAACAATGTATAAATTTGGTACATATATAGAACCTGAAGCATACTTTTTCTAGTAAAGTGCATTGACTATGTACTATTTTTACACTATTTTTTTTTCAAGATAAATGATATTTATGTGATGTTACTATATCTAATACCTTAGGGAAACTGTAGGACTAAGAATTCCTATGTTCTCAGATGAAGGCACTGCCAATTTTTCAAAGAATAATTTGCCAAGTTGGTAAGAACAGCTCTTTTTGCAAGTACTGGGTATTGATGCACAATGCCTCTTTTTATTCATCTGTAGATATTGCCAATATGTCCTATAGCAGATCTCATACTATTGTATACTCATCTGTTCTTTGGGCACTGGACTATTTAAATGAAAGCTGTTGGTATACTACCTTAAAATAAATTTGACCAAACAGTAGCAAGTTTTATAATCTTTCCTAGTTTGTGACTGACATTAAAAAATGTTACTAAGGCACATAACGAAAACAAAAACCCTCACAACTAGACCAATAAGCAACATTATGATAAATAGAGAAAAGATTGAAGTTGTCAAGGATTTCATTTTACTTGGATCCACAATCAACACCCATGGAAGCCGCAGTCAAGAAATCAAAAGATGCATTGCATTGGGCAAATCTGCTGCAAAAGACCTCTTTAAAGTGTTGAAAAGCAAAGATGTCACATTGAAGACTAAAGTGCACCTGACACAAGCCATGTGTGTTTTCAATTGCCTCATATGCTTGTAAAAGCTGAATGATGAATAAGGAAGGCTGACGAAGAATTGATGCCTTCTAATTGTGGTGTTAGCAAAGAATATTGAATTACCATGGACTCCCAAAAGAACGAACAAATCTGTCTTGGAAGAAGTACAACCAGGATGCTCTTTAGAAGCAAGGATGGTGAGACTGCATCTCACATACTTTAGACATGTTATCAGGAGGGATCAGTCCCTGGAGAAGGACATCATGCTTGGTAAAGTAGAGGGTCAGAGGAAAAGAAGACCCTCAACAAGATGAATTGACACAGTGGCTGCAACAATGGGATCAAGCATAGCAAGGATTGTGGGGATGGTGCAGGACTGGGCAGTGTTCTGTTCTGTTGTACATATGGGTCGCTATGAGTCGGAACTGTCTCAGCAGCACCTAACAACAACAACAACAAGACACCTTTATAATGAAATGTGCAAAAGACCTGGAGTTAGAAAACCAGAAGGGAAGAACATGCTGGTCATTTCTCAAGCTGAAAGAACTGAAGAAAAAATTCAGGCCTTGAGTTGCAATATTGAAGGATTCTATGGACAAAAAACTGAACGACGCAAGAAGCATCAAAAGAAGGTGGAAGGAATATGCAGTCACTATACTGAAAAGAATTGTTCAAAGTTCAGTCATTTCAGGAGGTAGCATACCATCAAGAGCCGATGGTACTGAAGGAAGAAGTCCAAACTGCACTGAAGGCATTGGTGACAAACAAGCCTCCAGAAATTGATAAAATAGCAACTGAGATGTTTCAACAAATGGATGCAATGCTGGAAACACTCATTCATCTATGCCAAGAAATTTGGAAAACAGCTCCCTGGTCAACCAACTGGAAGACATCCACATATGTGTCCATTCCAAAAAAAAAAAAAAGGTGATCCAATGGAATATGGAAATGATTAAATAATATCATTAATATCACACTCAAGTAAAATTATGCTGAAGATAATTCAAACACAGTTGGAGCAGTACATGGACAGAACTGCCAGAAATTCAAGCAGAATTCAGAAGAGGACGTGGAAAGAGGAAAATCATTGCTGATGTCAGATGTCACACGTCAGATGCTTACCTGTATTTTATTGACTGCACAAAGGCATTCAACTGTGTGGATCATAACAAATTATGGATAACATTGCAAAGAATATGAATTCCAGAATGCTTTATTGTGCTCATGTGGAACCTGTACATAGACCGAGAGGCAGCTTGACTTCAACAGAAAGTAATTAGCATTTCTGGCCTTTCTTGCAACCTGAAAACTTTTCCAATTTAAAATTTACACATTAAGTCTTATTTGATTTATACCTTAATATAAATACATTATATGATGGATTACCAAGGAGCAAACTGTATTAAAATGGATTACAAGACACTGAAGCTAAACAATCCATTTCTGACATTAATCTGTTATCTTTGTGTCACCTCTTTTCATGTAAACTTCAACAAATACATCTTAATTAGAAGATAATCTGGACTCAGGGATTGCCATTTAGAAGTTTTTGTTTTGTCTTAGTAATTTGAAATGCAGTTAAAAGGAGCAGTGTTCTTTCTCATTTCAATACCTATGGTATAGAATATACAGAAAATCTACCCCTCCCCGCTCACTTTCAACTTCCTCCACTCCACTCCACAACACCAGTGAAATGTCTTTAGGGATAAAATCAGAAGACATTTTTAGTTAATAAATGATAATACTGATCAATTATGTTTGGTAAGGTAGGAAAAAAAACCATTGCCATGGAGTAGATTCCAACTCATAATGACCCTGTAGAACAGAGTAGAACTGCCCCATAGGATTTCCAAGGAGTGGCTGGTGCTTTCTAGCTGCTGACCTTTTGGTTAGCAGCCAAGCTTTTAACCAGTGCACCGCCAGGGCTCCTTGACAAGGTAGAGGGTCAGCAAAATTGAGGGAAACCCTCAATGAGAATGGCAGACCCAATAGTAAAAACAATGGTCTCAAACATACCAACAATGATTAAGATAGTGCAGGTTCAGGCTTACATAAGGTTGCCATGAGTAGGAGTGAACTCAGTGGCAACTAACAACAACCTCCTTGCAATGCAGCCAACCATCATCATGTATTGAGCCAGTTGTAGATGACTCGACTTCTATAATATGCTCTCCTGGTTTTTCTTTTACCTCTCTGAAACCTTAGCTACTTTGCCAGCCCCATTCCACTGCCCACCTCTTAAACGTTGGTGTTCCTAAAAGTTCTTTTCTGGGTTCTTTTCTCCCAGTAAACAATCTCACTAACTTTACTTATCAACTATGTGCTGAAATTTTACAAATGTAAATCTGGAGCCCAGAACTCTTTCTTACTCAATAATTGACATCTCTACTCAATAATTTTATGTTGTTAGATATATGACACTTCTTTTTCTGTCCACAGGCAACAGGTCCTCAGGGCTTATTGAAAGAAGGTGCCAAAGCCTCTCTTCAGAAAAGCTTCAGGATTCTTAATGAAGCCAAGAAGTTAGCAAATAATGTAAAAGGTTAGTGTGGCCTCTGTTTATTATTATTTTCAGGTTAAATGTAGTTGTAATTGGTAGGAGATTTTACCACACTATCGAAGGAATATAATTGTTTCTGCATGATTTTTTATGACTATTTTATTATCTGGATTTAACACAAGTAATAACCTTTCTCATTAATTTTACAGTATTTTGTCTTTGTTTCTCATTTTGCATCAGGTAATATTTCATCATTTTTAAACCTAACTTCTATAGCATCAATTCACCTATATTTAAAGTATAGTAATTTTTAAAATGAACTATAAGTGTTTATGAACACAAAAACCTGCTTTGTTTTGGCTTCAGATGTAAAAAGTCAATGAGAAATGGATCAGGCAGATGTAGCATAAATGTCTTCATGAAACTTTCAGGTTTCTTAGTGTAACACATTTCCTGAAAAGTTTTCAAAGTTTTTTAAGTACATACATTTCTTTCATGTATTTTTTTCTCAATTCAAGGATTAAAGTCCATAAAATATCTACCTTGATATTGTATGGGTTTTATGTGAAGAATATATTATTAAATGTGGCTGTTTTATAAATTTATACATAGCAAATTTATACATGTGAATACCTAGAATTGCCTCTTGTTTCTCCCTCCATTCTCATCCCTTACCATTTGCTGGTATGCCCCAATCTCTCTATCCTTACCTAATTTTCATGAGCCCTCCAAAATATCCTAACATTGCAAGCCACCTTGCTTTCATGATGTTATTCCTTTTCCTTGGAATGCCTTATCTCCCGTCCTCTTTCATCTAACTCCCTTCTACCAGTCTTTAAGATTTAGTCCAAATGTAATCTTCTCCAGGAAATTTAACACCCCATTCAATTTACATGGCACCCATTCTGTGTGTAGGAACCCTTGATGGTCCACTGGTTAAGCTCTCGTCTGCTATCCAAAAGGCTGGCTGTTCAAACCCACCAGTCACTCCATGGGAGAAAGATGTGGGAGTCTGCTTCCATAAAGATTTACAGCCTTGGAAACCGTATGGAGCAGTTGTATTCTGTCCTATCCAGCTGTTATGAGTCAGGATCGGCTCCACAGTAATGGGTTTGGTTTTGGTACTCTGTGAATACCTTTCTCAGAGACTTGCCAAACCACCGTAATCATGGATTTATTTTTCTGTCTTCCTGAAGACAGAGAGAGAGTTTTTTGACTTTGTATTTCTAGTGTGTGTCATAGTGACTACACAAATTAGGAAATAATTATAATTTTTTTTCTGTTTTACATAAGGAATGGTATTGGTCTTATCTTAAGAAGATATTTTATAATCATTTTTATGTGGCATACTTTAAACTAGTAACCTTTGGTCTCCAGTAAAGGCTGATGTGAAATTACAAGATCTGTTTCCATTATAGATGGCACTTTGGTAGTAAAATGTTTTGGACTGTGTATTACAGGTAAAATAAGACTCACTATGCACAAATTCTGTGTAAGAGATAGCTCTAATTACAACCTGAAGAGTGTCTCAAAAAAGTGAAAACCTGGTTTCCTGTTGGATGGATGGAGTAGATCTCATTTTGTGATCACTCCCTTCTATCCAAGGAGTCCTGATGGCATGATAATTGAGCATTCCGCTGCCAACCGAAAGGTTCACTGTTCAAACCCATCCAGTGGCTCCACGGGAGAAAGACCTGGTGATCTGCTTCCATACAGATTGTTTTTGTTGTTGTTGTTGTGTTCTATCCAGTCGATTCTGACTCAACGGCCCCATAGGGTTCCAGTCTGTAACCTTTATGGCAGCAGACTACCACATCTTTCCCCCCTGGAGCACCTGGTGGGTTCCAGAACCTCTGGCCTTTAGGTTAAGAGCTGAGTGCTTAATCACTGTGCCACCAGGGCTCCAAAAGATTACAGCCTAGGAAACCCTATGGAGACATTCTTCTCTGTCACATCAGGTCACTATGTGTTGAAATCAACTTGACAGTACTCAACAACAACCTTCCTATCTATAATACCCTTACCCAAGGCTGAGAACAGTGTCAGTGAGGCACATGAAATGAGCAATTCAGGTGCAGGGATGAATCCTGTCTTTATTTAAAATTTTGATATCTTTTTTATCACAAATTTTTTGCATTAATTTTTATTTTTTTTAAATAATCATTAAGATATTATCTTGACTACTGAGTTTTTTGATGTCCCTTTCAATTTCATGGAAACCCTGGTGGTGTTTTGGTTTTCAATTTCATACTCTATTCCCATCCCTTTCCTTGCCTTTATTTCCCCCCACAAGCACTGGTATTATAAAGATAAAGAATTCCATTTTAAGGGATTTTTTCCAAGGGAAAAAAAAACTATTTTTTCTAAGGGAAAAATAAATCTAATGACAGCCATGGTAGAAAGGGTTAGGTAACAGAAATTTTCATTAGTTTAAATGTCTTTTTTTATACTTCAGGTAGTACATTATTTAAAGTAATGAAAACCCACAAACTCCTCAAGTAATAATTCCTCCAGAAACCAAGCCAAGGCTATGACAGAGATGGCAATGTTTTCTTGCTACATTATGACATTTCCCTGATTTGTGGCCAATTATACAAGTTCTAAAATGGCTGTTAATCAGGAAAATACCATATATTACCACCAGGAACTGCTGAAATAGGCCCTACAGAGCAAAACTCCTGACAGCAGCTATTAAAATAGAGATTTAGTCATTTTTCTCTATATGGTGCCTGGAGTTAGAAGGAATAAAAATGGTGGGCCCAGTATACGCTCCATATTTCTAATTCTTTGCTTGGCTCAATTCAGTACAGTTCAGTTAGGTAGTTCATGAGCGTTAGCCATGAATGACTTAGTGCTGCTTCTTGCCATTTTTATTCTGTCCTTGCCTTAAGGGAGACTGAACTTGCCAGGAGCAATTTGTTTTGCTTTTTAATTTTTGAATATACATCTGTTAAAGGTAAATTTGCCCTTGTGCAAGTCTGAGATTTGAAGCTAATCTACAATACAGTGATGGACTGTCCATGGAGATAAAAATTATTTTGCTGATGAATGTAGGCTTGGTGCAAATTGATGATCAAAAGAGTTAGAAGATGAATGGATGCCACTAAATGAATTAATACTACTTTGTAGACAGATAAGAAATTTTGTCAATAAAATAGCCAGTTGAGGTTCTCATGAAATGTGTATAGGGCAAGGAATGGAGTACAGGATAGTATATTAGAAGTCTGACAATACTAAGGTTTTAAAATCAGACACCCAATCTTAAAAAATCTTACATAGTGTAAATTTAGAATTTTTTTTTAACTTCTTAATTTACTCCTAATTTTTGTCTCTGCCCAAAATAAGTGAAATTATTTAATTACTTCGGAACAAATGCGTAACCTTTCTGTAAAATGGATGATACTCACATGAAACAAAAGACCAATTCCCAAGCTCAGACATATTAAATCAGTGTATTGCATGACATACAGTGATGCTCAACACACAGAACAGTACCAGACACTATTCCACTCGTTAATTTTTGGCAAACCAATCAACACTTCCCTCGTATACTGTGGTTCTCTAAACACTCAGTCATTTAGTCCAGAAAGGTGTGTCAAGAGAGATCTGTGATCATGCATGTAATACACTTGCAATTACTAATCTGTTGAGAGTCCATGTTATTATTTCATATTACGAAAGGAGAATAAACAGGAATACTATATGCTGTTAAACCAAAGTATGATACAAGGGTTAAATTTTGACTAATGCATGATTTTATTATCAAAGATACACCTTTTGAAATCTCATACTACTGATTATCTGAATCAGCTTATCCATAGATAGCTGTGTGAAAGATAAACAGAAGCTTCTCCACTGATGAATAATAATGGACTAAATGGGTGAAACCAAGCCAGAGTTCCCTGACCTACCATAGTCTCGAGAACAAAGCAATATTTTTTCCTGTTGATGAAATTGCTAATTCCTCCTATAGAGTTTTTGTTCTCCCTTTGGAGTGTGAACAGAGAAAGTCAAAGTAATAAAACCAAGCTGGGCTGAGTTTAGGAGGAGAAATGAAAAGTAACAATATAGTGGTAAACATGGAAAAGCAGGAGCTATTGAGATCTCTGTGGCTGTGCTTGTCATATCTAACCGTACGATGTGAGTCAAGCACAAGACACAAACCTTGCAGAAAGTCCCTTTGTATTGTCTGAGCAAAACACGAAGGCCTGTGCTATGAAAGATTAGCAATGCAGCTAAAAACTCATCTGTTTTGTTTGTGCTCATAATCAAAATTTAAGAGTGATATTTATGCAAGTAAGTGCCTGTATACTGGAGATAAATATAAATGCCTTCAAGAACCTGACAGATAAGGTCGTGGAGACTGTGTTAAACCAGAGAGCACTTTTCTTAAAGGTATTACAATTGAATTTCTTTTAAAAATGCTTTGGGGACCAAAGCAAGCAAGCCTTCAGGCCTACAGTCCAGCTTTAAATCTTATCCAAGAGAGACAAAAGATGGGTTTCATTATCTAGCCATTTTGGTACCTCATTCCAATGGCTGCAAACATAATTCCCCTCTATCTTAATAATATAAGTCTTTGAAAAATCTGTCTGCAAACATGTGCCCCTTCACTCCTTTCTGTGCTTTCTACTACAACCCCTAGCAGGAGGAAAAGGATATTGAGATGTAGGTGACAGTCACTGAGTGTCTGTCATGCACTGGACCCATCCCAGACAAAATCTAATTTGACATTTGAGATCAGGGTAGGCTTTCTCAGTAACATGCCTCCCTGCAAAGCATGGGCTTGATTTGAGTGATACCAGGGGTTTCCATGAACAATAATTCATGAAATTATTTTCATATCTATGAAAAATAAGTAATAAGATATAGGACACTTCCCAAATGGTGACAGCAACTGGGGAAAGGGAAGCGGAGGAATACCATCAGGAAAGAAAGCTAGACTGGTACAGAAGGTTAAAGAAAGGATGCTGTCCCTAGTCATTGTCACTAAAGTTAATGATTGCCTACTTAATGCAGACAATTTGAGGGATTAAAAAAAATGGGGGGAGGGAGAAAGACTGGGTGTAGGAACTTTAACAAGTCAACTGGCAGGAGCTAGGGACAGGGATACTGTTCTAGATTTTGCCTAGCTCTCTTCCTTGTGCAGCTGCCCATCCCTCCTCCACAGATCCCAGCGTCCTGCATTAGATAGCGGGTTCAATATAGGGGCCAGATTCTTTAAGAATCTCAATATTAAAAAGACAAAGGACTATCCAAGTGGATAAGAAATTATAATAAAACTTCAGTGAAGTACCTCTTATGTCAAAATATCCCAAGATGAAAATGTAATGTAATAAAACTGTATTAATACTACAAAGGAATAAAGTTATTAACCTCTAGTATGTAAAACAAAATCATTAAGTAAAACAGAATTGAAGAAACGGCTATTAAATTATTTCTGTATTTTACTTTTATCATAAAAGTGAATTATACCCATTAACATAATATAATATTATCATCCATAATGAACACAGACGGATAGATGATTTTGTTCATCCCAATTTCTTTTTTGTTATTGTTTGTTTTGCAAAATACTTACGCTTTTCATGACTTTGTTATTTTTAACTCCTCTCCATATATCACTTTCCACATCCAATCTGTCTCCAAATCCTGCCAAATCTTTTTTTCCTTTCATTTTTCGGATCTGTCCTTTTTGTTTACACAGTCACTGCTACGGCCGCATAGCTAATCTACTGTTCTATCATAAATGTAGATTGTAGCAAACTCCAAGCTTGTCTTCTCTTACCCATATTCACAACAACCAGAGTGATCTTCCACTAAAATTTGCCCCTGCATCAGAATATAAACTGGCTCCCAATTCCAGGGCTGCTGCGTATGATGTATAGATTGTGCATAGCACAACCCTAGTAGGCATCACATACATTTGATGTCATTGTAGATTTGTGTATTTGATATAGAAGTTTTTCAGCAGATACTAGTAAACTGCCTTGGAGAAGGGATGAAATTTTCTAATTTGCACCAAGGCACTACATATTTGGCTTAGGGCACACTGCTGTATAAAATCTAAACACTTTCATTGATCCTTAGGCCAAAGGTCCACCATGAATTCTCTCCCACACAGTGAGCTGCGTGCCAGCTCCTGCTCCAGGCCAGCACTCTCCTCTTCACACTAGTCTTCTACCATCCTCCACTATAACCATCCACCACTTATGGTATCCCCATGCCTCTCCTTTTTTTTAATTCATGCCTTTGTAAAAGCTAGCTTAACCTTAGATTTCTCAATTAACCACACTTTATTCACATTTTTACCATATGCTATTTTAAAACAATCTTATAAATGTAAATACATATACGGAATTGTTTGATGTTGAGTTATGCTGTTCTTCTTAGTATATGACTTTGTAACTGTTCCTATAACTCTATCTCTCCACTAACTTATAAACTCCCCAAGGACAGGTGCCATATTTTCTAATTCTTCTATATCTCTCCATTGACCTAATAGGAGTTTTCTAAATTTGTCAACCAGTGCTTTGTAAGTAACCTGAAAATATATAAATACTCACATGTATATATATGTCCAATTTTCCTACCGAATTTTGGGAGTACATTAGATTTAAAGGAAATTTTGTCTCCAAAGAAGCCAAGAACTAGACTAAGGTTGTGAGGGGAAATCCATTTGATATTTTCTTCTTTGTTCAGGAAGCAAACTCTGGAATAGGCATGCCTAAGGAAGCAGCAGTTCCAATCTAATTCTCTTACAGGGGAGCCATCAGAATCCTTGCCATTGACTTCTCTGATTTATTATGACAACTGATAAACTGATGGACAGCTTATCAGATGCAAACTTTAGAAGGTTACCAAATTGGTTCCACATGTCTGAGAGATCATATAATCATATATCATATATAATCATAGAACTATATGATTATATAAAATATATTTTTTAATAAATTATTATATGTTTGATATGCAAGGGGTTGGTTAAAAGAGGCTCAGTCAATATCAGCTTGGAAAGTCACTTGACCTCTTGGGTTGGCTTATATCAATATGAATATATCCATCTCTCTACTAAAATTATCGTCTAGGTAGCTGGATGGGAAAAAAATGAAATACTGAATATGTAGTCATCAATTTACTAAAAGTAAGGAGCACTGGTGGTGCAGTAGTTAAAGCAATTGACTGCTAACAGAAGGGTTGGCAGTTCAAAAGCACCAGCAGCTCCGTGGAGAAAGATGTGGCAGTCTGCTCCTGTAGAGATTCACAACCTCGGAATCCTTGTGGGATCTCGTGAGTGGGAATCAACTCTACAGCAGTGGGTTTGGTTTGGTTTTTGGGTAAGGTTATTCTGGGCAGATTATGTTAAAACTTTCAAGATTAGAATATTGTGGGTTTTACATTGGCTTTCCCATCCCACATTTCAAATTGGAATTTTAAGTCATTGATAATTATGGTTTAAAACATCCTCAGAAGAATTAATAAAAAAGACATACCAAAAGAAACATAATCATAATACACAACTTGGCTTGACAGCAGACAGTATTTATATAATGATGTAAACAGTGAGCAAGGACAATGTAGAATGTTTACACTGATTTAATGTAAGAGTCAATTATATTGAAAGAAGGGAGTAAATGAATAGGCATATAAGAAAACTAAATCCTCTCCAATTGTAACAATGACATCAGTGGATAATTTATAATTTTAAAACATCAGCAAACAGCAGCTTAAACATATTTAAACATTTAATTAAACATATCCAGCAGGAACAGCTACAAGGTTAGTGCCTTTAGGGAAGGGCAAGTTTTAAAGGGACTGAAACAGCAGGCTACCACCTTTGTTGGTGGTCTTTTGATACTGTTTAGCTCTAAAACTTTGGGCATTGTTTTGCTAAAATTAAATGAATAAATACTCTCAGAGTCAGAAAGTTCCATCCATTTGCTTCTGCTGTTTCAATTACTTAAGAGCAGTCACTGAGGCAACTGAGGGCAAAACTGGATTTCTGCAGGGAGAGCCAGCAACCATTTGCTGAAAAGTCAATTCTCCCTCTTGGCAACTTCTTGTGTGTTAGAATAGAATTGTAATCCATCGGGTTTTCAGTGATTGACTTTACAGAAGTAAATCACCAGACCTTTCTTCTGAGGCACCTCTGGGTAGACTCGAACTGCCAACTTTTTGGTTAGCACCTGAGTGCTTAACCATTTGCATGGAGAGGACCCCTAAGTCTTGGCCAAATAGCAAGCTAAGGACTCTAAGCAATTTATATATATATCGTATTCCTTCGTTACAACTCCCCTATGTGGTAGGCATCAATATCCCCACTTCAGAGGTGAGAAAAATGAGATTCAAAGAGGTTAAATGACTGGTCAAAGCCTGAAAGCAGATACATTGTGGAGTCAATGGTTCAGCTTAAGTCAATCTAGTTCTAGAGCTGATGCTTTTAACCACCCTGGACAGAAATTTTGGGCTTCTGGCATAGGTTAGAAGGTGTCACATTATTGTCCATGATTCTAATAAATGTTTGATAAATGAATGAGTGAGTGGATGAATACCAGAAAGTAGCAGGGGATTGCCCGTTCTGAGGAAGTTGAAAATCTGTTTTCACAAAATGACCTCATGTAGATTCCATAACTATCCTGAACTTCTTGCTTCAGATTAAAACATTTCAGGGATTAACCTATCCTCTAACTCTGAGGGACACTTTAGAACCAAAGGTGAAACGTATTTGTAGGAAATAGAAGTTATGTGGCTTAAGTAATTTTTTTCTACAAAGAAATCTTAAAGAGAGGATTTCTTTCATCTTCTGGAAAAGGAGCAAATCAGAAGTGATAATGAGCCTATGTAAGTGGTAGTTCATAATAAGATAAATGTCATGATAAGGAAAAAGTTCATTGCAAAATGTTATCTAGATGATAATTTGGTAGTTGATTCCGCTTAGCCAGATCCCTTGAAGATTAATACAAGTTCAGGAGAGGGCGGAGCAAGGTGGTGAAGGGAGAGGACATTCTCATTTACTCTCCCAGCAACTAACCTACTGAACAACAAATAAAAATAAGCATAGGCTGAGATCTCAGAACTCCATACAACAGCTGAAGAGTTGGAGAGTTGGGATGAGTCCAGAAGCAGGGCAGGGGAGGTGCAGAGGTGGACAAAAGCTGGGAGAACCTCACTGCTAACATGTGGATCACTTGCTCATTGCAGCCATTTTGGGACAAGGCTGGGCAACATCCCAAACAGGCAACACAGAAAGGGAGCTAATCTAAGGAAGCTGTAGCCCAATTTTTAAGAGTGCAGATTGGCCGTGGGACTTCACAGGCTGCACAGATGGGAGGGGATGAAGGGAGCCTGTGGTGATGTAAGATAGTGCTGTTGAATCTGGCTGAGGCCTGAGATGGATGGACACTAGGACCAGAAGGAACTACAAGGGCAGCAGAGCAAGGGAAATATTTCAGAAGGCTCCTTGCCCACAGCAGAACTTTGTGGGAGAGCCAGTACAGGGACGCCCATGAGAGAAAGTCATAGACAGCCCCCAACTTTTGCCACAGAAAACTAGAGTCCCACCACTTACATCACTATCTGCAGTCAGCTATCCCCTCCCCCCCATGATGCATATTGAATTCCAGAGATCAAGTATCGAGGACTCCTGAATCAGCACTGAAAAAAAACCTAAGGATAAGAGTGCTCTCCAGTGATTCTCAGGAGAAGGTACTGGACCCACTGCTGCTGGGTTGATTCTGACTCATGGAGACCCTGTGGGGCAGAGTGGAGCTGCCTTGTGGGATTTCCAGGGTTGTGAGCCTTGTGGTGCATCTTTCTTCCATGGAGCAGCTGGTGGGTCTAGGCCCTGGCCTTTTGTTTGGCAGATGGGCACTTGGCCACTGTGCCACCAGGGCACCCAATCAGAAAATTATCCCACAAAAACTAGAACACAAAATTTAAAGTTAAAAAAGAAAACAACAGCCAAAAGAAAAAAAGAGAGAGAGAGGGAGAGAGAGAAGAAGGACCAATCAAAAGCAAAACACAAAGAAAATGAAATTTCCCCTATGGAGGCCAGACTTAGGAAACAAATCAAAAATTTTCAGACTATAGTGGTAAATATGTTTTAAAGAAAGCAAAAACCACACAAAAAACAAACTAACAGAGGTCAGGAAACAAATGGATGGACAAAATGAGAGACTCAACAAGGAAATTAAAAATTTATTTTAAAAAAGGGAGAGAGAGAACTACTGGAACTGAAGAATAAAACAAAGTAAATTAGAAAAAGCAAGAGAAACACTCAACAATTGAGTCAAAGAGATAGGAGATAGAATAAATGGACTAGAAGACAAAATAACTGAACTGATCAAGTTTCAGGAGAAACAAGAGAAAAGAACAAAGAAAAGTGAACAAAGCTGAATGGAAATATGAGATTCAATTAAGAAATCTAACATTAGAATTATTGGAATCCCAGACACCATGACAACAATAAAGTCATAGAAACAAATTGCCAGGAGAAAATCAGAGAGAATTTCCCAGACCTGAACAGAGAACCAAGCCTGCAAATACAGGAAGCTACATGAATCCCAATTAGAAGAAATACAAAAAGATCAACTCTGCAGACCTTAATAAAATTCTTGAAAACCAAAGACAAGGGGAGAATTCTGAAAGCAGCAAGAGAAAAATGCAATATAACATACCAAGGGCCTTTCATAAGCAGAGGTGTGAATTCCTCCTCAGAAACTCTAGAGGCAAGAAGACAATGGACCTATTACTAACCAAGAATCCTTTACTCAGCAAAGTTGTCATTCAGAAACTGAGAGGGAAATCAAGACATTCCTAAACAAAGAGAAGCTCTCGAAATTTGCCACTACCAGAAAAACTTTGTAAGTATTATTCAAGGGAAAACTTCAAATGGAAAGGCAAGAGCATTAAATAAATACTTGTATCTACACATAGGAAAAAAATACATAGATAAATAAATACAATAAGAGAGAGCGCGAGATCTCCAAAAAATTCAACAACATGGGCGATCATCAGGACCAAGTATAGTATAATTTCAAGGAATAAACTCAGTTAAATCCTGTAAACAATACAACATCAAGTTTATAAGAAATAAGTACTAAGTAAACTTGCCAAATATAGGTTTTATATTGCTGTTAATAGAGACACATCAGCACAAATGGGGGAGGGAGGAGGATATCAGGAATAGATTTATTATGCTAAGGTTGTATGTTAACTGTTGTTCATATGTTACATGTTAAAACATATGTTACGTGTTATTGCAATTTTAAGTTGTATAATGTAATATATGTGGTAACTACTAAGAAATCACCAAGAAAACACATTCTGAAGATGAGAAGGAAGAAAGCAAAAAGGCTTATCACAATAAAGCAGCCAAATACAAACAAAAACAGAAAAATCAGAATAAAACAAGGAAGATACGAAACACTCAATAAACAAATAAAATGAGTGAGCCAGACACTTCATTTTCAGTAATAAGCTTAAATGAAAATGGTCTAAACACCCTATGCAAAAGGCAGAGAGTGGCAGAATGGATAGAAAAACATGATGCATTCCTTTGCTGTCTACAAGAAACACACCTTAGACATAAGGACACAAACACAGAAAATAAAAGGATGGAGAAAAATATTCCATTCAACCAGTAATAATAAAAGGATTCATCTAGCAAGAAGACATAATTATAAACATAAAAAACAAAAAAAAATTTTTTTGTTTGTTTTTTATGTTTATAATTATATCCACCTAAAAGCGATGTTCTAAACTACATAAGACAATTACTGACTAATATGAAAGGAAAAGTAGACAATTCTACAATAATAGTCGGTGACTTCAATGCACCACCTTCAATTATGAGTAGAATATCTAAAAAGATCAATAAGGTCACTGAGAACTTAAATCAAACCATAAGCCAATTGGATCTAACAGACATATATAGAACACTCCATCCATCATCAGAACAGTGCACATTCTTCTCCAGTGCACATGGATCATTTTCTAGAACAGACCATATGCTAGAACACAAAACAAGTCTCAACAAATTTAAAAAGATTGAAATCACACAAGCCATCTTCTCTGACCGTAACGGAATGAAGCTAGAAATCAATAATAGGAAAAATAAGGAATAAAGTAAGTACATTTCTTCTTTTCTCTTCTTTTCTTACAGAAACTAAATAATACACTACTTTAAAAAGAACTATTGGGTCATAGAAGAAATAAAAAGTCAAAAATTCCTTGAATCAAACAAAAGTGAAAATCCAACACATCAAAACCTTTGGGATGCAGCAAAAGCAGTACTCAGAGGGAAATTCATTGCAATAAATACCTACATTTTAAAAAAAGAAGGTCCAAAATCATTAATTTAAACTGACAACTTGAACAAATAGAACAGGAAGAACAAAAGAAGCCAAAATCTACCAGAAAAAAAGAAATAATGAAGATCAGGGCTGAAATAAATAAAATAGAAAAAAAAAATGGAATCAACAAAACCAGAAGCTGATTCTTTAAAAGGATCAATAAAATACATAAACCACTGGCTAGATTGACCAAAAAAAAAAAAAAAAAACAGAAAAGGCAAATAACTAAATTAAGAAATGAAATTGGCAACATTACAACTGATCCAACAGAGGTAAAGATCATACCAGATTGAAAAATTGTACTCTAACGAATTTTAAAACCTAGATGAAATTAGCAAATCCCTTGAAACACACTGCCTACCCAGACTAACACAAATGGAGGTAAAAAATTTAAACAGACCCATTACAAAAGAAGAGATCGAAGATGTCATCAAAAACTGACAACAATAACAACAAAAAACCTCAGGACCAGATGGCTGCACTGGAGAATTTTACCAAACATCCAGGAAAAAAGTTGAAACCAATCCTACTCAATCTCATCAAAAATATAGAAGAGGAAGGGATGTTATTGAATTCTTTCTGTGAAACCACCATAAACCAAACCAGGCAAAGACACCACAAAAAAATTTAAAAAAGAAAATCACAGACCAATATCCCTTATGAAGGAAACCCTGGTGGTGTAGTGGTTAAGAACTATGGCTACTAACCAAAAGATGGGCAGTTTGAATCTACCAGGTGCTCCTTGGAAACCCTATGGGGCAGTTCTACCCTGTCTTATGGTGTTGCTATGAGTCAAAATCAACTCAGTGGCAATGGGTATGGATTATCCCTTATGAACATAAATGTAAAAATTTTCAACAAAATTCTAGCCAACTGACTTCAGCAATATATCAAAAAGGTCATACCATGATCAAGTGGGATTCATACAAGGGTTACAGGGGTGTTCATCATTAGAAAAGTGATCAGTGTGATCCACAATATATTATAACATGGATGAACCTGGAGAACATAATGCTAAGTGAAATAACTCAGCATATAAGGACAATTATTGTATGATTCCTCTTTTTATAAGAAGATAAGAAAAGAATAGATATAGAGAGATTAGTGTTCATTAGCGTTTACCAGAGAGAAGGTTGTTGGTTGGGGGGGGGTACACTTTAGATCATAGAAACTTGTAATTTTTGGTGATGGGAAAATTGACACTGAATATGGATGTAGTGACCACAGCACAACCAAAGTAAAAATGAGTGTTTGAGCACATATGGATGGGTATAGGCATATTGGTATATGGGTAGGTTCAGGTAATAGAAGTATTTATAAAAACCAAAAACCAAACCCATTGTCGTCGAGTCAATTCCAACTCATAACGACCCTATAGGTCAGAGTAGAACTGCCCCATAGGGTTTCCAAGGAGTGCCTGGTGGATTTGAACTGCTGACCTTTTGGTCAGCAGCCATAGCTCTTAACCACTACAACACCAGCATATGTGTAAATACGAATATGTGGGTGCAGGCACATATATTCATTGAAGACAAAAATACAGATACTCCACAGACATAACCAAATACCTGCGAAGATTGGTTTTCTGGGTCTGAAAGATTACGACCATAGCTTCATGGGACAACGCAGTCATTTGGCATAACAAAGTTCACAAAAGTCATGTTCTGCATCCTAGTGAAGTGAGTAGCATCTGGTGTCTTAAAAGCTTATGAATGGCTCTCTAAGACAAACTATGGTTCTCTACTCACCAGAAGCAAAACAGTAAGAAGTTAACCAAAAGCTCAAAAAAGAAAGAAGTCTACACAAGCCACAACTTCATCTACCCTGAGACCAGAAAAATTAGATGGTGCCCAGCTATCACCACTGATCATTCTGACCAGGGTCACAATAAATAGATGGTCCCAAATAAAATGAGAGAAAAATGTGGGACAGAACTAAAAATCTTAAAAAACAAAAGAATAAGCCAGACAAACTGGAACAAAGAACAGAGGACTCCCTGAGACTAATCACCCTTAAAAAAACTTAGACACTCTTTAAACTTAGAACCAAGCCTATCTCCTGAGAGTACCTTTTTGTGAAATAGCAGAGTAGCACACAAAATAAAGGATATTGCCCATAAGATTGGTGCACTACTTAAAAACTATCTGTATGAGACCAAAAGGTCAACAATTACTCAAAAGCAAAGATGAGAAGATAAGGGGACAGGGAAACTAGAGTACTGGAAATGGAACAAACAGAACACAAAGAGAATGTTGACACATTGTGATAAAAGTCACTAATGTCACTGAACAATTTGTTTGGAATTCGTCAAAAGGGAACCTAACTTGTGTAAACGTTCATCAAAAACTCAACAAAATATTATTTTAAAAGATTAATATTAGTTCTATGAATTTCGCCCTTGAAAACTGGAAATTCTCTCACGCATTTATTTGTGCTCTGTTTGCACTAGGGAAAAGTAAAAATTTCATTTGAGGAGCTGAACTAGGTGATGCTTGAGTAGTAAAATTCAACATTTTCAGGAAGACTCAAACCTTAAAATTTACAAAAATGATATTGAGTTGAAAAGTGAGGCATGTATGTATATATGTAGGTATACATATAACCCAAACTCTTCAAAAATATAAAAGAGAAATTAAAAATTTAGGTTCAGGGCAAAGGAGAAAACAAGTCATAAATAACATTATTTAAAGCTGATAAAGCATACCAGGGCAGTTATGAAACCAACATAAATTCATTACCATTTATTAAGCACCTATAGTTAATCCCTACTACCCATCTACCAGTTTGTGGCTTGAGTGTTGCTATGATGCTGGAAGCTATCCCACCAGTATTTCAAATACCAGGGGTCACCCATGATGGATGAGTCTCAATGAAGCTTCCAGATTAAGACAAACTGAAAAGAAAGGCCTTGTGATCTACTTCCAAAAATTAGCCAGTGGAAACCTTATTGTCCAATTCTCTTGCTTTGGACACATCAGGAAGGGCCAATTGCTGGAAGGAGACATCTTGTTTGGTGAAGTAAAGTGTCAGTAAGGGCAAGGGAGACCCTGAGTGAAATGGATTGGCACGGTGGCTGCAATGGTAGACTTGAACATGTTAGTGATCATGAGGATGACCTAGGACTGGACAATTTTTTTTTCTGTTGTACATAAATAAGAAGTAAAATGATACTTGAATCTATAGTCAGCACCCATGGAAGCAACAGTCAAGAAACTAAACAAAGCATTGCGTTGGACAGATCTGCTGCAAAAGACCCCTTTAAAGTGTTAAAAAGCAAAGATGTCAATTTGAGAACTAATGTGTGCCTGATCCAAGCCACGGTATTTTCAATTGCCTCATATGCATGTGAAAGCTGGACAATGAATAAGGAAGATGGAAGAATTGATGCCTTTGAATTGTGGTGTTGGCCAAGAATATTGAACGCACCACAGACTGTGAGAAGAACAAACAAACAGGTCTTGGAGGAAGTACAGCCATAACGCTCCTTGGAGGCAAGGATGGTGAGACTTTGTCTTGCATACTTTGGACATGTTATCAGGAGGGACTAGTCCCTGGAGAGCAACATCATGCTTGGTAAAGTAGAGGGCCAGCGAAAAAGAAGAAGACCCTCAACAAGATGGATTGACACAGTGGCGGTAACAATGGGCTCAAGCATGACAACAATTGTGAGGATGGCACAGGACCAGGCAGGATTTCATTTGGTTGTGTATGGGGTCACTATGAGTCGGAACCGACTCCACGGCACCTAATAGCAACAACAACTCATAAATAAGGTTGCTGTGATTCATAGTCAACTCAATGGTATCTACGTATCTATGTATGGTAAAATCAGTATTTCTCATACATCGTTTGATTTATTTCTCATATCGGCCACATGAAGAAAGGTGTTATCTTCATTTACACATGTAAACAGGTTAGAAATGACATTTAAACCCACATCTAACTCCAAATCCGATACTGGTTTAATTGCACCACACTACATTTTTAGTGACTAGAATTTTGAAAAAGACATTGCCATATTTTTTTGCAAATAATGTGCCCACATATATAATGTGTGAAAATGATGAAGTTAAGTTAAACATTTCTAGCACAACCCACTGTGCATGTACCGCACGTGTCTCATGACATTTTCAGAAGTAAATTTCAGCCTCATCCACCCATCCTCCCATATTACAGGTAAATCATATTATTCTGTTCATTTTCTTTCATTCTGTTTTCTGTTCACTTTATTTAATCTCCTGCTTATGCATATAAAAATAGTGTAAAAATGTTACTTTTGATCATAATTATGTTTCTGTTTAAGATTAATGAAAGCAATAAAATATAAACACATCTTGTTCTTTTAGTTTTAAGCCTAGGATGATTCTTACTTATTAATTTGTAGCTCTTCATGCATTCATACTCTTTGGTTTCAACAGGGTGTCCCACTGCTCCATTCACGGGAATGATGATGATATTTTATCAGGAAATTACAAAGGTTAAATTTTGTATATCATTTTTGAACTACCGATAAACACTTTTTGCTTAAATTTTGAGTAATATAAAATCAATACCTACCTTAAGTGAAGCTCCTGTGTGTCAGAAATATAAATTAAAGTCAGCAACATGTAAAAAATATTGAGATAGCACACTTACAAAAATAATCTGTGGGGGGATTGCATAGTTGGCAAAAAAAGCATGCACGTGTTATTTTCAAAAAATACATTATTAATGATCAAAGAAATGACTTAGATCTTGACATCTTACTGTTTTAGGCTGGGTTCTCTAGAGAAGCAAAACCAGTAAAGCGTATAAATATAGAGAGAGAGAGATTTATGTCAAGGAAACGACTCATGCAATTGTAGAGGCTGAAACGTCCCAAGTCAGTCTATTAGGATAAAGGCTTCTCTCAATGTACGTAGCCGCAGGGGCTGGCGAACCCAAGATTGGCAGGTCAGAAAGCAGGGCTCCCGCTCTCAGGCTGTGAAAATAGACGAATTCCAAGATGTGCAGATAGGATGATAGCTCAACTCCCAAGAGCCAGAGGCCTGACGAACAGGAGGCAGTTCAGGATCCAGAGTGAGTGAAGAAGCCAGAAGTTCGGCTTGTATTTGGATGCAGGCCACACCCCCAAGGAAACTCCCTTTCAATTGATTGGCTGCTCACAACAGATTCAGTCATGGGAGTGACCACATATAAACACTGAGAAGCATGGCTCAGCCAAGTTGACACATAATTTTAACCATCACACTTACGTAGCATAGTTCAATGTTACCAACTATCATTTAACTAAACCCTAACTCATATCTGAGTGTCAGAAACATGGAAAACAAAAATTTATTATTAATGGCAGTGACTTAGAAATCTGTGTAGTGTTTTGCATTCTGGGTATGTCTATCTTGTACAGTTTTAAGGGGTATGTGGCAAAAGGAAATTATTTTAAGTCAGAAAGGCTCAGTCTGTACTTATTACTCTCTTTCTTCCTTCCCTCACCTTATGAGCCCTCTCTTTGCCAAATCCATTCCTAGACATTTGTTTTCTAGTGAGTGAGAAGACTACGAGAAAAGGACAGCCAGAACCAGAGAGATTGTATGTGCCTATGTGTGTGTGAGAGAGAGAGAGAGACCGTTGAGATTTGTTGGGGGTGATATTTACAGAAAAGAAAATGACTTGGCTATGGCTATTGGGCATGAGAGCTGAATAAATAAGAAAGGGAATCCTACAAAATGATGGTATGAATTATAAATTGGACACTCGTTGTTGTTAGGTGCCATCGAGTTGGTTCCAATTCATAGTGGCCCTATGCACAACAGAGCAAAACCTGCCTGGTCCTGCACCATCCTCACGATGCTTGTTATGCTTAAGCCCTTGTTGCAGCCACTGTGTCAATCCATCTCGTTGAGGGTCTTCCTCTTTTTTCTGACCCTCTGCTTTACCAAGCATGATGTCCTTCACCAGAGCCTGATCCCTTCTGATAACATGTCCAAAGTGTGTGAGACGTATTCTTGCCATCTTTGCTACCAAGGAGCATTCCGGTTGCACTTCTTCCAAGATAGATTTGTTTGTTCTTTTAGCAGTCCGTGGTATAATCAATATTCTTCCCCAACACGGCTATTCAAATACGTCAGTTCTCCTTGGGTCTTCCTTATTCATGGTCCAGCTTTCACATGCATATGAAGCGATTGAAAACAACATGGCTTTACTTATTCCCCCAAACTTACAAGAATTGATTTGGATTTTTTTCTATTAATAATTCTGTTTCTTTGATTATGTTCTAACTCAAACTGGACCACATGGTTATATATATCCTATGTCTCGTATGACTTTTAATTTCAAACCAACCTTGGTATGATTATTTTTCTAGGTTCTCATTGCTGTTTCATTTCAAGGCTTTCCTTTAAAAACTGCAATTCTCTGTGCACAACTTCTACTCATCTAACTCTATCGCCAAAGCTATAAACTTTTAGACTGGGCTTGGCAAGTTCCAGAAACTACTTTTTAAAAAAATAAAAATGACCAGAGTGTAGGAAAAGGATAAATTAGGAAGGAAATAGAGTCAAATGGCTGAAATGTAGGAATAGGAATGAGGTCAGAATATATATGTTTTGACATTCTAGTACAGAAAGCAGAGGATCAAAATTACTGCTTTGGAACTTGAAGGACAGCACTAAAAATTCTCTTCAGATCAGTCTTTCTTCTGAATAATTGTTCAGCCAGCATTTGCTATCAAAATGCAAGAAATAGTATAAATCCAGTGATGCCCTTTAAATTAATGATTTTTTTCACTGTAAGTGAATATCTTGCTTGCCAGAACATTTTGAATGCTTCGTTATTTAAAAAATCAAATTCAATCAAGAAGCTAAGAAATAAAATTTGCACAGTTCCATTTCCTTAATTGAGGAATACTTCCAAGTTAATATCAAAAGACCATCCCTTTAACTGTAAGTATTCTCAAGGAATTCATATAGATATCACAGTCATAATCAGACTGGTTTTATTTCAGAAAATAAGCTCATGATAAACTATCCAAAGATTTTATTTTAGTATAAACAGTGAAAATAACGAAAGTATTAAAAGAAAAGTGAACTGTGATTGACAGAAGAGAAAATCGAATTACTCGGAAAGTATATTTCAAAGGGCTAGAATTGAAAATAGTAATAGTGACTGAAATGGACATATTGATGTTTTTGGAGGCACACTTTACTGGAATATTTTATGCCTTGTTTTTCAATAATGTTGGGTCGTTGGCTTGGAACTTAAAAGCAGATACTTTAAACAATAGTATGTGCATATATTACTACTAATCTGTAGTACTACAGCAGTTAAATCAGCCTGCTTGTAATATCCTTTATATGAAATGGATGGATCGTTAATTAATATGTTCAGCACCCTTTTTCACATCTAGAACACCGTTAGTTAAGAACCCTCAGCCTATCTTCCTATCTTCTTTCCTTTTCCTATTCTTCCCATATGAGAACCAATAAAAACGCAACCGAATGCCATTGAGTCTATTCCGACTCATAGCAACCCTAAAGGACAGAGTAGAACTGCCCCATACGGTTTCCAAGGAGCACCTGGTGGCTTTGAACTGCCAGCCTTTTGGTTAGCAGCCATAGCTCTTAACCGCTACACCATCAGGGTTTCCAGAGCCAATAAAGGCAAGGATTATTCTTTAGCTGCTGGTGGCCTGCACAGCTGCCCTAACAAGGCAGCCGCACTCCTGTAAAAAAGGGTGGGCACACAATCAAATCAAGGCTGAGCTGGCTCTACTGTGAGCAGTATTCTCTCCTGGTCTACTTAATCCTAAAAAAAAAAACTGTTGCCACTGCGTAGATCCTGACTCATAGTGACCCTAGTCAATTCTGACTCATCGCAACCCTACAGGACAGAGTAGACTGCCCCATAGAGCTTCCAAGGCTGTAATCTTTACAGAAGCAGACTGCCACATCTTTCTTCCCCAGAGCAGCTGGTGGGTTCAAACCACCGATCTTTTGGTTAGCAGGCGAGTGCTTAACCACTATGCCATTAATCAGGGCTCCTTCTCCTTACTCTATGTACCAAGCAAGTGATGGAAAATATCAGTTTTCCCCATTTCAGGTTGCTTACATTATTTTTAGCTGTTTTAACTAAACGAGCAGTAATATATGCACAGAGCAAACAATTTAGCCAGCATAAGATATAATCAGGCATAATCTCTAGAATAAAACTCCTGGATTTGAATCCCAGCTCTGACATTTACTAATCATGTAACCCTGGGAAACTTACTTAAATTCTCTAAGCCTCAATTAACTCATTTGTAAATTGGAGGTGGCAATAATATATACACAGTCCCCGAGTGGCACAAACAATTTGTGCTTGGCTACTAACCAAATGTTGGCAGTTTGAATCTACCCAGTGGCAGCCTGGCAATCTACTTTTATAAGATTTTTGTTGTTGTTGTGTGCTGTCAAGTCAATTCCAACTCATAATGACCCTATAGGACAGAGCAGAACTGCCTCATAGGGCTTCCTAGACTGTAATTTGTTCAGGAGCGGGACACCAGGTCTTTTCTCCCAAGGAGTAGCTGATGGGTTCAAAGTGCCAATCTTTCAGTTATCAGCAAGCACTTAACCATTGCACCACCACTGAAAACTCTATGGAGGGCAGTTCTACTCTGACACACATGGGGTCACCATGAGTTAGATTTGACTCGATGGCAGTGGGGTTTAATACTATATGCATCATAAATGTTGTGGTAAGGATTAAGTAAAATAATCCACCTAAACTGACAAGCCCTAAACTTGGCACACAGCACACAGTAACTTGCTGGCCACTGTTATCGCTAAATGTTGACCAGTCCAGGAGGATCTAGGGCACCGTCTCTTCAAGTTTCTTGCTCAATTCTGTTCGTTACTTGGAGGCTCTGCCTTTTATTTATATTTTCATTTCTGTGGAGCTAATGAAAACAATTAGCATGCGTATCTCAAGGGGGCAAATCTTATGGCATAATAAGCTATTTAAAATATATTCAAAAAATAGCCTGTGTTATTCAGTTAGAACAGTTAAAAATTGTTGTGGAAAGAATAGAGTTTTATATCTTTTATTTTTTTTATTTCTGTTGTTCGCTAATAAATGATGTAAGAAAAAGAAGACAGATGAACTCTATCTCAATCTTTCAAACTCTATTTCAATCAAAAGTTGCAGTTTTGATGCATAACTAAATAAGATTGCTAAACTTAACATTCTCACATCAGCAGATATTTATTTTCTTTCCCCTAAATGATCTCATAACTTTCACTCTTTATATTGTTAGAGTCAAACTCCAAACTTTGTAGCTAATATTACAGCATAAACTTACCTGTAGTGTCTCGGGTCTTAAAAGCCTGTAAGAGGCCATCTAGGATACTCCATTGGTGTCACCCCTTCAGGAGCAAGGAAGAATGAAGGAAACTAAAGACACAAGGAAAAGATTAGTCCACAGGACTAATGGACCACATCTACCATGGCCTGTACCAGACTGAGTGCAGTACAACTAGATGGTGCCCAGCTACCACCACTGACTGATCTGACGGAGATCACAATAGAGGGTCCTGGACAGAGCTGGAGAAAATGTAGAACAAAATTCTAACTCAGAAAAACCAGAGTTGTTAGCCTGACAGAGACTGGAGAAACCCTGAGAGTATGGCCCCCTGACACCCTTTCAGCTCAGTAATGAAGTCAATCCTGAGGTTCACCATTCAGCCAAAGATTGAACAAGCCCATGGAGCAAAACAAGACTAAAAGGGAACACCAGTCTGGGGCAGGGACTGGAAGGCAAGAGGAAACAGGAAAGCTGGTAATAGGGAACCCAGGGTTGAGAATGGAGAGTGTTGACATGTTGTGGGGTTGTTAATCAATGTCATACAATAATGTATGTACTGTTTGATGAGAAACTAGTTTGTTCTGTAAACTTTCATCTAAAGTTCAATTAAAAAAGTATATATATGTAAACTCACCTAAAACTGAGGGAATGTTAAAAAAAATTAGAAGAAACTGGAAAATGTGTTATTTCTAGTAAAGAATACTCCATAGTGTTGAAGAAAGTATGCTAAAGTAGTAAAAAAAAAAAAAAAAGTGTGGTAAAGTAATAAAACCTTAGTATAAACCCTATTTGAAGGCAATTTGTTTTTTTATGAGGAAAAATAACAGTTTTTTTTCAGAAAATGTGCTAAAAGTTGTTTTTCTATTTCTGTGACTTTTCTTTGTTTCAAATGAATTTTAATAAATTGTTTTTACTGAACTTGGGAGATTCTGCTTAACAAACGTATCTAATTGAGATTTTTAAAAACTAATCCAATGATCCATTTTGGCAATAATTTTTTTTTAAATAAGTGAAATTAGTGGAAGTGCTGTCCAGGGGAGCATCGTTACAAATGCAAGAAAATATTTCTTCTTCTGAGCTTTTATTTCTACAGGACACCATCAAATTAACTCAGTTAAAGATAAGATACCAAGAAGAAAACATAATTGTTGAACGTGTTGGAGTGTCAAATGATCATATAAGCACTTATTTTATATTATAATTTGAAGTATCTTTATGGATAAAAAAAATAAGTACCAATAAATTAAATAAATTACATCAATTTTCTTGCTTTTTATTAACTTTATATGAAAACGACCTGAAATTGTATATCCAGACATAAGAGATAATTAAAATTCAATATATTGTTTTATTTATTTATTTTTTTCTGTTTGCAGAAAATGATGATCACCTGAATGGCTTGACAAACAGGTTAGAAAATGCCAGTGTTAGAAATGGGGAGCTCCTGAAAGCCTTGAATGACACTTTGGGAAAGTTATCAGCCATTCCAAATGGTAAGCATTCAGGGTTCTGCAAATATTGTCAGTTGACTTGGATTTCTGAAGAATGCTGTAACTTTTACTATTCTGTCTAACATTACATTTGTACTGATGTCAGGAAATTAGATATCGGGTTTCTTACTTACCTGTTATTCTTTGTTACTTACTATAGATTTAATTGGAAACCCTGGTGGTGTAGTGGTTAAGAGCTATGGCTGCTAACCAAAAGGTCAGTAGTTCAAATCTACCAGGTGCTCCTTGGAAACCCTATGGGGCAGTTCTACCCTGTCCTATAGGGTCGCTATGAGTCAGAATGGACTCAATAGCAATGGGTTTGGTTTTTTGGTATAGATTTAATTGTGTCTCCCCACCAAAAAAATACTGAAGTTCTAACCCCAAATGTGAACACGAGCTTGTTTGGATGTAGGGTCTTTGAAAATGTTATCAGTTAATATGAGGTCATACTGGAGTAGGGTAGGTCCTAATCCAATCTGAGCTGGATCCTTATAAAAGAGAAGAGACACAAACACAGGGGCACAGAGAGAAGATGGTCAATGTGATGACTTGGAATTATGCTACAGGTGCAAGCCAAGGAATGTCTGGGGCTACCAGAAGCTGGGAGGGATGAGGAAGGATCTTCCCCTAAAGCCTTCAGAGAGAGCATGGCCCAGTCTGCACCCTGAATTCAGAATCCTAGTCTCAGAGCCGTGAGACAATAAATTTCCTTCCTTATAAACCTCCCAGTTAGTGGTACTTTGTTACAGCAGCCCAAGGAAACTAATAGTTATCTTAGCTGGCATCTGTAGAAATAGGTTTTAAAAAAGGAATATATAGCCATTCTATTAGTACAGTGTTCTTCTACATTTCAGCCCATGAAGCCTAGTATTAGTGAAAAATAATAACCACACAGACGCTACTTTCTAAAATGTTAATGTACTACAACAAAGTCCCACTTTATCAGAGTACCTGCAGTAATAGGTGAGAGCCAACTTCCTTTCAGCGTATCTCTCCTGGCAAAGTTCAATTCATTAAATATTCTAGCTCTCATAAACATTAATGGCTGAGCTATGTCTGTGATATCTTTCTACCAATTAGAATTACTTGACGTTATTGCTTGGTGTTAGTCCCTGAAAGCACATACTCTTTTAGGTATACTATTTTGCAATTTTACTAGCATGTTATAATAACAAGAGTTGCTAACATTTATTAAGTACTTACTTAATATGCTTTCATCAACTGTATGTACTCCACACACCAATCCTACAAGGTAAATGGCACTATTATTCCCACTTTACAGGTAAGGAACTGAGACATAGGATATTCAAGGCCATTGTTAAAAATGGCATAAATGAGATTTGAACCCTGCAGTTTGACTGCAGAGCCTTTGGCCTTAACCACCAAGCTCCACATCATACTAAAAAAAAAAAAAAGTGCCATTAGGCATCTGTATATACAATATATGTTCTATATTTATATAGTTTACGATCAAGGAGATAAATACATACATTTATACAACACGAGACATATTAAAATCTAAGTGGGTTTTATATTTTTTAATATATGAATTAAAAAAAAAAAAAACCTGAGTAACTATCTGGATTTTCATGTCACCTGTTCAGTAGTCATTAAGGAACTACATAGAAAATGTCCAATGCTCAAAACAAATGCGAAGTACGCATGCTCCAACGTACCCAACGAAGTCTCTTTACCCTAAAACTGAAGAACTTTCTCCCTCCTTCCCCCGCTCCCACTGGCAGTGTAGATTAAATCTTAAGCCAAGTTTTGATGAAGTTATATGGCTCATAAGGAGCCTTGCTGGCACAGTGATCAAGCCCTTGGCTGCTAACCAAAAGGTAGGTGGTTTGAATCCACCAGCCACTCCATGGGAGAAAGATGCAGTAGTCTTCTTCCATATAGATTAAAAAAAGAAGAAAGAAACCTTTTCCATCAAGTCGATTCCAACTCACGGCAATCCTATAGAACAAATTGGAACTTCCCCATAGGGTTTTCAATGCTGTAATCTTTATTGAAGCAGAGTGCCACTTCTTTCTCCAGGAACAACTGGTGGATTCTAACTGCTGACCTTTTGGTTAGCAGCTGAGCACTTAACCACTGTGCTACCAGGGTTCCTTCCATAAAGATTACAGCTCTGGAAATCCTATGGGACAGTTCTACTCTGCCCTATAGGGTTGCTATGAGTCAGAATCAACTCCAAGACCATGGGTTTGGTTTTTATATGGCTCATATGGGTAAATTTCTATCTTTAATATGTTTAGCCACAAATCACAATATATCCTTATACACTGGACCTTTAGAATAATCACTTTGCTTTTTTAAGAGCTAGTCAGATATTCATAGCAAAGGCCTTTGAGGAAATTAAATCTAGCTAAAAATTTACTTGATTTCCTATAACTGAATGAGACAGAGTTCAGCCTTTTCCCTTTGTATATGAAGTCAGCCAGCCACAGCCTTGCTTTGACAAGCATGGATTAAGCCACTAACCCCAGACCCTTTGTTTTGTTTGTCATATGCTGTTCTACTGACAGATACAGCCGTGAAACTGCAAGCTGTTAAGGACAAAGCAAGACAAGCCAATGACACAGCAAAAGATGTACTGGCACAGATTAAAGACCTCCACCAGAACCTCGATGGCCTGAAGAAAAATTACAATAAACTAGCGGACAGCATAGCCAAAACAAATGCTGTGATAAAAGATCCTTCTAAGAACAGTAAGATCACCTTTTTCAATTTGACTATGACATTTATTTCTTGATACTGAAAAGGCATTCTAGAGTCATAAATGCTAATGCTGGAGAAGACCCTCAGTCCTTGTTTCATGGACTGAGTTCGGGAACTGTGTCTGTAGATCCAACCCTACAATTCAAGTCTCTTAGCTTGTACCAGTGTATTTTTCACCCAAGTATTGTTTCATCTAAGGAAAATTAGAAATCCTTAAGGCCTGCATGATATTTTGTATAGGAATGCCAGACACTTTAATTCTTCAATATGCAGTTGTACTTGGGGAAAATATATCCTCAGAGTTTGTAAGGTTTCATGGCACATAGAGGTTAAGGCGAATACTCATCAGCAGGCCTATTAGAACAGGGTATTAAAAGGGTGTTGTTGTTGTTGTGTGCTGTTTAGTCAGTTCTGTATGATAGAGTTGAATTGCCCCATAGGGTTTTCCAGGCTGTAATCTTTATAGGGGCCGATCACCAGGTCTTCACCGTGGAGCAGCTAGTAGGTTCAAACCTCTGACTTTTCGGTTAGCAGCCTAGAGCTTAACCATTGCACCACCAGGGCTCCTTTCATTAAAAGGGGTAGCACCTTGAAATGCATTAAAATTTTTTAAGTCTTGATATTTTATTACATAGGTTTCTATTATTTAACATTCCCAGGAACTAAAAATGATAACATTTATCTAGTTTATAAATAAGAGTATTTCTTCATCTTTTATTATATTATATAGACTCATAGGGATTTAATAAGGATTTATTGAAAATAAACTCAGAGAAAATATGGGAGAACTTAATACAATGATAATTTAAATTATTATTTAAATATAGTACATAAAGATTAGGATTTTTAAGTATATTTTTTCCATCCTAACAAATGATAAAACATTGTCTTGATATATTTTTTCACCAAAGGAGGCACTTGATGTTTTTGTACTTGTCACTCTCAGTAGACTAGCCCTCTTTATATACTAACATTAACTGGTTATCAGAATATTTATAGAGTGCAATAACAAAAATATCATTACTATTGACATTACAAGCTATGAATTCAGATGTTGTTTGACTGGGAAGCAGAGTCTGATTTCAGCACCTTAGACTCAAATTAAATGCTGAGAAAGCTATGAAATGATGAATACTGTTGCATGACTCCTTCAAGAGCAAGATAGAATGCAGACACATAATATGCATGTCAGAGCTAGGGATAGGAAGAATTCATTCCTTGACATTTCTTTAAGGAAGAAGAAGGATGTTTGGGTTTTTGTTTTCCCATATGTAAGCTCTGAGCTTTCCCCAATAGGTCAAAGATTTCATTAGAATAACTGGTTCTGATGCATGCCAAATCACAGTATTTTACCCCTGAAAGTGTGGAAATAAATCTTTAAGGTAAATATCACTCTCTTTTTTACTTATTTTATGCTTTAAGGTATCATTTCAGTCAACTTCTGATTGGTTATCAACTGATAGTGGCCTTTCATAATGTGTTTAACCCCACCCTGTGTCCAGAGAAATAATTATTTGTAAATATTAATTAAATTCAATCTGTTTTCTGAATTAGAACATTATAACAATGTTCTTTGAATTTAAGCAGTGCGTTGCTAAGTGACATATTTTTGTACACCTTCATTTGATAACATTTGTTTGTCTTAAAATTGGGTGCAGTTGTAATTTGTACCTATTGTGAAAAGTACCATTTTTCATAGTCACCAGTTTATAATATCTATAAAAACATTTCCTCATTGATTTTCTAATTTCTTTTTGTTTTATTTCCATATGAAATTACCTGCAGAAATCAGTATGTATATGTTTACTTGCATACATTTTAGTAATTTTTATGCTTAATTGCCTATTGCAAAAAGCTTTAGCTCTGCATGTTACTGTGTTTTGATATTGCTTTAAATATCATATAGCTATTCTTTCCAGTGTCACAGTATTAATGCTTTGAATTTTTCTGTATAAAGAAGGTGGTATATGCCTTTGATGTAAAATGTTTTCAATTTTGTTGTGAAAATTAGTGAAATATCTGTATAATACCCACATAAAAATGGACAATTAATTCCCCCACAGATTTAACTAAATTTATATATTTCTGATAACTCAGACTCAGCCACTGAAGTTCATATTACCTACTTCTTTGCTGTTGGACTAAAACAATCTTGTCTATGGTGTTGCTCCTTCTCCCCCCAAATCTCATATTTACCTCTTCCTTAGAGTTTTAATTGGAGAATAACAAAATAAAGTTAAATCTTAGCAAATATGCAACTGCTATGATAGAAAAATATCCTCTCTTAAAAATTGCATATTTTCAATTGAATGGAAAAAATAAAACTTCAAAATAAATAACCCACTACCCAGTGCCATCAAGTCAATTCAAAATAGATAGAAAATAATAATAATAAACCATATCAAAACCAGAAAAAATATGGCCAAAACTGTCCTTAGAGGAAAATGAGAGAAATTGCATTACTAGATAAGCACTGAAATAAACAATTTAGGCAATCAACTCAATAAGTTAGAAAAAATAAAATTTGCCTAAAGAAAGACTAAATGAAAGAAAACATTAATGAATTAGAAGACAGAAAATAATAGCCTTGATAAATAAGCTCAAGAGGTGAATCTTTAGGAATATAAAAATAACAAAATAAGAGATCGACAGGCTTAATCAAGAAAAATCAGTACAAATAGACAAAATTCAAAAGAAGATATAACTAGATAAGGAGGAAATTTAATACTTTATAAGAGAGTATAAGGTCTATGCTAATAAACCTTTAAGTCTAAAAGATATGGATAATATTCTAGCAAAACATTGTTATTTAAAATGATCTCCAAAAGTGATTAAAAAATCTATACTGCCAAATAGTTAGTTTTAAAAAACTACCCGACAAGAAAGCATAAGACTCAATATCACAGATTAAGTATTATTGAGGAAGATAATTTCTATGTAACTAAAATAAACTGCTCCAAAAGATATGCAAGCATAGGGGGAGGTAGACAAAATGATGACACCCAGATTCCATCTTGAAGCATTTGAAGACTCATGGGAGCTTTAAAAGAAATGGATTTGTTACTTGCTTAAAAAAAAAATTTTTTTTTTTTTTAAGCCTAAATTGTCTTTGCTTAATCCTTTTTATCTTTATTATGAATTTAAACTGAAATCATTTTTACCCAATTCTGGAATGGTTTGTAGAAAATTACAGTAATATTGCATAATTAAAAGAAGGAAGAAAATGGATAAATGATTTGCTAAAAGTATACAAAACAAAGTGGCAACTGTGTCTATGTTGAAAATCTATACAATTTTTTATCAAGATTTTTTACCATGATTGCATGCATTTCAGGAAGAAAATACTCAGTTCTTGATCTAGCCACTGTATTAATTAGAGTTAATAATATACCTATATTTTTTAAAATACAACTAACAATATAACATATTTATGAGCATGAGTTCAAAAAAAAAATCAAAATACCTACTTCAAAACCTTGTCTAAAAATAATAATTTACTTCCTTTGAGCACATTTGATTCATTCTTGAGGATAGTTCTCAATGGTTCAATGTCAGCCAGAGAATAAGTCAGTCATGGTCTAGCAAGGCATGTAGCCTTGAACTGTGAGCGCTTTAACTTTTTCATCAGAGTCACAATGACAGAAGGCAGAACAATACGTGCTTGATGTAGTTTGGATAAGACTGCCAGCATCCTTGGGATGGAATAATTGGATTTCCATGTGCTATATGCCCTCCTATGAAAAGTACATGCTGGAAATTTGTGGATTAGTCATAGCCTTTCGAGTATTTTAGAGTTGAACCATTTAAAATTGCCAATATTTGACCTTTTTTGATCTATAAAAAGAGCTGGTTGATATGGTTCAACCTCATACATAGAGAAGAATAATGAACTGTTCTTCAAAATGAAATTGAACTGCAACATGAGGATTTCATTAAAGTCTAACATAAGCCCCAAGCGTAAGAGTTGTTCAACATTGAAATGTTTTACACAAGACATTTTGCTAGCTCCTCTATTTAAGCGTGGGCAGAAAGACAATGAGAAAAAGGAAGAAAATCAATTTTTTGTAAGAATTCTGATTCATGTATAGCTCTGGTTTGGACAGACTATGTGATATTTTAAAGACTCTTCCAGAATTTTCTTAATTCTATGACTAAAGTTCTAGAAAAGGTAGCTTTTTGGCTGACGCTAGAAATTAAATATTGAATTAAATTCGTCATTTTCTCTAGTTTCAATTCTATTTTCTACCTTAACCACAAAGCCAAAATGTTGCCCCTATTTCTCTAACATTTCCTCCACCCTGCTTGAATCCAAGCTAAAATATTCCCATTTGCCATCACTTTGCTTTAGCATTCGTGGCCTTGCTTTGGATTAGATGAAATTCCTTCCATTGTTTAGTAAAGCCTACTGCTATTCTAATTCTTTGTGAATATATGTCCTTGTGTGTGTGTTGATTTTGTTCCATGCAGTTGCAGATGCAGACGCCACTGTGAAAAATTTAGAACAAGAGGCTGATCGACTAATAGATAAACTCAAACCTATCAAGGAACTTGAGGATAACCTGAAGAAAAACATTTCTGAGATAAAAGAACTGATAAACCAAGCTAGGAAACAAGCCAATTCTGTAAGTTCCTCATATTTTCAGTATCAGTAACTGATTGTAATTGTTGGGTGCTAGGGTCACTATGAGTCAGAATTGACTCAACAGCACTACGTTTGTTTTTTTTGGGGGGGGGGGATCACTGTTGAATGATCTCTGGTTCTTTTCCTTTAACTTGAAACTATTCAGGGAGGATAAAAGATTATTTCTTTCGGAAATTTCAGTAGAAGGTTTATGAGAAAATAATTACCACTTATTGTTTAAAAAATGGAACCTCTGGTACATTTTATTATTGGTTGAATAGAGTAATACAAAGAGATTTTCTAATCCTTTTATGGTGGCAGCCTGATTGGCTCTCAGGCTGGGACTGCTTATGTGAGGCCTGTGGCGGTATCCATGCATACAAGAGTGTATCTAGAGCCTTCACTGAGAGGCATAGTGCTATGTAGTCAATTTGCTAATTACACATAGGCTAGGAGCTGTGATGGATATGAAAAACCTTTGTTGTTGTTGTTAGGTGCCATTGAGTCTGTTCCAACTCATAGCGACCCTATGTACAACAGAATGATATACTGCTTGGTCCTGTGCCTTCCTCACTATGATTGCTATGCTTAGGTCCATTGTTGCAGCCACTGTGTCAGTCCATCTCACTGAGGGTCTTCCTCTTTTTCGCTGACCCTCTCCTTTACCAAGCCTAATGTCCTTCTCCAGGGACTGATCCCTCCTGACAACATGTCCAAAGTATGTGAGATGTAGTCTCACCATCCTTGCTTCTAAGGAGCATTCTGGTTGTGCTTCGTCCAAAACAGATTTGTTTGTTCTTTTGGCAGTCCATGTTATATTCAATATTCTTCTTCAACACCACATTTCAAAGACATCAATTCCTCTTATGTCTTCCTTATTCATTGTCCAGCTTTCACATGCGTAGGAGGTGATTGAAAACACCATGGCCTGGGTCAGGCACACCTTAGTCTTCAAAGTGACATCATGGAAAACCTCTATCATATACTAAAAAAACAAAGAGGGATCACTGTTTCTTAAATATATATGTTAAAGGATATATATATAGAGAGAGAGAGACAATATATTATACATATACTTTTGTCAGCATATAAGCAACACCAAAAAGCATTTTGGTTAAAAACAACCTATATATTTTCATTTTTTTATCATGGAGTAGATACAAGGAACATTTCATTTGTCTAAAATTTTGCTCGTTATTAACCCAATTAGAAGACTATTAAGATAGATATAGAACTTTCTAGAAAGTAGCATCCTAATAATGAGTCAGGACAGAGATGTTGACTACCAATGTGAAATTTTATATAACCTATTAACATGTTATGAGGTTTAAACTCAAACCTTTTTGGAAACCTAAGTCTTCTATCTCAAAACTTTCATTGGCCTAACAACCTTGAAGTTAGCTAGGATGGCAAAAAATGCCCTTTTTTAAAGTCCATCAATTTAGATTGTTTAAATAATGACCTGGAATATGATTCCAAATGACAATACAGCCCTTCTCCCTTATACATATCTCATACCTCTAAACATGGCCAAAACAATGAGTTCAAGGTCAACCATGAAAAGGAATTCATGACTGATTAAAGAAAAATTTAGAAAACAATAAAAAGATTGGTACAAATGATGTTTCAGATCAGAATAAATGAAGGAGTGATAGGGTCTAAGAAGACAGACATTACACAATAATATGAGGACCATGTAGCCAGTATAACAGTTGGTCATTATATATGTCAGGCATAAAGTAAAAAGAAACCAGGGTTTATGGTTTTATCTAAGATTTAGCCAGTGTAGAAAAAGCATTCCTGGTTGGTGCAAACCATTAAGGTGCTGAGCTGCTCATCAAAAAGTTGGAGGTTCAAGTCCACTCAGAGGCACCTCAGAAGAGAGGCCTGGTCATATACCCAAAACCCACTGCCATCGAGTCGATTCCAACTTATAGTGACCCTATAGGGTGAGTAGAACTGCCCCATAGAGTTTCCAAGGAGTGCCTGGCAGATTTGAACTGCCAGCCTCTTGGTTAGCAGCGGTAGCATTTAACCACTACCCCACCTGGTCATATACTTCTGAAAAATCAACCACTGAAAACCCTATGGAGTACAGTTCTACTCTGACACACATGAGATCACCATGACTGAGTCGACTCAATGGCAACTGGTTTTGGTATGTTTAGGGCTACCTGCCGTGAGGTACACAAGATGAATGCGGCAGTTCTGCTCACAAAGTTTATAATCTAGTAGAAGAAATAAGACATGTATGCAGAGAACTCTAAGACAATGCAGAATATTGTACATTACATGAGAAATGAGAAGTACTACAGAAGATGAGACAAATCACCTACTGGTAGGTACTAAAAAATTTCCTAAAGGGAACAGTTTGAGTCAGGCTCGAAGTGGGATGTTAGAGGGGAATGTGGTGGGGGAGAGAATTCTGAGAAGAGGAAATGGCTTGAATGGCTTATTTTCTTGAACCAAGGCAGAGAGCAAAGATGAACTTTCAGGGTTGGCTCATGAAAGAACAGTCTAGTTTCCCAAGAGTAATTGGTAGAGTGAACATTGAACTGGAAAGATCAATGGAGGCCAGTTCTTGTCAGGCCTTGAATGGCAAGTTAAGCAGTTTCATTTGGCAGCAACTCTATCTGGGATAAACTTCATTGACAAGGATAAGCTGAAAGTTACTGACCATGAAATGTGGTGTAATCAGAGCTGTGCTTTTTTAATATGAATCTCAAAGTAGTTTCTGGGCTAGATGAGAGAAACTAGAAAGAAGGAAGCAAATATAGTTAGATACCAAACCTTAGCTGTGGCAGTGGCAAGAGAAAGGAAGAGACTGATATACCACTTCTATATTTTGCAAAGTTAACTCTGAAGAAGCAGGAACAGCAAATGTTCTTTGTAAATCACACTTTTAGCTACATTTTCTGGCTTAGTCATCAAACGGGAAATATGAACATTTTTATTATTTCCTCTTTTTAAAGAAATCTAAAAATATGCCCATATGTTCATCAGTTGTAAATAATCCCCAATGATAAAATTCTGACATATATAAAATATAGAATAAAAAATGAATGAAAGGTATAAAAGTAATTCTAGAAAAATTAACCATAGTCCATGCCTTTCAAGGAGATTTTTGATCACTCATGGAAATGGAAGTTACAACAAAATCCCTTACATTTTATAAGATATTAGAAATATGCAGGCAGACTTTTTTTTTTTAATGAGCTTTGTAGTAACTGAAGATCACATTTGTCTATTTTATAAATATATTTTGAAACCTGGCACAAATGTCTGCATGTAACCTTAACACATACGGAATATGACCAAGAGAAAGAAGACATTGATTTTAAAGTGGATTTCTTCTGGTTTGTTGACTCTGTTATTGAGTGGTTGATAATATTTTTAAATGAATGGATAGAAAGTACAGTAAAAATTCAATAGGTATAGTAATGGGATACTCAATAATGTTTAATTGCATTCATGATAATGAACTGGTAAGTAATGTTACATGAAAAATGCCTTAGAGCTACCTAATGCTGAATGATTCATTTGGAAGGCACACTAAAGATTCACATTAAAAACAACAATAATTAATAGAACCAAACATCCTATGAGTATATTTGTATTTCAGAAATTCGTCCCTTCTTATAAGAGGGATACGTACTACAGATTTCTTCTAAAGAAATTTATATATACTATACTGAGATTTATAGGGAAAGTGGTCAAAAGAAGTAGCTGTAATCGAAAATCAAAGCACAAAGAAAACAAAACAGGAAATCCAGTGGGTTTTCTATATGAATGAGTAAGAGTTGAGCAATAGTTTATTTGACAAGACTAATTGCTGGCATATCGGGCATTACATCATTTTGTTCAAAGAACCTTATTTTCTAGATATATTAAGTGCACCACAAGTAAATTAATTGTAACTCCTGGTAATGTTTAAAAAAAAAAAAAAGTGCTATCGAGTCACTTCCAACTCATAGCGACCCCATAGTGTTTCCTAGGAGTACCTGGCAGACTTGAACTGCCGACCATTTGGTTAGCAGCCATAGCACTTAGCCGCTACGCCACCTGGTAATGTTAGATACCCTAATTTTATAATAGCGATTCTTTTAGGCTTTCAGTTCTTAAATGAAGTTTCATCAGTTTGATTAGATTTCAGTCCTGGTGCTCTGTCTTTTCCTATTTTGGAAACTCTCCTTTTCAACACACCAATCATATAATTCCCTATCATTTCCATCCGGCATACCCAGCAAGGGTTGAAACTCCTCCTTTGGCCAAATAGTCATGCGTTCTACTCATATTCAGTTATTTCTTCTCTAAATAGCAACTGAGGAGTGTCATTAATTGTATTCTTAAAACAAACAAACAAACAAAAGTGGCTCATTTATGATTAAACTAGCTATGATATGGTCCAGTTTATAAAGCATTTATGAAGTAAAGATAAGACAAACTATACACACAGTTACATTTGACTACTCATCCAGCCCCACTAGGAATTTGGATTTGATTTCCCACCAGGGATAGCTGTGTCTATTACTCAATCGCACTCGTGAATTCTAGTCAGATCTTGATTTTTTCTTTTCTTTCATTTTCTTTTGATGTTAATGACACAGCTTACTTCAGGTATCAGATTTGCTCAATGTCAAGATCTTTTCTGATAACTGTTTTGGTTCACATGCCGTAAATTCCTAAAGACTTGGTGTCACCTGTACCTGTTCCTGAACATTAAAAACATTTGAAAAATGCATTCCCCCTACATCCCCTCTAATATATTTTCTTTCTCTTGCTTTGCTTTATCTTTTTTTTTTTTTTTTAACCTCTAAGCCCTCAGGTAACTCTTTGTATAGCTACTACTCTATCATGTAACAGCCTTCGCCAACCCCTATCACATATCTGCTTTCTATTATTAACATCCAGAGTAAAAGTTGTGCATTTCCTGATTCAGATTTTCTGCAATTCATTTCAGTTCACTTGTTCTGAGCACTGTACAGAGAGGGGGGAATCCCTTCATCTACAGAGCAAAGAACTAATTCCCTGTATGAAAACTGCATAACCAGGAAGACCGTCACCCCAGGACACAGAGGAAACCCTCTAGGGACCAGAGTTGCTACAGTCCTGGAGTCCTCAGTTTATAGGCTGGGCTGCAGCCTCCAGGGGAAGGCAAGATCAGAAAAAGCAGCCTAAGCAGTAGGCTTCCTAGATGGTTCCAGCCCCAGGTTACCACACACAGGGCTCCAGAAGAGTGAGCCTCTATCTCTTTCCAACACCTAGTTTCCTTTGCATGGTGATGCAAGTTGTTAGTCAGTTAGGTAATGTAGCTGTGGTGTACAAATACTTGACTTATGCAGGGTCTTGGAGTTCCTGGGTGATGCAAATGGTTAATACACTTGGCTGCTAACCAAAAGGTTGTCAGTTCAAGTCCACCCAGAGGTACCTTGGAAGAAAGGCCTGGTAATCTCCTTCTGAAAAATCAGCCATTGAAAACCCTATGGAGAAGCAGGGCCAAGATGGCGGAGTAGTCAGACACTTCATGTGGTCTCTCTTACAACAAAGATCAAAAAAAAAAAAAAAAAAACAAGCGAATCGATTATATATGACAATCTGGGAGCCCTGAACATCAAAAACAAAGATGCAGAGTCAGACTGAACGGCAAGGGAAGGGAGAGACAGTTCAGAAGCCATGAAGATTTGCCAGACCTGACCTGGCCAGCACCCTGCAGGCTGGATCAGCTGGCATGCATGGGCTAAAGCAAGTAGTAGCGCTCGGGATGCATTTTCCTCACCAGGAGGAACCAAGCAGCAGAGAGTCTGAACAAGCCTGTGGAACCAGGGGAAAGTGGAGCTGGGTCTGTGAAAGTTAAGTGCAAGCATCTAACCTGCCTCACGGAATCAAAAAAACCCTTTCCCCTCTGGGAAGCACCTCTGTCCTACCACCCACCCCCTCCTCACTCAGCTCCAGTCCCAGTCTGGCTTCAGTAATTACTTCATCCCCTGGGCCACAAATGGGACCCATTGCACTCCCCTACTCATTCTCCCAGCTTTGGAGACGGAACAAATTAACACACAACTAACAAACAGGAAAAAATAACCTGCCAGCTGCCCTAAACCTAGACATCAGGCAGGCACAGTCCCTTTGCCTAGACACAAGCATAAGGAGTCCATGGACTTTGAATGACTTTCACCCCAGCCTAGACGTGTCAGCCCATTTCAATAGCATAGGCCCTCATTAGCATAGTACAACAGGGTACATACCTGAAGCCTGTTTTCAACTGCAACAGGTAAGGGGGAGTGGCAGATTCATGACATTTGACACGTCCCTGCCCATTAAGCAGGGTCTTCACCTACCCACATCAGGGACCTAAGGACTGTTGGCTCCATCCACCCCATCTAGCTACCCAAGACAGAGGTCTGCTAATAAGTGATGCTTCCCAGTCCTTACAGCCAACAGCACTGGCTGCCCAAAGTTTCGTTGCAAAATCCACCCACCTATATGCTCTAGGGAACAAGGACACGCCTTCTACCTAGGCATTCAGGGGCAGGCATTAGCCCCTTACATTGCTCAGCACATAACCCCATATTGCATCCAGATACTTGTGCCTGCTCCAGTCACCCCTGTGTAGCCCATCTAGGACTGTAGATGAGAGCCTGCACCACACACATGGTGACTGATGACCTGGATACCTGAGCTGAATCCACACAAGAAAAGTAAGTAGATTCCTGAGCTCACATACCTAGTAGCAGCTCTGATCAGCTGGTGACAGGACAAGAGAGCTTCAAAGACACCAATAATAAAGGTAGTTCACACAGCCCGCCTACTTGGGTATGTCAAAATGAAACAAAACAAGCTAGAATACAGTAAGCAAACATAAATAAATATAATAACTTATTGATGGCTCAGAGACAACAGTCAATATCAAGTCACATAAAGAGTCCGATCATGATGGCTTTGGCAAGGAGCCCCCCCAAAAAACCAAGAAGCCTCCTGGAGAAAGATAAGGTCTTGGAATTACAAGAGGTAGAATTCAAAAGATTAATATACAGAGCTCTTCAAGAGATCAGGAAGGAAATCAGGCAAAATGCAGACCAAGCCAAGGAACACACAGACAAAGAAATAGAGGAACTTAAGAAGGTTATATAAGAGCACAATGAAAAAATAACAGGCTGAAAGAATCCACAAAGAGACAGCAAATAGAAACCCAAAAGATTAACAATATAATTTCAGAATGAGACAACTCAATAGAGAGTGATAGGAGCAGAACTGAGGCAACAGAAGTCGGAATTAATGAGATTGAAGATAAAGCACTTGACACCAACTTATGTGAGGAAAAATCAGATAAAAAAATTTTAAAAAATGAAGAAATCCTAAGAATTATGTGGCACTCTTTTTTTTTTTTCTGTCAAGAGAATAACCTACAAGTGATTGGAGTACCAGAACAGAGGGGGATAACAGAAAATACAAAAAGAATTATTGAAGATTTGTTGGCAGAAAACATCCCTGATATTGTGAAAGACAAGAAGATATCTACCCAAGAAGCTATCCACACGGGGTAGATCCCAAAAGAAAGTCACCAAGACATGTAATCAAACTTGCCAAAACCAAAGATAAAGAGAGAATTTTAAGAGCAGCTAGGGATA
Source organism: Loxodonta africana (assembly GCF_030014295.1). Taxonomy (NCBI): domain Eukaryota; kingdom Metazoa; phylum Chordata; class Mammalia; order Proboscidea; family Elephantidae; genus Loxodonta; species Loxodonta africana. Next base: position 196,100,041 of record NC_087342.1, read on the forward strand.
AACAAAAAGTCATCTACAAAGGTGAGTCAATAAGATTGAGCTCTGGCTACTCAGTAGAATTCATGCAGTCAAGAAGGCAATAGGATAACATATACAAAGTCTTGAACGAAAAAAAAATTGCCAGCCAAGAATTATATATCCAGCAAAACTGTCTCTCAAATATGATGGTGAAATTAGGGCATTTCCAGATAAATGGAAGTTTAGGGCATTGGTAAAACCAAACCAAAATTCAAGAAATACTAAAGGGAGTCCTCCAGTTAAAGAATCAATAATATCAGATAACAACCCAAGACTAGGAAACAGGACAGAACAGCCAGATATCAGCCCAGATAGGAAAGTCACAAAAATAATTCAAAGCTAAAACACTGAAAATAGGGAAACAGAAATGTCAATATACAAAAGATGACAACATTAAAACAAAAAAGAGGGACTAAAAAATGTAGTCATAGATCTTTCATTTGGAGAGGAAGTTGAGGCTATATCAAGAAATAAAAGTTTGACTTAAACTTAGAAAAATAGAGGTAGATTTTAAGGTAACCACAAGGGAAACTAACAATCCTACACATGAAAATAAAAAAGAAGAAAAACATAAAGACTCAGCAAATATAAAATCAACAATAATGAAAAAGATGAAAAGAAAACGCATAAAGAAAAATGACTCAGCACAGAAAACTGAGTGGAACAAAGAAACTGTCAACAACACAAAAAAATGCATAAAAATGTTAGCACTAAACTCATACCTAGCAATAATTACGCTGAATGTAAATGGACTAAATGCAACAATAAATAGAACAGATAAAAAAAAAATGGTCCATCTATATTCTGCCTAAAACAGACACACCTTAGACTCAAAGATACAAACTAACTAAAACTCAAAGGCTAGAAAAAATATATATCAAGCAAACAACAATCAAAAAAGAGCACAAGTGGCAATATTAATCTCTGAAAAAATATATTTTAAAGCAAAATCCACCACAAAGAATAAGGAAGGACACTATATAATGGTTAAAGTGTCAATACACCAGGAGGACATCACCTTAATAAATATTTATGCACCCAACGACACGGCTCCAAAATACATAAAACAAACTCAAACAGCATTGAAATTTGAGAGAGACAGATCCACAATAATAGTAGGAGACTTCAACACATCACTTTCGGTGAAGGACAGAACATCCAGAAAGAACCTCAGTAAAGACACAGAAGATCTAAATGCCACACTCAACCAACTTGATCTCATAGATATACAGAGAACACTCCATCCAAGAGTAACCAAGGATACTGTGTTTTCCAATGCACATGGAACATTCTCCAGAATAGACCACATATTAGGCCTCAAAGCAAGCCTTAACAGAATCCAAAACATCAAAATATTACAAAGCATATTTTCTGACCGTAAAGCCATAAAGGTAGAAACCAATAACAGAAAAACCAAGGGAAAAAAAATCAAATACATGGAAACTGAACAACACGTTGCTCAAAAACTACTGGTTTAGAGAAGAAATCAAGGACAGAATAAAGAAATGCACATAATCAAATGAGAATGAAAACACATCCTACCAAAACCTTTGGGACACAGCAAAAGCAGTGCTCAGAGGTCAATTTATAGCTGTAAATGCATAATCCTAAAAGCAAGGGCCAAAATCAAATCATTAACCCTAAAACTCAAATAACAGCAAAAGAAGGTCAAGAGCACCAGAAAAAAGGAGATAATAAAAATTAGTGCAGGAATAAATGTAATAGAGAATAGAAAAAGAACTAAAAGAGTTAACAAGACCAAAAGCTGTTTCCTTGAAAATACCAACAAAATCGATAAACCATTGAATAAACTGATAAAAGAAAAACAGAAGAGAAAGCAAATAACCCGAATAAGAATAAGATGTATGATATCACATCAGACTCAACTGAAATTAAAGGAAACATAACAGAATACTATGAAAAATGGTACTCCAACAAATTTGAAAACCTAGAGGAAATGGACAAATTTCTAGAAACACACTACCTACCCAAACTAACACAAACTGAGGTAGAAAAACTAAAGAAACCTATAACATAAGACATTGAACAGGTAATTTAAAAATTCCCCTCCAAAACACTGACCCTGCCAGCTTCACTGGAGAGTTCTAGCAAACTCTCAGAGAAGAGTTAAAGCCAGTACTACTAAAGGTACTTCAGAGCATAGAGAAGGATGAAATACTCACAAACTCATTCTATGAAGCCAGCATATCCCTGATAGCAAAATCACACCACAAAAAAAGAAAATTACAGACCAGTATCCCTCATGAAGATAGATGCAAAAATCCTCAACAAAATTCTAGCCAATAGAATCCAACAACATATCAAAAAAATAATTCACCATGACCAAGTGGGATTCATACCAGGTATGCAGGGATGGTTCAACATTAGAAAAATAATCAGTGCAATCCATCACATAAATAAAACAATAGATAAGAACTATATGATCTTATCGATTGATACAGAAAAGGCATTTGAGGAAGTCTAACACCCATTCATGATAAAAACTCTCAGCAAAATAAGAATAGAAGGAACACAATAAAGGGCATTTATACAAATCCAACAGCCAATATCATCGTAAATGGAGAGAGTCTGAAAGCATTCCCCTTGAGAACAGGAACAGACAAGGATGTCCTTTATCACCACTCTTATTCAACGTTGTGCTTGAGGTCCTAACCAGAGCATTAAGGCAAGAAAAATAAGTAAAGGGCATCCAAATTGATAAGAGAGAAGTAAAAACATCCCTATTTGCAGATGATATGCTCTTATACACAGAAAACCCCAGAGAATCCACAAGCAAACTACTGGAATGAATAGAAAATTTCGTCAAAGTATTAGGATACAAGATAAACATACAAAAATCAGTTAGAGTATTCTACACCAACAAAGAGAACTTTGAAGAGGAAATCACCAAATCAATACTGTTTACAATGGCCTCCAAGAAGATAAAATACTTAGGAATAAATCTAACCAGAGACGTAAAAGACCTATACAAAGAAAACTACAAGACACTACTGCAAGAAACCACAAGAGACCTACATAAGTGGAAAAAACATATCTTGCTCATGGATAGGAAAACTGAATGTAGTGAAAATGTCTTTTCTACCCAAAGGGATCTACAGATACAGTGCAATCCCGATCCAGATTCCAATGACATTTTTTAACAAAAGAGAAACAAATCACTAACTTCATATGGAAAGGGAAGAGGCCCCAGATAAGTAAAGTATTACCAAAGAAGAAGAACAAACTGGGAGGCCTCACACTACCTGATTTTAGAACCTATTATTCTGCCACGGTAGTCAAAACAGTCTGGAACTGTTACAACAACAGATCCAGAGACCAGTGGAACAGAATTGAGAATCCAGACATAAATTCACCCACCTATGAGCAGCTGATGTTTGATAAAGGTCCAAAGTCCATTAAATGGGGAAAAGAAAGCCTCTTTAACAAATGGCTCTGGCATAACTGGATATCCGTCTGCAAAAAAATGAGACAAGACCCATACCTCACACTGTGTACCAAAACTAACTCCAAATGGCTCAGATACCTAAGTATATAATCTAAAATGATAATGATCATGGAAGAAAAAATAGGGACAATGCTAGGAGCCTTAATACATGGCATAAACAGAATACAAACCACAACTAACAATGAACAAACACTGGAAGAGAAACTAGATAACTGGAAGCTTCTAAAAATCAAACTTATGCTCACGATCATTAGCCATTAGAGAAATCCAAATCAAAACTACAATGAGATACCACCTCACTCCAACAAGGCTAGCATTAATCCAAAAAACACAAAATAATAAACATTGCAGAGGTTATGGAGAGACTGGAACACTTATACATTGCTGGTGGGAATGTAAAATGGTAGAACCACTTTGGAAATTGATTTGGAGCTTCCTTAAAAAGCTGAAAGTAGAAGTACTATACAATCCAGCAATTCCACTCCTTGGAATATATCCTTGAGATATAAGTCATCACATGGATAGATATATGTATGTCCATGTTTATTGCAGCACTATTCACAATGGCAAAAAGATAGAAACATCCTAGGTGCCCATCAGCAGATGAATGGATAAACAGATCATGGTGTATACACACAATGGAATACTACACAACAATAAAGAACAATGATGAGTCTGCGAAACATCTCATAACATGGATGAATCTGATAGGCAGTATGCTGAGTGAAATTAGCCAGTTGCACAAGGACAAATATTGTATAAGAGCACTATTATAAGAACACAAGAAAAGTTTTAAACACAGAAACAAACATTCTTTGATGGTTATGAGGGTGGGCAGGGAGGGAGAGGGGAATTCACAAACTAGATAAAATCTTAGGTGAAGGGAAGAACAACACACAGTACCGGGGAAGGCAGCACAACTGGACTAAACCAAAAGCTAAGAAGTTACCTGAACATAGCCAAACCCTTCAAAGGACAGAGTAGCAGGGACAAGGTCTGGGGACCATGGTTTGGGGGGACATCTAGGTCAAATGGCATAACAAAGTTTACAAAGAAAGTGATCTGCATCCCACTTTGGTGAGTGGCAGCTGGGGTCTTAAAAACTTGCAAGCGGGTGTCTAAGATGCATCAATTGGTCCCAATCCACCTGGAGCAAAGGAGAATGAAGAACACCAAAGACACAAGGAATTAGCCCAAGAGACAAAAGGGCCACATAAACCAGAGACTTCATCAGCCTGAGACCAGAAGAACTAGATGGTGCCCAGCTACCACCAATCACCGCCTTGACAGAGAACACACCAGAGAGTCCCTGATGAAGCAGGAGAAAAGCAGGGTGCAGAACTCAAGTTCACGTAAAAAGACTGCACTTAATGATGTGACTGCAACTAGAGGAACCCCCAAAGACATGACCCCAGACTCTCAGTTAACCCAGAATTAAAACCATTCCCGAAGTCAGTTCTTCAGACCAAGATCAGACTGGACTATAAAACACAAAATAATACTCAGGAAGAGTGTGCTTCTTAGTTCAAGTAGATACACAAGACTAAATGGGCAGCTCCTGTCCAGAGGCAGGATGAGAAGGCAGAAAGGGATAGGAGATGGTTGAATGGACACGGGAAACCTGGGGTGGAAAGGGGTTACATCATCGGGATTACAACTAGGGACATGTAACGATATATGTGTAGATTTTTGTGTGAGAAATTAACTTAAGCTGTAAACTTTCACCTAAAGCACAATTAAAAAAGAAAACCCTATGAAGCACAGTGCTACTCTGACACACATGAGGTCGCCATGAGTTGAAATTAACTTGACAGCAACTGCTTATGCAGAGTCTGCAGGAGACACAACAGATCTACTGTAACCCCAGACATTCTCAAACATCCAAATTTACTTATTTGCCAGAACTGAAGTTTGCACCCAGCACCCCCTCTGTGTAGTCTGTACCACCCTTGGCAAAAAGGCATGGTGCTACCTACACTTATACCCTATTTAGGCTGTTGGAGACATCCCTTTGTGTCATCATAATATGGAGACTGGTTTGGTGACCTAGGCTATCTTGTTTGGAATCTAAGAGACCCTTCCATGGGGGTAACAATAATGTTAGTTGGCTTTTTTCCAAGCTATCTGGCTAAACTATATTTACTATATTTGCAAACTATATGAGTAGCACAAAATGCTAGAAGAAATAAGAAAATGGAAATTCATGGCTAGTAAGGGTAGCACAAAGTGCTCAACTACTAGCCAAAAGGTTGGTGGTTCGAGCCTCCCGGAGGCTCTTTGGAAGACAGCCCTGATGATCTGCTTCTAACAACAAGGGGCAAGAAGCTTCCTGAGGATGGGCATTTGAGCCCGTGGTGGAGAGGCTGTACCTCCTTCTCTGTCTCTGCCTCCTACTGTAAGCACTATTACTGAGCAAAGTAACACTTTCTCTCAGAGTCCCAGCAATTACATTACAGTCCTGAAATCGCCCTGATGAGTTGATGGAGTTTTGCACCTCACCTAAGGAAATTAGCTCAAATAATCAGCTAGTGTTATTTGGGATTGAAGGAAGGCTCCCCAAATGTAAGTAAAAATTGGTCTGAGCAGTGTCAGTTCTATTCCTGAAGGATTCCTTTTTTAGCAATTTATCATAAATTTTGAAGTACTTAGTCAAAAGAAAAAAGGAGCTGTTAAATACATTAGTAGTGATAGCCACTGGAAATCATTTCCATCTCATTTCCTGGCAACTTAATAAAAAAAATGTATAATTTATTCTGAACTATATGTTCTGAGTGGAATGATTAATAGTATTTTTTCAAAGCTAAGAACATGGGGGGGTAGGTAATTTTCTTTTTGAGAACTCAAGGAAAACAGTTTCCTACTTTAATCGATACCCAAATCGCCGAAATTTCAATCTTAAGATTTCATTAAACAGCTTTAATGAAGATCATTACCACTAGATTCATGTAAAATCATCTTTTGAAGATGTTTCCTCTTTGTTCCCATTTTTGTAAAGGAGAGAGGTATGAAGGTAAGTATTTGTTAGGTGCATGTTTCAAAAAAAATAGTAGCGCGCTAACAAGACATGGGACATTGAACAGCTCATTGTCAAAAAGCTAGTGAAAACTCGCTCTTCTGTGCTGTCATTAATGAGCATAATGGTGTCTGCCTATGGGCATTTAATGATACTATTCGGTGATAGAAAAATAACTTCAAAGAAGAAATGATGACAGCTCTGTGCTTGTTTGGAAGCTACTTCAAACTTTTTGAGAGATTTAGTTTTGGTTCTTTGTACCTTGTTTTTCTTAAAGATCAAAGTATCTGTGTCTTCTGGAGGTGACTGCATTCGAACATACAAACCAGAAATCAAGAAAGGAAGCTACAATCATATCGTTATCAATGTCAAGACAGCTGTTGCTGACAATCTTCTTTTTTATCTTGGAAGTGCCAAATTTGTAAGTCTGATATTCAGTTTTTCTTTGGCCTACTGTGTATGGTATTGTCAGAGGTTCATTCCTGGAGTAGGGGAGATGTGTAGAATCCAATAACATGTCCCCCAAATCATCTAAGGTAGCCTTCTAGAAATGAAAACCTTGGAAGCTTACCTCACAGAGTTCTGAAATGTCAAATTAAGGCTTTTTTTTTCCTGCATGATTTAGACACATTTGCTTTCATATGTGAGTATGCCAACATTCATTTATTTAATTATATTTTTAGATCCCTCTGTTTAAGAAGGTTTTGTTTTTTACTTTTCTCACACAAAGAATTAAATAACTTTACAATATACTTTCATGTTAATGAGGTGAAAGTGGCAAATTGTGTGCTAATCTCTTACCAAAGAAAACTCTTCTGATTCGTGTTGAATTTATGACTCAAATGGATGTAACAGAAGTTGTGTCTACAAAATGCCACCGGAAGAAAGTGCTAATTCCTTCCATTGGCATCGCGTTACTTTGCATTCATCGGATGTTCCAAAATAAATCAGATTTTTTATACGTCAATCATGGTATCAGTCAATACTTGCCATTCAAGTGAGGAGTTCTGGGTCACAATGGGTTAAAAAAAAAACAGCTACACCCTCAGAAGTATCAGTGTCCTTGGTAAAAACTACAATGAATTTTTAATTCAAAGATTTGCTTTTATTTCTGCTACCAGTACCAGAGTGAGAAAAGTCTTTTGTCTCAAAGTCAGACCTAATTAGAATTGGTGAAATTAACACATAGGCCTCTGTGGTGTGGACATATGTGTTGCCTTAAAGTTATAATAATAATATATAAGTTTAATCATACATAAAAATAGAGCATATTGTTTGAGAAGTCTTACTGTGAGGCTTTCAGTTATTTAACGTAGCTGTAAATGTCACCAGTCAAAAAGAACTCCACTGGCCTCCTCTTTCAGGGTGATTTACATATGGTATCTATTGTTTTTGTGTTTCTCTGTACCAGATTGACTTTCTGGCTATAGAAATGCGTAAAGGCAAAGTAAGCTTCCTTTGGGATGTTGGATCTGGAGTTGGACGTGTAGAATATCCGGATTTGACTATTGATGACTCATATTGGTACCGTATTGAAGCATCAAGGTAACTAACTCAGTAAAGATTAAGATAATTGAATACAACATAACTTTGAAGGAGTTTTCCAGTTGATAAGAAAACTCCTATTTTCATTTCACAAGGTAGCCGTGTATGCATGTATGGACACGTAGGTGAAAGCACACACACACATACACACATGCATATATGTATGTGGAGGGAAATGGGTGTCTTTGGAGTGCCTGCTAGGAACTGACAGACGTTCAAGGTATTGACAAGAGCAACAAGTCCCTTTCTAATCCCTGTAGGAATTCAGGAATTTAGACTATTTTTAGGCATCCTCTCTCACCTGAAAAAGAAGTCTCTGATGCTTGCCCTCATTCAACACAAACCGAGTATAAGAGTTGCCATTGCTGCCTGTCATTGGTGTGCACAGCATCCTCTCCTCAGCTTCATAGCGATATGGCCTGCAGGCATGTACAACATCAAAATGCTGCATGAATATGTAACATTTTAGGTCCACACACTATCTTAAAATGGGCAGTAATAGGAAATAATTTCAGTAATTCTATTAGTTGATAAGTAACTCCACTTTGAAGCTTTGATTCAATTATCAACTTTTAGTGTATAGATTGCTTATAGTACTCATACCTATCCTCAATACCTCTCTCTCATTTCCATTTCTTCTTTTCCCAATTCGCAAATCCTACTAAACCCAAAGCAGCTAACAGTTCAAAGGTACGGTTAAGGCCCCAGAGTTACAAATGAGGCTGGTCTATTATTTGGGCGAAGAAGGCTTGCAGTGATAACTGTTGAATCTAGGTGATGGATACAAAAAGTTCCACTCTATTTTTGTATATGCTTAAATTTCCCCATAATAGAAAGCTTTTATTTAAAAAAAAAAAAAAATTGAGAAGCAAAGGAGCCCTGGTGGTTTACTGGTTAAGTGCTCAGCTGCTAACGGGAATGTGTCGACTGTTTGAACCCAGTGGTTCCAAGGGAGAAAGACCTGGCAATCTGTTCCCAGAAAGATTGCAGTCTAGAAAATCCTATGGGGCAGCTCTGCTGTTACGTGGTGTTGCTCTGAATTGAAAATTGGCTCAAAGGAAACTAACAACAAGAAACAATATTTTCAGCTCCTTTTAGGATCATCAGCAAAAGTGTGTGTGTGTAAGTGTTTTGCGTGTGTGTGTGTATAAGAGAGAGAGAAAGAGAAAGAAAATGTGATAAGGAGCAGCGGTGTTGGAGTAAGTACTAAAAAGGATGTTTCTGCTCAACAGAGTGCAGTTCTATCAAAAGATGAACATATTTGAATAAATTTATTCAATTGTTTTCATGTATTTCATTTAGTACTGCACCCTCAAAGAAAAAAAATAATTACCAAAATGAGACAGCAGGAAGAGAAATATGACACTGAAATTTTGTTTTGACTGTTTGCTTTAAAAGAGGGATCAGATTTTCATCTTTAACAATCCATGGAAATCAGTCACTTGAAAAAAGAAGATGAAATAAAATAATAGTAGCTTTCAAAATGCTATTAATTGAATTTAAAAGGGAAGTTGTTCTATGCAATTTGTACACACAACTCTGAAGATTAGATTTTATCCTATATGCATTGAGATGGTGTGCCAAACAATAAAAGACGGTACAATTCCGAGAAGACTCCATCAGCAAATTTGGATCCAAAATATAATAAGGGATTTTAGGAAAAATTGCACAATGTATAATGCGGAAGGGAGGCTCTTTCAGGGTTTACTTGCTAAATTAAATTGAATAACATGCTAAATGAAGTAATATTAACTTGTTTAAATAGCATGTGTTGGTAAATATTAAATTATTAGGCAGAGCAATAGGAAAAAGACTTTCCACTTAACCAACACCAGTTGTATCAGCTAGTTGCTGCTCTTGTCATTTCACATCAGTGGACAGCCACAGGATCAGGGTATGTTGCTCTCTGGCACTGGCCAAGTATGACAATAAGCCTTCAGTGAAGATCAGATTCTGAGTTTTGATTTGAGATTTAATGAATCTGGAATACTTGAAGCTAAAAACTCAGTTAATTCCTAAATATTCCAGAACAAGCCTCTTCGTTTTATCCGCCTTAAAGTCGTAGTTCCCAGAAATGTGATACTTGTTTCATTTTCTATATTTTCTTTCCCTTCACTTCAACGAACAACTCTGGAAGAACTGGGAGAAATGGAACAATTTCGGTGAGAGCCCTGGATGGACCCAAAGCCAGCATTGTGCCCAGTACATACAGTTCAGTCTCACCACCAGGGTATACTATCCTAGATGTGGATGCAAACGCAATGCTGTTTGTTGGTGGCTTGACTGGGAAGCTAAAGGTAATGCGCTCTTCCCCATTCTGTTGATTTCATCTTTATAGACAGGCAACAGCTGATATTGATTACTCTCAGAGAAAGCAAGATGAAGCTCTGCAAAGACTCGACCACTTGGACCACTTGTGTTCCTCTAACCTTATGTTACTCAAAAACATGAATTTATTTTGAGTAAAAATTTCCTCTCTTGAATTTCAGTCTAGAAACACATTGTCTTTAAGCCTAAAGTATATTTACCTTAAACAGTTGCTGTTTTGCCCTTATCTGTGACATCATTTTTTTGTCATTCTCATTTAAGTCACTTTCAGAGCAAAGTGTTTTTTTTAAAATATAGCTTATTCTCTGAATCAGTTTACAATTTATAGATATGAAGTGCTATAAGGTTCATAATCACATCTAATTAAAAGATTTATGAATACCTTGGGAAATACCACAGGAGCCATAAGCTTTCAAATCATGATCTGGTTTTAAAAGTCTTCAAGTTGTGCTTCTCCTCATTCTTACAGGGTAATGCACTTGATATTCATAATCGCTTCATGACAGGTCCTTGTGCATTTCAAATTACAAAGTGCCTACATTTTAAAGGAGCTCATGTTGATTAAATAGAATTAGATGTTGGAAAACGACCTGGGGGTGAGCATAACCAAATATCATAGATAATCCTGGGCTTGTCAAAATCATCCCAGGATGAGATTAGCCGGAAAATGTGAAAAGCCAGGGTGACCTCAAATGTATGAGAACTCAGCCTTCATATAAAGTTGTTTTATTTGTTTATGAGATGTGGATCTAAAGTATTAGAATTAATTCTACAACTGTACACTAAAATCATCCTCATTTCTTAGAACTGCATATAAATATGTATGGTACATAGTAACATATAGGCATATTATCAACTTTCTCTTCTCTCTAGAAAGATAAATATAGAGGTAGCATTTTGAAATCAAATCTGGGTTGGATTCCCTATTTTAGCATTGACTAAAATGTGACCACAGGCAAGTAACCTAACTTCTCGGGCTTCAGTGTTCTCAACTAGAAAAGGGAGATGAAAGTATCTACTTTGCTTGTATATTGTAGGACATAATAATAAACTTTTATAACATTAATGCAGCCCTGCTTATGTGCCAAGTACTATTTTAAGTAATTTCTGAGAATTAATTTACTTAACTCTCACAACAATCCCAAAAGGTAGATAGTTATATAGTCTCCATCTTATAGTTGAGGAAACTGAGGCACAGAGAATGTAAGTGACTTGACCAAGGTCACACAGCTAGTTAATGGTGGAGCTGGAATTTGAACACAGGTAAACCAGCACCAGTAAATCTCCACTCTTTACCAGGAACCACCATGCTTTATTGCCACAATGAATAGTGAGATTATGTGTATAAAATACATGACTAATACCTATGACACGGCAGTAATCGCACCTTAAATCCCAAGAATTGTTATTATTCAGATGTCACTGGTACAAAATAACTCTATTTTGTCAGTCTCAGGGAAAAAGAAAACATAGACAGATGAAATCTACAGAAATCTTTAAAAATCATTTTGACCAAGAGTTTCTAGGCTCCTGCCACACCAGAATATGAACCAAAAGCTGAAAACAAGTAACTAAATGAACTTGCTAATAAACTTCAAATTAACAGGAACATATTCCAAGTATAGTCTTTCAGGGTGAAAAAAGGAGAAGCATAAATCAAGTAGAATCCAAAAGTAGGATAATCAACCTCTGGAAAATTAAGACTTTGAGTGATGACGGAGAATTGCAAGGACCATTCTGACTTGTAAATGTCAGTGGCTGTAATCAGCATTCCTTCTATTTAGCAAAGTTATAACTAGACATTTTTAACTATTTAGTGACCATCTTCTTACATTAGTTCTAGAACTCAAACATGGTGATTCATTTTTTTCCCAAGATTATTCAGATAAATGTGGATTAGCTGTGGCATGGAGTTTCTAAATGTATAAGGTACCAGAATATAGTATTTATTTGTCATATAGAACTGTCAAAATCAATAGCTATTTGAATTATAAAAAGATGCTCTGGAAGGGAAAGGCAATACACAATATAAGGAAGTTAGGACAACATGACCAAGGCAAAAGAAGACACTGAGAGGTAAGCAAGAATGAAGGACAACTACAATAAATACGGAAACCCTGGTGGCGTAGTGGTTAAGAGCTACGACTGCTAACCCAATGGTCAGCAGTTCAAATCCACCAGGCGCTCCTTGGAAACCCTATGAGGCAGTTCTACTCTGTCCTATAGGGTCGCTATGAGCCAGAATTGACTCGATGGCCATGGGTAATGGCTAACAATAAATACTATAGCATATATAATCCTGCAACAACAGTAATAACAATAATTTATGAGTGAATACTTTGGTAGATATGTATGCTAAAGAGGTGTGGGAGGTCATATGGCAGTATGCCTGAACACATATATATGTATGGTTGTGGCTATTTCTACATACATATTTATATGTGCTGCATGTATATTCATCTATATAATAGAGTACATAGGTGGCACGGTTATGGAAACTTTTAGACATAACCAAACACCTCAATGGACTAAGATACTGGGATTGAGGGCTGAAGATTTATAGTCTTGGGAGACATCTAGGTCAACTGGGATAACATAGTTCATAAAGATAATGTTCTACATCTTACCGTGGTGAGTAGCGTCTGGCATCTTAAAAGCTTGCCAGTGTCCATTTAAGATACAACTATTGGTCTCTTTCCATCTGGAGCACAGGACACTGAAGAAAACCAAAATACTCAAAGAAGCCATTAGTCAAAAGGACTAATGGCCCACATGAACTGCAGCATCTGCTAAACTGAGACCAGAAGAACTAGATGGTGCACGGCTGCCACTACTGACCACTCTGACCTAGAACACAGTAGAAGGTCCTGGTTAGAGTGGAGAGAAAATGTAGAACAAAGTTCAAACTCACAAGAAATGATTCTGGTCTGATAGAGACCGAAGGGACCACCGAGACTATAGCTCTAAGACACCCTCTAGTGTAGAACTGAAGCAACTCCCAGAGATCACCTTTCAGCCAAATAATAGGCCTGTAAAATAAATAACAGCACCCATGAGGAATGTGCTCCTTAGAACAATCAACTAAATGAGACCAGAAGGGCAAATTTGCCCAAATGCAAAGATGAGAAGGCAGGAAGGGGCAGGGAAACCAGATGACTGTAAACTGAGAACCCAAGGTGGAAATGGGGATAGTACTGACCCATTTCAGGGATTGCAACCAATGTCACAGAACAATTTGTGTATGAATTATTGAATTGGAAACGAATTTACTATGTAAATTTTCACCTAAATCACAATAAAATGTTTTTTTAAAAGAAAAAAAAAAAAGATGCTTTGGAGTAGAACAGGTCATTCCACTCCTTCAATGATAGTGACAGGTATTAAGTTTCAGATCTTTCCCCATAAGAATGATACCAGCGTTCTCATTCAATGAATATTTATTGGTCTCCTATTAGAAAGATGTGGCAGTCTGCTTCTGTAACGATTACAGCCTTGGAAACCCTATAGAGGCAGTTCCACCCTGTCCTGTAGGGTCACTATGAGACTGGATTGACTTGACTGCAACAGGATTTTGGTGATTAGATGCAAAGCCCTTTGCTGTGTTTACCAGCAAACAACGCCAACAAGGCCCTTTATCTTACAATATCAATCATTTTCCCTTCATGTCATAAACTGGAAAATTTCTTGGTACTAAAGGAAATAAAAAATTGGGGGCAGAACTATCCTAGGGAAAAAAATATATATATATTTGTGTACTCCTTTTCATGATCTTTGCAGAGAAATCTTCTTAATGTGTTCAGTGGCCTAGATTTGCCTAAAGAGAAGAGATATGGAACAATAATGTTTATTAAACATCTTATCTATGCCAGGTACTGAACTTAGTACCATAAATAAATAATCTATTTCCCACAATAGTCCCAGTTCACAGATGAAAATGTGAAATCTCAAAAAAGATAGGCAGTGCAATAAAATCACAAGGTAGGGAAGTGTTTGTTACTAATGGTGATAAACTGGTAGAGCACAGAATAATCAGAATCAGTTAATGAAGTGTTTGAGCTTTCCTCTTTTTTGACCCATTCTGTAGTAGCTGTGGGGATGTAACACAGTTAAAAGTTGAATATGTCAAGCTAAGAAACTCTAAAAGAATGGTTAGTAACTACTCCAGATTCTGCTGCCAATAACTCTCACGAGTACTCCAGGATTATTTATGAAACTCTAAATCCTAACAAACTTATTATTTCTCTCTGCAGAAGGCCGATGCCGTACGCGTGATCACATTCACTGGCTGTATGGGAGAGACATACTTTGACAGTAAGCCCATAGGGTTGTGGAATTTCCGAGAAAAAGAAGGTGACTGCAAAGGATGTACAGTCAGGTTAGTTGAGATGATGACTCTCCCAAGGTCTTCCCTGTGCATCACAAAAGCTTTCATTTTATCAGTCAATATTTTATCAGCATGTAAATGATATGGAGCAGGCTTGAAGCGACTATACTCAAAGGTGGATTTACCATAAAGCTAATGAAACTTCACGTTCCCACTCCCATTTGTGCACACACTTTCCAAGGGTCAAGGAGACATGCTAGTAGTGTTTTATATGGCCGTAAGTTTTTGTGAAGTTTGCAGAAATTTTTACCTCAGTCGGTTAAGACCACTGTCTCTCTCTACTCTCCTGTCCCTTTGTGTCCAGGGAGTTTTGCATGTCCATGGGTAGCTCATAGCCATAATTTTTTTTTTTCTCTTAAGAAGAGACCACTCTAAGCTGATTGAGCAGATTAAGATTGTTATTGTTTTTGTGAGCCGTCTCATTACAAAATTGTGTAGGTTTTGAGTGATCTACCCCGACTGTCTTAGGCTGGGTTCTCTAGAGAAGGAAAACCAGTAAAGCATATAAATATATACAGAGGGAGATTTATATCAAGGAAACAGCTCACGCAGTTGTAGAGGCTGGAATGTCCCAAGTCCATGGATCAGGATAGAGGCTTCTCTCTATTCACGTGGACTCAGGGGCTGGCTAGCCCAAGATGACAGGTGGGAGAGCAGGGCTCCCGCTCTCAGACTGTGAAAATCCTTGAATCCCAAGGGCTGCAGATAAGCTGGTAGCTCAAGCCCCAAGAGCCAGAGGTCAGATGAATAGGAAGCAGCCAAAGGATCCAGAGTGAGCAAAAAAGCCAGAGCGTCCGCTTATATTCAGATTCAGGCCACACCTCCAAGGAAACTCCCTTTCAGCTTATTGGCGACTCACAGCAGATTCAGTCATGGGAGTGATCACATATAAACACTGAGAATTATGGTCCAGCCAAGTTGGCACATAATCTTAACCATCACACTGGACTAGTTTCCCATAAGCTCTGGTATTTGTAGGGATGATTTTTTACAGTACTCCTGGTTGCTTTTTATTTGTCTGTTTGCTTGTTTCAGGAGACTATATATTTTAATATAAAGACCAGTCATTTCAGTTGAAGAGCAGACATGATTACGGGAGGAAGATTTAAAAAATGAGGCTACAAACAGCAAACTGGGAAAATTTCATAGAAAACCTTAAAATGTCAGTTTTAGAAATTTGTATTTATTCTGCAATCAGTAGAAGAGATGTAATTGTTGGCAAGCTTTAGAACAATTAATCTGTCTGTGATATAAAAAAGAAGTGTATCTTATTCCTTATACTCCTGAGAGTCACATTAAGACTAAAATAGGGGGAAAAAAATACTTCTACAAGTAGAATGTATTTAGCTCAACATTGAAATGATAATGAATTTTTAATATCTGGAACCTCAATATACATCTAGTTCTATAGTTTTTAAGTTATATGTGGAAGAGTGTGGCTATCCCAAAATAACATAATTAATCCTCACTTACCTAACCCAATGTCAAGGTTCAAAAGAGAAGCAAAAGGGCAAGTTAAGAAACAGCATTTACAAATAAAATAGTAGTAATTTTTTTTATTCCTGGAAAATCTATTCAAAATGAATATGAAAATTCTAATATGTTGTTGTCGACTGATAGTGACCCTATGCACAACAGAATGAATATGATGTTAGATGTTGAAATATATATTATGTCTGAAAGGACTAATTTTTTTTTTCCAATTCAAATCCAGATTTACTTGGCGATGACTCATAGCTACAGTATTAAGTGAAGCAGGCTGGTCTCCATCTGTATGGTTAGCTGTACCCAGCACAAGACTCTGTCCACAGATCTGCCCTTTACTTGAATAGGAGAATCTCCTATAGTGTTGGATCTGGAAAGGTCCTTAGAAATGATCCTGTGATCTAACCCTTTCCTCTCACAGCTGAGAAGCTGAGAGCTGAAGTGTTAAGGGGCTGGTAGCAAGTAACACAGGTCCTTAGTAACATTCCACACCAGACCCCAGGGCATCTGCCATCTAATCCACTATTGTTTTCCCATTATATGTTGAGGGAATTGATAGATTCCGGTCATAAAAACATCAGGGTATAAATGTTCCAGAGATTTATACAAGGAAAAAAATGTGATATATATTTTTTTATTCCAATACTTATTCTGACGTTGTGTAGTGATATTTTATGTTTTGTTTGTTTCGTTTTTTACATTAGTAAGTAGCACTGTTTGGGCTCAGAGCGTCTGGGGAACTGCCAACGTGACTCCCATAACCTCTTCTTGGGTTGTCATTGGTAGTATGACTGTATGTAATGTAGAATCCTAGTGTTTGATAATGTCAAGGAAACTTCTAAGTAGAAAACCAAAAAAAAAAAAAAAACCCAAAGCCATTGCCGTCAAGTCAATTCTGACACACAGCGACCCTATAGTAGACTCTACACAGAATTTTCATACATCTAATGTAAGAACCAAAAACCAAACCCATTGCTATCAAGTCGATACTGACTCAAAGTGACCCTATCGGACAGAGTAGAACTGCCCCAAAGGATTTCCAAGGAGTGGATGCTGAATGTGAACTGCTAACTTTTTTGTTTAGCAGCCGAACGCTTAACAACTGTACCACCAGGGCGCCAACATATCTAATGTAATGCTCCAGAAATTATTGTACCTGTAAGGATGAGGGAAAGCTAAATAATAGTCAACTTATTCATTATGAATTATAGTGTTATTGGACTGCTTTAGTTCCTTAAACTTTCAGTTAGTGTTTTTCATCAATACTGAAAAGTCATCTTTACATATATAACTTTATATTAGAAAAAATATCTTCCGATAGCACCATGTGTTGTTACACATTAGATGTAACTTAAAATTACAAAGACTTGGCCCTGAAGTACACAGGCCAAGACTTTTCCTTCCCCTTGTCTTCAACACGTTGTTCTCTCTGGTCCAGGAACAGAGAGAAAGCTATTTCATCTAAAATGTGTACAGTCCTTCTTCCAGAAGCCCATAATATTTGTGCACTATTATTTTTCTCAATAGACAAGATTTCATGAAAACTGTATTCTAGTGGCCTATTATTTTATCATGGCATTACTGCATTATTTCTCAATATCCCCTTCCTTCTCCAAAGTTAATACCACACTCCAACCTTAGAGATTCTAAAATATACACTAATATGCATACTTAAAGTTTGAAAAAATATCCTTACAAATTGAGATTTACTCTACAATGTCAGATAGATACATAGAGAGATAACTTCACATTTGAAAAAGAAATCTTTTAAAATGTTATATACACTACAAATATATTAAAAACAATTATTCAATCAATATTGATGGAATGTGTGTTCTCTGTGAGGCAATTTACTACACTAAAATTTCCTTCATTCCATAAACACTGATTAGGTTCTACTATGAGCCAACCATCACACTAGATGCTGAATTTGTGCCTGTTTATAGGGTCTAGCCCACAATGCTTAATAGTTCTCGCAGAGCTTACATTCTAGTGAAGGAGACGGGCAAATAAATACACAGATAAATGCAGGCATCCCTCATTGTCTAAATCTAATTTGTCTTGAAAAAATGTGTCGGAAGGTGAGTGTTCAGAGGACCAAGACCTATATTCTTATATGTTTAATGTGAAATATAATGCAACCCCATCCTATCCAAAAACCCCATAGTTTCCCACAGATACCACTTAAACATTAATATAATCATTTATCAAACACTTCTGCAAAACATAAAGCATTTAAATCACCCATGACCTAGTTATTAAACACTCGATGAAATCTTTAGTGGATATGTTCTGCACAGTACCTAACAAGACTATACAGAATCAATTGTAAATTACATTTTCCTTCTAGATTGCAAGGAACATTTACTTTAATGTACAATGAAATAATGTGTTAAAGATGCTATGAGACTATCTAAATTGAACCTGAGGTATCAATACCCCCAGGCATAGCAAATGCTGAGATCCATAAAGGCTAAATTTTCAGGGAAAAGAGTGGAGGAAATAATAAGAATATAATAGATTATGTTTAAATCCTACAAGTAGGAAATGGGAGAAAAATTGAGGTACTACTGGAGAACATTCCAAATACTCCCATCCAGATTCACATAAACCTATATTTTTTGTACCATTCATATGAGTTTATTATATCAGGTTTCAGGAAATTAAAGTAAAAAAAATTGTACCTCATTATAGCAAATATTTAAATAATCAGGGATAACTAAATGTAATTACATAATGTCTTGAGTTTTAGAAAGGAAAAGACTGGCCTGCTTGTTGAGTAAGAAAACATCAGGTAACTATATGGTTTGGGAAGTCCCCTTTGGAGAAATGGTAAATTTAAACAGAAACATAAAAGTAAAGAGTGGAGTAAAGAAACAAAATGATTCAAGGTCCTATGGCTGGAAAGAGTCAATTACTCTGCCTGTGAATAGAGCTTAGAGTTCAGCAGGGCATGAGTGGAAGTGAGCAGATAAATTAAAAAGTCCAGGTGAGAGATGATTGTTAATTGGTCCAGGATGGCGGCAGTGGGGATGGAGAGAAGTAAAAGGGTCGAAGATATATTTGAGATAATTTCCGCCTTGAAAACCAAACCAAACCAAACCCTCTGCCGTCGAGTCAGTTCCAACCTTGTAGCAGCTTACAATCTAGTTCTAGAGGACAATTTAATGTATGGACTAAGTAGACGATGTCTAGTTCATGTGAAATGTCTCTCTCTCTTCAGTCCTCAGGTGGAAGATAGTGAGGGGACTATTCAGTTTGATGGAGAAGGTTATGCATTGGTCAGCCGCCCTATTCGCTGGTATCCAAACATCTCCACCGTCATGTTCAAGTTCAGGACATTTTCTTCAAGTGCTCTCCTGATGTATCTTGCCACACGAGACCTGGTAAACACACGCATGGCAGCTCTTCCATGATTGAAAATGTGCTTGCTTCTTTTCCTTAAGATTCCAATAAAATTATCAGTTGTTAACATTACCAATTATTGTTTAAAGGAGTCTGGGGTGGCTGCCTGATAGCCAAGTGTGGGTGTACAGAAAAAGTGCTTACGTATATTCATTCATAACTTTACTCACAGATACAATTTAATTACTATCTATTTTCAGTATAAAAAACTGGTAAACCCTTTGCCATCGAGTTGATTCCGACCCATAGAGACCCTGTAGGATAGAGTAGAACTGCCCCATAGAGTTTTCAAAGAGCATCTGGTGGATTTGAACTGCAGACCTTTTGGTCAGCAGCCTTAGCACTTAACCACTATGCCACCAGGGTTTCATAACTCCCATGTAATTCCTTAAGAGAAGTACCCAGTGAAGATTTTCCCAGTATGGAATCATGCAGCAGCAAACCTACTTCTTCAGTCTTCTTCCAGAGACCTAAATTAAAAGAAGATTCTAAATACCCTTTTTCTTATTTCTTTCCAGATCAATGGTTATTAGTAAATGCTTTCAGGAAACATACCTTTTGGTTTACTTAATATGTTTTCAGAAGAACCCATCTTACATTACTGTAATAAAAGGATACAATCTAGAAATTTCGTTGTGACCATTTGCAACACAACATCACACCCACAAAAACACACAATAATAGCAACACCAATTCTATTTCCAAAATGGCTTTCTATTACAGGGCAACATATCCAATAATTTAGCCATAAATCCCTATTATAAACACCAAAGAAAAGCAAATACCCGTGTATTCCTTGGTGTATCTAATCACTGATATTTTTTTTTTTTTTTGCCCTATTAATAGAAAGATTTTATGAGTGTAGAGCTCACTGATGGGCGCATAAAAGTCAGCTATGATCTGGGTTCAGGAATGGCTTCCGTTGCCAGCAATCAAAACCATAATGACGGGAAATGGAAATCATTCACCCTGTCAAGAATTCAAAAACAAGGTGAGTTTTTATAGCAGTAATGCATTATGAACCTTAATCATGCTATCCAAACCTCCTGTGTATCTAATCATGAGGAAGACCACCCTGTCTGCAATTTTAGGTACTCACAAGTTCTTTGAAAAATTGATACAGTCATTTCTTTTACTTAAAGATTGTTGGTGGTGTGGGTTAGACATGACTGATTGAAGAGCCAAATGGTTCTCTGTCATTTTCTTTTGAAACTGAGAGCTTAATTTGAAAGCATAAAACTGTCTGACAACTTGTAAAATTATATCCTGTAATAGATTTGAAAAATGTTGTGTGCTTTTTTTTTTTTTCTTTTCCTATTTTGCCAAGATGTTTCCTATAGAATGGCCCACGGGTAGAATTCATAGGGGTGATAGGGCATGGCTACCTGTGCTTTACTCTCTAAAAATGGCAAAAGTGGGTTTGTATGCAAGTAAATAACTGATTAGTAATAATTTGATATTTTCATGGTTCCTGGACATTTTCAAAACACTTTCACATACATTACTTCATTTGCTCATATAAGCAGATTAAAAAAAAAAAAAAAAAAGCAGATACCTGGTGTTAAAGAAAGGGAAATGTAGACTCAAACTTATACGTGGTCACAGACAGACGTAAGATTTCACAACCAAGACAGAAACCCAAGTCTATTAGGTCCTCATGTGGTGCTATAACTATTCAAGTATGAGTCCCCTAATTCTGTGTAGTATGACATTATAATATCTGCAGATGAAATTTTAATGTCTCTGCCACTATAAATAGAACTAATTAATTTTGACCATGCCAATGTGAAATTTCATGAAAATTTTTATTTAATTTTGTATCATCTTTCATTCCTACATTTAACAAATATTTGCTAAGAACCTACCAAGTACCGCATTAGAACTAAATGAAGCCTAAGATAGGTCATTGCCTTCAAGGAACTTGCAGTCTAAGGGAGAAGAGAGACACGTAAATCAATGGTTAGAGAACAGAGAGCTGATTGCTGTGATAGAACCATGCATAGCAGGCTATCAGCCTCAGAAGAGAGTCAAACAAAGAGGTCGGTTCCCCCCGGAGGGTACTCCTGAGGCACAAGCAGCAATTGATGGGCTAGCTGGATGAAAAGCGCGTTTGGACTTTTCAGGGTGATGAAAGATATGAAAAATCATGAAAGCGTCAGAGGGCATAATACAATATTTTCCAACTGTTTTTCCTTGGATCATGAAACCATGGAGAATCTCCTCAGTAGGGGCCCAAACTGGTTTTGCACTTCTATCAGTTGGAGGACTGCTCCATACCTTACTCCCCTGTAAGCAGGGCACAATGCACATCTCTGTGTTAGAGACTGCACAATAGCTCAGTAAGAAGAATCTGGTTAACTCTATTTGACCAGTATCTCTCAACCTTCTTTGATCACAGAATTCTTCCATTCCTGCAATACTAACATTCTACTGAACCCACTTTGTTGTTGTTGCTATTGTCAGCTGCCGTGGAGTCTTCTCTCAATTTCTGGCAACCTCACACACAAGAACACACTTGAGGAAATCCTTTAGTAACTACAAGTAAATCCGTAGACAAAAAGGATTAAAGTTAGCAGAAAGTTATCAAGAGATGAGACTAGAGAAATAACAATCAATTCATAAAGGGCGTTATGAGCTAGGCTAATGAGTTCCAGCTTTATCCTGAGAGCTATAGAGAAGCACTGAAGAGTGTAAATCAGGGTGTGACACCATCAGATTTGGCTTTAGTAAAGTTTCTCAGCAGCAGCTTAGAGGATAGATTTGTGACAATTCAGGATACTACTGAGGAAACCCTGGTGGTGTAGTGGTTAAGTGCTACAGCTGCTAATCGAAAGGTCAGCAGTTCAGATTCACCAGGCACTCCTTGGAAACTCTATGGGGCTGTTCTACTCTGTCCTGTAAGGTCACTATGAGTCGGAATCAACTTTGGAATCAACTCGACAGCATTTTCAGATATTTTATAGCTGAAATATTTCAACAATTCAGAAACCTCTTTCACCCATTGGTCTGATTTTCTCAAGGGTTTATATAGCGACTTTGTTACTTCTCTGTGGTCTGGAAATTGTAAACAACTTTCAGTTTCAGAACCAGATTATTGCAGAACATTTAGAATCTTCTGTGCCATTCATATTCTCTTGTTCAATCCCTTTGATACCATTGGCCTATAGTTTTTCCTAAGTTTTCTCCTTGGCCTTCAAATAACTCTAGACTCCACTTTGCTTTTCCCCTTCCTGAACACCCCTGTCAAGTGCACCAAGCACTCATTCTCACTTTAATTTTGGGTCTTAGTAGCATGATTCGTCCTCCTTACTTCTCTCATGTGTCTTTATAGTATTGCAATTTAAGATATCACGTTTAACCCTATGGGGTTCAGTTGTTGGGTACCTTGATCCTGAAATTAGTCTGGGACCTTCTCCATTTTCCTGCCCCTGGTTGTGCCCGCTCTCTGTGACCTATGATGCTTCACCACCAACTTCTCAAGTCAAATAGATGAAAACCTTATTAAAATGAATTCTCTGGAGCTGTTCAACTTCCCCCCGTGTGTTCTCATATATTCTATGTATTTTCTTAGCTACTTTTAAAGCATTTTATTATTCTAGCAGATCAATAACATGTACTAATGTTTACTTTAAAAAGAAAAGCGTGAAAGTCACAATAGGAAAGAAAGATTATAAACAGATAATTCATGAAGGAAAAACAAATGCAGATTCCTAATATGTAGGAATATTACAATATCAATAGAATACAAGAACATAATAAGCTGGAAATACAGGTTGGGCCCTGATTTTGAAATGATTTAAAGCCAAAATAGGAGGTACCTATTTTGTTGTTGAAGTCTTTGAGCAGTGCAATCAGATAACATGCTCTGCTGCTAACCAAAAGGTTGGCAGTTCCAGTCCACCCAGAGATGCTTGGAAGAAAGGCCTGGAGATCTATTTCTATAAACTCAACTATTGAAAATCCTATGGGCCTCAGTTCTACTCTGACATGCATGGTGTTGCCCTGAGTCAAAACTGACTCAGCAGCACCTGGATGATTGCATTGTCTACTCAGTTCCCTTTTTCTGGGTCTTGCCTCTCTTCATCCCCATTTACATACACCCAACTTTACTGAAGTTTGTTGAAACCTGGTACCATCCTCTCCCTCCTAAGTGCTCCCTTGGGCACAGACAATAATGTTGGGGAAACTACATTGTCCAGATGCCCTGCCAGTAGAGCTACAATTAGAACGCTCCAGCGAAAGGCACAGTCTCAAAGTTTGAAAGGGGGCAGGAAAGAGAAGTCACTACTCTCTGACAGCAGCAGACGGGGAGTCTTGGCCTCCATCTATCCCTTCAGCACTGCCAGCACTGAGGTCATCAGTTGTGGCTCTCAGGGACTTGAGGTGTCCTCCTGAGGCTCTTTCACTTCACTGTTGCTGGCAGCTGGGACCACTGGTGGCAACTTCCCTGAAATCTTTGTATTTCTAGATTTCTTAAAATACATCTGTTATAGATTGAACTGTGTTCCCCAAAAGGTATGTTCATGACCTAACCGTTGGTGCCTGGGAAGGGGATCTTGTTTGGAAATAGTGTCTTTAAAGATGTTATCAGTTAAATTATGCCAGAGTAGGGTGGGTCCTGATCCCATCCGAGTGGTGTCCTTATAGGGGAGAGGAGAAGACACAGGGAGACAAAGGAAGAAGGGCCATGTGAAGATTCATCTATAAGTCAGGGAATGCCTGGGTCTACCAAAGGTTGAGAGAGACAAAAAAGGATGTTCCCTTAGAAACTTAAAGAGCCTTAAAGCCGTCATGGCCCTGCCAGCACTCTGAATTCATACTACCAGCCTCCAGAACTGTGAGACAATAGATTTCTGCTCTTATAAGCCACCCCGTTTGTGGCACATTGTTATGACAGCCCTAGGAAATATGACAGCATCGTCCCTGACTTTTGCTCCCAATCCTTGTATCAAACCTCTTCCTACTCTAAAAAAAAAAAAAAAAAAAGATTATAATCATTTACCTGCAGTAGCAATATTCAAAGGTCACACTTAAAACAGTGAAATCTAAATTAAAAGAAGGAACATTTGGGAAAATAAGCACTTCATAAGTTTAAAACCCAACCCAGTGCCATCGAATCAATTCCTACTCATAGCAACCCTATAGGACAGAGTAGAACTGCCCCATGGAGTTTCCAAGGAGCGCCTGTCGGATTCGAACTGCCGACCCTTTGGTTAGCAGCTATAGCACTTAACCACTACACCACCAGGGTTTCCTTCATAAGTTTACCTCTAATAAAAAACATGTATTGAGTACCAACTGTGTATCAGATGCAATGTTGAGTCTGTGAAGATGAGCGCACTCCACCTTTGAGTAACTTACATTCTTTGATGCAGAAGTAAATAGATACGCTCAGTGGGATGCAGTAAACATTGTGGAAACACAGAGGTAGGGCACTTAACTGAGCTCAAGGATACTTTTTTAGGGGTGAGGCAGTTGCAGGGTGATCCAGGCTAAGGAGCATTCACAGGAAAAGACAACAGTATATAAAAGCATAGTTTATTTATGGATTGAATTGTGTCCCCCCAAAATGTGTATAACTTGGCTAGGCTATGATTCCCAGTATTGTGTGATTGTCCACAATTTTATCATCTGATGTGACGGCAAAATGTAAATGTGTTGTAAATCCTACCTCTGCGATGTTAATGAGGCAGGATTAGAGGCAGTTATGTTAATGAACAGGACTCAATCCACAAGATTAGGTTGTGTCTTGAGTCAGTCTCCTTTGAGATATAAAAGAAAGAAGCCAGCAGAGAGACAGAGTGGAAGGGTGGGGGTGGGGAGGTAACAGGGGACCTCATTACCACCAAGCAAGGAGAGCCAGGAGAGCTCCTGTCCTTTGGACCCAGAGTGCTGTGCTGAGATGCTCCTAGACAGGGGGAAAATGATGACAAGGACCTTCCCCCAGAGCCAACAGAGAGAGAAAGCCTTCCCCTTGAGCCAGTGCCCTGAGTATTGACTTCTAGCTTCCTAAACTGTGAGAGATTAAATTTCTCTTTGTCAAAGCTATCCACTTGTGTTATTTCTATTATAGCAGCACTAGATAACTAAGATAGCTTATTTAGGGAAAATTTATAATTAGTTTAAAGCACTAGATCACTAAGACAGCTTATTTAGGGAAAATTTATAATTAGTTTAAATCACGAAATCACTTTCAAGGAAGTGGTAGAAGATAATGCTGGGCACCTTGACAAGGACCATTTCACTGGGGGCATTTATACTGTGCTAAAGAGGATATCTCTCTCTTCTCTCTCTCAAAGAGGAGCCACTGGAGGGATTTAAGTAGAGATGTGACACAGTGATTTCAATTTTAAGTAAATGAGCCTGTGTGTCAGTGTGAAAGGCTAAACTGGATGTAGAGTGACTCATTAGGTTCAATAATCATCTAGGCAGGAGATGAATGATAACTTGAAGAAAGCAGTGCAGTGGGATTAGACAGGGAAATGCAAAATATATCCACAATGAGATAGCACTACACAGTTATTAGAATGGCTAAAATTAAAAAGACTGACAATACCAAGTGCCAGTGAAGATGGAACTGGAAATTTCATACACTCCTGGTAAGGATGTAAAATAGTATAATCACTTTGGAAAACTGGTGAGCACTTTCATAAAAGGCTGAATAGATACTATCACATGACCCCACCCTTCCACCCCAAGGTATTCACCAAGCCACATGAACGCATACATCCATACAACAGCTTGTACCAGTATGTTTCATAGCAGCTTTATTTGTGAGCCTCAGAAACGAAAAACAACTCAGATGTACACCAACAGGTGAATAGATACACAAATTGTGGTATATTCATACAATGGCATACTACTCAGCAGTAAAAATTAATGAACTATTAATATATATACAAAATGGATCAGTACCAAAATAATTATTCTGAGTGAAAGAAGGTAGACAAAAAAGAGTCCATTTGTATAAAATTCTAGAAAATGCAAACCAATTAGACTGACAGAAAGCAAATCAGAAGTTACTTGAGGATGGGTGGGGAGGAAGGAGCAGGAAAGAGGGATTACAAAGGGTCATAAGGAAGCTTTTGGGTGATATTTATGTTCATATTCTTGATTGTGGTGATGGCATCTTAGATGTATACATGTCTCAAAACTTATTAAATTGTACATTTTTGATAAGGTTAATTTATAGTATGCTAATTATGCCTCTGTAAAGCTGTTTAAAAAATAGGACAGATATTAGAGTTATTTAAAAGAAGAATCAGACGGCTGTTGACTTATTAGATGTGGAACAGTGAGGAGAAAAGCCAGGTTGACGTTCTAGTTTAGGAACTTGGCTGAGGGCTATAGTGCCAACAAATAAAATAGGCATAATACAAATTGGGTGCAAAAAGATCATTTAGATTTCTAATATGTTTTGTTTGAAGTACTAAAGGGAAATACAGATGATGGTGTCTCATTTATTGAATATGGATTTTTAGGCAAAAGTCAGGTCCAGGCATGCTGATTTCTGAGTTATCCTAAGTAGGTGAAAACTGGAATTTACTCAGATGGTTAAAACCTGAGAGGTGCGTAAAGAAAGGGATAGTAGGGAACATCAGCATTTGAGAGGTGTTCAAAGAAATAGCTTCCAAGAAAGGAGACTGAGAATGAGGTTAGAAAGGTAAGGAGAAGACGTTAGAGAACATGGCATTATGGAATCCAAAAGAGGAAATTTCCAAAAAGAAGGGAGATAAACTAACACCATCATATAGTACATAAGAATCTGCTAAGTTAAGGAGAGAAGTTCTCCGTTAGGTTGGTTATAGGGGAGTCACTGAGGACTTTGGCAAGGTCACAGACCATGGAGTAGTAGGATAGGAATCCAAATAAGACTCCTGCAGTGTGAATCTTGGCTCTTTTCCAGGGGCCAAATTAGTTGTTTTAAATGAATTATTCTCAACAAGTTTGTGAAAGAACTATCTCTTGAAATTCAAATCCACTCCTTCAGGGGACATCCCTGTTGAGAGTCAGTAAAACCACCAAAAAAAAAAAAAAAAAAAACCCATTGTCTGTCCTATAGGATGGCTATGAGTTGGAATCGACTCATAGCCATCCTATAGAACAGAGTAGAACTGCCCCATGGAGTTTCCATGGAGACCCTGGTGGAACCGAACTGCCGACCTTTTGGTTAGCAGCTGAGCTCTTAACCACTGCACCACCAGGGCTAAAATGTGCCACAGCCCCCAAGTGCACTGGTACGGAAACAAGGTTCAGAATGACCGTTTATTTTCAATGAACTAACAGTGAGAAGAAAAAAATACCAAAGTAAAAACAATTAGCTTATAAAAAGTCAGCATTGATTATATTTATTAAGCCCCCACTCCATGTTTAGCATTTAATAAAACCCCTATTTCCCTACGCAGCCATAAATGATGTCTGTACTCATCAACTCTGAAATTGTGTGTTAATAGCTTATTTCTCTATTCTGTAAAGGAAAAGAAAAAAAGACTGTTAGTATTCCATAGCAGAACCTACTTCATGGCTATCACTCATGAAGCGTAGAGTAAAATCCGCCCTTTAAACCAGTAAAAATATTCCATTCAACATATCTCTGCCAGACTTAACTCCTGGGCCAGTGAGTTTCAATTCAATTGTGTTGCCACTCTTTAATCAGTTTTTCTTAGAATGATTTCTAAAAATGCATATATTCATTCAGGGATAAGGAGAAAAACTACTTCCAGCCATTGGCTTGCATGTGATAGAGAGGCAGAATCTCATTTTCACAGACACTATGAAAATAGCGTTTGGTCTGTAAAAAGAGGCTATTACCATGTTCCACTCAACAGCCCCACAGGAAAACTTCTTTGCTGATGTGGATAAAAAGAAATTTGTGTGAAAAAAGTCATAAAAACAGTTTTATCAACCCCTTTTCCTGTAGCCACCAGTCCATGTTAAAGATATAATCTTTTTAATATATATGAAAAATAATTAATTTTTTAATCTTAAACTTGCGAAATATTTTTAATAGGATGATTTTCTTTGGAGTTTTTCGTTTGTTTGTTTTAAACTTAGCTTTGAGGGTCTGAGGTGTTAATAGGTTTGGGTATTTCTTTCTTTCTTTTTTTTTTTTACAAGGTAACTGTGTCTGGTTTCATTGGAGATTCTTTAGGAAGAAAAGTGCTACGGACTACAGCCGAATTTTGGTGTTTGATATTTCTGTGTTTTCCAAAGAGCACTAGTCCTAAAAGGTGATGAGTTGAGGGAAAATAATAATGTCCCATGGTCAAATATATTTGGGAAGTAACTATATTTCCTTCCCTTTAAGCATTACATTGCATATTAGCACGTTAAAAGCTCTGGAGAGTCATAAAATTAAGATGTCTTTAACTTTAACTCAGTGTTTGTCAATTTTATTTGACCTATGAAACTGGTGTTTTAAGCAATAAACTTTTAGAAATGTCCTTATAATTGATTGGTTCAAACGTTCATTTTCAGACCCTTATTAATTCAGATCCTGTATCAGACAAGGATTTAGAGGCCAAATTTATCATGTTAATGAACTGATACCTCAATATGCATCAAGGATCCAAAATATATGAAGCAGTTAAAGCCTAGGCCTAAGCAAATATTGTAGGGAGAAAGCCATAATACCGTAAACAAACCTTGCTTGACCCTTCGTATTGAGGGGGGAAAAAATCAACGAGATAAGAGTTCCCCATCTGCTTTCTGTACAAAGCAGTTTAAGCAGAAAAATGCCTCTCTTCTTTCTCTTTCCTTTCTGTTTCTGAGTTCTTATCCTCATCATATCAGAAATACCTTTGGACACCTGAGAGAAGAGCAGTAATGGAAGAGAACTATGCCTCTCACTACACTTGGCGTCTCAGCCTAAACTGTAATTTATAGTGGATGTGGCTTCTGGCATCTGGCAGGTTCTCGTCTCCCCACTGCCGGGAACAATCATCTTATGCAGGGGCTAGTGCTTTGCATGTGAGCCTAAGTCCCCGTAGTTCTGTGGATACTGAAAGTTTCAGGAAGAGCTACAGACTCAGTGTATCTCTAGTTAATTGTATAATTCCTAATTAGATATCTATTTTAATATAAAACTAATTACCTTATTTCTAATTGTTTCTAACTCCCTACCTACATTATAGAAAACTTGACAAAATTGCTTTTTAACGTACATGTAAGCATCTCTCTCTTATCCTCATGGGTGTTGCCTTGAGAAGTGACTATTTTCATGCTCTCTTATTGTGGATGATTTAATAATGTATTTCATTGATATTATTGTATCTACGATTATTAAATGACTGTGTATAGTACCAATGTTGGAGAAAGTCAATGTTAATTTGAGAATTAATTAAACTAAATTCATCTTGAACTAATAGTGATGACATATATGTGATTGGTATTTCTTAAGTAAAATATTAACCTTTCTATCTCCTTTACAGCCAATATATCAATTGTAGACATAGATACTAACCAGGAGGAGAACATAGCAACTTCATCATCTGGAAACAACTTTGGTCTTGACTTGAAAGCAGATGACAAAATATATTTTGGCGGCCTACCAACACTGAGAAACTTGAGGTAATCTAGTTTATATTTAGAGCTAAGGATGAAGTTTTAAATAAATGCCCACTGTGTTCACTAGAGTTCCAAAGTTTAATTACAATAGGAATGTCATATGACCTTTATTGCAGAAAGACTTAATCAAAAAAAAAAAAAAAAAACATGTTGCATGTTAGAACAGCACTAGGTTTTAGAGATATCTTTGTAGAAGAGATGGACTGGAATCACTGTTTCCCTTATAGTCACCTAATGAAAAGTATTATGAAAGTAATTAAAGGTGGAAACCAGAGTTGAATGTGGATCTTGTAATTTTTGTTCTCTTTACACATTAACTGGAAATAATGGCACACTGACATTGCTTAGTGTTCTGAAAATTAGTCAGTATTCCAGGACACAGTGACTACGACCTATTCTATTGCTAAGAATTAGCATCATTATGGTGTATTGGAGCTTGCCTCTATGCCTAATACTAGAGCTATTAGTTATTCTCATGCCCGTGCCAACATGTTTTTTCAATTTTGCATACGCTTTTTAGCTAGCAGGATGGGGAGACATTTTTAGTTCATAGTTTAATTAGTTCAAAAAATAAAATACAAATAACTAAACAATTTCAGAAAATATTTATCTGACATTTAATTAATTTACTGCTTACTATAAAAGAAAAAAAATTCTTTTTTCTTTTATAAAATATAAGAAGTGAACATCTATAGACTACTTAATGCTCAATAAATTTTCAATGAATTTAATTAAATTGGAATGAATTGATTTGGTTAAACCATAAGAGTTTATTAAAAATACAGACTACTGTGTTTTTAATTTTCTGTTGTGTTTTGTTATTTAGTTAGATTTTTATTGGGACAAAAGTCCTGCCTACGTGTTTCTATTCTAAAAAGTCACATTACATTTGGAGGGATGTCAGAATACCCACTGCCATTGAAAATAGCTGAGAAATATGGTGACCAGTTATTTTCATATTTCCCAAATGAACAATGGAACTTCAGTCTCATTTAACAAGCGACAGCATACGGATTGAGACATACTCTTTTCCCAGTATGTACATTCATAGACCACGCAATTCTAATAACCAGTCTTTCAAGAATAGAAGTTGATAAGTTTTATGGTACAGATAAACTAGTACTGTATTCTTCTACATTATAAGGTATTTTGGGTTAGAAATTTAGATTTAAAGTGCCTGGTCAACATGTATTTGAATAGTGACAGAGCTATTACTTGGAAATTAATTTATTCGGCATTCATTCAACAGATATTTGTTGAGCATCTACTCTGTGCCAGGCCCCATACTAAATGGTAGAAATCCAGAAGTGGCTTAAGTCGTTAAGATTTACTTTGCAATATCAATAACTATATTCTATGAGTGAAATATAGCCAAAATAAGGTTATCTAAGCTTAGATTCACTTCTAGTAATGGCCTGGCTTTAATTATCATAAAGTATTTTTTTTTTAATTAACTACAAAGGTATCCATGTTAATTTCATTGAGACGAGTTTATGTTTTACTTGGCTAGCAAAGCACATATCGTATCTAATGAGTCTTTGCTTTACCATCACTAAGATGTTTTTACTTTCACAGTACATTTCACAATGATAACGCTGCTATAGTAGGCTACATTATTTCAGAACAATCTGTAGACATATATTTGTGACTGATCAAGAAGCCAAGCACTCAGTTACCTTCTGTTTTGCTCTCAGACAGGGTCGCAATATGATAAAGTGCAAAAGACATAGCAAAACATAGATTATTTTTATGGATTTCATTAAATTTAAGCTCTGTGATAGACAATATTTATAAACTACTTATGGGAACTGCAGAATAGAGACCTATGTATTTTCCCAGTCATTATAATGATAAATATAAGTTCTTAAATTCATAACTCAGTGCTAAAATAAAATTTTTCGAAGAGAATTGTATATAGGAAATGGTCATTTTTAGATTCTATTTTCACTGAAGAAACCCTGGTGGCATAGTGGTTAAGTGCTACGGCTGCTAACCAAAGGGCTGGCAGTTCATATCTGCCAGGCACTCCTTGGAAACTCTGTGGGGCAGTTCTACTCTGTCCTACAGGGTCACTCTGAGTCGAAATCAACTTGACGGCACTGGGTTTTTTGGGCTTTTTATTTTCACTGCAGTGAAGGGCGTATGTATGTTTTTCTGTTCTGTCAGTTTTTTGCACACCTTTGCTTTGTGGATCCCTATGAGATGTTTTATTTGGGGGTTTATCATTAATGTCTATTGTTTTGCTAAATGAAAATGCAACTATAAGTAAATTGTTTTGTTTTGTTTTGTTTTTCTCTTTCATGTGACCTAGTATGAAAGCAAGGTAAACTTTAAATTTATGCATGCCTTCTTCGAGTGCATGGGCTGGGTAATTGTGGCTTTAGATAAAGCAGCAGTACAGAAGCAGGGCGACCTGTGCAGCTTTGTCCATAGTATATTTCATGAGCAAGTCATGGATCCTGAGATGTCTCTCATGCTGCCCTTTACTTACAAAGATGCTGCTGCTTACCCACCATCAGTTGGACTTGCAATTTGGGTTGTTTCACCAGCGGTGATGATGGATTTGCTCTGTTTACTTGTTCAACCGCTCACGCACAGTGCCCCCTGGCAACCAGCAGCACACTCAGGCTTATGGGCACGGGCTAGTTCCGGGTAACAGAGCAAAGCGATCTACCCATCTCTGGGATTGAACTTCTGACTCTGGCCTCCCTAATACCATGCCGTCTACTGAACAATCAACTGGCGCTCCTAAACGCTTACCACTGCATTGTTGCTTTTTGCAGGGCTGCAAATTTGCAAACGTTTACACGGCCTTTGCACCTCATGGCAGAGCTGCTTATATATTGCTGTGTTTATTTAGAATTAGCTCTAGAGCCAGATGAAAAGAATCTCTGGAAATATGATATTTTTAAAAAGTGTTTGCATTAATGGTGAAGAAGTTTGTGGACGGTCCCCCTAGCTTCTCAGGAGCATTTGAACTCTAATTTGCAGACAAAGATCAGTGTGAAAGCTGTGAGCAGCATGTCCCTGGAAAGTGGCTGGTCCAAAGCTAGAGAGGTGCAATCTGGCACACTCTAGCTAGCGCTAAAGACTGGTGTTTTGGCATTTCAGAGCCAAACTGTGCCAAATTTTTGGAAAGGAGATAATGAAGCTGAACTGATCCAAGAAATTTTAAAAGCAAAGGCTACAATTTTAGTATCAGAAACTAGAATATATAGAAATGAAAGTGAAAAAAATAAAACAAGTTATGTTCTCACAATACTGTAATGAGGATAGTCCTACTGTGTTTGCTGGGATGGCTAAAAGACAAATGCTGGCTTTCAGTGGAAACAGGTACTAATAAAACTCTGGATGACACTGTGTAGCTTGGTAATTTTGCCCTTGAGTGGTGAGCTTCAGAATTCTATGGTTACATTATGAATCTGATCATATGTGGTTACTTGTCTTCTGTGATTTTCATAACACTGGACTTGCTAAATTGTTGTATTTTGAAGTGGTTCTTTGTGTTTCCATGAAATAACAAACTATATAACTGGTAGGAGTGATAGACTTTATTGACAAGACCTCTGGAAAAATTGTGATAGATAAGCCTTCCCCTAAAGGCAAATATAGGAGCAAATGAACACTGTGAAAGAAATGCACCCATTCCCTTTGCCTTATAGAAGGACATAAGCAAGACCCTCACCCTCCCTCTGGATGTGTTCTTCTGACGGAGCAGAAGGGGGAATCCTTGGGAACAGAAGAAAATGATGGAAGAAAGTAAAGCAGTTACAGAAAAAAAGAAAACAACAAGTATCTGGCATGAAATAAATCACCCGGCACACACCACACTGCCAGGGCCTGATTTGCTTCCCCGCCTGTCTTCCCCGGTGCCATGCATTTTTTATTAAGACAGGAAAAAAAAATAATAAAAATGGATCCTGGAACCATGGACAGTGATAACAGAATTAATCATTACCTTAATAAGTTCAATATTTTGGTGAGACTGGACAGTTTTTACAGAACCTTATTAACATCTCTTAAAGAAGAAAGTATTACTTTATTTAGCCCTGTAGGGTCACTAGGAGTCGGAATTGACTTGACAGCACTGGGTTTGGTTTTGGTTTGGTTATAGACCTGCACTTTTCAAGAGAGTAGCCACTAGCCACAGTCTGAATTTAAATTAATTAAATTAAATAATTAATAAGTATTCAGTTCCTTATTGGCACAAGCCACAGTTATATGTGGCTAAAAAAAAAAACCAAACCCAGTGCCGTCGAGTCGATTCCGACTCATAGCAACCCTATAGGACAGAGAAGAATTGCCCCATAGAGTTTCCAAGGAGCACCTGGCAAATTCGAACTGCTGACCCTTTGGTTAGCAGCCATAGCACTTAACCACTACGCCAGCAGGGTTTCCTATATGTGGCTAGTAGCTCCCAATTTGGACAGCGCAGAACAGATTCTTTCCATCATCACAGAAAGTTCCATTGGACGATGCTTCTATACATTCAAGGAGTGCTATCATAGCTAACAACCTCCTAGCTTGCATTTATGGAGTATTTCTACGTGCTAGGGATTATGTTAAAGTGCTTACATTCGTTGTCTTGTCCAAACTTCACAACTCAATAATGCATATAATAATATTATTA
The DNA here is from genome assembly GCF_030014295.1 of Loxodonta africana. NCBI lineage: Eukaryota > Metazoa > Chordata > Mammalia > Proboscidea > Elephantidae > Loxodonta > Loxodonta africana. The sequence goes on from NC_087342.1 coordinate 196,134,881, forward strand.
CATCCATTTCACATATAAGGACACTGAGTCTCAGAGAAAAATCACTTGCAGATGTCACATAATAAACCAGAGCAACATGCTGGACTCAAGGGCGAGGGCTTCGTTTTCTAATCTGCTGGAATATTTGCCCTGTTTTGAAAAGTGATGAGCAAAAGAAATAGACATTCAAGAGTAATTTGGGTATAAAAAAAAAGAAAAATCCCATTACCATTGAGCTGATTCCAATTTATGGTGACCCCAAGTATTACAGAGTAGAACTGCTATATAGGGTTTTCTTGGGCGTAATCTTTATGGAAGCAGATCACCAGGCCCTTCTTCTGTGCCACTGGGTGGGTTCCAAGTGCCAACCTTTAGGTTATTAGTCGAACACAAGCTGTTTGAGGCCACCCAGGGGCCTTAGTTTGGGTATGGAAACCATTTTTTCAACTCTATTGGAAAAATTAAATATATCTTTTGTGCTTTTGAGGAGCCCTGGTAGCACAGTGGTTAAAGTGATAGACTGCTAACTGAAAGATTGATGGTTTGAAACCACCAGCAGCTCCATGGGAGAAAAGATGTGGCAGTCTGCTTCTGTAGAGATTTACAGCCTTGGAAACCCTGTGGGATCGCTATGAGTCGGAATCGACCTGATGGCAGTGGGTTTTTGGTTTGTGCTTTTGGTTGCTTTATGTTGCTACTGCTCTGGCATAAAATAAGGACTTTTGGGTCAATCTGTACACTCAACTTTAAAATATCGTTTTTTTTTTTTTTTTTGAAGTTGTAATCCAAATGCGTTTCTTGAACTTTGCTTTAGTTAAAGCTTTAAAGCAAAATATAATATTATTCTTTAGCAACTATTCCCCTTCAAAAAAGTCTCAATGATAAAAATATTTTCTAGAATTTTTTTTTTTTTAATTTTTGAGCAAGTTATTATTTTTACTTCTTTCTTATGTAGTTTTATGCTGCTTAAACAATTATCTACTTTTTGGAGGAAAAGGAAACTTTTATTTCATTATACACATAAAGCATTTAATACAAAAAAAAAAAAAAAAACATTTTCAAGTCCATTCCAACTCATAGCAACCCTATGGGACAGAACAGAACTTCCCCACAGGGTTTCCAAGGAGCAGCTGGTAGATTTGAACTGCCACCCTTTTGGTTAGCAACCGAGCTCTTAACCACTGTGCTCCAGGGCTCCAAAAGCACTTAATACAAAAAAAAAAAAAAAAAAACATTGCTGTCAAGTCGATAACCCAAACCAAACCCATGGCCATCAAGTCGATCCCAACTTATAGTGACCCTATAGGACAGAATAGAATTGCTCCATAGGGTTTCCAAGGAACACCTGGTGGATTTGAACTGCCAACGTTTTGGTTAACCGCCGTAGCTCTTAACCAGTATGCCACCAAGGTTTCCATTGAGTGGAGAAAAAAAACCCAGTAATTCCTGTACCTAAATTTAAATGCTGTGGGTGAGATTACTAAAAAAAAAAAAAAAAGGGAGGGGGCGGGGAGAAGAACTGCATAAAGACTCCTACAAGATGCTGTTAACATCTCTTAATCTCACCAGTAGATAAGGGAAAGCACAGTTTGCTGGGTGCCTGTGTGCGCCTGTGCACGAGTTGATAGATGTGCCTGCCTGTGAGTCAGTTTGCTCCTATGGCTTGCTTCCAATAGTTACAGGAACTACACTGTCATTGCCCTAATGCTATTGCTTTTGTTTTCCATTTAACTTTCAACAGGCCGGAAGTAAATTTGCGGAAATATTCTGGCTGCCTCAAAGATATTGAAATTTCAAGAACCCCATATAATATACTCAGTAGCCCTGATTATGTTGGCGTTACCAAAGGATGTTCACTGGAGGTTGGTCTGTTTTTAATGGTTCCCTAAATACATTCATGTCAAGTTTTACTTATATCCTATTGGTGCTTTTAGAGGCACCAGTCCCTTGTTAATCTATTTTAAGATCCTCCTTACCCTCATCAGAGCTGTTCATAAGTGATCAAGCAAGACTGAAGTACTTCTACAAATTACCATGATCAACTGAACTTAGCATATGTTTTATGAAGATCCAAAATTGTGATCCAATTTCCCACATGTATAGAATTTCATAGTATATATTTTTAATATAATCTCTTTTCTGGTTCTATTTATTTCCAATGGTATTTACCCTTTTCCTTTTTTCTGCCATCTATTTTAAATTTATTTTATCCTCATGTATTGTAATAGCTTTATTAGCAGCCCTATTTTTTTCCAGAATGTGGTAGGAGTTTACACAAACAGCAAGTAGTAGTTTGCACCATAATTATTAGTGCATATCATCTTGTCTACAGCTTGAAAGTCAAACCCCCTTTTCTTTGCAAATGGTGCAGACTAGGAACTATGGCATCCACTTTCTGAAGACTTGTCTTTGACAACACTGCAAAGTTTCTTATTACCAACAAGTTAAAGCTTAACCGTAGGCCCAAGCATCCTCTGTATCTCTTCTCTATCACGAAAGCAGCCCAGCAGCCCCCTGATTTACTTGACTACTCTGCGCTGAGTCTTCAATAGGGGCTGACCCATACATGAGAGAAACTCAGGTCAGAGCTCTCCTCTCTTAAAATGTCTATAAACCAGAGCCAACTGTCATCAGCAAGTGTTAGTGAGAATTTTATGGGATCTCAGAACTGATAAGCTTGTTTAAAAAAACAACATGTTAAATATACTTAGAAATTTTAATTACTCTGAGATGATACAACTGTTCATTTTGATTTCTTTCTCCAATTAAAATTATTTTAAAGCACTCCTATAGAATTCACATCCCTGGGTGGTGAAAACTGCTAACAAAAGGTTGGAGGTTCAAGTCTACCCAGAGACAGCTGGGAAGAAAGACCCGGGAATCTATTTCTGAAAAATCAGCCATTGAAAATCCTATGAGCACAGTTCTGCTCTGACACACATGAGGTCGCCATGAGTCAGAGTTGGCTTAATGGCACTCAGCTTATGGCATTCAGGGAAATGGAGGAAGGATAGGGAGAAAGAAAAAAGAATAAATCCATCATATGAGCCATGGGGTTTGAAGGCTGGAACAGAACTGTCAGGGCCTTTATTGTTTGTAGCTGCATGTTCCATTTGAAGTTCCTACCCTGAGAAGCTTTGGAATAAGGAAAAAGGAAATACATAAAAAATTAAAATTCTAAGGACTGATACTGGCTTCTTAAAGAGCATTTCACTGAGAGTTTTAATCTTCCAAGCATTCACTCATCCACATTCAAAAGATATACATGAGGGTGAAAACTATCTAGAAAATGAATAGCCTATATGTGTGGAAATGATGATTCTGTAAAGGCACTTTTCAGTAACCAGGAATTATTTTGCAACTAAAATATGTGGCAGAAATTTGGTATGACTAAATATTGAAAAGTCTGCACAGTAGTTTTATCGGAACTCTCCAAAACTCCATGATTTGGAAATTGGAATAGAAAATAGATTACACACTTTGCCCACACTTTGTGCCACTTAACTGGACCTGAAACACTGTGTGAAAAAAAAAAAATAGCTTACATTAAAGAAATCCTTGCTTTTATTCCGGCAAAATCTGGGATTTTAAAAATGAACATTTTAAGCTGTCTCAATGTCCAACTATATGGGCTTGCTTAAATAAATTATATCACAGTCATACAATGGGATGCCCTCCAGCCATTAAAATTGATGATGAGATCTGTGTTTGCTGACAGAGAGGTATCCCCACATATTTAAGTGAAAAAAGAAGTTACTGATGAACGTGTCTATCATGATTCAGTTTAAATATAGGAAGGGAAGGTGGAGGAAGAAGGTAAGGCAGAGATAGATAAAATGAATGAATGAGTACATCTGGAAAATCCACATACAGCTATATACAGCTTTGGTATGGGAATAATTGCTGATTTCCCTATTTTTCACTTCTTATTGTCTGAAATATTAGTGTTTTTTTTTAATTTTATAATCAACAAAAACAATGGAACTGTTTTTATTTTGAGGAAAAACTGGACTAACTATTAAATGTTTGGATTGTTGATTTTAAAGGTTTAAATTTTATCTGATATTTCTTAAATCTTATACCACACATTTATATATTTGATAGCAATGAACATGTTTACATTGGGCTCATCACGAAGGAAGAATGTTGAAAAAGACTATGGTCATACCCATAAAACAAACAATTAGTTGATGGAGTGTATTAAGGGGATTAATGTCAAGTATTTTCAAGGCAGATTTAGCAAGGTCAATTTAAACCAAAAGAAAATGTTATTTATCAGTAATCACCTTCTGTATTTTAAACCAGAAGTTCTAGAATAAAAGCAGAGGCCACAATGATGAATTTAACCTAAGCTGCTAGGAAAATTCAAAGTTACGAATGGAGATATACTTCTTTAACTGCTCTTAAACTCTCCATGTGACTGTGGGTTTTCATCCTTTCTAAAATTACAGTGTATTTTATGATAACATTGAGAGCACTGAAGGGGGAGAGTGAGATGGAGAAATTAATTTAAATTTTCCTTTCTAATGTTTTTTTCTCTTCTTTCCTTTTACCCACAGAATGTTTACACCGTAAGCTTCCCTAAGCCTGGTTTTGTGGAGTTGGCCCCTGTGCCAATTAATGTAGGAACAGAAATCAACCTGTCCTTCAGCACCAAGAATGAGTCTGGGGTCATTCTCTTGGGAAGTGGAGGGACACCAGCACCACCTAGAAGAAAACGAAGGCAGACTGGTCAGGTACTGTTGCACTTAGTTAATAATGCATTTCTCTAATATTTATATAAAACAGTTGTTTTACAAAGAACCAGTGAGGCATCTAGGGTTTATAAATTGCTTTTATATTTTCATATTTGCATCATTTATTTCCATTACCATATCAGCCAGCCAGGACTGAACATTTCTATATCCACGCTGACCTCCTATTTCTCTCATTTCTTCTTCTTCATTAGAATTTTCCCATTGATCAATTCCAGGTGCACAGTCACACTTGTATTTGCCTTTATATTTCATATCAGTTTAGCATATACATATACACAGAAATCTTAGAATATGTTCAAAATTATATTAATCTTTTCTTGTCTCCAAGTTCAGTTCCTTACCAGATCTGTAGCGATCCGGGGATGGCCTCTTAAATTTAAATTCCTTTTAGGGTCAGTTTCTCAGTTTCACTAGCCAAGGGGATGTGTCTGTTGGAACCTGCCCTGCCCCACCTTCTCTAGTCACAGTGATGACCAGAGAGTGGACCTGGAACTAGAAGTTGCAAATAAAGTACAGCCAACACAGACTTGGACAGTATGAAAAAGAAAACTTATAACCCAAACCCACTCACGGAGCTAAAATTAAGTCTGAACAGTGTGTACTTTCGCAAAGTTGTGAATCTCCAATTTTTAGACCCGTTAGCCATTTAATTATGTTAAAAGTTCTTTGGCAGCTTCCCAGATCTAAACATTATAACTCTTTACTGCCTTAGTATCCCTCCAGTACCTTCAATTATATTTTTAAAATTTAATTTTTCCTCTTAATCTAGTTTTTCTCAGTGAAAGGGGTAATAGAAATTACCTAGTCTGCCATGACCAGAAGATTAGAATGCTTTGCAAATATGTCCATATTCACACTTCTTTGTAAACTAGGTTGTGTTATTTGTGATTGTATGTTTTAATCATTTTTAACATGTAATATTTAACAATAAATAGTATTATGTAGTCTTATTCATTTCCCAAAAAAAAAAAGCTTAGCAAATAGAATCCAAAGGTGTACAGCAGTGTGTAAAAAAATATTACATCATGAGTAAAGTTGGGTTATCTCAGGAACACAAGTGTCGTTTAATATTAGAAAATCTAAAAACCATATAATCATCTCAGTCGATGAAGAAAAACATTGGATAAAATTTAACATCCATTCAAAAAACAAAACAGAAAAAATGCTTAGTAAGTAAGAAGAGGAGGGAGCTTCCTTCACCATCTGTAAAATGACTTATAACAAATTCTCCTGATAGAAAAACATTGGAAACATTTCTTTTAAAATCAGGACCAAGAAAAAGACGAATATTATTACTGCACTGGTCTTAGCTGTTGCAATAAGAAAAGAACAAGTATAGATAAGAACAAGTATATAATTTAAGAATAAATATAATGAAACAGATGTTAGATCCATATGGAGAAAATTATAAAATTTTATGGGAAGGCATTAAAGTAGTCCTAAATAAATGGGTGTATTCAACAAGTTCATTGATAGACTCAATACAAAAAAAAAGCAGTTTTTAAAAAAAAGATATGTAGATTCAATTTCAGTAAAAATGCCACCTTTTTGATATCCATGAGATACTAATTCTAAAGTGTTTATGAAAGAGCAAAAGGCCAAGAAGTTCCTGAAGTAGAAAAAGTGGTACAGCTGCCCCACCAGACACCAGCACATTTGAAACTAGAGATTTGGATTGTAGTAATGTGGTGTTAATTCATGGATAACACTCTGACTATAGAGTCCTGTATATACCCAGCCGTTACAGCTCATTAGGAAAACAGTGGACCTCTCAGTGAATGATACTGGGGCATTTAGTTATCGCCATGGAAAAAGTAAACTTGATTTCTACTTCACACTCAACAGAAAAATCACTTCCCAATGAATTAAAATCTTACACATGAAATGCAAATCTTTAAAAATTTTAGAAGAAAAGAGAGGATAGTTTTTGACCTTTGGAGATGGAAAAGATTTGTTGAACAAAACAGGACAAGTGTAACTTTATGAAAATTAAGAATGCCTGCTCACCAAATGACACAAAACATAAGCTTCATCCTGGAAGCTTATAACAAGTACACCAAAACCAAACCTGCTGTCGTTGAGTCGATTCTGACTCATAGCAACCCTATAGGACAGTGTAGAACTGCCCTGTAGGGCTTCCAGGTTGCAACTGGTGGATTGAAACTGCCAGCCTTTTGGTTAGCAGCCAAGCTCTTAACCACTGGGCCACCAGGGCTCTTTAAGTACCATGTTATTGTTCTTGTTAGGTGACGTTGGGTCGGTTCTGACTCATAGCAACCCTTAAGTACAATAAACCATTGCCATCGAGTCAATTCCAACTCATAGCAAACCTACAGGACAGTAGAACTGCCCCAAAGGGTTTCCAAGGAGTGTCTGCAGGATTTGAACTGCCAACCTCTTAATTAGCCGTTAGCCACTGTGCCACCAGGGTTTCCTTAAGTACTATAGTCCAAAGTAAATTAGAAATAACATTTTTTAATATTTTCAACACTTAAATGATGAGGAATGTCTACTTTTTAAAATATCATAGTAAATGCTATTTGAAATGAGAAACAATGTCAGATAGTTCGTAACTGTTCTAGAATCAACACTGGTTAAATTGGAATATTTTATTTTTCAAAGTGAAACATTTTGATACCCGTAAGGTTCTTTGTGATTATACTGTGCTCAAATGATATCAAATGATCAATTAGCTAAGCAATTTTAATTATTTTACAGTTGCCCCTTCATTGGATGGTGAGTATTAATCCCGTTCCTCTGAACATTTTGTGTTGGACACAAAGCCGCATAGCTAATTAAGTAAATGATTGGAGACATTACGATGTTTGACTGAAACATTCTCCACCATCACAGATGATGCCTGGAGGACCAAGTGATCATTGTGCAGCAGATACTCCATGCTCCACCAGAAATGGAGCACACATGGCATCGGCTTTGGGGACAAGGACTGCATTCACACTCCCTGGGTTTCAAATCAGATATCAAAGCCATACTGGTTGCTATAGTAACAGTAGCAAGAAGAAAGCAGGCATGTTTGTGGATGAAAAACCGTCTTCCTTCTGTCAGAACGTGGGCGACAAGTTACATGTCTGTGATAGCAATCTAGTCAACCAGCTCGGAGAACAAAATTGAAGACTAAATCCTCAAAATGCCATGAGGTTGAGAGTCAGACCTAATTTCCAGAAGCTAACTGTCCACTTGTGATTATAAGGGAGAGGGATTTTGTTGGCCCCGTTTGTTTCCTGATCAGTTTTGTAAGTTAGAAGCTCAATATGAGCGCAGCTATTACTTTCAGTGGCTCAGATCTGCTTGCTTTGCAGAGAAATGCTACATTACTACATCTGCTTCCCATATCATCTAACTAGTAAAAAATGGTAAATTATTAAAAGGATATTTCCAGCTCCCTTAAATACCCTGCTTAAGAAAATATTGAGTCTTACTTCTCCTGTAAGATCTCAGAGAGCATGAGCTGCAGTTCTGACTGAGAACCTGTAAAGCCAGGTCACAGATGAGATTCTTGTTTAATCTTCAATAACCATTTGCTCTTGCAGGCCTATTATGCGATATTCCTGAACAAAGGCCGTCTGGAAGTGCATCTCTCCACAGGCGCACGAACAATGAGGAAAATCGTCATCAAACCAGAGCCGAGTCTGTTTCACGACGGGAGAGAACATTCCGTTCATGTTGAGAGAACTAGAGGGTAACAATAGCACTAGAGTACTTACCGTTAAACAACCTGTAAACTAACAAGAACATCTTTCCCTCACATTAGACCCTACCTGAACCTTCGTATGTGCAGGTACATTATGCGGTACAAAAACAGAAAGCAAAAAGCAGCTTAATTTCCTCTTCTTTACATTTTGTACTTCAGGCACTTCGTTTTATCTTGGCCCTTAGAAGTTCTGCTTAGAGCATTTTTATCCTGTACAGTTCCCCTCTCCACTTGTGGAAAAAACCAAATGCATCTTCTACAGCTATTGATAAGAGAACCCCCACCCTCTGTGCCTCTCAAAAATTCTTTTCTCAAATAAGGTGTACGCATAGTGAAACACACCGAAGAGCTCGGCTGAGGCCAGCAGCCTTTGGCAACTGCTATTTCATTCAGGTTCCAAAGCAGTTACGGCTGCTGTTTAGACATCTGTCATAGAACAAGAGCGTGGCAGCAGCCGTAAGACCTACTGAGCACTGTTAGGTACCTCATTCCTGTCCCTCTCCCTAAGGTGTGCAAAGCCCCTGTGGAGTAACTCCATAAGGAAACAAAGTTGAGAGAGAAGAGAAAAGCTGGCTGCCCTGTGATCTATTCATGCAGGACACCTTTCTACAGATCCACCAAGCACGGGCTTCCAGCCACTGAATAAGAGAGTTGACTTGTATAAGCTGATTTCTCTTTATTGGGAAAGTGATTTGAATTTTTCATCAAAATATCATATGACAATTCAGAGAGGTCATTAGTTTAGAAGGACAATTAGAGGAAAAAAATAAGCTCAGAGATTTCAGGGGTCTCAGACTCCCAAACCAGCGATTCATTTATTAGACTGAAGACATCGAAAAAAACTGGAAATCAAATTTAATGAAACCTCAAAACACAAAGACACCTTTAAATGTGATAATGATATGAATATGTAGCAATACTTCAAGTAAGCAACTGTTATGCTGTATCTCATTATCCTCTTGTGTGGATAATTTAGTTTAGATGAAGAGTAAGGATTTCTTATCTTCTAAGTAAACGATAAAGCTTTCCATGGGTCATATTCTTACTATTATATAGAGGGTGAGGCTGACGGCTGAAGCAATGCTAAGTATTCATGCAGAGTGTCTACCAACTAAGATGTTTAGAAACCATGATTAAGACAAATGAAGGATCAATATTTGGACAAAGAACTTTTACTAATCTAATAGCTAGATATTGCCGTCAGTCTCTGAGGAGAAATACAAACTGAACTTTCTCATTCGAATCTTTGGAAATGCTTTAGAATACTGATTTTACATTTCTTCTAGAATAGATTTCAGGCCCTTTGCCAAATTTTAATCCTTCTCGTTGTGGGGAAAAGTTTTAAAGTCTTTAAACTTTAAGAATTTCAATAAGCTAATGACAACTGGAGAAATATAGTTGACCAAAAATCATCAAAAATATGTTATTTTGTAGAGAGAGAACTCTGAAATTCCCAAATGTATTAGGATGTTGTACTAAGGTGTCCTTTTAACAGGTGTTCCTTTAAGAAGGACATTTTATTATGCCAACTTCCCAGCTGTTGGCCATCAATCCAACCTTTATTTGATTAAGCTCAGTGTACATCACTGAAAATTGGTCATTCAGTTAATTAGCCATGTAAACAAACAGTATTGCCATTCACCGTTAATTACAGGATAGTGTATTGGGTATATTAGTGTGTAGCCACTGCACTCTGTGCCAAAACCAGAACACATTTGCTACCATAAAGTCTCAATTAGCACTGTAAGGTCGAAAAAAAAAAAAAAAACACATCATCTTCTCTTTAAGCAATTGCTACCATAAACTAATTAAGCAGAGATCACTAATGACCTTTAGAACTTCACCCAGAAGCATTTTTAATGCTTCATATACCTAGTTATGGCATGTTCTCTGTCAAATACTAAACAAATATTATGTTCTTTAATCCTTATGGATGTATTTTATATTCGTATTAATATGCATTCATCACAGATGAGGAGATATTAACCAACCTGCTCCAAGTCATACAGCTAGTAAATAACAGAGCCAGGATTTCACACCTCCATCTATGTTCAGCCAATTATTTATCCTTTCCTTTTATTGTGACCTTAAAGATTGGTATTGCTTCATGTTGATTATGATATTATGATTAGATTTGGAAGTATTTGCTTTCTTTCAACACTTTTCAGACTATAAATGTCAATTATGTTTTTTTTCCTAGAACCCTGGGTAAGAGTAGTAACTTAAATACCACCTCACAAAAGCATTGGATTTTTACCAAATTCAGGGGCAAACTTCTCAAGATTGTTCTTGCTCTTCTCTCTCCCCCTTTGCCTTTCTTTAATCTCTCTCCTTCTCTTTCCTTTTCTACCCCTTCCTCCTCAAAATTCTCACATCAGTCCCTTCATTATCTAATTTCTTGGTACTTCAGTGACTCTTGCCTTCTGTATCTGCTTTGCCCTCTGATCCTTCTCCTGAGTGCATCTCAGTGGCAAGCAGTTCTAATGGACTAAAACTGTAAACCCTTAGAGCCTAGAATAGCCACTGAGGCAAGTAAGAAAATGACTAAGTTGGGCTTCTCCTCTGTGAGAGCGAAATTCACACATGCATAGAATTAATGCAGTCACTTAATGTTTTCCATTGTCTGAAGTAGGTATTTTTTTCCCGTTTTATAAATGAATGAAATGAGACTGAGAAAGATTACATAACTGGCCCACGATCCCACAGCTAGTCAGCTTCTAAAACCAGTACTTAACCTCAACCAGTTCCTTTTAAGGCCCATGTTCGTTCTACGTCATCACCCTATGACCTGCTGTGAAAAGACCACTATTATGATCCTTGGGGCAGAACCAGACAAGAGGGAGTCCACACCAAAAAGAGGCAGGCTCTTGGCTTCTCAAAAATTCTAATCAAGAGCAGAGATTTGCTGTTCTTGGATGATTTTTGATAGTGGCTTGAAGCCTGCATTAAAACTCTAGGGACATTCCTGTTATCATGGTATTAAGAGGTTGCTTTTAGCAAAAGAGAGAAGGGTGTTAGGGTAGGATCAACTTCTAGTGAGTCACACATGTCCAGAAGTCAGTGGTTGTCTAAAAGTCGTACAAAACCACTGACCCAGTTAGCAGTGAGGCTGAACCTTCTGACTTTTGCCAAAACATTCTTCCAGAACCTGGTGGAACACCAGTATGTTGGTTGCCTGTACGTTCCTTTGAAACTAATCTGACCCACCCCTTCTCCATCCCCTGAACAGTAACATTTCTGAGCCATAGTGACATCTACCTTTTGTTCCATTCTCTTACATTTGAATTGTCCGAAAGTGTACAAGTGCTCAATGCCAATTCAGAGTATCTTTTCTCTGGTTTATTGTTTCTAGTTCTGCATGCTGTTTTTCTTCTTTATAAAATCACGTAAGATGGTAGTTGAGGGGTGAGTTTTCCACCCAAGTACTTTTGTTTTCTCCCCAGATATGCAGTAAGTTTTCAGTAATCCGTTCAGGATCCTCAGGCTAGTGACTAATACTTAGGACTGATAGTGTCACACTGTTGGTATTGAAGCTGAAAACTTGCTCCTATAACAAAAGAGAAAATCCTTCTGGTCATTTTCATCATCAGAACTCTTTGTCTCCTTCTGATTCTTTGCCCCAGGAGCCAATGATTGTTATGAAGAAGTAGCCTGAGTTTCTCAATTAGTAATGTGTGAGTTATCTCTGATAAGCAAATTAGGGAAATTAATGAAAGAGCCACTAAGGACAATCATTGCAAGGAACAATTAACATGATGTTCTTTCCTGCCTCTTCTATTCAAAAGCCAGCAGCTACATTCTTTATAAATGGTACGGTATGTGTTTGCTGTTGATTGCTGCAATCTAAGCTCTCAGGAGTACAGTTTGTCCCCTAGCAAGAAGATAATAGCTAGCACAAACCAAGAAATAAAGAGCCAAACAAAATGTGACCCCATGCTGTGCTAAACCCACTGAGCCTTACAAGATTAGACATTACTCCACAGTAGAGAAGCCTCAGCTCTTACTGGCTCGTGTTGGGCTGCAGACCACTGATGTCAGCTCCACCAGAGGCTAATGTTGCAGCTACACCATTGCCTGGCTTCAGTGAGCTCTTGGGGAGAGCTAACAAAGGAGGCCGAGGGACGAGATTCTGAGAAACAGCAACATTTGCTTATCGTAGAGCTCCTAACCATTACACTTCCAAGCCACCGGAGGGAGCAAGGAGGGGTAGCAGGAAAGAGTTTGATTTCCAAACATATTGAACATTATGTGTTTTATACTTATTTATTTTTAATATTTCATCAGCATCTTTACTGTTCAAGTTGATGAAGACAGAAGACATGTGCAAAACATGACTGTGGAACAGGCTATTGAAGTTAAAAAGCTTTTTGTTGGGGGTGCTCCACTGGAATTTCAACCTTCCCCCCTCAGGAACATTCCTCCTTTTGAAGGCTGTATATGGAACCTAGTTATTAACTCCGTGTAAGTCAATCTCCTTGTTACTTTTTTTTTTTTTTTTCCTTTTGGTATGAGGATCCCTGTTGCTTTCAAAAACATGTAGTCAAAAAGCTAGGAAGGGAATTGATGATCTTCAAGTCAGATTTAGAAAATTGGACTGATGGCCCTCAAAAAAAAAAAAAAAGTGGGGGACAGGGGAAGAATCTGACTTAGTTGTAAGCTGTAATAAAACATTAGATAAAATATTATAAATTATATTCCATTAGCCCCATGGACTTTGCACAGCCTGTATCCTTCAAAAATGCAGACATTGGTCGCTGTGCAGATCAGAAGCCCCCTGAGGATGAAGATGGAGCAGTTCCTGCTGAGATACTTATCCTCCCAGAGCCAGTTCCCACACCTGCCTTCCCTACACCCACCCCAGTTCTGGCACATGTAAGTGTTTATCATCCCCTCGCTTTCGGTTCTTTATCCAGCATTTTTAGTCATTATCTGAAGGATTGTCATTCAGGATATCTAGTGTATTCTACTGCTAAGATTGAAAGAAGAGGAACCTGTCCATGAAAAACTATTCTCTGCACGTCTTCCTTAGATTCTTTTGTTTATGTATCTGTTCTGCTATCAATTTTCTATAAATAAAATAGTACGTTTTCAGTCGAAAAAATTGGAAAGCACATAAACTTCTAAAGATACAAGAATAAAACCCACCCATAATACCACCACGCAGAGGCAACCATTTTTCAGTCTCTCTTATGGGCATTTTACATAGTAGATCTCATACATAATACAGCTTAGTATCCTTTTCTTAAATACTGGTAACCTATAATTAAAACTGTTTCTAAACCTCATGTAAGTGCATGTGTATGTATATATGTAAAATGAACATATTAACAGCATTTTTTTTATGTCAAAGAGTTATTATGAGGATTAAAAAAAGATAACTGTTTTAAAGTACACTCCCATTTCCACCGAGTTGATTCCTACTCATAGCGACCCTATAGGACAGAGTAGGACCAGTCCACAGAGTTTCCAAGGGGTGCCTGGTGGGTTCAAACTGCCAACCTTCTGGTTAGCAGCTGTAGCTGTTAACCACTATGCCCCGAGGGTTTCCTTAAAGTGCACAGTGCTTGGCATATGTTGTTGTTGTTGTTAGGTGTTGTCGAGTCGATTCTGACTCATAGCAACCCTATGTACCACAGAAAGAAACTCTTCCCACCCTATGCCGTCCTCACATCCGTCGTTATGCTGGAGCACATTGTTGCAGCCACTGTGTCAGTCCGTCTCATTGAGGGGCTTCCTCTTTTTTCGTTGACCCTCTGCTTTAGCAAGGATAATGTCCTCCTCCAGGGACCGATCCCTCCTGATAACATGTCCAAAGTATAGGAGATACTGTCTGGCCATCCTCGCTTCTAAGGAGCATTCTAGTTTTATTTCATCCGAGATGGATTCGTTCGTTCTTTTGGCAGTCCATGGTATAGTCAATGTTCTTCATACAGATGAAGTTATTTTAAGAACTAAATGAGATAAGTGAACATATTTTTGAAAATTGAAAGAAGTGCACACGTGTAGATAATGTGAGGAATCCCTGCATTTACAGTCATGTATCCAGTACTCTGCTGGGCATGTTGTATCTGTTATTTGATTCTTGCAAGCTATTTTTTTAATACATATAATTTATATTATTGGAAGTACTATTAGTCCCATTTCAAAAAGAATATACCTAAGATCACCCAGATATCACCTGAAAGGCCATATGTCACATGGAATTTAGCTCAAGGCATTGATTTTCTCACAGGCCAGGACTAAGATCTACCACACGGATTTCAGAATGTTTATTCAGCTATTTTATGATGTCATCTCAGGCCAGATCTTTCCCCCAGCAAAGGAAAGCTAATGATCCTCCTTCTTTCTCTCTATATACCTTAAAGCCATCTGTTCGCGAGACTCAAGAATGTGTTTTCAATTGGAGAATTCAAAAATATCATGAGTCTTTTTTGACCTGGGATTCTAATGTCCATTTGTAAAAGTTTCTATAAAAAAATAGCTCTCAAGTTTTAAACTAACTTAGAATTACAAATTGTCATTCACATGAGCCCTAAAGATCATCTGGTCCAATTGGTATCTTAATAAATGAATTCTTTTTATATGACACTTGATATGGACTTGCAGCCTTTGTTTGAACACTTGTAGGGACTCTAGCTGTTAGAAAGCTATAGGTCATATTGAAGCAAAACTGCCTTGCAATAAAACTCTATGTAATGATTGTGTTTCTGTAGCCAAACACATTAAATTTATATCTTCTTTTGACTGACATCCCTTTAAGGACTGAAAATAGCTAACTCGTCTGCTTCCCCACATTAAATATTCTGTTAGACATTCTTCAGATGACCTGATTTTTAACTCCATATCCCCACCAATCAATATTCTTTAGTTTGAAATATTCCTTTGAAAATATGGCACCTAGAATAGACCATAATACCCAAAATGGAGTGACAAATACAGGGGAGTAGGAACCTCCCTCCCTTGGTCTGTCATCATATTTCTATTAAAGCACCTGTGCATTCATTAATGTTTTCAACAGATAAATCACATGTTGGATAGTAATCAGGTACCATATTCAGTCAATCAAAACCTCAAGGGCATTTTTATCACTTCGGCTTCTCTTGAGTCAGGTCTTTGTTTTGGTTGGCTGTGTTTTATCTGTGGAAAACCCTGCTGGCCTCCAGTTTTCACCTTCCTTTTCTAAGTGCCCACACAGACTTTTTAATATGGTGTCTCAAGCATTTCCCTCTGTTGTTTCTAGAATCCAGATTTCTCCCTCTTTCTGAAATGAAGATACTTACCCATCTGGAACTGGAGGTTTTAACTCATTTAAGTTTTCTTATAACCTTCTGTTCTAATTCCAACTTCCATTTTCTCTCAGCAGTGTATGTTTTAACTTTTCCAGCGCAGAGCATTCTATTTGTTAGACAAGACAGAAGCAAAAGAGAAGTGGAATAGCAGCCCAATTGGTTCGTTTAGAAAGAGTCATAGAACATTAGAGCTAGAAGAGACCTTAAAGATCCTGACAACTAATTTACACATGAGGAAAAAAGCCCTGAATCTTAGGGCATGACCCAAGGTTACACACGTTAGTGATACATGGTACTAAGACGCAGATACCTAAATTCCAGAGGCTTACCTGGCACAATGTGATTATTTATAAGTGTGTCATCAGAAATAAAATTTTTTTTAGAATTTTCCATCTCTACCAACTTGTATAATATTTTAGAATTTCAGATCATGGAGCTATACTGACCTTCTCTCTGAATTTGTGTTCTTTCTTTTTTGAGGGAGGAGTGTCTACTTTTTAAAAGGTTACTAAAAGTTAAAGGCTTGGCAATTTGTTTTATACCAAACATTTATGAAGAGCTTACTAAATGCAAAGATGAATAAGATAGCATCACTGCTAGGAACTGAATAAGAGTGAGAGAGAGAGAGATTGACTTGAGAAAGACAGACATGGTCATGAATAATACAAGTCAGCAAATATGTGTCGAGGGTGGTCAGGGTAAGTGCTAAGTGTGGGCTATGAATAGAAGCCACCAGCTTTCAAGGTTGAAAATTAGAAGCATGGGAGGGGACACCATTAAAATGGTTAGTGATACCTAGAAGCACAAAAACAGGTCTATCAAATGCAAATCTTAATCTGTCACCACACTCTTATGCCAAATAGCTTTTAGTTCAAACAATAGAAAATCATGAAATGCTTATGACGGTATATTAAGTGGGAAATGTACCATATAAAATATACATACTGTGCATTGTCGTTGTGTGTCATCGAGTCTATTTCAACTCATAGTGATCCTATAGGATGGAGTAGAACTTCCCCCATAGGGTTTTCTAGGCTGTATGGAGCCCTAGTCACTGGGGTTGGGGGATGGAGCCCTAGTGGCACAGTGGTTAAGAGACATGGCTGCTGACCAAAGGGTCAGGAGTTCAAATCCATCAGCTGCTCCTTGGAAACCCATGGGGCAGTTCTACTCTGTCCTACAGATTTGCTATGAGTTGGAATTGACTCAGTGGCAATGGGTAACCTTTACAGAAGATTGCCAGATCTTTTCTCCTGAGGAACGGCTGCTGGGTTTGAACCACTGGTCTTTTGGTTAGCTTAACCATTGCACCACCAGAGCTCCACACCCTGCATAGTCACATCTATATCAGTAGATAACAAACACGTAAGAAAAACTTGCAAGAAATATACCATGTGCGAACAGCAGATGTATTATGGACAAGTGATGATTTTTATCATTTTAAAAACTAGTCTTAAATAGATTAAATAAATAATTAAATAAATTGTAGGAAACCTTTATTTTCAACCTTTGTTCCTTCCCAACATTCCTCCCCAAGACACAGCTGTGTTTCTCAACCCCTCCACTTTGAGAGCCACTAAGGAAACATGAATGGCATCCTTAGAACAAGTGCTCCGTTTTGTGGCCCTGCCTGGCGTTCCACCACAGGAAAGGCACCTGCCTTTACTCAGTGAGCTCAGGCAGTTACTTGTCTTCTCTAATTGTAAGAAACCCATTGACAAATAACGATAATAACATTGACCTCCAAGTATTATTGTGAGGGGATAAATCATATAGTGTATGCAAAAAAACCAGCACAACAGCTAGCTTATAATAACCCTCCATCACTCAGATGAACTCTTTTTCAAAAACTAGTCAGTTAAATCTTACACAATTTTAGGGTGGGGACAAGAGCAAAGAAAAAGATAGCCTTGAGTAATTCCATTTTTAAGCAATTACAAATCCAACATGATATAGTTATTATCTGTCAAGTTTTCCATTATTTTCAATTCTCACCCATTTTCTTTTTGATCAGAATTTGGACTTTGAAGAATATCTTTAAGAAGTAAGACTTAAAAGTTGATTCCTGAAGTGAGAAAGGCCCGTATAGGAGAGCCTCATATTTGTTTTAGCACAGTTGACAGGGATGATCTCCTATTCTCAGTGTCACCCTGTTCTTCTTTACACCCATCACACCCCGCCCCACCCACAGCACCTTATAGGAAGAGGATGATATTCACTTAAGAGTATCTTCAGAAAGCCCTGCCCTGTAAATTTGATTATGCCAACCCTATTATTAATTTTTTTTTTTATTATTAATACCCCCACGAGTCTGTCAGTCTGTCATACTGTGGGGGCTTGTGTGCTGTGATACGGGAAGCTATGCGACCCAGTATTTGAATACGAGCAGGATTACCCATGGTGGACAGGTTAAGCTGAGTTCTAGACTAAGGCAGACTAGGAAGAAGGGCCTGGTGGTCTACTTCTGGAAAGAATTAGTGAAAATCTTATGACTAGCAGGAGAACATTGACATAGTGCTGGAAGATGAGCACCTCAGTCTGGAAGGCACTCAAAATACCGCTGGGGAAGAGCTGCCACCTCAGAGTAGAGTCAACCTTAATGACATAGATGGAGTCATTCATAGATGGGACCTTCATTTGCTGATGTGACACGTCTCAAAATGAGAAGAAACAGCTGTAAACATCCATTAATAATTGGAACCTGGAATATATGAAGTATGAATCTAGGAAAATTGGAAATAGTCAATAATGAAATGAAATACATAAAGATCAGTATCCTAGGCATTAATGAGTTGAAATGGACTGGTACTGGCCATGTTGAATCAGACAATCATATGGTATGCTATGCCAGGAATGACAGCTTGAAGTGGAATGGCATTACATTCATCATTAAAAACAACATTTCAAGACCTATCCCAAAGTACAATGCTGTCAGTGATAGGAGAATATCCATACGCCTACAAGGAAGGCCAGTTAATACAACTATCATTCAAATTTATGCACCAACCACTAAGGCCAAAGAAGAAGAAATTGAAGATTTTTACCAACTTCTGCAGTCTGAAGTTGATAAAACATGCAATCAGGATGCATTGATAAGTACTGGTGATAGGAATGCAAAAGTTGGAAACAAAGAAGGATTGGTAGTTGGAAAATATGGCCTTGATTATAGAAATAATGCTGGAGATTGTATGCTAGAATTTTGCAAGACCAATGACTTCTTCATTGCAAATACATTTGTTCACCAACATAAATGGCAGTTATACACAAGGACCTCACCAAATGGAACACACAGGAATCAAATCGACTACATCTGTGGAAAGAGACAATGGAAAAGCTCAATATGATCAGTCCGAACAAGGCCAGGGGACAACTGCGGATCAGACCATCAATTACTCATATGCAAGTTCAAGCTGAAACTGAAGAAAATTAGAACAAGTCCATGAGAGCCAAAGTACAACCTTGAGTATATCTTATCTGAATTTAGAGACCATCTCAAGAATAGATCTGACACGTTAAACATGAATGATTGAAGACCAGATGAGTTGTGGAAGGACATCATATATGAAGCAAGCAAGAGGTCATTAAAAAGACAGGAGAGAAACAAAAGACCTAACTGAATGTCAGAAGAGACTCTGAAACTTGCTGTTGAACGTTGAGTAGCTAAAGCAAAAGAAAAAAATGATGAAGTAAAAGAACGGAAATGAAGATTTCAAAGGGCAGCTCGAGAAGACAAAGTAAAGTATTATGATGACATGTGGAAAGACCTGGAGACAGAAAACCAGCGCTCAGCATTTCTCAAGCTGAAAAAACTGAAGAAAAAATTCAAGGCTTGAGTTGCAATACTGAAGGACTCTATGGGGAAAATATTAAATGACACAGGAAGCATCAAAAGAAGATGCCAGGAATATACAGTCACTATTTTTTTTATGCCAAAAAGAATTAGTTGACATTCAACCATTTCGGGAGGTAACGTATGATCAGGAACTAATGGCACCGAAGGAAGAAGTCCAAGCTGCACTGAAGGCATTGGCGAAAAACAAGGCTCCAGGAGTTGATGGAACACCAATTGAGATGTTTCAACAAATGGACGCAGCGCTGGAAGCGCTCACTCGTCTATGCCCAGAAATTTGGAAGACAGCTACCTGGCCATCTGACTGGAAGAGATCCATATCTATGCCTATTCCCAAGAAAGGTGATCCAACCAAATGCGGAAATTATCAAACAATATCATTAATATCACATGCAAGCAAAATTTTGCTGAAGATTATTCAAAAGCAACTGCAGCAGTGTATCGACAGGGAACCGCCAGAAATTCAAGCCAGATTTAGAAGGGGTTGTAGAATCAGGGATATCATTGCTGATGTCAGAAGGATCCTGGCTGAAAACAGAGAATACCAGAAAGATGTTTACCTGTGTTTTATTGACTATGGTAAGGCATTTGACTGTGGATCATGACGAATTATGGATAACATCGCGGAGAATGGGAATTCCAGGACACTTAATTGTGGTCATGAGGAATGTGAACATGGATCAAGAGGCAGTCTTTCAAACAGAACAAGGGGATACTGCATGGGTTAAACTCAGGAAAGGTGTGCATCAGGATTGTATCCTTTCACCATACATGCTGAGCAAATGATCTGAGAAGCTGGACAATATGAAGAACCGGGCATCAGGATTGGTGGAAGACTCACTAACAACCTGCCTTATGCGGATGATAAACAACATTGCTTGCTGAAAGTGAAGAGGATCAAAGACCACAGGCTTCAGTATAGATTACACTCTACATAAAGTAAACAAAAATTCTCACAACTGGACCAATAAGCAACATCATGATAAACAGAGAAATGATTGAGGTTGTCAAGGATGTCATTTTACTTGGATCCACAATCAACACCCATGGAAGCAGCAGTCAAGAAATCAAAAGACGCGTTGCATTGGGCAAATCAGCTGCAAAAGACCTCTTTAAAGTGTTGAAAAGCAAAGATGTCACCTTGAGGCCTAACGTGCTCCTGACCCAAGCCATGGTGTTTTCAATCGCTTCATACACATGGGAAAGCTGGCCAACAAATAAGGGATGACCAAAAAGAATTGATGCCTTTGAATTGTGGTGTTGGAGAAGAATATTGAATATACCATGGACTGCCAAAAGAACTAACAAATCTGTACAACCAGAATGCTCCTTAGAAGCAAGGATGGCAACAATATGTCTCACATACTTTGGACATGTTGTCAGGAGGAATCAGTCCCTGGGGAAGGACATCATGCTTGGAAAAACAGAAGATCAGCAAAAAAGAGGAAGACCCTCAACAAGATGAATTGACACAGTGGCTGCAACAATGGGCTCGAGCATAGCAACAATTGTGAGGATGGCGCAGGACCAGGCAGTGTTTCATTCTGTTGTGCATAGGGTTGCTATGAGTCGGAACCAACTCGAGGGCACCTAACAACAACAACAACGTTATTAATACATGTTAGAGCATTATAGATTAGAGAGCATTTCACACATAGCAGCTCATTTGACAGTGTGGTAGCCTGTATTTTCTATTTCTCTCTTATTCTTTAGCCTATTTAAAGCTAGAAGAAACACTTCTATGAATTATGTTTGTGTATATTTCTCACAGAGATGGCAGGGGGTGAGGGGTAGATAACAGTCTTCACTTCAAATATTACAGAAATTTGTTGAAATCCAATGAGTTCTTTGCAAGTATGTGCAATGTTTATACCAAGTCTTCATAACCAGCATGACCTGTGTAGATTTGTATACAATGAGCTGGCTGCATGTTTTTTTCTTGAATTTTATTGGAAAGTTGAACTTTGAACTGCAGAGTTTAAAAGTGTGAAAACTAAGACAAGAGATATCCCTGGGCTGATAATGGGTCTTTGGGGCTTGGGCAAAGGAGTATGCAGACAAGGAAAGAATAGAGTCAAAGAAATTATTTTTCTAGCAGCTTTCATATTACAACTTTAATATCTAAGTACAGTTTAGGCCACAGGATAAGTGTATTGGATACTGATACCCATATAAAGGGAAAATACACATTTTCCATACTGCAAGAAATCGCTATTCAAGCTTATACAAGCTTTAAACCAAAAACCAGTTGCCGTTAAGTCGATTCCCACTCACGGCAAACCCACGTGTGTCAGAGTAGAACTGTGCTCTGTCAGGTTTTCAATAGCTGATTTTTTAGAAATAGAACGCCAGGTCTTTCTTTTGAGGTGCCTCTGGGTGGACTAGAACTTCCAACCTTTCAGTTAGCGGCCAAGCTCATTAATCATTTGCACCACCCAGGGACCTCGTTTGGGCTTTAGTGTGTCAATATTACTAGAAATGACCAATACCCACCAAAGAACTCATATGCAGAGAATTAACAAAATACAGTTTGTCAATAAATGGCATAAGTAGGAATTTTATACCTGAGAACATTAAAGTTAGTGCTGTAAAATGTGTCTTCTACTTAGTATTCATCTATAAAAAGAGCCTCACAAATACACGTCCAACTTCTCAGATGTAATTTTAGCCAACATTTGTTAGAGGGATTATTGACCCAAGAAGGAAGAAAATTATGCAGTTTTTATGAGCATTCTTTTGTGGTGCTTTCAATGACAAAGATTCAGTTTTGATAAATGCATTTTAAACTTGTGCTCTGAATTCAAAGGTTTATTGACCAATCATATGCCATGTTGAATCCAGCAATTTCCAAATGCTAGCCATCAATTAGCCAGTTGCAAATGACCACGGCTTTATTCTGACCTGAAATTAAATGCATAACAGTGTGAGGGTGGGAAAGTGTTCACCCCTTACTAGTTTACTGCACTATTCCACCTCCTTTTTTTTTTTTATTCCACTTCCTAAACACTTCCCTAAAAGAAACATGACTTCCTTCACAATCCCCTCCCACTCTTATCAACAGGTGCACTGCCACATGTAGACCCCCACCCAGTACCTATCTGACCACAGCTAGTTACCTGCCAAGCAGAGACAAACAGCTAGTACCTCGTGTCCTTGTTTTATATCACATTTCCCCCAAGCATACTGGTAGTGAAGGACCTCTCGCGGTGCAGGGTTTAAGCACTCGGCTGCCAACCAAAAGGTTGGCTGTTCGAACCCCCCAGCTGCTCCGTGGGAGAAAGATGTAGCAACCTGCTTCTGTAAAGCTTACAGCCTTGTGAACCCTATGGGGGCAGTCCTACCCTGTCCTGTAGGGGTCTTTATGAGTCAGAATTAATTCCGGGGCAATGGGTTTGGTTTTTTTTTTGTTTTTTTTTAAAGCGTTTGGTAGTACTTTAAAGAGTCGCCACCAGGTGGCAGAATTGTAACGTGTTAAGATTGATGCGCTTCAACTGTGACCCTGATTTTTATTATTGTTTCAGAAATCAGTGTTTCCAAACCAACACAGGTTAAGTATCATGTCCGTAAATATGATGACTCCCCTCAAGCTCACATCACCTTGAAAGAGGAAGGTTCATCTTGCGATGACCTTGTAATTACCTCATTTGAAGACTCTTCCTCCTATCCCTCTTTTTTAGTTTAGATGATTGTAGGAAGCAGGGTTGAATACGTCCTTAATTACAAGATCGTTTTATTCTTGTGTGAACCCAGGGGTACTTTCTATTCCATCTCACATGTTCCTCTTTAAAATGTTAGAAGTAGAAACAAAAGCTTGAGAGCCAGGGCGAGGAGCTCTACCCTCGGAGGGACCTGAG
Organism: Loxodonta africana; assembly: GCF_030014295.1. Taxonomy (NCBI): domain Eukaryota; kingdom Metazoa; phylum Chordata; class Mammalia; order Proboscidea; family Elephantidae; genus Loxodonta; species Loxodonta africana. The sequence goes on from NC_087342.1 coordinate 196,158,322, forward strand.
AGAGGGAGAAGAGAATACAGCAGCGGGTGAAACGCTGGGAAATGGCGCTGTGTTTACGTACCCTAAAATCAGGCACGTTTTCGGATACACCAGCGAACAGTGTTGCTATAAGCAGACATGATCCACGTTCGTCTCCCTTTAACCAAGGGAGAGAGAAGGTCTATATTTACACCAAAAAAATCTACCAGATTAGAGGCTTGAGAGTTTTATTCCCTATATAAATGGTAAAGTAGGTTCATACAAAAGTATTCCTACACAGGCACTTCTCAGACCCTTTTTCAACTGTTAGTTTTATACAGGAAGGTGGTAGTTTTATTAAAGGAATATCCATAAGCTCCATCTTATTGCAGATCAATAATAGTAAACATCTGTTCAGGATGTTATGAAAGAAAAATGAACTTACTGTACTGGTTTTAGACTTTGTCCGTTGCCAACGGGAGTGGTAAATTGTTACTCTATTCTGTATCATTGGTCCATCTGAGAATATTGTTTTGTTAACCACTGCTTCCGCCTGTTTCTCAAGATCCACCTGTTGCAGAAGTCAAGAAGCCACACTGGAGGGCGCTTTTCTTCCTAAATTTTAAGTGGGTATTTCACACAATGGAGCCCTGATGGCGCAGTGGTTAAGAGTTTGGCTGTGAACCAAAAGATCAGCAGTTCGAATCCACTAGCCACTCCTTGGAAACCCTATGGGGCAGTTCTACTCTGCCTATAGATAGAGTCGCTGTGAGTCGGAATCAACTCGATGGCACTGGATTTGGTTTTTGGTTTCAGGCAGTACTTCTCAAAAGGACCCTTACAAAATCCCTGTCCTTTTCTGGTCAGAGGTGTTCTGGACATGACTTAAGGAGGGACTTTTCCATCTAGAGTATCTGATACCAAGTGATGGAGAACTACTGCTCAGCTCAGGAGCAGTTCTGGAAATACCGGTACAGTCGAGCAACAAGCAACTTGATCACAGCATTAGGGCCATGAGGCAACATATAAAGTCAAAAGTTCTCCGGACATAGAGCTGCTAACAATAAAATATCTAATCTTTGCAGCTGCTACCTTGATAATTTTAAAAATTATATTAGAAAAGTTATTTTATATTAACATTTTTATGTATTAACTAGGAGTCCCTGGGGGGTGCACACGGTTAATATGCACAGCTGCTAACCAAAAGGTTGGAAATTTGAGTCCATTCAGAGTTGCCTCCAAAGAAGGGCCTGGTGTTCTGCTTCCAAAGATCAACCACTGAAAACCCTGTGGAAGCCAGTTCTACTCTGAGGCACATGGGTTGCCATGAATTGGAACCCACTCGAGAACAACTGGTTTGTATTGGCTTATGAAAACTAGAGAAGTGACCACAGTGTTAACAATGAGATAGAGATAATCTGGTGGTAGTTTTCTTTTAGACTGTGCGTTATTGTTCCCTAAATCTTCAACATTCATTGACCTTTTCAATCCCTCAGTTTTCAGAGCTGAGGGTTTAGAGAAGTTTTAGTCAAATTCTTCCCCCAGTGGGCTCATATCTGGAAAGGTTCTTTTAGAGATTTCTGAGGGGAGATCACGGGCTACCTATGTGTGTTACGATGGCCCTCTGTACAGGAAATGTCGTGAGAGCTTGATAAACGTTCCCAATTATGTTAATAGCAGCATTGACTGCTGAGACACTAAGGCTCCAAAGCCTTTTCCTTTTGGGCTCTCTTTGCAGGCAGTGTAATAGGAAAGGTGCGCCATGTGGTCAGCTCTCCAAGTGAACATTTTCCTGTCCTCCCCACTGGGTTTGTGCATATCTCAGGAATTTCAGCCACAGCCTGCTTTTTATAACTGACCATAACCTGGGGAGCAAGAAAGAAAATACCCCCATGAAGACCAATTTCATAGCATTTCAAAACACGTAAAGCCTCTTACCTGCTGTGGCAAACAGCTCAGTATGATTAAGCTCAAGAGAAAGGAGAATGAGGCTTTTCCTCACCGAGTAGAAATTGTCTATGCACCAATGAGTCATATCTGAGGCACACTATTCAGAAAGAACACTTCTCATCAAAGAGGCTGCCTTGAGCTGTTCGGGCACCAAGTCAGTGCTCCCTGGGGCAGTGGCCTATTGAGAACTATTCAGTGCAGATGTCAAAAACAGGTGGGTTGGTCAGAGTACGCAGGTTATTTATTTTCTCATGTACTACATGTTCTACAAGCCTTTCTAACCAACCAGTATATGGAGCTATCTTGTGAAAATAGAGAAAAGGGAAAAGAATTGTGGCTTTGGTAATTTAAGAAAGCTTAATATTCTGTTGAGCTGAGGCTTACAGTAGTCAAATATGGGCCACCTAGCCAGGACTGGCTATATAATTTGCAGGGCCCAATGCAAAATGGAAATTCAAGGACCTTTGTTCAAAAATTATTAAGAATTTCAAGATGGCGACAGCAGAGGCTTAAACCAAGTGACTGCACACGTTGCACTCCTATGAAGCCGGCCCTACACCTGACTCTCTCTCTTAAGCACGCTAGGATCCTAATCTTTGAACAGTGGCAGTTGAAATGGTGTATGATGGGTTACATTAAAACATGTGCTTGGTTGCCTAGCAACTGGCTAAGGACTTGAATGGGCTGACTTGCAGGTTTAGATACACCATCTTGAAAGTCTAAATTCATGGAAACCTTCTAGTGGGCCGATAATTTTCATGGAAAAGTAATATAACAGGAGATGGGAATGGGGAGGGCAAGAAGAAAAATGTTTTTCTACTGTTATAATCTCCTGGGTAGCTAGCTTGTCATTTTCCCTGTTACAGTCTTCTAAGACTGAAACTCTTCCTAAGCGAAGTAAAAGTAAAAAGGAAATTCTGATTTCCTCAGAAATATAAGCAATGTTTTTCCTTAGAGGGTAATGAAAAACATTAGTTAATAAATATTTGTTGAACACATTCATTTGGCAATTCAAAAATATATGAAAACTGATTCACATTCAGTAGACATTTAATAAGTACTTTTTTTTAATAGAAGGAAACCCTGGTGATAGAGTGGTTAAGTGCTACAGCTGCTAACCAAGAAGTCACCAGTTCAAGTCCACCAGGCACTCCTTGAAAACTCTATGGGGCAGTTCTACTCTGTCCTATAGGATTGCTATGAGTTGGAATCGACTCAACGGCAGCGGGTTTGGTTTGGTTTTTTGGTTATTCAGTAGAATACAGAGATAAATAAGAGTCAATTTTTATTCTCAAGGAACTTAAATAAGACTATACAAAGACACCAAGCTAGTTTTTGAGAAACAATTAAATACCAGCAGAGGGGCAGCAAAAGAGAGGAAGATGCTCAACCAAACAGACTGACACAGTGGCTGCAACAATGGGTTGAGCATAACAACAATTATGAGAATGACGCAGGACCAGGCAGTGTTTTGCCCTATTGTACATACGGTCACTATGCGTTGGAACCCACACGACCACACCTGACAACAATATTACATTTTCAAAGAACAGAGTCCATAACTTCCTTTTTCTCTCTCCCCTTGTATTTTACAGGGTCCTTGTGCTGTAGATTCAGAACCAGCCCTTTTGCTGGGGAGTAAGCAGTTTGGGCTTTCAAAAAATAGTCACATTGCAATTGCATTTGATGACACCAAGGTTAAGAACCGGTATGTATTAGTCTGAGATGTTTTGCAAAAACTGATAAATTGAAGTACTGGGTATTTGCATTTAATCAAGTTTAATCAACTGTATGTATAAATTAATGAAGTGTGTGTGTGTGTGTGTGTTTTAATTCATGGTGTGTAGTAGAGAATAGAATTATATTTTTCTGAGCCTGAGCAGCCCAGATTAGAAAATCAGCAGACCTGGAGAGTCCTCTCCTCTGAGAAGGTTTGCTCTACTTCTGTGGAAGTACACTCATAATCTGCCATTATTCTATCTTAGAAGAATGCCTTGTTTTATTTTGTATGCCTTGATTTCACAGCCTCACAATTGAGTTTGAAGTGCGAACCGAAGCTGAATCGGGATTGCTTTTTTACATGGCTCGGATCAATCATGCTGACTTTGCTACTGTTCAGCTGAGAAATGGATTGCCCTACTTCAGTTATGACTTGGGAAGTGGTGACACCAAAACCATGATCCCCACCAAAATCAATGATGGCCAGTGGCACAAGGTATTATAGTCCCCAGGACATTGGCGGTGGCCTCTGATGTGGGTACAGGGTATGGGTGGCAGCCATCGGCCTTCCCCTGGTGCCAGTACTCTTTTGCCAGTGCAGACACTGTGGGGCTACTAGAGAGTGGCAGAGACTATAATAGAGCAAGAGCCTTGTACAATTGCCACAACCCTGGAAAATGTGATAAGACCTGGATAGGTTTATGTTTAACTAGTTAAATGCTTCATCATGGTACTGCAGGGTTCTATCATGCTCCATGACTGAGGTTCCCAAACATCTGCCCACAGTCTAGGGCCAGGCAACTGAACACATTTTTGCTATTGGAAGTGAGGAATATATGACATTGGAGTGTATTAATCAGGAAGCTCTATTTCTTCCATTTAAAGGGATAATATTTATTCTGAGATTATGTTGACCTAGTTTTAAGGTACTAAAGTGACCTCTCTTTTATGAAAGAATGTTTGGCAAAATTAAAAGTTGCCAACACTAGGCTGGGCCCAAAGAGTTAGCCCCCACACCCAACCGCTACTGTTCTGTGAAAACCAGAGTCTGGAATCTCTGCTATATTGTATTTAAAGGGCTCTGAGGTATCGTTTCCACCTATGTTCATTTGGAACAACTTAAAAAACTTTGGCCTTACACCCAGAAACTGGTACTATTATGGTCACAGGAGGCTCATTTGCCAGCTTATTGTCCTCTTTGGCATGATTGCAAGTAGATAATATACTGCCTAATTAAAATAAAATCTCAGAATTTGTCTCTGCACCTGTGATAGCCTATTAAGTAAAGCTTCCCAAAATAGACCAATAAAATGTTTTAATTTGATATATTAACATACTTGGACTTTTCATATCCTATAGAAAGCCAAAGAACCTAAAATAAAAATGCAAAGCCTACCAGTTTGTTATCACGAAAATAAGAAATGGAATTTTCTTATTTGCTTGGAACATTATCACTTTCAAAGATCAGTCCTCATGAAGGAACTCTTATTGTGGGTTTATTCTGATCTCTAGCTAGTAGAATAAAAAATATAACACTTGAAAGAAAGATATATTGTTGGGCCACATAAGGGTGGGATTAACGACCAACCAAAACCAAACCCACTGCCACCAAGTTGATTCCAACTCATAGCAACCCTATAGGACAGAGTAGAACTGCCCCATAGAGTTTCCAGGGAGCACCTGCAGATTTGAACTGCCGACGTCTTGGTTAAGCAGCTGTAGTACTTAACCACTACACCACCAGGGTTTCTGGGATTAAGGAAGGAAATTTAAATATCATAATGAGCCAAATTAAAAAATCCTTTTATTTTAAAGGTTTTTAAAAACTACTTCCCACACCAGAATAGCTTAAGGTAAAATAAGATCTTAAATAACTCTAATTCTGATCTAGACCCATTTTAAAATGATCATTGTAAGCTAGCATTTCAGAGGTTTACGCACTCATTTCCCTAAATTCAGAGTCCTGGTTGCATACTCAGGAGCCCTGGTGACACAGTGGTTAAAAGCTCATCTGCTAACCAAAAGGTCAGCAGTTCAAATCTACCAGCTGCCAACCGGGGCGGTTCTACTCTGTCCTGTAGGGTCTCTATGAGTTGGAATCAACTCGATGGCAGTGACTTTAGGTTTTTTTTTTTTTTTTTTTTTTTTGGTTGTATGCTCAAGCCAGTATTCACACCCCTTGTTTTACTCTATCCAAGAAGATAATTCATGCCACTGCCATAATTTCAGCATCTCATCAGTCAGCTTTCCCCTCCCTCCCTGGCTTGGTACTAATCAGGTGCTACAGAAATGGCACTGCAGCTTGGTTGCACTGCTCTTTGTTTAGTTCTGTAGAGAGGGGCGTGTAGATTACCTAAAATTGTGTTGACTAGTCCAGGCTTTGCTCAATCAAACTAATACACTTTTAAAACTGGACTTTGATTTTGTAACCCAGTTAATTCATGACAGTGCCATCAGTCTCCGAGGTTCCTTCCAACATGTCTGCCTCTTGATACAGATGCACCCTTGGCAACCTATAGAAGAATCTTCAATCTAAAACTTAACCAGAAAAATTTTGTATTCTTTTGTAGATAATAGTAATGAAGAGGACAGAATTTGTGATAACCTGCAACATAGGCCTAATTTCACTTATATTATGGGCTTCACACACACTAGGCACTCAGTAAAAGTTATTTCCCTTTTTCTTAGGTATCTGATAAAAGTCCATGTCTTATACTCTGTTTTTGAAATTTGTCCAAGATTGGTATTGATGGCGCCTCTTGTTTTTTTGTAGATTAAGATTATGCGAATTAAGCAAGAAGGAATTCTTTATGTAGATGATGCCTCCAACAGAACCATCAGTCCCAAGAAAGCTGATATCCTGGACGTTGTAGGAATGCTATATGTTGGAGGGCTGCCCATCAACTATACTACCCGAAGAATAGGTCCAGTAAGTGTCTAATTTGTTTCTTTCTTGTCTAAATAACTGGCTGAGTTATTTATTCTTGTATTTTGAATTATTAGGTCACATTTGCCCACAATCACTTATAGGTGAATAAGAAATAAGTTTTCTGAAAAGTGACAGAAGATTTCATAGGCAGATTTGACTATGAAAGGCAATATCACAGAGCAAAGCATGAACTCTGCAGCCAAACTCCCTTGGTTTGAATAGCTCCTTTACTATTGACTAGCTAGCTGTGTGAGCTGGAGCAAGTTACTTACTTTTCTTTGACAAAGTTCCCTCATTTATAAAATAGGATAATAATGTTGTGTTGCTAGCTGCTGTTGAGTTGGTCCTCGACTCATGAGGACGCCATGCACAACAGGATGAAACCCTTGTGATTAATACAATTTTCATTGGCTAATTTTTCAGAAGTAGCAGGACTATCCTCCTAGTCTGTCTTAGTCCAAACACTGCTGAGACCTGTTTAGCATCATAGCAACATGCAAGCCTCTAATGACAAACAGATGGTATGTTGGGTAGGAATCGAACCTCAGTCTCCCACATGGAAGATGAAAATTCCACCACTAAACCACCACCAAACAAATAGGGTCACTATAAAGGTTAAATGAGGTAATATATTTAAAGTGCTTGAAATAGTACCAGTCATATAGACAGCAAGGAAGATGATAATGATGGTGTTGATGTTCATGTTTCAGGATTGGAAACCACATATATTGAGAGATGCAGCATTTAGAGTATAGTTACCCAATATTGGATTAGAATTTAAAGTCCCCACAGTTTTGTAAATCAATATTCACAAAATAATTTTCTGTCAAACTGTGTGTCTTGGTTTGCTTTGGATAGCATTATTCCAAGAGCATAGAGGATTAGTGTTTTCAGAGAACACACTACATATAAATGTGATACATTTCTATTCTGAAATTAGAACACTTGATAATACACATAGATTTGTTTATTCATCAAAAACAATTGCCCATTATAGTGTGATTCTCAGTATTTGGCTTCTCTGTGTATGATCAGTATTACTCTTCTTTTATAGCTGTTGGACTGTAAATGAGAGTCTCTGAAGTGAGAGTGGCAAAAGTGATTAATGTGAGCCCCCGAAACCCGAAGAAGTATAATGGAGCAGAGTATGGTTGATTTATTTCTAGAGTTCCTGAACCCCAGAAGTTTAATGCAAACTTTCAAGTGTTATGTGTATGTGCATTTCCTTAGGGAAGGGTCCACTGCTTTCATTAGATTTTCAAAAGGAAGAAACCCTGAACCAAACCTAATTACCTTTTTCAAGTGGAATTGAATATAGATTATGGCAAAATGTATACATAATAAGGTTAATAAGCTATTAATGGAAACATGAAATCAGAAACATGGAGACTAATTAAAAGTTATGACATCCAATGGAGTATCTCAGATGGCCACTCACAGGCTTTTAAGACCCCAGACACTACTCACCAAAGTAGAAAGTAGAACATTTTCTTTATAAACTATATTATGCTGATCGAGCTAGATGTTCCCTGAGACCATGGTCCCCACAGCCCTCAGCCCAGTAATTCGGTCCCTCAGGGAGTTTGGATATATCTATGGAGCTTCCATGACCTTACCTTGTGCAAGAATGAAGAAAGCTAAAGACACAAGGGAAAGATTAGTCTGAAGGACTAATGGACCACAACTACCACAGCCTCCACAAGACTAAGTCCAGTACAACTAGATGATGCCTGGCTACCACCACTGACTGACCTGACAGAGATCACAGTAGAGGGTCCCAGACAGAGCTGGAGAAAAATGTAGAAGAAAATTCTAACTCACAAAAAAAAAAAAAAACCAGACTTAGTGGCCTGAGAGAGACTGGAGAAACTCCAAGAGTATGGCCCCTGGATACCCTTTTGACTCAGTAATGAAGTCACTCTTGAGGCTCGCCCTTCAGCCAAAGATTAGACAGGCCCATAAAACAAAACAAGAGGAGCACACCAGCTCACGGGCAAGGACTAGAAGGCAGGAGAAGACAGGAAAGCTGTTAAAAGGGAACCCAAGTTCGAGAAGGGAGAGTGTTGACATATCATGGAGTTGTTAACCAAGGTTAAAACAGTATGTGTACCAACTATTTAATGAGAAGCTTGTTTGTTCTGTAAGCTTTCATCTAAAGTACAATAAAAAAAGAAAGAAAAAAAAGTTATGACATCCAAGTGGAGCCCATAGCTCTGTCAAGCCAGTGGTTCTGTTACAGATATAGGAACCACCGAAAATCAGAAGGATCATATTCCAGGCTAGATACATTCTAGTTGAGAGGCACAACACAGGAATCTCTGCACCATGCTGTGAAGCCTGGAGTGATAGTGCAGACCCTGACAGCCTTTGGGGCTGCCATATGCAACTGGCTAAGAATAACATCCGTACAGCTCCTTACAAATGATTGCATTCCACATAAAGGCAAAGGTCTGCAGAAACCTGACGTTTATGTCTTCTAACTTGAACATTTAGGTCACCTACAGCATTGAGGGCTGCATCAGGAATCTTCAGATGGCAGAGGCCCCTGCTGACCTTGAAAAGCCAACCTCCAGCTTCCATGTCGGGACATGTTTTGCAGATGCTCAGAAGGGAACATACTTCGATGGAACAGGTTTTGCCACAGCAGGTAAGGTTCTTCTATTCCCTTCCCTTTAAATATTAACCAGTTACAAACATGAATTTCTCGCTTTTACCAAAAAATAAAAGTCCCTGGGATCTTAACTAGTATCTTTTATTTAAACCAAGAATGAAACTTACAAAAGTAATAAAAATATCTCTTGAAAGTTAATGTATCTAATTGTGATAAGAACTAATAGAATAAAGTAAAAGTCTACTTGGAGAGCTTGTTCTATCCATTTCCTTCCCTGGAAATCAACAGTAAAACAAGTATAATTCTGCCAAATCATTCATCAGTTTATTCCATGCAGTTTTATCTACTTTCCCATTTTTCCCTTTCTACTCTTCTGAAGATGAAATACCGTTTTTCTTTCTTCTGCTCCAGTGTTTTGCAGAACTCAATTTCATGCCTCTCCCCCACAATGCACACATACTTATACCCATTTCCTGTTGATGGTGATGAATGTACCTTTCCCAGGCTTTCTTTAAGTATTCCTGCCTTTCCAATGAACATTTCTAGGGCAAATCTGGATCACTGATAGTGAGTGTACAATGTGGAAAGAAAAATATGAAATAACCTCTATATAATACTAAAATAAATCTGACATTAACCTAATTTAAGGTAGGATATTTAACCATATAACTAATAGGCACATTCATCTGTTCATTAAAAAATAGTGAACATATAATATCTACAAACTATTATGGGAAACAAGTAAATAAGGCATATTTCTCTCCCACAAGACTATATTATCAAGAGATAAGATTCTGTATGTTGCGAAATCACAAGAAAACAAATAGGAATGATTATGAACTATAAAAGACATACAGCAAAATTCTGTGACTATTTTAGAAGAAAGATTAAATTTGGTTAGGAAAATCAAGAAAAGTTTCCCAGAGGAAGTAGCATTCAGCTAGGATTTAGAAGATAAGTTTAACACTCACATGCAAACGGTGTGGGAAGTGGAAGGGCAAGGTCCTCCAACAAAGAGTACAAGTAGAAAACCTCACCGATGCATAAGCAGAAAAAAATAGGATGGTTATAAAAAAAATTTTTTTTTTTTAAATAACCATATTGACCCTCAAATTCTCTGTGCTGTGGAAGTTTCAAGCCTTTTCCAAGATTTCTGCAAATTCAAAAATGGCTATTGTTCTCTTGGGTAAATTTGATGGCAAACTTCAGCTTCTGGAGTCAATGGATTGATTTGCGATCCCGCCTGGGCTCTTCAGGTTCTACATCACTCTAGACCAGGAAATTAGCCACTTTCCCAGTTTCTAACATCCCCTGCCACCCCTCGACATGGAGTGTAATACAATCTATATAAGACTTGGGTGGTCAGAGGAGGTTACTTCACTGGAAAATGTACAGCTTCAATTTAAACCTTAGACATCTTTGTTTTTAAAAGCTTTCCAGTCATCCCAACACTGTTCTTTTTTTTTTTTTTTTTCTTTTTTAACTGACCTCTTTGCTCCTCCCCCTGTCCTCAGCTGAACTACTTCACGTCTGTCATTCCTCTGTTCTCTTTTCCCACAACTCCTTTTCGGAACAGAAACCAAGTCTTTCTGTTTTATTTTCAGAACAAGTTAGCTTCTTCTACCCTTTTCTTTTAAAATCTTTTCTAGGCCCATTTTTGCCCCAAAAAGCCTTCCACATAACAGGTTTCCCCCTTCTTTGGAGACAGTTGTGGTTACCCATACCATGTTTTTCTTGTTGTCTAATAAATAAAAGACATGAAGAAAATTTTCTTGAGGTTCTTCCCTAACACTCTATGCAGTCGATGTAGTATAACATGGAACTTAATAGATCATTTTGTTTTCTTTTTAATAATATTTTATTTTTGGTGCCAAAATATACAACCAAACATGTATCCATTCACAATTTCTACATGAACAGTTCGACAACGTTAGACACTTCACGTTGTATCGCCGTTCTATCTCTACCCGTATTGTTTCATCACCATTAAACTCTTCAAGTGCTCCTCTGTGCTTTGACTGTTGTCAGCTTACACTCACATAGGGAATTCTTTATAAAAGTGCTACGCTCGAGGCAAACATTCGTTATTAATTAGGCTAAAGTGTCATTTAGTTAAACGATGGCTTCTTGGAACAGTTCAGTATCACTTTGTTTCTAAGAAGCGTGTCTTAAATATTTGCCAAAAACTAAATAAATGAATGAATCAAATGCGAAAAGCTCTAGAGAAAAGACTGAACTGGATGAACTAGAGAAGTTTATTAAAACTCAGAATCTTCCCATTCAGAAAGTACTTGTATTTTCTTTCTTTATAAATAAAATGGGAATTTTTTAACTCTTTCAAATCATTGTACCTTTTAGAATGTTCTAGTGACATTTTACGAAAGAATCACGTAATCCAACAGAGAGATTTCTAACATAATCATACCTGGCTGTGAGATTCTTTGAGTCAGTCTCTGTGTATGTTTATTTATTTATTTATTCAACAAACATATAGTAAACCTCCATTATGTATGGCACAATGGTTAAGGTGATCAGTTGCTAACCAAAAGGTCGGCAGTTCAAACCCAACAGCCGGTCCATGGGAGAAAAATGTGATGGTCTGCTTCTGTAAAGATTAAAGCCTTGGAAACCCTGTGGGGCAGATCTCTGTCCTATAGTGTTGCTATGAATAAGAGTCAACCAACACCAACGGTTTTTATGATCTTTTTGTTTTTGTTTTTTAATGCCAGATAGAGATCCCTGGGTTGTTCAAATGGTTTGTGCTCAACTACTATCCTACAGGTTGGCAGTTCAAACCTAGCCAGTGACACCACAGAAGAAAGGCCTAGTAAAGTGCTTTAGTAAAGATTAAAGCAAGAAAACCCTACAGAGCAGTTCTACTCCATAAAACATGGGGTCTCCATGAGTCAGAGTCAACTTGACAGCACCGGATTTTGTTTTGTTTTTTTATGTGCCACATAGTTTGCTATACACCAGGAATCAGTTTGTGAGCAATAAAGACCCAGTCCCTGCCCTCAGAGAACCTACATTCTAGCAGGGAAGGTAGCCACGAAAATAAGCAATAACCAATAAAGTGTCAAGTAATATGATGGTGGACGTGAAGCCCATATGGGAATCCATAACTGACATTCCTCATTCTAATTGGTTAACATATGAACTGAAATCTAGTAAAACCATTGCATTGTACAAATTTGAAGTAACATTCCCTAAACTCTAAACTGCAATTTAAAAAACAAAAAATCTTCATTTTACAGTTGGTGGATTCAAGGTGGGATTGGACCTTCTTGTAGAATTTGAATTCCGCACAACTAGGACCACTGGAGTTCTTCTGGGAATTAGCAGCCAAAAAATGGATGGAATGGGTATCGAAATGATTGATGAAAAGGTGAATGTCAGCAGTGCGAACATTTCTGGATCTCCTCATCGTAATATCATTCATACGTAGAGAAATCTTATGAAGTCTTCAAATTGAAGCCCCACTATATTCTTTGTTTGGAGAAAGCTAGTTTGTATCTTTTTGATCCTTCTAGATTATTTCAATTCGTATGTGTTTTTGCACAGTTATTTTGTGGACCCGTGTAAACTTTAAAAGTGCTCATTCCAAAGCAAGCCAGTTGTATTGACTAATATGACACCAAATGGTTTAGATCTCAAGCTCTAATCATGCTGCTAAAAGAACACTGTTATTTTCCTCTTTATAAAAACAGTTTATAAAACTATGGATTCCAATGGAGGAAGAGACTTGCATCATTGAAAATCAGTCTTTGCCTCTGATAATAGGGTAGACACCTCTCAGAATCCAGGGTATCCAGCTGACATGATATTTTAAAAGCATTGAGATACCATTATAAAAACAGCAAATTAGTAGCAAAAGTATTTTATCAATTTGCTTACCAAAAAAAAAAAAAAATTGATAATCTAATTCAACACATGTCTTTAGTCCCTGCCTGCCTGTCACCAGCGACCTGCAGTGATAGGATCTGTTTGTATATACTTTGTACTATAGGGAACAAATAAGTAGAGGAGGCAAAGCAAGAAATTCCTTAAGTTTCCTATTTGGCTATTAAATAGGAATCATACTTCAACTCTGTATTTCACTGTTCGGGTGTTATTACTATCTTCCCAAGCCTGGCAGTGACTTAAAATACTCTTTTCCTTGCCTTCTACCAGCCCCTCCTCAGGTCCCAAGTCATCCTCAAAGGCAATATAACAGAAAAGATCCAGGATCTCAGAGACAAAAGGGTGAACAAATAAGCTACACTTAATAGTTTTGCCAAATTTTCGAAACACACTGTGGCTGCATCTTTTTCAGAGCGAGCCTCATTTTATCACCTGCTGATAACTGCTGTTACTATCAACATGCCAATGTATAAGTTCCTTTACAGGGCATGTGGATTTCTGTTTATTACAAACCACACTCTGCATAGTAAAGCTATTAATTAATATTTACAACACTATATAGTTTATGAACTTTTCACCTATTGCACTTGCAATCTTTTTTTTTTTAATGCTATTTCTTTTCTTTTACTTCGTCAAATGTGTTGGCAATTGTATTAAATGTTTTTATTGTTTCAGTATGTTTCTTGTCTTCATCAGCTTCAAAAGAATTCTGTCATCTCAAATTTCAGGGACCTTTCCACATTACTGAAAGCAGATTTTTTTTTTTTTTAGACAAGAACTTCCAATCTAATTTATTCATTTTTAGGACGTTAACTAGCCTTCTGGCTCAAAGACTTTGGCACCTGTGAAATGAAGTTTGCCCCCCAAAAGTCATTTATGTAACTTTCCATCCCGTGTGCAGATGGAACCCATGTAGGAAAGAAAACTACAATTACAACATCAAAAGTTTAAATTTAAAAACAATGACAATAATCCTTTACCATGTATTTGTAAATGGCATTAGTGAGTCAATTTAAACAACATCTTTTAATGTAAGGTTATAAGGTCCACCAAGAGCTCTAACACTCTAAAAAGAACTGTGGCAGAATTTTTCCCCGTGTATACTAGGTCTTTTTGTTGTTATTTGGCCTCAAATTGTACTTCACATTTTCTGAAAGCAGAACTATTATCTACTTCATACCTCTTGTCTATTTCCCCCAGTAATGCTTAAATACAAAAAACATAATTTATAACTACTGGTGATTACATTTGTATTTTAATTTCTGTCACATTTTAATTTTTTTAATGTGACCCAGTTATATTCACATCAAACTCTTCAGCCAACATCTTTCCTAGAGACCTAATAATTGTGCTATGTGAACCATTATGATATCCCTCTAATGAACCCGTCTGTGACCGTTCAATTCCCCACTTTCTAGCTCATGTTTCATGTGGACAATGGAGCCGGCCGATTCACTGCTGTCTATGATGCTGGGATCCCAGGGCGTTTGTGTGATGGACAGTGGCATAAGGTCACTGCCAACAAGATCAAACACCGCATCGAGCTGACGGTTGATGGGAACCAGGTGGAAGCCCAAAGCCCAAACCCAGCTTCTACATCAGCTGACACAAATGACCCTGTGTTTGTTGGAGGTTTCCCAGGTGAGTGCTGGCTACCCCAGCAAGAATGCCTTTGCTCTGTTGTGTTAGTGGTTTTGAAAATATTTATATTCATATAAATATGTCCAAGAATGTGAATTTAAGTGTACTTGGGCCCTAGCTTTAGAATCTACTTCCATAAATAACGCCTTAGCTAAAATTTCCAATGTGTAAAATGAGCATATTATTTATATAAACCACATGGGACTAACCTTTTCATGATAGCCCCCCAAATTTAATTTGTAGGGTGATTGAGGCTAGAGGAAATGAATTTTGCTTATAAAAGATATGAGACATTTAACAGAAATTGGCGCCAGAGGTAGTGTTCTTTGTGATTATTTTAAATTAATATACCAGAGGAATCATAAAATGTTATGGAACATATTTCCTCAAGTTCTGGAAATCATTGGGTTAAACCTAACTAATTTCTCCCTTCAGTTATTATAGAGTTTATATTTATATTACAAAGAAACCCGAGCAATAAATCTGCATTCAAAAATCCTTCTCCAGCATATTAAGTATAGCATTCGAGCCATAGAGGGTTACCTAAAATACCCATAAATACGAGTGACCAACTTGATGAGAAATAAGCTAAGCGCCATTTAATAAGTACTGTAAGAATACGGACTTGAAATGCTCTTTCATCATTTAGGCAAGAGAAACTTTTGTCCCCAAAGCTCCTTTGCTTAACAAAACACTTACTCGGCAGTGTTGACAGAGAAAAAGATACAGGCAAAATGGGGACCGATTTAGAGCTCCTCTTTCCAAAGTTGCTTCTGAGTTTTAAAAAGACCCTCTTCTGCTTCAATCAGGAATAACACCAAGATTAGGAAGGGTATAATGTACTCCTCCGTTGCCAGTCTACCTCACTTAAGAAACAGCAGCCTAGTTAGTACCTAGCAGGCCTGCTGAAAGAATAGAAGGAAGAAGGTTTTGTATGAGTTTTCAACCCATTTAACCTTTTAAGAAGGTAATAAATCAGCCTTTAAAAACTCATGTCCTAACTGAGTATTTAGAGTTTAAAAGCTCATGTCCTAATTGAGTATTTAGAGTATTTGCTTAATTGCTGTGTTTTATTAAATAAAATTTAATGGTTTTATATCACAACTCTAAATTAGTTCATTCCAAACCAATTCTTTGTTTGCTACCTTAAAATGTATACTTCTAGATGTTTTCATATTTCATAATACATAACTATAAAAAGTTGATATTTCTTTATAGGCTTAACTTTTAATAAAGACAGCCTTCTAATTTAATCTCAAGCTAACAGCTGGCTTTGAGACGTGCTCTTAATTGCCACTGAGTCACCTGTGCCTCGTGATGACCCCCATGTAAAACAGAATGAAATGTTGCCCAGTCTTGCACCATCTTCATGATCTTTGAGATCCTTGAGTCCATTGTTTCGGCCACTGTGTTTTATGAGTGCCTTCCAACCTAGAGGACTCATCTTCCTGCACTGCGTCGAACAGTATTCTGTTATAATTCATGGGGCTTTCGTTGGTTAATTTTTGGAAGTAGATCACCAAGCCTTTCTTCCTAGTCTTAGTCTGGAGGCTCCACTGAAACCTGTCCACAACAGGTATTTGCTGGTATTTGAAATAACCGTGCCATAGTTTTCAGCATCATAGTAGCATGCAGGTCACCACAATAGGACAAACTGACAACTTTACATAAGGCAGCCTTCCAATTTAATCTCAAGCTAAGAACTGACATAGTCTTAACATAACAGCACCTTTTCTAAATTAAGCCCTCTCACCCTTTTTTTTTTTTTTCTTCTTTAGATGGCCTCAATCAGTTTGGCCTGACAACCAACATTCGGTTCCGAGGTTGCATCCGATCCCTGAGGCTCACCAAAGGAACTGGCAAGCCACTGGAGGTTAATTTTGCCAAAGCCTTGGAGCTGAGAGGTGTTCAACCTGTATCGTGCCCAGCCAACTGATAAAAATAAGTTTAACTCCAAGAAGTGTCCTCAAAACAAGTATAATCAAGTAAAACAAGTATATTTTACCTACGTATGTTAATAAAACTAATTGGTACACATATATTAAATCCTTTCTGTATTCAGTTGGTGCTAATTCAGATTTGAGACTGAATTTAATTCAGTTTCTTTCTCAAGTCCATAAATAATAAACCAGTTATTTCATTCTAAATAACAGTTTGTTTTGTTTGACTATGTCTAAGTACAAAAGGCAACTGACCATAAATTGCTGAGTTTGCAACACGCCCTGCAGTCATTACAAGAAAAGCTCTGCTCTGATGGAATTCGCGAAGGCAACTGGTGGCACAATGGTTAAGAGCTTGGCTACTAATCAGAAGGTCAGCAGTTTGAATCTACCAGCTGCTCCTTGGAAGTTCTATGGGGCAGTTCTACTCTGTCCTATGGGGTTGCTATGAGTTGGATCGATGGCAACATTTTTTTTTTTACTCCTGTTAATACTTTTTCTCATCCTTTTCTGTGCACATTGGCTTTGGCTCTGGCTTCGGCTTCCCGTGCAGGCCACTAAGAACAACTGTGGATTTGGTGTGTAGGGTAGGGAGAAAATCAGCTCCCATACTGCCAATGTTTGTGAAAGCATTAGCAAATCATTTCCCTGATCCAAGTTCATTATTACAGAGTTTAACTAGCCATTTGAATGAATACCCTTTTATGCTGAAGTTAGTGAGTATAGATCAGATTCAGGGCGGAGAGCTTAATTACTTGATTTTCTTGTTTGATAATGATTTATAGGCTTTGGGAACATAGCAGACCCAAGCTCCAGAATAACAATTAAGCACACATTTGATCCTACAGTACTGAGACTTTGGGCTCTTTTAAGTTTACAGTGAATATCACAGTCTACACTTAAGTAGAAAGAAATAATGCTGAAATGTGTTTTGACCTAGCAGGAAACAAAAAGCCAGAAACTTAAACATCATTGCCTTGTATCTTTTTGAGTTGTAATTTGACCTAACAAATTAATTTCCTTAAAAAATGTTTTGTGCTCTTTTTCCTCTGTATTTCAATCACCTGCAAAAGGACCTCTGAGAAAACTGGCCTAGATTTTATTCATCAGCTCAAGCAAAAAAGGAATCATTTGGCATTTTCAGTATAAGTAGTTGTAGTCTATTATTGTAAGACATTTTTAAAAAGCAGGAGACTTCCCTCACAATGGAATTTATAGCGAAAAAAAAAAGAATGATCCTCCCTGACAATGTTATCCACTGGGAAAAGAAAGGTGCTGTTTCTAATCAGGGTGATGGCTAACACACTCTTAGCATATCATCTTTGGCCAGTTGCTCAATAGAACTTGGCTGTACTTCATTCTAGAACAGTGTCTTAGGCTGGGTTCCCTAGAGAAACAAAGGCAGTGATGCATATATGCAGAAAGGGAGATTTATCTCAAGGGAATGGCTCATGTGATTGTAGAGGCTGGCAAGTCCCAAGTCCATGGGTCAGGCATTAGGCTGGAGGTTTCTCCTGACTCATGTAGCTGTAGGGGATGACAAATCCAAGATCAGCAAGTCAGATGGCAGGCTACTAGCTCACAGGTTGCAGAGGCTGACAAGTAACCCTATAGGACAGAGTAGAACTGCCTCATAGGGTTTCCAAAGAGCAGCTTGTTGATTCGAACTGCCATATCACTTAACCACTGCATCACCAGGGCTCTCACAGGCTGCAGGTAAGACTGCAGGTCACTAGCTCACAGGCTGCAGAGGCCAACAAATTCCAAGATCAGCAGGTAAGATGGCAGGCTGCTGGTTCACAGACTGTGGAAGCTGATGAATCCAAGATAGGCAGGTAAGACAGCAGGCCAGTGACTCAAGTCCCAAGAACCAGAGGTCGGATGATGGCAAGCCAAATGCAGAATCTAGAGTAAGCAAGCAAGCTTTGCCAGAACATCTATATATATATTGGATATAGGCCACAACCCTGAGGAAGCTCCCGTTACAACGGATTGGCTGATCACATCAGATCACATCATGGAGGATGACTACATCATTACATAACTGCCAAATTACATCATTACATAACCACCAAACTACATCATTGCATAACTGCCAAACTAGATCATTACATAACTGCCAAGCCACTGAGAATCATGGCCCAGTCAAGTTGACACATAACCTTAATCATCACTGTCTACCCCTTGTCACCTTGACACTTGTACTCATCTCTTTAAATCATACAGTCTCTAAAGACATTACAAACTCATACTTGCACCTAACATGATACAACTAACATGTGTACAACCAAAAACACACTAGCCCTGTTTACATCCTATATTTTATAATATAGTAAAGAAAACAAAAATATTTGATCCACACATACAAGGAAGAAATACTCATAACAATTACTGTCCTTATTTCTGCAACAGGTCACATGGTCATAATTGATATTTAGAACCACCTTCATCCACTACTCGTTCCATATTCCCTCCACTCTCAGCAAGCCCCTTATCTGGTGATTGTTCTTCGCCTGGTGGAGTAACCTTCATCCCTGAAGGATCTGGGCCATCACTATTCATTTTGAAAATGGGTTGCTGTAGTTTTCCATTGACTGTACTACCATACAGGACATGTAGTACTGAGACACCTAAGGGATCTCCTATATTTCAGAAATATCTTTTTTACCTCTATTATGCAACATCAATCTGGTTTCCCCTTGGTAGTCAAGGTCAATCATACCAGCCAATATAACTCCCTTCTTTGCCTGTTGATCCAGGGGCATAAGGAGCCCAAAGTGGCCAGGTGGTGTTCTTAACTTCCAGTTCAATAGAATCAATATTGTATCTCTAATTGGGAGCATTCATCCTATTAAAAATAAGACCTCTAAACATGAAGAGCATAGGGTCGTGGGGACAGGTAGGGCAAAAATTTTGCTAATGATTCAGTAATGAAGTCACTCCCAAGGTTCACCCTTCAGCCAAAGATTAGATAAGCCCATAAAACAAAATGAGACTAAAGGCACAGCAGCCCAGGGGCAAGGACCGGAAAGCAGGAGGGGACAGGAAAGCTGGTAATAAGGAACCCAAGGTTGAGAAGGGAGAGTGTTGACATGTCATGCGGTTGTTAACCAATGATGTAAAACAATATGTGCACTAACTGTTTAATGAAACGCTAGTTCTGTAAACCTTCATCCAAAAAAAACCCATTGCCGTCGAGTCGATTCTGACTCATAATGACCCTACAGGACAGAGCAGAACTGCCCCCACAGAGTTTCCAAGGAGCGCCTGGTGGATTTGAACTGCTGACCTTTCGGTTACCAGCTGCAGCACTTAACCACTATACCACAAGAGTTTCCAAACCTTCATCTAAAGTATGATTTAAAAACTTTTTTTTTTTTGCTAACGACCCACTAGGGGTAGTAGTGGTTCCAGCCCCATCTCTACCCCTTGATTCATGAAATCATGAATCCTGGCTATACGAGAAACAGCACCATATGTTGGACGCTGGTTTAGAGCACATACAGCCCCCTGGAGAACATTACCCCATCCCTGCAAAGAGTTGCCACCTAGCTGATACCATAATTCTGTCTTTAGAAGGCCATTCCATTGTTATATCAATCCAGCTGCTTCAGGATGTTAGGGAATATGGTAAGACCTGTGAATTCCACAAGCATGGGCCCATTGCTGCACTTCATTTGCTATAAAGTGAGTCCCTTGATCCGAGGCAGATGCTGTTTGGGATACCATGATAGTGGATAAGGCATTCTGTGAGTCCACAGGCAGTAATTTTGGCAGGGGCACTGCGTGCAAGGAAGGCAAATCCATATCCAGAATAAGTGTCTCTCCCAGGAAGAACGAAATGCTACCCTACCCTTTCCATGATGAAAGCAGTACAGTGTAATAAATCTGCCACCAGTTTGCTGGCTAATGACCTTGAGGAATGGTGTCGTATCAGGGACTCAGTGTTGGTCTCTGCTGTTGGCAGATTAGGAATTCAGCAACGGCTGTAGCCAACTCGGCTTGGGTGAGTAAAAGTCCATGTTACTGAGTCCATGCATCCCTGCCACCATGACAGCTGTTTTTTATGAGCACATTGGGCAATGACTAGAGTGGCTGGGGAAAGAGAATGACTGGTTTTCACAAAATGTGTCATCCTATCCAACTGACTGTTAACAATTCTCAGCTGAGGTCACCTTTCAGTGAGCATTCACGTGAGACACAAATATCTTCACGTCTTTGGCCCATTCAGAGAGGTCTGTCCACATACCTCTTCCCCAAATCTCCTTTTCACTAATTTTCCAATCATATTGCTTCCAAGTCTTTGCAGCCAAACCATTGGCCACAAACCGTGAATCAGTACACAATCACACATCTGGCCATTTCTCCTTCCAAGAAAAGTGAACAACAAGGTGCACTGCTCAAAATTCGGCCCACTGGGAGGATTTTTCCTTCGGCACTGTGCTTTAGGGAGGTTCCAAAACTGTGCTGCAGTTCTGCCACTGTCCACTTTCAAGTGGTGCCTGTATATCGTACAGAACCATCTGTAAACAGGCATGAATTTTCTCTTTCTCAGTCGGCTGATGATAACGAACTCCCCAGGATGCCATAGGTGCAGACTGGGAGAAGGCAGGTAATGTGACAGGCATGGAAACCATGGGCATTTGGGCCACTTTCTCATATAATTCATCTGTGCCTTCAGGTCCTGCTCAAGCCCTATCTCATATATACCACTTCCATTTAATGAAAGAATGCTGCTGTGCATGTCCAACTTTATGACTCCGTGGGTCAGAAAACACCTAGTTCATGATGGGCAGCTCAGGTCACATGGAGACTTGGTGGCCCATAGTTAAGAAGTCAGTCTCTACTAAGGCCCAGTAACGAGACAAAAGCTGTTTCTCAAAAGAAGAGTAATTATCTGCAGAGAATGCCAGGGCTTTACTCCAAAATCCTTCTGGTCTGTGCTGTGATTCACCAATAGGGGCCTGCCAAAGACTCCAAGTAGTATCTCTATCTACCGCTGACACTTCAAGTACCACTGGATCAGCCAAATTATATGGCCCAAGTGATAGAGTGACTTGCACAGCAGCTTGAACCTGTTGAAGAGCCTTCTCTTACTCTGGGCCCCACTCAAAACTAGCAGCTTTTTGAGTCACTTGATAAATAGGATGGAGTAGCACACCCAAATGAAGGATATGTTGCCTCCAAAATCCGAAGAGGCCCAACAGGCACTGTGCCTCCTTGTTAGTTGTAGGACGGGCCAGATGTAACCACCTTTACTTTAGACTACCTCATTATATAACTGCCAGACTACGTTATTACATAACCGCCAAACTAGATTATTACACATTTGCCAAACCAGATCGTTATATAACTGCCAAACCACTGAGAATCATGGCCCAGCCAAGTTGACACACAACCTTAACCATCACAAATAGCAATTCTCAATCTTAGCTCCATTTTGGAATTACTTGGAAAGCATTAAAAAAAAAAAAAAAAAAACTGGTGCCTGGCCCAGTGATTCTGATTGGGTCTAGGCTTATAGCCTGGCCACTGAGGTTTTTAAAGTTTTTCAGATCATTCTAATGGTCATCCAGAGATAAGAAGCATTGTTCTAAAGGCAAAAATTGTCTACTGTGCCAGAAAAGAGTTGTATAGTCATTTGAGAACCCTACTGTTATCTTTGACTTAGCCATGTCGACACACATAAATATAATATTGAATCTAGTTAATGCCGTTTGAGCAACTTTTAAGTAATAAAACGATTTGAAAGCTAATATGCTCTGAAAATGAAGACATTACTTCTTCACTGAAAACTCTCATGGCTTTTTGGGCTTATCCTGGATACTGAGCGGAATAAACAGGAATAAAGATGCTAGAGTCCTTAAATCAAAAACTTCCCTTCCTAGTCCCCACAAAAGATACATAACAAATTTGAAATCGAAAGTACTTAATTAGCATCTCTAATAGAATCAAAGGAGCTCTGGTAGCACAGCTGTTAAGCACCTTTGTTTCTGACCAAATTGTTGAATGGTCGAATGGGATGGCTCAAACCACCAGCAGCTTCAGGAAAGAAAGATGGGACAAACATCTTCTGTAAGGATTACAGCCTTGGAAACCCTGTAGGACAGTTCTATTCTGTCTTATAGTGTCACTATGAAGGCAACAGGTTTGTTGTTGTTTTTAATCAGAGTCAAGTCCAGCTGAAGTCAATTTGTAGGTAAGAGCCTTGAATAGTAGAGTTGGAAGGGGCCTTTGAAATTATTCAATACAGTGATTGTCAACTGTAGCTGAAAACATTAGAATTACCTTGGGTGCTTTAGAAAATACTTATGTCTGGGTGTATCCCCAGACTAATTAAATTACAATCTCCAGGTGCTGCCCTGGCACTGGTATTTTCCAAAAGATTCCTAGTTGATTCTAAAGTGCAATTAGGGCTAAGAAACCCTGGGTTTCTACATTTTCCACATTTTATGTAAAGGAACTGGATGGGAACCCAGAGAGACATGATGGCTTGCTCAAAGTCCCATATTGTCCAAGTTTTCCAATGTAGTCCCAAGAAAAGTTGTCTCTTAGACCCAAGCAGAATTTACTGAATTCCAGTTTTGGCTAAATTAGTCTCATACAACATCCAAATTCCATAGTGGCCAGTGAATTTGTACAGACATTGTCCAAATTTCAGGATCATAAATAACGAAATGTTATGAAAGGAGAAAGTCTCTCTTGTTGTTGTTGTTTTTAGGTGCCATCAAGTTGGTTCCAACTCACAGTGACCCTATGTACAACAAAATGAAACACTGCCTAGTGCTGCGCCATCCTCACAATCATTGCTATGTTTGAGCCCATTGTTGCAGCCACTATATCAATCCCTCCCCTCGAGGATCTTCCTCTTTTTTGCTGACCCTCTACCTTACCAAGCATGATGTTCTTCTCCAGGGAGTGGTCCCTCCTGATAACATGTCCTAAGTACATGAGACAAAGTCTCACCATCCTCACTTCCACAGAGCACTCTAGCTTTAATTCTTCCAAAATGAGACTTGTTCATTCTTCTGGCAGTCCGTGGTGTATTCAATACCTCTTCACCAACACCATAATTCAAAGGCATCAAGTCTCTGTAGCATATTTTAAACTCATTTTCTACCTCAAAAATCAAATTAATTTTTACCCCAAAACAAGGTAAAATGCTTCCTTCCAGCCAGCCTTATCCCTTCAATAATCACTTCACAACCTGCCACATACAATTCATGAAGAAAGTAGAATACTTTTCATTTATTTTCCAAACACCCACTCCTACTTAAGTTGTCAGCCTTCTTCTTTAAGAAGGTGTTTTACACTTTAGAGAAAAAAACATTGCAAGGGGGCTTTTATTGACGTTACCATAGTGAACCCTGCTGACAAAGAAAAATAAAGAACAGAGCAGATTTCAGCCCCAAATCTCCAGAACACTGCCAGACACTTAAAGCTTCACTCAGTGTTTTAAAAATCATAATTATTTTCTCCTACACTGATTTAACCTATTTTCTCCAGGTACAGAACTCTTCTGGATTCTCTATATAACAGAGGAAAAGACTACTTTGACAAATTGAAAAAGTCTTGATTTTATGTGGGCTATCAAATTATCTTGTGTGTAAAATTGAAAGCTAGGATTAACATGAAACCAAAACACATTAGTCAAGTTTCGCAAGTATAGAACATAGTCTTCATTTCCAGTACCACTTGCAAAGGATACAATGACTTACTGCTGATGCAACTTTTTTTTTTTTTTTACTTATTTATTGTTCTTTAGGTGAAAGTTTGAAAATCAAGTCAGTCTCTAATACAAAAAGTCATACACACCCTGCAGTGCACTCCCAGCTGCTCTCCCCCTAATGAGACAGCACATTCCTCCTCTCCACCCTATATTCCCTGCACCCATTCAACCAGCTCCTGTCCCCCCTTCCTTCTCATCTTGCCGCCAGACAGGAGTTGCCCGCATAGTCTCATGCATCTACTTGAGCCACGAAGTTCACTCCTGACCAGCATCATTGCCTATCTTATAGTCCCAGGCCAAACCCTGTCTGTAAATTTGGTTTCAGGAATGGTTCCAATCTTGGGCTATCAAAGGATTGGGGGACCATGACCATCAGGGTCCCTCTGATCTCAGTCAGACCATTAAGCCTGGTCTTTTTACAAGATTTTAAGATCTGTGTCCTATTATTCTCCTGCTCCATCAGGGACTCTCTGTAGTGTTCTCTGTCAGGGCAGTGATTGGTGGTAGCCAGGCACCATCTAGTTCTTCGGGTCTCAGGCTGAGGGAGTCTCTGGTTTATGTGGCCTTTTCTGTCTCTTGGGCTCATATTTACCTTGGGTCTTTGGTGTTTTCATTCTCTTTTGCTCCAAGTCGGTTGAGACCAATTTATGCATCTTAGGTGGCCTCTTGCTAGCATTTTAAGACCCCAGACTCCTCTCACCAAAGTGGAGTGCAGACTGTATTCTTGATACATTTTCTTATGCCAGTTGACCTAGATGTTCCCAGAAACCATGGTCCCCAGACCCCCATCCCTGCTACTCTGGCCTTTGAAGATTTTGGTTGTATTGAAGAATTTTATTTGATTTTTATTTAGTCCAGTTGTACTGACTATCCTTGTGGTATGTGTTGCCCTTCCCTTCACCTAAAAAATTTTTTGTCTAATATCTAGTTAGTGCATATCCCTCTCCCTCCCTCCCCACCCTCATAATCATCAAAGGATATTCTCTTCTGTGTTTAAACTTTATCTGGAGTTCTAATAATAGTGGTCTCATACAATATTTGTCCTTTTGAAATTGACTAATATCACTCAGCTTAATGCCTTCCAGGTTCCTCCATGTTATGAAATTGATGCAACTTTTTTTTATCTTTGTTTTTCAGTCTATTTTAATCTCTCTTTAATCAAGATAGACATACAAATTTATGTATTTTACTAACTTGCTTGACTGAGATTAGTACATACCTCCAAAACCCAAGGGGTATCTAAAATGGAGAGATGTCCCAGGCTGGGCCCTGAATGCCAAAGTTATTTTAAAATCATGACATGCAGAGTGGTGGCTCCAATGTACAGTCTGGCATTTGTGCCAGTTACCAGTGTCAGCATGACATTTGTGCCCATTGCTTAAGTGAGTCTGCCCTAAAATATTTAAAAAATAAAATAGCCAAAGCACCAGCACATTTCAGGAAGGATGACATGTACATTGGCAAAATTAATTCTTTTGAACAGTGACTATTATCACTTACGTAATGACTAGAAAATGTTTAAGACTGAAAAAATACAAGAATATTTATAACATGTTTTACTTGAGTACATGTTTTTCTTGAGCTTTGGGGATATTAGAAATAGGTACAAAGTAACTATAAATTGAAAAATAATGTTCTACTCAACAACACCATTTCTTGAACTTTTCAGTAGAATGGATACTCTTAAAAGCTGATTTGGAGATTAAGGTTTGGAGAACTACTTATTCATCTTGGACAAATTAAGTCTCTGCTTTATCTAGGAAGGTTGGCTCTCTGAAACTCAGCACATCTGCAGGGACATGCCTAGTGAGGGCATTGGGGGTTCAGTGGTAGAAACCTCGCCATCCATGCTGAAAACCTGGGTTCAATTCTTAGCCAATGCATTGTTCTGTTGTTTGGGGCCAGCTTGACAGCCGCTAATAACAGCAAAGCAGTGGAGGTAGTAGAAGTAATCAGATTCTGGATATAATTTTGAAGGTAGATAAGTATTTCCTGAAGGATTTCATGTGGAATATGAGAAAATAACATACAGATAACTTCTAATCATCTGAAAGGATGAAGTAGCCATTACTGGGCTGGAGGTGGGGTTGGTAGAATAGGTTTTTGTGGAAAGAAAAACCCAGAGTTTAGTTTTGGACATGTTGAAATTAAAATGCTCATTAGAAATCTAAGTGTATTATAACCATACCAAACCAAACCCATTGCCATCAAATCAATTTCGACTCATAGCAACCCTACAGGACAGAGCAGAGCTACTCCATAGAGTTCCCAAGGAGTGTCTGGTGGATTTGAACTGCCAATCTTTTGGTTAGCAACTGTAGCACTTAACCACTACACTACCAGGGTTTCCATTATAACCATACCAAACCAAACCTAGTGCCATCGAGTCGATTCCAACTCATAGTGACCCTATAGGACAGAGTAGAACTGCCCCATTGGGGTTTCCAAGGAGCACCTGGAGGATTCAAACTTCTGACTCTTTGGCTAGCAGCAGTAGCACTTAACCACTAAGCTACCAGGGTTTCCATTATAACCATAGGCAGTTGGATATATGAATCTAGAACTCAGGAATGAGATTTGAACTATTGATATAAATATGGGAATCATAAGAATACTGATGTTATTTATAGACATATCACGAATGAGATCACCAAGAAGTGAGTGTAAATAGAGACTACATAGAACTATGGACACACTACAAAATGAAGAGTACAGGTGTCAGAAACATTATTTAAAACTTGGAAATAGGCAAAAGCAATTACTGAGTATTTTTTTAGTGCAATATTACACTTGACTTTCTATTGGCTGAGCTAGTTAGCAACTCTATAAGGGCAAAGTTTAACTTGTAGACTTCTGTCTAGTGCAAATAATTTTTGTCTGGTGGAAGAGATAATCCTAATAGTAACAGTTTTATATCTTATCCTAATGTCCTTTTATGAAAGAAAATATTCTCAAATGCTCTTTGAACTAGTTTTAACATTTTATTGATTCCCTCATTAAAAATGAATAAAATTAAATCTTTGACATGTGTTCATGTTATAGTTTCATGACAGTAATAAATTTTTAACATTTTGAAAATTATACTTTAATAGGGAGAGTGAGGAACTAGGTGAGTTTGTCCAGCTTAATTCAAAACTAAATATCAGGTCACACAATTTGCTTATTTAAAATTGAATTCTCTCAACTCCTTAACCCTGTTTCCATTTCTGCACTTCATATGAAGTAAATGTTACTTTAGAAACTTACTTCAAAAGTAATTGTTGAGGGGAAAAAAAAGGTTAAGAAAAGAACTATAGCTTTTTATTTCCCTTTTTATTGAAACTGCCCTTTCCTGCTAGTTCAGCCTCTGCTTTTAACACACACACACGCGCACAACACACACACACACACACATCTAGTCTTACCTGTTCAGTAATATTAGAGCCAAAAACAGATTGTTTGTGGCCACACTATTGACTTTTTATATCGCTTTAGAGAAGTTTGGCCCAACATTTGACAGTCATACTCTTGGATACAAACAAATAATCTCAAAAACATGATAGAATTTTTAATCATTTTGTCACTTCTGCATTACCTAAGACAAATGCATCTGTCAGTTTGTCATACTGTGGGGGCTTGCATGTTGTTGTGATGCTAGAACTTATGCTACTGGTATTCAAATATCAACAGGGTCACCTATGGCAGACAGGTTTCAGCTGAGCTTCCAGGCTAACACAGACAAGAAAGAAGGACTGGGCACTTTACTTCTGAAAAAAGCTAGCCAGTGAAAACCTGGCAGCAGAACATTGTCTGATATAGTGCCAGAAGAGGAGCCCCTCAGGTTGGAAGTCACTCAAAACACAACTGGAGATGAGCTGCCTCCTCAAAGTAGTCTTTAGTGACATGAATGGAGTCAAGCTTTCCGGACCTTAGTTTGCTGATGTGGCACAACTCAAAACGAGGAGAAATAGCTGCAAACAAACATGAATAATCTGAACGTGGAACATACAAGTATGAATCTAAGAAAATTAGAAATTGTCGAAGATGAAATGGAACACATAAACATTGATATCCTAGGCATTAATGAGCTGAAATGGACTGGTAGTGGCCATTTTGAATTGAACTATCATATGGTCTACTATGCTGGGAATCACAACTTGAAGAGGGATGGTGTTGCATTCATCATCAAAAAGAACATTTCAAGATCTAGCCTGAAGTACAGTGCTGTCAGTGATAGGATAATATCCATTTGCCTACAAGGAAAACCAGTTAATATGACTATTATTCAAATTTACACACCAATTACTAAGGCCTGAGATGAAGGAATTGAAGATTTTTACCAACTTCTGCACCTTGAAATTGATGGAAGATGCAATCAGGATGCATTGATAATTACTGGAGATTGGAATGCAAAAGTTGGAAACAAAGAACTATCAGTAGTTGGAAAATATGGCCTTGGTGATAGAAATGATGCCGGAGATCACGTGACAGAATTTTGCAAGACCAAGAACTTCTTCATTGCAAATACCTTTTTCACCAACATAAACAGCAACTATATACATGGACCTTGTTAGATGGAATACACAGGAATCAAATCAACTACGTCTGTGGAAAGAGACGATGGAAAAGCTTGATATCATCAGTCAGAATAAGGCCAGGGGCTGACTGCAGAACAGACCATCAATTGCTCCTAAGCAAGTTCAATTTGAAGCTGAAAAAAAAATTAAAACAAGTCCACGAGAGCCTTAGCGAGACCTTGAGTATATCACATCTGAATTTAGAGACCATCTCAAGAATAGATTTGATGCACTGAAGACTAATGACCAAAGACCAGATGAGTTGTGGAATGACATCAAGGATATCATACATGATGAAAGCAAGAGGTCATTAAAAAGACAAGAAAGAAAAGACGAAAATGAGTGTCAGAAGAGACTCCGAAACTTGCTCTTAGACACTGAATAGCTAAAGCAAATGGAAGAAATGATGAAGTAAAAGAGCTGAAAAGAAAATTTCAAAGGGCGGCTCTAGAAGACAAAATAAAGTATTATAATGACATGTGCAAAGGCCTGGAGTTAGAAAACCAAAAGGAAAGAACACACTCGGAACTTCTCAAGCTGAAAGAACTGAATAAAAAATTCAAGCCTAGAGTTACAATAGTGAAGGATTCTATGAAGAAAATACTGAACTCCACAAGAAGCATCAAATGAATATACAGAGTCACTGTACCAAAAAGAATTGGTCAATGTTCAATCACTTCAGGAGGTATCATATGATCAAGAACTGATGGTATTGAAAAGTCCAAGCTTCACTGAAGACATTGGCAAAAAACAAGGCTCCAGGAATTGATAGAATACAAATCGAGATGTTTCAACAAATGGATGTAGTGCTGGAAGTGCTGACTCATCAAAAAAAATTGGAAGACAGTTACCTGGCCAACTGACTGAACAGATCCATATTTATGCCTGTTCCAAAGAAAGGTAATCCAGCCAAATGTGGAAATTATCAAACAATGTCATTAATATCATACGCAAGTAAAATTACACTAAAGATAATTCAAAAACATTTGTAGCAGTACATTAACAGGGAACTGCCAGAAATTCAAGCTGGATTCCAAAGAGAATGTGGAACCAGGGATATCATTGCTGATGTCAAATGGATCCTGGCTAAAGGCAGAGAATGCCAGAAAGATGTTTACCAACAGCATTCGACTGTGTGGATCATAACAAATTATGGAAACAATGAGAAGAATGAGAATTCCAGAGCATTTAATTGGGCTCATGAGGAACTTGTACATAGATCAAGAGGCAATCATTCAAACAGAATAAGGGGATACTGTGTGGTTTGAAGTCAGGAATGGTGTGAGTCAGGGTTGTATCCTTTCACCATGATTATTCAATCTGTATGCTAAACAAATAATCTGTGAAGCTGGATTATATGCAGAAGAATGGGGCACCAGGATTGGAGGAAGACTCATTAACAACCTGAGAATATGCAGATCACAACCTTGCTTGCTGAAAGTGAAGAGGACTTGAAGTACTTACCAATGAAGATCAAAGACTACAGCCTCAGTATGGATTATACCTCAACATAAAGAAAACAAAAATCCTCACAACTGAACCAATAAACAATAACCTAATAAAAGGAGAAAAGATTGAAGCTGTCAAGGATTTCATTTAACTTGGATCCACAATTACCCATGGAAATAGCAGTCGAGAAATCAAATGACACATTGCATCGGGCAAATTTGCTGCAAAATACCTCTTTAAAGTGTTAAAAAGCAAAGGTGTCACTTTAAGGACTAAGGTGCACCTGATCCAAGCCATGGTGTTTTCAATAGCCTCATGTGCATGGAAAAGCTGGACGAGGAATATGGAAGACCATAATTGAAGTCTTTGAGTAAAGGTGATGGCAAAAAATGTTGAATATACCATGGACTGCCAAAAGAATGAACAAATCTGTCTTGGAAGTAGCACACCCAGAATGCTCCTTAGAAGCTGGGATGGTGAGACTTCATCTCACATACTTTGGACATCTTAACAGGAGGGACCAGTCCCTGAAGAAGGACATTCAGGCTTGGTAGAGGGTCTTTGAGAAGGAGAAAGACCCTCAAAGAGATGGATTGACACCGTGGCTGCAACAATGGGCTCCAGCATAACAACAATCATGTGGATGGTGCAAGATTGGGGAGTTCTGTTGTATATAGGGTCGCTATGAATTGGAACTGACTCGACAGCACTTAACAAACAACAAGACAATTATTTTAATTAAAAAAAAAATTAGACAGTATATTATTTTATAAAATTTATATTTTATTTTCTAATGAAGTCCATTATCTTACATGTAACTGAAATGAAATTATTGAAAGTTAAAAATAATAAAAGAGGAGGTGGAGCCAAGATGGTGGAATAGACAGATGCTTCTGGCGAGCCCTCTTTACAACAAAGACTGGAAAAAACAAGTGAAAGGAGTGTGTTTGTGACAAGCTTGGAGTCCCTGAGCATCAAAGACAAGCTTAGGCAATGAACTGAGGGGCAGGGGGAGGAAGAGACCGTTCATAAGGGGAGAGGAGTTAACGGACCTGAATCATGGGGAGCCCTCAAGCCACCATTCCCAGAGCAGCGGGGGTGCGGCAGCAGCAGAGGTGGGCTGGTACTAGCGTTTGGCCGCAATTTCCTCAGGGAGAAGCAGCCAGCCACACAGCCTACTCACACCTCCAGAACCTGAGGAGAACGGCGCTCCCAGCAAAAGCTAAGTCCTGGTATATTTCACTGAGTATATTTTACCGAGCCCCCCACTCCCCCAAGCCAGCTTCAGAGGCTGAATCCCTGGGCCTGAGGTAGACCCTGGTGAGCACCTGGAGCCATCCTGCTGGCCTTGGGGAAGGAAAAAATTTGCAACTGGGAGGAAAAGATAATTTGCTAGCTCCATTAACCAGGGAAGCTCAGGACAGAAGTGGCTTCAGTCCAGGCATAAACCGTCCGTGGACCCTGAGCACCTTTCCCTTCTGCATGGACCTATGTGGGCCTATTTTGGGAGAATAGGCCCTTGTTAGCATATTCCAACCATTTCAGCTGTGCGGTGGAGAGGTGGGTGTTTGACATTTGACATTGTTTTGCCTATTAAACAAGGTCCTCATCTACCCACATCAGGGACCTAAGGACTGGTAGTTCTACTCAGGTCACCCAGTCACCTGCGACAGGGGTCCAAAGATAACTGGGACCTCCCAGGCTTTACAACCAAAAACTTTGGGTACCCATGGTCCCTCTGCAGAACCCACCCACTAGCACACTCTAGGGAAAAGAGGTACATTTTCCTCAGAGACACCTGGGGGTTGGTTCTCAGCCCCCTGCCTTGTTCAGAGCGTGACCCCCTGCTGCAATCAGATACCAGTATATATACTAATCACCCCTGCCCCTCTAAGACTGTGGGACAGAGACTGTACTACACACTTGATGATCAGCTACCTGAAAACCTGAGCTGAATTCATACAAAAAAACTGAATGCACTCCTAGACCAATATACCTGATAACAGCTCTAGCCAGCTGGGGACAGGACACCAGAGCTCCAAAGGTGAAAATAATCAAGCTAGCTCACTCAAGCAACCCATAGGGGTATACCAAAACAAAACAAAGCAAGAAGCTATGACACAGTAAGCAAGCATAAACTAATACAATAACTTATAGATGGCTCAGAGACAACAGTCAATATCAAGTCACATAAAGAAACAGACCACGATTACCTCAACAGGCTCTCAAAACAAAGAATCCAGGGATCTTCTAGATGAAAGTGCATTCCTGGAATTACCAGATGTAGAATACAAAAGTTTAATATACAAAACCCTTCAAGATATCAGGAAGGATATGAGGCAATACGCAGAACAAGCCAAGGAACACACAGATAAAGCAACTGAAGAAATTAGAAAGATTATTCAGGAACATAATGAAAAGTTTTGATAAGCTGGAAAAATGCATAGACAGACAACAATCAGAAATTCAGAAGATTAACAATACAATTACAGAATTGGATAACTAAATAGAAAGTCAGAGAAGCAGAATTGAGCAAGTAGAAGCTAGAATTTCTGAACTTGAAGATAAATCACTTGGCACTAATATATTTGAAGAAAAATCAGATAAAAGAATTTAAAAAAATGAAGAAAACTTAAGAATCATGTGGGACTCTATCAAGAGAAATAACATACGAGTGATTGGAGTACCAGAACAGGGAGGGATAACAGAAAATACAGAGAAAATTGTTGAAGATTTGTTGGCAGAAAACTTTCCTGATATTGTGAAAGATGAGAAGATATCTATCCAAGATGCTCATTGAACTCCACATAAGGTAGATCTTAAAAGAAAGTCACCAAGACATATTATAATCAAGCTTGCCAAAACCAAAGATAAAAAGAGCATTATAAGAGCAGCTAGGGATAAACGAAAAGTCACCTACAAAGGAAAGCCAATAAGAATAAGCTCGGACTACTCAGCAGAAACCAAGTAGGCAAGAAGGCAATGGGATGACATATTTT
Source organism: Loxodonta africana (assembly GCF_030014295.1). Lineage (NCBI taxonomy): Eukaryota > Metazoa > Chordata > Mammalia > Proboscidea > Elephantidae > Loxodonta > Loxodonta africana. The sequence continues at coordinate 196,191,703 of NC_087342.1, forward strand.
AAAAATTGAAGGAAAAAAATTGCCTGCCAAGAATCATATATCCATCAAAACTGTCTCTTAAATATGAAGATGAAATTAAGACATTTCCAGATAAACACAAGTTTAGGAAATCCGTAAAAACCAAACCAAAACTACAAGAAATACTAAACGGAGTTCTTTGGTTAGAAAATCAATAATATCAGGTATCAACCCAAGACTAGAACACTGGGCAGAGCAACCAAAAGTCAACTCAGACAGGGAAATCCAAAAAAACAAAGCAAGATTAAAAAAAAAAAAAAAAAAATCCCAAAACAGGGTAACAGCAATGTTATTATATAAAAGAAGACACCATTAAAATAATAAAGAGAGACTAAGAAATGTAATCATACTCCTTCCATATGGAGAGGAAGATACAGCAATACAAAGAAATAAAAGTTAGGTTTGAATTTAGAAAAAATAGGGGTAAATAATAAGGTAACCACAAAGGAGACAAACTATCCTCCTCACCAAAATAAAATACAAGGGAAAAATACAGACTCAGCGTCAACAACAACAAATATGAGGAAAGGACAATATATAAAGAAAGTCTACTCAGCACATAAAATCAAGTGGGAAAAAGAAACTGTCAACACACAAAAAAAGACATCAAAATGATAGCACTAAATTCATACCTATCCATAATTACCCTGAATGTAAATGGACTAAATGCACCAATAAAGAGACAGAGAGTAGCAGAACGGATTAAAAAACAAGATCGGTCTGTATGCTGCCTACAAGAGACACACCTTAGACTTAGAGACACAAACTAAAACTCAAAGGATGGAAAAAAGTATATCAAGCAAACAACAATCAAAAAAGAGGAGGAGTGGCAATATTAATTTCTGACAAAATAGACTTTAAAGTTAAATCCATCAGAAAGGACAAGGAAGGACACTATATAATGATTAAAGGGACAATACACCAAGAAGATATAACCATATTAAATTTTTATGTATCCAATGACAGGGCTGCAAGATACATAAAACAAACTATCAGCATTGAAAAGTGAGATAGAGAGCTCCACAATAATAGTAGGAGACTTCAACACACCACTTTCGGTAAAGGACAGGACATCCAGAAAGAAGCTCAATAAAGACACGGAAGATCTAAATGCCCCAGTCAACCAACTTGACCTTGTAGATATATACAGAACACTCCACCCAACAGCAACCAAGTATACTTTCTTTTCTAGTGCACATGGAACATTCTCTAGAATAGACCACATATTAGGTCATAAAGCAAGCTTTAGCAGAATCCAAAACATTGAAATATCACAAAGCATCTGCTCTGACCACAAGGCCATAAAAGTGGAAATCAATAACAGGAAAAGCAGAGAAAAGAAATCAAACACTTGGAAACTGAACAATACCCTGCTCAAAAAAGACTGGATTATAAAAGACATTAAGGATGGAATAAAGAAATTCAGAGAGTCCAATGAGAATGAAAACACTTCCTATCAGAACCTTTGGGACACAGAAAAGCAGTGCTCAGAGGCCAATTTATATCAATAAACACACACATCCAAAAGAAGAAAGGTCCAAAATCAAAGAATTATCCCTACAACTTGAACAAATAGAAAGAGAGCAACAAAAGAAACCCACAGGAACCAGAAAAAAAATAATAATAAAAATTAGAACGGAACTAAATGAAATAAAAAAGAAAACAGAAAAACAATTGAAAAAATTAACAAGACCAAAAGCTGGTGTTTTGAAAAACTCAACAAAATTGATAAACCACTGGCCAAACTGACAAAAGAAAAACAGGAGAGGAAACAAAGAACCCAAATAAGAAATGAGCTGGGCGATATTACAACAGACCCAACTGAAATTAAAAGAATCATATCAGATTACTATGAAAAACTATACTCAAACAAATTTGAAAACTGAGAAGAAATGGATGAATTCCTAGAAACACACTATCTACCTAAACTAACACAAACAGAGGTAGAACAACTAAATAGACACATAACAAAAGAAAAGATTGAAAAGGTAATCAACAAATTCCCAACAAAAAAAACCCCTGGTCCGGACGGCTTCACTGCAGAGTTCTACCAAACTTTCAGAGAAGAGTTAACACCACTACTACTAAAGGTATTTCAGAGCATAGAAAAGGATGGAATACTACCAAACTCATTCTAGGAATCCACCATATCCCTGATACCAAAACCAGGTAAAGACACCACAAGAAAAGAAAATTATAGATCTATATCCCTCATGAATGGAGATGCAAAAATCCTCAACAAAATTCTAGCTAATAGAATCCAACAACATATCAAAAAAATAATTCACCATGGCCAAGTGGGATTCATACCAGGTATGCAGGGATGGTTCAACATTAGAAAAACAATTAATGTAATCCACCACATAAATAAAACAAAAGACAAGAATCACATGATTTTATCAATTGATGCAGAAAAGGCATTTGACAAAGTTCAACACACATTCATCATAAAAACTCTCAGCCAAAAAGGAATAGAAGGAAAATTCCTCAGCATAATAAAGGGCATTTATACAAAGCCAACAACCAACATCACCCTAAATGGAGAGAGCCTGAAAACAGTCCCACTGAGATCAGAAACCAAACAAGGATGCCCTTTATCATCACTCTTATTCACCATTGTGCTGGAAGTCCTAGCCAGAGCAATTAGGCTAGATAAAGAAATAAGGGCATCCAGATTGGCAAGGAAGAAGTCAAAGTATCTCTACTTGCAGATGACATGATCATATGTATATATATATATACGCAGAAAACCCTAAGGAATCCTCCCGAAAACTACTGAAACTAATAGAAGAATTCAACAGAGTATCAGGATGCAAGATAAACGTACAAAAATCAGTTGGATTCTTCTATACCAACAAAAAGAACATCGAAGAGGAAATCACCAAATCAATGCCATTTACAGTAGCCCCCAAGAAGATAAAATACTTAGGAATAAATCTTACCAGAGATGTAAAAGACTTATACAAAGAAAACTACAGTACACTTCTGCAAGAAATCAAAAGAGACTTACATAAGTGTAAGAACATACCTTGCTCGTGGATAGGAAGACTTAACATTATAAAAACGTCTATTCTACCAAATGCGATCTATACATTTAATGCAATTCCGATCCAAATCCCAACGACATTCGTTAATGAGATGGAGAAACAAATCACCAATTTCACATGGAAGGGAAAGAGACCCCGGGTAAATAAGGCATTACTGAAAAAGAAAAACAAAGTGGGAGGCCTTACTTTACCTGATTTTAGAACCTATTATACTGCCACAGTAGTCAAAACAGGCTGGTACTGGTACAACGACAGATACATGGACCAATGGAACAGAATTGAGAATCCAGACATAAATCCATCCACATATGAGCAGTTGATATTTGACAAAGGCCCCAAAACAGTTAAATGGGGGAAAAACAGTCTTTTTAACAAATGGTGCTGGCATAACTGGGTATCCATATGCAAAAAAATGAAACAAGACCCATACTTCACTCCATGCACAAAAACTAACTCAAAATGGATCAACGACCTAAATATAAAATCTAAAATGATAAAGATCATGGAAGAAAAAATAGGGACAACGTTAGGAGCCCTAATACATGGCATAAACAGTATACAAAACATTGTAAAGAATGTAGAAGAAAAACTAGATAACCGGGAGCTCCTAAAAATCAAACACCTATGCTCATCCAAAGACTTCACCAAAAGAGTAAAAAGACTACCTACAGACTGGGAAAAAGTTCCTAGCTATGACATTTCTGATCAGCTCCTGATCTCTAAAATTTACATGATACTGCAAAAACTGAACTGCAAAAAGACAAATAACCCAATTAAAAAATGGGCAAAGGGCATGAATCGACACTTCACTGAAGAAGACATTCAGGTAGCTAACATATATGAGGAAATGTTCACGATCATTAGCCATTAGAGAAATGCAGATCAAAACTACAATGAGATGGGCGGAGCCAAGATGGCGGACTAGGCAGACGCTACCTCGGATCCCTCTTACAACAAAGACACGGAAAAACAAGTGAATCGATCACATACATAACAATCTACGAACCCTGAACAACAAACACAGATTTAGAGACGGAGAACGAACTAATACGGGGAAGCAGCGATTGTTTTCAGAGCCTGGAGCCAGCGTACCAGTCAGGTACGGCACAAGCACAGAGAGCTACTCCACCCCCCTGCACTAACCCCGGGAGGGGGACCAGCCGGTTCCGTGGGCGGCCTGGGACGCAGCCGGTAGAAGAAGTCCCCGGGAGGCAGTGACTGGTCTTGGAACTGGGAGAGCAGTGTCCCAGCCAGGGAACCATCCCACCGGGATTTGGACTGGACGCAGGCGGCTTCATTAACATCCAAATAGCCTGAGCCAGAGGGAGAACTCTGATAGGGATCTGACCGCATTTTTTTTTAGCGGATTTTCTGGAAAAACTAGTTTCCCAGTGATGGCTCGGAGACAACAATCCATATCAAACCACTTAAAGAAGCAGACCATTACAGCTTCTCCAACCCCCCAAACAAAAGAATCAAAATCTTTCCCAAATGAAGATACAAGCCTGGAATTATCAGATACAGAATATAAAAAACTAATTTACAGAATGCTTCAAGACATCACAAATGAAATAAGGCAAACTGCAGAAAAAGCCAAGGAACACACTGATAAAACTGTTGAAGAACTCAAAAAGATTATTCAAGAACATAGAGGAAAAATTAACAAGTTGCAAGAATCCATAGAGAGACAGCATGTAGAAATCCAAAAGATTAACAATAAAATTACAGAATTAGACAACGCAATAGGAAGTCAGAGGAGCAGACTCGAGCAATTAGAATGCAGACTGGGACATCTGGAGGACCAGGGAATCAACACCAACATAGCTGAAAAAAAATCAGATAAAAGAATTAAAAAAGAATGAAGAAACCCTAAGAATCATGTGGGACTCTATCAAGAAGGATAACCTGCGGGTGATTGGAGTCCCAGAACAGGGAGGGGGGACAGAAAACACAGAGAAAATAGTTGAAGAACTCCTGACAGAAAACTTCCCTGACATCATGAAAGACGAAAGGATATCTATCCAAGATGCTCGTCGAACCCCATTTAAGATTGATCCAAAAAGAAAAACACCAAGACATATTATCATCAAACTCACCAAAACCAAAGATAAACAGAAAATTTTAAAAGCAGCCAGGGAGAAAAGAAAGGGTCCCTTCAAGGGAGAATCAATAAGAATAAGTTCAGACTACTCAGCAGAAACCATGCAGGCAAGAAGGGAATGGGACGACATATACAGAACACTGAAGGAGAAAAACTGCCAGCCAAGGATCATATATCCAGCAAAACTCTCTCTGAAATATGAAGGCGAAATTAAGATATTTACAGATAAACACAAGTTTAGAGAATTTGCAAAAACCAAACCAAAGCTATAAGAAATACTAAAGGATATTGTTTGGTCAGAGAACCAATAATATCAGATATCAGCACAACACAAGGTCACAAAACAGAACGTCCTGATATCAACTCAAATAGGGAAATCACAAACACAAACAAATTAAGATTAATTAAAAAAAAAATACACATAACAGGGAATCATGGAAGTCAATAGGTAAAAGATCAAAATAATCAAAAAGAGGGACTAAATACAGGAGGCATTGAACTGCCACATGGAGAGTGATACAAGGCGATAGAGAACAATGCAAGTTAGGTTTTTACTTAGAAAAATAGGGGTAAATAATAAGGTAACCACAAAAAGGTATAACAACTCTATAACTCAAGATAAAAGCCAAGAAAAACGTAACGACTCAATTAACATAAAGTCAAACACTATGAAAATGAGGATCTCACAATTTACTAAGATAAATGCCTCAGCACAAAAAAGTATGTGGAAAAATGAAATTGTCAACAAGACACATAAAAAGGCATCAAAATGACAGCACTAAAAACTTATTTATCTATAATTACGCTGAATGTAAATGGACTAAATGCACCAATAAAGAGACAGAGAGTCACAGACTGGATAAAGAAACACGATCCATCTATATGCTGCCTACAAGAGACACACCGTAGACTTAGAGACACAAACAAACTAAAACTCAAAGGATGGAAAAAAATATATCAAGCAAACAATAAGCAAAAAAGAAGAGGAGTAGCAATATTAATTTCCGACAAAATAGACTTTAGACTTAAATCCACCACAAAGGATAAAGAAGGACACTATATAATGATAAAAGGGACAATTGATCAGGAAGACATAACCATATTAAATATTTATGCACCCAATGACAGGGCTGCAAGATACATAAATCAAATTTTAACAGAATTGAAAAGTGAGATAGATACCTCCACAATTATAGTAGGAGACTTCAACACACCACTTTCGGAGAAGGACAGGACATCCAGTAAGAAGCTCAATAGAGACACGGAAGATCTAATTACAACAATCAACCAACTTGACCTCATTGACTTATACAGAACTCTCCACCCAACTGCTGCAAAATATACTTTTTTTTCTAGCGCACGTGGAACATTCTCTACAATAGACCACATATTAGGTCATAAAACAAACCTTGGCAGAGTCCAAAACATCGAAATATTACAAAGCATCTTCTCAGACCACAAGGCAATAAAACTAGAGATCAATAACAGAAAAACTAGGGAAAAGAAATCAAATACTTGGAAAATGAACAATACCCTCCTGAAAAAAGACTGGGTTATAGAAGACATCAAGGAGGGAATAAGGAAATTCTTAGAAAGCAACGAGAATGAAAATACTTCCTATCGAAACCTCTGGGACACAGCAAAAGCAGTGCTCAGAGGCCAATTTATATCGATAAATGCACACATACAAAAAGAAGAAAGAGCCAAAATCAGAGAACTGTCCCGACAACTTGAACAAATAGAAACTGACAAACAAAAGAATCCATCAGGCACCAGAAGAAAACAAATAATAAAAATTAGAGCTGAACTAAATGAATTAGAGAACAGAAAAACAATCGAAAGAATTAACAAAGCCAAAAGCTGGTTCTTTGAAAAAATTAACAAAATTGATAAACCATTGGCTAGACTGACTAAAGAAATACAGGAAAGGAAACAAATAACCCGAATAAGAAACGAGAAGGACCACATCACAGCAGAACCAAATGAAATTAAAAGAATCATTTCAGATTATTATGAAAAATTGTACTCTAACAAATTTGAAAATCTAGAAGAAATGGATGAATTCCTGGAAAAACACTACCTACCTAAACTAACACATTCAGAAGTAGAACAACTAAATAGACCCATAACAAAAAAAGAGATTGAAACAGTAATCAAAAAACTCCCAACAAAAAAAAGCCCTGGCCCAGACGGCTTCACTGCAGAGTTCTACCAAACTTTCAGAGAAGAGTTAACACCACTACTTCTGAAGGTATTCCAAAGCATAGAAAATGACGGAATACTACCCAACTCATTCTATGAAGCCACCATCTCCCTGATACCAAAACCAGGTAAAGACATTACAAAAAAAGAAAATTATAGACCTATATCCCTCATGAACATAGATGCAAAAATCCTCAACAAAATTCTAGCCAATAGAATCCAACAACACATCAAAAAAATAATTCACCATGATCAAGTGGGATTTACACCAGGTATGCAAGGCTGGTTTAATATCAGAAAAACCATTAATGTAATCCATCACATAAATAAAACAAAAGACAAAAACCACATGATCTTATCAATTGATGCAGAAAAGGCATTTGACAAAGTCCAACACCCATTTATGATAAAAACTCTTACCAAAATAGGAATTGAAGGAAAATTCCTCAACATAATAAAGGGCATCTATGCAAAGCCAACAGCCAATATCACTCTAAATGGAGAGAACCTGAAAGCATTTCCCTTGAGAACGGGAACCAGACAAGGATGCCCTTTATCGCCGCTCTTATTCAACATCGTGCTGGAAGTCCTAGCCAGGGCAATTAGGCTTGACAAAGAAATAAAAGGTATCCGATTGGCAAGGAAGAAGTAAAGTTATCACTATTTGCAGATGACATGATTATATACACAGAAAACCCTAAGGAATCCTCCAGAAAACTACTGAAACTAATAGAAGAGTTTGGCAGAGTGTCAGGTTATAAAATAAACATACAAAAATCACTTGGATTCCTCTACATCAACAAAAAGAACACCGAAGAGGAAATCACCAAATCAATACCATTCACAGTAGCCACCAAGAAGATAAGATACTTAGGAATAAATCTTACCAAGGATGTAAAAGACCTATACAAAGAAAACTACAAAGCTCCACTACAAGAAATTCAAAAGGACATACTTAAGTGGAAAAACATACCTTGCTCATGGATAGGAAGACTTAACATAGTAAAAATGTCTATTCTACCAAAAGCCATCTATACATTTAACGCACTTCCGATCCAAATTCCAATGTCATATTTTAAGGGGATAGAGAAACAAATCACCAATTTCATATGGAAGGGAAAGAAGCCCCGGATAAGCAAAGCACTACTGAAAAAGAAGAAGAAAGTGGGAGGCCTCACCTTACCTGACTTCAGAACCTATTATACAGCCACAGTAGTCAAAACAGCCTGGTATTGGTACAACAACAGACACATAGACCAATGGAACAGAATTGAGAACCCAGACATAGATCCATCCACGTATGAGCAGCTGATATTTGACAAAGGACCAGTGTCAATTAATTGGGGAAAAGAAAGCCTTTTTAACAAATGGTGTTGGCATAACTGGATATTCATTTGCAAAAAAATTAAACAGGACCCATACCTTACACCATGCACAAAAACTAACTCCAAGTGGATCAAAGACCTAAACATAAAGACTAAAACGATAAAGATCATGGAAGAAAAAATTGGGACAACCCTAGGCGCCCTAACACAAGGCATAAACAGAATACAAAACATTACCAAAAATGATGAAGAGAAACCCGATAACTGGGAGCTCCTAAAAATCAAACACCTATGCTCATCTAAAGACTTCACCAAAAGAGTAAAAAGACCACCTACAGATTGGGAAAGAATTTTCAGCTATGACATCTCCGACCAGCGCCTGATCTCTAAAATCTACATGATTCTGTCAAAACTCAACCACAAAAAGACAAACAACCCAATCAAAAAGTGGGCAAAGGATAGGAACACATATTTCACTAAAGAAGATATTCAGGCAGCCAACAGATACATGAGAAAATGCTCACGATCATTAGCCATTAGAGAAATGCAAATTAAAACTACGATGAGATTCCATCTCACACCGGCAAGGCTGGCATTAATCCAAAAACCACAAACTAATAAATGTTGGAGAGGCTGCGGAGAGATTGGAACTCTCATACACTGCTGGTGGGAATGTAAAATGGTACAACCACTTTGGAAATCTATCTGGCGTTCTCTTAAACAGTTAGAAATAGAACTACCATACAACCCTGAAATCCCACTCCTGGGAATATACCCTAGAGATACAAGAGCCTTCATACAAACAGATATATGCACACCCATGTTTATTGCAGCTCTGTTTACAATAGCAAAAAGTTGGAAGCAACCAAGGTGTCCATCAACGGATGAATGGGTAAATAAATTGTGGTATATTCACACAATGGAATACTACGCATCGATAAAGAACAATGACGAATCTGTGAAACATTTCATAACATGGAGGAACCTGGAAGGCATTATGCTGAGCGAAATTAGTCAGAGGCAAAAGGACAAATATTGTATAAGACCACTATTATAAGATCTTGAGTAATAGTAAACCTGAGAAGAACACATACTTTTGTGGTTACGAGGCGGGGAGGGAGGGAGGGTGGGAGAGGGTTTTTTGTTGATTAATCAGTAGATAAGAACTGCTTTAGGTGAAGGGAAAGACAACACTCAATACATGAAAGGTCAGCTCAATTGGACTGGACCAAAAGCAAAGAAGTTTCCGGGATAAAATGAATGCTTCAAAGGTCAGTGGAGCAAGCGCGGGGGTCTGGGAACCATGGTTTGCGGGGACTTCTAAGTCAATTGGCAAAATAATTCTATTATGAAATCATTCTGCATCCCACTTTGAAATGTGGCGTCTGGGGTCTTAAATGCTAACAAGCGGCCATCTAAGATGCATCAATTGGTCTCAACCCACCTGGAGCAAAGGAAAATGAAGGACACCAAGGCCACACAACAACTAAGAGCCCAAGAGACAGAAAGGGCCACATGAACCGGAGACCTACATCATCCTGAGACCAGAAGAACTAGTTGGTGCCCGGCCATAATCGATGACTGCCCTGACAGGGAGCACAGCAGAGGACCCCTGAGGGAGCAGGAGATCAGTGGGATACAGACCCCAAATTCTCATAAAAAGACCAAACTTAATGGTCTGACTGAGACTAGAGGAATCCCAGCAGCCATGGTCCCCAGACCTTCTGTTGGCACAGGACAGGAACCATCCCCGAAGACAACTCATCAGACATGAAAGGGACTGGTCAGCGGGTGGGAGAGAGATGCTGATGAAGAGTGAGCTAATTATATCAGGTGGACACTTGAGATTGTGTTGGCAACTCTTGTCTGGAGGGTGGATGGGAGGATAGAGAGAGAGAGAAGCCGGCAAAATTGTCACGAAAGGAGAGACTGAAAGGGCTGACTCAAGAAGGGGAGAGCAAGTGGGAGTAGGGAGTGAGATGTATGTAAACTTATATGTGACAGACTGATTGGATTTGTAAACGTTCACTTGAAGCTTAATAAAAGTTAATAAAAAAAAAATAAAAAACTACAATGAGATTTCATCTCACTCCAACAAGGCTGGCATTAATCCAAAAAACACAAAATAATAAATGTTGGAGAGGCTGTGGAGAGACTAGAACACTGATACTCTGCTGGTGGGAATGTAGAACGGTATAACCACTTTGGAAATCGATTTGGCGCTTCCTTAAAAAGCTAGAAATAGAACTACCATATGATCCAGCAATCCCACTCCTTGGAATATATCCTAGAGAAATAAGAGCCTTTACATAAACAGATAGATGCACACCCATGTTTATCGCAGCACTGTTTACAATAGCAAAAAGATGGAAGCAACCAAGGTGCCCATCAGTGGATGAATGGATAAATAAATTATGTTATATTCACACAATGGAATACTACACATCAATCTGTGAAACATTTCATAACATGGAGGAACCTGGAAGGCATTATGCTGAGTGAAATTAGTCAGTTGCAAAATGACAAATATTGTATAAGACCACTATTATAAGAACTTGAGAAACAGCTTAAACTGAGAAAAAAAACATTCTTTTGTGGTTACTCGAGGCAGGAGGGAGAGGGGCATTCACTAATTAGATAGTAGATAAGAACTACTTTAGATGAAGGGAAAGACAGCACACAATACAGAGGAGGTCAGCACAATTGGACTAAAGCAAAAGCAAAGAAGTTTCCTGAATAAACTGAATACTTCGAGGGCCAGCGTAGCAGGGGGAGGGGTCTGGGAACCATGGTTTCAGGGGACATCTAAGTCAATTGGCATAATAAAATCTATTAAGAAAACATTCTGCATCCCACTTTGAAGAGTGGCATCTGGGGTCTTAAACGCTAGCAAGCAGCCATCTAAGATGCATCAATGGGTCTCAACCCATCTGGATCAAAGGAGAATGAAGAACATGAAGGACACAAGGTAATTGCGAGCCCAAGAGACAGAAAGAGCCACATGAACCAGGGACTACATCATCCTGAGACCAGAAGAACTAGATGGTGCCCGGCTACAACCGATGACTGCCCTGACAGGGAACACAACACAGAACCCCTGAGGGAGCAAGAGAGCAGTGAGATGCAGACCCCAAATTCTCATAAGACCAGACTTAATGGTCTGACTGAGACTGGAAGGACCCTGGTGGTCATGGCCCCCAGACCTTCTGTTGGCCCAGAACAGGAACCATTCCCGAAGCCAAGTGTTCAGACATGGATTGGACGAGACAATGTGTTGGAGAGGGATGCTGGTGAAGAGTGAGCTTCTTGGATCAGATGGACACTTGAGGCTATGTTGGCATCTCCTGCCTGGAGGGGAGATGAGAGGGTGGAGGGGGTTAGAAGCTGGTGAAATGGACACGAAAAGAGAGAGTGGAGAGAGAGAGTGGGCTGTCAAATTAAAAAAAAAAAAATTTTTTTTTTTTTCTTTTTAGGGGGAGAGTAATTGGGAGTGTGTAGCAAGGTGTATATAGGTTTTTGTGTGAGACTGACTTGATTTGTAAACTTTCACTTAAAGCACAATAAAAATTATATGAAAAAAAAACCTCTAAATAGACTTTCATCAAATTTGGTTTGGCTGACTTAAAATGCAAGCTATGCAACATACAAAGAATTCACCAGGGGTTGCCTGATAGGCAGGCAATCCGGGGAGATAGGCAACTACTCTGAAATTGAAGTATCAACATTAGGGACTGTTGAGTGCTGATGGAAAAAGACAGGCCATACACGCTAAGCCATTTATAGACAAAAGAACAGTATTAAGGATGAACTCTAAATCAAAACTTACCAAGATGATGTAACAAATTGGAGATGCTGATGTGTTACTGAGCTGTATTTTCATGGGCAACTCTGTAGAGTATGTTCCAGGATAAGAACCATCAAGGATTTAGTTAAATGTGTACCAGCATACCAAAAAAAAAAAAAAAAAAAAAAACAGTGCCGTCGAGTCAATTACAATTCATAGCGACCCTATAGGACAGAGTAGAATTTCCCCATGGAGTTTCCAAGGAGCGCCTGGCGGATTCAAACTGCCAACCCTTCGGTTAGCAGCTGTAGCACTTTAACCACTACACCACTAGGGTGTCCTACATGCATACATGTATATATAAATGATGGTTCATGATTCTTCCAACAGATGTAGCATAGGCCAGCTAACTTCTTTCTACATAAGCAGATAGAGAGGGCAGAAGGAGAGAGGGATAAAGAAGCAGAAAGAATGAGAGAAAAAGAAAGATTAAGACTTTTCTCATTCTAATGGTGATAAAAAATATACCTGCTTTAAATACTTAAGTAAAAGAAAATTTATTTATAAATTCTTTTTCTTGAGACTTAATAAACTGAATGTATAATACTACTTGGGCACACTGGTGGTGCAGCAGTTAAGAGCTCAGCTGCTAATCAAAAGGTCAGCAGTTCGAATCTACCAGCTGCTACTTGGAAACCCTATGGAACAGTTATACTCTGTCCTATAGAGTCACTTTAAGTCAGAATCGACTCAGCGGCAACAGATTTTTTTCGTATAGTAATACTCTAATTAAAAATTTAGCAATGTAAACCTACATGTGACAGACTGATTGGAATGGTAAATGTTCACTTGAAGCTTAATAAAAATTTATTAAAAAAAAAATTTAGCAATGTCTCTACTTTGGTGAGTAGTATCTGGGGTCTTAAAAGCCTGTGAGTGGCCATCTAAGATATTCCACTGGTCTCACCCTTTTGACAGCAAGGGAGAATGAAGAAAACTTAAGATACAAGGAAAGATTAGTCAAAGGACTAATGGACCACAACTGGTATGGCCTTCACCAAACTGAGTCCAGTAAACTACATGGTGGTGGTGCCCGGCTACCACCACTGATGCTCTGGCAGGGATCACAATAGAGGGTACCAGACGGAGCTGGAGAAAAATGTAGAACAGAATTCTAACTCATAAAAAAAGACCAGATTTACTGGCCTGACAAAGACTGGAGAAACCCTTAGAGTATGGCTCCCAGATACCCTTTTTGCTCAGTAATGAACTTACTCCTGAGGTTCGCCCTTCAGCCAAAGATTAGACAGGCCCATAAAACAAAATGAGACTAAAGGGGCACACCAGACCAGGGGCAAGGACTGGAAGGCAGGAGAGGACAGGAAAGCTGGTAACAGGGAAACCAAGGTCGAGAAGGGAGAGTGTTGACATGTCGTGGGGTTGTTAACCAATCATAATAATGTTTATATGATTGTCACTAATTGGTACGTGTGCATGCTCACTTGATATGCACTAGTGGGCTCTCAGCTATGCAGTTATTAGGGGTAACATTTTAGTAATTATTTCATTTTTGTATAAGACCCTTTTAAATGGAGATAGAAATATTTTCTATCATTGCCTTTTGAAAACAGGGGCTCTCTTGAACACAGTCATAAAACCCTGGGAGTACAAAATTACTAGTGAGAAAGTACTGCTTTGGGCATTAATTTTCAAAATGCATTGTGAAGACACATCAGTGGATCATGAAATCAAATTATAGGATTGTAAAAAAGCAATTTATTTATTTAATAGACTGGGATAAAAGCAATAGATTACATTTGAAAACAAAGATTAGGACAGATGTTTCTAGAAATGATAGACATGAAAGTCCATTATACAGAATAAGTATTGTTTTTGAAACTTTTTTAATGTATATATGTGTTCTTATGAGTCTGTGTATATGCTGTCATAATGTAAAATGTATTTATTTCTACAGCTTAAAATTTTAAAAATCTGAAATAGAAATAATAATTGACGTTAATGGGGAAAAAATGAAAAGGAATCATTAAGGAAACTATTTTTTTTTTTCTACAGGGAAATTAGAAGAATAAATTTGTAAGTTATGTGCAAACCTAAATCAGATTAGTTTAAACCAGTGTAAATGGGTACTGTTAAGCTGAATTCCTCTCTGACTGAACTGCTTTCACTTTATGTCAAGTAGTTTTGTAAAACTACATTAAAATGTATCAAAAAGTGTAGCTTAATAAATAGATCCCCAGTTGTGATTGCTCCCACTCTACCAGATACCAAGGGCTTTAAATTATCTAGTTTCTAACTTATCTCTGAAAAGATGCGGTGACACTGGAGAAGTGTCACAGGAGAAGAAAGTTCTAGAAGGAATGATTAAACAGAAGCATAACAGAAACTGAAGCAGGACATTAAACTAAAAAATGTTCTTTTTCTAAATAAAAACATCACCAAAATCCCATTACTTTATCAGATTTGGAAGAGTAGGTCCCCATAAAAAGGAAAAAAAAAAGACAAATAATAAAAGAAGAAAGAACAATTTGTTCAAATCAACCTTTCAGTTAAGATAAAATATTTATTAGATTCCAGTTTTTAAAACTACATTGAGAGATAAGCTAACGAAAGATTATGCAGCAGTTGTAATAGCTTATACATAATGAAATACTAAGAAAAATAATTATAATTTGTGTTTTTTTTTTAGGCCCTCTCCAAGGTGAAAGGAAGGTACACTTACTGAGTTTATTGAGATGCAGAGGACATCTACCCAAAAACTCTTCCTCTTATATCTGGGAAGAATTCTCTGCATTTCCTTTGGGATAGGTCCTCCCACTTCTCCAACTCCAAAGATAGGTCCTGATAATTCAGTCAGTGAATTCCATCCCCATTCCCCCTGGCCAAAATGCCTGGGATAAGGAGTCCAATCAGAGCCAATTAGCTTTCTGTGAGGCATATTTGAAAGATACACTCCTCTTCCAGCTAATGCATACTGTGCCTAAGGATACAAGGACTGGAACCCTTGAATCCAATTTGTTACTGTGTAGGGAGAGCGCAAGGTCCCTAGGTGGCTCAAACAGCTTGTGCTCAACTGCTAACCTACAGACTGGTGGTTTGAACCCACCAAGTGGTACCACAGAAGAAAAGTCTTGGTGATCTGCTTGCATTAAGATTAAAGCCAAGAAAGCCCTACTGAGCAGTTTTAGTCTGTAACGCTTGGGGTCACTAGGAGTAGGAATCAACACAAAGGCAAGTAACGACAACAGGAAAAGCCTAGATATGCCAAGGGATCATGGGATGAAACCAGGACTTTCAACTGGCTCTTCAGGTTTGGACTCCTGCTGAGAATTTGCGTTCTCATCCAAGATATACTGAATCAGAATCTACATTTTAACAAGATCCCCAGATGATTCTTATATATACATTGGATTCTAACTGATACACAGGCTCTGTGTTAGGCACTAAGAGCACAATATCCTAGTTCATTCTCACAACATATTTCAAGGTAGCCCTGTTGTTATCCCCATTATAAAAAAAAAAAAAAAGCCGAAAACTTACCTAGAATCATCCAGCCAGGAAATCCTGGAATCATGAGATTTAAATTTAAAACATTCACATTAGGTTCAACACTCTCTGAAAGCAAAAGTACTAGATTATTATTTCCTTACACTTAAACATTGTTAAAAAAACAAAACTGGAAGAATTATGGTCAAATTAAAAAGTAGTTATTGTGAGCTCAGGGCTGTTCACACTAAGAGAGGTAAAGATCATCAATCACAATCCATCCTTCTTCCCACAAATATTTCTTTAAGTCCTAAAATACACAAGTCCTGTTGAGATAAGAAACACATATCTTATCCACGGTTTTATTTATTTATTTATTTACTTATTTTTACTTTGTAACTAATAATCTTCAAACCAGCCAAAGCAACCCAAGGGAGTTTATTATTAGAATATCAGAGTTTTTCATAGAACCCAAGGAAAGAACAGAAGCTCATGAGGGCGTGCAAGCAAGGACTGAATGTTATCAGGTTCCCCGGTATCTATTCTGCCTCCATCTCTGATTTCCACTGAGTTACTGCTTCAGTCTTCTCTCTCTCCAGACCTTATTCCTGCTTTGGATGTGTGTAAATAGACAAGCTTTGTTGATAAAAGTTTATCTTCAAGTGGCACACAGACAAACTGCTCTCAATCCAAATCCTAATCTCCCTAAAAAGAAAGCATGATTGGCTGGGCATGAATCAAGTGTTGATCCCTTGTGATCCAAACAGTATGGCCATGGAAAGGACTGGCCTGCATGTAGGTAGTACTGCCCAGTGGGTGAGAGGCAGGGATATTCCTAGGGAGAGAGGAGATTGGTGAGATCCAAAAAGCTGTTGCCTATAGCATAGCATCAAAACAAAACCAGGGCTAAATTCAGGGTACAGAGAAGTTCAGGGGAGAAAGGCTTTTGTGGGACGAGCAGGAGAGGCTTTGAATCTGGGTAGAACTTGAATTGGGTCGTAAGGGATTTGGGAGAAATGGAAAGGTAATACAAATTGGGAAGCCTGAAACATGGACTTCTACAGAAAATGATATGATGAATGAGAGTATCATTTGTTATTAAATCTGTAACAACAGAAATGGACACTGGAGAAAAAAAAAAGAATGAATCCGTTGAAACTAGAGCTTTTTTCGTATTCCTGAGGAGGCTGAAAGAACTACATGGCGTCTCTTAGAATTCTTCCAAAAAGACATGATAAATAAATTTTTAAACTAAGTGCTGGTTTTAAATGAAAGCTTTATCACCACAACTAAAAAATAGCCATCGATTAAATGATAATGAGTTTTTAAAATCCTTTTTTCTCCACCCTCCCACACTCGCTTCTAAACAACCTCAATCTGCCTGATAAATCAATTTAAATTGCACCATAATTTAGAGGTCTAGTGTCTACTCAAAAATGTTTGGTTTGTGTGTTTATTGCAGTCCACATAGTGCAAATATGAAAAAAAAAAATCTAGTTTTCTTAATGGAAGGGCTATAATTGATTCCATCTAATATATTTCTGAAAGATTAATAAAGCTACTTTTCTTCATTGCAATAAGCCAGACATTAAATAAAAATATCTCTCAAGTGTAATTTCAATAGTAATCCCAGTGACCTCTTTCTCATTATCTGGAAATACTTTATAAACATGTACAAGTGGAACGTGGTCACTGGATACACAGTTGCCATGAGGGAAGTAAACTAGATGTTTTTTCCCCATTTAAATGGAATAAAAATTGCAAAATTCACATAAGCAAGTAAATAAATGCTTTCTAGGTCAAACATTATGATTCTCAGGAGTGATTTTTCAATTAATTTTAATTCGAGGTAACATAATTCATAGCTTGATAAATTCTAAAATGCCTCTTGTAGCCCTCTTCTCTTACTCTGTCTTCTCCATTTTTCTCTGCCTTTTAACTATAACATTCTCATTTAAAAAAAAAAAAGTCTGAACTTGATGAAAGCCAGATTGAGGCCAATGGACATGGCTATTAAAAATAAGAAAAAAAAAACTTAATCATTCCTCACTCATCCAGCACCTAATATTGAGGGGTATGGCACACAAAAATAACAAGCAAGGCAATGGCTAGGTGCTGGGGACACAATGTTGAATAATACAAACAGAAGCCCTTATCTCTTCTATTCTTCTGGGAGAGGTAGCTAAATAGAGTACTAAATAAATTAAAATCTTGCACTATGTTATAAAGGAAATAAACAAGGAACAAAAACAGAAGTATTGGGACCCAACTTTAGAATGGGAGCTCAGGGAAGGCTTTTCTGAGCAGATGACCTTTATCCTGATACCTAAAAGACAAGAAGAAGTTAATTACATGAAAAGTATGTGCCTATGTGTGGAAAAGGTGAGTGTCAACTGTCAGAAAGCAATCCAAGCAGGAGGAACAGAATGTGCAAAGACTCTGAGGGAGGCATTGGAATAGGATGTTTTCAAGGGACCGGAAAAGAATCAGTGTGGCCAGAGAAGGATGGCATGAACTGAGGTTAGACAAGAGTGACAGGGGTCACATCATGTGGGCTACTACAGGCCATGGAGATAAGTTTAGGTGTTAGCTTAAGAGAAGTTAGAAGCCACTGAAGGGTTTTAATTAATTTAATTTTGATTATTTTCTCTTGCTACCCTCTGAACCCAGGACTGGAGGGGCATAAATGTAGCAGCAAGATTCCCACAGTAATCCTAGCAAAAAGGTAATGAAGGCCTGGACAAGGGCGTGTTTGTAGAAATGGAGAGAAGAGAGTAAATTAAAGAACATTTTGATGAAGCATCTGGACTTACAGATGGACTTGGAAGGGTAGAGGAGATTCCTGAGGGAGCAGGCACGGAGAGAGTAATCGAGGATAACTCTTAGATTTCTAGCTTGAGTGGGCAGGTTGATGATAATGATGGCATTTGGTGGACTAAGGAAGATTGGGAAGGGAAGGGAAGTGGAGGGTAACAATGAGGATGCTTTTGGCTAACAGCACAGACTTAATTTGCCTTAAATCATACGGGAATGTGTTATATAACATGACAAGAAGTACACAGAAGGGCAGGATCAAGATGCCGTACTTCTGTGTAGTCCTCTTAACTCTGCCCTGTTCATGTAGAGGGTCTGTCCTCTGGCACATTAGCTGCAGCCACTTTCAGGCATCATATCACATCCAGAGATGACAGCGGCCACTCGACGCACTGGGTTGGGTTATCGCCTTCTTAAATCTGAAGAAAATTTTCCTAGAATCTCCCAGCAGGCTCTACTCAGGTCCAATTGGCCAGAATCTGACCACCCTAAACCGTGTGCAACGGAAAAAGATCCCCATACCATCTTGTATCAATCAGGATATATTACTGAGACTGAGACTGAAGATAGAGCCCTCTTTCCTTGAATTATGTGAGAAAGTTGTAAATAATAAAGTCAAGGTTCTGCCTACGAGGAGTATATGATAGACAGATTTGCATAGGTTGCTAATAGTATCTGCTATGGGTGAGGGAAAGAACTAGTGTTTCTTTTCGAACATATTTAACTTAAGATGTATAGCATCATGGAAACCCTGGTGGCATAGTGGTTAAGTGCTACAGCTGCTAACCAAAGGGTCGGCAGTTCAAATCCGCCAGGCGCTCCTTCGAAACTCTATTGGGAAGCTCTACTCTGTCCTATAGGGTCGCTATGAGTCAGAATCGGCTCAATGGCACTGGGTTTGGTTTTTTGGTTTGTATAGCATCATGTGGTTGTACCAAGTAGGCAGTTAGATATGTGGACCTAACAATCAAAGGCAAAATCTGGGCTAGAGATATGATTTGGGAGGAAAGGATACAAGAAATCCATGGAAATCAAAAAGATCTCCTAGGGAGAGAGTGTAAACAGAGAAAGAGAGAAGGTCCCAGGATGAGGTTTGAAGAACCACCACATTTACAAGTTGGACATAGAGGAGGTAATGTCAACAAAGGAGAATTAGAAGGAGAAAACAGTGAGATTTTAGGAAAATATGATGTTAGGAAAGACAAGAGGAGAGTGTTTCAAGATAGAGGAGATGGTCGAATGTGTGTTTTTGAAAGGTAAAGGCAGAAGAGTGTCCTTTAGTAAACAACCTGGAGGTCAAGAAATTATAACTAGTGGGGTCACATATGCCATCTTACCCAGGTATGCCTAGATTCTGACTTGGAAACTGAAGCAAGGCGGAATGTTTCCGGATTTCTAGAGCTTAAATAATTCAATTAAAAGAAATTACTCTCCATCTATCAATATGTAATAAGACCTTACACACTTAATAAAATTTATTATAGAGTAGAATAAAAACAAAACAAAAAATCAAAATGAAAGACAAAACATAGAAAACCTAATAGAATATAGTAGAAAAAATATAAAATTAAGTAAAATGCAAATCGCTGCTAATCACAGTCCCCACTCCCCCAACACACGCACAAAGGCTATTAGGACCCTTTAAAGGTTACTGGTAGATGAGCCTACCACTCACATTTTCCTTGCCTGGAGGTGAATTGGCTTGGCGGGCACTTGAGCCACCTTAGTATGTTCTGGTTCCGTGGCAGACACTGGTGCAACTGTCTAGGAAACAAGGAGTTTTTAGGCAGTTGGTCTGTACCACTTTTAAGTGTTGAGAGACATCTGTATGATGGAATGCTTTCTGGAGGAGCGATTCTGTGAAAGTTTTGTGTCTTTTGGCTTCTGCAACAATGGGCTCAAACACAGCGATGATGGTGAGGATGGTGCAGGGCCAGGCAGTGTTTCATTCTGTTGTACGTAGGGTCACTATGAGTCAGAACCAACTCAACGACACCTAACAACAACAACAGTGAGATAAGGCTTGCAAGTGCGTTTACTATTTTCCTTGTGTTATTGGGAAGGCACAGTTATTAGCATCTGGAAGAATTCAAGTAAACGAGTTATCTTTGGGGTGAAAATAGTTTGTGATGAACTTCCTGGGCCATAGTACTGATATGTGCAACATGTGTGATGTGCTTTATGGAACATGGTACCAAAATAGTCCACTCTAAATCAAACTGATAACAGTAATGTGCAGCAAGTGCAATGTTTATTTCATATTTTGTGTGTATTTTTGGAAAGCTGAGTGAGATAGTATATCGCTCAAATGTAACCAGGAAGTGTGATGCACTTCCTGAGCCATGACTGATACATATCACATTTGCAATGTACTTCATGGAACACGGTACCGATATGGCCTTCTTGCAATTGGCATGCTGTTTTTCAAATAATAAAAATCTACCGACAAACAACGATTTGGCATCCATTACATTGGTGAAAAAACATGGCATCACCAGAAATTCCAAAAAACAAAATTATTTACCCACGAAAGGGTTAAGATGAGTAGTTGTAGAGAGTGAGCCAGACTACTGAGAAGGTTCCCCAGCTCAAGTGCTTACTGGAAACGACATCTGATAATTGGGGTTTTAGGAGAGGACTCCATTCTTAGTAAACTCCAATATGGCTACAAAATCCAACGAAAATCTCCTTGGGAAACCTAAAAAAGCAGTGAATATAATTGAGTTTATAAGCATGGGCCTTAATTTACATCGTTTATATTCCTTCTTGTTTTACTTGAATGAGAGGTATGAGAATAGCTGTATCTGTTTGGGGCAGGTATAGAATACAGGGACAATAGATTTCTGCCTTGTGTGCAGCATTCCGATAATTATGTCAACCATAATGAATCTGAGATTAGATATCAGGTGGAAAAAAATATATATTTTTGCTATGAGATCCATTTTGAAAGCGTTCAAAGGTAACTATCTGTCCGATATATTATAGAGAAGGTTGTCTTAGAATTGGAGGGGATATTATAGCCTAGTGAGATAGAAAAATAATTTATGTAGAAGACAGGCCAGAGTTTGGTTTCTAACACTTAAATCCAAAAAAACCTACGGCGGTCGAGTCGATTCCGACTCATAGCGACCCTCTGATTTTAGGTGAATCATTTAAACTTTTTGAGACTCATCCACCTCATGTGTAAATAAAACTAATACCTTCTGCCCAGCCCATCCCGGAGGCTTCAATTTGACATCTCTTCTCCTTATATTCCTAAATTATGTTGAATAAGTAATTCTCCGCCTTTTTTAATCTCTATTGTTTTTTTTTTTTTTTATTGGTTTGGCAGTTCTATGTTCTATTTTTATTCTTTTACTTGTTACTCTTAAATACATAAAACTAAAGTCTAAATTTCATTTGATAAAACAAAGTCTAAGAGAACTTAGAATGCTTTATTTTCATCCTTTTCGTCCTTCACTTGGAAGGGGCTTGCACAAATGAGGATCCGGGAGCTTAACTGTCATTACTTCATGGTCATTATGGAAATATGTCTCTATACGTTTTCCATTCTTTTATCTCTTTCTGTTATACAGTGATTTTTTCACTTCTACTTTACGTTTCACTAATTTTCATTTGGAGCCCTGTTGGCTCAGTAGTTAAGAGCTCATCTGCTAACCAAAAGGTCAGCAGTTCGAGTCTACCAGCCACTCCTTGGAAATCCTATGATGCAGTTCTACTCTGTCCTATAGGGTCACTATGAGTTGGAATTGACTCAGCAGAAACAGGTATACAATTTTCTTTTGAATGGAGTTGTGAATCGATCTGACTACCATTTAATACATCTTTTGACCTTCATTTTGATGGGTTTTTTTATTTCTAGAATTTCTAGGTTTTGCTTTTTCTTTTTTATACCTTTCTGTAATTAAAAAATAATAATCTTCTTCTTGTTTTTTTTTCAATTCAATTTACTTTTTATCTCTAACCATTCTGCATATATTTTAATTCAGTCTAGGTTGCTCTATTACATTAATTCCTTTAGTGGGAATGTTCCCAATTATTGTGCCTGCTAACAATCTCAGGGTGGTAGAATGCCTTGTGTGTTTTTTAATCTTTGATTGTATGCTTATCATGATAGGAGTCTCACATGTGCCCTGGGTTGTGGAAGCACCCCATGGGGCAGTTTCCTGTTTTATGAGTAGAGTCCAGGTGTAGTGCTCTACCACATTTGAGGGCTGCATCAACACCATCTCTGCACTGATATTAAAACTCCATCCCTTGTTGCAAATGGATAGAAGACAATTTGGTCATTCATCAAATATATATATATGTGTAAATGTTGTGATCTTCCTGTGGATCGAGGTTAGGTATCAGCTGATACTACACACACACATACACACACACACCCAACCTGTATAACTCCAATGCCAAGCGCTGTATCACATGAAAGCAAGTCATGATCCCCAATACCCCCACCAAAAGAAGGAAACATTGAGTACAAAACTAGTTACATGCTTGTAGTCTTTGCCTTCTAGTATCTTGCATGAAAAGCTTGCTCCAATATGGAAGTAATACTCTGATAACAGAACAAGCCATCCTTATAGTCAGGCCAGGCGACTGGATCATTCTTGAACTAGAGGAACATAGGAACAGTGGTGCTGTCGACCTTAAGCACTATAGCAATGGTAGAAGTCTACTGGGCTACTTGGATTTTTATACATTGTACTTGTACAATGTTCCTAATCCAACATCTCTTTTGAGCATGACTGACTAATTTATCAATGAAGAAATTGTTTCTAATCCCTCATTCTAATTAACAAAGCCTCTGGTGAAGATTTTGATAATGATATTTGAAGTGCTAAGCATCACCTCTAATGGTATAGATCTCTGATGAGGATACTTTAAATACTAACTAACCATATTCGTCTCCATATTTGTCAGCTTTATTCTTTCATGTTGCAGAAAATTCTCTCCATCTAGCAGGAAAGATGGCCACCAGCAACTCCCAGTATTTCATTCCAACAGCTGCACGACAGGAGTGGGAAAAGGACTTTAGCCTTCCAGACTCAGCTTGAAAATTCCAGTGTAAAATATTCTTCTTAAATGTAGCGTTCAGAACCAGATTACCTGATATGGGTCAAACGTCATCAAGGAAAACATGGCTCTTATATCATTGAGATAAAAATTTTTTTTTTTTTTATAAACTCCTCTTATTCTGTTAACGTAATTGTAAGTGTTTTAGCAGCTATTGGTTGATATTGGGCTTTTAATCACCTGTTTATTTTATTCACACAGATGCACTCAAGGTAGGGATCTTCCATTCTGTAATTGTGTAATTAATTTGTAGACCAAATTTTAGGGTTTATATGCATTCCTTTCACACTTAATCTTACAACTTTCCCTATATAATGTCCAAGTTGTTGTTGTTTTTTTTTTTAAAATAGTTATTCTGCCATCTGGATGAACAGATGGATGGATGGATGGATAAAACATCTAACATTACTCCACTCAGTAGACCATGTTTTCCAGTCAGCAGTGCTGTCCTAAACCTATTTCAAGCTCTGGATCTTGCTTCTATTATTTCCCTACCCTTGCTTCACTTTCTCACTTTTTTGGATATTGCAAACACTCACTACTAGCAGCCAAGGAAACTGCAACTGAAGAGAAAAGCTTATCATGAAGAAATAGCAATTTATGAAGTGGCACCCCAGTGGCCTAGATTATTACAGGCTCCCAGTGAGCCTGACTCCCTTCTGGGGAGCAACTTGTGCAGTAAAAGAAGCTGATTCGACACATTTCTGATTTCGTGTCCTCCCCCGGTGCTGGGTATGTTATAACCAACTCTGCTAAGTGATCAAGTTTCATGGCACATGTAATAGCACAGCGAGACTTTAGTAAACAACAAAAATTAGAGGTAACAAGGGAAAGCAAACAGTTATGGAAGAGAAAAGTTAAGGATTCAGGAGAGGAGGATCTTAAGGCAGAAAATTCTTCCTGTTTCAGGCTCGAGCCTAGGGAAACATAAATACAATGGCCTATTGTACAACAGTCCAATAGTAATGGACTTTGGTCACTACCAGCTTGGGAATGTTTATACCAGGCAATCATAAAAGTAATTTGGTCAATTATTAGTCCCTGCAGCCATCCTGTCATTTTATGCTAAATAGTAATAATATTTATTATTATCATTTCGAAAGTATTGCATACAATAAGGTTTTTAAAAATAAGCACACTCTAATTCATAACAAAATAAAATGTGTTAAGGGATATAGTATCAGATTACTCATCTCTCAAAAGCTCTTGAGGAATACAGTGTTATCCAACTGGATATCTGAACCTACAATTTCTATTAAATGAATTACCTCCCTAGAGATGAGTTTAACAGGTGCGAAAGATTTGACTCTTTTATTCACTGACTTTTTCTGAAATTTTAAGGACCCCTTTGTGTATATTTAAGCCCTGTAAGAATCCCTTCATATAGCTGCCCATAAGAAAAAAAATGCCTATAAAACCAACAGGAGTTCTCTGTTTTGGCGTCTTTGCTCTTGATGTCCCCTCCTCAACTCAAAAACCTCATTCTCCATGCCAAACTGTCCTTTCATTTTATCTTCACTTATTCATATAAGGGAAATTGGCTTTTCAGGATCCCGATGGTGCTTCATCCACCCTTTTAGGTTCTAAAAACAAATTGTTTGTCCTTTGTTATGTGTGGATATTTCGAACAGCCTCCTCATGGATCCTGTTTCCTGTTTGAAAGGTACTAGCCAAATGTCCTTCTAAGGAAAGAGGAAATTACCTTTAGGCCTTGATTCTTGATTATCTTCTTCATCCTCTTCAGAAGTAGTGAAAGCAAGGAGCCTGACAAGTCAATCTTTGTGCTCAGGCCAGAGAATTCCAATTCATATGTAACTGTCAGCTTTAGCTCTGACATGTTATCCTTATAACCCTTTCTTGGGGGCTTAACTAAACTGCAAAGTGGAGTCCTTGGGAGGTTCAAATGGCTAACGTGCTCAGCTGGGAAACAAAAGGTTGAAGGTTTGGGTCCATCCAGGGCGTCCTCGGAAGAAAGGCCTAGCGAACTACTTAAGAAAAATCAGCCATTGAAAACCTTAACAGGCACGGTTCTACTCTGACACACATGGAGTCGCTATGAGCCGGAATCAACTCCAGGGCAACTGGTAGGCAGCTAATCGATGCCTGGGCTGTGGAGCCTCCGTCAATAGCAAACATCTGCATATGCGCATCTCTGGTCAGAGAAGTGATTACTAGTGTACCGTTTTGTGTGCTGGTGATTATGTTTGAGTCTGGGGTCGAGGGAAATTTTTAGCTCAGAAAATGGTAAATCAGCAAATCTCCACCCACTCCCCCACCCCCCCCACCCCCCTACCCCCCCACCCCCGCAAAAAAAAAGTTGTCTGTTTTCCCGAAGCTAGTGAAGAATTGTAAGCTCTGGTCTGATTTCAATTCACTGGAATCCCATTAAAAAAGATAATCATTTTTTTCTGTGTTAAAACTAAGTGCCTTTTCTTTTACATTGTTTCTTAAGAAATATAACCACAAAGTAAATAAATACAAAAGCTTTGCTGACCTGAATAACAATTTGCCTTGTCTTCAGCAGATGTAATCTGAAGGAGTTGATAAAGAAACTAAGGTTCCTCAGAGGCCTCTGTGTAATTACAAAGGAAACACTCCAGAAAACTAAAATGGCAAATATATTTAAGGTAATTCCCTGTGAATAGACTTTGGCCACCACCATCCATTTTATTATTGCTTTTCTAAATTGCTTTCTTGCTGCTCTCTACCAGAGTCTCAGATCAATCTCTAGGTATTGCTGTGAGGACTTGTCCAAAGTAATGACACCTGGCACGGAGTTGTAATTGTTTTATGTGCAGGGCATGTTATGCTGGGCACTAAGTCTTTTTCTTCATTAAGAGACTTTGAATCTCATAGCAGGCTTTAAGCACAAAAGAGGGCACCTTGCAGCAAATGCTTTAGTTTAAATAGAATTTCTCCAGAAAGCAAGGACACAGGGTCACCTCATTCAAGGAATGAGAAGTGGTGGGGAGACTTCTAGAGCACTGTGTCAGTTACCAATTTGTTGCCTCCCAACCTCAAATCCACACTTCCTTCCAAGCTCTGCAGTAATGGAGCTGAATTCTATAAATATCTGTCTGTTGACAGCCATCTCAATGTTAGGTATTGCCAGCAGAGTGACACAGGAGGAGGAGAAAGAGGTTTCTCTTTCCAGTTTGGTTCCAGTATGCTCAACTTGTGGGCTCCCCAGAGTGTCCAGTTCTTTTCAGCAGTGCCTAGGGGCCACAGCAAGTAACACCTTCCCGTGGGCAGCTTCCCCAGCACACTCCCTTGGAGATGTCACAGTGGGGTGTCCTTGATGGTGTGCCTAACTCTGACAGTCTGCCCAGCATGCTCCGCCCTTGGGCAGTTTCCTAGGGGAGTGACTTGTGTTAGGCACCTCCCCATGAATGCCTTTCCTACACCCCCCTTGGAGACTTTACCCCAGGGCCAGTGGGTGGGGCTGCTCCTCTTAGCTTCACCTGCACCCCCCTGCAGCCTGTAGGGCTCCGGACAGCACCTCTGCCTGAATGGCTTCCCTCTCAGCAGCCCAGAGGGAAGATTTCCAACTAGTCCAGCCAGGGCAGCACCACAGAGAACTTCCAACCATGAAGCCAAGACTGTGCCCTCTCCAAGAAGGTCTGGATCTCTGGATCTCAGCTCTGGGAGGGGGTGACCTTTTTCTTGGATGTTCTATCTCAGCCCCAGGGTGGTGGGTGCTCCCTATATCTGCTATTCCTATATTTGTTAGCATTCTTTTTGCTCTTATTAAGCAATCCCCCACTATTATAATCTCCTGTTAATTCTTTACCCTAATGGTGCAGTAGTGGTTCACTGGTAGAATTCTCGCCTTCCATGTAGGAGACCTGAGTTCTGTTCTGGTTTCAAATCTAACCAATGCATCTCACATGCAGCCACCGCCAATTTGTCAGTGGAAGCTTGCATGTTGCTGTGATACTGAACAGGTTTCAGGGGAGCTTCCAGAATAAAGAAAGACTAGGAAGCAGCAAAGCCTGCCAATCTACTTCTGAAAATCTGCCAGTGAAAACCCTATGGGTCACGATGGCCCCATCTACAACCCATCATGGGGATGGTACAGGACTTGGCAGCATTTTGTTTCATTGTGCATGGGGCCACCATGAATAGGGGGCCAACTTGACAACAACTAACAGCAATTGTGGCTTCTATCTTCTGATTGGATGCTGCCTGATATAATCTCTCAGTGGAGATGGTGAGAGAGAGCACCTCAATACCTCACAGAAAGAAGTGATGCTTTGTCCCTGAGCATTTCTGCTCCATTTGTCCTTCTTCCTAAGAACACTCTTCCCTCCGCTGGCTGTTCTCTACAGATAATAAGCACTGCCTTAAACCTGTTGAAAACTGACATGTAAAGGCTCCTACCTTCCCCACCCCAGGGTTTCTCCCAAACCCTTGCCCATAGTAGATACATCTGTAGATACACCTTTCTTGGGGGGCGAGTAAGAAGAATCACTTTAATTTCTGCATGAAATGTACTCAGGTAAAACCTGTTCCTTGGCCTTTAAAAAAATTCACAACTTGATACTTTGGAACAATACTTGAATAAGGACTCTGATTCGATCAATATTACAAATTGCCAGTTTGTGAAAGTCCCTGAGAATCATGCTGAGAAACAGCAGAAAGTTCTTCATAATGTGAAGGGTTGTCAGGAATGCCTGAATTGCATTGGACAGTATCACAGCCACAATGGTCTGGTTTTGACACTCTAATCCATCTCAGCCATAGCACACAGAAAATCAGTGATCATTATACAATTTTCCAGTTCATGACCAGACTAGTGACAAATTGACTTCCCCTGATGACTATAAATTAAAGAAATGCACTGTAAGGCATGCCTGTCTATGTTCTAGCATAGTAGATTCTAAAATGTATGCCACAGTTATTTCTTTGATCTTATTCCTCCACTGGCCTTTATCCTCTTGTCCCAAATAGAAATACACTCCAATTATTCCTTAAGGTGTAGACAATTCTACTCTCAGCTGAAAAAGAGTGATTCATCTGAAAAATTAAAATCTGAGCACAAAATCTGTAATAAACAATGAACTCTTGTCTTTTAATAATTTTCATTAATAGTGGAGTCTAGGACTTGACTGACAGCAGTGGGTTTGGGTAACCTCTTAAAAGAGTCTTGTTGAAATGACAGACTAGTCCTCAACTACTAGCCTAAAGGCTGGCATTTCAAACCCACTCAGCAGTACCACTGAAGAAAGGCCTGGTGATCTGCTTCTGTAAAGGTTACAGCCAAGAAAACCCCACGGAGCACAGTTCTACTCTGCAATACATGAGGTCGCCATGAGTCCAAATTGACTCGACACCAATGGGTTTGGTTTTGATAATGAAAAAGGAGTCCTGTTTCACAATATATGTATCAAACATTACTCATTACTCCCCAGCACACTACAAGATTGAACAAGATGAATAACAGAAATAGTTTCTAAAATGCTTTAAATTCACCGACCCCATAACCGTAACTATGAAGCAATTGAAGACACAGCCAAGATCTCTGAGATGACAATAAGAAACAGGGAGGAGACACACAGAAACCTGAAACAGGTCCTTGTTAGTACCTTGCAATGACATGTATTTCCTTAGTTCATTCTCTCCTACTCCCCTGAATGACTATTTCACACCTTGTGCTCCTTCCTCCAACACCTTCCCCTGCTCAGTTAATGATCTTGATACCTACTTCACAGAGAAAATGGAAGCCTTCAGAAGAGGACTTCTTAGAGTCCTATCATCACACCACCTACCCAGCATCTGTACTCACATCCTTTGATTCCCTTCTAGTGTTAGAGAAGAACTATTCATGTACCTATGTAAAGCCAGCCTTTTAATTATGGTGTTGGAGAAGAATATTAAATATATCACGAGCTGCCAGAAGAATGAACAAGTCTGTCTTGGAAGAAATACAGCCAGAATGCTCCTTGGAAGTGAGGATGGCAAGACTTAGTCTTGTATGCTTTGCACATGTTATCAGGAGGGACCAGTCCCTGAAGAAGGACATCATACTTGGTAAAGTAAAGGGTCAGAGACAAAGAGGAAGACCCTTGACAAGATGGGCTGACAGGGTGGCTGCTACAATGGGCTTAAAAAACAGGTATGATTGTGAGGATGGTGCAGGACCAGGCAATGTTTTGTTCTGTTGTACATAGGGTCGCTATGAGTGGGAACAAATTTGGCGGCACCTAACAACAAACAACTCATAGCGACCCTCTAGGACAGAGTTGAGTCAGAATCAATTTGACAGCACTGGGTTCTTTTGGTTTTTAACAACAACAACATGTAAGGCCAATCCCTCATTCTGGGAACATCCTATCCTTTCCCATCTGCTAAAGAGTATCTCTGCAGCAATTCTCTCCTTACCTACAACAGAATTCCCTTTTCTGGATAATTTCCCAAAACAGTAAAATATTCTGTTATTTCTCCTATGCTTAAGAAACAAAAGAAAAACAATCTTCCCTTGATGACGATGCTTCTCCTGCCAGCTATTACCGTATTTTTCTGATCTTTATAAACAAAACTTTATCAAAGTATTTTCACATACTTTCTCCCAATTCTTTTCTCCCTAATCTCTCTGAAATCCTGTCCAGCCTAGCTTTTTCCCTCTGCCTTTCTGTCAATCTGCTCTTGTCAAGAGAACCAATGATCTCCATGTTGCTAAATTCAATGATCAATTGTCAGTCCTGCATTTACTTGCTCATGATATTTGATAACTTACAGCTATAGGTTGACACAGTTGGTCGTTCCCTCCTACCTGGTACACTTTTTTCACTTGGCTTCCAGACACCAAACTCTGTAGGTTTTCCTCCTGTCAGTTGCATTTTCTTATTTTTCTTGACTTCTTTTTTTTTTTTTTTCCTTAAAAGTTGGAGTGCTCTGGGTCTGTTTTAGGCCCTCAACTCTTTTCAATCCATATTCATCCTTTGGGTGACAACACCAATTTCACAGCTTTAAAGATGTTAATGATTCCCAAATTCCTATCTTCACCCTAAACCTCTCTCCTGAACTTCTGATTTACATCTCTTAACTGAAAATTAACATCTCCATTTGGAAGTCAAATGGACATTTCAAATACAGCATACCTAACATTGATGTATGTATGTATGCTCTCTCCCACCCCATTCCCAATCTTCTCTCCCTGAGATTTTTCCCATCTTAAATGTTGGCAAACTTATACTTTCAGTTTCTCAAGCTAAAATCTTTGGAACCACCTTTGATTTTTACATTTTTCTCTTATATCTAAACGACTAGAAAATCCTATTTGTTCTGCCTTCCAATATACTCCCTGTTGCATTCGGTGTTTTGGTTGTGAATCTCTGCCATTGAGTGAATGGCAGATATGACACTTCCCTGGCACTACCTCCTGGCAGTTTCCCTCCTTCAGCTTGGGTATTTTCAAAATAATAGAAAAAGAGAGAAAGCTAATGAATAAAAGGGTATGGTGTGGGTGTGATACTCTAATTGCTTCTTAGAGTTTCTTTGTTTTCAAGGAAGTTATGTTTAGAAACACAAACAATTAACAGGAGGAAAAATTAGAAGCAGAGTAAGAAGCAGAGTAATTTTATATTCTCCACAGGGTCTATGACATTTTCAGTGCTTAATGAATGTTCACTGACACAAATAATACCACCTTACATTTATATAATGGCTTACAATGTCCACTGTGTTGCTATATGCATCTCATTAAACCCATTTACTATTTACCAATATCCTACCAGACTCTGCAGTCCTTGTGGCCAGAGATTGCTTTGAATTTAAAGATTAGCACAAGGCCTGACACATGGTGGTTACCCAGGAAATGTCTGATGAATGGGTGAACCCACTGGCATAGGTTTATTATCCTCACTTTATGAATAATAATAAAAAAAAATCAAAACAAAAACTCAAAGAGATGGAGTAACTTCCTCAATTTCACCCAACTAATAATATGGAGTAAGCCTGTCTTCTAATTCCTAACTCAGGACTCTGCATTAATCACAACATACTTTTACTTCAAAGTGAGTTATGAAATCTGGATAAAGTAGAATTTAACATATTAGAGCAACAATCTAACACATTATGATTAGCATAGTTCGGTGGTTTTGGTATAGGTCTATACTACCAAAACAGAGCTAAACATTGAGACTGTATTTTGAATGAAACCTTAATTACTTACTTTTACAACAAATTTCTACAGAATGTGAGAATCTTATAGGGCCTCCTGACAGATGATCATCTCATCGCTATTTGAATACTTCCCTAGGACAGTCCACTCAGGGTTGGGATTTTTCTTTTTTTATAAAGGTATTCATTATTTAA
The DNA here is from genome assembly GCF_030014295.1 of Loxodonta africana. Taxonomy (NCBI): domain Eukaryota; kingdom Metazoa; phylum Chordata; class Mammalia; order Proboscidea; family Elephantidae; genus Loxodonta; species Loxodonta africana. Next base: position 196,223,887 of record NC_087342.1, read on the forward strand.
TATAAAAAGTGTCTACTGAGTCCCTACACTCTGCCAGAAATTTCTACTCAGTGGTCTGTATTCCATTCTTTGGTCAAGCACAGACTACATCTTATCTTTGCTCACATACACCTAAATCTCTTTAAATATCTGAAGACTGCTCTCGTGCCTTCCCTAAGTGGCCCCATTCCCCTGGGTTATTTTCAACCTGCATCTTGTGATATCATGTCCACATTGGTCCTCATCCTCTGAATCCTACTTTACATTATCAAAAGTTCTCTTAAAATATATTTATCAGAATTTAATATAATTCCTTAGGAATGGTCTGAAAATTGAGGTTTCAAAGGATGTTAATCTCTCTACTTGAGTTGACAGAGTTTAAGATTATTGCCCTTTTTACCCCAAATGGGAAACCCTGGTGGTGTAGTAATTAAGAGCTATGGCTGCTAACAAAAAGGTCAGCAGTTCGAATCCACCAAGCACTCCTTGGAAACCCTACGGGACAGTTCTACTCTGTCCTATAGGGTTGCTAAGAGTCAGAATCAACTCAATGGCAACGGGTTCGTTTTTTGTTTGTTTGTTTGTTTGTTTGTTTTTACCCTAAATGTACTGCATAATGTAGAGTATATTAAAATGTGGCTAAGGGTTTTTTTTTTTTTTTTTTTAATTTACTGGAACTTTTGCCCAGAAAGCTATACCAAGCTTGTACACTTGTAACTTTTCTTAATTCTAATAAAGAACTTCATAATTTTGCTGTTTTAGTTCATCTTCCTTGTTTTAATGCAGCTCATTTTTCATTTGATTTAGACACTGAAGGCTTCAGTTTGAAGGCTAAACACTCAGTTCACAGGCCAATTTGACCAGGCTGGACAGTAATGCGAGTCATCTTCCATTCCATAGGATGAAATGGAACTTGTTTATTTATTTATTTGCCTGTGGATCTTAACACCCTCACATGGTTCAGGGCTTTGATCCTGAATTATATTTCTCACCCATCTTGCAAAATACTTCTTGATCTTTTAACTTCTAATCTCATAATCCGTCTGACCTTCAATGTTGCCACTTCATACCTTGTATCTGACACATCATATCTTCTCTTCATCTTATATTTTTGCCATCCTCCTCAACTGTAAGTAGAGTCTTGGGCTACTCTACCCAAGCAGCTCTCGGTAAGCTCTCTGCATTATTCAGCTCAGCCTTGGGACCTCATATCTCACTGGGTTTGTCCCAGCAGGACCCATTGAAAATTTGATACTGCATTAAATTCTCCTCGTGTTGTGTTGTTGTTGTGTACCATCCAGTCAAATCCAACTCATAATGACCCCTAAGCCTTCCTGAAATTAATCATTTGTATAACCTAACTTCTGTCTTGTTTTTCCAGTTGCTAGCCACTGCAGGAGATAGGTTCTACTTCCATTACCCTTAACTGTTGGTTGGGATCATGTTTAAACTGGTACAATACTTAACATGTCATCAACTTCCTTCTGAGTATCACCTCTGTATGAAAATTTTACTAGTCACATTTCACACACCAGATTGGAATGCCATCAACACTGATAGCAGCTCAATCAAGGCCAGGATGACAGGGTCCTTTTGCACAGGCATCTGGACTGCAGTTCTCTCTTTTCTTAAACTAGTTTTACATCTGGGTCATTCCCCATGTTCTGGCTTCACCCCTACTTCCAGTTTTCCATCTGTCTTAATATGCCTGTCTCTGCCTAAGGTACACCAGCACACCTCACTCTAAAGCCAAGCTTGCTCAAACTCCTGAAGCATTTTTAATTTGACTGTGTCATTCAGACCTAGTTCTCTCACTGCTTATTTGATAAGCATGTCTTCTTCTTCATTCAAGTTGTGAACAAAAACAACAAATCTTGAATTGAACTGTGTCGCTTGAGACCCCTCTCTGGTTTTAAAAATGATCTACCAGTTAACACTGTTAGAGTATTCACTGCTTAAGCATGATATAATTCAACTCACATCCTGCAATTTTTCTTAAAAATGAGAGACATGTGGTAAAATATATGCCCAACTGAATGCTATGTATTTGACAGTCTCCTAATCCACCAAACCTACTTTTAAAGAGATAGAAAAAGAAAATGAGATTCTTTTGACATGTGATTTTCTAGTAGTTCCTCATAATCATACTTAAAGATTTACACTTTTTACAACTACAAATAGATGGGAACAGCCTTGGATTAGTCAAATGGTGGCATATAACTTAAGCAAACTGAAGCAAAATACCTTATAATTTGGTCATGAGGATTAAACCAAAATGTAAAGCAAGTAGGACTTAAGCATGTAATAAAAGTAAGATCCTTTTCTCTTTACCCTCTTCTCTCATATATTGATCTAAAGCTTCTTGTTCATTTTCCTCCTTAAGATTTGGTTTCCTGTTCCTTATGGTAGAACAGACTTTTTATAGAACATCTTGATTGTCTGCCACTATCTTCTTTCACTATCTTCCAATTTAATCTAATTAGATATCAGTTTTCCATTTTTTCCAGCCATAAATAAACCTAAGAAAAACAGTAAAATTGGTATAAGCTCACTGGTGACTGTAAATGCCACAGAGTGCCAATATTAATGCTTTCGGGAATGTTGTTGTTGTTGTGTGCCATCGGGTTCTTTCTGACTCATAGCAACCCAATAGGACAGAGTAGAACTGCCCCATAGGGTTTCCAAGGACTTGCTGGCGGATTTGAACTTCTGACCTTTTTTTGATTAGCAGCCTGAGCTCTTAACCACTCTGCCACCAGGGCTCCAATATCCTACTTTAGTTAGATTGGTCATATTGATTATACCAAATCAATAGTATTCTCCCAAAACATATATGCTGTTTACACTTGGGGATGGAAGGTGGGATAAGAAGCAGATAAACAGTAACACTCAACATTAAGTCTATCTGAAACCAGAAACAAACAAAAACAAGCTTATTGCTGTCAAGTTGATTCTGATCCATAGTGATCCTACAGGACAGAGTAGAATTGCTCCTACAGGGTTTCCAAGGAATAGCTGGTAAATTCAAACTGCCAACTTTTGGTTAGCATCCAAGCTCTTATCCACTGTGCCACCAGGTCTCTTCTCTCCACTAGCACATTTCTCCCAACTATTCTCTCTAATCATTATTCCTGAGTCACTGAACTCTAGAATCTTTCTTTCACATAGAAGTATATAGTTAAAACCACCGCTATACTGCTATTTGGGGTTTATTGTTTCATCTCCACTTATATGTATGTGTACCTTATTAATAAATATTGTTTCCATTTTCCAGCCACCTTCCAGATTCATCCTTTGCAGACTTCCACATATTGGGGTCTCAACAATCAGTACTAGCTTTATCTGTTCTTCCTTTTGGCTCTTCAAAGCCTCTCCCTTTTTTTCAGTATTCTAAGGTGGCACCTGCAATAGACCATTTTGTCATACTTCATTCTCATAAAGCCAAACTTCTCATCCATGGCAGCATACCTCAATGCCAACATGTTTATAATAATAACAGTAAGCCCCATCCCCCAATACTCTCTTGCCTTCTCGGCAATACTTGGAAAATGTATCCAAGATTTCTTAAGATAATTCACAAGGTACAGATTTTAGAAAATATAAGAGAGAAAAGTGACAGGATTTAAGAAAGAAACGTAGGGGGTAATTGGGGCTTTTAACACAGCCCATTGCAGTGAGCCAGACCACACCAGTATTTTCTAGAAGCCATTACATGATGCATTCCAATTATAATCAATCACAAGACAGCTTTGGAACAATCAAGAAGCTGTTATACCCTATATGCAAACTAATCTGTGAAACAGCACACACAGACTAAGAAAAAGTAATGTCCTAGAAGTGTACCATTTATAATAGGCTAATTTTTATATACATTGCATCGTACACAATCTTTCACAGCTTTACTGACTAGTAGAATCCATTTCTAACTAGCCTAGAAAATGTCTACCGGCACTTAACCTGAGCTGACATTAAAAAAAAAAACAAAAAAACTCACCACCATCAACAAAAACAACTAATAAATTTAAATACTCTTGTTTATCTTAATGAAGCAGAAAACGCAGTTTCTACTTAGGAACTGTTATGGATTAAATTGTGTCCCCCAAAAACGTGTGTCAACTTGGCTAGGCCATAATTCCCAGTATTGTGTGATTATCCACCATTTTGACATCTGATGTGATTTTCCTATGTGCTGTAAATCCTATCTCTATGATGTTAGTGAGGCAGGACTAGAGGCAGTTATGTTAATGTGGCAGGACTCAATCTGCAAGATTATGTTGTATCTTGAGTCAATCTTGTTTGAGATATAAAAGAGAGAAGTAAGCAGAGAGACAGAGCAACCTCATGCCATATTTGGACTGCGGGTTCCTCCACTGAGTAGCTCCTAGGCCAGGGGAAGATTGATGACAAGGACCTTCCTATAGAGCTGATAGAGAGAGAAAGCCTTCTTCTGGAGCTGTCATCCTGAATTCAGACTTCTAGCCTCCTAGATTGTGAGAGAATAAAGCTCTGTTTGTCAAAGCCATCCACTGGTGGTATTTCCGTTATAGCAGTACTAGATAACTAAGACAGGCAATAATGGAGACGGAAAGAAAACCAGTAATGTCAGGTTAAAGAAGTTTAGAGAGAAGTGGGAAGATGAGAAGCCGGGAACATGGTCAGGTAAAATATTGCAATTCTAAGCCATTCTAAGGATTTTGGATTTGGTTCTAATGGAAATAGAAAACTGCTGAGGAGATTTAAATAGGGAAGTGACCTGATTTACTTCTTAAAGCATATCATTCTGGGAGTAATATGGAGACAGGATGAGAGAGCAGAAGCATATGTGAAAAGAAGAGGTAGGCGAATGATGCAGGTGATAGTGCCTTGTTATTTTAGAATGGTTAAAAACAGGGTTTGAAGTCACATGAACTGTATGCTAATTCCGTTTTAGCCAAGTTGGTTATTCTTCTCTGAGTCTTGGTTTCCTCTCTGTAAAATGAAGATCATATTGTCATCCATCTTGCCCATCAATTGCAATGGCCCAATGAGAGTACACATAAGTGCTGTGCTGGGCACATAGACAGTGCTGCTGACTGTTGTAACTCTGAAGTAGACTTGAAATATCCATTCCTGAAACAAAATTATGGAGGTAGTCTTTAAAAGGAAAGAAGGCATTGATTACATCTAAAACAAAGTATTTAAAACCAATAAAGCATTGTCATAAATAAGCACAGTGGGATAAGGAGCTGGTCTCTGCACAGTCTGATTAGGTTGTGAACTGCTCCCCCTAGAGAAGGGAGGAGATAGCTTAGAGCTCAGTGTCACGGATTGAATTGTGCCCCCCAAAAATATATGTCAACTTGGCTAGGTTATGATTCCCAGTATTGTGTGATTGTCCACCATTTTGTCATCTGATGTGATTTTCCTGAGTTGTAAATCTTATCTCTGTGATGTTAATTAGGCAGAATTAGAGGCAGTTATGTTAATGAGACAGGACTCAATCTACAAGATTCAGTTGCATGTTAAGCCAATCTTTTTTGAAATACAAAAGAGAAAAATGAGAAGAGATGGGGGAGCTCATACCACCACGAAAGCAGTACCTGGAGCAGAGCTTGTCTGTTAGACCCAGGCTTCCTGCACAGAGAATCTTCCAGATCAGGGGAATATTGATGACAAGGACCTTCCCCCAGAGCTGACGGAGAGAGAAAGCCTTGCCCTGGAGCTGGCACCCTGAATTCATACTTCTAGCCTCCTAGACTGAGAGAGAATAAACCTGTTTGTTGAAGCTTTCCACTTGTAGTATTTCTGTTATAGTAGCGCTAGATGACTAAGACTTTCAGTGAGAACTTTGGATTCCAGATTTTAATAACAATAAAACAATGAGAAACAAAACCACCACTGGGATGTTTGGTTCCCAAAGATTGAATGCGATGAAAATGAATAAGGTTGAGGATTCTCAGAATTGCTTTTCTTGGTGTCACCAAGCAATGAGGTAGAATAGCATTTTGTACAGAAGCATAGATTTAGGCATGACAAATGGGTTCAATTCCTGACTGTTTCACTGACTAGCTTTATTACTGGGAGAATTACTTAAAGTCTATGACCCTCAGTTACCACTGCTGAAAACTGAGATATTGATAGAAAATATGGCACACATGGGTCTTCATCAGAATTCAATAAGAAATTGACTGTACAGTCAGTGTATGGCACAGGGTAAGTACCCAAATGTTTGCTGTTGTTATTATTAATGTTATTAATTGCTACAGTCTTTTTATTCTTCTTATGTATTTATCATTCCAATGGCTTTCAAGGAATTGTGAATAGCATCCTGCAAGTTAAGGGAGACAGGAGAGAGGCCAGCAGAGAGACAGCAAGGGGAATATCAGGGCCAATACCATGTCATACCAAACAAAGAACATACTTACTTGCCTACGACTCAGGCAAGGAAGGGGAATTGTGTTCCAGTTGAAGTGTGTGAGCAAGGAGCAGACTGAGGAGCAATCAAGGGAAGATGTAGGCAGGCACCAATGGGAGAGAGAACCACAGTGCACCAAGAGGCACTCATCTGCTGGAGTCCTGGCTCACTTTCATCCCGCAGGGAGGAGGATAAATAAGAATACTGGCCATGCTCTCAGGCTGCAGCTACCCTCTCTGTGAAAAACACAGGCACATTAACCCTCCTTAAATGAAAGGGGTGGAAGAAACTGTTTGGTTACAAACTACTCCAGAGGGCAGTAAGTGTCTACTATTGGAGTGAGAAAAAGAACCACTTAAAAGTGACAAGACAGCTGTTGTCAATAAATAAAATCCTGAAGACACAACCTCCTCACATATTATCAAGACTAAGAGCCCAGTGTTTCCGAGCTTCCCAATGGGTTTGGTTGCCAACATTTGTAAGATGAATGTAGTTAGGAAAAAAAAAAAATAGATAAACTAATTTGCAAAAAGCCGATGAGGTAAGTGGAAGTCAAGGTCAAGAAATGAAAGGAAAGTCTCTCTGACTGAGCCTCCTGAGGAAGGGAGGAGAATGGGAGAGTCACCAGGCTGATATTCTTCCCTTTTGATGCTTCACAAACTTAGGCTGAGAAAAGTGTATCTAATGCTATTGAAAGGAAGTACTTTGATTTCATCTCAGCAAAGCACATTAGAGCAGACACTTGGAATGGCTGGCATAAGATGAATTTAGCAATTTTCAGAACTAAGAAGCATGAGATGTCTTCGGCAAACTAGATATGATTGATTACATGTCACTCCAATACTAAAAGATTTCAGTGCCTCCCCATTTCCTACCAATTACAAATTCTTTACCCTGGTTTTGAAAAACCTTCACTTTCTCTCCTTCAGTCCCCATGGTGAAATAAGAACACCCTGAGTCTCCCAAGTGCAATCCCAACCATGTGTGGAGACTAACAAAATGAAGCAAAGTCTAATTTCTAAATTCCATGGGGGGGAAAAAAACTGTCCATCTCAAGTATCCACTGTGGTCCAATTAGACATGGTGAGTCCACTCACACAATATGGCTGCCCGAGTACCACACATGTGCATCAGGAAAGGTGAATTGAAGCTTTGGTAGAGATTCTATAGTGTGTCCTGCCTACCTGTCTCCTCTCTTTACTTCCTATTCCTTACCCTTGGCCACGTTAGACAGTTGGTCATTCCTTCCACTCCCTTCCTCTGGAGTTACTTATGATTTTTCCTGGGGTGAAATGCCCCTTTCTATAAGTTTGCCTGTTGGGAAAAAAATCAGACACAGCCTTTAAGGACTGGGTTTGGAAATTGGTCAGAATACACATTCAGACCCACAGATCTCAAACCAATTATATTTCCCTGCAGTAAGTTTAAAAGAGATTCTGAAACTTGCTCTTGAACATAGGGTAGCTATTTGAACATAGAGTAGATATTTGAGTACATTGCTTGTACCTAGGTAGAAGAATAATAAATGAACAGAAAAATGGTCACTCTGGGACAAATCCTCCAGCCACCTGATCCAGGGTCCTGTGGATAAGCTCGAGGTATTTATTAGGTGCAAACGTTCACTGAGTACCTACTACGTGCCAATTACTGTATTAAACACTAAAGACACCAAGATAAGAGAAGATAGATTCTGTCCTCAAAGTGTTGGCAATCTCACTCCTGGATGCATTATCTACTTTAAGACTTAGTTTAATGTTGCCTTCATGTTCACCTAGCCACAATTTACACAACATATGGATTGGTTTACAATAAATCTATAGAGTATAATCTGTATATAATCTGTTGGTTTTTAGTATCTCTTTTGATAAGACTAGATGGTTAGCATGCTTTTTCCCCATGGCTGGTTGTTGGCCCTTGTCTTCTTGGTATGACCTATATAGTGTTTACTAAGTTTCTATCCTAAGTTTAGACTCAGGGTCATACATTTTATGTTTTAAATTTGAATAAGTGTCACTCCCAAATATATGACTGTACTTAACATCCTTGAAGGTCATTCACTATCTTCCTACCCATTCAAAGATTTGCAAGTTTTTATAGTCTGAGCTCAGATCTCAAATGGTTGTCATTCCAGGATGATTTTATGTTACGCCAGGATGGAAAGTTTTTAAATTTATTGTTTTACTAATTTTTACCAATAAATTTGTATCTCTGGAACCTTAATCATTACATTGATCCATCTGCGAAGTTCATTATCCTTATTTTTTATTATTGTCTCAATAAAAATTACCTGACTCTCATAATTCTATAGAAATTACATTTGTACATAAATATATTTCAGCATATAAGTTTGAAAAACATTTTAGATCTCAAATACATATACCTGTTTCCATCTATCCTAATGCCTCTTCAACCCCACTCTGGATGATTTTCAGTTAGTATACACTGGTCCAGTACACTACCAGGCCTACAGTGAAATATCATGCCCATTTGGTTTGGTTGGTGCCATGGAACACCAGTTATTAAAATTTAATCGCACTCCTTCCTCCACAGAATTATTTGTAGGTATTTTGATATAGCATAGACAATTTCTAAATATTGTCTAACATCCTAGAAAAAAGACAGATAGTTAGGAAGTCTCAAGTTGAAAGGAAATGGATGAAATTCCTTTTCTCTAGCAATTCCTATACTTAAATCAACAAGTTATAGGAATGGGTGAGGATGAATTATTCTTAACACTATTTTTCCAGGGATGGATAGTTCATAATTTCTAAGGAAACTTTCTTTACTGAATAACGACTTCTCCATTCACAAGAACTCTGGAACACCAAGATAAAAAAGATGAAATTTAATATTTAAAGGCAAAAATATTTTAAATATTTAAAAGCAAACTAGAGGAAAGGTTTCGCACTGGTAATAATGATGATACTGATGATGATTGACAGATATTGCTTTCTAGGGGTCAGTCAGTATTCTACACACACACACTCCTTTAATAAGTGAATATAATAAATCTAAGTATTACATTTATATACATAAACTAATACTGCAATAGAGAAATGAGGGACAAAGAAGGTAAAGAGATAACTTTTATAGGTTTATTAATTCAATAAGAAACATGATTAGCCTCATTAACTATCCATGAAAAGCAAATTAAAACAGCAAAATATCATTTTTTTACCCATGAAATCAATGAAACATTAAAGAAAACAATGGTAAGGATGCATTGAGATTACACTCACCTGCCATTGGTGGAAGAATAAATTAGTACAACTTTTTGAAAAAGCAATTTGGCAATAGATGCAACAAGAGCTTTAAATATTTTTATACTCCTTGAGGCAATAATTTCACATCTATCCTAAGGGAAGAGGACTTATTGCTATGGACAAGCGGTAGAGATGGGGACTCTGGCTGACCGCCAGCATTTAGTTGCTGCTCTGAATTTACTAGCTGTGTGACCTCGGGCAAGTGACATTATCTCTCTGTGCCACATTTTCTCCTCTTAACTGGGTTAGTGTCAGGTTCTGAAAAAAAAAGAAAAAAATCCTTGTAAAGCAAGGAGCTCAGTACCTGCACCATAACAAGTGCTCAATAAATGTAAGTTATTATTATACATCCAAATCCCTCATTCACAGCAATATTTATGAGTAAAAAATTAGAAACAAACTGAATATCCAACATGAGGGGAGTAATTATATAAACTTTTTTTTTTTTGACATCCATTCAATGAAAAACTTGGTATCACTCAAAATAGTTTGTAATAATATTAGAAACACAGTATATTCAATGGGGGAAAAACATGATACAAAAGTGTGATCTCAGTGGCCTGATATATATATTTGTACAGAAAACAAAAGGAAATAAAATATTAACTGTGGTTCTTTCTAGGTGTGACATTTTTCTTGCTTTTGACTTTTTAAATTTTCTATAATGAGTACATATTTATAACCAGAAAAAAATATTTAAAAATAAACAAAATCATTAGACGTGAATACTTCCTCCTTAAACTGTCATTTTAAGAACTGTAGAAAATTCAATGAATTTTTATGTATTTGAAGGCAGTTCATAATTGGTACATCCACATTCTGGTTTACATTAAATAATCCCAACTTCAACTTCAATTGGCCCCATTTTTTAAATTTTCTTTCTTCAATTTTGTTGTTTCCTATTTCTCATCATGTGAAAACCAATATTAGTTATGGTCCCTCTATTACTGGCCTCATCAAAGCCTTTGAACGCGCAAAGATTGCTTTCTCATCCAGAATGTCGCTAGTATTAATGTTATCTCCTGGCATCATGGTAATTAAAACATACACACACACACTAAGTTTATGGCACAATTGCTGTTGTTAGGTGACATCCAGTCCTTTCTAACTCATAGTGACCCTATGTGCAACAGAACAAAACACTGCTCCTGCACCATCCTCACAACTGTTGCTATGTTTGAATCCATTGTTGCAGCCACTGTGTCAATCCATTTCATTGAGGGTCTTCCTCTTCCTCACCAACCCTCTACTCTACCAAACATGATGTTCTTCTCCAAACACTGACCTCTCCTGATAACATGTCCAAATTACATAAGATGAAGTCTCGCCATCTTCGCTTCTAAGGAGTATCCTGGCTGTACTTCTTCCAAGACAGGTTTGTTTGTTCTTCTGGCTGTCTATGGTATATTCAATAGTCTTTGCCAACATCATAATTCAAAAGCATCAATTCTTCAGTCTTCCTTATTCATTGTCCAGTTTTCACATGCATATGAGGTGACTGAAAATACCATGGCTTGGGTCAGGTGCACCTTAGTCCTCAATGTGACACCTTTGCTTATTAATACTTTAAATAGTTGTTTTGAAGCATTTTGCGCAAGAAAATACATTGTTTGATTTCTTGGCTGCTACTTCTCAAATTTTTTTTTTTTTTTACTCCTCAAAATAGAGTAGACCTTACTGATGTAGATAGAGTAAATCTTTCTGGATCTTCATTTACTGATGTGGCATGACTCAAAATGAGAAGAAAGAGTTGCAATCATCCATTAAAAATCAGATCATGGAATGTATGAAGTATGAATCAAAGAAAATCAGAAGTTGTTAAAAATGAAACAGAATGCTTAAAGATGGATATTTGAGGCATTAATGAGCTGAAATGGACTGGTATTAGTCATTTTGAATTGGACAATCACATGGTCTACAAGGCCAGGAATGAAAAATTGAAGAGGAACAGTGTCACATTCATAGTCAAAAAAAAATTTCAAGATCTATACTGAAATACAATGCTGTTAGTGATAGGATAATATGCATATGCCTACAAGGAAGACCAGTTAAAACAACTATTACTCAAATTTATGCACCAAACACTAAAGGCAAAGATGAGGAAATTGAAAATTTTTACCAACTTCTATAGTCTGAAATTGATCAAACATGCAATCAAGATGCATTGATAATAACTGGTGAATGGAATGAAAAAGTTGGAAACAAAAAAGAAAGATTAGTTGAAAAATATGGCCTTGGTGATAGAAACGACACTGGAGATCCCATGGTAGAATTCTGCAAGATAAATGACTTAGTCATTGCAAATACCTTTTTTCAACAACATACAGGACTATACACGTGGACCTCACAGTATGAAATACACAGGAATCAAATTGACTACATCTGTGGAAAGAGATAATGGAGAACCTCAATATCTGTCAAAACAAGGCCAGGAACTGCCTTCAGAACAGACTATCACTCAAAGGCAGTGTTCAAGTTGAACCTGAAGAAAATTAAAACAAGTCCACAAGAGCCAAAGTATGACCATGAGTATATCCCACCTGAGTTTAGAGACCACCTCAAGGATAGATTTAATGCATTGACCACTACCGAATAAAGACCAGACAAGTTGTGGGATGACATCAAGGACATTGTACATGAAGAAAGTAAAAGGCTATTAAAAAGGGAGAAAAGGAAAAAAAAAAAGGATGTCAGAAGAGACTCTGAAACTTGCTGTTGAATATAGAATAGCTAAAGCAAATGAAAGAAATGAAGTGGAAGAGCTGAATGGAAGATTGCAAAGGGTGGCTCAAGAAGACCAAGTATTATAATGAAACATGCAAAAACTTGGAGTTAGAAAACCAAAAGGGAAGAACATGCTCACCATTTCTCAAGCTGAAAGAACTGAAGAAAAAATTCAAGCCTCGAGTTGTAATACTGAAGGATTCTATGAGGAAAATATTGAACGACACAGGAATACACAAAGTTGCTGTACCAGAAAGAACTGGTCAATGTTCAACCATTTCAGAAGGTAGCATATGATCAAGAACCAATGGTACTTATGCCTATTTCCAAGAAAAATGAACCAACCGAATGCAGAAATTATCAAACAATATCATTAATATCACATGCAAGTAAAATTTTGCTGAAGATCATTCAAAAGCAGCTGCAGCAGTACATCGAAAGGGAACCACTGGGTATTCAAGCTGGACTCAGAAGACAATGTACAACTAGGGATATCATTACTATGTCAGATGGATCTTGGTTGAAAGCAGAGAATACCTGAAAGATGGTTATCTGTGCTTTTTTGATTATGCAAAGGAGCTCCACTGTGTGGATCATAACAAATTATGGAAAACATTGCAAAGAATGGGAATACCAGAACACTTTAATTGTGCTCATGAGGAACTTGTACATAGGCCAAGAGGCAGTCGTTCAAACAGAACAAGGGGATACTGCAAGGTTTAAATTCAGAAAAAGTCTATGTCAGTGTTATATCCTTTCACCATACTTAATCTGTATGCTCAGCAAATAATCTGAGAAGCTGGGCTATATGAAGAAGAATGCAGCATCAGGATTGGAGGAAGACTCATTAACAACCTGTGATATGCAGATGACACAAGAGGACTTGAAGCATGTACTGATGAAGATCAAAGATCACAGCCTTCAGTATAGATTACACCTCAACATAAAGAAAACAAAAATCCTCACAACTGGACCAATAAGCAACATCATAATAAACAAAGAAAAGAATGAAGTTACCAAGAATTTCATTTTACTTGGACCCACAATGAACACTCATGGAAGCAGCAGTCAAAAAATCAAATGACGCATTGCATTGGGCAAATCTGCTGCAAAACTTTAAAAAGCAGTCACCTTAAAGACTAAGGCCTGTCTGATCTAAGCCATGGCATTTTCAATCATCTCACATGCATGAGAAAGCTAGACAATTAATAAGGAAGACCAAAGAAGAACTGACACCTTAGAATTGTGGTGTTGGCGAAGAATTCTGAATATACCATGGATTGCCAGAAGAATGAAAATATCTGTCTTGGAAGAAGTATAACCAGAATGCTCCTTAGAAGCAAGGGTGGTGACACTACATCTCACATACTTTGGGCATGTTATCAGGAGGGATCAGTCCCTGGAGAAGTCCATTGTGCTTAGTAGAGGGTCAGTGAAAAAGAGGAAAACCCTCAACAAGATGGATTGACACAGTGGCTGCAACAAGGGACTCAAGCATAACAACGATTGTGAGGATGGCACAGGACCAGGCAGTGTTTCGTTCTGTTGTACATAGGGTCGCTATGGGTCAGAAGCAACTTGACAGAACCTAACAACAACAAAAAGCTCTTCCTATCATTTTCCTACGTGCCCGTGGCAATGCTTTTCAAACTGTGGTAAGCATGCTGCTGAGATACATGAAGACTTTTTAAGGATCAGAAGTGGAGAGATCACTTTATTAGAGTCACTATCCAGGTCCTCAACTTCAACAGACTTATATGCTTTCCTAAAATGTCATCTCTGTGATGATAAGCCATAGATGAAGTTTAAAGTTTAAAACAGAGTATGTGGTCTCTACTAGGGCCGAATTCTGAATTCACATATTTTGTAGTATAGTGTGGCAGAAGTGACACAGTTTTCACTGAGAGACCTCACCTTTTCCACCTACTGTTGTCAAAGAACACATCACCCCTAAAGGAGAGTCTCATAAAAGGAAAGCAAATAACCATCAGTAAGTAACACTGCAGTTGGTGCCTAACTTCATACTGAGGAGAAACTCATGGTATGGCTTCCTGCCTCCTCTTTCTCTCTCTCCCCTTCTCTTTCACAATTAGATCAGTAGTGAGATGGTTGTCATGAGGTCACTTAGTAACATGCTAATTGCATGGAAACATGAAGCTGGACTTTTTCTGACAGAAAGCAATTATGATTTGGCTGATTAGTTTGGCAATGAGAACTGCTTTGCCAAATTAAGTTACATGGTAGACAATGCCTGTAAATTGAATGTTCTAAATCTAAAGCATCAAGGTTTGATATATATACATATGTATAGATATACATATATATAAACCATTGCCGTCGAGTCATATATCACATAAAATAGATTATCAAATGGTCAAAGATCTTATCAATACCTAAAAAATATTTTAATGGCCAAAATATACTGGAATATATATTTTAATGTTCTCTAGCCATTCTGAGTATATCAGGTTAAACAAAGTACCTCAAAGCAGAACAGATAAAAGGAGTGTTCTTTTGGTAATCACTTCATAGCATACTTCTCAGAAATTGACAAAATAAGTAATCATAGTAGCTGGGTAACAGATCTTTACTCAAGTCTGATTGTTTCAAATTTTTTGTTTTCAGCAAATATGAAGAAGGGTCTTTTAGCCGATACATCACCACAAATAATTTTAATGATAGATCTCTTTGCTTGGAACATATAAAGAGCTTTAAGGGAGGTTTAATAAACTAAATATGGCTGCTATAACTAGATTGTCATTCCCATTTACTTTTGTATGTGAGGAGGTTGCCCTGTGTGTAAAACAAAAAAATAAGATTGAAACTGAACTTACGTAATTTTAGGAACTTATATAATTTTAGGAATAAGTAATATCCATCCACTGATACTTAAATTGAGAAAAAAGCTAAAAACCCTGTTTTTCTCATTAAGAAGTTCATTTTCAATAAAATTTAAATTTTTGTGTTTAGTAACTACCAAAATTTGTGATATATTTTTGTCATTTTGGTCAATTTCATACTAGTAATATTATGACAATAACTTTAATTTATATACGTATTTTTGTTGCAAAGAAATGTAATAGAATAACCAATTTGTAGCATGGAATATACTACTTTATGATAAATTTATAAGGGGGAAGTACAATAAAAAAATAGGAGTTCCAAGGGAAAATAAGGAACAAATGTGAAATTTCTTGCTATTAATAAAGAAATTATATATATATATGTATATATATATATATTCCCAAGCAGATGAAAAAAAAACAAAAACCAAACCCATTGCTGTCTAGTCAGTTCCGACTCATAGTGAATGAGTAGAACTGCCCGTAGTTTCCAAGGAACGCCTGGTGGATTTGAACTGCCAACCTTTTGGTTAGCAGCAGTAGCTCTTAACCACTATGTCACCAGGGTTTTGAAGCAGATGGAAGAGGGTGTCAAATCACTATGGTATTAAAATTCCACTTGAAATATTTTAAAGTATTAAAATGTCCTCTGCAATTATTTAAACTTACAATAAAAAATTTTTAGATTTCATTTTGAAATTATGCAAAGATTTTAAAAGTTATTTTAGGAAGAACATGAACAAAAATTTTGAAGAACAGAGTTATTTATAGAATAATTCAATGTATTGTTTACCTTTCAATAATTACAGTTTGGAAGCAAAGCTTTCCTTAACTCTTGTCCTAAGTTTTGTTTTTACATACCATCCTGTTTTCCAATTTATTTTTTATATTTCTCAGGTTTTGCTATATTATATTCCTCAGGTTTTGCTATACATATTACAGCTGGCAGAGTAAAATATACTCTTCCTGTACGTGGCAAGGCAGAAAACCAGTGAAAGAGAGTAGCATTTCCCTACCAAGAGTATTGTCTTAGCTAGTGCTACTATAACAGAAATACCACAAATGGTGGCTTTAAAGAACAGAAATTAATTTTCTCACAGTTCTGGAGCCTAAAAGTCCAAATCAGGGTCGTGGCCTTGTCGATTCCTATCTTGTTGGTAGTCCTGGGCATTCCTTCATTATTGGCAATTCTCATGTGGCATCTGTCTCACCCAGTGTGTGCCCATTTCTGTGTCTAACCCACTTTTTTTTTATAACTCAGAAGTGATTAGGCTGAGAACATACCCTACATTGGAATGGCCTCACTAACATAACAAAGAAAACTCTATTTCCAAATAAGGTCATATCCACAGAAATAGGGGTTAGGATTTCCAACATGTATTTTGGGAACACAATTCAATCTATAACAACTATCATCAAAAAACCTGCTAACATGGAACAAACTTTATTATATCAGAGTTGTCAGGCCCTTCTTTAACATCAGCTTCCAATCAAACTTATTTTAAGGTCATTTGATTTAAAATTGGGGAAGATTCTCAATTAAAAAATCAGAAAAATAAAATTTAAATTAATATTAAAAGGGTTGGCTTTAATATGAGACATGGCAGCATGGGTGGATGCCATATTGACTCATTATTTTCTATGCACGGGTGTCAAAAGGACTGTGACGTTCCTAGTTGGAAAGGTGAAAATGATCTTGCATAAGATCTAGCAAAATTCTTGGGGAATTTTTCACCTTTAGCACAATTTTAATCAAAAACTTCTCACTTTATTTTCTTGAGCAATATTTCATCACAAGGACCAAGAAGCTCTTGAATTAACAAAATTAAAATACAGATAATTTCAGATATCAGAAACTATGTTTGTAATTATGATCGAGTTTCCCCTCTGCAAAATATCAAAGAAAACCTCACTCCTTCTGTTCCTATCCTCCCTTCCCCCCGACAATCACAACTGCTTTCAAAGTTTCCAGTTCTGGTTTACATCTTGGACTACTGCAATAAGGTCCTGTACCCACCGCTCTAAAAACCTTGCTCTTTATAAGGTTAGCCCTGAATTTATAAACCTCAGGTCCAACGGTCTCTACTCAACCCTCATCTGGCTCACTTCTCTGAATTATTTGACATTGTTGACCACTTTCTCCTTGTTAAAACTGTTGTCTCCCTTGATATCTGTGATTTTTACTCTCCTGACAGTACCCCTATGGTTTGAACTGCTACTTCTAAGGCATATCTTCCATTATACATACCTTAAATGGAGGGAGGCACATCTCCAAGGCAACCGTAGCCCTCTCTTGGCCCTACTCTCAGTAGACTATCCCTTTTGTTCCTATGGATTTAACCATCACCTTCACTCAGATATTTTCCAATTATGTATCTTTCAAACAAGTGTTATCTAAAAGAGGTCTCATTTCTACTGTTCAGCCTCTTCACACATCTTAAGCTCTACATATTTTAACTTTCTCTCCCTTCTACACCCATAATACTTCCCTCTCTCTTCCTTCAATTCCTTTATTCCAAACCAGTACTTCCCCTTATCCCATAAGTCTGTGAAAGTCACCATCATCTTCTCCTCCCTCTCTCACTCCTATGTTCAATGGAATCACCAAGTCCTCTTGACCTCCAACTCCAAACCTCATTCTAACCCACTCTTACTCATTTTCATTGCCACAGGCCTAATTCTGAGCCACATGATTTTTGACTGGCCCTTGTGTTTGGTATCCTACCTGCTCTTCCAACTTAAATTTCACTGCCTCCATTAATAGTTACCCAATTAATGGTGTCCTTCCTCTATACTCCCACTATATTTTATCCCTTTGGTTAGCTGTACCCACATCTGCCTCCCTCAAATCAGAGTTCACTTGCTAAGAATACATTTCCTGTCACCTGTTTATATCAATGTTGTTGTTGATGCTGGAATAAGAATAAGGAATGTTAATTTCTCCTCCCTCTACCACTTGCCTGTCAGTTTGTCATACTGCAGGGGCTTGGTTGTTGCCATGAGGCTGGAAGCTATGCCACTGGTATTTCAAATACTAGCAGGGTCACCCACGGTGGACAGATTTCAGTAGGGCTACCAGACTAAGACAGACTAGGAATAAATGCCTGGTGATCTCCTTCCAAAACTTAACCAATTAAAATCTTATGGATCACAATAGAACATTGTCTGACTCACTTGCTTTGTACATGTCATCAGGAGGGATCAATCATGGAGGAGGACATCATATTTGGTGAAGTAGAGGGCCAGCAAGGGTAAGGGAGATGTTCAGTGAGATGGATTAGCACAATAGCCTCAACAATGGACATGCCAGCAACAGTGAGGATGACTCAGGATTGGGCAATGTTTCATTCTGTTGCATATAAGGTTGCCATGAGTCAGCAGTTATCCACCTCTACCTCCTTAACAGGAAGACAAGGCATGAGGGTGAGTGAATGAGGCATGTCCTAGAATGCATTCAAGATTCTTGGACAAAAGGTGATGTACACTTAACAATTAATTCTTTATGTTCTTAGTAGAAATCTCCCTTGCCAAACACAACCTCGGTGATAACCACAACCAGACCAAAGATGCCCCAAGAGCCCCCAATTGAAAAAAGCATTTTTAAAGCCACAGGTAATGATTTTAAATCAATGCTTTTTTATATGTGTAACAAGATTACTGTCAGGTGAGAGAATGAAAATCTTAATTGTTCAGAATGAGGCCACTCTTGGTGACACTCCTATGAACTTCCATCTAGGAGCAATTTCTTTGCTTTGTCCCTGGCTGTAGCAGAACGTGACTTAAGGCAGAAGTTACATGAAAGCTGTTATTTTGTAAAGGTTAAAGTAGATGCAATAAGAGACAGAGGTGAGTTGCCAAGGTACAATGAGGTGAACCTCAAAAGAGGAGTAAAGGCAGCAGAGAGTGTGGCTGCTTTCTCTGAAGCTTATCTGAGCTCCTTAGGCTGAGAAATCAAGACTTGAAATCTTAAGATAAAAAGCTTGCCTGTGACAAAGCTAGCGTGGCTTGGTCTTAGGTGAAAATACCATAAGAGCGACTTTTCAGGCAACCAATCTGTGTCTCTTCTACAGAATGCAGTAACATGTGCAAATTATACATAAAGCCCTTCAAAGAAATTTTGAGTTTAAGAAATGGTCGTATGGAAGGAAAAGGGTTCTAACGTTTCAAATGAATCCCTTTCTATCAGAGCTAAGTCACGCCATACAATATGTGAGACCAGAAAGTAAGAGAGAGAGGCTGGATGTCAGGTCCAGATTCCAAGATGTGAAGCCAATAGAGATGGAGGAAAATTATTGGTACTTAGTATGGGATGAAAGAGGCCAAGGGCCCAGAAAAACCAAGATAAATGAGTAAATGGATGAGGCTATGACAGTAGAATAATGTTTTCAGATAATTCATAAGGTATAGCTCTGATACTATTGATCATAATACCCTAATTTAAATACTCATGTTTATTCAATACTTACTATGAGGCAAGTTCTCTGCTGAGCCCTTTACGTGGATTGACTTACTTATAGAAAATCTCTAAATAAAATAAACCACTGCTGTCAAGCGGATTCTGACTCATAGCAACTCTATAGTGTTAGTAAATCTCTAAGAGGTAAACAGTCTTACTATTCTCATTATACAAAGTAGAAAATGAATCACGGGTTAAGTAACTTGCCCAAGGTCACATCAGTTAACCCAAGTAGTTGGGCTCCAGAACCCTTGTCACCTCTTCTCAAAATACTGCTTAACTTCAAAAATTCCAAGCCCAGCATTCAAGCTCCTCTATACAAGCCTCACTACCTACTTCTGCTGCTAGATAGTCTCATTCATTTGCTCCCTTTTATAACAGAACCCCTTGTAAGAGATGTCCATACTCACTGTCTTCAATTCTTCTTCTCCCCATTCTCTCTTAACCCCACTGCAATCTGGTTTTCAATCCTATCACTTTACCTAAACTGCTCAGCAAGTTCAATAATGACCTCCATATAGATAAGTTCAATGGTCAATTCCTAGTCTTCAGCTTGTTTGAGATATAGGTAACACCTGATATTATAATCATTCCCTTCTTTTTTGACACCTTTCCTTCAGTTGGTTGCTTGCATACCACGCTTTCCTAATTATCTCAAAAGTCACTTCTTTTCAATCCCTTTGTTGTTTCTTCTCGTCTTCCTAACCCCTAATGATGGGTGAGGAGTTCCTGGGTGGTACAAACAGGGTCACGTGAGTCAGAATTGACTCCATGCAACTAACAACAATGTTGGGTAGCTCCAGGACTCAGTCCTCGGTCTTTGATCTTCTATATCTACACTCAATGCCTTGATGATCTCAGGCTCATGGTTTAAGTTTAAAGTCCATATACTTCCCAATGACTCCAGCCCAGGTCTCTCTGCTGAACTCCTAGACATTGCCACTTGGATGTCTAACAGGCACCTTACAGTCAGCATGTTCAAGATTGAACTCCTGAATCACTCCTCCCCCAGAATACCCGCTTCACCTTCACCTTCACTATTTATTGTTGGAAACTCCATCCTTCTAACTGCTCAAGTAAAAAGTCTTGTTATCCTTGATTATTCTCTTCCTCTCATACCAGAAACCCTGTAGGTTATACCTTCAAAAATACGCCCAGAATCTGATCACTTCTTAGTATTCCACCGCTACCACCTTCGCCAACAGTGCCCGTTTCACTGGAAGAGACATCCTGAACTGAACGATCAATTCTAGATACCCTAGTACGAGGCCCTCTCCCATGCTCTCACCCCCTACATTCACGTTACCTCTCGGACCTCCTTTGCTATATCAGCTGGCACTCATTCCACTCCAGCCACACTGGTATCCAGGCATGCGCCCGCATTTGGACTTCTGTTCTAGTTATTTCCATTTGGAATGCTCTTCTCCCAGATGTCTGCATGGTAATTTCCTCATTTCCTTCAAGTTTTGTTCAAATGTTACCTGTTCAATGAGATCCCTTGTTTAAAACTGCAAAACACTTACCCCTTCATCCTACAAGTCCTGGTCCCATTTATCCTGGTCATCTTTCTGTGTGTGTGCATCTCTATTGCACTTACCACCTTTTAATACTATAAAATGTTATTTACTTATGAATTCATTTTATATAATTCATTCTGTGTCCCTCCCCTAGAAGTGTAAAGTCTATATAGCTATGAATGACACCAGCCCTGACCTCTCTCCTGAATTCCTGCTCGTACAAATGCTACTTGACTTTGCCACTTGGATACCTAATCAACCCAAAACCAAACCCACTGCCGTCAAGTCGATTCCGACTCATAGCAACCCTATAGGACAGAGTAGAACTGCCCCGTAGAGTTTCCAGGGAGCACCTGGTGGATTTGAACTGCTGACCTTTTGGTTAACAGCTATAGCACTTAACCACTATGCCACAAGGGTTTCCTGGATACCTAATAGGTACTTAAAACCCAATATGACTAAGACTGAACCCCTGAATTCCTTCTTTGAGGGAGGCATTTAGGAGCTCCATGAGAACAGGGTTCTTTTGTTATTTTGTTCACTGAATGTATTCCAAGGGCAGAGCGTGCCTTCCACATATATCCCACTACCCACTCCACATATATAGATGCCCAATAAATATTTGCTGAATGAATAAGTGAACATGTATACATTAAAATAAAGACAGAGGTATGTTATACACTCTTACCTTAGTCATCCTTTCAATTTTTCTGGTTCACTACCTTGCTTCTTGTCATAATCCTTCTTCTTAAAATAGACATGGCCAGAATGTCTAATTTTGAGTCAGAAAAATCTTCTCTCCCTCCCCCTCCAATGGGTTAAGGATAAAAGACTAAATGTAAAAACACTGCAATTAAATATGATTTATTATTTCAGAATCGGTGATCCAGATGAGAGATCTGCGGTGTTCTTACCTAATTGCCTTGCAATTACCTATGAACTTATCTATGAACTCAAGTTCACGGTCAAAACCTCCCAGGTTTTAGATGCAAACAAATCCCTTACCAATACTGCCACCTACTGACAAATCGGTGAAAATGCAGGAGAATGCAATCAAGTTTAAAAATCCCTTGAAGTCAGTAAAACGAACTGCTTTTCCTAAATAGTGTTAGCAAGGAATTTACATTGAATTCCACAGCAGCAGTCAGCAAAGATTGTGTAACTGTAAAGAATTATAATGACCTTCTTCAGAAAAGAGGAAGTAACTGCAAAATAATAAGTCTTCTCTGGTAAATACCATATAGCCAGGTCTTCTACTTTTCACGGAAACTCCCTTAAGAGTTAAACTGTTTGAGTCTCAAAGCAATATATTTGTTGTTTTTATTTTCCCTCATACACTAATAAAAACAAATTTGTCCTGAGACTGTATACTGTCAATTTTCTCTTCTACAGACCTGTAGACAGACACCTTTCTTGGTTATTTAAATGCAACGTTGTTCAATGACAATGAATTTGGGTCCTGAGTTTCAAGAGGGACTCAAAGTTGCATCTGGAATTTTACTTACCAAAAGCTGCTACTTTTTTGTTACTGAAAATCTCGTGTGTTTGTTTGTTCACACCAGCTAAGTAGTAAACATGGTGAAAACTAACTGGCATACATTCTAGAAAACCATTTATTTAAAACAGCGTATTCATTCCTGCTTTGTTTTTGAAGTTGTGCTTGCCTAAGTGTTTGAAGCACTAGACAGGGTCTCTATGAGTTGAAATGGACTCGATGGCAGTGTTTTTTTTTTGTTTTTTTATACTCTTTTATATTGCTACTTGCTTTCATTAAATTCAACCTTTAATAAAACATAATTTTGCTATTTGGGAAATTAATACCTATTTTCAAAATCAGGAACAGTAAACAGTCTGTTTTGAAAAGCCCTAAAGACTAGCAATGAGCATAAGGACAAAACTAAGGAGGGAAACAAGTTGATTATCTCCCACGTGCCCTCTTACTTTAAAAATTACCCAGGAGCAAAAAGTACTAGAAATGACTTTCACCCTCCCACCCCCCCCCAAAAAAGTCCATTAGTAAACTCATGAACACATAGGATTAAAAGTAATAATTCCAAGAGAAGATAATTTAGAAAAATGCTTTTAATTACAAAATTTCTCTTTAAATAAAAAAAAAAGCAATGGCACTAACCACCACCAAGTTACTTAAGTGGTCATATCCACAGGCTGCTCTTGTAATTATACGCTAAAAATTTACGATTGTTCTCATTAACAGCATTTTTCCCCCTAATGAGAGTGACATCAGGAGCATCTGAGAATGTATAATTTTTCCTAAAGTACTACTAAAAGTATCATAAACACAGCTTGTGTAGCATGAATTTACATCACCTTTTATTTACTACACTCGAAACTCATAAAATATTTAACATTTCTATCTCATTTCATTCCTCTTATTTACAGAACAGAGGCTCATCTCCTGTCACAATATGGTTTGTGCATTAAAATCCCTGGGAAGAGTACTTTTCATGGCATTTTAATAAATCTGTTCTGATTATTTAAATAAGTACACCAACAAAAGCTTATTCATATGAGACTGTGTCTGACTCAGAAGAATAACCCTTCTGGTAGACTTATGTATGAGTTAAAAAAAAAAAAATCCCTCTTTAAGTAGAACACTTTCTCTAACCACTACTGAATTATACTATGATGCATATTTATAGAGCTACTATGACAATCAGTAAAGCCAGCTACGACTTTTTAAACTCCATTTAGAAGAGAAGAGCATACACTAAGTGATTTGGCTTTCACTCTCTTAATATCCGTAATCCAGTTATTCCACATAGATACCGTTTATTTATGCTTCATATAGAAGTATTTTAGGGTTCAGTAATAATTGGCAGTTTCTGACAGTTCTATTTTCTTGACAGCAGATACAGTTCTGTGAACCTATGTCAGATGAGCTGAAAAAGATCCCAATCATCTCATCTGAGACAGCGGGAAGGAGGAGGGTGTTCCTGTCTGAAGAAACACTTCAAAGAGATGAACATTAACATTCTACAGTGACAGGAATACTATTGAATTCGGTGTACTTTAAGGTGTGCTGGCTTAACAGCCTGCCACACCTGATATTTGTTATTAGGAGGAAGACTTTTTGGTCAAAGCAAACCTCATTGGTGGAATGGAGAGATGAGGAAGAGGGACAGTGAGACAGCATATATTACAGAATATGCTATTTTGAAAAAAAAGTGAGAGGGAAGAGAGTTTATTTTCAAATGAGGAAAAAACGATGTCACATCTGGGCACATTTCACAGAGTACAAGTAAATAGTCCAAAAGCCAAGTGAGTCCCTCTCCTCTCACTCCAGAGATACTGGTGTTCTAATAATAATAATAATAAAATCAGCAATTCTGGCAGCAGCACAAAGCTATCATTTTTTAAGGTTTGGGTGTCACATTTTAATAGTGGGGTACATTTGAACAATAAAAGAGTCCTGCCATTTCTTTTATTTACAATCTTGAGCCAGCAAGTATTATTAAGTAAGTCCTCGTGGTTATCGGCAGCTTGTTAAGTCTTCTATGATGACTTTGACTTTATAACCCACTCAGCATTTGGGTTGAGCTGATATAAGTCCTTCATGTAAGTGTCATCATCAAGGCAGCGTTCCCCTATTAGAGAGACATTTTATCAGCTTAATTGTGGGTAAATTGGAATGTGGTTTTGAAACTTAAGCCTAATGGTTTATCCCTGCTGTCCTAGACTTCAAAATACTTCTCATCCTCTCTCATTTCCTGTAATAATACTGTAGAACTTGGTCAAAACATTAGAAAAGTCAATTTAGAAGTCTTTCTCTAAATGAACAGGTTTAAAATTAATTCATAAAGTAGAAAATACTTTAAGGACTCCTGGCAGTGTATGGTGCAGTGGTTAAAGCGCTCAGCTGCTAACTGAAAGATCACTGTTTCAAACCCACTAGCTGCTCCCTGGGAAAAAGATGCGGCAGTCTGCTTCTGTAAAGACTGCAGCCTTGGAAACCCTATGGGACAGTTCTACTCTGTTCTATAGGGTCACGATGAGTCAGAATTGACTCAATGGCAGTGAATTAGAAAATACTTTGGGTAATGGGCTTTTCAACAATTTCTTAAAAGTTTATTCACCTTTATTAAGAATGGCAACAGTTTTGAATCCATCTAAATAAGAAATCACACTAAGTTCTCAAAATCTAATAGCAAAATGAAAAATAAAATACATAAATATTTAAACAATCTTTACTAATAGAGTTAACAATTTCAGGTTACTCATGTCATTACAGTTTATTTGAATTTTAAGAAGGAGCCTTCACAATCCTGTATTCAGCTTTCAATATTTACTAACATTTTTAAGTCCTGGGGTCGGGGGGGGGATTCTACAAAACTTATCTTAAAATATTTTCAACGCTATTTTGACTTTAACATTGTTTCATGACAATATCACCATTACCATGTTCAAGAGTCCAAAAAAAAAAAAAAAAAAAGAGTGAGAAGCCAGTTTACTTTAAATTTTAAAAAGAGATATTAAGATCCACTATGATGATAATTTCACATGGGCAAAAAAAAAGTTAAGTCCTGGTCAAAATTAATTCATTTATTCTATTTGTATTTCCTAAGTTACCAACGTATATACATTATTTAGTAGGAAATCAACTTAAGGCAAAAGTAATTTCTGCTTTTACAAAATATCTAGTATTGCATCACGGTAAAAGTGTTATCTTGGCCTTAAATAAGCTCTAGCACTTCCTTAATTATGATGTGACTTAAGCGTATAAGAAAGTAGTTTTGAAAAACTTGCATCATTAACCATTCGAGAAGTAATTCCTTTTAGAGGGAACTTGCCTTTGCAAAAGTTGAACATAGTCATTTGTGCAGAGGGAGCTCAAATAGAGCCTGAGGAAAAAGGCCAGACCATTAAATCTACAGTTTCATCACCTATCTATAGATTGTTACATTTTTATATGTTTTACTTCTAATTTCCTTTTTTCCTCCAAAGACATAAATAATAACCATTGGTAATGTCAAATCAGCATACAAAATGTAATAGAAAAAAATTTGCGCTTACCAATATTTCCTCCAATTTCATACAAAAAAACTTCCCCTTTCTTGAGAGTCTGGGCAACCCCACTATTAGGGACAAAAATAAATAGATTAGTTCTACCATCACAGAGCTTTTGAGTAAATCACTTTAATGTGCTTGGGGAATTCCAACTTGCATAGAAAATGCACAACTTAGACACACTGTAATTATCAGCACATTTGTATTTTCCCATCTGTTAAATGTGCCTAATAACTAATAAAAACGTCACACCTGTAAATTAAGGCAAATTGAATCATAGAGCTGAAGGCAAAAAGTAAGTATCTAAATTTATAAAGTTAAAAGGAAAAGTAACATTTTTCTTTCCATTAAAATTATTAATATGATCATCTACTTTGCATAAAGGCCAAGAGGGTCCTCATAAAACTATAAAAAGAAATGTTTCCACCTTAGTTTTCACCTTGCATTTATTCAGTCAGTATTTATAATGTGTTTGCAGTGCTGACAACTCTAATGGTGTATATGGTGTACCAGATGGATGTAAATAGGAAGACATGGTTCATAACCCTCTTTGTGTTGGATGTTGAAATGTGGGAGGTGCATACACTCAGAGAAGTAAACACTTATTATGAAGATTGCAACAAGTGAAATGTATTTACAAATTTACTGTCTTCAGAAAAAAAACTCTTCCAGAAACTGGGTTAAAACAGTAAAAATTAGTAGAGTTCAGTGGCTTTCAAAACTTTCTGTATAAAGATTTCCTGGCAAGCCTGCTAAAAATTCAAATCTAGAGCTTTAGGGATTCTGATTTAATCTGTCTAGGATAAAGCATGAGAATTTGCTTTAAAAACGCTCTGTAGTAGATTGTGATGCATGGAAAGTTTCATAAACCACTCATACAAGGTCCTGACCATATGCTCTCTGGAATTAAGAGAAAACAAGGTCCAACTCTTATTCAAGTGGCTAAGAAAAATACAGTACAGTAGAAGCTCTCCTGATCGATATCCATCCAATTTTATGATCATCTGGTTCTACAGCTTTATCCACTCTGATGTCCTTGACCCAGTAGACACTTAGGACTGTGTATATGTATATATACCCATAACCTCACACGTAAGCTCTCACCTACTGAGTCGTATTCTAACCAAGAGTCAACTCGGTTTGATTCCAAACCAGTTTATATTTATTTTTCAAATTAAAAAAAAAATTATTATTTTTACTTGTAAAAGAGGAAATAACGCAATAAACCATAAGCATAAAAAAAGTCATTGTCTCTATGAAAACAAAGTTGGATGTTTTGGGAGACTTGATTAAAAAAAAAAAAATCAAGCCAGGAATTGTCCTCAGATTACTTCTCAAGTGTCTATGTTATTACTCCACTTTAAAGAAAGCTAAACTGAATTTTCTGGTAGATACAAGCCTTTGCATGGTAGTAATCAACAAATCCATAATCAAAGACTTTACCAGAGACTGGGGAATGAATGTAGAATTTATTGTACACTTACTTTTTACGTCATGCATGCATTCATTGGCTTCATTGGAGAAAGTTGGGGAGGAAAAGAATGGAGGGAAATAGGGTTTCCCACTGCCTCCCCACTGGTGTAATCTAAGTGGGAAAAGCTTGAGAAGGTGGTGGATGAAAAAAATATATTTGCATTTATTGAGGACTTCACTTACTATGTGGCCCAGACAGATGATGCTAAGTGCTTCACAGTCTGTTTCCTAGTTAATTATCACGAAACTATAAGGTAGGTTCTATTATGGTTCCCTTTTACAGATTAAAAACTTGAGAATTAAAGAGATTATAAAAATTAGACTAAGGCAGCACTGGGATTTGAATACAGATGATGTATCTCCAGCCTCCCCAAGCATAAAGAAAAAGGCCGAGGATTGGGAAGAAAAGATGCAAATGGAGGGGGAAATTTACCAGAGCAGGTAGCTTAGGGTTGAGTAGGATGAGGGAAAGGGAGGAAGTAGAGGAGAAGATATAGCTCCAGGGGGTAGCAAATGCTTTAATAAAAGCACCATTGTAAACGGAAATCCAAATACATGGAAAGTACTGGTGCTGTATCATGCTATACCCTAAGTATTAAAGTTACATGAATATATTGTACAACCTCATAGTTACATCTTATAGTATCAGCATAGAGAAACCAAAGTACAGAGTTCACCTGAGCACCTGGATCACAAAAGTAAATGCTGTGTACATATCTGGGTCTATCATGAAAAGCCTGCTTAGAACTGAAACGGGCCAGACCTTAGGTACACGCTCATCCCTGGAGGGAAGAATGGCATAGAGTTGGTATCTACTAAGTCGAGGCAAAGAATAGAGAGGAAATGGACTGACTTTGTTTAACCAGAGAGACATTTCAAGTGCAAAGACATCCGAGAAATTCCAACTACTCCCAGAGCTTAATCCTGAGAAATTCCAACTGCTCCCAGGACTTAATCCTGAGAAATTCCATCCATCTACTCTTAGGCTATAGCAATGGCTCCCAGATTTGTGATGATCTCTATACCCTTTAGCCAGTGTGGAGGGGCTGCTTTTGGAAACAGAAACCAAAGATTTAGAATCCCGCCCCACCATCTCTGAAATGTGTGACCTTGTGAAGTCTCAGTTTTCTTATCGGCAAAGCAGACATTTTAACGGTGCTGACTTCAGAGGTTATGGAGAGGGGCACTTATCACAGCTCACTAGAAGCCCCGATATTACCAATCAGCTTCTCTTTCATTTCACCACCATCTGTTAACAGCACAGATTCATCTCATCTCTGAATTTATAAACCCTGAGGGAAGATACTTTAAAATTAATTTTTATATCCATTCCAACACCTAGCAGAGGGCTTTAAACAGGCACAGATTCAATACTTGTGGTACTGTTTTAAAATTAGACAGGTTTCAGCAGAAAACTTTATTGAAGGCCTAAACTCAACGGAAGGCCAAAACAGAGTATTCATAAACCAAGATACCCCTGATTTCACTGACTTTTTAAAAAATTAGACTAGTTTATTTCAGGGGGTGAGGGGAGGCTGGTAGGGGAGGAAAGCACTAAGAAATATGACCTTAGTTGATAGTAAGAATTCAAAGGGTAAAAACTGAAAACCCAACACATTTGTTTGACCCTCTAAAATTCATAAATAGATATTGAAAAATGTCCTAGAAAGCACACACTCTAGTATCATGAGAAGGAAGCCCCTGGCTTTCAAAGGACTCCACGGCTCCATGAGCCCCAGAATAGAGATGAAAGTCTTGGTTGTCTCTACAGAGGGTGGTGAGCCCTGCTCTTGTACCTCAGTGCCCCAGAGACTGGTGTCCTCTCTCAGTCCTTTACACCTTCTACTAGATTTTGCTCTTACTTTGTGTATGTGTGCATTACTTTTTATTCATTATCCTTAACAGAAAAAGTTGTGTTTTTGTATCAGTTTGTTTGAATCCTACTGTACCATCATCAGTAATTTGTTAACAGCTTACAAACAGTAATTAACCTCCAATCAACATATTCTGGAAAGAATACTGAGTGGTCTCATGTGCCAAGTGCATTGCAGGCCCAGTGAAGGAATCCTTAGACATCCTGCTTGAAACAGGTTCAACGTAAAAACAAACTACATCAAAGAAGCTCAACTCATTCCAAGGGTTTCATTAAGTCTGTTCTTCTTTTTCTGCTGGGAAGACACATTTTTTAAGTACTTCACACCATTCCGTACTTTAAAAAAAGGTGGGGGGGAGGGTCACGGGGGAGGCAGAAAGTGAGTTTATACCATGAAATAATTAAAACAGAAACAGGCCTCTACCTTTCTTGGCTGAGAAACCTGGCAAGAACATCACTGGCTTTTAGTTCTTCAGTTAGCTGTATTGCCATGGAAACTTTCGAAAGATGGGGAGCTTGCACTCGAATCACTCCCTGAGGAACGTCAGCCTGCAAAGCAATAATGACACTGGAACAAAGCTGGCGGCAGCTGGAACATGTAACTCTGTGCAATGCATTATATGGTAAGTATGCTTAACTACTCCGCCTTTTACTTCACTACATAAAAACCTTAACTACTGTATAATGTAATTTGCTAAATTACATCAAACCTCAAATATCCTCTTAATGGTGATAGGGGAACTTTATAATGCCCATGCAGTAATGCTTAATTATTTTTAAAGATGTAAAGAATGACAGCCATAACCATTACTGCCGTATTAAGTGCTGATTTCTGAGTATTATCTACTAGAGGGCGCTTCTTCATGCAGCAATTTATGAAACTGAATCAGAAAGAAGGGGCTTCATGGGCTATCACAACGTATGCATTTAAAAAATCTTCCCACATATTCACAAAATTTCACAAAAATTATTTTTTATTCCTTGCAAGTCTAAAAAATGAAATACACTTTTCTAATATATGTGTTTTGTGTCTGCTGTCCATTTGGTTAATGATCTTACACTTTTGACCAATTTTAAGCCCTTTGCCCATGGATGATAAGTACATTTTATCTGTGCTTTGGGGATATCATGAAAGATCTTGAGGTCAGTAATATCAAAATGTCAGCTACAGCATTTGAAATATTAGTTCTGCTAAAATAAATGCTAGTTTATTATCTATAAGCGTATGTCTTAAACAGACCCTAGAACAAACAGCATGCACAAATGAAGTTTAGGGATGATGCTCTAAACACTACAAAGACAATACCTTGCTTAATTCAACCAAAATGGTCTAAAGCAATTACTGCAGACCAGGCACTGTGCTAGGCCTACTTAACTAGTAGATAAATACAACACAAGTCTTTTACCTCACAGTATTATTTTTGTGCCCACAATATCAGATCTTATGTGTACCTGGTGGTGCAGTGGTTACGGCTCTTGCTTGCTAACCAAAAAGTCAGGGTTTCAAAACCACCAGCAGCTCTGCAGGAGGAAAATGTGGCAGCCTGCTTACCTAGAGGTTACAGCCCTGGAAAACCTATGGGGTCACTATGAGTTGAAATGGACTCAAGAGTACTGAGTTTGGATTTTTTTTTTTTTTTTAATGTACACAGTGGTCTTGAATTATTATTATTATTTTTTTTTTTTTCTGAGTGTGAATCGACTTGATGGCAATGAGTTTTTTGGTTTTACATAAAGCACAGATACATCACCCACACCTGTCAAGGTGGAATCGATGCTGACTCATAGCGACCCTATAGGACGGAGTAGAACTGCCACACAGGGTTTCCAAGGAGCGGCTGGTGGATATCATTAATTTAATATCTTCTTTTTTTGTTGTTTTGGTCCCTTGTCCCTGCACTTGAAGATACAACCACTGGACTGGGAAGCTTCTGACCACACGACACCGAGGTGACCGGAGCCCTTATCATCTGCTTCTGGATATAAAGGGGACCCGGACAGCACACTCAATGCCCACCTCCCTCCATCTCCACCAAGAAAAAGATGGTCTGCCTGCTCAGCGCCCCCTCCCAGCCTCCACTGAAGCTCACACTCACTAAGTGACCACCTTGGAAAGCTAATCTGGTTTCTTTCAAAGTTCAACAAAAATAACACGACTTTAGAATCAGGCTGCAAAGAAACATATGTGCTCTCAAAAGGTTTAAAATTCCTTTTCAGTAATATCTGAGATTAAGTGTGGAAGGGGAAAGAAAAGAAGCTACACTGTGTAAGGCTGTACAGGGAGCAAGAGGTTATGTGAGACCATGGCTTTCTCCTCGATGAACTACAAATGCCTGTCACACCTGCCAGGAGACCCCGGGAGGCCCACCACCAATCAGAAATTCAGCCATGGACCAGGCGTGGCCCTCACCTGCTAGTCCTCACCTGCCCATTCAGTGAAGAGCCACGCTGCGTACTTACCCACAGACAGATAAAAGGATCTCCAGCCCTTAACACTCCTGATTCTGCTGGATGAAGGACTGCCTTTTTAGTGTTCTAACCTCTCTTTCTGGGTGCATTAGGTTAAACTTAATCCTGATTCCAATCTGTGCCCAGCCTCTTCAAGTCCTGCCTCATCTCTACTGTCCAGTCTGGGCCCTTGGCTTGGCTTTGTGACTTCTACTTTCTGGGCCACGTGATTTGGCCTAATACCTTAGTCTAGTCTCTGAACTTGACCTTGCCTCTAGGGTCTTGATTCTGTAACAGACTTTAATTTCATTTGCAACACTGTTGCTTCTTACAAAAGATGTGCATTTCATGTGGTAGTACTGTTACCTTTTTCCTTTCAAAGCAATTATTAAATCAATGGCATATCTTGTAACTGAGGGACTATGCTACAGGAACTTAACCCTTGGATTTAATCTCTAGCTTATATCTTGCTGTGGTTATTCTACCTGCTGACCTGGCCTCACCTGTTTCCTCACAGGAAGTGGAAAACAATAAAGCAGCACAGACAAATGTCAGAGTAAAAACTGTAATAGAAATTGTCTTAGTCACCTAGTGCTGCTATAACAGGAATACCACAAGTGGATGGCTTTAACAGAGAGAAATTTATTTTCTCACAGTCTAGTAGGCTAAAAGTCCAAATTCAGGGTGTTAGCTCCAAGGGAAGGCTTTCTCTCTCTGTCCACTGTGGAGAAAGGTCCTTATCATCCATCTTCCCCTGGACTAGGAGCTTCTCCATGCAGGAACCCCAGGTCCAAAGGATGTGCTCTGCTCCTGGTGCTGCTTTCTTGGTGGTATGAGGTCCCCACTCTCTGTTTGCTTCCCTTTCCTTTTATCTCTTGTAAGATAAAAGGTGGTGCAGGCCACACTCCAGGGAAACTCCCTTTACATTGCATCAGGGATGTGACCTAGTAAGGGTGTTACAATCCCACCCTATTCCTCTTTAACATAAAATTACAATCACAGAATGAAGGACAACCACACAATACTGGGAATCACGGCCTAACCAAGTTGATACTTTTTTGGGGGACACAATTCAGTCCACGACAGCAATGCTCAAAGAATTGAGTTTGTATGCATAATGCCCACCAACCCATCTTATCCACTCAGGAAAGACAATGGATATTGGTGTTTTGTATTCTTTTAGTTGTTATTATTATTATATTGTGGAGGGCCCTGAATGGCAGGCTGGGGTTTTCAGAGAACCATATACTTTATGCTGGTGTTAAAGTTAGAAAAACCTGGTCAAGTCAGAGTGCCAAACACACTTACACATAGGTATTTTCTGATGAAAGTAATAGTGACAGAAATTGTTCCCATAATTATGTTTTAACTAGTCCCAGAATATCAAAAAAGACAGGCAAATCTACGCTGACATTTAAAAATGAGGTAAGATGCTATGGTTAAGTTTTATATAGAAGGTACACAATAAATTTGAGTTATAAAACCAAAATGATACAGAAAAATAATATGTTATCATGAAGAGTTCAGGGATATGCCAGCTATAGTCTGTTTTCTGCCTTTTTATCCCACTGTTCCTTGTGACACATTCTACTGTTTGGGCAAAAAAAAAAAAAAAAAAGGAGTCATAATTTCCTAAAACCACTCCATGTTTTCCTATATTTGTATACGTTCTTCTCCCCATCTGAAATATCCTCCTGCTGCCCATTCTCTAAGGTCCATGTCAAATACCTCAAACTCCACGAAACCTTCCATGATCCCCAGTGTTAAACGGAATTTCCTCCTTCTACTGACTTTCATAAACTTCTGAGCCTCTTTATGAGAAGTATCCTAACATATGATAACCATACTTGTATGCTAGTTACATCTGTCAAATTATTATCTGTAGCCACCCATTGATGTTTATTGATTAAATGAACCACTCAAAAATATTTCTCACTAAAAATTGTATGCTAAGGCTAATAAATTTTTTCTAGACTAAAAGTATATATAATATACCAATGTTTATTTGCTTAAAGGCAAAAAAGTATCATCTAAGAACACTGATTAAAAGAAAAAAAAGTTAAGTTGCTTCAATCACATGGTATTCCCTCTATTAATGACAAGAAACAGGAAGGGAAAGAGAGTGGAGGAAAGGAAGAAAAGATGCTAGAAGAGATAGTGCAGTCATTTACTACTGCAGTGAGCCAAGGAGAAAAGTCAGGTTTACCAACATGAGCGTGCACCTGCTTAAAGATACAGCCATTTCCACCATCCCACTCCCCACCCCCCAACATCTCATGAACAGCTGAAGGCCTCAAATAATATGGCCACAGGCCTCCGCTTTGTAGATCAGCACAGGATCGTAAATATAGAAAGTACAGCCATGTTCCTCATAACACACGGCGTTGAGTTCAGTGGGGACAGCACTATTCAGGGTCTTTCTGACAGAGCTTGAAAGAAAAGAGTTCTAAATATAAGCTTCTGAGAGCATTTAGAGTTCTTATGCATGTATGTGTGAAAGGTCAGATAACTGCCATATTGTGGGGCCCAGGGGCTGGCTTTTGCCAACATAAGAGGAGTAACATGAGTATTTTCCCACAGCTTCTTTATGGCTGTGAGGTTAAACAGTACCCTCATCCCTTTCCCTCAAAGAGCAGGGGATGAGGCTGGGCCAGCTCTGACTCAGCTTTAACCCTACCCAAGCTACAAAGTGTGAAAGCCTTGACTCATTTCACATAGAAATGGAATATTAATGTCCTTGAAAAGCCTTTAATTAGGTCAACAACTTCCACATGGCATCTTCCTAGATGAACACCAGGCTGACTCACCACATCCCCTGACAACTTGGGAACTTGTATTCTAGTGGATGTGTGTGCCTGGATGTGTGTTCACAGGACAGGAACAATTCCTAGCCTATTTATTTCTGGGTTAATCAACACGTCTGAATTCTCACAACAACATACAGATTGACAGTCTAACTCCACATGAATCTACCACACTCTTTTCCTTTGTAGAAAAAAATTAGCTTAACCAGTAGATGTAATTGTTAAAGACCAAGAGTTCAGAAGTTGTTTATGGAAAGTTTCTGCTGGGTATCTTGACAAGGTGGCCAAATGATACTTCCATAAGGATAGTAAACAATAAGCGATTCCAAAGTTCTTGTTTAAATGGTGTATGACAACCACCACTAAGCTTCAAAATCATGCTGTATCAAATACTAAAGCTATTAGGATACTAACTGCACTGATCTGCTAAGCTTTCAAAAGATACAACATGTCTGATCATTAAGCCAGTCTGTTCTCAACTTAAGCCATAATAATAAGTGAATAATACAAAGTATAATCTTTATAAACTTTCTATTTCTCATTTTGTTATCTAACAGCTGTGACTTTGTTCCCTATATTCTTTTTTTTTTTTTTGCTGTGCTTGTGAAATGAAGCCATACAATGTGCAGCAGGGTTAGAGAAGAGCAGTAGTTAACTAACACACCATTAATCTTTAGTCACAAAGGGGTTTACAACTTAAAAAATGTTACAATTTCTTATCCATGCAAAGACTACTATAACAGAAAACTATCTCATATGGTCTTCCCATGCTTTATATATTGAATTAAAGCAATATTTTTTTAAATCTGATTTTATTTCTCATTTTTCATTTAAATAAACAGGGATTTTAGTCTTCTTTATAAGGTGCAGATAAAACACCGCATTGCTCATATTTTTACACTCTGGAGATGAGAAATTTAAATCCTCATTAGACCTTTAGAAGATACAGACTACTTTATTCTAGTTTTTCATTAAAAGCTAATTTAAATGTAAAACTGGGGTCTTTAATACTACAGAAAAACTTTTTTATGGCCAAAAGGGCAAATTGGAAATACGGCTTTCAAAAAAGAAGCCCAGATATAAGATATATTTTGCAATTAAACAAGGACATTTTAGCAAGGTATCTTAAACTAAAATGGCATATTCATCACCCTAGTCTGAGCCAAAAATCCTGGAAGGTGGACATATAGAAGGAATTCTCCAATATCTGGAACTGTCTATGTTCTGACTATAACTGGGCCTTTGTTATCCAAATGCCTTAAACTATTACCCAGTTCACAGATTCAGAGAATTTGAAAGAAGCACCTTAAATTATTTCCATAGTTAATAGACATTTAATTTACAGTGAAGTTCTGATTTTTTTCTTTAATATTGCATCATTTTATGCACCATAAAAAAATCAGAGAATGTCTTTAAAAGAAACAGGGTTTTACGCTTGATATTGTAATTTGATTTTCCACATGGGGCTCCCAATTAAATCCAGACACTGCTCCTTGTCCTGGAGCAGATGGTTGAAACAATACCTGCAATGATGCTCCAGGGTCAGAGCTGTTAAATGAAACCAGCAATATAATTCTAAATAGAGTTGTGACTAAAGACAATCCCAGCTACAAACCACCAGAGCCTACACGCACTGCTGACAACTCCAGGGTTCTTACAGTAGCACCAACCCCCAAACAACCAAACCCATTGCCATCAAGTCAATTCCGTCTCATAGTGACTCTACAGGACAGAGTAGAACAGTATCATAGGGTTTCCAAGGCTGTAATCTTTACAGAAGCAGACTGTCACGTCTTTCTCCCATAGGGCGGCTGGTGGGTTCAAACCTCTGCCCTCTCAGCAGCTGAACGCTTATCCACTGCGCCACCAGGACTCCTATGGCACCAAGAGGTATCTTAAAATGTTACAAGATCATTTTGGAACTTTTGCCAAGTCGTGTAAGTGCTCTAAAACTTGAGTTTCTCATCTGTACATTAAGGGTGTGACACTAGATCCTCTTGAGTTAACCATGAAGTCAATCATATGAGAGAGAGCTTCTGTTCCCTCTACTCATGAGATGAGATGGGCTATCAGCTTGGCATATTTCACAGAATCTCACAGAGCCCACACCCTGTGCACACAGTCTCTCAGAAATGCACAAGCTTTCTTTCACTGAGAGGTGAGTCTGGATGACACAAGGAGAAAAATCATATAAATCTACATCTACAATGGATCCTGAAGGCTGGAACGATTCAGCAATTCATAACCAGATGCTCTTCAAAGCCATCTCTAGACCTTAAATAATAAGAGATGTAATCTGAGGTATTTAGTGCCCTGAGTGGCACAAACAGTTGTGTGCTCCGCTACCAACCAAAAGATTAACAATTCAAATTAACCTAGAGCCACCTTAAAAGAAAGCCTTGGCAATCTACTTCCAAAAGGTCATAGCCACTGAAAACCCCATGTGCAGTTTTACTCTAAAACACATAGCATAGGGTCATTGTGAGTCGGAATCGACTTGATGGCAACTGTGCCTGTGTGCTTTAATGGGTAAAATGATAGGATATCTGTGGTTGCTCAAAAATATGAAAAGAAAAAAACATGGGGGTGAGTAGAAGAAGAAACAAGATCCAAAAAGAACGTTTTAGTGGCGATAGGTATATGGGGGTTCATATACTATTTTATTTTTGTGCATGTTAGAAAAATTCTATAATAAAATTAAATGTGTGTGTGTGTGTATACACACATTATACAGACCTACCAAACAGGAAAAAAAAAAAAAAAAAATCACTCTTACAGTTTTTATAAAAGGCATAGGTCCAGACCTATCCTGGGAGATTCTGCTTCAGTGAATCCAGGGAGTGGCCCAGTCATGTATTTTTTTTCTTTTTTGAATAATACTACAGATCCTCTACTGCATACTCATGATTAAGTAGTATTAATCTAGCCTTACCTACTCATTTTACGAGGAAACTGAGGTCCAGAAAGACGCAACAACTTGTCACATTCATTAATGGCAGATCTGCTTTCAAGCCACCTGACTTCTGGTGTGTATGTGTGTGTGTATGTGTGTGTGTGTGAAAGAGGGAGAGATAGATTACAAGTTAAAGGCTATCATAAAATAGCTATTTTTAATGATCTACAATTTTGTTATTTTTCACCAAGTGTCTCTTCCTGCTGTAATTAACAGGTAAGCCTCATTAGTATTTAAGTACCTCCACATTTGGACCAAACAACAGGCTGTGGTCATTAAAAACATTTGTCTTATTAGGGAGATTGAATATGTCCCTTACAACCTAAACTATTAATTTAGCTAGTCAAGCATGTCTTAATAATCTGCATGCCCGATTACACAAACCAAAACCAAACCCACTACTATCAAGTCGATTCTGACTCATAGTGACCCTATAGGACAGAGTAGAACTGACCCATAGGGTTTCCAAGGCTGTAAATAAATGCTTCACAGAAGCAGACAGCCACATCTTTCTCTCCCAGAGTGGCTAGTGGATCTGGACCATAGAACTTTAGGTTAGCAGCCAAGCACTTTAACCACTGGACCACAAGAGCTCCTGCCCAATTATATAGTTAACATTAATAGCACACAAAATACTTTGGGAAATATTACCTTAATAAATTTTCACGACTACAATCTCTGCTTTCACTATTCAGTCCCCAAAAATCTGATTTCTTTTATCAAGCCTCACTGAAAGTGTTTTGGAGAACATTACATGTATCCTTCTAAGTATAAAATTCAGTGAACCTTTATCTAATAGTAGTCTTACTCAACCTCTCTTTAGCATTTGATATTACTGAAGAAGTTTTTTTTTTTTTTTTAGGAAAGTTATTTCTTCCTGGGTTTTCAACATACTACATTCTTACTAGCTATTATTATTTCGTGGTTTTTACCAGGTCCTCTTCCATTGCCCATTACTTAAATATTAGTGCCCTCCGAGATTTGTCTTTTACGTTTTCATTTTGTTACCCACACAGCCATCATGTGTAATCTGAAACATTGTGTGGCTTCAGCCATGATCTCTGTGCTGATCCCAAATGCATACCCCCAGCCCTGGCCACACCCTGAGTTTCAGGCCCACGTACCCAACATTCACACAGGCATGTCAACCCAAAATGTCAAAAGCTAACTCTCTCATCTTTTCTTTCAAGTCTGTTTCATTTTTTTCATGCTTTATTATCTTGATGATGAAGCAACCAAGGCAGAATTCTGCCCATTATTCCAGAGTCCTTCTTTTCCCTTGCTCCCCACATCCAGTCAGTTCCACATTTTATGGGTTCTCCTATCTCATATTCAAAACTCCTTTTCCATCCCCACTGCTGGGTCTAGCTATATATGAAACAAATGGAACCCTGGCGGCACAGTGGTTAAACACTCTGGGGGCTAACCAAAAGGTCATTGGTTGGAACCCACAATCCGATCCATGAGAGAAGATGTGGCAGTCTGCTTCTATAATAAGATTTACAGCCTGTAAAACTCTATGGGGCAGTTCTACTCTCTCCTATAGAGTTGCTATGAGTTGGAATACACTTGATGGCAACAGGTTTATGTTAAACGAATTTTATAATGGCAGGAATACATGTTCATCGTATTACCATCCGTAAGCCTGGTATTTTCATATATATACATCTTAAGAGTTTTTCCATGTTCTATGGAGAAATAGAGGATAATGGTGGAGGCACAAATGGTTAACTCACTTGGCTGATAACTGAAAGACTGGAGGTTTGTGTCCTACCACAGGCACCTTGGAAGAAAGGCCTGGTGATCTACTTCCAAAAAATCAGCCATTGAAAACTCTTCGGAGCACTGTTCTACTCTGACACACATGGGTTTGCATGAGCTGGAATCAACTAAAAGGCAACTGTTTCATTTTATTTTTAGATTTGGATTCAAATTCCACCTCCACCATTTCCCACCTAAATAACCTTAAGTCATTTCAGATTGCTGAACCTCACTTTCCTCACCTGTAAAAAACTGAGACAATAATACACTCCAACTAGAACAACTATGACTGTAAAATGAGATAGTGTTTGCAACACGTTAAGTATCATGCCTGACCTCTGGTAAGCGTTCAAAAAATAAAAGTTATTATTACCCCTTAAAAAATACAGGAATATACTATTCACTGATTTCTACCTTTTTTTTCTTTTTTTCATATAGTAACATATCAATATCTTTTGGTGTCAATTTATAAACTTCTACATTTTCATGGTATTTCATTATACGGATATGCCATGACATATTTAATTAACTGCCACTATTTTTTTTTTTTATTCTTTTTGATTATTTCTAATTTGGGCCAGTATAAACAAAATGACAAGGAATTTAAGTGTAAATATTTACATGCCCCCTTTGAAGG
This sequence comes from Loxodonta africana, assembly GCF_030014295.1. Lineage (NCBI taxonomy): Eukaryota > Metazoa > Chordata > Mammalia > Proboscidea > Elephantidae > Loxodonta > Loxodonta africana. Next base: position 196,264,037 of record NC_087342.1, read on the forward strand.
AATTTCTGAGTCCAGGAGTAGCAAGACTTAAAGGGCTCTGCCACATGCCAACTGCTCTCCAGGAGGGCAGTATAGCAATATATGAAATTAGCCAAAGTCTCATACATTAACCTTCTATTCTACACTCTTCCAATCTTTCCTTCGGCCTGCCATCACAAGGACTGTTGTGAAATGCAAATTTGATTGTGTAACTCCTGAGGTCACAATCTTTCAGTAGCTCCCTGTCATCTACAGGATGGAAACCTCACTTTTCCTTGATTTCCTGTTCCTGCCTTCCCTCCTCCCCTGTCCCTCCATACTGTGGGCCAGTCAGGATGAACTGATTTGCCATCCAAACACCTTCAAACACTGTCACCAAGATGTCTAGTAGACATCTCACATTCAGCAAGCCCCAAATGGAAATGGCAATCTTTTCTATCTTAGTCTCAATTTCATACTTCCAGTTTCTGAAGCCAAAAACCTTTGAGTCATCCTTGACTTCTCTCTTTCTCTTGAAACTCACATCATTTTCTTCAAGAAACTTTGATGGTTCTAACTTCAAAAAATGTCCAGAATTCAACCATTTCACCTGCAAAGCTAACACTCCGGTCTGAGTCACCATCATCCCTTGCCTAGGTTATGACAAACTGGATGCCATAGAGTCGATTCCAATTCACAGCGACCCTAATGTCCTCATTTCTATCTTTACTCCCCTACACTCTGTTTGCAACACTACAGCCTGCAGGATCACTTCAAAACATAGCATAGATTGTCATATCTTTTCTGAAAACCTTGCAATGACCCCTTATCACCAAATTCCTAATGATGGTCTACAAGATCCTATGTAATCTAGTCTTATCGACCTAATGACCTTACTTCATACTACCACCCCCCCTTGATCCCTCAACTCCAGCCACATTCACTCCGTGCTAGTCCTCAAATACCGCAAGCAAGTACCTGCCTTAAGGCTTCTACAGAGACTATTCCCTCAACCTGGAATGTGCTTCCTCAGATATCCACACAGCTCAACTCCCTGACCTCCTTAACCAAACCACCCAATTTAATATTTAATAGGCTCCTCCACCCAATTTCCCTTTTCCTGCTGTACTATTTTTATAGTTTCTACAGCAATTATCACATTCTAACATACTATATAATTTATTTATTGTATTTATTTTCGTTTATAGAATTTAAGCTCTACAAGGGCAGTGATCTTTGTCTGTTTTGTCCAATAATGGATCTCAAGTGCCTAGAACAATGCCTGAGACATAGTAGACACACATCAAATGGTTGTTGAACAAATGAATAAAATATCGCAGGAAGTTGCATGCATGCCTTAGTGGGTTGCATATTGAAATTATTCAGGGGGAGAGTCAGGAAACATAAACCAATGAAGTAGGATGAAGCAGGGGAGGGCATACAGCAAAATAGGTTGTCCATAAGCCATCCAAAGGTAACAGCTGCTACTTAGGTCCAGTCAATTATGACCCTGCAGGAAACTAACAATACCTCTACCACCCCCAACCCCATTATCAAATTTGCCAAGTTAAGATGGAAATCTAGACTTTTACATTATTATTATTTTTTTAATTCTGTCCATTGATCAAATATTTTAAACCAAAATTATAGGTCAGACAAACCTCCACCGTGGGCCATGGCTCCCTGCAGGGGACCATTCAGTCACATAGCTTCCTCTGCTGGCTAGGCCTTCTCTTCCTCACTGCCTGAATAGCACTGACTTGTTTTTCACAGCTCAGCTCAAGAGTGTCCCAGTGAAGCCTCTCTAGTGTCCATAATTCATCATTTACTCCCTCTTTTGTGCCCCCAGGATACCCTGGTTCACGCTTCCATCGGGACATTTTCAGCGTCTCTGAGTTAAACCTCTTTCCTTGCCCTCCTTTCTCCCTGGGGATGAGTTCCCTGCTTCATCTCCCTTTGAATACCAACATAGAATGTGTGCTAAGCACCAAGGCAGCACTTAGTAGCATTTTGTTAAATGAATAACTGAATTTCACTAGAGAAAACTAAAACTCAGAGAGACTAAACAAGGGCTAATAAATAATAAAACCAAGATTGCTACCCAGATTTAAATTCCAAACTCCTAAAATGACACTATAGCTTTTAAGCAGTACAGAGACGATGCTTAGACCAACTTATGTCTAAGTAACCCAAAGTGTAAAGAGATCCAAGTTAATGCTATTTTTCTATAATGACAAAATTATTTAATATTCTATCTCCAAAAAGATAACCTTTAAATTTTTTAGTCTAAGGATATATAAAATGTATGCCACAATTTTGTTTCCTTAAGTAGACACTATGCCTAAGAGCATCACATTATAACTGCCTTATATGAAAAGACAAGGCTATAAAGTCACCTAAGTTAATATGAATAAGCAGGGCTATAAAGCAAGAAGATATCTACATATCTACAATGTTTACGGGACAATGGAGCATTCTAAACTTAAGCGAATTATTATATCTCAAAAATCCTTTCTAAATGTATGATTATATCATTTTTTCAAAAAAATAAATATTTATTATTTCCATTTAATATACTACACATTTTTAAAGATACTTAAAAATTGATTAAAAAAAATTTACAAACCCACGAAAGTGTTATTTTGTAAAAGTGAGAGCTATTTCCACCTTAATTCAGGAAAAATAATTTTTTATAATTACTAGGTCCTTAAGCCGACCCTGGAAACCCCTGGTGGTGTAGTGGTTAAGTGCTAAGGCCGCTAACCAAAATGTCAGCATTTCAAATCCGCCAGGCGATCTTTGGAAATTCCAAGGGGCAGTTCTATTCTGTCCTACAGGGCTGCTGTGAATCGGAATCCACTGGATGGCAGTGGGTTTGGTTTTTTTTGGGGGGGGGGGGGGGCGGGGGTAGGCTGGCCAGAGAGAAAATTCAAAGGCTGATAACTGCATCTCCACAACATTCCACAAGATGTCAGCATGTAACTGAACAACCTCAAAGTGGTGTTACCGGTGGCGGTGGTAGGGTATTCTCCGTAAACAGAACAATAGAAAGGCTTTCATTTCAGGATCTGAAGTGACGGCTTTGGTAACAGCTCACTTCATAAATGTGTTTCATGCATATTTCACTGTTTTTCTTAGCATACTTTTAGAGCAGTTTGTAAATACTGATATTTAGGTATTTCTTTATTGAAACATTTGTCTTCTTTCCAAGAGAACTCTTTCCAAATTCTTCCTCTGATCAAATTAAGAATTTTTAAGTACGCATGGAAGTCCAGGAATTATCCTAGGAGCAACAAAAACACTTGCCTATTTGTTTATCTGAGTTATTTAGTTTTTGTCCCACTCTGTCCCCTCCCCCCATTTTACAAAAGAGAAAATTGGAAAAAACAAAAAAAGATCAATGGTTCACAGTGGTTCACCCAGGGCGTTCTTTCCACACTACACATTTGGTGGGCAACTGGAGTCTCCATGGGAGTCCTTTGTGTGTGTGTGTCTGTGTGTGTTTTCAGACATGCCTGTCTCATTATCTTCCATTGTTTCCCATTATCAGCTGACACCCTGAGTCACCAATACCTGACCAACTGGCAATCCTGACCATTACTAGGGCAGGAGTGTAATTATTACTGCTGATGCCTTTACCTATGAACAGTACCAGGGCCTAGTAAGTGCGTAGAAAGCCAAGCCATACTCGGAACACATAAAATTCTTTTTGGGGGGAAAAGAGGGTATTATAAACAATACTGAAATCTATATAAATACACATCATTAAGTTTTTCTTACATCATTTGGGTTCTTCTCTTGCTTTTCATATTTTTCTCGGTCATAAGCCATTTTCTTCAGCAATTTCTTCATGGCTTTTTTATCCTTTTTATGATTTTCGGTGTTTTGTTTCCTCACTTGGTTTACAATAAACTTGGGAATCTAAGAGGAAATGAAATTAAGTTTGGGGAAGAAAATGAAAAGGCACCATTTTAAACTACAGAAATAATTATTTTGGTTTCTTAAATTTCGGGAGGAGTAAAAGTTTTGTCTATTTGATAAGACCGTGTTGTTTTACATCCACTATTCATTAAAACTGTGAAGAGAGAATGTATCATATTATTCACTGACTATGTGTACAGGGCATCCAGGTGATGCAATTTACTACCCATCGTGTAGGGTTCCAAAAGAGACTTTTCGAAGTTCAGGGACAGAGTGGCCATTCTTCCATGCCATGTAAGCCAAGAAGCAGAGACTGCCTGAGTGGCAGTAAATGGTTCTTCCCTTTAGCAGCCACCTATCCACAGTCCCTCTGACTAGCCTAGAGTTCTCTTTCCAATAACTAGCTATCCTCTACTGTCAAAAAGAGAAAGAAAAATTCACCAATAAACAAACGTTGACAAGTATTGAGCAATAAACCAGGAAAAAAAAAATCTCAGAAATTACATGAGCAAAAATAAAATATTTTAAAGCTCCTATAATGAAACCATAAAATAATACTGGCATTTTAAAAATTGAGATTTAATAAACTCACATTAATTTAAAACACACACATACACACACACACACATTAGAAATCACTTGTGTCACTTGCTTTTCATAGAGAATAGAAAAATAAAAGACTTTAAAATCAGATTATCATCATTCTGTCTTTTCAACGAATTATATCGGGGCTTCCTCAAATAAAAGACTGTGATATTCACTAGTATATTCTACTTGGAATGTCTTTAGTTCATTTTTCTAAATGCCTATAAAATGCTTCTTTCAAAAATTATAAATTTCACTGGATAATGAGACTTTCATCAACTGAGCTCTCATCCACCATCTTGTTATCGTGCCAAGAAGCAGGCCACTGATTATGTGTCAAAACTCGAGCTCAAAATAAGGCTAAAACGGGGAAATCATTTTCAAGACGTTCCCAGCAAGTAGGATGCAAAATGTACATATCCCTTTAAATAAAGGCTCTAGGAAAAATAACTCTGAATGATCTGATCCCAAGATAGTATGAGCTTTTAAAAAGACTACAGGTTTAAATATCAGGAGAAAGGAAAATGTACAGAAGCAAACAAGTACTAATTTTTGCAAAGCTTGCTTGTTTAATATAATTTCATGATTTTAAAATAACAATTCAAAGCCTCCTTATGTACGTGAATAAAATGCCTTTACTATTTTCTTCACTCACAAGTTTTAAGCATAATTGTATAAAGCCAATAACAAAAATGTGATGTGCTTTTTTAAACCATTCAGGAAAAAAACCACATAGAATTTTTATACCAGTTTTATAAAATTAAGTTTAAAATTGCTATAGACAATTATGCTAGGAAATTATATCGTCATTAACAGAACTTAAAAATAGATACTTACTGTCCACAGAAGTTTCTGATACTTAATCAATAAATGCATGATATTAGCTGTCCCAGCTGCCATTACAAATTCTCGCTGTTCGCTGGACTTCAAACCGAATGCATGACACATAAAGAGATTGGGGGCCATGACCATTGCTACATTCATGACCGTCATTTTATTTTTCTCTTTATTGTCTATTACTCTTTGGAGAAATTCAAGCAGAGCCTGAAACAGAAATGACTCTTTGAGATTTGTGCTGTATGTGAAGATAAGAGATTTAAACATTATAGCACACAGGATATTTATTTAATTTAAAAAATCAGTCGCGCAGCTAGCTGCATCCAACAGGCCTTGCCATCAAAGCTTCTCCATTAGGGCAACACACTCTGAGATGGCATTTTGTTTTTGTGAAGGACCGTGGCACTGAGGGATGAGGTAGAAAGGGTGCAAATCTAAACCAGCTGGCAAAGAGAGGAATGGAAAATTATCCCCTCTAGCCTACAGGAGCCATGGAGCACTGAAAAGCATTTTAAAATATCATACAAATGTTTACTTGTTTCAGGAAGACTTATTTTTATCCCTAGGGATTAAAAAAGAGAGAGAAAGCGCAAAAGAGAGAGAAAAGTTCTCTTAAAAAGGCTCATTCAACTTCAATTTCATTTGCTTTAAGGTAATCAATAGCTGGGTGACCCAAAACCAAACCCATTGTCATCGAGTCCATTCCAACTCATAGCAACCCTATAGGACAGAGTAGAACTACCCCATAGAGTTTCCAAGGAGCGAGCGCCTGGTAGATTTGAACTCCTGACCTTTTGGTTAGCAGCTGTAGCACTTAACCACTATACCACCAAGGTTTCCAGCTGGGTGACATAAAACTTAAAAAGAATGGAAAAGAAGTGGGATAAGGAGTGACCCAGGAGAGGAGTATTTTTAAAAATGAACGAATGAATGAAAAGGAACTGCTCATCAGAAGAGGTCAGGTTATGCTGAGCTTGATGCTACCCAGTCCCCACCTCCACTGTGAGCACCCACCCATGTATTGACTGAGTCTACCCTCCACAAATGCCATAGGCTGCTGAGACCACCCTACTCCTGACAGCTACAGGCTTCAAGCTCATCTTTTGTTTTATGTCCTCTATTTTTATGGGTGAGGCGCTGCATGAAGAGAACATCTCACTTAATCCTTACTCGATCTCGAGGAGATCTATTAGATGCCATAATTATCCCCATTTTGCAGATGAGAACACAATGTCTTAGAGAAATTAAGTAGCTTACCAGAGGTCACACAGCTAGGAAATGGTAGAAAAGGAATTTAATTGCAGGTCTATCTAGCCTTTGGTTTGGAACTTTTAGCTAATAGGAGTCATTATTTTTCATATTTTGCCCAAAACTCCTACCTTAAAAAGGCCAAATAAATTATAACAAAATGGGAAAGAACCATACCAAAAGGGAAAAAAGGTGCCTATAACTCACTGGATATCAGAAGAAAAAAAAAAAATCCTCCTAAGTGCTAACAGGTTGATCTTGGACAAATTTAGCTGCTATATAGACCTCAAATTTTGAAACAAACTAAAGGCATAGCGTTTATGAGATTTATCTATCTAATTTCTGGTACAGTGCTTAGAAAGTTAAATTGTAATCCAAGCATAAAGTTATATAGAAACAACAGATTATCGAATGAGGACAAAAGATTAATTGGTGAGGTTTGGAAGAAATATTTAATTTTGTTCCACAGGGACTAGAATAATTATCTGGGGACCAGTGTATCTCCTTGTTTATGGGCATAAATTACAGAGATTAGATAATAAACCATTTTAATTGTGGCATGCATATGCAGTAAGGTTATTCAAAACATTACCATTAGAATCCTAGAATGCATGAGTACATGTATATAGATATGAAATAAATAATAAGATGCAAGCCTAGCCCTGGCTGGAGAACTGTAAGAAGCCCTTGTTTTTTTTTTTAATGTATTTATCACCAGTCTGCTGTTGTCAAAATATCACTGGATGCGCTCTTTGAAATCTTGAGTCCCAGCGTGGTTACTTACTAGCTATGTGTGATCTGATCTTGAAATTTTTCTCATTGGTAAAATGGGAATTCTGATTTCATAGCCTATGAGGATGAAGTGAGATGACGCCCATAAAGAACTTCCTAAAACTACAAAAAGGGTAAACAAATGCCAATAATTATATTAATGTGGATGCTTTGCTGACATCTTAAAATCCTCCAAGTCAAAGGTAAGTATGATAATTGGTCCAAATACACAGCAATAAAGGTAAAAGAATTCTGGTTAAGCAGTTTAGCCAAAGACACCTGTACCTTTGCACTTATACCACGACAAGGCGTTTAACATGGTGCCTTATCACCTGTAGGCCACACAACTCATGATCCTTGCCCTCCAAACGACAATCGAATGCGTGGTCCTAGCACTTGATAAGTTGCAGAACTTTGTGTTAGGCTGCCCAAAATTACTTTGCAATGGAGTGTCCCTTCTCTTCCACAGAACTGAATTTAAATGGCTTATTCTCTTGCACATAGGGCATATTTATTTTAATGATTCTATTATTAAAATTCTCATTTAAAACCTTCATCAGAACTACTTAATTAACCCACTAAAGCTTAAGTAAAAATACTTTTTTGCATCTGCCAGTTTTTGACAAAAAATAAATAACATCCTCCATCTTAGTTATAACATTTTGCTCCCATTAACCTAATCTGCAAAAAACCAACACTACCCCCAAAACTTCAAAATATGTTTTTAAACAGAGAATGCTTAAAAGAACATACCTGAGACTTGGAAGGCCATGCCCAAAGAAGAGCACTATACCAGCCCTGCCCAATGGTAACCATGTTGGAACTAGTGTTTCCTCCCACAGCTATTTGAACACTTGAATACAGGTAAATTCTAAAAGCAGTCCCTAGGACACAAACAGGTAACATGCTAGGCTGTTACCTGAAAGCTGAAGGTTTATATCTACCCAGAGGTGCTTTAGAAGAAAGGCCTGGCAATCTACTTCCACAAAAATCAGCCATTGAAAACCCTATGGAGCACTGTCCTACTCTGACGCATGGGGTTGCTATGAATTGGAACAGACTTGATGGCAACTGGTAAATTTTAAAATAAGTCATGTGACTTTCAGTTCTAACCTGATACGGTAGTACCTCCTTACCCACGGTTTTGCATTCCACAGTTTCAGTTACCTGCAGCCAATCACGGTCCAAAAATGTTAAGTGAGGAACATGATGAAATCTCACACCATTTCACTCTGTCCTGCCCAGTGACCACATTCACATAACTTTTATTGTTATGATTGTTCTATTTTATTATCAGTTATTGTTATTAATCCACTGTGCCTAATTTATAAATTAAACTTTATCATATCATAGGTATGTACATATATAGGTTTGGGTACTACCCGTGGTTTCTGGCATCCATGGGGGACTTGGAATGTATCCCCTGCGGATGAGGGGGACTACTGCAGTGGTCATTCACAGGGCCATCACCCAGAAAGGCATCTTTATGGGAGTAAGAAAAAGATGTTCTTTTTTCTTTCCAAGTAGATGTAGCCCTGGGCCACAGGCACAGCTGGCAAACAAGCTGGAAATCAGTCCCCACTTTGTTCTGGGCTGGATGTCCCTGTTTAGGTCACAACCTATACATCCATACATAGCAGCTCTGGTCACACAATGTATGAATGTAACCCTTTCTACACCTGGTCACTGCATCAAAAATAGATAAAAATAAAACCTAATGTTACCTGGTTAGTTATTCATTTGACAATCAGTGGCGCAAAAGACTTTTTCTGACTTAATAAAGTCAGGAAGTTCTCCCGTAGCAGAGATAATGCTTTCATTCCAGCCTTCCTCACAGACTGCGTCACCCAGAAAAGTTGAGTATTAACATTCATTCCGTGGGCATTCAAGAACTATTACTCATGTAATTATACAGTTCAAGGAGTATTCATAAGCTACAGGAAAAGTTTTTACAAATAACAAGGTTTTGCTTTCATTTCTTGACGTGAGATTTCATTTGAAACAGCAAGAAATGTAGAAGATAAGGAGGCAAGGGTGTCACCCTCACCCGTATATTAAAAAAAATAATAAAAATAAAATAAAGAACAAAATGTAAATATTCTTTCTAGATTAAAAAAGTGTTTTTTTTTCTTTTTCCTTTATAAAATTTTATGATTAAAACTTTTACAAGTATTCTATACACTTTTGCCCTTAAGGAAAATAAAATCAATGTGGAGCAATCCAGTGGATATTATGAGAACCACTGACAATGCTTAGAGTAAATGATATTAAAGTATATTAATATTAGAGCAAATCACTTTGAAATGATAATATATACCAGAAACTCAGAATGTGACTTAGAGAAACAACTAGAATTTGTTTGAGTTGGTCTAACAAGCATTTCAAAATCACCATTATGCTTATTTCAAACTCTGATCCCTGGAAGCTCCAAACAACTGTAAGTTCTTAGTTGAAGGCAACAGTGGGTCACAACTGATGAGTCTTAGGATTTTTTTAAACATTTATTTTTAACTTCATTAATACATGTTTGCTAAACTTCGAAATATATGCTCAATAAAATTTGGAAAAGGCAGAAAAACAGAAAGAAGGAAAAAACAAAAATTACCCATGGTCCCATTTATAAATGAACCTCAATCATCTGTTAGACTATAAGAAATGTTCTAGTGAAAACCTAAAAAAAAAAAAAAAAAAAACCTAAGAACACTAATAACATAACCTACCTAATAAATAAATAAATAAACTTTGAAGACTTTCTTTCACCATTTGTCCTTACAAATAGGCCTTTTCTCTGCAGCCTGTTAACATTTCCCAGATACACATCATATTGGGCTGCCGCAAAGAAAGAAAAATTCCTCTGCTTCGTTCTAAGGGATAGTTAACGTAAACCAACCCAGCTGACCTTCAGTGTGTCCCTGTTCGCGTCAGGTAGGAGGATTACCAGGAGATTCAAAGCCTGTAGTTGCTGCTTCTTGGTTGGAAGATCTGCAGATAGATTAAATAAACCTGAACTGTTTTCTTTACTGAACATTTCTCTTCACTTTCTTTTTTTCATTTCTTTAAGACAAAAGTTATTTGGCGCAAACATGACTGTGAAATGTAAGCCTTGTTGAGCGTGTTTGTGGGAGATCAGTAAAAGCAGCTGCTGTTACAGTGCTGCTCTCTCAGAATGCTCACTTCCAACTGCGATCATATGACGAGCGGCCTTATGTTTGCAGACACTCAACAGTGCTTTGGAAATAATTTTAACTTCTGCTTGTTAATTATTTCCCCATGAAAAGACACAGAAGATGGCACCGTCCATGATATGGTGTCAGGGTGCATCCGTAACACTGAAGCTTGCTTCTTTTAATGGTTAATGAACAAACTACATGGTAAGAGTCTGTTAATTCCAACAGGAATATGTGAAACAGGGCCTGTAACACAACGAGTGCTCAATAAATGTCTGCGGAATAAACTGGAAGTCAAGATCGACTTCACGGCACCTAACAACAAAAGGTGTATTATTGTGGTTGGTACACATCATTTTCAGTAGCTTTTATTCCATTTATGTGACATGCATGGATATTTTAAATCATTCCTGTATTAGTTTTTCAGGGATGAATTTAGCACTTTAATCCATATCTAATGCATATAGGCAAAATAACACAATGAACCACTAAAAAATATTTTAGGTAGAAGATAATTTCAGTCATTTCTCTCCTAGAAATTCTAAAGAAATGTTCTGATACCATGTAGCTCATGAGAACCATCTCAACATTGTATAGTTTATGAATGAATGGTCTGGAAGAGTTCTGGTTGACAGTAACTCACCGTGATCATTAATAGTGATCCTTTTTTACTCTCACTAGTGTCTTAGTTTGGATGATTAATTGTATAGTCAAGTGAGTGTGGTTATGGCGATTTTTTTGGATGGCCTCTAAGGGTAAAAGGGATACTCATACCAATATGCAAACCTCACAATATCTCTTTGTTCCTCTGAAAAGAAAGCAAGGACAATTAGAGACACTAATTTGGAGCTTGCCTAAGACCACAAAATGGCAACACCTAAGGTGTTTGTTGCCTTCCACCAAAATGCTTTGTTCCATGTTTCTCCACGATAATTTCAGAATTTAATGTCTCAATAAATGCTGACAGACTCTGCCACATCTCTGTATGCTTCTATGATAACTGTTAATCCACAGCTTCTCCAGTAAGTGTTGCTTTTAACACTTGGCAAGAAAAAATGTATCAGAGATCTTACGTGACTCATTCTACTACAAAAGAAATGTGAAGTTTCCAGGCTTCGACACTAAAATATATTGTATTGCTTAAATGCCATACAACTAATCTGTATTCAAAGAGAACATTCTATTATCTACTTAGTCAGAGATGTATATTCATAAAGAAAAAGGAAAACAACGTGTGGCATTTGAGCGCCTGTTGACGTCAGTGAGTCAATACGTCTATTTCAATATATCTGGTTATATTCCTTGTCATACAAAATGTCATTAAAGCAATTAATATGGATGGCAACGGTACCAGGACTGCTCCAAAGTGGGATGTCACTTACTTTGGACAGCCTGAAAGGCTTTGAGATATTCTGTACTGAGCAACGGCTGGGGCAGCTCCCGAATGAACAGCTTCAGAAGGCTGGCTGCATCGTGCTGCTTGACACTTTCCCAATTAAAAACCCCTTCATAAAACTTTGCTTCAAGTTCTTGGCAAAGATTCTGAAAGGCAGAAGAAGAAAGAAAGAAAAAAAAAACTACCAGTAAATGCATTTTTTCCTGCTCAGGGTTTGATATTATTTCTTACTTTATAAGGGATGCTTTTTCAAAAACACACCTGAAAGTACCAAAAGCCAATAGTTCACTGTGACTCAAAAGAATATTCTTAATTGGACTGGACTAAAAGCAAAGAGGTTTCCGGGATAAAATGAAAGCTTCAAAGGTCAGCAGAGCAGGGGCTGGGGTCTGGGGAACTTGGTTTGAGGGGACTTCTAGGTCAATGGGCAAAATAATTCTATTATGAAAACATTCTGCATCACACTTTGAATTGTGGCGCCTGGGGTCCTAAATGCCAACAAGCAGCCATCTAAGATACATCAATTGGTCTCAACCCACCTGGAGCAAAGGCAAAGGAAGAACACCAAGGTCACACGACAACTAAGAACCCAAGAGACAGAAAGGGCCACATGAACCAGAGACCTACATTATCCTGAGACCAGAAGAACTAGTTGGTGCCCGGCCACAATCGATGTCTGCCCTGTCAGGGAGCACAACAGAGAACTCCTGAGGGAGCAGGAGACCAATAGGATACAGACCCCAAATTCTCATAAAAAGACCATACCTAATGGTATGACTGCGACTAGAGGAATCCCAGAGACAATGCTCCCCAGAACTTCTGATGGCACAGGACAGGAACCATCCCCGAAGACAACTCATCAGGCATGAAAAGGACTGGTCAGTGGGGGGGAGAGAGATGCTGATGAAGAGTGAGCTAATTAAATCAGGTGGACACTGGAGAGTGTGTTGGCAACTCTTGACTGGAGGGGGGATGGGAAGATAGAGAGAGAGGGAAGATGGCAAAATTGGCACGAAACGAGAGACTGAAAGGGCTGACTCAATAGGGGGAGAGCAAGTGGGAGAAGGGAGTAAGATGTATGTAAACCTACATGTGACAGACTGATTGGAACTGTAAATGTTCACTTGAAGCTTAATAAAAATTAATTTAAAAAAAAAGAATATTCTTAGTTGTGGAGAGACTGCAGTACTTACACACTGCTGGTGGGAATGTAAAATTGTACAACCACTTTGGAAATCGATTTGGTGCTTCCTTAAAAAACTAGAACTACCATATGATCCAGCAATTCCACTCCTTGGAATATATCCTAGGGAAATAAGAGCCTTTACGCAAACTGATATATGCACACCCATGTTCACTGCAGCACTGTTTACAATAGCAAAAAGATGGAAGCAACCAAGGTGCCCATCAACAGATGAATGGATAAACTATGGTATATTCACACAATGGCATACTACGTATCAATAAAGAACAATGATGAATCCATGAAACATTTCATAACATGGAGAAATCTGGAAGACATTATGCTGAGTGAAATCAGTCAATTACAAAAGGTCAAATATTGTATAAGACCACTATTATGAGAACTGGAGAAACAGTTTAAATAAAGAAAATATTCTTTGATGGTTACGAGAGCGGGAGGGAGGGAAGGAAGGAGGGGGCATCCACTAATTAGATAGTAGGTAAGTTTCATTTTAGGTGAAGGAAAAGACAATACACAATACAGGAGAGGTCAACACAACTGGACTAAACCAAAAGCAAAGAAGTTTCCTGAATAAACTGAACGCTTCAAAGGCCAGCGTAGCTGGGGCGGGGGTTTGAGGACCATGGCTTCAGGAGACATCTAAGTCAATTGGCATAATAGAATCTATTAAGAAAACATTCTGCATCCCACTTTGGAGAGTGGCATCTGGGGTCTTAAATACTAGCAAGCAGCCATCTAAGATGCATCAATTGATCTCAACCCACCTGGAGCAAGGAAGAATGAAGAACACCAAAGACACAAGGTAATTATGAGCCTAAGAGACAGAAAGGACCACATAAACCAGAGACTACATCAGCCTGAGACCAGAAGAACTAGATGGTGTCCAGCCACAACCAATGACTGCCCTGACAGGGAACTCAACAGAGAAACCCTGAGGGAGCAGGAGAGCAGTGGGATGCAGACCCCAAATTCTCGCAGAAAGACCAGACTTAATGGTCAGACTGGGACTGAAGGGGCCCCAGAGACCATGGTCCCCAGACCTTCTGTTAGCCCAGGACAGGAACCATCCCCAAAGCCAACTCTTCAGTCAGGGATTGGACTGGAATAGGGGATGGAAAACGATACTGGTGAAGAACAAGCTTCTTGGATCAAGTGGACACATGAGACTATGTTGGCATCGCCTATCTAGAGGGGGGATGAGAGGGCGGAGTGGGCCAGAAGCTACCCGAATGGACATGAGAAAGAATGGAGGGAAGAACTGTGCTGCCTCATTGGAGGGAGAGCAATTAGGAGTGTATGGCAAGGTGTATGTAAATTTTTGTATAAGAGACTGACCTGATTTGTAAACTTTCACTTAAAGCATAATAAAAATTAATTCAAAAAGACTTAAAAAAAAAAAAGGAATATTCCTATCCTCACCCACCCTAATTGTACTTTACCAATGAAAAAATGAAGCAAAGACCAAAAAATTAAAAAACTTTCAAATTTTTCTTGGACATTCAAGAAGCCTTAGTAAAGGCTTAATTAAAATACAAGATAGTCTTTCCTTGTGGGGACTTTACCTAGAGACTATAATTTTCAAATTAAAAAAAAAATTACAAATCTATGTTTTAAATGATACAGAAGTACATTATAATCAGTCTCTGGGCCTAAAGCAGAAGGCTACTTTTGATTAGTCATCTCTGGGAAATGCAAAACCAAATCCTACAGCAAATGAGGCATTAAAAAACATCCATACACTTCTCTTAAATGCACAGGCTGTAAGTGACAGAGCCGTTTTGTCGTCACCTGCAGAAAGTAGTTTGAGTCCAAGCAGGATTAGAAATACCTAGTTCATTTACCTCAAGGACTCTACAAAAATTTGCCAGGCAAGTTATTACTAATAAATCAATTTAGTTTCAAAATTATTTTCTGTATGTTTTCACTATGGCACAAATCCTAGTATGTTAGAAATCCTTCCAAGGTTCTGTCACTTCCTTCTATTATTTGAAACAGTTCTCACAAAGAATGTTCTTTTTTTTTTTTTGTAGAATAAATTTATTACATTTTCTGTCCCCAGCATAAATTTATTACATTTTCTGTCCCCAGCATAACCACAAACCTCTACCCCAATTATTTTTGTAATACATGGAATACATGAACATAACCCCAGAGATAGGAGAAAGACAGAAAAACATACAGTGACAGAAAGACAGAGACAGAAGAGTACAAAGAAAATTGGTGGTGGGGGTAGGGGAAGACAACCAAAAATTGTGTGTATTATCTTTAAATTATTTATAATGAACCAGCTGGTGCATAATTTGGTGTGTGACAACAGGCTGGGTTGAAGAGTTGAGCCAGCTGAATTCACTTAATTGGGCTTTTTGGCAATTACACTTAGTTGAACTTGCCCTTTTGACAGCCTTCCTGTGACAACACAAAATGTGCATTACACTCACTACTCGGTACTTCAGTAAACATGTGTTTATCACTTCTGCGAGTTGGTCACCATGCTCTGCTATTGAGAGTCTGACTGCTTTGAACAGTGAACTGAGAAGCAGTGTTCTTTCTGATATATAAAAAAAAAAAAAAATTTTTTTTTTATATAGGTAATATGAAATCACATTGCCTCTTTCTGAGGGATTATGATATTTTTTACGCAAATAAGGTGCACACTCTACATTTTATTTTATTTTATTTTTGCCAACTGCACCCTCCCACGAGGTATTTTCTTAAGTGTGCTATGTCAATTTTTTTTTTTTCAAATGTCACTTTAAAAAAAATGGGCATAGTGCACTTCACGAAAATACCTCACAGGGGAGGGCACAGTTGGCAAAACGAATGTAGAACTTGCACTATTGGCATAAAAATACCATAATCCTTTAAGAAAATGTGCTTCTCAATAAAACTTATCCCAGAATCACGCCCAGTGTCCATTATTGACTGGGGGTGGAACTGCCTTACCAAAAACCCAGTGCCATCGTGTCGATTCCAACTCATAGAGACACTGTAGGACAGAGGAGAACTGTACCACAGGGTTTCCAAGGAGCAGGCTGGTGGATTCAAACTGCTGGCCTTTTCGTTAGCAGCCTGAGCACTAAGCCACTGCACCACCAGGGCTCCTGAAAGTGCTATAGGTGTTAGTAAATGAAATGAGACAATGCCAAGTTATCGTACCTACAGGCACACCAAAACTCTTTCAGGGAGCTTTATGCATCAGATACCAAACCCAGGGGACACAAGCTGCAATCTGTAAGCAGGGTATATCAGGTTAGTCAAATACTATTAAGCTGAGATTACTATGAAGTAAGAGCTAAGTAGGCCAAAACCTGTGTCATACACTGGAGAAACTTATCAAAATAAGCAGGTGATGCAAAACTGTTGAATGTATACAGCAATTCCAATCCTGGCAGCATCGGAGCACATTAGTCACTGGTGAGGAGAATATGAACCCACTAAGAGCCTTTCCCCCCTGCTCCAGCTCTAAATATTTCATATAAAATAGGTCTGAAGTAAATAAACAGAATTATCTTCGCTTTCTATCCTATTTTCTTTTGGATATTAAAATTCAGGAAGACAATATACTGAATGTGGGCAGCTACTAGTGTTATCTCAGTTTAGAGATCAAGCTGAATTTGGAAGGTAACTAAGGTAACAGAGGTAGTTAACGACCACTAACCAAAAACATTTTCTGGGTACTTTTTCCAGATTAAGCTGTAATTCCAAGTCTGAGGCTCCTTTAAACTGCAAATCCCCTGAGAGGCACACCATTATGTATTATGTATAACCTGTAGGGTAACTTCACTTTATCCTATATTTACTGGAAACTTGCAGGAGTTAGGCAAAAGAGATGAAGTCAGGAGGGTACACACTACAGGAAGAAAATGTCATTCAGAGAGGAAAAAATTGGGGAGAAAAGGGTGTAAAACTGGGAATTCTGGGGGTCATCATACCTCTTTCACAAACCAGACTCATGCTGCTTGGATACAGTGGGACAGGGAACAAAAGACAGGGGAAGGAGCTCTACTCAGGAAAGTGGTTGAAACAATCTTATTTTGTCACCTCAAAAAAGTGTTTTTTAAAGGTTTTTTTTGTGGATTCCTGTCAAGGCTCCTAGTCTGACCTAGGAAAGTCTGTCCCTGCCTTTCTTTTCTTTTAACTCAACTGACATAGCTCATCCTGACTAAATCCATCACCAACCAAAACCAGCCGTCATCCAGTAGCAATCCCCTGTGTTGCACTTCACAGGGTTTCCAGTGGCTGTGATCTTCTGAGGCGCCTCTGGGTGGATTCAAACCACCAACATTTTGGATAGTAGCTTTTTTTTTTTTTTTAATTGTACTTTAAATGTAAGTTTACAGAACAAACTAGATTCTCATTAAACAATTAGTACACATATTGTTTTGTGACACTGGTTACCAACCCCATGACATGTCAGTGACCTTGGGTTCCCTATTACCAGCTTTCCTATTCCCTCCTGCCTTGTGGTGCTTGCCTCTGGGCCGGTGTGCCCCTTTAGTCTTTTTATTTTTTTTAATGGGCTTGTCTAATATTTGGCTGAAGGGGGAACCTCAGGAGTGACTTCATTACTGAGCTAAAACGGTGTACAGGGGCCACACTCTCAGGGTTTCTCCAGTCTCTATCAGACCAGCAAGTCTGATTTTTTGTTTGTTTTGAGTTAGAATTTTCTTCTATATTTTTCTCCAGCTCTGACTGGGACCTCCTATTGTGACACCTGTCAGAGCAGTCAGTGGTGGTAGCCAGGCACCGTCTAGTTGTGCTGGACTCCGTCTGGTGGAGGTTGTAATACTTGTGGTCCATCAGTCATTTGGACTAATCTTTCCCTTGTGTCCTTGGTTTTCTTCATCCTCCCCTGAGTAACCTTTTGTGCCACCCATGGAGTCCACTGCCAGCCCCCTATTAATATCTTGACTCATCCTGTTCTCTGTTCATCAGAAGAAAGGAACTACTTTTGTTTTTTACTTGTTCACTTTTGTTCCTATTTTACTCCGCACCATACACAGATTGAAATCATTTGCATGTTTATTTATTATAGTATTATTATAGATAACATGGTGATTTTTAAAACACTAAAACAAAAATAGAAGGGACATTAGAAAAGCTGAATTCAAGCTGAATTGTAAGAGGTTTTATTGCTTTTATTTTATCCACTTTACTAGCAATGGAGAGAGAGTGTAGAGGACAAGTTAACTTTTAAAATGGAAAAGTATAATTAAACAATAAAATGTTACATTAGTAGGGCCAAGAGATTACCTTGATTCTAACAGCAGCTCCAGGTATTCGTAAGAGGCCTTCAGTTTCCAAACCTCCCTCTTCAATTCGAGAAATCAGCTGTGTATAAACAGAGGAACATTCTGATTTTGGTATTCACAACAGGTACAATTCCAAATTTAACATCTGTTTCACATATAAATAAAGGAAAACTGATTACAACGACACGCAAACTGGATTTTATGAGGTTTTGAATGCTATTGCAATATCACTATCCTTTAAACCAACAAGTCCCAAAACTTTAGTTATAATTTAGAAAAAAGTTAGGTCTTATTCTCCTTTATAACAGAAATGTGTAACTTCACACATCAGCTGTGGTACTCCAAACAAAGGGAGAAAGAAGACGTTCATTTTTTAAAAGCAACTAAAAACATCCATTTCTTCTGCTTTTCCAGAAACATGCATTCTGCAATCAAATAAATCTTACAAAATTCTAGTATTTACACATCTACATCTCATTTTTAGTTTGTTCAAAAAAAAAAAAAAAGAATTATTTATGATATAAAGTCAAAAACTATTTGCAAATATTCATGTGTAAGTCTTAAGCTTTGGGTAGTAAAGAAAAAGCAATTCTTGTATAGGACTTCTAAATCATGTCCAATGTCTGACGAATATATATAGGCCTTGCTATGTCCAGAAGCCCACTAAGTTAACAATTAAGGATTTTTTTCTTTTCTTTTTTTTTTTTAAGGCAGAAACTCACAAGGAAAAGGCCAATGGAGACAATTTAATGACAAATTGTTGGAAGCAGGGAAGAAGATAAAATAGTGGTTACTTTCTTGACGGAATGATCTTGAAATGGGAATATAAGTTCCCCTGGTAGTATACAAGGACTTTATAGGGGTGCTCTGCTATTTTAAGGGAAGCCATTTCCATATTCTCAATTTAAATATGAAGCATTTATTAGTATCATATAGGGTTTCCTTCCTCTTCACCCATCTTCCTTTCACAAGTCTTCTCCTAATTTTAAAAAGATAGACCTACCCTTCACTCAGTCCAAATCTTACTATAATACTCCCTGCAGGCCCTAGAGCATAAAATCTTCCAGAGCGCCAACAGAAGGTAAATTTTTATTTTCTTTCAGGGAAGCTCCCTTTAATGATTAACTAAGGCTTTATAAACTACATAAAGCTTATTCTTTTCCCCTTGCTTATCTGTTAGGAGCAATGCACAGCTTATAAAAGAGGCTTTTTGACCTTTGTCTAGATGTATGGACATCAAATACATGGTATCATGTAGATACTGAAAAGCATGATAATTTTTCTTAAATGATCTCATTTCTATCCTTAGATTACTTCCAAAGAATGCAATGATCTGGAGGGACTCTGGTAAGACTAAAATAAAGAGTATTCTCAAAATTACCCCAGGGATTTATTATTACTAATAAAGGCAAACATCTTTGACCAGTCAAAGCAGTACATGACTTTTTTAAAATTCAACTGGAATATTTTTCAGGACCGTATTTTTCAAGTTACACTGGATAAAACACCTTGCAAAGAGTTTTACATGAGTTATTTTAGATTAAATAGGCATTACTCAAT
This sequence comes from Loxodonta africana, assembly GCF_030014295.1. Taxonomy (NCBI): domain Eukaryota; kingdom Metazoa; phylum Chordata; class Mammalia; order Proboscidea; family Elephantidae; genus Loxodonta; species Loxodonta africana. The sequence continues at coordinate 196,283,936 of NC_087342.1, forward strand.
AAAGAATTTAAAATTTATCAAATTATACCTTGCAAAATGTATTCAATGTGCAGACAATTTTCATGCTATTTCATCTTATAAAATATTTAAAATGTTTCTATCTCTTCTTAAAAAAATAAAATTATATGCTAGCTGCTGGAACAAATTAGTTTTCAGCAGTATGTGCTTTTCACTTTCATTAAATACACAGGAAAAATTGAATGTGATTTCTAAATAACTGAATGGGAGAAATTTCCAGGTTTATATTTGAGTCCTTTCTACTATTATTATTCTCCAAAGCTGAATCGTAGTCGTCAATGAGATATGTATAGAGGCTGAAGGAATGCCACTTGTTTTCTCATATTTTTCACTTAGAAAATAACATTTTTAACTACCCACATTACATTTCATTATCAAAATATAATACAATATAATAAATAAAAATACTAAATACTGTATAGTTTTTCTTATTGTTAAGATTTAGAAATGGAAAATAACTATATTGATCTATATGTTTTAGCCGAGCTGCTTTCAGTTAATTCATCTTACAAGATGCAGTCTTTAGTTTATTGGTACATGCAATCCTCGGGCTACGGATGTCCGACTTACGGACAACTTGTACTTGCACTTTAATCTTATGCAAATCTGTCCTGACTTTGATTGAACCAAACCCTAATCGTAAATCTTCATCACAATCACGTTCACTTACCACATGTGTAGTGTAGCTTTCAAATCACTGAAAAGGCTTCGAGACTTTTCTTGCATTAAGGTAAGGCTAAATAAGAACTGTACACACCTGTTCTGACTTACCCACAACTTCCACTTGAAGACACAGTGAGGAATAGATCTGGTTCTTAACCCAGGACTGTCTGTAATATTCACACCATTTCTCAGAATAAATATACTTACATGAACTGAAAAATTAAGTCAGACAGTTTGGATGTAAAGTATGTCTGATTTGGCTGACTAATTTGACATTAAGATTTACTAATTAGCTTAAAAGGCAGAATCTTTCCATAGATTTAAATTTAACAATATTTCTATTTTCCCAAACCTTTCTGATCTTTGTAATAGTTTGAACAATGTGCTTCTGAGCATAAATAAATAACAGATACAATTAATAGATGCTGCATAAGTTTTATTAATACCCTTTGCTTGTGTATTTCTCAAAAGTTGAGAAAGTGCTATCATCTTATTGGTAATGAATATTTTTGTAACTCAGTGGTTTCCAATTCTTTCATTGCACAAAACTGATGGACTTAATTGAGCTGTCAGCTGATAGGTTAAAAAAATATTTTTCATGCTAGATCATTGTAATGTTGGCTTATAATTCAGAGAGGATGTGAATATATACGAGAGTTATCTCAAAGTAAATTTCTATTTCCCTTTATTTCTCAGGGAAACAGAGTTGTTTGGTGATTACGCCAATAAAAATTAGAATGAGACATTGTTGAAACACGTGTCAACCTAGGAATAACGACATTCATTCATAGGTACAGTAACTAATATTTTTAAAGCCACATCATCTCGTTATGAGATGCACATATTTCCAACACAATTTTACCTCTTCCTTTCTTTTTTCTTTTATTAATTACCATCAAAGTTTGCATCTATTGGCCCATGTATAATTACAAAGTTACAAAGATAACTCAATCCAAAAGAAATATTATTCACACTTAAAAATATGTTTGTAAGAAATGTTTTAGAAATTAAAGTTTTGTTTAAAAAATTTTGTGACATAAAAGCATGATAAATGATCCTTAGAAAAACTAATACTTGAATATGTAGTATGTTAGTACAAAATTCTATGCAGGAAAAGGAATGAAATATAAGTTCAAGGAAAGAAAAAAAAAAATGATGTAAAATTTCCCACTGATAAAGAAGAGCTACTTTGTACTTTACAAGGCTGATGCTGAGTATCAAATTGCTGTGGTATATATATTCTATTGGATACATTTAAAAGAACGATATAAGAGTTTCATTCCAAAATGTCAGTATTTATATTATGCCAGAAATTATATCTTTTGCGTCTATTTAAACTTGTTATAATTTCAAGTGTCAAATTAAAAATGTATAACTGGGTATATATATTATAAAAATCCATTTCTCCCAAAAATTTGAAGACCACTGACTCAGTGGATGCAAGAAGGCCGAAAACTAAAGCCAGCAGTAAGGAAGTCAGAAGCAGCCTGATTTACAACAGAGAGTAGCCAAAAAGTAAGTACACTTATTCCTCACTTAACGACTATCTCATTATCTGACATTTCACATCTACGACAATAGTAAAAAAAAATCTACTATCCTACTATTTTATGCATTAATGATGTACATCTAGCAGTAACAAATGCTGAGGTGGGAGGCGAGAGTATTACTCACTGTGATGGTTAAGGTTATGTGTCAACTTGGCTGGGCCATAATTTTCAGTTGTCAGTTACATAATGACGTAATCTGGCAGTTGTGTAATGATGTAGTCATCTTCCACTTTGTGATCTGATGTGGTCATCTTCTATTTTCACATAATGCCAATTCTCATATAACGACTTGCTCTTTGGAACCTAACCATGTCGATAAGTGGGGAGTGGGTGTATTTCTATATTTTAAAGACAGAGAAGCTACAACTAAGAAACGTTATGAAATTACCCAATATTTAAAGCCAATAACCCTTGACAAGAGGTATTCAGGGCTCCTCAATAGGGCCATAGGCATCAAGGTGATAATTAAAGATACTGCAAAGGTACAAACTTAGGAGTTTACAAAATACGGTTCACAAAAGTCAGTCAACAATAACTTCAAGATGACTAACTTCAGCGACTCCAATGATACAAATTCCATTCACAGAAAAACATACAGGAATTTCAATGGGGATGATTTCACAAGGCCATTGATTAAACAAAATTGAGTTTTATGAGGAAAGACCGAGGATACACAAGATTATTTTCATTCACTTAGCACTGTTTGTTCAGTGTCTATGAGTTTGTTTACAACAGCAATGAAACAAACTTTAGGCAGACATAAAGCCAATGATCATGAAGATGGCACAAGACTAGGCAACATTTTCTTCTGTTATACTTAAGGTCCGCATGAATCAGAGCCAACTTGATGGCAACTAACAACAACAAGGCCAGGGCCTACTGAGGGTGAGAGGATTAGTTCTTTTGGAAAATTAATTCCAGGAATTGATTTTTAATTAGCCCTGGAAGTAAGCAGTGGAATCAACTGGGGTTGTTATCCATTACTTCAATCTAGTGGGTAACCAGAGTCTCCAGAATACTAGAAAGTTCAACAATTTAAAGGAACTAGCTAAATAAACAAATAAGCAAACAATTCCAAGACAAAATAACAAAGAGAGGTTTTCTAGGCCTGGGTGGAATCCTCAGCCTGGTCAAGAGGTACCACTGACTCATGGAGACCTAAGCTTGCCCTTTATGGGATGATCACTGCTGTCTACAGTAACTCACAAATTTTATCTACATTAAAAGAAGTTGAATACGTGGCACATATTTGTTGCATCTCTGTTAGTTCTAGCTACTGTTGATAATTATCCACACAGGGAAGTGTTCTATGTCAGTGGCTAGCAGAGGAAGATGAGTACGATAAGTTGTGCAGAACAAAGCTCATTAGGAGAAATAATGAGATACAGCATTGAGTGTACAATGGTGGGCATGAGGAATAAAAGAACCAGACGTCAGTAGTAGACAGTAAGTGACTGGTTTGGGAAGGGGACAAATATCTGCCAAGAGCTTTAGTATTGGATGAGTTTGCTAATAAGCCAATCAACTCCAAGGTTCCCATGTTCATGCTTGCTGTGCCTGGAAATTTCAGAAGCTGTGATATGCTAACCAAAGGGTCGGCAGTTCGAATCCACCAGGTGCTCCTTGGAAACTCTATGGGGCAGTTCTACTCTGTCCTACAGGGTCGCTATGAGTCGGAATTGACTCCACAGCACTGAATTCAGAGTTTACTGAGTGATATGTCTGAGTTATTGAAAAGAATCTTTAGCTTAGGTAGTCTACAACTGATTTGATTCTAGAAGCCATGAGGAGAAGGAAGCTGACTTGTTTTCCTCACAGTGCACTGACTGGCTATTAACAAATACAATCTGTGTTTCAAATAATGATGGCTCAGAGGTTGGAATGAAATGTTTATATTGCCATGGATAATCCCCTTATGAATAATTGAGTGTTGACTACACAAGTGACTCGATAGTTTAGCAATCATTTTCTAATTCTACTTTTATGGTTTCTTTACCTACTTTGGAAGTAAAAAAAAAAAAAAAATTAGGCACTGGTAAATTAAATTGGACATCCTCACTGTAAATAGGAAAGCTTGGGAAATACATACAGGCATAAAATATTCATGAGGATTCAAATTCCTAGAAATTTATAAGCAGTTCCCTCTACTACGTATTGTAGAATCGAAATCTCAATTATACAAAGCGAGCTAATATAAGACAGGAAAATGATTCCAGGTAATCACAGTTACAGTAATAACACTGAAAGCATCACCATGAAATAAAAATTATGAGCCCTTGAAACAAATTTGTTTCCTGAATAGAAAATCAAAGTACAAAATAAAAGAGCATATCAACTGGAAAACTGTATTATAATAATATGAATGCCAGAAAAGACAAAAAAACAAACTGTTAGCTAAAGCATGTTTCTTCCAAGTTCACTCACTCAGGTCTACTTACTTTTTGAAAGATCAAGGGTATTCGAGTTCCTGGCACTTTCTTCTGGTCTTGTTCTAGCAATACTGTCAATGGAACACCAAACAGGCCAGAATCTGCAAGAAGAAAATAAAATTTCTTCACTTCCCTCAATCTATAAAATACAAACAAGAATTTTTAAGGCATAAGATTTCTTACATTGTCATTTAATCAGACTCTTTATTGAGCATCTACTAAGTGAATGACACTGTCCTAGCCATTAGGCATACAAAGCCCAACAGGATGACTCTGGCCCTGCCTTACAGAGCAGTCTAGCAAGAAAAGACAACTGTACAACCCAGTGTAAAAAAATCACTGAAATAATTAGAAAAGTGCAAACTGTTACACCAGAGAAATGGAAGGCTGTGGGAGTAAGAAAAATATGTAAATAATTTACTAAATGTAATCAGATTAAAAGTTCTGGCTTAAAGCAAATATCTCTCATCTCTTCTACACTGAATTAACATCTAAAATTCTACAGTACAGCAAAATATATAAATAAAATATCTGCTTTTAGAAAAATCAGCCAATATTACGATCTTGTTCTACAAATGTTTCTTTTTACAAAGTATAGAAGACAATTGGTATTCTTGAATTTGAATCTGTAGTGTTATATATTTGTGATTAACTCCAGAAGCAATGAGAGGTAATAACTTATGATTTTTCTAAATTGAAATCATAATCCTTGAGTCTCGTGCAAGCATAGTTTCTACCCAGCACCCCTACCCCATCCCTACTACTGGGCACAGAGTTAACACAGAAGTGATAATGATCGTTTCCTTCACGACAAACATCATCAGGGTAGATATAAGTCACTTTCAATCCTGGAAAAGGAAATTACCTTGTGGTATGAGGACAGGTATTAGAAATCATGACAATCATGATGTCATTCAAAATAACGTCAGTAACCCAGGAAATAAGAAAAGATATAATCCTCAAGAATGTCAAGGGTCTAGTTTATAAGATAAATATACTGGGTAAGACACACAGATATATATATATGTATATATATATAAAGATGGAAAAATCTATTAACAGTGATACGCTTAATAAGAATGACAATATTTCTCTCTCTGCTAGGATGCAATACTAAAAAATCACATTAAAAACCCTCTCTAAGCCACTTTAAAAGATTCAAGCAATGAGTCATGGCTATTTAAATTATTTTTCTATTTTACATTTGGAGAAGGCTTTGTCAAAGGCTTCTAAAAAGGCATCTGAAAAACAATAAATAAAAAGGCATCTGAAGTCGTCATTATCCATAACGGACTTTTGGAAAATCATAATCACTGTTTGACTCATAAATTCACCATCCCAAGTCTCAGGGTAAAATGCTCAAAGGAACTGAGCACAGAAAGAGACCCTCTGGGGCTCAGCATGGAACAGAAGACCTGAAGGGAAGGTATACCTCAGCCCTACAAAGAAATTACCTCTAAAACATAAATCGGGCGAATGCTTATCTTTGCTAAGGTTACCATAGCAACTCAATAATCCTCTTTCTTGGTTTCTCTTTAGGAGATACCTTTAAGGTTAAACAAGAGGACAGGGATTCCTAAACAGTACAGCTTTGTCAACAGAGAATTATCTGAATTTCAGGCCAATAAAGTCTAGGAAAAACAAAAACTGAGGTAGTGTTTGTTCTTTTGTCATATTAATAAAGATGAATTCTGTTTATATAGTGGGTAAAGCAAGCTGCTTATAAAAGGAAAACTATACAAATGCATGACAAGTATAACTTGGTGGCATTGTGCACCACAATGGCATATTCTTAAGAGGGTGAAGAATGTTTTTGCAAAAAAGTTAAAAGCTGAACATAAATGAACAAAGGGAAAGTCTACTGACTACCCATTAGATGAATTTCCTTTCAGATGAATAAGAAAAAGTAATTATTCAGGATAACATCTGAAAGTCATTTTTCAAGATCTAGTATTGTAAATAAATAAGTAGATGCACCAAATATATCTTTTTAAATATATGCTTTTTCAAGGAGAAAGCACAAGAGCTAAGACGCCTGGACTCAGAATTTTCTTCCAGAGGAATTAAGTTATTTGATTATCCTTTTCTTTCCTATAGTCTAGGGGACAGTGACTTTTATCCAGTTATATAATTTTTGGAGGTAATGTTTTAGAATCTGAGATTTAGATGTATTCAATGGTTGGGGTTTTTTTTTTTTTTTTTTTGTAGGTGTTTTTATCTTCCAAAAATACTGATATAAGCCGAGTCTATCCTTTCTACTTTAGAAGTCAATCTGGTTTTCATTTCAAGATTACCTTTTGTTTTGATTTTCACAGCTTTTTCTTGTTTCAATTCCACACCCAATACATCATAGAGGGCAGTCAGCTCAATTAGAGCTAAATAGCCAACTTTCTTCATGTCCTGGGGTGCTAGATCACCAATCCGTGTGGTGCCCGTTTTGTCTTTTGGCAATCTGAAATTCTAAAATAAACATCATTAATACGGTGAAGGTTTACAGTATCTAACCCTCCCTTTTGTAATAAAAGAAGAAAAAAATGTAACTATAGAAAGAAGCTATACTCAAAACAAGTGGCAAAGAAAGCCACTGCAGAATTTCTCTAGTCAGAACTAAGAACAATTCTGTCACAATGAGGAGCCTCAAACTTGTGGGAAGTTTAAGAGTTGATACCCAAAGTTGAATAGTGAATGGAACCAGACTTTGTACTAGGAGTACTAATACTGGTAGCTCAGAGGACAAAAGAAACAATAAGCTCAAAGGAGAAAAAGAACCCTAGTTAACTGACCTTCAAAAATCAAGAAAGACTAGTAATCAAGTACAAACCATGAGGAAGAGGGGAAGGACAAAAAAGAGAGAGATAAAGTAGAAGAAAGGGAAGAAGAAAAAGAATAGTAGCCATGAATGAGCACTTAGAAGGGGCCAGGTATACTTTACACACATAAACAAACAAAAAACCAAACTCATTGCCATTGAGTTGTTTCCGACTCATAGAAACCCTATAGGACAGAACAGAACTGCCCCATAGGGTTTTCAAGGCTGTAATCTTTACGGAAGGGGGATTTGAACCTCCATCCTTTCAGTTAGCAGCTGAGCACTTAACCACAGCACCACCAGGGCTCCTGGCTACATACATTATGTACCTTTTAAATGTTTTGGAAATCCAAATGAGACAGGTGCAGAAAGGCTGATTAGGAAGGGGAGGGGGCTAACAGCATGGACTTTCAAGCCAGAACGAACCCTTACTAATCATTGAGCTGCTTGCTAGTTGTATGACTTCATGCAATTTTTTAACCTTTCCTTCTGTAAAATGGGATGATAACGATGACATCACATAATTCAGAAAGCTGTTGTGAAGTTAAGTGCCCAGCACTTGCCAAGCACTTTCATGTGGCTGCAATTATTATTACTTTTACCACTGAATAGATAAACTGAGATTTGGAGAGGGTACCAGGACCGCAGGCAAATAAGTGTCAGCACCAGGGAAGAATCCAGAATTTACTTTTTTAGCACCTCCCATCCAGTCATTATCTCCCCTTGTTATACCACAAATTCATACCTTTGTGTTACCTGTATAAAGAGACCCTTTCCTCTTCCAAGACTTGTCTGTAATTCTATGGGTGAGAGAGGATTCCAGAAAGAGAGCCAAAAAGACAAGTTTTGGACATATTCTAATCTTTTAATCTACAGCCTAGATAAAATTTAATGAACTCACTCTTCACCTCCACTTACCAATGGGCCCTTATGTCAATGACAAGGCAAAAGACAGAAAAGGGTATAATTAAAACATAAGAACTATTTTTTTCTTAGTAAGGAACTCAGTTCTCTGCTTCCTCTGTTCTTGCATCTCCCATCTCATCCAAATGAACACACACAAATATGGAGATGGGAAGATAGTAAAAAACAAAACAAAACAAAAACCTATACCTTCTATACCAACTCTGTACCACTGAAAAGCTTCAGTGACATAGTTCACAAACAAAATAGTCTATTTTGAACTTTCCATGTTACCGTGTTACTTCAAGTTGCAATAGTGAAGGATTCTATGTGGAAAATATGAAACAACACAGGAAGCATCAAAAGAAGATGGAAGGAATACACAGAATCATTATACCAAAAAGAATTAGTCAACTTTCAACCATTTCAAAAGGTAGCATATGCTCAGGAATCGATGGTACTGAAGAAAAAAGTCCAAGCTGCACTGAGGGTATTGGTGAAAAACAACGTTCCAGGAATTGACAGAACATCAACTGAGATGTTTCAACAAACAGATGCAGCATTGGCAGCGCTCACTTGTCTATGCCAAGAAATATGGAAGACAGCTTCCTGGCCAACTGACTGGAAGAGATCCATATTTATGCCTATTCCCAAGAAAGGTGATCCAACCGAATGTGGAAATTATAGAACAATACCATTAATATCACACACAAGCAAAATTTTGCTGAAGACCATTCAAAAGTGTCTGCAGCAGTATATCCACAGGGAACTGCCAGAAATTCAGGCTGGATTCAGAAGAGGATGTGGAACCAGAGACATCACTGCTGATGTCAGATGGATCCTGGCTGAAAGCAGAGAATACCAGAAGGATGTCTACCTGTGACTATGCATTCGACTGTGTGGATCATAGCAAATTATGGACAATATTGCAAAGAATGGGAATTCCAGAGCACTTAATTGTGCTCATGAGAAACCTGTACATAGATCAAGAGGCAGTTGTTCGGACAGAACAAGGGGATACTGAGTGGTTCAAAGTCAGGAATGGTATGCATCAGGGTTGTATCCTTTCACCACACCTATTCAATCTGTATGCTCAGCAAATAATCTGAGACACTGGACTACATGAAGAAAAACGGGGCATAAGGATTGGAAGAAGACTCACTAACAACCTGCGTTATACAGATGACACAACTTTGCTAGCTGAAAGTGAAGAGGACTTGAAGCACTTACTAATGAAGATCAAAGACCACAGCCTTCAGTATGTATTACATCTCAATATAAAGAAAACAAAAATCCTCACAACTGGACCAATGAGCAACATCACGATAAATGGAGAAAAGATTGAAGTTCTCAAGGATTTTATTTTACTTGGATCCACAATCAACAGCCATGGAAGCAGCAGTCAAGAAATCAAAAGACACATTGCACTGGGTAAATCTGTTGCAAAGGACCTCTTTGAAGTGTTGAAAAGCAAAGATGTCACCTTGAAGACTAAGGTGTGCCTGACCCAAGCCATGGTATTTTCAATCGCATCGTATGCATGTGAATGCTAGACAATGAATAAGTAAGACTGAAAAAGAATTGATGCCTTTGAATTATGGTGTTGGTGAAGAATATTGAATATACCATGGATTGCCAAAGAACAAACAAATCTCTCTTGGAAGAAGTACAACCAGAAAGCTCCTTAGAAGCAAGAATGCGTTTTACATACTTTGGACATGTTGTCAGGAGGGAACAGTCCCTAGAGAAGGACATCATGCTTGGTAAAGTACAGGGTCAGCAGAAAAGAGGAGGACCCTCAAGACTGACACAGTAGCTGTAACAATGGGCTCAAGCATAATGATTATTAGGATGGCACAGGACTGGGCAGTGTTTTGTTCTGTTGTGCACGGGGTCGCTATGAGTTGCAACCGACTCGACAGCACCTAACAACAGCAACGTTACCATTATTTTCTGCCCATGAACTATGGCTTAGTTACTGGTCTTGTATCCTAGCACAAAGAGAATGCAATATACCTTTTTTTTAAAAAAAAAAAAAGTTGCCGGGTGTTTTTGTTGTTGCTGTTGTTTACCTTTCTCGAATATCATCCTCTTTTTACATTAAATATAACAAGCCACAAGAGGCTACAAGCTAAAAGCATGAATTTTCCTAACATTTAATATAAATAACAGTCATATTGAGTTTACCCAAGGCCAAACCGATTGCCACTGATTCGATTATGACTCATAGGGACATTATCGGACTGAACAGAACTGCCCATAAGCTTTCCAAGGCTATAATCTTTACGGAAGCCGATTGCCACGTTTTCTTCCACTGAGCAGCTGATGGGTTCAAACTGCCAGCCTTTTGGTTAGCAGCCAAGCTTTTAACTACTGCACCACCAGGGCTCCTACTGAATTTCTAGACTACTAAAACTATGATTATTCTCTGAGAGTTTGATAAAAATCAAGCTATCATGACATACCGTATTTTACAGAAATAACGCGCCTTCTGTGTTTGTTTGCCTGTCCTGTTCCCCTGGGAGGTCTTTTCATAAACATGCCATGCTAATTTTTTTTATAGGAACATGTGAACAGGACTGGCATGGCAGCTTGGGAGGGCACCTTTTTGAGGGGAGGATGCAGTCAGCAAACAAGTGCAGAAGGCACACGTTATCTGCATAAAAATGTGGTTTCCTCATTTCATTTAATGCCCAAAGATGTTCAAATGATCCCTTTTTTCTCTTTGCTTAACTATTTTGCACCTAATCATAAACACTTCATGGACTAAATATTAGTGCAAGAGACATGTCCTAGAGCCGCAGAACTCAAATTGTGGTCCAGGGACCCAGGAGGAGGAGTACTCAAGTCTCATAGGTCTAAACTATTTAATACTATGACATTATTTGTCCTTTTGACGGTCATTCTCTCATGAGTGTACAGTGGAGTTTTCCAAAGGTACATGAATGCAGGTGCAGTTATGAGTATACTGTCTAGTAAAACTAGACATCAGGAAGTTGCTAAAACATAAAACCATAGCTCCTTTCTCAATAATTTCTTTGTTTTAGAAAATAGTTATTTGCTATTAAAACTTTATTTATGTTAGCTGTATTGTTATTTTACATGGATTAATAAATACTTTTGCTTCTCAAATTTAATTTTAAATATAGTAAATACTGATAGGTATAACCAACATAAAAGATTTTTGAGGTCCTTAATAATTTTTTAAGAGCGTGAAGGATTTCTGAGACCAAAATGTTTGAGAGTTCCCGCTGTAGAGAAATCCCTAAAACCTACAACTTTTGTTACCTGAACTGCTAATTCCTTTTAAGCAAACTCAGTTTCAATAGAGAAGCTTCAAGTTCACTACAGGAGAAACGGATCTGTCTTAATTCTTAGTAATACATTTTTTTCCCCCTATAAGAACATTAAATAAAACAGCAATAGAGAAAATTGATGATGTAGCCTAAGTAAATTTCCAGCATAGGCATTAATGGCCTCTGTGGTACAGAGAAGCCCTGGGGCACAATGGTTAAAAGCTACGGTTGCTAAACAAAAGATTGGCAGTTCAAATCCACCAGCTGCTTCTTGGAAACCCTATGGGGACAGTTCTACTGTGTCTTATAGGATCACTGTGAGTCAGAATCCACTCCACAGCAACAGGCTTTTTATTTATTACTATTATTTTTATGGCACAGTGCAGAGGGTTTGAGAATGTGCAGCCAGGCTACTGGTAGCAAATCCTGTCTCTGTCACTTACTACTTCTGTAATGTTTTCAAATTATATCACCTTCTGTGCCTCAGCCTTTTCATCTCTAAAATGGGAATAATAACAATAGCTATCTTTTAAGGGTATGGTGAAGATCAAATGGCACAGAGTAAGCACGCAAAAAGTATTTTAAGTATTATTGTTATGTTTTTTCACAGACTTTTTTTTTTTTAAATAATTTCAAGATTTCAGTGAGACAAGTCACTCTGATTCCTGCATGATGAAAAATCACGCTGCCATTATTCATGGTATTCCTTTTCTTCTAAATATTATGGGAAGGTAAGAAAAAACAGTAAGGATCATACTTATTTTTGATAAATAGTGTCTTATTAGAATCTCCAAAAGTCCCAAAGGGGTAAGAATAATCATACTCCAGATAGGGAAACTGAGGCTCAGTAGAGTTATGAGGCTTAAACACGGCCATGTCACCAGTGATGTAATAAGAGTGCAAATTCAGGTTCTCTAAATCCTAAATTCAGTAACCATTTTGTTCTAATGCATTTTTTCCTAGTGCATCACAACAGGCAGAGAAGAATCTGGGTTGGCAGGAGTCTGTCTGGAACTGTGAGCCTCTCAAGGAAAGAAGCCATGTCTTAGTCCCTCTGTAACCCTGTTGTACTGCAGGCCTGGCACACCACGGCTGCTCTGTCATGGTCTGGTCAACAAATGATGACACATACTTCATGGAATGTATCCACAGAATCAAACTCAGTTGGGGGGTGGGGACACTGTCTTGATGTTCCCCTCATTACCTGTGATTTCTATTGAGATTTACGTTTAAAATCATACAACACTCGTCTCATCTTTCTCATGCGTGGTCCCATGGCTTTGTTTGAAGCCGTGTCTGAAAATGACTTTGTTTTCTGAATGGTTGAACAGTATTTATCAACCATTTTTTTAAATTAGTTTTAAATGTTTTATTAAAATAAGTTTATTTTGGTCTAATAAAGCAAATATGTAACATAATTATTTTAAGTGTTACTCAAGGGAAATGTTTAGAGAAACCTGAAATATTAGTTCAAACATCTGATTTACCTAGCATTGCATTCCTGAGCTTTACTTATTTATTTAAATATTGTCCTTAATGAAAGGAGTTTGTTCTTTATCCCAATGTTTAATTCATAGCAGTAGGTTTAAATATTTATGAGGTTTCCTGTCATTTTTATTTAGTTAATAGACTGGATAGTTCAGTTTGCTAGCTAAGAGAAGGCAGTGCAATTCCAGCAAAAAAGCTCTTTACCTTTTGAAAAATTGATTAAAAAAAAAGAGTGAAATGAAAATTTCAAAAAATAAATAAATAAGGTCATTAGTTCTTATGTGTTACCATAAATCATTCAGGTAGCTCTCTCTGATGGCACCCCTCTTTTTTAAGCCCTGCAATGTAAAAGGGGCCCCTTAGGTACTTGATCAGTAATGATGAACTGGACTTTTGTTTACTGATCAAATCATTCTAGCTTTAAACTGAAAAGCAAGACAATCTACTCATAACTGGCCAACTTCTACAGGTTACTTCTTCATATCATCTACTAGGAAAGTCATTTCTTACCTAAGATTTTCCATATATAACTTCATTATACGATCTCATTCACTGTCATTTCCACAGGATGAATACTTTTCTAGACAACCAAGGCTTTAGAAACCTTCCAAATTTTCTGTTTTTTTTAAGAAAGCAATAACCATAATTTAAACTTTTCTTAACAATTCGGGATCATAATCCTAAACAACTATTTTTACACTATATAAAATACAAGTTTGCATCTTCCTTAGATTTTCTGTCTCCTCACTCAATCCTGAACCAGTCTTTCCTCAACTGTCCTTCTGCTTATTTGCCCTCTGGTATGCAATGGCCCTGCTACCAGGCAACCAAGGTTATTATAAAATACAAATTTAAATGAATTAAACATAACTTAAGAGGCCAAAAACTCTGAATAAAGACCTAAGAATTAAAATATAGGCATGCATCTAGGATATGGACTTTATCACAGCTACATTTCAAGGCTATTATAACTTCCTGAATAAAGCTTTAATGAAGGAGTATTATTAAGTTTCTATTGTATATGATGGACCCAGAAAACTAGAATCTTATTTATATGACATCTCAAGGTATCCTGAACAAGTTGTCAGTAGCTCTAATACAAAAACAAAACTCGCCGTTGAGACAATTCCGACTTGTAGTGACCCTATGGAAATGCTGGTGGCGTAGTGGTTAAGTGCTATGGCTGCTAATCAAGAGGTCAGCAGTTCAGATCTTTCAGGCGCTCCTTGGAAACTCTATGGGGCAGTTCTAGTCTGTTCTATAGGGTCACTATGAGTCAGAATCAACTCGACGGCAGTGGGTTAGTGACCCTGTAGGACAGAGTAGAATTGCCCCATAGAGATTCCAGGGAGCGCCTGGAGGATTCGAACTGCTGACCTTTTGGTTAGCATCTGTAGCACTTAACCGCTATGCCACCAGAGTTCAGCTCTAATACAAAGACACTTATATTCACACCTAAATCAAGTGCACATATACCTTTAGGGCACATTAAGTAGAGTCAACATGAACTTCAGGAAAAAGCTCAGGCTTTGACAGCTGCCACTGAAGCCAGGCTCAGCAGGCCATGTAGTCTCCTTATCTGAATAGTAAAGGTAAAAATATCTACCTAGCAGAGATTATTTAATAAATAAGTGACATATCCACAAAGTATATTTTCTGAGATATAGTGAGTACACAGTAACTAGTAGTTAATTTTTCAAACTAAAGCACATAAAAAATTATAAAAACCAGTCTCCAAGTTTAAGAAGAGAAATTTGAATCCACTGTGAGACACTATCGAGAATTAAAAAGGCTTCCCAATGCTGTAAAAAAAAAAAAAAAAAAGGAAGTGAATATGAAATGAACAATGAATTCCATAAAGGCTCCTGCTTATTTACAGAAGTAGGGGAACATGGAGTAGAATTGGAACTTTAGGCCTTATTTGCTTAGACACCTGCCTCAGAGTGCTGAGTATAAATTTTCATGTCTTCTACTAGGCTAAGGGCTTGGTAAAAAGCTTGTAATATGTCCCCGGCTTTGAAAAGATAGATGAATAAATGGTTGTATAGATGAACAGATGCGGATGTGCATAAATAAATACATGGATTAATAGTAATCAACAAAAGCACGGGGTCCAATAGTTTTAAAGGTGATTTCACGTATTTTACCTAACGTAAGTTTACAGTCTCAAAAGACTTAATAGGAAAGTTAGACATTAAGCCAAATATGGAACAAAAGAGGCATGGAAATGGGGGGGCGGGGTGTTTCACTTTAGGCTTGGAGGGCAACGTGCACAAAACCAGGAAGGTGGGCAAGCACAAATTCATTTGTTACACAGAGAGGAAGTATTTTTCAAGCCTCCCAAGTGGAGATTAATTTATATTTCATTCAATTGTTTTAATCAACAACATAGAAACCAATAATGTCTTTATTTTGTTTAATCAGACACGACTATACTTTAAAAGCTTTCCATCTGTTGAGATGATGACTTAGTGTCACTTTTAAAAATTCTTTTGCTAAGGATTGTCTGGGTACAGGTATCATCTCTTTAGGCCAAATGATGCATGCTTCTTTTCTTTTCTCACAAAGTATATTTATATAAAAATATATTTTTTAAAGTTTATGTTAAAAATATAAAATAAAGCCTGGAAACAACCCAGGTGTCCACCATTAGGGGAGAGGTTGAATGCACACCTTCACGATGAAATGCAACGTATCTATTTTTAAAAAGTGAGAAATATTTCTATATACTTTTATGAAGTGTTAAGTCAAAAATATTAAGATAGAGAAAGGTATACATAGTGGGCTATTATCTAGGAAGAGAAGGGTAACTTAAAAAAAAAAAAAAGTTTACCTGTAAAGGGAAGGAAAGGATATGGTCATAGCTCAAGGATAGCAACTAGACTTTTAAAACAATGTATTTTTTTTTATTTGGCTTTTCAGACATGTAAATATTATACATGCTTATTAAACTTCAAAAAAGCAATCCCTATAAACTGAAAATAAAATTAACCCAACCAGGTATGTACTTGGTAGTTTAACCACACAGACAGTCAGTTTGTGGCTTAACCCCATAGGTTCCAGCAACCAAAAAGAGTAATTTTGCTGTGCATCACTTTTGGGACACACTCATTAATTATTCTGGGAATGCTGTGCATTGTGAAGGATAAAGAAAAGAAGTTATTATGGGATATTCTAATCATATCATCCACTTTCCTGAGAACCAGGAGTCTTAGCATAGAAGAAAGAGATACAGACGTACTTCTGCCCTCTGAAGAGGCTTGAAAGCAATGACCAACTCAAAGAAATGAGTAGTCCTAATGTCCTGATTGTAGTCACGAAATTGTATTCTTATGAAAAGAACTAGAACTTCCTACAAAAATGGGCAAGTCTAGGTCTGGAGCAGAAAATAGCCAAGATAATCCTGGGAAATTTTGTCTAGGCTCACGTCAAATATGTCTAAATTCATGAGTTAATATAATGTTTTTATAAAAACAAACAAACATGAATTGGTTATTGATGAAGGATGCTAAGGATCCAAAAAAATTCTGGAAACTGGCAAATAAAAGGAAAGAAATAAACATATATATTTTCTTTTCTTACATGAACTGTGCCACTAGAACATAAATGAAGGAAAGTTTTTCTTAAAAGAAGTATTCCAGATAATAAACGAAAAAGAGAAAAAATGGAATATCATCATTTTGCAACAATTAATAAATTAATGGATGAGCACTGATCAACAATAGTGGCTAATATTACAAAAAGAGAAAGACCACCAGATATTATGTCTCCTGATAGAAGATGACACTCTGCCATTTGAAGTAATCTTGACAAAAAAAGAAAAAAAATTGAACCTGAATCTGATATAACCTATAGAGTCAACCTAGAAACAGAAAAGGCATGTTAAATTACACCACAAGAATAGAATCATCCAGAGCAGGAAGATTCTCTGCAATTTAACAACCTGGTTTCTTCAACAACATGGCAAGGGAAGGAAGAAGAGATGGATGGATGCAGAAGGCAGGGCAGGAAAGAAAGAAGAGAAGGAGAAAAAGGAGGAATGAAGAGGGAAATTACAGATTAAAAGAGACTTAAAAGACATATGAACTAATTACAGTGCATGGGCCTTATTTTAATCCTGATTTAAGTAAACTGAACCAAAAAAAATCATAGAATTTGTGATAAATTTGAAATGCAAACACTGATGAATATTTGACATTAAGAATTATTAGTATTTTTAAGGTATGCAAAAATGTTTTTTTAAAAAAAACCTTTATTATAAATACATACTGAGATATTTATGGCTGACGAAATATAATTCAGAGATGTACCTCAAAACAACACAGGATGGGGAAGTGGATGGGGGATTGAGAGGCCAGGTTTGGCCACAGGTTAGTGAATATTGGGGCTCGGTGATGAGTATTTGAGGGTTCGTGATATTATCTAACTTTTGCATGTTTGAAATTTGGCATTACAAATAACTGAATTTTGGGTTCTTTGTTTTAAGAGCATGACATTCAGCAGCAATAAGACCACTCAATACCCAGAGCTTGGTTTCTAAATACAATTTGCCACTGAAAGGAACAAGGGCTCCTAGCAGAAAGACACTTACAGGTCTGAGGGGAAAGAATATAAAGTGGGCCAGGGACATCTTTTGCTAGAAAGCAAAGAAGTAAAAGAAAGGGTCTTTTAACATGTGGCACGCCAAAATGGCATAGAAATCAGCTTAAAGGGGCTCCCCACTGGTCAAATTTGGGTAAATTTGATTTAAAAAAAAAAGATAATAATGATTTATAAAACACTGCATGAAAAAAGAATCCATCAATCTGCAATGATATTCAAAAATGAAAAGACAGGAGGAAAAGCAATTACTGTAGAAGAATACCTGCCAATAAATGTAGAAGGAAAAATAGAATTGGAAGATTGCCATTTTTTTAAAGTTACTTCAGGATATTAAAAATATCAGGTGCTAGCTTACTATTGGCAAATAGGATATGCACACAATCTCAAGAATCACCCCACAGATTAGTATTACTTGCAAATAGAAAAAGATATCTTTATAATGGAGAGCTCTGGTGGACATTTTAACTAAGTGATCAAACTTCATTGCCAATTATGGTATCTTCTGACACCATGCACCTCTTGGTAGGCGGTGTAAGCATCATCTATGCAGTAGTTCAACCAAAAAACGTTTAACCTGACTCCAGTCATGAGGAAACAATCATACAAATTCAGAAAATTGGCTTGGACTCTTCAAAATATTAAAGACAAGAAAAAGTTAGGGGGGTAAACTGAGATTCAAGAAAACCAATGCAACTCCATACAACTTATGACCCTTGATTGAATTCTAGATCAGGAACAGGCAAAGGAGAAGCTATAAAAGACAATATTGTGACAACTGGGGAAATTTTACTTGTCTGTACATTAAATATAATTATACTAGTATTCAATTTCTTGAGTATTATAACTGTGTTGTGCTTTATATGTCCTTCTCAAGCTATTGGAAAAAAAAAAAAAAAAAGGTGGGTGTATATCTACCTGAGAGCACAACACATAGAGAGAGAGAGAGAGATCATAGATAGATCAAGCTATTAAAAAAAAATGTGGGTGTATATCTACCTGAGAGCACAACACATAGAGAGAGAGCGAGAGATGATAGATAGATCAAGCTATTAAAAAAAAAAGGTGGGTGTATATCTACTTGAGAGCATAACACGTAGATAGATACAGACAGAAAACAAAGGTTGTAAAATGTAAATAACAGGTGAATTGCTCTGTGTGAGGGTTGCAGAGGTGTTTGATACACTACTCTCTTGTCAAACTCTTTAATGTTATTAAATTTTCAAAATAAAAAGCTGATAAAAAATACTATCTACTTATGTCTAGTGACATCTGAATAGTAAGTTACGTACATGTAACTGGGTATCGTCCCCTTTGCCCTTCTGTGTCCTATCCTTTGAACTCTCTTTCTGATTGACGGCTTGCTCTGCAAATGAGACTTCCAAGTTGATGTCTGTTTCAGAGACGGGCGACTCCTCAGCCACCAGTGGGCTCAGTTCCTTCTCACCAACAAGAAGCCTAGGTGCTTGGTCTGGGGAAAAAAAACAGAGAGATCAAATTCACATGATTTCTTTTTTTCTCTTTTTTACTTTTAACTCATACCTACCCCCACTGCCGTCGAGTTGATTTTGACCGGACTAATTTTTTTTTTTTAATGTAAAAACCTGTGGGAAGAGTACTATTTTCTCTGGGCAATAATTGTTGTTGTTGGGTGCCGCCAAGCAGATTCCGACTCATAGTAACCCCATGTGACAGAGTAGAACAGCCCCATAGGGTTTTCTTGGCTGAAATCTTTCTAGGGGCAGATTGCCAGATCTTTCTCTCATGGAGCTGTTGTGTAGGTAGGAATCACCAACCTTTTAATTAGCAGCCAAGCACTTAACCACTACACAACTAGGGCTCCTTGGGCAATAATTAGTTATTTTAATAGAAAAAAAGTATATTCATAGAACCCTAAAAATGGTGTGGGAGCTGAGGAAGGCAGTGGAGCAGAAGGTGAACCCATAGTTCAATCGCAGAATCTTTGAGATCACAATTCTTAAACTCCAATTCCAAAACGTTGCTGGAGGCTATAAAATTCTTAATGAAAAAGTCTCACAAATAAGTAAGCTTAATTTTGTTATTATATTCTACACTGAGAATTGAAAAAAAAAAAAAAGTAGGGGATTGGTTATAATCACTCGTAGAACTGGTGATAAATCATTTCATTTCCTCACCGTTGAACAGATTCCTGGAAAAAAAACTTTTCTACACCCTGCATTTCCTTTATGGAATGTTACTTACCTATCATAGTGAAAATCCCAAAACAAGAGTTTAATGCCAAAAATTTATCACTGTGGGAGTCAGGTCTGGACGTACCTGGTACAGGGACCAAAAGGTTTTATGCCTGATTTGATATCAAAAAGTATAAAAAGTCTTTATAACTATAAACACTGATCAAATAAACTTCACATATTTTTATCAACATTTCATGGATAAAATAATTTTAATGTTATTTTGGTTCTTTTGGTTGGTTGGTTTACTGTTAATCGTCCAGGAATGAATTGATATTCAAAACCCATTTGAAGAAAATACTTCTAGATTCAATTATTTAGTATTTGGCTTTTAATGCAACTGATTTTTTTAAAAACTCTGGAACCGATAATAGGGATCATTGATTTTTTTTTTTATTGCATACCATTAATTCATAGTGAGAAGTTCTGAATGACAAGATAAACTTACATGGTGCACTTATTTGCTCATAGCAAGATGGTGGAAGGCAAAGGGCCTAGGACTGTTAGAGGCAGAACTTCAAACAGTACTGGTTTCAGAAGAATATCATGCTTAGAGTTATTTAAATTAAAAAAAAAAAAAATTTCTTTTAACCAAAAGAAAATTAAGAAGTAATTATAAATCTAATCTTATTCACTCCCATTCAATAAGGAGGTGTGGCTTCGTGGACCTGCCACCTGTGTAGTCACACAGGGCCCCTGTGTTCACAAGGGCTTGGTTTAATGCTCTGTTGTCACTGTCTTGAAATCTGAATAAGCAGCCCCGCATTTTCAGTTTGCCCTGGACCCTGCAAATTACGTAGCTGGTCCCAGTGGCATCTCAAAGTTAAGAAAGTAAGCAACAGTTACTTATGTCAATTCCAAAGATAGGGATAAATTTGAAGCTCCTTAATATCCCGGGTTTGATTCCTGGCCAGTGCACCTCAAACACAGCCACCACCTGTCTGTCAGTGAAGGCTTGCTACATTGCTATGATGCTGAACAGATTTTAGCAGAGCTTCTAAGACAGACTATGAAGAAAGGCTTGGCAATCCACTTCCAAAAATTAGCCAGTGAAAATCCTATGGATCACAATGGTCAGATCCCATTGTACACACGGTTACCAAGAGTTGGGGCCAACTCAACAGCAGCTAAACAACATTATTAATAAATATTTATCTTCTGCTTTCCATGTCATATTTACGTTTGTTAACAGCCTGTGACAATTGTTAAAAAAATTAGAATACCTATAGGTCCTTTATGACTAGTTCTTAAATTATTAACATGTCAAAGCACAATTTTATTTTCCCACTAATTTGTACTGTTTTATGTTTTAGGTGAATATGTACGTTGGTTTCCTAGGAAACCATGCTAAGGGAGGTGGGGAATGATTAGCCATTTTCTTAAATTAGAAGCTGCCTTTCCAGCAGCTGTTTGTGGATAAGAATTCTAAAAACACTTCCTTCTTCTGCTCAAAACCCCCATTTGGATTCCAATAAACAGCACCACTACCTCCAAACAAGTGGACTATGCAGAGGAGTTTTATTATAATTAGGCTAGAACATATTTAATACATAAAATTTCCAACAAAAACAGCAAATATTTTCAGCACAATTAAAAAGGGGGAAAAAAAAAAAAAAAACCATGGCAGATAAAAATATGGTAGATAAAAGCCTAAAAGTTCAACTGGCAAATTGAGTTAAGACATATACTAGGAAAACTCATAGATCTGGGGTGTGGGAAGTTACTGCTACAAGAAACAAGGGAAATGGATGGTTAACTAGCTAATAAAGACATCTAACAAATCAATTATATACTCTCAAAGAGAATAGTTAACAGAGAAGGCTGAGATAAAAGCTTTGGCTCTTAAAGTCCTAACGTGTAAACCATATAATTTATTTCATTTATTCTCCTTTGGTTTTGAAGTGAACAGTAGCACTGGGTTACTAATATTTGATGGATGTCCTTAAAGTTCTTTGTCCAGACTATCCTGAATTGCTTGTATCTTACAAGAGATCTCCCTTCCTCCATGGAAATCCAAAAAGAAAATAATAAAATGTGTGCATCAATATGAAAGGTTAAAAATGCCTATGTGGGTGTTATTAAGTGTAGTAAGCACTGGACATTTTATATGGGCAGAATTGTACAGTTTGATGAAAAGTTAAGATTAATACCTAGTGGATTAATTATTTGGAAATGTGAAGAATAACACAAATAATATTAAAAACTTTATAAATTTTTTCATTTAGAAAAAAGCACATTTAATTAGACATGGATAAAAACTCAAGTGTGGGAAAAACACTGAAAACAGACCATGTTGCCCACCCCTTTGGATTTCAAGCAGAAACGGCCTCACTTCTGAACTTCAGACAATTGTTTTCCATGCATTTCATTCTGAACTTTCCAATGTTTGCATAACACTGGCTAAGTCACTGGCTAGTGAAAGAGCATGGCATCGCCCAGAACAGGTGCAGTAGTAAATACTGTGATTTGGATGGCTTTACACAGACTCTCTTGTTATTCTGATTTGAGGCTCTATGCCCACTTCATAACATTCTAGCAAAAGCAGATGTAAACCAGGCAGCAAGCTTGTCACATTTCACTTGCCTGCTGCAAGCTAGGCTGAAAAAAAGCACTCATATAATGAGCTTGTCTTCCAGAACTTCTGTTTATATAGCCTGCATCATGATCTCTGGCAAGGGAGGAAAACACCAAGAAAGAAACAATGTTTCCCTCAGTATCTGTTTAGCAATTGCCACTCTTCCCCAAAGCCCAAAGCATATTGACATTGGCACAGAAGGCTCATCTCGCCTGATGACCCAGCTCTCTAGCAGGCCAGTGCTGGCTAGTCAACGTTGCTTGATTGCCACTTAAATGCTTGCTGGTATATAGATTTGGGAAACACCCAGTAATTTCATCCTGATATAAAACATGTAACTAAAGAAACCTCCACAGAATAATAGCAAATGGCAAGTGCTTATACAGATAAAAATACATAAATATATGTGTATGTATAGGGTTGGGTATATGCAGAAGCCCTGGTGGCTCAGTAGCTAACAGGGGTTTGAACCCACCAGCCGCCCCATGGGAGAAAGATGTGGCAGTCTGCTTCCCTGTGATTACAGCCTTGGAAACCCTATGGGGCAGTTCTACCCTTTCTTACAGGGCCACTCTGAGTAGCAATTGACTTGACAGCATACAACAACAAACGCTTGAATATACAAACATACAAGCATTTACATATCTATTTACTATCTATACATATGTAGGAACAGTGGTTCAATTTCTGGGTAATGCACCCCATGAATGACACCACCCATCTGTCAGTGGAGGCTTGCATGTTGCTATGCTGCTATCAGATTTCAGGGGAGCTCCCATACTTGACAGACTAGAAAAAAAGGCCTAGAAATCTACTCCCCAAAAATCAGCCAATGAAAACCCCATGGATCACAATGGTGTGATCTGTCACCAGTCATGGGGATGGCACAGGACCAGGCAGCATTTCATTCCGTTGTACATGGGGTCATAATGAGTTGGGGACAAACTCAACAGCAGCTAACGACAACAAAGTATAGACAGGTAGATATATTCTGTTTTGTTTAAAGCCAGGGGTACGAAAGAGAAGTTCTGAGAAAAATACAGAAGGAGAAATAGAGATACTCCAAACTATCCCATACAATCTTGGACTAACATGTGATTCTTACAGGAAGGTTGGGAACACCGCTCAGTTCTTCACAGTTTACTGATAGCCATTTTCCCACTAATCTCAATCCAAACACAATCCTACCGATGACATGATCAGTCCAGGTACCATGTTTCAAAAATGTAAACAAGAGAAAAGGACAAGTTCCTGAACTGGAATCCAGTAGCCGCAGGCCAACTTTGTCATAATTTTTAAAATAACAATATATAAAGGGCTAAATTTATAAGCTTAACTCTATGACCTTAACTTAGAGCATTTTTCCTTTTCATAAACAAATGAAAATAGCTATAATTTCTTTCTTGATAAAATACTAATAAAGTCTTCATATTTATTTTCATCCATGCTTTGAATTTCTAAATCATTTCTGAAATACAAATTATGAAAAAGGAAAAAAAGAAGAATTGTAATCAATTATGCAAGAAACCTCTGAAAAGCATTCCATTTACGAATTAAGAGCTTGTGATCTGAGAACAAGGTTCCAAAATCCATTGAACTGCACACTTTCAATGGGTGGTTTATGTGGTATGAGTGGTTATAAAACAAAATTTAAAATAAAAATTATAGGCTGCCATATAGGTAACAAAACAATTTCTTTAAAATAAACAAAAAGCTAGCAATAAATGTGAGATAATTAAAGCTAAATTCCTCCCTTGCTAGAAATCATGATGCAGGCTATATGAATAGAAGTTCTGGCTCCAACCACTAGATGTGTGACCTACGGAAAGTGACTTCATATCTCTAAACCTCAGTTCTCTCATTCATAAAATGGATTAAGAATAGTACTGTTATAGATTGAATTGGGTCCCCCCAAAATATGTTGTAAATCCTAACCTCTATGCCGGTAGTTATAACCCCCTTCGGCAATGCGTTGTTATGTTAATGAGGCAGGATTAGTGTAGGGTGTATCTTGAATCAATCTTTTTTGAGAAATTAAAGAGTATAAACAAGTGAGCAGAGAAGAGATAGAAGAGAGGTGCCAAACCACATGAAGATGGCCCAGGAGCAGAAGCTCAGAAGAAACAAGGACCTTCCTCTAGAGCCGACAGAGAGAAAAAGCCTTCCCCTAGAGCTGGTGCCCTAAATTCAGACTTCTAGCCCCCTAAACAAAAATAAATTTGTTTGTTAAAGCCACCCACTTGTGATATTTCTGTTACACTAGCACTAGATAACTAAGACGAGTAGCTACTAGGTTGGGTACTTGAGTATATTCAATAAGGTAAACCTCTCTGTACAGTATCTGGCACATGGTAAGCATATGGAAGGGATATGAATATGCATATGGATGTTGTAACAAATAGAGATCCAAAAATATTAAAAAAGTGAGGGCCCACTATACGCTGAGCCTCACTTAATTATCCATGTAATGCACTTTACCTTAGTACTTTAATATAATTTGTTTACTAGAATTGAGGATGTTTTAAAAGGTTGTATCTGTTTGTTATAGTAATAAATGGGAAAATATAAGAGAACAGGTCCAACATACCATCTTTTCCTTGGTGTTTGTTTTCATTTGTTCTGACTGACTGAGATTCAGTGCCATCTGGAGCCTAAAGATAGAAAATGTTCCATTTAGTCATTTCCAACTTACAACCAGAGAAAATGGTATTGTAAATAATTCTATTACCAACATTTAAAAAGACCAAACCCACTGCCGTCAAGTCGATTCCGACTCATAGCTACCCTACAGGACAGAGTAGAATTGCCCCATAGAGTTTCCAAGGAGTGCCTGGTGGATTCGAGGTGCCGACCTCTTGGTTACAGCCGTAGCAGTTAACCACTATGCCACCAGGGTTTCTTACCAACCTTTAGAGTATATACTAAGATACATACTAAGAATTAAAAGAATCACAGTGGGGGAAAATATGGCTATAATCAACAAGCAATCATCTGACAAATATTTGATTTGCTATGGCTGGTAAGACACAGCCCTACTAAACCCTGTGGAGAATATGAAAAACATCAAGAATGCCCATCATCAAGGGCATTGCCAGTGGAGGGGGAAAAGCAAACATGTTCAAAAGTCAGTAACATCCATCAACTGATGAACGAGTAAATAAAATGTGATGTATCCATATAATGGAATGCTGTTTGACTTATTTGGCAACAAAAAGAAATGAAGTTCTGATACACGTCACAACATGGATGGACATTGAAAACATTAAGCTGAGTGAAAGAAGCCAGTCACAATGGCCCACATATTGCATGACTGCATTTATATGAAATGTCCAATACAGGCAAATCCAAAGAGACAGCAAGTACATTGGAGGCTGCCTAGGAGGAGCTCAACTACTAATTTATGTACCAGCTACTAATGGCAAAAATGAAGATTTTACCAACTTCTGCAGCCTGAAACTGATCAAACATGCAATAAAGACACATTGATAATTACTTGAAATTGGGATGCAAAAGTTGGAAACAAAGAAGGAAAGCAACAGAAAATACAGCCTTGGTGACACAAATGATGCTGGAGATTGCATGACAGGATCTTGCAAGACCAACTACTTATTCATTGCAAATATCTTTTTTAAACAATATAAATTGTGACTATACATGTGGACTTCACCAGATAGATAACACAGGAATCAAATCGACTACAGCTGTAGAAAGAGATGATGCAGAAGCTCAGTGTCATCAGTCAGAACAAGGCCAGAGGCCGGGTACAGAACAGACCATCCATTCCTCATATGCAGGTTCAAGTTGAAGCTAAAGAAAATTAAAACAAGTCCATGAGAACCAAAAAATGACCTTGAGTATATGCCATCTGAATTTAGGGACAATCTCAAGAACACATGTGGCACACTGAACACTAATGATTGAGGACCAGATGACCTGTGGAGTGACATGAAGGATATCACACATGAAGAAAGCAAAAAGTCATTAAGAAGACAGAAAATACGAAAATGGATGTCAGAAGAGATTCTGAAACTTGCTCTTGAATGTAGGGTAGCTAAAGCAAATGGGAAAAAAAATGAAGAAGTAAAAGAGCTGAACAGAAGATTTTAAAGGGCAGCTGAGATTATAATGAAATGTGCAGAGAACTGGAATTAGAAAGCCTAAAGGGAAGAACACGCTTGGCATTTCTCAAGCTGAAAGAACCGAAAAAAAAATTCAAGCCTTGAGTTGAAGGATTCAGTAATCAAAATATTGAATGATGCAGGAAGCATCAAAATATGATGGAAGGAAAACACAAAGTCACCGAACCAAAAAGGATTAGTCAACGTTCAATCATTTTAGGAGGTAGAATATGATCAAGAACCGATGGTACTGAAGGAAGAAGTCCAACCTGCACTGAAGACATTGGCGAAAAACAAGGCTCCAGGAGTTGATGGAACAGCAGTTGAGATGTTTCAACAAACCGGGACAATGCTGGAAGTGTTCACTCATCTATCCCAAGAAATCTGGAAGACAGCTAACTGGAAGAGGTTCATATTTGTGCCCACTCCAAAGAAAGGTGATCCAACAGAATGCAGAAATTGTCAAACGATATCATTAATATTACATACAAGTAAAATTTTGCTGAAGAGAAAACAAAATCCGTTGCAGCAGTACATTGACAGGGAACTGCTGAGAATTCAAGCTGGATTCAGAAAAGGACATGGAATGAAGGAAATCATTGCCGATGTTAAATGGATCTTCACTGAAAGCAAAGACTACAAAAAAGATGTTTACCTCTGTTTTATTGACTATGCAAAGGCATTCTACTGTGTGGATCATATCAAACTATGGATAACATTGCAAACAATGGGAATTCCAGAACACTTAATTGTGCTCATGTGAAAGCTGTGATAGACTAACAGACATTTGTTGGAACGGAACAAGCAGATACTGCATGGTTTAAAATCAGGAAAGACGTGCATCAGAGTTGTATTCTTTCACCATGCTTATTCAATCTGTATGCTGAGCAAATAATTTGATAAGCTGGACTATATGAAGAAGAATATGGCATCAGGATTAGAGGAAGACTCATTAACAACCAGCGATATGCAGATGACGCAATCTTGCCTGCTGAAAGCGAAGAGGACTTGAAGCACTTATGGATGTTACACCTCAACATAAAGGAAATAAAAATTCTCACGACTGGACCAATAATCAATATGACGATAAATGGAGAAAAGATTGAAGTTGTCAAGGATTTCATTTTACTTGGATCCATGATCAACGCCCATGGAAACAGCAGTCAAGAAATCAAAGGGCATGTTGCACTGAGCAAATCTGCTGCAAAAGACCTTTTTAAAGTGTTACAAAGCAAAGACATCACTTTGAGGTCTAAGGTGTGCCTGACTCAAGCCATGGTATTTTCAATTACCTCATATGCATCCAAAAGCTGGACAGTGAATAAGGAAGACCATAGAATTGACGGCTCTGAGTTATGGAGTTGGTGGAGAATACTGATTATACCATGGACTGACAGAAGAATGAACAAGTCTGTCTTGGAAGAAGCACAGTCAGAACGCTCCTTAGAAGGGAGATGGCAAGACTTTGTCTTGTGTACTTTGGACATGTTATCAGGAGCGACCAGTCCCTAGAGATGGACATCATGCTTGGTAAAGTAGAGGGTCAGTGAAAAAGAGGAAAGCCACCAATGAGATGGACTGACACAGTGTCAGCAACAATGGGCTCAAACATAGCAATAATTATGTGGATGGCAGAGGACCGGGAAGTGTTTTATTCTGTTGTACATGGGGTTGCTATGAGTTGTAACTGATTTGATCGCACCTAATCACAACAAAAGGAGCCCTGGTGGGGCAGTGTTTAAAGCGCTCAGCTGCTGATTGAAGGGTCAGCAGTTTGAACTCTCCAGCTATTCCATGGGAGAAAGATGTGGTACTCTGCTTCCGTAAAGATTACAGCCCTGGAATCCCAATGGGGCAGAATTCTACTCTGTCCTATAGGGTCGCTATGAGTCAGAAGCGATTCAACAGCAACAGGTTTGATTTGGGGTTTTTTGGGTTAAGGCTAGGGGTAAGGAGAGGGCTGCAAGGAAATGAGGAGTGTCTACTAACCAGTAATGGAGCTTCTTTTTGGGGTAATAAAAATGTGCTAAAATTAATTGTGGCGATGACTGCACAATAGTGAATATACAAAAAAATCACTGAATTGTACACTTTAAGTGGGTAAACTGTGTTATGAGAAAGCTATCTCAATAATGCTGTTATAAAAAATAAGCTGACATAAAGGTAACTAAATAGAATTTCTTTAAAATAAAAAAGAGCTAGCAGTAATAAATGTGAGATAATTAAAGCTAAATTATCAAACAGGCAATAAGAGCTATGATATTTGAAAAAAAACTCCTTTTTCAAGGGTTGCAGCAGTAACACCCAAGAATGCAGCCCTCCAAGCATTTATGGATATGATAAAACATGGCTGGACTCTCTCCCTAGTAAGTGAGGCCTCCTTTCGAAGCATGGCTTCAAAAGGAATCCAAGGATGAGAAAGGGGAGTCTGGGCGAATCATCTGAAGAGGTCTACTTGAATGAAAGATTTTTTAAAAAATAATCACTGTACTGGATTTTCATCTCTACACAAAACACAGAAAATAGCCTTTGTCGCCACATTTTTAGCCTCAAGCTGTTAGCCAAGAAGAACTCCCCTCTCCAACTCAAGTCTAAGAAGCATCTAGAAAAGCACTGAGGCAGGTGTGTATAGGCCATTAGTGTACCACTTAGAGACTGGCAGTACACGGGATAGTGCACAGCAGCTACCAAATCACAGAACTGATAGGAGGATGCCCAGCACCACTTTAATCACCTCAGGGCAGAGCAATACCATTCTCCTGCCCTCTGCCCATAAGCCTGCAGAAGGCTCATCCTCCATGGCACAAGGAGCACAATGAGTGATTCCAATCTTACATATGAACACGTATTTTAGAGCATGTGGTTAGAGTTGTTTTTCTCAGCAATTGAAGATGACAGTGCAGATGGTATTCATTTCTGTATTGTATTTCCTAGTGTCAGCAAGGGATTCATGAAGAAGCATTTAAAATGGAAGAATTGAATATATTCTTACTCTGAGAACAGAAGAACCGCACATGAGGATGGTTAGCCCATGTTTGCTTGAGGGATTGAGGTTGTAAAGCAAATTTCTAATGGGTGGCAGTGTTTCAGTTAAAGGCATGCAGTGTAAGCAAGTTAACATTATTTTAATTTACTTGTGCTATTTCTCTCAAAGACTCCAGATGATACAATCCACCAATTACCTTGACTCAACTCACGTGGTTTAGATATTACCAGGAATTTGCTGGAAAATGCTGTTTCTAGCACTGAATAACAACATTCTCTTGGAGACTGGCAGGAATCCCACAGTATATATTTTGCCCACAGTATGTATTTTGTGGTTAAAAAGCAAAACTGTCACCTTGAGGACAAAGGTGTGTCTGACCTAAGCGACGGTATTTTTAATCACCTTATATGCATGAGAAAGCTAGACAATGAATAAGGAAGACCGAAGAAGAATTGATGCCTTTGAATTAAGATGTTGGTGAAGAATATCGAATATACATGGGCTGCCTGAAGAACAAACAAATCTGTCTTGGAAGCAGTACAGCCAGAGTGCTCGTTGGAAGGGAAGATGGCGAGATTTCATCTCATGTACTTTGGATATATTATCAGGAGGGACCAGTCCCTGGAGAAGGACACCGTGCTTGGCAAAATAAAGCATCAGTGAAAAAGAAGAAGACCCTCAACAAGATGGGCTGACACAGTAGCTGCAACAATGGGCACCGACATAGCAACAGTTGTGAGGATGGTGCAAGACGGGGCAGTGTTTCATTCTGTTGCACATGGGGTTACTATGAGTCAGAACTGACTCGACAGCGCCTATATATATATATTTTGCTTAGGCTCAGCTCTCTGCCCCTTCCCCATTTTCACTTCCTTTTAACACACTTAGGAACAGTTCTTTAATTGGGAAGGAAATGCCATAATACTATATTTCCCTAGCACTCATTTTTCTATAGCTGGAAAGCTAGTATAGTCCTTCAGCTCTAGTGGATGTCCCAAAGAGACTCCAAGTGGTAAGCGAGGGCTTAACTGCCTCACAGCAGCAAGAGATCTGCTTATAGAAATCTAGTGATTCCAAAACTCCCATAAATGGATGGGGCTTGATCCACAACTGACCATGCAAATGGAGTAACAATCTGCAGCTATAAAGAATTATTCTGAAGAATGAAATATCAATAAAAAGTGAAAAAACTCTGACAGAAAGATACCTTAAATATAAGCCCTTTTGTTCTCACATTCTTTGTAAAGAATCATAAAATTTTTGTTGTCCTGTATTTATAGTATAAATAGAATCTCATGTCCAGATTGCTTAATATCAGAATCATGTATAGAAAACCCAAATCCTAATATAGCAGGACAGAGAGTGGTTAAAGGCACATACTTTAGAGTCAGACAGATTTGGGTTTACTATCTATGGAACACTGAACAACTTGAAGTCTGTGAGCCTCAGCTATAGAATGGAAATGATAATGCCTCATTCACAGGATGGCTGTGACAATTAGAGATAAGTCATGTAAAGCAGTTAGCACAGTAAGTGTTCTGTAATGGTGGTGGCAATTATAACTGTTATTATGGTCAAAACAATCGTCACCAAGGCTCCCTTCCTTTAGTCTCATTCTAACCACTCCATTGAGTCTCCAAAGCTAGAGCTACTGAAAGTGTGGCCTGTGGATAGACAATGAAATAAATCAACTTTGACCCTAAGTGCATTCTTTAGGTTCGAGTGACTTCTTCTTCCCACTCTCCTTTGCGGGCAGGGGAGTCGGTAGCAAGATTTTCTCAATGTGGAAAGAAGGTTAATTTATATTCCAGTGCAAGCTCCTTGTCTCCTCCCAGACAAGTAACAAATAGTTCACCAACTGGCTGTTTTCAGTGGCACTGTTCTAGGTCATAAAAGCCTTATACTTCTACCATACCTTCCCTGGTATCTCTTCACCACCATCTCTACCAAATTTCAATGGTTTCCATTAATAAACTAATAATTTTAGCAAATATGTACAGAAATCTTCTATATGATATGCACTGTGCTTAGTACCAGGCATAAAAGGGAAGTTTCTTCATGTCTCAGGGTTCCTACTTTGTAATTTAGCTGCAATTAGTTCCTTCACACTGTACTTCCATTTATTCCAAAAAAAGTCTATGAAAAATTAAATATTCCTACAAGAATTAATAGATAACAACCATCTACATCCTACTTTTCTATGATAGCCAATTGGCACTCACATTGTTTGAGAAGCCTTCCCTGTCACCCTGATGGGGTTAGGCCCACCTCTAATGCACCAAGGGCACCATCTTCCCCTAACACAAGACATATCACACTGAATTTTTTTTTTTAATTTTTATTGTGCTTTAAGTGAAAGTTTACAAATCAAGTCAGTCTCTCACACAAAAACTTATATACACCTTTCTACATACGCCCAGCTGCTCTCCCCCTAATGAGATGGCTCATTCCCTCCCTCCACTGTCTCTTTTCATGTCCATTTCGCCAGCTTCTAACCCCCTCTACCCTTTCATCTCCCCTCCAGGCAGGAGATGCCAACATAGTCTCAAGTGTCCACCTGATCCAAGAAGCTCACTCCTCATCAGCATCCCTTTCCAACCCACTGTTCAGTCCAATCCCTGTCTGAAGAGTTGGCTTTGGGAATGGTTCTCATACCAAATTTTAAGTTGTGTAATTTTCTGCCCCATCAGCATAGCTTCTAGAAAGGGCAGGGATTAAGCCACTTGTTCACTGCTAGCTTGGAGCTTCAGTGCCTGGAATATAATAGGTGTTCATTAAGTTTTTAATGATTTGAATTAAACTGGATTGGCCTTGTTGATTCTAAGCAATAATTCCTTTGCCTTTAATATCAAAATAAAACAAAAAAACCTACCTTTTCCTTTGACTCTGTCTGTTGAGCAAATATGTCTCTGACGTCAGGAATCTGGTACTGTTTGTTTTTCTTTCTCAAGGTCTGGGAGACTGTTTCTACCCGTTTCTGAACAGCTGCTGCCTGAGTCCGAGTCAGTGTTGATAAAAACACCATGCTTTCTTGGGAATCGCCAGCAGACTCTCCAAAGAGGTTGGACAAGCCAGCCTCTTTCAGCCATTCTTCTTCCAATTCTCCCTCTAAGACAGTAGAGAAAAATGGTATTCAAATTATTAAAAATGTGAGCACTTTTACATTTTTCAAGCCGTTAAAAATTCTTACCTAAACTCTTCTATTACAACCAAACCACAATGCTAAGAATCATTATCTGATGCTTGGACAACTGCCATAAAGTCCAGCCACAAAGATATCAAATTTTAGATCCATTTCATATATACTCAATTAAAAAAATTAAATGACTTCACATGTAATTAACCTCTATAACTTCTCTGCAGATTAACTAGGGAAGATGATCCTGTTTTCCTTCCAAAGATGAGCAAGCAATGAAAAGATAACTTACTTCCATTGAGTTACAGAAGGAAGTTAATGCTAGGGACATGCATTAAGCCCCGTTTCTTGGCTTAAATTCAGCCAGAGTCTTAAATACCCCAGAGTCCAACACTAATTTATGGGAATACTTGTGTTCTGTTCACTGTGGCTGACAGGGCGTATGGAAAGAAGGAAAGAGCTTCTGGACATCAGGAACTAATCAATTCCAAATTAATTTTTTAATCCTCCTAGTCAGCACATCAGATTCATGTTATTTTAACGAGTTAAGAAAAAAGCAGCAGATGATTTTTCTGCAAAGAGCTTATAATAGGAAACTAATTAAATAACTGAATCTATTCAAAATACTGAAAGCAGGAAGTAAACAGTAAAGCAAATATACTGTGGGGTCTAATTACGGCAAAAGAGAATGATAGCTAGAAGTGATTCACTGCAAGCACCACGTTTATAAGTAAGGGAAGAAAACTCAAAGACTTAGGACACAGAAGGCCCACCTCTGTACCTTGATAGCCATGTTGCTTTGTACAAAGTCACTTAGCCTCAAGCAGGCTCCATTTTCTCATCTGTAAACTCAAGCATAGCTGCTCTGGCTACCTTATAACCAAATGCGAGAATGTTATGTGGAAGAGCTTTCTAAAACACTATTATAGCCCATATCATTTGGTATAACACTGATTGGTTTGCCTGTCTATCCTTCTACCGATAAACTTCTTGAGGACAAAAATCAATTATTAATAAACTTGGCTTCAAAAACCATAACCTGGGGCCAGGTATTCTGTGTGTAAGGCAACAAAAACTGTTTATTGAAATGGAAAGTCATTGTTATCAATGCTATTAAGGTAGAACTCAGTACACGCATATAAAACCAAATTGCCAGAAAAAGCTGGTATTGCCAGGACAACGGAAACAAAAAAGATTACTATGATAGTGGCTTGTTCTGTTAAAAAATAGAGGTAAAACTCAATCAACTTAAAGCTGAAGAAAAGGCCATGGCAGGTAGGATCATTCCCAGTCTTTCTGATGGCCACACTGTGAACAGTAATACGTGCATTTATTTTAAACTCAAAGAATTATGAAACAGCTAAAGACAAACAGTAATGTAATCTAAGTCAGACTTGAACACCGTTTTCTCTAATGTGTTCTCCGCTTATTCAGCAGACCACTTGTATACTGCGTTTCTCTTGAAACAGAGACAGAAAATTTGGTACCACTGCTAACCAAAAGGTCAGCAGTTCAAATCCACCAGGCACTCCTTGGAAACTCTATGGGGCAATTCTACTCTGTCCTATAGGGTCGCTATGAGTCAGAATTGACTCGACCACAATGGGTTTTTTTTTTTTTTGCAATTAATTATCACAAATAAGCTCGACTTTACTGATAATGTATTTGAGAAAGAATTAAAATGAAAGGGAATCTAAACAAAAGAATGAGATTATATATATATATATATATATATATATATATAACTATAGGGTTGCTATGAGTCGGAATGGACTCGGGGGCACTGGGTATATATATATATAAACCCTGGTGGCATAGTGGTTGAGTGCTATGGCTGCTAACCAAAAAGGTCGGCAGTTTGAAGCCACCAGGCGCTCCTTGGAAACTCTATGGGGCAGTTCTACTCTGTCCTATACAGCCACTATGAGTTGAAACTGACTCAATGGCAACTTTTTTTTTTTTTTTTGGTATACACACACACACACGCACACACACACACACGTATATAGGTGTTTTTTTTTAAAAAAGAAATTTTAAATCAAGGAAAATTCCCAATTTTTCTTTTTAAAATATCATTGGTAGATTTTTATACCATTGTTGTAACAAGGGAGAAAAACCTGTTTACACAGATTTAGCTCCTTAAATGACAGGCTCTAAACCATTTAGTTAAGTAGGCATTCTTTTGAGAAGTAGGCCTCTATTTAGTGGGTCACGAGGCATTGACAGTAGCTCTTTTCTGTTTGGAATTTGTATAAATTTATATAAAAAAAAGTTTAAATTTTATGGATGACATAAAACATAGAAAGAGACCTAATAGAACAGATGATAGAATGGAGTATAAAAAACCTGGTGACTGCTTGAATTTAAGTGGTTGAAAAAACAATTCGAAATTTCAGAAAAGAAATGTAAAGCTTTGCATTTTTCTTCCAGAATGTCAAGTATAGTAGTGGAGACTGTAAGAAATATGGCTGAGGAGAGACTTAGGAGAAATTATGGACAAAACAGAAGAAAGAAGCAAACATAGAGGTTAAAAAAATTAATACCATCTTACACTATCCAATTCTATAGCCTTGAATAGTTGGCCAAACCTGTGGCATTTCACCCAGTCTGGAATAAGGAGGCTTTGAAAGATAGGATGACCAGGACAGGGATATCTCTGAAACCCACCCACAAAGATTGGTTTATGTGAATTTTCCTTCTAAAAAAGACTTGGCTAGAAACAAGATAACTTTCCTCAAATATTTGAAGTAGAACAGGCTTGTTCTGCTCTTTCAGAAGGTAGGCTATGGCACGTAAGTCCTAGTTGGAGAAAAGTAGATTGCCAAGTCAATAAAATAAAGAACATTAAAACAACTCAAGCTGACTGACCACTGGAAAAATGGCAAAGTACTGAGCTTTTCATATCCATCTGTACTCCAAAGAAGCACAGGCTAGGGTCTCACAGAAGGAATTTAAGGGGCAATTAAATAATCTCGACCATCAAGTCTAACCCTAGGAGTCTATGATTCAGTAAGTTTCACCAGCAAGACCAAGTGATTTTACTCATGTCACCTTTATTTGGCAGCCGTATTCTTAAATCTGCCATAAAAAGTAATTTTCAAGGTGAAAGGTAACTAACATTGCCTTTTATGTTACTCTAGTTTCATTTTTTTTTCTTTCTCCTCTTCTTTCCATGCATCATTGGCCATAGGTACGTATGCCAAAAAAAAAAAAAAAGTTTTATTTAATTAGTTATTACCATCAGGCTCTTTGACAACAACCACCTCTTGATCTTCTTGTCTATTCTCATTAGATTTCTTGATATTTTCTAGTTCTGTCCAATAGTCTTCCATAGATAATTCATCCAAAGAATCCTGGGAGCTTGATCGATCAAATGGTGGCTTCTCTGTAACTTTGGTTGTGTCCTCCTGGTTCATAGTGTACTGGCCATATCTGCGACTATAAATTCAAAAGATAACATAGCTCATTTTAGTACATAAAGACCTAGAACAATTTCAAAAATATCACAGCATGGAGTTAGAGAATTTGGAAACTCCTTAAGCTCTCCTTATTAAAACCAAAGAAATAAGTATTTTGAAACACTTTAAATTGAGGTGCTGCTGATTATAACATGCTCTAGAAAGAGCTAAGAGTTTCATTCTCCGTAGAGAAGTATAGTAAAGAACAATTAGCAATATGGTAAATTACTTTTCAATTTCTATTTCAGTAAAATTGTTTTAAGACTTAAATTTGAACTTGGTTCTTGGGAAGCAACAGGATGGATCTTGATTACAGACTAGTAATTAAATTTTGGTTGCGTTTCATACAGCATTTAATATTTATCAATTACATTTGTAAAACAAACTCAGTCAACCCTTATACAGCAAACATCTGTAATGAAAGAAGCATGATTTGAGCTTCCATTTTATTTTTGGAGCTGAATTATAAAGAGAAGGACAATTTATTAAATTTGTTGTTACACTATTATAGAGAAAAACTTTTAATCTTTACTTATAAATGTATCTAATATTTAAATGTATCAATTTTTAAATATGATAAAATCTCATTTATTTGGCAATTCTGAATAGTTAGGAATTACCTCTTAATCATTTACCTTTTAAATATTATCAATGAAAGAAAAATTTGAATAAATGAAAACATTTTCAAGATTTCAAGTAAAACATTTTCTTTGTAATTCACAACCTACCCACTTCTAAAACGGAATTAAAGGAGCTTAAAATAAAAACCCATATACAACAGAAATATTAAGTTTATTATTATTTTGAGATAGAAAAATGATAATTACTTAAAGAGGAAAATTTTCAGCTATGGTACCTTTCTTCTATATTCAATAATTTTTAAAAATACAATTTAAAAGGGCCAATAATTGGTAATCCAGCATTTTGATACTATGATTTCAAATTGGTCTTTTATCTTCCAAGAAGAACTTCTAGGAAGTAATATTTTGCTATATTTGTTTTACTGATTGCACATATTTAAAATAAAACAAAATGCAACAAACAGAAAAAAAGTTTTAATAGTGAGTGAACATTTTCACATTTAAACTGGTCTTTCCCACAATTAATTCAAAACAGTAGAATTTTAAGACTATATAAGGCAGATAATCACTTTACTCCATCACTTTTAATTCCAATTGATTTGTTAGAAAAAGTCAAGAATTTAATTGGCTTTTGCAAAAAATAAATGTAACATAACTGAGTAGCTGTAATATACTAATAAACCAGCTTTGTCCCATTAAAAATGATTCTGTCTTGACTTCCCGCTTTACCGATTCTGGTTGTATGAGTGAATGAACAATTGCTAAAATTTCTCCCCAATGGCAACCCTAGGATGACGACTGGTGGGTGTTGGGACTCGGGCCAACAGGAGGAAGTTTAGACATGTTTGTGGAAAATCTCTTTTCCTCAAATCCCCATTGTCCATTGTTTGCCTCCTCCATCCCTCAATTCAAGGGCTTCTTCTTGGCCCTAGTCCTCCTGTTTATATGCCTACACCTCACCCTCCTTCCCTTCTCTCCCTTCCATGGTCATTATTACAGCCAGTGTTTTGATTTGAAAGTTTACACTCTAGAATTTTAAATTACAATGCAAATGAGAAAATTATTTCTCACTCTCAAAAAAAAAGCAAATTTTATACATACATACGAATGTATGTATATATATATATACATATTTTTTCTGTGATTAGCAGATCAATACAATAGCTAAGTCCAATTTACAGAATGTCTGCCAGACGCATTTTGTTTTTTTCATGTCAAATATGTAGATGCCTAATTCTTGTTTCTCTTTTAACTTGCACTATACTTCAAGACTATCTACCTTATTTGTGTCTCCCACAAATCTCAGCCCACGGGAGACTACAATAAGTACTGTGGACTGAGTGAAGTATAATGACTAATGACTAATTTGAATTATCTGTTCACAGGAAAGAGATTCAGTTGAACCAGAAAGTACATTCAACCTTTCCCTCTTGAAGGAATGTGTTTATTCTGGCCAGAATTTTCCTGTAAATTTCCATTAAGATAGCATGTGTCGAAAAATGCCAGGGCATGGCGTAAGAGCACAGTTATGTAAATATACCTTCTATATCAAGCCTGGCTTTCAAAACATGCATAAAACAGAAACCTAATACCTTAGTGCTGATGAATTGACTTAATATTTTGACTTTAATAAGATTCAGAAGCTGAATAGGCTTGTGATAACCTGAAGATACTTAGTCATGAAAAGCAGGGGTTTGGGGGGGTTTTTTTGCTTCTTCTTCTTTTTTTTTTTTTTGATCACAGGTAACTGTTGCAAGAAAACATTTTCTTTTTGAAATATTAGGGAGTAGAGTGGAGAGGAAGCAGCCATCTAGTAATAAACTACCCTCATTAGCCAGCCTGCCATGGAGTCTATATTTCCTGCAAAAATGCAACAGAACACTCTTTAATTACAGTTTACATCAGTAAACATGCACGTCACCGTCTTTTCTTCTTAGCATATACTCTCCTTTTGTACTCCAGACAGGCTATGACTAAAAGTCTGGTCCTTCTTAAAGCTGCCTAACGTCACCGGTCCTGGTAGAGGCCAGCTAACTAGTTTCCTCTCTTCTGTTTTAAAGAGTATGTTACATGATAAAATCTTCATTAGGCAAATTGGGTTTAAAAACATAAAGCAACATCTGCTAGACATAAAGAACTACTGAGCAGAAATACTGAATATTTCCAAAAGAAAGATCCAAGCAGACACATGGTACTGAAATCATTCAAAGAAACACAGTTTATACCACAGGCAACTACCAATTACTCCCACCTGACTTACTGGCAAGTGATGCTCCATGTTCTTTTCTCCTCACCCCCCTTTCAGAATCCTACGTGCTAATCATCCCATGGTTGCTCTTCACAAACTCCCACATCTCTCACCTTTTACAACCCTAATGACAGAACTAAACACAGTCCTCTAAAAAAAGCTGCCGGTGTTGCTTTATAAAGAACTACTTCCTAGCTAATTGCACATGTTACACCCTTTCTAATACCTTACAGTATTATCACTTTACTTTTTTCATAGCGCACTAACATCACCAGAAAATACTCACTTTACAGACTTTATGGACCTTTAATGGAATGCCTCTTTTATTTTGCATCTTGCTAGCATTTCATCCTTGCTGTGTTTATAAAAATTAGAGCTTTGTTTCCTTGTATTTTCCTCAGATATATTTTATCTCATCTTTCTGTGACAATTTATCCACCTGGTCAGTGAATTTCCAAAGTGTTAATAGCATTCAGGTTATTGTTCTTGTTGTTGTTAGGTGCCGTCAAGTTGTTTCCGACTCACAGTGACCCTATATACCATAGAATGAAACACTGCCCGGTCCTGCACCACCCTTACAACCATTGCTGTGTTTGAGCCCATTGTTGCAGCCACTGTGTGAATCTATCTCATTGAGGGTCTTCCTCTTTTATGCTGACCCTCTACTTTACCAAGTATGATGTCCTTCTCCAGGTACTGGTCCCCCGTGATAACGTGTCCAAAGTATGTGAGACAAAGTCTCCCCATCCTTGATTCTAAGGAGCATTCTGGTTGTACTTCTTCCAAGACAGATTTGTTTGTTTTTTTGGCACTCCATGGTATATTCAATGTTCTTCACCAAGACTATAATGTAAAGGCATCAATTCTTCTTTGGTCTTCCTTATTCGCTGTCCAGCTTTCCCATGTTTATGAGGTGATTGAGAATACCATGAATTGGGTCAGGCGCATCTTTGCTTTTTAACACTTTAAAGAGATCTTTTGCAGCAGATTTGCCCAATGCAATACATTATTTGATTTCTTGACTGTTGCTTCAATGGGCATTGATTGTGGATTCAAGTAAAATGAAATCCTTGACAACTTCAATGTTTTCTCTGCTTATCGTGATGTCACTTATTGATCCACTTGTGAGGATTTTTGTTTTCTTTACTTTGAGGTGTAAACCATACTGAAGGCTGTAGTCTTTGATCTTCATAAGTGCTTCAAGTCCTCTTCACTCTCAGCAAGCAAGGTTGAGTCAACTGCATTATCAGTTTGTTAATGAGTCTTCTTCCAAACCTGATGCCCTGTTCTTCATAGTCCAGCTTGTCTGAATATTTGCTCAGCATACAGATTGAATAAGTATGGTGAAAGGATACAACCCTGATGCACACTTTTCTTGATTTTAAGCCATACAGTATCCTCTTATTCCATCTGAACAGCTGCCTCTTGATCTATATTCAGCTTTCACATGAGCACAATTAAGCATTCTAGAATTCCCATTCTTCACAATGTCATCCATAATTTGTTATGATCCACACAGTAGAATGCCTTTGCATAGTCAGTAAAATTCTTTCTGGTATTCTCTGCTTTCAGCCAAGATCCATCTGGCATCAGCAATGATATCCCTCGTTCCACATTCTCTTCTAAATCCAGCTTGAGTTTCTGGCAATTCCCTATGTACTGCTGCAACCACTTTTGAATGATCTTCAGCAAAATTTTACTTGTGTGTGGTATTAATGATATTGTTTAATAACTGCCCCATTCTGTTGGGTAACCTTTCTTAGGGATAGGCATAAATATGGATCTCTTCCATTTGGTTGGCTAAGTAGCTGTCTTCCAAATTTATCAGCATAGACAAGTAAGCACCTCCACTGCTGCATTTGTTTGTTGAGACATCTCAACTGGTTTTCCATCAATTCCTGGAGCCTGGCTTTTTGCCAATGCCTTCACTGCAGCTTGGACTCTTTCCTTCCATACCATTGGTTCTTGATCATATGCTACCTCTTGAGTTCAGGCTATTAGGTTATTTATTTTGTCATTTTTTTACCAGTTGCCTCTGAGTCAGCCCTGACTCATGGTGACCCCATGTATGTCAGAGTAGAACTGTGCTCCATAGGGTTTTCAATGGCTGATTTTTTGGAAGTATTTTTATGCAAATAACTCATGCCTTCTATGTTTGTTTGCCAACCATGCCCACGCCTCTCCTTGAGGTATTTTCGTAAGTGTAATATGCTGATTATTTTATTTACACACTGCTATAAAAAAAAAAAAAAAAAGCATAGCATGCTTACAAAAATACCTGGTCAGGGGAGGGCACAGTTTGCAAACAAAAGTAGAAGGAGCTCATTATTTGCATAAAAATATAGTCAATAGCCAGGCCTTTCTTCCAAGGCACCTCTGGGTACTTGACACTCCAACCTTTCAATTAATTAGTAACCAAGCATATTAAAAGTCTGCACCACCCAGGAACTCCTGTTTTGCCATAGAGGATATTAAAATGGTCAAACAGCTCATTCTTCACAAAAAAATGGTGACTGCCATGCACGATGTTGTGGTCTACTAGATGGATTCAAACTGATTGATGATTCTTTCTAGTATCAATGCAATCATTCTTGGTGTCAGCAAAATGAAATGGAAACATATTAGACTGGGAGTCATAATTATCACCTATCTCCATAATCTTTCGAAAATCACTTAACTTCTCTAACTCTCACTATTCCTATCTATAAAATGGAAAGAATAACAACAGCCTTGACTACTGCTCTCACAGATTTGTTGTGAGTTATTGTCTTAGTCATCTAGTGCTGCTATAACAGAAATACCAGAAATGGATAACTTTAACAAAGAGAAATTTACTTCCTCACAGTCTAGTAGGCTAGAAGTCCAAATTCAGGGCGGCGACTCCAGGGGAAGGCTTTCTCTCTCTGTTGGATCTAGAGGAAGGTCCTTGTCATTAATCTTCCCCTGTTCGAGGAGGTTCTAAGGTTCAGGGACCCCAGATCCAAAGGACACACTCTGCTCCTGGTGCTGTTTTCTTGGTGGTATGAAGTCCCCAACTCTCTGCTTGCTTCCCTTTCATCTCTTGTAAGAGAAAAGGTGGTGCAGGCCACACCCCAGGGAAACTCCCTTTACATTGGATCAGGGATGTGACCTTAGTAAGGGTGTTATAATCCCACCCTAATCCTCTTTAACGTAATGTAATCTTACCTCAGTAACCACAGGCAGAGACTACGATTTACAACACAAAGGAAAATTACAATCACAAAATGGAGGACAACCACACAATACTGGAAATCATGGCCTAACCAAGTTGACACATATTTTGAGGGGACCCATTTCAATCCATGACAGTTACCAACCTAAAATTTCTATTGAATTGTCTTATATGCCAACTATTAAGAGGGTACTCAAGCTAGTATCTTTACTAATACTCATACTGCTGACTATATATAACTGTCTCTCCCAGAGTTGAATAAGATCATCCTTGCCTCCTTCCAAGGTTCAGAGGAATTACTTAACCTCTAGAACTTTTTGGTCACTGAACACTTTTACGCTCTTAAAAATTTCTAAGGACCTGAAACAGCTTATGCTTATGTTGGTTATATCTATTAATATTATGTTATTAGCAATTAAAACAGAAAAAAAATTAAATATCAATTTATTTAAAAAGAGTGATAAACATGTTAACATAAATAACATATTTTTGGAAAAAAATAACTCTTTCCCACCCTCCTCCAATAAAAATACTGCGGTGAATGGCATTGTTGTACCTTTTTAAAAAATATATCTTTAATGTTTGGCTTTGTAGAAGACAGCTAGATTCTTAAATCTGCTTCTTCATTGAATCTTTTGCAATATCACATGTCATGCAGTCTCTGGGAAAGTCTACTGTATTCTCACGAGAGAATAAGAGTAAAAATGGCAAGTAACCTCTTAGTGTTGTTATGAAAATAGTTTGTATCTCTTAGACCCCTTAAAGGGTCTTGGGGACCCTCAGATTTTCAGAGACCACACTTTTAAAAGAATTGCTCTAGAATTTTTTAAAAACACTACCTAATGAATCTGAAAAACTACTTTTCATTTCTGTGGGCAATGCTCCAGCAAGCCCTACTGAGAGACAAAGACATGTTTTCCTACTGACTCTTGACCTACTTTTTTGTTTATTTTAGTTCAGTTTTGCAGCCTTCCATCAAAACTGGGACTTATTTCAATGGCATATCCATCTTTAAACTATAATAATGGAAATCATCATTGAAAAACTCCTGCCTTGCCAAATGTTGGCAGAAGTTCTCTGTAGGTTTCTTTTTGGCCAATGTATTTGAAGACATGCATTTTCTTTAATGTCCCTTTGTTATCTGTGCCCTCGGTCTGCAACCATCTCAAGGCAGATTTTTTTGCAACTAGAATGTTTCTTTGAACTCATATTTAAGTATCTGGCCTAACTTCTACATTTTTGTACCCTATCTTAACAAAAAAGGAGACAGTGGCAGTTCAGTGGTAGTACTTGCACCTTCCACGTGGGAGACCTGGGTTCAATTCCTGGCCAATGCGTCTCATGCTCAGCCACTACTTGTCTGTTAGTGGAGGCTCGCGCACTGCTATGATGCTGAATAGGTAACAGCAGAGCTTCCAGACTGAGAGGAAATGGGAAGAAAGGACTGGTGACCTACATCCAAAAATAAGCCAAAAACCCTAGGGATCACAACAAGATCTGGCAGTTTGTCGTTCCGTTGTGTGTGGGGTTGCCATCAGTCAGGGGCCAAATCACAGCAGCTAAAACAGCAATCCTATTAAGAGTTCAGTTGCTACACTTCATATCCAGCTTATATCCTAATTCTGTCCCTTTCTTAGGCATTTTTTGTGTGTGTCCCAAAGTCAGCTTCCTTAAAGTCCTATGATGCAAGAACTTATTTTTGTTTGTTTTGTTTTGCTTTATTTTCCTTATAAGATTATTTCAAAAAAGGCTATGCTTTCTTTCACACTCCTATCCTACATCTATTTCCAATGGATAACAAACAGTGACTGAGTCGGGAGATGTAAAGACAGAATAAAGATTATTTTTGTTTTGTCTTTGTTCTGTTTTTAACTTGCAAAAAAAAAAAAAAAAAAGTTCTTACCCAGATCATGACTTATCATCAACCATAATGACTAAGTATATTTTAGAGAAAGCCACATTTATTGAAGCATAAACTTTAGAATGGGATTAGACCTTAGAGATTCAAACCTATCCCATCATTTTCTAGATGAGGTAACCAGGCCCCAGGATTAATTCTTCCCCATAGTCACAGAGCAAAGTCATGGTAGAACCAAGGTCAGTGTCCTTATTTCTTCTTCAGTGGTCTTTTTATTATACCAAATAGACAACAAAGGGTAGAATTTACTTTTCTCTCACTAAATATTCCAACCATTCTGAGTCTGTACTGTACATAGCAAAACCAAAAGACATTTTCTTGATGTAATCTATGATTAGCATTTTTAAATGGCCCCTACACTTCTCTAAAAAAAAAAAAAAGTACATTTAGGAATCAAACCATACCTCTTTAAAATGCAGGAGAAACCTTTTCCAATGCACTTTTTAAACAATAGTTTATATCATGCCCCAGCATGACTTCAAATATAACCCTTTTCTCAAAAATTTTTTGTTTTGAAAAAAATTAAATTTTTTAAATCATTTAAAAAACTCATTTGGCTTCGCCATTTACATTATCTCTACGTTGCAAAAATAAAACAAAACAAAAACAACACATTTCTGATGTGTAGATTTTTCTCTTTCATTTCTGCAGTGTTATTAAAGA
Organism: Loxodonta africana; assembly: GCF_030014295.1. NCBI lineage: Eukaryota > Metazoa > Chordata > Mammalia > Proboscidea > Elephantidae > Loxodonta > Loxodonta africana. The sequence goes on from NC_087342.1 coordinate 196,328,780, forward strand.
AGCAATCACTGTCATCATGAGATGGTGAAGCTATTAATACTGTGTAATGGCCTGTCAGTCAGAATATGCTGAATTTGAATGATTATGAAAAGCTGTAGCCTATGAATGACCAAAGTCATCCCCCTCCCCCTTGGAAGTAAATGCCTACTATTGTTTAGCTGAAAGCAGTAATTATTAGAAGTAGCTCTGACATCCAGGAAAAAAGAACATGGACAATGCCTGAAAGCAGTAAGAAGTTGATTAGAAAGCAATACCACACCACCCTCCCCAAACCCAGGCAGCCACCAAAGCCCAGAGAAAGGAGTCCTAATCTCTTCCACCCAACACAATGACTATCGCTTTAATTGTCACATTTCATGTAAGCTTACTTCTTGCCTATTTTATCTGTTTCTTTTTTTTGGAAAAATAAAATTAAATATACTAATTCTTTCAGCTTTCCTTTTCCTTAAAAATAAGTCACTTAAGCATCTTGTATACTGCTTTGTAATCTTTCAAAGAGTGTCCATCTGCTTTTGATCATCACAATGTAAGGGAGGCAGTGGGGTGAAGCGGCAGTAATAAACCCAAACCAAACCCACTGCAATCAAGTTGATTCCAACTCATAGTTACTCTATAGTACAGAGTAGAGCTGTCCCACAGGGCTTCCAAGGCTATAATTTTTTTTTTTTTTTTTTAGTTTTATTCATTTTGTTGTTGAGAATATACACGGCAAACCATACACTAATTCAACAGTTTCTATATGTACGATTCAATGATATTGATTACATATTTTGAGTTGTGCAACCATTCTTTTCTGAGTTGATCTTCCCCCATTAACGTAAACCCACTGCCTCCTAATGAAGCCTCCACAGAGACTTCCCCCGCTCCACTGCAGTCCCCCCCAAGCCCGCCAAGCCATGGCTTCTAACTGCAGTTTGACCCATCCATGCTGCTGCCCTAACTGCAGTTTGAATTTGGTGCCAGAACCAGCGCATGCACAAACCAGGATTTTGGAGCATGCAGGACCTGAAGAGCTGTGTCCTCAATCTGCCCTTGGACCTGAACATCACCAACATGATTTAACATCCAGACCTCCAAATGTGGACATGGGAGGGCTAAGCGCGGAGAATTCTGGGCACCAAACCCAACCCCCAGATGCCACTGGAAATGAAAAAGCTCCCCAACCCCCTCAGACAGCTAGCACGTGGTCTTTGGCTGCTAAGCCCCATGTTGCTCCCTGTTTGCACAAACTATACATTTCCACTTTCTGTTTCCCTTGCACCTGGTGGTGTGGTGTCTGTCTTATTTCAATCAGCTAATAGGACAGGACAAGAACCCTCACTTGGTTACACTAAATTTCCCATTTAATCTTTTAAGTTGCTGTTGTCACTCTGATCCCATATAAATAGATCTTAAGGAACATAATGCTCAAGAAAGACATACTTTATTAGTTAAGCTAAACTATTGTTTGGTTTTAAGAAGACTTCAGGGGATTTTTTTTTTTTTTTTGGTTTAGGGTTAAAGATTATCTAAGGGCAATAGTTTCAAGGATCTCCAAGGCTGTAAATATTTGAGGAAGCAGACTGCCACATCTTTCGCCCACCTAGCAGCTGGTCGGTTTGAACTGCAGACCTTTCAGTTAGCATCCAGCACTTAACTACGGTATCACCATGGTTCCAGAGGTGGTAATACTGCTATTTTGCATATGAGGTAGCTGGTTCAGAGGGATGGATATTATATGTAAGGAGCACTAGAGCACAAAGCCAAGAGGGACCAAGGCCTGTCAAAGTGAAGAGAGGGGTACATAAAAGCAGCAGCTAGCTCTGCCCTGCAAGTCTAGGTCTGGTGGGGAGGGAGAGATGTGTGAGCAGACCCAGGTTGCCTTTTGCATCCATTTCCATATGTGGGGCTCCCTTTTATCCATTTACACAGCGAGCTTTGGTTGTGTCCTCCAATATATCCAAATCCTATCACAAGGATAGCAAATGGTAGTAGTGAGAGCTGGGGTTTCTCAGTTCTTCTTGCCCTAGGCCATATTTCCTCAAATGACAAATCTGACTCTTAAAGAAGGCAATAGCAAACATTTATTGAACACTTCCTAGGTAGCACAAATCGACACCTTTCAATAAGTTGCACGTGCTCTCTCTGTCCCATCTTCCCTTCCCAAAATGTCTTTTTGAACTTGCTTTTTTAAAACACAGAGAAATTGGAAACATGGGAAAATGTATTCTGAATTCTGTCACTAATTCCTATAATTAAAATTACGTGTAAAAAATAAATAAATGAATAATGAAAATTAATAAAAGACACTAGGGCAAGCCTTGCTGTTTCCCCATCAGTCTCTGAAAGTTGGTAGGAATTATGAAAATAAGTAGTATTTTAACATTTTTCTTTAAAAAAAAATCAGACTTGACACTTGCACAACTGTGCTATTGTTGTTGTGTGCCATTAAGTCGATTTCAACGCATAGTGACCCTAACTGCCCCATAGGGTTTACCAGGCTGTAATCATCATGTGGGCAGATCACCAGTCTTTTCTCCCTAGGAGCCACTGGTGGGTTTGCTCTGAACAACTGACTTTCCATTTATCGGTGGAACACTTAACCATTGTACCCCCAGGGCTCCTTTGTACAACTATAGACATTCTTTTTAACATTTGGCAGCCACATTACAAGTTTTAGTTCATTACTGATACACAGCAAAACAATGTGCAAATGAACTGACTAGTCTCTATTTATGCAACATTACCTAAGCAAACTGAAGCCCATTAGTGATATTCTCTTGAGAGCTAGGTTTGAAAACTTCATCACTTTTAAAGAAAGGAAAACATAGCAAACCAGTTTACATATATATATATAAACACTATGTGTGTGTGTATATATATATATATATATATATACACATACAAAAAAAAAAATCCATTGCCATCGAGTTGATTCCAACTCATAGTGATCCTACAGGACAGAGTGGAAGTGCCCCAAAGGGTTTCCAAGGAGCTGCTGGTGGATTCAAACTGTGACCTTTTGGTTATCAGCCAAGCTCTTAACCAGAGCACCACCTGGGCTCCATAGAGAGAGAGAGAGAGAGAGAGAAGCTGAACTATATGATGAAGGACAGGGCATCAGGATTGGAGGAAGACTTACTAACAACGTGCATATGCAGATGACACAAACTTGCTTGCTGAGAAAGAAGACTTGAAGCACTTAGCAATGAAGATCAAAGACTACAACCTTCAGTATGGGTTACACCTCAACATCAACTGGACCAATAAGCAACATCATGAAAAATGGAGAAAAGTTTGAAGTTGTCAAGGATTTCATTTTACTCGGTTGCAAAATCAACACCCATGGAAGCAGCAGTCAAGAAATCAAATGACATATTGCACTGGGCAAATCTGCTGCAAAAAGACCTCTTTCAAGTGTTAAAAAGCAAAAATAGCCCTTTAAGGACTAAGGTGCACATGACCCAAGCCATGGTGTTTTCAATCACTTCATGTGCATGTGAAAGCTGGGCAATGAATAAGGAAGACCAAAGAAGAATTGACGCCTTTGAGTTATGGTGTTGGTGAAGAATTTACGCCTTTGAGTTATGGTGTTGGTGAAGAATTTGACTATACCATGGACTGCCAAAAGACGAATAAATCTGTCTTGGAAGAGGTACAACCAGAATGCTCCTTAGAGGCAAGGATGGTGAGACTTTGTCTCACATACTTTGAACACGTTATCAGGAGGAACAAGTCACTGGAGAAGGACATCGTGCTTGGTAAAGTGGAGGGACAGCGAAAAAGAAGAAAGCCCTCAACGAGATGAACTGATATAGTGGCTGCAACAATGGGCTCAAGCATAACAATGATCATGAGGATGGCACAGGATTTCATTCTGTTGTACACAGGGTCACTACGAGTCGGAACCAATTTGATGGCACCTAACAACAAAATATATATGTATGCGTGTGTGTGAGTGTATGTATATGCATATATGTATGTGTGTGTGTGTATATGTATATATATATAAAAGAGAGAGAGAGTTACTGTTTTAGCACACTTATTCAACATCACTAATTGAATAGAGACAAGGTAGCAACCACCATTATGTCTGGTAGAAAAGAGAGGGAGGGCTCAAAACAGAAAGAAGTAGGAAGTCAAGAGTCGGGCAAGGCAAATCAAAAATAAACTCACTCCCATTTAAGCATATGGGGCAGTTCTACTCTGTCCTATAGGGTTGCAGTGAGTTGGAATCAACCCAGAATAATAGATTTTTACATAAGCACAGACACAGGGTTCACACACACACAAAGTTCCGTATTATCACTGGCAACCAGGCATAGGTCTTTTCCCTGTTTGATCTCTGGTCCTGGGTAGAGTAAAATCCTCTTTGGTCCTGAGCTCACCTAATCTCTCTCAGGAGGCTGTTTTTTTCCCCTCATTTGGAGAGACAACCCAAAGTGGCCAAATGGGAGCCGCAGGTTCTTAATGTCAAAATCATCTACGATGAGGGTGAGGGTATCTTCAGTAGAGCTTTGACAAAGGATCTCAGAACACTGACTCAAAGCATATCAAATGGAGTTCTCATACCTATTTCATTCAGTTAGCTGTCACCATGACTTGCACCCACCTGACACGTGTATCTCCAATTCTTCTCCAGGACTCCTTCCTTTCCTTCTTCTGCTCAGCTGCAGAGCCACCAGTAGATGAAACACCAGCAGCTACTTTGCGTGTTAAGCACAAGCTCTCTAATTTGGTCTATTTTCCAGCTGTCACTACTGAATTTCATGTCTAGGTACCTTTCCCCGTGGGGGTTGGAATAAAGAAAGACATTTCCTCTCTTCTTCAGTCTCCCCGCAACCTTGACCACATCCTGCGTGGTGATGCCCTGCCCACATTTGTGTCTCCACCAATAAGCTGTACATTCCTGGGGGCAAGAATCCATGTTTTGTTTGTTTTTTGTTTTTTTTTCATCTTGGTGTCCCTGGGTTGAGAAACTGCTTGCCATAGCAGATGCTTGCGAACTGTTGAATTATTAATTACTGAATTATTGCTCTCTCTGAAACAATAACCTCATTTTCATTTCAAAGTTTTTTTTTAATTGCACATAACCACAAAGGAATAGACAGGGGCATTAAAAGTAGACAGTAAAGAAATATCAGTCATCAGGAAACCCTAAAGCTAACAAGGTAATTGTTCTATGTATCTCTGACTCAAGTCTTGGCTATTTAGTCTGAAAGTAGGAGTCCTTATGAGGGAACAGAATGATAGATAACAAAAGGAAAGGCTGATTTTGTATCAGATGATAACTAATATTAAGTCACAAACAAGTACACATTCTCTGGTTCCATCTTGTTACTTTAGTCTCTGAAACAACTAAAAAATATTTATCAAATGTTTATTCAGTGTTTGGCATCTTATTAGAGATGTCTATTTGACCAAGCTCTTCAAAACATTTGTGTGAGGTTGATCATAAATAACACTACCAGGTATGGGTAGAATTTTCCAGTTCCTCTCAGTGGCCTAGACAACTTTCCAAATTGGGTCTCCTGGTCATAAACCCTGCTTTAGCATTGCCCCACACTTTTAAGGTCCTACTGTGGTTCACCATCCCTTCTCAGTAAGAATTTCACTTCCTTCTCTTACTGCTATTGCATCTGCCACCAACTCGCCCCCATACCTCCTCCACTTCAAATAATAATTTCTCTAGATTCAGGCCAATAATACGAGGTCGCTTCTCTACCTCTTCCTAGAATACCACCCTTTCCCTGGCTTGTTTCTGATAGTCCTCCTGGATTTGCCTGAAGTCTACTCACTGGTCCATTATACCCAGGGTGTTCTTCCCTGAGACGGAGCCCAGTTTCTTTACCATATATGTCTAGTACCTGGTTCTTGTTTCACAAGAGTCATGTGGCTTAAAGGCAGGTATCAGTCACCCAAATTTTTGTCAGTCTTCTACTCACTTATTTTTATTGCTCCTGTAAAATCAAATTTTTGCCTTCTCATTTGAAAGCTGTGATCCTGTTTCCATTCTGAGGAATCTATCAAGTTTTCAACACATCTTCTGTGATATAATAAAGAACTACATTCCCTAATCAAGACAAAAGGTCTTCATATCTCCCCTGATTCTTTTGAACTCATCACTTACAAGCCAACTCCCATGCCTATTATTTCAGAAGCTCATCACTATGGTTTACCAGTATTCCCTAAACATGTTGTTGTTGTTGTTCGGTACTGTCAAGTTGGTTCTGACTCATAGCAACCCTATGCACAACAGAATGAAATACTGGCCTGTCCTGTGCCATCCTCAAAATTGTTGCTATGTTTGGGTCCACTGTTGCAGCCACTGTGTCAATCCACCTCATTGAGGATTGTCCTCTTTTTCGTTGACCTACTTTATCAAGCATGATGTCCTTCTCCAGGGACTGGTCTTTCTTGATAACATGTCCAAAGTACATGAGATGAAGTCTCGCCATCCACCCTTCTAAGAAGCATTCTGGCTATACTTCTTCCAAGACAGATTTGTCCATGAGCTATTCAATATTCTTCACCGACACCGTAATTTAATGGCATCAATTCTTCTTTGGTCTTCCTTATTCATTGCCCAGCTTTCATATTCATATAAGGTGATTGAAAATATCATGGCCTGGATCAGGTGTACCTTAGTCCTTAAAGTGACAACTTTGCTTTTTGATGCTTTAGAGATGTCTTTTGCAGCATACTTGCCCAAGGCAATACGTCATTTGATTTCTTGACTGCTGCTTCCATGGCCATTGTTTGTGGGTCTAATTAAAACAAAATCCTTGACAACCTTTATTTCTTCTCCATTTATCATGGTGTTATTTACTGGTCCAGTTCTAAGGATTTTGTTTTCTTTATGTTCAGGTGTAATCCATTCCCTAAACATATATTACTGTAAACAGATAAACCAAGGTACAAAATTCCTGGCATACAAAATTAAACAATATGCTTCAAAATCTTGGGTTCAGGAATGGCATTTAAACGTCAGCCAGGAATTTCATTCAGAGTACTGACTGATGACAAACCATAATTTTATAATATCCCTTTGCTCATAAAGAAGATTTCTATTGATTTATAATGCCTGCCATGACACAGGCAGTAACAAAATACTTATTGATATAACACAAAATTATGAATATTAATATTTCTTAAAATTTAATGTTGTGATAGTGCTGTGATAAAACACTATGATAGTTAATGTTATGTGTCAACTTGGCTGTCTCATAATTCTCAGTATTATGTAGTTATCCTCAATTTTGTGATTGATGTAATTATCTTCCATTTTGTAATAGAATGTGAACCACCTCTAAGACGTGATCTGATGTTATCAACCAATCAGTTGTAAGGGGAGTTTCCTCGAGGGTATGGCCTGCACCCTATACTTATATATACATATATGGATATTCTAGCAAAGCTTGCTTGTTTGCTCTGGATCCTGTTTCCAGCTCATCAACAGTTGACCTCTGGTTCTTGGGATCTGAGCCAACAGCTTGTCATCTGACCTGCTAACTTCAGTGTTTATCCGCTTCATAGCTCTGCCAGCCTGCAGCCTGCCATCTGACCTGCCGATTCTGGGTTTGTCAGCCCCTGCAGCCACGTGAATCAGAAGTTTCCAGCTGACGCCTGACCCACAGATTTTGGGATTTACCAGCCTCCACAATAGCGTGAGCCATTTCCTCACGATGAATCTCTTTCTCTCTTTTTTTCTCTATCTATCTGTATCTATAACTGTATCTACAGCTATCTATTTGCTTCACTGGTTTTATTTCTCTAGAGAACCCAGCCTAAGACAAGTCCTGAACATACTATTGGTGTTATTTATTTCCTATGAACAAAACTCTTGCCCTTCAGCAAGATTTTTATATACAAATTAACATCAACTTGCTGATGCTAAAAAAAAAACCACATGGACACAAGGCAAAGTAAGATTAAAAAAAAAAAGGCTCTTGGATAATAACTAAAGCTCAATACATAGCAAACTGTGGAACAGACATGGACGTTATTATTAAATTCTTCTTTGTGATTATTGCAATAAAGTAGAGAAATCATCTCAAATCTCATTGGGGCTGCAGAGGAATAAAACCAACCTCCCACTGGCTAAAGGAAGGCAGTAAGCAAAGACGGGAAGAAAATGTTAAAAATGAAAGCGTGTCTGTGTGCACATTAGACAATAAAAAAGAAAAGGATATTTATAATGGTAACAGAACAATTAAAACAGCAACAGAATGGCAAACACCTGAATGGCGGGAGGGGAAACTGCTTCCCTTAGGCTGCAAAGTGCAATTTTATGGGTAGCTACAAATGACCTTCAAGTACTATAAATGTTCCAGTGATAAGTACTGAAGGCCAAGAAGTATTTTTATAAGCCAGGTGCTCAATATCAGCTCTGTTGTTGTTAGCTGCCATCAAGTAGGTTCTGACTCATAGTGTCCCTATGAACAACAGAATGAAATACTGCCTGCCTCTGCACCATCCGAAGTCAGCGCTACCAGGGGTTAAAGGAGGTAGAGAAATAATTTCCACCTAATCAAATAATTTAGCCAAGCTTAGAAGCAATTCATCCATAATGTTTTCCACTAAAAGTCTTTAGCAGTCATTCACAAGGAGAATATCTGAATATTACAGGGCAAAGTTTCCTCTTAAAATGAGATTATCTAAGGCTACTTTTATCTTGGCATGTTTTAGAATCTGAGCTAAGCAACATAAGACAGATGTGAGTCCAAGTAGCCTAAAAGAAACATGAAATATAAGAGAAGAACATGGGCTAACAGTTATAACAGTATACTTGACCCAGAAAAATGAAAGGTTACTTCCAATCTTTAAATGCTGCTTGGGGTGCAGGACTTTAATCTTAACATCTGAAGGGGAAAAAAAAAGTTTTCAGTAAAAGTCACTGAGCTTTGTTTAGAGGACAGGATCAGGGCCCACAAGTTTTTAGGCCATGAGGATTAGACAAGGGCTTTGTGGAAAGGAATTGCGGGAACCCCCGAGGGGTGAGGGGAGGCAATGTAGAAAGTAAAGAAAAAAATAATAAGGACGAAACAATCCTATTGCTTAGCATTATTACATTACCCAACAGTTATGCATCCACTGGAAGAAATATTTTTCTCTGGGCTGTGGAAAATGCTACCTACCAACCAAACCCACTGCCATCGAGTCGATTCTGACTCATAGCAACTCTACAGGACAGAGTAGAACTGCCCCATAGGGTTTCCAAGGTCGTAAATCTCTATGGAATCAGACTGCCATATCTTTCTACCACAGGGTGGCTGGAGGATTCGAACTGCCGACCTTTCGGTTAGCAGCCAAGAGCTTTAACCACTGTACCACCAGGGCTCCTTCATGCTGCTCACAGACACATCAAATTCTGGGAGGAATAAAGCCCCCAAGCTGGAAGTTTCTAAATCTGTCCTAGTTTAATCCTTGCCCCAGTTCTTTTAGGAACCCCCTGGGTCTCTGGATCATCACCAGGCTCCTGCTACCCTACTGCTTACTTGTTTACATGGAACAGCAAAATTCCCACTTAACCGAGAGCAATATGGCGTCTGGTTCTAAAATGCCATTACATGTGGGAATTGTAAACAGGTCAAGTTCACAAGAAGTTAATGTTTAGAGTTCCCTCCCTAGACACAGCCAAAGCTATTAGCACTATTTAAAAAAAAAGAAAAAAAGCTGATGCTAAATTGACATCCAGCTCAAGGATTTCTACCTCTTACTCTCCTCTAGGACCCTGGGTGGCGCAAACACTTTGCTCTGCTGGCTTAACAGTTAAGCTCTCAGCTGCTAACCAAAAGGTTTGTGGTTCAAAACCACCCAGCAGCTCTGAGGGAAAAAAACTTGGTGACCTGCTCCCATAAGGATTACAGTCAAGAACACCCTATGCGACAATTCTCTCACATAGGGTCACTATGAGTCGGAATCGACTTGACAGTAGCCACTGGTGCCATGGAAGAAAGGCCTGGCAATCGATTTCCATAACGATTAACCCAATGCCATCGAGTCGATTCCGATTACAGCCAAGAAAAATCCTGTGGAACAGCTCTACTCTGTAATGTATAAGCTGAGGTTGCCATGAGTCAGAATCGATTTTATGGCAGCCAGTTGTTTGTTTTTTTTTTCTGCTGTTGTTTTTTATCTCTCCTCTAGGAGTACCTGAGTGACACAACTAAGTACTCAACTATTAACTGAGGGGTTGGTGATTTAAACCCGCCCAGAGCTGCCTAGGAAGAAACAAAACCAAAATCCATTGGCGTCAAGTCAATTCCAATTCATAATGACCCTACAGGACAGAGCAGAATTGCCCCATAAGGTTTCCAAGGAGCACCCGGTGAATTTGAACTGCTGATCTTTTGGTTGGCAGCTCTGGCTCTTAACCACTACGCCACCAGCATTTGCCTAGGAAGAAAGGTCTAGCGATTTGCTTCCGAAACATCATAGCCTTGCAAAACCCTATGAAGCACATTTCTACTCTGCCACACATGGAATGGCCATAAGTCGGAATCAACTCCCCTGGTTTGGTTTGTTTTTGTTGTTAGTGTTCTCTGCTTTCCTCATTGCTCCATACATAGCCATATTCTTTGTGCCCAGTCCCTACAATGAAACAACCCAGGCCGATTGATTTCTATTCCTCCCCCAGAAGTTGCCCGCTGGGTCATCTGCCTGAGCCCACATTCTGCACTGGCCAAGGCTCACAGCACTGCACATCCCAGACAGGTCTGGTGCCCGTGTCCCGACCTGCCAGAAAAGAAAGATTAAAGAAAGAACTATGTTGTCTCAGAGAGGCACATCAGACAGCTAACAGTTCAGAATAGATTCACCAGTAGACTACTGAATAGAGAGCAGAGCCTCTAGAGACAAGAACAGGGCCTGCATAAGTTCTAAAAGAAGTTGAAAGAATTGAGAACATGTAATGCTCCCCAGGGCAGAAGGCACTATTTGTGCAGTGCGCACCACATGCACAGGGGCCCAGGAAGCATGTGGATGGCATCAAAGATGAACTTCCTTTACTATCTTGCCAAGACAAGTCTTCAAAAGGACCTAGGTTGTCAGATGATCCAAGGTAAAAATTCAAGGCTTACAACTTTTTCCTATTCTTCTTTTTTTTTTTTTTTAAACTCAGGCGTTTAAGTGCCAACTCTTAAGGGTTCCCGCTTAATAAAGTATCTCAGTTGTTTGCTCAACCCAGTTCCATAGAGTGAAATGCACAGCTTTTATAAGTCAAATATTTGTGAGACCTCTAAACTTACTTTCAGATGACAATCTAATACAGGAATATTAATTTCTTAATCCAATGGCTTTGTGATTGGAATGTTACACTGAACAACTACGTATAGGTTTATTCATTGGCCTTCTTTCATCATGGATATCAGTAGGAATTCTGTACTCATGTACAGATTTTAATTTTAAAAAATAATTTGCAGTTACTCTTTAGAAGTAAAATCAATCTATATAATGAAGTAGGTTCTCAGTGTCAAGTGATGAAGTAGACATTGAAAAGAACAATGGAACTGGAATGGAGTCTGTACTTCAATCTTTTGTTTGAGCGAGATGAGAAACTGAGCTCTTGCTTGTTAATAAGGAACAGATCACAGAGTTGTGATTCATACATTCATCCAACAAATACTGAATCTTCATTTGCAAGGCACTATACATATTGATGTCCATAGTCCGAAGAAGCACTGAGCTTCATCTCTGACCTCCAAAAGTCTACATTCCAATGGAAGAGGTAAATCATATAGAAAAACAACAATACGGGCCAGCATTTGCTTCATGCTACATGAATGCTGGTGGTACAAATGGTTAATGAGCCCAGCTGTGAACCGAAAAGTTGGAGGTTCAAGTCCACCCAAAGGTACCTCAGAAGAAAAGCCTGGTGATTTACTCCCCAAAAATTCAGCCATTGAAAACCCTGAGTAGCAAAGTTCTACCTTGACACACATGGGGTGACCATGAGTCAAAATGGACTTGATGAAAACTCGGTTTTATACGAGTAATACAGACAGCAGGGGATGCAATAATGTTTACTTCCAGTTAAATAAACATAGGCAAAAAAAAAAAAAGTGTAAAAAAAAAAAAATTCTGTATAAGTAAGAGGAGTTAAGAAGGGAGATTCCAGTCTCTTGCTAAACTCCATTCTAATTTTATAAAACTCTCCCCAGAGCCAATGATGTCTTCCTGTTGATTCAATTCTATTTTCCTCTAATTTAAGCCCATTTCCTCTGAGTAAATAAAGAATTAATAGTGTCCTCTTTATATTAACCCCTTTGCTGGGAATACTTCTAAGTCAGTCCTTTATTATATCTTGAGTTGGTTAATGAATATCAGCTCCTTGATTTTTACTCCTATATTTTAAAAAGCATTTTTTTTTTAAGAAATACATGTTTGGTACACATGCTTAATGTCCTTAGCATCCACGTCATGAAGAACTACCAACAGGTGACAGCGTATCATCCTTGTTTTGAATTTTCTTCCTTTGGGCCTTTTTCAGGTTGGCTCTTGCTCTACAAATGAAACCCTCAAACTGACATCAGTTTTAGAAACAGGTACCCGTTTAAACCCAGGCGGGCAATCCTTGGGACAGATAGCAATGTTCAAAGCCTAATCATAAACGTTTTTTCTTCCTTATCAAGGAAATAAGCACTGTTAATAATTGCTTTCCATGGCTCTGCTACCTTTTTGAAAAAAGCCGTTGCTGATCATTTGCTTTAATATTATGCTAATAAAGGTAAGGAGAGGCTAACTAATTCAGTCTCTCCAGTAGTAACTAAGGATCAGAGAGAGAAGTAATTTGCATGTTTGCTTGATTGGAGCGAACTGGCATTTAAACACTCATTGTCACTATTCTTGAAATAAAAAATAATAATACATGTTGGGTCAGACCAAACAGAAGTAATTTCTCTAGTGGAACCATCTCAAACTCAAGTATTTCAAGAGATAATTTGCTTCTAAGCATGAATCTCATGACAAGGATGAGCATTCAAACACAGGGAAACCATCTGCATCATAAATACATTTCAGTTCCTCTCTCCAGAAGAAATTCATTTACTGTTGAAGGCCATTCACTTCCACTTCTGAGTGCTTATTCCTCAAAAAGCTTCCAAGTGTTGTGAGAACAATGATTAAAAGAGGATCTTTCCATCTGCGCTGTATTAGACTGCAAGACACCACCCCCCCCGCCCCCCCCCCCCCCCGCCGACTGGACAGCAGCTAACAATAAGCAATGACATGAGGACAGAGGAGGGAAGAGAGATTGACACTGTAAGTTATCTCCTGAGCATCCACCTAACTCTCCCACATTGGGCTATTGCTCCATGAGTCATAGAAGACATACCTTCACTTATCTCTGACAGGTTCAGGCAACACCTGAAGCCTTGCCATCATTAAGTCATACTAGTGTCCCAAGAAAGAATATTTCTTAGGCTATTATCACAGAATAGTGTAGGAAAGAAGATTTGACTGGAAGACAAAAGTATTGGCCTGTCTCCAGTTCTATGATCCTTGTGGGAGCGCTGTACATTCACCTCAAGTCTTTCCCAGTTTTAAAAATTATAGAACTCGAATGTGTTAATGAAACAGTGGTGGTTTAGCAGTAGAACTTTCATTTTCTATGCAGAAGACTCTGGTTTTTGATTCCCAGCCAAGGCACCTCACGCATAGCCACCATAGCATTTGCTATGATGCTGAACAGGTTTCAGTGGCGCTCCCAGACAAATACGAACTAGGAAGAAAGGCCTGGCAATCAGCCAGTGAAAATCCTATGGATCACGGTGGTACAATCTGCAATGGGGATGGCACAGGACCGGGCATTTTTTTCGTTCCATTGTGTGTGGGGTTGCCATGAGTTGGGGACCGGCTGGACAGCAGCTAACAACAACAATCTGTTAACACTGATTTATCACCTATATAGCCTTGTTTAGCCTTTGACAGCAATGGGTTTTATGGGAGCCTTACACTTTGCTTTAGTGCTGCATTTTTAAAATAATGTCTCAAGGTGCCTCAGTGGTTATGGTGGGAAAGAAGCAGCAGCTAAGGTGGCAGGGAGGGGCCTCTTTGGGTCCCCCACTTACTCCTCAACCATAGCAACCTGGCTCTGATTTGTTTATATTTGAAGATCCATTTAAGGATGTACCGGGAAAGGATTCAATGACTACAGAAACTTAGAAAAACAACTACCTTAGACACTTGACTTTTTTTTTTTAACTTTAAGTTATAGAATTTTTATGCTTTGAACACTAAAAATTTGATGAAACAGAAGGTTTTAATGATGGCATGCAATGTGTATGAGTTTGCACCTACAAAAGCAGTAGAAACTATGAGGGAAGCAGGTTTGAGGATGTGAGTTCTACTTTTTTTACTAAAATACTTCATTTTCCATTTCTTATTATTCCTTAGGTCATAGGAAAAAAAATTGTAATAAAACAACATTTTGAGTTTTATATCTACAGGTAACAACAATATCTGAAATATGGCAAGGGTCCTGAGATTTATTTTGGTTACTCAGTAAAGACGAGATAGTAACTTAAAGAACTGAATTCAGTAGTAATATATTTACATTGGGAAACCCTGGTGGTGTAGGGGTTAAGAGCTATGGGTGCTAACCAAAAGGTTGGCAGTTTGAATCAACTAGGTGTTCCTTGGAAGCCCTATGACGCAGTTCTGCTTTGTCCTTTAGGGCCGCTATGAGTCGGAATTGACTCAATGGCAATAGATTTTAGATTTTTGGATCTTTACATAAATTAATTTCTAATTTTTTGAACTCATTCTTACTAATTTATTCTAAATTAGCATACTAATTTATTCCTAAATTAGTAACTTAAAATAACAGAGAACCTAACTCTATACAATAAATACTCGACAGAATCTTAAAAAGCACAATATGGGGCGGGAGGGAAGTAGAAGAAAACGTCCCTGAGCTGTTTTAAATTTTATAGGTAAATTGTTATTTTAGAACAGTACTGTCCAAAGGAAATAAAAGGCGAGCCACAAAACTAATTTTAGATTTTCCAGTAGCCATATTAAAAAAAAAGAGGTGAAATGAATTTTAATAACATACTTGAGTTAATCCAGTATACCCAAAGTATCATTTTGACACATAATCAACATAAAAATTATAAGAGCTTTTTTTTTTTTTCATTTCGAGTGTTCCAAATCCAGTGTGTAATTTACACATGCTTACATCGCAATTCAATTTGGACCAGTCACTTTGTAAATGTTCAGTTGCCACAGGGGGCTGGTGGCATAGCATGGCAACAGAGCACCAGAATGAATGAGGCGGTAGGCATGTTTTCCTTGTATACTCCAGTATATACAAATGATGCAATTCCCTCCCACTTCTAACATGCAAATTTAGTGCCTGTTTGTCTACAGAATATTTGTGTCCTCATTGATTCAACAAATATTTAGAGAAAGTCTACTTTACTCCACAGTATGCTAAACTACAAATCCAGATGTATTTAGTCTAGATAAGCATGGGGTTTAGAAAGCAATAAAAATACACATACAACAAACTCCAACACAGCATTGTAAGTGTTTACTGCTCCAGGAGCACAAATTAGGAAAATCAAAGGCTACAACGGAGAGACTTCTTAAATGAAGGGTTCACGTAAAAGTGATATGAGCTGGAACTTGAAGCCTAAGCAGTATTTTGCTAGGTAGAAAGTGACAAGGAGATGGAAGCATCTGAACAAAGACAGAGAAGCACTTGAGTGTGCGGAGCTGTGAGTGGACACACATGCAGAGACTGCACTGACTTTCAGGGGGTTCAATCCCATGAGGGATATTTGGATTAGCATCTGGAAAGAAAGGCTGGAACCAAATTGTGCAGGGCCAAGCCTTGCTTGCCAGAGTGAGCAATCTGGAATGAAAGCAGTGAAACGTGAAGCCATTTAAACAAGGAAATGTGCAATCTAATGAGTATTTTAGAAAGATAACTTTAAGAAGTGTAATCTAACATCTCTACAACAAAAAGACAAGTAATCCAATTAAATAATGGGCAAAGGATAGGAACAGACATTTCACAAAAGAAGACATTCAGATGGCTAACAGACACATGAGGAAATGCTCAAGATCACTAGCCATTAGAGAAATGCAAATCAAAACTACAATGAGATATCATCTCACCTTAACAATACTGGCACTAATCAAAAAAACAGAAAACAATAAATGTTGGAGAGGCTGCAGGGAGACTGAAACTCTTACGCACTGCTGGGGGAATGCAAAACGGTACAACCATTTTGGAAAATGATATGGTGCTTCCTTAAAAAGCTAGAAATAGAAACACCATATGATCCAGCAATCACACTCCTAGGAATATATCCTAGAGAAATAAGAGTTTTCACACAAATAGACATATGCATACCCATATTCATTGCACCATTATTCACAATAGCAAAGAGATGAAAACAACCCAAGTGCTCATCAACAGATGAATGGATAAATAAACCATGGTCCACCCATACAATGGAATACTATACCACGATAAAGAATGTTTATAAATCTGTGAAACATCTCACAACATGGATGAATCTGGAAGGAATCATGCTAAGTGAAATAAGTCAAACACAAAAGGACAAATAACATATGAGATCACTATTATAAAAACTCAAGTTTTTCAAGTTTATACACAGAAAGAAACAATCCTTGGTGGTTATGATGGAGGGGAGAGGTGAGAAGGAAAAAACACTAACTAGACAATAGACAAGCGGTAACTTCAGTGCAGGTTAAGACAGTACACGATACTGGGGAAGTCAGCACAACTTGACCAAGGTAAAGTCATAGATGCTTCAGAGATACATCTAAACTCCCTGAGAGACTGAATTACTGGGCTAAGGGCTGTGGAGACCATGGTCTCGGGGAACATCTAGCTCAATAGGCATAACACAGTTTATAAAGAAAATGTTATACATCCTACTTTGATGAGTAGCATCTGGGGTCTTAAAATCTTCTAAGTAGCCATCTAAGATACATCTACTGGTCTCACCCCATCTGCAGCAAGGGAGAATGAAGAAAACCAAAGACACAAGAAAGATTAGTCCAAAGAACTAATGGACCACAACTACCACAGCCTTCTCCAGACTGAGTCCAGTACAACTAGATGGTGCCCAGCTACCACCACTGACTACTCTGGCAGGGATCACAACAGAAGGTCCCAGAAAAAGCTGGAGAAAAAGTAGAACAAAATTCAAACTCACAAAGAAGACTAGACTTACTGATCTGAAAGAGATGAAAAAAACCCTAGGAGTATGGCCCCCATGCACACTTTTAGCTCAGTTATGAAGTCACTCTTGAGGTTCACCCTTCAACAAAAGATCAGACAGGCCTATAAAACAAAATGAGACTAAATGGGTACATCACCCCAGGTGCAAGGATGAGAAGGCAGGAGCAGACTGGAAAGATGGACGAATGAAAATGGGGAACCCAAGGTTGAGAAGGCGAGACTGTTAACATTTCATGGGGTTGGCAACCAATGTCACAAAACAATATGTGTATAGTTCAATGAGAAACTAATTTGCTCTGTGAACCTTCACCTAAAGCACACACACACAAAAACCCATGGGAGTGAAAAGGTCTTACAGAAAACGACATTTAAATAGAATAAAAGAATCTGTGTGTAGCTAGGAGGAAGCTGTATGTTTGGAAAAAAAAAGAGAACTATAATAAAGGTAAACAATGGTTCTTAAGTACATTAAATAAAAACTGAACCAAGAAGAAAAAGAGGAAGCAAAATCTTTTAAAAATAACTATAGGGTCGCTATGAGTCAGAATTGACTCAATGGCACTGGGTTTGGTTGTTTTGGATTATAGTGAATCCCATTAAAGATGTAAAGAACTTGCATTGATGATTAAGAGAAATTCACATTTTCCTTAAAACTCAAGGATGCTGACCAACAGAAACAAATTTGTTGTGAACAAACGTAGCATAAAATAAAAGCCCAAAAGAGGCTACTGCTGGCAGGGGCAGAGGTCACCAGAGCCTCGAGGGGGTCAGAGGCCTGAATTTTAGGCTGGCCTCAAAAAAAAAAAAATTTTTTTTTTTTTTTTCCACCAAGCAGCTACTGAACTTTAGGAAGGCCACCTTTTCTGTGTGTGCCAGTCTTTTCAGCTATATGATGAGGGGGTTGAGAACAAGGTTTTCTCTCCTTAAGGGCATTTCCAGCTGTGACTGTCTATGATTTGAATTGGTAGCAAGATGAGATTCATCTGTTGACTCCAAACACTCCCCAGCCAATAGCGCAAAAAAGGTGCAGGGCATCATTCCATTCTCCACCCTCAGCCCATCCCAACCTCCTCATCCCCCATCTCACCCAGTGAATAACTTTCCTGAAGTTTGGTGCAGAATTCAGGGCCTGTTTAGAATTGGTTTCAACCAAGCTTGATGAAATATTCTGTTTCCACCAAGCAGTCTTCTGTGTCTTCTGTCTCCCAGGTGACACTGACGTCACTGCCCAGCGTTGCCAAGCACACACCCAGAATGCAGACGCCTTGCAACCAAAAGCCCCTCCCAAGACCTATGCAAGCTGTTGCTCCCTAAGGCATAAGGCCCTCTGAACGTGTTTTGCTAAATTAGATGGCAAATAATTAAAAACCATTGTGCGTAAGTACCATCCCATGTAAAAGCCTTAAAACACTTCTTAAAAAAAAAAAAAATACTTTTAACGCGGGTCTCAGAAGCAAAAGCCAGGAATATCAAGCTGTGCTTTCTTCTGTGGGGGATAGTGCACATGAATACAAATATGGCAAAAAGATGAAAGCGCAGCAGACAAGGACAGGCTGCTCCTTTAGTAATGGCAGCAGCTCAGTCTGAAGGGCCCGTCAGGGCAAGATGCCTGCTTCTCAGCTCCTTAGAGCAAATCCTCGGTGTAAACTCGAGCTCTCCTTTTGAAGTGGATGCAATTTGTCTCTTGTCATCCTCTTGCCTTAAATTCTGCTCCGATATGTCTCTGGTGAGATGTTTTGTTTTTCTAGTGCAGATGTCCTTCACATTAGCACACAGAAACTGTTTCGTGACCCACCGTACATATAGTTACCACCTAATTTTTTCTGCCTCTGGGGTTCATTGAGAAGCTATTTTACCCCTGACAGTACACACTGCCAAACAGGCAGGGCCCTATATAACAGTTTGAAACTGGTAGGAGTCGGGGGTGGGGAAGGGTATGTGCTGCAAAGTACTGTTTTTACAGAGTACTCCATGAGATGGTACCAAATCATTGAATTTTGGGTAGCAAAAACATGCATTGCATTTTGAGATTTTTTTATTTGGTATACATATGTATCTCTGGACTCTGGGGGTAGAACTTATGTTCACCGGAGGTACACATATGTACCTCTGGACTCCACGGGTATGTATGATTTATGATATGAGGCATAAAACAAAAACCGTATTACCTACCAAAAATTCAGACACACTCGATGATTCAGCATGCCCTCCATTACTGAAAACACATAGTATCAACAAAAAATTAAAAGGAAAAAATAATTGAGTCACCAAAGGGCTCGAGCATCTTCATATGTAAAAAACGCCTCCATCTACAGCAAAGGTGCAGTCAGCTGTTTCCTTCTAGTGACACCAAATTCATATGTGCAAGACTTCTTTCAGCTTCACGGGCACATCTACCAAGTCCCATTTAAAGTTAGCCCTTTAGTTAACATCACGACCAGGTCACAACCATCTTACACAAGATTCATTTCTCTTTGCCTCTGTGCCTTAATCAGCTGGCACCATTCAAATACTGAGAAGCATGCAAGGCTACACTGAACGTATGAATGAGGCACAGTACTGATGAGCTCTGACAGCTCTTAATCTCAACATCTCAGTTTCTTAAAAAATATATAAATAAATTAAAAACTCCAAATGTACTGAAAAGGCAGGGAAATTCTCACGCTGCATTTCCAGTCTAAGTGTTAATTAAATTTTTATTATCTATGCCATCCAGTTGTTCCATTATAATAACAAAAAGAATATTTGTTCTTGCTAGGAACAATTACTACAACAAGACTATGACGCAAGCACTACTATTATCCCAATTTTAAGGCTCAGGGAACTGATGCACAGAGATATTCATCAGCATACCCAGGGTAACCAGGATGCAACCCAAGCCATGTGGTCCTAAAGCCCATGCTCTTAGCCTCTACATTATAAACGGCTTTGAAATCTGTCCTCAGAAAGGGTAACTCTAGTTGTGATGGAGTTCAGAGCTTCATTGGTGGCTCACAAGAGGAACACCAGCAAATACTCTACCCATTGCCATCAAGTGAATTTTTACTCATAGCAACCCTATAGGAAAGAGGAGAACTGCCCCATAGGATTTCCAAGGTTGTTTTAACCTTTATGGAAACAAACTGCCACATCTTTCTCCCACACAGCGTCTGAAGGTTTCAAACCACCAACCTTTCAATCAGCAGCCAGATGCTTAACCACTGCACCACCAGGGTTCCTTACTCTAAAATTACTAATTACTATTGACTCTACCAGCACACAACAATGTGCTTAAAGCCACAAGTAATAACTACAAACAATCCAATCGAATTCCTGCTTTTCTGTGACTTTTTTTTTTCTTTCTTTTTTTCTAGAGACAAAGATAAAGAACCAGGTTCAAGTCCTGCATGAAATCTTATCCTTTGTTTCCCAGGCCTGATACAGTCCGGCCCTTAATTATGCCAATGTAAATACCGCCAATGAGAAAAACTGGATGATTTGCCCAGTAACATAACCCAGTGCCGTCGATTCCGACTCATAGCGACCCTAAAGGACGGAGTAGGAGTGCCCCATAGAGTTTCTAAGGAGTGCCTGGCGTATTCAAACTGCCGACCCTTTGATTAGCAGCCATAGCACTTAACCACTACGCCACCAGGGTTTCCCGCCCAGTAACATACAGGCAGTTAATCCACTGCGCCAGTCCTACAGAACAGTTTCCAGATTCCCAGTCACGAAATAGCATAACCAAGTACACTCCATTAGGGCAGAAGCTATTATGACAGAGAAGACACATTACTCTTCAACTTTATCACTAGGGTAATAAAAAAAAAAGGGGGGGGGTAATAAATACTCCCTTATTGATAATTATTTTCACTCTGTGAACTTTGACAGCCCAACCTACTAATACTTCAGCTAGCCTAAATAACAAACCACAACGATACCAGTTACTGAAACTTGCTCCTTTGGAAAAAAAAGAGTTACTAATAAGACTTTAGCAGTTATAAACCAGGCGCCAACCTGGGATATATCTGACTGCAGACGTGTTTTATTTGGCCAGCATGCTGTTTTAAACATTTTTTGAGTGGTTTACCACATTTTTCTCTTGTACTTGTTTCTCTGAGCAGGCAGCAGGTGCTATGGGGCTGGACCCTTTGAACAGGTGGTATACCTTCCAGATAACCACAGTCCCCACCAGTCCCACCTGATATGCTCTCTGCTAGACCCTGGGGGCATCTGAGTTTGCAGCTTCTGCTTCACTGCACTGATATCATGGCAATTACAATAACATGACCCACTGTTTCAAACCCATCTCCATTAAATGAGATCTACATCCCACCTCAAAATAATCTGCTTTATCAAGAAGAAAGTGGGTAGGAGAAACAGGACTGAACTGGAAGATGGAGTACGTTGATTTCTGGTCTTACCTCTATCAGTAAAGTGCAGTATTACTTTGATGAAGTCATCCAACCTCAGTGCATCCCTGGTTATTTCTTCATTTGCAAAATTGGAAGGTTAGATTGGCTGTTTAAGATTATTTTTACCAATTTGAAAATTCTGTACAATGCCTGTCACTCA
The DNA here is from genome assembly GCF_030014295.1 of Loxodonta africana. Classification (NCBI taxonomy): domain Eukaryota; kingdom Metazoa; phylum Chordata; class Mammalia; order Proboscidea; family Elephantidae; genus Loxodonta; species Loxodonta africana. The sequence continues at coordinate 196,350,531 of NC_087342.1, forward strand.
AATCATGTACAAATATACGAATTTTCCCAGATAGAGAGACATTAATCAAGGGCAGACATGGGGACGTTGGAAATCTGATAGGCTAGAATTTGAAACCTGGTTCCATTACTCTCCATGAGATCTTAAGCAAGTTATCTAAAACTCAGTCTCCTCAGCCATTCACATACTCACAACGACTTACCGAGCATTTGCAAGTATATATATATATATTAACCAAAAACCAAACCCAGTGCCATTGAGTGAATTCTGACTCATAGCGACCTGGTGGCATAGTGGTTAAGTGCTACAGCTCCTAACCAAAGGGTCAGCAGTTTGAATCTGCCAGGCACTCCTTGGAAACTCTACGGGGCAGTTCTACTCTGTCCTATAGGGCCGCTATGATATATATATACTAGGTATGCCCAAAATGCTGGGGACTCAGTATTAAAACAAAATAAAACAAAGCCCTTATTCTCATGAAGCTCACATTCTAGCAGTAAGGAGACAAAAAATAAACAAAAGGATTTATAATCTGTCAAGTGGTAGAAAGTGCTGTGAAAATGAATTAAGTGAGTTAAGGGCATTTTAGGGGAGAAACAGACTAGTATAGATGAAGGAGAAGATGACTCTGATAAGAAGACACTTGAGACCTGAATTATGGAAGAAGGAAGGAGTAAGCCATGCATGTTTTTCAGGCAAAACACCCAGTCATTGTACAAATTTAAAGACATGACAAAGAACCCCTGACAGTGTCTTGGCACTTTTTAGGAGTGTGGTAAGTTCCTGTTTTCCCTACCTCTTCATTCCTTACCTTCCCTCCTCTAGAAGGTGTAGTCTTCAGGACTACAGTCGGCCTTTAAGTCAGCACCAAACATATCAAAGTAGATCAAGGTTCAGAAAACCTCACCTTTGATTCCACATTCTAATCAATGACAACTACACTTGTCAAATCCGTTTTTGATAACCAACTGTGTTTTGAGTAAATTCATTTCATAATAAAGTACTCCAAAATAACCTGGAGTAATTTGTTTAATAGTTATGACCAGCTCACCTTGGATGGTGATTGGCAGAGCATAGAGGCTAAGTTCAAAGCTTCTGCGTCCGACAAGCCTGAGTTCATAGCCCAGCTCTCTACTTACTGGTTGTATGATCTTAGTCATACAAGGTCATACTCAGTTTTTCTGAGGCTCCGTTTTTCTCATCAGTCAATTAGGGCTAGCAACTTTCCCTCCTTTCAGAGTCACAATGACACTTGAATGAGATAATGAACATAAAACACATAGGACCTTCCTGGAAGAAGAATTCCAATGATGTGTATCTATTTGTATCAGGGCTCTTAATTGCAAGTAACAAATCAACTCTGATTAAACAAGAAAAATTTATTAAAAGCTCACTAGTGGCTCCTAGAATATCCATAAACTGGGATAATGCTCCACATCATGCCAGAGAGTGATCCACAAACACCCTGGAACCACAGATGATGTACCTCAAACCACCAATCTCTTTAGCACCAGATCCAAAAATAAAAATAAAACCGTTTGCCATGGAGTCAACTCCCAGGCATCCTAGGCATCTCTAGGTGGACTCAAACCTCTAAACTTTCAGTTAACAGACAAGCGTGTTAACAGTTCGCACCACCCCAAAAAAAAAAACCAAACCTGTTGCCATGGAGTCCATTTGACTCATAGCGACCCTATAGGACAGAGTAGAACTGCCCCATACGGTTTCAAAAAAGCACCTAGATTCGAACTGCCAACCTTTTGGTTTTAGGGATTCTCATTTTTTCCTGTAGGAAGAATTCTCCAAACCAGAATGGGCACTCAGGCCAGGCAGCCAAAAGACAAAGCCCCTGCTCTCGTGAAGCTTACTTTCCAGCAATAAAAAGACAAAAAATAAACAAATAACAGGACTTGTGTTTGTTTTTTTTTTATTTATTTGGATGACAGGGGTCCAACAACACCATTATTAGAACATACAGCTTCCTCATCCAACCTGCTTTGGAGCATCTCCTAGTTTGCTCATGCAACTTCCCTCACCAAGAATGCCCCTTGGCACTTCTAAGTCAATTGGCAAAATAATACTATTATGAAAACATTCTGCATCCTACTTTGAAATGTGGCATCTAGGGTCTTAAATGCTAACAAGCGGCCATCTAAGATGCATCAATTGCTCTCAACCCACCTGGAGCAAAGGAGAATGAAGAACACCAAGGTCACACGACAACTATGAGCCCAAGAGACAGAAAGGGCCACAGGAACCAGAGACTTACATCATCCTGAGACCAGAAGAACTACATGGTGTCCAGCCACAACTGATGACTGCCCTGACAGGGAGCGCAACAGAGAACCCCTGAGGGAGCAGGAGATCAGTGGGATGCAGACCCCAAATTCTCATAAAAAGACCAGACTTAATGGTCTGACTGAGACTAGAGGAATCCCGGCGGTCATGGTCCCCAAACCTTCTGTTGGCCCAGGACAGGAACCATTCCCGAAGACAACTCATCAGACATGGAAGGGACTGGACAATGGGTTGGAGAGAGATGTTGATGAAGAGTGAGCTACTTGTATCAGGTGGACACTTGAGACTGTGTTGGCATCTCCTGTCTGGAGGGGAGATGGGAGGGTAGAGAGGGTTAGAAACTGGCAAAATTGTTACAAAAGGAGAGACCAGAAGGGTAGGGGGAGAGTAAGTGGGAGTATGGAGTAAGGTGTATATAAGCTTATATGTGACAGACTTGATTTGTAAACGTTCACTTAAAGCTCAATAAAAATTATTTAAAAAAAAAAAAAAGAATGCCCCTTGGCTCACCATGCAGTTCAGTCCCCTCTTGTCTTCCAACCTGCCTGACCATTCCTCCCTTCTCCAGCTAATTCCCTACAAGGCACCTTATCACCAGTTGATTTACACCCTAACTATACATATCCACAGGTAAACAGACATAAATCTGGTTGGGAATACACAGGGTACAGATTTAAAACAAATGCATATGCAGTTATAAATAACACCGTCTGCTCACTAATCATTCTGTGAGTGTATATCTCTCATCTCACAAACGAGGTTATAACTTCAGGGTGATAAAGAACACCATCTTCTCCTCTTATACCTGTTAGAGGCCTATTTCCTGGTCTTTCCCAATGCTAAATACCTCCTATAAATCTGCAATGAAGTATAGTTTTTATATTGAGTATCAAATATCTAATGTATCTACAAATATTTCATAAAATGCTGAAGTATTTTAAAATTATCATTTTTAAAAAATCCTTTCTAATCCTTACTTTCAGATTTAAAAAAACTAACTTCCCACTCTGGAAAGTGGGGAATCTCACACTGCCCCAATTTTACAAAGTAAAAAGGAGGCTTTTTTCATGGGATAACATCCCCATCTTGTGGGCACCATTACTCAATGTTTTCAAAAATTACGGTGACATTTTTCAGAACTGTAAAATCTCTTATTACCTTTAGAGGACAGATAGAATTGAACTACAACCTATATGGGGCCTATAAGCTAGAAGTTGCCTTGTTTATACTAAATGCATATCCACAGAGCACTTAAAATTTTAAAATAATTTTAAAACCTGCAAAATTGTATCAGGCATTAAACATGTCTTCAGGGAAAAAAAAAAATTGGATCCACCTAAAGAGGAAGTCCTCTCATGAAAGATTTCTCTCCCCCCCATATGCAATGAACTCATTGAAAAAAAACATTTATTGAGAACCAAAGTTTCTAGCAAGGTACTGGGCGTTATGCTCAGGTCAGGACCTGCCAAGCAGAAAGCAATACATACCCATAAAGCCAACCCATTGCCGTCAAGTCGATTCCGACTCATAGCAGCCCTATAGGACAGAGTAGAACTGTCCCACAGAGTTTCCAAGGAGCACCTGGTGGATTCGAACTGCTGACGTTTTGGTTAGCAGCCATAGCTCTTAACCACAATGCCACCAGGGTATCCGCAATATATACATTGAGGGAAAAGAGGAACCGACAAGACCTCAGTTGTTCCCAGCAGGATTTTGGCCAAGGGCGGGAGACTGATAATGTCTGCCTGGGCTCTTGGCCAAGAGGAGGCATTCAGGAATATGTGTGTACAAAAGGGTAGAAAAACAAGAAGGGAAGGGATGGTGGTAAAAGAAGGGAACAATGGAAAAGCACGGGGAAGAAGTATCAGTGGTGTCCTTTTCATCAAGGAGAAGGAAAGACAAGCACATCTATCAAAAGGAAGTAAAAATGGAAGGCAAGGAAAAAGCTGACAACAGCTCACAAACATCTCCTCCCTCTGTATTTCAAAAGCCCCTTAACAATTCCAGTAAGCCTATCACTTCCAGATACCACAGATGTTTAAAGTTCCCCAGTCATTACCTTCCATCTTTCTAGAATTATCACGCAACCAGCTTATCTGGGCTTGGTTTATGCTCACGTCTCCTCACTCAGTCTTTTTTTTTTAGAAAAAGAGGGAATTGTGCTTCCAAGCCAGGGCATGATGTAAATCCACTGTTTTCAGCTGTAATTTATTTCAGAAGACCTTTTTTACTGAAGAAGGTTATCACTGCATGATGGAATGCATGTGCAATACAAATGTAGCATCATCCTCTACCATTTGTTTCCAAACAACTGGTGAAAAACTAAATATTCACCAAAATACATGTAAACGTATTCTATGGATTCAGCATGTCTCATCATCTATAAATTCACTTCTAAATCTCTTTGTAAAGCATAAAAGCAGGCGCACAGGAGCAGCCTGGTTCACTGGGTCCCTAGATGCTTCGCTCTGATGTTCACGACCCTATAAGCTCCACCCCAGCTTTTCACCCTTCTTGGCACGAGGCTCATCTATCTCTTCTCCCTTCAAGAACCCCACACTCTGGCACAACAGTCCTGGCTTGCCAGGTCCACAGGGACCCAGGCACATTTCCCACCTCAAGAGCATTGTCTGCACAGTTTCTGCCCCATGTAACACCTCTTCTACTTTCCCTAACTCCCATCACAAGGAATGTTGTCATCCCCTCAATCTCTCAACTTCTGTGTACCACTTTTATGGCTCACTCACTGAATGACTCCAGAATTATACATCCCTGTAGCAAGAGAGCCTAGTACTGTAGAAGAATTGCAGCCTTTGGAGTCAGTCAACCCTACTTTTACTGGATGTAGAACTTTGGCCAAATCACCTAACCTCTTTGAACCTCATTTGTAAAATGAAATAAAAATACCTACCCTTCAGAGCCATTATGAGGATTGGAGCTAATTTATGCAAAGCGCCAAACACTACACAGTAGATATTCAATGGAAGCCCTGGGTGGCGCAAATGGTAACGCACTTGGCTGCTAATCAAATGACTGGTGGTTCGAGTCCACCCAGGGGTGCCTGTTTGTCTGCATCCAAAAGATCTGCCATTGAAAACTCTATGGAACACAGTTCTACTCTGACACACATGGGGTCGCCATGAGTCAGAGTCAAGTCAACAGCAAGTGGCAGTGATAGATACTCAATACATGAGAATCCTGGTTGAAAATGAAGCAACACTGTAGCCTCAATTCTGGAAAAATGAGGCAAGTACAAGTGGCTGCAGTAAAATCTCGGGGCTCCCTGAGAGCAGGTCCATGCCTTACTCTCCTCTCTGTACTTAGAGCTCTGACCCTTGTGCTTAGCATTTAACATTTAATTTTATTTAAAAAGCAGCAGGGAAAATGAGTAAAATAGTACATATGAAAATGTTAATGCAACTATAGCACTGGTGTAGGCAATCTATTGTTTATTTGTACTTTTCCATATTAACTAAGAGAATTAACAATGATTACAAACGTTATGGTAAATGTATTCAAATCACACCCCAGTCAAGTACTAATCCCCATTACACATTGCAAATAAAAGTTACATGAAGAGTTGTTTTCCTTTTTCACATGACTTTACATGTTTTCATACTTTGTCTACTTTTTCTCCTTAACCACTTATACAACATAAAGCAACTTTTCTAAACTAAAGTAAAAACAGTTTTTATTAAAATTTCCCTAATTTGATTCCAAAATATCCCCTCAGAATTTCATTTGCCACCATAACGAGTGTTAACCTTCTATATAAATTTCAAGTTCAAATTTTCTCTGGTTTGAAATCAACTTTTAAAAAAGAAAGAAACCAAGCCTAAGAAATACCATCTTATTTTTTTAAAGTATGTCTTATTATTTTGACAAGATTCATACTTTCTCAAGTGGCAGGTGTCTACAGTCTCCTGCAGTTTTAATATTTTAAATATTCTTTAATATATTGTTCAGGCTTACAAATGAAAGAGAAATGCTCTCATTCAAACCTGAAGTGGCAGCACAGAGTGCATGTTAAAATAAAAAGGAAGACTGTACATCGTGGAGAACTTTCTTCCCCACGTTCTGGTAGAAGGCATGTACGCTAATGATGATGATGGTACCATTTCATAATTTTAAAGGAAAATTTACTGCCAGAGGAAAGAGATACATTGGGTAGGTCAATAAATTCTCTGAGAAATCTCTTACATCACTCACGTCATATCAAAAGGAGATTCATCCAGATATAGTTCTCAATAAACGATTGTGAAGTCATGAATCCAATATTTTTTAATTCTTTTTCCCCAAAAAGGAGCTCTGGTGGTGCAGTGGGTAAGCACTCAGCTGCTAACTGACAGGTAGGCAATTTGAACCCACCAGAGGCTCCACAGAAGAAAAATAAGGCAATCTGCTTCTATAAAGATTTACAGTCTTGGAAACCCTGTGGGGCAGTTCTGCTCTGTCCTATAGGGCCACTGAGGAATTGACTCAACAGCAATGTTTTTTTTGTTTGTTTGTTTTTTGTTTTTTTTCTGTTTTCCTTTTGGTTCATCTCCTAAAGAGCCCTCAGTTTGCTGCTCGTCTCACTTGTAAGCACAGCCATTGCCTCTTTATCAGCAGGACTGTGGCTCTCCCCAGCACTAATCATGTCCCTCCTCCTCCAGACAGATCTCAATCTCTCTCAGGCTTCCTGGATTCACAGGAGGTATCTACTCCACTCCCAATTTCCAAGCCCACACAGTCAGTTAAATACTTCCAAGTATTAGCAAAGCTACTTCTTTAAACCATCATGTTCATACCAAACCAAGCCCATTGCCCTGGAGTCAATTTCAACTCACAGCAGCCCTATAGAACAGAGTGGAACTACCCCATAGAGTTTCCAAGGAACAGCCGGTGGATTCGAACTGCTGACTTTTTGGTTAGCAGCCATGGGGTTCTAACATGATGGGCTCCACCACGTTCACAGAACCGCAGTATTTTAGAGATGTCTGGAGTTAGAAACCTTGCGGGTTAAATGGTTCTCAATCTTATCAGACTTACTTCCCCTTCATATAACACAAATTTTATGATCTCCACCTTTACTATCAGAAGTGAAAGTCAGATCATTTATCTACATATAATTTTAATAAGCTTTGTGTCTATGTGTGCATATGCACAAATGTCCTTTATCATAATATTAGGGAGAAATAAAATAATTCAAAAGAAAATATTGTGTATTTCAAAAACTTAATGTTTGGGCACTAATGACATAACGAAGTGGTCACCTGCGTGTATCTATTTATAATGCATGAGTTTAGATTCAGTGAAAAATGAGATCAGAATATATTCCTCATAAGAAATGCAGAAAATAAAAGAACAAAGACGCAGATGGTGCGTAGAATAAACGTGACTGAGGACACGCAAAGATGAACTTATTTATATATGACATCCTTCAGGAACACCAACTGGATCACTGTAAAGTCATACAGGCCACCAGACAATTCTTTGTTTAGAAAAACCATCCTGAAACTGTAGGACTTCCAACACAACCAGACCCTGTCCCTCAAACAAAGCCACAACATAAAACACCCCCACAAAGTTCCAAAATGTCCTTTAGTAGGCAATACTACCCCCCGCTGAGAACTGCTGATCTAGTTCGACTTCATCCACCCATGCTGTCTTTGAGAACACAGAAACCCTGAGAGGTTCAGTGATTATACTCACAGCAGGTTGCTGACAATGACATGGCTGGTTTCAGAAACAAGCTCATAATCACTACGTGCACACATACACACACGTACACACTGTCTATTGTCTTCTCTCCCCCACTCCCTCAAATGTTTCGCCCTTGCCCTCTGTAGTCATAACCCTTAGAATTTAATCATGTGTGTCCTTCAGACCCCACACCTCATTCATTCTCTCCTAATTGTGTAGCTGACTTGACTATTCCCTGCACATCACGTCTCACTAACATGGTCACAGCCTGAGCCTCATTATCTCAAATCACAAAGATCTCCAATTCATTGTTCCTCTTCCTGAAACACAGTCAATGTCCTTCTTGTCTTCTAGACCTTCCAGTTCACAACCAGGCCATTAGGTCAGTTCCTTCCTCCCCGCAACAGACTCTCTCAGCACACCGGAGAAGTAATCAACCCTGCTCCCTCAATGCTGCCATTCATTTGTATCCTGAGCCTTGATTTACACACCCCAATGTGGCTTTTTCCTTAGTCCTTACTGCATGAAACTAGAAAAAGAAAAAAGTCACCATCGAGTCAACTCCAACTCATGGAGACCCCATGTGTATCAGAGTAGATCTGTGCTCCACTGTGTAGTCACCATCGAGTCAACTCCAACTCATGGAGACCCCATGTGTATCAGGGTAGATCTGTGCTCCACTGTGTAGTCACCATCGAGTCAACTCCAACTCATGGAGACCCCATGTGTATCAGAGGAGATCTGTGCTCCATTGCATTTTCAATGGCTGATTTTTAGGAAGTAGAACATTAAGACTTTCTTCTGAGGTGCCCCTGAGTAGACTTGAACTTCCAACCTTTCAGTTAGGAGCTAAGCTTGTTAATTGTTGGCACCACCCATGGATAAAATATGTTAAATTCCATATCTAAGCCAACCTGTGATATTTCATATTCATCAGCAACAATAAAATTCTATTCAGTGTAGTTCCAGCTCCTTGAAAACTTCTTTCAATGGCTGCCTGAAATTCGCTGAGCCAACCCCAAATTTGATCCACCTAAAATGACTTTGCTTTTTTAATAGTCAGGCATTTAATAGTCAGGATGCATCTTCCAGTCATGTCTTCGTTCATGCCTTTGTATCGAGTGCCCTCTTTCTAAAAAACCAATTTCTGTATTTTCTTCAGAAGGATCCCTGGTTGCACAATGGTTAAGCACTAGACTGCTAATCAAAAGGTTGGGGGTTTGAACCTAGAACACACCCAGGCCACTTTGCAGGAGAAAAGGCCTGGTGATCTGCTCCTGGAAAGAGTACCCATTGCTGTTGAGCTGATTCTGACTTGGTAACAACCCAATGGGACAGAGCAGAAATACCTTATAGGGTTTCCAAGGCTGTAATATTTACAGAAGCAGACTGTCACCTTTCTTCCATGGTGGGTTCGAACTGCCCACCTTTTGGTTAGCAGCCAAGCACTTAACCACAGAGCCACCAACACACCTCCTGAAAAGAGTACAACCTAGGAAACCGTATATATACACCCATTGCTGTCAAGTCGATTCTGACTCAAACCCTGTGGGGCAGTTTTACTCTGTCACATGTGATCACTATGAGTCAAAATTGACTCAACAGCACCAAACAACATTTTTTCTGCAAGATCTGGTTCCTGTTAATATCCTCAATAAAGCTTTCTAAACCTTGGCTCAAACACTGACCTCTGAATTCTCAAATTAATCACTAAATTGCAGAAATGAAAGAAATCTTTACATCATCTAGTTAAATCATTTTATTTCACAGATAAAGACAAGTGAGACTCAGGGAGGCTAGGAAATCATCACTGGTCACATAATCAACTACTTGTTTGCAGACCAAGTTGCAGCTCAGGTTCCTCCATTTCCTGCCCAATGTCTTTCAAATACACCAGTGGATAATTTGATTATATTTACATACCTTTGAAAAAAAAAATTTAATGTTCTTTCTTTAAAAACAGTCTTTTGGATAAATTTTACAAAGATAATTTTACTATGCTTCATACTGTCATTTACTTAAAAATGGAAATGTTTTTATTTGCTATATATTTGCAGAATGCAAATATCCAGTTCCTAGTTCCCTTGTTAATTTCGATTTTTTCAAGTCCAAAACCCGTCTTCGGCTTGCTTCCAGGACAAAATATTCATGCCAAAAAAAAAAAAAAAACCTAAATGGAGTAGTTACATTAACGTCACAAGTGAAGGTTTAAAAATTTTATAGCAGTTAGGTTTTTTTATAGCAGGTTTCATACCAGGTTTATGTTATGCGTATTCTTCCGCTTTATTTTATGACTATATAGGAAGGATGGGGTAAAGGAAAACATAGTATTTAATCTGAAATCATTTCTTAAATTTCCAAACTATGTCTTGCATTCTTTAATATTATTAATTAGTTAAGTAATGATTCACACATTCTTTAAGCACCTTGCTCTCAACTATTTAGTTAGGTGCCAAATATCGTGAATGACCAGATAAGATTATTTCTATTCGTTTCACGTACTTATTTTTACTATTTGTCTTACATTAATGTTTCATCAATCAACGCTTTCCAATGATGTCTAAAAGGGAGAAAGCAGTCAAAATCCAGAATGCCAACCCATTTCAGGCCTCCAGGTACATATTACCGCTGTGTGGAATGTACTCCAGCACCTTCGAAAATCTGATGTTTCTATCCTTTGAAGAATAGTCATTTTATACTCTATTTTGAACACCATCAAAACATGGAAAAGAAAAGTGAATATATTTTCCCAAAGCCACTCTACTGAATGACAACATAGAGAAACGATTTTAAAGATACGGACTCAAATTTAATTTTCTGACATGTAATCCCACAGAGAAATTCATACGCACACGCGTATGGGTAGCCACAGCCTCTCTGAAAATGGTGATAGTCACTCTGTTTTTAGCTTCTTCTCAATTCTGCCTGAAGCTTTTAACCTCCATTAAGGAAATACACTTCATTGAAGTATTTTCGAAACTGTCTCAAAACTCCAATTAACTATTTTTATCTACATGAAAACTGTTCGGTGAGATTCTCATTATCACAAGTACTCATTATTGAAGAGAACTAGAATAAGATATTAGCTAAGCAGGTAATGTGTACATATTAAGACTTATGATGCATTTCTACAACTTCAAGCAAACAGACCACAGACTGTCTGCCTGGTGCTATCATTAACTATGTAATCTTGAATACGTAAATTAATCTCTCTGATCTGTTACCTTCCTTATAGATTAGGGGAGTGAAGAATGTGAAAATAAAGTTTCAGCTTTAAAATACTACAGCTTTAGAAAACTACAAAAATTTACTGTTAGTTTCAGTAATGTGACTAAATGAAAGGTTAAAAATATATGTATTTATTTAGCCCCTCAAGAGAGGCATTTCCTGAAACGCTGATGTTCAATACTATTAAGCAACAACAGTCCATTGTCACATATTAAGTGTGGCCAACTGAATCTATAAATAACCCAGAAATTTTATTTTCATAAAGCATCTGTCACCTTTACTTTTCATTTTAAAAATTCTGACAAAAATGCTAACAAAAGAGCAAAATAGCCAAGAAAGAACAGAACAACAACAGTGATACTGGTAGCTCATACCTCCTGAGCTCTTACCATCTACCAGGAATGATTTTAAATACTTTTACAGGTATTTTGGCATTTAATTTTCACAACCACCTGACTGTACTGATTCGTCAGACGAAAAACAGAGACCCAAAGTAGTTAAATAACTTGGCCAAACCCACTGTCTACAAATAAATCCTGACTCACTGCGACACTACAGAGCAGAGAACCACCCTCTAGGGCTTCCAAGGTTGTAAATCTTTATGGAAGTAGACTGCCACATCTTTCTCCTGCAGAGCGGCTGGTGGGTTTGAACCACCTACCTTTTGGTTAGCAGCCAAGCACTTAATCACTTCAGCACTAGGGCGCCCCAACTTGGCCAGGGTAGCGCCATATGTGGGGGAGCTGGACTTGGACCCCAGACAATGTACCTTCAGCACATTCAGGTGGTTAACTCCTTCACCTTGTAGGCCCTAGTTAAGAGGCCAACTGGCAGTATGGAGATTAGTTCTGCCTGACACAAATCGGCTACATAACCCTGAAACTCATTTTCTATATCTACAAAATAAGGATTGATGTTGGAATAGCTCTAATGTTGCACTATCTGGTGGTGTAACCAGGAAAGCCCATACAAACATTTGCTACTGACATCTGAAAAGGCTCGCATTTCTCTCTGGAGCATCTCTTCTATCATAGCCACCTGCCCCTTGTCCTACCTAATAAATGGATCTCTAATCAAAAAAGCAATGCTGGTTCCCAGTCCTAAGAGATTATGAAAAAATATGTCAAAAGAAATAAGGAACACAGACTTGTTTTCCCCCATCTCCTGTTCCTTGGATGATACATGTAATCAATCCCTTCCTTATGTTCCCACGCCCACCTGTGCTGCCAATCAAACAGCTCCCAATTCCAGACCAACCCCCGCTCCAACTCCATCCTACCCTATTCCACGCTTTCTGGAACTTTGGAGAAGCAACTGTATGATGCATAATGACTGGCCAATAAGTGGCCAGGGGTCATTTTAAATGGCCACTTTTATTTCTACTGAAACCATAAAATACCCACCAGTGCCATTGAGTTGGAAACCATAAAATAGACCCACTAAAAAACCTGGTTGGTGTCATCAGGGTCAGGCACTTGATCTGTATGTCAGACACCAGACTCTGATTATTTCCTGGCTATATTTCCGAAGAGTCTGTGCAATGGTGAGAAAAGCAGAAGGGATGGGGGGAGGGGCAGCAGCTGACTAACCAAGCCGCTTCACCTGTGTACCTGTAGTAGATGTAAAATACATATGCAGCAAAAGTAGTCAATGTCTTCTTCTGAGTAGAAGTGGTAAGGACTGTGACTTCTGTTTTCTAACCATCACAAAGGCTAAATGACTGCATGGCCTGAAAAGAAGGCAGCAGGTCAAATGCTCTGCCTACAACACACATCACTGGGTAACCCATTAAACAGGGCTTCAATTTACTTGTATATATAGTCAGCCCTCCGTATCCACCTTTTTTGCATCTGAGGATTCAAACAACCGTGGATCAAAAATATTCGGAAAAAAAAATTCCAGAAAGTTCCAAAGAGCAAAACTTGAATTTGCCACGCACCAAGCACTGTGCTGAATCCACACGAATGAAGTGATGTGTAAGCATACCCTGTGGTAGCCTCCCACCATTTCACACACCCTCAGTGTCTCTCCAGCACTCCTTTGAACCTTGTTCGCCTTGCGTCTCATTCGTTCACTACGTGTGTCATGTGCACCCTTTGTTTCTGTCACAAAAAATGGCTCCAACAAAGCAAAGAAGTGGTCAAAGCAATCGCTCAAAGGCTAAGTGTGAGGGGGTTGAAGACAGCAAGAGGAAGGTGTTTCAGGCTAGTAAGGGATAGCTGGCTGGCTATATAAAGCGCTACAGCCTTCAGAACTTCAAGATCACAGCTGAGGCAGCATCAGCTTCCCAGAAAAGCTCAAGAAACTCATAGAGGAGAATGGCTACCATCCAGAGCAAGTCTTCGATTGTGAAGAGACAACTATTTACACAGTATTTACATTGTATTAGTTATTATAAATAATCTAGAGATGATTTAAAGTACACGGGAGGATATGCAGAGGTTATATGCAAATACTACACCATTTTATATAAGAGACTTGAGATTTTGGTAACTGCAGGGGTCCTGGAACCAATCCCCTACCGATACCGAAGGACAATAGTATTCACAAGTATATGAACCACCGAATTATCCATAATCAACCACTGAGACTCCAAGAAGGGATGCGGGTGCCACGTACACCTCAATCACCCCTACTGTCTCAAAAGTTAGAGGTCATACAAAAACATTTCTCTTCCATCCTTGAAAAAATAGAATGAAAAGATTCCATCTACAGAGCACAGCATAAATGCTACATTTTATAGATCTTCTATATTGATTGTTTTCACAATACTCTTAAAAATGCATGGAAAGTAAAACTCATGCAGTAGACACATCACTTAATAACATCCATCACAGATTCTAGACTCTGTTCCTGCTTCCGTCACCAGCTGGATTTGAGAAATCCTATGCAGTCATTTTACCTCTATGGGCCTCTGTCTCCTCATGTGTAAAAGAAAAGGGTTAAACCAAATGATACTTAAAATCTCTTCAACATAAAAATCTATGATTACAAGATAAAGGTAATATCCTTGAAAATTATCTAGGAATCAGTGATTAGAGAAAACAAATGAAGAATTGCTTGTACATTTTTGCAAAAAGGAAGGAAAATGAACACGCAGGGACAATTACTCCACTGAAGTTTTACACTGCCAAACCTAGATAAGAAAATTACAAGGTCATATCTAAACTGTAAATCAATAATCTAGAGATGATTTAAAGTACACGGGAGGATATGCAGTCCTGTGCCGTTAAAAAAGTAAGGTCTTGCTTTAAAGCATTGGAAACCCTGGTGGTGTAGTGGTTAAGAGTTCAGCTTCTAACCAAAATGTCAGCAGTTCGAATCCACCAGGCAATCCTTGAAAACCCTATGGGGCAGTACTACTCTGTCCTATAGGGTCTCTGTGAGTCAGAATCTACTTGAGGGCAATGAGCTTAAAGCATTTAGATTCTATCTCTTGGTTAGATTTCTGTGGACTTTTTGGCAAACTTCTGAAGCTTTCCCCAGTTATAAAACTCTTGAATTTTGATGTTTAGAGAATATTCAATGAAAGGCACAAAATAACAATGGTTAAAATATTTCCAAGAACTTTTGTCACCACTAAGACTCCCCTGAAAGGCTCACTGGCTCTTTTCCTAGACACACATTCACAATCCTCTTTTACCAATGCCATTCCCAAGTCTCTTCTTCCTATCATCATTCTTCTGGTCTTTGCAGAAGCCTTTGCTACCATACTGCACCACTCCCACCATCAGCCAGAATTTAAGCTCTCTACATCAAAATAACACTGCCACCAAAGCTATGAGTATCGTATTTTAAGCAAATAATGCATGCATTATATATTTTTTGTCAGTCATGCAACCCCTTGCATGTTATTTTCCTGAGCATACTATGCATGTCATATGTGTGCGTAAATTATTTACATGGGCACGTTATTTGAGAAAAATGCAGTAATTTTAATATGTTCAAAGGAAAAGAGGATGCAAGGTAGCAAAAACTGAAAGTTAACAAATAAAACTTGCGTATGAGTGTCATCTGTATCTTAACCAACTATCTTCACATTTCTACCAAAGTGGAATTATTACAAGATAATGGGAAGATGATTATGTGCATAAAAGTACACTAGCTCACCCTATCAGGGAAGAGGGTGCTTTAAGTCAGTAGTTTTCAAATTGTGCCCATTGAATCCTAGAGATCCATATAGGTAAGCCTTTTGGGGTTTTGAGCAATGGTTGCACAAATTTCCACCTTATATTTCTGTGCACATATTTGAACCTAAATGCAGCATCAATTAGAAACTTGCAGTTCCCCGTTGGTCTCTTTTCTAAAACCCAGAGTGACACATGTATGCTCAAGAAAACTATACAGGCAAGGCCATTACTTAGACATACAACACACTCAGCTGGTGCCAAGCTAAATCCTGGAGCCATTTATAAAATTCATTCATCACCTAACTTGCACCAGTATGTCTTCTAGACAATGGAGATACAGCATGGAACACACCACAGACAAAACAAATCCATGGTCTTTACGGATAAATGTTGTTGTTAAGTGCCGTTGAGTCAATTTTCGACTCAAAGCAGGCCCATGTAACAAGGGTAGAACTGCGTCTATAGTGTTTTCCAGGCTATAATCTTTATGGGAGGAGATTGCCAGGTCTTTCCGCCACAGAACTGTTGGGTGGGTTCCTACCTCCAAGCATTTGGCTAGCAGCCAAGTGCTTAACTGTTGCACCACTCCGGTTCCTTTTATGGAGACATAGCAATCATGATATTTTGGAATAAAAAACAGCAACAAAAGACATGCAGGGAACAGTTGTGGACCAACTCTGACCTGGATTACATATTAGACAATAATTATCTTTGGTGTGATAATAGTAAAATACAGTGATTCTACAACATGTCTGCCCACTGAGATCACCTGGGGAGCTTAAACGAAATTACTCATAGCTGGGATCCATCCAGGGATTGTAACTTAATTAGTCCGGGGTGTGATCTGAGCCTTGGAATTTTTAATTCTTTGATTTAAAACTTTGAATCCAGATGAAAGATTTATGTGTATTTATTAACCCAATCTAAAAACATTTCTAAGGGCTTAAATTGTTCACAACAAAAAGCTGGGGAAACAAAATCACCAATCTTGTTCACTTGATCATCTTAGACAGAATATTGTCCTGAGTACAAAATTCAGCATATAACAAGCAGAAAACTACTTCCAGATGATGGAAAATGTTTTAAGAATTCATCGAGTAGTTTCATTTTGACTTATTAAAATAGTTTTACTATAAACATTTTGTTTCTATGCTTATCTTAAAATGTAAAAAAAAAAAAAAAAAGTTTTAGTACAAAATCATCCTGTCTTTAGAGTGCCTCATGGTCATTATTACAAACATCAATTGCCTCTGTAGAATACTGCAGGCATAGAATGCATTTGAATTCTTATCTCTACTAACCTAAAAAACATACTTTAAAGTACATTTTAAAATAAATCCTTAATATATATTTGATTTGTTCTGGTTTGCCTCTTTCTCTTAAGAGGCATAGCAAAAAAGTTCCGGTTAATATTTATTATACAATCAGTCTATGCTAGTGCCATCTGTCATCTGGAAAGTTATTATTCATAAGGGAAACTATAGTTATTATTCATTATTTATATCTCACCAACTTGATTTTCTTTCTTTTTTTTTTTCCTGGCAAGAACATAAAAAGAATAGTAAATATGAAAAAGCAGACTGAAGCCTTAATTAGAAAGATATTCATACTTAAGCATGTATTCATTTGGGAAATGTTTACTAAGAACCTACTATGTGACAAATGATGTGTATACAACTTTAAGCAGACCAAACGGGGTCCCAAGTTTATAGTCATATTGTTGTTGCTGTTAGGTGCTGTCTAATCCATTCCGACTCATAGCGAGCCTATGTACCACAGAACGAAACACGGCCTGGTCCTGCACCATGTTCACAATCGTTGTTATGCTTGAGCCCATTGTTAAAGCCACTGTGTCAATCTATCTCATTGAGGGCCTTCCTCTCCTTCGCTGATCTTCTACTTTACCAAGCATGATGCCCATCTCCAGGGATCAATCCTTCCTGACAATATGTCCAAAGTATGTAAGATGCAAGTCTCGTTCTCCGTGCTTCTAAAGGGCATTCTGGTTGTACTTCTTCCAAGACAACTTGTTTGTCATATTATATATATATATACATATACACACACACAATAGTCAAATTACAAATAAAAATGTATGACAATTAAATAGTGTTGCTTTGAGATGATTAATTTGAAGACCAGAATTAAGGTAAATTAAATCAGGCTTGTATTCTTTTTTGTATTAAGAATACATACTACGCACAAGTAAATTAAAAAAAGGAGATTCTTTTTATAAAACATTAAGTTTGACAGTATGGTTCTCTTGACCCAGTTGCTTTGCATTCATTTTCTCTCTGGAGCTGTCTGAGTCTGAACTCAGTATCACTGGAATGAAATCAAGGTTTCAGCAGGGTCCCACTCCCTCTGCAAGCTCTTGGGGAGAACTGACTTCCTGGTAGCTGTCAGCATTTCTTTGCCTGTGGCCACATTATTCCAATCCCTGCCTCCGTCTTTACAGGACCTTCTCCTCTGTGGTGTCAAATCTCCCTCTGTGTCACTCTTATCAGGACACTTGTGATTGCATTTAGGGCCCACCTATATAATTCAGGATAATCTCCCCATCTCTAATTCTTAACTTCATCTCATTTGCAAAGACTCTTTTTCCAAACAAGCTCACATTCTTGGACTTCAGAGAGTACAACCTGAAATCTTTGGTAGCCATTATCAAACTACCACACCTACATAGAAAGCCTAATAAAGAGTAAAAGGACAACAGAATAAAACCAATCTGATTTAACCAGAGAATGTACAGGTCTGCTCCAAACAAATCTGATGAGTTTACCTGCTCCTAAACAGGGACCCAAACCCTCTGCCATTTTACATGCTTATTATAAGAATGCAATTAAATGAGACTGGGAAGCACCATACAAATAAAGCTCTTTCTTCTTCTTCTTCTTTTTACTCTTCTTCAGTCATAACCTCAAACTTCCTCACAAAACAGCTCCTGTTACTTTCATTTACCCATTTCAGCCCTTTTGCTTGGTTTTTCATTATATTAAGTACTGGAAGAAAGACACCAATGAAGCTTAGCAAGGCAGCCCAATTCAGGGCCAGTTCCCAGGAGTCTTTAGGACCAGAAGTGAACCTGGGTAAGACTCAAGCCTGGTCTGGTAGAACACGGGAGCTAGAACCTTTCCAGTCTTTAGAATGAAACAGTGACGTGGCATTCATCCTGAGGACATTCTAGGTGTAGTCATTTTTCCAAAAGTAAGTCTTAGCTAGAGATGCTAAGAAGCATAACAGCCAAAATTATATGTACAAGACTGGTGGTGTAGACAGACCTCAAGATTCCAATCATAAATACTAAGTAGCCATTATTCCTTTTGTACTTCAGCAAACCAAACCCTGTTGCCATTGAGTCGATTCTGATTCATAGTGACCCTATAGACAGAGTAGAACTGCCCCATAGGGTTTCCAAGGAGCACCTGGTGGATTTGAACTGCCAACCTTTTGGTTAGCAGCAGTACCTCTTAACCACTACACCACCAGGGTTTCCACAATGGGGAAAGCTAAGTCAAATCTTTGACTTCCTGACCTAACTATTTGCGAAGAACCAAACTGGGACCACCTGACCTGCCTCATTCTCTAATTGCAGGAATATGGAATACTGCACCCATTCTGGAATCCATTAAGCCAGGAACCCTTTGCTAAAAGTCTTACTCAGAAGTATTTCTTGATATTGTTAATACTAAAGGCCATCCTCCAAAAAAAGAAAACTTCTTGATGTAGAAAACTCAACATGAATCAACAATTGCTTATATACAAGCCCCATCTATCTTCTTCCCATTCCACATCTGAACTAGTATATAAATTTAATAGACTCTCAAGCAAGAATAAGAATACTAACTCACAGACTATGATGCCACTACAAAGAAATTTCCGTATTTGGGGGTGTCATGGATTGAATTGTGTCCTCCGAAAATATGTGTCATGGTTAGGCCATGTGTGGTTGTCCTCCATTTTGTGATAGTAATTTTACGTTAAAGAGGATTAGGATGGGATTGTAACATACCTTACTAAGGTCACATCCCCGATCCAATGTAAAGGGAGTTTCCCTGGAGTGTGGCCTGCACCACCTCTTATATTACAAGAGATAAAAGGAAAGGGAAGCAAGCAGAAAGTTGGGGGCCTTATACCATCCAGAAAGCAGCGTCGGGAGCAGAGTGTGTCCTTTGGACCCGGGGTTCCTGAACTGAGATGCTCCCAGACCAAGGGAAGACTGATGACAAGGATCTTCCTCCAGAGCTGACAGAGACAGAAGGCCTACCCCCTGGAGCCGGCACCCTGTATTCAGACTTCTAGCCTACTGGACTGTGAGAGAATAAACTTTTCTTTGTTAAAGCCATCCACTTGCGGTATTTCTGTTATAGCAGCACCAGATGACTAAGACAGGGGGCTATTGACATTTTTTGCTTTTATAAACAGAATAAAATAATCCATTTCATTGTTGCCCTGACTTAAAATACAGCAACATGAAGGCAGATATAAAGTGAATAACAAACTAAAATCCATGGGTCAAGGGTTTAGTCAAGGGTTAGTCAAGGGTTATCTGATGTAAGCACTGTAGGACAGACCAAAGACATAAAACAGTGAATTCTACTTCCTTGTTTTCAAAGAGTCTGAGAAACAAACTCACAAATCAGGCGATCCATTATCTCCTCTTCCTCATTTATAGGTTGCCTTCTTTTTTTTTTCAGGTAGCAGATGCTCCAGGCAGTTTCACAATAAGTCTATTGTTTCTCTTCTACTATCTTACCATGCAATAGCCTTCCACTACAGTGAAAAGCCTATATTCTCTTTAGAGCTCATTTTAACTTATTAAATTTATAATGTAATAAGTATGCCACGAGAACACACTGTAAGTACAGAATCGTAGAATTTTAAAAGAGGAAGAGACACTGGAGGCCCAGTGTACGAAAGCAGACATTGCATCAATCCTTTGATCAGACTTTCTGGAAAAAATCCATCCTTCTTTCGGCCCCTCAATTTTGTCTAAATCAAGGAAAAGACAATATTGGTGTGTCTGTAAGTATGAAGGCATGCCAGGGTCCCAGAAGAGATAACGCCAGCTTTGGATTATAAAACAACTCAGGCAATTTCTCTTTACCAAGCCATAATCCTCACATGACCACTGAAACATACTTGCCTCATTTCCATGTGGCCTCAGGCTAGCTTCCTTTCCTGGCTCCCAACCCCAAAGCAAAACAAGAGGTCTCAGAGCCAAATAGCCGCCCCGATCCAAGAGGAATAAATCCATGGCTGTCATCAACACAGGATGCAAATGAAATCTCCTCATGGACAACCGGATGCCATTATTGGTGGGTAGTTGATGAAACATGGACTTCTGACACCTGGTGTTAACACAGTCAAATTCTTAAGTTCTATCTGGTTAAAAATAAACTACAACCCTGGAGGTACAAAGAAAGATTATTATGTCTCAAAACATCGCCACATAATCAGTAAACATTTATTGACTGTGCACAACATGCCTGGCCCTAACTAGATACAGAGAATCAGAGACAAATTAAGAAAACAACATGTTGAGTGCTTTTACAGGTTTATACTGTAGGATGGATACAGTAACGAGATACACGTAATTGGGAACAAAAAAGAAACTGAACGACAATGAGAATATGGTTTGTTTATTGAAAAAATGGCACACATAATACATTTTTATCCAAGAAAAACATGCTCTTAATAACGTATTTTTATCAAAGGACATAACTTGATAAGATTGAGTTCCTGCTAGCTGTTCTATTTCCTTCTCTCCCCCACGTCTTTTCTCCATTTCTTTTTTACTATTATGCTTTAGTTTATTCCCACTTATATACTTACATACTGTATATTGTTGTTATTATTATCGTAATTTTTGTTTTTAATATGGGAAATTTGTGGTAGAAGGAATCAACACAGGATTGCAAACTTTTCATTTGCCAAATGAGGGTTTTTTTTTTAATATGAAAAACTGTATCCACTTGCATTAGCTTTTATCCATTAAAGACACTTGATCACACAAAAGAATACGTGCCAGAAACACATTCACATTGAAGTATAAACAACCAACATTAGAGGTTTTCAAATTTTGATTAAAAGTGTTAATTACAGAACAAGGGGAGTACTAAATGACAAAGAGGAGAGAGAGAGAAACTAATGAAAGTAGAGGCTAGACATGGCAGAGACTTTGCTAATTTTAAATTTTCACTAGGACCAGCTCAATTTACCTTTAACGATGCAATAACAAAGGACCATGGTGTATTTTGTCTTGCATGGGATGCATAAGGTGAATGAAGACACCATTAAGATTCTTAAAACGATTCAGGGATAACTGAAAGCAAGGCAGAGGTGTTACCATGGAGAAAATTATTTTTTAAGTGTGGATTGAAAAGAGAAGAGGCTAGAGGCTGAAAAAAACAGACAACGACAGCATGAGATGACTGAACTGCAGATTAGGGCTGTGGCAATTGAAAAGTAAAATACAGATCTGAGACATTTTAAGGAGGAAAAAAATAACAGTGCTCCCTATCAGGCTCCTTGAGCAGGCCTGAGGTGAGAGATGTCAGCGATGACTCAGATGTCATGAGTGGAGAGCCAGCAGGCCAGCAGCAAGACGGCCCATGACACAGAGGAAGTTGGAGAGGAAATGGTGCATAAGATAGCTAAGAAACACTATAAATAGTTGTATATCTGTGGTTTCTCCAGCTAAAAATGCATGTGTGAAGTTTTGCATTCTAGACCTTGGTTACAATTTAACTGAAAGGGTAACATATTAACTACACGAACTGTTGCCTTAAGATAGCATGTCTAAGAATGTGTTTGTAGGAAAAAGAAAAAACACTAGAGAATGTAACTAAAATTTAATGGTGACTAGTTCTGGAGCTTTAGTTCTGGAGCAGTATTATAAGTGACAATCATTTTCTTTCTACTTTTATTTATTTTACCAAATTTTCTCTAATGAGTCCATGTTATTTTGTTGTTAGAATTTTTTTTAATTTCGTAACTGAATATTAAAAAAAAAAAAAAGGATTTTTTTTTTATTGCCTGTGACTTTGCAAGTTTCATGGACATACATACACAAAAAAATGTGTGCATCTGCTTTAAGCATTAGGAGCCTCTAGCACATTGGGGGAGCCCTGGTGGTGCAGTGGTTAAAAGCTTGGCTGCTAACCAAAAGGTCAGCAGTTCGAATCCACCGTCCACTCCTTGGAAACCCCATGGGACAGTTTTACTCTGTCCTTTAGGGTCGCTATGAGTTGGAACTGACTCAACAGCGAACGGGTTTTTTGGTTTAGCACATTGGGGGTACCCCAAAACTTCACTAATATGTCCATAAAAGTTAAATGGATGATCGTTGTCTACCATCTAGTGATTTTCACATACTTAATATATATATCAGAGTTATACAGACTGACTGTAATTCAGCCAAAGCTTACCAGGAAGACCAAGAAATTTTAGCCCAATAAATAAGTTATTTAAACTAAAGGCTGACATTGCCAAGGGTCAATATCACATTGACTTTTTTGCTAAGCATCTGTGAAAAGCCCTCCAGAATAATAGAAGATAGCAGCAATAGGATTTTGTAGTTTATTTATAAGGAAATTCATGGTCACAAAAAGTGGAATGGGAACTTCCAAAGTAAGTGGACATATCTAGTATCTAAGGTCACTGAAACAGAGAACAATCAAAAAGCAGTCCTAACTCCCACCCCAGAGTCAGGCTGTGGGGACACAGCACACAGCAGTAATTAAGAGAGTACACTCTCAAACCAGACAGCTGGGGTCTGTAACCTAGTTCCCCTACTTCTCTAGTGTGTTACTATCAGCAAGTTACTTAACCTCTGTGTCTCAATACACCTAACAGTAAAACGGAGGTAATAATTATATTACCCCATAAGATCACGGTGAAGTATTTATGAATCTAAATATGTAAAGCACGTAAAACAGTGCCAGGCCATATAAAATACATCTACTTGTCCCACCCCATCCGGAGCAAGGGAGAACGAAGAAAACCAAAGACACAAGGGTATGATTAGTCCAAAGGAATAATAGAACACAACTACCACATCCTCCATCAGACTGAGTCCAGCACAACTAGATGGTGTCTGGCTACGACCACTGACTGCTCTGACAGGCATCATAACAGAGGGTCCTGGGCAGAGCTGAAGAAAAATGTAGAACAAAATTCAAACTGATAAAATAGACGAGAATTACTGGTCTGACAAAGACTGGACAAACGCCAAGAGCATGACCCCAAACACCCTTTTAACTTGATAAAAAAATAAACTAAAACAGTGCCAGGGAGAAAGAAGGTACTATGTAAGGGTCAACTAACCAGTGCTTGCTGCCATTCCAAAGAAAGGTGACCCAACAGAATGTAGAAATTATTAAATACTATCATTAATATCACACACAAGTAAAATTTTGTTGAAGATAAATACAAAATGGTAATAGCAGTACATTGACAAGGAACTGTCAGAAATTCAAGCCAGATTCAGAAGAAGACAAGGAACAAGGGACATAACTGCTGATGCCAGGTGGATCTTGGCTGAAAGCAGAGAACACCAGAAAGATGTTTACCTGTATTTTATTGACTATGCAAAGTCATTTGACTGTGTGGATCATAACAAATTATGGATGACATCGTGACAATGGGAATTCCAGAACACTTAATTATGCTTATGCGGAATCTGTACATAACCCAAAAGGCAGTCGTTCAAACAGATATTGCATGTGGTTTAAAATCAGGAAAGGTGCGTGCCAAGATTGTATCCTTTCACCACACTTACTCAATCTGTATGCTGAAAATAATCTGAGAAGCCGGACTATATGAAGAAGAACATGATATCAGGATTGGAGGAAGACTCGTTAACAACCTGTGATATGCAGATGACACAACTTTGCTTGCTGACAAAGAAGAGGACTTGAAGCACTTACTAATGAAAATCAAAGACTACAA
Organism: Loxodonta africana; assembly: GCF_030014295.1. Classification (NCBI taxonomy): domain Eukaryota; kingdom Metazoa; phylum Chordata; class Mammalia; order Proboscidea; family Elephantidae; genus Loxodonta; species Loxodonta africana. Next base: position 196,374,803 of record NC_087342.1, read on the forward strand.
CCTTCAGTATGGGTTACCTTAACATAAGAAAACAAAAATCCTCACAACTGGACCAATAAGCAACAACATGATAAAGAGAGAAAGATTGACGTTGCCAAGGATTTCATTTCACCTGGATTCACAATCAACGCCCATGGAAGCAGTAGTCAAGAAATCAAACAATGTATTGCATTGGGCAAATCTGCTGCAAAAGACCTCTTTAAAGTGTTAAAAAGCAAAGATGGCACTTTAAGGGCTAAGGTGGGCCTGACCCAAGCTATGGTCTTTTCAATCACCTCATATGCATGAGAAAGCTGGACAATGAGTAAGGAAGACTGAAGAAGAGTTGACGCCATTGAATTATGGTGCTGGCAAAGAATACTCAGTATCCCATGGACTGCCAGAAGAAATCTATCTTGAAGAAATACAGCCAGAATGATCCTTAAAAGTGAGGTGGTGAGACTTTTTCTCACGTACTTTGGACATGTTATCATGAGAGACCAGTCCCTGGAGAAGGACATCAGGTATGGTAAGTAGAAGGTTAGCAAAAAAGAGGAAGACCCTCATCGAAATGGATTGACACAACAGCTACAACAATGGGTTCAAACATAGCAAGTATTGTGAGGCAGTATTTCGTTCTGTTGGTCATAGGGTCAGTATGAGTCAGAGCTGATTTGATGGCACCTAACAACCTGTTGCCATGGATTCAGCTCTGACTCATGGCAACCTCATGTGTGTCAGAGTAGAACTGTGCTCCATAGGGTTTTCAAAATGCTGACTTTTTTGAAGTAGATTGCCAGATCTCTCTTCCAAGGCAGTCAAGCACATTAACAATGTGCATTACACAGGGACTCCAAGGGTTAACTACTATCAAATATTTTTCATCATAAAGTCAGTTGAAAAAGCCCCAATGTGGCGGTTACCGTTGTGTGTCAGCTTGGCTGGGCCATGATTCTCAGTAGTTTGGCAATTATGTAAGGACGTAATCGCCTCCATGATGAGATCTAATACAATGTAATCACCTCCGTGATGAGATCTGCAACAAGCAGCCAATCAGCTGAAAGGGAGTTCCATTGGGCATGCAGCCTACATCCAATAGGTACGGACTTTCTGGCAAAGCTCATGGGCTTTTCCTCTGCTTTGAATCCTGTATTTGGCTTGTCATCATCCAATTTCCAGTTCTTGGGACTAGAGCCAGCAGCCTGCCGTCTAACCTGTCAATCTCAGGTTAATCAACCCTGCAACTACGCGAGTCAGGAGAAGCCTCCAGCCTGACACCTGACCCATGGACTTGGGGCTTTTCAGCTTCTATAACCACGTGAGCCATTTCCTTTATGCAACTCTTTATATATATATACATTGTTAGGTGCCATCGAGTCAGTTCCAACTCTCTCTCTTTATGTACATGTGTGTAGATATACACAGATAAAAAATATATATAATTCACAGGTTTTACTTCTCTAGAGAACCCCACCTAAGACACCCAGACTTCTCAAAAAAATATATTAATACCATAAACTCTGCTGATCACTTGGTAATCACTTGATACAGCCTTTCCATATTCAAAGATACAAGGGTGCTTTTTCTCTCTTCTACTTCCTGTTATTTTTCCCTCTGACTTATATACAAAGAGTAACATAGCTGATATTAGAGTTCCTCAAAAATAACAGCATCCCAAGAATGAGATGCCTAGATATTTCTTCCACCGTATCACATTCTTTCCTTCACAAACTCTCCCCTAAAAAACCAGGAAAACAAGCCCTTAGGCTCGCAACAACTTTCATAAATAAAAACAAGTGGACCCCACTGTAAAAGAAAAGGCTTATACTACAGGACAATTAAATAAATATATAGGTATTTTACAAAAGGCCAATTATGATAACTAGATATCCCATACTACAACACAGTCTCTCAGAACCCAACTACGAGTATTTCTTAATCACCTCTCTGGATAAAGAACCTCTTCTCAGCAGAGTTGTGCATTTGTGTGATAAGAGCCAGCACAGCCTGAAACACTAATTTCCACTGGTGCCAAACCTCTCCACGGTGGTCTACTCACTAGCCTCCTCCTGAACGCTCTCAATTTCACGGCAGTTTGGATTGCTCACTTCATAGCGAGCTTGTCTTTTCCCAGCCGTCCAAGATGAGGCACTCTGAGTATTCTAGACATAATTATTAGGCAGTCCAAGAAAGGCTACCCAAACCCTAATCTAACCAATGAGAGTAGCTTCTAGCCTAGTGCTCCATCAATAGTTCTGTTAGATAAGCTGATAAATGCCAAAGGCTTACCCAGAAGTCCATTCAGAGGGAACTAACTTTTTCAAAGCTCAGGCTTTTCTCTAGACTGTAGAGAATATATACCTGGTTACTCTGAAGAAATATGGGCAGAGGGCTTCCAGAGCCCTCATACTTGTAACTATAAAAGTGCTTATACAGGCTTCTGGCTTTTTCCAGATTCACATTTCTTTTAGGAGTCAGGAAAGTCACCTTGTAAACTTTCACTGCATTCTCTCCCATAAAAATTCATTCTTTATAAGCACCCAGTTTTATCACTTTAAGAAGACAACCAGATGGAGGTGGTGAGCAGGTACTCAGCTTATTTGCTAGGGACGAGATTCTATACACCACATACTCAGGATTTGCGTTCTATTACATGGGCCTCAGAGAAATCATAAAATACCACAGGTCTGGACTTTCCCAATTACTGCAAATAGTGTTGTTGTGAGGTGCCATCGAGGGTAGGTCTCTACCCTATATACAACAGAATGAAACACTGCCCAATCCTGTGTCATCCTCACAATCATTACTATTTTTGAGCCCACTGTTGCAGCCACCACGTCAATCCATCTTGTTGAGGATTTTCCTCTTTTTCACTGATCCTCTACGTCATCAAGTATGGCGCTGTTTTTATCACCAAGGCCATATTTTCCAACTACTGATTCTTCTTTGTTTCCAACTTTTACATTCCAGTTACCATTAATTATCAACATAGCTTGATTGCGTGTTTGATCAATTTCAGACTGCAGAAGTTGGTAAAAATCTTCAGTTTCAAGCATTTCCCTTGAGAACGGGAACCAGACAAGGATGCCCTTTATCACCGCTCTTATTCAACATCGTGCTGGAAGTCCTAGCCAGGGCAATTAGGCTAGACAAAGAAATAAAAGGTATCCGGATTGGCAAGGAAGAAGTAAAGTTATCACTATTTGCAGATGACATGATTATATACACAGAAAACCCTAAGGAATCCTCCAGAAAACTACTGAAACTAATAGAAGAGTTTGGCAGAGTCTCAGGTTATAAAATAAACATATAAAAATCACTTGGATTCCTCTACATCAACAAAAAGAACACCGAAGAGGAAATCACCAAATCAATACCATTCACAGTAGCCCCCAAGAAGATAAGATACTTAGGAATAAATCTTACCAAGGATGTAAAAGACCTATACAAAGAAAACTACAAAGCTCTACTACAAGAAATTCAAAAGGACATACTTAAGTGGAAAAACATACCCTGCTCATGGATAGGAAGACTTAACATAGTAAAAATGTCTATTCTACCAAAAGCCATCTATACATTTAACGCACTTCCGATCCAAATTCCAATGTCATATTTTAAGGGGATAGAGAAACAAATCACCAATTTCATTATGGAAGGGAAAGAAGCCCCGGATAAGCAAAGCACTACTGAAAAAGAAGAAGAAAGTGGGAGGCCTCACCTTACCTGACTTCAGAACCTATTATACAGCCACAGTAGTCAAAACAGCCTGGTATTGGTACAACAACAGACACATAGACCAATGGAACAGAATTGAGAACCCAGACATAGATCCATCCACGTATGAGCAGCTGATATTTGACAAGGACCAGTGTCAATTAACTGGGGAAAAGATAGCCTTTTTAACAAATGGTGCTGGCATAACTGGATATCCATTTGCAAAAAAATGAAACAGGACCCATACCTCACACCATGCACAAAAACTAACTCCAAGTGGATCAAACACCTAAACATAAAGACTAAAACGATAAAGATCATGGAAGAAAAAATTGGGACAACCCTAGGAGCCCTAATACAAGGTATAAACAGAATACAAAACATTACCAAAAATGATGAAGAGAAACCCGATAACTGGGAGCTCCTAAAAATCAAACACCTATGCTCATCTAAAGACTTCACCAAAAGAGTAAAAAGACCACCTACAGATTGGGAAAGAATTTTCAGCTATGACATCTCCGACCAGCGCCTGATCTCTAAAATCTACATGATTCTGTTAAAACTCAACCACAAAAAGACAAACAACCCAGTCAAGAAGTGGGCAAAGGATATGAACACACATTTCACTAAAGAAGATATTCAGGCAGCCAACAGATACATGAGAAAATGCTCTCGATCATTAGCCATTAGAGAAATGCAAATTAAAACTACGATGAGATTTCATCTCACACCAGCAAGGCTGGCATTAATCCAAAAAACACAAAATAATAAATGTTGGAGAGGCTGCGGAGAGATTGGAACTCTCATACACTGCTGGTGGGAATGTAAAATGGTACAACCACTTTGGAAATCTATCTGGCGTTATCTTAAACAGTTAGAAATAGAACTACCATACAACCCAGAAATCCCACTCCTGGGAATATACCCTAGAGATACAAGAGCCTTCATACAAACAGATATATGCACACCCATGTTTATTGCAGCTCTGTTTACAATAGCAAAAAGTTGGAAGCAACCAAGGTGTCCAACCACGGATGAATGGGTAAATAAATTGTGGTATATTCACACAATGGAATACTATGCATCGATAAAGAACAATGACGAATCTCTGAAACATTTCATAACATGGAGGAACCTGGAAGGCATTATGCTGAGCGAAATTAGTCAGAGGCAAAAGGACAAATATTGTATAAGACCACTATTATAAAATCTTGAGAAATAGTAAACCTGAGAAGAACACATACTTTTGTGGTTACAAGGGGGGGAGGGAGGGAGGGTGGGAGAGGGTTTTTTATTGATTAATCAGTAGATAAGAACTGCTTTAGGTGAAGGGAAAGACAACACTAAATACATGGAAGGTCAGCTCAATTGGACTGGACCAAAAGCAAAGAAGTTTCCGGGATAAAATGAATGCTTCAAAGGTCAGTGGAGCAAGCGCGGGGGTCTGGGGAACATGGTTTGCGGGGACTTCTAAGTCAATTGGCAAAATAATTCTATTATGAAATTATTCTGCATCCCACTTTGAAATGTGGCGTCTGGGGTCTTAAATGCTAACAAGAGGCCATCTAAGATGCATCAATTGGTCTCAACCCACCTGGAGCAAAGGAAAATGAAGAACACCAAGGCCACACGACAACTAAGAGCCCAAGAGACAGAAACGGCCACATGAACCAGAGACCTACATCATCCTGAGACCAGAAGAACTAGTTGGTGCCCGGCCACAATCGATGACTGCCCTGACAGGGAGCACAGCAGAGGACCCCTGAGGGAGCAGGAGATCAGTGGGATGCAGACCCCAAATTCTCATAAAAAGACCAAACTTAATGGTCTGACTGAGACTAGAGGAATCCCGGCGGCCATGCTCCCCAGACCTTCTGTTGGCACAGGACAGGAACCATCCCCGAAGACAACTCATCAGACATGAAAGGGACTGGTCAGCGGGTGGGAGAGAGATGCTGATGAAGAGTGAGCTAATTATATCAGGTGGACACTTGAGATTGTGTTGGCAACTCTTGTCTGGAGGGGGGATGGGAGGATAGAGAGAGAGGGAAGCCGGCAAAATTGTCAAGAAAGGAGAGACTGAAAGGGCTGACTCAAGAGGGGGAGAGCAAGTGGGAGTAGGGAGTGAGATGTATGTAAACTTATATGTGACAGACTGATTGGATTTGTAAACGTTCACTTGAAGCTTAATAAAAGTTATAAAAAAAAAAAAATCTTCAGTTTCCTCACCTTTGGCGTTAATGGTTGGTACATAAATTTGAATAATAGTCGTATTAACTGGTCTCTCTTGTAGGCGTATGGATATTATCCTATCACTGATAGCGTTGTACTTCAGGGAAGATCTTGAAATGTTCTTTTTGACAATGAATGCAACACCATTTCTTCAAGTTATCATTCCCGGCATAGTAGACCATATTATTTCCAGTTTAAAATGGCCAGTACCAGTTCATTTCAGCTCACCAATGCCTAGGATATCGATCTTTATGTGGTCTATTTCATTTTTGCCAACTTCCAATTTCCTAGATTCATACTTCCTACATTTTATATTCAATTATTAATGGATATTTACAGCTGTTTCTTCTCATTTTGAGTCATGCCACATCAGCAGATGAAGGTCCCAAAAGTTTGACTCTATCCATGTCATTAAGGCCAACTCTACTTTGAGGAGGCAGCTCTTCCCCAGTTGTCTTTTAAGTGCCTTCCAACTTGAGAAGCTCATCTTCTGGCACTATATCAGACAATGTTTCACTGCTATTCACAAGGTTTTCATGGTCAATTTTTTCAGAAGTAGACCACTAGACCCTTCTTCCTAGTCTGTCTTAGTCTGGAAGCTCAACTGAAATCTGTCCCCCATGGGTGACTCTGCTGGTATTTGGAATACCAGTGACATAGCTTCCAGCATCCCAGTGACACATAAGCCCCCATAGTACAACAAACTGACAGACAAGCAGTGGACTACAAATAGTAGAAACTGCAAATGTTAATTCTGGAAATGCCAAGAGTCTAAGGGTCTACTGACAAACCATGTAACTGAAATTTCACCCCAGAGTTAAGAAAGTGTTTCCTGTGTTTTCAAGCCGTAAACCCCTTTCTTCTCCTGAGATATCTTATAGTACTTGCCAAAACACCCATAGCTCATACTCAAGGCACACCAGAGAAGGCTTGACCTGAGGGCTCTCTAATTCTCTTCTCTGAGCATAGGAAGGAAGTAGACAAGAATCTTTGCTCTAGGAAGGCATGCTTCATTACAGGAAACAACAGCTATACAAAGAGCCATCTCTTCTTCTAACCTGCACCTTTACCTGTGTTGACCATCTCTCTATCTCTTCATTACACTTTGTCTATCTAGTCTAGATTCACCCACAGACTTATCGTATTCCACGCTCATGACAGGACACAGGGGGAGGAGACTATCTCAGGTGGTATAATAAGTTCATAGGGACCAAGCTTTTTTTAGTGATTTACAACGTGCCTATGTATTTTACACTGAATCCTCACGACTCTTTTAATCCTCACAACACCACTGAGGCACAGAGGGGTTTAATGACTTGTCTAAAGTCACATAACTAGTAAATTTCAGATCCAAGATATGAAGCCACACAATCTAGGGCTTTCTGTACTCACCACAGATAGATACAAGGGTCCACAATGGAGTAGTTGGGTATTATGAAAACTGGGGAAATCACAACCAGACCCTGATGGGAAAAAAAAAATCCCAATTCTTCATTTAAAATTGACTTCAATCTCCCCTTCCGGCCTCTTCTTCCTCCTCCCTTGAGTGTCTTATCTAGCCAATTTCAATCTTCATAATATGTTAATCCCCAGCCAAACCTCCCTCTCTTCAGAAAGATTTCTTCCTCCAAAGTCAAATCCTTCCCAACTACACCAACACGATGAAATTGAAACTTTCTCTGATCCTCTCATTTGATGTAAGATGGCCTTCCTCTGTAAACACTCACAGCAGTTTTTTTTATTTGTTTAACTCTATAATGTCGACTATAATTTCCAGTCCTATATTATGGATATGTGACACAGCTCACTATCCTTTACAGAAATCTGAAATCTCCTTCAAAGAGCTTATCTCTATAGAGTACAGGGAATCTAGGACAGGATAGTACACAAAGTACCTTGCTCAATGAAGTCCCAGGGGTTACCACATCACAGCTTTTGTAAAAAGATTCCTTATCATTGACAGCTTCTACACTAGGTAATGAAAACCAAATAAGGTTGCTGCCTGTGACGATAACTATTTTTTTTTAAGAGATTCAGCAGACTAATTCTAAGTGCACTGCATCTAAACTATTGTCTAATATAAAATCTGTATTTTCTTTCTAATCTACCAGCTGCTCCACAGGAGAAAGATGTAGCAGCCTGTTTCTGTGAAGATTTCAACCTGGGAAACCCTATGGGGCACTTCTACTCTCTCCTACGGAGCTGCTGAGTCAGAATTGATAGAGCAGCAATGGGTTTGATTTTTTGGTTTATTTTATTTTATTTCTGTTCCTTTGAGGATCTCGATATCACCAAGCTAAGAGCTTCTTTAAGATTCAAAAATGTATGTACAGTCACTCCTCTTTTTCTGCTATTTATTGAACAAACAGAACAAAGGGCTCTACTCTGAAATGTCTGGAGGAATATATGGGCGCTACCACACTTTTTTTTTTTTTTTACCACTAGTGGTTATTCCCCAGCCAGGCCTCTGAGACCTCAGCAGAAGCTTGGAAACAAATTCATCAGTCTCTGATCATGAAAGACAAGGAGAAATCTAAAAGCTAAGAGGCAGCAATTTCCCTCTTAGATAAAGATGGGTGCTTCCCCTATGAAAAAGAAATGTGCACTTTTTTTTTTTTTTGCATTGGAGAACTTCACCGAAGTACTTCATTCAAGGATAAAACAAAAAATAAAAAATAAAAAAAAACCCATTGCCGTCAAGTCGATTCCGACTCATAGCGACCCTGTAGGACAGAGTAGAACTGCCCCACAGGGTTTCCAAGGACTGCCTGGTAGATTCGAACTGCCAACCTCTGGGTTTGCAGCCAAACGCTTACCTACTACGCCACCAGAGTTTCCTCATTCAAGGATACAGACATAATTATCAACTAACATATTACAGTTTTGCACTGATATCCTTTTTGCATAGTTTCACATATCACCGAAATTATGAATGCAGAATGCATACACAAGGACACCCTTCTGATATGTCACCTTCCCTCTATTTTATCACCTGGAAAAATGATACACTTTTACATTTGCGTTTCATGGGGACTGTAGAAAAAACATCCCAGGGAAACAATTCTATCTCTACCCACCAGTCCTGGCATCGTGGCCTTCAAATGCCCATTCTTAATTCTAAAACTACATAGAGGTTTGACTACCTAAGCCAACTTGTCATTTAATTTCAAAAGGAGGCCAATCAATTTCCGTTTTATAATAGTTATGTAAATTTAAATCACCAGCCTAGTGTTAATGGAAGATTTACAAGTACTTTGGCTAAACAGTCCATTTTTAACACTTCATTCATTACAAAATCAATATAAACTCCCTGTCCATGTAAACCATGTGTGCGTGTGTGTATGTCTGTGTGAAATGATTTTAATGGATATTATAAGTAAAAATGCACCAAATTGTTTGATAAAATACCAACATTATCTTCACACATGTGCACTACCTCAAATGACACATGCCATGAAAATGAATAAAACCACTGCTGAACTACATACATAGGCCCATCAGATATACCCCCACTTAAAACGGGAAACATTAAATATCTGCTACAGCAAAAAAAGCCAAACCCGTTGCTATCAAGTCAATTCTGATTCATAGTGACCGTACAGTATTGCTATAATTTAAGCAAAAGTGGTAGGCTTTTACTCTAATTTCATGTCATTTATCATTATGTACAAATTTTTCAAAATGCAAAATGATTCATGTTTCAAATACAATAAAATGTGACAATTCAGACAGCAAAAAAAAAAAACAGTTGATTGTTCACATTACTCACAAGTACAACTTTAGAATCTCTAAATAAGGTTCATTTTCAAACAATTAATATTTTTCTTATTTACTTTTTATCAAACATGTAATGCAAATAAAATATTTAAATGATATAAATATTCACTTTGAAAATATTTATGCATAAAATAGAGAAGAGGCTATGTATCAATAATACAGATTAGATACATTTGTAGCATTTAATATTCCTCTCAAAAAAGAAAAATATTTCATACTATGATTTTACAGCCTGAACAACATATGTCAAAACCTAGAAGATTCATGAGGGATCAAATAAATTTCATAAGCTTTTACAATATTAGAAAGTTTTCTTAAAATCTCTAGAACTGAAAATTCCCTGCAATGGTATCATCATTTATTCAATACAAACTACTTTTGAGTTATTTTAAAAAGATGCTGGTAGTATACAAAAACACAGTGCAACAGCTGCTATAAACCTTGGTCTCTGCATATTGGGCTTAGTTTAAAATGTTCCTTTGATGAGTAACATAAGGCATGTCATATTATTACACAAAATCCTTGCAATTTAACAGATTATTCCACAATTAATTTAATCCACTAATAAAAATGAGATGGGGGGAAAAGGCAGTGAGTATGATCAAAGGGGAGGCAAAGGAGTGAAATGACCCAGAAACAGTCACCTTCAACACAAGGACACTAAAACTTTCCCTAACCCCAATCCTTGATAAAGGATACAGAGACTTTGGCCTAGCCTCTAATCAGCCTGGGCCCTTAGAGCCTGGGGAAACTCCACTTAAACAGCAGTGAGATAGGGATTGGGGGTGGGGAGACATTGAATCAGGCAGATCTTTTGCTTTAGCCAGCTCTATGGAAAGATCCAGCTCAGCCTAAAATGAATTTTGTACACTTTACCGTTTTGCACAATTCACTAGCAATTTTTATACAGAACAATAATAAGCTAGTTTTTCGTGATAAAAATTTATTGTTTCAATCATTTCTTCAAGATGCTTGGGTAATTAGGAATTTGGATGAAAATCTGAAGAGTGCCCTCTCCATACATTAAGACTCACAGGCCAAGGCTCCACAAAACAAAATTTTATGAGACTTTTTTTTTTCTTTCAGTACTTTCAATTAAAAAAATATAACAAGTTACACCTATAAGGGGTACTCCCCTGGCTACCCACCCCACGATGACAACAAATAGTCTCTGGCTGAGACCCCAGCCACTTAATGTGGGAATGTTTTCCTACCCAGTCTTGTGTTCAGGACCCCAAAAGGCTGCCAAGGGGTTACATCCGCTCCCCACTGTAGCCGTTAACTCTAGTAACTGCTCTGGCCGCATGCCTCATATCCTCACTCCTGATCAGCCTGCAGTGACCTTCTCCAGTCCTTGGCTGGTTCTGCAGGCCACCTCCATTGCCACGGGTGCCTCGGCGGCAGCCTTCCCCCATGGCCATGTGGGCCTTCCTTCCACAGGCTGCCTCAGTGCTGACCCTGCCAACAAGCACCTCTGTAAAGCAACAGGAGTAACGGTCCTTTCCTTCCCTAATGTCCCTCTCTTCTAGGCCTCTGCCCGTTATTACCGTCCTTCACCTCAAAGCCTAGGGGTCCTTCTTTTCCCTAGACTGAGACTTCTGTGCCCACTGACCCAAGACGAGGACTGCACGGCCTGGACTTTTTTTTTCTATTTCACTTTTCCATTGTGAAATGTTTTACTCTTTACAAAATGCATGCTTCCTTCCTTCTCTCCAAAGACACACAGGTTGTCCCCTTACCTCGACCAGGCCCCTTTCTCAAGACAATTCTATCAGGCCCTGTTCCCTGGCAACTCGAGGGCATATTTTCCTTCATCCTCCCCGACCTCTATGCACTGGTTCTACAGACTTGACAGCCTCAGGTAAGCCCTCCATGCCAACCGTTTGCCGGGTAAAGAATAAGGCTATACTGTGAAGGAGCCTAAAAAGGCACAGAATTTGGAGAATAAATACAAAAGCATGCAGACATCACCCAAAGAACTCTCCTGGGTAAAGGCAGCCCAGGGGTGGCATCCTAGGAAAGCAGGAACGATTTAAACGGCCACCAAATTCTATTTTTGCTAAGATTGGCAATTTGTGGCAGCAAGACATTTATGGGAACATGTCATGCAGGGACACCTTGGCCTGGAAATCAACTATTTATAAAACAGGCTTACATTTAGGACCAAGAATAAGGCAATCTCCATACTTTTGACTCTCTGACAAGTTTCAAATTTTTTTGCCTAGAAATGAGGAAGCCCCCGAAAGAGCTGCAGTAAGTTGATCACTTGGTTAATACTTATAAACTAAGAAAATTAAAATGGTCTGAAAAATATCCATGGCTAAGAAATAGTTACAAATATATGCTCGCCAGCCAGCCAGCCAGCCCTCACTCACCACCTTTTTAAATATTTTCAAAATTTAATCAAAAGCGCTTTGAAACAGCCAATATGTCATTTTATTTTGAGACCTTTGGGTCTGTGGTACGCCAAGGCTCTAATGTCCTTGTGGGCCCCTAAAGTGTTTGGATGACTTTACTGAGTGAAAAGTAGCTACTCATTAGTAATGGTGAGAATTCTTCAGTGTTTCACAGCCAAAAAGAATTGCTCATCTGGATTTCAGTGGAAAGTTATCGTCGTACAGAAAGGGCACTGAAACAATCTAGATTGTTGGGGAAGCCCTGCAAACAATGGAGACTCGTAGTCTTTTTATTGTCCTATTTTTTAGATTAAGGAAAATCTGATTAGTCAGGCTTTTTAGAAAAATACAACCATTTATTGTCAGTGAAAGAAGGCAGCGGTGGTTCTGCGCTGGAATTCTTACCCTCCATGTGGGAAACTGGGGTTCAATTTCCAGCCAATGTACTTCAGTACAGCCACTACCCATCTGTCAGTGGAGGGCTGCATGTTGCTATGATGATGAACAGGTTTCAGTAGAATCTCCAGACTAAGACAGACTAGGAAGAAAGGCCCGGAGATCTACTCCCAAAAACCAGCAAACAAAGACCCTATGGACCACAGCAGTCCAATCTCATTGTGTATGGACTTGCCTTGAGTCAGGGCCCAACTGATAGCAGCCAACACAACAGTGTCAGCAAGGATGGTGATGGTGGTAGTGTTTTAAAGGCATATTTTGTGGCTGTGTCATGCTGATTCCAGGAGATTTTCAGTGCATTTAAAGAGTTTCCAGTTTATAAGGGCTTACTGATAAAAAAAGGAGAGAGGTCCCAGTCTGAGGCTTTCTCCTCTGCTCTATCTACAGACCATTATTTCTCCCATATGTTACTGCAGCCCGCAACACAGTCATGGCACACCCAGGCTGTTGGGGGGCATAAATATAAACTTTCTCTGTAAAAGCATAACCCAAAAACTGTTGTACTGAGACTCTTGTGTTTTATGAACCTTGGGTATTAAAAATCCGGAGGCATTCTTACTGGAAACACATCCACCAAGGAAAGATTCGGCAGGGAATGCCTGTATATGTAAGATGCTTAGAATAGTGGCTGGCATACAGGAAGAAAGAAGGGCATTTTAAAATAAACAGCAACTATTGTTAATACTACTTATAGTAGTAACAATACTAGTAGTAGTATTACTCTACTGCTATTAAAAAGAGCCCAAAAGGTCTGACTGGTTCAAAAGCATGTAATTTTTAACATTTTTCCATGTATAAAGAAGCAGCAGTATCTTGGGATTTCACAAATTGTGTTTTCTGGGACATCAGTTAATAATTATTCTGCAAAAGATGAGAACTCCAAGGCCAGCTAAATTTGGCATCTGCTACTTACTAAAAAAATCTCCTAATCTGTCTTTTAGGGATTCATAATACACACTAGGACACTATATGCTAGAAGTAAACTTTGTTTACACCAAAATGTTGGACCACAGAACACTTTTTATGAACAACTATAAACAGTGTTCCACAGGTAATTTGGGAAACAGGAATCTAACTCTTAGGATTACTTACTGAAGAAATTTTGCTTTAAGAAGATTAACAAAGTATGAATCTCTCCTGAGACGTGTAAAAGCAGTTATTAGAATGGTCTTTCATTGTAAGGGTCCCTAACTTAGACTTTACCTTCAAGCTTGAGGCTTCAAACTCAACTCAAAAGAGGTTAGTCCCTCTCCTTTGCCTGAAAAATGGAGACGACACAATTTCTGATCTATAGCATATGGGATGAGAAAATTTATTTCTCTAGATTACATCAAATTCTTAGGAATTAAGTAATCTGACAAAATAAATCGTTATGAGCATTTTTAGAGACAAATCATTTAAATTTATGCATTAGGTTCCCACAAAAATACTGGCTGTCATAAACTGCAGATACAAAGTATTTTTAAAGAAGTGTAAACATATAATTCTCCAGTTTTATCTTAGAGTACTATTTAAAAAAATAATTTCCCTTAGCTATTTAAAGGCAAATCACTTTCCCCCCAGAGTTCAGAGAATTTCTAGTTACTTTTCTTCTTCCTCCTTTCTTTGAGGTAAGTGTAGCAAGAAGCAAATACAGTTTAGTAATAGGTACTGTAAAGCAAACATTTCTACATGAGAAAGAAAGAAAATCCTACAGTGAGGCTATTTGGGTCTGTTAAGGCTCAATGACAACAATTACTGGATGATTGCTGAATCTAACTATTGTACTGGGAGTAGCAAAGCCAAGTAACTCAAATAAAAAAAAAATACTGACTATTAATTTTTATATACCCTCTGGGATCTTTTCCATGTATAATATGTGGTCTCAAAATATTATGTATTCTAAAATACTACATCGGTGTCCAATGGTCCCTTAGAATAAGTATTACTGGATATAAACAAACAGCCTTTAACAACACTGCTGCCATCAAATAGAGGGAATTGCTTAATTTATTATATCACACAAAATAGCTAGCTACCTGACATTTCATAGGAACCAAGAGGTCCCTTAGATGAAAAGTCTGACAATCTACTTCTGAAAAATCAGCGATTGCTAGACCCTGCCACGTTCTTTACAAGGAGTAACTCATTTTTCAGTACTCTATTCTTCCCAACTTCAAACTGACATTTATGCCTACAAGCAATTTTAGACCCCTTTTTGAAGATGTTTTGTCAGAGTTAAGCATAATTTTTTGACTAGAAGAATAAAGCCTCTACCACATACTGTCCTGCAAATGATCAAAACCCAACCCTTCTAAAATATCACATATCAATCATCAACAAACACAATTGTGCTCTGACTATGTGTGAAGCACTTGAATCCATCTTAGCACTTAGGATAAATAAAAAATTAACACTAGGCCTCTGAATCCATCTTAGCACTTAGGATAAATAAAAAATTAACACTAGGCCTCTGCTTGAGGCATTTATATTCTTGAGGGGTAGAAAAACTTTCTCAATATAGGCTGACCTTCCAAAACAAGGCTGCAGGATTAATGCACGCAGGATACGTGTACACTGATCCAGAATTGTAAAGTCAAGCACCAAGGAACAGAGGAGTCTATATAAAAGCAGTAGGCAAAAAGACAAAGAAAGCCAGGTAGGGCCAGGTACAGAGAGATGGTTATAACTTCGGCAGCATGTTGCCAAAGATGGCCACTATCAACACCTTCCAAGCTGGCCACCTCTTGAATATGAGATGACCTATGATTGAATGGCCAATAGAACATCCGAAGTGATGCTGAGTAACTTCTGACGCTAGGCCATACATAAGAAAGAAGCCTTGCAGCTTCTACCTAGACCTCTTGGAATGCTCACTCTGGGGTAAGCCAGCCACACAAGAACTCTGACTCCTCTGACACTGCCATGATATGAGGAAGCCTCAGCTAGCCACATGGAGTGGCTGAGGCAAAAAAGACAACTGACCAGGCTCAGCCCATCTAGCTTGAAGAACCCTAAGGAAGAACTTGATCATGATTCCTCAAATTCATGAGAGAAAATTATTTAAGCCACTCAGTTTTGGGATGGTATATTACATGGCAATAGATGAACTGAAACAACAACTTTGTACTTCATGCTAGGGGTCACAAAATGGCGGTGCCTGGGCCAGGTCCAACCTACACGCAGGTTTTGTTTGGCTTGCCATTGTTGTTAGGTGCTGTCGAGTCAATTTCAACTCAAAGGGACCCCATGTGACAGGGCAGAATTGTCCCATCAGGTTTTCTTGGCTGTAATCTTTACAAAAGTAGATTGCCAGGTCCTTCTCCCAGAGTGCAGCAGGATGGGTTCGAACTACCAACCGTTCAGTTAGCAGCCAGGAACTTAATCATTTGTGCCACCAGGGCTCATTGTCTGTTTGGCTTACTCAGTATGTTTTAAAAATTTTAGCTAACATTTTCAACCAAAACTTTTCTGAAGCCTGCACTTTCCAGTCATCCACTTTACTCATTTATCATATTGCCTGCCAGGACTCTATTGATTTTTCAATATATAAAACTTGCTCTAAGAAATGAAGAACAAAGGGATATAATTACCTAAATATATCCAGTGTGATGATCTACACTATAATATAGCATGCTTCAAAGATGCTATAATTCAAAAGAATTTTACTCTGGATATACTAATATATATCATAATTTTAAAAAATCAATGATTGAAAAAGAGGCACTACACAAATTTACTTCTTCTTCTTCTTCTTGTTAGGTGCCGTCGAGTCGGTTCCGATTCATATCGACCCTACGCACAACAGAACGAAACACTGCCCGGTCCTGAGCCATCCTTACAATCGTAATTTTACTTCTAGTCTTACCCAGATAACCTCTTCTACCAATGAGGGACCTTAGCGTTCAGAAATTGACCACGTTATTTGGGCCAGAGATAAATGAACAGGCACATACTTAGTAACTCTAGTAAAAACATTAATTATAGAATAAGTTGATCAAGTTACATGTTTCTAGACCACCTATAAATAGCCCAAGTTCCTTCCAACATTCAGTAGCCAACTTACTTTTTATTACTCAAACCAAATCTCAATTACTCAGCAACAAATTATTTTGATGTTTTATACAGCAAAAGAGAGATCTATGCCAACCAAGGCTTTCTAAATGTAATATCGAAAAAGTTACTTTAGAGTCCATTTGAATTACATGGCAAGCTCGTTCAGAGCAGAAACATTTATTTTTATTCTAGTCTTATTTATACCCAGTAAGGACCACCATATCCCCACAGTTATTTAGCTAAATAACATATTAAGATTTTTTAATAATCAAATTTAAGCTATTCCATATTTACACATCCTTAATACATTTCTAGTAGCCCTGGTGTTACAGAAGTTGAAGCACTCGGCTGTAAATCGAAAGGTCAGTGGTTCAAGCCCACCAGCCACTCCATGGGAGAAACGTGTGGCAGTCTGCTTCCACAAGGATTTACAACCTTGGCAACGTTATGTGGCAGATCTGTCTGTCCTACAGGGTCGCCATGAGTCAGAGCTGACTCAACAATAGTGGGTTTGTTTTTTGGTTTTGAATACCCTTCTCAGTTACCCAAATCACTTTCTAGGCAGTATTTAAATTTTATGTTGTTTGTCAACAATATATATTTTTTACTATTTTCTTCAAAATATAGATGGTATACAACAGCAACACTCCCATTCAGAAGCAAACTAGGATTCTATGGCTGAATCCCCCCAAATTTGAAATTGTGGCTCTTGTGAATTCCCATATTTTTCTACACAGTTCTAGTTTTACAACGGCGTGGTGTTGAAGCATTTCTCACAGTAAATTAATTAAATTACATGGCTCTAATCTGATTCAACTGTAATCACGAGAGCATATGTCAATTTCCGCCTTTCTAATCTTCCAAAATAAATGACAAATTTAAACAAATACATAATTCCTAATGGAAAACAGGCACGTTTAGAAGACATGGAAAAACATGGTTACTGGGGCATACAGAGCTACCGAGGATCTTGGGAAGGACACGGTGCTATATACTAAGATACAACCACCGGTTGCCCTAGACTTGGTGGTCACTCATGGCTGCCCCATGTGTGTCAGAGCAGAGCTGTGCTCCATATGGTTTTCCATGGTTGATTTTTTTGGAAGTAGATCACCAGGGATTTCTTCTGAGGTGCCTCTAAGTGGACTCTAACCACCAACCTTTCAGTTGACAGCCACAGTTGTATTAACAATTTGCATCACCCAAGGACTCCAAAATAAAAGTAAAGACTGGAAAAACACAGCACTTTTATTTATCAGTGAACAATGGTCCTGACAGGCAACGAAGAAACATGAATCCATAATCCCCCATTTAGCTGAGGATTTTATTTGGGTCTGAAAAATTTATTTCTGAACCTGTTGCTGGGAACTCAATACTTTCCCATAGCAACAATGCTGCAAGTAAACGGTTAGTGAAAAGTTTCTGGGCAGTTAGAAGAAATCTTTTTAACCCAAAATATGACCAAATTGGAGAATTTACAGCATTACGGTATTTCAATAACATTTACACCATATTTCCCCTATGGAAAAAGACTTCTGCATTTTTAATTGGCACTTGTCTCTCCCGATCCTCCAGTTCACCATCTCAGCTCATCCTCTAGTTTCTTCCACTTCCATCAAAAACTCTCCAGTCTCTTAGAAAAACCAAACCGGTTGCCATCGAGTCAATTCATAGTGACCCTATAGGATAGAGTAGAATTGCCCCATAGAGTTTCCAAGGAGCACCTGGTGGATTTGAACTGCTGCGCTTTTGGTTAGCAACCATAGCTTTTAACCACTACTCCACCAGGGTTTCCCAGTCTCTTAGAGGTAAAAGCAAAGCAGCCTGCTCCTGTGAGCTATTTGTAAGCAGCAGCGACAGGGATTGTTGAAACGCGGAATGCAGGTTCAGGGAGGGATTTGCGAAAGTTTTAAGAGGATAGAGTAGGGACACAGTCAGCCATTTCCTAGAGTAGGGACCCAGTCAGCCATTTCCTAGCATAGGGACTAACGCATAGTAGGCATTTAAAGTAAATGTATTCTGTATGATGCAGATGAAGAGAAAAACTAACAGAACAGTTTACAAAAAAAAGTTTACAGTAAGTGGGAAGGGACGGAGGGCAATTACTCCAAGCAAGGAGTCAGCTCAAAGTGAACTGGGTGAGAGAACACATCCTCCCAGATCTGTACTATGGACATCATATCTTCAGCTTAGCTCTGTCTCATGAAACAAATTCATGTCTGTGAGATCAATAGTTGTCCATAAGATACATAAATATATTTTAGAGGGAAAAAAAGGCAAAAATTATTTTCTGAAATACTTTACTAGACCCACAATGATATATTTTCACCCTCAAGTCTTCCAGTAATCGGAGGTCTATTTGCTCTTTGAAGAACACGTACAAATTACTTTTCCTTCCTCCACACCAGATGATTTTTCTTAAGAGTACAAATGATTTACAAATTTACATCTGTCCAAACTAAACTCCAAAGGTATTCAAAACAGTCACCTGGGTCTAACGAGCGTTCAGTGTCTTTCAGCCCTTTCTAAGATTTATGTTTTAGTATTTTTTTTTTTGTTACTAAAATAAATAATAATCTGAGGTATTTTTAACTTATTTCCCCAAATGTTAGTTTTTAATAAAGAAATTATATACTACACAGGTACTAAAGCAAACATTCTTTTACAAATTAATCTCAAAAATGCTTTCTAATACTACTTCTGAATTAATTCACCAACAGGTGACAGTCTTTGATTGCCTTTCATCATCATAGAAAATATATTTTCCTTTCTTCATGCGAAGTACTCTTCTAACCATATTAAAAATCAAAGAACCAAACCCGTCGCTGCCAAGTCTATCCCAACTCCTAAAAGCCCTACAGGACAGAGTAGAACTGGCCCCCGGGATTTCCCAGGCTGTAATCTTTACGGGAACAGACTGAAGCAGACTGCCATGTCTTTCTCCTGTTGAGCAGCTGGTGGTTTCAACTGTCGACTTTTCAACCAGCAGCTGAGCACTAAATCATTGGCACCAAATTCTAGTACATTACATACATTAATTCATTTAATAGCTCATAATAGCGCTGTGAGGTAAGTACTGTTGTCCCCATTTTGCAGAAGAAAAAAGAAAAAACTAAGGTCCTGAGATGTTAAGTAACTTGCCCAAGTTTACACACAGCTACTGAACAACAGAGCTAGAACCCTAACTCAGGCAGCCTGGCTCCAAAATCTAAGCGCATAAGCATTAAGACCCTACTCCTTCTCACACTCATTCATTCATCAAATTTTATTAACTGCCTAGAGTGGGCCGAGCCCTTTGCTAAGGCCTAGGTATAATAAGACAAAAATAAAAAGGCAAAGTCAGTACTCTCAAGGAACTCACAGCCTAATATGTACTAAATAATCAAATGCAAATTAAATCAAAAGATCCATATGACAACTCTGCTTAAGGAAAATGTCTGGGGAAATTTTAAGATATTGTATAGAAGAGGATTTAATAATGACATTCCTTATCTGTATATATTTTAAGTACTCTAGAAAACTACACATTTGATCTTTAATAATAAACCTTATGAAGCAGAAGGACACTGTTAGGCCAATTTTATGGATGAGGAAACAGATAAAGGTATGATGTCCTAAACATCTTAGCAAGGATGCCACACCTCCTCTACAGGAATCTGCTCTAATCACAGAGCCTATTTCTCTAAAAAGACCCCAAGACAGATAATTTATAGGCTTCTTGGGGCTCTACCATGGTCTGCTCAAACAGATTACCTCGGCCAACCAGATCCCCTTTGAAAAATTTGAAATTAGGAAACAGAGGGATGGGTCAGTTAGCTATGAAATGCAAGATGACAGAGCAAGAGAGCTGGGACATCTACTGGGAGCCATGTGCAAGCTGAAATGATGAAACAATAATGCCTATGGGTAGAAAAGAATACAACAGTCTCATAGAGAGAGCAGACATTCCATGAGTGACACCATGCAAACAGTCTCTGAAGGAAGAAGACTGGAGGTACTTCCTGGCCCTAAGGCTTTCTGATTCGGTTCCAGTCTACCCAGATCCCTACCATAAGCCTCATTTCCCTAAAGAAACTTAAGTGTTCTTTACAGCCAAAAAGCAATTCCCCAAATAGGATGTGAAAAGGAGATGATGTTTCACACTCACTTTCAACGTAGAAATTCAAATATATAGTGGACGTAGTTATGGAAAAGACTCCAGATGGGATCCACAGTGTAACTAGTAACTAGGCATCGAACCGAAAAAAAAAAAAACAAACAAACCCACTGCCACCGAGTTGATTCCAACTCATAACGACCCCATAGGGGAGAGGAGAACTTGCCCCATAGAGTTTGCAAGGAACACCTGGTGGATTCAAACTGCCAACCTTTTGGTTAGCAGCCGTAGCTCTTAACCACTACGCCACCAGGATTTCCAACTAAGCACCAGTCACCATGACTTCTGTTTACCTCTTACAAAGAGGATAAACTTGACCAGCTCAGAGCAAACAGAGAAGTCAAAAAAATATGTCTTCAGAATTATCCAGACATTCTTTCTGCCCCCTCTGCCCCACTCCACTTCAACACCTTTACCCATCCCCACTCCCAAATAATGTTTCTTCTCACTATCTCCTCTTCTCAAAAGAAAAAACTAAGACTTTTACAGCAAACCATTCCATCCCAAGGTACTTATACAAAATGAAAGGTTTGGATCCATTATGTATGTTTCAGGACAGGAATCACCTAGAGGCGGAGAGTTCAGAGAAGGGTTGTCATCACGCCTAGTCTAACACACGTTCTTCCCCAAACCAAGGGTGGGGATCATGCAGTTAACCATCACCATCACCACCACCTCACAAGCTAAACCTTCGAGTTTCTGCAGTTCTGAGATCTCTCGCAGTAATCCCATTAGGGTGACAAGAAGAGAGGCTTCCAGGACTCTTGAGCAGAGACAAGTCAAGAAGAGGCAGGAGAGAGAAGGCAGCCACAGGGAGTGAGACCCACAGATGCATGAGCATGAAGCACAGGGGACTTCCACCTCTAGCAAGTGTGACATTGGCTTCTAATGTGTGAATGATACTGATGTTTACAGCTAGAGGGGAAGTCCAAACAAGAGTAAGAAAAGATAATTCATCTTGATGGACCAATTATTAAATACCTGGTGGTACAGTGGTTAAAGCACTCAACTGCTAACAAAAAGGTTGGCAGTTCAAAACCACCAGCAGCTCCTCCAGAGAAAGATGTCACAGTCTGCTTATGTAAAGATTTACAGCACTGGAAATCTTCCGGGGTTGCTATGATTTGGAACCAACTCAACAGCAGTGTGTGTTGGGTATTTAAGCCTAAGTGCCACACAGACCAATAGCAATCATGTGATTATGTCAGTTTTGGGGAGCTCATTTTGCAGCAACGCTGTTAAAGTCTGGTAAGTACTAAGAACATAACACATAAAAGGAATAACGACAAACAACTGTGCATGGTACGTTAGTACTATGAAAAGAGGTAGTTACGTATGCCCCTGAAAACGAAGTTTTCAGCAGGTTTTTGTGGTTTTTTTTTTTTTTTTGGTCGGGGAGGCTCTTTTTTCTTGTCGATAAATCCTTCTATTTGCAAGGTATAAGCCTAGCATAAATTCCACAAAGATAACTTTAAACAGACCCATGAAAATCACAACCCTCACAGATGAGGTCAATTAAAAAGAACATATCACCCACCCTACCTCTAAATGAAGAACCTGACCAGGTGGAATACTGGGTGATCTTTTAACAATTCCAGAGAAAATTGTAGATAGGCTTCTAAAAATCAACACAGTAAAAAAAAAAAAAAAAGTTTTACAAAAAGTATTTATATCAGGAAATCAAGGGACTAGATTAATCTAGCAACAACTACCCATATGGACAGCATAAAAAATGTATTTGGTCATCACTAAACTCTACAAAATTAGAATGAGGAACCATGCCTTCAAAGCAAAGTTAGGGAAAATAAAAGGAAATGTTACTTCACATATTACAGAGCCATGCTGTAAAAATCATTACTATTCCTCCCTTCATGAAAAAAAAGTACATAATTTCAGAAAATACACAAATTTGGAAGGAAAAAACTATTAATGAGCGAGTATATAAGTTTTTTTTAATGCTACGTGATTCATGTAAAAATGCTAACCTCATCAAGAAAGACAATCATGTCCCTCCGTAAATGCCGCTCTTAAAAATATGTTTCCGAGTTGTATGCCCAAAACTTTGCTTAAGCTCATGTCTACCCACCATCCACCCCCCACCACTTGCACTTTTGGAAATCTTCCCCAGTTACATAAATGGCAATGTTATCCTCACAAATTGTTTAGGCCAAAAACCATGCAATCATGTTTAACTAATCTCATTTGCTCATATCTCACAAGCATCAGGAAATGGTTAAGTGCTATGGCTGCTATCCAAAGGGTCGGCAGTTTGAATCCACAAGGTGCTCCTTGGAAACTCTATTAGGAGGCAGTTCTACTCTGTCCTGCAGGGTCGCTCTCAGCCAGAATTGACTCGATGGTAACCGGATTGTTTTTTTGTTTTGGGTTTTTTTTTTTTTTTTTGGTCTAATTGGGAAACCCTGGTGGCATAGTGGTTAAGTGCTACCGCCGCAAACCAAAGGGCCAGCAGTTCGAATCCACCAGGTGCTCCTTGGAAACTCTATGGGGCGGTTCTACTCTGTCCTGTAGGGTCGCTATGAGTCGGAAACAACTCGAAGGCACTGGGTTTCTGGGTAATTACAAATTATTTCACGGCTTGCCATCTCTACTATCATAACTACTAATACCCGAGTCCAAGTCACCATTGCCTTAACCCCCTGAGTAAATGTCTAAAGTCCGTACCAATGCAGCAATCAGAGCGACTTTTTAAACCTAAACCTGCTCTGTTCCTCCTATGTTCAAAACCCTCCCCAATGGCTTCTCATCTCATTTTGAGTAAAAACCAAGTTCTCAAATGATCTGCAATGTTAGCAGATCTGCCTGCCCAACCTTGTTTCCTCCTACCTGGCAGACCTCTTTGCTCTTCCGTGGCTTGATCTAAGCTAAAGGCTTCTATACTCCCTACTTGTTCACTCTGCCTGAAAAGCTCTTCCCCTAAATCTTTCCCCGAGGTATCTGTGCGGCTCACTCCCCTCACCTGCTTCAGGTCTTTATTTTCCACTCTGCAGCACCCCCCCCAACCACCCTCCCCCCCAACCCCAGATAAACACAGGTATCTGTTTTGTTCCTCACCATAGCGCCAGCACCTGGAAAACTACCTGACCCACAGTACCAACCCAGTTGCCATCAAGTCAACTCTGACTCAGGCTAACCCCGTGTGTGTCAGAGTAGACCTGGGCTCCATAGGGTTTTCAATGGCTGATTTTTTAGAAGTAGACTGCCAGGCCTTTCTTTCTTAGCAGGTGAGTAAACCATTCAAGGACTCCTGATACATAGTAAACCCAGAGCTCAATAATTACATGTGGAATGACTGAATTCATAGAACTGATGAGTGAGACTTGGAAAAGTCTAGAGCTAAACTAAGTCTGGGAAGATGCCAGCCCTCTTCCTTTAGACACACTGGACAGTAGAAGCTCTGAATGGAAGAGGAGGAAGCATGGAGGCAGCAACCAATCTGTCTGCCAAAAAGGACCCACCCACATTCCTTCTTGCCATAAAAGCACGTGTTTATAGACCTTAGCTTGGCCCATCACTACCCCTGGGCAGGTCTGCTATATGCTGCTGTCACTAACTCAAATCATAAATGTTGCCATGGACCAAAAGAACATTCCAAGGTCTTTCAAACTTCAAAGGCTTGAACTTTTACATTATGGTGAATTTTGAGTTACAGTACTTCTAAATACATGGAGTTTGGCCATATTTCTTAACAAATAAAAAATTATATTGATGAAAATGCTCCTGAAACTAGGAAGAATATACTATAAAGATCAGTAATTTCTTTATCTAATGTTTAGGAAAGCAACAGCTAACTATGAACCAGGCACTGTTCTATGGGCTTTGCATGGATCATCCCACTTAATCCTCCCAATGAGGTAAGTACTATTATGAAGCTCAACTGACAGAGAGGTAAATCGTCCAAGGTCACACTGGAAAACAAGATGTGAAGGCAGGCAGACTAACTTGAAAGCCCAGAGATTTAAGGCTATGTCAACAGGTCATGGTGCTTCTTGGTTCCCTCTTGGCTCTGTTTACCCAATACCAAAGGCAAATGGGATCAACAAAACAAGAACTTACACACTGAAACTGTTAATTTATTCATAGAAGACAAAAAATATCTCACCCAGGTAGCTGGGTTAAAGAATGAAAAGATCTAAGAGAAAGGGAAATTTCATTTGAAGTTAACATTTACCAAAAGAGAAAAAAAAAGATACAAAACCATCAGAATGATATTTCTTAAAATAATGGCAAAATCAAGAGATAACAATAAGAATAGATAAAACACAGTATTCTTTGAAAAACTGCTTTTCAAAAGGAATATTAAGAAATCCATTTGAAAATTAACATGTAAATAAACCCTTATAAATACAGCTACTCAGAGAAAAAGTTATTTCCTTTAGGAACATTTGGCTGTGTACAAGTCAGTCAACAACTAAAGTTAATATTATTTCTTTAAATCCTGATGTGTTGAGGAGGTAACCTTACCTACTCACCCCCCCCAAAAAAAATGGAAATAGAATTCCTCAAATATCTGAGATGCTCTAACCAGGAGTGGGGCGGGGGGGAATTCCTTAATCTGGCATTCAATGAATGTGTCTTGATAAAGAGGGATAATGGAATGGAATAAAGGGAACTTTAACGGATTACTTATGAAAATATTAATTCCCTAAAATTCCAGCTGTTCAAAAGACCAAAACAACAAAAAGGACTTGGACAGGCAAGGCTAAAAATCATAAACACTTTCTATGTGTGCTTTAAATCATATACACAGTCCTTCACACTTTTTAAAAGGCATGATACATATATTAATCTTATTGAACTAAATGTTTGAGTAAATAGTTCATCAAAGTACATATTACTTAGAAAACACAAAACCTTATGATAAGCAAAATTAGACTTCTGCACTTTCTCTGGCCACTTTTAAACAGGCAGAGGGAGCCCAGGTATCTAACTTTGCCTCTTTTAAGAGTTTTGTTCGTTTTGTTTTGTTTTTGCATTAAGAGCTTTCTAAAAAAGGCATCAACCATCACCTTGCACTTTGGAGCAGCCACCGCCCAAAAGCTTAAGTACCAGCTGACCAATCCAACCAGAGTCAAAGCCCTTTGTACCACGGCCACCCCTCTCCCATCACCATGATTATTTGGTTATTACCCACCTCATCTGACTCTCAAACCTCTCCTCCTTCCATCCAACCTGTTTCCAGTATCTCAACCCTTCAAGTCTAAACAAGGTTCCTCCCAAAGTAATGATAAGCTTATCTGATAAATTAGTCCATGCTTAAGGGTAAAAAAGTGGTTAGGCAGTTGACCGCTAACCAAGAAAGCCTGATGGTTTGAACCCACCAGCCGTTCCACAAGAGAAAGATGTGGCAGTCTACTTCTATAAAGATTTACAGCCTTGTAAACCCTATGGGGCAGTTCTACTCTGTCCTATACAGTCACCGTAAGCTGGATGGCAATGGGCTTGGGTTTTGTAAGGCTAAAAGCTAATGAGAACACTGCCCCTCCTCACTCTTCTTGCCTTCCCTCCCAGCCTTCAAGCCAGGCTCCCATCTTGTTCAGTCAAATAAAATAACTCTGTCCCTAGGATGGAGTCCCTGGGTGATGCAAAGGGTTAATGTGCTAGGCTGCTACTGAAAGGTGGTTAGGTTGAAGTTTACCCAGAGGCACTTCAGAAGAAAAGCCTGGCGGCGATCTACTTACAAAAAATCAGCCACTGAAAGCTCTGTGGTGCACAGCCCTGCTCTGACACACATAGGCCGCCATGAGTCTTAATTGACTCCAAGGCAACTGCTTTTATGTGCAAGCAATATGGCAGCTGGTGGGGAACGGGCAGCATTTGGGAGCATACCTGATGCTACAGTCCCCATAGAGAGCACTGTGTGGGCAGCTGCCAGCCCTGCCCCTTTTAACATGTTTTAGCATGGGTTGAGAAGGATCTGTTCCTCTCTTTTGTTCTCTCAATCCACTCAAGTATAGGACACCCATAACAAGCTGCAGACCTGCAAACACAGGATGAGGAACCTCCAGGCCTAGAGAACTACAGACTTTGCAACAATTTAATCCCCAGGGTTTAAGACCTTCAAGGTGAAAATGAGAGGTTTGGACTAAAAGTTCCTAATGTTCCTTCAAATTCTTACTATCTAAGACCCAAGATTCAGATCCTCAGGCCACCCTAGCCTAAAGTCATTTGAGAATGTGCTGAGTTTGCATAATTCTGGCAGTACTGTGACTGCCCTTGGAAATCAAGTTATGAGGTTGCTGTTTCAGGCTCCATACTCCTAAAGGGTTACTAATATATTACTTGATCTACAGAAAAACGGATGAAAACACTATGATTTTTCACAGAAAACATGCTAATTCTCCTTTAAAGAACAGCATGTAAAATGCTAGCACAGCTAGAGAACAAGTAACAATTCACTTTTATCTCTGGAAATGAATCAAGTCAATGGAATACATGCTAAGGTTGCTATGTGAGAAAACAGTTCAGGTCATCCAGAGGGTCTAACACAGAGTATTACAGTCGTTCCTTTGATTTTTACCCTCCCCCGTATTTGGGGATTTTTAAAACAAAGTGAAAGAGGGCATTATCTATCTCAGCTTAAGGCAAGACATAAGTCACATCAGAACAAAGGAGGCTTTATTATCACATTAAACATCAAGGAGGAAATGCGCGCGCTCACTGAGAACTAGGGTCCTAGGCTCTTAGGTTAGCATTTGCTTTCCTAAGCTTCCAGGCCAATATTTACAGTTTATATCTAAGACTGGAGGTAAAAATGTTCTGCTAGTGGCAATATCATCAAGGACAGAAAGAAAGGGAAAAAAGCCCTTGGAAAACAGAGCAAAGTACAGAGAGAGAAAGGTACTCTTTGCGCCTCAGTTGCCTATAGAACATTTGCCCTCTGCGCCTATAAAACGATTTAACATTAACCACCTTTCACTCGGGCAGCCGAATACTACCTCCTTACCAAAACTCCTTTTTGAAAGCCTGAAAAAAATTCCACATACACAAAAGATTGTGAAACATACTGCCACAGGCCAGTGTCTTGAGCTTTTTCCCTAAGAGGTTTGCTTTCAGCAAGAAGGAAGAAAGAAAAAAAAAAAAAAAAACACCACTCCAACAACAACAGCTCATACAGTGAGCCGCCTCCCTGCGTTTTGGCAGACTTTTCCAACTAACAGTTCCAATTACTGTGTCCTGAGCCCATTCAAGAATTCCACCTCTTAGGAAGTGTTTCAAATATAGTCATTTGATCTTTCAGCATTTGCACCTGCACCTGCTAAGCAACAAGTCTGATAGCCATACCTCCAGTTCGTTATTCCCCGCCTTCCCCAGTAACCATATGGGCTATTTCAGACCTGGAAGGGGTGAGACCAAAAGCACGTAAAACCCATGCTACACATTTCTGCAGCTGCTGGAGTTTAGGCTCTATGTGCCCCTATTGTTCCCTTCTCCCCAGACCAACTTCCCTGTTACTTTTTTCCTGGAGCATGTAAGAAGGTTTTGTTTTGTTTTGGCGTTCCAATGCCAGGGCTTACCTGGAGGTGGCTTCCTCCCCTCCCTTGGCATGGGTGCCCCCTACGGCCTGGTCCTTGCCGCTGGGGTGGTAGGCAGTCAGTACAACTCCCTGCGAATTGGAGAGCCAGTTCATGGTGAGAGAAGGGGCATAATTTTCTGCGATGCCGACACAGAGAAAGGGAATGAAGTTCCTGTCTCTCCAGGCAACTCCGCTCATTAGCGTCCGCCAGCTCCTCCTCCCTAGGACGGCGATTCACACAGGGAGGGCGGGGTCTCTCCCATGAAGGGCTGCCCGGCTCTCCAATTAGAAGCTGTGACTCAGGGTATTGTTTAAACCGTGGGCAATTCCAGCCTGAGCTGTTGCAGTCCACGCTGGAGGCAGGGAGCTGTTTGTTGCTCCCCCCGCCATTTGTTATTGTGATATTATACTACCGAACTGTGTTCTCAAATCATTAATATAGATACAAGCAGTCTTGGTTAGGAAACAAAAGGCTACTGTAGAGCCTTTTTTTTTTTTTTTTCCAATTCCTGTTTCCATCTGATAATCTCTACTTCAAGCGACAGGAGTAAGGGCATTTCTTAACCCCTTCACCTTCAGCGTTAAAACTGGCAAAAACCAGTGAACCTGAGGCAAAACTGCAATGCAGCTGACAAGAAAGTCTTTACCTCTTGTATTCAGTTAAAAAATGACTGTGTGCTCTGTAATGGCTTCTTCATTCATCTAAAATCCAATGCCTAATTTACCTCTTGCTGTATCAAAATACCCTTCAGGACCCAAAAGACGCATCTACCACAGATCTGTTAAATGTTACTGCTGTGAATAAAAACAGTACCTACCATTTATTGAGGACCTACTTACAACATGCCAGGCACTGTGCCAAGGGCTTTAAGTATTTCATCCAATTCACTTCTCCCTTCTCCCTTTCTCCTCTCTGTCACACGTGTGCTCGCGCATGCACACACACACACACCCTGCAAGACAGGTGTCATTATTATCTGCATCTTATATAGTATAAAGAAAGTGAAGTTGAGAGATATGCTAAGTAAGTTGTCTAAGTGCCAGAAGTTGGATTTGAATAGAATTTCAGAGTAAATTACATTCCTTTTAACCACCATGCTGTTCTCCCCCTTGTTTGTAGATTAAGAAACAAACAATTTATGAAAACTACAAAAAAGGTTTCTGTTCCTCCTCCTCTGAAAAACCTTTATTCTCTTCTACTTTCCTAGTGTTTGCTGTTGTTATTGTTAAATGTTACCTTTATGACCGACCTATTGATCTAGCTAAAATTCCTCATAAACAAGTTTTCAATCCGTAATTACGGTTTTTTTTCCATTATTTAAAATGATCATGAAAAATAAGTAATTTATTCATACTTAAACACTCTTCGGGGATCTAAAACGTGTTTTTAAAAATTTCCTCTCTTTCGTATCTACTTTGAGCTCTCAGTTGCAAAAGCCTTCCTGAAAAAGGGCCAGGTATTATATTTTCCTCCTCTCTGTCCATAATTAGCTGCAGAACCTTTCCATTTTCACCTCCATAGGGCTCTACCTGCTGTCTCCTTTGTACTCCATCGCCCACCACAAGTTGGGCTAAGGATCATGTCTTAGCTCTACTATTAAAACAGCCCTTTTAGCTCATCCCATTGTCTCCTTCTCCAAATTATTCTGCACATTATTATCATACCCAAGCAGAGTCTTAATAACGTCTCTCTGGGCTTAAAAATGGGAAACCCTGGTGGCGTAGTGGTTAAGTGCTACGGCTGCTAACCAAAGGGTCAGCAGTTCAAATCCGGCAGGCGCTCCTTGGAAACTCTACGGGGCAGTTCTACTCTGTCCTATAGGGTCGCTATGAGTTGGAAATCGACTGGACGGCACTGGGGTTGGGGTGGGTTAGGGGCTTAAAAACCTTCACTGGGTCTACTGGACGGCCCTGGGGTTGGGGTGGGTTGGGGGCTTAAAAACCTTCACTGGGTCTCCATGCAAACAGCTAGTTCCAAACTTTTAAGTAGATCATTGAATGACCTTTGTCTTAGTTATCTAGTGCTACTATAACAGAAATACCACAAGTGGATGGCTTTAACAAAGAGAAGTTTATTTTCTCACAGTAAAGTGGGTTAGAAGTCTAAATTCAGAGTGTCAGCTCCAGGGGAAGGCTTTCTCTCTCTGTTGGCCTTCTCATCAATCTTCCCCCTGACTAAGAGCTTCTCTGTGCAGGACTCCCAGGTCCAAAAGACACACTCTGCTCCTGGCACTGCTTTGTTTGGTGGTATAAGGTTGCCCTGTCTCTCTGCTCACTTCTTTTATATCTCAAGAGATTGCCTCAAGATACAATCCAATCTTGTAGGTTGAATCCTGCCTCACTAACACAACAGCTGCCCATCTTCCCTCATTAACATCATAGAGGCAGGATTTAGAACATATAGGAAAATCACACAATACCAGGAATCATGGCCCAGCCAAACTGATACACACATTTTTGGGAGGACATAATTCAATCCATGATGTTATACCCTTTGGCCCCCAAAAAATCACATCCTTGCAACATGCAGAACATATTCACCCCATCATATCATAGCAAAAGTCTTAAGTCCAAAATCTGAAAATTCCTCTTCTTCTGTGAAATCTAGAATACAAATTATCTGCTTCCAAAAGTACAATGGCAGAACAGGCACAAGCTAGATATTTCCACTACAAATGGGAGAAACTGGAGGAAAAGAAGGGATAACAGGTACCAAGAATGTCAGCAGAACACATTACATCACCGCTCAAGGCTTTGAAAATAACCCTCTGTTCTCTGAGACCATTTACACAATAGCTCTGCCCTCCAGACTCTAGGTATTGGCCACACTCTCCAGATTCTGACTGGAGGCCCCTCAGCCCTGGGCTTCACCTCTGCCTTCCAGGCCCAGTGGGACAGCAACTCTGCTCCCTCCGCTTTAGGGGCACAATTCTCTTCCATTTTAGTGGCAATGTCACTCTTAGAAACACCAGAGGCCATGGATCCACCCTTTGAAACCCCTGAAGCTGTGGGCATGCCTTTTGAGACTGAGGCACCTCAGCTTCTTGTGTTCTCTTAAGCTTCTGCTTCCTGGTTTCTTGGCCTCTCAGCTCCTCTGGCCTCACACCAGCATCTGCCCTGCTGGGGCAAGTGTTCCAAAGCTCTGTAGCTCCACTGATAAGTGCCTAGAGGCACCCCACTCCACCAGGAAGCCTCCGGCGCACAGGCACTCAGCTCTCTTGCTCTCTGGATTGGCCCCAGTGCTGTCTCTCACTGGTCTCCTGGTTCTGTTGCTGTTGATTCTCTGTCACTGCTGCACCTCTATCCATTCACAGCTTCAAAACCGCTTCCACATTGTAGGTATCTGTTAGAGCAGCACCCCACTCTCTCGGTACCAGATTCTGTCTTAGTTATCTAGTGCTGCTAAACAGAAATACCAGAAGTGGATGGCTTTAACAAAAAGAAGTTTATTTTCTCACAGTAAAGAGGGTTAGAAGTCCAAATTCAGGGTATCAGGTCCAGGGGAAGGCATTCTCTCTTTGTCAGCCTTCTCATCAATCTTCCCCCAAACTAAGAGCTTTTCTGCGCAGGAACCCCAGGTCCAAAGGATGCGCTCCGCTCCTGGCACTGCTTTCTTGGTGTTATAATATCCCCTGTCTCTCTGCTTGCTTCTTTTATATCTCAAGCGATTGCCTCAAGACAGAATCCAACCTTGTAGGTTGAATCCTACCTCACTAACACAATCGCTGGCCATCCTCCCTCATTGACATCATAGAGGCAGGATTTAAAACACATAGAAAAAGCACACAATACTGGGAGTCATGGCCCAGCCAAATTGATACACACATTTTTGGGGGGACATAATTCAATCCATGACATCCTTGCTACCTTCGTAGTTGTTGTTAGGTGCCATCAAGTTGGTTTTGTATCATAGTGACCCTACGTACAAAAGAAT
The DNA here is from genome assembly GCF_030014295.1 of Loxodonta africana. Lineage (NCBI taxonomy): Eukaryota > Metazoa > Chordata > Mammalia > Proboscidea > Elephantidae > Loxodonta > Loxodonta africana. The sequence goes on from NC_087342.1 coordinate 196,407,016, forward strand.
GTAACACTGCCCAGTCCTGAGCCATCCTCATGATCGTTGTTATGCTTGAGCCCACTGTTGCAGCCACCGTGTCAATCCATCAGTTTGTCATACCGTGGAGACTTGAGCGTTGCTGTGATGCTGAAGCTATGCCACTGGTATTTCAAGTACCAGCAGAGTCATCCATGGGGGAGAGCTTTCAGCTGAGCTTCCAGAATAAGACAGACGAGGAAGAACGACCCTGTAGTCTACTTCTGAAAAAAATTAGCCAGTGAAAACCTTATGAATAGCAGCAGAACATTGTCTGATACAGTGCTGGAAGATGAGCCCCTCAGGTTGGAAGGCATTCAAAAGACAACTGGGGAAGAACTGCCTCCTCAAAGTAGAGTCAACCTTAATGACATGGATGGAGTCAAGCTTTTGGGCCATCATTTGCTGATGTGCCATGACTCAAAATGAGAAGAAGCAGTGGTGAACATCCATTAGTAGTTGGAACGTGAAATATATGAAGTATGAATCTAGGAAAATTGGTAGTCATCAAAAATGAAATGGAACGCATAACATCAATATCCTAGGCATTAGTGAGCTGAAAATGGCTTGGTATCGGCCATTTTGAATTGGACAATCATATGATCTGCTATGCTGGGAATGAAGAATTGAAGAGGAATGGTGTTGCATTCATCATCAAAAAGAACACTTCAAGATCTATCCTGAAGTACAATGCTGCCAGTGATAGGATAATATCCATATGCCTGCAAGGAAGACCAGTTAATATGACTATTATTCAAATTTACACAGCAATCACTAAGGCCAAAGGTGAAGAAATTGAAGATTTTTACTAACTTCTGCAGTCTGAAATTGACGGAGCATGCAATCAGGATGCATTGGTAATTGCTGGTGATTGGGATGTGAAAGCTTGAAACAAAGAAGGATTGGTACTTGGAAAATATAGCCTTGGTGATAGAAATGATGCTGGAGATCACACGATAGAATTTTGCAAGACCAACAACTTCTTCGTTGCAAATACCTTTTTTCAACAACATAAATGGCAACTACACACGTGGACCTGGCTGGACGGAATACACAGGAGTCTTGCTATCTTACCCACGTATTAAGCCTTTTCATCTCATCTGCCAGACACCAACCCCTCAAAGGGGCCACTGACATTCCTTTCCCCTCCTTCAGTTCTAACTCCTTCCACATTGTAGTCCTTTGATGAAAGTTGAATGGGTGAATAATTGAATGAATAGGTGTCCTTAAAAAGTATATTAATTTTTTTCACTAATATTGGTAATATTAGACAAGTAGATCCCATGGAAAGACTAGGGCTAACCTATGATGAAACATTCACCAGTTCAGGCACAATGAAAAACATTAGAAGAGAGACAAAAGGCGAGTAGAGAGTATTATGAGTTCTAGTTTTTTAATAATCTTGTATGGAAAAAAAAATGGTTAAAGTCCCCCATATTCACCCACTTTTTTTTTTTTAATGTCATTGCTCTAAAATGCAAAGATACATGAATCACTATCTTATATGATTACTATTGGTGGCAGCCCATACACTCTATCTTTTGAAAACTCTTCTCTTCCTTTGTTTTCCTCTCCACCCCAACCCCGACTTTTCCCTTGCTTCCCTTGACCTCCTTTTATCATTTTCCTTTATTTCTCTTCTATTTCTTCTTCCTTTGCTCTGTCTTCAGCCTGTCAGTGCCATCCACCCTCACTGGCAGCCATAGGCATGCCAACTCTCATGACTCAACTCATGAAAAAGAGGGCACCTGTCCAGTCTTAGCCAATATAGTCATTAAATTATGTCTTTGTCTACTTACTCTCTCTTTGCTTACTTAGTAACAAATAAATCATTCGATATTTAGGCTGAAATGTAAATATTATATAAGTTCAAAATAACATTTGGGTTAAGAATAACCACACTGTTTAATATCTGTGAGACAGAAAATAGAAAATGATAATAAGATACAAATTGATTTACATAGCTCCAAAACACAAAATTTGAATCTTACTCATTTAGCATCCAAATACATGGTAACTCCCTAGGCTGCTTCTCTTTTCCTTCCAATAAGCTTTGCCTTTACTGGTCTGATGGAATCACCTGTCATGTGCAGACAGCTGGTAGGGTTCTGTGTCAGTACACACAGCCTCAAATACGGACACACATAGATTATAAATGGTTTTCAGAATTTTTCTGTGGCCATCAGGGAAACAAACCTTTCTACCTACCTTCTCCTTGGAAAAGCTATTTTATTCCACAACTAAAAACCCCAAGATTCAGCGAGGGTCCATGCCGTATACTACGTCACCCTTTCACATAAAGACACGTTTTTATGAAAAAAGCACGATTTTACTCCCTTCCATAACAATTTTAAACAAACACCGAGAATCTAATGTCCTTGAAGATGTTAGTATTTTAGACTGTTGATTGCATGCCACTTTCCTGTTATGAAACATCTGAAAAAGTAATTAATAACATCAAGACAGTTTAAACGTTCATTTCACTCATTCCTTTCCAGCAGGGTGTCCTAGATGACACAGGAAGGAAAACGGAAGCAGTGATATCTGTACCGAAATAGATTGATAAAAATAGGCCAGAGATAGTACTTGAAGCCGCACACAATTTGAAAATCATGTTTAAAAATAAATGAAAAAAAAAAAAAAACAAGTCTTAGGTTCACTATGTGTAGGACCAGAGTTTATTAATTGGTTTTCATATTTTGATTTAGAAGCATAGTTGCAATGTTAAAATTGGAGGGGAAGTAACATACTTATCGAAATTCCTCTCAAATGATTTATTTTGCTTTTAAAGGAAGTAACTAAGGATAATGTGTACACTCAAACAATTTCTATAAGTTGAATGAAAGCCTGTTTAGGAACAAGAAGCCATGTGAAACTATCCTTTCAATTGTCAAAGTTAAACCAACTTTACAATAATATAACAAGAACTTGAATAAATTAATCATCAACTGTGAAGTTAAAGTTTTACATAGGTGATAAAACCTAGATTTATAAAGTAGTGTTGGCTAATGAAAAGGGAGTGTTTTGACATTCCTTACCTTGTTTTATCAAGGCTTTGTATGAACAGATCTTGTGAGCTTGCCAGATAGCCATTCTGTGTTGGGAAATGGTGGAAAATTATTCCGTATATGGAATCTAAACCTACTTTCTTGGAAATTGCTTTCATTGTTACTAGTTTTGCCTTCCAGAGCAACAAGGAATAAGCCTTTTCCCTTTTTCCAGATAGCTCTAAACATTTTTGCATTATTCTCAAAGCTATTTTGTGTTTCCCCAGAGCGAAAATATTAGCCATGCTTGGAATAATTTGGAACTTCCATTATCAGAGGCTAATTTAGATTTCTTGGCTAACATCTGGAAAAGACCTTTCTTACAGTTAAAGAGTTTATTACCCATAAACAATAGTAGCTCATATTTGAATGCTTACTCTTTGCCATAGTTCACACAGTCTCTCATTTAATCATCACAGCAACCCTAAGGGATAGGTATTAGAATTACGCCAACTTCAGAGATGAGGAAAATGAAGTCACGCAGCTAGTAGGTGGCAGAACCAGGGCATGTAGGCCCAGGTTTGTGTGATCAGTGAGCTTGAGCTCTTAAACGTTATAAAGGTTAATCTGTCCTGGAACGAACTCCATTGCTTTTATGAAAAGAACCATATGAATAATTCATGAAGTACAATTATCTACAGCAAATCTAAAGGGCTTCACCAAATGAAATATTGATGTAAGTGTAAATGCAATGCTATGGAGGTGTATATTCACCCAGGCACAAACATATTAGTTTCTTTCCTGGAACTTTGAAAGTTCTTTTTTATCTCAAATTACTAGGCTAGTGTGGCATAGTATGCATACTATTGTGCGAGATTATCATCATTATGCCACCATATCTAATGATTTCTACTGGTAGAAAAGAAAGTACTCTGGCCATTATGATTAAAAATATACTTTTTAATTTAATTTTGTTGTTGTTGAGAGTATACACAACAAAACATACACCACTTCAACAGTTTCTATACGCACAATTCAGTGACACTGATTACATCCTTTGAGTTATGCAACCATTCTCACCCGCCTTTTCCAAGTTGTTCCTCCCTCAATATAAACTCGCTGCCCCCTAAGGTTCCTATCTAATTTTTCAAGTTGCTCTTGTCAATTTGATCCTATATAGTAGATCTTAAAAAAGCACAACACTCAAGGAAGATATTCTTTACTAGTTAAGCTAAACTATTCTTTGAAGAAGACTTCAGGGAATATTTTTGGTTTAAAGTTTAAAGATTATCTCAGGGCAAGTGTTTCAGGGGTTCATCCAACCTCCATGGCTCCAGTAATTCTGGACTCATGAAAATTTAAAATTCTGTTCTGCATTCCCCACTTTTGATCAGGATTCTTCTATAGAATCGTTGCTTGAAATGTTCAGTAATGGTAGCTGGGCACTATCCAGTTCTCCTGGTCTCATGGCAAAGGAGGCAGTTGTTCATGGAGGCAATTAGCAGTGTATTCCATTTCCTTCTCCTAGTCCTGACTCCCCCCTTTCCTCTGTTGTTAAAGGCAAATAGAGGCCAATTGTTGGGCCTTGGATGGCCACTTGCAAGCCCTGACACATGCTACAATATGGATGGAGCTTGAGGACATTACACTGAGTAAAATAAGTCAATCACAAAAGGACAAATAGTATATGGCCTCATTTATATAAAAAGTCAGGAAAAAGCAAATGTATACAGACCAAAGTTTATTAATGGTTAGCAGGGGTGGGAAGGAGGGGAAAGGCAGGGATTGGGGATGGTGGTGGTAGTTATTGCTTACGGAGTACTGAGTTTCAGTTTACAGTGATGAAAAAATCACATTGATTAAGGGCTGGGTTGCATAGTCAATTATTATAACTGATATCAGTAAGTTGTACTCCTGTAAAAAGTTCAGTTACCAAAAGTGTGGTAGACATATTTACAACAATGACAAAAAAAAAAAAAAAAAAAACATAGCTGCTGAGTCTACTTATGTACAACCAAACATCTCATGGGATTTGGTTCCTTGGTTTGGAGTTTTAGGGTCATGGTTTCATGGGACATCAATGTTAATTGCCCTTATAACATGTTTAGTGCTTCTATCCTACTTCCTAGTTTGTCATGTAGAACATACTTTTTGTGGAGAAAAAAAAAAATATGTATATGTATATATACCCAGACCCAGTGCCGTCAAGTCGATTCCAACTCATCGTGACCCTACAGGACAGAGTAGAGCTGCCCCATAGAGTTTCCAAGGAGTGCCTGGTGGATTTGAACTGCCAGCTCTTTGGTTAGCAGTCATAGCACTTAACCACTACACCACCAGGGTTTCCATATGTATATATCAGACAAGGACTGATCTAGGTTTGTAGACCCTGAAGTTTATAGAATTTGTTAGATACTAGACCTGGCCAAGAATGGGACTATGAAGGTTCAACTTCATTTAGCCTCTTGGTAATCTACACCTATCTCAAAGCTAGCCTAAATTGAAAATATCCAAGAAAAGAAAGTACAGCGATCCTAACTTTTCCTTTGGCTTTCTTTTCATTGCTGAATACAGTGGGACCCATTTGCAAGCACTTGCCATTGGGAGCATGAAGTCAGCCAGGCTGAAGGTCACGTGGCACATTGTGGAAAGGTAGAATTTTGCTTATGAACAAAAGCTAAGTTTGAAAATCTGGAATTTTACCAATACTTACATATGCTCTCATACAAAAGCTTTGAGCTAAAGTAGATTACAAGGGATGCTCATCTCCTTGCCAAGTAAAAGAAGCTCCCTGATTGGGGAGGACTTGGTAAAGCTGTATATCTAAAGAAAGGGCTGAGCTGATTTGTGGCTTAGAGAAAATGAAGGAAATGAAGCTGTGGGTCTAATGGGGAAAAAATGATGGTTATCCACTCTGTTGTGAGTTGAATAGTGCCCTCCCCCCTCCCCCCCACAAAAGATATATCCAAGTTCTACCCCCTGTGAATGTGACCTTATTTGGAAACAGGGTCTTTGCAGATAAAATTAGGATTTTGGAGAGATCATCCTGGATTTAGTGTGGGTCCTAAACACAATGACTAGTGTTCTCATAAGAGAAGGAAGAGAAGATTTGAGACAGACACAAAGTAGAAGGCCATGAGAAGATGGAGGCAGAGACTGGAGTGATCCATCTACAAGCCAAGGAATGCCAAGAACTGCCAACAGCCAACAGAAGTTAGGAGAGAGGCACAGAACAGATTCTTCCTCAGAGCCTCCAGAAGGAATCAACCCTGCTGACAACTTGATTTGGGATTTCTGGCCTCTAGAACTGTGAAAGAAAAAATTTCTGTTGTTTTAAGCCACCAGATTTGTGGTAATTTCTTGTGACACCCCTAGGACACTAATATGCACTCCAAAATAAAGGTGTTTCTTCTAATATTTTAGAGTAGTTTCTGAAGAGGTTATCCCATTTCTTTTGACCAAGATACTTGATGAAACTACACAGATATCATCAAAGAAAACTTTCCATTTTATGTGTCCTTTGGTAAATTTCTGAGACCAAAAATGTCTTCACAACACACAATACAGGAAAGATCAGCACAACTGGACTAAACCAAAAGCAAAGAAGTTTCCTGAACACAATCGAAGGCTTCAAAGGCCAAGGTAGCAGGGATGGGGGTTTGGGGACCATGGTTTCAGGAGACATGTAAGTCAACTGGCATAACAAAATGTATTAAGAAAACATTCTGTGTCCCACTTTGATGAGTGGCATGTTGGGTCTTAAACGCTAACAAGCAGCCATCTAAGATGCATCAATTGGCCTCAACCCACCTGGAGCAAAGAAGAATCAAGAACACCAAAGACATATGGTAAAGATGACCCCAAGTGACAGAAAGGGCCACATAAACCAGAGACTACATCAACCTGAGACCGGAAGAACTAGATGATGCTCAGCTACCACCAAAGACAGCCCTGACAGAGAACACAACAGAGAATCCCTGATGGAGCAGGAGAACAGTGGGATGCAGACCTCAAATTCTCATAAAAAGACCAGACTTAATCGTCTGACTGAGACTAGAGGGACCCTGGAGGTCATGGCCCCTGAACCCTCTGTTAGCCCAAGACTGGAACCATTCCTGAAGCCAATTCTTCAGAGAAGAATTGGACTGGACTATAAGACAGAAAATGATACCAGTGAGGAGTGAGCTCCTTGGCTCAAGTAGACATGTGAGACTATGTGGGCAACTCCTCTCTGGAGGCGAGATGAGAAGACAGAGGTGGACAGGAGCTGGTTGAATGGACCCGGGAATACAGGGTGAAGAGGAGGAGTGTGCTGTCTCATTACTGGGAGAGCAGCTAGGAGTACATAGCAAGGTGTGTAGAAGTTTTTGTATGAGAGACTGACTTGATTTATTAACTTTCCCTTAAAGCACAATAAATAAATAATTTCTAAAAAGTCTTTGAAAATGGTGAAGCAAAATTTTTCTGTTAAAAAAAATCTTATTACTCTATTAACAGATGGAGCACCTAAAATCCTTGGTGACATGCCTGGTTTTGCTTTTCCAGTGGAAAAAAAATAGATTCACATGTCATCACGGATCAAGACTCTCTACAAATGCAAAACACCAGTGGCAAAGACAACCATGCAAGTTGTTAACATCATCAGATGGACCTTAATCACTGGCTTTTCCAAATAGGTATCAAGAAGCAATAGAAAAATATTAGTATCACCGCTATTACACAGAAACCCACTAGTTTTCCTGATGATGTCTTAGATGTGTTTATACTTCATGGAGAAGTCTGAGTTTTTAAAGAGAAAAGAAAAACCAACTCACAGGATAATTTCAAAGAGGAATCTAATGGAGACTTGGTTTACTTAATAGTAATTATTTTTGGTCAACTAAATGAGTAAATATTTTTCTTTTTTAAGATACAGAAAAGGTAGAGCGACCACCATGTCAGTGGAGGTTAGAAATGGAAATAATGGACACATTCTCTGAATGCTAGCATAGAGAGGGACAACTTCTCAATTTCCCTGCAAGCAAAAATCTCTGGAGAACTCTTTTTCAAGTTTGCTTGTACTAGCCAAATGCAGAGTAACAATTCATAACTTCCAGACATGACTTCAATTCAGAGTCTTAGGGGGCTCTACCTCCCTTGACATCACTATCTGTGTCTAGCAGAGCAAGTTATGTGAATTTTAATTTCCTCCACTACTGCATACTTCTGGGAATGAGGGTTTTCAGCAATCGTTGTTATCAAAACAAAATAAAAATAAATGATATATAAAAGAAAATTTGTGCACTGCTTTGTGAAAAACAACCTTTTTATTAGAATTTATTTTGGAAACAATGTACTTTGGTCTTGTTTGATGGTTTTAGACCCATCCTTTTTCTTTTTTAGAAAATAACCATCGTTTTCTTTTCAAGTAAATGAGACAATGCTTTACAGAAAATGTTAAGAAACAGATTTTAAAAGTTTTAAAATAAGTATATACCTTAAAATCAATCAGACTATTTTATATGGTGGCAATACCTTTATTTCCCAAAAATCTATTTATTTGATTGCTGTCTTGTAATGAATGGCAGCCTAGAATTAAACAACTAAAGTATTCCATCTCTACATCATTTTGGTGTAATTTACTTATTTCCCTTGGTACAATGTATTTGCTTCATTGGTTATAACTTATTTCAGTGGAAATTTATTTCTCTGTTCAAAAACAAATTTCCAGTTAAAGAAGGATGCTACTTCCAAAATTTTGAGTATTATTGTTTATACTGATTTTTGTTTGTTTATTTTTAAGGCAGAGTCCATAGGTTTCACCATATTAGCAAAGTGCATCCAGAAAAGATAAAGAGCTATTATTCTAGACCTTACTATAGAGGTTTTCCAGCCAAATGTCCCATGTCCCACTCTAATTTCCTAAGATTTCCTTATATAATATCCTAGTCTCAAATTGTTTGTGCTCCTGAAATACGCTCTGGAAATATCTAGAAAAGTTGTTTGCTTTCATTTTATTTAATAATTTGGCTAGCTGGTTTGTTACAAAGGCTCAAAGAGCTCAGTTATAATGGTGAGGACCTTGGCCTTCTGAAATTTTAAAAACACAGAAGCTCTGATTTATAGGATTAAGGAAATCCAAAGGTTATCTAGTGCAACCTACTTTTTTTTTTTTTTAATAGAAGCAGCTGCTACGGAAGGAAATTAGGCAATACACAATCATGCAGATGGTTACAGAGGCAAGACTATAAGATTTGGCACCAAAATACTTTTTTCCAGTATAAATTGCTGAAGATCAGAGATTGCCTCAACACACAGTCCCTGGCTCAATTAAAATGTCTACTGTAAGAACAGACGTCAAAGCTCACAAGTCGCTTCTAAATAAAATCTTCAAAATTTCTATCCCCCTCTCAAAAAAACCCCAGAAGGTTCTCTATAATCCAAACAGTCAAACAGTAAAAGAATGTACATTCCACTATATACTCTGGGTAGAAAATGTATTATTTTCCATCACGCTGTCTTCTCTACAACTATGTTTTATCTTTGTATTTTTCTCTAAAAGTATATACCTCTCTTCACAATAATGAAATTACATGTTTGATATTGGATATATCATAAAAAAAATAAAATAAAATTCCTGTAGGTAAGGATTAATAAGTAACAATAATAAAAAAAAAAATCTCATTGCCTTCAAGTCGATTCCAACTGATAACAACCCTACAGGACAGAGTAGAACTGCCCCATAGGGTTTCGGACTGTAATCTTTATGGAAGCAGACTGCTACATCTCTCCTGAGGAGCAGGTGGTGGGTTCAAACCACTGACCTTTCAGTTAGCAGCTGAGAGCTTAACCACTGTGCCACAAGGGCTTCTTAAGTAACAATAAACATAATAAAATTCCATCCAGTCATCATCCATCCAAGCACCAATCACAATACATTTTAGACATACATCAAATACCCACAAACACTGTAGAATGGATTTAAAAAAAAAAAAGAATGGATATAGTCATAAAGAAAAGCTTTTATCACAAATTGGCATGAGAGAGAAGAAAAGCAACCTGATATGACAAAGGTAGATTATTCTTTCAGAGTTTCCATACACACATTAAACTGTATTGACTTTTACCCTACAAGTGAGTTTTTAACATTTTTCTAGAAGGTGACTATAACCTTCCAAGTTTTTTAGTTTAAATCACACTCTGTGATGTTATGGGAAATTTATATCACAATAAATTATCAAGAATTCAAATCAAGGCAGTAGAGCCACATTTTTGGCCATGGAAATGAAACATATATCATGTATATGCTTACCAGAAGTCTGCCTCTCTCAAAAGCAATACTAGCCTTACCTTGCAAAGATCATCAAAATAAAGTCTGTGGTGAACAAATGAACACATCACGTAGAGAAAACAAAGTGATGCAGAGAGAACCCTCTATGATTTGATTTCTATGAAGAGAGATTGCTTTAGTGTACACCAGGTAGCCTATTATGAACATTCACATATTAGAGAAATATAAAAAAAATTCAGTAGAGTTACCATTAATAAGAGAAGAAGAAAAGACTTTTTCAAAAGCTTTAGGCCAGAGCAAAAATTCCACCACCTTTTTGGAAAAAGAGGCACAAGTGTGCCCATCTAAGACACTTTGTCTGTCCCAAGAGCAGAAACTAGGCACCGGCAATGGCCTACTCAGGGTGCTTTGAAGGGAACTAAGATCTGCCTCTAAAAAACCCCAAAATAATAACCGCCCCAACAGCCCAGTTTCCCTATCGAAGGTACATGTAGCATTATATTGCATAGCCATTGGTTCACTTCAAACAAATACCTGAGGAAGGAAATGTGAGTCAGGTACTACCCCAGCTCCCAGTGATTTACACTCAATTGGGATTAACAAATGTATATCTAGTTACAATATCAAGCATTGCATTAAAAATGCAAAAAGTATAACCTAAATGCTAAGGGGAACAACTAAAAAGAGATAAATAATTCTTAAGGGAAGATCCATTCAGGTTTCAGGGGTGAGGTCAGTCATGATTAAAGTAATGTGTATAGTACATGATTTCCCCCCAAGCTTTCCGCATTGAACATTTATTATTTTATAATTATAATGCTACTAAACATACTCAAGTAAAAATAATACATTAGGCCTTGAATCAGGGAGGGTAGAGCAGGGCTTTTCCCAAGGCGGGAACAAAGGAAGCCAAGGCGCAGATTCAGGAGGAGTGTTTACACAAAGTCAAGGTGTCTTCATGGTCAAGGTGTTGAGAAGAATCCAAGATGAGGAAGGGAGGCAGGATAGGTAGACCCAATATAAAAACATGTAAATTTGTACCAGATATTAGGGACCTCCAGTGTCTTGCAAGAATTTAATCTATATTCCACAACAAGAGAGGAAAAGTTATTGAGCAAAAGAGTAACATAATCTCATCCATGTAAAGAAAAAACACTATGGTGGTGGTAGTTGTAAATAGTACAGATGGTAGGAAAAAATGGAGAAGAGAGATCAGTTAGGAAGTCACTATAATAAATCTTATTACAGCATCAGGAGGTTGCTGTAGTGTTACAGTAGTGGCAGATCTGTCTCTTCATCTCTTCCCCAATACGTATAGCAAGACCAGTACAAAGAGATGACCTGGTACCTATTTTTAAGTGGGAAGGGAAAAGGGGAGTCAAAAATGACGCCATGGTTTCTAACCTACATGAACAGAGATGACCAGTATATAGCTAGAAACAGAGTTGTATGAGGACAGGTAGGAAGGCCTCAGGCAACATGGAGTTATGAAGGACCTGGTGGCAGATGGTAAAAAAAAAAAAAACATTGCCGTCAAGTCGATTCCGACTCATAGTGACCCTGGTGGTGTAGTAGTTAAGAGCTACGGATGCTAACCAAAAGATCAGCAGTTTGAATCCACCAGTCGCTCCTTGGAAACCGCACGGGCCAGTTCTACTCTGTCCTATAGGGTCGCTATGAGGCAGATGGTAGGTAAAAAAAAAATGTTGAAAACTCACTTTTCAAACTTGTAGTCTTGGATCACTAGCCAGTCCTCTCCAAGAAACCTAATTGTCCAGAGGGTTTTTTCCTGCACCTGCCTTTGATCCAAATGATGCATTTACCTTTTTCTCGAAGATGTTTAATTTCCACACTGAAAGTACACTTAAAAAAAAAAAAAATTTTTTTTTTTTAGATCCCCTAAAATTCAAAACTGCTCAATGAATGTTTTGAATTAAGGATAAAGAAGGAGGGAAGACGAAAAATCAGAAAGGTAAGTTCACCACGCATCTGAAGTTCCAGGTGCTTACTAGCCCCTTTAAAACGTTTTCTCTTTCTCATCCTCCTTCTTATATATAAGGTTGCAGAAGTTTTAAGATCCCTCAGAAAACTGGCCAATATCATCCAGCTAGCCCTTGCAGAGTCTGGAAGGCTAGCCTCCAGTAAGTGCCACCCATCTCCTCTTCTTAAGTTTGATGATATTTTATTACTGAAATAAGTTTATTTCCTTGTTATTTGATCTAATTAAAAATGTGATTACTAGACACAAAAAAGAAATGCTGAGTTGAAAAAAATTTTTTTTTTTTTTGGTAATTGAAATTTTTCAGGTTAGACTGACAAAATAGGAAAGCAGTTTCTACGGCATCTACTAGTCAATTCACCCCAGCTCTTTAAAAGCCTGAAGGTGTACATTGCATTCTCTATCACTGTATCTTAGAGTACTACTGATAACTTGCTTTTGGTTGTGCACCAAAAGGTTTTAGTATCAATTTTTAATCTTCCATACCTTCTCATAGTTTCGTTCTATTCAAGAAAAAGAAAAGTATGAATTGATTTATGGATCACAGTAGTTCTGAACGTTTGGTTTATACCATCGTGAACTGATTCTCCACGAACAATGAAACAAGGAAAACATCTGCTCCTAAAAACTCTAGGCCAGGTGATACAATATCCTTTTTCCTCTTCCTTTTCCTCTTCCTTAAATGGAGGTCATCCTTATTTACAGGATGAGGGCAAGCTGTAAAATCCTTTCCGAAAAGGATGTAGTGTGTGCAATTGTTATTCAACTCTTGTCTAAAACTGTTACACTGAATACCTGAGGAGATTTAGCAACAAAAGAGTAACTAAGCTCTCACCAATGTCTATGTAACGTGTGAGAAGGCTAGTAAGAACACTGAGGGATACTGGGAAATCAAAGGCTCCAGAGAGCTCTCTCTCTTACCTTACTTCATACCACTAAACCTCTGTTTCTGAACCTGTAAAATGGAAATTACATGTTCCTAAAAAAAAAAAACTTCTTTTTTTTTTTTTACCTAGCAGGGCTGTTCTAGGAACGGACATTCACTGAATTTTGTTTGCTGTATGTATGCCTATGTAGTGCAGAACACTATCATGAATGCTTTATTTCCATTTTACTGGAAAGAATGCAGTAACTCAAAGATTAACATCAGGGCAAGTTCTTTTCTCAGACTGAAAAAAAAATATAGCAGAGTCAGGGTTCACAACAAAATGCCTTTATTCCAAAACCCACGCTTTTCTCATTACTCTATCCTACGTATAAAGCACTATACGTATTGTTAAGGTGAGCCTAGTCTTGTTATTACAGCTTATCAAATTTAAGAAACCTATTCTTTGTTACACCCACCTTTCATTTTTTTTAGAAACTACTGGAAAAGAAAATAATGCTGTCAATAAAGCTATGAACACCACCACCTGTAAGTTGCATTCTAATTTCAGAGATGTTCAAATGTGAAGTATACAAATATATCTCTTAGTATCAATGAAATACAGAAATAGTATCACCAAATAGAACTAATTATTTAATATAACCCAGAAGTTACCAAGTTGGTTCTTTTAAGATTTATCAGGTATTTCAAATCTTTAATAAATGATATGGATATAGTCATTTATTTGGTCAATTAATTAGAAATTTATTTCACTACTATGGGCTTAACACTATCTCGGACCTCAAGAAGGATAGGCATGCTACAAAAAATGGCAGTCAAGTGCTCTGGTTATGGGAACAGAAGACTGCATTGGTTAGAGTGGACACAAAGCATGGAGTAGTTAATTCTGCCAGAACTAGAGCAAATCTTCAATCTTTTTATGGCAAACACAAAGCTTGGGTCAGTTACAGGTAGTCATTTTTCTCCTTGTCTTTTTTATACACATGTAACTGACTTCAAATGCAAAGCTCTCAATTATAATGTGAAAACCGTTACTCTGTTGTTGTTGTTAGTTCCTATTGAGTTGGCTCCAGCTGGTGGCGACTTTCCATATAATGGAACAAAAACTTGTCTGGTCCTGTGCCATCCTCACGATCATTGGTATGTTTGGGTCTATTGTTGTGGCTATTATGTCAATCCATCTTATTGAGGGTTTCTCTCACTTTCGCCGACCTTTTACTTTACCAAACATAGGTTCTCTTCTAGCGACTCATCTTTCCTGATGATGTGTTCAAGGTAAGCAAGATGCAGCCTTACCATCCTTGCTTCTAAGGAAAATTCTAGTTTTATTTCTTCTAAGACTAATTCTAAATTTCTATACTTGATTACCTGTTTATCCCTCTTTACCTTTAAGAAGGTTCATTGGCTTTCAGAGCAAAAGAGAATTTCCAATGGGACAGTTTACTTGGAATCTGCCCCAGGCCTAGATTCCTCCAGACTTTGGATGTCACCACCATCACATTCACTGGCTTGGTTTGGGGCTCCTGGAAGACTCTGAGATTGTCTGTTGGCTCACCCAAATCTCAGCATTTTCTCTGAGCCAGTCTCCTGCTGGGAAAGGTTTCCATGTTCTTTTGGAGTACACATGAACCCCTATGTGTCCTGGATCCCTTGGCAAGGACACAGTTCACTTTCTTTCAGATTTCTGATTTGTACCACTCAAGGAACTTGTAGCCTGACAGACTTCAGTTGGAAACACAGCCAATCACTTCTGAACACAAAAGCCTCTTACTTGCCCCATAATTGATATAGTAAACTAATTAGTAAAAGAAGAAAATCCCTAAACTACCTTTTGATAGCTGAGGAATTTCTCCAAACTCTCCAATTCCTGGGGTAATGCAAGAGTCACTGAATTGGCCCTAAAAAAGAAAAAAAAAAAAATCCATGGCACAAATGTTTTGAGTTTATTTGTTTATTGTTCTACGAGGATGCTTCCCTTGGCCACTCATTATTTATTCAGTGAATACTTCTATCATGCACCTACTAGCACCAGGCACTGTATTAGTTAATAGTAATAAATTGATAAATATGATGAAATACTGATCCCGCTAAAAAGCTAGTGGGCACAAATTCTTAGCCTCTAGTTGAAAAAAACATGCATTTAATAAATGACAACTATATGTTATTTTATGTGTGTGCCATTGAGTTGTATTCCAACTCATGTTGACCCTGTGGTTGTCAGAGTAGAACTGTGCTCCATACAGTTCTCAATGGTTGATTTTTTAGAATTTCCAGGTTTTTCTTCCAAGGTACCTCTGGGTAGACTCAAACCTCTAACCACCAGTTAGCAGCCATATGTGTTAACCATTTGCACAAGCAAGCGACTTCACATGCACAGCCTCGCATTTAAAAAAAAAAAAAACAAAAGCCTCCATTTCCCACAGAGAAGAGCTAGATATTGGCTTAGATCTCCCCTGGATACCACCTAGGAAGGTTCAACTACTGAAGTATAAAAAAGTACTCGATTATGGGATAATTTCACCTGTAACAAGTTCCCATAGAATATGTCTAGCCCCTATTCCACTGTTATACTGAAATGATATAATTTTTATTTCTAACAGCCCCCCCCCCCACACACACACACAATGATTGTAAGTTCATTGATGGCAGTAAGTTCTCTGAACTCTAAATATAAATTCTGGTACACTGTCATTCATCAGTTTTTATTGACCAGATATCCCCAGATAAAAGCTGCTGATCTAGCCAATGACACAAGTAAAAGCCTCAAAAGCCCTGCTTCCCCACAGAAAAAGGTGAGTAGGTTGGTGGGACTCCCAATAATAGCATCATAGAAAAATGCAGGAGATTTGGAACCACATCAGAATAGGTTTTCTGACTGATAAGACAAATTCTGGGTGTCAGTGGTAAGAATAAGCTATTGTACTGAATCAGTCATTGTTAATACAACCTTATATCACCTGTGATGGAAAAGTAATGGTAACTATGCATTCTGAAATGGGAAGGAAAAAAATGATCATTTTCACTCTTTTACCTCCTCCCTACTAAAGAAACCAGAATTGCTATCACATTAGAATTGACTAATTTATCAATAGTCTCAACCTGTCTTTATCTTACTGAGCTTCAGAAAACATGATAAAATGTATCAAGAGAACAGAAAATCCATAACGTTCTGCAGCATAGCATTAAACTACCATTGGCATCACTAATCAACAACTATAATTAAGCCCAATTATAAATTTCAAGTATCTAATTTTAGAAGACCTTTGCTTTATAAATGTTAGGCATTAGAGATGCTATTAACTCAGTTACTTCAAATTATTCAAGGGCCAGAAACAGCCTTCAAGTTATTTATGTACTCTTATCTGGTATATCTGGCCTAGAAACAGTATTGTAATTAGGACCTTGTCCTCAGGTTTATAGGGATCAGGGTCAGTGACCCAAATATCTCCTCTCCTCATACCTGAAACCTCCCCTTGGGCTTCAGATTTTTCTTTACTTGCTCCCCTGAGATTCTGGTGTATTTTTTCATATAAGTGGTCCAAAAAACCAAAAACCAAACCCATTGCGGTCGAGTTGATTCCAACTCACAGCAACCCTATAGGACAGTGCAGAACTGCCCCATATAGTTTCCAAGGAGCACTTGGTGGATTCAAACTGCTGACATATGGGTTAATAGCTATAGCTTTTAACCACTACACCACCGAGGTTTCAAGGAAATGTGGAAACTTCAGTTCCTATCAGTTTAACAAAGAACCTAAGTGGGGGAGACCCCTGCAATGGGAAAAGAAGTCTCAGAGAAAAGAAACAAGTCAGCCTGCAGAGTACACACGAGTGCCTTGCAGAGTGCGTGAGCCCCTTGCTTCCAGTTTTGAGCAGCCATCACTTACGTTTCTGCTGGGTTGTGAACTTTTCCAGCTATAACTGACATGACCAAAGTGTTCTCTTTGCCAGGTGTACCTACTGGTGTGAAAAATGAAGGAGAAGTCACAGTGGTCGTTTTGGAACTTGATGGCCCAATGGCATCCTGCTGAGCTTTCTGATTTGTGAAATGAGTGCTAACGCACAGTGGTGATACGGAAATGATGGCGACAGCCAGTGGCCGATACAAGGCACAATGTCCCAAAATCTCTGATCTCTGGAAACAGTGGATGGTCAAAAGTGGTGAGCAGCAAGCTATATGGGTGGAAAATGTTTGTTCCTCTGGCTTCCTACTCCTTGAAAGGCTTTTTCAAAGAGGCTATGTAAATCACTAAAGGCAGCTGCAGGGCTGCAGAACAGCAGCTTTAGCAAGTGAACGTCCACAAGTCTTCCCTGTAACATGGACAGTGGTGGTGGCTAACAGCCGTTTTTAACAGTCACAGCACATAGCATGTATCATGTACAAGTAGGTATGGTCTTCCTGTGGAGAGAAATGTGGTCTGGTAGTGACTTGCTTTGGAAAAGCAAGCTAGCATTAGGGGTTTACCTTACCTTGTAGGGTTGGCTTTATCCAAAAGATATCAGTAACATCGAGCATACGACAGGGGATCAATCATCACACCCCTAAATGCAGTCACCATTGTGACTGCTACACCCACCACTCTGCCCATGGTCCCAAGAAAAGGGGAGAGCTAGTCTACAAAAGCCATGTTCTGTACCATCCACCTCCAGTCAGAGCTGATTAACCCAAGGGTTGGTGGTTAAGAAAGATCTGCAGATTCAGGAGACCTAGTTTTGAGAAATGATGTTGACTTTAATTAGCTCTGCAATATTGTGCAAGTTGATTTTTCTACGCCTCAGTCTCCTCTTCAAACCATGAAGGGATTAGTTAGATTATATGAACTCTCAGATTCCAACTCTAGTGATTCTGTGATAATAATATCAGTCCTCTAAATGGAGCCATGTATGATTCTTGCTTCCTGTGTACCATGCATCATACTAAGCACTTTTCAAACATCATGTAATTTAATCCTGACAACAATATATGATTTCGATGATAATTATTCCCACTTTAGAGATGGGGGGGGGGGGAAAAACAAGACTCAGAGATATAATGTTTACAAAGGGTCTACCCTACTTATGTCTTTAATTTTTAGTCAAAGGGTATGCTTTGTTTAAAATCACACACAAATTAGCAGTGGGTAAACAAACAAAAAAATCACATTAGTCATATTAAAAACAAAATGTGATCGTATTTTTATAACCCCTTTACTTTATCAACTGATGACTTTACTTTTTACTCTGCTTTTTAAACTGCCAAATCAAGTAAGTAAATTCATTATTTTAAACACAAAAAAACACCATGTTGCATAAATCTCTATGAGGCCTCTGACAAGCCTCTAAGAAGATGTATGACAGTGAAGCTCACACAGTGAAATCAAAAGCAGTCTTAGAAAAACTAATCTTCTCTATCTGAGGCCTCATGCTAAAAACACCTTAGTCAGGGATGACTCCACCTCACTGCCAAACGTTTTTCATTGACCTGTCATTTCCACCAAGCATTAATATGAAAAAGGAAATGTTTTTACCTGTTACCATAACGAGGTGAAGTTTAGCTTTCATTTGGTTGCCACCTGCTGGCTGAAAGACAAAAACCTTCCTTCTGCAGCAAAAACCACTTGGTTTAAAAAAAGATCAAATGCAAAAAAAATAAAAAGGAGTTCTATGTACCAAAAAAAAAAAAAAAAAAACTCTTGGTAACTCAGAGGACAAATGTAATTCCATATCGTTAGCAAACCATGTTTGGGTAATAGGAAGTGATCTTCTAAATGTGGAAAGGAACCAATATTTAATGGGTCTGTTGTATGCCAGGCACTCTGCTAGTTGCTTCTCATGTATTAGTACATTTAATTAGCTGCAAACTACATGATATAAGTATCAGTACTATCATTTCCAGGAAGAGAAAGCAAGGAACTGACTTCAGGTTACACAAACAAAAAATGGCAATGAATTCAAAACCAGGTCCCACCTGGACATCAATATATCCTATTTTTATTATTCCATGATGCTACTTTACACTGGTGTGTCCAAGTGATCTCATATTAGACATAAAATACTGATGAATTGAGGCTTAGAAGTGTAAGAAGTGGAGCTACAATTCACTGTATAGGGTCATAAAGCCTTCATAATATTATACAAGTTAAGTAAAAAAAAAAAAAAAAATTTTTTTTTTTTTTTTTAGAGACCAAAAAACCAGTTAATTCCAACTCATGGTGACCCCATGTGTGTCAGAGTAGCACTGTGTTCCATAGGGCTTTCAATGGCTATGACCTTTCGGAAGCAGATCACTAGGACTTTCTTCTAAGGTGCCTCTGGGTGTCCTCAAACCTCCAACCTTTCAGTCAGCAGCCAAGCGTGTTAACCATTTATACCACCCAGGGACTCCTTAAACAGAGATAGGCCAGATAAATATTTCATACCTTCTGCAGGAAGAACCATCAACAATTGGTCAAAGTAAGGCATATGAGAATATTGTGAGAGCCATTAATAAAAGTGATCTCAGGGGATCTGAAAAAATAAAGTATCATAAATGTGAAAATGGGAAAAAAATGTGACCATGTGAAAAAAATGGGGAGATGGGGTATTTTTCTTTTGTGCATTTAGGAAATAGTCATCTTTGCACCCTTCTCCTCATTGCCTCCAGTGTAGTGGGTGCCACACCAGCACATACGCAGTCCAGCACCTGGCCTCAAAGAGTTCACAATCTGGTAGACTAGACACAAATATAAAAGACCTTCCTACCTTCTGAAGTAGCCCTAGACATCCTCATCTATCTTCCTCGTGATACATCTCTTTTTGTTTTTGAGAAACATGTCTTAAATCATCTAGTGCTGTTATAGCAAAAACTCTGCAGTGAGTGGCTTTAAAGATCCGGAAATTCTTTTCTCACAGTTCTGGAGGCTGATAGTCTACATCAGGGTCTCGGCTGTGTCAAGTCCTCTGTGGGCCTCTCTCCGAGTTTCTGGTGACTGCCAGCAATCCTTAGCGCTCCTTTGCTTGTAGACATATCCTCACATTGCATCTGTTTTTCCCCTGTGTATGCGCGCGTCTCTCCATGTCTGCATTCCTCTTTATAATCCTCAGAAGGGATTAGGTTTAGGACTCGCCCCACCCTAGCATGGCCTCACTAACACTTAAGAGAAGAACTCTATTTCCAAACAGGATCATATCCACAGGTACAGAGGCCAGGGCTTCAATACATATTTCGGGGGCAACACAATTCAATCCACAACAAGGCTCTATCTACCACTGCTGATAAAACAGCTATATTTGGATGATAACTCTGTCATGCACAGTTCTAAGCACTTTGCATACATACTAACTAACACTCTCCACACAACCATGTAAAATAACTGGTATCTTTAATCTCTATTTTACAGATACAAGGTTAAATAATTTGCGTACGATCACAGAGATCTATGAAGTGATGGAATCAGTGTTCGAACCCAGGCACTTTGCTCCATAGTTCATATGTTTAACCACTAGACTATACAGCCTCTTAAGTAGAGTATGCTTGTCCTGGTTCCACGGAAGAACAGGAATAGAAAGGTCCAGTGGCTTATCCAATGCTGTACAGTTTAAGTAGCCAGCAGAGCCAAAAGTGGAATCTAATTCTCCAATCATTAGTCCAATTCTCTATTACTACATGATGCTGCTTCTTCAAATAAGTGTAAGAATAATGACACAACAAGCACAAAGGAAATTCATACATGTCACCTGAGAGAGTTCAAAGCCAAATTTTTGGGAACTGAACCTGTAGCAGTGATGGCAATAGAGTAGTCTTATTCCAGTCAAGATTGCTTGGAGGCTGTGAGTTACTTCAAGACCCAGCTCAAAAATAATAGCCACTGAATTGATGGGGGAGGAGCAGGAATAGAGGAGAAAGTTCTGGATAAGTAGAAAGGCATATAAATAAAACAGCATATTCGTAAAAGTCAATTCCCAGAGAAGACCTCCAAAACCTGTTTCACAGTTACAGCAAAGAAGTAAAATAAATGTATAGCCTCCAGATGGAATCAAACTTATTTGGACATATAAAATGTGAAATCACTTGATTAAAAACTGAGCTTTGTAATCACAGCGTGCAGTTTCTCTCCAGGGGCTTCATGGGGCCACTTGCGAATGTTCAGGTAATAAAGAACTCTAGCATCCTGAGCATGAATTATGTTATGTCTGAGTGCTTCCTTATCAGCAGAGTGAGACTGATGTTTGAGAGGTGGGACACCTGGCTAGGTGGTAACGCAGAGAAGCTCACTCCTTACCAAAGCAAACCAAACAAACCAAACCGGTTGCTGTTGAGTAGATTTCAACTCATAGCGACCCTATAGGACAAAGTAGAACTGCCCCATAGGGTTTCCAAGGAGCAGCTGGAAGATTCAAACTGCCAACCTTTAGGTTAGTAGCCGAGCTCTTAACCACTGCACCATCAGGGCTCCCCTTACCAGAGCAGTAATGCAAAATCAACCGGCCAAAGAGAGACACCCCTGCATTTATTCTGGCCTAACTACATGAAAATAATTCCATTCTAGGCAACAACTTTTCAGAGACATCTACCACCTTTCATGAAATAAGCTCTTTTTTTCCCCAAATAGTTGTACATTTCTCTCTTCCCAGTTTGTTGGAGAAAGCAGAAGTATGAAACTCTAAATTCCTTGGGGGCAGAGTCCTTGGTTTTTCACAGTGTGGAGTATGTGAGAGGTGTTTAATAAACGTTTATGCAATGAATGAAGAATGATAATCTCTGGCCCACCCCATCCCCCTTGGCAATAAATCCTTCCTTCTCTTTTTATTTTACTTTGTCCTCCTCCAATGACACCATTCTGCGGCGTGATCCCGTTTGTCTTCCTCATTAGGCTGTGCACGCCTTCCCATCTTGGAAGCCCAGCTTCCCAGAAGGGCCTGACAGAAAGCTACAATTCTGTGAGGAGAAATGATTAACTAGACATCTCAGATAGTCCTTATACTTTGAGAAAGGGTCAGCAATGTGAGCTTCCATTTACATGGTTTATCAAGTTACAATGATAAACCAACCTCTGGGACAAATTTAAAAGTCAGCATCTTTATGTTCTGAAATCAATTGGAAAGACATGAGAATTACAATCCACTCCTAACACTCCTCTGGAAGTAACACCTACACACAATCATTATCCTCAGATGAAATTTTACCTGCACGTTTTAGCAGAAATAATCATCTTTGTTTACAACCATTTCTCATGTTCATCTAAAACTGCTATAATTGGAAGATAGAGTTCTAACAAGTATTTACCACCAATCAAACAAAATGTTGACACTGAAGGCAGCGTATGTACAATGATATAGGTGGTAGGTAGACAGATAGCTAGAGGAGGAAATTAAACTATTCAGAATTAAAAGACATCAAATCAAGGCTACTGGTCACCAAAGAGTAGATCCAAAAGAATTTGACAAATATTCCTTCTTTGTTGTTTTTATTCCGTTTCCCAAGGCATGAATGCTAGTATGTCTCCATGTATTTATCTACCATAGAATGATGGATTTGTTTTCTTTTATGGGAAAAAGGAAAAAAATAATGCAAGTGGAGAAAGGAACACTGGTAATATAGGTACTTCTATGGAGAATTTTATGAGCGAGTTATAATTTTCATTGTTTTAAAATACTCTATAATCATTGCCATTGGCTTGAAGATGGATACATCATGTTCTGTCCCTGAGCTGAATAAGACATACTTTTTTTTTAAGCTGTAATACCACATTTTAAAAAAAATGTATATCTGGAGAGGATGATTGGGAGGGTATGAAATTCTCCAAATATATCTTATGAGAAAAGGTGGAAGAAAATAGGGATGCTTGTCCTCGAGAAGGAAAAAAATGTTCAGAAAAAATAATAGCAAACATTTACTGAATGCTCATTATATGCCAAGCATTGTGCTAAATATATTTACAAGCATTATCTCACTCAGTCTTGACAACAAACATATGACGTAAGTATTACAGATGAAGAAACTAAGGCTTGGAAATATTCACTACTTACCCAAGGTCACAGGTTAATAAACAGGAAGGTAAAACCTCTCTGCAGGTCACCTTACCTTTAAGCCTAATGTCTTGTTCAGTCTTCTGTAGTATAAGACACAACTACTCAGTAGCTTTTATAGAGATAGTGTTAATAGAAGTTCTAATGTCACTGCTGCCCCCTGGGAATATGATCTTAGAGAAATTATTATCTCAGTGGGTCATTATTCCACTGCCTTAAAACAAGAGTTGGTATGATCACTAAAGTTTCTTACAGCTCAAATTCTGTAACTCCAAATATTTGAAAGTATATTGAATACGGAATGAATTAATTTTATGTTGCTCTAGATAGAAGAACTAGAACAAACGGAAGTTACACAAAGGCTGATTTCTACAATCTATGGATTCTTTTTGGCACTGTTCAAGAATAAAATGAAATAGAAAGATTCACAGAAATGGAGAACAAATGAGTGAAAATACAGGCCTCAGATTTCTTTTATTCTATGTTGACTATATTTATATTTTTGCAGTATTTTATTTATTTTGTCATAATGGTATAGCAGAACCAAAAGTAGACTCTGAATTCAACTTTCTTAATAAGAAATTTTTAACATTATATTACGTGGACCTTCTAATTGCTATTATTTTCCTATATCTAACTGCTACTCTACCAGGGTTCCTTATATCTAAAACAGCGCCCCTCAAAAGAATTAATCAAATGCTGAATCCCTTAAATGCTAAAAGAATTAATGGTTTGAAACAGTTTTAGTATAATTTGGTAGTAGTAATGATGGAGTTCCTGGTTGGTACAGATGGCTAATGGGCTCAGCTGCTAACGAAAAGTTTGGAGACTGGAGTCCATTCAGAGGCCCAGTGGAAGATCTGCTGGTCTACTTCCAAAAAAATTGGCCCTTGAAAACCTTATGGAACACAGCTCCTCTGACACACATGGGGTCACCAGGAGTCAGAGTCAACTCAATAGCAACTACTTTTTTTTCTTAGAAAATATACCCATAATCAAGAAGCAAACTTCATATTGGCACTATTTATCCCAACAATCTGATTTCAAGTATGAACATATTTTAGATGACATGTTTAATTATTATCTTATCCAACTAAGTTTGTGGTAAAAAAAATTTAAGTGTTGATAGAAAATCCATGTTGTATAGACATCCTACTTTAAAAATTAAAGTGTCACTTCTATGCACATAACTTGCAGTTGTGGTTTCTATTCCCCATTTTAATGCTCATCTTGCACTTCTGCCTACATGCTGGATATTCCTATTAGACATCTCTCCCTCATTTCAACTCTATATGCCCGTGGTGTCAGTCTGTGGACATGGCTAAAGGGTACCTCCAAACAAGTTTAAAAAATGACGGCAACCAGCAGTCCTGAGTCTAACGGGTCAGTGCAGAGCTATACGAAGTAATCTGAAGGACGGATCAACTATTAGGACAGCAGGACTATGCCAGCGAGACTAAATTATAATCCTATTGAGTCAACACACCTAAAAACAAGCTATGTGGATGAAAGGGTATGGGAGGTGAAGCATAGGCACAGCAGGAAGAGGTGACAGGTGTATAGGAAATAGCCCTATCTATATAAATCCTGTCCAGAAGGCCAAGAGTCTTACCCACTGGACATAAAGGCTTGCTAGACTTGTCACTGATACAAGCTTCCCTGCAGGGTCATAGGATACACATATCTTCAGCTTTAATGCCAGTTATCCACAGGACTTGTACCAATACATTCTCTTGGCAGTACAGAAGAGTTCCTACTATTCTACATCATTGCCAATACTTGATATTGTCAGTTTTTAAAAACTTTATTCAATCTGTTAGTTGAAATATTTTTTAAGTATAAATAGAGTTGATTTTTTCATTTTATCAATTCAGACATGCCTCTATTTAGACAATCAAATAATTTTTTTTTCTATTGATGTGGTACGTTGTAATGATTGATTTTTCAATGTTAAATCAATGCTATATTTCTAGAGTAAGCCCAATTTGGTTTTTACATACTGTATTTTTATGCAAATAACGCATGCCTTCTGCATTTGTTTGCTAGCCACGCTTCCCCTCCCCCTCAAGAGGCATCCTCACAAGCTGACACGCAAATCCTCTTCCACGTGTTGCTGTAACAACAACAAAAACAATTAGTATAGGGTGCTTAAGAAAATACCTAGGGGTAGGGGTGGGGAGTGGGAAGGAGTAGGTTGCCACTGGCCAACAAAAGCAGAAAAAAAATTTTTTTTTTTTTTAAGGCAGGCACTATTTACGTAAAAATACAGTACATACGTAACACACACATTTCACATATTGTCAGATTTAGTGTGCCAATATTTTGTTAAGGACTAGCTTCATGAAGAAAATATGGATGTGTGCTATGATAGGTATGCTAACACCCATGTCACAGATGTCCACGTCCTAATCCCTGAAAACCGTGGATGTTAGGTTATACTGCAAGGGGAGTTAAGCTTGCTGATGGAATTAAGGTTGCTAATCAGCTGACCTTAAAATATGAAGATTATCCTGTATCATCCAAGTGGCCCAGTGTAGTCACAAAAGTCCTTAAAGGTAGAAGAGAGGGGGACACAAGAGGAGGTTAGAATGAGGCTATGTTTTCTGGCTTTGAAAAGGGGAGAAGAGGACCACATGCCAAGGAATGTGGTGACCTGTAGATGTGGAAAAGGAAAGGAAATAGAATTCTCTCTAGAGCCTCCAGAAAGGAACAGAGCCCTACTGACACATTCATTTAGCCCAGTGAGACCTGCATTAGATTTCTAACCTACCGAACCGTAAAATAGTAGATGTGTACTGTTTTAAGCCATTAAATTTGTGGTAATGTGTCACAGCAGCAACAGAAAAATAATGTATGTGCTTAGGTGGTAATTCAACAAAGAAAAGCAAGTAATTGATTATTATATGAATTCTTCAATGTCTTTGTCAGTGTTTTGATATCAAGGTTATGCTGATCTCGTTAAAAAAAAAAAGCTGGAACTATTTCTACTCACTCAAAGAATTTGAAAGCACTCACGTTATCTTTTCTTAAATGTTATGTAGAATTCCCCAGTGAAGTCATATGGGACTAGGTATTCTTCATGTAAAGGTTTTAATTACAAATCCAATTTATTTAATAGTTATAAGATGATTTCAATTTCATATTTTTTCTTATGTCTATAGGGTCACTGAGTCAGAACCAACTCAACAGCAACGGGCTTTTTTTTTTTAACAAGGGATTTGTTCATTTCAGCTGAATTTTCAAATATGTTGGTATAAAGTTATTCATGTTATCCTTAGCTGTCATGAGTAGTCCTCAACTCATGTCAACCCCACGCACAACAAAATGAAACGCTGCCCAGTCCTGTGCCATCCCGTGATCAATTGTGGATCACACTCTTGTGATTCATAGTGTTTTGGCCGATTTTTGGAAGTAGATCACTATGCTTTTCTTCCTACTCTGTCTTTAGTCTGGAAACTCCACTGTAACCCGTTCAGCATAAAGCAATACACAAGTCTCTACTGCCAGAGGGGTGGTGGCTGGGCATGAGGTGCAATGGCCAGGAATCAAACCCAGGTCTCCCATGGGAAAGACAGGAATTGGACTACTGAACCCCTGCTGCCCCCTAAAGCTTCCCTCGTTATCTTCATAATGTCTTTAAGATATATAATGATGTCATGTTTTCTTTCCTGAAATCAGTTATTTGTGCCTTCTCTTTTCTTAATCTTAGCCTCACCAGGAGGTTATATATTTTATTTCACCTTTCAAAGAGTCAACTCTAAGATGTGTGATTCTTCTTTACTGTATTTTTATTTTTCATGTTATTAATTTTTGTTATTTTTATAATTTTCCTTTTATGTTTTTAGGTTAAATTTTCTTGTCTTTTCCTAACTTCTCATTGTGAATGCTTACTTAGTTCATTGATACTCAGACTTTTTTCTTTTTCTAATATATGTATTTAAAGCTATACATTTCCTTCTAAACAGGGCTTAGGCTTGGCTGTATCTAACGAATTGTAATATACAGCACTTTATAATCATTCAGTTAAAAATATTTTCTAATTTTATTTGTGATTACTTAGATATACACTTCTTTATTTCCAAACATACGGGTTTTTTCTAGTTATCTTTTTGTTGGCTTCTAGCGTATTTGAATTGTGATCAGGAAAAACACTCTCCAGGACTTCAATCCTCTGAATTTTTTTGAGACTTGTCCTTAGCCCAGAATATAGTCAATTTTCATAAATGTTTCACATTTGCTGGAAAAGGGGCAGATGCTACAGTCACTGGGCTCTATATATGCTCTTTAAGTCAAGTTTGCTCATCCTACATTTTCACCGTTTCTCCTGTTTTTTCTATTAGTTCCCCAGGGAGGTGTGATCCAATCTCCCACTATGATTCTGGATTTGTTCACTTCTCCCTGTAGTTCTGTCAATTTTATGGTGCAGGTATCAATTGTGGCAAATTATTTGGCTAGCATTTTAATCTTTATCAATTCATAAGTATCATTTAAATAGAGTGACTCAGGCTGTGAAGGTGTGATGGCCTGCAGGCACACATAAGGGTCTCTGGATTAGGGATCCTCAACCTTTGTGCCCTGGACCACTTTGTCAGGCTGGTGAAATCTGTGGACACTACCTCAAAATAATGTTTTAAATGCATAAAATAAACAGGATAGCAAATGAAAGCAATTTGCTTAAAATACAGTTATCAAAATGCCACCCAAAAATCGTGATATAGTAACATGTTTTTCTTTACTAATGTATTCAGTAACACGATCTAATGGTGTTTCTACTGACCTCCATAACTGCAAACTAGTGATAAGCATAAACAGCTTTTCAAGATACTTGCAACAACTATTATGTGATATGAAAATATCTGTGGTATCTCTTGCTGACAAAGTAACAGGTTCTGCTCATATCGTTGCAGTTTATCATCTACATTCCTGATTAATGTTCGATTTCAATGAGAAAAGAGTAGTTTTTTTCCATTCAAGTTCGTGCAAAACCAGGTGCTGTCAAGTCAATTCTGAGTCGTGGTGAACTCTGTGTATCAGAGTAGAACTGTGCTCCAAAATGACTGATTTTTTGGAAGTAGGGTGTCAGGTCTTTCCTCCAAAGAGCCTCTAGGTGAACTCAAATCTTCAACCTTTAGGTTAGCGGCTGAGCATATTAACTATTCGCACCTCCTAAGGACTCCATCCAAGTTCACTGACACCCTGAATCCTATCCATCAAAAATTGTAGGCTAAGAACCTCTGGTTCAGGTTATCAAATCAGAAGTCAGCTTTTGGTACATGTTTAAATGGTGGTCTTCTCAGATCTAGCTTGCTATCTCCTGTTTATTCATTCTCATTCTTGTATTTTCTCCCCCATCTCTCTTCCTCCTTCTTGCTATTTCTCATTCTATAGTTTATAATAAAAACAAATGTATAGTTTGCCCACCATTTTCCAAGATCCTTTCCTCTCGACATCACTATTTAAGTGAATGGAATAATTGTTATCTTAAGAAATATGACTGTTTCCTTCTCTCAATCCCTATAGCAGTCTGCTTCTCTTGTTACATCTATTATATTGTGTTTTGCATTATGGATATTGCTATATCAGCTTTGTGTATACTATTAAAGCATAAATTGTTTATAGCATATTCATCTTTGTATTTCACACAGTATAAATTTAATAGGTATTTAATAAATATTTGCATCAAAGACATTACCAATTTAATTTCATTCATCCCTTAGAGATCCCTTAGGGACTGAATGAAAAAAATTCTTGACTCATACTTTCTTTTTGTCCTGATTCTCCCTTGAATAATCTAAACTAAGACAAGATGCTGATTTTATTTATATTAGCCAAAATCTGGAATCTATCCAAATGCCTACTTACAGGAAAATGGATGGACTAACTGTAATATCTTCTTACAATGTAATACTACCCAACAATTACCAAAAAAAAAACACAAAACTTCTAACCCATTAACAATATAGGTGAATTTCAAAAATATTATATTGAGAAAAACAAACAAACTCAGACACAAAAGCACATGTGCTACATGACTAAGGAGCGCACCAGGGAACTTTCTGGGATGACGGGTATGCTCTTAATCTTGACCTGGATTGGTAGTTACACAGGTGTATACATTTCTAAAAATTCATCAAGCTGCGCATTTAAGATGCCTGCATTTTGCCACAGGTAAATTATGCCCCCAAAAGTTAGCATTATAAGATCAAATGCCCCAGCATTTAAAAGAAAGCCTACTACTAGGCACTATTCTAAGCACTGAAGGCATAAAACAAAAACCCAATGCTGTCGTAAACAAAACAGTCTGATAGAGAACAGAAAAATGCATAACACATTACGATTATAAACTTCATTTGACCAATGACAGCAAAATATATAGCTAGTAGCAAAACTTGAATTACCATCTTTCTGAAGCACTCGTTTTTATTGACTTTATGTTTTCCTATTTTTATTACAGCTTAATGTCTTCATTAATGCATTTTCCTAATACACAAGCAATAAATGTTCATTGTAGAAAATATAGAAAATCCAAATAAGCATAAAGAAAATTAATTATCCATAATCTCACCACAGGAAATATTTTCTTTTTATATTGACTAAATAAATTGTTATTTGTTCTACTATTGGACCATATACAAGTTAAAAAAGAGTTTTTAACCATAAATTCCAGGACCTCTTCAATGCTAAAATTACTTCATTTTAATCAATTCATCTCTTACTGAAAAAAACAAGAAACTCAACTATAGTATGTTTTGTTTACAGATTTTCACAGTAAATACACTATGGATCCATGAAACATTCAAATTAAGTTTCAACCATATTAAGAAAATATATTAAGCCTGATGGGATTTTGAGGGGCTTAAGGATCCTTGAATTTGGTCACTGAATATCATCAGGGTTTTTGGAAATTTTCAGTACATGAAGGATTCATAACCTTAAAGAGATGGCAGGGTGAAAACAGATTCAGAGTCTTAAGAGTAAAATGTTCTTTGGAACCCTGGCGGTACAGTGGTTAAAGGTTCAGCTGCTAACCAAAATGTCGGCAGTGCAAATCCACCAGCCATTCCTTGGAAATCCTATGGAGCAGTTCTACTCGTCCTAGAGGGTCACTAAGAGTTGGAATCAACTCAACGGCAACAGGTTTTGGGTGATGGGTCCCCATGGCCTAAAGCAGCATTTCCCAATGTGTTGGGAGTGGTGAGTAGTTCTGTGATCAGTGGATTTAGGAAAAGATTCATGCCAATTCTCATTCTAGGAAAGTCAAAATTCAGAAGTCCTACAACTAGAAAACAAAAATCTCTTTTATACTATTTCCCAAACTTATTTGGCTCCCTAAGCCTTCCTATTCCAACGCCCAACTCAAAAAAAAAAAAAAAATCTCAAATTAAGGCCACACTTTGGAAAACACCAGCGTATCAGTTTATCAGGCTTGTCACAAACACAGCACCTATCTACATGCTCTTTCCTCAGCATCAACACCCTGCTCTCCCTTAGACCAAGCTACCCAGGAATGGCTGGCTACACACTCTTCAAGTTGGATAAAACCTGCTCTGCTCTGCTCTGCTCTGCTAGGAAGGCTTGGGAAAACTTCCCTCCTTGCTTCTATTTTACATTCCAACTTTCTTCATTGTTGACATTTCTACACTATAATTGTTTTTTTCATGTGACTCCCTACACACACAGGTAGGTAGGTCTTCTCCTTTTTTATCTTCTCCTAAGGTGGGCTGACAGTAAATTCTTCACAAATATTGGCTAAATAAATAAATAAATGTGTGAATAGTAAATTATGAGGCTAAACGTGTGACTTGTAAATTACGATATAAGCTCTTTTCAGGGAGAGGAATCAAAATGAAATAGCAGATAGATTAAGGTGCCCATGTTCTTACTTCACTCCCTAACTAGCATTAGGAGTCTTACTAAATGTGTATTTCTCAGTCACCCTAGATCTCCATATTTGTTATCTAATGAAAAAGCAAATGGAAACAAAAAGTATTTATCTGATTTTTGTCAAGGGGGAAAAATACACTTAACACTGTAATACAATACCTATAATATTAAAAAAAAAATTAATAGACCAGCAATTTTTCAAATGTGCTGAGATGAAATTGAAAACCGAAGGGAAAAACAAAACAACCGAAAAAAGTTGAAAGCAAAGATACATGTTTTACTATGACATTAAAACATAGTAAGTGTCTTAAAAGAGAAAATAGAGAAGCATTGCTGCAAATGACAACCCCGTTAGTACCACTTAAATTGCAAGGGACAGCTTACAGCTCACGTGTCATTATACACTAAATTAACTGGTTTTAAAATAAATATATTCTAATACCAGCACATAAGAACTATCTATGAGAGAGATTTTTATGTGGCCCATAAGCCTATTTCAAAAGATAGCCTAGTCGAGGGTTCCTAAGGCACTTTGATACATGAGAGACTCATTCTAACAACAAATCCCCAAGGCATTTACTCCTCATAAATTTCCTTCGAAGAGGACCATTTCTGGTTTGCTTTAGAATAATCTTTAGTAACTGCAGAGGCAAAATGCTTCTTTATTTCAGAACCTCAACCAAAAGCTGTGTGTAAGATACGGTCAGCAAGAATAACCATACTTAAGCTGAATCCATCAGTCATATGACTTAGACATAGAGAACAAATACATTCCAGTTCTGATATTTTTGCCATGCTTAAAAATAAAGCAATTTTAAAATTGGCTCAATTAAGATTTTCCAGTTTTCCCTTATAATTAAGGTTTAACATGTAACTTTGATGAAAAATGATTAACGACGAAAAAGAAATACAATTAATCGCATAAAATGTGCCAATCCAACAACATAAAAGACACTTTCCTTAAAAAAAAAGTTACAGCACAACAGAAATAATAGTCGTTAATAATGACTACTAAAACAAAACTAACATTTCTAGGATTTTCTCTGTTTACATCTTGTAGCTGTGATTTTTCTTAATCACACGTGAAAAAGATAAGGGAAAAAAGTATTATCTACTCACTTTCATAATTTGGTGGGGGCAATGAGCTTAATATTTTCTGTCACTTTTTTTTTTTTTTGAGACTAAGACCAAGAATCTCCATACATTTATCATCTTTACCCCACCATCCTCTGAAGGCTACACTGAATTAATGAACATACTTTTTCCCTACGATTTTTATAGGCTGATAATTCACGATCATAAATTAGAAGAAACCAGTTCATCTAGAATGAGTGAGTATAGCCACATGGCTTTTTCCTTTTACCCCACTGAGCAACTAGCGAGCAGTTTTGCTCCACAGACACTAACCAAACAGTGTCACCACCTCTCACTTTGGTTTTTTGTTTCTTGCTTCTTATCCACTATAGGTTAGAACCACACAGGTAAATTTTGTAGATAACCTATATAACCTGTGAGAGGAGTACAAAGCAAAAGCTATTTATCAATTCTGCATGACCTACTAGGTCCTTTCACCCAAGATGGGGACATAACTTCCCCCAATTGACTCTAGTATCAAATGTCATTATTGCTGCTGTCTGACCTATGAACAAGACTTATGTTTAGATGGAGTCCCTGAGTGGTACAAATGGTTAACACACTTGACTGCTAAATGGAAGGCTGACAGTTCGAGTTTACCCAGAGACATCTTGGAAGAAAGGCCTGGCAATCTACCTCCGAAAAGTCAGCCATTGAAAACCCTATGGAGCAGAGTTATGCTCTGACATACAAGGAGTTGCCATGAGTCAAAATTAACTCAATGGCAACCGGTGTAGTATTCAGATTCTAACGCGTGGCGTCATTAAATAGATCTATCCTTCTCATGGCAGTTTTTGTGCCTAGTTCAATGTCCCTTTTTCCACAGGTTTCTAAACTTGAATTTCTGATCTATCCCTCCATCAATTTTTTGGACTTGACACTTTGCTTGGATTGTGTTCCCAGTCCATTCCTCATAACTTCACAAACTTCCCCCAATTTGATTTCTGACATGCCGGATTTATGATACCGACCAGCCTACCTTCTAGCTGACCACATCTCAGACGTGGGCATCCGTGGTCTGTCACTTTCACTGCAATTTCTAGAATAGATAATCCACAAAATAATCGGTATGAAGTTATTTTTTCACTAATGCCCCCAAGCTATTTTGGGAGGTGGAAGAAGAGACACATGTGCATAGCCAAAGACTAAGACTTGATAATAAGGGCTCTGATTCAAGAAGAAACATATACCAAGAAAAAAGACTACATCTTGTTAGCAAAATGTAAAGCATGCAAGGAATTCAACAGAACTATAATAAATGACACTGATGTTTATCATCAATATATAAATGAGGAGAAACTGGTACTGTATCTGAGCACATTGTAGTTCTTTAATGTGCATTAGATTCAAAGTTAATAGAGGGTAAGTTTGGTCATTCTCAACAACTTTTTTTAATTTTCTTTATAAAACCACAAATTTCAAAGAGCCTCTGCATAGTGTTATGATGGTGAGATATAAAACAACGTGCATAATTTTTACCATTTGGGTAAAAATGAGAGAAAATAAATATATATATGACAGAACTTTTCCCAACCCTCTGTAAAACCAACTGAATGGAACCCAGTGTTCAGTACTTGTAGGCTTCCATCTAGATTGGTGAAGCTCTTCTGTCATTATTTGAGTTTTACATGCTTTCTAAGATTTTGCAAGCTATTCTGGCTCATTAGATCTATTATTTTATTTAATAATTTAATTACTTAAGTTACTTGTGCCATCGAGTTAATTCCAGCTTCTAGTGACCCTATCAAACAGAGTAGAACTGCCCCATAGGGTTTCCAAGGAGTGCCTGGTGGATTCGAACTGCTGATCTTTTGGTTACCAGCCATAGCTCCTAACCACTATACTACCAGGGTTTCCTATATTCAAATTGATAAAAAATTAGTTCAAAAGGAATTGTGTCTATGTAAACTAAATTGAATGCCTTGAACATTCTTAATAAAGGCAGGTTGCCAAGAAAAATGATGCTGAATTAGGTGAGAGCGAGACAACTATAAAAAATTAAGAGAAAAATGAATAAAAACCTAGAAAAATCCTGCACTAATTTTAAAAGAGCTTTTAAGTTGTAGTACTAATTTAAAGAAATCCATACTGAAAATAGTAGATAATATAATATGGATGTGGTTTATGCAAGGAAGACAACCTGGAACTTCCATCTTGACAACCCAGAGTCAAAGTAAAGGCCTCAACCCTGTTTCACACAAATGGAGAATAAGCATACATGTTTGTTTAAAAATATTTACTGTACATTTATACCATTTTTTTTATGCATTGTTTTAGTCATCTAGTGCTGCTATAACACAAGTATCACAAGTGGACGGCTTTAACAAACAGAAGTTTATTCTCTCATAGTCCAGTAGGCTAGAAGTTCAAATTCAGGGCGCTGGGTCCAGGGGAAGGCGTTCTCTCTCTGTTGGCTCTGGAGGACAATCCTTGTGAACCTCAGGTCCAAAGGACGCACTCTGTTCCCAGCACTGCTTTCTTGGTGGTATAAGGTCCCCATGTCTCTCTGCTTACTTCTCTTTTTTATATCTCAAAAGATCTGGCTTAAGACACTATCTAATCTTGTAGATCTCATCAATATAATTGCCACTAATCCATCTTATTACATCATAGTGGTAGGATTTACAACACATAGGGAAACCACATCAGATGATAAAATGGTAGACTATCACACAATACTAAAAATCATAACCTAGCCAAGTTGACAGATATTTTTGGGGGACACAATTCAATCCATGACATATGTCATTCAGTATTTTAACCCAATTTTTCAGTTCACCCTCCAACAGTAAATCCTGATGGTGTCAGATAAGCATATAAAGTAGAAACACTTGTGTGTATTCATAAACCATGTCTTGCTGATAAGACGAGAAGCTTGTCACAGTGTTTTGCCTCTGGAAAAGAGATGGAGAGCCTGTGAGTGATAGCTCAGGGAAAAGGGGGCTTGATTTACTTTACACAGGAGGGCCTTTTGAAGTAGGCAGGTCATTGGCGATTTTTATAGATATCTGTATAGCCCTGGAGCCCTGGTGGTGCAGTGGTTAAGAATTCAGCCGCTAACCAAAATGTCGGCAGTTCAAATCCACGAGCTGTTCCTTGGAAACCCTATGGGGAAGTTCTACTCTGCCCTATAGGGTAGCTGTGAGTCAGAATCGACTCAACAGTGAAGGATTCACAGCTAATGAGGAGCCCTGGTACAGCAGTGGTTAAGCAGTAGGCTGCTAAATGAAAGGTCAGCTGTTCGAACCCATCAGCTGTACCACGGGAGAAAGATCTGGCAGTCTGCTTCTGTAAAGATTTACAGCCTTGGAAACTCCATTAGGCAGTTCTACCTTGTCCTATAGAGTTGCTACAAGTCGACCCAACTTGATGGTAGTGGGTGGGGTATAGCTAATGAGAAGAGTGCACAGTATACTTTTTGTACTGTTTGAACAGATTACTACATGTATGCATTTTTGTCTTGAAAACAAGATATTATCAACAACTGAAAAAATTTTTACTCCTCTTTGTTTTATGCACTTAAATTGGTTGAAAAATTCACAATGTGCATTGCATTGGAAATCTTAAAAAGTCCTCTAGATATTCAAAATAAGAATGCATAGGGAGAGATAAGATGATGGGGGAAAAGGATGTATACATGATTAAAGAGCTAAGATATTCATACTCAGCTGCCCAGCTCTCCTCACAGATGTGTGTTTGAACAAAGTTTGTCTTACAGTATTACACATCAACAGCATTTTTTACACTGTGTCATAATTATTTAGCAACTATTTTCTCTCACAGAAGTTAGTTTCTTCTTTAAGGATGGGAGCCAAGTCTTACCAATCATTGAATTTCAGTTCTCTGGTACAGAGCCTAGCACACAACATTCCTTGAAAAACTTTTGAATAAATACTTAAAGGATTCCATCAATAAGACATTATTCATACAACTCAGATTTGTGTAAGGAGAAAATAATGTCAATACCCATTCCAACATTGTCACTGACACTTGAGAAAATGTTATGAAGTAGGTTCTGTTATTATCTCCATTTTATAGATGAGGAAACTGAGGCACAAATAAGTTAGGTGGCCTTCTAAAGGTCACACAGCCATTAAGTACAAGAACTAAGATTCGAACCCAGGCAGTCTGCCTTCACAGCCAGGGCTCTTAACCACTAGACCATACTGTCTTCATTGAAGTAACTTCAATTGGTTGACTATGAATTAGAAAACCATTTATGGCCCAAAAGCATGTTAAATATTCAGATAATCTTTAAAGAACATAAAATTATCTCTTACTGCTGATAGCATAATGGTATATTCATAAAATCTAACCAACTAATTAATAAAAGAATTTGTTAAAGTGGCTGCATACAATACAAAATTCATCAATAATCAATAACTTTTTTTCTATACCAGCAACAATTAACAAGAAATCAAATGGGAAAGATATTGTATTCACAAGTGACAAAAACTATAAAACAATTTGTTGTTTTTGTTGTTGGGTGCTGTCGAGTCAATTTTCAACCCATAGCAACCCCCTGTGAGAGAGCAGAACTGCCCCCTAGGGTTTTCTAGACTGTAATCTTTATAGAGCAGATCTCCAGGTCTTTCTCCCTCAGAGTGACGTGGTGGGTTCCAATTGCCAGCTTTTACATTAGCATCCAAGCATTTACCCATTGAGTTACCTGGGATTATTGTAAAGTAATTTAGAAATAAATTTAATAATAAAAGTACATGGCATGTTTTAAAAGCCATAAAAATTTTATTGAAGGACAGAAAATATATACAAAGAAAAACATATCATTTTTTAAAGGAACAATTTAAATAATAACATAAATAATATTTTACACAAATTTTAGTGTAATTCCAATTAGAACCCAATGAGTAAAGTGTTTTTTTAATCTTCACATAAAAGGATACATGTTCAATAATAGCTGTATAAATTATAAAAAGAATAAGAGTGAGGGAGGACTTGCTGTAACAAAATGTATTATAGAAACACTATAACCTAAATAATATGGCACAGAATAGAAAAAATAATCCATGGAATACATATAGAATGCAAAACTAATGCCCCAGTATTCATGAGAATATGGTAAAGGGCAACTCAATCCAGTGGGAAATAAATGATTTAAAACATGTTACTGATACAAATGGCTACTCATCTGAATAATATAAAGGGAGGCCCCTGCTGCATACAAAAATAAAATAAATATTTTCCATTTTATTTTAACGGGCAAACATATGAAGAGAAATTTCACAAAAGAACATATCCAAACATCTAATAAACATTAATAAATACTGACTCTCCCTAGTGATCTGAGTAATTCGAGCTATTATTATTCAAAATATTAAGTAATAATAGGGAAAACTGATACGTAGACATTGCATGAAAATTACTTTTGATCCCCTCTGACAGAGTATCCATTCTTATACAAGGGGAAAAACTACAGTGACCCCTCTGCCTCCCAATTCCCAGAACCTAAAGCTTCATTCTTCAGGAAGCCAAGGAACCAGCTGTTTCAAAC
The DNA here is from genome assembly GCF_030014295.1 of Loxodonta africana. Taxonomy (NCBI): domain Eukaryota; kingdom Metazoa; phylum Chordata; class Mammalia; order Proboscidea; family Elephantidae; genus Loxodonta; species Loxodonta africana. The sequence goes on from NC_087342.1 coordinate 196,444,684, forward strand.
CTCTTACATTCTCAGTTGGCAACACATGCCCTTAAGCTCCACACTTTTTCTTGCCCATCTTTCCTGCAGTATTTCAATGGAAAATTAACACCACCCGTTTAAATATCTATAGCCTACAGACCCACTTATGACTTCAAGTCAGCTTGCCTTCTGGTGCTTTTCAATATTTTTTCAGTTCAATGAATCGGGCATTAATTAAGAACAAAACACTTTTAACTCTAGACCAGTGCTTCATTTAAGCAATGCCCGTCACATGTTATAGTCTAATCGTAAGAGCAATGCATTATTCTTTGGCCTCCCGACAGATAGGAAGCATCAAATCTGAAGTTGCCTTAATTAGTATTAACAACAAAGGACAGAGGACTTTGATATGTTTAAGTTCTAATAGTATATTCCCAAGTATGTATCTAATGATACATTCCCAAATATGTGTGTGTCTCTGTGTGTGTGTGGTGTGTATGCACGTATTGGTTTATAAAAAGATCCTAAGGAAACCTTGATTTTTATTTTAACTTCACTTAAAGGGAAAAAATAAAGGGGAAGTAATTCTAAAAGAATAATTATATAACGATGCTACAACACAAGCTAGTAATTCAGGAAGCTCTGAGACCTGGAATGATAATCCATTTCTTTGACTACCTTCCAGCAATTCTTTAGGAACATCTTGGAAAGAGAGTATTCATGTATTATTAAACACGTTTTTTAACATATTTTCTTCTTTCCAATAAATCTCAAACCTTCAGACTTAATTTCTGCTTTAAAAAAAAAAGTCATGCTTGTAATAATCTATTCTTTCTTCTCTATTAATTCAGTTATTCATTCTAGCAGTTGCCATCAAGTCAATTTCAACTCATGGCTACCTCATGTGTATCACAGTAGAACCGTACTCCACCGGGATTTCAGTGGCTGACTTTTCAGAAATAGCCAGGCCTTTCTTCTGAGGAACCTCTGGGTGAACTCAAACATACAATCTTTCTGTTAGCAGCAAAGCACCCTAACCATCTGCACCACCCAGGGACTCCATTTATTAGACCTGCCCAAATAGCAGTTACTATTTACATGTGTGGTATCTACTATGCATCAGATACTTTATCTGTATCAGCTCATATATAGAGGGAATTCAAGCCCACAGAGTTACTTGCCTGTTTCTATACAGATAATAAGTGGTAAAGCTGGAATTCAAACTCACATCTGGAATTCCCTAGATTCTGGATAAGAGCAGATACAAAGCATTCAAAACAGGGATATGGATCTTCCAACCCTCCATGTTTCATAATAGCTCAATTAATCAAAATCTACCTTAGGAGTAGTTTCCATAAGATTAAGTTTACCTTACAGGGGTTCCATCACCGTGGTTGATATCTAGAACTGTTTGTCTTTAAATTTCTCCAAGATGATTCAAGAAATAAAAATAGAACCTTCTGGAGCTACTACAAACTGACAACAATCTTCCAGGTCCACAGCAAAAGCATATCCATTCGTTCAAAGTAAAAAGGACCATGACTGGAAAAAAATCTTCCTCTATTCATGCCCATTCAGACCAGACTATAACAGAAGTCATTTCGTTAAAAGGCTCGTGGTGGTAGAATGCAGAGTGCATCTCAGAGCTGTTGCCTTTGGCTAATGCAAGAGCCCGGACAGACACTGATGTGGCCTGTCTCGCTTCATGGCTCTTCTCATCCTGTCTTAATAATTCATTTGGTTTTACTTTCATTTACACATGTGCACACATACCACACAGATGTATCACTAGGAGTAGTTATTACTATATTTAATATTAATGTCAAGGCATGTATTCTGAACCCATCCAAAAATGCAATTATTTCACTCTGGGAAGAAAACATGGTTAATTCTGCATATCTGTTCTCCTGAAAGTAATTAGATCATTCAGATGCTGTACACGCTGTAAAGTACAAAACACACAACTAGACATTTAAGTCTTGTGTTGTCAAAAGTAGAATTCAAACACAAAAATCAACTCATTCAGCAGGATCACATAGCTTGCAAATTATCTGATTTCCATTTGTCTCTTCTACATTCAGTTACAACAAAGGCAGATAATGTGGTATGGTAGAAGAAATCTGAACCTGGGCTCAGGAGCCCTAAATTCTAGTCCTACCTCTACCTTCAATCTGCTGTGTGACCTTGGACAAATGCCTTAACCTTTCTAGTCTTAGGTTGCTTATATGTGAAAAGGGAAGAGAGATGAACGAGTAACTGCCAAGATCCTTTACAGCCTAACCCCCTCTGATTCTAATCTCCACCTTAGAGACCACTGATCCAACCTAAAGAAAAACCTGGTGATCTACTTTCAAAAATAGCCAGTGAGAAACCTATGGATTACAACAATTCAATCTATAACCAATCATGGGGATGGCACAGCACTAGGTAGCATTTCATTCAGTTGTGCAAGGTATCACCGTGAGTTGGCAACCAACTCAATGGCAGCTAACAACAACCTAACCTATGACAACACTTCCCTACTTTGAACTTTTACTTGGACTAAGTGTGGATTTTTATTATCACTGTGCAGTACCCCCTTAGAAAAAAAGACCACTCCGTTACAAATCTAAAGAAACACCTGTTCTCATTTTGCAATAAAGAAATACAGAGCTGAGGAAGCAGGAGAGATGGAGTATTATCAACTCCCGTGTGAAATGAAACTTGTGGTTGATGCTGTTGACAAAGGACGTTATTAGACTCTTCCAAATTACAAATGAAGCTGGGGGTCATATGAGATATTAAGCAGATTCTATTTCACAATAATTAATACGGATAGAAAACTGTACTAAATCACGTCAGAAATTTCCTTCAGCTCTTCTAGGCATGCCGGGAAGAACTTAGCTACTTTTATTGCTTACCCTATTCTTTGTGCTCCCAAAGGAGGGGAGAACAGGAGGAAGAGCCTTAGTCATCTGCAATTAATTACTCATTGAATTTTTTAAGCCATGATCATCTTTTCTTTTGAGCTTTCATCTAAGTATCTCTAAGAACTATGGAATATTAATTATAACAACGGTGTCCTGACATAATTTTTGGCTTTGATTAAAATTATGTGCCCTACTTCAGGTGACTCTCCAGGTCTGGAGCCTGAAAAATCCTAGAAGGTTACAGCCTGGAAAGAGGTTAGAGCTCATCAGGGCCCCCCTCACCTTTTACGGATGATGCCTCTGGGGGTTCAGAGGTTAGGAGACGTGCCCAGTTTCACCTAGCTAATCAAGAAGCGGGCTGAGCACAGCGTGAACCACATCCTGTGCTGCAAAGCCTCACTTGAGCTTGTGCCAAAATAACATATTTCACAATAAACTTTTCCTCACTCACCTCCTAAGTCACTAAAAGGATTAATAAAATTTACAGATTACTTTCTTAGTCACAAGGCCATCAGGTAGGTGGAAATGCCACGGCCATATAATGGCCGATCTGGAGGCCTTAATAAAACATATTTCATGTCCCTTCCTGAAATTTTTAACATTTGGGTTACCCCCTCAATATCAAGTTAATCAAAATTAAGTTAAACATCCCTATGTAATGAGTTGCATATAATTTTAAAGATGAATGAGATGAACTGTGATCAAACGCAAAAAAGTAGCCCTTAAACATTACAAAATCCACTTATCTGGCTAGTCACCTTCGAACCCGGGTTTCATTATTACTTTACCTATTTAAGGGATAACAATAAAAGGCTAAACAGCTTTTTGCTTTTATTTATTTATTTATTTAGGTGCCCGTAGAAATTCCTGTATGGTACAAACAGTTAATGAGCTAGGCTGCTAACTGAAAGTTTGGAGCTCTGAGTCTCCCCAGAGGCACCTCAGAAGAAAGGCCTGGCTATCTACTTCTGAAAAATCAGCTGTTGAAAATTCCATGGAGTACAGTTCTACTCTGACACACATGGGGTCACGATGAGTTAGAGTCGACTCAACAGCAACTGGTAAGAGCGCCCAAGGTTCTCTAGGAAATGGTGGGCCACTAGCATAAGAGGTGAGGAGACTGGAGTATAAGTGAGAAGGATATAAAGAGCTTTGAGAGGCTATGTAAAGAATATTTCAATGTCTTTATAATATGGTATGTATTTGAGTTTTGGCCCTCAAATGCCACATATCTTACAGGAAGTCACTATACTTACGAGGTTGAAAGTTGGACCTTAAGAATCAGACAATCCTGGTTCTTTCATTCAGTAACCATGATACCCTGGGCTTATTATTTCACCTTCCTAAGCCTCAATTCTCTCATTCATAGAGTGGGGTTAATAATTAGACCCTCCCACAGAACTGTTGAGAGGATTACATGAGCTAATACAAGTAAATAGTATCAACTATTAGGTACATAGTAAGTACTCAATAAATTAACTTCTAAGCTAGTCTCAGAACAGTTGGCCCACCTTTACTCAAAGTGTTTGGCCCTTAGTGGTTTATGTAGTTGTGATGAGGAAAGAGACTCTTAAAATATTATTTTTCTTCTCTCCTGGAAAACTTTTTTTAAAATTAAACATAGTGTGTCCCTTTCTGATTTTTTTTTTTTTTTTGCTTGAAGTACAGGGTTTAGACTGATCTTTCTGTCTGCTGTTATTTTTATTTCTTCATAGACATTCAGAAAATGAGGTGAAATTAGATTGACCTTAGTCACATTACAGCATCTAATTTGAATACCTCATTCTTTGTTTGCTCCCTTGTATCATCCTTCCTCTGTTTTCTATCTTTTGCTTTATTCTGCCTTAGTGGGCTCTACTCTACTTCCAAGGAAGCCCAGATGCTAAAAAAGAGAAGCGAAAGAAAAAAAAAAAAAAGTGCAATAGTGGAAAATACAAATAGAGTTAATAAGGTCCAAAGTCAGGCATTTTCACAGCCTCAGAACAATGACCTCTAGTTAATAAATGTGTACCCCTTTTGCTTATGTTCATTGACCCTCGAATAATGCTGCAAGCCTACTGTTCCTGGTAATGTATATTGCAATATCCAAAGAAGTAAAGAAGTATAACAATTCACTTTATAGAACTCATAGGAGCTCTATATTGTCTTTTGCAGATACTCAATTTAATTTTGCTACAGGTAGGGCCAGAGTCACTTAATGAAAATGACGCTAGCGGGTCTGCTTGGTTAATGTTTGCCAAAAAATAAAGAAATGGCTTTCAGGTTAGATTTAATAAAGTTCTACTCCAAATATGAGCTATGGCAGGGTTTTATATTAGCAAAATCTCAGGACAGGTGGCTGATCAGAGAAAACTTGGTCCTTAAATTAGTTATGAGTAGCCTGAAAACATCAATGATTCACTTCAGAAAATTATATTACAAATCAAAATGAAGGTTACGCATATTCTGTCTCCCATCTCCTTTGTTCTCAAGCGCCATCTAGTGTTGTGAAAGGGAATATTTAGCCAAAGTCTCCTACCCAATTCAGGCCTGCAAGACGAAGGCCTTAGTGTGGAAAGAGATCATCTAGTCCAACGCCCTGCCCTCATTTTTCATATGAAGTAGACTCACTGCTTTCAGGAGACGGGCGACACAGATAATTACCAGTATATCTGGGATTTAGATTTATTACGGGGGTGCATTCTCCATTAAGTCCAACTGACTTACTTTGTCAGTGGGTTTGGTTTGTGGTTTTTGAATCAACATCAGTAATAGTTTCAGTGGCACATAGCTGAGATATACACAATGTTCATTACCAAAAAAATTAACTACTAAAAAAAGTGGCTTTGGATGAGACAAATAACTATGATTTTGGGCAAGTTATACACTTCACTCAGACTCAGTTCTATGTAAAATGGACATCATCATATGTATCTCAGAAGGTTATTATAAGGAAAAAAATTAAAAAGAATGTGCAAATTCCCTGGTAGAGTTTATGATCCATGGACGCAATCATTCAATGGCAGCCGTTTTTAACATTCTTTCTATTAACAATTCTATCTCCATGATGTATGCTGTAGAATGCAATGGGTGAGAGCAGTGGCTCTAGAGCTGACAGACTGGGTTCAAACCCCAGCTTCTCCCCAGACTAGCCAAGTAATGTCAGCCTTTTTGCATGACTTCTCTGTAGTGAACTTTCATCATCTGTCAAACAGGGATAATGATAAAACCTATCTCATTGGTTTTCTCGTGCTGATATATGTGCTTGGACATATCACGTGCTATTTAATTTAGCTGTTGTTATCTACTAGCTTAACTTAAAGAAAAAAAAGAAAAAGATATACACGAACATAGTTGAGTTGGAAGAATTAGGGGGATGGGAGTAGATTAAAACACAGGTGTGTACAGTGTGCTGTAATGGGGGTTCTGTATTGCAGTAATCCTATTTCCATTTTGTTACACTCTAGCCAGGATTGAATGTTATTAGAAGAAATGTGAGGATTTTCTTCCATCTGAAACCCCTGCTGCCCTTTTTTCATTTTTTACTTAAACATTTTTATGATGACTTAGAAGAAATTTGTTCTTTGTCAGTTAATGTTGGTTCCAATCCTTCGAGATGTTCATATCTACTTTATAACATTCACTGTATTAACCTTTCTGCAAGATGAATGTGGTGGGGGGTGGTAACAAAGTTTAGTTACACCCTCAAGATAAAGTCTTAGTTAAAAATAAATGCTCTTTAGTCATACATGTTTTTTAAATATATATGTATATCCCCACCCATTGCCTTTGAGTCGATTCCGACTAATAGTGAGCCTATAAAAAAAAAAAAAAAACCCAGACTATAGGATAGAGTAGAACTGTCCCCACAGTCTTTCCAAGGTTGTAAATCCTTGTAGAAGCAGCCAGCTGCTTGTTTCTCCCATGGAGTAGCCGGTGGGTTCAAAACTCTGACCTTTCGGTTAGCAGAGCACTTAACTACTGTGACACCAAGGCTCCTATATATATATAAATATTTTTAAAAAACCCAAAATATATGTATATATATATAATATATATTGTATTTAATATATATTACATATGTCTATGTATACTGTAAAGTATGTATATGTAATCACCTTTCCTTGATATTATGTATTAATGACACTATTGTAGAATTACTAAATAATATTTAAATGAAACCTAAATTTTCAAGAAAAAGACTGCTGCTGCTACAATACAGATGTATATTTCCTTAATCAGAAATAACTGGGAAAACTTACATGTTTTAGGTGTTTCTAATATATATTGCTTTAAAAATGTCATCTTCTTGGAAGATCTATTTGATTGAAGTATTTTTTCTTTTAGTTTAAACAATAATAGTAGTTAACTTTCCCTGATTTCTTTCTATATACCCCATACTGAGCTGTGTGCTTAAAGTTATTATGTCACCTAACCCGCATGACAGTGATTTGAGGGAGGGACACGTGGATGTTTTCCAGATTGAACACATGAAGATCACAACCAATTATGGATAATGTTGCAAAGAATGGGAATTCCAGAACACTTAATTGTGCTCATGAAAAACCTGGACATAGGTTAAGAAGCAGTTGTTTGAACAGAACTAGAGAATACTTTGTAGCTTAAAAGCAGGAAAGGGTTGTATACTCTCACCATATTTATTCAGCCGTATGTTGAGCAAATAATAAACCAAGAAACTAGGCTATATGAAGAAGAAAGTGGCATCAGGATTGGTGGAAGGCTCATTAACAACCTGTGTTACGCAGAAGACACAACCTTGCTTGATGAAAGCAAAGAGGACTTGAAGCACTTACCAATGAAAATCAAAGACTATAGCCTTCCGTATGGATTACACCTCAACATAAAGAAAACAAAAATCCTCACAACTGGGCCAATAAGCAACATCCTGGTAAATGGAGAAAATATTGAAGTTGTCAAGGATTTTATTTTACTTGGATCCAAGATCAACACCCACAGAAGCAGCAGTCGAGAAATCAAACAACGTATGTATTGCATTGGGTAAATCTGCTGCAAAAGACCTCTTTAAAGTGTTGAAAAGCAAAGACTTCGCTTTGAGGACTAAGGTGTGCCTGATCTAAGCCATGGTATTTTTAATCGCCTTACATGCATGTGAAAGCTGGACAATGAATAAGGAAGGCCAAAAAAGAACTGATGCCTTTCAATTATGGTGTTGGTGAAGAATATTGAGTATACCATGGACTGCCAGAAGAATGAACAAATTTGTCTTGGAAGAAGTACAGACAGAATGCTCCTTGTGTGCAAAGATGGTAAAACTTCATCTCACGTACTTTGGACATGTTATCAGGAGGGACCAGTCCTTGGAGAAGGACGGCATGCTTGGTAAAGAAGAAGGTCAGCCAGAAAGAGGAAAACCCTCAAGGAGATAAATTGACAGAGTGGCTGCAAAAATGGGCTCAAACATGGCAATGGTTGTGATAATGGTGTAGGATTGGGCAGTGTTTCCTTCTGTTGTACACAGGGTCACTATGAGTCAGAACCAACTCCATGGCACCTAACAACAACAACACAGATGAAAAACTGAAGGCACAGAGAAATTAAGTAATTTACACATGTTCACTGAGCTAGTCGTATGTATGAAAACGCTCAGTATCCCAATTCAGGAATGTTTATAACTACTATGTTAAACTGCCTCTTTGCTTATAAATGGTTGAAACAGTGCCCTATAAATAATTCAAAGCAAAATAATCCCTGGATTCTAAACAAATTGCTTAATATCTGTAAGTCTCAGTTTTCCTTGGATGTCAAATGAGAGTGATTAGATCAGATGGTCCAAAGTGCTGAAAATTCCTGAAGTAAAGCAATATTTTCACTTCATAAATCTGGTTGGCAAATCTAGGAATTGGCTTGCTGTATTGAGAAATTTTTAAATAAATCTACTCAGGATTTTTCTAAATGATATTCAAAAATTATAAATCATCTATATCAGTGTAACAGAAGACTAGATTTGATATTATTTAATTTAGAATTCAAAATATATAAGCACATCTATTCCTGGATATATATAACCCATTAACTCTGTATTTGGTCATTTTAATGATGCTCAAAATCTCTACTAGTATAGATTTTTTCTTAAAGCAGATATCATTAAAAAAAAAAAAATTTTACAGGGACTAACTTCTCAATCAAAATATACAATGTATTAATTTTTTTTTAACTTCTCAATCAAAATATACAATGTATTAAATCTATATTTAAAAAATGCAATATACAACTTGCTTAATTCTACATATTCTTCTCTAATGCTATAATATTTAAATATTTCACATTAAAAATGTCGTCTCTTTGCTTACTCATGGCCAGTCCCAATTTCTTTATTTCAGTAAATAAAATGCAAGGAGGAAATCTGCCACACCTGTTGCCGGGGAGTCAATTTCAACTCATAGTGACCCTATAGACACAGAAGAACTGCCCCATAGGGTTTCTAAGGAGCGTTAGCAGTCATAGGTCTTAACCACTGTACACCAGGGCTCCAAGTTTGCCACAAGTCAGCTGATATATCAGCAGATGAACATATCACCAGAAGAACACATCTTCAAGCCAACCAAAGAAATTTTTATGAAAAAGGAAAGTAGTAATATTTAGGCAATCCTACATTCTTTTGTACTCAATTAACACACATCCAACGACTGGAAAGTATCTACCTGCTATTGCAGAACTGACGTAATAGACGGTACTGAACTAGATCTAAGGTCCCATAAATCATCCTATACAGCCAAGTCTGTTCAATGGCCTGGCCAATAATGATAATTCTGTAGTGGTTCTTGAGATAAGAGAACTGAGCTCTTGACAAATTAGCATGTTAGTGTAATGACTACATTTGGCGTAGAAAGAAAGAGAAGGAGGACATCCCCATATTCCCTACCACCCATTGTTAACGTCCACAATATTTCACGTAACACAATTTTCATTCTCTTTGCAGCACCCATAACTCTGATGTGTTGGTTTATTAATTTTCTCTTCCCTCTCCATCATAATTTAGGCTCCATGATATCAGGAACTTAACTGTCTTCTTACTTCTGTATTCCTAGTGCCTAGAATAGTACCTGAAACATAATAGGTGCTCAGACCACATTTATTGAGTAACGAGTGAGATCATGCAAGTAGTTAAAAAGTGACTTCCTTTTTCTGGATATTTTTACTCCTAACCACTTGTTAGTTATTGTCCTCTCTACCCACCATGACCAAACTCCTCCCTCTTCCATCAACAAGTGTGTGTTTATTTGAAAAATCTTTACAGGCAGTGACAGACAGTGATGGTTTGGTGTTCAGCCATTAGTCGCCTGCTCCTGAGCTCTAAGGATGCTTGTCCTCTAAGCACACAAACTTTCTCTGCGCAAGAGACATTTTGGGATGGTTCCACTTCGCCTTTTAAACTTCTTAGGTTTCTTCTCGTAGTCTAAATGCTCTCATACTGCAACACAAAACTTTCTTGTACATCACCATCATGTCTAGAGTTACAAAATTCTTTATATATTAAGAGACTTGTTTCTTTTGTGTGTAGTAGTAAACATGTATATAACAAAATATTTGGCATTTCAACAGTTTTACATGTTCAATTCAGTAACATTAATTATGTTCATTATAGTTAACAGCCATAGCACTTAACAACTACACCACCAGGGTTTCTGCCCTATGGGACAGTTCTACTCTATCCTATAGGGTTGCTATTAGTGAGAATTGACCCACACAACAATTCCTTCCTAGGAGCTATTAAAACAAATCTTAGGAATAAAAGCCCCCTTTTTCAGAACACGGCCCTGGTGGTGCAGTGGTTAAGAGCTCAGACTGCTAACCAAAAGACTGGCAGTTCAACATTTTTACATGTTCAGTTCAGTAACATTAATTATGTTCATTATAGTTAACAGCCGTAGCACTTAACAACTACACCACCAGGGTTTCTGCCCTATGGGACAGTTCTACTCTATCCTATAGGGTTGCTATTAGTGAGAATTGACCCACACAACAATTCCTTCCTAGGAGCTATTAAAACAAATCTTAGGAATAAAAGCCCCCTTTTTCAGAGCACGGCCCTGGTGGTGCAGTGGTTAAGAGCTCAGACTGCTAACCAAAAGACTGGCAGTTCAAATCCACCAGCTGCTCCTTGGAAACCCTATGAGGCAGCTCTACTCTGTTCTATAGGGTCACTATGAGTCGGATTTGACTGGATGGCAACAGGTCTGGTTTTTTTCTTTTTTGGTCTTTGTAGAACAGACTGAGGAATAGAAAGTTATATTCACGGGTTAGGAAAAAGAAAAAACAACAGATCTTCATTTCTACTTAAGGCACAGCTTCTAAATATCCTCTCTAATCTTAATGAAATGCAAAAAAATAAAGTAAAATAATGAAGTGTGAAAGAGAATTTTCACTCAAGACAGCCTGGTTGAACCTTGAAGTAATCCAAAAACACTTAATAAATGAGCTCTTCCATAATTTAGAACATTATTCCTGTCCAGCCATTTGTCAAATTCTGACACTTCATGTTAGTAATCAGCATGATTCTGTAATATAGAATTATTTGATTTAAAAAGTTGATGGCTATTTTGTTGTGTGGAGTTTGGGTCCTATAAACCCAAATCTTGGTATTTATTCCTATCCTTTTAAGACCAAGAGTTCAAAAATTTTAATAAAAGTGCAAGCCAAAAGCTTGGCAGAAATGCTTGGCCTTCCTAAACGCACTGCTTAAGAGTCCTTTGGACAGCTCTGACTGTCCAGGCTACTACGTTAGCTGCCAGAGATCTGGTTCTTCTACATTTACTATTTCATTTTTGCCTTGCCTTATTTGTATTCTGACATAATACTTGGCTTCAGAATGCTACAAACAGCAATCAACGAAGTTGAAATGAACACAGCTATACAGTATTCTGAAACTGTAGAAGAGGAGAAAGAAGTTCTCTTTAAAAAAAAAAAAAAAAGCACCTATGGAACAACAAGGACTTTATATTGTTTAAAAAGCACCTTATCCGGGTATTAAGGGATATTTTCTCTCTGAAGACTGAGGAGGAACAGCCAGGAAAGAAGACCTTTGCAGGGTCATAGCTATTTCTAGGAAGTACTTGTACATTTAGGGTGGCAGAATGTGAGCCATTCATGCCCCCTTTCAGAATAAAATCTCACTCACTTCCAAAGAAAAGCAGAAAGGGAAAGTGTCAGGTATAGAATTACAACAAATTTTCACACCAGATGAGAATGAAAACACAAGCCAAATTTACAAACTAACACTTAGCAAATTTACCAAGCAAAAGAAAAAACATCTTCCTGAATAGAACACAGCGTACCTTTGGGACTATAGCTTTATTGCAGTCTTTTTATTGATAAATAACTATAAGGTACATACAAATAAATAATACTTTAGTTTATAGTTTTTATTAAAACTGGGAATTTAATAAAATTTATATCTAATTGTTGTTTCCAACTGATTCATCAAAACATCTCACACACACCTTAGCCAGTAAAGCCCATAAAATAGTTATAAAGGTGTGATGATAGTTCCAAAAGCAGAGAGCTTACATAAATACTCTTTAGAATCATTCTTTTTAAAAAAACAGATCTAACCTGGGGATTCTGATTTAGTAGGTCTGGGGTAAGGCCCAAGTATGTTTACTTTTAAAAGCTCCTTAGGTGTCTGTGAGACACAGATAGGGGTCAGAAACCTTCCTCTGGACTAGAGGTTGCCGTAGTTTCGGAAAACTTGCCCTGGACTAGAGGTTGCCAAGTAGTGCAGGACCAGCAGCATGAGCAACCTATGAGAACTTGTTAGAAATGCAATTTCTCACGCACGGCTTCAGACCTACTGAATTAGAAACTTGGGGTGGGGGACAGCAATCTCTGTTTGACAAGCCCTCCAGATAATTCTAATGCATATTAAAGTTTGAGAATCACTGTTTAATCTAAACATAAATTTGGTCAAAATCATCTGTCTTTTAATCTCTAAAACTAATCTACCAGAACTTTCATCAGATTTTCTTTAGGCTCGAACAGCTAATACACTTGACCACTAACCTAAAGGTTGACGATTAAAACACACCCAGTGGTGCCTTGGAAAAAAGTCCTGGCAATCTGCTCCCTTAAGATAAGAGCCAAGAAAACCCTATGGAACAGGTCTAATCTGTAATGCATGGGGTCACCATAAGGCAGAATTGACTTGATGGCAACAAATTTGTTTTTTTCTTAGAAATATGTTACTTCATGTAAGGACCTAACAGCTGCTCCTTTGGAAATGTTCCCATAAAGAATTACTTTTGCCACTTTAATCTCAGCCTCCAGCTCTTTCCTTGAGTTAGAACAGTGGTCAGCAAACTTTTCCTGTAAAGGGCCAGAAAATAAATGTTTTCAACTTTGTGGACCATATGATCTCTGTCACAACTACCCAAATCTGCCACACAAATTACATAAATGAGTGAGCATGGTTATGTTCCAATAAAACTTTATTTAAAAAAAAAAAAATGGCAGGGCAGATTTGACCATAAAGCTGTATATAGTTTTCTGACTCCTGAGTTTAAGAAGTGAAGGCAGAAGTTGGGGGAAAAAAAATCATACCACCCCTTACCCATGGAGGCACACTCTCATGAGCTCATAATCATCAAATCTGGTAGCTGCTTCCAGGTGGAAAGGGGTGGAATATGAGTAAAAGGAGAGAAAGTATTGTATCTTGTTCATTCTTTTATCATTTATTCACACTGTAAATATTACGTGCATACTACGTGCCTGGACTCCCACACATCTGTCAGTTTGTCACACTGTGGGGGCTTTCATGTTGCTGTGATGCTGGAATTTATACCTTTGGTATTCAAATACCAGCACAGTCACTGTCTTAGTCATCTAGTGTGCCTATAACAGAAATACCACAAGTGGATGGCTTTAACAAAGAGAAATTTATTCTCTCACAGTCTAATAGGGTAGAACTCCAAATTCAGGGTGTCAGCTCCAGGGGAAGGCTTTCTCTCTGTTGGCTCTGGAGGAAGTCCTTGTCATCAATTTTCCCCTGGACTAGAAGCTTCTCTTTGCAGGAACCTCAGGTCCAAAGTATGCACTCTGCTCCAGGTGCTTCTTTCTTGGTGGTATGAGGTCCCCAACTCTCTGCAGGCCACACCCCTGGGAAACTCCTTTTACATTGCATTAGGGATGTGACATGAGCAAGAGTGTTAGATCCCACCCTAATCCTCTTTAACCACAGGCAGAGACTATGATTTATAACACATAGGAAAATCACAAAATGGAGGGCAACCACACAATACTGGGAATCATGGCCTAACCAAATTTACACATATTTTAGGGGGACAGGATTCAAACCATGACAGTCACCCACAGCAGATAGGTGTCAACTGAGCTTCCACACTAAGACAGACTAGGAAGAAGGGCCTGGTGGTCTACTTCTGAAAAGAATTAGCCAGTGAAAACCTAATGAACAGCAGGAGAACATTGTCTGATATAGTGCCAGAAGATGAGCCCCTCAGGTTGGAAGGCACTCATAAGATGACTGCAGAAGAGCTGCCTCTTCAAAGTAGAATCGACGATAATGATGTGGATGGAGTCAAGCTTTTGGGACCTTCATTTGCAGACGTATGTAGCATGATTCAAGATGAGAATAAACAGCTGCAAACATCTATTAATAATCAGAACATGGAATGTATGAAGTATGAATCTAGGAAAATTGGAAATCATTAAAAATGAAATGGAATGCATAAACATTGATATCCTAGGCATTAGTGAGATGAAATGGACTGGTATCAGCCATTTTGAATTGGACAATCATATGGTCTTCCATGCCAGGAATGACAACTTGAAGAGGAATGGCGTTGCATTCATTGTTAAAAAGAACACTTCAAGATCTATCCTGAAGTACAATACTGTCAGTGATAGGATAATATCCATATGCCTACAAGGAAGACCAATTAATACAACTATTATTCAAATTTACACACCAAGCACTAAGGCCAAAAATGAAGAAATTGAAGATTTTTACCAACTTCTGCAGTCTGAAATTGATCCAAGATTCAACCAGGATGCACTGATAATTATTGGAGATTGGAATGCAAAAGTTGGAAACAAAGAAGAGAGATTGGTAGTTGGAAAATATGGCCTTGGTGATAGAAAAGATGTCGGACATCACATGATTGAATTTTGCAAGACCAAGGACTTCTTCCCTGCACAATACCTTTTATCACCAACAAAAATGGCAACTATATACACGGACCTCACCAAATAGAATACACAGGAATCAAATCAACTATATTTGTGGAAAGAGACAATGAAAAAGCTCAATATCATCAGTCAGAACAAGGCCAGGGGCTGACTGTGGATCAGACCATCAATTACTCATATGCAAATTCAAGTTGAAACTGAAGAAAATTAGAACAAGTTGAAAAGAGCCAAAGTACAACACTGATTATATCCCACCATGACCATGACAATATCCCACCAAAATTTGGTCTTAGAGACCATCTAAAGAATAGATTTGACGCATTGAACACTAATGACCGAAGACAAGTTGTGGAACGACATCAAGGACATCATACATGAAGAAAACAAGAGGTCCTCAAAAAGACAGGAAGGAAAGAAAAGACCTAAATGGATGTCACAAGAGACTCTGGAACTTGCTCTTGAATGTTGAGTAGCCAAAGCAAAAGGAAGAAATGATGAAGTAGAAGAACTGAACAGAAGATTTCAAAGGGTGGCTCAAGAAGACAAAGTATTATAATGACATGTGCAGAGACCTGGAGATAGAATATGAAAAGGGAAGAATATACTCAGCATTTCTCAAACTGAAAGAACTGAAGAAAAAATTCAAGCCTCGAGCTGTAATATTTAAGGATTGTATGGGGAAAATATTAAATGATGCAAGAAGCATCAAAAGAAGATGAAAGGAATACACAAAGTCACTATACCATTTCAGGAGTTAGCTTATGATCAGGAACCGATGGTACTGAAGGAAGAGGTCGAAGCCGCACTGAAGGCTTTGGGGAAAAACAAGGCTCCAGAATTGATCAAATACCGATTGAGATGTTTCAACAAATGGATACAGCACTGGAAGTGCTCCCTGGTCTATGCCAAGAAATTTGGAAGACAGCTACCTGGCCGGCCGACAGGAAGAGATCCATATCTATGCCTATTCTGAAGAAAGGTGATCCAACCAAATGTCGAAATTATCAAACAACATCATTAATATCACATGCAAGTAGAATATTGCTGAAGATCATTCAAAAGTGTCTGCAGCAGTATATTGACAGGGAACTGCCAGGAATTCAAGCCAGAAGCAGAAAAGGACGTGGAATGAGGGATATCATTGCTAATGTCAGATGGAGCCTGGCTAAAAGCAGAGAATACCAGGAAGATGTCTACCTGTGTTTTATTGACTATGCAAAGGCATTCAACTTTGTGGATCATAATAAATTATGGATAACATTGCGAATGGGAATTCCAGAACACTTAATTGTATTCATAAGAAACCTGTATATAGATCAAGAGGAAGTTGTCTGGACACAACAAGGGGATACTGTGTGGTTTAAAATAATGATGTACCTGTAAAATGTAATGTATTCTGAAACTACAATAAGTGGTAAAATGGGTACATTCTTAGGGATTTATAAGGAGGCTACTGCAAGATTTCTCCCTTTCATGTTTTGGGTATCCACTCCCTGGGGGAAGCTGCATTCTTCCCTTACTGATCAAGACCTCTACCAAAACTATTTGATCCTCCCAGCCCCAAGACTTCTCCCGGCCCATTCAAAGCCAGGTCAGGCCTGCCAAATCCAATGTCTTCCTCAGCTACCTCTAGTAAAAATATTCCGGAAAATCCATGAGAGTTTTAATATCTAAATCTTTGCTAAAGCAGGGATAGTAAACACGCACAATTTACAAACATAGTATAAAGTTCAAATTCTGCCTTCCTAACCCAATGAATGTAGTAGTACAGACTTGGGATGCGACTAAACGATGGTTTATTAAGAGAGCGTACACCATAGATAATGGAGCCCAACTCCCACACCTGGTATCAGTAAAATATTTAACAAATGAATGAAGTAACTCTGTGGCAGATTAATTCATTTTTTTCCATCCAGACTTGTTGCTGACGTTTTCTAGTTTATTAAAGCCCAAAGAGATGTTTTATCAGAATATTCAGAATAAACCAGTTTCCTAAAAATAATAATTCACTTTCAAAAGGGTTCACAAACTAGATATCAAAACTATTACCAGTGATTATGTTGTGGGGATAGGATTATGGATGATTTCTTTTGGTAACATGTCCTTATATTTTCTAAGTTTTCTTAGAAAATAGATACCAAAAATATTACAGTGATTAAGTTTGTGTGGGGCGACTATAGAGAGTTCAATTTCTTTCAGAGCCCTGGTGGTGCAGTGGTTAAGAGTTAGGGCTGGTAACCAAAAGCTCGGCAGTTCAAATCCACCAGCCGCTCCTTGGAAACCCGACAGGGCAGTTCTACCCTGTCCTATAGGGCCGCTATGAGTCGGAATTAACTTGAGGCAATGGGTTTTTTTCCATCGCTTTCAGGGATATGTCTATCTATTTATAAATTTTCTACAGTAAAAATACATTGTTTTGTATTAAAAAATAAAATATATTTTATAGAAGAGAAAGTCTACATGTTGGTTTCCACCTCCACTGGTACCTTATTCCTAGTCACCAATATCTTTTCTACAGCATAGCATCTTCCCTGATCTCCCAGCTTTCCCTCTTGATCCTACATGCATTCTCCACAAAGTATCAGTGTGCCGCTTTTAAAGCTTAAAGTCCTCCAGTGGGCTCCTTACAATTACAATTTTTGGTCTCTACAGCATGTCCTACTGGACCAATTGATCTGGCCTCGATCTCTCTGACCTTACCTCCTAAATCTCCCTAGTCTGTTCTCTAAGATTTGGTCACACTGCATTATATCCATCCCTAAAACAAACCAAACAACCTGGAACATATCCCCAGACTTCACTTCATTCTGGTCTCAGGTCATGTGTCATATCTTCAGAGAGGGTTTTCCTGACTGCCCTATCTAAAGCCACCCTCTATACTATTTCTATGTCTGCTCTTCAGAGTACTCAGCCTAGTCTGATACGGTCCCCTTCCCCAGGCCAGCCACTACCCTCTCCCACTATAATATAAGCCCCCGGGAGCAGAAACCTTATTTATTGTGTTCAAGAATATATCCCCAGTATCACAACAAATCTCATCATATAGGTGCTCGATGAACATTTGGTAAGGAAGGGAGGAAGGAAAGAAGTTATCAGCTGAAAAGATTCTATGCAAACACTGCTGTCAAGTTTGTTTTCTAATGTGTTTGAAGAATTATTAAGATTGTGCCTTTTCTTGCCCAGAATGTCCATGACATCACCATTGTCAGTATATGTGATATACCGAAGTACAAGCAGAAAATGAAGATTTAGTTAGAATTGTTCTTTTGAACGCTTTTACTGGAAGCCTTTTTGGAACTCAAGGGCTCTGAGAGATTCACCAGTTTAACTCTACAGTGGCTTACAACCTTTTTTATTTTATTTTATTTTTTAACTGATATAACCAAGACATTCAAGCACAATAATACAAAGAATTTAATTACGCAGAAAGATAGAATGGAAAAGAAACACTGGGAATTTGTTCCAAGAAGTGTGTATATTCCAATTCAATCTGGACTTGCACATTTGAAAAAATGTCAGCCATGACATTATCCCCGATGGTTGAACTATTTGGCAGAAACAATACCACTTCCTTCAATGGAAGAATACCATGCTTTCCTTCAAACCTCTGGAGGTGTCTATATTCTCAAATTCTATTCCTCACAGTGGGGCAATCTGAAAGTCATTGGCTGGGCTAAAAGCTAACTATGCCCTTGAAGAAGACACAGAATCCCTGCAATTTTGGCCATTAGCATATCAATCCAAGACCTATTGTGATATTTCTGGCTTCTTGCCTAGATTCTAGTTAATGTTTTGAGTATTTCTAGTTCTGTGTAGGTACAATTTATCCTTTCATTAACTTGCTAAAATCAAAGCTAGGAGTCATCCTAAGTAATGGAAAATTCATTTAATAAGTCAAAATCCATCAGTGACTAGCACTCCCTTGCCTGTTATACATAGCTGATCAACTCTTTTTAGACTTCTAGGAAAAATCTGATTGGGGAAAGGAGGATACCTGAAAAAGTTCTGCATTTTATTATTATTAAAATGAAAGCACCTCTGATCATGTGGCCCTCTATGGAAAGTATTTGGAATATTTACTAGTCCAGGTGGAGAATGGACAAAACTATAGCTGAACTGTGTTCTAATGTTAAATGCTAGTTCAATCCATTTCAAAACAGTGTAGAAATAAAAAAGAAGCAGGCATAAATGCTTCATTCATGAAGGAAAACACACATCGTGATGAGTTCTGGCACTATTTCATGGCTAAAAGGAAAAACTGAATTCATTATATTTTAAACATTTGCATCACAGATTAACTTACTCTAAGGGAGTGTGTAAAACCCCATTTTTCTATCTGATATGAAGAGACACCAACAATGGGTACCTGGGGTAGGACAGGTTAGTGAAAGAAGATGGAATAGTCCAACCACCATTCTCTCTCCATAACTTTTGCAATGGGAAAAATGATGACTTGCCCTGGAATTGTTTTACTCATCGTGTGTCATAACAGGTTGAGAGGGGAAGAGGAGAGAAAGGAACAGAGCTTCCTACCTACTCCTGTAGATATCCAAATGTGGAAATAATTTTTTTCCTGTTTTCTTCTCACAACTGATCTTTAAGGCACTATTCTATGTGATTGTTCATTGCAGTACTTTGCATTAGGACAAATTTTATGTCTAATTTTTATGTCTATTATTCCTAGGACATGATCGTTGTTGAGTTGATTCTGACTCATTGTTACACTATAGGACAGAGTAGAACTCTCCCCATAGGGTTTTCAAGGATTGGCTAGTGGATTCGAATGGCTGACCTTTGGTTAGCAGCCTGAGCTCTTAACCACTTTACCACCATGGCTCCAGGACATGTCAGGAAGTTCTAAAGGCACCTTCTAGAAACTGTTCCACAGAATGAGACCAAAAAAGAGGCTCAGGTCAGGCAGGGAAGGCAGCTTTTCTCAGTAAAATCCTGGGTCATTGGGAATCTTCTGAAAAGGGAGCTTCTTGTGTTAATTCCACTGAGAGAAGCTGGGATGCGGACCTCCAGCTCAGCTAATTTGACCAGGTAAAGGTCAGAGGCCAGACTATTAACATCAGAGTCCCCCAGGCAGCTTTGGTCTTGATCCAGGTCAGCTGAGTGCTCATACTTGGGGTACCCTGAATACACAGTCCTGGAATGCTTAAACCAAAAAAGGGAGGAAGAAATGGATTTCTCTACGTTCCCAGGCAAGTAATCAGAATTTTAGAACTTGGCTCCCTATGTAGAACAAAGCCTACTGATGGAATGTGGTTCAGTTCTAGTCCCTAAAGAACAAACTTCAATTCTTAGCTCTGAACAGTCTTGATTCCTAGCCCTTTCTTAGAAGAGGTGTTCTCAGATTTGGCCCCTTCTTCTCTTTTATCCAGCTTTGTCAGAATTTGTCCACTGCTTCCAATCATTGTCATTAAGTTGATGCTTTTCAGGGCTGAGGCATACCTCCCTTGCCTTCCCACTCTGTTTTTATACCAAGGCTTATAGTTCTAACAAGTTCCCAGGTGATGCTAATGCTGCTGGTTAGGGACCAATTCTGAGAACCACTAATAGAGCAGTGGTTCTCAAAATTTATTATACATAAGAATCACCTGGGGATCTTATTAAACTGTAGATTCTGATTCAGTACATCTGGAATAGAAATCCAAATTCTCAGCAAGGGTTTTTAACCAGAACGAAACAGTATTTAGCCCTGCTTTATGTCTTAATTTATTTTTTTTATATGTCTTAATTTAATGTGTTAGGTATATATTTATAAACTTGTATAAATATGCTATGGAAAATATCAAGTTCTTCAGTGAAGGCTTAGATAAGAGTTATAAAGCAAATTTTGAACCTGTATTACGTTTTGCCTACAAAGGTACTGCCACCTGCTCATGGTTAAATAGGCCCACAGAGGAACACAAGGCATTACGATTATTAAATTATGTTTTATAAAAGGCTTTAAAAGCAAAAATTCTGTCCAAAAAATTCCAATTTTTATTAGTCAAGTATTTACCAGTCAACATCAAGTATTTCCTTTTTTTATTCCTTTTCATCACTACAAGATTTGTGCCTTTTTTTTATTTTGATAAGAAAAAACCTATGTGATGTCTTAAGAGAATTATACAGAATTACTATTTTAAATGAGTTATTAATAAATTACTTCTAGATTAAGCAGGAAATACAGAAGTTGGATATAAATTAGGAAGAAAACACTTTACTTCCCCATTTGATTACAATTGCTAAATGTTACCCACACTTGTAGTACCTAGTACTGCTTCAGTAACGTGGGATTTCTTTGGAAAAGTGCTCCTTTCTCTTAAGATTGCCGGACAATAGTAATTGATATTGTAGCTACTATTAGATGACACTGTGGATAGTTTTTCTTTGGTAGCACAGAGTTAAATACGTCTGTTCAAGTGTTGTTGGTTTATTTTCCCAAAGACTCCTCTTTCCTTTTTCTTTTTTCTTGTACATGAAGAGTCACTGGAAGATGCTGCATCCACAGTTTCCATCAAACATGTTTGCAAACACAAAAGTGCATTTCAAAAATGTCTGTTTTCAACTGATCCCTCTGTGCCAAAGCTATCCTGCTCAACACTTTTAAGTGTTTTAACGATAGATGCTTACTTTTAATTTTTATTGAAATTTGTGGGCTTTTATTTATTTCACAGGAGTAAGCCTTGAACACTTGGTGGCTTTTTACTTTTTTAAGCAAATAATCAGATAACCGTAGTATTAATATTTCCTCTAGTCAGCTTAACTTCAATGCTGAACAACGTTGATGTTAAATTTTAAGAACATTAATTATTTTTCTTGGCTGAAATCATAATCACCTCAAAAAGGCTATCGACTATGATATCTGTTTATCTATATGGCATGAAATAACTTCCCTAGACTATCCCAGGATTCTTGGGGGGAAAAAAAAAAAAAAAAAAGCCCTTAACCTCATCTTGCAAATGGAGACCTTAATGGTAAAGACAAAAATTTTACCAAAGAGGTCAGGGACAGAGTGGAGAAAAAAAAACGATGCTTGAACTTCAACCCGAAAGAATTTTTTTAAATCACACAAGGAGTCTTTTTTCCCAGTCTTCATTAAGAACGAACTAGTAGAGTGAGAACAAGCCAAATATATAAAGACCGTTTCCCAGCTGTAGACTTCCAAGCCAATAAATGCACTGAGACGAGAAAAGCATGTAAGGTGCTCTCCTTACCTGAGGTGAAGACAGTGTACCAGCTTTGTTACTGCTGTGACCATTTTTCCCAGGTCAAGAGCAGGGAATGCCAGTGAAGAAAGCAGCGATAATTAGAGCTCCCGCAACAATCTTCCCAAAGCACTTTCTTCCGGGACACACCTTCTCTCTCTGTCGTAAGAAAAAAGTGCCCTCACTCGCTGGTCACGGTTAACTACAAGTCTGTCATTTCTGCTCACTCATCCAGCAGCTGCTGGAAGAGGACGGGGCTGCAGCGTGGGCAGAGCAGGGTGCGAGGGAGTCCCAGCGCTGAGCAGAGTGGCTGCAGCTGGCGGACTCCGCTGCTGCAGCTGAGGGCACGAAAGCCACTAATTATTGGGCTGAGAGGATGGCTTTTCGAACAAGCATCAGTCAGCTATGATGTTTCACCAAGCCCAGATGCTTCATTTAGCCTAGTGTTAGCCAGTGTGGTGCAAGCCTAAGCCCGCGGTGTGCTCAGAACGCTGCCCAGCTACTGAGCATGCTCGGGTTCCCAGCTGCTCTTACAGGAGCCTTTCAACCGGTGACTTTTCTGATTGAGAAGGGGAGAAGTGGACAGAGGGTGAGACTCAGTGGAAGTAATTTCTTTACCATGGAAATAAGCCCCTCCCCCTCCCTCACACACAGACACACAAAGCAGAAAGGACACCTTGCCGTGCACTCAGCAAATATTTTTGATTGATAGATTGCTAGAGCTGCTTGGAAGCTATTTATTAGTAGTGTTTAGTCTTTGTCATGGATTGAATTGTGTCCCCCCAAAATAGGGGTATCAATTTGGCTAGGTCGTGATTGTCCACCATTTTGTCTTCTGATGTGATTTTCCTATGTGTTGTAAATCCTGTCTCTATGATGATGATAAAATGGGATTAATGGCAGTCATGTTAATGAGCAGGACTCAATCTACAAGATTGGATTTTGTCTTGAGCCAATCTCTTTTCAGATATAAAAGAGAGAAGGGAGCAAAGAGAAATGGGGACCTCATACCACCAAGAAAGCAGCACTGAGAGCACTTTGAAACTGGGGACCCTGTGCATGAGAAGCTCCTAGTCCGTGGGAAAATTGATGACAAGGACCTTCCTCCAGACCAACAGAGAGAGAAAGCCTTCCCCTGGAGCCGATGCCCTGAACTTGGACTTTTACCCTACTAGTCTGGGAGGGAACACACTTGTGTTTGTTGAAGCCATCCACTTGCAGTGTTTCTGTTATGGCAGCAGTGGATAGCTAAGACAGTCTTTAACTTACTCTTTGCACCATGTTTCTTCTGGGGTCAAGCATGTGGTATAAGCAGTGATAGGGTTTCATTCCTAGCACATCGCTGTCACACAAGGTTTGGTTTGAGATTGCCTATATTTGAAGGTCTAGGTAACGTGCCACAAATTTATTGACCTCTGGTTTTTGTTTGCTGCTGTGGACTCGATCCTGACTCATGGCCTCATGGTACCCCATGTACAACAGAACTAAATGCTGGCCAGTCCTGGCCCATTTCCGTGATGGAGTGCAAATTTTTTCAGTAGTAGATCACCAGGTCTTTCTTCTTACTCTGTATTAGGCTGGAAGCTATTTAGCATCATAGCAATATGCAGGCCCCCACTGAGAGATAGGTGGTGGTTGCACATGAGTCATATTGACTGGGAATCTGAACCCTGGTCTTCTACACGGAAGGCAAGAATTCTACCATGCCAACCACCAATGCTCCCAACTGATTTCTACACAAGGGAAACCTGCTGCATAGAAAATTACTTTTCTTAAACAAAATGGTAAGGAGAATTGTATAAAGTAATCTTGCAGATTTTTAATTTGAAATGTTAACAACCTATGTTATATTAATTTACATTTTAAAAGTTAAGGCTTCCAGGTGGCTAGCTCCAAGCAGGCAGGGAATTCCTGGCTCATTTGTGGTTGTAAAAAAAATCCTCGCTCCAGACTTGATAAATAGCAAGCACGCCATATATGTTTGTGTGAGGACGAACCCTGGGTTTGTTAGGTAATTTGTAAATGGCTCTTAAAAGCAGGCTAATGTTCTTAAATTTGATACGAACCTAAATACTGATGTTTTACCTTCTCAATTTTCTATCTGTGACCTGTCAAGTGTTTGGAAATAAGAATAGATTGTAAAATGTTGTCATATGTGTCCAATGCAAAGCAAATTTGCTTTTAAATATGATTCACATTTTTTGCTTTGTGTGGTTCCCTTTCCCCTCTTTTCCCAGCCCTCTAAGATGCTGCTTGCCAAGTTGAGCCAAATTCTCCATGCTCTAGCATGTTCTCTCTGCTACTATTGAAACTACTATTGACTGTCCGTGGTTTTCAGATAAAATGGAGCTGTAGCCTGGAAGCTAGGCGTATGAGAGTCCCCACAGAAAATGTGGGTGAGCCAGAGATCAGGTCTTTCTAGAATTCTTACCAGGTTTCTGTTTCACCTACTGATCTAATCCCTTGGAGCAGGAAAGTCTTCTCTTGCTCTCTCTCTCTTTGCCCCTCCCTCCTTCTATTGGCTACCTTCTACTTCCCCTTTAAGACCCAGTCACCACCTCTCCCAGAGCCTTTCCTGTCCCTTCTCCCCGTGCCTCTCCTTGGAGCATCCATAGTCCATAACAAGTAAATTTATCGCCACACTTTTAGCGTTGTCTTTAGCTGCCTCACCTACCACCAGATGGGAATACCTTAAGAGTAGAGACAATGCTGGTTGCTTGCATCTATAGTATTAAACACTCTGCACAATCACTGTTTATCTACACAATCACTGGTTTTTAGATTAGATGGAGGCAGAGGAGGAAATCAGGGAGAGTAGTGACCAATTAGAAAAGTGGTGGAGTTAACTTAGGGCCATTGTCTAGAGGAAGTGATTCAACAAGAAAAAAAAACTTTTTCTGTACAATGGAATCAAAGATTGCATAACAAACGGAGGATGAAATTTATTTCTGTAGACCTGATGAGTGAAGATAGCTGGGGTGGAGCTGTTTTATGGTCTTTAATCCCTGTTTTTTTTTTTTCTCTGACCAGGAATAGAGACAGAAGCAGAAGTAGAGGCACAACTTCTCCTGCCGTGGGTCATTTGGACTCATTTAATTTCACAGACAGAGGTCCCTTATTCCATATTCCTTCATTAACCTCCTACAATTCTTTTTGCCATTCATTACACTGCAGAACATCTGATTCTCAAAGGTTACCATGGTGTCCTAATCATCAAAGCCAAAAACTTCTCAGTTTTGATGATGCAATCATAGCTATTATTTATTTGGCACTTTATTCTTTGCCAGGCATAGCTAAACTCTTTTCAACTGAATTGCCACATTGCATTTAATCTGCACAAGGAGCACCTTTTAATAGCATTAACCCCAAGTTCATAATTTGAATTTATAGTAAATAATGTATTTGTTTATATCTTAATAAAACAGGCACACAAACTATAACTGGTAATGGATAAGGGTTATTATAATATGTGTTAGATGGGTGATGAAATCAAGACTTTGAGGCCTACGGTAATATAGCTAATAGGTGGAGCCATTTGTGAGTGTCAGGCTGTTTGGTGCCAATGTTCATTAGTGTTTAAGTAATCTACATTATAGCCTCACTCCCCAGTAGTAACTTTGCAAGGAAATATGGCTACTAAAAGCTGGAGGTAGAGGTCAATTCCAACTCAAACTGATGTCAAAGCCTAGGCTTAACTTGTGTGCTGTACCCACTCCATTCCTTCTCTATAGAAATTTTTCCTCTTGAATTCCCTGACATCACACATTTCTGATTCTATACCTTTCTTGATTAATAAAAAATAAGATTTATAACACACCCATTCATTTATTCCATTGTCACTACTCTGGTTATCACTTCCATGACTGATGCATTCAATGCCCAATGCATCATGCTGTTTTAATCTCTTACTCTCCATACCACCCCAAACAGTATTTTTCTAAAATCCCTTTACTGTTACAGTGGACATTATTAGTTGCCTTGGCAAAGTCCTCTCAACTTTCTCCTAATAGATGTTCAATTATGATTATAAATCCATTCATTCCCCCAAATAGTCCATTTGTCCAAGGGGAAGTTGACTGCTGTGATTGGTCTAAGAGTAATACCACATTCTTGCCATTAAGTGGTTAAAGAAGGGGTATGTATTCCAATTTTAACGGTGAAGAGGCCAGGCAAGTTTGTGGCAGGCTTTTGGAAGGTTCTTGTTTTAAAAGAAGATCATGGAAATCCACTAACATCTCATATTTAAACAATGAAGTATGCTGCCAAATACTACTGGGAATCATGTTTCTACCTAGGAGATATCGGCCTGAGGATAAAGCCAACATTTACAAAGAGTAGAGATAGAAAAACTCAGGCCCCTGGTGATATCATTGACTTGATCTACCCACACAAATACCTGCTTTATCTCTTGATTTCTTGGAATGTGAGCCAAAAAATTCCACTTAAAAGCCACTCTGAGTTGGGTTTTCTACTTGTAGTCATTAAATGTCCTCTCTGAGACAAGCCTTATCATTTTTCTACTCAAAATACTGCAATGATTTCCCTCTGCCCAAAGAATACACTGATGTCTTAGCATATAGCATTTGAGAGCTTTCACCTGGCCCCTTCTGCCTTTGTACCTCAGTCTCCCATTACATTTTGTGATGCATTTTACATTGTGGCTATGTTGAGCTACTTGCTTTAAACATGCCATTTGCTCTTCCATAGCCCAGCCTGCCTTTCCCTCTGTCTTCTATCAAAATCCTACCCCTCCTTCAAGATTAAAAGACATCTTCTCTGAAGTAGATTTTCACAATTGATATTTCCTTCTCTATTCTCATAAACCCTGGTGGCGTAGTGGTTAAGTGCTACGGCTGCTAACCAAAGGGTCAGCAGCTCGAATCTGCCAGGCGCTCCTTGGAAACTCTATGGGGCAGTTCCACTCTGTCCTGTAGGGTCGCTATGAGTCGGAATCGACTCAACAGCACTGGGTTTGGCTTGGTTTTGGGGTCTCTATTCTCATACATGTTGCTTATACCTCTGTGTGTAAGTCTGGGTCCTCCAAGAAGCAGAACCTAGATGGGGCAAAATGTGCAAGACATTTATTAGAGGAAATAGCTATAAGAGAAAAAGGAGAGGGAGCTGGGGGAGCCTGGGAAAGCTGTCAGACCAGGATGTAAGTCTAACCCTGAGTGAAGGACAGAAGGAAGAAGGCCTATCTGGTGGAAGTGTCTTAGATGGCAGTGCAGCTCTATGGGAAGTTTTGCAAGGCTGTCAGCAAGTCCTTGAGCCAAAGTCATCCATCAGAAGAGGCCTGCATCTTTCAGAAACGGGCTGCCTTAGTATTGCTGCCACACTCAGCTCGTGGGAAGTATGGCTTCAGAAGTAAAGCTGTGATGGAGAATGTCAGAGTGCAGCAGCTGGGGCCTTGGTCAGGTATGCTGCCTGCAGTTGGAGGTTTGAGAGGTACATTCTCAGGGCTGCCACACTCTTATTTTATTACCCATTTAATCAGTTGCCATCAAGTTGACTCCAACTCATGGCAACCCCATGTGTGTCAGAGTAGAACTCCTCTCCATAGGGTTTTCAGCAGCTGATTTTTCAGAAGTAGATCATCAGACCTTTCTTTCGAGATGCCTCTTTTTTTTTTTTTTTAATTTTTATTGTGCTCTAAGTGAAAGTTTACAAATCAAGTCAGTCTCTCACACAAAAACCCATATACACCTTGCTACACACTCCCAATTACTCTCTCCCTAAGGAGACAGCCTGCTCCCTCCCTCCACTCTCTCTTTTTGTGTCCATTTCATCAGCTTCTAACCCCCTCTACCCTCTCATCTCCCCTCCAGGCAGGAGATGCCAACATAGTCTCAAGTGTCCACCTGATCCAAGAAGCTCACTCTTCACCAGCATCCCTCTCCAACCCATTGTCCAGTCCAATCCACGTCTGAAGAGTTGGCTTCGGGAATGGTTCCTGTCCTGGGGCAACAGAGGGTCTGGGGGCCATGACCACCGGGGTCCTTTCAGTCTCAGTCAGACCGTTAAGTCTGGTCTTATGAGAATTTGGGGTCTGCATCCCACTGCTCTCCTGCTCCCTCAGGGGTTCTCTGTTGTGTTCCCTGTCAGGGCAGTCATCGGTTGTACCCAGGCACCATCTAGTTCTTCTGGTCTCAGGCTGATGTAGTCTCTGGTTCACGTGGCCCTTTCTGTCTCTTGGGCTCGTAATTACCTTGTGTCCTTGGTGTTCTTCATTCTACTTTGATCCAGATGGGTTGAGACTAATTGATGCATCTTAAATGGCCCCTTGCTAGTGTTTAAGACCCCAGATGCCACTCTCCAAAATGGGATGCAGAATATCTTCTTAATAGATTTTATTATGCCAGTTGACTTAGATGTCCCCTGAAACCATGGTCCCCAAACCCCTGCCCCTGCTATGCTGGCCTTCGAAGCATTCAGTTTATTTCGGAAACTTCTTTGCTTTTGGTTTAGTCCAGTTGTGCTGACCTCGCCTGTATTGTGTGTTGTCTTTCCTGCCACCTAAAGTAGTTCTTATCTACTATCTAATTAGTGAGTACCCGTCTTTCACCCTCCCTCCCTTCCTCCTTCCCCTCTCTCGTAACCATCAAAGAATATTTTCTTCTCTGTTTAAACTAATTCTTCAGTTCTTATAATAGTGGTCTTATACAATATTCGTCCTTTTGCAACTGACTAATTTCACTCAGTATAATGCCTTCCAGATTCCTCCATGTTATGAAATGTTCCACAGATTCATCACTGTTCTTTATTGATGCATAGTATTCCATTATGTGAAATACCATAATTTATTTATGTATTCATCCGTTGATGGGCACCTTGGTTGCTTCCATCTCTTTGCTATTGTAAATAGTGCTGCAATGTACATGGGTGTGCATATATCTGTCCGCGTAAAGGCTCTTATTTCTCTAGGATATATTCCATAGAGGTGCCTCTTGATGGGCTCAAACTTCCAATCTTTTGGTTAGCAGGTGAGCACATTAACAGTTTTCACCACCCAGGGACTCCATCATTCATTTAGTCTGTTCTAAATTATATTTGTCATATACATGAATCTCTTCCCTACTGGATTGCGTCCCCTGTAGGCAGGGCCTGGATTCATCTTTGTATCCCACTGTAGGTTATACATAGTAGGATCCCAGTAGAGTGCTGGTGTGTTACTAAACTTAATTCTATAAAATATTGCCACGGACCTCTGTAGTTGTAACTCCTTACAAAAGTAATAGGGAAAATATCACTAATGATGATGAGAACTTGCTTCTGGAAAATTTAAAATACTATGACATGATTAATATATTTTTAAAATTAATTTAGCCTTACTCACCTGGCTTCTGAACTCCTGCCAGCCTAGGTGTCCCCATATAGAAGTTCTATTCTGAAACTTTAGTATCCATGAGGCAGTGAAGTTGAACATTTTCTGATTAGTATTCCATTCTTCACAACTTAATCCCTCAGGCAAGTAGATAACTGAACATTTGGGTTAAATGTATAATACACTATGTTTCTTGATTGGAGGAGAAATTTTCCCCAGCATGATACAGTGGGTACCATTTCCTCAGCATTTCTTTTTAGGTGATTCAAGAATAGATCTTTCAGGTGCATTTTTCAGATAAAAGGAAGATTGATAGTAGTTCCTAGAAAAAAGAAATAGAAAAATCTGTGATTATTTAAGGTATAATCTACATTACCAAGCAAAGAAGAAAAACATGTAGATGTAGTTATTTTATCTTATTATTTTATCCCACATGAGTATGTATCATTATTAAGTTAAGGTCAATTATTGTTAAAATGTAATTTATTGCGCTTGTGCTTATATCAGTCAAGGTCCAATAAGGAGACAGAAACCCCACAGTATTCAAAAAGAGAAAGCTTAATACAAAGAATTATTAAGAAACGAGTCCTGGCAATGCCACAGTTAAGTGTGTGGTTGCTAACTAGAAAGTTAAAAGGTCAGCAGTTTCAACCTGCCAGTGGCTTCTCCGGGGAAAAGACCTGGTGATATGGTCCCATAAAGATTACAGCCTAAGAAACCCTATGGGGCAGTTCTAATCTGTCCTATTGGGTCACTATGAGTTGGTATTGACTCTGACGGCACACAACGACAACTACTAAGAAGAAATAAAAAAAAATCTAAAGAATACCTTAGGGCTGAGGAAGAGTACAAAGAAAGAAGGCTCTCCCCAAGGCTAGGACTCAGATCTCCTAGGAGACATTTTAGACAATGAAGTGTACTGGTTGTCCCAGGCCAAAGCTAGTCTGCAATCAGTAGGCTGGGCCTGGTGGGCATGGAACTGTGGGCTGGGCCTCACCAGCAGGGGTACCAGTGAGCTGAGGCTGGTCAGTAGGACACTGGAGTGCTGATGAAATTTGCTGGGAAGCTGCCTGCAAAGCCTGCTGTTAAACTTGCAGATAAGTTGGCTGGCCACTGGTTGAACTTATCAGAAAACCTCAAGGAGGCTGCCTGTGAGAAGTGTTGAACTCTCTGGATACCTGTAGAACTTAGGGAAATTTGTCCATGGGGTTGTAAAGCTAATCAGGGAGATTGTAGAACTCATCCAGAAGCTGCTGGGAGGAAAGCCAGCTAGGATGTCTGTAGAACTCTCCTGGAAACTGCCCTTGGGAGATACTGCTGAACTCACCACTGGAAACCCCACTGGGGGACTCATCACAGGCTTCTGCCAGGTGCTAGTGAAAGCCATTAGAGATGAGCTTCACTAGGTGTCCTGCTGGCTAGCCCATGGTGACCCCATGTGTGTCAGAGTAGAACTGTGCTCCACAGGGTTTGCAATGGCTGATTTCTTGGAAGCAAAGCACCAGACCTGCTGGAAAGCAAACCAGAACCTATAAGAAACAGCCCATCCTCCCACAGAGTTTCTCCAGTGCCCTCTAATGACACAGCTTAACATCATGCCAGCTGGCAAGAGACAAATGAAATTATCTATTTATTCATTTGTCTTATCCACTAATGGATGATATATGTTTCAAAGGATCAGCTCTTTTTCATATTATATAAGTAGTATAATACCTGAGTCGCTATGTATTATACTACTGAGTCACTAGTATAATATAGAGTCGCTATGAGTCGGAATCAACTTGATGGCACTGGGTTTGGTTTTTGTTTTGGATAATACCTGACTCTATGGGAAGTCTGGGTGGCACAAGCAGTTTGCAACTAGTTGCTAACCCACAGGTTGGTGGTTTGAACCTACCCAACAGCTCCATGGAAGAAGGCCTGGAGAACTGCTTCCATAAAGATTATAGCCAAGGAAATCCTATGGAGTAGTTCCATTCTGTAACATATGGGGTCACCACAAGTCAGGGGCCAACTAGACGACAGCTAACAACAACAGTTCCTGACACATATAACTCTAACAAATTTGTCAAAATTTGTCAAAATGGTGTACTGAAAGGACTCACTTGTTTTGAGAGCCACTGTTGTTCTTATTGTTGTTAGGTGCCGTGAAGTCAGTTCTGACTCGTAGCAACCCTATGCACAACAGAACGAAGCACTGCCCCAACCTGAGCCATCCTTACAATCGTTCTGCTTGAGCTCATCGTTGCAGCCACTGTGTCAATCCACCTTGTTGAAGGTCTTCCTCTTTTCTGCTGACCCTGTACTCTGCCAAGCATGATGTCCTTCTCCAGGGACTGATCCCTCCTGACAACATGTCCAAAGTATGTAAGATGCAGTCTCGCCATCCTTGCTTCTAAGGAGCATTCTGGCTGTACTTCTTCTAAGACAGATTTGTTCATTCTTTTGGCAGTCCATGGTATATTCAATATTCTTCGCCAACACCACAATTCAAAAGCGTCAATTCTTCTTTGGTCTTCCTTATTCATTGTCAGCTTTCACATGCATATGATGTGATTGAAAATACCATGGCTTGGGTCAGGCGAAGCTTAGTCTTCAAGGTGACATCTTTGCTCTTCAACACTTGAAAGAGGCCCTTTCCAGCAGATTTACCCAATGCAACGTGTCTTTTGATTTCCTGACTGCTGCTTCCATGGCTGTTGATTGTGGATCCAAGTAAAATGAAATCCTTAAGAATTTCAGTCTTTTCTCTGTTTATCATGATGTTGCTCATTGGTCCAGTTGTGAGGATTTTTCTTTTCTTTATGTTGAGGTGTAATCCATACTGAAGGCTGTGGTCTTTGATCTTCATTAGTAAGTCCTTCAGGTTCTCTTCACTTTCAGCAAGCAAGGTTGTGTCATCTGCATAATGCAGGTTGTTAATGAGTCTTCCTCCAATCCTGATGCCACGTTCTTCTTCATAAAGTCCAGCTTCTCGTATTATTTGCTCAGCATACAGATTGAAGAAGTATGGTGAAAGAATACAACCCTGATGCACACCTTTCCTGACTTTAAACCAATCAGTATGCCCTTGTTCTGTCCAAACAACTGCCTCTTGATCTATGTAAAGGTTCCTCATGAGCACAATTAAGTGTTCTGGAATTCCCACTCTTCCCAATGTTATCCATAATTTGTTATGATCCACACAGTCTAATGCCTTTGCATAGTCAATAAAACACAGGTAAACATCCTTCTGGTATTCTCTGCTTTCAGCCAGGATCCATCTGACATCAGCAATGATATCCCTGGTTCCATGTCCTCTTCTGAAACTGGCCTGAATTTCTGGCAGTTCCCTGTCGATATACTGCTGCAGCCATTTTTGAATGATCTTCAGCAAAATCTTGCTTGCATGTGATATTAATGATATTGTTCTATAATTTCCACATTCAGTTGGATCACCTTTCTTGGGAATAGGCATAAATATGGATCTCTTCCAGTCAGTTGGCCAGGAAGCTGTCTTCCATATTTCTTGGCATAGACGAGTGAGCACCTCCAGTGCTGCATCTGTTTGTTGGAACATCTCAATTGATATTCCATCAATTCCTTGAGCCTTGTTTTTCGCCAATGCCTTCAGAGCAGCTTGGACTTCTTCCTTCAGTACCATTGGTTCCTGATCATATGCCACCTCTTGAAACAGTTGAACATTGACTAATTCTTTTTAGTATAATGACTCTGTGTATTCCTTCCATCTTATTTTGATGCTTCCTGCATCGTTTAATATTTTCCCCATAGAATCCTTCATTATTGCAACTCGAGGCTTGAATTTTTTCTTCAGGTCTTTCAGCTTGAGAAATGCAGAGTGTGTTCTTCCCTTTTGGTTTTCCATCTCCAGCTCTTTGCACATGTCATTATAATACTTTACTTTGTCTTCTCGAGAGGCCCTTTGAAATCTTCTGTTCAGTTCTATTACTTCATCAATTCTTCCTTTTGCTTTATCTCCTCGATGTTTGAGAGCAAGTTTCAGAGTCTCCTCTGACATCCATATTGGTCTTTTCTTTCTTTCCTGTCTTTTCAATGACCTCTTGCTTTCTTCATGGATGATGTCCTTCAACAGCTCATCTGGTTTTCGGTCACTAGTGTTCAATGCATCAAATCTATCCTTGAGATGGTCTCTAAATTCAGGTGGGATATACTCAAGGTCATATTTTGGCTCTTGTGGACTTGCTGTGATTTTCTTCAGTTTCAGCTTGAACTTGCATGTGAGCAATTGATGGTCTGTTCCACAGTCAGCCCCTGGCCTTGTTCTGACTGGTGATATTGAGCTTTTCCATCGTCTCTCTCCACAGATGTAGTCAATTTGATTTCTGTCTGTTCCATCTGGCGAGGTCCATGTGTATTGTCGCTGCTGATGTTGGTGAAAGGAGGTATTTGCAATGAAGAAGTCGTTGGCCTTGCAAAATTCTATCATTCGATCTCTGGCATTGTTTCTATCACCAAGGCCATATTTTCCAACTACTGATCTTTCTTCTTTGTTTCCAACTTTCACATTCCAATCACCAGTAATTATCAACACATCTTGATTGCATGTTCGATCAATTTCAGACTGCAACAACTGATAAAAATCTTTTATTTCTTCTTCTTTGACCTTACTGGTTGGTGCATAAATTTGAATAATAGTCATATTAACTGGTCTTCCTTGTAGGCGTATGGATATTATCCTATCACTGACAGTGTTGTACTTCAGGATAGATCTTGAAACATTCTTTTTGACGATGAATGCAACACCATTCCTCTTTGAGTTGTCATTCCCAGCATAGTAGACTATATGACTGTCCAATTCAAAATGGCCAATACCAGTCCATTTCAGCTCACTAATGCCTGAGATATCAATGTTTATGCGTTCCATTTCATTTTTGACTATTTCCAATTTTTCTAGATTCATACTTCTTACATTCCAGGTTCTGATTATTAATGGATGTTTACAGCCGTTTCTTCGCATTTTGAGTCGTGCCACATCAGCAAATGAAGGTCCTGAAAGCTCTACTCCATCCACATCATTAAGGTCGACTCTACTTTGAGGAGGCAGCTCTTCCCCAGTCATCTTTTGAATGCCTTGCAACCTGGGGGGCTCATCTTCCAGCACTATGTCAGATAATTTTCTGCTGCTATTCATAAGGTTTTCACTGGCTAATGCTTTTCAGAAGTAGACTGCTGGGTCCTTCTTCCTATTCTGTCTCCGTCTGGAAGCTCAGCTGAAACCTGTCCTCCATGGGTGACCCTGCTGATATCTGAATACCGGTGGCATAGCTTCCAGCATCACAGCAACATAGCAACCTCACAGTAGGACAAACTGACAGACACGTGAGAGCCACTAGGTGGGCTCAAATCTAGTGGGAATGAAGGTAGACTACTATTTGATTTGTTCTCATACAGAAGTAAAAGTTCCAGTGGTGGTGACTGGCACAGAGAGCCAAAAGTCGTTCCTCCCCAAACATATTGAAGTCTTAATCCCTGTACCTGCGAATATGACCTTGTTTGGAAATAGGGTTTTTTCCTTGCAGATGTTATCAATTAAATTAACAAGGTCATACCAAGTAGGGCAGGCTGACTTCCCTTCAGAGTGGTGTCTTATAAAAAGGGAGAACAGACATGAAGACAGAGTCACACGGGGGGAAGGCACCATGTGAACATACAGCTATGAGCGAAGGAACACCAAGACATCCCTGGGGCTACTAGAAGCTGGAAGAGACAAGGAAGAATCTTCCTCTACAGTGGACTGATCCGATGCCCTGAATGCAGGCTTATGGACTCCAGAGCTGTAAGAAAATAAATTTGTGTTCTTTTAAGCTCCCCACTTGGTGGTGTTTAGTTATGAGAGCCCTAAGAAACTAAGACAAACCCAGTCACTGCTGTCAAATCTATTCCAACTCATAGCGATCCCATAGGGTTTCCAGGGCTGTAAATCTCAATGGAAGCAGACTGCTACATCTTTATTACGTGGAGCCACTGGTGGTTTCTGACTGCCGACGTTTTATCTAGCAGCCCACTTCTTTAAGCACTGTACTTCCAGGGCTCCCTAAGAAATTGAGACAAGTACCCTTAAACCAGAGTGGAGAGATCTCATTTAATACTTGAGTCTAGAGGCCCACACCTTAGAAAACCCACTGCCATTGAGTCGATTCTGACTCATAGCTACCATATAGGTCAGAGTGGAACTGCCCCATAGAGTTTCCAAGGAGCACGTGGTGGATTTGAACAGCTGACCTTTTGGTTAGCAGACACAGCACTTCACCACTACACCACCAGGGTTTCCACACCTTAGAAGTGAAACTAAATTGGCCCTAGAATAAAGACTACTGTAGATCTAACCTAAAAGAATTTAAAAACGAATCTCAAAATGAATAAGCTTATCCAAAAAAACTTGACGTCCTGCCTAAAACCAAAATCTAATAGTATTTTAAAAATACAACAAAATCCAGCAGTCAACAATGTAAAATTCGCAATGTTTAGCATCCCATCTGAACTCACCAGATATGAAAAAGAAAAACGTAACCTATAACTATGAGAGAAAAAAAAAAAATCAGTCACTAGAAATAGACTCATGTTGCATTAGCTTGTCCCTTAGTAACAAAAAAGGTGAAGAAAGCACTTGACTATTAGCCAAAAGGTGGTAGTTCAAACCCACCAAGAGATGCCTTGGAAGACAGTCCTGGTCATCTGCTTCCTAAAGTTTGCAACCTTGAAAACTTTATGGAGCAATTCTACTCTGCATACATGGAGTTTCTATGAGTTGAAATTGACTTGATGATAACATATATTTTTCAACAAAAGTAAGTCTAGAAGGCTGTAACGTGTGAAGTTCTTGACCTCAGAACCCACCATTAGACTAGAAATATAAGTCGTGAAATTATTGACAAAAGATGACAAGCAAGGTCACAGATGTCTATTTTGATTTCTTGCCCAGTATCCTTTCCCTTTTTTTCAGGCAATAGAACACATTTTATCCGGTGAAGAACTTATCTCATGTTTTTTGGCTGGATTCACTCTGCTCTACTCCTTCCGCAGGGGTAAGCATTGGACCTATGTTGAGTCTCTAGGTGCTGCAGTGTTTAGTTCAAGACTAACACATGAATTGAGCTAAGCCCGTCACAATCCTTGTAGGGCAAATGGGAATGGACATGAGAAGAATGTTGGTCTGCTTCTTTCTAAAATCCTGGCCCACAGAAGTCTGGAGTTGCTAGTGGCTCCAATGGCTGTTAATGAAGAAAGCCTGCCTGAGAATGAAGACAACACTAAGGAAAGCAGGACTAAGGGATAGAAAACAAGATGGATTCTCAGTATCATTAGTCACCATTCTGTATATAGCCAGGTAAGAAGCCAGTTTCATTCCTTCAATTCCCTCACTGATTTGTGCCAATAATTTCCCTTCCTGTCCAAGATGGTTTGAATTACCTCTGAAAGTGTTCTGTCTTGTGTAGTGGGAATGACTAAGGTTACCATGTGAGAATAGAATAAGTACAGCAGAGTGTCTAGAAAAGATTCCTGAAAGCCTCAGAACTATGAGTAGAGGAGATGATAGCAGGGGAGACTGAGAAGGAGATGCTGGGTAGATGGATTAAGAAAAATAAGGAAAAGGTAATGCCATGATGGTTATGAGAAGTCAGCCTCTCATGAGGGAGAAAAGAATCAACAATATTAAACAAACCCTGGTGGTATAATGGTTAAGAGCTGTGGCTGCTAACCCAAAGGTCGGCAGTTCAAATCCACCAGGTGCTCCTTGGAAACTGTATGGGGCAGTTCTACTCTGTGGGAATCGACTTGACAGGAATGGGCTTGGTTTGGTTTTGGTTTAAGGTCAATCAAAAAATGGACAGAAAAACTGGCTTTGGTGCCATAAAGGAGCTGACCGCATCATTTTAGAGGTGTTGGTGAGAGCAATTTCAGTGAAGTGGTGAAGTAAAGCCTAGTGCAAATGGTTTGAGGAGTATGTGGGGATTGGAGAAATTGAGACAACGAATAGAGACAGCTCATTCAAAAAAAATTGAGGCTTGTAGATAAAAAGAGATAGCATAGAAGTTGTCAGGGAATAGGTTTAGGGAGTTTTTCTTTTTCTTTAAGATAAAAGAGACATGAATGTAATTAAATATTGATGGAAAGAACCTAGTGAAAAGGGAAAAATTGAAGTAGAGAGATCTAATAATTTATAGTGCAAAATCCATGAGACATCAAGGAGAAATGTAGAGGGATAACCAGATAAAAAGAAAGAAGGTGGAAAGGATGGGTACATGAAATTAGTTTTATAGGATTGGTTGGGAGAGTTGCTATCTGATGAATCCATTTTCACTGTGAAGTAAGATGCAAAGTTATCTGCTGAGAATGAGGAGGGATGGGATATTTGACAGAAGTGGATAAGGTCTGACATTGTTACTGGGTCAAGAAGGAAATTTGGCAGGATGGTTGGATGAAGTTTAGGTCTAGATAAAGTTTGTGTCCATGAGTTTAAAGTGGTACACCCTGCAGAGTTGATTGAGTTGCTTCAGCAATAAAGGGAAGTATGACTGCAGGCAGGGAGAGAAAGGGTTGAGGTTTTGATA
Organism: Loxodonta africana; assembly: GCF_030014295.1. NCBI lineage: Eukaryota > Metazoa > Chordata > Mammalia > Proboscidea > Elephantidae > Loxodonta > Loxodonta africana. Next base: position 196,482,806 of record NC_087342.1, read on the forward strand.
AACGTATGGTTCTGGATGATAATGGTGTGGTAGAATTTAGGATAGCAACAAGAAAGTGTTAGTAGGAGAAGATCCCACTGTGGCTGCTTTATAAGACATGCAGGTAGTGGAAACCTTTGGGAGGAAGAGCAGAGCCTCCTAGAACAGCAGTGGGCAATACTGATACACAGCCATCAAAGGGGGTAACTTGTCACAGAATGGTGGTCATTGTTTCTTATGGAGTTTAGCAGAAATAGAGTGCTTTTCTTGGGAATAGAATTTCTATAGAAAGCAATCCATCTGTTTTCTTATCTGAGGGTATGTGTGGGATAGTTAATGGAGCTTATTGATTACACAGTGAGGTGGTGGGTGGACGGGTACATTTTGCATTAAGAATAATGACAATATATATGTTAAAAAAAGGTAATGAAAAATGTATTTTGTAATTTGTTCATTTAATCTTTGTAACAACGCTAGAAGATACTTTTATTGGACCCATTTTATGAATGAGAAAACTAAGACTCAGAGAATTAACAACTTGTCCAATGTCACCCAGCAGAAAATGGCAGAAAGACTATTGCATCAGAATGGATAAGTATGATTTGTGGTGTCAGAGCTAAATTGCAAATCCAGGTATGTCAGACTGTTTTGACTTGTCATTGTGTCTGGTCCAAAACACTCTGCATGATATGATTAGTTAACCTCTGGGAGAGTAGCCTGATGAAGGCCTTAGGGGCATAGTCATGGCTAGGTCATACCACAGCCACAGGGTTCCCAACCATCCTTCCTTAGGACTTGGGCAAGGAGGGCCTGCCCTGGGCCTCACACTCTTGTGAAAGAGACCGTGAGTACTTCTGTCACCTGTGATCCAGTTCTGGGTGCTGACACAGCAGAACCTGTAACCCTAAACATCTGCTTTTGGTAGTAACACGTTCCCATCTTGGAAGAAACACTTCACATGTCTTTCCCTACATCTTAAAAACAAACATCAGCTGGTACTGTATGCTGTTAAGGTTTGTGGGTTGTGTAGCTGGCAGTACTTCTGAGAGCAGGAACGATTTTGGATGTGGAAGCACTTAGGAAACAGAACAGACAACTTAATGAGGTTTTTATATCCTTTCAGATAAGATTATTATAATAGACTCTTCCATATGAAATATCCCTTCCCAGTGGTGTCCAACATACACATTCTTGCTTTTCTAGTCTCTTGTATTCACTTTTACACCTACCACTTGAGGACCATTTTGCAGTGTTAAACAGTTTATATTACTCTTATGCATGTGTGTGTGTGTGTGTGTATGTGTGTATGTATGTATGTATCTAATCTGTATCTATATATCTATACAAGTCTAGACATAACATGAGTAAAACCCAAAATCCTCTGCTATGGAGTCGATTCCAACTCAAAGCGACTCTATAGGACAGAGTAGAACTGCCAACTGCCCCACAGTGTTTCCAAGGAGCAGCTGGTGGATTCAAACTACCAACCTTTTGGTTAGCAGCCAAGCTCTTAACCACTGTGCTTTTTTAAATGGTGACTAGGTGAACATTAAATGCTGGAATTACAGATAGTTTTATTTTTATTAAAGTGCTTAATTGCCTTCAAAGTAAATAATTTCAGTATTATTTACATTTGTTTTAAAATTTATATTGATCATAATTTTTATTTTGAATTTTATGTATTACTTGAATATTTTAGAGCAAATCTTTTTTGAAAACATATAAACAAAATTTTAATTTACATTTATAATGAAAATACTGTCAAAGCAAATTCATTATGACTACAATTACACTTTCTTTCCTAATCCTTTAGGTCAGTGAGAATATGCTCAAGTTGAGATCATGTTAGAGGAAAGTAGAGCTTGGATAAAAAAGCTGGTAAACAAAAAAGATGAAAAATCTTCTGAGGGAGTGTGCTTACAGTTTTTTAAAACTGGGAACTATAAAAGTGAGATTTATATTGAGCATGACCCATATAAAATTTGCAAACAGAACATTTCAAATTCCTCACTAAAGACTTAATTACTAAACGAAACAAGGAAAATAAGCAAAAATTATTTTTATCAAATTTACAATTTGAACAAGTCAAATGAAACCCCTGCAATTTTGTATCCTTTCCTAAATGAATATTTAATAGAGGTATTGCTATAAGAAATGATGAAAACTGATGCAAGTAATAGAGGTTTATAGGATAAAAGCAAAATATCTCAAAATTTTCTATCACATTAACAAATTGTAAAATTTTTGTTTCATTACTGTCATGGATTGAATTGTGTCCCCCCAAAAAATATGTGTATCAGAGCCATCTAAGATGCATCAATTGGTCTCAACCCACCTGGATCAAAGGAGAATGAAGAACACCAAGATCACACGATAACTATGAGCCCAAGAGACAGAAAGGGCCACAGGAACCAGAGACTTACATCATCCTGAGACCAGAAGAACTACATGGTGCCCGGTCACAACCGATGACTGCCCTGACAGGGAGCACAACAGAGAACCCCTGAGGGAGCAGGAGAGCAGTGGGATGCAGACCCCAAAGTCTCATAAAAAGACCAGACTTAATGGTCTGACTGAGACTAGAGGAATCCCAGCGGTCACGGTCCCCACACCTTCTGTTGGCCCAGAACAGGAACCATTCCCGAAGAAAACTCATCAGACATGGAAGGGACTGGACAATGTGTAGGAGAGAGATGCTGATGAAGAGTGAGCTACTTGTATCAGGTGGACACTTGAGACTGTGCTGGCATCTCCTGTCTGGAGGGGAGATGGGAGGGTAGAGAGGGTTAGAAACTGGCAAAATTGTCATGAAAGGAGAGACTGGAAGGGCTGACTCATTAGGGGGAGACTTCTGTGGGAGTATGGAGTAAGGTGCATATAACCTTATATGTGACAGACTGACTTGATTTGTAAACGTTCACTTAAAGGTCAATAAAAATTATTAAAAAAAAAAATATGTGTATCGACTTGGTTAGGCCATGATTCCCAGTATTGTGTGGTTGTCCTCCATTTTGTGAGTGTAATTTCATGTTGAGAGGATTAGGGTGGAGTTGTAAGACCACCATTACTCAGGTCGTCTCCCTGATCCAAGGTAAAGGGAGTTTCCCTGGGGTGTGGCCTGTACCACCTTTTATCTCTCAAGAGATAAAAGGAAAGGGAAGCAAGCAGAGAGCAGGGGACCTCATACCACCAAGAAAGCAGCACCAGGAGCAAAGTGCGTCCTTTGGACATGGAGTCCCTGAACCTGAGAAGCTCTTCAACCAGGGGAAGATCGAGGACAAGGAATCTTCCTCCAGAGCCGACAGAGAGGGAAAGCCATCTCTTGGAGCTGACACCCTGAATTTGGACTTGTAGCCTACTAGACTGTGAGAGAATAAATTTCTCTTTGTTAAAACCATCCACTTGTGATATTTCTGTTATAGCAGTACAAGATGACTAAGACAATTCCCAAATATAGATACCGAGAAATTTATTAAGAATTTCATTTGCTACCCTTCAGCAAAGTTTCTCCAAATTTAAATTAATTAAAAGCTGTCTAAGAACAGCTCTCAATTTGGCATAACTGTTAATAGAACACAAGGTAGGAGAAAATCTGGATTTTAACATAATTAGTACAATTATGTTGACAAGAGAAATACATTTTATGAAATACTCATATAACAATTTATGAGTTATGGGCTATCTTTATTTTATTACTCATTAAAATATCACCAGCCCATCAATAAAACATCCAAACTTATATAATAACAAAATTCCCTTTTCTTGAAATCTTGTTCTCTTTCAGTTACATAAAAGTCGAGTTTTACATTTTTTTTCTTCAATTTTATTGTTGTTAAGATATTTTTATCAAGGTAGAGGGATAGAATATATTTCATTTAACGATTTTATATCATGATCTTAATGTTTCAAGATTTAGTCATACAGTATATGGGCCTCCCTTGTACTCGTCCAGTAAACCATTCAGTAGTTAGCAATGGACTGGAGACTGGTCAGCAGTTGTTAAATCAGAACCCATTAACTTAACTATGTAAGGACCCCATTAACTTAACTATGTGAGGATTCATTAATTTAGCCAAGGATTCTGGAGACCTATCTGATCATTACCCTTAATATTACGCTAGGATCATATAATAAAGCTCAGAATAACTTTGAAAAGCAACAGTGCAAGCAAATTAATCTAAAGAGATTCAGCCAGGGTAAAAGACATCAGAAAGGAAGGACACTTGTAATTAAAATGATCTCTAAATTACTGGCTCACATCAGGATCACCTTCATGAAACATTGAATGCAATGAACAAGACTAGTAAAATTTTTCACCTGGAAAAGGCTTAACCAAATTATTTTTAGGTTATGTGCAAATGTGGAATTGTAATGAGTTGCTTATTTATTTTTGTTATTTTTTTCCCTTAAAAAAAAATTAGCGGTTTTGGTGTATGGAAGCCACTGCAATAGTGTGCTGGGTATGACTTAGTCATAACACCTTCTTATTGAAAAATACCCAACCTCATCCTATCTGCAATGAGAATAGGGTAGTTCTTTAGTGTACATAATAGAAAAAAATTACAGCTGTCAGAAATGATAGCCTAGACTACTTTTGTAAAGCATTTCCCTAAAGCTCTAAATCAGCAGGGTTAGCACAATCTCATAAATTTTCTTCTCATTTCTTCTCTACTCTGTTCCCTTCTCCCTGTTGATATTTCCCCTCCTCTTTACTTCATTTTATTGTCCTCCTTGTAAGTGTTTACCCATGCTGTCATTTTGAGTAATGCTTCTCATTAAAAATTTTAAAATATTTTTCACATATTGAACATATTAAGCATCAAAAATTTGTGGCCATTGTGATATCATAATCTCTGTTTGGATTTATGAAGGATTCAGGAAGGGGGTATTTTTAGTTTTGACTTTTGAGGAAATTTTTTACTAGTATTAAAACGTATGCAATAATACTCATTAGAATTTTTATTTTAACCTGAGAAAATATAAGCAAGAAAACAAAAATAGCAGCGGCAGTTGAAGCACTGACTCTGGATAAATATACCTCAATTTACTCTGAGCTCTCCCTTTACCAGCTGTGTGACCTTGAACCTTATGCTTTAACCTCCTTGAGGCTGAATTTCCTCATCTGCCAAATTGATGTAATAGTAGTTCCTAGCTCATAAAAATACAAGAATTAAATAAAATAATCTGTTTAAAGTGCTTAGAACTGTATGAAGCACATGGACAAGTTTGTAAACATCATTATTAAACCTTTTGTTTTTATTATTAACCACCTTTTTATTTTTTACAAAATAAAGTAATATATGCATACAATAGAAAATTTGGATTATACAGGAGCCTGTGCCCTCCCTTCTCCATTAATTGCTTCTCATGTGTACCATCCAACAATGATTTAGGAACCAGTATATGTAGTCCTGGAGTCCTCTGGTGCAGTGGTTAAGATATACGGCTGCTAACCAAAAGGTCAGCAATTCAAATCCACCAGCCCCTCCTTGGAAACCCTATGGGGCAGATCTACTCTGTCCGATAGGGTCACCATGAGTCAGAATTGACTTGATGGCAACAGGTTTGGTTTGGTTTTTGGTTTAGTAAGTGAATATGGGAGCTCCCTAAAGGCAGAATGATTGAAGCAGAGGCAATAAATAAGTACTGTAGGAAGGAGTACAGAATAAAATGCGGGGGTGTAGAAGATTAACCACATGCTTTCTAATATCCCTTCCATCCTTAACATGAACTCAGAAAGCTACCGCAAACATAGTACGTGTTGAGTAAACAAAAACCAAACCCGTTGCCCTTCAATCGATTCCAACTCCTAACGACCCTAAAGGATTTTCCAGGCTGTAAACTTCATGAAAGCAGACCACCACATTTTTCTTTTGCCAGCAGCTTGTGGATTCGAACCACTGGCATCTCTGTTGGCAGTCAAGCATTTAACCACTGCACCACCAGGGCTGCTTATGTGTTGAGTTGTTGTTGTTAGGTGCCGTTGAGTCAGTTTCGACTCATAGCGACCCTATTCTTCGGTCTTCCTTATTTATTGTCCAGCTTTCACACGCATATGATGTGATTGAAAATACCATGGCTTGAGTCAGGCGCACCTTAGTTTTCAGGGTGACATCTTTGCTCTTCGACACTTTGAAGAGGTCCTTTGCAGCAGATTTGCCCATTGCAATGAGTCTTTTGATTTCTTGACTGCTGCTTCCATGGCTGTTGATTGTGGATCCAAGTAAAATGAAATCCTTGACAACTTCAACCTTTTCTCCGTTTATCATGATGTTGCTCATTGGTCCAGTTGTGAGGATTTTTCTTTTCTTTATGTTGGGGTGTAATCCATACTGAAGACTGTGGTCTTTGATCTTCATTAGTAAGTCCTTCAGGTCCTCTTCACTTTCAGCAAGCAAGGTTGTGTCATCTGCATAATGCAGGTTGTTAATGAGTCTTCCTCCAATCCTGATGCCATGTTCTTCTTCATATAGTCCAGCTTCTCATATTATTTGCTCAGCATACAGATTAAATAGGTATGGTGAAAGAATACAACCCTGATGCACACCTTTCCTGACTTTAAACCAATCGGTATCCCCTTGTTCTGTCCAAACAACTGCCTCTTGATCTATGTAAAGGTTCCTCATGAGCACAATGAAGTGTTCTGGAATTCCCATTCTTCGCAACATTATCCATAGTTTGTTATGATCCACACAGTCAAATGCCTTTGCATAGTCAATAAAACACAGGTAAACATCCTTCTGGTATTCTCTACTTTCAGCCAGGATCCATCTGACATCAGCAATGATATCCCTGGTTGCATGTGCTCTTCTGAAACTGGCCTGAATTTCTGGCAGTTCCCTGTCAGCCATTTTTGAATGATCTTCAGCAAAATCTTGCTTGTGTGTGATATTAATGATATTGTTCTATAATTTCCACATTCAGTTGGATCACCTTTCTTGGGAATAGGCATAAATATGGATCTCTTCCAGTCAGTTGGCCAGGAAGCTGTCTTCCATATTTCTTGGCATAGACGAGTGAGCACCTCCAGCGCTGCATCTGTTTGTTGAAACATCTCAATTGATATTCCATCAATTCCTGGAGCCTTGTTTTTCGCCAATGCCTTCAGAGCAGTTTGGACTTCTTCCTTCAGTACCATTGGTTCCTGATCATATGCCACCTCTTGAAACGGTTGAACATCGACTAATTCTTTTTGGTATAATGACTCTGTGTATTCCTTCCATGTTCTTTTGATGTTCCCTGCATCATTTAATATTTTCTCCATGGAATCCTTCACTACTGCAACTCGAGGCTTGATTTTTTTCTTCAGGTCTTTCAGCTTGAGAAATGCAGAGTGTGTTCTTCCCTTTTGGTTTTCCATCTCCAGCTCTTTGCACATGTCATTATAATACTTTACTTTTTCTTCTTGAGGAGCCCTTTGAAATCCTCTGTTCAGTTCTTTTACTTCATCAATTCTTCCTTTTGCTTTAGCTGCTCAACGCTCAAGTGCAAGTTTCTGAGTCTCCTCTGACACCCATCTTGGTCTTTTCTTTCTTTCCTGTCTTTTCAGTGACCTCTTGCTTTCTTCATGGATGGTGTCCTTGATGTCATTCCACAACTCGTCTGGTCTTCGGTCACTAGTGTTCAGTGCATCAAATATGTTCTTCAGATGGTCTCTAAATTCAGGTGGGATATACTTGAGGTCATATTTTGCCTCTTGAGCACTTGCTCTGATTTTCTTCAGTGCCTGTCAGTTTGTCATACTGTGGGGGCTTGTGTGTTGCTGTGATGCTGGAAGCTATGCCACCAGTATTCAGATACCAGCAGGGTCACCCAAGGAGGACAGGTTTCAGCTGAGCTTCCAGACAAAGACAGACTAGGAAGAAGGACCCAGCAGTCTACTTCTGAAAAGCATTAGCCAGTGAAAACCTTATGAATAGCAGCAGAACATTGTCTGATATAGTGCTGGAAGATAAGCCCGCCAGGTTGGAAGGCACTCAAAAGATGACTGGGGAAGAGCTGCCTCCTCAAAGTAGAGTCGACCTTAATGACGTGGATAGACTAAAGCTTTCATGACCTTCATTTGCTGATGTGACACGACTCAAAATGCGAAGAAACAGCTGCAAACATCCATTAATAATCAGAACCTGGAATGTACAAAGTATGAATCCAGGAAAATTAGAAATCGTCAAAAATGAAATGGAACACATAAACATTGATATCCTAGGCATTAGTGAGCTGAAATGGACTGGTGTTGGCCATTTTGAATTGGAGGCATATAGTCTACTATGCTGGGAATGACAACTCGCAGAGGAATGGTGTTGCATTCACTGTGAAAAACAACGTCTCAAGATCTATCCTGAAGTATAACACCGTTAGTGATAGGGTAATATCCATACACCTACAAGCAAGACCAGTTAATACGACTATTATTCAAATTTATGCACCAACTACTAGGGCCAAAGATGAAGAAATAGAAGATTTTTATCACCTGTTGCAGTCTGAAATTGATTGAACATGCAATCAAGATGCATTGATAATTACTGATGATTGGAATGCGAAAGTTGGAAACAAAGAAGGATCAGTAGTTGGAAAATATGGCCTTGGTGATAGAAACAATGCCAGAGATCGAATGATAGAATTTTGCAAGACCAACAACTTCTTCATTGCAAATACCTTCTTTCACCAACATCAACGGCAACTATACACATGCACCTTGCCAGATGGAACACACAGAAATCAAATTGACTACATCTGTGGAAAGAGACGGTGGAAAAGCTCAATATCATCAGTCAGAACAAGGCCAGGGGGTGACTATGGATCAGACCATCAATTGCTCATACACAAGTTCAAGCTGAAACTGAAGAAATGTGTTGAGTAGTGTTTCTCAATCCCTTTTTGCTGGAGCACTGTGCAACTGATGTGATAAAAACTTCATCCTGTGGACCTAGCCTCCAGATCCAGAGGCCTCCCAGATATATCTGACCTAGGAACGTAGTTGCTTCCGGAGTGTTGTTGTTGTTGTTAGGTGCCGTTGAGTCGGTGCTGACACATAGCGACCCTATGCACAACAGAACAAAATACTGGCCAGTTCTGCGCCATCCTTACAATCATAGTTATGCTTGAGCTCATTGTTGCAGCCACTGTGTCAATCCACTTCTTTGAGGGTCTTCCTCTTTTCCGCTGACGCTGTACTCTGCCAAGCATGATGTCCTTCTCCAGGGACTGATCCCTCCTGACAACAGAAGAATGGATAATACAAATAATTCCCAGGTGCCCTTCACCCAGTTTCCTCAAATGTTAACATTTTCTACAGTTAGTTTATCCTCTTAACAATCTGTACGTGTGTGTACACAAATCATAGTGATTTTTTTCTGAATCACTTAAGAATAAGTTGGAGACGTGATGCTCCTTTCCCCTAAGTACTTGAGTGTGTATTTTCTAAAAACAAGGAATTCTTTAACTGCAGTACAATTATCAAAATCAGGAAATTAATAATGAAAGAATACTATGCTAGAAATATTATTTGGAGCCCTGGTGGCATAGTGATTAAAGAAATTGACTGCTGACCAAAAGGTGGGCAGCTCAAATCCACCAGCCACTCCTCAAAAGCCCTTTCGGGGCAGTTCTACTCTGTCCTATATGGTCACTATGAGTCAGAATTGACTTGATGGTAACAGGTTTTTGGTTTGGTATGGACTTTATTGTGATTTTGTCATTTGTCCCAAAAACGTCCTATATAGCAAAAGAAAATCCCAGATCACACGTTGCATTCTGTTGTCGCATCTTTTATGTTATATCATTCCTTTAATCTGGACAAATCCTGGAGTTTTTCTTTGAATTTCATGATATGGGCTTTTTAAAACAGCCCACCTATTTTGTAGAGTGCATATAAATTTGGGCTTGTTGATGTTCTCTCATGATTAGATTAATATTATTCACTTTTGACAGGCATTCCTTAGAAGTGATGCTGGCTTATTCTCAGTACATTATGTCAGGAAGCACATGCTGTTGAGTAGTCGCATCACTAGCAATGTCAACTTTGATCTTTTGTCTAAGGGGGTATCTTCCAGGTTTCTCTACTGCAATAATATTTTACCCTTTGTAATTCAAGAAGAATCTTGTAGTATGGATACCCCTTAAACTAGATTTAACATCCATTGATGATTCTTGCTTGAGTCAATTATTGTCACGGTAGTTGGTTAAATTCCATCATTACTTTTACATTTATTGGTTGGCTTTACCCTGTAAAGAAGAGTTTACCTTTTCCCTCACTTTGTTTCCTTGTTTAGATTACTATGGGCTCATGAAATCTAATTTTATTAATATTGTGTAATCCTTTAATTTACTGTCTATTTATTTTGATGCTCAAATTGTCCCAGATTTGCCCAATGGAATCCCTTCCAGCTGGCTCCTATATCCTTTTGACATGTTCCCATCAACTTTTAATTACTTTCTTGCTTTTTGGCACCACAAAATATTTCAGCTTTATCCTGTTCTTTTCTTGACTTAGCCTTGGTATCAAACATTTCACCAAGGAACTCTGGGTTTTTTTTTTTTTGTGGAAAATGGTATTTAGAAAACAAAATTTAGGTGTTGAGTGTACTCATTGCTACTAGGGTTTTATTGTCTTTAGATTATTTTAGAGGACGGAGCTGGGGAAAAAATATACAGTACATTTATACACACAGACACTAATATATATATATATATACACACATTGACACACATCTGTACCTGTCTATGTCTATCTGTTTATTTACTGAGGAGCCCTGGTGGAGCAGTGGTTAAGTGCTCAGCTGCTAACCAAAAGGTCAGTGGTTCAAAACACACCAGCTGGTCTACAGAAGAAAGATGTGGCAGTCTGCTTCTATAAAGATTTACAGCCTTAGAGAGGCGGCACCAAGATAGCCGAATAGTCAGATGCTTCCTGTGGTCCCTCTTACAACAAAGACCTGAAAAGACAAGTGAATTGATTATATATGACAATCTAGGATCCCTGAACATCAAGGACAAAGTTGAGGAGTCAGGCAGAGGAAGAGACAATTCGGAAGCAGTGAAAAAGTCCCAGACCTGACCTAGCTGGCACCCTGCTGGCTGGATCATTTGGTGTACATGGGCTGAGACAAGCAGTAGCGCTCAGGATGCATTTTACCACGTCAGGAGAAAATGGGTGGTAGAAAGTCTGCACAAGCCTCTGGAACCAGGGGGAAGCAGTGCTGGATCTGGGAAAGTTAGGTGCAAGCATCTAACCTTCTGCATGGGACTTCTGTAGTAGAGAAGAGTCCTCTTTCCCATCCCCCGCCCCCTGATCCAGTGCTGGTTCAACAGTGTTCAGGGATTGCCACACCCCCTATGCCACAAGTGAGACCCTTTGTGCCTGAGCCAGTCTCCTGGCTTTCGGGAGGGAATAAATAAACAAACAAACAAACAAAAAAAGAAACTGCAAGGTCCCCTAAGCTGGGAGCTCAGGACTAACAATGCCCAAACCAATCTCATGGCTTTAGAAAATTGTCACACCCCCTAAGCCAGGAACTCAGGGCAAGCACTGCCTGTACCAGGCATGAGGGGTTCAGGGACTTCGAATGCCTATCACTTCTGTTCAGACCTATGTGGGCCCATTCAACAGCATAGGCCTTCATTAGCATGGTACAACATGGTATATATCTGAAGCCTATTTTCATTTGAAGCCTATTTTCAACTGCAACAGCCAAGGCAGAGGGCAGGTTCGTGATATTTGACATCACCCTGCCCATGAAGCAGAGTCCTCACCCACACACATTGGGGACCTGAGGACCGGCGGCTTAACTCATTCCACCTAGCCACCCATAATGGGGTCCAAGAATAAGTGGTGCCTCCCAGTCCTTACAGCCAACAACATTGGATGCTCAAAGTCCAGTTGCAAAACCCACCCACCTACACATGCTAGGGGACAGGGACATGCCTTCCATCTAGGCACTCAGGGGCACCCATCAGTCCCCTACCTTGCTCAGCACATAACCCCCTACTACAGACAGATACCTATACCTGCTCCAATCACCCCTATGTAGCCCTGCCCATCTAGGACTGTAGGTAAGAGCCTGTAGCACATACTTGGTGACCGATGGCCTGGACACCTAAGCTGAATCCACATCAGAAAAGTAAATGGACTCCTGGGCTCACACACCTAGTAGCAGCTCTAACCAACTGGTAACAGGACATGAGGGTTTCAAAGATGCCAAAAGCCAAAATAGCTCCCACACCCTGCCTATTTGGGCATATCAAAGAGCTAGGATACAGTAGGCAAGCATACAATAAATAAACGCAATAACTTTTTGATGGCTCAGAGACAACGGTCAATATCAAATCACATAAACAGGCAAACCATGATGGCTCCAGCAAGTGACCAAAACAAAGAATCAGGAAACCTCCTGGAAGAAGATAAAATCTTAGAATTACTGGAGGTTGAATTCAAAAGATTAATATACAGAGCTCTTCAAGACATCAGGAAGGAGATCAGGCAAAACTGAGACCAAGCCAAGGAACACACAGACAAAGCAATAGAGGAATTTAGGAAGCCAATACAGGAACAGAACGACGAATTGAACAAACTGCTAGAATCCATAGAGAGACAGCAAATAGAAATCCAAAAGATTACAAATAAAATTTCAGAATTAGACAACTCAATAGAAAGTTATAGGAGAAAAATTGAGGCAATGGAAGTCACAATTAGTGAGATTGAAGCTAAAGCACTTGAAATTAATTTATTTGAGGAAAAATAAGATAAAAAGATTAAAAAAAAATGAAGAAACCCTAAGATTATGTGGGACTGTCAAGAGGAATAACCTACGAGTGATTGGAGTACCAGAATGGAGGGGCATAACAAAAAATACAGAAAGAATTGTTGAAGATTTGTCAGCAGAAAACTTCCCTGATATCAGGAAAGATGAGAAAATATCTATCCAAGAAGCTTATCAAAATCCACACAGGGTAGGTCCCAAAAGAAGTCACCAAGACATATTATAATCAAACTTGCCAAAACCAAAGATAAAGAGAGAATTTTAAGAGCAGCTAGGGATAAATGAAAAGTCATCTACAAAGGACAGTCAATAAGACTAAACTCTGACTACTCACGCAGGCAAGAAGGCAATTGGGTGCCATATATAAAGGCTTGAAGGAAAAAAATGGACAGCCAAGAATTATATATTCAGCAAAACTGTCTCTCAAATATGAAGGCGAAATTAGGGCATTTCCAGATAAACAGGAGTTAAAGGAATTTATAAAAACCAAACCAAAATTACAAGAAATATTAAAAGGAGCCCTCCAGCCAGAGAACCAATAATATCAGATAACAACCCAAGACTAGAACACAGGACAGAACAAAAAGCTATCAACCCAGATAGGGAAGTTGCAAAAATAAGTCAATTGTAAAACACTGAAAATAGGGAAACAGAGACATCAATTTCTAAAAGATGACAATATTAACACAAAAAAGAGGGACTAAATTGTCTAATCATAGAGCTTTCATATGGAAAGGAAGTTAAGGCAATATCAAGAAATAAAAGATTGGTTTAAACTTGGAAAAATAGAGGTAAATTTTAAGGAAACTAACAAATCTACGCATCGAAATAAGAGGAAAAACATAAAGACTCAGCAAATACAAAATCAACAACAATAAAAGGATGAAAAGAAAATACATAAAGAAAAATGACTCAGCACAGAAAATTAAGTGGAACAAAGAAACTGTCAACACCATGCACACATAGACACAAATGACAGCACTAAACTCTTACCTATCAATAATTACACTGAATATAAATGGACTAACTGAACCAATAGGGACAGAGAGTCCAGAATGAATAAAAAAAAAAAAAACACGATACGTCTATATGATGCCTACAAGAGACACACCTTAGACTCAAAGCCACAAACAAACTAAAACTCAAAGGATGGAAAAAACATAAATCAAGCAAATAGCAATCAAAAAAGAGCATAAGTGGCAATATCAATCTCTGACAAAACAGACTTTAAAGCAAAATCCACCACAAAGGATAAGGAAGGACACTATATAATCATCAAAGGGTCAACACAGCAGGAGGACATAACCATAATAAATATTTAACACGCCCAATGCCAGGGCTCCCAAATACATAAAACAAACTGAAACAACATTGAAAAGAGAGATAGACAGCTCCACAATAGCAGTAGGAGACTTCAACACACCAGTTTCGGTGAAGGACAGAACATCTAGAAAGAAGCTCAATAAAGACACAGAAGATCTAAATGCCACAACCAACCAACTTGATCTCATAGACATATACAGAACACCCAAGAGCAGTCAGGTATACTTTCTTTTCCAACTCACATAAAACATTTTCCAGAGTAGACTACATATTAGGCCACAAAGCAAGTCTTAACAGAATCCAAAACATCGAAATATTACAAAGCATCTTTTCTGATCATAAAGCCATAAAAGTAGAAATCAAAAATAGAAAAAGCATGGAATCTGAACAATGCCTTGCCCAAAAATCACTGAGTTATAAAAGAAATTAAGGACAGAATAAAGAAATTATAGAATCAAGTGACAATGAAAACACATCTTAGCAGAACCATTGGGCCACAGCAAAAGCAGTGCTCAGAGGCCAATTTATATCAATAAATGCACACATCCAAAAGGAAGAAGGGGCCAAAATCAAAACATTAACCCTACAACTCAAACAAATAGAAAGAGAGCAGCAAAAGGACCCCTCGAGCATCAGAAGAAAGGAAATAATAAAAATTAGAGCAGAAATAAACGAAATAGAGAACAGAAAAACAACTGAAAGAGTCAAAAAGACCAAAGACTAGTTCTTGAATAGATCAACAAAATCGATAAGCTGCTGGCCAAACTGACAAAAGAAAAACAGGAAAGGAAGCAAATAACCCGAATAAGAAATGAGATGGGCAATATCACAACAGACACAACTGAAATGAAATGACTCATAACAAAATACTATGAAGCATAAATTTGAAACCTAGAGGAAATAGGCAAATTTCTAGAAAGACTACCTAACTAAACCAACACAAACTGAAGTAGAAAAACTAAGTAAACCTATACAAAAAAAGAAGAGATTGAAGAGGTAATAAAAAAAAAGCTCCCAACAACAACAACAAAAAGTCCTGGCCCTGACAGCTTCACTGGAGAATTTACCAAACTTTCAGAGAAGAGTTAACACCAGTATTACTAAAGGTATTTCGGAGCATAGAAAAGGATGGAATAATTCTGAACTCATTCTATGAACCCAGTGTAACCCTGATACCAAAACCAGGTAAAGATACCACAAAAAAAGAAAATTAAAGACCAATATCCTTTAAGAACATAGATACAAAAATCCTCAAGAAAATTCTAGCCAATAGGATTTAACAACATATCAAAAAAAAAAAAAAAGAATTAATCATGACCAAGTGGGATTCATACCAGGTATGCAGGGATGGTTCAACATTAGAAAAACAACAAATGTAATCTATCACATAAATAAAAGAACCACATGATCTTTTCAATTGATGCAGAAAAGGCATTTGATAAAGTCCAACACCTATTCATGACTAAAACTCTCAGCAAAATAGGAATAGAATGGAAATTCTTCAACATAATAAAGGGCATTTATACAAAGCCAACAGCCAATGTCATCCTAAATGGAGAGAGTCTGAAAGCATTCCCCTTGAGAATGGGAACCAGACAAGGACGCCTTTTATCACTGCTCTTATTCAACATTGTGCTGGATGTCCTAGCCAGAGCAATAAGGCAAGAAAAATAAATAAAGGGCACCCAAATTGGTAAGGAAGAAGTAAAACTATACCTATTTGCAGATGATATGATCTTTTTTTTTTTATGATCTTACATACAGAAAACCCCAAAGAATCTACAAGAAAACTACTGGAACTAATAGAAGATTTATCAGTTGGATTCTTCTACACCAACAAAGAGAACTTCAGAAAGGAAATCACCAAATCAATACCAGTTACAATAGCCCCCAAGAAGATAAAATGCTTAGGAATAAACCTAACCAGAGGCATAAAGGCCTATACAAAGAAAACTACAAGACACTACTGCAAGACAACAAAAGAGACCTACATGGATAGGAAGACTCACCATTGTGAAAATGTCAATTCTACCCAAAGTGTTCTACAGATACAGTGCAATTCTGATCTAAATCCCAACATTTTTTAACGAGCTCGAGAAACAAATCACCAAGTTCATACGAAAAGAGAAAAGGTCCCAGATAAGTAAAGCATTACTGAAGTAGCAAAACAAAGTGGGAGACCTCACACTACCTGATTTTATAACCTGTTATACCACCACAGTAGTCAAAACAGCCTGGTACTTGTACAACAACAGATACGTAGACCAATGGAACAGAATTGAGAATCCAGACTTAAATTCATCTGCCTATGAGCAGCTGATATTTGATAAAGGCCCAAAGTCCATTAAATGGGGAAAAGACAGTCTCTTTAACAAATGGTGCTGGCATAACTGCATATCAATTTGTAAAAAAATTAAGTAAGACCAATATCCTACACCATGCACAAAAACTAACTCAAATGGATTAAAGAGCTAAATATAAAATCTAAAACTATGAAGATCATGAACAAAAAAATAGGAACAATACTAGGAGCCCTAATACATGGCATAAACAGAATACAAACCATAACTAAGAATGCACAAACACCAGAAGAGAAACTAGATAAGTGGAAGCTCCTAAAAATCAAATGCTCATGCTCATCAAAAGACTTCACCAAAAGAGTAAAAAGACAACCTAAAGACTGGGTAAAAATTTTTGGCTATGACACATCTGATAAGGGTCTAATCTCTAAAATCTACAAAATACTGCAACACCTTAACAACAAAAAGACAAACAACCAAATTAAAAAATGGGCAAAGGATATGAACAGACACTTTACCAAAGAAGACATTCAGGTGGCTAACAGATACATAAAGGAAATGCTTGCAATTATTATCCATTACAGAAATGGAAATCAAAACTACAGTGAGATACCATCTCGCCCCAACAAGGCAGGCATAAAACCAAAAAACACAAAATAATAAACATTGTAAAGGTAGTGGAGAACGAACACTTATGCACTGCTGGTGGAAATGTAAAATGGTACAACCACTTTGGAAATCAATTTGGTGCTTCCTTAAAAAGCTAGAAATGGAAATACCATAGGATCCAGCAATCCCACTCCTTGCCATATATCCTAGAGAAATAAGAGCCTTCACATGAATAGACATATGCATACTCATGTTCATTGCAGCATTGTTCACAATAGCAAAAGATGGAAACAACCTAGGTGCCTATTAACAGACGAATGGATTAACAAATTATGGTACATACACACAATGGAATACTATGCAATGACAAAGAACAACAATGAATCTGCAAAACATCTCACAACATGGATGAATCTGGAGGGCATTAAGCTGAGTGAAATTAGTCAGTCACAAAAGGACAAATATTGTATGAGACCATTATAAGAACGCAATAAAAAGTTTAAACACAGGAGAAAACACTCTTTGATGGTTACAAGGGTGAGGATGGGGAGGGAGGGAGGGAGAGTGTAATTTACTGACTAGATAGTAGACAAGAATCATCTCAGGTGAAGGGAAGGACGAGACACAATACAGAGGAAGTTAGCACAACTGGACTAAACTAAAAGCTAAGAAGTTTCCTGAACACAATCAAACACTTCGAGGGACAGAGTAGCAGGGGCGGGGGTCTGGAGACCATAGTTTCAGGGGACATCTAGGTCTATCAGCATAACAAAGTTTATTAAGATAATGTCCCACATCCCACTTTGGTGAGTGGCATCTGCGGTCTTAAAAGCTTTCGAGCGGCTATCTAAAATGCATCAATTTGTTCCAACTCATTTGGAGCAAAACAGAATGAAGAACACTAAAGACACAAGAAAAATGTTAGCCCAAGAGACAAAATGGCCACATTAACCAGAGTGACCATCAGTCTGAGACCAGAAGAACTAGATGGTGCCGGGCTACCATCAATGACTGCCCTGACAGGGAACACAACAGAGAGTCCCTGATGGAGCAGGAGAAAAGTGTGGAGCAGAACTCAAATTCGCATAAAAAGACCAGACTTAATGGTCTGACTGAGACTGGAGGAACCCTCTAAGCGATGCCCACCGGATGCTCTGTTAACCCAGAACTAAAATCATTCCCAAATCCCACTCTTCAGACAAAAATTAGACTGGACTATAAAACATAAAATAATACTTGTGAAGAGCATCATACACGAGACCAAATGGGCAGCTCCTGTCTGGAGGCAGGATGAGAAGGCAGGGAGGAACAGGAGCTGGTTGGATGGGCACAGGAAACCCAGGGTGGAAAGGAGGAGTATGCTGTCACATTATAGGGATTGCAACTAGTGACACATAACAGCACGTGCATAAATTTTTGTATGAGAAATTAACTTGAGCTGTAAACTTTCACCCAAAACACAATAAAACAGAAAAAAAAAAAAGATTTATAGCCTTGGAAACCCTATGGAGCAGTTTTTCTCTGTTCTATTGAGTCATTATGTGTCAAAATTGATTCAATGGCAATGGTTTATTTGGGTTTTGGTTTAGCTATCTCACCATAAATTAATATTTATATCTCCAATTCCAGTTCAACACTAGAGAGTTCATTCTACCATTTCCTTTTTCCATATTTATAACTCTCTTCTCCAACAGTGAGAAACGTGGTCCCATTATTCACAATATATATATTTATTTGTTTCATCCTAGATATACAAAAAGTACTTTCAGAGTTGACTCATCTATGCCTCTGGAAAAAAAGAAAGAAATCTACTAACAAGAGTTTAATATATTTTTGTGTCTTTAGTGTGAAGAAAAATAGTCCAGATACTGTGTTCGGAAGTTGCTTGGGTTAATTTTTTTTTTTCCTACCTCATTGAGTGTGATTATATTATTCTTTTGAAATCTAGTCCAGTTATTTATTTGTTTGTATTCAATTTTAGGGTTTCCCCCATACTTGTAGATTTCTTTTTTTTTTTTAACATGTGAAACATTAACATGATTCTCAAAGTCATGTTTGTAAAAAGAGGTATATTCAGAGAAAAGCCCCTTATTCTTTCCATCCAGGTCCCACCATACCCAACAGGTAATGGATCACATTACTCTCCAATTTTTTTATTCCTGTGTTTCTTCTCACCCAAGTAAAATAGTGAAAGGTACACATTCTCTTGTTTCCCCTGAAATCACTCTACATCAATTCTAATGTGTCCAGTGTTTCTTATAGTTGTATAGTACTCCCTCGTGTAGCTGTGCCATAGTTTATTCAACTATTCTCCTATATATAGGCATTTAAGTAGTTTCAAATATTTTTCAATGTAAACAATGCTCCAATGAATAACCAAACTTTGCATAATGTATTTTTGTATTGTTGGGGTTTTTCTTCCTAGTAGAATCCTAGAGGTGGATTTACTGGCTCAAAAGACAAATGCATATGTAGTTTTGTTCTGTAAAAAACCCGTTGCCATCGAGTCGATTCTGGCTGATAGTGACCCTATAGGATGGAGTAAAACTGCTGCATAGAATTTCCAAGGAGCACCTGGTGGATTTGAACTGTCGACCTTCTGGTTAGCAGTTGTTGCTCATAACCACTACACCACCAGGGTTTGTTAAAAAAAGTACTGCAAAATTCCCCTCCAGAGGCTGCATTCCCTCCAACAACATATGACAGTTTTTGTTTCCCAACAACCTAATAAAATAGTGTTGTTTTTTTTTTAAAACATTTGCTAATCTGATATATTGCTATAGGACAGTTCCACTGTGTCACACAGGGTCTGTACCAGTCGAAAACCTACTAGATGGCATCTATCAACAGCAACAGTCTGACCAATGAGAAATGATATTTCAGTGTAGTTTTAATTCTCATTTCCAGTATTATGAGAGAGCTTAAACATCTTTACCTCCATTTTTATATCTTTTTTCAGTTGTTTGTTCATGTCTTCTCTTCAGTTTTTTTAATCAGATTTTAAATATTTTTACCCTCAATTTTTAAGTTTTCTATATATTATAAACATTATTACTTTATCTGTGATATACACTGCAAATATATCCTTCCAGATTGTCAGATGTCTTTTGACATTGTTTATGTTACTTTGCAATGCAGAAGATTCTTCATTTATGTGTAGTCAAATTTATTGATTATTCTATGACATCTGAATTTTGAGTCACAGTTAAAAAGGCTTTCCCAGGTTGTTATGCATTGAATTGTGTCCCCCCAAAATGTGTATAACTTGCCTGGGCCATGGTTCCTGGTATTGTGTGACTGTCTTCCATTTTGTGATTGGATGTGATTATCCTATGTGTTAACCTCTATGATGTTAGAATGAAGAAGGGGATGTAGAACAAGGGATATCATTGCTGATGTCAGATGGATCATAGCTGAAAGCAGAGAATACCAGAAAGATATTTACCTTTGTTTTATTGACTATGCGAAGGCTTTTGGCTGTGTAGATCATAACAAATTATGGATAACATTGCAAAGAATGGGAATTCCAGAACATTTAATTGTGCTGATGAAGAACCTGTACTTAGACTAAGAAGCAATCATTCAAACAGAACAAGGGGATACTTAAAGATGCATTGGGGTTGTATCCTTTCACCATACTTATTCAGTCTGTATGCTGAGCAAATAATCTGAGAAGCTGGACTATATGAAGAAGAATATGGCATCAGGATTGGTGGAAGAATCATTAACAGCCTGTGATATGTGGATAACACAACCTTGCTTGCTGAAAGTGAAGAAGACTTGAAGCACTTACTGATGAAGATCAAAGACTATGGCCTTCAGTGTGTATTATACCTCACCCTAAAGAAACCAAAATCCTCACAACTAGACCAATAAGCAACATTATGATAAATGGAGAAAATATGGAAGTTGTCAAGGCTTTCATTTTACTTGGACCCACAATCAACACCCATGGAAGCAGTAGTCAAGAAATCAAACAACACATTGCATTAGGCAAATCTGCTACAAAAGACCTCTTTAAAGTGTTAAAAAGCAAAGATGTCACTTAAAGGACTACGGTGTGCCTGCCCCAAACCATGGTATTTTCAATCGCTTCATATGCTTATGAAAGCTGTATAAAGAATAAGGAAGACTGAAGAAGAATTGATGCCTTTGAATTATGGTGTTGGCAAAGAATAATGAATATACCATGGACTACCAGAAGAATGGAAAACCTGGTGGCATAGGGGTTAAGAGCTATGGCTGCTAACTAAAAGGTCAGCAGTTTGAATCCACCAGGCATTCCTTGGAAACCCTATGGAGAAGTTCTACTCTGTCCTATAGGGTCGCTATGAGTCAGAATCTACTCAGTGGCAATGGGTTTGGTTTTTGGCTTTTACTAGAAGAGTAAAAAAATCTGTCTTGAAAGAAGTACAACCAGACTGCTCATTAGAAGCAGTCATGCCAAGACTTCCTCTCACATACTTTGGGCATGTTATCAGGAGGGACCAGTCCCTGGAGAAAGACATCCTGCTTGGTAGCGGGTCAACGAAAAAGAAGACCCTCAATGAGATGAATTGACACTGGCTGCAACAGTGGGCTCAAGCATAGCAACGATTGTGGGGATGGTGCAAAACCAGGCAGTGTTTCATTCTATTGCACATAGGGTCTCTATGAGTTGGAACTGACTCTACGGCACCTAACAACAACAACATGATGTTAGTGAGGCAGGATTACAGGCAGTTATGTATTTGAGGCAGGATTCAATCTACAGGATTAGGCTGTATCTTCAGTCAATCTGTTTTGAGACATAAAACAGGATCAAGCAGAGAGGAGAGGAAACTCATACCACCAAGAAAGAAGCACCAGGAGCAGAGTGTGTCCTTTGGACCCAGGATTCTTGCACTGAGAAGCTCCTAGACCAAGGGAAAGATTGATGACAAGGACCTTCTCAAGAGACAACAGAGAGAGAAAGCCTTCCCCTGCAGCTAGCACCCTGAATTCCGACTTCTAGCCTCCTAGTCTGTGAAAGAATAAATCTCTGTTTGTTAAAGCCATCCTCTTGTAGTATTTCTGTTACAGCAGCATAAGATAACTAAGACAGAATTTGGTACCAAGAGAGTGGGGTGCTGCTCTAACAGATACCTACAATGTGGAATTGGTTTTGGAATTGAGTAATGGGTAGAGGCTGGAAGAGATTTAAAGTGCCTCGTAATAAAAGCCTAGATTGTCTTGAAGAGACTGTTGGTGGAATTATGGACATCGAAGACAGTTTTGGTGAGAACTCAGAAGGAAGTGAGGAGATCTGTTACAATAGAGACAGTGCAGATGAAGCAGCAGCAGAGAAACAGCGGCAGCAGAACCAGGAGACCAGTACAAGACAATGCTGGAGCCGACCCATGGAATGAGAGAGCTGAGTGCCTTTGCTGCAGGAGGCTTCCTGGCCGAGTGGGGTGCCTCACACAAGGAGCAAGAGAGCTGAGTGCCTTCTGGCCAAGATTTACTGGTGGAGTGGGGTGTCTCCAGGCACTTATCAGTAGAGCTAAATAGCTTTGGAACACTTGCCCAAGTATGGCAGATGGGGCTGGCACAAGATGGCCAAGAGGCCAAGGAACCAGGAAGCAGAAGCTGAAGAGATAAGAAACCCAGGAGGCAGAGCTGCCTCAGTCTCAAAGGGTAGGGCCACGACCTCTGTGGTCTCAAAGGGTGGAGCCATGGCCTCTGGGGTTTCAAAGGGTGGGGTCACAGCCTCCTAGGTTTCAAAGAGTCAGATCTTCGCCAGCTCAGTTCAGGAGTGTGGGGTAGCCCTTCAGGAGAACCACGGGGATGGGGCCAGATCTGCTACCCAAAGCTGACGGGGCGGGGTTGCCATACCCAAGAGGCAGAAGAACAGGGCCTGCTGGGGTGGAGGAGATAGTGTTGCCACTCAGATGGACTAGGAGAATGGGGCTACCCCAGTGCGAGGGAACAGAGTTGCTGTCCCAGTGGACCTGGAAGGCGGAGCTGAAGCCCAGTGCTGAGGGGCCTCCATCCAGAATCCAGAGAGTGTGGCCAATACCCAGAGTCTGGAAGGAAGAGCCATTTCCTAAATGGACTCAGAGAACAGAAGATTATCCTCAAGACTTGAGAGCTAATGTAACGTGTTCCGCTGACTTGCTTGGTGCCTGTTATCTCTTCTTTCCCTCCAATTTCTCCCATTTGTAATGGAAATGTATACCTTGTGCCTCTTCTACCATTGCACTTTGGAAGCAGATAACTTGTGTTCTAGATTTCACAGATGACTAGAAATTTTGCCCCAGGATGGATCTGGACTTGGAGTTGATTTAAGACTTCTGGAATGATATGATGTGGTGAATGTGTTTTAATGTGGCAAGGACATTAATTTTGGGGTGCCAAAGGGTGGAATGTTATGGACTGAATTGTGTCTCCCTAAAATGTGTATCAACTTGGCTAGGCCATGATTCCTGGTGTTGTATGTGACTGTCCTTCATTTTGTGATATGATGTGATTACCCTATATATTGTAAATCCTAACCTCTATAATACAAATGAGGCAAGATTAAAGGCAGTTATGTTAATGAGGCACGACCTAATCTACGTGATTAGGTTGTATGTTTAATCAATCTTTTTTAAGACATAAAAAGGGAGAACCAGGTAAAGAGGAGAAGGAGCTCATACCACCAAGAAAGAAGCACTAGGAGAGGAACGTGTCTTTTGGACTGGAGGTCGTTGTACTGAGAAGGTCCTAGACCAGGGGAAGATTGATGACAAGGACATTCCTTCCCCCAGTGCTCACAGAGAGAGAAAACCTTCCCTGGAGCTGACACCCTGAATTTGGACTTCTAGCCTCCTAGACTGTGAGAGAATAAATCTGTTTGTTAAAGACAATCACTTATGGTATTTCTGTTATAGCAGCATAATATATCTAAGACACAGGTTAAAGGGAAATTCACTTACATTTTCTTGTTGTTCATGTATGATTTTATTTTTTATAATTAGCTCACTGATTCATTTGGAATTATTCTTGTGTGTGATGTGAGATACAAATCTAATGTTACTTTTTTTTTCCAAATGGCTACACAGTTGTTCCAGTGTAATTTATTAAAAATCCACATTTTCCCCAGTAATTTGAGATGTTCCCTTTATCATATACTGAATTTATATATATAGTTTGGTTTCTTTCTGGACTTTCTATTCTATTTGACTTGCCTGACAACATGCACTTGTTGCTGGCAGGAAACTCAAATAGAATAGAATTTTACTGTTTAATTACAGAGGTTTTATAGTATGTTTAATATCAGGTAGAGCTAGTATTTCTCAGAGCTGTTTTTTTCCATTGTTTTCCAGGACATATTTGGTGGATATATACATACGCATCATCTCATATTATTAGTGGGATTGAATTAAATTTATAAATGACATATTGCATTTGGAAAATCTGCAAAAGATCTCTTTAAAGTGTTAAAAAGCAAAGATGTCACCTTGAGGACTAAGGTGCGGCTAACCAAAGCCGTGGTATTTTCAATCAATCACCTCACATGCATGTGAAAGCTGGACAATGAATAAGAAAGACCGAAGAAGAATTGATGTCTTTGAATTACGGTATTGATGAAGAATATTGAATATTCAATGGACTGCCAGAAGAACAAACAAATCTGTCTTGGAAGAAGTGTAGCCAGAATGCTCCCTAGAAGCAAGTGTGGCAAGACTGTGTCTCATGTACTTTGGACATATTATCAGGAGGGACCAATTGTTACAGAAAGACATCATGGTTGGTAAAGTAGACAGTCAGTGAAAAAGAGGAAGGTACTCAATGAGATGGATTGACACAGTGGCTGTAACAATGGGCTTAAACATAGCAACGATTATGAGGGTGGTGCAGGACTGGCTAGTGTTTCGTTCTGTTGTACATAAGGTCACTCACTATGAGTTGGAACCAACTCGACTGTACCTAACTACAACAACGACATCATTAATATGGTTTTAGATGTATTTTTGGGGGGTAACTTCCATAAATAATTATTCATTTATTCACTTACTCAATTCAAAAATTATTTTTCAAGCACCTACCATGTGCTAGGCTAAGATTTCTCAGAAACAATTGCCATTGTGACCAGTAGGGCACATTTGTAGGATAAACATCAGTTAATGGCTGTGAGAATGGCTCATGTTACCATTCCTCCACAAAAAAAAAAAAAAACTTTGCATAGTTTTCCCAATATTTTTTGCTAATTATATAAATATAAGCAGCACGAAAAAAAAATGAATGTAATATGTTAAACTTTCATATAATTATCTCATCAGATTCAATTTGGATTTTGTAAGTGGGAGAAAAAATAGCTTACTCTTTGGAAACATCACTACATTACTTATTACATAAATGCGTACTATAAAATTTTAAGCCCGATTTCACAGGACCAAGTACATTGGTCGGTAGAGCGTTTGCCCTCACAACAGAAAAGAAAATACAATAATGACTGAGTATCCGAAAATAAATTTTACCTATGCTTATTTTCAACACTATGACATATAACCCATCTCATTTGTACCACAATATTTTGAAGCTACATTTGGAACTGAAACTCCTAAGAATTAGAACCTTCGGTGAGTTTATGACCTTGGTAAATTCTCAGATTATGATAGACACTTGCAAATTGTCTTTTTATTACAATAATTTCAGCAGTCATTAACTTTGTCTTCACAAGCAAAGTTAGAAATGCTCTTTGGAAAAGGCTGCCCCAGGCCTAGTTTTACACATCCAATGCCGAACGGATATGTCCATTCAAAAATCCTGTCGTCAGCTCAAAATCAGCATGTTCAACACTTAAATTGATCTGTTTTTTTTTCTTCTGTCTCATTCCCAGCCACTCTTACTCTGCCCCAGGCAATCAGGATCATGAATCACTGTATTATTCTTGCCATACATGTAGTCACCTACATAGAATATGTGATGCTATTTGTTTGCACGTTAAAAATTTACATAAAGAAGATAAACATGCCTTTTTTTTTTTCCACAGAACATTTTTGAGATCTATCATGTTCGCTCATCAACCTCTTGTTCATTTCTTTTAAGCCTACATACTGTTTCACCTTTTCGTAAACTTTAAAAATCCTTACTTATATTTATGGACATTTATATTGCTTCTAATTTTTCTCTATTACAAACAATGCTGCAGTGAACATTTATCTACAGTGAACTTGTGCAAGAGTTTCTCTGGGGTGTTCACATACAAGTGGACTTGCTGAGTTATTGGATATTTCAGAGGGACACTTGCTAGGTATTGCTCCCCAAAGAGGATGCACCATTTTCCCTCCTATGGGCAGTATAAGAGCATTCCTTTCTCTCCACATTCTTGACATCTTTTGATATTATCATCTGCATGTTCAATTTGAAATTTCTTAATCTTAAGCCACCTCTGATAAATCCTCAAAATATTATCTACAATATAATTTGCTATATAAATTAAATGCCCCAGCCCACTTCCTATTAGCTAGTTTCTCCTAAAACCCTGTCCTCCATCACACCTTGATCACACAATCCATTTTAATGAATTAAAGACTCTAACTCTGTATTTAAGGAGCCTTGGTGGCACAATGGAAACCCTGGTGGCATAGTGGTTAAGTGCTATGGCTGCTAACCAAAGGGTCTGCAGTTTGAATCCTCCAGGCGCTCCTTGGAAACTCTGTGGAGCAGTTCTACTCTGTCCTAATAGGGTCGCTATGAGTCGGAATGGACTTGACGGCACTGGGTTTGTTTTTTTTTGTTGTTGTTGTTTGGTGGCACAGTGGTTAAAGTGCTCAGCTGTAACAGAAAGATCGATGGTTTGAAGCCAGCAGCTGCTCCGCAGGAGAAAGATGTGATAATCTGCTTTAGTAAAGAATCACGGCCTTGGAAACCCTATTGGGCAGATCTACTCTGTCCTGTAGGGTTGCCATGAGTCGGAATCAGTGGCAACAGGTAATCCCATATCTGACTACTAAATTCCCTCTCTGATTTCCATGATCAAAATTTTAGCAAATGCTTCCTCATCAACCTCATAAACGTAGCCATTAAAGCACTCCAAGGAAGCAGGGCAGACCTAGTGTACAGGTCCTCAAACATTATTTCCCAACGGAGAGGAACAAGTGTTGGCCAGAATGTGGGGGCACAGCCACTCTTATATATTGCTGATGCGAGTACAAATTGATTGGTATATTAACCTTTGCATGCCATTTGACTATAGTTACTGTATCAATTTTTTGAATATACAAAAAATACATAGTCACTGAATATTTTTTATTTTAGCCAAGCTTATTGGTAACAAGTAGAATTTTGTAATGATTTAAAATTAAATTGCCTTGATTTCTAGCATGTATGGACATCTTTCCACAGGTATATTGGCCTTCTGTAGTTCTTCTTTTGTTAATTTCCAGTTTATATATATCCTTTGGTCATTTTTCTGTTGAGTTGTTTGTATTTTCTTATTCATAAGTAAAAGTACTTTTTATATTCAGGATACTATTCCCTTGTATGTTATATGCACTGCAAAGGACTTCACACTGTACTGCTTGTATTTTAACTGGTCACAATGTCTTTTTCTTTCCTATCTCAAAGTTTCTTCTTAATATAAAATATGCTTAATTTTAAAAACAGTTGGATTCCAATTTACCTAGAGTTTTTCTTTTATTTATTTTGCTTTATGATGTAAGGAAGAAGTCTATTTTTTTTCCCCCATATGGAAAGTCACTTATTTGGTAGTATATATTTTCTCCACCAATTTACAATGCTACCTCTGACTTACATTAAGTTCCACTACCTGCTTGGGTTTGTGCATACTTTATTCTGTTCCATTGATCTACGTATCCTCTCCAAAACCAGTTTGACACTGCTTTATTTAATACAGCTTAATAGTAAATTTTTATATCAGATATAACAAAACCTTCTCTTAAACTTCTTCTTAAAAATTATCTGGGTTATTCTTGGACCTCTACTCTTTTATATGAATTTCAAAATCAGTTTGGTCGGTTCATTGAAAATCCTATTGGGAGTATTATTTGAAATTTCATTGATTTTAGAAATTAATTTGGGCAAAATTGACTTCTTTACAATATTACATCTCCCAGTCCATGGATGTATATTCAATTATTCAGTGCCCTTTTTTTTTTTTTTTTTAATGTATTTCAACTTACTTTTACAAATTTTTTTTCATGCATGCCTGCTTAGTTTTATTCCTGGCAACTTAAAGATTTTGTTGCAATTTTAACTGAGATCTTTATTTAGTTGGGATATTTTCTAATTGGCTGTTGGAGAGGAATATTTTCAATTTTTATATGTTCATCTTGTTTCCTCCTATATTCTCTTATTGAGTCTAACTAGATGGTTCTTTTATTTTAATGTCATGTCATCATGCATTCTGTCAATAATAACCTATTAACATTTTGTTATTCTTCTCTTATTTGATTGGTTAAGACCATTTGTCCCTGGGTGTTGCAAATGGTCAAGCTCTCAACTACCAGCCAAAATGCTGGCTGTTCGAACTCAATCAGAGGTGCCTCAGAGCTCAGGCCTGGAGACCTGCTTTCAAAAAGTTACAGCCTTAAAAATCCTACAGAGGAGTTCTACTTTGCACACATGGTGTTGCCATGAGTCAGATTCATCCTGATGGCAACTGACAAGACTTTCGGTAGATTGTTGAATCATGGGAGGTTGAGGGTATAGTAGGTATACTTGTCTTGTGGCATTATTATTTGCAAAGTAGTGTCTAACTATTAAATATATTGTTTTAGGTTTTTCATATGTAATTCTTATTCATTAGATAGGTTTTCTCTTGTTTCTACTCTGAGGTTTTTTTCCTGAGAACATGAATTCTCGGGGTCTATTTTTTTTCTTAACTTCTGTTAAGAAGATCAAAGTTTTCTCCTTTAATCTGGTATATGGTGACTTATATTGATAGATTTTCAAGTACTGAACTATCCTTATATTCTTGGGACACATTTTATGGTATTGAGATAATATTTTAAAAATAGAGTTATATTAATTTGCTGATATTTTACTTTCAATTTTTAAATACGTTTTCATAAATGAGACTGATTTTTTATTTTATTCTAATTTATTATATTTGTCCAGTTTTGTTATCAATGTTATACCAACCTTGAAAATTAGTTGGATAGCTTTCCCTCTTTATTTATTTTTCTATTGTACTTTAAATGAAGGTTTACAGAGCAAATTAGTTTCTCATTAAACAATTAATACACATATTGTTTTGTGACATTGGTTACTAACCCCACGACATGTCAACTCTCCCCTTCTCGACCTTGGGTTCCCCACTACCAGCTTTCCTGTACCCTCCTGCCTCCTCATCCTTGCCTCTGGACTGGTGTGTCCGTTTAGTCTTATTTTGTTTTATGGGCCTATCTAATCTTTGGCTGAAGGATGAACTTCAGGAGTGACTTCAGTACTGAGTTAAAAGGGTATTTGGGAGCCATATTCTCAGAACTTTCGCTCTTTTTCTATTCCCTGGGATAACTTATATATCGATACGGCTTTTGATTGTTTGGTATACTTTACCCGTAAAAACACCTGGGCCATATGTGCTGTTGTTGTTGTTGTTGTTAGGTGCCACAGAGTCGGTTCTGACTTACAGTGACCCAATGTCAATAGAACAAAACCCTGCCTGGTCCTGCACCATTCGCACGATCATTGTTATGCTTAAGCCCATTTTTGTAGCCATTGTGTCAATTCATCTCATTGAGCACCTTCCTCTTTGCTGACCCTCTACTTTACCAAGCATGATGTCCTTCTCCAGGGACTGATCCCTCCTAACAACATGTTCAAAGTATGTGAGACGACGTTTCACCATCCTTGCTTCTAAGGAGCATTCTAGTTGTACTTCTTCCAAGACAGATTTGTTCATTCTTTTGGCAATCCACGGTATATTCAATATTCTTCACCAACACAATTCAAAGGCATCAATTCTTCTTCGATCTTCTTTATTCATCATCCAGCTTTCACATGCATAGGAATTGACTGAAAACACCATGACTTGGGTCAGGAGCACCTTAGTCTTTGCTTTTCAATACTTTAAAGAGGTCCTTTGCAGCAGATTTGCCCAGTGTAATGCATCTTTTGATTTCTTGACTGCCGCTTCCGTGGGATTGATTGTGGAGCCAAGTAAAACGAAATCCTTGACAACCTTAATCTTTTCTCCGTTTATGATGATATTGCTTATTCGTCCAGTCGTGATGATTTGTTTTATTTACATTGAGGTGTAATCCACACTGAAGGCTGTGGTCTTTGACCTTCATCAGTAAGCGCTTCAAGTCCTCTTCACCTTCAGCAAGCAAAGTTGTGTCATCTATATAACTTAGGTTGTTAATGAGTCTTTCTCTAATCCCGATGCCCCGTTCATCTTAATATAGTCCAGCTTCTCGGATTATTTGCTCACCATACAAATTGAATAGATATGGTGAAAGGATACAACCCTGACACACACCTCTCCTGAATTTAAACTATGCAGTATCCCCTTGTTCTGTTTGAACAATTGTCTCTTGATCTATGCACAGATTCCTCATGAGCACAATTAAATGAGAACCAGTGAAAACCTTATGTGCTTTATAAGTAAAGGTTTTTAGGGTTTTTACTGCCAAATTAGGTTTCTTAAATGATTATTGAAGGAGCCCTGGTGGCACAGTGGTTAAAGCTATCAACTGCTAACTGAAAGATTGGTGGTTTGAAACTACCAGCATCTCTTCAGGAGAAAGATGTGGCAGTCTGCTTCCACAGAGATTTACTGCCTTGAAAACACTATGAGTCAGAATCAACTCGATGGCACTGGGTAATGATTATTGATTTTATTTAGGCTTCCTATAAAAAAAAAAATAGATTCCATATTTTCTAAAAATCGTCCATTTTCATAAAATTCTCAACTTTTAAATTTTATTATTTAAAAAATTCTCTACTGATTCTGAACTATATCTACTACTTTGTTCTTAATATTGTTTGTGTTTTCTTTCTTTCTTGATTAGTAGTAGCACTTTTCATACAAGTAGAGGTTTGTCAGATCTAGAAAGGTCAATTTCTTTTAATGCTATACTTCCTTTTTTATAGTCACAGATTTGAGTCCCAGTCAAGACAAATTAACACAATTTATTTGACTTGTTTAAAGGAATGTTTATGAACACCAAGCTTTTTGCTTCATGAACCCAGTTCAGCAAGGCCAAATCCCCACCAGGGCACAGAGAAGCAGGGCAGGAGGGGTGGGAGAAAGCAGAGACTCTATCAAGGTATTTCTGGACAGTATCTGCTTCAAGCTGATTTAAAAAAAAAAAAAAGAAAACCTGTCATGGATTAAATTATGTCCCCCCAAAAATGTGTGTATCAATTTGGCCGGGCCATGATCCCCAGTATTTTGTGGTTGTCCTCCATTTTGTGATTGTGATTTTATGTTAAAGAGGATTAGGGTGAGATTGTAACATCCTTACTAAGTCACAGCTGATCCAATGTAAAGGGAGTTTACCTGGGGTGTGGCCTGTTTTACCTTTTATCTCTCAAGAGATAAAAAGAAAGGGAAGGGAGCAGAGAGTAGGGGATCTCATACTACCAAGAAAGCAGTGCCAGGAGCAGAGCATGTCCTTTGGACCTGGGGTCCCTGAGCTTGAGAAGCTCCTTGACTGGGGTAGATTGGTGACAAGGACCTTCCTCCAGAGCTGACTGAGAGAGGAAAGCCTTCCCCTGGAGCTGACTCGCTGAATTTGGACTTTTAGCCTACTTTACTGTGAAGAATGGAAACCCTGGTGGCATAGTGGTTAAGAGCTACAGCTGCTAACTAAAAGGTCGGCAGTTCGAATCCACCAAGCACTTCTCGGAAATCCTATGGGGCAGTTCTACTCTGTCCTATAGGGTCGCTGAGTCAGAATCGACTTGACTGCAGTGGGTTTTTGGTACTGTGAAGAAATAAATTTCTCTTTGTTAAAGCCATCCACTTGTGGTATTTCTGTTATGGCAGCACTAGATGACTAAGACAAAACCCCACTGCTGTCAATTCCAGCTCATAGGGACCCTATAGGACAGAGTAGAACTGCCCCATAGGGTGTCAAGGCTGTTAATCTTTACGGAAGCAGACCGCCACATCTTTCTCCCGAGGAGCAGCTGGTGGGTTCGAACTACTGACTTTTCAGGTAGCAGCCAAGTGCTTTAACCTCTGAGACACCAGGGTCCCTTGAAAAGGAGAGGCATTCTAGAAAGTCCATTTTCCTACACTAAGTAACCTATCTTTCATCTCTGGTTACCTTTAAGAATTTATCATCATTATTCTTCAATCTCTGTATGCTACATCTGGGTCCGTGTCACTTAATTCATATGCCTTGATATTTGGTGAGCCCTTTTAATCTGGAAACAAATATGCCTGTGCAGTTCTAGAAAACCTTTAGCCACTGTAGCCACATATTTTATGTCCTTCATGTTTTTCCCCCTCTTCTCTCCTTCATTCTTACTGGTATATCCTCCTAGCTTCCAATTAAATGGCTGACGGGGCTTCTCAAGCTATATCCCATGGTCTCACCCTATCTCACAGTCTCACCCTATCTTCCATATTTTCCGTCTCTTTTTCTATAGTGAATCCTAAGTGAGTTTTTCAAGTCTCTCTTCATATCATTCATTCTCCCTCTTTAGCCGTATTTAGGCCACTCATCTTGTCCACTTAGCTTTTTATAGCAATGGCTGCATTTTTCACTTCT
Organism: Loxodonta africana; assembly: GCF_030014295.1. Lineage (NCBI taxonomy): Eukaryota > Metazoa > Chordata > Mammalia > Proboscidea > Elephantidae > Loxodonta > Loxodonta africana. The sequence goes on from NC_087342.1 coordinate 196,515,467, forward strand.
GTGATTTCTAAATTGAGCTTATGTATATCTGCCTACTTTGTATGATTATCTACTGTTCCCACTGCAGGGGCAATATTTCCTATTTTTTTCTCTTCAAGGGAAAATACAAATACATATATTTGGTTTTTATCACTGCGTTCTTTTTATCTCTGTTGCTGAAATTCTTCCACATCTTGTAGGTGCTGTTTTCTATAGAGGTAAATTTTCTCAATTGATTTGTCATTTTTGGAAGAACTACATTGTATAGGGATTTTTCTGTTCCTGCTGTGCTCTGACTTGTGGGTCATTGGTTTACTTGCACTGGATCTCTGGGTTGCATAGCCTAGACAAGATCTTTCATTAGAGCTCCTTGCTTGAGAGGGTCCTCCTATCTCTCTCTCTGTGTGTGTGTGTGTGTGTGTAGGATGGGGTGGAACAAGGAAACGCAAAAGAGGGCACCCTTTGAAGACTTCTTTCTTATGGGGGCACACCACTTTCTAAAGAATCCTTATTTCCCCCCAGGCTCTGAGATTCCTGGGAAATGCAAAGCCTTTCACTCACTTCAAGTCCTCAGGAAGATCCCACATATGGCCCAGGGTTGGGATTAGAGGGGATGGAATCAGGGGAGTTAGATTGTCTGGGACTGAGGCAGGGAGGAAAGTCAAGGTCACCAGGAAGCCTCTGCCTGCAGCAACAGCCAGTACAGCCCCGCATGCTAGGTAAACTGAGGCTGCTGAGGCTCCTGGCTCCAGTATCCTCCTTTGTGACTAGAAGCCTCCATGGTGGTTGAGATCTGCTGCTGACTTTGGTACAAAGCTTCCTGGTATTTGGCAAGGCCAGAAGAGGGCATTAAATTGCTTTCAAAGGAATAATTCTGCCCAAAGAGCTGGCAAAGAACGATGGAGGAGAAGGAGGGCAGAGTAGTAGCCAAATCACTGGATCAAATAAATACTGTGTAACAATTCCACAGATGAAAGGTGCTAACATTAGGGGCAGAAACCTCACCTTGGTCCTTTGTATCTCTCTATAAACACTAACGGCTCAACACATTTTTCAACAATGATATGCTTAAATTCTGCAGTGCTTAACGTACTGGGTCATAGTTTAGTTATCAAAAAAACCTCGGAGTTTGTCAGAAGGCATCAAATAGTTATTTGTCTGCCCAATGCCAGCCCTCATTTGATTAGTATCTTAGTCATCTTGTGACAGCAGTTTCCTAGAAAGAGATGCTTATAACTCCCAACTAGGTACTGCCAATACACTCATTAGAAGACTCGCTGACTATTTTGGATTTACTAGAAAATAAATTGCACATCTGACTAGATTGTCCCTGAATAAATCTTAATTTATTATTTTTTTTAGTGTTGAACAAAAAAATAATATCTGAGATATCCAGAAAGAGCAGCCAATTATGGAAAAATTATAAACCATTTCTGGGGATAAAAAAAGAGGAAATAGAATAAGTCTAAATATATTTGGCATTATCTTCTGAGAATTTTAACTGGGCATTTCCAGAAGATAATGCCAAATATATTTAATCCTATTCTGTCTCTTTTTAATTTATTCTTAGAGCTTCTGAAAAACAACAATCATCCTTACACTCCCAAACCATTCAAGATAGGCTTATTGTGCTACCAGTAGTGATATAAGAGAGTAGTCATCACCCTTACCCAATTCCATTGTATTTTTCCCCACCTGACACCATTAACCCATCAGTACACCAATAGTTGGAACACACCATCAAACTATCAACCTAGTAGTTGAGCATTTAATCATTTGAACCACCCAGGGACTCTGTTATATACTTAGGCAACTCAAAGATTGTTAAGGTTGGAGAAAGGTCAGACATGTTTTCTACCTTTCTATTTCCCACAATGCCTAGCATGGTAACCTCAGAATAATTGCCTGGCACATAGTAGGTACTCAATGGATATTTGTTGGCTGATTAAGTGAATGAATAAATGAATGGGCAACTGGTGTCTTATGCACAGTAGGCATTTGATCTATATTTCTGTATTTCAGAAATAGAACAAAGTTAAATCTTTCTAACTTAGAATCGGTTTACTGACCACCTTACTTTAGGTCTTAATTATACAAATGATATTTTTGTAACAACTTAGGAATTGATATGAATTTTAAAAATATCATTTAATAGATGTATATTAATAGTGTAGAAAATGACAAGTCTTAATATTGGATGGGTACAGTAAATGGGTACTCTCAGACTTCTGGTGGGAGAATAATTTGATACAGACTTTATGAAATGTATTTTGGAAATAATTTGATCAATTTAACCAATGATTTTTACCATTTGGCCAATAATTCCCTTACAATGATCCATTTTAAAGTTATATCTGAGAACACAACTGACAATCTATCTAAGTCCTATCTACTTATACGGAAACATAAAGAATTTAAGCATCAACCATATTGAAAAACTAAATAAATCATTATTTATACTATAGAAAAATTCACAGCCATCATATTGTATATGAAATATGTGTTTAGAATATGATGTTAAGTAAAAAGAGAAAGCAGCTTTGAAAACTATAGTATAATCCAAAGTAGTCAATAAATGAGCATACATATCTAAATGCTAAATCTCGATTCTGGGATTATGAGTTATTTTAATTTTTCTTCATATTTTTTGTATTTTCCTATTTTTAAACAAAGCAAATATTACTGAGATACTCTCTAATATTATTAATACACAAGAGATACACAGGAATAGTAAAGAGATATGAGCCCAATTTCAAATGATGAAATATGATACTAGCTTTTTATATGCTGGCTAGATTAACAAGCTGATATTTTGTAAAAGTGTCATTTAAAATACTTAATTGGAACAACATTTTTAGTTCCTTCCTGTTTGAATGATCTGGCATGTGAGTGGTGAGTATTCTTCACCAGAAGAAAACTGGGTGATTTTTACCTCTGTTTTAAAATACATTTGCTTTTCTTATTGCTAGACTACTAGGAGCATTTAGGAAGAATAAAAGAGAATTTAAACAGAACAGCTAATGTAAGTAACAAATAATCAATGGGAAATTTATAACTTTATCATCATCTATTAAAAATGCAAAACATTTCCCAATTTTTACATCTTTTGAGAACTTTTTTTAAAGTAAAAACTGCAGTAGAAAATTTCTGTAAGAAAATTCACCTTCATATGAACAAAATTTTGTTTCCTTTCTTTTCTGACAATTTCGACCACACCATTCCTACAGTTTGTTCTTTTTTTATACATTTATTTACCTAGCAATTCAGGTTTCCAAAGCTTATGGAACAACTTTAGGAAATGTTTTTATTTTTCCTTAGGATGTTTGTCATAAATAAAATTCACTATCTCTTTCACTTCTTTATATAATCTCTACAGCTTTAAAATGATGCTAAACAGCTTCAGAACTTAGCAGTTCAGCTGCTAAGTTAGACTGCTTTAACAAAACTCATAAAAATCTAGACAGAAGTCTACCATTTAAAACGCTGAGAAAACAGCCCTCATATACAATTGGGATCATTGTCAACAAAAGTAAAGATACTATTATTTCATTTAAAATAATTTTAATTATTTTAAATAAAATGCTGAATGTTAATTCAAGAAAAGCCAAATTCATCACCATCAAGTTGATCCCGACTCATAGTGACCCTATGGGACAGAGTAGAACTGTTCCATAGGGCTTCCAAGGAGCAGCTGGTGGATTTGAACAGCTGACCTTTTGGTTAGCTGCCAGAGCTCTTAATCACTGTGCCTCCAGGGCTCCTATACTCAATGTTAAAGAAATATATAAATGGTTTAAATTATAAACAAGGACAGAATACTCATTAAGCAAGATACGCACAGATTTACTTGTGTTTACTTACTAATCTGGGGTGTACAATTTCACCTGTTTTTCACATCAAGGATGTGGTGAAACCCACGTGAAATTGTGTACCCCAGATTAGTAAGTAAACACAACTAAGCCTGTTTGGTATCTTGCTTACTGTAAGCCTTTGTGTACCTTGCTTACTGGTTAACCTGCCCATGATTACAAGATTAACACAATGGTATAATAAATTTGAAGCATATTTATGAAAAGGTTAAATATAAAATCTTTCTTAAAATATGAAAATAATATCAACCATGAAAAAATATGCATCTAAATATTAGATAGGATTCTACTAGTTTAGGATTCCATGTGGGACACTGGAAAAGTCAGTCAAATGGGCATGATTCCTAGCCTTTGAGAAGATCAGAATTTAAGGCAATAAAACTAAAGTGAACATTTAGTTGATATGTCTGGTACACAATATTTTCTGTGCTAAAATATGCAACCTAATTGTATTTTTAATTTTTGTGTGTCAAGTAGTGTCATCAAATAGATAATGGTAATTATCTTAATGAGCAAACAAGGAAAACCACGGATTATTCTTGTGTGAGGAGAAGAAATAAAGAGGATTAACACAATAGTAATTACCTGAGCAGATGGGTTCCCAATCCTAGAACGAACATACTAATTAAGCTACACTTTACAAAATGACAGGATATTAAGGTCTTCCAAGTCTAGAGAGATTGTTATTCTAATTTACTGGTGTAACTTAATTCTTGTTATATGAAAAAGTACTTAACCTTATCTTTTTTAATTGCCAGGTATATTTAGCTAGTTTTAATGTTCCTGCAAAATTTTTTCCATGGGTGTGAGTTTCTATAGGGTAGACTTTCTCATCAGCATACTTATGGATTGTTCAGTCTCTACATTTTCATAGGTCAGGATTGAGTTTTGTTGTATCTCTAACAAGACAGTCTTTCCTGTTTGCTATTAATTGGGTTTTGACTGAAGTACCAAATATCAAAATGCTGGCTGTTTCATAACAAATCTATACTGCCTTCCTTTAAATATGGAAAAAAAAAAAATGTTAGTAATTGGAATTCATAGACCCTTGACAGATTTTGAGACTCCCATGATCAAATATGTTGGAGGAAAGTCACAGGAAGAATGGGAAAATGAATGGGGGACACAAGCTTGTATGAATATGTAACTGTAAGAAAGAAGCAAGGAAGACAGAATCATGTGTGGTGAGCTTAAACTGTATAGTGATCAATACAATGTGGTTTTTGGAAGGTCACCTGGGACACATATAATCATCTTGATATTTCTTAGTGGTTGAATGAATATCTTCATGGAAAAAATGGATTTTTATGGTAAAAAGACTTACCTAGGAAGGAATTCTAGGAGGTGGCTTAGTTTAGCTTCTAATTGTCTCCCAAAATGTTTGTGTGTGTCCATGTGTGTGTTGCTTTCCTTTCCTTTTCCTATGTTTATATTTTCATTGTAATCACAGTATCACTTCTTTTATATCAGGAGCTATTTCAATCATATAAAAAATGGTAAATATTTAAGACAGTTCCATAAATTTTTTCACCACAGCTTTAATCCAATTCAACAAGCATTTATTGAATGATAATTATATAAAAAGCATCGAGCTGGAAGAACAAAACTTAAAAAAGATGAATTGGCCCCAATCTCTTAGACTCTTGCTACTCAAAATGTAGCCATAAACTAGCAGCAATGGCATTTTCAAAGAATTGTTAGAAATATAGAAACGTCAGGCTGCACCCCAGCCTTTCAGAATCTGTATTGTGACAGGAACCCCAGGTGATATAAATGTACCTTAAAGTTTGAAAACCACTGTCTAAAGTAGCAAATAGACACTAATGTTTTAAAAAAGAAAAAAAGCAGTAATTATGTACAAAATGGTCTAACACAGAAACACATATTGTGGGACAATAATAAAATCTAACTCTGGTTGCAGGAATTTGCAACAGTTTTGAATTTGCCGTCTTCTGTTTGTTTTCCACGTGGTACACCAGCATTTCCTAAAGTATGTCCCCAGTCAAACAGGTTTGAGAAACAGTGCGTAATGTAATGTATACTACCACTTAGAGATGCCTTGTTCATAGCAGTATGTTAAAGATTCAGGCAAGTCCTAAAATAAACAAGTCTGCTTTATTTATACCCAGGATTCCACAAATATACTTAAACATACTTTTTTTTTTCCTTGCACAACACTGATAACACCCTTCAGAACCAGCATTCTATGGAACACACTTTGGGAAACACTACATTTGATGAGTTTTGCAACATTTTGCTCATGAATTCTTTACCAGGTCTCCTCTGCTCTCCATTAACTTCTCTTTTTATAGTTATAAAGTATGCTGAATAAATTATACGTTAAATATAACTATGAACAGAAAATAAAATTTACCTCTTACACAATATATGCAATTGTGTAGAAATTCTTGGGCAAATTAATCCAGCTGTTAAAAATCATGCAGATTTAGATCAATGAAATTGTCTTTGAACAAACAGTATGCTAAAGTCTGGCCTCCACATATCATTGAAATTAAGCCGGATAATACAAGTAAATGAAAGGAAAGTTTTGGTTAACTACCAATAATGAATAATTCATTGGTAAGATTATGAATCAGAACAATCGTCATGACTAAAATAATGTTCCTGAAACTGACATAGCATTTGAAATAGTTTATGGATTTAGCTAAAAGAAGGTAGGTATATATTCTGAGGCTGGTAAATTGTTGAAATTCAAAAAATTCCTTCAGGGAATAGGGGCATGGTTCTCTCAAATCAATTGTAAGGAGTTCTTAAATCTGAGAAATTCGAAGGCAATGAAGTCAAACCACATGCCTAGGAATTCATAATTTTCAAGTCTTTTAGCTCTTTCAGCCCTGCGATTTGTTTGTGTTGTTACTATTTAAAAACCATGTATTTGATATGGTGTTTTCCCTTTAATTATAAAAGGAAAGCATGCTCACTAACTTGGAAAATATCTTTAAATATAGAAAAGATTTTGAAAACCAGGATTCCACCTAGAGCTATTTGGTTTTATGAAAATGATTTTAGAACTGAGTTCGCTGGCCCAATATTTCTTCTTTGTTTTAAAATATTGATTTGGCCTTCCATAGCTTTCATAAATCTGTTATTCCTTGTGAGACAGCAAAAGCATAACTCCTATAAAAGGTAAAGCGCCTTGAGGCAAGTACCCCTAATGAATGAAGGCCTGAAAAGACTACACAACTTCCTCACACAAAGATGCAGGACCAGTGTGAGAACATGGAATAGAGCTTCAAGATGTAGAGCCACTGTTTCCTCATATCTAAATTTCTCACTCAGGGAAAAACAAAGAAGGTTACTTCAGATATCATTTGGCAACCATCCTCTGAGTAATCTGACCCTGATTACTGATATTAAAATAGTCATCCAACTATTTTAATAAATTCTATAGGCCATTCCATTATGCTTACAGTGACTTTGCTATGTGACTGAGCTGACTAAGGCACAGTAAATTTCGTGGTATTATAAATCAAATCCAAAAGAGATAAGGTCTTTTTTTTTTTAACAGAGAAAAGATTATTTCCACTTATGCTTATATCATTTCTTTCAATAATTTTTTTCTGATTTATTAAAAATTTACATCTTAGAAAGGCTTGTGAAAAAGGAAACACTAGTACTCTGTACATATGTTTTCTGTTTGCACTAAACAATCATGGAGAAAAGTACACGTCTCAGACTTACAGACATGCAAGGTAAGTGAAGAACTAAACTCTAGGGAAGGAGACTAGCAGGTAATATAAATAAAACTGGTAATATAAACAGATAACTCAAATTTCAGGAAAAGAATGTGGTAAAGTGTCACTTTTTAGTTTCTCATCAATAAATATGCCCATGATTAGATAAAAACGCTTGCCAATTTTACCGAAAAGGAGAAGCCTTGAAAAATGGTTTGTGGTCAAAATCTGACATAAACTGAAAAAAAAAGCTTTAGAAAAGTCCACTTTCACTTGGCTAATTTTCTTGCTCAATTGAGGAATTCAGTTGTTCAATTTGTGAGCAGAAAAAAATAAATACAATAATGACACTGTGTCTTGTATTACTAGAAACTGTGTAACACCGTTCACGTAGAAAAGAGAAAAGAGTGTGTCACAAATATATATCCAGTGTCTTACTCCCTGTAACGTTAGAATGATATGTAGCCCTTGGTGGAGCAGTGGTTAAGACCTTGGCTGCTAACCAAAATTTTGACAATTCGAATCCACCAGCTGCTTCTTGGAAACCCTGTGGGGCAGTTTTACCCTGTCCTATGGGGTTGCTAGGAGTTGGAATCTACTCGACGCCAGTGGGTTTGGTTTTGGTTATATATGTGTGATTGTGTGTGTGTGTGTACATATATACACATACATATACACATATATGTACATATATACACTTTAAATATATATAATTTTTATTTATATATTTTACATGGAAACCCTGGTGGTCTAGTGGTTGGCTGCTAACCAAAAGGTTGGCAGTTCAAATCCACCAGATGCTCCTTTAGTATATCACCAGGTGGTACTAAAGTGATGCTGCTTTGAACATTTCTTTGCATGCTTCTCCTGAATCTCAGGTCCTTATCTTTCCACAGACACATACAGCAGGAGTGGAACGGCTCTTTATTAGGCGTATCTTCAGTGTTTTGAGACAATGCAAAGTTTTCCAAAGTAATTGTGCTGATGTGCCTGTTCACTATCGCTGTGTTGGCATTCCTTCTATTCAACACTCTTGACAACCCTTGGTATTAGCAGGCATTTACATTTTAGCCATTTTGATAGGTGTGTAGCTCTAATTTGCGTTTCTCTGGTAACTTAAAATTAAGTACCTATAGTGTCACTACCGTCAGAATCAACTCTACAGCAACAGGTTTTTTTTTTTTTTTGGAGCAGTTCTACGCTGTCCTATAGGGTTGCTATGAGTCAAAACTGACTCGGTGGCAATGGGTTTGGCTTTATAATGTATTACATTTTTATTATATAAAATATATATTTTATATAAATATAAAATTTATATATGTCATATATAAATTTACATGTGCATATTTTTTATATAAAGAGCCCTGAAAGGTCAGCAGTTTGAAGCCGCCAGCTGTTTCATGGGAAAAAGATGTGGCAGTCTGCTATCATAAAGATTTCAGTTTTGGAAACCCTATGGGGCAGTTCCACTCTGTCCTATAGGGTCGCTATGAGTCGGAATCAATTTGAGGGCAATGGGTTTGGTTTCTGGATGTGCATATATGTAAAATCATGCTCCCTATAACATCCATTCGGGCAGTGTCCAACCAAATATACATCCTGTGATCCCATAAGGTTATAATAAAGTTCAGAAATCCCACTGGGAGACCGAGATGTAGTGACCATACTTTGCTAAGGAGGAGATCCAATCTGTCTCTCACTAACTTTCTGAGGGAGATCTGATCTGTCTTTCACTATCTCCCCAGTCCCGTGTATGCCCCAGCCCTGGCGTGGAAGAGGGCTCCTGGCACTGATTCACAGTGCCTGTCCCACCACGCTCGCCTCAGGCAAGAATTGCACACACACCGCAGAAGCCACTGAGGTGGATGCCCCTCCAAGGCTGCCTCCCTCCCCCCACACCCCTTGGCGGCAGCCTCGTGGTCCAAGCTGTGGTAGTGGTGGGAGGAGGAGCAAGAGGAAGGCAGCTAGGGAGGAGGCAAAAGCAGAGGAGGAAGTGGAGGAGGGATGGGCGCGGCCAGAACAGGTTAAAGCCCATTGGAAAGGGTGGGGAAGGCAGGTAGAGAGGAAGCAACGAAGGGAAGGGAGCTGGCGCGGGGGTGGGGTGGGGGCAGCTGGGAGGTTGCCTGCGGGATGGCAAGGCTGGGGTGTGGGGGTGTGGGGGTGGGCAGGGGCAGGGCGTGGCTCTTGGAGACCAGCGGTGACCACGCAGGAACTGCGAAGGCAGAGCCAAATTTTTCTCACCGTCCTGAGAGGCAGCGGCAGCGGTGCGGGTCCCAGTCTTGCCCGTGACTGTCCTGTGTGCCTCTCTCCTGTGTATAATATGCCGTTTGCACAATGTCCAAATCACAAGTGGAAGTGAACTTTTCTGTGTATAGGAGTGTCTCAGGGTTAGCAATGTATATTGGAAGTAAAGTCCAGTTAGAGAACATAATCTTAGTGGCTGTAGGAGCTCTAATAAATGATTAAAATCCTAGTTCACAGAACACATCAGGGACTCTAAGTGATGTATGGCTGTGTATGTGTGTATCTACCCACTACCTTGCGCACTGCCGTTGGGTCCATTCTAATTCATAGTGACCCCATAGGGTTTCTAAAACTGTAAGATGTGAAGCAGACTGCCACATCTTTTTTCCCATGGAGCCCCTGGTGGTTTCAAACCGCTGACCTTTCAGTAAGCAGTCGAGTGCTTTTAACCACTGTGCCACCAGGGATCCTTATATGTTTATCTAGAACTGGTAATTATCAATTTTTTCTTTGAACATTCCCAAGGTGAACACTAAATAACTTCCCTTGGTCATCTACTGCAGTGTATTCAAGACCCTGGGCAAGATGGATTGACACAGTGGATGCAACAATGGGCTCAAGCATAGCTACAGTTGTGAGTATGGCACAGCTCCCAGCAGTATTTCGTTCTGTTGTACACAGGGTTGCTATGAGTCAGAACTGACTAGACAGCACCTAACAACAACATGTACCAAATAGTTTGCTAAGGACCGAATATTTTTTTTGTATTTTAGCTCAAAATGTTTTATATACTTAAAAATTTTGCCATGCTATAACTTTTTTCAGATATACTGAATCAGAATCTACATTTTAACAAGATCCCAGGTGATTTTTATGTACGCATAGAATTTTATTAAGATCCTGAGGTGATTGTTATGTGTTCATAGGAATTTTAAGAAGATCCCCAGGTGATTCATATGTATACGTAAGTATCACCTGGGGAACTTGTTAAAATGTAGATTCTGATTCAATATATCTGGGGTGAAAATGCAAATTACCAGCAGGGGTTCAAACTGGAATGAACCAGTTCAAAGCCCTGGTTTAGAAACACATTCTTTGAGCACCTGTATGCTCTTTGCCAAATTATGTCATAAATGTGTGCTTCTGTTTGATTTTAAAGCAATATCATTGTCATGTATTGAATTATGTCCCCCCAAAAATGTGTGTATCAACTTGGTTAGGCCATGATTCCCAGTATTCTGTGGTTGTCCTCCATTTTGTGATTGTAATTTTATGTTAAGAGGATAAGGGTGGAATTGTAACACTGCCCTTACTCAGTTTACCTCCTTGATCCAATGTAAAGGGAGTTTCCCTGGGGTGTAGCCCATACCACCTTTTATCTCTCAACAGATAAAAGGAAAGGGAAGCCAGCAGAGAGTTGGATACCTCATACCACCAAGAAAGTAGCACCAGGAGCAGAGCGCATCCTTTGGACACAGAGTTCCTGTGCCTGAGAAGCAACTCAACCTTCCTCCAGAGCCGACAGAGAAAGTCTTCCCCTGGAGCCGATGCCCTGAATTTGGACATGTATCCTACTAGACTGTGAGAAAATAAATTTCTCTTTGTTAAAGCCACCCACTTGTGGTATTTCTCTTATAGCAGCACTAGATGACTAAGGCAATCATGGAACTAGAAAGCAATGGGGAATTCCTATCAGAGTTTCAAATTCTAATTGCTCATTCTGTCTTTTTTTTCAGCTTTCTTTCATTCTTCCCATTGCCTAAATGGTAAAAAAAAATTTTTCATTCTTCCCATTGCCTAAATGGTAGCCCTCTCCAATTCCTGTAAGCTCTGCCCTTTGCACTGTTCTCTAACTTAGAGATCTTATTCATTACAGAAGAAGCAATCATCATATTTTTGCAGTGGTGGTTTTAAGATTTCTATGTATAGAAGAGTATCTCAGGGTTACCAATGTATGTTGGAAGAAAAGGCCAATTAGGGGACTCACATTAATGGTTGTAGGAACTCTAATAAATGATTAAATTCTATATGCTTCAGTTTCTACATCTGCAAAAGTGGAAAATAATACCCAGCTCACAGTGTTTGTAGCAAAGGTTAATCACTAAAAAACCTACTGCTGTCGAGTTGATTCCGACTCATAGCGACCCTATAGGACAGAGTAGAACTGCCCCATAGAGTTTCCAAGGAGCGCCTGGCAGATTTGAACTGCTGACCTCTTGGTTAGCAGCCATAGCACTGACCCTGGCTCATATTAAACAATCAGTAAATCGTTGTTGTTGTTGTTATTGTTGTTAGGTGCCATCCCAACTTTACCTGGGAATTTGTTAGAAATGTAGAATCCTAGGCCCTATCCAAACTGACTAAACCAAAATCTACATTTTAATAAGCCTCTCAGGTGGTTTGCATGCATTATGCACATTAAAGCTTGAGAAGCTCAGCTCTAGCCTACACTTCTAGGTCCTTTGCGTTAATAGGAAGAAAAAAAAAACAGGATTATTTATCTTGGCATTATTTTATGTTCCTTGTTTCTTATATGAGGTTTTTTTAAATATATAATTGTGTTTTAGGTGAAAGTTTACACAGTAAATTAGGTTCCCATTTAAAAGTTTTTGTACAAGTCGTTCTGTGACATTGGTTACAATTTTTGCAATGTGTCCTCATTCTTATTATTTCCCTTCTGTTTGTTCTGTTTGTAATTATCTAGCGTCCCTGCCCCTCCTTGCCTTCTCATTTTTGCTTTTGGGTAAATGCTGACCATTTGATCCCATACAGTTGATTGTTTAAGGGAGCACATTCCTCATAGGTGATATTGTTTATTTTATAAGCCAATCTATTATTTGGATGAAACGTGACCACCAGAAGTGGCTTCAGTTCCAAGTTAAAAGGGTATCTTAGGGAGATAGTCTCAGGGGTTCCTCTAGTCTGTATTGGTCCAGGAAGTCTGGTCTTCTTTAGGAATTCGAGTTTTGTTCTACATTTTTCTCCTATTCTATCTAGGACCTTCTATTGTGTCCCAGTCAGAACGGTTGGTACTGGTAGCAGGGTGCTATCTCAGGCTAGAAAAGGTTCGTGTGGGCTGTTAGTCCTGTGGACTAGTTTCATCTTTGAGTCTTTGGTTTCCTTCATTCTCTTTTGCTCCAGACAGGAAGAGACCAATAGTTGTATTTTAGATGACCGTGTGGAAGCTTTTAAGACCCCAGATGCTACTCACCAGTCTAGGATGTATAATATTATCTTTATGAAGTATGTTATGTCAATTGACTGAGTTATCCCATGAGACTATGATCCCGAGCCCCTTAACCAAGTAAACCAACCCACAAGGTGTCTGGATATGTCTAGGACATCCTCATGTGAGCTTTTCATTTTTTACTAGTTTCAATACACAACAATTTTTGTTGTTCTCACTTTTTTCATCATAATTTTATGTTTATAGAGAGGTATCTCTCTTTACATAATTTGTTTCATTTTTGTTGTTGAGAATATATGCACAAAACATATACCAAATCAACAATTTCTACATGTTTAATTCAGAGACATTCTCATCTTCTTTTTTCTGAGTTGTTTCTCCCTCATTAGCATAAACTCACTGCCCCCTAAGATTCCTACCTAATCTTTCGATTTGGTGTTATCAGTTTGATCCTATATAGATAGATCTTAAAAGAGCACAATGCTTAAGGCAGGCATTCTTTATTAGTTAAGCTAAATTGTTTGGTTTTAAGAAGATTTCAGGGAATATTTTTGGTTTAAGGTTTAAAGATTATCTCTAGGCAATACTTTAGGGTTCATTCAGCCTCAGTTACTCCAGAAGGTCTGGAGTCCATGAGAATTTTAAATTCTTTTCTGCATTTACCCTTTTTGATAAGGATTCTTCTATAGATTTTTGATCAAAATATTCAGTAATGGTAGCAGGGCACCATCCAGTTCTTCTGGTCTCATGGGAAAGGGGGAAGTTGTTCATGGAGGTAATTAGCCACACATTTCATTTCCTCCTCCTATTCATGACTCTCTTCCTCAGAGAGCTATCTTGAGTCCTTACTAGTTCACATTAATCATCCTGTACAAGGCAGTGCCCTCTACTGATATATAAAACAGGTAACCAACTCCCTGCCTTGCTGAAAATTCAACCTTTTGAAGATCCATCCATGAAAGAGAATTTATTTAGACAAGGGGGTCCAATAAGAAGTTAGTGGGAGCCATGTCTTGGGATATAACATTAAATGAAGGGCAGTCCCATCATAGAATGTCAAGGTCTGAGTTAAGCATGAGGCTCTGAGAATAGATGAACAGATGTCAGAAGACGAAAGTAGGAGAACTGTATTGCTTAGTGTTAGGTTTTGTGTGTACCTGTACGTTGTGCTATTTCTTGGTCCAACCAGTTGATCCATTTGTGCAGTGGAGCATTGAAGCACCTCTGTAGATATGACCAAGAGTCTGTATTTGGTTTCTAGTAAAAGTAAAAATTTGCCATTAAAGAAACATTATTTTAGGGGAAAATTAGACCTACTCTTGTTTTCATACTCATGGTAGCACAATGATTATTCCTTGACATAAGTGAAAATGACAGGGAAAGAAATGGGGGGGGGAACTAGTATAGAACGTAGTTGGAGGCAAGCTAAGGAAAACTATGGCTTAATGAAAACTTTACTATGGTGTAGAGTTTTTATTAGCTTTCATTCACTTCCAGCCCCACCCCCATTATTCCGCAATATGAAAAATAAAATTTGTCATCCCTACATAAATGCAAATTTGATCAAAAGGAGAAGCAGAGTATAGTAAATTTCTTATGTCTATTTACAGATCTATTTTTTGTCTCAAGCACATGTTAAGATGGATTACATTTGGGCTGATCGGAGAGCAAAGATAGACAAGACAACCACTGGAGTTCATCATCAAGAATACTGTGTGACTTTTTATTATCTGTTGTTCTTTGGTGCCTTCGAGTTGGTTCTAACTAATATACACTCTATGTACAACAGAATGAAACATTGCTCAGTCCTGCACCATCCTCACAATCATTATTCTTGAGCCCATTGTTGCCTCCACTGTGTCAATACGTCTCGTTGAGGGCCCTCCTCTTTTTCACCAACTGTCTACTCTACAAAGCATCATGCCCTTCTCCAGGGGATGGTTCCTCCTGATAACATGTCCAAAGTATGTGAGATGTAGTCTCGCCATCCTTGCTTCTAATGAGCATTCTGGCTGCACTTTTTCCAAGACAGATGTGATTGATCTTCTGGCAGTCCATGGAATATTCAATATTCTTTGCCAGGACCATAATTCAAAGACATCAATTCTTCGGTTTTCCTTATTCATTGTCCAGCTTTCACATGCATATGAGGTGATTGAAAACACCATGGCTTGGGTCAGGCTCACCTTAGTCCTTAAAGTAACATCTTTGCTTTCTAACACTTTCAAGAGATCTTTTGCTCCAGGTTTGCCCAATGCAATGTGTCATTTGATTTCTTGACTGCTGCTTCCATGGGTGTTGATTGTGGATCCAAGTAAAATGAAATCCTTGATGACTTCAATCTTTTCTCCATTTATCATAATGTTGTTTATTGATCTAGTTGTGAGAATTTTTGTTTTCTTTATGTTGAAGCGTAATCCATGCTGAAGGCTGTACTCTTCAGTCTTCATCAGTAGTGCTTTAAGGCCTCTTCCCTTTCAAGAAGCAAGGTGGTGTCATCTGCATATTGCAGGTTATTAATGAGTCTTCCTCCCATCCTGATGTCCGTTCTTCATATAGTCGAGCTTCTCAGATTATTTGCTCATCCTACAGATTGAATAAGTATGGTGAAACCATACAGCCCTGACCCACACCTCTCCTGTTTTTAAACCATGTAGTATCCCCTTATTCTGTTCAAACAACTGCCTTTTGGTCTAAGTACAGGTTCCTCATGAGCACAATTAAGTGTTCATATTCTTTGCAATGTTATCCATAATTTGTTATGATCCACTGAGTGGTATGCCTTTGCATAGCCAATAAAACACAGGTTAACATCTTTCTGATATTCTCTGCTTTCAGCCAGGATCCATCTGACATCAGCATTATTTAGCAAGATGATAATATAATAAAATTAATGTCTAAGATAGTAAAGTCTGTTTCCCAAAGCTAGACTAGTTAACATTATTTTTATGCATTAGAGAATCTAAGCTGAAACAATCGCAATATACCTAAAGCAGCCCACCAATGTGATATCGGGGGGGATTCCAACATAACTACAATAGAAAAAAAAAGAAGTGTTCAATTTTAAAATATGTATTATTCCTTTACTCATGAAGAAATTCTTCTGTTTGGTCAAGTCATAAACACATAACAAGGAGAATTTTATCCACATTCATGATATCAGGTAGCCCAAAGGTTGTCCTTAAGTTGTGGTTGAAAGGTCATTTGTTAAGTCAGATATTTGGAACATGTCCTCTAGAAACGACATTATGAATTGCCAGGTTCTCAGGCCAGTGCCCAACTTTGATTTGAAGTGATATGCAGCAGAGATGGTCAAAACAACATCCTGAATCACCAACGCCTGGCTCCCTCTGGAGTTCTGAACCACTAAATGCAATTCAATTCAGCAACCATTTGTTAAGCATGTTTTATGTGCCATGTGTTAGACAATTAACTCATAACTTTTCTGGGTCCAGAACCTATTGGCCATCTCAACCTTGACGCTTGAACTACCTTATGCCCCCAAGCCCTTCTAAGAATATCCTGTGGCTGTCAGGCAGGAAAACGTAAGCCCCAAAGTAAAATAGAGAATTTGAGATGGAACTGCAGTGATTTCTCAAGTTATTGAGGAAGGGTATTTGTCTGACTAAAGTGATGAAAGGAATATTATACTAGCATTCCCTAATAGTGAAGTTGGAATTATCAATTAATTTGGAAATTGTGTACTTTTAAGTTGAAGACTGGTTATACTATCAATAGACCAGAACATTGAAAATACCAGTGATTTAAATTGGCAGTATATAATAATAAACTTTGAATTATAATCTGTGGGTGATCACCACCCATACTTTGACTAGTAATTTTTTATTTGTTTCGTTTTTTAAATAAGGGAGGGTTGTCAGGGACAAAAAGTTACAGTGGAAGGTAAATTTCGAATGAATGGATGAATGAAACTAACATTTATTGAGCAATTATTATGTGCCAGAGAAGAGACAGATTAACCAGTAAGCACTGTATGCATGGGCTTACATTGAGCAAGGTATGCATGGGCTTAATTTTATTTTCTTGCTAATTCGTGGTGAGTAGTTTCATGTGGGTTTCACTACATCTTTGACACAGTGGGGAACAGGTGAAATTGTGCACTACAGATTGGTGGGAAGGCACAGTTGGGCCCGTGTGTACCTTGCTTATTGGGTAATCCGGCCCTGTACCAGACAATGGGCTAGACAATTCCTCATTATCTCATTGAAACTTCATGAGGTTTTCCCCATTTCATAAATGAGGAAACTAACGTGTGAAATGTGACCTGCCCAAGACTACACATCCAGTAAAAGGAAGGACTGGAATTTGAACTCTTGTATTTTCGAATCCAAAGATCACATGTAGAAAGAAAAATTGCTTATCTAAAACCCCCATATTCTTGATAAAATAACTATTTACCACTGGGAAGATTACAGGTTTCCTCAGGTTCTAGTTCCTGGTCTTTGGTCAATTTCTGACTCTGGGAAGGGTTTTGAAAGAAAAAATATTTTTTACAGAGGCAAGACCCACATAATTTGATAGTAGGCTGAATGTAAAAGGAGAATAGGAAATGCCTACATTTTTGGTGTGGTTCTGAACCTGAAGATGTAGCTAACAAACCCTTTCAGAAAAAAAAGTGGTAGGAGAAAGTGGCGGGCCCAGAATCTATTGGAGGAATGAGGGGAAGTTTGAAGAACTTTCTTCAGATCAGTTTTTATTATTTTCCATTATAGGAGAATATGCATACAGTGAAGTTCTACTCTTACGAAGGGATTTAGGTATAATAATAGCATTAATAAATTTTCCTTGTTTCTTTTCACTTCCTGGCTGAAGTGATGGCAATGTGAAGAATAGTTACTGAAATAGCATAACCTCAAACCCATTGTTCCACAATCAAAACAAAAAGCAAGCCAAAAAGTGGGAGACCTCTGTTGAGACTAAAAGAACTGAAAGAAAAAAAAAAAGCTCAGAATTATTTGGGACTAGAGCAACTAACAAATTCTGAAATACAACTAATAACAAGGTCATTAAAGTCACTTTGTGAAGAAATTTTGGTAATTTTTTAAAATTTTTATTCTGTTTTAAGTTAAAGTTTACAAATTCAGTCTCTCATACAAAAATTTATATACACCTTGCTGTATACTCCTAATACCTCTCCCCCTAATGAGACAGCGCACGCCTTCCCTCCACTCTCTCTTTTCGTGTCCATTCTGCCAGCTTCTAACCCCCTCTGCCCTTTCATCTCCCCTCCAGATAAGAGATGCCAACATAGTCTCATGTGTCTACTTGATCCAAGAAGCTTGTTCTTCACCAGTATCATTTCCTATCCCATTGTCCAGTCCAATCCCTGTCTGAAGAGTTGGCTTTGGGAATGGCTCCTGTCTTCGGCTAACAGAAAGTCTGGGGACCACAACCACTGGGGTCCTTCTAGTCTCAGACCATTAAAAAAAAAAAATTTAGGTAAGAATTATTTTAATGTTCTATCTCAACAATCCTCAAATTTGGATAGGAATTTAACATATTCTACCTCTCAGTAATCCTTAGAGTTATAGAAAAATAATAACGTCTCATTTCTGTTTCACATTTTTTGTGCTTGGTATTTTAGAAGGTAAAATAAAATAAAGTTACAATATAACTAACACATGCCAATCTATAAACGGATTGCAAATTTCATTTTAAGGTATATTAAAACTAATGAAAAATTCCATTCTGAGTTTTCAGAAACAGAAGAAATGCATATAAGGGTTTATTGAACTATATATAATGTTTCTTTGGTACCAATCACTGCCTAACTTGGAAATAAATTTGTGTCTTCGTAATAAAATGTTACATTCAAATTGTCATCTGGGAAACATAACCAATAACCATGGATGAAAGAAAGCCTCATAAATGACATGTGTGGATGGAGGCACTCTTCTAAATCTACCCATTGTCTCAGAGTGGTTTCCCTGAACATGTGAAAACAGCTAGTTACTTACAGGTAAAGACCACAAATCTCTGTGAGCAAAGGGTCAGTCTTTTGCCTCTTCTTTGATATGGATCCACAAGATTGTAGCAGTTTCAAAGGAGAGATCCATAAAACTGTGAATTGACAACTATACCACCAAAGTCCCTTTGTAAATGGTGTCACCTTCCATAAAAATTACTTTTCTTTTAAAGGAAACCCTGGTGGTGCAGTGGTTAAGTAATATGGCTGCTAACCAGAGGTTGGCAGTTCGAATCCACCAGGCACTCCTTGGAAACTCTATGGGGCAGTTCTACTCTGTCCTATAGGGTCTCTAGGCGTCAGAATCGACGTGATGGCAGTGGGTTTGGTTTTTGGTTACTTTTAAAATACAGTAAATGGTGTGTAGCAGGGTGTATATTGGTTTTTGTGTGAGAGACTTACTTGATTTGTAGACTTTCACTTAAAGCACAAGAAAAATTATAAAAAAAAATACCGTAAATGATTGGCATGCTCATATAATTCAGGAATCAGTAAATCTAGGTGGGCAAACCCCATATTGCTCAAAGTAAAAAGTAAAATAATCACATTAATGAACTACTGTACAAAAGTGTTCATTAAGCACAAGCTACTGATTGCTTGCGAGTAGGCAAGACATTTACCCAGTAAGCAAGTTCTAGTGTCATCCTTCTTAAGGGAATCTCACTTAGTCTTCTTCATTTCAATTTAATTCAACACAACAGAATTCAAAAGTTCAATGGAGAATTCACTCTCACTCCTTTCCTATTGCTCAGAGATTCCTTTGACCAATACCATTCAGCCCACCATGTCCTGCCAGCTATAAATGAGGCTGTGGAAGGAACTGTGCCATTGAATCACATTTCCACCAACTCTTCCCATCACACTTCCACTCTACATCCATCAGAGCTCACAGACTCTCCACATTATTACAGGGAGATACAGATGACTCTCCTGTTAGTATTTAGAGACTGTATAGGTTAACATGCAGCTGTTTGGAGACAGTGATTTTAGTCTTACACAAGTTGCACTTGCCTGTATTGATAAGTGAATGGTTATATCTTGTGTCATGAATTGAATTATGTCCCCCCAAAAATGTGTGTATTAACTTGGTTAGGCCATGATTCCCAGTATTGTGTTATCCCCCCTTTTGTAATTGAATTTTTATGTTAAAGAGGATTAGGGTGGGATTGTAACACCCTTACCAGGTCATATCCCTGATCAGGTGTAAAGGGAGTTTCCCTGGTGTGTGGTCTGCACCACCTTTTATCCCTCAAGAGATAAAAGGAAGGGAAGTAAGCGGAGAGTCGGGAACCTCATACCACCAAGAAAGCAGTGCTGGGAGCAGAGAGCATCTTTTGGACCTGAGATTCCTGTGCTGAGATGCTCCCAGACCAAGGCAAGACTGATGACAAGGACCTTCCTCCATAGCCGACAGAGAAAGAAAGCCTTCCCCTGGAGCCAGTGCCCTGAATTCACACTTTTAGCCTACTGGACTGTGAGAATAAACTTCTCTTTGTTAAGGCCATCCACTTATGGTATTTCTGTTATCGCAGCACTAGATGACTGAGACATCTTGCTTAAAGCATGATTTCAATAAAATACAAAATTTAAGGAGCTCTGGTGGCACAGTGGTTAAAGCACTCAGTTGCTAACCAAAAAGTTGGTGGTTCAAACCCACCAGCCGCTCTGCAGGAGAAAAATGTAGCCATCATTTAAAAAGCTACTTAACTTCTCTGTGCTTCAGTTTCTTACCTGTAAATTAAACAGTGTAATCTCTGAGGTTCCTTCCTGTTCTAAAATCTGAGTCTATAAAGTACACACCTGGACCTTCCACTGTGTCCGAGTTTGTAGTTCTGTGCAGCTGGTCAGTCAGCAGCCTCCTGGAACTTTAAGGCCAATTACTTCAAATTCCTCAACTCAGACTCACATTAAATTCCAAACCCTCAAAATCCTATGCTCAGACAGCCCTAAAGATTCTTGGTTCTTCCCTGATTTAGGCACAGTCATGGCTTCTCCGGCTCCAGGTAGCAGCTGGGACTGTATGTGAACACTAGCGCTTGCCCAGTGGGTTTGCCTACAAGCACAGAGAACCTTCTTCCCATTGCAAAAATCAGTATAATTATTTTTTTTGGGTATTGATTTTCATATCGAAATCAAAAGACCCATTCGAATGCACAATATTGCATTGCATGCAAAATAAAATTGTTTAAAAATCCACCATCTAGAAAATTATTTGTAAATATTTTATTTCAAGGCAATCAATCTTTTGGTAACCTACTTTGTAGAGAAAATTCAAATATAACAACATAAAAAATTACCTGAAAAACTATGCCTCACATTTTCATGGAACCAATATCATTACATGTATTATGTTCTTTGCCCTCTTGAGAACCCTCTTTTGGATTATTATCGCCCCTAGATAAATAAAGACACTGAGATAAGAAATGTTCTGTGGTTTGGCCAAGATATCCCATGAAGTTAATAAGAATCTTTGCCAGAATGCAGGTCTCCTGACACGCAGTCTAAAGCTACTTCCAGTATATATCAGTAAATTTGTAAATTTCATTAGATTATCTCTAAACTCCCTTCTAGTTCAACCTCCTCTGATTGAACACCAGCCCAGGAAGTAAGAGCACCACTTTGTTTCCATGACCATCCTCCAAAGAGTAACTGGTCCTGTCTGGTTCTGTCCACTTTGTTCATAATTGTTACTTTTATCATTTTCAAAGACAGGACATTTGCTTGTTTTTACGTTAAAAAATAAATAAAACATACCATTTAAAAAATGCACATCCTCTATTCCATAAAGGTATGTCAAGTATTAGATATAAATTCCTTTCATATTCAATATTCATTAATTCCTTTGGAAAGACAATGTGCTACTAACTACAGCATCATGTAACACATCGTCAGCTACACAGTACACAGTGTAGAACAAGATGAGACATATAAGAGGGGTCTCCAAAACAAGCTGCAAAAAAAAAAACAGACCTGATATCCAGAAGTCTGGGGCTTCTTCATATGGTTGTTGGTAACTCCTATGACAAACAAATGACAATGAATGATTGTCAACGAGGCTTGTACTGCTTGGAGACCTACAGGGTCCAAATGACTTCAAAGTGTACAAACTTCAAAGTTGCTAACTAGAGAGTCTGGTATATTACACATTTGCTGTGAAGATTTACACAGTATATAAATCCGTATCGCTTACTCTCCATCAGCTTAAACAAACTTCCTAAATGCCAATATCTGTATTTTAACTTGACAAAATAATTCTAAAGCTGAGTTGTAATAATGAAAACATGAAAACAGCTAAGAAATTTGGAAAAGTATGAACAAAATAAAACAGAACAATAATTAAACCTATGTGAACAAATTGATGGACTAATTAGCTAAAACAAAATGGATGGCCCTAAAGTGAATTTTCCCACATATGAGACTTAAAAAGGAAGCATTGCAGATTAGTGGAGACTGGAAGGATTATTCAACAAATGATAACATGAAAATTGCCTACCTTCTGGGTGGGAAAATTGCATTAGGTTGCAGTCACAAAAAATAAACTTCAGATGGATTAAAGGCTTAAATGCCAAAAAATAGATTGGGAGAAAATGGCTGCAATGTATATAAGAGGCAAAGGATTAATATCTGCAATATATAAGACTCATACAAAAAAAGAGGAACCAATGGAAAAATAGAAAAAGTATATAAATAGGCAAGAAATATTAAAAGTCAATACATATTTGAAAATGTGCTAAACCTCACTACTAATCTTTTAAAATATAACCTTTTGAATGTAACAAAAATTTCAACATTTCACATGGGAATTTTTCAGTTTATTCATCTCAGTTTTGAATTCCTTTCAAAGTCATTTTTTGTGTAGCCAGCATTTTAACACTTTAGGATTTTTCTTTTTCTCTGAATGATCAAATTGTCAAATTTATCTTCTCTCCTAATAAGCCTGGATGCAGAAGGAACCCTCCACCAGAGGCAAGGGAAGGGAGTTAGCACAGAGCACACCAAAACCAATGGGTTGAATGGACCAAATCTATAGATTTTTCAAAAACTTATTTCTTTGAACTATTCTAAAATGGGTGGATTGTACAGCCTAAGATAGCTGTGGGAAACCAAGACTCCAGGATTCTAGGACCTTCAGAATCTCTCCATTCTCAACACCTCCTACTCTTTGCCTCTGGCTCTCCTCTGCCCACCATAATTCTTATCTCTTTTTGCCCCACGTTCTCAGCCCCCTTTGCCTCTCTCCTTGTCCCCTAGTTTTCTCTCCTTCATGATCCTTGGTCTCCCCTTAGCCCTAAGTCTTTTTATGTCTATATTTCTCATCCTCTCCCTGATCTTTCTCCTGAGGCCTGAGTAGCCTTGAGGTGTCATCATGGCTGGCAAAATACTTTTTAAGGGAAGAAGTAAAGTGATGAATAAAAAAGACCTTCTTTCCACAGCTCTCTTTCTTTTATTAGAGTATACAGATCTCTCCTAGAAGTCTCCATCAGGCTTTCCATTATATCTCATTGACAACACTCATGCATGTGTCCACTTTCTAGACAATCACAGGCAAAGAGTAACAGGGTTTACCATGAATAGGTTTAGAACACTGTGACATAGATCCTGGGGATAGGCACCTACGGACACACACACAAATCAGAGCTCTGTTAGCAAGGAAGAAGGAAGGGAGGGTGGGGTTGACTGGATAGTAGGCAATTAACAGTGTCTTCCGAATGGAGTAATCAATATGTAAATATCTAAACACGTTCATCTTGTTGGGAAAATAATTTAGCAGCCAAGAGAAGATAAGAAAGTTTTACTTCAGTTGAAGATCTCCAATGCTGTGCTCACATATAACCTGTCTCAATTTCTTCCCAATTGTTGGGATGAAAATCACCTGATATGGGAGATGGGTACCTGATAGGGAGTAACCATGAGACTTTTTCCGCCCTATCATTTTCAGAAGGGTCATGTTTGTCTTTAAGTTTCCTTTACTCTTTCTTCCATGCATTAACACCAATTTGTTTTTTTGTTTTAAATTCGGGCATTAACAGCTTCTAGTTGATGTATTTCTAGATGATTGCTATATTTTATTTCAATTTGAAATATGGTGAATAATATTTAGTCTTTATACCAATATATTTTTTCAAATAAAAGTGAAACTTATTTCTATATTAATATTGAAATTTAAACAAAATTTTATTTTTTAATATACTCACCTCTATAAAATTTACTTTTATAATTCAAACAGAGGGTTGTGCTAGATAGTAGAAAACTCACAAATACCAAATATGTGTAAGAAATTTGGAAATTTTAAGAAAAAATAAAATCACAATTTGTGGGAGAATATATTTATTGAACAAATTTCACATATATTCTTGCTTTTCCAAATAAATAAGATTCTAAAACATCCCATATAAATCTGTTACAATAATATATTTTAAAATTACTTTGTAAGGAATATTTTGAAAAACAAGGCATATGTTTTATAAATTCTTTTTTTACCTAAATGATTAATCTAGATGTTCAAATAATAATTTTCTTTTAAGCAAATTCCCTTGTCTCTCATAACTTCTCCCTCTAATCTACACTCCACACAGCCTGCAGAACTAACTTTTAAAATGCTATAGGACCATGACATTCACTTGCCTAATATCCTTCTATGGATCCACATTGCTTTCAGGATCCTTTCGTCAGTATACTTGTAATCATCCTAAAAATTCTGAGGTTCTATTGTTATTCCTTTTTTTAGAGGTAAGAGGCTTATAGAGGTTTAGTAACTTTTTCAAAGTTTGACAGTAAATTGCAGGGCTAGGATTCAAACCGTGCTCTCTGACTCTTAACCATTATGATATTGGTGAAGAGCTGACGTGGGGATGAGGGGTTGTTATAGGCAGAAGGAATAGCACCTGCAAAGACATGAATCTGTCTAAGCTTATGGATATGGAGGGGGAGGATAGAGAGTGTTTAAAGACTTGGGGTCAGATCATGAAGGGAATTTTACGCCTTGATGAGGAATTTTGAGTGTCTCTGAAGGCCGGGAGGAGACTGAACTGTCTAAGAAGGAGGCTGAACTGTCTAAGAAGGAGCAGTATATATTAGTGAGAGGCCACCGGGTGAGGAAAACATTTCAAAAGTGTTCGTAATACTTTAGGGCAGCAGTGGAGATGAAGAAGAGAGGATGGATGTATGAACTATTAAGAAAAGCAAATAAATAAATTGTTCCCTGAGGGAAAAGGGGAAGTTGATTATATCTCCTCCCCCCCTTTTTTTTTAAACTTGTTTTACTAACAGTACAATAGAACAAGGAGCAAGATGAAGTCCAAATGATTGGAATGGCAGTTGATGAACTAGACCAGTGCTGTCCAATAGAAACATAATGTAAACCACCTATGTAATTTTAAATTTTCTAACAGCCACATTAATAAAAGTAAAAAGAAACAGGTGCAGTTAATTTTAATAATATATTTTATTTAACCCAGCATATCCATCATACTATAATTTCAACATGTAACTCACGTGGGTTTTATTTAACGTACATTTAAAAATTATTAATGAGCTATTTTACATTATTCGTTTGCACTACCCAAAAACCCACTGCCGTCGAGTTGATTCCAACTCATAGCGGCCCCATAGGTTTTCTGCACTACATTTTAAAAATTCTGAATGTATTTTACTTACAGTCCATCTCAATTTGGATTAGCCACGTTTCAAGTTCTCAATTGGTACATATGGCTGGTGGCTACCATATTGGACAACAAAGCTCTAGCCACTGCCTATCTTTCCAGCTTCATCCCCTAGTGTCCTGCCTCAAATAGTTGATAGGCTAACTACAGCTATTGTTTTTTGAAGGATTACTATATGCCAAGCACTCGATACATTTCTCCATTTTATCATCCCTTCCCCCCACCTCACATGAAAATCTGCTCGGTTTGGCTATCATCTGCATTTTACAGATTAGGAAACTGAGACAAAGAAGGTTCAGAAATTTATACAAGGTCATGTGGGCTGTACGTGGCAGGGCTCTCAACCAGACCTGTGGAACTTTAGAGACCTTCGTCTTAGTCCTGTGCTGTCTTGCCTCCCACATGGTAGGCTTACAATAAAATAAAAGCATGTTGAGTAATCAATTCTAGTTAAACACTTTTTTAGAATTACGGAAACCGAAACTTGGAGAGGTTGAATGAATGGCCCAAGGACACATCTTTATTTAGTGGCAGAGTTGAAATTAGAAAAAAAAATTATTTAATTACCAAAGGAAGGTACTTATTAATACCACCCATATGACTGAAGACACACTTCATTATAATACAAATATTATTATCACACTTGAGGAAAATCTAATAGATGAGAATCAGAAGTTGCAGTAGTCCAGATATTTAGCCACTGCCAAAATTATAATTCTTTAAAAATTACATTTGGATCCTGAATCAAACTAATTGTAAAAGAAATTATGACATTCATGAATCATTTGACTATTTGAATCTTGACTAGATATTTGAGGATGTTAAAGAATTATTGTTAATTTTAAAGGTGTGATAATGGTATTGTGGTTCTTTTTAAAAAGTCCTTATCTTTAAAGACAGGACCCTTGGTGCTGTGGTGGTTAAAGTGCTCCACTGCCAACCAAAACCGTGAGAGAAAGACCTGGTGATCTGCTCCCATAAAAATTAAGTCTTACAAACCCTATGGATCAGCTCTACTCTGTCCTATAGGGTCCCTAGGAGTCAGAATCGACTCAAGGTCAATGGGTTTAGTTTTGGCCATCTTTAAAGATATCAATGAAAATGTTTGCAGATGAAATAATATGATGTCTGTGTTAGCTTCATGATAAAAAGGTGAGAAAATAGGTGGAGATGTAGAGAAAACAAGACCGGACATGAGTTGGTTATTGTGAAGTTGGGTGGTAGGTAAATGGAGTTCAATATACTGTTATGTCTTTGCCTATGTTTAAATTTGTTATAATGAAAAAAAATCTCAATAAGTTCATTTGACCAGTGAACATCTTTTCAAGCTTTTAAAATATGGTTTTATTGACTAGATTTTGAGAATCACCCCTGTTCCTCAGGGAATATAGCTTTTATTTAATACTACTATGGACCGGGCACCAAGCTAGCCACTTTGTAAACCTTGACTCCTTTAATCCTTACAATATATCTGCCAGATGTGAAGTATTATCCATATTTATGATAATAAAAAGGAGCCCTGGTGATGCAGCGGTTAAAGAGCTCGGCTGCTAACCGAAAGGTCGGAAGTTTGAACCCACCAGCCCACTCCGCTGGACAAAGATGTGGCAGTCTGCATCTGTAAAGGTTTACAGCCTTGGAAAGCCCACGGTGTGGTACTATTCTGTCCCATAGGGTTGCTGTAAGTTGGAATCTACTTGACAGCAATGGATTTGGGTTGGGTATGATAATAAAACAGACACTGAGGATCTCCTTTCTTTGCACTTCTGGGGGTCAAGAACATCAACTAGTTGAGGGGTTTTGAGTACTCTGGGCCATCAAGATTGGGGTAAAGAAGGTCCACAGGGCAGTTCAATGGGACTGGAAGGCATGTTGATTGGCTGGACTATGAGGCAATGAGCAGTCAGTTTCTCTGTCTAATAACCATTTACAGTTGAGTTGTTTCTGACTGATGGCAATCCCATGTGTGTCACAGTAGAACTGTGTTCCACAGGGTTTTCAGTGGTTAATTTTTCAGAGGTAGATCTCCAGGCTCTTCTTCCGAGATGCCTCTGGGTGGACTACAACCTCCAGCCAAGCACAATAACTATTTGCACCCCCAGGGATTCTCTGCCTAATAAAAACAGGGATTCTCTGCCTACTAGCAACAAGAAAACACCTTCCACAGCTCTGCAGCAGTTTAACGACGATCTGTGAGGGATCTGTCTACAGTCGATGGCTCATCTTCCTTGTGCCTCCTTGGCACCAGCCACAAAGCTTTCTGGGCAGAGTTCCCCTGCTGACTGAGCATCTTCTCCAAATGCTCCCCGTCCCTTGCAATTCAGTCTCAGATTCCACTCCCACTATGTGCTCTTCGCCTCCCTCTTCTCTCCCTCCAGATCTGGAGTCTCCCAACTAATCCTGGGGGATGGGAGTCAGGCTCTCTCTGCTGCTCTCTCTCTTTTATTTCATGTGAAGAAAAAAAAAAAATTTTTTTTAATTGTGCTTTAGGTAAAGGCTTATGTTGTTCTCTTTTAAGTCTGTTGTTGGAGAACATTTTGGAAGTTAAAACAAACAAACAAAAAACCCTCAATGTTGAATGCTCCTTTTCATCGCATTCCTGCTGTAACAAAACTAGTTCTTTGGGACAATGTCACTATCAGCTGAGGAACTGGCAGAGGAGAAAAGCAAACTTGTTTCACAATATTATCTTGCTACATATATATGTAAAAAAATATATATATATATATATTTTTTTTTTACATATGTGGAGGTAACCCCTGAGTTCTACCAGTTTCGTGTTTGCCCCCATCTTTGGCTCTCCCACCATACTTAAGTAACTTCTGTTCCTGGGAAAGTTCAATGCCATTCCCACTGTCTAAAACTAATGCCCACTTATCTTCTTTTCTTTCCAGGCCTCAGCTTAGTGCTTACTTCCTCCAAGAAGCCTTCCCTGACATTATTCTTTGGTGCTCTCTAACAGTCTTTTCTGTCCTTATCATAGCCCTCATTAGTCTGAATACAGGTAATAATTGACTGTAACCAGAGATTTATAATACTCTAATACAGATCATTTATAAATGCATTTTTTTTTTAATTAAAAAGTCCTATCCTTTTTTTTGTTTGCTTGTGTATGCAAAATTTGTAAAACTATTCTGAAAGTGAAATACATGTGCACAAGTCTTCAGAGTGCAAATTTAGGACATGGTAGAAACTTTATTAGTGGCTCTCAAAAAAATGTCTGCCACAACTGGACTTTTACACTGTCATCTTTTTTGATGCTAGCCTTTCTTCCACTCCATAAACAATAAAGAATTTTTCACTGAGTTGAAATTATGGAAAGGCTATATGTAAAACTCAAAAGACTTGTGGTTCCAGCCCACCCAGGGACAGCAGCACTTCTTTGGAGCCCTGATGGCACCATGGTTAAGAGCTTGGTTGCTAACCAAAAGGTTGGCAGTTCGAATCCACCAGCCGCTCCTTGGAAACCCTATGGGGCAGTTCTACTCTGTCTTATAGGGCCCCTATGAGTCAGAATTGACTCAACAGTAATGGGTTTGGTTTTTCTTAAAATGAAAGCCATTGCAGTTGAGTCA
Organism: Loxodonta africana; assembly: GCF_030014295.1. NCBI lineage: Eukaryota > Metazoa > Chordata > Mammalia > Proboscidea > Elephantidae > Loxodonta > Loxodonta africana. Next base: position 196,544,664 of record NC_087342.1, read on the forward strand.
ATGAGATTTCAGAATACCCTAAAACTGGGAAAAGTATCTCTGTAAGGGCTTAAATGGGACCCCAGAGTATGAGTATGTGCAGGTGGCATCCTTCAGGATTCAGAGCTTCCGTGGACCGTGAGTGCTCCAGCTGCATAACTCACTGAACTGTTTTGCCAGTTACGACACTGGTGTGACTGGGCATAATTCAAAAAAGAAAAGCTCATATTCATTCATTCTTCTGGAGCTTTGTGTTCTCCGCTTTTCACCCGTCTCTTCATTTGATTCTTGAATTTCTCTTATGGTTGCATTTAATAACACCCCGATGGAATGTCTTCTACATATTATATTACGGCATTTCTTCAAGTAATTGCAGAAAGATATGTGGTCTAAGGATTCCATTACACTTCTACCCATTTTATCTAGGAAGAGATTAGGAGGGAAATGATGTGTCCTTTTTGTGCACTAATATATTGTCTGGTGTGGCTCCTGGCACATAATAGGTACTCATTGAATTTGAGTTGAATCATTCATTATGGTTTTAGGATTGACAGAAGCAGGGCTGACATTCAGCTTGTACTCCCTGCAGGGCATTCGGGTGGTTTAAGGAGTGTCATGATTGGCCACAGACCTGGCCACACTCACTGAATGTCACCCCAGATAAAAGCAATCTTTGCTGTACAATGAGACAATAATCAATCAGCAAATAATTATCAAGTGTTGGCAATGTGTTCAAAGCTGTTTCAGATTTACTGGGTATGTAAAAGAAATGAAATGAGACAAAATATCACAAAGTAAACATTCAGAACAAGCAAATATAGCCAACACTTATATGACCCTTTAAAATACACCCGTATAGATTATCTCACCCTTTGAAATAAACATGTGATCTAGGATTATAAACCAAACCCAAACCCATTGCTGTCGAGTCAATTCTGACTCATAGCTACCGTACAGAACAGAGTAGAACTGCCTCATAAGGTTTCCAAGGTTATAAATCTTTATGGAGGGAGGCTGCCACATCTTTCTCAGAGCAGCTGGTGGGTTCCAAATGCCGATCTTTTGGTTAGCGGCTGAGTGCTTTAACCACTGTGCCACCATGGCTCCTATACCCACATTTTTATAGATGAAGAAGTGCCGGCTCATTGAAATTAAGTGATTTTCACAGTCTCACAGCTGGTTATTGTCTATAGCAACATGTTGGCTCCACCCTCACAGCTGGTCATTGAAAGAGTTGCAATTTTATATGCAGTTTATTGACTCCATCTCAAAATGAAAACTTTGTGGTTCTGATTATAAGGGCAAAACTACCTCACAGAAAAAAGGCTTCATAAAGATACAGGCTCTTAGTAAGAATTCATAGTAAGAATATGCTATTTATATTCAATATCACCCTACCTGTCCTTACAGTGGTTCTTAAACTTCATTATTCTTAAAAAATATCGTGTTTGCATCTGAAAAGTGCAGAATTCTTACACTCCACACCTAGACATTTGGATTCTGTAGGCACTAAAAAGCAAAAAGCCGTTGCCGTCGAGTCAATCCTGACTCATGACGACTCTATATGATAGAGTAGAACTGCCCCTTAGAGCTTCCAAGGAGCACCTGGTAGATTCAAAAGACCGACCTTTTGGCTAGCAGCCGTAGCACGTAACCACTATGCCACCAGAGTTTCCCTGTAGGCACTGAGACCCAGGAAACTGCATTTTAATAAACCTCTCAGGTGATTCCAAAGCGAAGATTGGTTTAGGACACAGGAACTAGTCTGGGTGATAAACAGAAACCTAGATTTCTACAGTTTCCCCTCAGAATTTCTAGGTGGCTACTGAATAAGCTAAATTGGTAGGAGAACAATAGGGTTCCATTGTTGCATTAGTGTGCATATCTTTATTACTAGGGAAGTAAAAGGTCACATTTGTTAATTTCAATTGGAAATTTGTCCCTTTCTCATTTAATTCAGGAACCCATAAGCAGCCAGGAGATCTGGGTTCCTGAGTTAAATGAGAAAGGGACAAATTTCCAATTGAAATTAACAAATGTGACCTTTTACTTCCCTAGTAATAAAGATATGCACACTAATGCAACAATGGAACCCTATTGTTCTCCTACCAACTTAGCCAAGATATTTTTCTTAAAAAAAAATAAAACAAAGTAACTTATTATGGTGAATGAAATAGATACTGTTTTGGACTGCTGGTGTGAGTTGCGTTGGGAGACCTGGTGGAGTAGTGCTTAAGCGTTCAGCTGCTTAACAAAAAGTGGGCAGTTCGAATCCACCAGCAGCTCCTTGAATACCCTACGGGGCAGTTCTACTCTGTCCTATAGGGTAGCTATGAGTCAGAATCAACTCTGCAGCAATAGGTTTTTTATTAGAAAATAATATATCAACATATATTTTTAAAGATGCAATTCTATATCTAAAATATATGTGTTTATGGTAGGAAATATTAAACTACACAGTTTTTGTCTTTAGGTGGTGAAATCATGAGTGTTTTCTCCCCCTTTTCTGTATTCTATAAATTTTTAATGAAAGAGAGACCTGGTTTCTAGTAATTTAAACTTGTGTAACTTTTGGCAAGTTCTATGAGGAATATTTTCATCTACAAAATAAGATGGTAGTGTTTTTAACCACTGTTGGCTTATGATCCTTTGTAATACTTGATGAAACTTTGAGTACTCTCTGCATAAAAATGCATTTCCTCTATAACTATATTGAGAAAATGCATTATAGTTTCAGAATTACCACACCAACAGCACTATCAGCAATCACAAACTTACTAAGTACAAAATTGAAGATTTATTTGCACGTTTCGTCCTTCGAATATATCTTACTCAAGGGTACACACAGTACTGTGTTCAAAAAGTACTTCAGTAAAATTTTTATCTTCTGTGGTTATGTTATCAATTTACCATTCAATTATGTTGATTGTTTATCTTTATATTCAAATTTTAGGGTTTGGTTCTTTACATCCTTTTAGATGTAATACTACTTGAGTGTATTAAAATTTACATTATTTGTCAGTCAAAGCTCCATAAAAAAATAGAGAATTCATACTCCTTTTCCTTCTACTGTGTTCTCACCTACCCCCTTATAGGTTACTATTTTTATTAGTTTCTAGTTTATTCATTTCCTATGATTATGTTTCTATTTTATTATGAAATTTTAAAACATATACAGTGTGTTGATAGAATTTCACGATGTTGATTTTATAGCCATCTGGGTTCTACATTAGCATCTTATACTTGTTTAATTGCACATCTATCCATCCCTATATCCATTCATCAGTGCACCTTCTTTTTCACTCTTTATACCCTTTGTGTTTGTTTGGACAACTTCTATCGATCTGTCCTCACATACACTGATTCCTTCCTCTGTTGTATTCAATTATCTGGTAGCCTTTGAAGGAACTCTTCATTTCTGATGATGTGGTTTACATTTGCAGCATTTCCATCTGACTTAAAAAAAAAAAAAAAAAAGTTTATAGTTCTAAGCTAAAATTCCCCCTCAGGCACCTTGTCCACTGATTTCTACCAGATCCTTTAATATATTAATCACAAAAACACAAAAACCAAACCTGTTGCTGTTGAATCTATTCTGACTCATGGCGACCCTATAGGACAGAACAAACTGCCCCATAGGGTTTCCAAGCAGCCACTCGTGGACTTGAACTGCCAACTTTTTGGTCAGCAGCCATAGCTCTTAACCACTGCATCACCAGTGGTTCATACTATTCAGAGTTATTTCAAAGTTCCTTTGTGATAATTCCTACATCTGGGCCATCTCTGCATCTGGTTCTGTTGGCTAATTTGTCTCTTGATAATGAGACCATCTTTTCTTGATTGTTTATATTCTTAAATACTGAATATTATGAATAGTAGAACAGTAGAGACTAAGGTAAATAATGTTTATGCCTAGAAATAGGCACACACATCTCCCCTGTCATGCTACTTGTGTGTGTTGTGGGGGCAGGATAAGGGTGTTGAATCAATCTGGCCTAGAGTGGATCTAGGTTTGGATTGTTGCTTTCATCACCTTCAATGCACCGCGGACTTCAAATTTTTCTAGTGCTTTTTTGTGCTCAGTGTTAGACCTGGAGTGCCTGAGGGTGGTTTTTTTTTTTTTTTTTTCAGTGTTCCTGCTTCACCCTTATCTATCGCAGGCTCTGCATGCCTATGTCACAGAGGAGGATTGCTCTCCATGCTCTCACCCCTCCCTCCAGTGATAGAATGCTATATCTTATTACTTGATGCAAAGCTCGAGGCAGAGGTGGTGGGTGTGGCAGGGTTCTTGGTTCTCCTGCTGCAGCATTAATCTTTGGTAGGCCCCATGTGTGTGCATTGAGTTTCAGGAAGGGGCTTTCCATTTTTAGAAAATTGTTCTCTGCCCTCCCCTTGTGTCAGACAACCTCTGCCTCCTATTCATTGCAAAATCTAGAGCATCAACAGGTTTCCTCTACCTACCCCACTCCCCACTTGCCCTGCCAGAGGCAGCCAAGCTTTGTTTGTATTAGATCAGAGGCCAGGAGGAAAAGGGTGTCTTGCCTTTTCCATAGCAGCAGATAATAGCTTTTGCCTTGTGTCAAAGTAAGGTCAAGGGCACAGGCAGTTTTCTTGTCCTTTCTCCAGTGGTAGGCAGCTTTTACTTCTTAACAAAGAAGCATCTGGAACATGGGTGGGTTATATGCTTGTCTCTTTTTTTTTTTTTTCTTAGTGGCAGCCAATGGCCACCTTGTACTCATGCAGGGTCAGGGATCACCTGGGCTCCTTCAGATACTCCTGCTCCACCTGAAAACCTTGGCAAGCCCTGCATGTGTGTGTCACCAATTACTCAGTTATTTTTCCTACCCCCAATCTTTCTTGTGAACACCTGGTAGAGGTTGTGGAAAAGAACTGACAAGTAGGTGCAGACACTTCTTGTACCTGGAGTTCCCAGGGATTCTCAACTGTCATGCTAACCCACACTTAGCCCTTAAGAATTTGTTGAAATTTCTGTTGTATTCTTATTACCTACTTATCTGGCTGCCACGTCTCCCTCCCATGCTCTGCCAAAGGTGAAATAGCGTGTGTGTTCTGTCTCCCCTTGTTGCCTTAAAACTTCAGCTCTCTGGTGAACTAAAAATAATTTATGATTTTGTAGACATTTTCTTTTCTCATGTATTATGTGAGAACATCATTCACGTGCAGGTTTCTGCTTCCTAAGTGGAAACAAAATTTATCTGATAATTCTGATGCATATTACAGTAAATTGCAGAATTAATATCTTGTGTTTCTCTTGCAAAAACAAGGAAATGCATACGCACATGCACACATATATACATACATGTGGTTGTTAGGTGCCATACAGTCAGTTCCGACTCATAGCGACCCTATGTAAAACAGAATGAAACATTGCCCGGTGCTACACCAACCTCGCAATCATTGTTATGTTTGAGCCCATTGTTGCAGCCACCGTGTCAGTCCAACTCATTGAGGGTTTTCCTCTTTTTCACTGACCCTCTACCAAGCATGATGTCCTTCTCCAGGGACTGGTCCCTCCTGATAACATGTTCGAAGTATGTGAGACAAAGATGCACTATCGCTTCTAAAGAGCGTTTTGGCTGTACTTTTTCCAAGACAGATTTGTTCATTCTTCTGGTAATCCATGGTATAGTCAATATTCGTCGCCAACCCCATAATTCTAAGGCGTCAATTCTTCTTCAGTCTTTCTTATTCATTGTCCCACCTTTCGCATGCATATGAGGTGACTGAAAACACCATGGCTTGGGTCAGATGCACCTTAGTCCTTTGCTTTTTTAACACTTTAAAGAGGCCTTTTGCAGCAGATTTGCCCAATGCAATAAATCATTTGATTTTTTGACTGCTGCTTCCATGAGTATTGATTGTGGATCCAAGTAAAATGAAATCCTTACAAACTTCAATATTTTCGATGTTTATAATGTTGTTGCTTATTGGCCCAGTTGTGAGGATTTTTGTTTTCTTTATGTTGAGGTGTAATCCATGCTGAAGGCTGTAGTCTTTGATTGTCATCAGTAAGTGCTTCAAGTTCTTTTCAATTTCCACAAGCAAGGTTGTGTCATCTGTGTATCACAGGCTGTTAATGATTCTTCCTCCAATCCTGGTGCCGAGTTCTTCATATAGTCCAGCTTTTCAGATTATTTGCTCAGCATACAGGCTGAATAAACCTGTTGCCGTCAAGTCGACTCTGACTCATAGTGACCCTATAGGACATAGTAAAACTGCCCCACAGGGTTTCCAAGGAGCACCTGGTGGATTCGAACTGCCTACCCTTTCGGTTAGCAGCTGTAGAACTTAACCATTATGCCACCAGGGTTTCCACAGACTGAATAAGTAGAGTGAAAGGATACAACCCTGACGCACATGTTTCCTGACTTTAAACCATGCTGTATCACCTTGTTCTGTTCGAAGGACTGCCTCTTGGTCTATGTACACGTTCCTCATGAGCACAATTAAGTTTTCTGGAATTCCCATTCTTTACAATGTTATCTATAATTTGTTATGATCCACATAGTCGAATGCCTTTGTGTAGTCAATAAAACACAGGTAAACATCTTTCTGGTATTCTTTTCTTTCAGCCAAGATTCATCTGATAATAGTAATGATATCCCTTATTGCATATCCTCTTTTGAATCCGGCTTGAATTTCTGGCAATTCCCTCTTGATGTACTGCTGTAACCATTTTTGAATGATCTTCAACAAAATTTTACTTGCATGGGTGTGATATTAATGATATTGTTTGATAATTTCTGCATCCTTTAAGATTACCTTTCTTTGGAATGGGCACAAATATGAATCTCTTCCAGTCGGTTGGTCAGGTAGCTGTCTTACAAATTTCTTGGCATAGACAAGTGAGCACCTCCAGTGCTGCATCCATTTGTTGAAACATCTCATTTGGTATTCTGTTAATTTCTGGAATCTTGTTTTTCACCAGTGCCTTCAGTGCAGCTTAGACTTCTTTCTGTACCATCAGTTCTTGATCATATGCTACCTCCTGAAATGATTGAATGTGGACCAATTCTTTTTGGTACAGATACTCTGTATATTTCTTCCATTTTCTTTTGATACTTCCTGCATTGTTCAATTTTTTTTGCAAATAGAATCCTTCAAAATTGCAACTTGAAGCCTCAATTTTTTTCCTTCAGTTCTTTCGTTTTGAGAAATGCCAAGCATGTTCTTTCCTTCTGGTTTCCTAACTCCAGGTCTTTGCATGTTTCATTGTAATACTTTGTCTTCTCAAGCCACACTTTGAAATCTTCTGTTTAGCTCTTTTACTTCTTTAATTCTTCTATTCACTTTAGCTACTCTACGTTCAAGAGCAAATTTCAGAGTCTCTTCTGACATCCATTTTGGTCTTTCCTTTCTTTCCCGTCTTTATAATAGCCTTTGCTTTCTTCATGTATGATGTCCTTGATGTCATCCCACAGCTTGACTGGTCTTCAGTCATTAATATTCAATGCCTCAGATCCATTCTTGAGACGGTCTCCAAATTCACGTGGAATATACTCAAGGTCATATTTTGGCTCTTGCCGACTTGTTTTAGTTTTCTTCAGCTTCAACTTGAACTTGCATATGAGCAACTGATGGTCTTTTCTGCAGTAGGCCCTTGGCCTTGTTCTGACTGATGGTATTGAGATTTTCCATAGTCCTTTACCATAAATGTAGTCAATTGGATTCCAGTGTTTTCCGACCGGTGAGGTCCACACGTATTGTCGCCATTTACACTGTTGAAAAAAAGGTATTTCCAATGAATAAGTTGTTGGTCTTGCAAAACTCTATCATGTGATCTCCAGTGTTGTTTCTATCAGCAAGACCATATTTTTGAACTATAGATCCTTCTTTGTTTCAGATTTTTGCATTCCAATCACCAGTAATTATCTATGCATCTTGACTGCATATTTGTTCAGTTTCAGACTGCAGAAGTTGGTAAAAATCTTCAATATTTTATTACCACTATTGATGTCACTATAAATAATCCTATGCATATATATGCAACAATGAACTCAAGCATAACAACAATTGTAAGGTTGGTGCAAGACCGGGCAATGTTTTGTTCTGTTTTGCATAGGGTTGCTGTGAGTCAAAACCAACTTGATGGCATCTAACAACAACAACATGCATATATATATATATATATATATATATATATATATATATATATATAAAATTTTGGTAGAGGTGTATATTTGAGTAAATTCCTAGAAGTGGGACTGTGGGGTCACAAGGTAAATACATATTTATTTTTGCTAGATATTACTAAATATTACATTGGTGTTGTACCATTTTCTGCTTCCACCAGTCTGCTCTATAGGCTCACCAGAGTGTATTATCAAGTTTTGAATTTCTGGCAATCTGACAGAAGAAAAATGATACGTCATTACAGTTTCCATTTGCACTTCTCTAAGTCAAGTTTGGTATCGTGTGTTTATAAGGTATTCATATATTTTTATGTGATTTCATATGTCTTGCCCATTTTTGTATTGTGTTAATTATAGAAGTTTTATAGTATGCTTTAATATCTAATAAGGCTAATCACTTATCATCATTCATTTGTTAAGGTTCTCATAGTTATTTTTCATGCTTATTGTTCCATATAATCTCCAAAGTCTACTTTAATACCTCCATAAAATAACCTTATATTATTTTTATTGGAATTGTGCTGAATTTTTGATGAAGATGGGGATAAATGATGGCTTTATAATGTTTACTCATCGAAAAACAGGAAATCTCTCCAAACTTACTCAAGTCCATTTTTCGGTCTTTCTGGGGTATTTTAAACTTACCTCCTATAGTTTTTACATACTTCTGTTCACATTATTCTTAAATATTTTCTCTTTTTGATACTAATGTAAACAAAGTTTTATTTCACATTGCATCATCTAACTGGAGCTATTCTTTTTTATATAAAGCCTTCTGATTTATGTATATTCACTTAATATTCTATTAACTTACAGAATTGTTTTATTGTTTGTGTTAGAGTTATCCTTGATTCTCTTGGTCTTCCAGTTACGTTAAAATATAATTTATAAATAGAAATAGTTTCACCTTTTCTGTTCCAGTTCTTATGGTTTTATTGCTTATGCTGATCTGATAGCATTGACTAATAACTCTAATATACTCTTAAATAGTAGTGGAGTTAATGGGCATCCTTGTCGTTTTCTTGCCTTTTCTGTGAATGGCTCTAGTGTTCTCCATTAGTAAGATGCTGGCTTTAGGAATTACAGTGTGTGTGAGTGTGTAGTTGTAGATATTTATGAACACTACAGAAGTAATCATTAGTTCCTATTTTAGCCAGTGTTTTAATAAGTGTTTAAAAATTCTGTCAAAGACTATTTTAACATCTATGAAGATGATCATTTGATTTTATACTAAAATTTGCAAACATCATACATAATATTAGTAGATCATCTAATATTGAGCCATCCTTGCATTTCTGGAATAAATTTCATGTGCTCATAATGTGCTATTTTAACACTGAGCCCTTAGATTCTTTTTATAACGTGCTATTTTAATTTTTACCTCATGTTCATAAGTGGTATTGGTCTGTAGTTTTTTGTGTTATCTACTGGGTTTAGGTAACAATGTAATTTTCTTTTTGTAACAATATTGTGTAGTTTTTCTTCTTTTTCTATACTATGAAACAATTTACTTAGCACTGAAATTATACTAATGAATATTAGGGGAATTCCCCTATGAAATACAGTTTTTTAAAATAACATTATTTATGCTATAAAAACTGGAAGCTTTTGTATGATTTTTGCAAAGGAAAATGCTCTCAATGCTTAGGACAGTTTGTCTTCTCTATATAGCAAATAACTGTATGTCCTTCAAGGTCTATCTATCATCTTCCCACCTCATCCTCCACTCCAGGACAGAATCATTCTACCTTATTATTATTTTGCTCCTATAGCATTACGCACGTCTTACAAATCTGATCACATTGTGTTGATGGAGGTATCAATTTCCTCTGCCTCTCAAAGACAGAAACACTGATTTAATTGTGTTTAATTCACCAGCAACAAAAATATACTTAACCTTTGGTAAGTATTCAATAAAAGTATTTTAAATAATAATAAATGGATACAAAAAACCTGTTGCCATTGAGCAGATTCTGACTCATAGCAACCCTATAGGACAGAACAGAACTGCCTCATATGGTTTCCAAGGAGCATCTGGTGAATTTGAACTGGTGACCTCCTGGTTAGCAGCATAGCTCTTAACCACTATGCCAACAGAAAAAAAAAAATGGATCCCAAAACCCCACTGCCGTCAAGTCGGTTTCGCTATGAGTCGAAATCGACTCGACAGGAAGAAAAAATTAATGAAACCCCACTTCAGCGAGAACCATAGCTTATAAATACAAAGTATAGGCTCTAGGGCCAGATACACTGGATTTTGTTTCCCAGTTTCTCACTGGCAAGTGTGTGAGACTGGCCAGTTATTCTCTTCGTCTTGTTTTACTCCTATGTAAAATATAAGTAAAATCTCATAAGGATTTGTTATTCAGAAGACCCATAAAATTTCTAGCATTAATTATTGTCTGCGCTCCATAAATAATAGCTTTCCCTTCCACTTCTCCTCATAAGGCCTGTTGTTTAGCTCTTTGTGCAATTTCTAGAGAAATTATGAGATGTGGCTATCTCACCTATAGGATCATAGCACAGGATACAGCCTACTCATAGTAGCTCCCTCTGAAAGTGTTTTGTATGGATGAAATTTTCCAGTTCAGGTCAACAACTCCTCCAAGGAAATGCAAGAATGTATTGTGCCTGCCTCCAAGACTTTTTACCCATGATATTTGTTTTACCACTGTAAATTTACACTCATTGCATATAGCTATGAAATGTGTACTCTGCTGGGGTAGAATACATTGTATTCTGAACCGCAATACATTGTATTCTGAACAGTCCTCATACCTGGGCTTTCTTCCAGTTCCTGTGCTGTTCCCCCAGACAGCAAATTAATTAAATGGCCTTTGGCCATGACTCTTTCCCTTGAGTCAGCTTTTCCCTCATTTAAAGTGAAGAGACAGGGGGGATTTAATTAGCCCAATGCCTGGCACATTGTATGCACTCAAGAAATGTTTGTTGACTCTTAGAGCTATCTTTAGATGAAGGTCACATTTGCTATTACTATTAATTTATGAGTTTATCAGTAATTCCTGTGCTGATAAAATTGACAGCGAACAAGGATTTAAGAAAAGTTAACTCATAATTTACAGGCATATATCATGAAAATTCAGATTTTCATCAGTTTACCCATTTGGAACATATTCACTACTAGTGTAATGTTCTAAGTGTGTGATTCTGTACACAAAGCTCTGAGATTCTAAAAAATGAAGTACAGCAATTATTGGGATATTTCTGCTGGCAGGAGTGTGTGTGTGTCTGTGTGTGTGCACGTGTGTGTGTGTAATAAGTCCAGACTAAATATAGAGTCTCTTTCTTTGTGTAAGCTACATAAGGGAAAGGATATTATCTTTTCATTTTTATCTCTCCAACAGAATTTATTATTGTTAGTCCTATTCTGAAACTCTGGTGGTGCAGTGAGTTATGAACAGTTTAAAATCTGCTTAAAAATACATTTAAAAAAATGTGTTTCCTGATTTTTTTTTTTTTAATCTGACCTAGAAAATTTTTCTTAGCTGTTGCCATACTTAACATTTCTTACTGATGATGTATGTGGTAATGATGGCAATGAGCAGAAAAAGCTTGAGGAAATACCCACAGCACTGATATTTTACTAAAACGAATATAGCACTAATTCGTAATCATAATTTAATTTTTAAGTAAAAATCTTATTTTCCAGAGCACCATTCCCTGAAGCCTGGCTCTTTATAGGGCCCAAAGCCTGTGTTAATTTACACAGCTGCTCTGAGGCTTTTCATGTTTTAGATTCTTTGATTTTTTTTTTTTTCTAAAGGAGTATTTTTACACTGAAATAAAACACAACTATTAATGCTAGCCTCAGGGGAAAAAGAAACTAACAAATCTGCAGCTTAAAATGTTTCAATGAATGCTTCGCCTTGGAAATCATGTGCATCCTTTAGAAGTTAGAAAAATAAAAGTCACCCTTGGCAAAAAAGATTCTAAGGGCAAACTGTCATGATTTCCGAGAGCGATAACCAAAGTGCAGGTGTGAATACTAGAAAGCTTGGTTATGAGTAAAATGGTACCTCCTTAAGAGCCACTATTTAAATGTTTTAGAATCCTTTCATGAGCACAGGCGCCTCTATATTGCCACTATGACTACATGATGTGAGCAGTGCAGTGGTATGTTTTCCGTATGGTACCCAGCCAAAAGTAAAACAAGTTGCCTACTGACAGAGAGGCCATTTAGAGAACATAATCATTTACACTAGTGCTAGTCAGTAGCTGAAAGGCAATGCAAACAATTTCTCTTTACCTTTCTGGGAACAGCTCTGACCTTGAAAGCCATGTATATACTTCCTATGTCAGGGAGCTGATGAAGCCGCACTCCTTATATCGATGACATCTGGGAGAAGAGATCATTGTCACTGTGAGCTTTTCAATTACTCCTGAAGAGTAAGTGTGAGACGCAGTAGTGCAGGTTGATTGGATTACACAGAATGAGACAGAAGCCATCTGTGAGCCACGCGCAAGCTGCCGAGTGCCAAAATGAACATCCTTATTAGACAACTGAGTTCTCATGCCATTTGTAGTTTGGTCAGATTTGAAAGTTGAGCTGATTGGTTTTAGATGGTGCAGCAAATAGGCTGGGACTTGAAGTTTTTCTGGCTGTATGACTTGTTGGCTGCCCCGTACTTAAATTTAGAACCATGGGTTTTCATATTAGTAGGTCCTACGTTTCTCCAAATGATGGTTTGCCCTGCAGCTCTTCATGCTGAAGTATGGCCTGTCCTCATCTCTGTTTCATTCCCAAGAGCCACGGACTTCTGCAGAAAGGGATATTAGGCCCTTCCATACTGTGGCAAAGAAATACAAAAATTCTGACTCTCTTTGGCAACAGAAGCGTTCTCCTACTTGAAAATAATGGCTCTTACACAGCCAGGAAAATGTTCTCAGGAACTGGACGAGTACTGGAGTTCTCTACCTCTGTGAGCCCACGCCGCCACAACCAAACCTTCATTTACCATGTTTTATTTTCTCATTTTTTGAGCAGCACCAAAAGATATAGATGAGAATTTACTTGTGTTCTGTAATTTTTTTCCACGAGACCATCTTCGTAATCTCCATACAGACCACATTTTGCAATACGTACATACATAAAATCATGGATCTGGTAAGGCTAAAAACAGAGTCTTCAGCAAGCCTGGGACTTGACATTTTTCTTCTGGATATGTTATTAAATTTGACTTTTATAATCCATATGAATAACACCATGAATGTTCTTTTATTAATATTCCTTGAACATTGCTTTAATACGTGGCTTCCCTGTGTCTCTATGAGTTCTTGTGCTTATGTTGTGAGACCTTGCAGAGAAAGGCTCTTCTGCCTGCTAGTCCCTTTGTAACAGCTCACAGTGTCTACTTCAGATTTGGGCACATGGTGGGCCCTTAGTAAGTGGTAACTGACTATAGGAATTCCAGGCCTTTCCCTGTTGGTAACAACAATAGGTCAGCCTTTCTCTCTAACAAGGGCAAGTAGACCTCTCTGGGAGTCAGAGCCAGCACAAAGCAAGCTACCTGTACTTCACTTGCTCTACTCCCAGCACACATAGATTGTTTTGTATACAACTTGGATTCCATCTGAACTATTCCATTGAAGAGTCATCACCTAAGAACTATCTTCTCGGTAAGTTGGTGCTATACGTTGGGAGCCAATATTTTAATTTTATTAAAACCACTCCACTAGATGAATTATTTAAAAACACTAATTTTCTATTTTATCTTGTTGCTCACACTTAAAAAAAAAAAAAAGATACTTGAAAAACTAGGTGGCCAGTGTAATGTATTGAATGGAAATAGAAGACAGATATATAGATAGATAGGTAGATAAATAGAATACAGATATGTAGTTAGGTAGATAGATAGATCTACAGCAATATAGATACACACTTAACAGGCTCCAATTCTATTTTCTAAGTGTGTCATTATATTGATAAATATATATACACGTATACATATGTATGTATGTATATGTGTGTGTGTGTGTGTGTGTTTTTCCATTTAACATACCCACATGAAAGTAAAGGAATACAAACACAGAAAACTCTTCAGATTCTTGGGCTCTGAATTGTTGTGCCCCTTGACATTTCATCATGTTTGAAAGTATTTTCTGTCTTTTTGTACAACTTGTATTCAGAGTGCTACTTCTTTGTTAAAATTTAACTTAGCTCCTTTCTTCATGGTAGTTTCAAGAAAATTCAAGGTATTAGAGAGATATTTCCAAGACAATAGTACATAATTTAGATTTTTTTCCTAATAATATCAGAGGAGAAAAATTAGATTAGATCCACAATCAATCATCACAAATCTTTGGGGCTAGATATGTTTCCAGATTCAGAAATTTTTAAGAATTAGACAGATAATTGGAAACAAATACATAGTACATCACACGCCCAAGGGATGTGAAATGACATCCATACTCAAACATATTTTTTGAATAGCAACATCTATGAGAATCTACTCCAAGTGGGATATATAAAAACTACATAATTTTCTATTGGTTTAGGTCAGGTTTTGCCACAAAGTTAGTTCAGGTTTTATGATGTTTTGCCACCAGAGAGGTTATAAAAATATTTTCGGTAGTTTTCTGAACTTTTTAGATTTTGGATTCACAGTATGAAATTGCAGACAAGCACAAATTTAATAACGATCTGCAGATTGGTGTTGATGAGAGAACTCCAAATACAATTTTAAAAGATATCATAAAGATAAAGCAGCTGTTTTATCAACATCAAATTATCCAGAAGAAATAAAAAAGTAAAATTCCTTTGCCCCGGTGCCAGGATTAAATGAAACTGATACCCACTATTGCTTTCTGCTCATTCTGTTTCAGCTAGCCTTGCTTTGAAAGCTTGGTGCTGTATATTTTATTTTACTTACTCTTTCTAACTCATCTCTCTGAGGGCCTTCTACCATATCTGTTGTTCATTGCCTTTTGGAAGTTAAAGTGCTCTACAGGATATCAATAAATCATAAAAATTATTAAGAACAATCAGACTATTCTATTTCAGGGAACAATGAAAGTAATGATTAAGTTAATTTTTTTTTTTTTTTCTGTTTCTATCTCAAAGGACTTTCCTTTAGGTTTGAGGTCATGATATAGAAGAAATCTATGGATGCATGCACAAATACACACTGATGTCATTGTTTTAGATTTGTTGAGCAATACAACGTGTCTTCAAAGACACAGATAAGTGGCGAGACACCACTTGGTGGTAATGACATGGCATCAAAATACAGCCAGCAAGGATGATTTGTCAAAGCCAATGGCGGAGGACTAGTTATAAACAGTCAAACCCTTCTTGGACAGTTTTCGTGCTTCCTCCCATAAACCAAAACCAGGTTTACTGATACCTACAAATGCGGACACATTTCAGATTTAGTATCTCATTCTCCTGAGTTTTAAGTGTTAGGGAGTTGAGCTGAGCTGAGCAAACTGAGCTGCCAGGAGTTGGAGTAGTCAATTGAGACAAGCCAAAATAAAAGTAAGAGTTAAGCCTTTAATCAATTACTGGGATAGCATATGCAAGAGAAACTCAGAGAAGAAGGCACCGGATCCACCCTGTTCCATATTTCCCCAGGAAAGACACCCTGGTTAGGATCAAGTGAATCAGTGCAGACATAGGGATAAATCTTACTGCTGAAGAGGCCCCAAACAAAAGGCTCCTTTAATGGACCCTGGGGCAGGAGAGGGCTAAGGGAAAGACCTAGTTGAGGAAAAGTACTGAGTACTGTGTCAGAGTGGGAAAAAGTGTCTTCAAGTTTCCCTCTCCTTTCTCCTGATAGAGATACTTAACAGAAGCACCTAAAGAAGACCCTTCCTGAAGACCCTTGATAAAGAGGCCTCTGCGTAGAGGCAACCGCACTAGAAAAGCAGCTACATGAAAAGCAGAAAAGCTACTAGAAAAGCAGAGTATGGCTGTGGGGTAGAGGGTGAGTCCTTGACCACGACTCCCAAAAGAGGCTGCAATGCATTGGCTGAGCACCAAATCTGGTTCGGGAGGGTACCTTTCCCCCTGAGGCCTGCCAGGTAAAGTCTTTGTAATTGCCTATGGTCAGGTCTGAAAAGTTACACAAGATTTTTGTTTGTTTGTTTTTCCTATGCATAGGTTTTTAGCCAGGAGTTAGACTGCTCATTAAGCCAGCTGACCACATGTTGAGCTCTGTATTAAGTATTATAGAGTGGAAGAGTATTAAAATGATACAGAAAGGTCAACAAGTATATACATTGCATCCACAGGAAATAATGCTTGGGAAAGAAACACACAAGTTAGGACAAATGCAACACAATGAACAGAAAGTAAAAACAAGTATAGTAAAGTTAGTGCCCGATTCAAAGAACTGGAATTTGGTTTTCAATAGAAAGAGAAATATAGAGTGGTGGAAAGGAGCAGGAGGGCATTCCAGGTAAGAGAAACATAAAGTACGAAGACATGGGAGTGAGGACAAACCAATGAGGAATGAGACCAAGTTCTCAAAAGACAAACAGGAGAATTTTATTTGGTTCAAAAGCATATCATACTGTTCTTGAATAGGGGCATGACAAAATCAGCATATAAGGACTATTATTTTAGTGGCAAAATGGGATAAAAGAGTTTGTGTGTTCTGTGCCCTGAGGTCGATTCCAACTCATAGAAACCCTATAGGACAGAATAGAACTGCCCCATAGGGTTTCCAAGGCTGTAATCTTTACGGAGCCGCTTAAGGAACAGCTTATGGATTCGAACTGCTGACCTTTTGGTTAACAGCCAAACACTTAACCACTGCACCACCAGGGCTCCAATCTTTATGAAACTCTGGTGTTGCAGTGGTTAAAGTAATTGACTGTTAATTGAAAGGTTGGCAGTTCGAAACCACCAGTGACTATGAAGGACAAAGATGTGGCAGTCTGCTTCTGTAGAGATTTATAGCCTTGGAACCCCTTTGGGGTCGCTATGAGTTGGAATCAACTTGACAAGGATAGGTTTTCTGGTTTTTTTTTTTTTTTTAATCTTTATGGAAGAAGACTGCCACATCTCACATCTTTCTCCTGTGGAGCTCCTGGTGGGTTTGAATCACCAACCTTTTGTTTAGCAGCCAAGCACTTAACCACTGCACCAACGAGGTTCATTGAGTAGAATAAAGAGCATGGACATCTGATGAGTCTTTGGAGAATGCATGAAATTTGGCGTTGTGGACCTAGACTGAGATGGATTAGATCTTTAAAAATACCTTGATTAATGGGACTGTAAAATGGTACAATCACTATGGAAAACAGTATGGCGCTTCTTCAAAAAGCTAGAAATAGCAATACCTTATGATCCAGCAATATCACTCCTAGGTATATATCCTACAGATAAAAGAGCAGTGACACGAATAGACATATACACACCTACATTAATCACTGCATTATTCACAATAGTAAAAAGATGGAAACAACCCAAGTGTCCATCAACAGATGAATGGATAAACAAACTGTGGTACATACATACAATGGAACACTATGCAACTCTAAATAATAATGAGGAGTCTATGAAACATCTTTTAACATGGATGAACCTGGAGGACATTATGCTGAGTAAAATAAGTCAATCACAAAAAAAGACAAATACGATATGGTCCCACGATTATAAAAAATCAAGAATAGATATACACACAGAAAGCAAAGTTCTTTGATGGTTACCATGGATGGAAGGGAGAGGGAACAGGAATCACTTTCTAGATAGTAGACACTTGCTAGTTTTGGTGATGGAAAAGATGAGATCAAATATGGGTCAAGTGAGTACAACTTGACCAAGGTAAATAAAGATACTAAGAAGTGCATGAGAAAAATTTACAATTTAAATAAATGCTATAACATACCAAATTTTGCAACAATAGTAAAAACAATCAAAAATACATGCGTGATTATATGGGTAGATATGGATGCATGTCTGTGTGTAGAATGGCATATGCAAGTAGATGGACATGCATGTATAGGTGTATCTGTAGGCATATGTACATACATGTTTGTGTGTGCTGCATATATATTCACTGATATAACAAAACACATAGCGGGCACAGGTAAAGAGGCCTCCTAGAGGTAGTCAAACAACTTGAGAGATTGGTTTACTGGGTTAAAAGGCTTAGGATCATATCTCGTGGGACAATTTAGTTAACTGGCATAACATAGTTTATATGTTATGCCAGTTAACATATGATATGGTAATGTTGTACATCCTAGTTTGGTGAGTTGCATCTGGGTCTTAAAAGCTTGCACTGGACCATATAAGATACAACTATTGGTCTCTACTCACCTGGAGCAAAAGACAATGAAGGAAACCTAAGATTTAAAGAAGAAACTAGCCTATAGGACTAACAGCCCCACAAACCACAGCCACTTCTAACCTGAGACCAGAAGAACTAGACGGTGCCCAGTTACTACTAGTGACTATTCTGACCAGGGACACGATAGAAAGTTCTAGATAGAATGTGAGGAAAATGTAGAACAAAACTCAAATTTCTAAACAAGGACAGACCTACTGGACCAAAATAGAGACCAGAGGAACCCCCTAGATGATCACCCTAAGATTACCTTTGAACTTCTATTTGAAATATTTCTGTAGGTTACATTTTAGCCAAATAATAGTGTGGCTTACAAAATAAAAAATATCACCCATGAGTAATGTGCTTCCTTAAACAATTAACTATAAGACACCAGTCAACATTTATCCAAAAGCAAAGGTAAAACAGCAAGGAGGGGACAGGAAGCTAGGTCAATGGAAACAAAACAAACAGAATGGAAATAATTAGAATCCTGACACATTGTAAAAATTGTAACCAATGGTGCAGAACAATTTGTATAAAACTTGTTAAAGGGGAACCTAATTTGCTGTGTAAACTTTCACCTAAAATGCAATAAAATATTAAAAAAAAAACAAACCTTGATTACAAAATGGGCAGCCTTCATGATGAGGGGTTGAAAAAGAAAGCAGAATAAACAAAGTAAAAATGGCTTCAGGATCTGATGTCAAACAATTAAGGGGGCTGTGATGTTATTGACAAAAATGGTGAGGTTAAGAATACAAGAAATGAAAACAAACTGGATTAAACACATTAAGTTTCAGGGCTATTGCAAATATCAGGGAGTAACAAAATCACCTGGAGGTCTTGTTAAAGCTCAGATTGCTGGGCCTCACTTCCAGAGTTCCTGATTCAGTAGGTTTGGGGTAGAATCCAAGTGTTTGCACTTCTGGGTACCATACCACACTTTGAGAACTACTGATTTAAATTATGTCTCCTAAGACAATAAGTAATGGTAGAGGTGGGAACGGAGCTCTGGGGCCAACAGTGTAAGCATGGAATTACCCATCCCCTGGTCACTGAAGAAACTATGTTGTGGAAATTACTGATTTATAGCACTTTCCATCATTTTTATACCCTGTATCATGTGTCCTTAATTACATCACTGGCATTAAAGTGAAATAAATGTTCAGTCTCTGGCAGTTGGAATAAAAAAGACTGAAATTTTAAGAAATAGAAACACTCATTCTGCAAATAGACAATGAGTGAGTGGACAACGGAAGATCAGCACATAGATTTTGAAGGATGCAACAGAAAGAGACTTAGGGGCGAATTGCAATCAGACATTAGGTGGCAGTGGATAAAAGGAGCTCTAGGTGCTGGACGAGTTACTCTAGAAATTTCCTCTGACTCTGAAGATGCAAAAAGGTGCACAGTTAAAAAGGAAAAGTTAATAAGTCTACTTTGTATTTTAATTATTGTCAAGTACCCAGGTGCTTAACTGAAGAGTTTCATGTACATATAAATTACTTCTTTGCCCTAGCATATTTGTGGAAATCTAAATGAGTTTTTCCATTTAAAATTTAAATAATTCCCTAGAGAAAATGCCAACCAGATTGCTTCAACTAGAAACCAATGCATAAACATGTATTTGTATTTACTTGTTAATGTGCTCAGTGTCTTGTCGTACTTTGGTGTTTTGGCATGAAGCCTAAAATCCTCTGTAATGTGATTTGATGACCTTAAAATGAAGTTTAACAAAGTAAACAAAATTGCAGTAAATGCAGAGTACACCATTTATAGAAAGGCTTTGTTTTGCCTTTTCTGATATCGTGATTACAAAGTGTGGTACTCCATTGTTCCAAAAGGATTCAGATATGCCTCCACTTGCACTTTTTTTATAAAATGGCAGGTTGGGATCCAAGACTGCAACTTCCTTATCGGGTGACTCAGCAGAGGGAGAGAGCAGAGGCTAAGGAAGGGGCGAGCTTGGCTTTGTTCAGCAGGCTCACGCTGATTGAGTCAGCCGTGGTCCTGGCAAGGCAGCTGCTAGCAGAAATGTGCGGTCGTTTCATATTGTCTATATTCTGATTGGAACTTACTTTTACAAGAATGATTTTTAGTTAAAATGGGGTTGGGGGGAGTTCAAGTAATGTTTAATACTTGAAATGCAGAATTTCCATGCTCCAATTGGGAAAAAAAATTGACTCCAAAACAGATTTTTTATATATATGTATAAAAAAATGCCTCTAGGGTTTCTTGGACATAAAATTGTTTTTTGAGAATAACAATGTGACGAGTTAAGAATGAATGAATCAGAAACATACGGATTACATTTTCCCTGAAATTTGCATGGATTTGGAAGTCATGGAGAAAAGGCACTTGGCAGGATGTATTTGGGATTTTACTGAACCAAAAACATTTGAGAAATAATCTGAGGTGCTTTAGTGGACACGAAACTCTCCTAAACTGTTTCATTTTTATAAACTGCTCTATAATAAAAAAGGAATAAAAGTGATCTAATTGTAATTTAATGAAGACATGGGAACGGAATACTGCTTTTACAGCAACTAGCAAGCTCTGCAGAATAATACAAGCTTTCCAGGAGATCAGGCTAAGGGTATATAAGAGCCAATCTAAATCAAACTGGGACAGTAGTTCTAGAAGCTACTAAGGCTCAATGTCCACAGATACAGCAAGAGTACCAGTACTATTCGCTGCTGTGGAGAGAATGCTGTGTGTGTCTGCCATTTTTCTCCTTCTATCCAAGTGAAATTAAACAGCAGTGGTAATTAAATATTATTTTATGAAAAACACATAGTGATACTTATCTATACACATTAGTAGTTTTTTTTTTTTTTTTAATACATATATCAATAAGGTTATACCTTTGGGGTAAGACAGTGCTTTCACAAGGTCTTTCTGGTACCCACAGTATCAGGTAAGACAGAGTCAGGCTTATGCTGGCATCAGCGAACAAAAATAAGCTCTAAGGTGTTCTGTAAGCACATTGTTTTTGCTGTTAGCTGCTTTTGAGTTGGCCCGCAACTCATGGCAATCTCATGCACAACTGAATAAAATGATGCCCGGTCCTGTGCCATCCCCATAATTGGTTGTGAATCGGACCATTGCAATCCATAGTGTTTTCATTGGCTGAAGTAGATTGCTGGGTCTTTCTTCTTAGTCTGTCTTAGCCTGGAAGCTCCACTGAAACCTGTCCTGAAACCTGTTCAGCATCATAGCAACATGCAAGCATCCACTGACAGACAGGTGGTAGTTGCATGTGCAGTGTATCGGCCAAGAACTGAAACTGGGTCTCCCACATGGCACATGGAAGGTTAGAATTCTACCACCGAAGCACCGATGCCTCATTTATAAGCACGTACAGAGTCATTCATGAAACGATTTATGAGGAAAATACATATTTCTTAAAAGTCTCGATTCTGTTGTTTTCATTGTGCTAAAGATTTGTCAGCCTTAGAAAAGGTCTTAGTGTAACATTTGTTCCTCGTGTTTTTCTGGTGAATCAAAAACAGCACCCTATTCATATCGATGGCACTGGGTTGTTTTTTTTTTGGGGGGGGTTATTCATATAGTAATTCTATATTCATGTAATAGCTTAGGGGGTAGCTACTATAAAAATAAAAAAAAATAGATACAGATAATCATTTTTCTAAACATTCACTGTTTAGTTGAAAAGAGGAATGAAGACAAGGAATAGAATCCACAGTAAGCACTTTTATGGCTATGAGGACTAGAAAGTATAATAATCTTTAAATATTTCATCCACAGACCTACCATTTAAATTTACACCAGAGACACAAGCCAGGATATCAGAAATCTCAACTTATTCCATTTGCTCTTGACCCCAGGTAAATGAGTTCATTTTTTCTTACTTTGTGGATGGGTTCTACCAGCTCCTCAAAAGGAAGTTTCCATGTGAGCTTAGGACAAATTATAAGCACTTCATTTTCTGGCTAATAAGTTAGTAATAAGGACAGTTTTAAGTAGTTCCAAACCAAAATAACCAAACCGATTGCCATGGAGTTGATTTCGACTCATAGCAACCCTATAGGACAGAGTAGAACTGCCTCATAGAGTTTCCAAGGAGTGGCTAGTAGATGGTTATGTGCTTGGCTGCTAACCAAAAGGCTAGAAGTTCAAGTCTACCCAGAGTCACCTCAGAAGAAAGACCTAGAGATCTACTTCCAAAAAATCAGTTGTTGAAATCCCTGTGGCGCACAGTTCTACCCTCTCACACGTGGGGTCACCACTGCTGGGATTAAGAGCAGTTTTAAGTGGAATCCAAGATGACTGGGGAGTCATTTATAGAGCAGATCTTGCCAGGTCTGTTCATTATTATTTGGGCAAAATAAATTATCTGTATATATAACATTTGAAATATTTGAAAGCCAGTTCCTCTGACTTCCTGACTCTGGCAGTATCATATCATATGCAGGGTTGGGAAACTTATAAAGGGCAAATAGCAATGTAAAAAGGTTAGATTTATTCAGACAATGATGAGAGATCTAAGGTTAAAATGTTGGATTCCTGCTATTCTTTCTTAGAGAAAATACTGTATCCACCCAAAATGGGGGGCCTTCATATTTGAAAAGAAGAGATACTGAGACCTTTGTGAAAGCCCACATCTTTGAATTCCACCACACTATACTATTCTCCCACAAAGCAGAAGCAAAAACACATGAACATTTATACACCTCTTAAGGTACATAATGATTTATCTCTACTAATAAGTTCATTTTTACTGGCTCTGGTGCCTGCTGAGTCAGTTTTACTCTCTGCTTATTCTTATTTCCCTATAGAACCCACAGTGGAGCTCAGTTCCCTCATACAGCAGAGCCATTATGACACTCAAATACCACTTTCCAATATGTCAAGGATTTCTAATTGTCTGGCTGATGACCACTGATTTCTCACATCATTTTACTTCACCTTGACTTCCATCTTTGGCATTAACAATTGGCTTTTTTTCCAGGGCCAGTTTTTAAAAATAAACATAAGTTTTGTTTCTTCATCAGACTTAATCGTGTGCCATGTTGGAAGGAAAAAAAATGATACTGCATTGAGGTGTGGCTGCTAAACGAATGGCTGGGCTCACCCTTTAGTGAGGTGACCAACTCTTACCAACGAGCTCCACAGCACACACAACTCAACCTCAGTCTGGATGTCACCTCTTTTAGTGGGGCTTTCTGATGCTCTTCCTCACCCCAACTCAACCACATTCTTAGTTAGTGCTTCTATCTGTGTGCTCGTATGGCACCCTGATCATTGACCATCATAGCACCTGTCACTTTCCATCATGATTGCTTGCCTGCTTATTTTTATACCCAGTAGGTTTTAAGCCCAGTGAAGGCAAGTATTATTGCCTTTTGTTCATTTCTGTAATGCAAGCACATGGGAAAAATGCCCAGCACATAACAGTAACTCAATAAATATTGTAATGCATGAATAAATATACTACACATTACATCCAAGTATATACAGCCCTTTAGTAAATATTACATCCTATTAAAGGACTGTATATATCTTGAAATGCTTGAAAACATGAATGGAACCAAGAATATGCAAAAGTTGGACAATAGGCTTAAACATGATAGGGAGCTTTCCAGATCAGAGAGAGAAATTTTTTTAAGAGTACGTTTTCTTTTAGAAAAAATTTTCAACAATACATTAACACATTTTGCACAATCTTTAATTTTCTTCTCTTCCTCAACATCGAATACACTGTTGAATGCTTTGTGTTTAATTGAAAAACCAATTGAGGTTAAAACATGTGGGTTTCCACATGCCTAATGACCTCTGGGTTTTTCTGGGAATGACCTCCATCTTCATCTCAAGATATCACATTTATAAGACTCATGATTTTTATCATTAATATCAATGTTTTCATTTTTCCAATTTTTATTGTTTTATAAAATAACAAGGGAAGGGGCCATGCAGATGAGGATAATTGTACAACCAGTGCTGTACAGGCCAGAAAGGTGACAGTGCCAAAGCGGCTGAAGTTTGGCAGGCAGCAATGGACCCCCTACATGCAAGCCATCAGCAATTTTCCCTGGATCTTTCTCCAGAGCATACCCTCTACATATCAGCTTCCCTTATTTTTTACTACTACCTCCCTAGACAAGCCACCATCAGCCATCACCTAGAGCACCATAGTAGCCTCCTAACAATTCCCTACTTTAATGTTTACCCTCATAGGCTACCCCATTTATGAAAGGGTATCCAGAATGATCTTTTAAAAACATAAGTAAAATCACTGATTTAAAATTCTCATTGCTTTTACAAAAAGATGACAATCTCTTATTCTACCATACAAACCCCTCCCTGAATGGGCAGGTCTACATCTCTGAGCTCAGCTTGTGCACTCTTCTCCTGCCACACTGGACTTCTTTTTGTCTCAAAATAAGTCTTAGTCATCTAGTGCTGCTATAACAGAAATATCACAAGTGGATAGCTTTAACAAAGAAATTAATTTCCTCATGGTAAAGCAAGCTAAAAGTCCAAATTCAGGGCATCAGCTCCAGTGGAAGGCATTCTCTCTCTGTTGGCCTTCTCATCAATGTTCCCCTGGACGAGGAGCTTCTCTGTGCAGGGACCCTGGGTCCAAAGGATGCACTCTGCTCCCAGCACTGCTTTCTTGGTGGTATGAGGTCCCCCCTCTCTGCTTGCTTCCCTTTTCTTTTGTCTCTTGAGAGATAAAATGTGGTGCAGACCACTCCCCAGGGAAACTCCCTTTACATTGGATCAGGGATGTGACCTGGTAAGGGTGTTACAATTCCACCCCAATCTTTAACATAAAATTACAATCACAAAATGGAGGACAACCACAGAATACTGGGAATCATTGCCTAACCAAGTTGATACACACATTTCTGGGGAGACATAATTCAATCCTTGAGAATATGCTAAGCTCCTTCCCACCTTGTGGTCTTTACACTCCTTTCCTTTTGCCTCTGATCTTCTTCTCTTGGTCTTCATCCTGTTGTTTATATCAAGGGATATCTGTAGCCTAAAACAGTCATCTAATGACTAGCATATCATATTGTTTTATCTCTCTGCATGGAAGTTATTGCCATCTGATAAATTTTTTCTTTTGTTGGTTTTCTCACAAGAATGAAGCTCTTTGAGAACAGAGGCTTTGTGTTTCTTGCTAACAGTTATTTCTCTAGTGGGAGGAGAAGTAGAAGCTACCAAACTTTCTGTAAGCCAAATGCTGACTACATCCTTAAGAAAATCATGTCAGGAAGATTCTAAATGTTAATTAAGTCCCTTTGTCCATGAGATTCCCATTTACTGAATATATAGGATTTTTGGGAAGATCAAGCACATGAGAAGTACTACAAAAGGTACTGTATCTATGTTGTTGTTAGCTGCTGCCAAGTCGGTTCCAACTCACAGCGACCCTACGTACAACAGAATGAATCGCTGCCCGGTCCTGTGCCATCCTCACAACCTTTTCTATGCTTGAGCTCATTGTGGCAGCCACTGTGTCAATCCATCTCATTGTGTGTCTTCCTCTTTTTTGCTGACTCTCTACTTTACCAAGCATTATGTCCTTCTCCAGGGACTGGTCCCTCCTGATAACATGTCCAAAGTATGTGAGACAAAGTCTTGCCATTCTTGCTTCTAATGAGCATTCTGGCTATACTTCTTCCAAGGCAGATTTGTTCATTCTGCTGGCAGTCCATGGTACATTCAATATTCTCCATAATACTCAATAATTATGACCATAATTCAAAAGCATCAATTCTTCTTTCCTCTTTCTTGTTCATTGTCCAGCTTTCACTTGTAGATGAGCCAATTGAAAATACCATGGCTTGGGTCAGGCGCACCTTAGTCTTTAAAGTGACATCCTTGCTTTTCAACACTTTAAAGAGGTTTGTATCCATATAAAGGTGTAATGGGAGTGGAAACACAGAGAAAATATGTGAAAACATTTAACATATTATCTGACACATATTAAGCACCAAGATTTGCTCATGGTTCAAACATACACCACCCTTTATTTAATAATCCCTTTATTCATGCACTCACTAGACAAAGCTCATCAAACCCAAGGAGCACTGGTAGATGTTGAATGTAAAAAGGGAATGTCTTCATAATCACATAAGAAATAAATTCACCAAAGCCATTAAAGACTAGGAAAGCTGAGTCTAGACCAGCTGCTTCATGGCTTTCCAATATTAAATAACATCAAAGCCAACAAGGAATTCAGATGGCCTAGGATTGAACACACTCAACACAGAAAGTTTTAGAAGAAGAGAAGTTTGTTAGAAGATTGTTGGGGAACTTAAATGTGTGCTTGATCTTACAGCCACACGGAGATTTAAATCTATTACCCTGCAGACATGTTTAAATATCGTTCTAGTTACTAGAGCTAAGTAACAAATTACCCCCAATCTTAGTGACATAAAACAACAATTTATTATAATCAAGATTCTAGGTCAGGAATTCAAAAAGGGCACTGTTAGGTAGTTCTCACTTAGGGCTTTCTTACAGATGCGGTTAGAGTTTGGTTAGGAGGGCTTTCTTATAGATGCGGTTAGAGTTTGGTTGGGAAAGTAGTTATCTGAAGGCTTGACTGGGACTTAAGAATCACTTCAAGATGGCTCCCTCACAGGTCTGGCAAGCTGGTGCTGGCTGTGAACGGGTGCTTCAGTTCTTCTCCATATGGGTCTTTCCAAAGGGCTGTTTGAGTGTCCTCATTGTATGCGGCTAGCTTTCCCCAAAGCAAGCAATCCAAGAGATCATGGTAGAAGGTGCAATGCCTTTTACGACCTTGAGAATCATACACTGTCACTTCAGCTGTACCCTATTAGTCACCCAGGGTCAGCCCTGATTCATCGTGAGAGGGGATTACCCAAGGGCATGGATACCAAGATGTACAGATCATTAGGAACCATTTTGGAGACTATCTAATACAAATATCCTTAAATATTAACACGGGATAAATGATACGATTAGATGATCCAAAAACACCAAAACCAAATCCAGTGCCGTCGAGTCGATTCCGACTCATAGCGACCCTATAGGACGGAGAGCACCTGGTGGATTTGAACTGCCGACCCTTTGGTCAGCAGCCATAGCACTTAACCACTAGCCACCAGGGTTTCCAATTAGAATGCTTGGATAAATGGATAAATTAATGAATGATCCTGTCTGCAAAGATATTTGGAATTTTCTATGACTAATACAATTTTGTCTTCTCTGATGTATGTACTAATACATGATAATTAAATATTTTTAATAAAAAAAAGCTGCTATATTATTGATTACTACAAACGATTAATTCTTATCAACTTTAGCCATGAAAAAAAAAATCCTTATTTGTCCTGTGGTGGGATTAGATGATACCACAGAACAAATAAGGATTTTTTTTCATGGCTAAAGTTAATAAGAATTAATCAATTGTAGTAATCAATAATATAGCATTTTTTTTATTAAAAATACTTAATTATATATTAGTATATACATCAGAGAAGACAAAATTGTATTAGTCATAGAAAATTCCAAATGTCTTTGTAGACAGGACCATTCATTAATTTATCCATTTATCCAAGCATTTATTTGATTAAATTTTATTGAATAACTGCTATAGAAACTGTCTTATGAAAGAAGCTGTGAAAAATCATGATATTGGAATCCTCTTTTCAAAAATAACGTAGGCCAATAAAGGTATTGGTGCTTTGACTAAGAAATTACAGAATGGAATGACTCTTTGCACAGATTGCTGCCTTAAAAATATAATTCCAAAAAAAGTTTTGGAACATTTAGACCCATTTCCTGACATTTTTCCACTGTTTCTTCCAGTGCAAACCCACAGGCAGCACCAGGGGGTGGGGTGGGGGACCAAAAACATGATTTCAATAATCATGACGTGTAATGCACAGCTTGTTTTTGACACAGACACGCATGCACACACACACATAAACACACACACACCACATGTGTATGTACATCTCTGTAAAGAATTGGGTTGGCAATAAGTTGTGCAGTTGAATTTTGATCTTCAGGTTGTTCTCTCTGAAAATCAAGTCCAGATGACTCTACAACAAGCTGGCAGTAAGAGGGAGAGAACAGGTTTACCAAATTTAGAACCCACTCAAAGCCTCGTGGAATCTAAGTTGAGAATAAGCTAAATTTTCCAAATCTTTCCAGATTTTGCTTTGCCTAGCACTGGAAAGTGCATCTTTCCAGTAACTTAAGAGAAGAGGAAGGAGAAACAGCAGCAGCAGTTTGTGAAATAACTTCTGCAACTCCTTAGAAATTAAACAGCTTAGATAAAACAACACTATGATAACTTGATTCTTAATTTAGTACGTATCTATAGAAGAATTCAGTTACCCTTTCGTGTATGAACAGTTGCAAAGAGATGGGAGTGGGCAAATATTTACTGAAGTTCTTTTGAGTTTTGCCAAACTCAAAACTTTTCTTGAAAACTATCTGGAAATAAACAAGTTCAAACTACTACCGGGCTTATAATAGATACTGTGTTATAGAATTGAGTATATTCAAAATTTATGAAAAGAACCATTCAATGACGCCATTTCTGACTACCATATTGCACACAGGTGTTCCATAAATAAGTCCATAAACTCTGTATTTGCATTTCCAGCCTGGCGTTCTTGTGAAATTCAATCATAATGGCTCTGAGTCTAGCAACTTAGCTGAGTGTAGTTGCATATATACAAATTTGCATAGAAAATTTCATGCCAACACAGGATATTTAAAATGTTTGCATATGGCAATTACATTCCCGGACAATTTGAAGTTTTGCATAAAAATTCCATATGAGATAAAGCTTGATATATGAATTAACAACTGCACCACCAGGGTTTCCTCAATTAGGCCAGCTTGAACAAATTGCTATCATATAAACTGACTTAGTAGTTTTTTCATCATGGGTCCAAAAAAAAAAAAATCTAATACAGGAAGTGAAACCTAGTTGAATGAAACTCAACCCACGCAAAACTGAAGCTACTCAGATACACAAAGTTTCTTCCAAGAAAGCTCTACCATGCTCTTCTTCAAAATATTAAATGTTTATATAGTTATTATGAGATTTCAAACTTATCAATCTGAAAAATTAATATTTGTTTTATAAGAAGTTTTTTTTTCTCTCTCTCTCTTTTTTCTTTTTCTCTTGACCTTTCAACTTCAAGGCTACAGGTTTTTTCCCACTTGCTGCTTACTTTTGGGAGCTTATCTATTACGTAAGAAGAGATGTGGAGAAAGCCTCCTTCTACACACCACTCCCTTTGTCAATGTTTTTGTAAATGTTCATTCACAGGCTTGGGCATTCCCAGAGCATTATTTACCCAGATATAAGTAATGTTAGTAAAATTAATTTGAGAAAGACTTCTCCCATGTTTGGTTGCTCCAACATTTTGCTTTGAATAAATTCTTAATCACTTAGGTCATTAATAAGTAAGATGCTCAAGGATTACTGGGGGCTGGGGCAGGCCTTCTATCAGGCCTTATCTTTGAGCTTACTAAAACAGCATTGAAGAAACAATGCCCAAAAAAAAAAAACACGGTCTACCTGATACCAGGAAAGAGACAGATATGTCACAATTGCTAGGACAGGTACAATGGCAGCATGAAAGCAGCACCTGGCCAGGGTGGGAATCCAGTCAGGAAATAAACCAAATGTAACGGTAACCCAAAGTCAATACTGGGAAAGACGTTAGACCAGGAAACTTGTAAAATTAGTTCAGGGTAAGGAGGGGAATATAGAAATTCACAAAAAATAAAATAAAATTTATACATAATTTTACCCCTCAGAGATAATCCTGGTTAAATTTAAAAGAATGAATATAACTTTTTTGTTATTTTTGAAAAAAATAGAGATCATATTTTCTAAACTTTTCATTGATATTTCCCTGTACCGATAACTATTCTATACTTAGAATAACTTGAGAACACTCCACGGTATGGAACTATCATTTTATTTAAAGGATCCTTTATCGCTGGACTTTTACCTATATAGATTTGCTTGTTATGGTTGCTGTTGTTTTAGATAATGCTGTGATGTGAATTATTTTATGATTGTGAATAAATGTTCACATACTGCTGATTATTTCTTTAAGATAAATTACTAGAAGTGGAATTGCTAAGTCTAAGGGCCTGTACATTTTTCAGGCATTCATTGAGTACAGGCAGTCCCCAGGTTACGAACGAGATCCATTCCTAACAATGTCTTCAAGTCTTTATGTCAAATTTGTAAGTCAGTCAGAACTGGTTCATGCGTTCTTATTTAGCCTCACTTTAGTGCAAGAAAAGGCTTGAAGCTTTTTCAATGATTAAACGCTGCACGTGTAACAAGTCAAGGTGACTGTGACGAAGAATTTGTTGCCAGTAGGGGTTGGTTCAATTGTTTCAAAGCGAGGCCAAATTTATGTAACATTAAAGGGCAAGTACGGATTGTCTGTAACTCAGACATTTGTAACCACAGGACTGCCTGTACTGAAAAATGTTCCTTTACAAAGTTTATAATGATCGGTAAGTTCATCCGCAGTTTAGGACCTGAGAGGTTCTCTTATCAAGGCTTCATCCCAGCCCTTAAAATCATGCCTCCAGTCCAGTCCAATCACTAGCGAGTTGGTTCTGATTCATGGTAACCCTGTGTGTTTCAGAGTAGAACTGCACTCCATAGGGTTTTCATGGCTGTGATCTTTCAGAAGCAGGCCTTTGTTCTGAGGCATCCCTGAACGGGTTTGAACTGCCAACGTTTCGATTAGTAGCCCAGCGCTTAACTGTTTGCACTGCCTAGTGACATAATTATGCCTCAGTGGGTCTTAAAGTGTCAGTACCTGAGGCCTTGAATTTCAGTGGGAGAAGAGGGAGAAGCCTGACTAATGTGTGCATAATGGTGCTTCTTCGGCTTTATCTGCTTATTCCTTCTAATCTTAAAAACAGAACACATTGCACATAGGAGAACTATAAGGGAATTATGAAATTAAGCTTCATAATTTTTATCTTAAGACCAGGAGAGATTTACTGACTTTCTGAAGGTTATATAAGCAACCCAAGATATGACCTAAGAATAAAACCCAGTCTAGTGACTATTCAGATAATTACCAAACCAATTTTTCTCTCTAATAAAAGTAACTCAGTTTAATTTCTAGGCTAATTTAAAATTAATAAAAGATGTCAGATGAATAGCTCAGAAGGCTACTACCTTTTTAATCTATGATCCAAACAATGGCACTCTCCTACTAGCATCATTCACAAATGAGCTAAAACTGTGTCATCTTCAGGGTTATAACTCAGGACTATGGCAGAATTATATGTGTCTACGAAATTGACCCAGATCAATTGCTTGAAGCTTCTTATAATGCCCTGATGAATTAAAAAACTCAGGGGATGATGTAAATTGAAATGATTAAATCACTTAGGTCATGTTTAATTATTCTGTGGTCATTTACCACAGATTACCTTTCTAAATGTACTTTCTTACTTTCTTCACATATTATAGCATTGGGAGACAGCCCAGTTTTGAGGAGAGCACTGGACAGGGAAACGAAGCTTCTTGGCTTTTCTACCAGCTAACCAAATGAACTGGGGCTAATTTCCTTAACTTTTCTGGTCCACAGTTACTTAATTTGTCATGCAGTAACTTACATTTATAACAACCACTAATTCATATAGATAAGAGCCGGTTTAGCCTATATGGTATTTAAGATATCTGACTATGGAGCCTGATGACAAGTACAAATTCTAGCTATATCACTTCGTAACCACAAGATCTTGGAAAATTTATTTAACCTCTCTGTGTGTCAGTTTCCTCATCTGTAAAACATGAATAACAACAGCATTTACCTCTGAGAGTTCACGTGAGTGTTCGGTAACAGAGCCCTTGCCTGGCATAAGGTCAACACACATTAAATGTTAGCTGTCAATAGTGTATGCTCATTATAACCAGTTGCCATCCAGTCAACTCTGACTGACATTGACGCCATGTATGTCAGAGTAGAACCGAGCTCCACAGGGTTTTTAGTGGCTGATTTTTTTTCTAATTTTTATTGTACTTTAAGTGAAAGTTTACAAATCAAGTCAGTCTCTCATACAAAAATTTATATACACCTTGCTTTATATACTGGTTACTCTTCTCCTAATGAGACAGCACACTCCTCTCCACTTTCCATTTTCGTGTCCATTCGGCCAGCTTCTGACCCCCTCTGCCCTCTCGTCTCCCCTCCAGGCAGGAGCTGCCCACATAGTCTCGTGTGTACTTGACCCAAGAAGCTCACTCCTCACCAGTATCATTTTCTATCCCATAGATCAGTCCAATCCCTGTCTGAAGAGCTGGCTTTGGGAATGGTTCCTGTCTTGGGCTAACAGAAGGTCTGGGGAGCACGACCTCCGGGGTCCTTCCAGTCTCAGCCAGACCATTAAATCTGGTCTTTTATGAGAATTTAAGGTCCACGCCCCATTTTTCTCCTGCTCCATCAGGGATTTTCTGTTATGTTTCCTGTCAGGACAGTCACTGGATGTAGCCAGGCACCATCTAGTTCTTCTGGTCTCAGGCTGATGGAGTCTTTGGTTTAGGTGGCCCTTTATTTCTCTTGGGCTCATGTTTTCCTTGTGCCTTTGGTGTTCTTCATTCTTCTTTGCTCCAGGTGGGCTGAGACCAATTGATGCATCTTAGATGGCCGCTTGCCTAGCATTTAAGACTCTAGATGACAGTGGCTGATTTTTCAGAAGTAGATCATCAGTCTTTTCTCAAATCTGTAAACTTTCAGTTAGCAGCTGAGGGCATTGACCGTTGGCACCACCCAGGGATCCTGCGCTTATCATAGTGTCATAGAAATTTATTATATGAGACCCTTCAATTCATCTAATGTAGGAATTGTTTGCATTAAGGTTTTTATTGCATCTTGAGTGCTAGTGTAGCTCTGTATTTTTACTAGCAATGATGATTTGCTTTTAGGTCCCATAGTTAAGTCTGCTTTATTTTTTAAATAACTTCCCCCCCTCCCCCACACTTAGAGAGACCTTAAATTTCACATTTATCTTCTTGTTTCAGACCTGCTTTCAGGAAAACACCTAGTTTTTTGGTATTCATGATAGGATTATATTCAATTAGCTTTTAAAATATGCCCCAAGTTTAATGAGAACCTAAAATGTGTACCCTAGTTTTTGAAAATTATTTTCAATCACATCAGTTATTCTGTCAAATAAAAATTTAGACTACACAATCCATTACAGTGTTGAAATTTAGTATTACGTGGCTCCATCGCAGTCTGCCTCCAAGGGAATTTAGTTGTCAGAGTAGCAGAAAATCCTCATTGCAACATGCAGTATCTTGAAGAGGTATTTCACCAGCTCCAGGAAGACAACTGGACTAACAAGCAAGGTGTTAGTGTAAAAAGAGTTTTTACTAGCATCTAAAATTTAATAGTGCTTCTTAAATTCCTTTAGTCTCTATGCGATAAAAATAAAATTAAATAAGCTATCAACATACATGGACATAGGGACCTGGACAGATTATAGAATTTTGAGAGTGCAATAGTCTTCCGTGTTAAGAACTATGTTAAAAAAAAAACACAAGGCATTAAAAGACTCCCATATTTGAGTTGAAGAAAAAGTGATGAGTAATTAAGTAGATGTAAAAGAAAGCTATATAATTATACTAGACATAAAAAGATAAATCATTCAATATTACAAATTTGTGATATTTTAAGAAACTGTAGTTTTTCCTGAATTTATATAAAAAAGATAAAGAAAAACACCAAGCCACTCTTGGAAAAATCAATTTTCCCTTGCTTTGCTTTGTTGAGGAAGAAGAGATTTTTATTTAAAATATTATAATATTCATTTTTTAGATGGGTTATTGAATAGGGGTAATTTGATTATTTGCTTCAACCCTAATGGAAACGGGAGTGTCTTTGTGCAATTTTTAACCCCCTTTTCTCATACTGGAAACCCTGGTGACATAGTGGTTAAAAGCTACAGCTGCTAAACAAAAGGTCAGCAGTTCGAATCCACCAGGTGCTCCTCGGAAACCCTATCTGGCAGCTCTACTCTGTCCTATAGGGTCGCTATGAGTCAGAATCGACTCAATGGCAATGGGTTTGGTTTTCTCATACCTGAGTAAACTTAAGGATTATTTTAAATTTCAGATTTAAAATACACTGTGTAGGGAAATCAGAGCTGTAACAAAATTTTAACATCAAACATTCTGATGAGGATAGCACCTCATCAATTTGAAGTGTTTTCTAAATATGCAAAGTGATTAGAAGAGATAAGTTAAAGGAACATTTTGACCCCAATTTTTCAAACTAAAGCTTTTCTAAACTTTGGGCAAAAAAAGGGATCGTAATTTTAATGTTTTCTCATAATGCTTTTATATAACTCAAACCATCAATTTTGTCCAAACTAAATTTAAAAATAAAATGAATTTGAAATTCATATATTGACAGCTTAAGGAATAAGTATGTGACACTGGATCAAACCAATTAGTGAGCTATAAATAGTCAAATGTATTATGTGTGCTTATAACAAAACACAAATAGAAAAGATGATCTTCATTCTCCAGGTAAATCACACAGACCTGAAGTTTAGGGTGTAAGCCAATATCTTAACAAAAGCAGAGAGATGCAAACATTAACCTGGAGGAGTTGCAAAATGGTAGTTAAGAGGATTTTTGTGAAAGACAAGCAATGTCTCCATTTTGATATAAGTTCAAATTCTAATCATGTCCAACTATCCAACTATGGGCCACATTGTCTTATTGACCCATGAGATGGTCTTAACTGTGTTTTTTTATTACCTTGCTTTTCACTGAAAGACATTTCGAGAAATAGCCATATGAACTACTATTTCTAAAAATATTACTTACTGTATCTCCTGCTGCCTCTTAAACTGGAAAAAGTTCTTCTCCCCCAGGAACTTAATTTTTCTCTAAAGAAAATAACTAAAACCAAACCCATTGCTGTGGACTCAAATCTGACTCATAGTGACCCTATTGGGCAGAGTAGAACTGCCCTGTAGGGTTTCCAAAGAGTGGTTGGTGAATTCGAACTGCTGACCATTTGGTTAGCAGCTGAGCTCTTAACCACTGTGCTACCAGGGCTCTCTAAAGAAAATACGATGGTTCTTTTTTCTTTTTTTGCTTTGTCTTCCTGGAAGCTCAGAGCCAAAGTTGTTCTCAAAATGTAACAGCTCTGTTGGATCTTAAGACATACTTACATTCATTTTAACATTATGCTTTTTTTTTTTTTTTTCCCTCCCCCTGGGCCTATTTTTACTTTGGTATTTATAAGTATCAGCTTCCCCTATATACTTTTTTGTATGGTATTTTAAATTCTTCATAGAAAAAGGTCCTGGATGGAGAGCTAGCTAGATATGACTGATACATCTGAAGAACACTGGAGAAGTAAGAGTTGGTTGAGGTTAATAAACAAAGCCTACTGCAAAGGTACAGCTTATTAAAAGTAATACTTTATTCAGATGATAAAAGTATATGTTCTTTGACAAAAATATGCAGACAAGTTAAAAGAAAATAAATTTCTCCACAATCTCAGCTGCCAGAGACACCTACTGTTAACATTTTGGTGTAGTTCTCTCTAGTATTTTGTCTCCACACAGGATATGCATCAGATGAATTCCTTGGCCTCTCTTGCTTCAATATTCAGAGCCCTCCTTTACCAAATACTCATTCTATGGATTGAATTGTATCTCCCCAAAAACATGTGTTGAAATCCTAACCCCTGTACCTGCAATTACGACCCTGACTCAAAATAGAAGGTTTTGTTTTGTTATGTTAATGATCACACCAGAGTTGGATGGGTTCTAAACCTAATCGCTTCTGAGACATAAAAAGAGCAAAATAGATACAGAGACACAGGGGGAGGACAGGTGCCAAGGAACAACAAGGAGCTTCCAGGGCTGCTGACAAAGGAGGGTCTCTCCCTACAGCCACACACGGAAATAGGACTTCTAGCTTTCTAAACTGTGAGAAAATAAATTTCTGTTCTTTAAACTCACCCACTTTTAGTATTTTGTTACAGCAGCACTAGGTAACTAAGACAATTCACTAAGTACAGACTTTGACATAGGCAGTTTACATCTATTATCATATCAACCTTATATCAATCCTATGAGTAAGCACTAACCTCTTACTCCTTATGGGTGAGAAAACATATTGATTATATAATTGGTCACAACATAATAAATATTAAACCTTTGATTTGAATCCAAGCAGATTAACTTGAGAGTGTGCATCTCACCACTGCTCTGGGCCACCACTGAGAACAAGTGTCACACTTGTTGGAAATACTACTAATTTCAGTGTACTGAATCTCCAAGTACTTGATTAATTGGAAGCTGAATCTTTTCCTGTTACGAGCCTCATGGCATACTTTGGAAAACTTTGGGAAGGTTGGGCATGATGCACTGTTGTACAAATTCAGAGCCCTTGCTTTCAGTTTTGTAACCCTGTCTCTGGGGGCCACCGTGACTTCCTTCTCATGCAGTATTGCCCATGTTGATACAAAGTTGCTGAATGTTTCCAGATCACTGACTCCACAATGCTATCTTGACTAACATTGACTTCCTCCAACCTGGGAAATATATATGTACCACATATGACAGACAAAAGGCTAATATCCTTAAAAAATAAAAAGCACTTGTAAATAAATAAAAGCAACTCACTAAAGAAACCGGCAAAGTATAAAAAGGCATAAAAAGAAGTTCTTAGAAGAAGAAATATAGTAGTTTGATAAATGTATAAAAATATACCCAACTTTACTCTTAATTTTAAAAATGCAAATAGAAAGTGAGAAACCATTCTCAGTTTCTTCCCTCCCATGTTGATAAATTGGCAAGCATTAAAGCATTTGGCTCAGCAATGACATGGATGTGAGGGAAATAAGCACTCTCATAAAATTTCATTAAGAAAGAAATTCTTGCAAACTTTTAGGAGGGTAATTGCACTTTATCAAGTGTTAAAATTGATGTTGCAACTTCACTGCTAAGCATTTATCTTGAGGCTCTATTGCACATTTACAAAAAGAGAGATGATAAATACAATGACGCTTTTGTAGCGATTTTTGTTATAGCAAAAAACTGAAAAGAACATAAGTGCCTATCAATGGGGGTTAGACTAATAAATTGTGGTAATTCTCCCAATGGACTATCAGTCAGCTGTTTAGAAGAATGACATCTGTGAATACACCAAGATACATATATGTTACACATACCAAACAGCAACTTAGCCTAGTGGTTTGGAGTAGATCCCAGAGCCTCAGTGCAGATTCCGGAGCCCAGACTTAGGTTTGAATACTGGCCTACGATTTATAGCTGAAGTCATCTATAGCAAGTATCATAATCTCTATGTCCTCACTTTCCTTGTCCATAAAAAGGACACAAGAAGAGTACCCATGTCATAGGTTGTTATGAGGATTAAATGATTCAATGTTTTCAAGGTGTTTGGGCAAGGGCCTAGCACATAGAAATTACTATATGTCTTTGTAAAACGAAATAAATCCTGGTAAAGAAAGATGTTTAAAATAAATAAAGTAGAAAATAAAATGATGTAGAACGCTATAATTCCATATAATAATACACATATATATACATGGATGGGATACATACTTGCATAAAAGTAGAACCAATTCTTTGGTTTTTATTTTGTCATGAATTAGAAGGAGGCACCCAGCAGCAGCAACAGCTCCTGGACCATTTCATGAGAGGTAGGAGGCTCGTTTGCCCTGAGCACACAGGAGACCTCTGAAGAACTGTAGGTTTAACACTGCAAGCCAGGCTCACACCATCTCAGCTCTGATTTGGCCAGAATATTGTTGCACACATTCACACTCACATGCACACACTTCCACACACATGTTCACACATACACTCACTCATATTCACACACTCAGACACACCCACAGTGTACACACACACTCATTCACATGTACACACACACACCTGTGTGCTATGATATGAGGATTATATAGTAAGTATGATATTTTGTTCTTATTCTTTTTAGTTGATAATATTAGGAGTGTTTCCAATTTGACTAAATTTTCTTCAAAAATATGATTTTAATAACTACATAATGTCCTATTATGCACATACCACATCCTTTCCTGAATTGTTATAAGGGGCTGAATGGGTAAAATTGAGCAGAGAATCAAGTCAGGCTGACTTGTGAGGCATCCTCAAGATTCCTTTTGTTTTTACTGCTCTGTGACATTCCTTCCACATCATTATAAAAAGGTAGGCAAGGATCTGGCAAGATAATTCACTTTAAGGCACAAACCAACAATATGGAAAAAACTGATATGGTGAAGGAAAAGAAACAAACCTGATATTGATACTGATATGGGGGAAAAAAAAAAGTCATGTTCTAAGGAAAAAAAAAAAAACATTAATACAAAGATTTAATCTCCAATAGCAGATTTTCATTAATAAGCAAGAAGAGTAAGGAAGGCATTGAGTAGGATGGAAGAGGCATTTAGAGTTAACATTTGCAGTCTGGACTCAATAAATGTTGGTTGAATTGAATATTTGGAGGCTGACACAAATAGGCCTTCAATATATCTCACCTTTATCGTTGCAACTCGCCGCACCCTACAAACCATAGGAAGTCTGAGGCGTCACAACAATAACAGGAAACCACAGAGACTTCTGGAATATAAAATACTAGCTTTCCAATTTTGTCTACTCATGCTTTCTAGCTTTATCATTACCTTGGTTAAGTTTACTTAACTTCTCTTGCCTTACTTTTACCATTTATACTATACAATACAACCTACTCCACAACGATGTGAGAAGTCAGTGCTCAGAATACACAATCCAAACTTCTTGTCTTCATCCTCCCTCTGTCTCTCCTCACCGGGAAGGTTGGATATCTGAGTAGAAGGAACATAAAACTTTTGACAAAGAACATGAATTTAAGTCTTGCCTTGAACACATACCATCTAGATGGGCAACTAATCTTAGCCTTACTTTGCTAATTGATAAAAATACAATTCAATTTTAATTTAATTTAATGTTAGTGCCTATTGTGCCTATTGCTTCACACTCTTATTATCACTGAGAGGAGTAGTAACCCTTAAAATCTAACCCATTGCCACAGAGTTAATACTGACTCATAGCGACCCTATAGGATAGGGTAGAACTGCCCCCATACAGTTTCCAAGGAGCGCCTGGTGGATTTGAACTGGTGACCTTTTTGTTAGCAGCCATAGCTCTTAACCACGATGCCACTAGGGTTTCCATTAAAAATACAGACATCATAGGGTCTTAAATGCTAGCAAGCAGCCATCTAAGATGCATCAGTTGGTCTTAACCCACCTGGATCAAAGGAGAATGAAGAACACCAAGGACACAAGGCGATTACGAGCCCAAGAGACAGAAAGAGCCACATGAACCAGAGACTACATCATCCTGAGACCAGAAGAACTAGATGGTGCCCAGCTACAACCGATGACTGCCTTGACAGGGAACACAACAGAGAACCCCTGAGGGAGCAGGAGAGCAGTGGGATGCAGACCCCAAATTCTCATAAGACCAGACTTAATGGTCTGACTGAGACTAGAAGGACCCCGGTGGTCATGGCCCCCAGACCTTCTCTTGCCCCAGGACAGGAACCATTCCCGAAGCCAACTCTTCAGACATGGATTGGAGTGGACAATGGGTTGGAGAGGGATGCTGGTGAGGAATGAGCTTCTTGGATCAGGTGGACACTTGAGACTATGTTGGCATCTCCTACCTGGATGAGAGGGTGGAGGGGGTTAGAATCTGGTGAAATGGGCACGAAAAGAGAGAGTGGAGGGAGAGAGCAGACTGTCTCATTAGGGGGAGAGTAATTGGGAGTGTGTAGCAAGGTGTAAATGGGTTTTTGTGTGAGAGACTGACTTGATTTGTAAACTTTCACTTAAAGCACAATAAGAATTATAAAAAAAAATACAGATACCATTTTTTAGAACATAATATGAATTAGGTTCTTTAACTGATTACCTTCTTTAATCATCAAAACAGCTATCTAAGGCAGATATTTTACACATGGAGAGATTAAAGCCTATAGTTTGCCCAAATGCACACACTTCAGAAGTAGGACGCCTGTAACTAAAATTCCAAAGCCTTTATTTGCTGCTCACTGCCTATGTGATCTTTACAGCACTGTAGATGTACATACAAATTAAGCATTACTATTATTACTAAAAAGATTATAAAACCAAAGTAGCATGAGTCACCAAAATGGGGGGGTGACTCACCAACATCTCTATTGTGAGAACTTTTTGTTCTAGAAATCTTCCCTCCATATGGAAGGAAGTCATTTATGATGAGGTGTTTCGTACAATCAAACTATGATGTGTCAATCCTTTTACTGTAAATACTAGTAATAGTTAGATTTTTAGGCACAGATGATGAAGCTACTTAGAGAACTATAAAGTATATTATATATATATATATTTACATATACTTGTACATATATATGCGTGTATGACTATATATGTACTTATACATTTTTACATATATATATCAATAATAAGTACACACACATATATATGTATATAAAAGGTATATAGTTGGACTATTAATTTATACCTGAACTATTGATAGCTAAGATTGAATAAAACATTTGAAAAACAGGCAAATTAAATTTTTTCTCTTTGTGAAGTGAGATACACACCTTCCAGTTACTTTTGTGATGAAATTACCTTGGTGTTATGACCATTCCCATTATTTCACCTTTCCCATCATGCCATC
The DNA here is from genome assembly GCF_030014295.1 of Loxodonta africana. NCBI lineage: Eukaryota > Metazoa > Chordata > Mammalia > Proboscidea > Elephantidae > Loxodonta > Loxodonta africana. Next base: position 196,585,813 of record NC_087342.1, read on the forward strand.
TCCATGGAAACCAAAAGGGTGAATCTTATATACCTGTCTTCTTCTCTTCCCCCGTTGAATTTGGCCAAATAGCTTAACATCCATACAACTGGCAATTCTGAGCTCCTGTTCTCGTGCCAATTGTTGTGGCAGGACCTGCATGTACAAAGACAGAAAGTCACTGTTTCTGCTTTCAAGAAACTCACGAATTAATGTGATAAAGATAAGTTTGGAGTGGTGGTAACGGAGAGGCTGAAAGAACTCCTGCATGGTGGAAAACTGAAGAAGGAAAAATCATCTTCTAAGGGTCAATTAGGGCCAATGATTGTTGTTGAGAAAGTGTGAGAAAGCTGATAGACACCAGGAATACATGAGTTTAAAGGGTGCCAAGCCATGTGGTTTTGTGATATTCTTCATCTGGTTTTATGAGAGAGATTACAAAACAATCTGTACATTCAGGAAAAAAGCCAGGGCGTCAAGAGATTTTCCCCACCTTGTCATTGCCTCTCACACCTAGTTTGCACACTTGGTCCTGTGCTGTGAGGCACATAAGTGAGTGCAACTGATCAAGTCAGACAGACTGGAGTCAATTCTGCCTGCCGCTTACTATTGTGGTGACCTTGGGAACTTGCTTAATTAAATTTTCTGATTCTTGGTTTCCTCATACATAAAATGGGGATAATAATACCTATCTCACAGGATTTTTTTTTTCCTTTGGTGAAATGGTCAGCATGTGTGTGTGTATATGTATATGTGTATGTGCATGTGTGTGTGTATATATATGTATGTATGTTTTTTTATATATATATGTATGTATGTGTATATATATACCACTTACCCTAGGGCCTGGAATATGGTAAATAGTCCAAAGTTAGACAGACCGTTGTTTTGCTTCTATACATGTGGCATTTTCCTTCCTGGTCTATTCCCAATCCCAGTATCTTCTCATTATATCCCCTTTTTTGCAGTTTCACCTTCATCCCTTTTGTGCTTAAAACTGTTTCCTGAATCTGTCACACTGACCATGTGTGAGGACCACACGCTCCTCAGCCTAATGTAACCTCCCCCTGTACCCTACCCTAAGGGGCTGTCTGTGTGAGTGGGTTAGCCCTGTTCCCCTACCCTGGCACTAAACCTGTACCCTCAAGCTTGTTGTTTACATCCCTACTCTGGAATACTTTGCAGCTCTTGAAAAAGTACAAGATACATATTCTCAACAACTGACAAGGCCTAATGTCTAAATATGTTATTAAATGAAAAAGAGGGATACAGGTCAATATTTATGGTATGATCCCATTTTTAAAACAAAATCTACTTCTCTATTCTTTACATTTTTTCAATATGCATTTCTACAATTGTTTGTGTGTTTGTATGTGTGTATGTAGCCCTAGTGGCACAGTGTTAAGAACCTGGCTGCTAACCAGAAGGTCAATCGTTCGAACCCACCAGCCGTTCCACAGGAGAAAGATGCAGCAGTCTACTTCCATAAACATTTACATACTTGGAAACCCTATGGGCCATTCTACTCTGTCCTATACGGTCAGTATGAGTCAGAATCGACTCGAGGGCAACAGGTTTGGTTTTGGTTTTAATAGCTTTTACAGGAAAAAAAAAAAATTCCTTGGTCAACTAAGTCTGAGAAACACTAAGTGAAGACAAAGAGGTTTTTCTCTTTAATATGGGATGGGTCTGAGCCTTTAATGTGCTTACGCTCTCTGTGATTCTGCAAAACGGACAGAGTGTACAGTGTCCTCAAAAACTGAATTTTCCCCCACAGGGACACCACCTTTTTCTATGGAACAAAGCCTGATATTGGTTTCCAGAAGGGGGAACCCCATCAATCCAGACAATTCTGCCCTAAATCAAGTGGTCCAGCTATTTCTCACCTTAAATATCTCTATTTTTATCTCTGTTGTCTTTTAGTCCCTTCCCCTTACTCTCCACCAAGTATTTTTATCAGACCAAAAAAAAAAAAAAAAACCCACTGTCATCTAGTCCATTCCGACTCATTTCGACCCTATAGGACACAGTAGAACTGCCCCATAGGTTTCCAAGGAGTGGCTGGTGGATTCAAACTGCCAAACTTTTGGTTAGCAGCCTGAACTCTTAATCACTGCACCACTGGGGCCCCAGTTACGCTTAAACTCAAATTTTGTCCATTTGATAACTGTATATATAAAAACGTAGTGCCCAGTGAACTTGAAATATAAATAACTTCAAGTTGTTTACGCTTAGCCAAAAAAAAATCATCCAGGCAAAATGAGTACCTTCCATACTTGCGAGAAGTATCTTCTTTACTTAGGAGTGAATGCTTTGTTTTCTAAAAAAAAATTTTTAATTTGATTCTTAAAAATGAAACAATCATCATCCTTGTTATTTGATCCTCATGTTTAGAGACTGAGTTGATCTTTATCACCAGTGAATTTTCACTTTTATGGCACAATATCATCATTGGTCTTTATAAGGCCCCTTTTCTGTAAGTTTAGTCATTAATTCATTCCTTCATTTGCTCCCTTTTATATTCATTGCCCAATCACATCTCTCCCTCCTCTAAACTTCTAATGTATTTAAACATATTAAATACAGAATTTGGGGACTATGTGTTCCTCCAAAATGTGAATTGTTTTTTGTCATGTATTTTTAATTTATAAAATGGTTTATATTACGTAACTTTATTCTATCTTGCCTTTTCACTCAGCACTATGTTTCTAAGACTCACTATGTTGCTAAAAGGAGCCCTGGTGGCACAAGCATTCGGTTGCTAACCAGAAGGTCGGTGGTTCAAACTCACCAGCCACTCCACAGCAGAAAAGTGCGGCAGTCTGTTTCTGTAAAGACCACAGGCTTGGAAACCCTGTGGGACAGTTCTACCATGTCCTATAGGGTCTCTATGAGTTGAAATTTGACTCAACAGCAAGGGATTTGGGTTTGGGTTTGGTATGCTGCTAAGAATACTGAGGGCTGATACTTTTAACTGCTGCATAGTAGTTCATCGTGAACATTCATTCATTTTTACCTGTTCACTTCCCCAGTGATGGACACCCAAATTCTTTCCAATGTTCTACTACCACAAATAATACTGTGATGAACATCTTTATGTATGTCCCTTTTGTGGACCTGTGTAAGAATGTCATTGGAGTTTATATATACCCAGGATTGGAGATGCTTGATCACAGAGTAACCATACGTTTAAGTATTATCATATGGTTGACCAGAATGGCTGCACTAGTCTACATTCCCACCAAAAATGCATGATAATTTCTGTGATACCACGTTTTGGCCCACCTTTGGCATTGGCCAGCTTTCTAATTTTTGCTAGTCTAATAGGTGTGAAGTGATATCTCATTATAATTTGTAACTTTGTGACAATTATTTGAAACTTGCTGCCCATGATTTTGTATTTTGACTATATAAAAATATTAATAAAATACTAAATATTAAAACACGACTACTAAGGACACTCAATAACTCTTTAGAGTCATACTGACCAAAATGTAAATACGATAAATGAATGAATTTAGCAACTGTGTGTATATATTTTGCCAAAAATACTAAATGCAAAGCACAAAACTGTCGTATCCAAAGAACATCCTAGTATTATTTGCTGAAAACTGAAATGTTCACTTTATCATTCTCTACAGTCTTCTCGCAACAGGAAATGACTTCTGAATACACTGCCTCATCTGTCATTGTCAAAGATTAAATATGAACCAAATTTACAAGGTATTTTTTAAAGTTTGCTAGAGTAGAATAATGTCATTGTCAACACTTTTAAGCATTTTATGACTTTGAGATTTTTCCTTAAAAAAAAAAAAAGCATATTGCCCAACTAATTAGAATTAGTCATGAATATTAATGTTTGAGTTGAAAACAACTGCCACTAGGTGGCAAACAATCTACATATAGAGTAATACAAAAAAGAGAATTATAAATACACTGCATCATATATGCTTATTACACTAAAAGTGCAAAGTGTCTGGTTAAGATAGTATTTTCTATATGTTGTTAATAATATTACCTCTTGGAACATAAGCCTAATGGTACAAACACTGATAAATGCCCTTCAGGTGAAATAGTTTTCTTTCCTCTTAACTGAAATCTTTGTTTTCTGGTTTTTTTTTTTTTTAGAGAGAGAGAGAGAGTATAAGGGTAGTAGCAGATGTTTGGCCTACAGTCTAACATTTGTCATTATTGTGGAACTAGGACATGAGCCTTTATAATTTACCTCATCTATTTTTTTTATGCTCTATAGGTTTATGCTCTATAGGGTCGCTATGAGTCAGAATCGACTCTATGGCACTGGGTTTGGTTTTTTTTTTTTTTTGGTTATGCTCTCCAAGGCATCTGTCTGTGGTTGAAGATACATTAATGATAAAACACTATAGCCCTGAGTGACCCTGAACATATTTTCCTAGAGCTTCTTATCTAGCTTCATGGATTCTGTATGGTTATCACTTTTCATACCCGGTTGGATGTAAAAGGAGAGAAGAAGCACTGCTGAGAATTTTCTTCTTTCATTTGCTTCAACACTCTTGGGGAACAAACAATAGAGGTATGATGCTGCACTGATGAATGCAGACTCTGGCCCTAGACAGCAAGGTGTGTACTGTGTCACTGTGGTAGATTGCATTATTGTTCCCAAATACTAATTTCCTCTGCCTATTACAATGACTTTGGGCCTCAATTTATTCACCTATTAAAATGAGGCTAAAAATGTTATCTATCTCATAGGGCTTAGGGAATTGAATAAGTTAATGCACGTAGAAAAGTATAGAAAAGCACTTAACATCATAAAAAAAAATTGCTGTGGAGTCAGTTGTGACCCATAACAACCCTATAGGACAGAGTAAAATTGCCCCATAGGGTTTCCAAGGAGCAGCTGGGTGGATTTGAATTGGCTACCTTTAGATTAGCAGCCGAGTTCTTAACCACTACGCCATTTAACATCATAAATCCAAACCAAACCTGTCGCCATTCAGTCAATTCTGACTCACAGCGACCCTATAGGATAGAGTAGAACTGCTTCAGAGGGTTTTCAAGGAGTGGCTGGTGGATTTGAACTGCCAACATTTTGATTAGCAGCAGAGCTCTTAACCGCTACACCACCAGGGCTCCCACTTAACATTATAGACGTTATATTATTATTAAAATAGTCTACATGTTTATATTGTAATAGGGATTCCTGGTCAGGCAGTGGTTAAGCCCTTGGCTACTAACTGAAAGGCTGGCAGTTCAATCCCACCCGTCACTCTGCAGAAGAAAGATGTGGCAGTCTGCTTCCATAAAGAGTACAGCTTTGGAAACCCTATGGGGCAGTTCTACTCTGTCCTATAGGGCCACTATGAGTCAGAACGGACTCAGTGGTAATGGGTTTGGGTTATATACTGTAATAGCTTTCATTTATCGAATGACTACTATAATCTAGCAATATTTTACTCTTGATTTTATTTAATCATACAATATCTTTCTAAAGTATTGATGTTCTTGTTTTGTAGAAGAGGAAAGAGACTCAGAGGTCTCCCAGTTCAGTGAGTCTCAAACCAGCTATGGTTAAGGACAAGTTTGTTGGCTTTTTTTCCCCAGTCATGAACTAAGACTACTGGAAAATATAATAAAATTGAATTATTAGGAAATTCAATGAAACGGGCAAATTAAAAAAGATATTTCCTGTTGTTGTTAGATGCCATCAAGTCAGTTCTGACTCACAGTGATCCTATGCACAGCAGAACAAAACACTGCCCAGTCCTGTGCCATCCTCACAATTGATGCTGTTTGAGCCCATCGCTGCAACCACCATGTCAATCTATCTCCTTGAGGGTCTTCCTCTCTCTCGAAGACCTTCTCCTGCACCAAGCATGATGTCTCTTTCCAGGGACTGGTCTCTCCTGATAACATGTCCAAAGTACATGAGACAAAGTCTTGCCATCCTCTCTTCTAAGGAGGACTCTGGCTGTGCTTCTTCCAAGACAGACTTGTTCGTTCTTCCAGCAGTCTACGGTATATTCAATATTCTTCACCAACACCATAATTCAAAGGCGTCAATTCTTCTTCAGTCTTCCTTATTCATTATCCACCTTTCAAATGCTTATGAAACAAATGAAACTGCTAAGGCTTGGGTTAGGTGCTCCTTAGTCCTAAAAGTGACATCTTTGCTTTTTTTTTTTTTTTTAACACTTTAAATAGAGCTTTGCAGCAGGTTTGCCCAATGCAATGCATCTTTTGATTTCCTGACTGCTGCTTTCATGGGCGTTGATTGCAGATCCAAGTAAAACAAAATCCTAAGCAACTTCAATCTTTTCTTCGTTTATCATGATGTTGCTTATTGGTCTAGTTGTGAGGATTTTTCTTTTCTTTCTATTGAGGTATAACCATACTGAAGGTTGTAGTTTTTGATCTTCATCACTAAGTGCTTTAAATCTTCTTCACTTTCAGCAAGCAAGGTTGTGTCATCTGCGCATCACAGATCATTAATGAGTCTTCCTCCAAACCTGATGCCACATTCTTCTTCATGTAGTCTAGCTTCTCGGATTATTTGCTCAGCATACAGACTGAATAAGTATGGTGAAAGAATACTTCCATCCTTGTTCAGTATCCCCTTGCTCTGTTCAAATGGCTGCCTCTCGGTCCATGTACAGGTTCCCCATGAGCACAATTAAGTGTTCTGAAATTTCCATTCTTTTGCAATGTTATCCATAATGTGTTATGATCCACACAGTTGGATGCTTTCGCATAGTCAATAAAACATTGGTAAACATCTTTCTGGTATTCCCTGCTTTCAGCCAGGATCCATCTGACATCAGCAATGATATCCCTCTTTCCATGTCCTCTTCTGAATCCAGTCTGAATTTCCACAATTCCCTGTTCATGTACTGCTGCAGCAGTTTTTGAATGATCTTCAGCATAATTTTTCTTACATGTAATATTAATGATATTGTCCAGTAATTTCCACATTCTGTTGGATCACCTTTCTTTAGAATGGGCACAAATATGGATCTCTTCTAGTTGGTTGGCCAGGTAGCTATCTTTTAAATTTCTTGGAATAGACAAATGAGCACTTCCAGCGCTGTATCTATTTGTTGAAACATCTCAACTGATATTCCATCAATTCCCGAAGCCTTTTGAATATCCTGAGACATATGAAATGCAAAAGACATACAAAATACAATTCCTACTTTTTATTAGATTCAATAGACATTAAATTACATTTTAATATTATCAGTATAAACATAACATTAAAAATGAAAGAATTACAAAAACTGTGCACATATTTAATGAAAGTATGCATACAGGTGACTACTATAGAAAATCACTATTTTAGTTACAGCTTTTTATCATTTAATAATTGTGACAAAACAAAAAAATTATGAGTGAAGAGCAGTTTCCCAACCTAAACACCTGTGTGCACACTTTAAACTACACAGTTTCTAATGTAACAAATAGGTTTGCTTCTTAGATGTCGGCTTATCTATTTTGTTTTAATAATTTTCATAGTACAGAAACATGTCTAACAGAGCTATCCTTATGGGAATGGAAGAAGAGATTTTAAAGCAATTCCAGCAATCTCAGGACATTTATTTTTAACTTTTACCCAAAATAAAGCAAATGATGCTGCATATAAAGGATTTATATCATTTTTATCAGAAATTAGGTCCAACAATTTATAATGTTATTACTAAATTCTTAATATACAGCATCATTTTTTAATGAGAGAAAAGGAGTCTAGATTTTACATACTTTGGGGTTTTTTGGGGTTACAGTTGGCAAAACCAAACCAAACCAAATCCAACCCACTGCCGTCGAGTCAATTCCAATTCATAGTAACCCTATAGGACAAAGTAGAACTGCCCCATAGGCTATAAATCCTTATGGAAGCAGACTGCCACATCTTTTGCCTGCAGGGCAGCTGGTGCATTCAAACCACCAAACTTTTGGTTAGCAGCTGAGCGCATTAACCACAGTTGACAAATTAACCTTAAAATGTCATGTTGCAGTAAGGTCCTACTATGCACAATTAGGGGCATCTCTTGTGACATAGGACTCATCATGTGAATTCAAGAACACCTGAACTGTGATCAGGGCTGAATTAGGGTATGTGAGGGCCCTAAACATTAATAATCTGTGTTGCCCATTCCTCTGGTTACTCATACGTTCAAACGGGATACGTGAGTTTTATATGTGTGTGTGTGTGTATGTGTGTGACTTACCTATCTATGATTAACTTCTTATTAAATACAACTATAATATTAGTAATTGAACTCAAAAGTGGCCTATGCCATTTGGTGGAATAAGATGGACTGGATTATAAATTTTTTTTGGATGTGGGATACTAAGATATTAACTATATACCACATTTTCTACAGAAAGAATATTCCACATATTCTACAATGAAGAAAACCAGTCAGTGAAGTTAGTTGTTGTAACAATCAATGTAAAATTCTGTTGATCTCCCACAACAAAAAATTGACTTTCACCAATTTTGCTTTAAATGGCTCATACTTTAATTCTGATGCTTGTTTCATAATAAATGCTATAATTATAAATGAATAAAGTCATAAAAGAAAATTTAATGATCAGGAAACAAATATTACAACAAATAACTATTTTATTTTTAAATAGATCTTTCATCTCTAACATGATATAATTAAAAACATTTCTCTCTATTCTTTGCTCTTAAAATTCTTCAATGATTTTGTCATAATCAAGCTGCCAAAGGACCTCTTTTTCTTTTGTAGAATGTGTGGAATATTCTTTTTTGTAGAAAATGTGGTATATAGTAAAAATCTTAGAAGAAGGACCTGGCAGTCTACTTCTGAAAAATTGGCCACCGAAAACCTTACAAATGGCAAAGGGACATTGCCTGACATTGTGTTGGGATGTGAGACCCTCAGGCTGGAAGGCACTCAAAATACGACTAGGAAAGAGCTATCTCGTCAAAGTATAGTTGACTTTAATGACATGGATGGAGTAAAGCTTTCAGGATCTTCTTTGCTCTTGTGGCATGACTCAAACTGAGAAGAAAGAGTTGCAAACATCCAGTAGTAATAGGAACATGGAATGTATGAAGGCTGGATCTGGGAAAATTGGAAATCTTCAAAAATGAAATGAAATACATAAAGATCAGTATCCCAGGCATTAGTGAGCTGAAATGGATCGGTATTGCTCATTTTGAATCAGGCAATCATATGGTCTCCTATGTTGGGAATGACAAATTCCAAAGGAATGGCATCACATTCATAGTCAAAAACAACATTTCAAGATCTATCCTGAAGTACAATGCTGTCAGTGACAGGATAATATCCATATGCTTACAAGGAAGACCAGTTAATATGACTATTATTAAAATTTATGTACCAACCACTAATGCCAAAGATGAGGAAACTGAAGAATTTTACCAACTTCTGCAGTCTGAAATTGATCAAACATGCAGTCAAGATGCATTGATAATTACCAGTGATTGGAATGCAAAAGTTGGAAATGAAGAAGGATTTGTAGTTGGAAAATTTGGACTTGGTGACAGAAATGATGCCTGATATCAAGTGACAGAATTTTGCAAGACCAATAACTTCTTCATTGCAAATAACTTTTTTCAACAACATAAACTACGACTATACACATGGACCTAACCAGATGGAAGACACAAGATCAAACTGACTACATCTGTAGAAAGAGGGAATGGAAAAGCGCAATATCATCAGCCAGAACAAGGACAGGAGCTGACTACAGAACAGACCATCGATTGCTCATATGCAAGCTCAAGTTGAAGAAGAAAATTTTAAAATAGTCAACAAAAGCCAATATACGACCTTGAGTATATCCCACCTGAATCTGAAGACCATCTCAAGAACAGATTTGATGCACTGAACACTAATGATGGAAGACCAGACGAGTTGTGGGATGACATCAATGACATGATAAATGAAGTAAGCAAAAAGTCATTAAAAAGAGAGAAGAGAAAGAAAAGACCAAAATGTATGTCAGAAGAGACTCTGGAACTTGTTCTGGAACATAGAGTAGCTAAAGCAAACGGAAGAAATGATGAAATAAAAGAGATGAACAGAGATTTCAAAGGGCAGATGGAGGAGGTAAAGTCAAATATTATAACAAAAGTTGCAAAGACCTGGAGTTAGAAAAACAAAAGGAAAGAAAATGCTTAGGATTTCTTGACCTGAAAGAACTGATGAAAAAATTCAAGCCTCCAGTTGCAATTTTGAAGGATTCTATGGGGAAAATACTGAATGATGAAAGAAGCATCAAAAGCAGATGGAAGGAATATGCAGTCAGTGTATCAAAAAGAATTGGTCCATGTTCAACCATTTCAGGAGGTAGAATATGGTCAAGAACCAATGAGATTGAAGGAAGAAGTCCAAATTGCATTAAAGGCATTGGTGAAAACAAGGCTCCGGGAATTGACAAAAAAACAATTGAGATGTTTCAACAAATGGTTGCTGCACTGGAGGTGCTCGTCACCTATGCCAAGAAATTTGGAAGACAGCTACCAGGCCAACCAAATGGAAGAGATCCACCTTTGTGCCCAGTCCTAAAAAAGGGGATCCAGAAGAATTTGGAAATTATCAAATGATGTCATTAACATCACAAGCAAGTAAAATGTTAATGAAGATCACTCAAAAGTGGTTGCAGCAGTACATCAACGGGGAACTGCCAGAAATTCAAGCCAGATTCAGAAGAGAAGAGAGATATCATTGCTGATGTCAGATGGATCCTGACTGAAAGCACAGAATACCAGAAAGATGTTCACCTGTGTTTTATTGGCTATGCAAAAGCATTTGACTGTGTGGATCATAACACATTATGGATAAGATTGCAAAGAATGGGAATTCCAGAACACTTAATTGTGCTCATGAGGAACCTGTACATAGACCAAGATGCAGTCGTTCAAATAGAATAAGGGGATACTGCGTGGTTTAAAATCAAGAAAGCTGTGCCTCAGCTAACACCTGTCCACCATGGGTGACCCTGCTGGTATTTGAATACTGGTGGCATAGCTCCCAGCATCGCAGCAACATGCGAGCCCCCACGGTACGACAAACTGACATAAACGGCAACTATACGCATGAGCCTTGCCAGGTGGAATACACAGGAATCAAATCGACTACACCTCTGGAAAGAGACGATGGAAAAGCTCAGTATCATCAGTCAGAACAAGGCCAGGGGCCAACTGTGGAACACACCATCAATTGCTCATATGCAAGTTCAAGTTCAAACTGAAGAAAATTAGAAGAAGTCCATGAGAGCCAAAGTACAATCTTGAGTATATTCCACCTGAATATAGAGACCATCTCAAGAATAGATTTGATGCATCGAATAGTAATGACCGAAGACCAGACAAGTTGTGGAATGACATAAAGGACATCATACATGAAGAAAACAAGAGGCCATTAAAAAGAAAGGAGAGAAAGAAAAGACCTAAAGGGATGTCAGAAGAGACTCTAAAAATTGCTCTTGAACGTCAAGTAGCTAAATCCAAGAAGAAAATGATGAAGTAAAAGAATTGAACAGAAGATTTCAAAGGGTGGCTTGAGAAGACAAAGTAGAGTATTATAATGACATGTGCAAAGATCTGGAGATGGAAAACCACGGTCTGCATTTCTCAAGCTGAAAGAACTGAAGAAAAAATTCAAGCCTTGAGTTGCAATACTGAAGGATTCTATAGGGAAAATATTAAACAATACAGAAAGCATCAGAAGAAGATGGATGGAATACACAGAGTCACTATACTGAAAAGTATTGATCAATGTTCAACCATTTCAGGAGGTAACATATGATCAGGAATCAATGGTACTTAAGGAAGAAGTCCAGGCTGCACTGAGGGCATTGGGGAAGAACAAGGCTCTGGAAATTGATGGAATACCAACTGAGATGTTTCAACAAATGGATGCAATGCGGGAAGTGCTCACTCGTCCATGCCAAGAAGACAGCTACCTGGCCAACCAACTGGAAGAGATTCATATTTATGCCTACTCCCCGGAAAGGTAATCTAACCAAATGTGGGAATTATTGAACAATATCATTAATATCACATGCAAGCAAAATTTTGCTGAAGATCATTCAAAAGCGGCTACAACTGTATATCAGCAGGGAACTCCAGAAATTCAAGCTAGATTTAGAAGAGGATATGGAACCAGGCATATCATTGCTAATGTCAGACGGATCCTAGCTGAAAGCAGAGAATACCAGAAAGATGTTTACTTGTGTTTTATTGACTATAGTATGGCATTCAACTGTGTGGATCATACCAAATTACAGATAACATTTTGGAGAATGGGAATTCTGGAACACTTAATTGAGCTCTTGAGGAATCTGTACATGGATCAAGAGGCAGCTGTTTGAACAGAACAAGGGGATATTGCATGGTTTAAAGTCAGGAAAGTTTGTGTCCTGGTTGTATCCTTTCACCATACCTATCCAGTCTGTATGCTGAGCAAATAATCCAAGAAGCCAGACTACATGAAGAAGAATGGGGCACCAGGATTGGAGGAAGACTCATTAACAACCTGCAATATGCAGATAACACAACCTTGGTTGCTGAAAGTGACGAGGACCTGAAGTACTTACTGATGAAGATGAAAGACCACAGCCTTCAGTATGGATCAGACCTCATCATAAAGAAAACAAAAATCCTCACAGCTGGACCAATAAGCAACATCATGATAAACGGAGAGGAGATTGAGGTTGTCAAGGATTTTATTTTATTGGGATCCACAATCAACACCCAAGGAAGCAGCAGTCAAGAATCAAAACATGCATTACATTGGGCAAATCGGCTGCAAAAGACCTCTTTAAAGTGTTGAAAAGTAAGGATATCACCTTGAAGACTAAGGTGCACCTGACCCAAGCCGTGGTGTTTCCAATCACCTCATATGCATGCAAAAGCTGGACAATGAATAAGGAAGACCAAAGAAGAATTGATGCCTTTGAATTGTGGTGATGGAGAATATTGAATATACCATGGACTGCCAAAAGAATGAACAAATCTGTCTTGGAAGATGTACAACCAGAATGCTCCTTAGAAGTAAGGATGGCGAGACTACATCTTACATACTTTGGACATGTTATCAGCAGGCATCAGTCCCTGGAAAAGGACATGATGCTTGGTAAAGTAGAGGGTCAGCAAAAAAGAGGAAGACCCTGAAGGAGATGGACTGACACAGTGGCTGCAACAATAGTTTCAAGCACAGCAATGGTTGTGAGGATGGCACAGGACCGGGTAGCATTTCATTTTGTTGTATATAGGATTATTATGAGTTGGAACCAATTCAACAGCACCTAACAACAACAACAACAGCAAGGTGCTGAACAATATCTACTTTCATAAATAATGAGAATAATGAATGCAGTCATGTTGTACACTAATGAAAACATTGTTATATAGGTTGAGTTTGTTTAGGGAGGACAATGAGCATTCTGTTGTGCAGTTAGTGATCATTAAAATTTGGAATATGCATAAAACAATTTCAACATTGGCAAATATTCATTGTATTTTATCTTCTATTATGTAATCATACATGCCTACATGAGTAAAAATTTTTTTTTCCGAAGCTGTAAACTTAGTTCTCATGTAAGAATTAAATTTTTGCATTTCTCCATAAAGGTTTGTATTTAACTCATTGGGATAATCCTGCACTAATTTCTTGGTTGCCTTCATGCATTGTTCATCAGGTATAAACACTTTAAGAAGGAAAATCTATTTGAAAGAACTTGCCCTTCTTTTCATGAAAGATTCAAGTATGTCAATGATGGTATATTATGTGGTACATGAAATTAGTACCTGTCACTCAATACTTCTGGAGCACTTTTGTCATTTACTTGTTTCTTTCTAATGCTTCTGCAATGGTGACCGGCTTGATAATCCAATAATTTACACCAATAGAAGGAAAATTATTCCACAAAGAAAGATAGGTATTTCTGTTATTAATGGGATCTGCAGATGCAACAATTTCAGATTCTAAAATAGTTTCACTTTCTACCTTAATTTTTTTTACCATAACAAGGAACGAATGCAGAATTTGGAACAAATTCTGTTATATTTGTATTGCAATTAGTAATTTCAGCACTAGCAGTACTACTACAATGACTTGCAGCAATTAAACTCAAGGTTTCCATGGAAGAAATCTCTTCTGACTCATTATGTTTTAAAAAGCTATCAGTATACAGTAACAATCAATTAATTGGTAAATTGGCTAACAGGTTGATTGGTTTTAGAGTTTTTTGTTTTATTAATTTTTTTAATTGTGGTAAATATGTATGAAACAAAAGATTTGCCATTTCAGCATTCTTCACATGTACAATTCAGTGACATTAATTGTGTTCTCTATATGAATCTATGTATATTATCTTCATAGAAGTATCTTTATATAAAAGTACATATATATGTATAAACATACCAAAAGCCAAACCCATTGCCGTCAAGTTGATTCTGACTCACAGCGACCCTATAGGACAGGGTAGAACTGCCCCATAGAGTTTCCAAGGAGTGCCTGGTGGATTCAAACTGCTGACCTTTTGGTCAGGAGCCGTACCTCTTAAGTGCTATGCCACCAGGGTTTCCCTGTAGATACATACATATATGTATGTATACATTTCTGTGTATAGAATTTTGTAAATTTTGTGAACATAGTGCTCTAAGTGTTAAAAAAAAATTCCACCTGGATTGAGTTATCATTATGATTATTAGTAATGCAGGACTGGATCTATTATAAGCTTTGCTCTATATAAACATCTATGATAAGCTCTGACAAATATGCATTAAACATAAAAAATAAAATTTTCTTGTAAATGCATATTTTAGTGAGATCAATGGGGCTCAATCTACGTATAGATATTACTTATTATTTAACGGAAAACTTGATTTTTCATTTTCATAGATGTAAGCATGGAAAATCACAGTTCACCTAAATATGTATACAGGGCTGGAAGGAAATTTGTTGTGGCCCTGTGATTTAACTGTTTGAACCCCTTCTGAGTTTACACAACAAAAATTCCATAGTGATCTGTCATCAAAAATTAATATTTTATGATCTATCTATTGATTAAAACCGGAAGCAGTGATGGTTCCGTGGTAGAAGTCTTTATCCTACAGAATTACTATGAGTTGAAATCTGCTCCAAGGCAACAGTTCTGGGTTTTTTTTTTTTTTTTTTTTGGTTATTACCTAGTTTAGTCAAAGCAAGCTCTTTTCCAGACTCTAAGGATATTGAGCAGCACAGGACCTGGAGGACAAGTGCTAAGAAAGCCTTCCCTGAAATCTCAGGCTTGGCAAATTCTCTATCATCTGGGCACCCACACCTCTCTGGGCAGATCTTTATCTAACTAAAAGATACTAAAATTATTTTCTTATGTATTTGTCTTCCCCACCAAGCTGAAAAATCTTTGAGATGAAAGGGTGGTGTCATATTCATCCTTGAATTTCCAATTTCTGCACAATACTTAATAGAGACGCTCGATAAATATCTATTGAAATGAACTTTACTGAAGGAAGGAGAAACCATTACATTTACATGGTGTGCTATAAGAAGTACAGTAAAAACTCTTCCACTCTGAAATATTAACTCTCCAAATCATTCTTAATTCCTTTAATAAAGCCTTTTGTATTTCCTAGAATCCTAATATTAAAAAATAAAACATGTCTAGCAGTTAGCTGGGAAAATAATAACTGAGAGGAGAGAAACTGTTCCCTACAGTAGAAGCAATCTCTACAAAGACATTGCAGACATTGCAGGCATGTGCCAGTTAGCAGAGCTTGCGAGGGAGGGAATGCTCCAGGAGGAGGATGAAGAGTTTGATGTGAGCGTGATTACCAGGCTCAGGTTTAGGATTTCATTCTAAGCATGATAAGTAGCCATTAGAGGGTATTAAGCAGAGTACTGACATGACCCGATTTGGTTATTAAAGTATCACTCCAGGCAGATATTTCTCTTTCAGGTAGATCCAGAGTGGTCTAATTACAACAACTTGTCCACTAAAAGCAATCAAAACTGCTAGGAAAATAATTTTTTTTTAATCTATTTAAATTACTGAAAAGCCAACAAGTAAGGAAGGCCAAAATCAAATAGGAAATGGGAACCCAGAGAGATTCAAGAAATTCCAAGCAGGTTAATAAAAGAAGTCTACACTTAGCTATATCACAGTGAAGCTGCAGAAACCTAAAGACAAAGGAAAACAATTCCTAAATCAATCAGCAAAATAAAAGATGGGTTACCTTGAAAAGGGCAATAGCGGATGAAAGCTAAAAACAATGAAATGATATTTTCAGGATACTGAAAGAAAGCAGCTTCACCAATCCGAGCCCAATAAAAATAGAATTGAAGAATAAAGGCAAAATAAAGCCATTTTCAGAGGAATACAGGATAAGTGTGCCATTAGCAGACCTTCGTTAAAGGGAATTTTAAGAGATGTACGTCAGGCAGAAGAAAGGTGGTTCTAGGTGATGAAAAGAATCAAGGGTGAAGAAGAGGGGAAACATGAGTAAATTTAAATGAACATTGATAGTATAAAGCAATAATAACAACAATAACAATTGTAGGATTTTAAAAAGATAAAATAAAAAAAAAAATTACCACTAAAATAAATTGAGTTAAAATATTCCAAGGATCTTGTATTGCCTGAAAGGAAGTTAAAAGTAGTGATTACCTTTAGATTTTATTTTGAGTACACAGCTTAAAAATTCTAAGGTAACCACTTAGAGGAAAAGAGTGAATAAATTCTGAACAAGTAATTAAAAATAGTCCACACACACACACACAAAAAAAGTGGTGGCTGCACTTGGGGTCATTGGCTGGGAATTGAGTCCAGGTCTCCCATGTAGAAAGCAAGAATTTTACCACTGAACCACTACTGTTCTCCAAACATAGTATAGGTGTTACAAACAGAAAAATATAAAATTAGATGCTAGATTTGCACAAGGTATTTCTACAGTAATTGCCTTAAATGCAAATAGACTAAAATTCCAGCTAAAAGACAAAGATGGTCAGAATGAATAAAAAATACAACTGCACGATGTAAACAAACATAACTCAAATGTAAGTACAAAAAAGATTGAAAATGAAAGGATATAAAAAGGAATACCATTGAAATGTTTACAATATAAATTTTAAGGTAAATAGTATTACTAAAGAAGATTACTTCATATTGGTTAAAAGGCTAAACCTTACCAGAAAGATGGAACAATATCGTATTTGCCTTTACCCAATAATAGATTTAAACTCTATTATTCAAAAATATAATTTACTGAAATAAAAATAGAAATACAGGAATCAACGATTACAGTGGATAATTTTAGCACACATCTCTCAGCAATTGATAAAAGAAACAAGAAAGATTATATGATCCAAAATTAGGAAGATTATATAAGCTTTGAAAAATAAAATTAATAAAATTGACTTAAGGGACAAATCCAAACACTGTTGAATGAACCATTTTCAAAAATCAACCACATATTAAGCCATAAGCAAGTCCGATCAAATTTCAAAGGACTGAAACAATGCAAAGCGTATTTTCTGATCACATGCAATTAATCTAGGAACCATTTTTAAGAAAAAGGAAACAAGAATATCCCCCATGCTTATAAATTAAGAAATATACTCTTGTGGGATGCAACTAAAATAGTTCTTAGAGGGAAATTTACAAGCTTACATGTTATAATTTTTGCAATAATTTTCAAAAAACAAAAAAATAAAATCAAAGAATTAATAAAATAATAAAGATAAGAACAGAATTAATTAAATAGAAAACATACAATAGAGAGGATTAACTTAGCCAGAAGTTGGCTCTTCAGTAAGTTTAACTGAACTGACAAAATTCTGGTACTACCGAATTTAAGAGAGAGAGAGGGACAGAAGGAGGGGGAGAAAGAGAAAGAAATGAGAATTAAGAATTCACTGTATGAAGGAGACCTTGCCAGAAACATTAAAAAGCTAATAAAATGTTATGCCAATACATTTGAAATATTAGACAAAACAGATACCAAAAAAAAAAATTCCTAGAAAAATACATTATACTAAAATCGATTAGGGAAGAAATAGAACTTAAATAGCATCATAACTTTTATAAAGAATTTGAATCAGGAAAGACCTTTCCACAAACTGTATCTCCAGCTCCATATGATTTCGATAGTGAGGTATAACAACTGTTCAAAGAAAAAAATCATTCTAATTTTACACATAGTTTTATACAGGAAAAAGAGAGATCATTCCACAGATGATTATAGTAGGATAGCATAACCTTCATACAAAAACCTGAAAAGCACACTGGGAGAAAGGAAAATTAAAGACCAATCCACTCATGAACACAGTCACAAAACCTTAAAAAAGATCATAGATCATTAAGAAGTTGTATTTAATCTAGTAAGACTGGTTTAACATAGGATACAAATTAATATATTTTAAGAATGCAAATATCCCCTATACAACAAATTACAGATTGAAGGATAAAAGCCATGAGCTCTTTCAATAAATTAAAAAGATATTTAATAAAATTCAGCATCCATTCATAATTTAAAAAGAAATACTCTCATGACAAACAGGTAATAAAAGTAAAATTCCTTAATTCCATAAAGGATATCAACCAAACCCTAGAGTAAACATTAATAATGAAATGTTAATATCTTTCTTTTTAGTATTGGAAGATAATATGAGAATACCTGCTAGTACCACTTCTAAATTTTACTGGAGATCTTAACCAGTACAGGAAGGCAAAGTGAAATTAAAAGTATAAATACTGGAAAGAAAGTAATACCATTGTCATTATTTTCAGATGATATGGTTAACAGAAATCCAAAATGATCTAGATATAAATTATTAAAATTAATAAGAGAATGTAGTAAAATTGATTAATACAAAACCAGTATACAAAAATTGTATACTATATATCCATGATAAACACATTAAAGTGATATTAAAAGATACCATTTAAATAACATGAAATGTGATTATTTAGAATTAAATATATCAAACGATCTGTAAGGGCCCTACAGAAAACTTTGACAGAACCAGCATAGCAGCTGGTTTGCTGAAGCACCCATTCCCTGAATTTTTGACAATTTGAGCATCAGAATGAATGACTGTACGATACTGCATTATTGTGTATGGTATAAAGAAAGAATGTATGAGTTCATGCTAATAGTGAAAACATTAAAAAGGATGGGGAGAATGGAAAGCTCTTCTTTATAAAAGAACGTCACCTAATAAATGTAGAATAATGGAATTTTAAATCATTGTTTTGCAGCCTCCATAGGGATAATTAAGGATCCCTGGTGGCACAGTTGTTAAATACTCAGCTGCTAACTGAAAGGTCGACGGTTCAAACCCACCAGCCTGCTCTATGGAAGAAAGAAGTGGCAGTCTGCTTCTGTAAAGATTTACAGCGTTGGAAACTCTACGGGGCAGTTCTACTCTATCCTATAGGGTCGCTGTGAGTTGGAATGACTCATGGAAGAGAGTTTTTTGTTTGTTTGCTTTTTAATAGTGATAATTGATCACCACTGAATACTAAAATCATTAGGTGAAAGATTACCGAGGAACAGGATGTGCACAGAGTTTTACAACATCACCCAGTAGGTTTTTCATTAATTTCGAAAGGAAAATAAAAGTACCTTTTCAAAGGTGAAATCTGCAAACAAAATCTTACCTTAATGAAGAACTCAGACTTAACGTTCCCAATAATGAGAGAAACGGAATCAAGTGTGTCCTGATTTGAGCACTAAGTAGGAAACAGCACCCCTCATCTAGTGCCCCTGCCAAAAAACATAACCCAAATCTAACCATAAGAAAAAAATAACAAATTCAAGTCATGGACTTCCACACTCAGGCTCTTTCCTGGTTGCTGCTGGTTGGGTTCAGACACTGGCAAAAGAATGGAGACTAAGAGATAAGACTGCAGAGTTCCTTCCCTACTTCCTGTTGTTTCAGGGCCACATCCCTGGCAGTGAATGAATTTCCCTAAATCAACAGTGCCCCCACACCCCACTTTATATCTAGGGGTGGCAATTCCTAAAGTTGCTTGTTCATCTCTTTGGTCTCCTTGCCCAAACCTCTGTAAATGGTTTTTTCATTAAAGTTTCTTCATTAGAACTATCTGGAATACACTGGATATCTCTGCCCTTCAAGATCCACTAACCACTTCATCCTTTTCCACCATATTTTATGCCCCAATAAACTGAACCATATAGACTCCACCAAGGGATTTCCTTGCTCAATGGCTTTCAGTTGTGTTCAGCTAAAGGGAAGTACCAGCAGGAGATCAGAAGGTGAAAGGAAAGGAAACCAGGGTATTTATTCCCCCTCCCTAGTTGCCAGATTGCCATTAAACAGAATGCCTTTTTCCCCCAAAGGTCTTAGCTGTTGTCAGGTAGCTCACTTTTCCATACAGAGTCACTTTCTCCTTTGTCCCTTCAGACCTAGAGATTCTGAAGACTCCCTGCTGCTACAAACTGCAGGATATTGTTTTTCCTAAACCTTGTCCATATCTTTGCATAAACCAAAAAACCAAACCCATTGCCGTCGAGTCAATTCCAACTCACAGTGACCCTATATAGTCCCTTTAATAAACTCTCTTTAATCACACTTTGATTTTATCACGTTTCCCACCAGGCCTAATACTGATAAATGAGGTGTACCTCCACCATTACCATATTGAATAATATCTCTCCAGTTGAGCTGTCTGTCCATATTAATTTCAAAGCAATGGATTGTGCTTGTTATTCTAATTCTTTCTTCTGTCACTAAGCGATAATGACTTGCTCAAACTCAGAGAACACATACCTGTGGGAAGAATGGGGGATGAGGCAGCTCTGCCTTCCCATGAGGCTTTTCCAAATGAGGTTCCGGTCCTTCAGTGTCCACGGATCCTCTGTGTGCAACCCTGTGCCACCCCTTTGCACTCTATCTTCTCTGCTACAAAGAAGGGAGGGGTTTTATAGACCACAAGTCTGTGTTGCATGGCCATTTCCTGTTGCTACACTAAGAATTCTTAATCTCCTGGTCTACGAATGCTTAAAGTTTACACTTAATATAGTCATCAACCATACAATGAGGCCATGTTGTGTAGTGCTAAGAGCATGGGAGAAACACCTGAGCATAAGCTCTGGCTCCTTCACTTACCACTGATGTGCTAACACCATCGCCACACACAGGCATGGTTAACGCTAACTCTGTACAAACAGAAGGACGTTTGCTCTGTGAAGTGCAGATCGCATTTATCTCCTATTCAGGAACAGCTTCTCTCCTTTTGGCTGAAATAACTGAAGAAAAAATTCAAGCCTCGAGTTGTGATATTGAAGAATTCTATGGGGAAAATATTAAACGACGCAGGAAGCATCAAAAGAAGATAAAAGGAATACAGAGTCACTATACCAAAAAGAATTGGTTTACATTCAACCATTTCAGGAGGCAGTATATGATCAGGAACCAATGGTACTGAAGGAAGAGGTCCAAGCTGCACTGAAGGCATTAGCAAAAATCAAGGCTCCAGGAATTGATGGAATACCAATTGAGATGTTTCAACAAATGGATGCAGCGCTGCAAGTGCTCACTTGTCTATGCCAAGAAATTTGGAAGACAGCTACCTGGCCAACCAACTGGAAGGAATCCGTATTTGTGCCCATTCCAAAGAAAGGTGATCCAACAGAAAATGGAAATTATCACATGATACCATAAATATGCAAGTAAAATTTTGCTGGATATCATTCCAAAACTGCTACAGCAGTATATTGACAGAAAACTTCATGAAATTCAAGCGAAGTCAGAAGAGGACATGAAACCAGGGATATCATTGCTGATGTCAGATGGATACTGGCTGAAAGCAGAGAATACCAGAAAGATGTTTACCTATGTCTTACTGACTATGCAAAGACATTCAACTGTGTGGTTCAAAACAAATTATGGATAACATTGCAAAGAACAGGAATTCCAGAATGCTTAATTGTCCTCATGAGGAACTTGTATAGACCCAAAGACCAAACAGAACAAGGGGGATACTGCATGGAACTTGTATAGACCAAAAGACCAAACAGAACGAGGGGGATACTGCATGGTTTAAAATCAGAAAAGGTGTGGGTTAGGGTTGTATCCTTTCTACATACTTATTTAATGTGTATGCTGAGCAAATAATCTGAGAAGCTGGACTATATTAAGAAGAACAGGGCATCACGACTGGAGGAAGACTCATTAACAACCTGCGTTATGCAGATGACACAACCTTGCTTGCTGAAGGTGAAGAGGACTTAAAGCACTTAGTGATAAAGATAAAAGACCACAGCCTTCAGTATGGATTACACCTCAACAAAAAGAAAACAAAAATCCTCGCAACTGGACCAATAAGCAACATCACAATAAACAGAGAAAAGATTGAAGTTGTCAAGGATTTCATTTTACTTTTCACAATCAACACCCATGCAAGCAGCAGTTAAGAAATCAAACGACACATTGTATTTGGTAAATCTGCTGCAAAAGCCTTATTTAAAGTGTTAAAAAGCAAAGATGTCACCTTGAAGACTAAGGTGCAGTTTACCCAAGCCATGATGTTTTCAATCACCTCATATACATGCTTAAACCGGGTAACGAATAAGGAAGATCGAAGAATTGACACTTTTGAATTATGATGTTAGTGAAGAATATTGAATATACCATGAACTGCCAAAAGAACAAACAAATCTGTCTTGGAAGAAGTACAGCCAGAATGCTCATTAGAATCAAGAATGGCGAGACTACGTCTCACATACTTTGGACATGTTATCAGGAGGGATCAGTCCCTGGAGAAGGATATCATGCTTGGTAAAGTAGAGGATCATCAAAAAAGAGGAAGACCCTCAAAGAGGTGGATTTGCACAGTGGCTGCAACAATGGGCTCAAGCGTAACGATGATTGTGAGGATGGCACAGGACTGGGCAGTGTCTTATTCTGTTGTAGGTAGGGTCGCTGTGAGTCGGAACCAGCTCAAGGGCACCTAACAACAACAAAGAGCATGGTATTAAGCACATTGTTATATATTATCTCATTTTAATCCTCACAACAACCCTTTGAACAGGTATTATGATCTCTATGAACATAGAAGGAAACTGAAGCTAGAGGATGGTTGAGAGACTATTCTAAAGTCACATGGGTAGTATACATTTCATTTAAAAAAATAATTATATATATATATCTACTCTGTCCTATAGGGTCGCTATGAGTTGGAACTGACTCGATGGCAGTGGTTTGGTTTTTTTTTTTTTTTAATCTATAATACGTAATTCTGAAAATATAATCTTAATACAAAATTTACTTCAAATTCTAAAAGCATTGTGTTCTCCTGCTTCAACTGTATGAAATCCTAACTCATAAACCTGCTAGAAAAGTCTAATTTTAAGGGGTAAAATGTGTCTATGTAGTCACATTTGGAGCCCTGGTGGCACAGTGGTTAAGAGCCTGGCTGCTAACTAAAAGACTGGCAGTTCAAATCCACCAGCCACTCCTTGGAAGCCCTGTGGGGCAGCTCTACTCTGGCCTACAGGGTTACTCTGAGTAGGAATCAACTTGATGGCAATGGGTTTGGGTTTATGTAGTTACATTTAGATAAATGGGGTCCCATGAGTTGGAATCTACTTGACAGAAACATATTTTTTAAGTCACATTTAAAATGAACAGTTGAGTGTGTGTAATTTTTTGTATGAGAAACTGACTTGAATTGTAAACTTCCACTTAAAGCACAAATTTAAAAACAGAGAAAAAAGAAAATGAATAGTTGACAATTATCCTGTCAAGTTAATGATTCAGGTCTGTTTTATCCAACTGGTTATTCTAATCAAATTGCTAGTTTATATGGCTGTGTGAATAAGTTTTTTTTTTTTCTTAATTTTATTTATTTTACAATCTGTGTCTCAGCTTACTAGCGTCACTGTTTCCTGCTATATTTTATGGTATTTCCACCTCTCTTTGATAGGTAACAGATATTTGAAATAGGGACGTTTTGATGACATATCACTTTTCAGAACGATTAGAGTCAGAAAAGTCAGTAAAGTTGGTGTTGCTTCGGAATCTCTTAGATATCTTAATACCATAATAAAGCAGCAAATTACTAAAGGGTTATCATGGGAAGTTGTCTGTACATTGATTTAATATTTTTCTTTGCTTTTTTTCTCACAACAGGAGAGCTCATCTAAGAAAATATCTCTATGTTTTTATTCAAAATGATTAAACCAGAAAAAACTTAGGGTACTTTTTTCCTGACCTATCATTTATTTTCCTGACCTATCATCATTTTGTTTTGTTTTGTTGGTTTGTTTTTTATCATTTAACTAGAACAATGGAACTGAAAGTTGTTTGTTCTAAACCTTTAGTTTTTACTTAGTAAGTAATATACTCAAATAATTAAAAAAACTTAAAGCTTAACAAACTGTACAGTGAAAAGACACACTTCCTCCTCTGTCACTGTCTACCTCATTTCCTGTTTGCCCTAAGGGAGGAATATTTCCTTCATTTCTTATTTAAATTTAGTGTATCATACACCTTATTCTGTACCTTGAGTTTCACATTTATCAGTACATCTCATCCTTTCTCGCTGTTATTTTTTACAGCTGCCTAATATTCCATTGTGTGCATGTACTATAGTTCAATTAACCACTCCTCTGTTGATAGATTTGGTTTGTTTCCAATCTTTTACTATTACAAACCATGCAATAGTGAATAACCTTGGACATAAATCATTTTGATCTATGCAGATGTATCAGTAAGATCCATTCCCAGAAGTGAGACTGCTGGGTCAAAGGGTAAATACATTTGTAACTATTAAAAATATTGCCAAAAAGTCCTTCATGGGGGTTTCATCATTGTGCCCTTCAACTAGCAGTATATGAGAGCCTCAGAAGCAGAATGTTGTTCAACTTAATTGTTGCCATTCTCATAAGTTAAAAATGGTGTTAGGAAGTCTTATTTGTAGTCACAAAATTAACATGCTATTTTGAATAGTGGAAAAATATATTTTTTAATTTCTTGATTTGTTTTGTTGTTTTTTTAGTTCAAAATGTCATCTGTCTTTGCTACATTGTGTCCTCAGTTCCCATGTCACAAAATCATTGCCACAAGTGGAACAGTGTTAATAATGAGGGCTTCTAGTATTTATATTCTTGAACCTTTAGTATAATGTAATAGATGTGATGGCAAGAGCCCTGAACACAAATCGGGAGAAAATCCAGGAACAAGGAGTCAAGTCTTAGATCTGCCAGTACACGAGTATGTGATTTAAGCCAGTCATTGAATCACTAGGGGTTCAGTATCTACAAATGGTAAGAGTATCAGTAAGCAGAATAACTGGAAGGAGAGAAACAAAGTTTTAATAAGTATTGCCAAGGAGGGAGGAAGAAGGCAAAAGACACCAATTTAAGAAAGCAAAAATTTACCTGGCTGATATATCAACTGGAAATAATGAACTAATTTACCTGGGCGGGGGGGGGGGGGCGTTGAAATAGATGTACTTTAAAGTCCATTTCAGCTCCAGTCTGGTGAGGTTCTCAGATGAACCCATGTAATACACCAAATTCTGGTTACTTTGAGGTCAAGCCAGTTGAAATTAAAAAGAGATTGGTATTTCCAAACACTTCAAAACTTAAGACTGGATATAAACAAAATTTATTTTATTCTTGGGATCAGTCACATATTATAACCATAATTTGAATTAAATTTAAAAAAAATTTCTAAGATAGTCTGCTTAAAATTATGTATTAGATTTCTGCCTATTGATATTTATTAAATAATTATTCCCTGATTGCTAAATATTTAATTAATAAGAGGGACGTATTGCTGAAATGGATATTTTGCATAATTTTATTTGTAAACCTATTTATTAGCATATATTTATATAGAATAATGTTTGAGAGACCATACATTGAAAAGTAGAGTTGGCCTCGACTCATGGTGACTCCATGCACAGTGAAATAAAACACTGCCTGATCCTACACCATCCCCATGATCGATTGCTTATCACAGCACTGTGATTCATAGGGTTTTCATTGGAAGTAAATTGCCAGGTCTTTCTTTCTAGTTTGTCTTATTTCTGGAAGCTCCTCCTTCTTTAAATCCATTCTGTGTAGGTTGTAGAATTCCAAGTAATTTTATTTTGTGTTTACTTACATACATTTTTATAACTTTCTACAATGAACATTTATTATCTTTGAAACAAGTTTTTGTAAAGTCACGAAAAATACTTTGGGGTTAAAAATTATAAATGAAGTAGGGTAGGAGTTTTTCTTCTATATCAGGAATCCATCTGAACATTTGCTGCAGGACCATTCTTTCCTTGTTTAACATTTTTTATTTGAACACAAAATAGAGGAAGTCATAGAGCTTGAAGGTGAAGCCTTTCGGTACACTTATTTGGCATGTAAACGTAATTTTTCAAGTGCTTTGTTTTATGCCTCTTAGGATTCCCAACAGATATAATAGGTCTTAGTTTTATTTCCTATTGTATTATAATGGTTATTTTCACAGGACGCTGTTCACAGTATCTTTTTAACTGTTCTCTGGGCAATCCATCTGACATATAACCAGATTAATATATTCCTGAAACGCCACTTCCATTATGGAACTTTCCTGCTCAAAATCTTCAATAGTTTGTTATAGTAATGATTTTTAAGTTTTTTAAACACTAGAGTATTTTTTCCTCCAAAGGAAACCTTATGTGAAATCCCCACATATAAAACAGATGAAAGTAGTATTTTCTAAGAACTTAAGAGATAGTCAATCAATGAAAACCATAGGCTATTTTGATGGACACACACAAAAAAGAGACTTGAACGTTGAGGTTGACACTGAAAGCCTTCAACACCCAACATATTTCTATATTTTCTTTAGATGGCACAGAGCTGGGAAAATCTCAATTTCTAAAACTAAATACATGTTGTTAATAGGCTTTTTTTTTTTTTTAATAGCTGTGCTTAAAATCTCAATGAATCACAAATTACATCAAAAAGTTTACTCCAAGGTTTGCGATGAAAGTTAACGTATTGTGGAAGCCACTGTGTCTAAATGTGATGTATCACATGTGGGAGAATGGGTTCTGCTTTGCTTGTCTGTTTGCTTGTTTATTTTAACTACAGAGCTTAAAATTCAGAAAACACATTTTAAAATATTTAAGATCAGGTTTGTTCTACAAAGCTTCTTAGTTCCTGGAAGGGTTTGCACAAAATGAGAGTGAGTTGGTTCTTGCAGTTTTAAAGTAGGCATTCTCTTTTCCTCCTTGAAACTATGAGGGCTGCTAGGTATCTTCCCCCTCCCACCCCCCAAAAAATAGCCCAGTTTTGTATAATATGAAAGTCTGCTGAGGTGCTAAACCCTTCTCCTGTTGATCTCTGCAAATGTCGGAGGGAATTTTCTTGCATCCGCACTCTCCTCACTTTGTTATTGTGCAACTCTTACTGTGGCCTTGACCTATGGAAACACTATCTTTCATCACGAGTTTCACGAATATCCTTTTCACTGTGCTCACTTGGCCTTCAGATTCTCAAATCCTTGTAATCTTCTCCTGAATCAACATTAGACAGACAGAAGGTTCTGAGGTTGTTCCTTTAGCCTCACGTGTGTTTCTACATTGTTCCGTTATTTTTATACTTTGCCGGCTGATTGTCAATCACAGAGGCAAAGCACTTTTAACACGTTGCTGATTCACTCTTAGTTCTTTGGAATCTATCCTTCCAATGATTTATCCCACATGCCCAAATAACAAGTGTCTTTTCATATAATTTTTAATTTTAAAAATTATTTTTACTTTGTATCACAATCATACTCCCTTTGTTACTTACGATGTTTAAAACTCATTGCAGTTTTTTTGCGCTTATTAGCCTTAATAGGTTAACTACTCTTAGAAACATTTTAAAACAAAAAACACATTTAGCAAACACACAGTAAACTCATAAGGGCAGTAGCCGAGCTACAGCAAAGAGCACTACTATTAACACCAACAGGTGGTGGCAGACACAACTGACTCTATACTGCTCCAGAGGGTTGCTCTGTGTGTACCTATGTCTGTGGGTAAATTGTAAGCTTGTAAGTTGAACTTTCCTAGGATGTTTCGGCAGTTAACAAGTATAATTTTAAAAAGCAATTCAAACCAAGCATTAGCAGAACATAACTATATATTAGAGTAGGGGCCAGCAAACTTAGCCTGTAAAGGACAACATAATAAATATTGCAGACTGCAAAACATCCAGTCTCGATTGTGACTACCGGACTCTGCAGTTGTATACAAGAATAACCATAGACAATAAGAAAATGAATGGGCATGGGCATCTTCCAATAAAACTTTATTTACAAAAATAGGCAATGAGCTAGATTTGGGCCACAGGTTGTAACTTGCTTAAGCTCCCCCTCACTCCCCATATACTTCAGTATAAGTGCTTCTTGTTTGTATTACTCAGTGTACCCTTAATCATTGTGGTAGATTAGTGATGGCTATAAATCCCTTCATACTCCTCCAGTTAAGAATGGAGTCTAATTCCCCTCCTCTTGGGTTAGCATTGTCCTTAGTGATTTGTTTAAACAACAGAATGCTGCTGAAGTGTCATTCTTGGACTTCTGAGGCAAGGTCATAATAACCCTTCTAGCTTTCTCCTGGGACACTTGAAATGCTTGTTCTGGGGAAGCCAGCCACCAGGTAACAACATGATTACCCTGAGCCTGCCGTGTAGTAAAGAAGCCTATGTCACATTGTGAGGCCCTGGGGAATGAGACACCATGTGGAGAGCAAGACAGAGAGAGGTCAAGGATTACCAAGGTGCCAGATATGTGGATGAACAAAGCATCTTTAAAGGGGATTTCTGGTTGAGTATCCCCAGCTGGTGCCAAGTAGAACAAGCCGTCCCCATCAGACCCTGTCCAGATTGCAAATTGACCCAGATAAGTCATTGTGGTTGTTTTAAGTTTGGGGATGGTTTATTGTGCAGTAATAGATAACTTGAACAATCATACACTTATCCTGTATTACATGTATTCTTTCCAGGTATCTATTTTGTTTGCCTAATTAGATCCCTCATTTCTTCAGGACACAGCAGATATTTTCACCATTTTGTGTGCTGTACAGGATCTAACCCAATGTTTTGTAAACAGTTGTTAGCTAATAAATGTTTCTTAAATGATGCAAGTTCACAGATATTGCTATTGTCAAAGAAGCCACTGTCATGATTGATAGGCACAAAAGAAAGGGGTCTGTTGGCATGTAGAGTGCAAATACTCTGGAGCCAGGGAAACAGAAGAGTACTCTGTAAAGTTTTAGGAGGGGATCTGGAGTTTATTTTCTTTGCTGTCTTAAGCATTTGATATTCTTTGGACTATGATTTTTCTGACAGGAACATATATGGTTTTAAGAATGTGATTAGAATTCACTGATAAGCCAAATACTTTTTCTCAGTACCATACTCAGCCATGCTTACAAAACCCTGTGCTATAATGTACATTAGTTGGTATGCTCATTATATTAAGTAATATATTTTAATCCACAGAGATGTACATACATCAGCTTAGTTAACTAGTATATGGCATCCAGATTCATATCTATTTGAATAAAAAATTAAGTCACAAGTCATTTCTGAACTGCAATTATGGACAGAGAACTTTGTTAAGTACTTCAGGTACCATCAAAGCACAGTGGTTATGCGCTCCGCTGCTAACTGTGAAAGGTCGGCGGTTTGAACCCACCAGCTGCTCCTTTGGAGAAAGATGTGGCACTCTGCTACCATAAAGATTTATGGCCTTGGAAATCCTATGGGGCAGTTCTACTCTGTCCTATAGGGTCCCTATGAGTCGAAATCGACTCAACAGCGATGGGTTTGGGTGCATTATTGTTTGTTTGTTTTTGAAATTGGGAAACAGGTAACTGGATGGGTGAAGGTTTGTAGACTGTAGGAGAATAAAGTTGAAGTTATTGCAATAGGTTTGGTGAGGAGATGTAGATCATGACAGCTTAAACTAGAGTTTAAGTGGCCACATAAAGGGAATGTTGCAGATAGCTGTGAAAGATATTAGAAATCCTTGGGTTTCAAGGTGAGATCATTCAAACTAGCTAACACAAAAGAGGGCAGGAGTGTTCTAAGGAATAGAGAACTTTCGTCAGAATCCAAGAAGAGAGCTGATTCAGATAGAACTCTTAGAAATAGGAGTTGGAAACCAAAACAATGTCATGTACCAAGGCTGCTCCACATAGCTCTTACCAGAGGCCTCATTGCTTGCCTCTGTATCTCTCTGCAGGTCTGCTTCCGTGCTCATGCCTGTGCTCTATGCCCTGTTAACCACCTTCCTATACTTACCCAAAATTTTCCAGCCCATAACTTCAAGTTTCACATGGCTTTGTTTTCCCAGAACTCTTTAGCCCTGAATCCACCATGTGGGCCCTTGGCTTCAACTTCTCTGGCTAACTGACAATAGTCTTTCAGCTTTCTAAATTCCTCAGAGAGACAGCTGATGGGCCCAGATGGTGTTTTCTCCCCAGATCACTGGCCAATCAGTGGATTCGTTGTCCTTGCTGAGGGTGAACCACATTGTTCTAAAAATAAGAGGTCTAAACAGGCTGGGATCAAGGGCCAGTACAAGCTCCATCTGGAAGAAAAATGGTGTCATTAGCCAAAAATAAGGAGAGTATATGGGAGAAGGAGTTTTGTGAGAAATGGTAAGTTGGGTTATTGAGGTTTAGAGTATTTGTTGTTGTTAGGTGCCGTCAAGTTGGTTCTGACTCATAGCAACCCTATGCACAACAGAAAGAAACACTGCCCAATCCTGCACCATCCTCATAATTGTTGCTTTGCTCGAGCCCATTGCTGCAGCCACTGTGTGAATTCATCTCATTGAGGATCTTCCTTTTTTTCACTGACCTTTCACTTTACCAAGCCTGATGTCCTTCTCCAGGGGCTGATCCCTCCTGACAACACGTCCAAAGTATGTGAGAGGCA
This sequence comes from Loxodonta africana, assembly GCF_030014295.1. NCBI lineage: Eukaryota > Metazoa > Chordata > Mammalia > Proboscidea > Elephantidae > Loxodonta > Loxodonta africana. The sequence goes on from NC_087342.1 coordinate 196,616,714, forward strand.
GTCTCACCATCCTTGCTTTCAAGGAGCATTCTGGTTGTACTTCTTCCAAGACAGATTTGTTCATTCTTTTGGCAGTCCATGATATCTTAATACTCTCTGCCAACACCACAATTCAAAGATGTCGGTTCTTCTTCGGTCTTCCTTATTCATTGTCCAGTCTTCACATGCATATGAGGCGATTGAAAACACCATGGCTTGGGTCAGGTACACCTTGGTCCTTAAGGTGACATCTTTCCTTTTTAACATTTTAAAGAGATCTCTTGCAGCCTTTTGCCCAATGCAACGTGTTTTTTGATTTCTTGACTGTTGCTTCCATGGGCGTTGATTGTGGATCCAAGTAAAATGAAATCCTTAACAACCTCAATCTTTTCTCCATTTATTATGATGTTGTTTACTGGTCTAGTTGTGAGGATTTTTTTTTCTTTATATCGAGGGGTAATCCATATTGAAGGTTGTGGTCTTTGATCTTCATCAGTAAGGGCTTCAAGTCCTCTTCACTTTCAGCAACCAAGGTTGTGTCATCTGCATAACGCAGGTTGTTAATGAGTCTTCCTCCAATCCTGATGCCCCATTCTTCATATAGTCCAGCTTCTTAGATTATTTGCTCAGCATACAGATTGAATAGGTACAGTGAAAGGATACAGCCCTAATGCACACCTTTCCTGGCTTTAAACCATGCAGTATCCCTTTGTTCTGTTCCAATGATTGCCTCTTAATCCATGTACAGACTCCTCATGAGCACAATTAAGTGTTCCAGAATTCCCATTCTTCCCAATGTTATCCATAATTTGGTGTGATCCACAGAGTCGAATGCCTTAGCATAGTCAATAAAACACAAGTAAACACCTTTCTGGTATTGTCTGCTTTCAGCCAGGATCCTTCTGACATCAGCGATGATATCCCCGGTTCTACGTCATCTTCTAAATTTGGCTTGAATTTCTGGCTATTCTCTGTTGATATACTGCTGCAGCTGCTTTGAATGATCTTCAGCAAAATTTTGCTGGCATGTAATATTAATGATATTGCTCGATAATTTCCACATTCTGTTGGATCACCTTTCTTGGGAATAGGCATAAATACGGATCTCTTCCAGCTGTTTAGCCAGATAGCTGTCTTCCAAATTTCTTGGCATAGATGAGTGAGTACTTACAGCTCTGCATCTGTTTTCTGAAACATCTCAATTGGTATTCCATCAATTCCTGGAGCCTTGTTTCTCACCAATGCCTTCAGTGCAGCTTGGACTTATTCCTTCAGTACCATTGGCTCCTGACCATATGTTACCTCCTGAAATGGTTGAATGTCGGCTAATTCTTTTTTGATATAGTGACTCTGTGTATTCCTTCCATCTTCTTTTTATGCTTCCTGCATCATTTAATATTTTCCCTTTAGAATCCTTCAGTATTGTAACTCAGGCCTGAATTTTTTCTTCAGTTCTTTCAGCTTGAGAAACGCTGAGTGTGTTCTTCCCTTTTGGCTTTCTGTCTCCAGGTCTTTGCACATGTCATCATAATACTTTGTCTTCTCAAGCCACCCTTTGAAATCTTCTGTTCAGCTCTTTTACTTCATCATTTTTTCCTTTTGCTTTAGCTACTGGACATTCAAGGGCAAGTTTCAGAGTCTCTTCTGACATCCAGTTAGGTCTTTTCTTTCTCTCCTGCCTTTTAAATGACCTCTTGCTTTCTTCGTCTATGAGTCCTTGATGGCATTCCACAACTTGTCTAGTCTTCGGTTATTAGTGTTCAACTTGTCAAATCTGTTCTTGAGATGATCTCTAAATTCAAGTGGGATATACTCAAGATCATACTTTGTCTCTCATGGACTTGTTCTAATTTCCTTTAGTTTCAACTTGAACTTGCATATGAGTAATCAATGGTCTGATCCATAGTCAGCCCCTGGCCTTGTTCTGACTGATGATATTGAGCTTTTCCATTATCTCTTTCCACAGATGTAGTCGATTGATTCCTGTGTATTCCATCTGATGAGGTTCACATGTATAGTTGCTGTTGGTGTTGGCTTTGATGAAAAAAAGGTATTTGCAGTGAAGAAGTTGTTGGTCTTGCAAAATTCTATCATTAGATCTCCAGCATTGTTTCTGTCACCAAGGCCATATTTTCCAACTACCCAAACTTCTTCTTTGTTCCAACTTTCACATTCTAATCGCCAGAATTATCAGTGCTTCCTGATTGCATGTTTGATCAATCTCAGACTGCAGCAGCTGATAGAAATCTTCTATTTCTTCATCTTTGACTTAGTGATTGGTGTGTAAATTTGAATAATATTCATATTAACTGGTCTTTCCTGTAGGTGTTTGGATATTATCCTATCAGTGACAGAGTTGTACTTCAGCACAGATCTTGAAATGTTCTTTTTGACAATGGATGCAGCACCACTCCTTTTCAAGCTGTCATTCCTGACATAGTAGACCATATGATTGTCTGATTCAAAATGGCCAATACCAGTCCATTTCACCTCACTAATGCCTAGGATATCAATGTTTATGCATTCCATTTCATTTTTGATGATTTCCAGTTTTCCAAGATTCATACTTTGTACATTCCAGGTCCTGACTATTAATGGGTTTGCAGCTGTTTCTTCTCATTTTTAGTCATGCCACATCAGCAAATGAAGGTCCCAAAAGCTTTACTCCATCCATGTCATTAAGGTTGACTCTATGAAGAGGAAGCTCTTCCCCAGTCATATTTTGAGCACCTTCCAACCTGAGGGGCTCATCTTCCAGCACTAAATCAGATAAAGTTCCACTGCTATTCATAAGGCTTTCACTGGCTAATTCTTTTCAGAAGTAGAACGCCGGGTCCTTCTTCCTAGTCTGTCGTAGTCTGGAAGCTCAGCTGAAACCTGTCCACCATTCAAATACCTTGCTGGTATTTGAATACCCGTGGCATAGCTTCCAGCATCACAGCAACACACAAGCTCCCACAGTAAGACAAACTGACAGATGCATGGAGGGTATAGAGTATAGTGTGAAGATATTCATCATCTGAGTTTCCTTATGAATGGATGGAGAGTTCCTGAGGAAAGATTAAATTATAAACGTGGATCACTGAGGCATTTCTCCTTTTTGAATGTAGTTAGGCAGTTGCTGAAAAGGTTACCTATTAAGTATTATTTCAAATGTGAATAAATGTTGTTGTTGTTGTTAGGTGCTGTCAAGTTGGTTCCAACTCATAGCGACCCTACATACAATACAAAGAAACAACAAAACACTGCCTGATCCTGCGCCATCCTTACAATCTTTGCTATGCTGGATTCCATCATTGCAGTCACTGTGTCACTCCATCTCATTGAGGATCTTCCTCTTTTTTGCTGACCCTCTACTGTACCAAGCATGATGTCCTTCTCCAGGGACTGATCCCTCCTGATAACATGTCCAAAGTATGTGAGACAAAGTCTTGCCAGCCTCACCTCTAAGCATTCTGTCTGTACTTCTTCCAAAGCAGATTTGTTTGTTCTTCTGGCAATCCATGGTATATTCAATATTCTTTGTCAACAGAATAATTCAAAGGCATCAATTCTTCTTCAGTCTTCCTTAATCACTATCCAGCTTTTGCATGTATATGAGGCGATTGAGGATACCATGGTTTGGGTCAGGAACACCTTTAGTCCTCAAAGTGATGTCGTTGCTTTTCAACACTTTCAAGAGGTCTTATGCAGCTGATTTGCCCAATGTAATGCATCGTTTTATTTCTTCATTGCCACTTTCATGGACATTGATTGTGACTCCAAGTAAAATGAAATACTTGACAACTTCAATCTTTTCTCAATTTATCATGCTGTTTATTGGTCCAGTTGTGAGGATTTTTGTTTTCTTTATGTTGAGATGCAATCTATGCTGAAGGCTGTCATCTTTGATCTTCATCAGTATTTCAAGCCCTGTTTGCTTTCCACAGAGCCCTGGTGTCTCAGTGATTAAGAGCTCGCCTGCTAACCCAAAGGTTGGCAGTTCGAATTTACCAGCTGCTCCTTGGAAACCCTATGGGGCAGTTCTGCAGCAACAGGCTTGTTCTTTGGTTTTGCTTTCCAAAGGAAGGCTGTGTCATCTGTGTAATACAGGTTGTTAATGAGTCTTCCTCCAGTCCGGATGTTTCATTCTTCTTCACGTAGTCTAGCTTCTCGGGTTATTTGCTCAGCATACACATTGAATAAGTATGTAAAAAGGATACCACCCTGACACACACCTTTTCTAATTTTAAACCAGGCATCATCTCCTTGTTCTGTTCGAACGACTGCCTTTGGTCTACGTACAGGTTCCTCTTGAGCACAATTAAGTGTTCTGGAATTCCCATTCTTTGCAATGTTACCTATAATTTGTTATGATTCACACAGTTGAATGTCTTTGCATAGCCAATAAAACACAGGTAAACATCTTTCTGGTATTCTCTGCTTTCTGCCAAGATCCATCTGACATCAGCAATGATATCCCTTGTTCCAAGTCCTCTTTTGAACCCAGCTTGAATTTCTGGCAGTTCCCTCTCCATGTACTGCTGCAAATGCTTTTGAATTATCTTCAGTAAAATTTTATTTGTGTGCGATGTTAATGATAATTCCACATTCTGTTGGATTGCCTTTCTTTGGAATGGGGACAAATATGGATCTCTTCCAGCCAGTTGGCCAGGTAGCTGTCTTCCAAATTTCTTAGCATAGATTAATGAGCACCTCCAGTGCTGCATCCACTTGTCTTGTTGAAATATCTTAACTGGCCTTCTGTCAACTCCTGGAGCCTTGTTTTTGGCCAGTGCCTTCAGTGCACTCTGGACTTTTTCCGTCAATATCATCAGTTCTTTATCATATGCTACCTCCTGAAATGGTTGAACATCGACCAGTTCTTTTTGGTACAGTGACTTTCTGTATTCCTTCCATGTTCTTTTGATGCTTCCTGTGTCATTTAATATTTTTTTCCCATAGAATCCTTCAAAATTGTAACTCAAGGCTTGAATTTTTTCTTCAGTTCTCTCAGTTTGAAAAATGCTGAGCATGTTCTTCCCTTTCAGTTATCTAATTCCAGGTCTTTGCACATTTCATTTTAATAGTTTACTTTGTTTTCTTAAACCACTCTTTGAAATCTTCTGTTCAGGTCTTTTCCTTCATCATTTCTTCCATTTGCTTTAGTTGCTCTACTTTCAAGAGCAAGTTTCAGAGCCTCTTTTGACATCCATTTTGGTCTTTTTTTTTTTCTTTTCTCTCTTTTTAGTGAGCTTTTGCTTTCTTCTTGTATGATGTCCTTGATGTCATCCCACAACTCGTCTGGTCTTCAGTCATTAATATTCAATGTGTCGAATCTATTCTTGAGATGGTCTCTAAATTCAGGTGGGATATACTTAAAAGGTCCTATAAATAAAGGTGATTACTCAAGGTGTATAAATAAAACACCTTTTATTGCTAAATAACTTCTGGTAAATGATGTCCTGCCTTCAAAGTCCATTAACCTGAGATAGTTTGGTTGTAGCTTAAAAATGGCAAATAATGCTGACCTCATCCTTTAACTTATATGGTGTTCATAACAGCATTATCCAGTTATCTTTTAGGTCAAAGGAGTAAATTAAATTTACAAGTGATAAACATTTGCTTCATTGCTAAACTATTATAATTCTAGATAACTTGACCTGGAAGATGAGGTAATAGAATAAGGAACTTTGGACAGGAAGGTGACTTTATTTTTAAAGCACTGCTCACAGATACAATATGGCATTATTCTATGAGCTGATGATACCTCTAGCATGCAAGGCTATTTCTTGCTGTAATGTGATCTGATTGAGAATTTCTACAAGGGGAACACTCAAATCCCAGTGAAAATACCTGTAAATTTTCAAATTGGTCTCATCACTGGAAATGTCTTCCCTAAAATAAGTCACATTTTGTTCCCCCTAAATACACTTATTGCTCTTTCCTCTGAAACTATACAGAATGAAAGTCACTATCTTCAATCTTTTCTCATATGACATGAATTTTAGTTCTCTTACCATCTTCTTCCCCTCTCTAAATATACTTGTTTTACTGATTTCTAAATGTGGTCCAAAGAAGAAAATTCAACTGAGACTTATAAACACAATGGCACAGAATTAGATAATGCAAGAGTTGATAAAACCTGGCACTAGCTTTTTAAAAGCTATGTAACAAAAGCCATTGGATATTTTATGAAAGAATAATAATGGCGATAATGACAACTAACACATGTGTAGATGTCTAGAATTTCCAAAGCTGTTTCCTAGTTGGTATTTCTTTCCCAATCCTTATTTGTACTAGCAATGCTAGTCTTATTCCTGCTCCTAACTTCTTAAGATCCAAAGAAAAGTAGACAGGTACCATGTGTGGTTTGATACAAAAACAGGAGGAAAAAAAAAACTCTACTCACCAATATTAATCTGTTCAGTTCTTAAAAAAGAAAGGAGTGGAACTATACATCCTATCAGACGCCTAATGACTTTTTCAGTTTAGTAGGTTTCCCATCTTCCCCTTATTCCTCTTCCATCAGTCCCCCAAACATCATAATTTCCTACCCTTTCCCCATCCCTGTTTTTCCTCACCCCCTTCTCCCCAACACAATTCTCCAGCACCTGAAGTTTCTGTGTCTTGCCAGGCAGCAACTGGAAGAGATCCGCCTCAAGCAGGAACAGCAGGAGACCTCAAGTAATAAAAAGAGAAAGGAAAACAAGGACCAGAACCAGGGGGAATCAGCAGGAGAGAAGAGCCGATCCAGGGCAGGGAGAGAGGGCCTTTCTACTCACTTGGTTTACAGGAACCGGATCCAGGAGAAAGAGGTGTCGGGGATTTTGTGGCTCTTGCTTTTTGCAGGAAAATGGCTTGGCACTACTAGAGAAGGGAATCTGCTGTCCCCTCCTCCCCTTGCACGAGAGAGATGAGTTCCCAATCAATAAAATGAGTATGACTTTTTGGAACAGGAGGTGAGAGAATGGATAGCAAAGGGTCAAGAATAGCAGAGGATGAGTAATGTGGGAACCATACATTAAGGTCAAGGAAGGGGCAGAGGTAGAGTGGGCAAGGGGTCTGTAGCCATCCTTGCTGATAACTTGGGACTCATCCTTGGAGATCCTGCATTTATCTCTCATGTTCCTTGTAGCAGGTACCAGTACACCTGGACACCATGCAGCCTCAGGAAATTGTGGAAGAGGAGGAGCTAGAGCTGATGAAGGCCCTGCTACAAAGGGAGAATCTCATTCGAAACCTGGGTATTGTGGAGCAGCTCAACCACATGCTGCATCCCAGCCGTCGGGGCCAGAAAAAACTTCATGAGTATCGGGTGAGGGTCCCTATGCAGCTTCCCACAGAACAAGGGAATAAGGGCTGTGGTACTGGCACATGGTGGTGGTCACATCAGAGGAGGCTAATGTGATGGTATCTGGCAGTGGAACCTTAAATATCTTAAAAAATCCACTGTTAGATTTAGTTCATTCATTCAATCATTCATTCATTTTTGAGTGTACACATAGTACAAAATTCAAAAGATACCAAATAGTATACGATAGACAATAACTCTCCTTCCCACTCCAAGCCCCAATCCCCTAGTTTTTCCCCAAAGGCTTTGATCGATACCAGTTTCTTGTGTAGATTTCCAGTGATAGTCTATGAATATGCAAGTATATATGGTAATGTATTTGCATACATGAATAAAATCTTTTTTTGTACACAAATTGTAGCAATATATTTGAGACCATTTTATGATAGAATATAGAATTGTCTCATTCTCCTAAAATATCCATTGTACTACGTGTATCATAATTTAAGAGTCCACTTTTGTTGGACATTTTGGTTGTATTTGGCTTTCTCTAGTAAAAGCAATGCTACAGTGAATATCTTTGTACATATTTCTTTGCCCACATGTGTAAGTATACCTGAAAAATAAATCACTGGAAATGAAAATGATGTGCCAAAGACCATGCACTTTTTTTTGCATTTTAAAGGATGTCAATTAGCCTCCACAGAGTGTGCACCAACGGTGTATGAATGTGCCAATTTCTCCACACCTTTGCCAAAGAGAGTATCATCTAATCTGTTGATCTTTAACAGGTAAGGGGGAAATGTGGTGGAATACATCTCACTTTTATTTTAACTGGCACTTCTTTTTACTAAAATGATGTTAAACATCTTTTCAAATGCTTAATAATTTTAAGTATTTCCTTTTTTTATTACTGGTCTGTTTACATCCTTTTTCTATTGGGTTAGTGGTCTTCTTTTAATTCATTGTAGCAGCTTTTTATATGTGACTCTATCAACATTTAGTCTACAATGTGACACAAAGATTTTCCTTGAGTTTATGTATATACTTGGACTTTGGCTACAGAATTTTTGATATGAAGATTTTAAAAATGTAGTTAAATTCTGAAAAGTTTTCTCTGAGTTTAGTTTACATAGAAAGCCTTGCATTGTATTCTAGTTTATTTACAGTTTTATTTTAATTTTTGAATGCTTCACTCATCTGAAATTATTTTGATATGAAGAGTAAGGTGGAAATTCAACTTTATTTTTATCCAGATATGTAATTACCCCAGAATGATTTACAGAACATTCTATTTTTCCCTGATGATGTGAAATCTCACCTTTATCAATTACAAAGTTTCATTTGGGAATTCTATTTATAAACCCTCTCTTCTGTTCCATTGGTCTGTCTGTACATACATGTGCCACTACAACATAATTTTAAATACCATAATTGGTAGGGCTAATCTTTCTTCATAGCCCAATTGTTTTTTGAAGAAATCTCCTGAATATTCTGGTATCCTTATTTTTCCATGTGATGTTTACAAACTTGTTTAGTTAAAAAGATCTATTAGTATATTACTGAGATCATAAAAAATATGAATTAATGTAGGCACAATGGAGATGTTTATAATATACCTTTCTGTTTAAACCAGAGTACACTTTATACTTAAATCTTTTTTGTCTTTTTTAGTACCATTTTAAACTTGTCCTTACATAGTTTTGCACATTTCTTGTTAAGATTTTTCTCAAGTATTTTTTCTTTTTTTACTTTTACTACATTTTCTGTCTGGTGGCTGTTTGTATACAGGAACACTATATCCCAGTGATTTTTCTGAATTCTTCTTATAATGAAGCAAAAATTTTAAAAACATATATTGTCTTATTTTATTAAGAAGTTTTATCACAAATAAATGTTTACTATCTCATCAAATATCTTTTCAGCCTCTGTGAAGAGGACTGTATTATTTTTCTCCTTTAGTTTATTAATAAAGTGAAATATATTATTAGATTTCCTAATATTGAAATGTCTCGCATTTTTTATATGATTCCTCTCCACTCAAGATCTATTATTCATTTAAAATATGATCAATTTTGGGAGGCAGAGCCAACACATGCTATAGACAGAAGTACCACGACGTCCCACTGCAGCAAAAACCCAAAAAACTAAATAAAACAGATGCAAATGTCAGTCCTGGAACCCTAAGCATCAAATGAAGGAATAAAGAATTCAGTCAAATACTGAATGGAATAAGAAACTGACAGAGAACAGAGAACAAGGAGAGCTATGAAGCGGAGGTCACCTACTAGCTAACATGGCCAGATTCACCATTTTGGACTATAGACACCAAAGAGCTCAAAGAACATGGAGTATGGGAAGGCAACTTCATAGAGCTCCCAACAAGAGACAGAGCACCGGGTAACTAGAGATACATGCTTTCCCACCCCACCCTTCTTCCCTGTACAAGGCCTCCACCACTTGCCAACAGGCCACAATCACTCAGCTGGAGAGATACCAGCTCACTGCTGCCCATATTCACCATCTTGGACCTCAGCCACTAATGACTGCAGGCAGGGAATAGAGGAAGGCAACTCCACGGAGCTCCCAGCAGGAGACAGAGCACCTGGTAACCAGGGATATACACTTTTCCACACCCTCCCATCCTTCTTCCCCCTACACGCCCTCCACCACTTTCCAACAAGCCACAGATGCTTGTCCAGAAAGACAGTAGCTCACTGCTGCTGGGGTCTGCCCCACCTCCACTGGATGGCCCCTTCAGCACTATTTTCTTGCCTATTTTTTTTTTGTTGTTGTTGTTTGGTTTGTATTTTTGCTTGTTTGTTTTTTGATGTTGTGTTTTGGCTTTTTTGTTGCTTTTCTCTGTCTCCTTTTCTTCCTTTCCTTTCTCTCGTGCAACTAGCCCTGTGTGCCATTCTCTCCCCTTCTTGACAGGCTGTTTTTCTGTCTTTTTCATGATTTTATCTATTTTTTAATTTTTGTCTGCCTTTTCCTTCATCTGTTTGAGAACCCTGAATATTAGAGTTTTGAATTTCCTATCATGTAGTTCCAGTGCCTTTTTTCCTTGCAGATCATCTGTTGTTTTATTTTGATTGCTTGCTGGAGCCATCTTCTCCTGTTTTTTTTTTTTTTTTTTTTAATGTTTTGATATTGTCTGCTGTCTCAGGGACATTCAGGAGTTATTTTCTTCAATTATATATTGTAGATTTGATTGTTTTGTCCTCTTTTTGGTTTGTTTATTTGGTTACGTCTAGGCAGGCAGGCTGGGTGTGTTTTGTTGCTTGCTCAGCTGTGGGCACGATACTTCTCACCACCTTGTCTAGGCGGGCAGGGCTGGTCACTTAGCTACAGTGCAGCTGTGTAGATCTAATGGGCTTGAAGTGGCATGGATGGGTAGTTTGCAGCATGAACTAGGGACAATGGGGTGGGGCTGCACATCACATCCTCTCCTTTCCCACCTGAAAATGATGTGGGATAAAATCAAAAACAAAAAATTTGCATGTGATTGGAGTTCCTGAATAGGGGAGAAAACAGAAAACGCAGAGAGGATCACTGAAGATTTGCTGACATAAAACTTCCCTAATGCCATGAAAGATGAAAAGCTGACCATCCAAAAAGCTCAATGAACCCCATACAGGACAAACCCCAAAAGAAAAACACCAAGACATGCCATAATCACACCCACTAAAGCCAAAGACAGAATCCTGAGAGCAGATCAAGAAAAATGAAAAGTCACATAAAAAGGGGGAAAAATAAGACTAGGCTCTGATTACTTGGCAGAAACCATGCCAGCAAGAAGACAATGGAATGACATATATAAAATCTTGAAAGAAAAAAACTGCCAATCAAGAATAGTATATCCTGAATAGTATATCACTCAAATATGATGGCAAAATTAGGACATTTTGAGATAAACAGAAATTAAGGGAATATGTAAAAACCAAACCAAACTTACAAAAATTATTAAAGGGAGTCCTTTGGTTGCAGAACCAACAACATCAGACAACAACCTGAATCTAGCACATAAGACAGCAGCAGCCAGATACCAACCTGGATAATGAACTCTAAAGGATAAAACAAATCTAAAAAATTTACAACAGGGAACCAGAGGGGTTAATCTGTAAATGACAATAATGTCAGAACAATAAAAGAGGGAATAAATGGTGTAGGTATAAAACTTTCAAATGGAGAGGAAGTCAAGGCATTATGAAGTAATAAAAGACTAGATTAATTTAGGAAGATGGGGGTAAGTTTCAAGGTAACCACAAGAAAGTTAACAAACTTACTCATAAAAATAAAGAAGAAAAACATAAAGTATTAGGAAACACATACTACAAAAATGAAACAAACAAACAAATCCACAAACAAAAGGAATTCAGAAGAGTAAGAGGAACAAAGAAAAGGTCAGCACCACAACAAAAAGCATACAAAATAGCAGTGTTAAGCTCACACCTATTGATAACTACACCGAATGTAAGTGGCTTACATGCACCCATAAAGAGACAGAGCGTGATAGGGTGGATTAAAAAAAGAAGAAAAAAAAAAAAAACGGAACCCATCAATATTCTGTCTACAACAGACAAACCTTAGAAAAAAGACACAGATTTGTTAAAAATCAAAAGATGGAAAAAATATATCAAGCAAACAGCTACCCAAAAAGAGCAGGAGTGGCAAAACTAATCTCAGATAAAATATACTTTCAGACAAAATCCACCATAAAAGACAAAGAAGGGTATTAAATAATGATCAAAGGGACAACCAACCATGAGGACACAACCATAATAAATATCTACACATCCAGTGACAGGGCGCCAACATACATAAACTCTAACAGCACTGAAAAGAGAAACTGACAGTTCCACAATAATAGTAGAAGACTTCAATACCCCACTCTCAGTAAAGAACAGAATGTCTAGAAAGAGCCTTAGCAAAGATACAGAATAATTAAAGACCACAATCAACCAACTTGACCTCATAGACATATATAGAACACTCCACCCAACAGCTGCAAAGAGCACATTCTTTTCCAACACACATGGAATATTTTTCAGAATATACCACATCTTAACCCATAAGCAATCCTCAACAAAATCCAAAACACTGAGATAATACAAAGTATCTTCTCTGATCACAATGAAATCAAAATAGAAATTAATAACAGGAAGAACAAGGGAAAAAATCAAATACATGGAAACTGAATAACACCCTGCTTAAAAAACACCAGGTAATGGAAGAAATCAAAGATGGCATCAGTTTCTAGAATCAAGTGAGAATAAAAGCATATCACAACACAACCTTTGGGACACAGCAGAGGCAGTGCTCAGAAGTCAATTTATACCAATAGAAGCACACATCACAAAAGAAGAAAGGGACAAAATCAAAACATTAGCTACACAATTTGAACAAATAGAAAGAGAACAGCAACAGAAGCCCACAGCCACCAGAAGAAACAAAATAATAAAGAGCAGAGCAGAAATAAATGAAATAGAGAACAGAAAAACAATAGAAAGAATCAACAAAACCAAAAGTTGGTTCTTTAAAAGGATCGAAAAAATTGACAGACTATTGGTCAAACCAAAAAAAGAAAAACAGGAGAGGATATAAATAACCCAAATAAGAAATGAAACAGGGGACATTAAAACAAACCTAACTGAAATAAAAAGGATCATAACAGAGTACTATGAAAAACTATGCTCCAATGAATTTTAAAACCTAGAGGGAATGGACAAATTTCTAGAAATACACTACACCCAAACTAACACAAACTGAAGTTGAAAAGGTGAACAGATCTATAATAAGAGAAGAGACTGAAAAGGTAAAACAACAAAACAAAAACAATAAAACCTCCCAACAAAAAAAAAAAAAGCCCTTACCCAGATGACTTCACCAGAGAATCCTACCAAACATTCAGAAAGGAGCTTACACCAGTACTACTCAAACTATTTCAGAACATAGAAAGGAAAGGGATACTTCCAAATTCTTCTATAAAGCCAGCATAATCCTGATATCAAAACCAGCAAAAGACACCACACAAAAAAAGAAAATTACAGATGAATCTCTCTCAGGAATATAGATGCAAACATTCTCAACAAAATTCTAGCCAACAACACTTGAGACTATGTTGGCATCTCCTGTCTGGAGGGGAGATGAGAGTGTAGAGGGGGTTAGAAGCTGGCAAAATGGTCACAAAAAGAGAGACTGGAAGGAGGGAGCAGGGTGTCTCATTGGGGAGAGGGTAATTGGGAGCATATAGTAAGGTGTATATAAGTTTTTATGTGAGAGACTGACTTGATTTGTAAACTTTTACTTAAAGCACAATAAAAATTATTTAAAAAAAAATTCTAGCCAACAGAATTCAGCATCATATCAAAAATATAATACACCACGACCAAGTAGGATTCATACCAGGTATGCCAGGATGGTTCAACATTAGAAAATCAATCAACGTAATCCACCACATAAATAAAAGAATCACATGATCATCTCAATCGATACAGAGAAGGCATTTGAGAAAGACCAACACCCATTCATGATAAAAAACTCTCAATAAAATAGGTATATAAGGGAAATTCCTGAACATAATAAAGGGCATCTACACAAAACCAACACCCAACATCATTCTTAATGGGGATAGGCTGAAAACATCCCCCTTGAGAACAGGAACATTTCAAGGAAGGCCGTTATCACCACTCCTATTTAACATTGTGCTGGAAGTCCTAGCTAGAGCAATAAGGCAAGAAAAAGAAATAAATGGCATCCAAATTGGTAAGGAAAAAGTAAAACTGTCTCTATTTGCAGATGATATGATACTATACATAGAAAACCGAAAAGACTCCAAAAGAAAATTACTGGAACTAATAAATTTAGCAGGGTAGCAGAATACGAGATAAACATACAAAAATCATTTGGATTCCTAGACACCAATAAAGAGATCTATGAAAAGGAAATCAGGAAAACAACACCATTTATAATAGCCCCTAAAAAAAATAAAATACTCAGAAATAAATCTAACCAGGAATGTAAAAGACCTATGCAAAGAAAACTACAAAAGACCACTGCAAGAAACCAAAAGAGATCTACATAAATGGAAAAACATACCATGCTCATGGATAGGTAGGTAGACTTAACATTGTGAAAAGGTCAATTCTACCCAAAACAATCTACAATGCAATTGTACAATGCAATCCCAATTGTACAATTCTACCCAAAACAATCTACAATGCAAAATACAATGCAATCCCAATCCAAATACCAAAAGCATTCTTTAGAGAGATGGCAAAACTAATCATTAGCTTTATATGGAAAGGTAAGAGGCCTCAGATAAGTAAAGCACTATCGAAGAAGAAAAATAAAGTAGGAAGACTTACACTACCTGACCTCAGAAACTACTATACAGCTACGGCAGTCAAAACAGCCTGGTACTGGTACAATGGCAGACACATTGACCAATGGAACAGAATTAAGAACCCAGATGTAAATCCAACCACCTACAGTCACCTGATATTCAACAAGTGCCCAAAGTCCAACAAATGGGGAAAACAGTCTTTTTAACAAATGGTGCTGGCAAAACTGGATGTCCATCTGCAAAAAAAAGAAACAGGACCCATATCTCACACAATACCCAAAAACTAATTCAAAATGGATCAAAGACCTAAATATAAAACCAAAAGCTATAAAGATCATAGAAAAAAAATAGGATCAATGCTAGTGGTCCTAATACAGAGCCTTAACAGGTTACAAACTATAACAATACACAAACTCCAGAAGATAAGACAGGTGGCTGGGATCTTCTAAAAATTAAACACTTACGTTCATCAAAAGACTTCATCAAAAGAGTATAAAGAGAACCTGTAGACTGGCAATAAATTTTTGGCTATGACAGATCAGACAAAGGTGTAACTCTAAAATTTATAGGAAAATCCAATCCCTCTACAATAACAAGACAAATAATTCAGTTAAAAAATGGGCAAAGGATATGAACAGACACTTCACAAAAGAAGACATTCAGGTGGCTAACAGACACATGAGGAAATGCTAGAGTTCACTAGCCACTAGAGAAATGCAAATTAAAACCACAGTGAGATACCATCTCACCCCAACATTACTAGCAAGAATCAAAAAAAAAAAAAAAAAGCAACCCAGAAAATAACAAAAGATGAAGGGGCTGCGGTAAGATTGGAACTCTTATGCACTGCTGATGGGAATTCAAAATGGTATAACCATTTTGGAAAATAATATGGTGTTTTCTTAAAATCTAGAAATTGAAATACCATGTGATCCAACAATTCTACTCTTAGGAATATATCCTAGAGAAATAAGAGGCACTCACACAAATAGACGTATGCATACCCATGTTCACTGCAGCACTGGACACAATAGCAAAAAGGTGGAAACAACACAAGTGCCCATCAACAGATAAATGGATAAACAAACTATGGTACGTACACACAATGGAATAGTACACAATGCTAAAGAACGATGAAACTGTGAAGCATTTCACAACATGGATGAATCTGGAGGGCATTATGCTGAGTGAAATAAGTCAATCACAAAAGGAAAAATACTGTATGAGACCACTACTATAAAAACTCATGGAAAGATTTACACACAAAAAGAAACAATTTTGATGGTTACAAGGGAGGGGACGGATGGGAGGGGAAAACACTAAATAAACAATAGATAAGTGGTAACTTTGGTGAAGGATAAGGCAGTACACAATACTGGGGAAGCCTGCACAACTTGTCCAAGCAAGGTCATGGAAGCTCCATAGCCACATCTAAACTCACTGAGGGACCAAATTACTGGGCTGAGGGCTACGTGGACCCTTGTCTCAAGGAACATCTAGCTCAACTGGCATAATATAGTTTATAAAGAAAATGTTCTACATTCTACTTTGGTGAGTAGTGTCTGGGGTCTTAAAAGCTTGTGAGCAACCATCTAAGATACTCCACTGGTCTCCCCTCATCAGGGACAATGAAGAATACCAAAGGAGAAAACCAAGGGAGAAAGAAGAAAACCAAAGACACAAGGGAAAGATTAGTCCAAAGAACTAACAGACCACAAGTACTAGAGCCTCCACCAGGCTGAGTCCAGCACAACTAGATGGTGCCTGGCTACCATCACTGACTGCTCTGACAGGGATCACAATAGAGGGTCCCGGACAGAGATGGAGAAAAATATAGAACAAAATTCAAACTCACAAAAAGAAAAAAAAAAATCCAGACTTGCTGGTCTGACAGAGTCTGGAGAATTTCCAAGAATATGGCCCCCAGGCACCTTTATAGCTCAGTAATGAAGTTATTCCTGAGATTCACCCTTCAGCCAAAGATTAGACAGGTCGATAAAACAAAATAAGACTAGATGTGCATACCAGCCCAGGGGCAAGGATGAGAAGGCAAGAGGGGACAGGTAAACTGGTAATGGGGAATCCAAGGTCAAGAAGCGGAGAGTGTTGGCTTGTCGTGGGGTTGGCAATCAACGTCATAAAACAATGAGTATTAATTGTTTAATGAGAAAGTCTGCTCTGTGAACCGTCATCTAAAGTACAATTAAAAAAAAAAAAGATCAATTTAAAGTTTTAGAATTTTAAACAATCATCATAAGTAAAATGGATTTTTCTTGGTTTTTATATATTTACCATGTTTTAATCTTGATATTATTTTAGTTCCCTAAAACAGTATTTTGAAGTTTACCCTATCTGTCTGTGTTCTGAAACAGTTTAATTAGCAATAGGATTCTCTACTCTTTAAAATTTCAGAAAATACACCAGTGAAATATCTGAACCTTGTATATTTTTAAGGATGAGAGTGAGGACGAGTTGACTCTTTGTGTGTGTTCTCTATTTTTGTTTACATTTTCTACCTCTTCTGTAGTTAGTTTTGGCAATTTTCTCCAAAACTGTTATATCTCACAGAGGTTTTCAAATTATTTTTCATACAGTGGAGCAAAACGATCCCTCACAACGATTTAAATTCACTCTGTAATTGGGTTACTTTTTCATTTTCAGTCCTAATTGGCATATTTTTTCCATTTTTATTGTGATTGGACTAGCTAATGATTTCTCTGTTTTGTTGTTTTCAAAAAATCAACTTTAGATTTACTTTGCATTTCTTTTTTTTCTATTTTCTAATGCATTGATTTCTAAATCTTCATCTTTTTTATCTCAAAACTATGGTTCTTATTAATATGAAAATATCCGTTGGAGGAGTCATATTTAAACTGCTATTAATCATTAATAATGTCTTAGGATGAATGAGTTTCAGATTCTTTTCTGATGCTACCCTTTGAAAAAGGGAAGGGAGAGTTATTCATCAAGCAATTACTTGAGTCGTAAAAGAGGAGAGGGATGACACCAAGCAAACTCACAGTGTTGGGGAGTGTGGGGAGATATATACTCCCCATGTCACAGAGTCTCTTCCATACACATACATCAGAAAGTGTTCTTCCAACATCTTGCCATAATGGTTCTATGTTCCGGGGAAGAAAAATGTATTAGTATTTGTTGGAAAAGTGCATAAATAAAAACATATAGGATTAAATCATCTACATAAATTATGAAATATAAGTCATGGTACTTTCTGTCCTCCAATAAGCAAAACTAAGCAAACGGCCTTATGGAGAAGCTAACATTTCCAGGAAAATTATGTCCTTAGAGAGCCTAGAGGTAACACAATCCCATCTAGAATTGATGGGCCATCTCAGAAGGCAATAGCAAACTACTGTCTATACTCAGTAGCTCCTTACAAAATATAGGATCCTTCTGACTTGGTAACTAAAGAAAATAGGTGTTAAAAGCTTCTCCATGAACAATAAACCTGCTCCAGCAGATAGGGCCCAAGTTCAATCCCTTTGCCTATCATTCATCGCCTTGGACCCCTGATGCAGTGCCCTGGGCTACACAGAGCTTCTGGGGTTTGCATTAGAAGACAAACTGAACAATATCTGAAGATTTCTGGAAACTATAACTTCTTTTTTTCTTATTATAAAAATAACACCTATTCCTTATAGAAAAATCAAATATGCAAGCAGATATTTTTATTTAAAATAGCAGTCGCTCATAATCAACTCTCTCAAATATCAAATATTAACATGCTGTCATATTTCCTTTCACTGTTTTTCTATGCATATATGTTTTGCTTGGTTGAGATTATAGGGTATAGATGTATTTATTTTTTTATTAGTTAAGAATCTTTTGTGTGCAAGATATAGGAATGTTAAACAAAACAGACAGTTTAATACAAAATCCTGGGGTCTTTCACAGAATAAGTAGAATGGAGACAAAATATCAGCCCATTTGCTCTTTCTCCTTCTCTCCTTTTCTTCTCTCTTCTTCTCTGTCCTTTCCTTCTTGACTCCTTCCATCCCCACTCTTCTCTCTGCTGATTAATTTCTTCTACTTCTCAGGTTCACATAGCAGGAACATAGCCCTTAACTATTTCTGAATTTTATTTATTAATAAGTTTAGCCACACAGAGAGACTGATATGATTCTCTAAGACTTAAGTTTAAATTCCTGGGAAAGAGATTCATTGATCTTCCTGAATTAAGCGTCCATCAATTAGGTGACCAATCAATTGTAGGCAGCGGGACAGTCTGATGGTCTCAAGATAGCAGTTTCCTAGTAACTGCATAAATGGGATGAGGAGGATAGCTCTCCAAAAATTATGGACCACAGAACTATACGGACAAAATAACAAATGATTGGTACAGTAAATACATTTTAAAGGTCTAAATTACTAAATTGCTTTCAAAATTGAGTTAATTTACATTTCTACTTTAATGTATAAGAGCCCCTATCTCAAGAAGTCTTTTCAGAATCCAATATTCCTAATTTTTTAAACTTTTTTGGCCAAATAACATTTTACTGTTTTAACTAGCATGTCTTTGGTTATAAATCAGATTGAACTATTTTTCTTTTCTTTATTAGGTATGTGTCTTGTTTGTGAATTTTCTTTTCATGTCTTTTTCCCATTTATCTATCTGGCTTTTAATATTTTTCTTACCACTTTTTTTGAGTTCTTTTTATATTACATATACTAATTATTTTAGATGTATTTATTATAACCATTTTCTCCACTTTGTATTTTTGTATTCTAATTTTGTTTGCAATGATTTCTATCATAGAGAATTTCTAATATTTTTATGCAGCCAAATCTACTGGTATTTTCTTTGTTATTTCATCCATGGTTTTTAGACTTAGAAATTCTTTAATACTTTGATATCAGGTAAGCATTACTTCCTCTTGAATTCAACTCAGCCCTCAATCATTTTCAGAGCCACGGTGCTTTATTGATCAGGGTGGACTGAATAAAACATGGTTCCCTCTAAACCAGATCCTTTTTATTTATTTAAAAATGTTATTAGCCTTTTTTTTTTTTTCTGATTATAAATCCAATAGAGGCTAATGGAAGGAAATTTGAAAAGTACATAAAATCAAAAAGAAAAAATAAAAATCACATACATGTATGCATATTAATAAAAATAGAATCATACTATAAATTCTGTTTTATATCATTTTCCCCATTTAACAGTGTATCATGAATTTTTCTCTTGTCGTTTAGAACCATAATTTTTAATGACAATATTTTGGAGCACTGGTGGCAAGTGGTTAAGAGCTCAGCAGCTAACTGAAAGGTCAGCAGTTTTGAATCCATCAGCGACTCCTTGGAAACCCTATGGGGCAGTTCTACTCTGTCTTATAGGGTCGCTATGAATTGGAATTGACTCGATGGCAATGGGTTTTATATATTTCATTGCACGATCACGCTATAATTTATTGAATGATTCTTCTATTTGAGGGCATTCCAATATTTTGCTATTATAAAGAATGCTGCAGTGCAAATTCTTGTAGACCAAATAATGCACTTCCCTGATTGTAAAGGAATTGGTCCACATTATATCAACTAAGAGCTTAAATTAATGGCTAGGCTGAGCACATGAACAACATGATTTCCAGAATTTTTTGCCAAAGCAATCAAATATGGCTCTTTCTAGTCACATCTGCATCATCTGACCCTGCTACAAGTTTAAGGACTGTTTATTAAAATCTTTACAATTCATCTCATTGTCTACCTCTGTTTACTACACTGGACCTCACTTATACCACACTTTTTCATGAACCACTGTGTTAGCTAAAGCAAAAGTGCCAAAATGTTCAGCATAGGACATTCTGGATCCGTGCCTCATCTGCTGAGAGGGCACAGCCATTGAGCATGCATGGAAACCCACAGCAAGTCAAGCAAGTTCAGATGAAACTCTCTGGGGGATAGGTTCTAACCAGTGGGAGAAGGCTGATTTCCAGAACATTTTTCCTTTTGGGCTAAACACTCACACACACACACATACACACACACACCCAAAATAGGACACAACATTAAAAGGACATTCAGTGCAAACTATTTATGAACTCATTTGAACTGGCTCACCCTGACCAGAAAATGGGACGAGGACACAAAAAATTTCAACGGATTGACAAGAAATGGGACATCATCAGAAAAAGAAGTGAATATTGACCACTTTATAAAATTAAGCAAGGCTCAAATAGTAAGAAAGAAAATAGGATGAAAAGAAAGGGTTTAATTTGTTTCTTTATTTGGAAAATGGTTCAGCTGATTTCAACTATGGATAATGAGAGTCTAAGTAATTTGGCACAATTTTCTTACTGGAAGCAATTTCAAAAGCTGGATAAAATGTTTTTAAAATTCTTAAAATATCAAAGAGCAAGTATAGACTTCTAGTAATGGTGGAGTCACTCCTATTAGACCAAGCATCCCAGCTATAAACCAAAAACCAAACCCGTTTTCACCAAGTCAATGCTGACTCATAGTGACCCTAAATTGGAGAAAATATGAAAGACACTATCTATATCCACTGGAGAGTGATGAATTTCAGGAGAAAAAATTGAAGATGATCTCATTGGGAAGAAGGGAATGGTACTGGGTAAATTTTCAATATTTTCCTTAGAATAAGACACAGTCAGTACTAAACGAGGTGACTAAAATTCACATAGGAACCATCTGCTTTATCAGCTTGAAGAATCAGAGGAAAAAGTTACCAGAAAGAAAAAAATCAATGAGGGTGAGTATATCCACATTACGTGCATGTACTCAGCCCTTACTTCTGACTGATCCCTGAACTACTCATGTGTGGGGCAAACTTCAAGAACCCTTGTTAAGACTAAAAATACTGAACAGAAATTTCAGCTGCTACCCACGTATGAGGAGACAATGCTTGGAGTTTGAGACCAGCCAAATTAACTGCCTGCTAAAAGAGAAAACTATACTGTTTATACATACATAACAGAATACAGAGTCCTTACATATATAATTTACATTCCCCAGGATACAATCCAAAATTACTACATATACAAAGGAACAGAAAATTACTCATATGAAAGAGAAAAGGCAAACAAAGGAGACCAAATCAAAGATATCAGAATTAACATACAAGGATTTTAAGTGTCTATTTTTTCTTTTTTTTATTATCAATTGGCATGGGTTTGGCTTTGTGTTTTTTTTTTTATTATTATCAATATACCAAAGATGTAAGGGAAAATGTGCTTGTAATGAATAAAAAGATTTAAAAAAAAAAAAAACCTCATCAGAAAAAAAGAGAAGAAATTAAGAAGATCCAAGTACAAATTTAAAACTGGATAGGATTAAGAAAAAATCACAGATGACAAGAAGAAGTAACGTATTTAATGTTAGAGCAATAGAAACTATCCGATCTGAAGAATAGAGTAGAAAAAAATTTTTAATAAACAGAGCCAAGTGATTGATGGTATATTATCAAAAGGACTAAGATACATGTAATTGGAGTCCCAGAAGGAAAGGGAAAGAATACGGTAGAAATAACTATTTCAATAAATAAAGTGAAGACTTTACCAAATTGTGGGAAAGACATAAATGTATAGATTTAAGAAACCCAGAAGACTTCAAGAAGGATAAATATAAAGAGAACCTCACCTCAAGTATATCATAATCAAACTGCAAAAACCTCAAAACAAAAATAAAATCTTAAAAGCAGATTGAGAAAAATGACACATTCCTAGAGGAATACAAAGCATATAAAATGACTGTTTACTTCCTACCAGAAAAATATGGAGTCCCGAAGACAGCATGACAACTTTAAAGTACTGTTAAAAAAAGAAAAAGAAAAAACCTGTGAACCCAGAATTCTATATTGAATAAAGATATCATCACAAATTAAAGCTGGGAATTTTTATTGCCATCATGCCTACAAACTAGAAATGCTAAAGTAAACCTTCAGGCAGCAAAGAAATGAGACCAGATGGAAATTTGGATATGAGAAAGGAATGGAGAGCAGAAAAAAAAAAAAAAAAAACCCAGTCGATAAAGAAATGATAAATAAGTGGACAAATATAAACCATGGCTATTGTTCTCTAATTTCTTTAAAATACATATGAGTATTTTAGGTGAAAATTATATCATTTTGTGCACATGTAATATACATGACTACTATAGTATAAACCCTGAAGGGTTATATTATGTAAATAACTCATACACTCATAAGTTATTAAAATATTATGTGAAGTAGTTCAATACTAACTCTAAGTAGATTCTGTAAGCTTCTGTATGAATTTATAACCCCTAGAACAGACACACACATGATAAAAGCAAAGAGATATAGCTAAAATGTCAACACCAAACCAAACCCGTTGCTGTTAATTTCGACTCGTAATGAGCTTACAGGACAGAGTAGAACTGCTCCCGTAAAGTCAATAATAGATAGTTTAAAACAGATTTTTGAAAACTATTCAACTACCCCAAATAAGAAAATTCAAAAAAAGGAAGAACAGAAAAAAATTAATAAAGCAGTAGACCATTATCAAACATTAATCCCTTTAAATGTCAATGGACTAAACCCTTCTAATAAAAAAACAGAAATTGTAAAAATAGATTTAAAAAAAAGCAAAACTCAACTACAGAGTCTCTATAAGAAATGTACTTTAAACATACATACACTGAAAGTAAAAGAATGGAAGAGTAAACCTTAAGTAAGTAGGGAAAGGAAATAATAAAGGGCTAAAATCAGTGAGCTAGAAAATAGAAAAACAATGGAGAATATTAACCCGTTGCCATTGAGTCGATTCCAACTCATAGTGACCCTATCGAACAGAGTAGAACTGCCCCATAGAGTTTTCAAGGAGTGCCTGGTGGATTCGAACTGCTGACCTTCTGGTTAGCACCCGTATCACTTAACCACTACACCACCAGGGTTTCCTACGGAGAATATTAATCAAGGTAAAAGCTGATTCTTTAAAAGTACAAACAAAATTGATTAAAAAAAAAAAATGTAGTAGCACTGCACATGGGAAAAAAGTGAAATTATCAGTATTGGGAATAAAAGAAGGAATATTACCCTAGGTCCTGAAAACATTAAGTATGATAAACATTATGAATAATCTTATGCCAATAAGTTAGTCACTTTAGATGCTGTTGTTGCTGTTAGGTGCCATCGGGTCGGTTCTGACTCATAGTGACCCTATGTACCACAGAATGAAGCACTGCCCGGTCCTTCGCCATGCTCACAATTGTTGTTATGCTTGAACTAATTGTTGCAGCCACTTTGTCAATTCATCTTATTGAGGGTCCTCCTCTTTTTCACTGACCCTGTGCTTTATACCAAGCATGATGTCCTTCTGCAGGGACTGATCCCTCCTGACAACATGTCCAAAGTATGTATGATACAATCTCGCCATCCTTGCTTCTAAGGAGTATTCCAGTTGTACTTCTTGCAAGACAGATTTGTTCATTCTTTTTGGCAGTCCAGAGTATATTCAATATTCTTTGCCAATACCACACTTGAAAGCATCAATTCTTCTTTGGTCTTCCTTAGTCATTGTCCAGCTCTTGCATGCATATGATGTGATTGAAAATACCATGGCTTGGGTCAGGTGCACTGTAGTCTTCAAGGTGGCATCTCTGATTTTCAACTTTAAAGTCCTTTGCAGCAGATTTGCCCAATGCAATGCATCTTTTCATTTCTTGACTGCGGCTTCCATGTGTGTTGATTGTGGATCCAAGTAAAATGAAATCCTTGACTTCAATTTTTCTCCACTTATCAGGTTTTTAAGAGTCTTTCTCCAATCCTGATGCCCTGTTCTTCTTCTTATAGTCCAGTTTCTCGGATTATTTGCCCAGCATACAGGTTGAATAGATGTGGTGAAAGGATTGAACCCTGAAGCACACCTTTCCTGATTTTAAACTACGCAGTGTCCCCTTGTTCTGTCGAGCAACTGCCTCTTGATCTATGTACAGGTTCCTCATAAGCACAATTAAGTGTTCTGGAATTCCCATTCTTTGCAGCGTTATCCATAATTTGTTATGATCCACACAGTCGAAGGCCTTCGTATAGTCAATAAAACACACATAAACATCCTTCCAGTATTCTCTGCTTTCAGCCAGGATCTATGTGACATCAGCAATATCTCTTGTTCCATGTCCTCTTCTGAATTCAGCCTGAATTTCTGGCAGTTCCCTGCTGCAGCTGCTTTTGAAAGATCTTCAGCAAAATTTTGCTTGTGTGTGATATTAATGATATTGTTCGATAATTTCTGTATTCAGTTGGATCACCTTTCTTGGGAAAAGGAATAAATGTGGCTCTCTTCCAGTCAGTTGGCCAGGTAGCTGTCTTCCAAGTTTCTTGGCATAGATGAGTAAGCACTTCCAGCACTGCATCCATTTGTTGAAACATCTCAATAGATACTCCGTCATTTCCTGGAGCCTTGTTTTTTGCCAATGCCTTCAGTGCAGCTTGGACTTCTTCCTTCAATACCATCGGTTCCTGATCATATGCTACCTCTTGAAATGGCTGAACATCTACCAATTATTTTTGGTATAATGACTCTGGGTATTCCTTCCATCTTCTTTTGATGCTTCCTGCATCGTTTGATATTTTCTCCATAGAATCCTTCACTATTGCAACTCAAGGCTTGAATTTTTTCTTCAGCTCTTTCAACTTTAGAAATGTTGAGCGTGTTCTTCCCTTTTGGTTTTCTATCCCCAGCTCTTTGCACATGTCATTACACTTTGTTTTCTCAAGCCACTCTTTGAAACCTTCTGTTCAGTTCTTTTACTTCATCATTTCTTTCTTTTGCTCTAGCAGCTTGATGTTCAAGAGCAAGATTCAGATTCTCTTCTGACATCCATTTTTGTCTTTTCTTTCTTTCCTGTCTTTTTACTGACCTCTTGCTTTCTTCATGGATGATGTCCTTGATGGCATTCCGCAACTCATCCAGTCTTTGGTCATTAGTGTTCAAGGCATCAAATCTGTTCTTGAGACGGTCTCTAAATTCAGGTGGGATACACTCAAGGTCGTACTTTGGCTCTCGTGGACTTGTTCTAATTTTCTTCAGTTTCAACTTGAACTTGCATATGAACAACTGATGATCTGTTCCACAGTCAGCCCCTAGCCTTGTTCTGACCGATGATATTGAGCTTTTCCATTGTCTCTTTCCACAGATGTAGTCGATTTGATTCCTGTGTATTCCATCTGGCAAGGTCCATGTGTGTAGTCGCTGTTTATATTGGTGAAAAAGGTATTTGCCATGAATAAGTTGTTGATCTTGCAAAATTCTATCATGTGATCTCCAGCATTGTTTCCCCGGCATCATTTCTATCACCAAGGCCATATTTTCCAACTACCGATCCTTCTTCATTTCCAACTTCCTCATTCCAATCACCAGTAATTATTAATACATACTGATTGCATGTTCAATCAATTTCAGACTGCAAAAGCTGGTAAAAATCTTCAATTTCTTTATCTTTGGCCTCAGTGGTTGGTGTGTACACTTAAATAATAGCAGTATTAACTGGTTTTCCTTGTTAGGCATATGGATATTATCCTATCACTGACAGCATTGTACTTCAGGATAGATCTTGAAATGTTCTTTTTGACGATGAACACAATGCCATTCCTCTTCAAGTTGTTATTCCTGGGATAGTAGGCCATATGATTGTCCCATTCAAAATTGCTAATACCAGTCCATTTCAGCTCACTAATGCCTAGGATATTGATCTTTATGCATTCCATTTCATTTTTGAAGATTTCCAATTTTCCTAAATCCATACGTTGTACGTTCCAGGCTCTAATTATTAATGGATGTTTACAGCTGTTTCTTCTCATTTTGAGACATTTCACATTAGCAAATGAAGGTCCCAAAAGCTGGTCTACATTCATGTCATTAAGGTAGACTCTACTTTGAGAACGCAGGTTTTCCCAGTTGTATTTTGAGTGCTTTCCAACCTGGGGGGCTCATATTCCGGCACAATATCAGACAATGTTCCACTGTTATTCATAAGGTTTTAACTGGCTAATTCTTTTCAGAAGTTGACTGCTGGGTCCTTCTTCCTTGTCTGTCTTAGTCTGGAAGCTCAGCTGAAACGTGTCCGCCATGGGTGACCTTGCTGTTATCTGAATACCGATAGCATAGCTTCCAGCGGTACGGCAACACACAAGCCCCCACAGTATAACAAACTAACAGACATGTGCAGGGACAATTTAAATAGAATGGATAAATTCATTTAAAAAAAACCAAACTTACCAAAACAGACACAAGATGAAATAAAATATCTGAGTAGTCCTATATCTAGTAAATACTTCAAATTATCAGAAACTTTTCCACAAAAACCCAGATAGTTTCATTGGTGAATTCTATCAAATATTTAAAGGAGAAATAACAAAACTCTTACACATTTTTTTAGAGGAAGGAACACTTCCCAAACTGTTTGTGAGGTTACCATAATCTAGATACCAAAATCTGACAGATATTACAAAAGAAAGAAAGAAATTACAGACCTATATCCTTGATGTACATTTACACAAAAATCTTTAATAAAATATAAGTAAATCAAATCCTGAAGTATATATAAAAGTGATACATCATAACCAAGTGATTATTCCAGAATGAGAAAAATAAATGTGAAACAGGTGAGCAAATCAAAAACACACAATAAGATGGTAGAACTAAATCCAAATATATGTAATGACATTAAATGTATGAGTTGTTGTTAATGTTATTGTTAGGCACTATCCAGTCGATTTTTGACTCATAGTGACCCCATGTGACAGAGTAGGACTGCCCCATAGGGTTTCATAGGCTGTAATCTCTATGAAGGAAAGCCTGGTGGCATATTGTTTAAGAGCTAAGTCTGCTAACCTAAAGGCCAGTTGTTCAAATCCACCAGGCACTCCTTAGAAACCCTATGGGGCAGTTCTACTCTGTCCTGTAGGTCACTATGAGTCAGAATCAACTTGACAGCAATGGGTTTGGTTTTTTTGGGTTTTCAATCTCTATGGAAGCAGACTACCAGGTCTTTTTCCTGTGGAACCTCTAGGTGGGTATGAACTGCCAAACTTTCATTGTGTACTAAGTATCAAAAGAGTAAGATTGCCAAACTAGATTAAAAAAAAAAAATTAACCACCATATTCAGTTTACTATACATGAAAAAAAATTTTGAAAGGATGGGAAAAAATATACCATGAAGTTAAAATCAAAAGTAAGTTTGTGTACCTCTACTGATATCAATAATAGACTTTATGGCAAAAGATATTTGTAACATTAATACAAGAAAATTTGATTCTTCAGGAATGTATAACAATTCTCGACTTATATGTACCTATTAACATGGCTTCAATATATATAAAACAAAAATTAACAAGAACTCTAAGAAGGAATAATGAGTAATTATTCTTGTCTCAATTTCTTACTCATTTTTGATTCATTAAATCATGCTATATTTGTACTGATTTGTTAGTTGGTTTTAAAATCATTTTAGAAAAAGCAGGGGTATAGCTCAATTAATTAATTAAAAACCCAAATAGTGGGGCCTTATCAAAACCACTAAATTTTTATGGTCATGGTCCCTAACTCTCTTCTGAGAAGGAACTGGAAGTCTGTTGTCTTGGTAAAGAGATCATTACTTTGAACAGAGTGCCTCTCAAAATATGCAACATTTTAATGAGACTTTTCTCCGTTGGTCACTAAATTACCCCTAAACTAACTGAACCTGTAGGCCTTGGATATAAAGCAGGTATGCAATTTAATTACAAGTGCCAATGCTATCTTTGAAATGAAATATATGAGTGGCATCTCTTGGATTTTTTTTTTTAATTTCATTATTTATTCTTTCACTTACTTGCTTTTGCACCTTTTGAAGTTTGTTGAATGGTAATACACACACATCATACAAGATTCAAAACACACAAAACGAAATATTGGTAAAATCCCTCTATCTCCTGCCTCTGTCCGCCAACCAACTGTTCCAAGTCCCAGAGACCAGTGTTACCAAAAGAGAGATTACCATACAAGTGTTCAGCACCCTTTCTTTTTTTTCCTATTTATCTTTGGGACTATTCATATCAGCTTATGGGTAAACCGAAACCAAACCCGTGGCCATCAAGTCAGTTATTTTATCCCCTATATATAAACTCTATTGTATGGATAAACCATGTTTTACCTAACCAGCCCCCTTTGAAGTTTGATTTATTTATGTTGTTTCTAGTCATTTACTGTCACAGTGTTGCAATGAATAGCTTTGTATATACGCCTTTATGTATTTGCTTGCGTGTACTGGGTTTTTATTTGAAGAATAAATTCCTAATAGTGAAAGAGGTTAAATGGCATGGATGTGTATTTAATTTTAACTAATTTTGCCAAATTGTCACATACATAGAAGTTATACAAATTTATACTCTGAAGAATTACTGAAAGCACTTGTGTCCCTGCACCTCTGACAGAACAATATATTAGCAAAATGTTTGTTTTTACCATTCTGGTAAGTGAAAAATAGTTTCTTGCTGTCATTTTACTAAGGGAGCACTGGTGGTAGAGTGGTGCCCTGGTTAAAAACGCTCAGCTCCTAACTGAAAGGTGGGCATTTCAAATCTACCAGCTGCTACTTCCATGGATGATGTGCCGGTCCGCTTCCATAAAGGTTTACAGCCTTGGAAACCCTGTGGAGAGATTCTACTCTGTCCTATAGGTCACTAGGAGTTGGAATCGACTCCATGACAACAGGTGCAGGTCATTTTAATAAGTACTCATCTTATGAGGGGGTTGGGTATCTTTTAAAAAATACTATGAAATAATACTAATAAGAATATAATATCATATTGTAATAATTATAAACATGAGAAACATTATAAATAATAATAAATAACACAAGTACATACCACTTAGCTTAAAAAATACATTACTGATCAGATGAAGATTACTGTACACCCTTCTCCATTCGAATTTCCCCCGTTTCTTCATTCAGAAGTATTTGCCACTCTGAATTTAATATTTACCATTTCCATATTTTTTTTATATTTATGTGTATCTTACAACATGCGTATTTATTCCCAGATTATCTGTGTGTATAATTAGTTTGCATGTTTTTAAATTTAATATAAGTGGATAAATGAATACTGCATGTATTCATTTGCAGTTTGCTTTTTATTTTCAAAATTAGTTTTTGAAAATCTATTTATGTTACCTGTGTAGCTCAAATTTATTCATTTACCCCACTGCTCAGTACTCCTCATATGAACATAAAGAATAAAGTTGGTTTATTTATCCATTCTATCATTATGTCCATTTATTTTTTATTTATCCATTCTATCATTATGTCCATTTATTTTTTATTTATCCATTCTATCATTATGTCCATTTAGGTTGTTTCCAATTTTTGCTCTCTCAGACAAGGCTATGAACATTCTTGTCAACGTTTCTTCATCAACATATGAGAGGGCATGTATCTAGGAGTGCATCTGCTGGGTTACAGGGTTTAGACATCTTTTGTACATACTGCCAAATTGCTCTTAAAAGTGATTTTCTTAATTCACACTCATCAGTAATCCTTGCCAAAACTTGGCACTGGGACCAGTGGTGTCACTGGGGTTGGTGTCACCCAGTGTGGTAACTGACAGTGGAACCCCCACCCTTCCATGGACCTCCTTTCATACCAGACCATACAGAATCCTTAGTCATTTTTTTGCACTAACATTTCTTGTAAATTGTAATTCCCATGTATCACTTCTTCCTTTCCTTTAATTACCATTTCATTCTCAAAAAAGTTATTGATACAAGCTCATAAACACTAATTACTGCAATATTATAGCTAAAACACCAGAAAATTTGACAAAATCAGCAACTATAAAAACAGCAGCAGCAGTTAAAACAACAGAGTGCGCATGCTCGTAGCACGTGCTGCTGAAACCACGATTAGAAGCGTCGTTGTAATTGGGTGATAATGACAGCTCTAACTGGAGCATATTAGAAGGTTCAACAAGTAAATAAGCAGAGAGTTTTAGCCTTGTGTGTGTATTGATACAGGTAAACTGGGCTTACAAAAAATGTTTTTGTTTTTAGAACTAACTACAGAGATGCTTTTATAGATGGTCATTTTGGTGTCACCCCCTTTGACAGTGTCACCCAGTGAGGTTCACAACCTCCATATCCCCCAGTGATGCCACTGATTAGGACATATTAATTTTTTGACAAACTGATGAATTTTGAAACAATATTTCACTGTGGTTTTAATTTGCATTTCCCTGATTGCAAATGAGAATGAACATCTTTACAAATATGTAAAAGCCACTTGTATTTTTCTTCCATATGAATTGTCTGCTTGTGGTTTAGCTCATTTTTTTCTATTGAGTTATTGCTGTTGTTTCATTTTTAATTGCTTTGTAGGAGTTTTTTTAATACATATATTAAGAGAGTAGGTACATTAGCTATCATTTTGTTACAAACATGTTTTCAGATTATCATTTTATATATATTTATATTCTTTCTAATACCTTTAAAACAAAGTATTTAAATTTATATTTGTATATATACAATCAGAAAAACATAATTTTATATAAATACATAATGTGACCATATACAGGAATTTTCTGCATGTGCAATTTTTTTCCTGTTCTGATTGGCTTCCTCCTTACTCTCTTCTCCTTTTTCCCTCATGAGTCACTTCCCTTCCCTCTGCAGAGGTAACTCATATTAAAGACTTTAGACACAATTCTATATTTTCCTCTGCAGTCAAATAACTCTACATAGACATATATTTGTAGACATTAATATATAAAGGAGCCCTGGTGGTTAAGCATTTGGCTTGCTAACCAAAAGGTTGGCAGTTTAAACCCAAAAGCTGAAGGTCTGAACCCACCTGCCTTGCCATGGAAGAAAGATGTGGGCACTCCGGTTCGGTAAAGATTACAGCCTTGGACATCCTATGGGGAAGTTCTACTCTGTTCTGCGGTGTTGCTATGAGTCAGAATAGACTCCGAGGCAATGGAGTATATTAATATACATACTATACAGGGTATTTTAATCTCTGTCATTGTTTTGTAAATGTGGGATTATGCTATCTTTTTTACTTTTTATATTTTTGCCTAACACTACTTTGTAAAAATCCCTCCAAGTCAATGCATATAGTTTTAATTCATTACTTTAATGGCTCCTAAATTTTCTAGCACCAGCAAAATTTTCCTCAGCAAAAAACAGCACAGAAACTTTTAGGAACCTAAAGAAGAATAACTGTACTTAGTCAAAATTTTAATAAATACATTTTGAATATTTATTTATATGCATGAAATTAAAGTGACATTAGAAGGTTTATTTTTCCCCATAAAGTTTGTCCTGGAAATTAATCCATAGGTGAATACATGTATAAGGCGGACAAGCAACCGAGTAGCAGGGAGCAGCATACTTCTGTGTAGACTTAGAAGAATCATTTAACTCTGGCCTCTCCAGTTATCTCATCTATAAATGAGGCACAGAATTAGAACATAGCCTGTGTTCCCGACGATGTCACATAATTCAAAATTCAATCATTTCAAGTAATCCAAAACTTGGCAGGGCTTTACATTCACCAGCTGCAGTGGCGCCACCATGTGGTAGTAGTGTAAACACTGTTTAAAATGCATTTGACC
This sequence comes from Loxodonta africana, assembly GCF_030014295.1. NCBI lineage: Eukaryota > Metazoa > Chordata > Mammalia > Proboscidea > Elephantidae > Loxodonta > Loxodonta africana. The sequence goes on from NC_087342.1 coordinate 196,648,902, forward strand.
CATTAGCTTTTAGATGATAGGATTCTTAATCTTTAATTTGAGTAATTAACATTATTTCAAATTTGTGCATCAAGTGAGTATTAATATGTTTGCTTTTCACGGCTTCAAATATGTGTAAATGTTATTATATTCTATACCCGCTAAGGGTAGTTTTTAACTATAACAGTTTCTATGCCATTTGGTAGTCAGCCACGTGCAAAAATGGAAAAAGAAAAAAGTACAATAACCAGATTGAATTATTCATACTATGAAATAGTATTTCAAACAAAGATATGCATCAACTTGGGCAGCCATAGGGCCAGAAAACTTTTCAAAATGCCTAGAGTCCCTGAATTTGTAGGGGAGAGGAACTTGGGGGCAAAGGTACAAAAAAAATTCTGTATTATTTTTTATTCAAAATACTTGGGACAAAAACTAAACCCAATACAGTAATGAAGTAGCAAATAGAATCAAAGTATAAGAATTTTCATTATTTAGTCTAATAAATAAATTCATTATGGATTTATTATCAAGGAATTGACTAGATGGCAGTGGGTTTGATTTTTAGTTTTGTTTTTGATTGGAAATAATTGTATCATCTTTTTACTGACTTCAGGTATTTGATTTTTACTTATTTTTAAAATAAATTTTAGAATAGTTTGATTTCCAGAAAAGTGGCAAAAGTGGACAGAAAGTTCCCATAATCCCTGCACTTGGTTCCCACTACTGTTAATATCTTACATGCTATGTATGGTTCATTTGTCACAACAAACAAACAGACAGTGGTACATTATTATTAAATACAGTCCATACTTTAGTCAGATTTTCTTAGTTTTTACTGAATGTCCCTTTTCTGTTCCAGGATCCCATCCAGGATACCACATGGCTGTGACAGTTACTCAGACTTTGTTAAGACTTCAACGGTTTTGAGGCGTACTGATCAGGTATTTTGTAGACTATCCCTAAGTTTGGTTTTGTCTGATATTTTTTCATGGTTAGACAGAGGTTATGGTTTTTTGAGAGGGAGACCACAATGGTAAAGTGTCATTCTCATCCATCACATCAAGGATACACAGTATCAACATGACTGTCACAGTCATGGCCAAGGTAGTGTTTGCCAGTCTTCTTCCCCGCAGTTATTCTTTTTTCCCCCTTTCCATACTGTACTCTTTTGAGGGAAGTTACTATGCACAGCATATACTTAAAAGTGTAGGGTGTTATACTCACTCCACTTCCTTAAGGGAGGTTTTCTACATAAATTATTTAGAGTTCTTCTGTATGAGATATTTGTCTCTTCTCCTCCCTTTTGTATTCCCCAATAATTATATCTCATAAATTTATTTATATCATATGGGCCAATGGATATTTATTCTATATTTTCCAATAGTATGTTCTTTATTTCGTTGCTCAACTTGTTCCAGTTTTGGCCATTGGGAGCACCTATAGGTGAGCTCCCCTTTTGACAGGCCCCCATCTTTTTAATTTTACCTTTATTTTATGTTTTAGCACTTCCTTACTTTCTGGCACTACAAGACACTTTGGCTCATCTTGGCTATCTCCTGCCCCAGCCCTAGAATCAGCCATTTCTCCAAGGGGAATGGTTATTAGAAGTCAAGAGTCTCATCCTAGGTGTGATTTTTGTTGATGTTTAATCTCCACTACACGTTTACATGAATATTTTCATCTTCACGTCTTCCTCACCTTAAAATTGAGATGCTTTTTAAAGATCTTTGAAAATTTAAGCACTAGTTTAACAAGATTTGTTTCACTCTTGTTAACTACTGCTTTGATTAACGTTGCTTTAACAGTACCTATATCACTATTTGCAGTTTGTCACACTCAGATATGAATTTGGGATAAAAGCTTTCTTGAGAAAAAATTATAAATTATTTATGCACCTTTTTGTACTATGTTCCTTTTCACTAAATCAGCAGCCAAAAAATATGATTCTGAAAGTGAATAAACAGAGCTGTGCATATATATGCATACAGGTGTTTCCCTTTAGGCTTCTTATCGGATCATATTTCTAAAAGAAATGTGCCAAAATTACTAGATGGCAATTCTTTTGAAAGCGGTACCTGTATGTTTTCTTCATTTTTGTTTCTGGGCCTAGCACAGAGTCCTGGTGGTGCAGTGGTTAAAAGCTCGGCTGCTAACCAAAAGGTCAGCAGTTTGAATCTAGCAGCCACTCCTTGAAAACCCTGTGGGGCAATTCTCTGTCCTGTAGGGTCGCTGAGAGTCAGAATCGACTCAACACAACAGGTTTGGTTTGGTGTTTTGGTTTTGGGCCTAGCATGGTACTTGACACAATCCAGGGGTTTCCTAAAGATTTGCTCAATAAATTGCAGAGACCTCTAGAATATGGTGAAGACAACCATCAGTTATTAAGTGTGTCTGAGGGTTAGGGGTTTTGTTTTTCTTATTCTTTGTTTTTACTTGTGAAGGCTTCAGTGCTACTATTTAAAAGAGTAAAACCCACTGCTGTCGAGTCAATTCCAACTCATAGTGATCCTACAGGACAGAGTAGAACTGCCCCATGGGGTTTCCAAGGAGCAGCTGGTGGATTTGAATTGGTGACCTTTTGGTTAGCAGCCAAACACTTAACCACTGGTGCCACCAGGGCTCCATTTAAAAGAATAGGGGTCACTATTATGTTTTGTTTTTTTTTTTTGGTGGGAACTGTTTTCATTCCTCCGATACTGTTTTATCATGTGCCGTGGTAAATTAATCACAGTTTTAGCCTTCTGTTCCACTGATGAAATAAGGCCCAAGCTGCCCATTTAAGAGAAAATGCTTGCCCAAAGGAAGAGTGTAACCCCAGAGTGCATTTTTCCTTGATTCACAGTAAAACACGAAATCTTCATTTGAGTTCTCTATTACACAGAAAAGCATTTTTCTGTATCATGTTGAATAAGCTATTCTTCCACTGGATGGTATTGAATTTAATTAGAAGAAAATATCTTCATGAAAATAAGGCTTTAATGATATACGGTTTCATTTTAAGACCGTAAGTCATCAAGTCCTCCAAATGGCTTTTGATGCTGAAACAAAACACTATAGAAGAAAAAGTCATTCATCTGGTTTTCAGTCTTTTTGTGGGAAGCGTGTGCATTTTTATTCTTTACCTTTCTTATATCCTTACTTGGAATTTCTCATTCAAAAGAAGGTTCCTTTGTATGTTTTATTTTAATCCTACTCTCAATTCAGTACAATTTTTTATAAAACGACATTCATTAAAATATAATTTAGGAACTGAGCAGCCTTGAATGAAAGTATTTCACGACAACACCCATACCGTCAATATAAACACCATCATCACCCATCCATCCGTTCATTCACTCATCCACTGATCAACACGGCTGCATGCCCATAGTCACCCTGTGCTGAGGAAATGTGGATGGGAAAGATAGATTCACGCCCAGAGGGGTGAGAACTGGGATAGCCTGGAGTCTGTTGCTGGATACTGATTTTTTGTTTTGTTTTTTTAAGTAACAATGAACACTTAGTGTTATGGGTTGAATTATGTCCCTCCAAAACACGTGTTTTAAATCCTAACCCCTATGCCTTTGGTTACAATCCTATCTGGGAATGAGTTCTTTGTTATGTTAATGGAAGGATTAGTGTAGGATGTGTCTTGAGCCAATTTCTTTTGAGATATAAAAGAGATTAAACAAGCAAGCAAGAAGCACAGGTAAGGGAAGAGAGATGCCAAGCCATGTGAAGAACGCCCAGGAGCAGAAGCTCAGAAGAGATAAGGACCTTCCTACAGAGCTGACAGATAGAAAAAGCCTTCTCCTAGAGCTAGCACCCTGAATTTGGACTTCCAGCCTCCTAAACTGTAAGAAAATAAATTTGTTTGTTAAAGCCACCCACTTGTGGTATTTCTGTTACAGCAGCATTAGATAACTAAGAAAGTGAGTGTTTGCCCTAGTGTGAACAACGGTTGAGAGCCATCGCATGTCATTTAATGAGTTTATTCTGCACAATAGCCCAACGTAGTAACTAGCACACTGGGACTGACTGTCACCATGTTGTCTGGAGTAGATACTATACCTCTCATTTCCATTTTGCATATGAGGAAACCGAAGTACAGAGAGCTTAAGTAATTTACCTAAGATCACACAGCCCCAAGTGTCAGAGCCAGGATGTAAACCTGGCAGTTCTGTTCAGATCCCCCAATGTGCTGTAATGATTAACTGCACTTGTTGAGCCTTTAGGAGAGTGGAGTACAGGCAGAAGCTGAAGAAGTTCTTTTTCCAGAGGGCTCCACGAGACAAGTAGAAATAGTGAAGAGAGGAGTGGCGAGCACACCAGGGCTTCTTAGGTCCCCCAGCTGACAAAAGATGACCTAGAGGCTGGGAAAGTGAACCTAGCACTTCTCCTTGAGACTGATGGAGTTTGAAGCCTTGGGAGGCAGTCAATTCAACAGGGACGTTGGTGATTCCTTTGGGACACCTGCTGCCTTGAAGGATCCTCCAGAAACTTCAGAAACCAAGGACAATGACAAATGGAGATGGGTAGAGTAAGAAAAGAAGCGTAACATAGATGTTTGATGGGGACTGTTCGTGTCACTGAACACGTTGACACTGCTAAAGGTTATTTTGATGCAGGGACACTTTAATGACCCCATCAAAACTATAACATCATTATTTTTGTTTGTTGTTGTTTGAGTTGTTGCTTGTTTTCCCAAGCAGTGCATATGACATCCCTGAACCTTACTCTGTTGTCTACACTTACCAAGGTTATAAGAGATTTATACTTGGCACTTCACTGAGTATGGTTTGCATGTTTATGAATTTGTATAACTTCTCTAAACCAAAACAAGGGAAGCTTCCCCCCAACAGATTTGATAGAATTCGGTTAATTTTTAAGGAAATAATAGTGTTGTTCATCAAATCCAGGAATAATAATAAAGTTTTACAGTATTAATTATGGGATCCTGTTGATGCAGTGGTTATGGTGAGCCACAGCTGCTAACCAAAAAGCCGGCAGTTCAAATCCACCAGCTGCTCCTTGGAAACTATGGTGCAGTTCTACTCTGTCCTGAAGGTAGAGACAAATGTCTGAAATTTAATTGCGTGTTCTCGTACAGTCTAGATCCAAGAAGAAGGAATCATGTGCGTGGACCAAATAGTCTCCTTTCAGTGTCTTTAACTTGAAAGGGGAGATGGGAGAATTTTATGCAGGTCACTCAAGATGCAAGTGAAATATCAGATGAGCAGGTGTATTGCTTAGAAAGATTGATGCCCTTTTCTTAGCTGAGTAAATGCAGTAAACAGATCTTTGTGATTTGGATGTTAGTCAGACGTTCCTAGCTCAGTCTTCTGCCCATCTCTGATCTTAGACTACCATCCTATCAGTGGAGGTAAAACATGGGATGAGTTTTCCCAAGGATGGGGTGAAGTGGTTTATTTTTTCCATTACCTAGTAATGTAAAACGTTAAAAAGAAAGAAAGAAAAAAAAAGCCTAGACAAGGCTTTGTCAAAATGTCTCCTCTTCAAAACATCCCTGCCTTGGAAAGTGCTGTGCTAAAATGACTGTTTCAAAGTCTCTGAAGCCAAAACAGCTGCATCATAGTGGCTGCCTCAAAATGGCTGTATTAAAATGACTGTCAAAACAACCCTGTCAAAATGTCATGGACCCAAAGCACAAAGAAGATGCTCTCTAGACTCTTCCAGGCAAACAGGGACCAGGGTCTCATAGTGCATTCCCCTCCACGTCCAAAGTCCCTTTGCGGTTGTTGTTGTTGTTGCGTGCCAACTCATAGCGACCCTATGTACCACAGAACGAAATACTGCCTGGTCCTGTGCCATCCTTACAATACTTGTTCTGCTTGAGCCCATTGTTGCAGCCACTGTGTCAACCCATCTTGTTGAGCGTCTTCCTCTTTTTTGATGACCCTCTACTTTACCAAGCATGATGTCCTTTTCCAGGGACTGATCCCTCCTGACAACATGTCCAAAGTATGTGAGATGTAGTCTTGCCATCCTTGCTTCTAAGAAGCAGTCTGGTTGTACTTCTTCCAAGACAGATTTGTTCGTTCTTTTGGCAATCCATGGTATATTCAATATTCTTTGCCAACACCACAATTCAAAGGCGTCAATTCTTCTCCTGTCTTCCTTATTCATTGTCCAGCTTTCACATGCATATGATAAGATTGAAAACACCATGGATTGGGTCAGGTGCACCTTAGTCTTCAAGATGGCATCTTTGCTTTTCAACACTTTGAAGAGTCCTTTGCAGCAGGTTTGCCCAATGCGATGTGTCTTTTGATTTCTTGACTGCTGCTTGCATGGGTGTTGATTGTGGATCCAAGTAAAATGAAATCCTTGACAACTTCAATCGTTACTCCATTTATCATGTTGTTGCTTATTGTTCCAGTTGTGAGGATTTTTCTTTTCTTTATGTTGAGGTGCAATCCATACTGAAGGCTGTGGTCTTTGATCTTCATTAGTAAGTGTTTCAAGTTCTCTTCACTTTCAGCAAGCAAGGTTGTGTCATCTGCATATTGCAGGTTGTTAATGAGTCTTCCTCCAATCCCGATGCCTCATTCTTCTTCATATGGTCCAGCTCTCAGATTATTTGCTCAGCATACAGATTGAATAGGTAAGGTGAAAGGATACAACCCTGATGCATACCTTTCCTGACTTTAAACCACTCAGTATCCCCTTGTCCTGTCCAAAGAATTGCCTCTTGATCTGTGTACAGGTTCCTCATGAGCACAATTAAGTGTTCTGGAATTCCCATTATTTTCAATTTTATCCATAGTTTGTTATGATCCACACAGTCAAATGCCTTTGCATAGTCAATAAAACACAGGTAAACATCCTTCTGCGATTCTCTGCTTTCAGCCAGGGTCCATCTGACATCAGCAATGATATCCCTTGTTCAACATCCTCTTCTGAAACCAGCCTGAATTTCTGGCAGTTCCCTGCTGATACGCAGCTGCAGCTGCTTTTGCACTGAAGGCCTTGGTGAAAAACTAGGCTCCAGGAATTGATGGAATATCAATTGAGATGTTTCAAGAAACAGATGCAGCGCTGGAGGTGCTCACCCGTCTATTCCAAGAAATATGGAAGACAGCTACCTGACCAACTGACTGGAAGAGATCCATATTTATGCCTATTCCCAAGAAAGGTGATCCAACTGAATACAGAAATTATCGAGCAATATCATTAATATCACATGCAAGCAAAAGTTCCTTCAGGCTTCAAAATATTTGTAATAAAATTATTATACAGTGGTAAGTGTCAGGGAAAGAGTAAGTACAGGCTGTTATAAGAAGGAACCTCCAGAAAGAGAAACCTTCTGGCAAGGAGAGAAGTGGGGTGGGGGACTAAAGAGAGGGGACATCTTGGAGTAGGGGCAACAGGGTTGGAGAAGGAATTCCAGGCAGAAAGGACAACGGGAGTATAAATAAACACAGCAATGAGAAACTGGACGGGGCATTCACTGCAACCTACGGGCATTTCAGGTTGCTCATCATCTAACTTTTTTATTGAGCACCTGCTGTGTCCTCATTTACCACATTGTCCCCATCATTTTGCAGATGAGTATTTGGCCTAGTACATGGTTCATTGTTTTCCCCTTTCTTTTCAAATAACAAAAAACCACATCTGATCCCTAATCCAATTTTAAAAATCAAGCTTGATTTTACACTGTATGCTAGTTTTAAAACCAGCTTAATCTGAATTAAATAATTCAGAAAAAATAATTTCTCTATTTATATTTCAATCCATCTTAATCTTCATTAAAAACAAACTACTTGGTTTATTTTGAAAAACATAATTACGTTAGAAATACAAAAAAAAAAAAAATGTTGACCAATTAAGTTATTAAGTGTTCACTTGGGACGCCATATCTTCTGAAAAGAAAATACCAGTAATTATTTAATTTTAATAACACTTGCTGCACTATAGAATTGAAAAGTGTGCAGAAACATTTGGAATACTGTCTGTCAATCTTGTTAAAAAATTAATCTTACATGTAGTTTAAGTACAGAATATTTTTTCTATAACACTACTATTAACCTAAATGTTCCCATAGTAACAAGACATCTAACAGAATATAAAGCGATTAGCTTTTAATGTTTAATTTGTGATTCATAAATAAAAACATATTTGTAGTTGTACAAAAGTTACACATTAATTCCATTTAGCAGGGATGCAGAACTCCTCCTAGGAATTTTATTTTCGAAATGTTTGTGTTAGTTTTTAAAATAACTAATCTCTGATTATAAAAGTAATACATGCTCTTTGTTAAAAAATGGTAAAATATATTAGAAGAATAAATTCTTAGACAAGAATCTCTAATGTTTATTTTTAGTCTTTTTTGTGTGTTTTATTAATAATTTTTTAAACAGAATAATGATCAAACTATAAAGTCAGTTTTGTATTCTTCATTTTTACTCCTTCCAATGTAATTAACAATTCTTTACAAATATGATAGTGTTTACACGAACTTCCACTCTATGTGGACTTGTAAATAACATTTCAATGAATATTTTTTGCATATAAGCCCATTTTACATTTCCGATTATTTTTTTAGGATTGATTCTGAGACATGAAATTATCTGGCAAAGGATATATTTTTATTTTTTTAAGACACTTATTTTTTCCCAAATAATGACAAGATACAGCATTTATAACTTACTCTAGTTACTCTGGAAACCCTGGTGGCATACTGGTTAAGAGTTCAGCTGCTAACCAAAAGGTTGGCAGTTGGAATCCACCAGGCACTCCTTGGAAACCCTACGGGGCAGTTCTACTATGTCCTATAGGCTTGCTATGAATCAGAATCAACTTGGTGGCAATGGGTTTTGTTTTTATTTTTTTCTACTTACTCTATGCCAGACATTATATAAGCACTTTAACAGGTATTACGTTTTTTAATCCTCATAATAAAACCTGGTTTACAGTACTCTATCCCCATTTTGGAAACCCTGCTGGCATAGTGGTTAAGAGCTACTGCTGTTAACCAAAGGTCGGCAGTTTGAATCTACCAGGCACTCCTTGGAAACCCCTTGGGGCAGTTCTACTCTGTCCTTTGGGGTCGCTATGAGTCAGAATCGACTCAATGACAATGTTTTTTATTATTATTATTATTCCCCATTTTACTGATGGGTAAAGCTAAGTCATGGGAGCAAAATTCACACCACAGCCATCTAATCCTAAGAATCCATTGCCTGTAGCCTAATTAAGAATTTGCCTTTGGAGATAGTCAAATGTTTCTAATTTATCAATACTATTACCGATGTTCTGATGGACACTTGATTATTTCCTTGATAGATATGCAGAAGTAGGATCATTGGACTAAAGATTAATGTGTATGGGCAGTCTGATTTTCTCATTTGCTACCATACTGCTTTCTGTCCAGTAAAGTTAGTACTTTCTCTTTAACTATCTCACTTCTAAAGCTGAGGGCTAACCAAAGAGAAGGCCTTCTAAGTATGCTTTAAAGAGAATTTTGGAGTAAAGAGGATAAATTATTGCAAGTTCTTAGGCCTTGGGCCATTTACCATTATTCACGAATATAAGGTGCCTCTCATGTACTAAGGAGACCCTGCAAATAATATTTTGGGTAAGCTTGATCATATAAAGTTTTAGAAATGGAGATGAAATAATCAAATGCCTACTTATGATATTTTAATTTATTAATTTGGTTTAAAATATTTAAGACAATTATAAATGGCGGCGATGACTCAAGGGACTTAAAGAGAGGTATGATTTCCACCATCCATTAATAATCAGAACATGTAATGTATGAAGTATGAATCAAGAAAAAATGGAAATGGAATTGTCAAAAATGAAATGGAACCCTTGAAGATTGATATCCTAAGCATCAGTGAGCTGAAATGGACTGGTATTGGCCATTTTGAATCAGACAATCCCGTGTTCTACTATCCCAGGAATGACAAGTTGAAGAGGAACAGTGTCTTGTTCACTGTCAAAAAAGCACATTTCAAGATCTATCCTGAAATACAGTGTTATCAGTGATAGGATAATATTCATACGCCTACATTAAAGACCAGCTAATACAATGATTATTCAAATTTACACACCAACCACTAACGTGAAAGATGAAGAAGCTGAAGATTTTTACCAACTTTTTCAGTCTGAAATTGATCGAACATGCAATCAGGATGCACTGGTGATAGAAACGATGCCAGAGATCACGTGATAGGATTTTGCAAGACCAATGATTTAATCATTGGAGATACCTTTTTTTCAACAACATAAACAGTGACTATACATGTGGACCTCGCTGAATGAAACACACAGGAATCATACCAACTACATCTGTGGAAATAGACAATAGAAAGCCTCAATATCATCAGTCAGAACAAGGCCAGCGACCAACTGTGAAACAGTCCATCAATTGCTCATATGCAAGTCCAAGTTAAAGCTGAAGAAAATTAAAACATGTCCACAAGAGCCAAAGTATGCCCTTGAGTATATCCCACCTGAATTTAGAGACCATCTCAAGAATAGATCCGATGCATTGAACACTAAGGACCGCAGACCAGATGAGTTGTGGGATGACATCAAGGACATCTTACATGAAGAAATCAAAAACTCATGAAAAACAGAGAAAAGAAACAAAAGACCAAAATGAATGTCAGAAGAGACTCTGAAACTTGCTCTTGAATGTAGAGCTAAAGCAAATGGGAGAAAAGATGAACTAAAGAGCTGAACAGAAGATTTCAAAGGGTGGCTCAAGAAGACAAAATAAAGTATTACAATGAAATGTGCAAAGACCTGGAGTTAGAAAACCAAAAGGGAAGAATATACTTTGTGTTTCTCAAGCTGAAAGAACTGAAGAAAAATTTCAGTCCTTGAGTAGCAATATTGAAGGACTCTATGGGCAAAAAATCAAATGACACAGGAAGCATCAAAAGAGGATGGAAGGAATACTCAGTCACTGTACCGAAAAGAATTGGTTGATGTTCAACCATTTCAGGAGGTAGCATATAATTATGAGCCAATGGTATTGAAGGAAGACGTCCAAGCTGCACTGAAGGCATCAGCAAAAAACAAGGCTTCAGGAACTGATGAATATCAATTGAGATGTTTCAACAAACGGATGCAGTGCTGGAAGTGCTCACTCGTCTATGCCAAGAAATTTGGAAGATTGCTACCTGGCCAACCAACTGGAAGAGATCCATATATGTGCCTCTTCTGAAGAAAGGTGATCCAATAAAACCAAACCAAACCAAACCAAACCCAGTGCCGTCGAGTCGATTCCGACTCATAGCGACCCTATAGGGCAGAGTAGAACTGCCCGATAGAGTTTCTAAGGAGCGCCTGGCGGATTCGAACTGCCAACCCTTTGGTTAGCAGCCGTAGCAATTAACCACTACGCCACCAGGGTTTCCAATAGAATGTGGAAATTATCAAACAATATCACTAATATCACACGGAAGTAAAATTACGGTGAGGATAATTCAAAAATGGCTGCAGCAGTACATCAACAGGGAGTTGCCAGAAATTCAAATTAGATTCAGAAGAGGACTTGAAACAAGGGATATCATTGCTGGTGTCAGATGGATCTTGGCTGAAAGCAGAGAATACCAGAAGATGTTTACTTTTGTTTTATTGACTTTGCAAAGGTATAGGGTTGCTACAAGCCGGAATCTACTTGAGGGAAATGGGTTTGGGTTTTTTGGTAAAAAAGAAAAATGACCCAACTATATATAGAAAGGGTATTAAACTGAGTGAAAAAGTCAATTTCAAGAAGTTACATACTGTATGATTCCATTTATATAACATTCTCAAAATGACATTATAGAGATGGAGACAGATCAATCGTTGCCAGGGGTTAAGGATGTTGGAAGGAGAGAAAGGTGGGTGTAACTTTAAAGGGGTAGCAAAAGGAAGATCTTTGTGATGATGAAATAATTCAGTATATCGATTGCTGTGGTGGTTACACGAATCTACACATGTGATAAAGTGGCATAAAACTGTACTCATAGTACCAATGTCAATTTCCTGGTTTTGACATTATACTATGGTTTGGTAAAGTATAACCATTGCAGGAACTGGGTGAAAGGTACAGGGGACTTCTCTGTACTACTTTTACAGCTTTCTGTGAATCTATGTTCATTTCAACATAAAAATTTTAAAAAATTGAACACAAAAAATGTAAAGTTGATTCATTAAGTGCTTAGCAGAATGCACTTTACTGTTATCTTTGTAAGACAAATTTACAAATAAAAAAAGGATGACTGTCAAAAACCACACATATGTAATGTCATTATTTATGAATTTTTTTTTAATCTTGCTTTTTAAAATTACCTCATTCAAATTATTCAGATGCAAGCATCAGTTCCTGTCATGGAATGTGCAGTTTTTTTGTTATATACGGTTTTCATCTTTACTTCCACCTAAGTGAGGTTCAGTAGAATACTTTGGAATCTGTGTAAAATTTTGTGGGAAATTTTGACTAGTCCCAAGTACTCACATAAGGGTCACCTTGCTTTAAAATTCATTGTGTCAGTCACTAGATTTGTGATATCTCCACAATGTAACCACATACTTCTTGATTAAGTGTTTTTTTTTTTTTTAGTCTTGTCCATAATGAATCCAATTCTTGCAACTGTGAAGCTATATTCCACCCCACCCCAAAAAAAATAATGACTAAAATGGTGGTTCGACTCGACGGCAGTGGGTTAAAATGGTGTTTTCTTTTAGAAAAACAATTTAAGAAATTGTTCATTTTTATTAATTTTTACAGATTCTATCAGGTGATCTCTATACCCATTGTCAGTCATCAAGTTGATTCCGACTCATAGTGATCCTATCGGACAGGGTAGAACTGCCCCATAGGGTTTCCAAGAAGCGCCTGGTGGATTTGAACTGCCAACCTTTTGGTTAGCAGCCAAACTCTTAACCACTGCTCCACCAGGGCGCGATCATGTTTCCTTCCCCCTACAACAATCCAATCTCCTCTCCCAAAATTATTTTTATAGTTTATTATGTATTTAGATTTTTTTCTGCATATTTACATACACACATTTATATAAAAATACATAGCTTGGGGTTTTTCTTTTAACGAAATTGGGATCAAAATATAGAGATTAAATAGGACTGCGCTTTTTTTTTCTATTTACAGCTATAGCTTGCATATTATTCCACATCAGTACATATAGACTAATTCTTCATGGGTTCTGAATAGCATTCATATTATACATGTATCATAATTATTAAATTTATAATAGACTATCCCTCTATTAATGATTAACTTTTTTCACTATTAAAAATGTGATGAAACATTTGTAAATATTTCTTTGTGCTCATATGAAGATATTTCTGCTATGCCAAAGAGACTCAAATATTCCAAGAGTCCTCTAAAAAAGCTGTCATAATTTTCAATGCCACCAATATTGTATGAGAATGTCTATTTCCACTTGACCTTCCCAAACCTTCATATAAGCAATCCTTTTAATTTCTGCCAATCTGAAGGGAAAATAATAATAATAATCTCTTCCTCTTGCTATAATTTACCTTTCCCTAATCATTAGTGAGGATGGGCATCTCTTTATATGTTTATTGGTTTTTTATGTCTCTTCTTCATTGAATTATCTATTTATATATGTTCTTTTAGTTTTTGTTGTTGTCACCCTATTTTTTAATCAATTTTTAGAAACTATACATTTTGCAAATATTTAACTTTGTTCATGTAATTTTGTCATATGAAGTTTTAAATTTTTATGCAGTCAACTCTGTTAGTCTATTTATGTTTTCTAGATATTGTATATTATTTAAGTAGTTTACTATCACACCAAGATTGTAAAAATATTTTCAAATTTGTGAATACATTAATGCCTTTTTAAAGGTTTAGCTTTTTAAATAATCTAGAATTATTTGTGTATTATATCTATATTGTAAGTTGGGTGATAGCTTTGTTTCCTTTTAAATCAATAGTCTTATCATTTATGGAACTAATATTTATCCACTAATTTGAAAATCTACCTTTCTTAAATATGAAATTATCATATACAATTGGTCTTTATCTTCACACCTTGTTTGGTTTACATTTATCCTTTTCTATTCTTATTCTATTCTACAGTTTCAGTTACCTTAACTTTATATTGTTTTGATACTTGTTTTTTCAACTTCTCCTGACATTCTTACACATTTTTTTCTTCCAGATGAACTTAAACTTCTACCGATCAAGCTTCATAAGGCATTAGCAGGGATTTTTAATAGAACTGCATTGAATATATAGACTGTATATAAGAGAGTTAATGTATTTATACTATTAAATCTTCCCACATAGTAAATGTAATATATATTATAATGTAAAATGTATATAATATGTAAAATTCAGATTTCCTTTTCCATGCTTTATTAAAAATGGATAGTTTCCTTCTTATTAGACTTACATATTTCTTGCTAAATTATTTCTAGTTATTTTGTTGTTTTTATTGCTATTGCAAAAATGATTTTTTAATCCATTTTCTAACTGGTTATTTCCGAATATTTTAAGTATTGACTTCATACACTGATCTTGATCAACCTACTATTTTAAAAAATTTTCTTATTCTGTTAGTTTATTTGTTGATTCCTTTGGATTTTCTAGATAATCAACCATATTTTCTGAAATACTAACAATTTGTTCTTTTCCATTTCAAAACAAAACCTCATTTCTATTCTTTGTATTACAAGACATCAAGTCTAAATTTTGAACATAGCAGTAAAAATGATCATCTCAGTCATTTTTCTGATTTTAATAGAAATGTTTCTGATATCTCAACATAAACTGTAATGTCTGATAATGATTCTGTGTACACATTCTAAAAAAAAAAAAAAAAAAAACACATTCTAGTAACCATTTATTCCTATTTTCCTAAGAAATGTTTTAGCAGGAATGGATCTTGAATTTTATCAAATACTTTTTAGCATTTAGATAACTAAAATATTTTCTTTTTTACTTTGTTAAAGTAGTAAATTATGCTATTGGATTTCCTGAGGCTGAGTCATCTTCGTATCCCTGGGATGAACACTCCTGCATCATGATTTTATCATTTCTTCAGCATACTGCATTTTAAAATGTGTTCTTAAGTGAGATTGGTGTATTATTCTTCTCCTTCTCCTCCTTTTCTTCTCTTTTAGATTTGATTTCAGGATTATGCTAGCCATGTAGAATAAATTTATAGTATTTCCTCCTTAGACCCCAAATAGTTACTGTAACAGATAATGTGTTCCTTGAAGGAATGGAAGAACTCACCTGTAAAACCATCTGGGACTGGCTTTGTTTCTAAGATTAATCTTTGACTATGTTCTAGTCTCCTTGGTTATTGGTCTAATAAGATTTTCTACCTTCTCTTCAGTCAAATTCAATCATTTGTCTTTCCTAGAAAACCTTTCCCTTCACCTAGATTTTCAAATTTACTTAGATACAATAGTCTTCCATATTCATTTATTATGTTATTTTCTCTTTTAATCAGATGGAAAACCTGGTAGCATAGTGGTTAAGAGCTACGGCTGCGAACCTAAAGGTCAGTGGCTCGAATCCACCAGGTGCTCCTTGGAAACCGTATGGGGCAATTCTACTCTGTCCTATAGAGTCGCTATGAGTTGGAATCAACTCGACGGCAATGGATTTGGTTTTTTGGGTTTTTCTTAAATCAGATATGCCAAAGATTTACTGGCTAGTGTCCAGGCACCTGGCTAAGGTCTCCTCTGAATTGTACTGCTTCATTTCCCCAACTAGTCTCTTCTCCAGAAGGGAGACCTAATTGTGGACTCAGTGGATGTTGGCAGGGCATTTGAAGCATCATGTTTCAATCAAGGTAGGAATAAGTCAGAAAGGTTCACAACCTCCCCATACAGTTTTCAAAGTTAAGAGAATATAAATTCGGGGTGGATCCATTAATGTCACTAGGCACCTGATCCTCTTTTCTTTCCTCTGTATCTGCAGTAGGGTTCGAGAGCCACCACCAGCTCCGCTCTGCTACTCTGTCAGTAATACCAGCTGCTGTTGAGAAGATTTGGGCTCAGGACAACCCCGTATGTATTAGAGTAGAACTGTACTCCATAGGGTTTTCAATGGCTGATTTTTCGGGAGTAAGATCGCCAGGCCTTTCTTCTCAGGCGCTTCTGGGTGGACTCAAATCTCAAACCTTTCCATGAGCAGCTGAGTGCCTAAACTGTTTGTACCACTCAAGAACTGCTTCTAGTGCAGGGTAATTCTCCAAGGCAGCCTTGGCCTCCTGTGGCAGATTATTCAGTCTACAGAGAGCATTTAGTGTTTTTCTGATTTTATCCAGGGGCAAACACTGCTAATCCCTACCACTCAGAATAAGTGGGAAGGGAGAAGGAAGAAGGTGCCAAACTGGCCTAGCTATTTCAAGAATGTGTTTGCTCTGAGCTTGGATAATCACTGGAATTCCTTCAACACTGTAAAATTTTCTCTTAGCCGTGTTTTAGCCTCAGGTTTTCTCTAACCTTGTTTCTTCATCAACCTGATTCCATTTTGTTTCTCCTTTTCTTTCTAGAAACTTTAATTTTCTGGGCATCCTTTCTCATTTTCCGGCACTGATATATTCTTGAGGAATGAACGAAGTCTTTTTCTGTCATTTCCTTAAGGGATTCAAAGTGAGAAAGAATGTATACACGTGAACTCTTCCACCATTTTTAGCTAGTCTCTTTTTTTAAACTTGCTTATGCTGAACTAAAGATGATATTCTAAATAAGCTGGGGCATAGCAAGGGTAACGAATGCCTAGAGGCAATCTCTAAATTGCATCCCCCTCCCCTCCATTTGACCGCCCAGGGTCAATCTAAGTTGCGCCATCCCCGTGGACTCATCCGCAGAAATGCCTTCCCTTCTCTGGTCCGGCTTCCTCAGTCAGGCGCCTTTCATATTTGTGACGCGTGGCAACATTATCCAGCGTCTCAATTGGCACCCCCTTGGACTTGCAGCCAGAGGCAAGCCCCCCCATACTGCCCCCTGGCTACATCTCTGCAAATAAGTAAATAATATGATGAGCAAAATAAAGACTGAATCAGGAATCCTTGTTATGCTCTCATTTAACTTTGTATTTCCTCTATTATTCCAGTCGTTGAACCTTGTGTAAAGGTTAAGTCACTGTGAGAACAAGGACTATGTCCTTCTTACATACCATTGTATCCCTAGTGCAGAGCATTGCCTCAACCACGGTAAGCCTTCCAAAAACATCAGCTAAATGAATATGTAAATTTAAAAAAATGTTTATGCACAAACCCGAAATGAAAAAAAATCAATAACAGGACCTCTGTAGGGTTTGGTGCAAATTTATACAGATGGTGACAGGACTAGGAGTACAGCAAGGTCTGATTCCTCCTGGTTGCTCTTTCCACTGATCTTCGCAGGCGGTTTGCTTTGTTAATGCCTTTTTTTCCAGCCATCACTTAAAGGCAAGTGAGTAGAAGTCTAGATTTGTAGGACAACGGCAGAAATTGTCACCCTGTCTAACAACTATAACATAAACATCACTTCTGACATTAGCACTTCAGGACATCAGCTTGAATAGCTCCATTCCTTCTTCCTTTGTGCCTGTGTCTCTTATTAGAGTAATAAACTGAAGCTCATATCACCTCTGTGATTATTCTGTAAACTTTATTAGCATTTCTGGCCTTTAGTGCCTTTGCAAAGGAAAGGATGTTGGTTAAACTGTGAGTGTGGATGTGTGGGTGAGCGGGTATGCAGGGTTTGTTTGTCGTTTTAAATGTAACATCTAAGTAGGAACTGTCAACTGGCAAGCAGCTGATTTCCTAGAATGGGATTTCTTCTTATTCTAGGAAAAATAGCAAAGTGGTTCTTTTCTATTTTGTTCAAGCAGGGTAATAACCATGGGTCTTTAATCCTAATAGTTAAATTGTGGTGCTCACAGAAGACCTTTCCAAAATATACTTTAATACTGATCCATTTGATCGCCCACATCGTACCACAGCTGAAGAGACATGATTTTTCTTACCATAATTATGCTGCGCTTGTGTCTAGCGTGTACGAAAGGCTAGGCTTAGCAAAAATATTTTTGTTTGTTTCTACTACAATTAATGTTTTCCTACTTTCTTGTAAGCTATCCAAAACCCAGTGCCGTCGAGTCCATTCCGACTCATAGCAACCCCATAGGACAGAACAGCACTGCCCCATAGAGTTTCCAAGGAGCGCCTGGCGGATTGGAACTTCCGACCCTTTGCTTAGCTGCCGTAGCCCTTAACCACTACACCACCAGGGTTTCCTTGTAAGCTACAGTATACATAAATTGATGAGGGAGAAATTCTTGTGTTTAAAACTGTTTTTCATACATTAAAATGAGAGTGACTATTACCACAGAATTGTTCACAGAAACACTTCACAGGAAAGGACTTACTACTTTATGAATAAAATTGTAACTGATGTAAACTGTAATTTCCTCTTATTCTTATAGAGTATCTGGAATGTTTTCGGGTTGTAGGTTCTGATAAAATAAATATATCCACCTCATGCTAAGTAAATAGTTGCCAAAAAATTATTTTAAGAACTGGCTTTCCCCAGTTTCTATTTAGAATGGTGATACCCCAAAAAAAATTGACTACTTTTTAAAACAGAGAATGTAATTCCAGTTTAACTGGTAAATGCTAGTAAACACAATTTCTTAGGTCAGGCCTGTCAGAGCCACATAACATCACAGGATGTAAATATCAGGCAATGTTTACAGACTAAAATTATCCTGGAGATCTTTTAGTCCTCATTTTATATGTACACCATACCGTAGCAGTTGCTGTCCAATAGATTCTGACTCATACCAACCTCGTGTGTATCAGAGTAGAATTTTGCTCCGTAGGGTTTTCAGTGGCTGATTTTTCAGAAGTAGATCACCAGGCCTTTTTTCCGAGGTACCTCTGGACTGACTCCCACCTTCAACCTTTCAATTGACAGCTAAGTGTATTAACTGTTTGCACGACCGAGGGACTTCTGTATGTATAACTGCTGTGAATTTGCTCCATGACCATTAATTATTTAAAAAATAATAATAAAAAAAATTTTTTTTTTAACTCAAATAATATCTTGCTAGGCCCCTACCTGTTAGAATTGGTAAAGGTTCATTCTTTATCATTGGAGTGGTAGCCCTTTTCTTGAGCCACACAAGAATTCAGAGTTGTTCACAATCCAGGAAACTTTGGGGGAGATTTTCTAGCCTTCAGATCATCGAGATGCCCCTTAAGATGGTTACTGTCCATGCGTTTCATTCAAGGTTGGATCACTCTGTTGTCCTTGACATGTTCTTCCTTTACGCGACCCTTAGCCACTGTGATGCTTGCTTCCATCCTCAAGGCAGTGGTCCTTAGTGTTTAGTTCCAGAACTCCAGATGCAGAGAAGTCAAAAGTCCTGCCACCTCCTCGGGTCTTGTCAGGGCAGAGTATTGCTCTATGCCCATTTACGGTCCTACTCACTACTCCTCTGCTTTCTCAGCCTCTAGGAACCCAGCTCTGTGAAGGGATGCATCATCCCCCCCAACTACCACCTTCATGTCCAAACGTTAAAATCTATCCTTTTCCACCTTCCTCAGCTCCAATACCTTGGGCAAAACCGATGATCTCCCACCAAAGATACAGCAGGGATATATCTAAGAAGGCTTCTAAAACAAAGAAAAGCTATTTAATTTCTCCTTGGGCAACAAACCCAGTGTACAAAAGTTTGGGATTGAGTTCTAGGAAATTAACCTTTTGTTCCTTTGATTATCCTACATCTGTGAAAACAGACATGAATTCATGTCTCATTAAACTATCCTGCCTTGCACATAAGGAAACAAGATCCAGAGAGTTAAGTAGCTTCCTCAAGGTTCCTAGAAATTCTTATAAAAAGAATAAGATGCTATCTGATGCCATGTCACTCCCCACCCATCCCCTTCACCTTACATCTAGCTAAAAAAAAAAAAAAGCTGCTATGTATTTGTGCCCAAATTCACTGAGGCCCCAGTGTTGAAACTGCTCTGCTACTTCAATATGAAATGGCAGGTTGGAATTTGATGCTTAAATGGATCACAGTCTCTGTCACTATTGGCAGCCACAGCTTCCTCCAGATAATTCAGCCACAGGCTTTGGAGGGAAGAGGGTCCCTTCTGAAATGTGGAATGCAGTCCGAGGTTGGAATGCAGTGGGTACTACCTGCATCAGTGGTTAGAAAGTTCTACAAAGTATAACTGCTTTCTCCCTCTAATTTACTTTTGAGTTTAGCAATTCAGTGGCAACGGAAAGTGGGACTTCAGGCTGCAGCATAACTTGGGCTCTTCCTATTGATCTCATGGGCTCATTATATAAGCTTATTTCTTCTGCTGATACAGGGGCAAAAAACAAACAAAAAGCTGACTTGTGACTTTTTTCCTGTTGTGTTAAGTTTTCTAAACACACTCAGACATTCAACGGTACATGAGTAGCCAGCCATTCAGTCTTTCAGCCAAGAAGGTTGTGGCTGGGGACTGCTTGAGAAAATATCTGCTTTCGATCAAAATAAAATTCAAACTGTAAACCAATATAGTTCATTGCCCATAATAAGCCTCGTCCCTTAGGGTCATAATAAAACTGTCAGTTTCATATGTCACTAGCTCTCTCTCTCTTGCTCTTGCACTTATACTGGTTCTCATTATTTACGTACTTTTATAGCTGATGATTCTATATTCTGGTTGTTTTCTTTAGATATCTGCTTTCAATAGAGGTTTTCATATTGTGTCCCTGAATTTATCTGTTTTTTTTTTTAATCTAAGAGAGAATCATGCATGTTTAGCTGGTTAGGCAGATGGAAGACATGCAGAGTTGTTTAAAATCAGAATATGGCCCCCTGGCCTGGTACCACTAAATATATCCACCAGGCATGAAGAGCTCAAGATTGCTCCAAAACCTGTTTCCACCACATTAGCACTGTTGACCTCTGCCTCAGGCCACACATTGCAATTACTGTAAGAAAACAGGTTAGAGAGACTCTAAAACTAGGCTGCCAGTATTCAAATCGCAACTCCACTGCTTACAATCTGTTCATAAACTTTGAGTAAGCTATGTATTCTCTTTCTATCCCTCAGTTTCCTCACCTGTGAACTGAAATTGAAAAAAAAAAAAGAACCTACATCACAGAGTTGCTGAGAGGCTTTGGTGAATTATTGCATGTGAAACCCTCAGAATACCAAGACAAAACCAGTTGTTCAGTAGATTCCAACTCACGACGATCCCCTGTGCAACAGAGTAGAACTGTGCACCACAGGGTTTTCAGTGGATGACTTTTCAGAAGTAGATGGCCAGGCCTTTGTTCCGAGGAGCCACTGGGTAGATTCCAGCTGCCAACATTTCGGTTAGCAGCCTAGCATTAACCATTTACTCCAACCAGGAATTCTAACTTCAGAAAAGTACCTGGCACACTGTAAGCACTTTATTAGGGTTAATTATTATTAACCAAGTTTTTGAGAAACATTTGTTCTGTTTTACTGAAGACCAGAACACGGTTAATGAGAAAAGGGCTCCGTGTTTTATATTTTGCTCTGTTATGAACACTGATACAGAACACAGCAACAGTCTTTCTGTTTCCTAGATAACAACTGTATGCTTATTCTGGAAAATAATCTTTTCTCTCTGGCTGGAGGATATGAAGATAACTTTAAATAAATGGTTTTTGAGATCACTGTAGCTGGGAAATTCTTTAGGACATCTAGATCCTCAACCATTTCCTTATGGTTTGAAGAGAGAGAGAGATTGAGAGAGGAGGTAAGAGAAACGGACTGGGCCTAAGAAGTGGGAGTCCTAAATTCTAGTCTTGATTCAATTGTGTAAACATGGGTAAAAATTAACCTTTTTGAAATTTCATTTCCTCTTCTAAAAATTGAGGGTCTCCCTAGAAAGAAGCTATTTTGGAAACAATTCTATTGGAACACTAATTCATAACATATACAATTATAAGTTCTAGATATATGAAGAGTTAAATATAAAAACTAACCCATCAAAGTATCAGCATAGATAAGTATCTGATTTTGGGGTGAGAAAGGCCTTCCCAAGAAAGACATCAAAATGGGAGAATCATTTTAAAAGCAACATGCACAAATCAAAAAACTTAAGAAAATATGAAAGCAAACAACACAACAGGGAAAAAAATAGCATTTTTAATAGTGTGACAGGCAAATATGTACACTACATAAACAACTCTTAAGAATCAATACAAAGGATGAAAGCACCAACACAAAAAGGAATAAAAGGATATGAAACTAATCACAATGTGTAGATATTATTTGGATCTTAATTCAAATAAACAAGCTAAAAAAAAAACTTTTAAGACAATTTGAAACTTGAATACTTGATATTTGCTGATTAAAAGAATTATTGTTAATTTTTTCAGGTATGATGATAGTATTGTGGGTTTATGGTGCAATGGTTAATGGAGCAGCTACTAACCAAAAGGTTGGTGGTTCGAACCTATCCAGGGGTTCAAAGGGAGAAAAAACCTAGCGACCAGCTCCTGTAAAGATTACAGCCTAGGGGCAGTTCTAACCTGTCCTACAGGGTTGCTACAGTCAGAACCCACTCTTTTTTAGAGACACATTTGAAACACAGATGAAATGGCATAATGTCTAGGATTGGCTTTAAAATAATATAGAGGTTGGGTTAGTAGACTGGGAGTATAACTGAAGCAAGGTTGGCCATGAGTATCATAATTGTTAAAGACCCATGATGGACTCTTTATTCTGTCAATTTTTTTGTAATGTTTGAAAATTTCCATAACAAGAAGAATACAGAAAATATAACACTATTCATGAAAATAAAAATAAAATTTAAAATAATGTTTCCATGGATATATAAAAGTATACATTGTGTATATGTGTGTGTGTGTGCGCGTATGTATGTGTAAAGCTTACCTCTGGTGGGAAAGTGAAGAGAAAAAAGACTTGGAAGAGGTTCATAGGGACACCAATTCTACTGATAATATTTATTTCTTAAACTGGGTAGAGCATAAAACGGTGATTGTTATGTTTTCCTTTATTTCATTTTATGTATCTTTGTTATTCCTATACATTTTTAAATTAGAAAAAAACTATCCTTGTTTTTTTTTTTTTTTAAAGGGCAAAAGCATACTATTTAATGAAAGAAAAAATAAAGCTGACCAGTAGCTATCAGGAAAAAATATCCAACCTCATTTTTACTAAAAGAAATACAAATTTAGATGAGACACCATATTTTTCTCATAGCAAATTGGAAAAGGGTAAAACATTATAATAATCAGCTTTGGCTAAGGAATAGTGAATCAGACACTCTTAACATACTTCTGGAAACAAAGATTATTTCAAACTTTCTGGAAGGCAACTTGTACAAATCAAGACAAAGTAATTCGACTCCTAGGTATTCGTTCTCTGGAAATACTCAGAGAGAAACAAAGATTTTTATAAAAGGATACTTATTGCAATTATGCTTTACAGGAAAATTGGAAAATTGTATGTCTAACAACAGGAATCCAATTAAATATATGATGGCATGTTCATAAAATAGAATCCTATGCAGAAACGAAAAATCATGTTTTTAAAGACTGGTTAATAACATGGAAAATATGTATGACGTAGTATTAAATTTTAAAAAAAGATAAAAATTGTACATACAGCATGATTTCACTTTTATGAAACAACAAACAGAATCTGAGTTTGAGTGTGGTGGGAGGCCTGTCTCAGTTTGAGCCTGTGTGCCACCTTCTGAGATGTAAACAATTCTGGGCAGGTCTGAGGAACTAGTGGGTGGTCTTCTGGGCTTTCTGTTTGAACTGGAGAATAAAGGAACTTTCTAGAAAATAATTCATTCTAATGGAAAAAGTTGTTGCAGAAAACATATTTAACTACAAGACAAAG
The DNA here is from genome assembly GCF_030014295.1 of Loxodonta africana. NCBI lineage: Eukaryota > Metazoa > Chordata > Mammalia > Proboscidea > Elephantidae > Loxodonta > Loxodonta africana. The sequence goes on from NC_087342.1 coordinate 196,672,721, forward strand.
CCTTAGGGTGGGAAGCTGCAGTAATTATGAGTCCAGGGGTATCTGTCATCTATCCTGGCTCAGGCTCTGTGGACTCAGAGCTGGGGTTAGGAAGTGAGAGGATACACGCAAAGGTGGGAAGAGCTGTCTAACCCAAAGCCCTGCAAGACACTGGAGCACAAGCAGCATTGTTGTAGTTTGCCCACAACAGAACATAACACAAAATGTGAAGGGAGGCTTTCCTTGCTGCTGTCCTGTTGGCCCATGCTCAGCTCGGGCTGTAGTGTATCAGAGCAGTCCTCGAGAGAAAAAAGCAGTGAGGCATGGCAGAAATAGCACTGGGTATAGCCCCTAAAAAAAAAATAAAATGCTCAGGAACAATCTAACCAGGGATGTAAAAGACCTATACAAAGAAAACTACAAAACACTACTGCAAAAAACCAAAAGAGATCTACATAAATGGAAAAACATACCAAGCTCATGGACAGGTAGACTCCACATTGTGAAAAGGTCAATTTTACCCAAAGCAATCTACAAATACAATGCAATCCCAACCCAAATACCAAAAACTAATCATTAACTTTATATGGAAAGGGATGAGGCCTCGGATAAGTAAAGCGCTATTGTAGAAGGAGAATAAACAAAGTAGGAGGACTAGCACTGCCTGACCTCAGAACCTACTATACAAGTACAGTAGTCAAAACAGCCTGGTACTGGTACAATAAAAGACACATTGACCAGTGGAACCGATTGAGAATCCAGATGTAAATCCATCCACCTACTGTCACCTGATCTTCAACAAGGGCCCAACGCCCATCAAATGGGGGAAAAGACAGTCTTTTTAACAAATGGTGCTTGCAAAACTGCATGTCCATCTGCAAAAAAATGAAATAGGACCCATACCTCACAACATACACACAAACTAATTCAAAATGTATTGAAGACCTAAATATAAAACCCAAAACTACGACGATCATAGAGAGAAAAAAAAAAAGAGGATCCATGCTAGAGGCCCTAATACACAGCATTAACAGGATAAAAACCATAACTAACAATATACAAACTCCAGAAGATCAGCTAGGAAACTGAGATCTTCTAAAAATTAAACACTTATTCTCATCAAAAGACTTTGCCAGAGTAAAAAGAGAACCTACAGTCTGGGGAAAAAAAATTGGCTATGATAAATCTAACAAAGGCCTAATCTCTAAAATCTGCAGGGAAATCCAATACCTCTACAGCAAAAATACAAATGATTCAGTTAAAAAATGAGCAAAAGATATAAACAGACATTTCACCAAAGAAGACATTCAAGCAGTTTACAGGCACATGAGGAAATGTTCACGATCACCAGCCATTACAGAAATGCAATTCAAAATCACAGTGAGATACCATCTCACCCCGACATTACTGTCACGAATCAAAAAAAGAGAAAAAAAAAACAAATGTTGGAGAGCCTGTGGGGAGATTGGAACTTTTATGCACTGCTGGTGGGAATGCAAAATGGTACAACCATTTTGGAAAACGATACGGCACTTTCTTAAAAAACCAAAAATAGAAATACCATACGATCCAGCAATCCCACTCCTAGGAACATATCCTAGAGATATAAGAGCCATTACACCCAAACAGACACATGTACACCCATCTTCACTGCAGCACTGTTCACAATAGCAAAAAGATGGAAACAACTTAGGTGCCCATCAATAGATAAACAGATAAACAAACTATGGTAAAAAAAAAAAAATGGTACATACACAATAGAATACTACACAACGATAAAGAACAATGATGAATCTGAAAAGCATCTCACAACATGGATGAATCTGGAGGGTATTATGCTGAGTGAAATAAGTCAATCACAAAAGGGCAAATATTGTATGAGACCACTACTATAAAAACTCATGAAATGATAGATACACAAAAAGAAACAATCTTTGATGGTTACAAGGAGGGGGAGGAGTGGAAGTGAAAAACACTGAATAGACAACAGATAAGTGGTAACTTTGGTGAAGGGTAAGGCAAATGCTGGGGAAGCCTACACCACTTGTCCAAGGTAAGGTCATGGAAGCTCCATGGGCATATCCAAAGTCCCTGATGGACCGGATTACCTGGCCGAGGGCTGTGGAAACCACGGTCTCGAGGAATATCTAGCTTAATTGGCATAACATAATTTATATAAGAAAATCTATATTCCACTATGGTGAGTAGCATCTGGGGTCTGAAAAGCTTGAGAGTGGTGATCTAAGATACTCCACTGGTCTCACCCTGTCTGGAGAAAGGGAGAATGAAGAAAACCAAAGCTCCAAGGGAAAGATTAGTCCAAATGATTAATGGACCACAAGTACTACAGCCTCCACCAGACTGAGTCCAGCACAATTAAATGGTGCCCAGGTACCACCACCAGCTGCTCTGACAGGGATCACAATAGAGGGTCCTAGACAGAGCTGGAGAAAAATGAAGAACAGAATTCTAACTCACCAAAAAAAGAAAAAAAAAAGACCAGACTTACTGGTCTGACAGAGACTGCAGAAACCCTGAAAGTACGGCCCTTGGACACTCTTTTCACTCAATAATGAAGTCACTCATGAGGTTCACCCTTCAGGGAAAGATGAGACAGAGCAATAAAACAAAACAAGACTAAATGTACATACCAGCCCAAGGGCAAGGACAAGAAGGCAGCAGGGGAGACGAAAGCTGGCAATAGGGAACCCAAGGTTGAGTAGGGGAGAGTGTTGACATATAGTGGGGTTGGCAACCAGTGTCACAACACAGTATGTGTACTAACTGTTTAATGAGAAGCTAGTTTGTTCTGTAAACCTTCATCTAAAGTTACAATTAAAAAAAAAGAAAGAAAAGAAATAGCACTGGGGCCTGTCACATGAAGGCTGTCTTGGCTGGTGCCAGGCACTTGTATGATGCCCTGTGGAACCACTGAAACACCTTGCGAGTGGGGCAAGGTTTTCCAGGGAGCTGAGGTCTAGCATTTTCACCAAACAGCAAAACAGAAGATATACTGTTGAAGTGATCCTGTATTTATTCCCAGACTAGGAAACAGATTGCATATACATATATGTCCAAAAGCTGACCAAAGAAAACAAAACTATTATTAGTACTTATTATTATAGGTGCTTTCAATTTTCCTCTTTTGTGTATGGGTTATGATTGTGTCTGTTTAAGGTGAAATATTTTTACTGCTAAGATTTAGATCTGGCTGAGTATGCCTGAACAAGATGAGCCCTCCAGGTTTCTAGCTCAGTAAGGGTCTGAGGAACAAGGAATTCTTCTAAGAAATTTTACTCTAAAGAAAGAGAGAGAATATTTGATTTTCTTTTCCTACTGTTATCAGGAAAATGTTGAATATTATATCTCCATTCCCTTTTAGGTCAATATTCTGTATGATTTTATAATTCCATGAAAACATTTGTAGATCCATGACTAAATTTCTTTGACTCATCTAAAAGTATGAACATATAATAAAAAGCTTCTGATGTACATGTTGTGATTTGCTCACAAAATTTTATCTCCTGGTGGAATACACAAAAATAGTCGTATAGGCCACTGGTTTAAAAACAGTCTTATAAGAGATCCAACAGCTAAAAATGTCTACAACATTAAAAAAAAAAATAGAAAATTAAATTGTATTTCTATTTACACAAATCTTTTCAATCATATATATATCATCGATAAGGTTAGTGTAAAAAAATATATACCTATGAAATATATGACATATATATATATAAATAAATAAATAAAACTGGGTGGTACAAACAGTTAAGCGCTCAACTACTAGCCAAAGTTTGGTGGTTTAAACCCACCTAGAAGCACCTTGGAAGACAGGCCTGGCGATCTGCTTCCAAAAGGTCACAGACTTGAAAACTCTACAAAGCAGTTCTACTCTGCACACAAGTCAGAACTGACTTGACGGCAAGTAACAACAACATATGGAAGATGTTTTGTCTTTATTTTAGCTATTAACAGTTTACTGTTTTATCTGAAGTAAGCTGGAATATGAAAATTCTGCTTTTGCATATATCAACAAGCAGTTTCACGTGATGACATGTTAAAAATGCATAAAGGTCCCTAGAGGAGGGGCAGATGGAGCTTATCATAAGTTAGAAAATGTGAAAAAAGCAATTTAAGAGGGATACTAATAACATATTTGCAAGCCGTCAAATACTGGATTTAGGAAATATAAAGTAGCCACAACCTTTTTTCCAGAGGAGTGCCACATTAAGGGAGCTCTGGTGGTGCAGTGGTTAAGAGCTATGGCTGTTAACCAAAAGATCAGCGGTTTGAATCCACCAGCCACTCCTCGGAAGCTCTAGGGGGCAATTCTACTCTGTCCTATAGGGTTGCTATGAGTCAGAATTGACTCGATGGCAATGTTTTTTTTTTTTTTTTTACCACATTAAGTCTTTTAATTAGTTGAGATTTTTAACTTTTAGAATATCTGTTGATTATGGAGTAGCTGGCCTTTTGATTAAGAATATACCTACATTTTTAGAAGCCAACATGGCACTATAGTACCATACCATCCCACTGCAGCAAAGACCCGAAAAATTAAGCAAAGCAGATATAAACGTCAATCCTGGAAACCTAAGCATGAAATGAAGACATAAAGAACTCTATCAAGTACTGAATGGAAGAAGAAACTGACAGAGAACAGAGAACGAGGAGAGCTACAGAGTGGAGGTCACCTACCATCTAACGTGGTACTGATTTGCCATTTTGGACCACAGCCACCAAGGACTCCGGACAGTGAGTACAGGAAGGCAACTTCATGAAGCTCCCAACAAGAGACAAAGCACCTGGTAACAGGGATACACACTTTCCCATCCCCCACCTTCTGCCCTGTACGCTGCCTCCACGGCTTTCTAACTGGCCACAGTTGCTTGGCTCTGGCTGACTGCTGACCCAGGTCCGCCTCACCCCCAATGGCTGGTTCCCCCAGCACCATATTTTCTTTGTTATTTTTTTGTTTCTTTCTCTTGCTTCCTTTCCTTTCTCCCACCCTCCTAGCCCTGTGTGCCATCCCTGCCACTTCTTGATGGGCTTTTCCACACCACACAGATAGAGACCCACCAGCACACAGCTTCCACAGCTCCAAGTCTCCCCCACTGCCATAATTTTGGTTGTTTTGTTTGTTTCTTCTCTCTCTCTCCCCCTTCCTTCCTTTCCTTTCTCCTGGCCACCAATGCCCATGTGTTGTCCCTCAAAGTGGAGTGCCACACCACTCGGCTAGACAGCCACCGGCACAAAGTCTCCCCTGGTCTGAGCCACCCCATAGGCTGGCTTTCTCAGCACCATGTTTTTTGTTTTTCTTTTTGTTTCTTCTCAAACTCTTTTCCTTACTTTCCTTCTTCCATCCACCTAACCTTATGCACCACTCCCATCCCTTGCGGCATGCCATGTCACACCACTTGGCTAAAAAGCCACCAGCACAGGGCCTTCCTGGGCCTGCACCACCATCACCAGCTGGCTCCTTCAGCACCATATTTTTTTCTTTTTTGGTCTCCTCTCTCCCACTTCCTTCTTTCCTTTCTCCCCCCTACCTAGTGCCACGCAAAGCCCCCACCCCTTCACGACATGCTGTACCACACCATTCAGTTAGAGAGCCACTGGCACACGGCCTCCCATTGTCTGCGCCGCCTCCACCAGCTAGCTCCCTCAGCACCATTTTGGGGTTTTTTATATCTTCTTTCTCTCTCCCTTTTTCCCTTTCCTTTCTCCCACCATCCTAGCTCCGTGTGCTGTACTTGTCCCTACTTGATGGGTCATGCCATGCTGCTTCGCTAGAGAGCCACTGGCACAAGGCCTCCCTTGGTCTACTTCACCCCCACAGGCTGGCTCCCTCAGTGCCATATTTTTTATTTTCTTTACCTTTGCATTTCTCCCTCCCACCAAGGACCTTTGCTTCCTTCACCCCCTTTCTGACAGGCCATGCAGAGCTGCCCAGTGAGAGACACACCAGCTCACAGCCACTCTAGCTCTGCTGCACCCCAAAAAGCCGATTCCTTCAACACTGTATTTTGTTGTTGTGGTGGTGGTTTTTGTTTTTTGTGGTTGTTTGTTTCTTCTCTCACTCTCTCCCTTCTGTCCCTTCCTTTCTCCTACCACCTAGCCACATGTGCTACTCCCACTCCTTCTCGATGGACAGTGCCATGCCGCTCTACAAGCACATAGCTCCTCCAGGTTGGCCCCACCGCACCCACTGGCACCCTGAGCACTATATTTTTTATTTTTCTTTCTCTTTCCCTTTCTCCCTTTCCCTTCTCCCCCAAACTTAGGCCCTGTGCTGCCTCCATCCCTTCGTGAGCACCATATACATTTTGTTGTTGTTGTTTGTTTGTTTCTTCTCTCTCTTTCCATTCCTGCTCTTACCACCAACTCCCATCATGCTACCATTTTATTTACATTTTTTTGTTTTATTTTTGACACTATTTCCCTCTCTTCTTTCTCCTTCCCACTTAGCTCTGCACATCACATCCCTCTCCCATCCCTCCAGCCTATCTGCACCACGCACTGAGCACTGTGTTCATGAGCAACACTGGTTTGAATCCCCAGGCTCCCAATCCTACCCCATGCTTTCCCAGACCCCAAATCATGCTACAAATGACCCATCCATCCCTGTCACTCCCCCACCACTGGACCTACCCTGCTACACCATAGTTGAGCAACCAGCCCTTTCCACCTAGACAAGGTGGCGAGAAGTATCGTGCCCACAGAGAAGCAAGCAAAAAAACACACCCAGCCCTTCCACCCAAACATAACCAAATAAAACAAAAAAGTACAACGATATAAACAAAGCTACAACCAATAAATGAAGAAAATAATTCCTGAATGTCACAAAGACAGCAGACAATATCAAAACATATGAACAAACAGGACAGGATGATTCCAGTAAGTGACCAAAATAAAACACCATATAACCTTCTATTTTTTATAACCTTCTGGTAGAAAAAAAGGCACTGATGCCTGATAGGGAATTCAAAAACCTAATATTCAAAGGTCTCCAAGAGATTAGGAAAAGGATGAAGGAAGACATAGACAAAACAAAGGAAAAAAGAGACAAAATCATGAAAAATACAGACAAAATCAGGGAAAACACAGACAAAGGAAGAGAAAATTAAGGAAAACAATACAGGAAGGAAATGTTAAAATAAATAAAAAATTAGAAATAATATAAAAACAGCAATTAGAAATCCAAAAGAAAAACAATGAGATTACAGAAATGGACAATGCAATAGAAGGTTTCAGGAGAAAATTTGAAACAATGGAAGACAGGACCAGTGAAGCTGAAGAGAAATCCCTGGATACCATTTTGTTTCAGAAAAAATATCCAAAAAGAATGAAGAAAACCTGAGAACTATGTGGGATATGCTCAAGGGCAAAAATGTGCATGTGACTGGAGTTCCAGAACAGGGAGAAAAAATGCAAAACACACAGAGGATCATTTAAAATTTGCTGATAGATAAATTCCCTAATCATCTATAAACAAATTTTCAATCAGTGGTAGGATAACATCCATATGCCTACAAGGAAGGCCAGGTGATATGACTATTATTCAAATTTAACAACCACTAGGGCCAAAGATGAATAGGAGATTTTTATCAGCTGCTGCAGTTTGAAATTGATTGAACATGCAATCAAGATGCACTGATAATTATTGGCGATTGGAATGCGAAAGTTGGAAACAAAGAAGAAGGATCAGTAGTTGGAAAATATGGCCTTGGTGATAGAAACAATGCCAGAGATCGAATGATAGAATTTTGCAAGACCAGCGACCTCTTCATTGCAAATACCTTCTTTCACCAACATAAACGGCAACTATACACATGGACCTCGCCAGATGGAACACACAGAAATCAAATTGACTACATCTGTGGAAAGAGACGATGGGAAAGCTCAATATCATCAGTCAGGACAAGGCCAGGTGCCGACTGTGGAACAGACCATCAATTGCTCATAGGCAAGTTCAAGCTGAAACTGAAGAAAATCAGAGCAAGTCCACGTGAGCCAAAATATGACCTTGAGTATATCCCACCTGAATTTAGAGACCATCTCAAGAACAGATTTGACACATTGAACACTAGTGACCAAATCCCAGACGAGTTGTGGAATGACATCAAGGGCATCATCCATGAAGAAAGCAAGAGGTCATTGAAAAGACAAGAGAGAAATGACCGAGATGGATGTCAGAGGAGACTCTGAAACTTGCTCTCAAACGTCGAGGAGCTAAAGCAAAAGGAAGAATTGATGAAGTAAAAGAACTGAAGATTTCAAAGGGCATCTCGAGAAGATAAAGTAAATTATTATAATGACATGCACAAAGAGCTGGAGATGGAAAACCAAAAGGGAAGAACACCCTTGGCATTTTTCAAGCTGAAAGAACTGAAGAAAAAATTCAAGCCTCAAGTTGCAATAGTGAAGGATTCTATGGGGAAAATATTAAACGATGCAGGAAGCATCAAAAGAAGATAGGCGGAATACACAGAGTCAGTATACCAAAAATTTGAGAGGTGGCTTATGATCAGGAACCGACGGTACTCAAGGAAGAAGTCCAAGCTACTCTGAAGGCATTGGCAAAAAACGAGGCTCCAGGAATTCATGGAATATCAATCGAGATGTTTCAACAAACAGATGCAGCGCTGGAGGTGCTCACTCGTCTATGCCAAGAAACATGGAAGACAGCTTCCTGGCCAACTGACTGGAAGAGATCCATATTTATGCCTATTCCCAAGAAAGGTGATCTAACCGAATGTGGAAATTATAGAACAGTATTATTAATATCACATGCAAGCAAAATTTTGCTGAAGATCATTCAAAAATGGCTGCAGCAGTATATCGACAGGGAACTGCCAGAAATTCAGGCTGGTTTCAGAAGAGGACATGGAACCAGGGATATCATTGCTGATGTCAGATGGATCCTGGCTGAAAGCAGAGAATACCAGAAGGATGTTTACCTGTGTTTTATTGACTATGCAAAGGCATTTGACTGTGTGGATCATAACAAACTACGGATAATGTTGCGAAGAATGGGAATTCCAGAACACTAAATTGTGCTTATGAGGAACCTTTACATAGAACAAGAGGCAGTTGTTCAGACAGAAGAGGGGGACACTGATTGGTTTAAAGTCAGGAAAGGTGTGTGTCAGGGTTGTATTCTTTCACCATACCTATTCAACCTGCATGCTGAGCAAATAATCTGAGAAGCTGGACTATATGAAGAAGAACAGGGCATCAGGATTGGAGGAAGACTCATTAACAACCTGCATTATGCAGATGACACAACCTTGCTTGCTAAAAGTGAAGAGGACTTGAAGTACTTACTAATGAAGATCAAAGACCACAGCCTTCAGTATGGATTGCACCTCAACATAAAGAAAAGAAAAATCCTCACAACTAGACCAATGAGCAACATCACGATAAACAGAGAAAAGACTGAAGTTGTCAAGGATTTCATTTTACTTGGATCCACGATCATCAGTCATGGAAGCAGCAGTCAAGAAATCAAAAGATGCATTTCATTGGGTAAATCTGCTGCAAAGGGCCTCTTTAAAGTGCTGAAAAGCAAAGACATCACCTTGAAGACTAAGGTGCGCCTGACCCAAGCCATGGTATTTTCAATTGCATCATATGCATGTGAAAGCTGGACAATGAACAAGGAAGACCGAAGAAGAATTGACGCCTTTGAACTGTGGTGTTGGCAAAGAATATTGAGTATCCCATGGACTGCCAAAAGAACAAACAAATCTGTCTTAGAAGAAGTACAGCCAGAATGCTCCTTAGAGGCAAGGATGGCGAGACTGCATCTTACATACCTTGGACATGCTGTCAGGAGGGATCAGTCCCTGGAGAAGGACATCATGCTTGGCAAAGTGCAGTGTCAGCAGAAAAGAGGAAGACCCTCAACAAGGTGGATTGACACAGTGGTTGCAACAATGAGCTCAAGCATAACAACAGTTGTAAGGATGGCTCAGGACCAGGCATTGTTTCGTTCTGTTGGAACCGAGTCGGAACCGACTTGATGGCACCTAACAACAACAACAATTTCCCTAATATTATGAAAGATGAAAAGCTGACCACATAAGAAGCTCAAAGAACCCCATATAGAACAGATTCCAAAAGAAAGTCACTAAGGCATATCATAAGCACACTTGCCAAAACCAAAGACATGGAAAGAATCCTGAAGGAGCTAGAGAAAAATGAAAAGATACATACAAAAGAAAAATGATAAGACTAAACTCTAATTACTCAGCAGAAACCATGCAGGCGAGAAGAAAATGGGATGACATACATTAAACCTTGAAAGAAAAAAAGTGCCGATCATAATATATCCTACAAAACTCTCACTCAAATACTAAGGCAAAAGTAGGCCGTTTCCAGATAAACAGGAATAAAGGGAATACATAAAAACCAAACCTAACTTAGAAGAATTATTAATGGGAGTCTTTCAGTTGTATGACCAACAACATGAGACAACAATCCGAATCCAGGACACGGGACAGCAGCGACCAGAAATTAACCTAGGTAGTGAACTCTCAAAGACAAAAAAAAAAAAAAAAAAAACTGAAAAATTTACAACAAGGAACCAGAGAGGTTAATATGTAAATGAGAACAACGTCAGAACAATAAAAGGTGGAATAAATGTTATAGGTATAGAACTTTCTAATGGAAAGGAAGTCAAGGTGATACCAGGTAATAAAAGACTGGTTTACACTTAGGAAGATGGAGGAGATTTCAAGGTAACCATAAAGAAAAATAACAAATATACTACCAAAATAAAGAAGAAAAACATAAAGTCTCAGTAAACACAAAATCTATAAAAACAAAAGAAACAAAAAGAAAATCCACAAACGAAAGGAATTCAGCACAGGAAAGTAAAATGACTAAAGAAAACATGGACACCACAAAAACACTACAAAATGATGGCAGTAAACCCACACCTATCAATAATCACACTGAATGTAAACGGCTTAAATGTGCACATAAAGATTCAGAGAGTGACAGAATGGATTAAAAAAACAGGATCCATCAATATGCTATCTACAAGAGACACACCTTAGAAACAAAGACATAAATTTATTAAAAATCAAAGAATGGAAAAAATATCCCAAGCAAACAGCTACTAAAAAAAAAAAAAAAAAAAGGCAAGAGTCGCAATACTAATCTCACTTTAAAACAAAATCCCGCATAAAAGACAAATAAGAACATATAATGATTAAAGGGACAACTCACCATAAGGACTTAACCATAATTAATATCCACGCAAACAATGGCAGAGCTCCAAAATACATAAAACAAACTCTAATAGCACTAAAAAAGAGAGACTGACAGTTCCACAATAATAGTAGGAGAATTCAACACACCACTCAGTAAAAGACAGAACATCTAGAAAGAAACTCAACAAAGATACAGAAGATCCAAAGGCCACAATCAACCAACTTGACCTCATAGACACATACAGAACACTCCACCCAAGAGCAGTAAAGTATACAATCTTTTGCAATGCACATGGAATGTTCTCCAGAATAGACCACATCTTAGGGCACAAAGCAACCCTCAACAAAATCCAAAACAGTGAGATAATACAAAATATATTCTCTGATCACAACACCATAAAAGTAGAAATTAATAATAGGAAGAGCAAGGAAAAAAAAATCTAATACATGGAAACTGAACAATGTCTTGCTTAAAAACCACTGGGTAATAGAAGGATTCAGAAATGGAATCAAACAATTCCTAGAAGCAAAAGAGAATGAAAACACATCATACCAAAACCTTTGGGACACAGCACAGGCAGTATCAGAGATCGATTTATAGCAATAGATGCACACATCAAAAAATAAGAAAGGGACAAAATCAGAACATTAGCTATACAACTCAAACAAACAGAAAGAGAACAGCTAAAGAAGCCCACAGCCACCAGAAGAAATGAAATAATAAAAAAACAGAGCAGAAATAAATGAAATAGAGAATAGAAAAACAATAAAAGAATCAACAAAACCAAAAGTTGGTTCTTTGAAAGGATCAACGAAATCGGCAAACTATTGGTCAAACTGGAAAAAGAAGAACAGAAGAGGAAGGAAATAACCAAATAAAAAGTAAAATGGTGGACATTATAACAGACCCAACTGAAATAAAAAGGATCATAACCAAAACCAAAGCCAAACCCATGGCCATTGAGTCAATTCCAACTCATAGTGACCCTATAGGACAGAGTAGACCTGCCCCGTTGAGTTTTAAAGAACCGTCTGGTGGATTTGAACTGCCGGCGTTTTGGTTAGCAGCCATAGCTACCAGGGTTTATGGGATCACAACAAAGTACTATGAAAAACTGTACTCCAACAAATTTGAAAACTTAGAGGAAAGGACTAATTTCTAGAAACACACTGCCTACCTAAACTAACATAAACCGAGGTCAAAAATCTGACCAGAAATCCATAACAAGAAAGGAGACTGGAAAGGTAATTTAAAAAACTTGAAAAAAAAAATCCTGGCCCAGATTGCTTCTCTGAAGAATTCTACCAAACATTCAGAGAAGAGCTTACACCAGTACTACTCAAACTACTTCAGAACACGGAAAAGGAAAGGATACTTCCAAATTCATTCTATGAAACCAGCATAACCCTCACACAAAAACCAGGCAAAGAAACTACAAAAAAAGATTACAGACCAATATGTCTCATGAATACAAATGTAAAAATTCTCAACAAAATTCTAGCCAACAGAATTTAGCATCACAATAAAAAATAATACATCATGACCAAGTGGGATTCATAACAGGAATAGAAGGATGGTCCAACATTAGAAAATCATTCAAAGTAATCCATACCACATAAATAATCAGGTGATCATCTCAACTAATGCTCAACCTCAATCCAGTGTCTGGATAAGTAAAGCACTACTGACCTGAGATACTACTATACAGCTACGGTAGTCAAAACAGCCTGACACCGGCACAACAACAGTCACATTCACTAATGAACAGAATTGAAAACCCAGATGTAAACCTATCCGCCTATGGTCACTTGATCTTCAAAAAAAGGCCTAAAGTTTATCACATTTTTAATAAATGGGGCTGGCAAAACGGGATGTCTACCCACAAAAAAATGAAACAGGACCCATACCTCACACCATACACAAAAACTAATTCAAAATGTATCAAAGGCCTAAATATAAAACCAAAAACTTTAAAGATCATAGAAGAAAAAATCGAATCAACACTAGAGGCCCTAATACACAACATAAACAGGATACAAACCGTAACTAACAATACACAAACAACAGAAAATAAGTTAGATAACTGAAATCTTCTAAAAATTAGACACTTATGTTCATCGAAAGACTTCATCAAAAGAGTAAAAAGAGAACCTACAGATTGGGAATAAATCTCTGACTATTATGACAAATCAGACAAAGGTGTGATCTCTAAAATTTACAGGAAAATAAAACATCTCTACAATAACAAGACAAATAATTCAATTAAAAAATAGGCAAAGGATATGAACAGACACTTCACCAAAGAAGACATTCAGGTGGCTAACAAATATTTGTGATCACTAGCCATTAGAGAAATGCAAATCAAAACTACAATGAGATACCATCTAACCCTGACATTACTGACAGGAATCAAAATGGGAAAAAAAAATGTTGAAGAGGCTGTGGTAAGACTGGAACTCTTATGCACTGTTGGTGGGAATGCAAGATGATACAACCATTCTGAAAACCAATTTTGAGATTCCTTAAAAAAGTAGAAATAGAAATACCATATGAGGGTGAGACCAAGATGGCAGCATAGTCAGATGCTTCCTGTGGTCCCTTGTACAACAAAGACCCAAAAAAGCAAGTGAATCGATTATATATGACAATCTAGGAGCCCTGAACGTCAAAGGCAAAGTTGAGGAATCAGGCTGAGCGGCGGGGGGAGGGAGAGACACTTCAGAAACAGCAAGGTGTTGCCAGACCTGACCTGGCAGGAACCGGCTTCCTGAAGGCCTGGGTTGGCTGGCTCCTGCAGTGAGGCAACCAGTGGCGTTCAGGACACATTTTCTACATTGGGAGAGACCAAGTGGCAGAGAGTCTACTCACACCTTCAGAATCAGGAAAAAGCAGTGCTCAATCAGCAAAAGATAAGTACATGCATCTAACCTACCATGAAAAAAACACCCCTTTGGGGAAAACTTCGCTCCCGCTTACCTGCCCCCTTCCTGCTCTACACTGGGTCCAAGCCAGCTTCAGAGATTGCCATATCCCCTGGGCCAGAAGTAAGACCCATCACAACTATTGAGCCATTCTCCTGGCCTTAGAGAGGGAACAAATTAACAAACAGGAAAAAATACTGCCAGTTCCCCTAAGCCGGGAACTCAGGGCAGAAACAGCTCCTTTGCCTAGGCACAGGCAATAAAGGATCCATGGACTTTGAATGCCTTTCACCCCTGCATAGACCTATGTGAGCCCATTTCAACACTGTAGGTTTTCATTAGCAGAGTACAACAGGGTATATACCTGAAGTCTAACTTCAACTGTTTCAGGTATACGGTGGAGAGGTAGGTTTGTGACATTTGACACTGCTCTGCCTATTAAGCAAGGTCCTTACCTACCCACATCAGTGGCCTGAGGACTGGTGGCTCCACCCACACCACCTAGCCACCTGTGACAGAGGTCTGAGAATAAATGGTGCTTCCCAGTCCTTACGGACAACAGCATTGGGTGCCCATAATCCAGCTGCAAAACCCACCCACCTACATGCTCTAGGAAACAGGGACATGGTTTCTTCACAGACACTCAGGGGTGGTTGTTAGCTTGCTACCTTGCTCAGTGCATGACCCCCTACTGCAGCCAGATACCTATGTCTACACCAACCATCCCTGTTCCTCTAGGACTGTAGGTGAGAGCCTGCACCACACACTTGGTGGCTACCTGGACACCTAAGCTGAATCCATACAAGAAAAGTAAATAAAATCCTGGGCTCACATACCTAGTAACAGCTCTGTCTTAATCATCTAGTGCTGCTATAACAGAAATACCACAAGTGGATAGCTTCAACAAAGAGAAAATTATTGTCTCACAGTCTGGTAGGCTACAAGCCAAAATTCAGGGTGTCAGCTCCAGGGGAAGGCTTTCTCTCTCTGTTGGCTCTGGAGGAGGGTCTTTCTCATCAATCTTCCCCTGGACTAGGAGCTTCTTTGTGCAGGAACCCTGGGTCCAAAGGACACACTCTGCTCCCAGTGCTTCTTTCTTGGTGGTATGAGATCCCCAACTCTTTGCTTGCTTCCCTTTCCTTTTCTCTCTTATAAGATAAAAGATGGTACAGGCCACACCCCAGGGAAACTTCCTTTATACTGGCTCAGGGATATGACGTAACAAGGGTATTACATCCCACCTTAATCCACTTTAACCACTGGCAAAGATTATGATTTAGAATACGTAGGAAAATCACAAAATGGAGGACAACCACACAATATTGAGAATCATGGCCTAATCAGGTTGACAAATATTTTGGAGGGATACAATTCAACCCATGACAAGCTCTAACCACCTGGTGACAGGACATTAGAGCTTCAAAGGTGCCAATAATCAAGCTAGCTCACACAAGCAGCCTATCTGGGCATATCAAATCAAAACAAATCAAGAAGCAAGGACACAGCAAGCAAACAAAATAAATAAATAAAATAACTTATTGATGACTCAGAAACAACAGTCAGTATCAAATCACATAAAGAAGCAGACCATGATGGCTTCAGTAAGCTCCCAAAACAAAGACTCAAGAAGAAATCTTCCAGATGAAGAGAACTTTCTGGAATTACTGGAGGTAGAATACAAAAGATTAATATACAGAACTCTTCAAGAGATCAGGAAGGAGATCAGACAAAATGCAGAACAAGCCAAAGAGCACACAGACAAAGCAATAGAGGAATTTAAGAAGATCAGAGAAGAGCATAATGACAAATTTAATAGGCTGTAAGAATCCATAGAGAGACATCAAACAGAAATCCAGAAGATTAACAATAAAATTTCACAATTAGACAACTCAATAGAAAGTCATAGGACCAGGATTGAGTCTATGGAAGTCAGAATTAGTGAGACAGAAGATAAAGCACTTAACACCAACATATTTGAGCAAAAATCAGATAAAAGAATTTTTTAAAATGAAGAAGCCCTAACAATTACGTGGGACTCTAACAAGAGGAATAACCTAGGAGCAATTGGAGTACCAGAACAGGGGGGAGAACAGGAAATACAGGGAATTTTTGAAGGTTTGTTGGCAGAAAACTTCCCTGATATCATGAAACATGAGAAGATATCTATCCAAGATGCTCATTGAACCCCACACAAGGTAGATCCCAAAAGAAAGTCACCAAGACATAATATAATCAAACTTGCCAAAATCAAAGATAAAGAGAGAATTTTAAGAGCATCTAGGGATAAACAAAAAGTCACCTACGAAGGACAGTCATTAAGACTAAGCTTGGACTGCTCAGTAGAAACCATGCAGGCAAGAAGGCAATGGGATGATATACACAAAGCCTTAAAGGAAAAAAATTGCCAGCCAAGAGCTATATGTATATATCCAGCAAAACTGTCTCTTAAATATAATGGTGAGATTGGGACATTTCCAGATAAACAGAAGTTTAGGGAATTTTTAAAAACCAAACCAAAGTTACAAGAAATACTAAAGGGAGCCCTCTGGTTAGAAAATCAATAAAATCAGATAACAACCCAAGACTAGAACACAAGACAGAGCAACCAGATATCAACCCAGATAGGGAAATCACAAAAACAAATCAAAACTGAAACACTGAAAATAGGGAAAGAGCGACGTTGTTATGTAAAAGATAACAACATTAAAACAAAAACGAGGGACTAAACATGTAGTCATAGACCTTTCATATGGAAAGGATGCAAGGCAATATAAAGAAATAAAAAAAATGGTTTAAATTTAGAAAATTAGGGGTAGATATTGAGGTAACCATGAAAGAAACCTACACACAAAATAAAAAACAAGAAAAACATAAAGACTCAGAAAATACAAAATCAACAACAATGAAAAAGAGGAAAAGAAAATACATAAAGAAAAATGACTCAGGACAGAAAATTCATTGCAACAAAGAAATTGTCAACAACAACAAAAAGACATCAAAATGACAGCACTAAATTCATACCTATCAATAATTACGCTGAATGTCAATGGACTAATTGCACCAATAAAGAGACAGAGAGTGGCAGAATGGATGAAAAAACATGATCTGTCTGTATGCTGCCTACAAGACACATCTTAGATTTAAAGACACAAACAAACTAAAACTCAAAGGATGAAAAAATAAAATAAATCAAGCAAATAACAATCAAAAAAGAGCAGAAGTGGCTATACTAATTTCTGACAAAAGAGACTTAAGAGTAAAATCTACCACCAAGGATAAGGAAGGACACTATATAATGATTAAAAAGTCAATACGCCAAGAGGACATAAACATAATAAATATTTACGCACCAAAGAACAGGGCTCCAAAATACATAAAACAAACTCTAACAGCATTCAAAAGAGAGACAGACAGCTCCACAATAATAGTAAGAGACTTCAACACACCACTTTTGGTGAAGGACGGAACATCCAGAAAGAAGCTCAATAAAGATACAGAAGATCTAAATGCCACAATCAACCAACTTGACCTTAGAGACATATACAGAATGCTCCACCCAACAGCAGACAACTATACTTTCTTTTTCAATGCACATGTGACATTCTTCAGAATAAACCACATATTAGGCCTCAAAGCAAGCCTTAACAGAATCCAAAGCACTGAAATATTACAAAGCATCTTTTGTGACCATAAAGCCATAAAGGTAGAAATCAATAACAGAAAAAGGGAGGAAAAAAAAAAATCAAACACATGGAAACTGAACAACGCCTTGCTCAAAAACTACTGGGTTATAGAAGAAATTAAGGAAAGAATAAAGAAATTCATAGAACCAAATGAGAATGAAAACACATCGTACCAGAACTTTTGGGACATAGCAAAAGCACTGCTCAGAGGTCAATTTATAGCAATAAATGCACACATCCAAAAAGAAGAAAGGGCCAAAATCAAAGTATTAACCTTACAATTTCAACAAATAAAAAGAAAGCAGCAAAAGAAGTCCTTGGGCACCAGAAGTAGGGAGACAATATAAATTAGAGCAAAATTAAATGAAATAGAGAATAGAAAAACAATTGAAAGAGTTAACAAGACCAAAAGATGGTTCTTTGAAAAGATTAAGAAAATTGATAAACCATGAGCCAAACTGACAAAAGAAAAACAGGAGAGGAAGCAAATGACCTAAATAAGAAATGAGATGGGCAATATCACAGCAGACCCAACTGAAATTAAAAGGATCATAACAGAATGGTATGAAAAATCATATCTTAACAAATTTGAAAACCTAGAAGAAATGGATGAATTTCTAGAAACACACTACCTACCTAAACTAACACAAACAGAGGTAGAACAACTAAATAAACCTATAACAAAAGAAGAGATTGATAAGGTAACTCCCAACAAAAAAGCCCTGGCCCTGATGGGTTCACTGGAGAATTCTACCAAACTTTCAGAGAAGAATTAACACCACTACTATTAAAAGTATTTCAGAGCATAGAAATGGATGCAATACTCCCAAACTCATTCTATGAAGCCAGCATAATCCTGATACCAAAACCAGGTAAAGACAACACAAAAAAAGAAAATTATAGACCAATATCCCTCATGAACTTGACACAAAACTCCTCAATAAAATTCTAGCTAATAGAACTCAACAACATATCAAAAAAACAATCCACAGTGTCCCAAGTGGGATTCATACCAAGTATGCAGGGATGGTTCAACATTAGAAAAACAATCAAAGTAACCCGTCACATAAATAAAGAAGAACCACATGATCTTATCAATTGATGCAGAAAAGGCATTTGACAAAGTCCAACTCGGATTCATGATAAAAACTCTCAGCAAAATAGGAATAGAAAGGAAATTCCTCGACGTAACAAAGGGCATTTATACAAAGACAACAGCCAACATCATCCTCAATGGAGAGAATTTGAAAGCATTCCCCTTGAAAATGGGAACCAGACAAGGATGTCCTTTATCATCACTCTTATTCAACATTGCACTGAAGGTCCTAGCCAAAGCAATTAGGCTAGAAAAAGAAATAAAGGCCATCCAAATTGCTAAGGAAGAAGGAAAAGTATGTCTATTTGCAGATGATATGATCTTTATACAGAGAAAAATCCAAAGAATCCACAAGAAAACTACTGGAACTAATAGAACTTTCAGCAAAGTATCAGGATACAAGACAAACATATTAAAATCTGTTGGATTCCTCAACACCAACAAAGAGAACATCGAAGATGAAATCACCAAATCAATACCGTTTACAATAGCCCCCAAGCCCAAGCCCAGTGCTGTCGAGTTGATTCCGACTCATAGCGACCCTATAGAACAGAGTAGAACTGCCCCATAGAATTTCCAAGGAGCACCTGGAGGATTCAAACTGCCGACCCTTTGGTTAGCAGCCGTCGCACTTAACCACTACACCACCAGGGTTTCCACAATAGCCCCCGAGAAGATTAAAATACTTATGAATAAATCTAACCAGAGACATAAAAGACCTATACAAAGAAAACTACAAGACGTTACTGCAAGAAAGCAAGAGAGACCTACATACATGGAAAAACATATCTTTCTCATGGATAGGAAGACAACATTGTGAAAATGTCCGTTCTACCCAAAGCGATCTATAGATACAATGCAATCTCGATCCAAATTCTAATGGCACGTTTTAATGAAATGGAGAAACAAATCACCAACTTTATATGAACAGGGAAGAGGTCCCAGGTAAGGAAAGCACTACTGAAGCAGAACGTAGTGAGAGGCCTCACACTACCTGATTTTAGAACCTATTATACTGCCACAGCAATCAAAATAGCCTGGCTCGGATTCAACAACAGATATACAGACCAATGGAACAGAACTGAGAATCCAGACATAAATTCGTCCACACTTACGAGCAGCTGATATTTGACAAAGGCCCAAAGTCCATTAATTGGGGAAAATACAGTCTCTTTAACAAATGGTGCTGGCATACTGGATATCCATCTGCAAAAACTGAAAAAGACCCATACCTAACACCATGCATAAAAACTAACTCTAGATGGATCAAAGACCTAAATATAAAACCTAAAATGATAAATATCATGGAAGAAAAAATAGGCACAAGGCTAGGAGCCTCCGAAAAATCAAACACTTATGCTCTTCAAAAGACTTCACCAAAAAAGTAAAAAGTCAACCTATTTTTGTAGCCAAATTTTTTTTTTGGCTACAATAAATCCTATCAGCGTCTAATCTCTAAAATCTACAAGATACTGCAAAATCTCAACAACAAAAAGACAAATAACACATTTAAACAATGTGCAAAGGGTATGAACAGGTACTTTACTAAAGAGGACATTCAAGCGGCTAACAGATACATGACAAAATGCTCATGATCATTAGCCATTATAGAAATGCAAATCAAAACTACAGTGAGATACCATCTCACCCCAACAAGGCTGGTATTAATCCAAAAAACACAAAATAAATGTTGGAGAGGTTGTGGAGAGACTGGAACACTTACACACTGCTGCTAGGAATGTAAAATGGTATAACCACTTTGGAAATCAATTTGGCGCTTTCTCAAAAAGCTAGAAATAGAAGTACCATCAGATTCAGTGATACCACTCCTTGGAACATATCCTAGAGAAATAAGAGCCATCACACGAATAGATACATGCACACCCATGTTCACTGCAGCACTATTCACAATAGCAAAAAGGTGGAAACAACTTAGGGACCCATCAACGGAAGAATGGATAGACAAATTATGGTATATACACACAATGGAATACTATGCAAGGACAAAGAACAACAATGAATCCATGAAACATAACATGGATGAATCTGGAAGGCATTATGCTCAGTGAAATTAGTCAGTTACAGAAGGAGAAATAGTCTATGACACCACTACTCTAAGAACTCAAGAAAAGGTTTAAACACAGAAGAAAGCATTCTTTGATGGTTACAAGGGTGGAGAGGGAGGGAGGGAGAGGATATTCACTAACTAGAAAAAAGTAGACAAGAATTATCTTAGGTGAAGAGAAGAACAAAACACAATACAGGGGAAGTCAGCACAACTGGACTAAACCAAAAGCTAAGAAGTTTCCTGAATACAACCAAACACTTCAAGGGACCTAGTATCGGGGGCAGGGGTCTGGGACCATGGTTTCAGGGAATATCTAGGTCAACGGTCAACTGGCATAGCAAAGTTTATTAAGAAAATGTTCTGCATCCCACTTTGGTGAGTGGTATCTAGGGTCTTAAAAGCTATGAAGCAGCCATCTAAGATGCATCAGTTGGCCCCAACCCATCTTGAGCAAAGCAGAATGAAGAACACCAAAGACACAAGGAAAATATGAGCCCAAGAGTCAGAAAGGGTCAAATAAACCAGAGACTCCATCAGCCGGAGACCCAAAGAACTAGATGGTGCTCAGCTACCACCAATGACCGCCCTGACAGGGAACACAACAGAGATTCCCTGATGGAGGAGGAGAAAAGTGGGGTGCAGAACTCAAATTCTAGTAAAAAGACCAGACTTAATGGTCTGACTGAGGCTAGAGGGACCCCAGAAGACATGGCCCCCAGATTCTCTGTTAGCCCGAAACTGGGACCATTCCCGAAACCAACTCTTCAGACAAAGATTAGACTGGAGTAAAGACATAAAATGATACTAATGTAGAGTGTGCTCCTTAGCTCAAGTAGATACATGAGACTAAGTGGGCAGCTCCTGTCCAGAGGTGAGATGAGGGGGCAAATGGGGGCAGGAGCTGGTTGAATGGACATGGGAAATACAGTGTAGAGAGGAAGAGTGTGCTGTCACATTGCAGGGAGAGCAACTAGTGTCACAAAACAATGTGTGTATAAGTTTTTGTATGAGAAACTGACTTGAATTATAAACTCACTTAAAGCACAATAAAAAAGAAAGAAATACCATAAGATCTAGCAATCCCAGTCTCAGGAATATATGCTAGAGAAATAAGAGCCATCGTGCAAGTAGACATATGCACACCCATATTCATTTCAGCATTGTTCACAATAGCAAAAAGATGGAAACAACCTAAGTGCTCATCAACAGATGGATGGATAAACTATGGTACATACACACAATGGAATATTACGAAACAATAAAGACCAATGATCAATCTGTGAAAGAACTCACAACATGGATGAATCTGGAGGGCATTATACTGAGGGAAGTAAGTCAATCACAAAAGGTCCAATACTGTATGAGACCACTATTATAAAAACTCATGAAAAGGTTTACACACAGAAACAATCTTTGATGGTTATGAGGGGCAGGGGGAGTAGGGAGGAAAAAACACTAACTAGACAATAGATAAGTGGTAACTTTGGTGAAGGGTAAGACAGTACACAATACTGGGGGCGTCAGCACAACTGGACCCAAGCAAGGTCATGGAAGCTTCATAGACTCATCCAAACTCCCTGAGACCGAGTTACAGGGCCCATGGCTGAGGACCATGGTTTTGTCAGATATTTATCTCAATCGGCATAAGGAAAATGTTCTACATCCTACTTTGGCGAGTAGTGCCTGGGGTCTTAAAAGCTTGTGTGGCCATCTAAGATACATCTACTGGTCTCACCCTGTCTGGAGCAAGGGAGAATGAAGAAAACAAAAGACACAAGGGAAAGATTAATTCGAAGGACTAAAGGAAAACAGCTACCACAACCTACACCAGATTGAGTGCAGCACAACTAGATGGTGCCCAGCTACCATCACTGACTGCTCTGACAGGAATCACAGTAGAGGGTCCTGGACAGAGCTGGAGAAAAACACAGAATAAAATCCAAACTCACACACGCACACATACAAAAAGACCAGACTTACTGGTCTGACAGAGACTGGAGAAACCCAAGAATATGGCCCCGGGACTCCCTTTTAACTCAGTACTAAAGTCACTCCTGAGGTTCAGCCAAAGATTAGACAGGCCCATAAAACAAACAATAATACACGTAGCATAACCACATAACCACATAAAAAAAAACCCACATATACGAGGCTAAATGGGCATCCCAGCCTACAGGGAATGACAAGAAGGCAGAAGGTTATAGGAAGGCTGGACAAATGGAAATCAGGATTCCAGAGTCGAGAAGGGAAGAGTGTTGACACATCGCAGGATTGGCAGCAGCCAAGGTCACAAAACAATATGTATATTATTTAATGAGAAACTAATTTGATCTGTAAACCTTCACCTAAAGTACAATAAAAATTTTAAAAATATATACAAACCCTGGTGGCATAGTGGTTAAATGCTATGGTTGCTAACCAAAGGTTGAAGTTGGAATCCACCAAGCACTCCTTGGAAACTCTATGGGGCAGTTCTACTCTGTCCTATGGGGTCACCATAAGTCAGAATGGACTCAACGGCAATGGGTTTTTACTTTATTCCCTTTTCAATTGACATCATTTTTTTTTTTATGGCAATTCTGTTCATTTTGGTAATCTTTATCATATTTCAGGAATCTCATTTGATGCTTATTTTATATTCAGCACTAGGAGGTTGTTTATCAAAACACTGTACTTATGACTTTTCTTATTGACGTAATGATCACATTGAAAGATTTATTGGTTTGGAATTATGTATGCATTTCTGGTACAAACTACTTGGTCACGTAGCATTCTTTCATTCTTTTGATGGACTGTTGTATTTCATTTGCTAATAATTTATTCAGAAATTTCAATCCTATAAAATGAAACCCATTGCTTTCAAGTCGATTCCGACTCATAGTGACCCTATAGGACAGAGTAGAACTTCCCCATAGAGTTTCCAAGGAGTGCATGGTGGATTTGAACTGCTGACCTTTTGGTTAGCAGCTGTAGCACTTAACCACTACGCACCAGCGCTTCCTTCGAACCTGTATCTGTAGTTAATTTGGCCTTTATGACTTTTGTACTACTATGTGTATTAGGTGTTGGTACCAAAAAAAAAAAAAAAAAACCAAACCCACTGCTGTCTAGTGGATTCCAACTCATAGCAACCCTATAGAACAGAGTAGTTAAAGCAAGCCATAGCACTTAACCACTACTCCCACCAGGGTTTACACAGGTGTTGGTATTAAGGTGAAATTAGTTTTGTAAAATAAACTGAGGAGCTTTCATGAGTTGGCATAGTTAAAATAAGATTGGCATTATCTGTTCTTTAAATGTTAGTATCAGTTGAAATGGTTTTTGGGTTATCAGTTGAAAATCCATATGGGTCAGATAGTTTTTTAAACAGTTATGTTTTATCAGCTTTTCAAATGCTTATTAGAGTTTGTTTTGTTTTTCTGGTCAAGTGTTATATTTCTTCTTGATCAATTGGTATAGGTATGTTAGTCAGAATAGGCAATGTTAGGTTACAGTGACAAAAAAAACCTCAATGATTTAACACAATAAACTTTATGTCTGGCTCACATCGTTGTCTGATGTGTGTCAGGCAGTCATCCCCTGTCTTGTAGTTATGCCATCTGGAATATGTGTCCTCTGAAAGCATCATGAGTTGAAACTGGTTCAACGGCAACGAGTTTGGTTTTTTTGGATTAAAAGCATCATAAGGAGCCCTGGTAGCACAATCGGTTTAACGCTCAGCAGCTAACTGAAAGCTTGTTGGTTTGAATCCACCCCGCAGCTCTGTAGGAGAAAGACCTGGCGATCTGTTCCTTTAAAGACTGTAGCCTAGAAAACCCTATGGGATAGTTCTACTGTGTCACACGGGGTCATCAGGAGTTGAAAATCGAGTCGAGAGCACACAACTACAACAACAAAGCATCATAAGAAGGGACTGGAGGAATGAGCAAGATATTTTTAGAGGCTAGGCCCTGAAAGTGGCTTATATCATTGTATTCTTACTCCTTTGGCCAAATCTCAGTGTTACGGGGAATCTGTGTCTATGAAGAAAAAATGGTGAGAAAACAAAATACTTTCTTTCTGCCATAAAATCCATTGCCGTCGAGTCGATTCCAACTCCTAGTAGGTTATAATTTGCTCAGGAAATCATCTAGTTTCTCTAGATTTTCAAATTTGTTACATAAATTGCACATTTTTAAATACTCATTTTAATTGTATCCTTATCTCTGATTATGTACCTTCTGGTGGCGTAGCGGTTGAGTGCTATGCCTGCTAACCAAGAGGTTGGCAGTTTGAATCCATCAGGCACTCCTTGTAAACTCTATGGGGGCAGTTCTACTCTGTCCTATAGGGTCGCTATGAGTCGGAATCAACTCGATGGTAGTAGGTTTTTTTGTTGTTGTTGTTATGTCATTCTTAATTTTGTGTAATTTATTTTATCTCCTTTGTCCTAATTTTATCCAAATTTTTAAAAACGTTATCATGTGTATTAGGTGTTGGTATTAAGGTAACCAAGCCCATTGCCATGAAGTCAATTTCAACTCATGACTTTTTTTTTTTTGTATAAAAAAATCATTGTTACAAAATATATTTTACAAAAAAAAAATTTTTTACAAAAAAACAAGCTTTTTAAATGCATTCTTTCTATTGATTTCACAAATATTTATGGAGTGCTATTCTAATTAAATGAACCCTTTGTGGCAATAAGCAAAACAAAGCCCTTGTTCCCATGGAGTGTGCAATCCTGCTTTCTTTCAGTCTATTTTTTTCTTCTTATACCATAAATTGGACACTTACTTCGTTTATCTTTAATTTTTCTTTTTATTTTTAATAAAAACTTCTAAGGCCATAAAATGTCTTCCAGTTTTACCTGTGTTCCATAGGTCTTGGTATTAAGGACTCTCATTTTCTTTTCTGCTGAGATCATTTTTCACTTCTTCCTTGAATCAGGATTTTTTTTTTTTTTTTAAACAGAGCATATTTTCATTTCCAAGGAGTTAATTTTTTTGGTGATTTTTCTTTTTATCTTTTTTGGATGTTGAATTATTACAAAAAATGTGGTCTGTAAAATCTCTACTCTTTAGAATTTATTAAAGTTTTCTTTGTGGCCAAGAACATGACTGATTTTTATAAATGTTCCAGGAGTCTATGAAGAGAATCTATGTTCTCTCATAGAAGACATGGTTTTATAAAATTTATTGATTAAATTATGAAAATCTACATCCTTACTTGATCTCTTAAGTTCTGGAAAACAGTATGTTAAATTCTCCCACTATATTTCTTTAAAGATCTAGCTGTCCTATAGAATCTTTTATGTGTTTGATGGTTATGTTGGTTTGCGTATAAGGTCTCATTTATGGCTTACTAAAGTTTCCCTGTCTCTAGGTTGACTTTGTCTTTCACCATTAAATAACATCTCTCCTCTCAGTTCTGTTTAATGTTTTTGGTCCACTGCTAACTGATATTATAAATATCTGCATTCTGTTTGTTTTTATTTATCTACTATGTCTTTGCCCATTTTTTTTTTTTTTTTACATTTCTTTGCAACTTTGTTTTAGATGCGTTTCTTTTCTTTTTAATATGGCCATGCAATCTCTACTCACCCATTAAGAAAATCAGCCTTCACATTTAGTGTGAGAGCTGATATACCTCCTTCCACTATCTTATATGTTTTCTTAGTATTTTACTATCTTATTGTTATTGTTTTTCCCCTTCATTAGTTTTTCTGCCTATGTCAAGTTTTCTTCCATTGCATTTTCAAATTTGGTGATTTGAAATTTATCTCTTTAAATTGTGCTAGTGGCACAGTGGTTAAATGCTTGGTTGCTAACCAAAAGGTAGGTGGTTCAAACCCACCAGCGGCTCCATAGGAGGAAAACCCAGCGATCTGCTCTGATAAAGATTTTAGCCTAGGAAACCCTGTGCTGTAGGGTCACTATGAGTCAGAATCTATTTTGTCCTATAGGGTTGCTATGAGTCAGAATCGACTCAATGGCACACAACAGTGGTTACCTATCTGTAATTAAATCTACCTTTATGTATTATGGGGATCCTGGTGGCATAGTGATTAAGTGCTATGGCTGCTAACCAAGAGGTCAGAAGTTCGAATCCACCAGGTGCTCTTTGGAAATTCTATGGGGCAATTCTACTCTGTTCTATAGGGTTGCTATATGGTCATTATACAGGGTCTCTATGAGTTGGAATCAACTCAACGGCAATGGGTTTGGTTTTTGGTTTTATCTATTATATATACAATAACAACTATATATAATACTATATATTTTACTTGTTCATGCCTCCCCTCCACACATCCTGATAATTAAAATGCTTTTATTTCCCCACTCTCCCGCATAACTTGTTCTTTCTTGTAATTTTTTATTCTCAATTTTCAGAATGACAGTCAAACTCTTCAGGCAGTGAGTTGGGACATTTATAAGGCTCACCTCCTTTACTTCCCTTTTCTCAGTGATTACTGTTGTAGCACACATGTTGTCTAGTTTTCTAGTTGTTTCAGGTGGGAGAGTACCTCTAGTTCCTCTTTTTCCAACATGGCCAGAAGTGGAAGTGCACTTGTCCTTTTTAAAAGTAAAAGTAATCTTTCCTAAAATGTGGTGAGATCTCTTAATTTGTATACTCAAGTACCTATCAACTCAGGGAAATTTCCTCTCATAGTTTAGTTTTATTTCTAGTTTGCCTTCCTCTGAGTTCCAGAAGAAATTCAACATGTTGAATTAATCACTTGTTGGGTTTCCTGGATCTGCCCTCCTATTTTCTTTTCTCTCATTAATTCCACCTCTTTGTATTTTGGTCTGGATTCTGACACATTGTCCCGGTAGATTTTCTGTACTACTAATTTTCTTTTTACCAGTAAACATACCCTTAGATGAGTTGTTTGCCTGATCATAGTTTTGGGTTTCATTAACACCGATACAGGTCAGGCTGTTGGGGTCTAAGGAGCAGTGGTAAACCATCAAACCCTGTGAGCCAGAGCAGATCCTTCTCTTATTGGGAAATAACAAACAACTCCTTTCCAGAAAATAAAGAATAAAGGGAAATGCTTGGCAACTGTCATTTCAGAGGCATTAACTTCTTACTGAAATCCCATAGTGTGCAGTATTATAACATTAAATTCTAGACATCTACCCCAGACTTCCTCAAATCATGTTTGGCATTCTGCTCTTGAAGTTCCCAAGTTCATTCACTCATTCACCGAATATCTATTGATTGTCTGCTTTTGGCCACTGTTTTAGTCACTAGGGAAACAGCAGTAAACAAACTCTTCAGGGAAGCTTACAATCTAATGAGACAGAAAACAAGCAAAACAATGCAAGGTAAGGGGAATGGGCAGGATGGGACCATGGATGTGTTTTATGTAGGATGGTCAGGGAAGGCTTATTTTATCAGGGCCCTGAAAGGAATGAGGGAGGGGTGATATGGATATTGCAGGAAAAAATTTCCAAACAGAAGGAGCAGCAAATTAAACAACCCTGAGTTTGGAACTACAAAGAAACCAGTGTGGCTGGAGTGGAGTGAGCAAGGCAAATAGTGGAGGTGAGGGCAGTGACATAGCTGAGGAACAGAGAATGCAATCCATGTAAATGTACCCTTAGGTAAGATGTTTGCTTACCTGAGGAGCTTCACTCACCGAGTCTGATTTAATTGGTCTAGACTGGGTCCCAGTCATGGGTATCTTTTTGAGAACTCCCCAAGTGATTTGTGTGCAATTGGGCTTTAGATCCTTTGATGAAAGGTTTTGTGGACCAAAGTAAAGCTCTGGACTTTGTACCCTGGGTGAGATAAAAAACACTGGAAGGTCCTAAGCAAAGAATAAATAAATGCCATGTTGTGATAAGTTCTGTAAGACAAAGCAAGTCTAGTAATGGGAGAAAGACAGATGCAAGTGTTGGGGAAGGTTTTAGTTTAGGGAAAGTAGTCCATTGAAGATTCTTGACTAAGAGACAACACATTATCTAAACTTTAGGTTGGTGAAGGGAATGTAGGTGAGAACTACAGAAGATAGAACTACTGTATAGGAAGAAGCTGAGGCATTCTAACCCAATTACTGGAAAAAGAATAAAGGAAAGTAGTTATGCAGTTACATAGCTGTCCAAGGCTTTCTGACATTGTTTCAAGAAGATAATGTCAGATCCGTAGTATGAATGAAAAGGAGAGTGGGATTAGAATGTTTTTCTGTTAGCCTGCAGAGTTCGCTCTAAGTTTGTCTTGACTATTAGGCCTCCGTGTGATTAATATTAAGTCTCAACAGTATTAAAAAAAAATCAAACCCATTGCCATCAAGTTGATTCCGACTCATAGTGACCCAAGGAGCAGCTGGTGAATTCCAACTGCTGACATTCTATAAGTAGAACTCCGCTGAGTGGGAGCACAAAAATAAGGCCATCCCTCCAACCCTTTCTCTCTTCAAATACTTTCTTGATTTTTTCCTGTCACTTATAGATAATGAGGAGTCCCTGGGTGGTACAAAAGAGTAGCACACCTGGCTGCTAATGAAAGGGTTGGAGGTTTGAGTTCCCCCAGAGATGCCTCAAAAAAAAAAAGGTCTGGCAATCTACTTCAAAAAACTCAACCATTGAAAACCCTATGGAGGACAGTTCTACTCTAACACACGTATTTCTTTAAGTTGGAATCAACTCAATGGCAACTGGTATTAAATAATAAACTCAAGTCACTTCTAGTCACCAGAACTAACTCATTTTTGCCAGCGAAGTCTGAAGTTCTATGCAGTTGAAAGTTTCCAACTGCCACTTAAAATTAGAACTTCTCCCAAATTCCAGCCTAGGCATGCTTCAGGGTAGAAGTTTGCAGTGGGTCACAGAAGCCTTCTTCCAGCTTCTTTTCTTGGCTGTTTTTTTTTTTTTTTTTGCTGTGCTGGGAGGTGGAGACAGAGAAGAGGTAAGGTACAGGAAAGATTCTGCTGCACCAGCAGTGATGTGATCAGGCTGTGGTGCCCATGGGCATGGCAGATTCTCAATGCCGATTCTTCCTCTGATACAGTGATTTGCTGGACTCCTTGAAGACACACCTTATTGAAGGCCTCCTTCTGCAGTCCTCTTAATAATAAGCAATGCCTCTAATCTTGCAGGCTATATACACCTCATCTCTTCAAAACACGTCATCCCTTAGCCCCTGGAAATCCCCCAGACTGCCTTCCAACCAGTGCTCTTGACCTGGATTCAACAACTTCCTCCAATGTGGCCTAAACCTAGTTCATAAAGAAACACTCACGCATTCTTGAAGTCTAGCAATATGGAAAAGCATTTTGTTCCCAACACAGCCCTAACCTCCTCTTTCTGCTCTGCCAGCTTGGGCTACTCTAGGTACAACTTCTTCACCAGTCCTCATTTTCCCCAACTTCAGTAAGCACAGGTCAAGTCCTCTCAGTGGTTTTCTTGAAGATCTTTCTAGTTTTTCTTAAGGTGACCAGGGAATGACAAGCCCACACCCTCCCCTCTTACAAGCTGTGATAAGGAAACCCAAAAGTACTCCAACAATATTCTGCAAAAAACCCTCTCTCTCTGTCCCTCTGTGCATCTTTAACTTCAATACATTTATGCCTTCAGGTGGACTAGGGAATTAAATAATCAGTTTTTGTAGGAGTGGTCCAGCACCTCTATTTAGGACATCAGAGTTTTTGGAAACCACTATTTTTTTTGTTGGAGTCGCTGGATGGTGCAAATGGTTAACATGCTTGGCTGCTAACTGAAAGCCTGGAGGTTCGAGTCTACCCAGAGATGCCTTGGAAGAAAGGACTGATAGTCTACTTCTGAAAAGTCAGCCATTGACAACTCAGTGAAGCACAGTTCTACTCTGCCACACATGAGGTCACCATGAGTTGAAATCAACTCAGCAACTGGTTATCCTGTTAGTCTTTGTTACTTACCTCAGCCAAAACTGAGACAATTAACTGTCATTCTCTCTGCATGAAATAGAAATGCATTAGTTTATATTGTTTTGAAAATATGGTTGATTCCGGTAATATATTTTAAAGTGCCTTACTGTCATTGTCTGCTCCCCCCTTCCCCTAGTATTTGTAGCTTAGTAAGATAACTAAAAAATTAGAAAAGTAATGAGAATGCTAACCATCTCCTTATAAAAGAACAAAAACAAAAACCCCTTTCTCTCTAGCTTGACAAATCATTGAAGAACTCTCCACTGTATAAGTAAGAACAAAATGTTGTATTGGTAAATACAAACATAAAATATAATTAAATCTTGCTTAACTGGAACATTTTGAATGAACCATCCTGCTAAATTAAATTTTCAGATTAAGCAACAACCCCTTTCTGTTTCAATGTTTCCTTAAATTTCTTAAAAAACTTAGCTGCTTTAAATTTCTTTTGGAATAAGGCAGTATATAAATGAAACCAAACTAAAATATATGTTCTTTTCCTTCCTGAACATGGGTTATAGGAAACAATTTAGTATTTGAGAATTGAAGGAAATGTCAGGTAATCCTTGTTCCTCTGGCCTTCCTCCTCTGACTTTATTACACACTCCTGGGCTTGGGGATGTCCATACTGTATAGGAAAGTTAAACAAGAGACAAGGGACCCATCATACCTGAGCAGCTAGTAATAAAGTCAAATGCTTAATCTTAAGCCAAGTACTCCGTTGTGCATGGGAGTGTAGAGAATCCACTTTAGAACAGAGACCTGGGTTCTACCCTGGCAGAGGAAACTGGCAGAATAATATACTGAAATAATAATTTGTTTGTCCTCCTGTAGTCTTTCTTCACCTTTTTTCAGGCAGGTAGTCAAGCTTTGTAATTCCTTGCTCAGAGAGTTTTGGCAGAAGGTGCTGAGGTCAACAATTTTTTTGTAGAAGTCTATACTCACTGAAGAGACTTTGCTGTGTGTCTAGAAGGAAAAAGAGTGACTTTGAGAAACTGAGAGGAAGGGTAGGAAGTTCTCTAGA
Organism: Loxodonta africana; assembly: GCF_030014295.1. Taxonomy (NCBI): domain Eukaryota; kingdom Metazoa; phylum Chordata; class Mammalia; order Proboscidea; family Elephantidae; genus Loxodonta; species Loxodonta africana. The sequence continues at coordinate 196,704,604 of NC_087342.1, forward strand.
TTGTGAAGGAGAAAGGAACCTTTAGGTCCTAGACAGCATCCCAGGAGGTGAAATCTGAAGAAAGGTGGCTGTGTGGTATGCCTGGGAAGGAGAGATTCTAGATCTCAGTTTCTAGACTAGGCAAAGACGCCCACACTTTCTCCATGATAGAAGTAGAACTTTTGGTAGAACGAGGCCTTACAGACAGGGATAATGAATACCTTGAACAAAATTAAATACAGTCTGATGACTAGAAGGGATTTTTTAAAAACACACTGCTGTTAAGTTGATTCTGGCTCACAGCAACCTTATATGACTGAACTGCTCCATAGGGTTTTCACTGCTGTAATCTTTACAGAAGTAGACTGCCACATCTTTCTCCTGTGGAGCAGCTGGTGTGTTGGAACTGCTGATCTTACAGTGAGCAACCTAACAGCTTAACCACTGTGCCACTAGGGCTCCTTTGGTATCACCTAAGACCCCAGAACTTTTATACAATTTGGGGCATGAGTACGCACGGTCAGGACAAGAGCTCCAAAGTGACTAAGTCTAGTAGGGTAGATGTTTGGTGCTATGGGTCGAGTTGTGCATCTCCCCCCACCAAAAAAAAAAAAAGATATTTTGAAGTCCTAACAATCTTACCTGTGAACATGACCTTATTTGGAAATAGGGTCTTTGCAGATGTAATCAAATTAAGATGAGGTCATTAGGGTGGACCGTAATGCAGTATGACTGGTGTCCTTAAAAAAGAGAAAAGACACACAGACAGAATACTGTATGTGGATGAAGGCAGAAATTAGAGTGACACGTCTACAAGCCAAGGAACGACAAGGATTGCAGGCAACACCAGAAACTAAGAGAAAGGCACAGGATAGATTCTTCCGCAGAGGCTACAGAAGGAACCAAAGATGCAGACACCTTGATTTTGGACTCTAGCCTAGGGAACTGTGACAGAATGAATTTCTGTTGTTTTAAGCTTCATAGTTTATGGTAACTTGTTATAGCAGCCCTGAGAATCTAATACACTTGGGGTCAGAATTAAATAGAGATCTATAATATTTGTTACCCTCTGAATGTGTGGACTGATTCCTTTGATCAATGTCTCTAAATTCCATGAGCTCAGAATTCATAATTGCTTTTATTCACCATTGAATCCCCTAGCCCAATGTTTGGCACCTGGGAGGTGCATGGGAAAGTAAAAATACACAAAATCACCATTGAAACCTACTATCACCTGGCATTAAATAAGATACCTATTAACTTTCTTTACTTGTTTTTCTTATCTATAAAATGTTGAATAAGAACTTTTACCTCAGAAGATTGTTGTAGGGATCAAATGAAAAAAACAAAACAAACAATGGTTACTAGGCAGATCAGTCAAGGTTCCTTCCTTCCAGTTCCTCTGCCTTTTTCTATGAGCCTTGAAGTGCTTTGCCTTGTCTAGGGCCCTCTGAAGTCTTCCACTATAATAAAATCTCACAAGTTTCTGCAAGCTCAATTTGTCTTTTTCTAGGTTTTCCCTAATCAGTTGCTGTTGAGGTCAATTCTGACTCATAGCAACCCTACAGGACAGAGAACTTCCCTATATGGTTTCCAAGGAGCAGCTGGTAGATTCAAACCACTGACCTTTTGGTTAGCAGCTGAGCTCTTAACCACTGCACCACCAGGGCTCCAGGTTTCCCCTAGAAGCCATGATTACTGCAGATAAGGTTCTGAGGTTTGTGCCAATTTCAAAGATGGCATCTACATGTGTGAATGACTAGACAGCTAGACAGTAGTCTGTGAGGTACCTACAACTACATTCTCCCTCAATCCCCAGCAGGGGCATTTTTACTGGATGGTGACTGACTAAGCCAACTGGATCATCTCTCTTTGGGATTTTAAGTATGAAGTACTAAAAAACAGTCAGCTGTTAATAATGAAGGTAGAGATTCATCCATTTATTCAATAAACACTTCTTGATCTTCTGCCGTGTTCCAAATATTCTTCTAGATGATGGAAACATAGCCAGTGAACAAAATTAACCAATTTCTTGCCCTCCCAATGCTCACATTCTGCTGGAAGAGACAAACAATAAACATGTACTATATTTAATCAATTTGAAGACAATGCACTTCTTCACATGTTCAGGTGTCTGAAAATTGAATTTGTCTTACAATCACCAGTATCTTACAACCACAGTTGGCCAGGTAGCAGTCATGAAGTAGTTTTCCTACGTGAACTTAAATTATAGCTTTTTATAACTACAAATATGATAGAATTATGGACATTGCTGGCACTACACATGTTGAGTTTAAACACTGTCTAGAATGTCTTCAAACAAATTATACTTTCAAGTACCTTGAAAATAAAAGCTATTGTATATATAGCAAGGCTCAGAAATAGAGCAATAGAATATAAATTTGATATGAGAGGTAAGTATTGTCATTTAAGGAATGATCACAATTTCATATCTTTTGTTTTATGAGACCTAAGAAAGGAAGATAATCAGAAGTAGATGAGGCTACACTGCATTTTATTAATAAGATATTGTGGAAAAACAAACATTGCTATGAGTTGATGAGTAAATCAGAATATTAAACCCTAAGGTAAAGCTACTTTAGGTGTATCTTAACTGATACATTTTGCTTAAACTTTCCTCTCTCTGTGTGAAGGATACATGACTTTTTAAAACCATGTCTAAATCTAAAAGAGCTCTTTCAATGAATATAAAATAAAGTTAAAATTCTAGTGATAAGAAAATTTGATGTCAATTTTATTTGTCAGAGTTCTCTCTTTACGGGTATATAAAATAACGACACGTTTCAACTGATAGTATCTCAGAGCTGATGAAATTTAGTAACTACATGTCAATGCTAAGTGCCATAAAGAAAAATAAAACAAGTAAGAGGATAGAGAGTAATGGTCAGATTATGTTATTTTTGCATGTGGCGTTCATGGAAGGCCTTTCTACTGAGGAAACATTTGAGCAGAAGTTGGAAAGAAGTAAAAAAGTGAGTCCTGCAGACAGATATCTGGTGAAGGGCTTTTGCACGTGGAAGGAACTGCAAAAGCAAGTGTTCTGTGGAGACAGCACGTGTGAAGCATTTGAGAAATGGAAAAGAGTCTTCTTTGGCTGGAGCATAGTGAGTTAGGGGGAGTGACAGGAGTTGAAGTCATAGAGGTAGTGGGGAGTATATGTTATGGAAGCTCTGGAGACCATGGCAAAGACCTTGGATTTCATTCTAAGTGTGGTGGAAAATCACTGAGGATTTTTAGCACTCTGAATACTGTGAGGAGATAAAAGAATAGGGAGCAAGTTAGAAGAATACTATAATAGTCCAGGAACACATGATGCCAGCTTGTACTAGGATAGTGGTGGTACATGTGGTGAGAAATGCTTGGATATTGGATACATCTTTGTCAAATGCTGGGTTCTCTAGAGAAGCAAAACCAGTCAACTGTATAAATACATAGAGAGAGAAAGAGATCTATATGAAGGATCTATATCACATGGTTGTACAGGCTGGAAAGTCCCAAGTCCATCGGTCAGGTTGGAGGTTTCTCCTGATTCATGTAGGCATAGGGGCTGATGAGCCCAAGATCAGCAAGTCAGACTCCAGGGCTCTGGCTCACAGACTGTGAAGGCTGAAGAATCCCAATATTGGCAGGCGAGATGGCAGGTAAACTGCTAGCTCAAGTCCCCAAAACTGAAGGTCTGACAAACAGGAGCCACCTGCAGGATCCAGAGTGAGCAAAAGCCCGCAAGCCTTGCCAGAAAGTCCACCTATATTGGATGAAGATCACATCCCCAAAGAAACTCCCCTTCAAATGACTGGCTATTCACAGCACAACCCATCATGGAGGTGATCACCTTGCATCAAATCTCATCAGGGAGCTGATCACACCAAACTATATCACAACTGCCAAACCACTGAGGATCATGGCCCAGCCAAGTTTACACAACCTTAATGATCACAGTTCACCCCTTGTCAACGGGGCATCTGTACACATTTCCTTAAACCATATATAATCTCTGAATAAAGGCAACTATAAAGTCATACTTGTGCCTAACATGACACAACTAACACATACACAACCCAAAATGTACTAGCCCTGTTTACATCTTATATTTACATCTCATGTTTACATCTTATATTTATATTTATTTATATAAATATAAAGTATATTTTATATTTCTGTTGTATGTGTGCATCAAATATTTTTGTTTTCTTCACTTATATTTCACTAATATTTATAAGTGAAGGAAACAAAAATATTTGATGCACACATACAACAGAGATACAACAATTACAGTCCTCATTTCTGCAACTGGTCATGTGGTGGTAACTGGTATTTAGAACTATCTTCTTCCAACACCCATTCCATATTCCCTTGGCCCTCAGCAAGCACCTCAGCTGGTCGTGGTTCTTAGCCTAGTGGGGTGATCCAAACCTTCATTTCTGAAGGATTTGAGCCATTACTAGTCATGTTGGAATTGGGTTGCTGTAATTTTCCATTAACTTTAATCACACAGCATGGTAGTACTAAGAGACGCCTGAAGGGATCTCCTGCATTTCAGACATACTCTTCTTTATCTTCATTATGTAACACCAATCTGATTTTCACTTGATAATCAGGATCAGTCACACCAGCCAGTATAGTAACTACCTTCTTTGCCTGTTGATCAAGAGCCATAAGGAGCACAAAGTGGCCAGGTAGCATTCTTAACATCCAATTCAATGGAATCAGTGATGTGTCACTAGGTGGGAGCATTCCCTCCTTTGGAACTAAGACCTCTGGACCCACAGAGCATAAAGTCACAGGGACAAGAAACAAAAATTTTGTGAGTGGGTCACTAAAGGGTAATAGTGAGTGGTGCCACTGCCGTTTCTACCCCTTGATTCCTGGACTCATGAATCCTGGCTATGCGAGAAACAGCACCATATATTGGAAGCTGGTTCAGAGCATATACAGCTCCTGAAGAACATTGCCCCAACCCTGAAAGGTATTGTCACCTCACTGGCACTGTAATTGTGTCTGTAGAAGGCCATACCATCATTCTATCAAGCCAGCTGCTTCAGGATGATGGGGAACATGGTAAGACCAGTGAAATCCATGAGCATGGGCCCACTGCCACACTTCATTTGCTGCGAAGTGAGTCCCTTGATTTGAGGTGATGCTGTGTGGGATACCATAATGGTGGATAAGGCATTCTGTAGGTCCATGGATGGTAGTTTTGGCAGAAGCATTGCATGCAGAGAAGGCAAATCCATGTCCAGAATGTCTATTCCAGTAAGAACAAAATGCTGTCCTTTCCTTGATGGAAGCGGTACAGTGTAATCAACTTGCCACCGGGTTGCTGGCTGATCACCTGGAAGGATGGTGCCATACTGGGGACTGAGTGTTGATCTCTGCTGCTGGCAGATTAGACATTCAGCAGTGGCTGTAGCCAAGTCTGCCTTGGTGAATAGAAGTCTATGCTGCTGAGCCCGCACATAACCTCTATCCCTGCCATCATGGCCACTTCGTTTATGAGCTCATTGAGAAATGATGGGAGTGGCTAGTGAAGGAGGATGACTGGTTTCCACAGAACATGTCATCCTGTCCACTTGATTATTAAAATCCTCCTCTGCTAAAGTCACCCTTTGGTGAATAGTCACATGTGACACAAATATCTTCACTTCTTTGGCACATTCAGAGAGGTCTATCCACATACCTCTTCCCTATACCTCTTTGTCACCAATTTTCCAATCATGTTCCTCCCAAGTCCCTGACCATCCACCCAAACCATTGGCCACAACTGATGAATCAGTATACACTTGCACAACTGGCCTCTTCTCCTTCTAAGCAAAGTGAACGTCTAAGTGCACTGCTCTAAGTTCTGCCCATTGGGATGAATTCCCTTCACCATGTCCTTCAGGGAGATCCCAGAAAGGGACTGTAGTGCTGCCACTGTCCACTTTCAGTGGCACCTGCATATCATGCAGAACCATGTATTAACCAGGTACTAGTTTTCTCTTCCTCAGTCAAGGATCATAAAGAACTCTCCATGAGGCCATAGGTGCAGACTGGGAGATGGAAGGTAATGTGACAGAATTGGCAAGTCAGACAGGAGGGCTCTGGCTTGTAGGCTGCAAAGACCAACAAATCCCAAGATTGGCTGGAAAGATGGCAGGTAAGCTGCTAGCTCAAGTTCCAAGAACTGGAGGTCCAAGGAACAGGAGCCGGCTGCAGGATTCAGAGTAAGCAAAAGTCCACAAGCCTTGCCAGAAAGTCAATTAGTGAATGCAGGCAACGCTGCCCCGGAAGCTCCCTTTCAACTGATTGGCTACTCACAGCAGAATCCATCATGGAGGTGACCATATTATATCAAATTTCATCATGAAGGTGATCACATCATCATACAACTGCCAGATTATATCATAACTGCCAAACAACTGAGGATCATGGTCTAGCCAAGTTGACCCACAACCAAACGATCACAATTCCAAAGCTAGAATGTATAGGATTCACTGAGAGGTTGTAGATGGGTGTGAAGAAAATGATTCAATGATGACTACAGGTTTTTTGCCTAAACACCTCATTAAATGGAGGAACTCTTTATTGAAATAGGTAAGGCTATAGGAGAATCAGGGTCTGTGGAGAGGGTAGGGTAGGGGATTGCTAAGATTAAGAATTTTATTTTGGACTTGTTAAGTTTAAACATCAGGAGGAAAAAGTGAGCATGCAATTCTATGTAAGAATATGCGGTCAGGGAGAGGCTTAGGCTGTTGATATACATTTAGCAGTCACCAGAGTTTGGATGATATCACCACAGGAGTGAGTAGAGGAGACTGAAAAGGGGCAGGCAGCAGAAAATTGAGGGAAAATCAGGGGGATTTGGAAGCCAAGTGAAGAAAGTGTTTTCAGAAAGTGAGACTGATGAACTGCGTCAAATGCTATTGAGAGATCAAATAAGATGAGACCTGAGAACTGACTATTGGACTTAGTAACATGAAGGCCATCAATGGCACTGACAAGAACCATTTCAATGTAGAGGACAGCGTACATTCAGGAGAAAATTGAATGTGAAGAAGATGAGAACTAGTATAGGAAACTTTTTCAGGGGGAAAAGAGAAATGAGGTCAGATGCTGGACGGAGATGTGAAGTTAAGAGTTTTCTGTTCTTCTTTTTTAAAATTATTGGAATTATTACAACATATAGTTGTGGTTGATTATGATGGGAATGATCCAGTAGAGAAGAGAAACTGAAAAGAAGAAATTTCAGGAGTGGGTAAAAAGAAATGGGATTCTATGAACAAGTGGAGAACTTGGCTTTTGAATAGAGCATGGACAGTTCAGTCACAGAGGAAAAGGCAGTGATTGTGATCCAGATCCAGATAGCATTGGGAGACAATTCTCCATGGGTGTCCTGTGTTTTTGCACATCTTGCAGGCAGTGGCTGCCTTTGTTTCCACTATCTTTTCAAGGTTGCTGGTATAACAAACAGCCTTGGAAGACAGAGATAGTGTCTTCTTTTGGAGCAGAGAGTAGGCATGCTGACTGCCCATTATAAAAGATATAGAAAAGTTATAAAATAAATTTGTATAAAAGTGAAAATGTGATACAGGAAGATATACAAATATGGAAATAAATTTTATAAAAGGTCCCTAGTTTCAAGATTCCTCTCCTCTTACACAACATATAGCATGTGCAGGCATTTGTCTGTATCGCCCCTGTGGGATTTGGGGTAGGGGAAACCAACAGCAATTATACTGATGCTCATGTTGCTTGATATGCCATGAGTAATACAGTTCTTTTGTCTCTAACCCAAGAGTCTTACGTCTCCTGTCAGCATCCATGAAACTGTGGCAGGCTAACATTCTGGCTTACAAAGTAGGGTAAAATCTCGGGCCATTTACAGCTTTTAATACAGGCTGTTGTTTTTGTGTGCCGTGAAGCTGATTTTGACTCACAGTGACCCCATATGACAGAGTAGAACTGCTCACGGGGCTTTCTAGGCTGTAATCTTTACAGGAGCAGACCACCAGGTCTTTCTCCCACAAAGCTGGGGTAGGTTAGAACCACTAACCTTTCAGTTAGCAGTTGAGTGCTTAACCATTGTGCCATCGGGACTTTTTCTCTTAAAATATACACTGGTAAATCTGGCTATGGAATAGTGCATAATCTCCCAGCTGGCTAAAATAGGAAGCAAAGTCATAAGCTAAAAGTGAGAATGGGAAAGACATCTTGAGAGGTTAAGAGACAGGTGGTGAAATAGACAGCAGTGAGAGCGAAGATAACAGGGAAATGTAATAACATTGCTGAGTCTCAGTGAGCGCATATATCAGCATTTTTTGGCATAAATATAAATTCACCAAATAAAGTGCCATCAGTTGGTGTACTAGTCATTCTTTCCCCAGCCCTGCCCCCAGCCATTTTCAGTCACTGGTGTCCAAAGGAAGAGACAGAAAATTAGATTTAGCAAGGGGTTGGGGTTTTAACCAATGTGAAAATGTTGATGGAAGATCCTGGTGAGCTTGAAGAATTGTTGAAATAGGTATACTAGAAGGTATGAGCTGAAAGAGTAAAAAGGGAGTGGCTTAAGAGTAGGATGCTTGATATTGAAATTTTTGAAGTGGTAATATTATTGTTAAATAGCCCCTATGTGAATATTGAAGGAGCCCTGGTGGCACAATGGCAAAGCACTTAGCTGCTAATGGAAAGATTGGTGGTTCAAGTTCACTTAGGGGCTCCCTGGGAAAAAGACCTGGTGATTAGCTCCATAAAGATTACAGCCTAGAAAACTCTACAGAGTAGTACTACTCTATCACATTGGGTTGCTATGAGTCAAAATTGACTCAACAGCACCTAACAACCACAAGAACATATGGATATTGAAGTCACCAAGAATGATAATCAAGGTAGTAGTGAAGAAAAAATAGTCAGGGATAAAACCTCCAGTGAAAGAGGGGAGTATGGTAAATGACTACAATAAGAAGGTGATATAGTCTGGTCAGGGTGCCGCTAGTCTACAGTGGGTGTCTTCACAGAAATTAGAAAAGTCACTGCTGAGTGAATGTGCAGCCTTACCTCAAGCTAGGTTTGGCAAATGCCTTGTGCCTCTGTGCAAATTAGAAAATGGCACCCTTCCTCTGGCCTGAGGCCTCACCCATGCAGCCTTGAACAGGCTATCCCTGCCCAACACTGTGTGGTAGCCCTGAATCAGATGGCATCTGTTTCTGAAATAACAGATTTTTTTTTTTTCGGTAATATTTGTATGTTGTAAGGAAGAAGGGGAGTTTTTACCAGAAATGGCAATGGCAAGCAAGAATGAGGACCTCTATCTTACCTCAAGACCAAGTAGTCTGTGGGGTTCAGGAGAAAAAACAATCATCACTTGTTAGGTATATGGGGGAATCAAAGTCCTAAAGAGAGAGTCAGGCTATAGGCAGAGAAAGAAGATTCACAGAATTAAAAGGTACAGTGTATATAACTGATGGCAGACTGTATTCCAGAGAGTTAAAGCGGTGGGGATCCTGGGAGGAGTGAAAAGCTGGGCAAAATGAGAGAGTCCTATGAAGGAGATAAGAACCCCAGAGATGGTAACAGATGATCTAGAAGGCTTAGCAGCGTGATAAGATGTAGAGCCTAACAGAATTATTCTTAATGGTCTGTTAGGGCTTTCAAACCTTTTTGACTACAGTAAAAATACATTTTACATTGTGACCTAGAAAATACATACACACCTGCCAAAACAAGTTCAATGAAACTGTACTTATCTTTTCTATATGCAACACACACTGATATTTTCTATTTGATTTTATACTATTACCAAAAATACACCAAACTCTCCCAGACATCTATAGATGGTCAAGAGCAGAAAACTGTAGAAACTTTGGGTGAGATGAAACCCAGGCGTAGAGAGAGAGATGAAATGTAAGCATCATGTCAATCTATAACCGCCTTCCAATCACTAGAGCTTTTGGTGGCCACTAGGGTTACTGTCAGGAGCCCTGCTGGTACAGTGGCAAGCACACCACTGCTAACCTGAAAGGTCAGCAGTTCAAACCCACCAGCTGCTCTGCAGGAGAAAAATGCAGCAGTCTGCTTCCAAAAAGATTTACAGCCTTGGAAACCCTACGGAGCAGTTCTTCTCTGTCGTATAGGGCTGCTATGAGTCAGAATATACTCGACAGCAACGTGCAATTGGTAGGGTTACTGTTGGATGCTCAACTGTAGTAAATGCTTCCAGCCGGCCTTCATGAGGCCAGCTGAGATTGTTTCTTGATGTTCCTTCCTTTCTTCCTTGGTATTTTTTACAGTAAATTCTTATTATCTAACATAGGGACCAGGCAGCACTTTGCTCCATTGTGCATGGGGTTTCACGAATCGGGCTGACTCATGGCAGCTAACAAAAACAAAAATCTAAGGTACATCAAACATATCTATGACCTTTGAAAATGGAAATAACTAATTATCAATGACTGTGAAGCACAATGCCTGACACATATTGGCGGTCAAACAATGGCAACATAAACACAGTAACAAAACAGGCTTTGCCCTAGAATGAGACTTAAACCTCTCTGAAGAATGCTATCCCAGCTTTCCTGTGCATACACATCACCTGGGATCCTGTAAAAATATAGATTTAGATTCAGTAGGTTTGGAATGAGGCTTGCAGGTGAGGCAGATGCTGCTGCTCTGTGGACCACACCTTGAACAGGAAGACTCTAGAGCAGAGGGCCAGACTGTAAACATTCTAGGGGCTTTGGAGACTGTATTAGTTTCCTAGGGCTACCACAATAAAGTACGACAAACTAGGTGGCTTATTAAAACAACAGAAATTTATTCTCCCAGCATTCTGGATGCTAGAAGTTCAATCAACATCAAGGGGTCAGCATTGTTGGTTTCTACTGGAAGGCTCTAAGGGAAAGTCTGCACCATAAGTCTTTCCTAGCTTCTGGTGGTCCCAGGCATTCCTTGGCTTGTGGCAACATACCTCCAATCTCTGCCACCATCTTCACATGACCATCCTCCCTCTGTGCCTGCCTGTCTGTGTCTCTTCTTCTTTTAAGGACACCAGTCTTATTGCATTAGGGCCCACCATACTCCAGTAAAACCTCATGTTAACTAATTGTATCTGCAAAGATAGTTTCCAAATAAGGTCATAATCATAGGTGCCAGGCTTAGGACTTGAACATATCTTTTTGGGAGACAAAAATCAACCCACAACACTGCCATTGTAGTATTAAAGTAGCCATAGTCAATACATAATTGAATAAGCATGACAACATTCGAACTAATATTTATGGACATTGAAATTTGAATTTCACATAGTTTTCATGTGTCAAAAAAGATTTTTTCTTTTTCTTTTTTCCAACTATTTAAAAATGTAAAAAAACATTCTTAGCTCACTAATACAAAAATAATTTGGCAAGCCAGATTTGACCCACAGACTATAGCTTGCTGGTCCCTGCTCTAAAGGACATCAATTGGTTTTCTTTGGAAACCCTGGTGGCATAGTGGTTAAGTGCTACAGCTGCTAACCAAAAGGCTGGCAATTCAAATCCTCCAGGTGATCACTGGAAACTCTATGGGGCAGTTCCACTCTGTCCTATAGTGTCGCTATGAGTCGTAATCGACTCAACGGCAATGGGTTTTTGGGTTATTGGTTTTCTTTGCCCAGAATCCGTTGCACTTTCCTGTAACAATACCTCATTTTGCATGGGCAGGGGGCAGGAGGGGAACTACCTTGGTGCCCATTTCATGAAGTTTTAGTAGGGCCATCAATCAACCATTATAGCCTGAGGTACATGACTCAAGCTAGACAAATTACATACTTTCTCCCAACAGTTTGGCTCTTGGGTGAAGTGACCCAAGGACTTTAGATGCTGATTTCTCCCATGGTGGTGCCCAAAAGAGACTATCCAATAGGCTATCCTAGACCCAGGAAGCAGATGAGATAATCTACAGAATTGTTGCCCAGCAGCAGGGTATATCCATATGAAACTTTTCTAGGTATAATCTATGCCAGTTTGCTTATTACCTCTTAACTCCAAAGTCAACCTTTTTGTCAGCTCAGCAAAACTGAATCTGTGTGCTATAAAAAGTTTTCCTTTGCTATCTGGTATATTGTCTGGTAGTTTGTTGTGTCTGTCAGTTGGTCGTACTGTAGGGGCTTGCATGTTGCTGTGATGCTGGAAGCTATGCCACCAGTATTCAAACACTAGCAGGGTCACCCGTGGTGGACAGGTTTTAACTGAGCTTCCAGACTAAGATAGACTAGGAAGAAGGACCTGGTAGACTACTTCTGAAAAGAATTAGTCAGTGAAAACTTTATGAATAGCATTGGAACATTGTCTGATATAGTGGCAGAAGATGATCCCCTTAGGTTGAAAGGCACTCAAAATACAAATGAAGAAAACCTGCCTCCTCAGTGTAGAGTTGACCTTAATTGACATGGATGGCATCAAGCTTTCAGGACCTTCATTTGCTGATGTGGCACAACTCAAAATGAGAAGAAACAGTTGTAAACATCCACTAATAATTGGAACCTGGAAGGTACAAAGTATGACTCTAAGAAAACTGGAAATCGTCAAAAATGAAAGAGAAAGCATAAACACTGAAATCCTAGATACTAGTGTGCTGAAATGGACTGGTATCAGCCATTTTGAATTAGAGAGTCATAGGTCTACTATACTGGGAATGAACACTTAAAGAAAAGTGGAGTTGTATTTATCATCAAAATGAATATTTCAAGATCTATACTTAAGTACAATGCTGTCAGTGATATGACAATATCCATATGCCTACAAGGAAGATCAGTTAATACGACTATTACTCAAATTTACACACCAACCGTGAAGGCTAAAGATGAAGAAATTGAAGATTTTTACCAACTTCTGTAGTCTGAAATTGATCAAACAGGCAATCAGGATACATTGATAGTTACTGGTGATTGGAATGAGAAAGTTGGAAACAAAGAAGGAACAGCAGTTAGAAAATATGGCCTTGGTGATAGGAATGATACCAGAGATCTCATGATAGAATTTTGCAAGACCAATGACTTCTTCATTGCAAACACCTTTTTCCACCAACATAAATGGCGACTACACACATGGACCTCGGTAGATTGAATATACAGGAATCAAATTGACCATATCTGTGGAACGAGACGATGGAAAAGCTCAATATCATTGGTCAGAACAAGGCCAGGGGACAACTGGAGAACAGACCATCAAGTGCTAATATGCGAAATCAAGTTGATACTGAAGAAAATTAGAAAAAGTCCATGAGAGCTAAAGTACAACCTTGAGTAAATGCCACCTGAATTTAGAGACCATTTCAAGAATAGATTTGATGCACTGAACACTAATGACTGAAGACCAGACGAGTTGTGGAATGCCATCAAGGACGTCATATATGAAGAACGTAAGAGATCATTTAAAAGACAGGAAAGAAAGAAAAGACCAAAATGGATGTCAGAAGAGACTCTGAAACTTGCTTTTGAATGTCAAGTAGCTAAATCAAAAGGAAGAAATGATGAGGTAAAAGAGCTGAACAGAAGATTTCAAAGGGTGGCTAGAGAAGACAAAGTAAAGTATTATCACGACATGTGCAAAGACCTGGAGATAGAAAACCAAAAGGGAAGAACACACCTGGCATTTCTCAAGCTGAAAGAACTGAAGAAAAAATTCAAGCCTTGAGTCACAATACTGAAGGATTCTATGGGGAAAATATTAAATGATGCAGGAAGCATCAAAAGAAGATGGAAGGAATACAGAGTAACTATACCAAAAAGAATTGGTAGACATTCAACAATTTCAGGAGGTAGCATATAATCAGGAACCAATGGGAATGAAGGAAGAGGTCCAAGCTGCATTGAAAGCTTTGGTGAAAAATAAGGCCCCAGGATTTGATGGAATACCAACTGAGATGTTTCAACAAATGGTTGCACTACTGAAGTGTACTACCTGGCCAACAGACTGGAAGAGATTCATATTTATGCCCATTCCCAAGAAAGGGGATCCAACATAATGTGGAAATTATTCAACAACACCGTTAATACCACACACAAGTAAAATTCTGCTGAAGACCATTCAAAAGCAGCTACAGCAGTATATCAACAGAGAATTGCCAAAAATTCAAGCGACATTCAGAAGAGGACATGGCAAGAGGGATATCATTGCTGATGGATCCTGGCTGAAAGCAGAGAATACCAGAAAGATGTTTACCTGTGTTTTATTGACTATGAAAGGCATTTGACTGTGTGGATCATGACAAATTATGGGTAACATTTCGAAGAATGGGAATTCCAGAACACCTAATTGTGCGAATGGGGAACCTATACATAGATCAAGAGGCAGTAAGAACAGAACCAAACAAGGGGCTACTATGTGGTTTAAAGTTAGGAAAGGTTTGTGTCAGGGTTGTATGCTTTCACAATACCTATTCAATCTGTATGCTGAGCAAACAATCCAAGAAGCTGGACTATTTGAAGAAGAACGAGGTATCAGGATTAGAGGAAGACTCATTAAAAACCTGCGTTACACAGATGACACAACCTTGCTTGCTGAAAGTGAAGAGGATTTGAAGCATTTACTGATGACAGCCTTCAGTATGGATTACAACTCAGCATAAAGAAAACAAAAATCCTCACAATTGGACCAATAAGCAACATCATAATAAATGGAGAAAAGATTGAAGATTTCATTTTACTTGGATCCACAATTAACAGCCATGGAAGCAGCAGTCAAGAAATCAAAAGATGCATTGCATTGGGCAAATCTGCTGCAAAAGACCTCTTTAAAGTGTTCAAAAGCAAAGATGTCACCTTGAAGACTAAGGTGAGCCTGACCCAAGCCAAGATGTTTTCAACTGCCTCATAGGCATGTGAAAGCTAGACAGTGAATAAGGAAGACCGAAGAAAAACTGATGCCTTCGAATTGTGGTGCTGGCGAAGAATACTGAATATACCATGGACTGCCATAAGAACGAACAAATCTGTCCCGGATAAAGTACAACCAGAATGCTCCTTAGAGGCAAGGATGGCAAAATTACATCTCACATACTCTGGACATGTTATCAGGAGGGATTAGTTCCTGGAGAAGGACATCATGCTTGGTAGGGTAGAGGGTCAGCAAAGGAGAGGAAGACCCTCAGTGAGATGGATTAACACAGTGGCCCCAACAATGGGCTCAAGCATATCAAGGATTCTGAGGATGGCACAGGATCGGGCAGTGTTTTGTTCCCTTGTTGCTATGAGTCAGAACCAACTTTACAGCACCTAACAACACAACAAACCTGGTATATTATTAAGCTTTATCAACAGAGGGTGATACAGAGACACTGCAAGAGGATAGAGTTTTGCTTCTTGGTTTGGTGTGCCTATTTGGCAACTCCTGCAGTGTGGACAGCTTTTTCAATGCCAGGCTTCTGCAGCACAGGCAGCTTCTCAAGCAACAAGCTCCTGAAGTGCATGACAGTCAACAGCATCCAGCACACAGCAGCTTTCCCCAGCACACCCCTCAGGTGGCTTTGTAGCAGAGTGCCTCCGGTAAGACACCGCACCATGAATGGTTTTCCCCAGCAACCTAGAAGGGGGATTTCCAGTAAGTAGCAAAGTGCAGATTTCCAGCAAACTTCACCAGTGTGGCATCACAGTCACTTCTGTGTTATCTATGAGCCATGGCCATACTGTCTTTGACACAGTCTGGGTCTCAGTCTATGGAGTGGAGGCTCTTCCTTGGGTGTCTTTCTCAGCCTCAGAGACAGTGGCTGTTCTTTATACCTGCTATTCCTGTATTCTTTAGAGTTATCTTCAGTTCTTACTGCTAATACCTTGTCTCTCCAATTCCCTGTTAGAATGAACAATCCTTTATATTAAACTTTCCCTGTTCAAATATCTGTGTGGTTTTTGCTAATTGGACCGAGACTAATATATAACAAAATTAATCTCCACAATCATTGTACCAATTCACCATTTTACACCAAGAACATATGGGTTTTCATTTCCTCAACCTTTATAATTGAAGATTTTTTAACGACTGCCCATTTAAAGTGAGTATTAAATTATATCTTATTGAAGCATTAATATGTTTTGTTCCTGATCCTAACCCCTCTTCGATCAATCTCCTAAAGTATTACCTGCACCATGTTCTAGTATACAACCAGATGCCTGGCTCCTCTGGGATTTAGCTGATCATACCCTAGACACACTGCACACCATGAAGCAATAGGCTCTTTCTTTATAAACTAAAGATTCTAGGCCCAAAACTGATTACCATGTCAGTGTCTCTCAGATTCCTATGGCCTATAATTTCGAAAACTCAGATTCACCAATTGTTAACATTTCCCCTTATTTGCCTTAGCACACACACACTATCTTTCCATATATGTATGTTTGTATATGCATAAATATGAAAAATACATATGCATATATACATACTTTATTGTTATTTTTTGAAACACTTAAGGGTAAGATGCTGACATTATGCCTCTTTGTTGTTGTTGTTAGGTGATGTTAAGTCAGTTTCGACTCATTGTGACCTTTTGTATGACAGAAGAAAACGCTGCCTGGTCCTGCACCATCTTCACAATCGTTGCTATGCCCGAGCCCATCGTTTCAGCCACTGTGTCAATCCATCTCACTGAGGGTCTTCCTCTGTTTTGCTGACCCCTACTTTACCAAGCATAATGTCCTTCTCCTGGGACTGGTCCCTCCTGGTAACACGTTCAAAGTACGAGAGATGATGTCTTGCCATCCCTGCTTCTAAGGAGCATTCTGGATGTATTTCTTCCAAGACAGATTTGTTTTTTCTTCTGGTAGCCCACAATATATTCAATATTCTTTGCCAGCACCATAATTCAAAGGCATCAATTCTTCGTTCTCCTTATTCATTGTCCAGCTTTAACATGCACATGAGGCGATGGAAAATACTATGGCTTGGGTCAGGCGTACTTTAGTCCTCAAAGTGACACCTTTGCTTTTCAACATTTTAAGCAGGTTTTTCACAGCAGATTTGCTCATTGGACTACGTTGTTTGACTTTTTGACTGCTGCTTCCATGGGTGTTGATTGTAGATCCAAGTAAAATGAAATCCTTGACAACTTCAATATTTTCTTCGTTTATCATGATGTTGATTATTGGTCCAGTTGTAGGATTTTTTGTTTTTTTTTATGTTGAGGTGTAATCCATACTGAAGGCTGTAATCTTTCATCTTCATCAGTAAGTGCTTCAAGTCCTCTTTTCCTTCAGCAAGGAATGTTGTATCAGCTGCATATCACAGATTGATAAAGAGTCACCCTCCAGTCCTGATGCCATGTTCTTCATATAGTCCAGCTTCTTCGATAATCTGCTCAGCATACAGATTGAATAAGTATGGAGAAAGGATACAACCATGATGCACACCTTTCCTGACTTTAAACCATGAAGTATCCCTTGTTCTGTTTGAACAACTGCCTTTTGTTCTATGCATAGGTTTCGTATAAGCACAATTAAACATTCTGGAATTCCCATTCTTTGCAATGTTATCCATAATTTGTTACTATCCTACCAGAATGGTAAAATATAAAACAATGAAGACACCAAATGCTAGTAAGAATGTAAAGCAATAGGAATTCTCATACATTGCTGATAGAAATCCAAAGTGGTACAGCCACTTTTTAAGACAGTCTTGCAGTTTCTTAGAAAGCTAAATATAGGCTTACCATATGATTCATCAATCATCCTTCTAGGTATTTATCTAAAAGCATTGAAAACATATGTCTACATAAATCCTGCACATGAACATTAACACCAGCTTTATTCAAAAAGGCCAAAAACTGGCAACAGCCAAAATGTACTTCAATAGGTGAGTGAATAAACTGTGGTACATCCATACAATGGAATACTACTCAGTGATTTAAAAAAAAAAAAAAAAAAAAAAGAGCTATCAAGCAACAAAAAGACATGAAGAAACTTCAAATGCATATTGCTAAATGAAAGAAGTTAATCTGAAAAAACTGCATACTGTGCTACATAGGATACTATTCGAACTATATGACATTCTAGAAAAGTTAGAAGTATATACAATATAAAGATCATCGGTTGCCAGAGATTCAGTGGGAGGGAGGGAGGAATGAATAGATGAAGTACAGGGCATTTTAAAGGCAGGGAAACTATTCGGCCTGATATTGTAATGGTGGATACATGACTTTGTATATTTGTCAAAATCCATAAAAGTGTACATCAGAAAGCGCTAAACCTAAAGTAAACTACAGACTTTAGTTAATAATAATGCATTAATATTGGTTCACCAATTATAACAAAGGCACCACACTAATGCAAGATGTTAATGATAGAAAAATTGTTAAAAAAAAAAAAAAGGTTTAATTCCGAATGTCCCAGTCGACCCTATAATTGTATTCATATTTCTCGTATGAGGCACTCTGATCTTTTGCTTAAGAATAGGTGATTATGTTTATAAAGCAAGCAGCTTAAGGGTTTATTTCACTTTTGTTACTAAGTTTAAAAGTTGGTAGTCACTGGGTTAATAACATTTACTGATCACCCATATGTGACAGGCACTTTTGTAGGCTCTGTGGATACCACTGGGGTGAGTGGTTAGGTAAATAACTAAGATGTTTTCAGTTGGTGATACAGATACTCACTGAATAAATCTTAAATAGATACAAACAGGTGATGAATTTAAAAAAACTGATGGCAACAGGTTTTATACACACATGCATGGGCGCGCGCGCACACACACACACACAAAGTGTAGTGAGCCTATACACAATGTTGTAGCATCTTGGAGAATTCTGCATGGTAACAAGACACTAACTTCCTATTCCAGCTCTGCCAAGACTGGTGTCATATCGGGCAAGTAAATTAACTAACAGTTTCTCATCTATAAAACAAGAAATCTGAACTATTATGCGTGTAAAAATGTCTAAACTCCCTTTCTAATCTTCAAATTATTCACTACATATATTATTTCTTCCAAAAACTCTGGGTGGATATTATCAATCAATTATAGATCTTTAGGTGAACTACCATTTCAATCAGAAAATGACTCATTCATTTATTAGATGTCTACTGAGTAATCAGTGAACACTCATTAAATGTTTATTAAATAAATACACGGAGCCCTGGTGGCACAGTGGTTAAGAGCTCAGGCTGCTAACCAAAAGGTCAGCAGTTCAAATCTACCAGGAGCTCCTTGGAAACCCTATGGGGCAGTTCTACTCTGTCCTATGGGGTCACTATGAGTTGGAATTGACTCGATGGCAACGGCTTTTTGGTTTTAAGTAACTACACTAGGTTCTAGGTATAAAGTCATGATCAAAACAATCTTGGTCCCTGACCACAGGGAATGTACTAGATGTAAGGGGTAAGGAAGACATTTTCTGATTTATAAAGAGAATTAAAAATTCCATTTAGACAGGTTAAGTTTGAGATGCCTGAGAGACATCCTAATGGAACTTCCATTTAAGATAAATTAGGAAGATTCCATCAGATGGATAATATTTAAAACAACGAGACTGATTCAAGTCAACCTGAGAGAATGAGTACAATGAGAAAAACAGAGATCCCAGGTCTAAATTTTGAAGTTAAGATTTAAAGGACTGGGCATACAAAGAGGAGCTAATAAAAAAGATTAAGAAATGGGGAAGGTAGAATAAAAACCAACAAGAGTGTGGTATATCAAGAAGAGGGAATGATCAACTGTATCAAATACAGCTGAGAAATTAAGTGAGCCAAGGATCCATTAGAGTTGGAAAAACTAAATTAATTAATACACTTAGCTAGATGAAGTGGAAGCAAGATTGGAATGGTTAAGAAGTTACGCAGAGTAAAAAAGTAGAGACTGTGTGTATAATATTACAAAGAAAAACTATGCTAGTTGGAAGACAATACAGATTTGACAGGTTTTTTTGCTTGTTTGTTGCTTGTTCTTTGGTGTGATTGCTTTATTTGTTTTAAGATGGGTAATACTCACAGGATAAGTAGGTTTACATAAGATGGATAAAGGCAGAAGAGGTTAGGAGCACAAACTATGGAACGAGGCTCAAATCCAACTTCCTCCATTTGCCAGCTTGATGAAATTACACTCTTTCTGGGAGAAAAGAGTATATGACAGTTTTTTATGTGGATTTTTTAAATGAGTTAACATTTATAAAGTGCTTGAAAAATATCTGACCCAACCAAGCACTATATACCAAAAAAATCCACTGCCATGGATCACTTCCAACTCATCGCAGCCCTTCAGGATGTAGTAGAACTGTCCTATACGGTTTCCAGGGGAAACTGGTGGGTTTGAACTGCCCATCTTTTGGTTAGCAGCCTGAGCTCTTAACCACTGGGCCATCAGGGCTCCAAATGCAACACAGATGGTAGCTATTACTGGACAGTAGCTAAGAACACCATTATTATATCAGGTTAGGATGATTAAGAAGGTCCTTTTTAATGACTTCTATTTTCTCCATAAAATGGGATGAATATGAAAAAATCGTCGACCTTTCTAAAATCCAGAGTCATGTAAATAAACAACGAGAAAAACTTTTCTATCAAATTGCCAAAGATTTTAAACCTATAATGCCCACTATTGGTGATCTATTCCTCCACTCCTGGTGAAAACATAAATATGACACCCCAGGAGGCAATTTGGTAACGTGTATCACAAGGTTTTACTATGCCAATAACACGGAGGTCTTCACAGGAGGGGTGAGAGCTGTAAAGTAAAGGTAGAAAGTCTTGCCCCTGAGAAAGGTAGTTACTTTTGACTGTTTCCATTGCCCTGGTTGGTAAAATTCAAGTTCTCCCATGGTTTCTGTTAATTCCCAGGTGTATCTTCTGTGGCGTAATCAGCCTCAGGCTCCAGTATCTGTATGTAGTCATTGTTTCTCTATATAACAATTCGATCTCAAAAACAAAAAAAAAAAACGATTCATTCAAAGGAAGGAGATCCATTCCTGGAGCACACAGTCTACACCTTATTTCTCTCTCTCCCTCTTCGTTGTTGTTGTTAGTTGCCAGGGAGTCTATTCTGACTCATAGAGGCCCCATGTGTGCACAGTAGAACTGCTCCGTTGGGTTTTCAAGGCTATGACCTTTCAGAAACAGATTGCCAAGGATGTCTATGGGTTCAAATTTTTCTCTATTGTGCAGAACAATTCAGTTCTTCCAAATTTCTAATTCCAAACCTGCATATTAAACCCTTGAAGGCCCCCAGGAGAGTATTCTGAGACCTACTCTTTTTAGAAGGGTTATCAATGGCAAAATTTTACAAAATCTGACTCAGCAATTCCACTTCCAAAACTCTATCTAAAGAAATAATCAAATACTCATTGCAGTATTATAACCGCCAAAACATTATCAACAATTTAAATGTTCAACAATGAGTGTTAATAATTTACCAATGTGTCATATGATGAACATACAATTTTTAAAATATGACTTTGAAAATGATTTAATTTGGGAAGCTTGGGAAATTTTTTATATACTGAGGTACGAAGAATAAAACAACCAAAAAAAGGATAGATCTTAAGTCTCTCTGTCTACCAATAAGTTGATAAACAGTAATACATATATAAGATTACAAAATTTAAACTATACAGAAAGTCACAAAATAAAAAGTGAAAGGCCTCATTTTCCTCTTTCCTCTCCTTTCTCCTCTCTCCCCCACCACCTTCTCAAAGTGAACAATTTTTATTATACTTCCTAATTTTAAAAAACGTAAATCTGCATAAATCCACATCTATCTTTAATTTTATTCAAAAGGAAGTATAATACAAATATTTGCACCTTTTTCACATTTGCTTATGACACATTTTAGAGCTTTTTCCATATCAGAACATATATGTATATATCCATTTTTTTAATGCGGCATAGATAATATACCATATTATTTCATTATATGAATACACCAAAATTTATTTAACCAGTCCTCTATTTTTGGAAACTCTAGTTGTCATATTTTCCTCCAAAAGATTGCTCCAATTTACACCCCAACCTACAGGGTTTTCCCACATCTTCGTTGCATTCGTGCTGAGTGCCATTAAAATGGACAATATAAATAAAAAAGAAAAAATAAATACAGCCCAATATACAAATGTAAATAAAATCCTTCAGCTACCACTTAATGAGGGCCTACTATGTCAATAAAGAACCATGGCATGGCACTGAACTATATATAAAAGTTAGAAAGATGAATAAAATATGGTTGTCTGGCCCTGTCTTCTAATAATCTAGAGAGGAAGAACATATAAACAACTGGCAATAATAAATGAATGAATGAAAAATGTCATACAACAACTAAAATAAAGGACAGAACATGGAGAAAGAAATAATGTATTTCAACTATGATTAGGAAAGTCTTTGAGATAGAGGAGCCATTTTACTTGGAATTTAATAATGAAGCAGCTACCATTCGCTAATGTTTAATAAGTACCAAGTACTATGCTGACTTAAGGTACATTTCCTAATTTAATCTCCATAACAGTGTGAGGTAGATATGATTTTCATAGACATTTCATTGATGAGAAAACTGAATCTGAGAGAAATCAATTGCCTAACCTCACAGCTGTTACCATACACCTTCTATCTACAACAGCTCATTTAATTCTCATGACGGTGCTAGGAGGTAAGTACAGTTAATACCCCTTTAACAGATGATGAAAATAAAGCACAGAGGGTTTAAGTAGCTTGCCCAAGGTCACACAAAAGGTAAGTGGCAGAGCTGGGACACAAACCCAGGCAGCCAGACTCAGAACCCAAGTCCTTTACAGGTTCCTTGTGGGAGGGAGCAGGATGGGGGAAGGGCACCCTAAGGGTTGAAGAAGCAGTGAGTGTGAGGACTAGAGTGGATGATCCAGACTGGAAGCACGGTGACCAATAATTGTTTTGGGGGGGCTGTACTGGGGCAGTGGGAGTGAGAATGGAATAAAGTGAATGGTAATGAGATACAATGCAGAGGTAGAATAGAGAAGGCTTGATGGCTAATTGGATGCTTCAGTCACAGTCCTCTCAGCCTTCACCTCTCTTAACTAAAGCGTTTTACTCCTTTTAGTCAGAGCTCACAGCAAGCCTTTTATTCCTTTCCTTTTGATTATTTTAGAGGCCTGTTTCGGATGCTTCTGTGAGAAATGTGATCATTCTTGTGCAATGTGGACTTGAGAAAGGATGATGCTAATAAGCTCTGCAGTTCAAATAGTACTTCTCCATTCCTCAATAATGGACCAATCAAATAAGGTTAGGACAGTGGTTATCCAGCAGGATGCAACGAGAGAAAAGGCATCTCACCCTCCAATGGTTTCTAACCTGAATGAAGAGATATGTCCAACTGACATTGTTCAGTTATCTGACCACTTCTTCCTGCAGCATTTGACACTGCTAATTTTTCCCTCCTTGAAATTCTCTGAGCCATTAACTTCTATAATACCACCCTTACTGATTTCCCTCCTACCTGACTTGCCTTTCCATACTCTTTACGTGGTATCTCTTCCTTTGTCTGCACTTTAGAGGATCACGTATCCCAGGTTTTCCCACAGCTTCCTTCATTTCTTCCTCTGTTTGCATGCAATGGAAACCCTGGTGGAGTAGTGGTTAAGTGCTACAGCTGCTAACCAAAAGTCCACAGTTCAAATCCACCAGGCATTCCTTGGAAACTCTATGGGGCAGTTCTACTCTGTCCTGTAGGGTTGCCATGAGTCAGAATCGACTCAACGGCACTGGGTTTGGTTTTTTGGTTTGGTCGCATCCAATACAATCTCAAATAAGCTAACTTCTAATCTTTCAGCAATCCATCCCCAGAAAAGAGAGGACCTGGATCTTTTATTTCACTGTTTCTATTCGGGAGAACATCATTAAACTTACAACATCTTTACAGCTTTGAGCTGTAACTCATTTCTGAAAAGGTCATGCAAGTCAACTTTACCTTGCCTCCTTATCCTTAGCAGATCTGACACTTAGGGCTCTTCAGTTCTGATCTAAGACTGATCTTTGACTATATTAATGCCTAGTCATTTGACTATACTACTTCAGCTGCTGTGTGTAAACACTTCACTTGGCCCAATCGATAAGTAATATACATCAGTGGTTCCACCTGCACGTTGGAATCACCTAGGGATCTTTAAAAAATACTGATGTCTGGACACCAACCCCAGACATTCTGATTTAACTGGTATAATAAGATGGGACTTGGATATTGAGGGGGGGGGGGTGGTTAAAAGCTCACCAGGTGATTCTAATGTGCAGCAAAGTTTGGGAGCTACTGCCATATTCTGTGGTTCTCAAACTGAGTTACTCAGCAGAGTCACCTGAGGGAATTAAAAAAAAGTTTCTGGATCTTATCTTAGCCCTGGTGACGCAGTGGTAAAGGGCTTAACTGCTAACCAAAAGGTTAGCGGTTTGAATTCACCAGCTGCTCCTTGGAAACCCTATCGGGCAGGTCTACTCGATCCTATAGGGTCACTATGAGTTGGAATCAACTCTACGGCAGTAGTTACTACTTTAGACCTCAGACAGCAAGCCCAGGAATATTTACTTTTTATAAGACTCCAGGTGACTGGAATGTTAAGACCTACTGCCATATATGCAACTTGGAGTGACCCTTGATGGCCTAGTCACCTCTGCATTCATTCCAGTCCTTTGAATGGCTGAATGGCCCCTGACATAACTTCCGCCTATATCTGGAGGATCTAGGTCCCATTAAAATCTGGCTGCATTCACTTGCACTTCAAGTTCAACATGACCAAAATTAAACTCATTGTTTAATGAGTTCTTCCCAGTGAATGTCACCCTTACCCACACAGGGGTACAATCCCCAAGCCTAGCCACCATCTTTTTGACTCCTCTTCTCATTACCTAACCCATAGTCAACAGTTACTAAGTCTGCTACACTCTGTTCTATCCAGTTGATTCTGTCATGCAGATTATAACCTTAGTAAGATCCTATTATCTCCCATTTAGAATGCTTCTAATAACCTAACCGGTCTCCCTGCTACCAATCATTTTCCCTCTTCCAATTCATCTTCTTTACGCTGTTTGACTGATCTGTCTAAAATGCAAATCTGGTCTTGTCACAAGTCTGTGTAAAATCCCTTAATGGCTCCACCTGGCCTCTAACATAAAATTTAAACTTCTTAGCATACAAGGCCCTCCATGAGTTTTGCCTCCAGCCTCATTCCTTGGAACAAAGTTTCCCAGCTTTGCCCTTTCATGTGAATCACCTGGGCCCACTACAGACCTACAGAATGAGGTTCCCTGGAGGAGGTACCCCAGATACGTAGATTTTAGCAAGCCCTAGGTGATTCTAATGAACACCTAAAATCATGAAGAACAGCCCTCAGACATGCCCATTGAACTGGTCACTGTAGAAAGCCAACTTGTTTTCAATTTTAGGCCTTTACTGTCCTTGACTTACACCCTTTCACCTGGCTCAATTCTACTCATTCCTCAAAGTCTTTCCCACACCCTCTCCTTCCCCCACCCTCTGTGAAGTGGAGTTTCCTGAATCCTTTCAAATACCACTGTTCGGCGCTCTTTGTATTTCTATAACACAGAGTGCCCATCCCTATTGTACCATTTGTTACTGTTGTTAGTTCCCTTGAGTCAGCTCCAACTCATGGCGACACCATGTACAGCAGAAATAAACATTACCCAATCCTGCACTGTATTCGAGATCACTGGTATGTTTAAGTCTGTAATTTCAGCCGCTGTGTATTTTGATTGCCTTCCAGTCCCTAGGAGTCAGAATCAACTTGATGGCAACGGGTTTGGTTTGGTTTTCCAACCTAGGGGGCATATCTTCTGGCACTATATCAAAAACTACTCTGTTGTAACCAGAGGGTTTTCATTGGCTAATTTCCAGACACAGACCGCCAGACCTTTCTTTCCTAGTCTGTCTTAATCTGGAAGCTCTGCTGAAACCTGGCCACCATGGGTGACGCCGCTGGTATTTGAAATACTGGTGGCATAGCTTCCAGGATCATAGCAACACACAAGCCACCACATTATGACAAACTGAAAGACAGCTGGTGGATTATACCATTTATTACCTTGTTGTTTTCTTATCTATCTTCCCCACTAGAATATGAACTCCTTGATGGTAGACTCAGTGTCTTGTTTTTATCCCTAGATCTCAGCACAACACTTAGTACTATAAATGTTTATTGAATGAATTCCTAGAAAATAAAAACTGAGGAGTCCATTATTAAGTTCATAAGGTTTTTCAAAAGCATAAGCAGAATTAGCAATTATCAGATTTTTAACTTAAGGCTGGAGATCCTATGCCAATAATTTAAAATACAAATAGATATACACAAACAGAATCACAGTGTAAAAAGTATCAAGGGTTGTATTAGTCAATGTGGTGGTTAAGATTATGGATCAACTTGGCTGGGCCATGATTCTCAGTGTTTTGGCAGTTGTGTAATGTTGTGACTACTCCCCTACTGAGATTTAATATGTGATCACCCCCCTGTTGGGATCTGTTATGAGTAGCCAATCAGTTGAAAGGGAATTTCCTCGGGCATGTGGGTTGCATTGAATATACGTGAATGTTGTGGCAAGGCTCAGGGGCTTTTGCTCATTCTGGTCCTGCAGCTGACTCCTGTTCATCTGACTTCTGATTCTAAGGACTGGACCTAGCAGCTTACCTGCGATCTTGCCTCTGGATCTTGGGATTCGTCAGTCTTCGCAGCCCATAAGCAAGATCCCTGCTCTCCGACCTGCTAATCTTGGGTTTGCCAGCCCTTCTGGCTACGTGAATCAGGAGAAGCCTCTATCCTGACTCACAGACTTGGGATGTTCCAGCCTCTACAACCACGTGAGCCATCTCCTTGACATAAACCTCTCTCTCTATATATATTTATACACTTTACTGGTTTTGCTTCTCTAGAGAACCCAGCCTAACATAGTCAAAATTTTTAATTACAAGCAATAGACTAACTCAGGCTGATTTAAACAGAAAAGAAACTTATTTAAAAGTTGGTGAGTAGGCTACAGAATTTCCAGGAAGGCTAAAATACTAGACTTTGAAAACAGGCGGGAACAAAGGAAAGCTAAGCACCTAGAATCACAGCCACAGGTGAACAATGGAGACTGCAGCTCACCCACCTATCTCCACCAGTTCAAGACACGGGTGCTGCCATTGGCACTGCTTCTGGTAGCTGTGGCTGCTGCTACCAAAATGAATTCTCTGCTTACCCTATTTCTTTGCATCACTCACTCTAGATTCAAATCTCAGACTGGTTTAGGGGACTGGGCAAGTAGGTCTGGGTGTGCATGCGAGATGGGGTGCTGGGAAAACACACTTCTGGACGTTTTAGCTTTCATCCCCACATAGAGCAAAGGTTCTTACCTTGGGGAATTCCCCCAAACAATAGTAAAGTTTTAGATGCTAGATAGCCAATAAAAAGAACAAATGTGGAATCTATTTTTTATAGTGTCATAAGTATCATTATTATTATTAACAAAACCTATGCTGTCGAGTTGATTCCGACTCATAGCGACCCTATAGGCCAGAGTAGAACTGCCCCATAGAGTTTCCAAGGAGCGCCTGGCAGATTTGAACTGCCAACCCTTTGGTTAGCAGCTATAGCACTTAACCACTATGCCACCAGGGTTTCCATTATCATTATTATGGTAAAATTAATTAAAATCTTGGTACCCAAATGGAAAGTCAGAAAAAATAAATATTTCTAAATGGTCACAAAATACAATTGTGAACAAACCCTAGGGCTCAGTTAATTCCTAGTAAAATAACAACAGTCATTACATACTGTCACATGAAGTTGAAAGAAGGAGGGAGAGATGTCATTAGGTAGCAAAAACTGCAGCACGGGTTTCTCCAGGACACTTGGAGAATGAACACAAATCCAAGGGAAAAAGTGAGGAACCAAATATTGGGTAGAGAGAAGACAGGAGTAAGACTCAAAATGGGGATTGCAGAGTCAAGAGTTTGTACCTGGGGAGATGAAACTGAATCATAAGAATCTGAAAACAAGCATAGGTTCTGGGTGATTGCCTAATACCCGGGTGTGGATTCAAGGTTAATTCAATTGTTCATTTAAGTCATTTAAAGAAAAATCTTAAAGTAAATCCTTATTCAAAAATTTAATAATGAAGAATGCAAAAGAGAAAATTTAAACAGTCTCTTCCAATCCTGCCACCCAGAAATACCCATTGACGCTAGGGGACCATCATTCTAACCAACCCTCTACATATACAGGCAGTCCCCAGTTTAGGAATGTCTGACTTACAGACCACTTGTACTTGCCCTTTAATATTACATAAATTTGCCCTACCTTTCAAATATCTGAACCAGCCCCTACTGGGGCAAAAAATTCTTCATCACGATCACCTTCACTTCCTGGATACGCAGCTTTTAAATCATTAAAAAGGCTTCGAGCCTTTTCTTGCACTAACCAAAAAACCAAAGCAAACTCAGTGAGTCGATTCCAACTCATAGTGACCCTATAAGACAGAGCAGAACTGCCTCACAGGGTTTCCAAAGAATGGCTGGTGTTATCCAATTGCCAGCTTTTTGGTTAGCAGCTGTAGCTCTTCACCAGAGCCTCAGAGCTCCTTCTTGCACTAAAGTAAGGCTAAATAAGAACTGTATACACCTGTTCTGACTTACCTACAAATTCAACTTAAAGACTTAATGATATAGTTAGGATCTCCTCATAACCTGGGGACTGTTTGTATAAACACAAAGAAACATAGAGGTTGCCACACTGTACAATTCCAAGGAGCACCATTCAAACCAAATACATATGCGAAGGTAAACAATTGAATTGATGAATGGATGGATAAATGGAAAAAATGGATGGATGGACTTTTGTTAAAAGAGTCTCATTTTAAAAACAAAAAGTTAATTTTACTCTTATTTGATAAGAGGAAAAAATTAAAAGGATGGCTGAACTTCAAATATTTTTCTTCTCCAAAAAATACATTATTTCCTTTGAAAACATTTCTAGCATTAAGAATAAATTTATTTTTAAAAAAATAGGCAGTTGGGATCATTTTTTATTGTTGTTTCAACTAAATGTTTTGGTTTTAGACAGCATCAACTGACTCACTGCTATGAAAAATAAGGACATGAGCACTCTTACATTTCTTACCACCTCCCCCTCCCAAAGTTGCCATGCTTGTGTGTTATTTTACTTTTACACTGTCAAGATTTATTACAGTTATATTCAGTTGGTATTAGCCAGTATTCCATACGGAAACAAATTAATTGCAAACCAATGCGTTCCTCTGCCACCACTTACCCATTCCTGTTTTAAATTTTGATTTATTTCTTCATCGGATGGATTTTTGTTATCAAATCTTTTTTTCTTTTCAAGTAGGACTCAGTGTCTCATATTCCCTGAGTTTGTTCTTGTTTAAGAATGTTTCATTTACTTACATGATACCATGCCTGGGTGAAATATCCTTTGGTCCTACTCTTTCCTTCCGAAGTCTTGCTACATTTCTCCATTTCTGGCTTGGATACTGCTGTGGAGAGAAGTGGGAGGCCAGTCTGATTTTGCCCTTTGGAGGTGATCTGTTTTTACAGCCTAGATATTGGACTAACTCATTTTTTACACTTTCTATAAGTGAAACAGGATGTGTCTTGGGGCTGGGCATCACTTATCTAATTATTCTTGTGATCTGAGGTGCAATTATTGCTCTCATGACTTTGGTGGCCCTGGGAAGCAGTCTTCCAGCAACTTTGAAAAGTTAAAGAGTATGAATGTGTCAAGAAGAATGCTAGATAGTATCTCCAAGTCTGATTTTGTCTTCTAAGTCTACTGCCTTTAGTTTTTGCTTCTTGTCAGGTTGAAATAAGTCCTATAGCTCTTCTTGGGCAGCTTGAAGTGATTGATTTCATATACTCAATAGCTGCTGAAAAAGGGCATTGCAAAAAAAAAAAACAGGAATTGAAACCATTTTTACTATGGAGGAGAGTGCTCTTGGAGATTTTGTAGTGAATTATATACATGAATTCTGCAGTAGCAGGTGTGGTAGACCAGACATGTTGCCAGGAAAATAAATTTTGAAAGATTGTCTCTGCCTGGAAAATAAGTTTTGAAAGATTGTCTCTGCCTGGCCAATAGTCTGCGATTTGCTGTACATAGGTAAGTAGGCAAAAAAGAAAAACAAAAAGCTGTTGTTTAGTCAATTGCACATCATGGCAACCCATGTATATCAGAGTAGAACTGTGCTCCATAGGGTTTTAAATGGGTGATTTTTCAGAAGTGGATTGCCAGGCCTTTCTTCCAAGGTACCTCCGGGTGGACTCAAATCTCCAACCTTTCGGTTAGTAGCCAAGTGGGTTAACTGTCTGTACCACCCAGAAACTCTAGGTAGGTAGGTAGGAATAAAAGGGTTTGAACCTAACTTTCTAGAAAGGGTAAAGTGACTGGGTAAAGTCTGAGGAGGCAAAACACTTCTATGGTGAATAAAGAAGCATTTAAACCTCCCATGAAGAGCTAACACATGTTATTTTGGTGAGAATATCTACTTCTACTGCCTCCATATATGCAGGTGACATACCCAACCCAGTGCTGTCAAGATTGGAATTTCTATTCTGAATGTTAATACACCAAAGCCAGAAATCAGAAATTCTAGAGTCACTTGTTTTTAGTGGACCACAGTGACCTTGTCTGGCAGAAGCACAACATTTGTGGGCAGGCAACCCCTGTCAAGACATATATTTGATCAATCTCATTAAGAAGGCCTCTCTTTCATCTCTATACCACACTACCAGGGGCAACCCGCAAGGTGGCTCTAGATACTGACCAAGTGCTGTGCATATGGGCATTGGTCGGCTTTCCTTGGATTGTCTTTCTTAGCTCTAACCAACGCTGAAAGATTGCAAAGTTTTTGCTTTGGGATATTCTGGTGATGAGCTGGTATTGTCCTTTACTGATAAGAGTATGGATGTGTGGGCGTCTGTGCTCCCATTTTTTACTGAGAACAAAACAGAACTCCCTTCATCTGATGCAAGCAGCAGTTTCCAAGTTTACCTGAGGTATTCACAGCCTTTGAATGTGGTGCTGAGGCCCTTTAATTCAGTGTACTGCCAAGCGTCCTTTAATTGTTGCCAGTTCTTTTTCCCTGAGTGGGGAGTTAGTCTTGGCTGGAATGAACCGCCCTGATGAAGAGAAACAGGTCTGCTGTGTTGGAATCCTCTTTGGGATCAGATGGTATTCACTAAGATATTAGAAAGTTAATTTGTATCAGAGAGGTCAAGCTATAAGCTAGGGGTCTGCAATCAGCCCACAGGCATATTTTCTTTGGCCAACGTATTGTTCACCTGTGTACAAAGATTGCATTGTCTTTAAAGAATTTTTTTTTTTCAATTTGTTGCCTGTTTTTAAAAATTGGGAAAGGTCCCATGAAAATTCAGATTTCCATTTTTTCTTGCAAAATGGAAGATATGACAATAATACTGAGTGTACATTTTCAATGGCAACACCCAATCCAAGGCTGCTAAGGAGAGCCCAGGAGCAGGTGCCCTCTTGACACAGGCCTGTTCTCTCCAGCTCACTAGGGTCCCCACTGGTTATTATCCTTATAGGCAGCCAGTTGTCAGTTTCCATTTATTAGCACACCTGAGATTTTGTTTTCTGGTGGTAGAATCAAGAGGAATGACCCATGTTTTCTATACCAATACCTCTACCATATGCAGGAATGTGAAAGATACAGAGAGGAGCATAGATTTCTTTTTCTTGACCTGCCTTATTCATTGATATTACCTGCTGATGGCAGCTGGGCATATGAATTTATACTCCTGTTTTAGAGGCAAGTAGGCCAAGATTAGGGTCAGTGGGAAATGTCTCACCTTCAGTGCAAGAAGCCTGGGCTCGATTCCCAGCCAATGCACCTCACATGCAGCCACCATCCATCTATCAGTGGAGGCTTACATGTTGCTATGATGCTGAACAGGTTTCACCAGAGCTTCCAGACTAACACAGACTAGGAAGAAAGGCCTAGAGACTTCTGAAAATCAACCGATGAAAACCCTATGGATCACAATGATCTGATCCACAACCAATCATGGGTATGGCGCTAGATCAGGCATGGGGTTGCCATGATTCAGGGGCCTACTCTAGGGCAGCTAACAACAATAAAAACAAACATGATTGTTAGTTTATGGAAAAGGGAGGCCCTTCTGTGTACTCAGTGCTTACCTTTCTTATGTAGGGAAATGGAATATGATTGTTGGGGGTAGAAACATCAATGTTACTCAGAGACTACTGGATATCCTTAATCATTTACAGTCACATGTAACTTTCTGATTTTCCTCCCTGTGTATTATTATTATTATCAGATTGTGGCGTGATTTACTGCCTGTCTCCAGGCCTGACCTTCCTACTTTGCTAACTATCAGCTTGTGTGTGAACCTAACCAATGACTCTAGGCTAAGTATCCCTATGAGCCATGGTTCCAGAATCATCTCAGTACTGTACCGACAAACCATTGTGGAACTATGCATCCTTTATAAATCTAAGTCATTACCCCCACTGTCCTTGGTCCAACTTTCAAATTTCTTATGCATTTTAAAATCCTTTTAAAATATATTTATTTTGGAATGACTGACACATTTTCTTGGCTCATGTTCAAAAAGTAAAAAGAATATATAGTAAAACATCTTCCTCCTACACCTGTTCCCCCAATTACCCAGTGTTCACTGAAGGCATAAAATATTATCAGTTTCTAATATATTAAAAAAAAATTTTTTTTTAATATATTACTCCAGGAATAGTTTATGCCAATGGTTCTCAAAGTGTTCTCTGTGGATCCTTGGTAGCTCCCCAAGACACTTGCAGGTGGTTTGTGACATCAAAACTATTTTCATATAGTACTCAGACATCATATGCCATTTTCATTGTGCTGGCATCTACACTTAGAATGCAGAAGCAATGGTGGATAAAGCTGCTGGCACCTTGGCAATAATCATTACATTCTTTCTGCCATGTAGTCACAAGTAAAAACACTCAAATTTCACTTAAGAATGTCCTTGATAAAGCATTAAAAACTAATGTATTGAATCTTGACCTGACCATGTGTCTTTTGAATAGTCTGTCTGATGCAATGGGAAGTACACGTAAAACACTTCTATTGCATACCCAGGAGCTGTGGTCGTCTCAAGGAAAAACACTTGTGGGATTGTTTGAGCTGCAAACTCAACTAGGCCCTTTGTTCACGGATTACCATTTTTACTCGAAAGAATGACAAACTATGGTAATTCACACTTGAATATCTGCCAAACATTTTCTTGAAAACAAAGTGAGCCTGCTACGTAAAGAAAAACAAATAATATGAGATGCAAATGATAAAACTGAAGCTTGTAAGAAAGAACTGAATTTTTGGAAAACTTGTATCCACCACTGTGAACTTGAGAGCTTCCCAACACCTAACAGCATTTCTGATGAAATTGGTGGTGATATTTAAAAAACACATTTTTTTGATATTGTAGAATGAAATGTGTTAATGTTTGGCATATCTGCATAGCTCAATAGACCAACATTTTCCAAATGACCAATGCATGATCTAATAAAATCATGCATGGAAAAAAAAAAAAAAACACCCATTCAAAATGGAAGACCGACCAATGGACTCTAAAGTAACAGAGGAGGAAATGATCACTGATAGAGTTTCAGGTTTCACATTGCAACCAGATTTTAAGAATCTTGATGTTAGATGCCGTCGAGTTGGTTCCGACTCATAACGACCCTATGCATGACAGAACGAAACATTGCCTGGTCCTGTGCCATCCTCACAATTGTTGCTATGCTTGAACCCATTGTTGCAGCCAATGTGTCAATCCCTCTCATTGAAGGTCTTCCTCTTTTCCGCTGACCCTCTATTTTACCAAGCATGACATCCTTCTCCAGGAACTGATCTCTCCTGACAACATGTCCAAAGTATATGAGATGTAGCCTCATCATCCTTGCTTCTAAGAAGCATTCTGGTTGTACTTCTTCCAAGACAGATTTGTGCATTCTTTTGGCAGTTCATGGTATATTCAAAATTCTTTGCCAACATTACAATTCAAAGGCGTCAATTCTTCTTCGGTCTTCCTTATTCATTGTCCAGCTTTCACATGCCTATGAGGCAACTAAAAATACCATGGCTTGGGTCAGGCACATCTTAGTCCTTAGGGTGACATTTTTGCTTTTCAACACTTTAAAGAGGTCTTTTGCAGCTGATTTGCCCAGTACAATTCGTCTTTTGATTTCTTGACTACTGCATCCATGGATGTTGATTCTGGCTCCAAGTAAAATGAAATCCTTGACAATCTCAAACTTTTCTCTATTTATCATGATGTTGAAACTACTAGTTGTCAAATACTGATGTAATATCAAAGAAGAGCATCCATAACTATATGAAAAGGATATATTCTTTTCCAAACTTATGCCTGTGTGAGGCCATATTTTCTTCATGTACTTCAACCAGAGCAACATATCATAACAGACTGAATGCAGAAGCAGATATGAGAATCCAGATGTTTTTTATTAAGGCAGACATTCAAGAAATTTACAATAATATAAAAATATGCCACTAATAAACTTGTTTTGGAAAACCTAGTTATTTTCATAAAAATGTTGTTTATGTTAACGTGTAACAGGTTTATTGCCATTTTTAAATACAAAAATACATATTCAAAATTATTTTCAGTTTTAACTTCTTACATAGTAAATATTGATAGATATACCCCATGTAACAAAAGTTCTTTGGAATTCTTAATCTTAAGGGTATAAAGGGGTTCTGAGAACAACAAAAAAAAATGAAATATGAGAACCATTGGTTTATGTATACATAAATTACGTATTTCATATATACATTTGTATACATATACCCATTGCTGGTGATTAGGTTCCAATTCAAAGTGACCCTACAGAACAGGGTAAAACTGCCCCATAGGGTTTCCAAGGCTGAATCTTTATGGAAGCAGACTGCCAAATCGTTCTCCTGCAGAGTGGTTGGTGAGTTCGAACTGCCAGCCTTTTGGTTAGTGGCCAAGAGCTTAACCATGGTGCCACAAGGGCTCCTTCATATACATATACATATGTACATATACACGTACATACATACACATTTGACATTGATGTAGCCTATTTTTATAAAGGTGCAATAGATTCTTTTAAAAAAATGAGCTTATAGCTTTTGTAATACAGATCAAAATTATAAATGTACTTAAATATTTCACCCACTATATATAGAGAAAGGAGCCCTGGTGGTGTAGTGGTTAAAGAGTTTGGCTACTAACCAAAAGACTGGCAGTTCAAACCCACCAGCCACTCCTTGCAAACCCTATGGGGCAGTTCTCCTCTGTCCTATAGGGTTGCTATGAGTTGGAACCAACTCGACGGCACCTAACAACAACAACATATGTAAAAAATATATTGCCGTTAGCTGCTGTTGAGCTGACTCCAACTCACAGTGATCTTAGGTACAACAGAAAGAAATGTTGCCCAGTCCTGTGTCATTCTAAAAACTGCCAGCATGTCCAAGTCTATCATTTTGGCCGTTGTGGCAATCCATCTCACTGAGGGTCTCCGTCATCCTCATTTGCCTCTACTTCGCCAAACATGATGTCCTCTTCTAGCAATTGATCCCTTCTTATGAAAAAAAAAAAAAAATTTTTTTTTTTTTTTATGACATGCTCAAAGCAAGAGAGCTAGACAATGTTCTGTTGTGATCCATGGTTGCATTGATTAAGTTTTGGAAGTAGATCACTAGGCCTTTCTCCCTAGGCTTAGTCTGGAAGCTCCACTGAAACCTGTCCACCATGGGACAAAGCGCTGGTATTTGAAATACTGGTGACACAGCTTCCCACATCATAGCAACACAAAAGTCACTACAGTATAACAAACTGACAGAGGTAGTATAGTGTATATATACACTACGTACAGAATATATGTATGTAGTACATAGTACATATAATGTGTGTATATATATTCATATATATTCTCTATGATATATGCATATATATTCTTGATGTATTCTTATACAAGGCATACTAGACTCATTAATCCTACACCTTACTTTCTTCACTTAACAACGTGTCTTAGGAATTGTTTCATATCAATACATATAGAGCTTCCTTTTTATAACTACATTATCTCCTTGTGAGAATGTACCAGTTTTCTAAACCAGTTCCATATTGATGATTTTTTTAAGTTATTTTGTCCTTACAGGCAATGCTCTAGTGAATAACCTTGTACCCATGTCATATCACACATGTGTGGAAATATCTGCAAAATAGAAGTAAAAATGCTAGGTGAAAGATAAGGTACATTCATAATTTCGATATATATTGTAACACCTATAAGATCATTTTTTAAAACAATCTATTGTAGCTTTCTACAAATAGGCTACGTCAATGTCAAGTGTAACTGTGGTCAGGTGAATGCAGTAGGATAGAGTCATGAGTATGCTCATACCCATGCACATACAATTTACATGTTTGGTAGCAAAATTGACTTTACCAAAAAAAAAAATTTTTTTTCCTTTAATTAAGAAAGCTGCAGAATCTACTGTAATATATAAGATGTATTGTTGATTGTCAATAGATCTCCTGTATTACAAATGTTATTGGGGAGAAGTCATAAGTTTTTGGCATTTGTCTGGTATATGGTTAAAACAATTTGGCAACTTTTGCTAGAGGCCCTGAAGCAACTCACACTAACTGTATTGTGAACACGAGGTCCCAGCATTTGTAAATTTCACATTCATGGTGGCCAGAGAAAGGCATGGTGCTTATTACAGAGGTGAGGTTTCAGAGCCAGATGGAGATGGGTTCCAGGCAAAGTCCAAACTGAAGTCTTGTTTGGATGCTGCTGGTAGGTCTATAGATAGGGCTGGGAAGGTGACATAATGAGGAATCTGTTTACGGTAAGGATTTTTAAAAATTCTATAAACATTTTCAAATAAAAGAAATGAAAGTCCTCACTTAGCTACCCCCTTTTCATCCCCTGGCAACCATCACTTATTTTTTTTTTTTTTTGTATTTATTGATCTTTCGCTCATTTTAGCATGTCTCACGCTCCCCCAGACTATTGTCACATATTAATGTAGATGTCACAACCTCCAGAAAACCTCATGGAATTCCCTAACGTTCCACAAAATTCATTTCTTTCATATTTCCATAGGACTTTGTATTGTCATGATCATTATATTGGCTGTTTATTGACAACATCCCCACTATACTTTAAATCCTGAGAAGAGTGATGATATGTGTCTTATTCAGTGCTTTATTCCCAGAATTTAGTACCTGGCATATAGCAGGCACTCAATAAATATTTGGCTGGAATATGGGCACTGGATAACTGGAAATTTTAATTTAGAAAAAAAAAATCCTAACCCTCCTGGTACATACTTCAAACTGGGACTGTTTTCATGTAATTTATTTACTGCTTCGTATAAAATTCCTAACAACACAGATACACAAAGTACTTCTGGTGTGGATGTACTATGATTTGTTACGGTAGAGTGCTATTTCCTCTCCCTTACCTGATAATCCTCAATGACGTCTTGGGCCCCAGGAAAACACGAATTCTCCGAGGAACAATAGGATAAATTTATGTAACAAAAGTAGCAGTCAATAAGCGACTATAATACATACATAGTAGCTCAGTGAAAAAAATGCTTTAGATGATACTATTAAGTCTGAGATTATTTGTCTATATTTTGAACAAAATTTATTTTTCTTGGTTTCTATATTGCCCGAGGCCAACCACAGAAAACAGAATCCCAAGATGTGAGGTAATTTATCATCCTTTAATTATGAAAAAGCTTACTGTGTTTCCACTTACCCCAAGCAAGGATAAAGTGAAGAGAACTCACTAAAGGATAGAGGCCCAGGAAGGCTCTCCCTCTCTGCATCCTAACACCTCCTTACTCTTACTCCTTAAGGCAAAATCCTACTCATGTCCTTTTGTTATCTTGCACAGATTACATAATCTCTCTAAACCTTAGTTTCTTTGACTGTAAAATGGACATAATAATAGAAGCTACCTGTGGTTGGCAGAATTCAAAGATAGCTCCCTGGTATACAAGCCCTGTAGAAACTCTTTCAGTGTGGGAGAGTCTTCTGATAGAATTTTACTCATGATGAGGTTATACCATGTGACAAAGGTGAAAGGATTTTGCAGGTGTAATTAAGGTCCCTAAACATCTTTGAGCTCATCAAAAGGGAGAGTACTCCAGGTGGGTCTGACCTAATCAGATGAGCTCTTTAAAAGAAGGTCCAGGCCTTCACTGAAGAGAGAGATTCCAAATGAGAGAAATTCTCTTGCTGGCCTTAAGTTAGTTGCCATGCTGTGAGAAGCCTATGGCTAGAATCATGTGGCAAGAAATTCAGGAGCCTCTAGGAGCTAAGCACAGGCCCCAGTGGGGAGCCAGCAAGAAAAGAGCACTTCAGTCCTATAACCCACAAGGAACTGAATTCTGCCAACAACCATGTAAGCTTGGAAGAGGGCTGAAAATCTCAGATAAGACCTTCATTGTTGTTTGGTGCCATTAGTCAATTCCAACTCATAGTGACCCTATATACAAGAGAACGAAACATTGCCCAGTCCTGTGCCATCCTCACAATTGTTGCTGTGTTTGAGCCCATTGTGTCAATCCATCTAATTGAGGGTCTTCCTTTTTTCGCTGGCTCTCTACTTCACCAAGCATGTGTCCTCCAGGGACTGGTCCTTCTTGATAACACATCCAAACTTTGTGAGATGAAGTCTCGCCATCCTCACTTCTAAGGAGCATTCTGGCTACGCTTCTTCCAAGACAGATTTGTTCATTCTTCTGGCAGTCCATTGTATATTCAATATCATTTGCCAACACCGCAATTCAAAGACATTAACTCTTCTTCAGTCTTCCTTATTTGTTGTCCAGCTTTCGCATGTATACAAGGCTATTGAAAATACCATGGCTTGCGTCAGGCACACCTTAGTCCTCAAAGTGACATCTTTACTTTCAACACTTTAAAGAGGTCTTCTGCAGCAGATTTGCCCAGTGCAATACTTAGTTTGCACTGTGGATTCAAGTACAATGAAATCCTTGACAACTTCAATATTTTTTCTATTTATCATGATGTTCCTTATTGGTCCAGTTGTGAGGATTTTTGTTTTCTTTATGTTAAGGCGTAACCCATACGGAAGGCTGTAGCCTTCGATCTTCATCAGTAAGTGCTTCAGGTCCTCTTCACTTTCCACAAGCAAGGTTGTGTCATCTGTATATCACAGGTTGTTAATGAGTCTTCTTCTAATCCTGATGCCCCATTCTTCTTCGTATAGTCCAGCTTCTTAGATTATTTGCTCAGCATACAAACTGAATAAGAATGGTGAAAGGATACAACCCTGATGCACACCTTTCCTGATTTTAAAACATGCAGTATCCCCTTGTTCTGACCTTAGCCCTGGCCAACACCTTGATTAGAGTCTTATGAGACAATGGACAAATACCCAGCTTAGCCATGACCCATGGAAACTGTGAGATACAAAATGTATGTTTTAAACTACTACATTTGTGATAATGTGCTACGTAACAATAAAAAACAAATATACTACATTATCAGGAAGACTTTTAGGTTACTTCCAACTAATTCAGGCTAACGTTAAATAAAAAGAAAAATTTATTGGAACAAAATTTGGTATGTCACAGAATTAAAGGAAAAGCTAAATAATCAGGACTTGGGGATAACGGGAGTCCCTGGGTGGTATAAACACCTTGCTCAGCTGCTAACTGAAAGGCTGGAGGTTCGCATCCACCCCAGAGCTGTCTCAAAAGAAAGGCCTGGTGATCGACTTCTAAAAAATCAGCCATCAAAAACTCTACAGAGCAGTTTTTCTCTGACACTCGGGGTCTCAATGAGTCAGAGCCTACTAAATGGTAACTGATTTTCAACTGGGGATATGTAACCGGGATACTTTGGGAATATCGGGAATTTTGGGTGTGCACTTTGAAGTATCCTGCCTACCCCTGTCCCTTGCTCCATGAATTCTATTCTCCTGACAAAGTTTAACTGGCCTCATTTAGGTCACCTACCTATTCCTAGATATGAGGAAGATTTAGAATTGACAGGCACCCAATACCACATGGAATGAGGAGATGGAGTTCCCTAAAGGGAAAGTGCGTTACTGTTATGGAAAGAAGAGGAAAGGGATCTGGGGCAGGCACACACAAAAGAAATCCACATTGCTACCCCATAGAGCTGGTAAGAAGAAGACATGAGGGAATACATACAAAGGGCTTAACACAGTTCTTAGCACACGGTAAGCGCTCGGTAAATTTGAGCCTGAATTATAAGCATCAGGGTCCTATGCCTTTACTCTTGAAGATGAAAGGAGAGAAACCCCATATTGATGAAGGAAAAGTAGTTTTCCTAGTGCTTAGGAAGGCAGGTTTAAGTGTCTGTTGTAACCTAGATGATTTATAATGAGGAAGGTTACCAGAGGTTAGGAATAACAGGTTCCTAAATGCTACTTTTGTTTCTTATGACCTTGTACTCAAAACCAAACCAGCTTTGCGAGAGACTCATCTAAACTCCGGTGGATCAGGGAAGAAACCCAGTCTGTTGGAGGCTATATGTCTTCACACAAAGCTCTTAAAGGTTGGCTCACAGATCTGAGTGGAAATATGCTGGACATTTAAATTGTGATTTTAAATTTGTAGTTTTTAGAAAGTTAATTCAGATATGAGATGATAGCCATATTTACCATGGATCATAAACAGAATTCCTAATAGTGAGTACCTGGTATTGAGAGAAGTAGCTATGTTTGTGAGATGAGGCTTTCCTTTGATTTTTTTGTTGGAGGATGCCATCGGTTAGTACAACCATTCTGAGAAAGGCCTGTCTTTGAGTGGTATCATTTCTAGCCCAGAACATTGTTTATGGCTGAAATGAACTTCCATTTCATTCTGTTCTAATCCACGAGTATTTACTGAGCTCCCATTATGCGCAATGAACTGTACTAAGTGCTATGATAGATACAAAAAGGAAGAGATAAGACAGAGCTCCTGACCTTTGGGTACTTTATTATCTTAAAAACAGGCAAACATTTACAAGGACTAGACATGATACGGAGCCCTGGTGGTATAGTGGTTAAGACCTCAGGCTGCTAACCAAAAGGCTGACAGTTCAAATCCACAAGCCACTCCTTGGAAACCCTATGGAGTAGTTCTCTGTCCTGCAGGGTAGCTATGAGTCAGAATCGACTACACTGCACACAACAAGATATGATACAGAACCGGATGTGACAAGTGCTAAAATACATACAAAGACAGAAGAAATCTTTAAATTTCATGTTTGGTTACCCGGAATTTTTCATAGTGGAGAGAGAACTTGAGCCCTTCTCAGTTAGATGCCTCTCTAGGGCAGCAAGTAGCATTTTACTTGTTTCTGTATTCCCAAGTACCTACCACAGTACCTGGTACTTAATATATGTAACTAAAGATGGCATATTTTGATAGGTCAAGAAAGGGCAGAGAGAGGGCATTTCAAGCTGAGGAAACATCAACAACTAAAGCAAAGATGGGTGACAATGCACTGTTCTTGCTTGGTATGGCTTACTCATGGATTTGTGGGGTATGCTGGCTGAAGACAGAAAGGTCCATCTATTCCAGTGCTTGAGCAGCACTAAGTATCACGCCAAGGAGGCACGCTTTTTCTAAAGGCATGGGGAACCATTTAGAGATGTGGAGCAGGAGAATAACATTACCAACTGTATATTCCAGGAAAAAAATTGCTGTGACAAGGAATGTAGTTAGAAAGCGAGGGTAGTAATTCTGGCAAGAGGCAAAGTATGGCCTTGGCAAACAGAATACTTAGAAGTGGGAGAGAAGAGTGGTGGAGAGATATTAAGGAGGAATAATTAATAGAGTCTGGTGATTAACTGGAAACCCTGGTGGCATATTGGTTAAGTGCTGTGGCTGCTAACCAAAAGGTCGGCAATTCAAAACCACCAGACACTCCTTGGAAACTCTATGGAGCAGTTGTACTCTGTCCAATGGGGTCGCTATGAGTCAGAATAGACTCGATGGCAATGGGTTTGGGGTTTTTTTTGTGTGTGTGTGTGTGATTAATTGGATTGCGTGACAAAAAAAAAAAAAAAACAGGAAGAAGAAATTGTTAAATCAATGCCAGAGAGCACAGTGATATTATAACCTGAGATGAAGAATGCAGATGAAGAAACAGGCAAAAACAAGTTACCACCTAACTGAGCACTTACATGTTAAAACCAGTGCATATACTATCTCATTTAATGATAGTGCAACAGTTAAGTGCTCAACTGCTAATTGAAAGGTTGGCAGTTAGAACTCACCCAGTGGCTCCATGGGACAAAGACCTGGCAATCTGCTTCCATAAAGATTACTGGCCAAGAAAACCCTATGGGGTTGTTCTACTCTGTCACATGGGGTCGTTATGATTTGGAATCAACTTGATGGCACCCAATGACAACAATAACATCTCATTTAATCTTGATAAAGGCCCAATAACCTGAGGAATATTGTACATGGGAGGAAATTCAGTTAAGGTAGATTAAGTTTCTGTCTAATATCTAATTAAGTGATAGAACTGGGACTCAAACCAAGGTCAAATGTCAAAGTTCAAGCTTTTAAACAACATATCATTCCATTGTCTTCAAACATACAGAATATCCACATGGATTTATCCCTCAAGAAATTGGAAATGTAAGTCTAAAGCTCAGTAGGATGCTTAGGATTAAAAACATAGTCTAGGAGTTCTTTACGCAAAAATAAGATCAAGCTAAGTTGAGGGAGAACATGAGTTCACTCAGGAGAGAATGTATACAAAGAAGGGCAGAACTTAATTCCGGAAGCACATATATTTATCAGGTAGAACAAAGAAGAGGGGCTCTTGAAGAAAGAACCAAGTGGTCTGAGGGACAAAAGGACAGCCAGAACAGTGAAATGACAAAGCGATTATATGAGAGGATAGTTTCAAGGAAGGGATTAGTCAACAGTGTCAAATGCTTCCAAAATCTTAAATAGGAAGTGGACTGTGGCCACTAGATTTGACACTTAGGAAGTTATTCGAGAATTTACAGAGAAGAAAGCAGGTACAGCAGCAAGTAAAGCAATGAATAAGCTGTAGGGGAATGAAGAAAGTGGATGTAAACTACTTTTTTCAAGTTTGGTGGCAAAGAAAAGGAGAAATTATGGTGTAGTGTTTGAAGGAATATAGAATTGAGGAAAGATTTTCTTTTTTAGAACTAGGGAGATATGACTTTTTCTTTCTTTCTTTTTTTGTCTGTGAGGAAAACGCCAGTAGAAAATAACAGACTAAAAAATATTGGAAGAATGAGGAAAATAGAGATAGGGTATGGTCAAGAGCATATTTACGAGAGTTAGTCTGGGAATGATATTCTTTCCTCAAAATGGGATAAGAAGAGGGAAAGATTTGGAAGTCAAAGGGAAGAGCAGGAGTTTGCATTGGGATACAGTCAACCTGTGGAGGCTGAGAGAACCTTGAGTGGGGGTGAGGGAACCTTGAGTTAGAGTCTGGCCTTGAGACTACTATACAGCTGGTGTGGACTGCAGAACAGGGAGCCAACTAAGTTTAAATTCATGGATTGTCTAGCTTTATGGAGGGCCCCTCTGAGTTAGGATTGTTTTAATTTGTAGTGAAGCCAATCAGCTGAAATTGTAACCTAAATTCAATCTCTTTTCTGTCCAAATACATTTTCAGACTTCCCTGAAATTCCACAGGGGCACCTGATTGGATTTGGGTATTGCCCAAATCCTCTTAGCCCATTTATAGGACCTTAAATTAGATTACTCTTGACTGATTTCAGAG
Source organism: Loxodonta africana (assembly GCF_030014295.1). Taxonomy (NCBI): domain Eukaryota; kingdom Metazoa; phylum Chordata; class Mammalia; order Proboscidea; family Elephantidae; genus Loxodonta; species Loxodonta africana. The sequence goes on from NC_087342.1 coordinate 196,748,346, forward strand.
CCCTGGTGGTGTAGTGGTTAAGAGTTTGACTGTTAACCAAAAGATCGGCAGTTCGAATTCACCAGCCTCTCCTTGAAAACACTATTGGAGCAGTTCTACTCTGTCCTATAGGGTTGGTATGAGTCAGAATCAACTCAACAACAAGTTTGATTTCACTGATTTCAGTAGCAAAGGATTTTTATGCCGACTTTGGCTGCTAACCAAAAGGTTGGCAGTTTGAATCCACCAGCCACTCCTTGGAGGCCTTTGGGGTAATTTTACTCTGTCCTATAGGGCTGCTATGAGTCAGGGTCAACTTGGTGACAAGTCTGGTTTTTCAGTTTCTTTATGCTGATTTTTACCAGTTTTATTCTTCACTATCAACAATTTCTAAGAGCACCATACAGAAAACCCTGACAAACCGACTCTAGAAAGGAACTACTTCCTCTAAGAACTTTTCATAGAAAGAGATTGGGAAATTACTGAGATATTGAAAAGATTTTTTTAATACAGAATTTCAAAATTTTGTTTTTTAAAGACTTCAAACTCATTGAGAAACCTTAGTTTAAAAAATTTTTCTATTGATTCTGAAATAGAACCAAGTGCAAGGCAAAACTAGTATAATTTAGTGTAACAGATTGTCTTCTTCTCATACACCGACATTCTAGTCACCATTCTACGTGAACACTGTGCCGTTCCAGATTTCATACGTATGTGTATATATATCTACACAGTTAAATTTACTGTATTTATGTGACAAATTCTATTCCAGGTATAGGTATTAGCGACTGGAACCATGCTTTAGCTCCATCCCCTATGAAAGATAATGTAGGAATGTTATAACAAATATTTAGTTAAAAAATTGAAAAGGGCTTTGAAAATGTAAAAGCGTAATATAAATGCTAAATAAAGATAATATATTCTGAACGGTAGGCTTCTTTGAAATAGGTCCTATGAATTCTATTAGCACTCTCTGTTTACATACTTTGAGGAACTTTCAAGAGGACATTGCCTGTGAGATTATGTGTGATGTGACACCTATGGCCTAGTAACCAGCTGGTGAAAGGAGTAAATAAAAGAACTGATGTAATAACTCTCATATTTCTTAGTCTTCAATAAGTTATTACAAGCTTATTATGTGCAGGTACAGCTCTGGGTGCTAGGAACACTGCAGAGAACAAAACAGGTGTAAGTCTCTACTCAGAAGCTAGCATTTATTGATGACTTACCATGTGCCAAAGATTATTCTTCCATTAACTCATTAAACCCTCCTAACAACCCCACGTACAGTTAGTGTCCTCATTATACAGATACAGAAACTGAGCAAGAGAGGTCCACCCAGTAACCTGCCCAAGACCACACAGTAGCAAGTCGTGGAACTGGGATTTGAACTTCTGCTGTCTGGCCTCTATATTCCAATAATGAGAAAAAAATGATTGGGCACTGGGTTCATTAAATTAGCTGTCTAATTTGGTCATATTTAATTTTAAAAGACCAAAGAGAACACGTTATACACACTTGCTTACGTGAGTCTTTTGTTTATCTTTGAAAGATACTAAGCGCTTAATTTTCTACAAGGGATAAGAAGTTACTGTAGGGATACACGAATGAAGACAGGAAAGCAAGCTACACAGGTTTCTTCATGGTAACCACCGAGTGGCCAGGCCTCTGAATACCTGGCATGACATTTGGGAATAGGGAGTCATGAAGAGTCCGGTGCAGCTCTGGTACCTGAGAAATACCTTTATCTTTGCTCCTCCCGCTAGCTAACTTCTGCTCTTCTCTACCTATGGTTTCTACTTTTGTATGGTTTCTAATGCCTCATGGCTAATGCAACCTTAAGGCAACTGCAATCTATCTTTTTCTCTCTGTGAATCTTTTAATTTTTGCAATGCCTACTTTGGTGTCCTGGTGCTACAACAGTTAAGCTCTTGGCTGCTAACCAAAAGGTTGGTGGTTCAAACCCACCCAGCAGCTCTGTGGGAGAAAGACCTGGCAATCAGCTTTCATAAAGATTATAGCCAAGAAAAATCCTATGGGGCAGTTCTACTGTCACATGGGGTCTCTGTGAGGCAGAATCTACTCAGTGCCAGCCAATAACAAGAGCAACCAACTGACTTTATCTCTGGTATCTTCAGTTAACATGGTCAAGTCTGAGGATGTGACTGGTCCATTTCACTGCATTCATTCACAAGGCGGCGGGGGGAAGGGGAGAGGGAGGACACTCCAAGATGACTCACAGGCACCTCCCTGCCACTTGATTCCATCCTTGGATTAAATGCCCACTCCTGGGCCAATCAGCTGTGGGTAGAGGCTGGGTGAAATGGAAGGGATAGCTTAGAGCCAGGGAAGGGTATTGGCAGAGATAATGATCTGAAGTTTGGCTTGTCTGCTCTAATATTCTCCAGTCCCTGGGAAGGACATCACGTTTGGTAAGGAGAGAGGAAGGTCCTCAACAAGATGGACTGACACAGTGCCTACAACAATGGGCTCAAACATAGCAATGATTATGAGGATGGCACAGGACCGGGCATTGTTTCATTCTGTTGTACATAGATAGGATCACCATGAGTCAGAACAAACCTGACAGCACCTAACAACAACAATAATGCTTCTCAATTTAGGTTTTAAATAAGTAAATGTGTTATGGAAAATTAATATAAATTATCTTTTGCTTTTTAGAAGTCATTTTATAGTCCCATATTATCCCACTCCTTTGAAAATTTCTGTAATATTTCAATCTTTATTTGATACCTTCTTCGTACCTAAATGGAGCCCTGGTGGCACAGTGGTTAAGAGCTTGATTGCTAACCAAAAGGTTGGCAGTTTGAATCCACCAGCCGCTCCTTGGAAACCCTATAGGGTCGCTATGAGTTGGAATCTATTCAATGGTGACCAGATTGGTATTTGACTTTTGCACCTAAATAAAATGATAATAAGTATTCACATCTATCCAGAACCTCCTTATATATTTAATTTCCTTGAGATGTTTAGAATGTGATACACATTATAAGTCTTTCCTTACCTGATTAGTAATATACCCTTTTCCTTTCACCCTCAGCATTTCAATTACATTTCACCATCACAAGCTCTTTGCTAAGAATGTACACAGATGTGTCACAGGAAAGGTAATCAGGATTCAGATTAGAGTACCTATATGAACATTTTGGTGTTATCTAGAACACTAATAGGAAGATCAGACTCAGCTCTTACAAATATCAATAATAAAAATCTTGGTCAAACCAACAGTAACATCATTTTTATACTTAGAAAATCACAGAGTACATATTAGGTAGGTAAAAAATCAATTTGACTCATGCTTAAAAAGTAAGATAATACATTAAAAGGATGATTTCAAGTATTGTTCATTTAGAAAATCCTTACGGATAGATTCAATTTTACCTTAAGACTTGTGACCAATAGCACACATTGCAACATGGGGGACTGGGTTAGCAAAGTTCGTGGCTATGAAACAGATCAAAACTAACTAGCCATTAGGGAATAGAACCCATGACCTTCATCTCATTAGTGTCAGGGTTAAACCAACTAATTGAGCTATTCATTGATAATATCCTGGTATCTAGCAGATAAATAGGATTTTACTCCTTACTTAAAATTCCTTCTGTGGTTCTATGTTATTTGTACTAAAATGTGATGGTGTTCCTCCAAATGGATTGGGTGGGCATGATGCTCAAAGAGAACTTAGAAATCAATTATTCTCTTTTCTTTGTCTTACAGTGAGAGAACTGGGGCCCTAATATGTGAGGTGACCTGCCTAATGGTTCCCAGCGGGTGGTGACAGAACTAGATTAGAATGCAAATCTCTTGGACTTCACTCCTGGCACTTTCAATTTGTGAGGGGCTGGCTCATGGAGAAGGACCTCCATGAGTTGTACCAGGTTAGGGGAAGTGACAATGGAAGGCAAGTGGGAGAAGTGTGTCCTAGGAAAGCAGGACAGGCTTAGTGTTAGGGAAAGGAAATGAGGGTTTCTAAATTAAATTATTGCAGAGTGGAGGTTCCAGTATGGAGTGCAGTGATAGGTTCTGAACGACCTTTGTCTGGGGAGGGGGGGTGGTAGTGAGGAGCAACCTCATAAAATCTCTGAAGAGTGCAATGATTCGTTTAAAACACTTACCATGTGAAATGATGTTAGCGTCAGAACACACACACGCATCTATATTTACATACATACATACATATGTATATAGCCATCAAGTAGATTTTGACTTATGATAATCCCATGTGCATAAGAGTAGCAAGAATAGAACTGTGCTCCATAGGGTTTTCAACAGCTGATTTTTTTTTCCCAGAAGTAGATCTCCAGGCCTTTCTTACAAAGTACCTCTGAATGGCCTTAAACCTCCAAGTTTTAGGTTAGCAGCTAAACAGTGCACCACCCACAGACTCTTCAGGGTATATAGGCCTGGAGTTATTGGAAATAATTTTGGGAGGAACATGTTTGGGTATAAAGAAAAATAAAGGAGTGAGCTAATACATTATTTGGGACATCAGGGAAGTTATAGACCATCGGACCCTGGATCTGAAAGATAAATTTGGCATGTAGTGTGGTAGAGTAGGACAGTGTAGGTTGGTGAGTGGGGGAGTGGTAGAGAATGATGAAATCATGTGATGCTAGAAAGAAAGAATTCATCATGAATTATTAACTAGCGACTGAATGGTAGAAGGGTGAAGGAAAGTCAAAGAAGCTTCTACTATTGTCTTAGCATTTAAGGCACTGGTGGAAAGGGTCTTGTAATTAGTATCTGTTTATAAGAAGAATAAAACAATGTTATCTAGGTTCTAATACTGCATTCTGCCTCTGTCTCAGATGGTGGCACCAAAGGATTCTTTGTAGAAAATTTGGCAGCAGTCTTTAGTCTTTAAAGTGACTATTCTTACTGGTGAGTACCTTCAAAATCTTTCTTATCCTGTACCACAACATCTTGGGAACAAGTGAGATGGAATCTTTGAGGTTTTAATGATGATATAAAAAAAAAAAAATTTTTTTTTTTTTTTTTTATCTGGAAGAGAAAGAAAATGAGTTGTGGAGACCTCAACTCATGTTTATTTTTGTTAGTGAACCTTATTAAGCTTACAGTTCCCAGGGAGGCCTTGCTCTCCACAGCCTTGGGCCTTGACTAAGACTTTCTAGGACTGGACCACATTCCTCGGCACCTTCTGGGAACGAGGGTGGGCCCATAAACCCTGGGCATTTGTCCTTCAAGAATCAGCTTAGCTATCACTTTTTCTTGAAAGCCTTTCCTTATTACCATAGGTATTCTTTGATTGTGCTTACTTTACATACCCCTACTATGGGGCAGTTCTACTCTGTCACATGGGGTTGCTACAAGTCGAAAATCAACTCAATGACACATAACAACAATGACAATTTAGGAGTTCTTCGGTGGTGCAAACAATTAAGCGCTCAACTACTAGCCAAAAGGTTGACCATTCAAATCCACCTAGAGGTGCCTCAGAAAACAGGCTTGGTGATCTGCTTCTGGAAGACCTTGAAAGCCTCATGGACAGTTTTACTCTGCGTACGTGGGGTCCCCGAGCCAATACTGATTCAACAGCACCCAACAACATCAACACCTATAACGTCTACCTTCCTGAAATGCAGTGGCTGTTTGATCAGACACTCTCTCTCTCTCTCCAGACTAAGTGTCTTGTGACCAGGCTCATGATTTGATCATCTGTTTAACCCCAATACCTTGATAGGCCTTGAACATATGTTCATACAACGTTGAACCGGTATCTCTGAAAATGTGTATGCAATAAAAAAATCATCTCAAAATTACCTAGTGAGAATAAATCTAAAACATTTTTGGAAAGAGGAATCTAAAATTAATTTTAGTTTTTTGGGAGGCAGGGTCTTAGATTTGCACATAGTTCATGGCCTTTCTTACCTTTTCCTGTAGTCTGCCATTGGTCATTTCACTGCTCATTATTCAAGAGCTAGGGAGAAATGAGGGAGAGAAGCTGAAATTCAGATCAGTTAATTAGGCTGTTGGGGAGCAGCTCTGAAAAGGCTGGACATGGTAGGTGAAATCAATAGTTACTGGAGGTTAGGGAGTATCTACAGTTCTCCCCAACCCAGCCTTCTCCACTAAACCAAGGGCTGCCCGACATACACAGCATATTTTATAAGTTCATTTTAGCATCACAGGGCTTGTCCCTTTGTTCCCAAGTACATGTCAAGCCATATGTCCTGATTTTGGGTTTGGAGAATTCAGTCACTATATCAGCAGAACAAACAGTCGGTGGTCGCTTCTCTAGCTTAATTTCATGCTTCTAAGGCAAGAATTTAACAGTTTGTTTCCTGAAACTGGTTCAAGGAGCATTCTTTAAGTGAAAAAATCCAATCAAGATAATAGGACTTACATTTTGGAGAAGGGTTTTTAATACAAAATTTCCATCTGTGATATATTTAAATTGCTGCCTGAGGCAGCAATTTCAGAAAAAGGGCCCCTTTACTCTTTATTAGGTGCACAATAAATAGTCCACTCTGGAAATGGGGGTTTTTCCTCACCTCCCGACCCCAGCAAACATAAGACTTGCCTGCACCATTCCTGAAATGACCAAGCTACTTTTGGTTTTTCCTCGCACAACAAACTGTTATTGACATGAAAATGTTTATCACAACTTCAGTCACTTGAATTATTTTGTAAGTACTTGTACCTCATAGAAAAGGAGAATGACCGAGCCGTCAAAAGGAGGCCTGCAGTCAATAAGTGAGTGGAAAGCTGTCAATACCAAAATACGATACTCCCTTGATCTAGTTTTGATTTGTTAACAAAGACAGGTTTTGACGTTTACAATGGCTCAGCCATCTTGACTGAATACATTAGAAGGATACTCCACCTGCTTACTGCCAAGGTGGTTTAACACGGATTTCTGGGTTGATCTGGGAATCTCAGCATGTCTCCTAACGAAGGCCCAACATGTTTAAACTGTCAGTAAAGATCCACACAGAAGAAGAGGAAAAAACACGCAAGTTTTAAATCCATACTTCTTCACGCATTCTTCGAGTCCTAAAAGAGGGGGAGTTTTCTGCTGCGTTAAAGCTTGAAACTTTATTTCTTTATATTTTATGACCTGTAGCACAGGTTTAGCCTATAGGTAGGGTTTGTGTAAAGACTATAGGCCCACTCTTTAATGGCTGAATGCATACATTCCCCAGCACATGGTGGATTAGCTGCTCTACGAATGGCCTTAAAAAAAAGTAAAGTGGAAAATAGACAAAGAAATCTATAACCTTTACAGTCTTTCATGTTTGTTTTGCCTGTTCTTGAACCGGCTTTGAGTCGGTGACGAGGATATTGAAAAGATGCACCTGAAACGGTATCTGCCGGCAGCTGCATTTGCCAAGCGGCTCTATTGCTGCTTTCCAGCGGCGAAGGCGCAGCAGCAGTAACAGGGAAGCCAGCGCGAGCTTCCCCGGCGGCGGCGGCGGCGGCGGTGGCGGCGGCGGCACCGGCACCAGCGCAGTTTCCCCTCTCCCCAGCCCTGACTCTACGCGCACATGCGCACTGCGCCCGCAGCCCTGGACCATTTGTCAGGACTACTCGTGAGACGGAGAAAAAAAAAAGAAAAATTTTGGGGTAAGAAGCGGTTGATCTGATCTAATATCTAATTAATCTGAAGCTGTGTACATGCAAAAGCCATTCATTTATTTTTCTGGGTGAGGATGAAAGTTAAGAGCCCTACAGAGGGAAGGAAGCGCACCCTCCTCTTGTGAAACAGATCGGGGAGGGGAAAGGACAGAAGGGGTTTCTCCCCCACTTCTCTCCGCCTCTGGGAAAGAGGCGAAAACTTAATCCCGGGGAAAAAAGTGGGCAAGTGACTCTGAAATGGCTGGAGGGGGAGTCTCTGGGCATCTCACTCTGAAGTAGTGAGTGTGAGTGTGAAAGAGGAACAAAAGAGAGAGAAAAGAGAAAGGAAAAAATGGGGGGAGGAGAGACTTGTATTTTTTTCTTTGCGCGCACACGGAGAAGGGTGTGGGGGGCTGTGCGGAAGGGAGCCGGGCGAGGCGGCCGCGTCGGGCTCTCGCCCGCGCGCAGGCGGCTGGATGCGTGTGAGCCCCCTCCCCTGCGCCCCCCGAGAGCTTGTCACTTTGGTCTCTTTCATGACACCGGGAGCGGGGTGGGGGAGCGCGGCGGCGCTGGGCTCCGGGTGCGTGCCCGTGTAGGCGCCGCGGAGCCGCAGCCTGGGCGGCGAGCGCGGCCACCGAGGCTGGGGGCGCCGGCGGGGGGCGCGGGGGCGGCCGGGGCCGCGGATCGGTGCAGCGGGAGGCGCGAGCCCCGCGCGCCGCCCCTGCGGCCCCCTCCGCCCGTGTGGCCTTTGTGCCGGCGCGCACCGGAGAGCGAGCGAGCGAGCGCGAGAAGTACAAGTACGGGAGACCGAGGCAGTGGGAAAAGAGGCCGGGGCACTTTCTCGCCACTCGGGCTGCGGAGAATGGACTGGTTGAATGTGCAGGCGCGTCTTCCCGGCGTGTGCTGTGTGTGTGCGCGGCGGAAAGGCCTCTCCGACTCCCACCGCGCACACGCACACTCACACGCACGCACACACACACGGACCCACGGCAGGCTCCGCGGCCGAGAGTTTGCGTTTTCTTCTTCGCCTCCTCCCCTTTCCCGACCGAGTGTGTGAGAATTTAATATAGATCAGCTCCAATTTCCGCCATTTTGGGAAAGTTGCACAAAAATAAACCCTCCGGTTTATTTCTGCCAGAGGCAGGAAAGTGCTTGGGGAAGCGAGGCGGCGGCGCGGGCCCGCGGCTGCCGTCCGCGCTGGGGAGGGCTCGGGCACGGGCCGGGCCGGCTCTCGTGCCGTCGCGGCCACCCCGCGCCGTGCGGCGCCGGCCCGGGTGCGGGCGTGTGTCGGGAGGTGGCGGCCGCGGTAGCGGCGGAGGCAGCGGCCGCGCCAGGGCGTCGGGCTGGGGCGGTGGGGGGGGGGGACGCGGGGTGCCTTTTCCTGCAACTTGTTTACGCCTTTCTTATATTGGGGAGCCAAAGGGGTTCGAACAGGGGCCGCTGCCAGCCTCACGCCGCGTGCGTGTGCAATTCCGGAATAATGGGCTTTGCACACTAGTGTCCTGGGCCCGGCGGGCCATCCTCGCGCCGCGGCGGCCGGGCGGGTGGGGGGGGAAGTAGAGGCCGGCGGGGGTGGGGATCGGGAAGCGCAGGAGCCGGGGCATCCGCTGCGCGCCCCGGAGCTTGAGGTGGGGGGGAGGGAGGAAAACTTGTGAGCCCTTGGAGGGGTGGGGGCACGGTGACATGGGCGGGGGGAGGGCGCAACTTTTGTGCTAGTGGTAAAACTTTAATTACCTTGAAAGAAAAAAAAAAGGCCCAATGATTTTTTTTCTCCCCCTTTTCTGGTCAAAGCTCGGCCCACAGCGTGACCGTGAGAGAAAGTTTAAAAGCGGGTGGTTTCCTCCCTGCTTTCCCTTCAGAGGGGTAGAGGTGTCTGTCTGTCCGTCTGCGCTCAGAACGAGGTAGGGGTAACGAGCCGCCCACCGGGGTCGCGAGGACGGTGGCACTTACCCCACCCTGTCACGGGGAGATGAAGGTAAACGTCGCTTCGGTTTCCCTTCTCCTCCCCCCAACCACCCTGCTTCCTTTTCCTCCCCCTCCCCGCCGATTTTTTTGAGGGGACCCGAAAAAACGGAGTCTCTTTCCTTATGCAACTTCCTTGGGCGCAGTGAGCACAGCCCTTCCCCCTCCCTGCATCCCTTGGCCCGCTTCTATACCACCTCGGCCCTAAACCCCAGAAACATGCATTAGAAATCTTTCAAAGTGTACAGAAACAAAAATAGATTTTTAATTGTTTTAAGTTCAGGAAAATGAGATGAGAAATAGGAATTTTTTCTGGGGGGGGATGGCTGGGGCGAGTGCGTCGAATTTTAATTTTGATTTTCCTTGAGCATTGTTCGTGATGTCTTTATTGGTCTTGGAAGCTCGAGAGACTCTGTCCTGCCTATCTTGGTCGCGTGGATTTTTGCGCAAGTTTTTTGAAAAACACTGACTCGAGGAGAGAGCATTTCTCCGTAAAGTTTCAAGTGCAGCAAAATAGCGAACGTGCAAAACTGGCCAAGGGGAGACCTCTAGTGGTTAAACGCATCTTTAAGTTCGGAAGGCCGAGAGCAAAGTTTGGCCTGTACTTGTAGCTACGTAGTCCATTCAGACGTGGAAGTAATTAGACGACCTGAGTGAGCAGCCAGATGTTGTGTGAAAGGATGCTGGTCAGGAATAGAAAGTTTAGTAAATCGGAGAGCAATGAATCCTGAGGACTCAGACTATGTAACTTCCATCCATCATTAGTTACATGGAAAACCACTTCGCTTTTATTCTGGGATTTGAGGTTGGTCACCCCTTGTATTAGGAACAGTTGTTTTTATATTTGTGGTTGTCTGTACAACAGCAGACTGGTGTACCTTTGATCACGAGGAGTGGATAATCTCATTTTGAATGTTTTTAAAATTACAAAGTGCAATATTTGTTTCAAACTTTTAAAAAACGAGAAAGGCCTTTGGTTGAAATTTGCATTTCAATGAGCTGATCATTTTATTCTCTAATAAATGTAACTGAAGGGTAATATTGAGTTTCTTAACTGCATAGCTGTAGGAATAGATTTAGTGTATGTACTCCATTCTGGTTCTGAGAGCCTGTTATTTTGTTTCACTGGGTAAGAAATTGTTTCTGAATACTTTGTATAGATCATGCTTTAAATACTTAAATATATGGGTAAAAACTGCTTACATAATATCTATTCTTTTGCCAGTGTGTATTCTGTAAAAGGTCTTTTAATTTTAAAGGTAAAAACAATAAAGAAAATTAAAGTTGAGTCAAATGATCCCTCTTTCACCTGTTTATCCCACAATTGGAGAGACTTTATTGGAGGAATTTAGGATATGGGAATGATTAAATTCCATTTTACCTCATCCCAAACTAGTTTATTTTAATATATGGTATGGTTTGAAATTATGCATAAGTGACTCCAAACTTAAGCTGTTATTGTGTGTGGATTTTGAAACCTTTTTTGGACAACAGTGCTTTGATTTTACCTTCCCTCTCTTTAAATCAATGCTAGACCTTCTGAAGAGGACTTGGGGGTAAACGACATTCGTAAAGGCCACCAGAAATTTCTCTCTTCAAGGCCACAAGGTAAGATTTGCTTGTTGAAACAAATTGCTTGATATTCTTGCAAATGTTAAAAGCCGTATTTGAGAATCAGGAAGAAAAGTGTGGGACAGAGTTTAGAAAAATCACCATTTTGAGGGCATTGATTTGAATGTATGAAAGTATTGACCTCAGGTGTGATTGAGGCTTGAATAAAGCATTTGGAAAGGTTACTAGATTGTCCTGGATAATCTTTGGATCGGAACTGCTTGCCAGATTCTTAGTTAGCATTTCAATTATACCTGGTTTCTACTGAAAGTAAATTGTTTTATTCTTTGGAATTGAAAAAATGGGAAAGATGGAACAAAAGTGATTGTAAATTAATTTAACAGTTATATAGGTACACAGAAATATCATGGAAGATTCTGGAACTTTAAATGGCTTTGGAGCCCAGTAGTAGAATTTTGTAGGTGAAACTTATAATGATGAGAACTTTTGGGTATTTAAGTAAATTAACTCCTGTGACTTCAATCCAAGGTGAGCCAACTTGTACCAAATATCAGGTCATAGTGTGATAGTGAAGTTCCAGGATGTTAGTATAGACTTGTCAACCTGAATGCATCTCCATAGGGAATACAGCTATTGTTCAATAAAGTCCAATAAAGTAACTTTGGAGGGTGCTGACTTGTCTTCAATAGTCTGGGACCTCCTATCAGGACCAAAGACATTCTCAGGCAGAGGGATGAGACATCTCTGAGACAGAGCATATAAGTACACTTGTGTCACGCTAGCACTGACACTTCACTATTTATGCCTTTGTTTTGTTTTTCTTATCTTAATTTCTCCTTAATCCTTCCACCTTTTCTGCCTCTTTTCATTTTCCTTCTTTCCTTATCTGGAGTTCTAAAGGATTGCTGATTTTTGTTTGGATAAAACAAAAGAAAAAAATTAGCCTTTTATGAGCAGGACTAATAATCCTGACTGGGTCACCTTATAATCAAGGAAGGTGTGGTCTAGAAGTGCAAACTAAACAATTACAGGAATAAAAATGATTATTAAGTTTATTTTCACTTTCTGCTTGTGGGTCATCTTGAACAGTACATTTAGCAAATTAAAAAGATGGGTTCTTATAGATAATACAGCGGAGACAATGGGACAAGAACATCATGCAGGTGGAACAGAGTTCAAAGAGTGAAGTGCCTGTCTTGGGATGTCAAGTTCCTTGTTTAGACATGCTAAGTTGAAGGCTAGGGTTATTTTTCTTCATTTGGAAGGTCATCATGTTTATGGATAGAATGCTAGACTAGAAAGCAGAAGATTGAATTTAGTCAATAGATGTGTTACCTTGTGTAAGTTATTTCACCTCTTTGAGCTGAGATGTCCCCATCTGGAAAATGGGAGCAACCTTACTTGCCTTGTTTTGTTAAAAGAGACAAGTAAAATAATGTTTGAGAACTATCAAGAGTTATTCAAATGTTTGTTGGTTATATTATCATTTTTAACTTAGGCAGGCTTTGTAGAAGATAAAAGGTAGGTTGTCTAGGGCCAAACATAGTGATTTAATTCCTGGCTAAGATTTTGAGATAGGTTTCTGGTATGTATATTATATGGACTTGTCAGAATACTTTCAGGAGATAATTCTTTTCTTGAGGAAAAAAGTAATTTTATCTCTAATAAGGTTAATGTTGAATTTCTTAATTGTTTAGCTGTAGGAATAGATTTAGTATATGTCGTCCCTTTTAGTTTTGAGAGCCTGTTGTTTTGTTTCACTGGGTAAGAAATTGTGTCTGAATACTTTGTATAATTCATGATTTAAACACTTAAATATGAGCAAAACCTGTTTACATAGTATCTATTCTTTTGCCAGCATGTATTCTGCAAAATATCTTTTAATTTTAAAGGTAAAAACAATAAAGAAAATTGAAATTGAGTCAAATGATCCCTTTAACTTTTACCTGATTATCCTACAATTGGAGAGACTTTACTGGAGGAATTTAGGATATAGGAATGATGAAAATCAGTATTTTACAGTATTGGGCTCTTGAGGGAATGGGTCATGTTTTATCATGGTCCTGAGTGCAAAACCTTACATTTATTTATCCCAAATTGGTCATTGAATAAGTAGGAGTAAATGAAATAGATACATCAAGTTTAAAAAGATGCCTAATTGTAGAAATAGTAAAATAGTAGGGTGATGAAAATAGAAGGAATTGTGTGAGGGGAATTCGTATACTGTAATTAATATTTCAGTTGCATGAGCCTGCTGGGAGATGAGCATGAAAAAATAGGTAACTGGGGTAGTAAAAATTTTAACTCTAGGGGCTAGAGAAATGAATCCTGTGAATGACAGTGGATTTAGGGAGAGGCCCATGTGGGGCTTTTTTTTCCCCCTGTATGTTTTCTAGACCCTTTTTCTACTTTATTCTAATTATAGCCACTGATCTATAATCTATATTTAAAAAATTACAAATGCTATGTTATTATTTTCAATTTGATGGTACTGAACCTGACAAAATAAACATGTCAAGTTCTAGTTTTATTTCATCTCTCTTGTAGGTTATCGGTCAATGTTCTAAGAATCCAAAAACTCAGTAGGTGAAGGAAGGAAAAAATATGCCCTGCTTAATTAATCATATAGCAAAAAATATATGCCCTGCATAATTAGTCCCTGAGTAATTGCGAGTTGGCTCTTACTAGTTTGTTTGGTAGTTTATTACTAATAATTATATACTGCAGACAAGGCTGTTTAGAGTAGATGGAGTTAGCATGCCAAATTTATAAGAGAAGTTATTTTATGTGATCTGGGACAAGGGCACCCTTGGGGTCCCAGGATGGGGAACCTGTGTGACCTCTTCAGCAATGTTTCTACTATTCACTTAACCAGTTTTCATTGAGCTCCTACGGTGCTGAACACCCTTGAGAAGTTCGCTAGACCCTTAACCCAGGAGTACACACAACTCTGAACTCTACCGGTAAATAATAGCATAACAGTTGCATCTTCTACCAGGAGAAATGAATAAGGGCTCTGACATTCTTTGGAACCAGTGAGCCAGGAAACATAGATTTTGGGTTAGCTGATGCAGGACCATGGCATATAATTATATACCTGTAGCATAATGCATTATATTCTTTTCTAATACTGAGACTTCAGAGATTAATAAGGAGCTGTTCACCCACTGTCACGAGATACCTGATTGTATATCTATGGAGGGTGATGGATTGGGGTTGATTCTTTCTTTGACCAGTGTGTTCACAAGGTGACATTCTGGTGAAAATCTGATCTACCACCAATCTCGACTTGGTATTGTAGAGGAACTCATTCCTTAAAAGAATTTGAGGTTATTGTGGTATAGGTGGAGCTACTGTATTTAGAGAGAACTCTTTAATGCCTTTTTTAAAATTTTTTTTATTGTGCATAAGGTGAAATTTTACTCACCTACAGAGCAAATTAGCTTCTCATTCGATAGTTGGTACATAAAATGTTCCAGAGAATTATTTAATGTTTGTGTGTGTGTGTGTTTATGTATGATATCTTGAAGTTTGGGATCATTAAAAGATAAATTTTGTAAAAAGTCTTCATTGTCCAATGGGAATATTCTCCAGTTATCTCTCTGTTGTGTTAAGTGAAATTGTTTCATTGACACCTGCAAATGAGAGTCAATAGTGGCAGATTATGGACTAGTATGTATTGACTGTGGAGCCAGTGGATGGGTATAAAGTAAAACACCAGGAAAGGGTATCTTTGAAATTTTGATTTATGAAGTCATGTTGAGAAAGAGCCCTTTGGAAGTCCCCATTTAGGAGATTGTTTGTTGGAGGTAAAAATAAGGACCTTTGAGAGGAAATTGGATAAAGCTGGGTCATGTTGGATGAGGGACTTTTTCTGATGATCCTCAGTCTATTCCTTGGGTGTAGACGTAGAATCACTGATCTGAGAAGTGACTGTGAGGGTTACCTGTGTATTGTATGTAATATGTATGGTGCTTTCTGTATTGTTATTCTTTCTCCCATTTATACTGCAAGACAGTTTTCTCTTGTGTTCATTCAGCAGTTTTTTTTTCTAGAACAGATATTGAGCATCTATTTTGTATAACTGTAACTAGGAAATGCTTCACATAGTCAGCACTTAGAACAGGTTTGAATGAATGAATGTATTGGGCTACAAAGAAGTAAAGGAGCAGTCCTTGGCTTCAATGTATTCATAATCTAGTTTAGTGGTAATTAATCTAGTTTAGTGATAATTAACAAAACAAAGCCATCATTAAATGGGAGTGAGTGGTAGAGATAAAGGTAGTAGGTCAGTGGTACAGCTAGATGTAGTGGTAAAACATGCTGTGGCGATAGAGACCTGGGAGATATGGTGCCCTCTGCAAAACATAAGTGTTAATACATTAGGTACTATAGCATATTGGGAAATCCTGGTGGCGTAGTCGTTAAGACCTACGGCTGCTAACCAAAAGGTCGGCCTTTCATATCCACCAGGTGCTCCATGGAAACCTTATGGGGCAGTTCTGCTCTGCCCTGTAGGGTGGCTATGAGTCAGAATAGACTTGAAGGCAACTTTTTTTTTTTTTTAAATAGTATATTGAGTACTTTCAACTATCAAGCACTAAGCTGTATTCATTTATTCACTATTATATTCATTCATTCAGCCAGTACTTACTGAGCATCTTCTCAGTGCCCAGATACTGTTCTAGGCACTCAGTATTAGCTCTAATACTCAGTAATCTTGAGCATTTGCTGTTATTACTTTTCTATTAGCTTAAATTGGTGCTCAGAAATACTAAGTAACTTGTCTGACATCATATCATGCAGTTCAAAAGAGGTGGAACTGTGGGAAATGATACTGATTTATGATTATTTGGTCAAGTTTCTGATTCTCATAATAGTAATTCCTAGAATATTTCTGAGAAAACACATTTTCAAATTAATGTATCTGTTCTTAAGCACTGGTTTTCTGGTACATGAGCAACAAGTAAATACAGGAAAAAATGGTAGAAGGAAAACTTTTACCTCCTATCTCTCTTTTTCTTCACCAAGAATTGGGAAAAGACCTAGTTATTGAGTTAAACTGGACAGAAAACCTTGGTCTAGCTCATGGCCTTGAAATGATCATAAACTATTAACAAAATATTACTTACATTAGGTTTGTGAGTTAATGGGATTATTTATGTAAAATATTTCACTTGCTCTTTGTAAAAGAGACCTGTTAAGGCAGTAGAGTTAGTTTTCAAAAAAAAATAAAGGACAAGACGTGGATTTCCATAAGTGGATTCAAAAGATCTTGGAATTTACTCAGAAGTCTAGAAGGAAAGAAAAAAATTTGCATGACAGATAGAGGTAATGGAAGGGGGAAAGAGGAAGGGAAAGTAGTTTTCTAGAGTCAAAATAAAAAATTGAAACAGGGAATATGACTAAGAAGATAGTCAACAACAGTGCTGCAATTACTGTTGTAATACTCTATACCCAGAAGAGTATGCCCCATGTTTGTAAAATGAAATGAAGGTTTTTTTTGATTCATTGGGTGATTCCATGTTGCAGTGGGAGTTACGTGATATCTCTGTTGATACAGTTCGTACGGCAAAATTTTAACCTGATTTAGAAGTATGCGATTGAATACACTTATTAGAGAACAAAGTACTGCTTCTTTATTAAAGCCCTATTATTCAGTAAAGGAACCCTGGTAGCACAGTGGTTAAAGCACTTGGCTATGAACCAAGAAGCCGATGGTTCGAGCCTGCCAGCCTTTCTGTGGGAGAAAGGTGTGACAGTCTGCTTCTGTAAAGATTAACAGCCTTGGAAACCCTATGGGGCAGTTCATTGTCCTTTAGGGTTGCTATAAGTTGGAATTGACTTGACTCAGTCAGTGAGTTTGGTTTTTTCTTTTTTGGGGAGGAGGGTTAACTATGTGCCAGGCCTTTTCATTATTGACCCATACCTCTATGTGTGTTAATTTTATGGAATGAAATTAGTTCAGTTACTAGAAAAACATTTGAGTAGGATTATTCAGACTCCAAAAATCAGTTATTTTTTGTCAGCTGTAACACTGGTTGAACCCTGAACAGTGAATTGAAATTCTTAAGTGGTCAATTTTGTCTGGTTGTTAAATGAGCTAAATAATTTATCCTATTGCTTTGTGGTCTTGTTTGGCAGACCTCATTGAAGCTTAGCTGTTCAATCTATTGTTATGGAGGTTAGCTACAAATGGTTATCGAGATAAGCCTGTAGACATGAGAGAAGTAAAATCTGGTCAAACCTAATTTATTACATACCAAAGAGAAATCCAGTGTTATATAAAATAAATGTCATATAAAAACTGTATGTTATATGAAAATAGGAAGTAAAATAAGAAAAAAGAACAAGATACTACTTTTTTTAAAAGCTGGAATCCAGGTGGCACAGTGGTTAAAGCGCTAGGCTGCTAACCGAAAGGTCAGTGGTTCAAACCCCCCCTCAAGCCTCTCCACAGGAGAAAGATGTGGCAGTCTGCTTCCATAAAGATTACAACCTTGGAAACCCTATGGGTCAATTCTGCTCTGTCCTACAGGGTTGCTGTGAGTCGGAATTGACCTGATGGCAATGTGTTTTTTTTTTATTTTAAACTACTTATTAAAAAAAAAAAAAAAACTTACGAAGTGAAATAAGAAAAAAGAACAACAACACTACTTCTAGTAATTTTTTTTAAAACTAAGTTTATATTTAACACAAGCATAGAAATATCTGTGTCTGAACAGGTTCTTGGTCTCTTATGGCCTCTGTGAATCTCTCTAAGGGGTATAGAATTTCTGTTATTATCCTTCTAGTGTAGAATGTCGACGATATGGTAACACTTTTAAGGATATTTCAGCTTCAGATTGAGGTATTTTTTTTTCTAGTCCTTACGTTGAACATGAGCTTCAAATAAAAGCATTAAACAAGAGTATAGTAAATATGCCGTAGACCCCGTTAATGTCAGTTTGTGATTTCAGTTTCTATGTGCTCTCTAACGTGTATATATATTTTTTTTTCTTGAAAGGCATTTTTCATTTTCTGTTCCTACTTGAGAGGAAGTAGGTTACGCCTCAGAATCTCAAATAATTCATCCTTCTTACAGTAACAAACGTAGGGCAGGAAGTTGAGATTTTGTAAAGGTTGCCTCTGGCGACCTTTGCATATAATCTCTATGGCAGAAAAAATAGCAAATCAGATAAACCATTGGTACGATGTAAATAAGGTAGTTCTCGTTAAAATATGACCAGTAGATAAAGGGGAAGTGTTTCTTAGAAAATGTAAATAAGAAGGAAACATCTTAAAAATGGATTTCATGTTTCAACAAAGGATGAATTAATTGCCACTCAAGTATCTACTTGATGTGGACAGAAGGCCTAGACTCTCACGGATGTTGTTTTTGTTGGTACCAAGCTTTCAGTTCTCACGTTGAAATGACCTAGAGTTTTGCCTACCTCAAATCTATGAACTTGGACCCTCGGCAAAATTTCACATCTCTCCAGAACAGATTTCAATTCCAATATGTGTGCAATTCAGGGTTCTTATCAGGCAGGGTGAGTAGAATATCAAAGCTGATATCTGTCATGCTTGATTTGAAAGGAAATTTTTTCTTCGTAGCAATATATGTTTGTTGAGAGATGCTTCAAGTGCAAGTTTAGATTTTTCTCTTATCCTTATTGAATAAGCCTGTTTAAGAGGTTTGAATTTAACTTCTTTTGATGTGTTCTACACTGATGCTTAAATAAGGAGAGTTTCTTGGAGCGGTAATGTTATGCTTCTGCCAAAGAGGTAAATAAATGCTTAGCAGCCTAGTTGTTAGTTAGAATTTACACTGGAAAATATGAGATAAGTGGACAAATGGGGATCTTTCTCTGATTCCTCCTCTTCCCATCCTACCCCCCAATTAGTCTGTTGCATTTTGCCATCTTTTTTATTCTTTCATTTGATAAATTTTATCGATACCTATGGTGGCTATTCAGAGAGGAGGAAGAAATTACTAAATCATAGTTTCTTCCAAAGCCTCTTGTATGTAGATGATCACAATACAGTGTAATAGGTATTCTAAGGGGGTGCAGGGTTACCCAGCCCTCTCCAAGCATCTTACATGCAGGTATTTCAGGGTCTCTCTCTCTGTAGTATTCTAGCCCCTTTTTAGGGGAGGCTGTGTTGCTTTCATCTCTCTCCCTCCTCTCCTATGGGCCTTTTGGCCCAATCTCTTACAGTGCTTTCTATTTGCCTCTGTACCAAGCATTCTTGAAAGCAGGTCTGTGAACCACAGTTGGTATGTGAGGAAGTTTTTTTATGCCTCCTCAGCAGAAATACCCTAGTAAGGTTGCCAATGGCTTATTCTTGGGCAGTTATTCAGAGATGACATTCTTCTTACGTTTTGTGTTTGTTAAAATGTTCTTTTCTTTAAAATTACTTGGCAAAACTAAAAGTTACTGACCTTACATCAATCTCCCAGATTCCATTTTGAAATTTTTTTTTTGTCTGTTGATCCAAGTCTTGGGTCGTCCTTAATCCTTGTTTTTCCTACCTTCATCTTGGGACTCCTAAGAAATCAAATAGGGCCTTTTGGAGCAAAGGTATTGGAAGTTATAACCTGCTATCCAGTGTGATTGCTTTGCTTCTCATACCTCTGCCTCTGGGAGCTTCGGACATCTGGTAAGCTGGTGCTTGTTGGGAATGTGGACTCCACAGAGCAGCTTGTTTTCTTTTCTTCAAAGTAACTGTAGCTCTCATGTTTGGAGTGTCCACTGTTTACAAAGCACCGCAACATACATTATTTTTAAAAACGCTTACGTCTCCATGAAGTAGATATTCCTATTCTGTTTTACAGATGAAGGCGCTAAGGCTGAAGAGAGGTTGGATATCTTGCCCAAGGTTATACAGCTAGTAAACTGTGAAGCCAGGATTGAAATCCAGGCACTAGCTTCAAAATCTATGCTTTTCATCATTATATATATGTTGATTAAAATACAGCGTGTTGGGCACTGTAGCATAGTCCTAAAGGGCAGTGTCTTTGGAGGTTAAAGTCTGTTTCTTAGCTGGGTGACCTTAGTTTTCTCATCTATAAAATGAGGGTAAGAATACCGATTAGTTTTAAAAGGTAGTTGTGAGGGTCAAACCGGCTAATATTGATGAGATCTTTTTAAAATGATAAAGCAGTGACGAAACCATTCTGCTAGAGTATGTCTGTATCCCTTTAACGTGTGTTAGGCTTATTGGCTTTGCATGATTTCCTCTCCATGGCTTTGTATTTGTGGATATTTGAGTTCTCTCTTTAGAGCCTGTGTACATACCTCTCTGGTGTCCTAGAGGTATTAGAGAGCAAACTAGACAGCACTAAACAGCAAAACAGAAAACAGTAGGCAGGCCTTAGGAGGCAGGGGCCACTGTCTTTTTCAAGTCTGGATTTAATGCCATAAGAATATTCCCAGTACTCAACACTGCAGGTCTCTACACGTGGAGGCAGGCTGGGATCTAGGTCAGAAGATAGCATCCCTGTAGTCCATCTAGCCTGAAGCTGAATCGTATCTTATCCTGTAAAACGCTATCTACTTTCATGTCATTTCCAGAATTTATTTTCCATGGCTTAGCGTTTTCCAAAAAGCAGTTCTAGGGAACCTGACTTATAGTAATAATAGCATCACAAGTTGTGGTGTGGGAAACACCAGCTTCGAAAGCAGCTCGCAGGTTGCTTTACTCCACCAGCACATTCTGTGCACCTCACAGTTCTCAGAGGTTACTGTGGTATTACACATCTTTTTCATTACTGTCATGGATTGAATTATGTCCCCTGCAAAAATGTGTGTATCAACTTGGTTAGGCCATGATTCCCAGTATTCTGTGGTTGTCCTCCATTTTGTAATTGTAATTTTATGTTGAGAGGATTAGGATGGATTGTAACACCACCCTTACTCAGGTTACCTCCCTGATCCCAGGCCTGCACCACCTTTTATCTCTCAAGAGATGAAAGGGAAGCAAGCTGAGAGTTGGGGACCTCATACCACCAAGGAAGAAGTATCAGGAGCAGAGCCCGTCCTTTAGACCCCGGGTTCCTGCGCAGAGAAGCTCCTAGTCTAGGGGATAATTGCCGAGAAAGACCTTCCTCCAGAGCCGACAGAGAGAGAAAGCCTTCCCCTGGAGCTGATGCCCTGAATTTGGACTTTAGCCTACTTTACTGTGAGAAATCAACTTCTCTTGTTAAAGCCATCCACTTGTGGTCTTTCTGTTATAGCAGCACTAGATAACTAAGACAACTACCAAACCTTTTTTTCATGGGGCACGAATAAATGGTCTGCTAAAAGTTATGTTTTGGGGAGCGGAACGTTGCCCTGGCCATTTAATCAGGTCTTATTTAAATACCTTCGCCTGGCCTCAGCCATGCAGTGTGATGATGTGGGGGTAGCGTGACCACTCGTGAGGCTTCTCCAGGAAGGAGCACCCCGTCGACTGTAGGTCCAACTCGCTCCCCACGTGCCAAATTCTTCTCCATTACTTCAGAGGTATTGTTTTACTATGAAAGCTGGCAGTCCTTTCAGGAGCCATGTAAATATGATGAATTATTATCATTATTAACAATAAAATATTTACTTTTCATCTAGCAATCTTGACATCTTGTGATAGATATGAACAGAAGCGGTCTACTATAAGAAATGTTATTGAAATAAAGTGAAAAAAAAAAAAAGCCACTGCCTAGTTTTTTAAGGTCACTCAGGGGGTCTCATCAACTTGAATAATTGTTAAACCAGCTATTATAATAAATTAACATTTTATTGACTGATTACTACGCGATAGGCATTGTGCAGAGGTATTTCCTGGCTTATTTAATTCTCACCGTTGCCCAGTGAAGAAAGGTACTGTTACTCTTCACGTTTTATAGATAGATAAATTTTCATTTTGAGAGACTGATTTGTCCAAAGTCACCAAATAGGCTCTTGTCAAACTTTGTGGTGTGAAATGAAAAGGAGGAAAGGAAGGAAGTGGTTTTAGGGAAGGGTAGGGGAATGGAAAGAGGAACTCCTGAGATGTGGCAAGTTTTGAAGATAATCCATGGAGTATTTGATTTGCGCCTATAGAAGGGTGATGTGGAGCAGAATGGGTGGTGGTGGTGGGATTCAAAGCAGTTTATATGCCACATTAATAAGGTCATTAGCAGTGGGGAGAATCCTTTTAGCTGATATTTCCAAAGAGTGACATTTAGGACTTTTGAATATATGCCACTCTGCACCAGGTACATAGTTACCTGGCTAACCAAACCAGTTCCCATAACGTTTATTCCAACTCATGACAGTGATTCCATGTGTGCTGAGAGTAGAAATGTGCTCCGTAGGGTTTTTAATGGCTGATTTTTCTTAAGTTGATCACCAGGCCTTTCCTCCAAGGCACCTCTGGGTGGACTTGAACCTCCAACCTTCTGGTTAGCAGTGAGGGCATTAACTGGTTTTACCACTCAGGGACTCCTACCTGCTTAAATTGGTTGATAATTTCTACAAAGTAGATGAAAAACCAGCTTAAGTTGATGGTGTTAAAGTAGGTGTCATAGAGCACCAAGACATTGGAATCCCACTGTGGAGATTGACTTTTTTCATTGCTCTATTATTCTTTTGTCTAGTTATCATTTCTATTTGGTTCATTACTGTGATTCTAGGGTTAGTATTTCTAACTCAGTCTTGATAAAAGACACGTTGCCCTCCTAACTGAAAACTGATAAACTTTTGCCATTGCCATTAGGTGCTGATACCTCTGTCATGTCATGTGAATGACAGAATTTTAATCTGATACTCGGATGGTATTTTGGAAGTAACCCAAACTCAGTTACGATTTCTGTACCTTATTTTTGAAAAATGAACCTGTTTACTTTAAAACCATAAAATACAACTATAAGCCCAGAAACTATAAGAGCAACCATAAATTATTAAAACTATTTAATTTGCCTTGATGAACATTATTCAGACATTCTTTTAAATACATATTTTGAAAACAATTGTTTGAGCAGAAATGGCCCAGGCTCCTTTCTCACTAATCCTTATTCCTCCTCTTAACTGCAGGCACAGACTTTTGGGCTATAGGCAAAGGCCCACTCTTTAGCCTTGTGTATGAGCACCTTCAGTTGGGTTGCTTATCTTTCTAAGGACTGTTATCTCCTGTTCGTCTCAGCCCTAGGCTTGCTCTTCACCTTGAATATGCTGTAGGAGCTCAGCGCCAAGGTGTTCCTCTGAACCTCAGTTTTATCCACTCATGGCAGATAAGAGCAGAGTTATATGAAAAGAGGATTATGGAGGTTGCACAAACTCTGTTTCTAGTGAAAATGAGATACAGTTTATTCTTGACATATCTTGATACATCCCAAGACCGTTGCAGATTTTCAACTTGAGAAGATCATTGTTGCACATAATTCCTTCCTTAAAATTACTAAAGTATAACTCAAAAATTTAAATGAACTCTCTAGATCCTTAACTACATATCTCACTTGATGAGCAATTTTTGTACTGTCTGAAGTACTCATTGAAACAAATTCACACATCTTTTCTACTTATTTCCTTTTGGAGCATTTGGTAGTTTTGTTCACAATGTGTCTGAGTCATCAGTGTATTTGACATTTCAGTCTTTAATTTATCTGAAAATTTCTATTTTGTGGCTAGGACCTATCACTTTCGGAAACATTTCCATATTCCCCTCATTCTGTCATCAATGCTAGCATTGAATAGCAGTTAATTGTGTTTGTTTTTTATTTCCTAAAAGAACCAGAGTTTTTAACCACCTTATTTACCATGGTCAGGGCATACCTGACTATGCGCATCCCCGGACCTTGGCCAGGCCAGGAGACCTGTCCTCCTTAACCCTCCTCTGCATGGCACAGGTGATTCAGAATCATGTCTCTGCAAAATGACAAATTACTAAATGTCATAAGAACTTTAGGTGGCACTCAGAAATGGCAGAAGCCGCAAGTATTCAGTCTGTGAATGCAAAGGATCTACTGTGTATTTCTGATACCCGAGCTGTGGGGGAGTTTACATCACTCTGCCCCTTCTGCCCATCTGTTGAGCTGATATATTTGCATATACAGGTAAACTACCCAGCAGGTATGGGAAAGTTGATTTCCCTTAATAACTTCTTAGCGATAGGTTGTTGCTGGTGTCAGTGACACATGGAATATTATCACGGGAAGACATAGTTTTCATAACAAAAAAACTTAAATTTGAAACAGAACTTTAAAAGTACTGGCACAGTGGTTAAGAGCTAGGCTGCTAACTCAGAGGTCAGCAGTTCGAATCTACTACCTGCTCCTCCGAAAACCTATGGAGTAGTTCTGCTCTGTCCTATCGGGTTGCAATGAGTCGAAATTGACGGCAACGGGTTTGATTTGGTGGTTTTTCTTCTTTTTTTTTTTTTTCTACTAATCAATAGGTACAAAAGTGTGTCACAGAGAAGGGACGCTTCCAGGACTGTCCTTCAGCAAATGATTGCCCTTTCCTAGAGACAACCAGTGTTAATTCATTTCTGATGAATCCTTTAACAGATAGCCTGTATATATGTACCCAATGCACAGATTTATTTATGTATGCGTCCTTTGGTTAACACAAAGGGTGGCACACAGTTTGTGTACCTTGCATAAAATCAGTAGCATTAATATTATCTTGGAGCTATTTCTGTATCAAAATGCAAAGACTTTCCTCATTGTTTTTTTTACAATAGCTTTGTATGTCGTTGTATGGATGTCGTTGTATGGATGTACCGCAGTTGTCTTCTGTTGATGGTCCATTGTGTTGTTTCTGATTTTTTGGTATTACAGACAATGCTGTAGTGAGTGAATAACCTTTTACATATGTCCTTTTATACGTATTTGCAAGTATCTGTAGAATAAATTCCTAGAAGTGAAATTGCTGAGTCATAGGATATGCTGTTAAAAATTCATCTCCATAGAGGCTGTTCCAATTTATAATTCTCCCATCAGTATATGAGAGGGCCTGTTCCCTTATATACTCATAAGATTTGAATTTTGAACATAGAATGTCAACTAATTTTATCACCATCTGATGTTTCCCTGGAAACCCTATGGTGCAGTTCTACTCTGTCCTATAGGGTCGTTATGAGTCGAAATCGACTCCACAGCAATGGTTTTTTTTTTTTTTTTTTAATGTTTCAAGATTACTAGTGATACCTGGTAGTTTGGGGCTGCCTGGGATTTATTTACAGAGGAGTGAAGAGGTTCATCCAGTAGATCCAGTATCTGAAGGGAGAGTCGGATTGCACAGCCGTTGTTCGGAAACAAGGAACAGTGCAGTGCAGAGGTAGAGGAGGGAATTCCGAGGACACTGTTATATGTCATTTGGAGGCTTGCACAAGAGGATTATAATAAAAGTGAGTAAAAGTAAAACAAACTATTTTATTGAAAGATGACTTTGGGAGCATAATACAAATTGCATTGGTGCCAGCAGCAGTGGTCTCTGCCTTCTTCTTGATGGTCCATCCACAGTAGGCATTGGCAGAAGCACATTGGGCGTCAATGCCCATGATTTAATTATCTACAGATGTGGCATATACGTTAATGGGAATCAAAAGCCACTTTGGTGCTTTTGGTGGCCACCTGGATCCAAAAGCTGCCCCCTTTGATATGAGCAGTGGCTGAAGACAATTAGAACTTGGAGGTTAGGAGGAAAATGGTGTATCTTACCTGGTAGCACAGAGCACCAGTCATGGTACACCTTCAGATTCTGCTATAGAAAATTTTAGCACCATTAACAAGAGATTGGTGTGGGATTTTTCTACAGAACAAGAGATACTGTTTGTGACTTGTCTTGTGAGTGACTTTTCCCCACCTGGTTTTTGTGGCCGATGGTATACAGGCTGTATTTGGGATTATGGAATACTACCAGGGAATAGTTAAAGAAGAACAAACAAGTAAGAGAATTTCTAAGTACTAAAAACAAAATTTTCTTAACTCTTACCAATGTGATTTGTTGACGTGAAAAGACTGTACATTTGTGTGTACACACAAACCAGGGAGGAAAGACTTGGCAGTGTTGCAGAAGCATCCGTTATTGTTTAAATAACATTGGTTCCTGTCCTGCCTGATTAGTAGATAGTAGAAAGACACCTAATCTGTTGTAGACTTTGGTGATACTAAAAGTAGCCACTGACTTCAAAATTTAGATGAAGGGAAGACAGCATAATAAATACCTTGGTGTTACAGTATTTTATATAAAATGTCCACAAACCGTATGAAAACAATTTTTACAGATTTTACATACCAGACTACAAGCAGAGTACACTATGTAACATTAGCAATATTTTGTATAGGGAAAGTATGTTCTAAGTATTTTCTAAAACATATAATGACCACATGCTGCAGGTTTTGTACAGCGCTAGCTTTTCGATTTCTCCTGTTTCTGCCCCTCTTCCTAGACATAGACAGGATTGTTGCTATTGTAAATTTTATACACTTAGGATTTTTAGATAGGAAACTACAAAATATATTTGTATGGTATGTATCTCTTGATGACATTTTGATAGTGTTTAGGATACATGTTGTACTGAAATGCATAGAATAAGTTTGACCCTAGTGAACTGGTTTCTGTGTTTGCCATATTTCAGTGTTTTAACATAGGGGAAAAGTAAGTTTTGCCAGATTCTCAGAGGAAACAAGACCCTAAAAAGGTTAGACACTTTTTGAAAAAAAAGCTCAGGGTTGGGATCAGAATGACCCAGGTTCACTCACATCCTGACTTTGCCGCTAAGTATCGTTTTGGGTAAATTACCCAAGCTCTCTGTACCTCACTTTAGTCAATATATACACTATACTACCCACTGCCACTATACTAGAGGAGTAATAAATAGATTCTTTCTTTTTGTGAGAAAGAAATAAACGAAATAATGTCTAAATTCTCTACTGCTTTGAATCCTTCTGTGGAAGAAGATAGGCTAGAATTAAAAAACAAAAAGTGTTTTGTATTATGTCTGACACTTAGTAACTGGTGAGCAAATGGTATCTATTATAATTATAGAGAATGTAACAACCAGGATAGTCACAGAAGGCACAGCCGAGGATTTCAGAAAATTTCCTTAAATTTCACTTGCCAAAGAAAATATTGGAACTGAAACTCTGGTTATCTAGAGATTTTACCAGAAATAACAGTATAACTTTTCTTTTTGAAGGATCATTCAGGTTTTATCTAGTTCATCCACTGGGGGAAAATCACCCCATCACTCTACTCTATCAGGAAAAAGCTGCCACTCCTGTACCACTTAATAGAGCAGTCAGTTTTGTTGCTAATCTTTATTTAGTGAGGTAGAAGCATACAGAACTTAAGTACAAGTCTTAATTCATTTAACATTTTCACTGTTTCTTAGATTAATTATTCTTAAGGACTTCACATCCTACTTTCTGTTTGAGGATTAAGTCTTAACACTAGTGACATCTGATGTGTCTTCAAATTCAGACTATAAATTTTGAAATGATGAGAAGTAGATTTTATAATTATCTAATATTTGGTGTTTTCTTGATGTAAAAGGAAGGAAGATTATTGAAGTATTTCATAAATGTCAACAGAAAACAAAACAAACAAAAAACCTCAAACTCATTGCCATGGAGTCCATTCCAACTCATAGCAACCCTATAAGACAGAGTAGAACTGCCCCCATAGGGTTCCCAAGGCTGTAACCCTTTCAGAAGCAGACTGCCACATCTTTGTCCTGCAGAGCAGCTTTTGGGTTCAAACTGCCGACTTTTTGGTTAGCAGCCGAATGCTTAGCCGTTATATAACCAGGGCTCCTTAATTTCAGTAGGACATAGCCATCATTAACAAAAAAAAGGTTCTTTTCTAGTAATTATTTAAAAATCAATGTATATCATATATGTAGAAAGACCACTTAAAAAAACAAAAACTTTTTATTATACAATTTTTCAAGCATATTCCAAACTAGAATATGGCATAGAGAACCACCATGGACTTTTCAGTCTTGACATTTACCAGCTCGTTACTGGTTTTACTTCACCCTACTTCCCCCCTAGAATTATGTTATAGCAAATTCCTCACATTATATCATTTCATCTGTCAATTTCAATATGTATCTCTAACATATGAGGAAGATTTCTCCTTTTAATCATTACTCCCCTAAAAAAAGCCAACAGTATTTCTCTAATATCATCAAATACTAGTTAGTATACATTCTTCTCTTCCTGTCTAATAATACTTTTTTAAGTGGTTTAAGCCAGAGTCCATACAAGATCTATGAATTGTGATATTGTGATTGGTTAACATAGTCTCTTAAGCCTTTTTTTAGTCCAGATTTCCTCTTCCATCTCCCTATTTTTTTATTCCTTGAAAAAAAAATTTAGTGGAAAAAAGTTATCCTGTACAGCATGATTTTAAAATATTTTTGTTTAAAATAACAGTAATTAAACCTGTCATTAGTATACATAAGCATAATTTTTTATGAAACAAAACCATAGGTTCCAAAACAACAAGAAGAACAGAAGTGGCATGGTTTCACATTTTTGCAAATTTCTTTAATGTCTGGCTTAATACAATACAGCTGAATATCTGATAGTCTGGATTATGTCTTCATGGTGTGATACTCCTTTATCTTTGGTATTTGTTGTAAATAGGCTTGATCAGATTAGGCTTGATTTTTTTTTTTTCCTGGCTATACTACTTCATAGATGGTGTTCTTAGTTGTGTTTGTGTTCTTAGTAGCATTAATGATCCATGTCTAGAGCCATTAATTTACTAAAGGTTGCAAATGGTAACATCCTAGTTCCTCATGTGTTTGCTGGAATCCTTCCTAAAGAGAAATTTCCTCTGATCAACTACTTGGTTACCCTGAGATATGATTTGTATGGGCAAGACATGATAAATCCTTGATTCTTTTTGTTTTTCCAAATAATGAGTTGGTACCCTTGAATGTTCAAAAGGTAATAACTATTGTGGGTTTGAGTGTCATTATGAACTCATGGATTTACAATTAATTGAAGTTTATCAGTTCACAGCAGCTGTTATCTGTACTTTGGCCAGCAGGAGCCTCTTCAAGTTGGCTCCTGAGTTCTTTTGATATGACCTCTGTTGTCTTTGAAAGATCCTTTGCTTTCTGGTTTGATAAGATGTTCCAAGCTCATCTTGCATATTTCCTGCCACTGACCAGAAATCAGCTCTTTCTCTGTGGAGACTTGGTTCTTTTAGTGAGAAATGGTATTTAGAGACCACAGTCTGGGCATTAAGCTGTTCATTATTATTGATTGGTCATTGTTTCTAGACTTTTACAGTGAGGAAATAGGCATTTTTAAAAAAGAATGAAATATATCATAAATTGATATTGTCACTTCCATTCATACCTAGGACCCATGGATCTTATATCAGTTGTTGGTGACGCCAGCATAATCGCTCCTTTCTTTTATCCCATACTGCACAGACAGCAAGGAACCCTGGTGGTGTAGTGGTTAAGTGCTCAACTGCTAACCGAAAGGTCGGAGGTTCAAACCCATCCACTGGTTCCTTGAGAAAAGACCTGGTGATCTACACCCATAAAGATTGTTGTTATTAGGTGCTTATGAGTCGATTTTTGACTCATAGTGACCCAGTGTGACAGAGTAGAATTGCCACATAGGGTTTCCTAGGCGGTAACCTTTACAGGAGCAGATCACCAAGTCTTTTCTCCTGTGTGACCCACTGGGTAGGTTCAAACCTACGACCTTTCTATTAGCAGCCGAACGCTTAACCATTGTGCCACCAGGGCTCCTCCTAGTGAAGATTACAGGCTAGGAAACCCTGTAGAGCAATTTTACTCTGTCATATAGGGTTGCAGTGAATCAGAATCAACTTGACAGCAGATGACAACGAAAACAGAATCAGAGTATAAATACTGCTACCAGTGGTATGATTATAGAAAACAATATAGACTGCAATTTTTAAAACAATGAAAATTAAAAGCTTTATCACAGTTAAGCTACCCAAATTTATCATTTTAACATTGGTGTTCACGGTACATTTTGAGACCATCTTCTGACTTCACAAAACAGCAGATTGGCAGATATCTCAACTGAATTGAATAAACAAATTTACTGAAAGAATGAGTCACATCATGCATTCCTATATCGATAGAACAAACAATTCATAAATTTGGTGTAGGTGACAGCCAAAAACGGACTGAAATTTCTTGATATTTTTATACAAATATCTCTTTTGTTTTACTGTCACAATTTTATATTGATTCTCTATCTTATTCCTACCAACTTTCTTTTGGGTATCTTAAAACTGGAAAAAAAAAAAAACTACAGAGAGGGCAAGGAATTGTACCTGTTTGGCATCATGATTTTTTTTGTTTCTTCATTTTAATATGCTGTGAAACACTGAATTCTTTTTTAAAAATATAGAATTTTACCATGACACTTTGTGTTTAACTTCAGAATTATATTAAGATTTTTTTTTTCTCATGTGACTGCACTGGGAAAAATGTAAATTATATATATTTTAATTTTATGGTGTTTTTGGTGAAAGTTTACAGCACAATTAGTTTTTCTTTCAAAAACTCGTACACAAATTGTTTTGTGACATTGGTTGTAATCCGTGCAATGTGTTGGCGCTCTTCCCCTTTCCCTTTCTACCCTGGGTTCTCTGTGTCCATTCGTCCAGTTTTCCTGTCCCTTCCTGCCTTGTCTTTGCTTTTGCACAGTTGTTGCCCATTTAGTCTTGTCTACTTGATTGAACTAAGAAGCACGTTCCTCACGTGTGTTAGTTTTATAGGCCTATCTAATCTTTGGCTGAAAGGTGACTTTCGGGAGTGGCTTCATTCTGAGTTAGCAGAGTTCAATCGTATTTTGAAGCATTTTCAGATCTATAGATATAGGATATTGATTTTAAGAAAATTATATAATTTAGGGAACTTAAGTAATGATCACTTAAATAAAAACTGATTTGTATTTGAAATAGTAGTGATACGTTTTTGTTTTGTTTTTTTCTCCCTTTCAGGTTAAAAAAAAAAAAATGACTGAATCTGCCTCTGGCGCAAGCGGTCAAGAGTTTGATGTGTTTAGTGTTATGGACTGGAAAGATGGAGTAGGCACATTACCAGGAAGTGATTTAAAGGTAGGCTATCTGTATTATACATAATTGTATGTGTGTATGCATCTGCGTGTGTGTTTTATTTAAAATAGATTTGAGGACATATGATAAGATTTAAAAGCATTACAATTTAAAGCATTGTGCATAGTGTTGTAGGTTTTGTATGATGTTTAGATTTATAAACTCTCAAAACAGTTTGAAATCCTGATGGATTAGCAGGAGCTTTTGTCACTTGGGTTGGGGATTGAGGAATGTTTCTACAGTATGTGCCAGTTAGCAGAAATTGATTTATAGCTTTGAGGAGGGTTGTCTCAGTTTTGACTGTATGATGGTGGGCGAGAAATACAAATGGTAGACTTAGAAGACCTAGCTTCTTATGTTTCGTGGTCATGGGGCTTTGTAACTTTAAGTGAATAATCACACTTCCTGTGTCTTATTTTTCTCGTTTAAAAATTGGATAATGTTACAATATTGAAAAAACAAGACTGTTTACCTGCCTTAAATTATTTCTACTGTAAATGTGTATTTTTGTATAATCAATTGTTTAAAAGCAGTTCCCTCCTAGAAATTAGACTGCATTTGTAAAGATGAGAACTTTCTTCAGAGAATGATGGCCGCAGTCTTCTGTTTTGTATGTACTTGTCCTGCATCTTTTTCCCAGGACCCCTGAACCCACTCCAGGACCACATCTGCTGCCCCATGAAACATGATTATGCAAGCACCCACCTGGGAAGTCAACTGCCCCCATCCCTTATTTCTAATTTGCTTTTGCTGTGATCCTGTCTCTGGGACCTTGACCCTATCTGAGGCCCTTTAGACTTTATGTTTACACTTGGTCGTTCAGGTGTTTGAACTTCCGATTGCCCTAACAGGCTGTGACTTGGCTTGTCTCTCTAATGCATTTTGTTCTAGGCTCTCTTGAATAGAAATTCCTGCCCTAATATTGACTTCTTGGAATTCATTCCCTTTTAGTGCCTACTTGACGTGTATCTTAGCCAAGCCTGCCCTAGCTCATCCTCAGTGGTGAGATTTGGATAATCTGCCTGTTGTTGGAAAAAATACTTAGATTTTAGTTGGGTTAGGTTTAACTACGTACAGTTGCCAACATATCTACCTTAGTCTAACAAAAATATTGCAACAAGGTTTAGTGAAGTCTGGAGAAGAGATTTGGTTTTTAGTTTTAGTCTTGTGTGGCCTTGAACAAGTCAGTTAATCTTTTTGGACCAAGATTCCTCTTTTTTTTTAAATGAGGAAAGAAATGAATACTAAGGGTTTCACGTACTCAGACATTCTCCAAATGTCCACATGGTACAGATACAGTGCTGAAACTCATACATTTCTTGAGAAAAATATTTTTTGAGAAAGAGAAACTGTTTCTCAAACTCTGCTAATGCTAGCCAATGTACTTCGTCAAGTTACTTAAATTCTCTAAGCTTAGAAATCTTTATCTGTAAGATGGGGATATTAGAATCTGTATTGTAAGGTAGAAATTCTATCTTTCTGGTTTTTCTATATGTTATTTAAATGCCTTTTTTATTGCTTCATTCCTTTATTTTTCTTATACATTTTTTACCCTTTTTCTTATAAATGCCAGGTGGATGATAAAATTTGTAATTTTTGTGCAGTCATCTTAGACAATGGAATGAACTTTCCATCCCTAAGAAATTTGGATTGCCTTAAAGTTTTTCTAAGCAATGAATTTTAGGAATTAGTTTATTACTTTTGTTAAAGTAATCAGGTGTTTAAGTCATTTAGTGGGTGTGTTATAATCTGAGCTATTTGATACACTTTTAGACTCATCTAATTACCTGGGTAATTGCTGTATTTCCAACTCCGTGTGCTGTAGACAGTTTGACATGCCATCTTTTTAAAGTTGATTTTTTGAATTGTTTTCTGCTTTATAAACCTTTTTATCTGAGGAGATTCAGAGACTAGCCAGTTAATTATTACTGCTTAGGATTTTTAATTCACTTGCTCTTTATATTAAAATTCAAGTTGCCTAAGAGGTCTTCTTGCAAGATTGATCTTTCACAAAATTAAGATACTAGAATTTGAATAAATTACGAAATTTCACATGATGCTTTCCCTGTGCTACACTATTGAGGCTTCTGTTTTTGATAGGTATAAACCAAAAACATAAAAACCTTTGCCAATGAGTTGATTCTGACTCATAGCGACCGTATAGAACAGAGTATAACTGCCCCACAGGGTTTCCAAGGAGTGGCTGGTTAATTTGAACTGCCGATCTTTTTAGTAGTAACTGAGATAGGTATAGATGTGTGGATTTCCTAACAAACAGCCTATCTATTATCCGAATACAAACAGCTGAAGTTAGTTGAAGAAATTGGCTGGCACATAGAAGTCCATTTCTCATCGTGGGAGCAAGTGTTTATATGCTTCAGTTCGTGTTGCTGTTTTGAACGAGTTTTTCTCTGTAAGGGCCTCATGATTGCCAGCCAATTGAGTTACCTTACTCTTCTGCCTAAAATTCTTTAGCAGTTGCCCATATCTTTCATGGTGAAGTTCAAACCCCTTAGTTTACCACAAGAGTTTTTTTGGTGGCCTGTGTTCGGCAGTTCAGATCCACCAGCCGCTCTTTGCAAACTCTGTGGGGCAGTTCTACTCTGTCATTTAGGGTTGGTATGAGTCGAATCGACGCAGTGGCAACAGGGCCCTACTTTGATCTGTTGCTGCCTCTTGTTTCAGTCATCAGTGCCACCCTGTTTTCTACCCAGCCTAAATTTGCTAGTTGAACACTTCGTACCTGGGCCTTCTTTTACTGTGCCCTGTTGCTAGAATCCCCTCTTTTCCACAGGAGACTAACCGTCTCATATAAAGCGCCATCTTTGGATGCGTTAAAGGGAAGAATGGGGAACTTACTCTGCGATCAGCATTTTACTTGCATCATTTTATTTAAGCCCCCCTCTTTTTTTTTTTTTTTTTTTTTAACCCTTTTGAGGTTGTTTCTATCACTGTCTGCAGTTTTCAGAGGGGAGAAATGAAGGTTCAGAGTGGTTAAGCCATTCATTCAAGATCGAAGAGGTGATTACTGGTAGAACTGGATCTCAAAACCAGACTTTTCTGATCTTAAAAATGGATTCTCTTAGCCACTACTATACTGTGGTCTAAAGTGAGAAAAAAATTTCCTATCAAAAGAGATGCAAAGAAAATGTTACAGGGATTTAGAGGAGGTAAAATTGATTTCAGCTGGAGGACTCAGTCAGGGTTTTGAAAAGCAGATGTCATCTGAGTTTCAGGTGCCTGAAAAATAAGTGGTTTGAGTGTAGACCTTTTGGGGGCTGGGACCAAGGAGGGATAAAGAAGTGCTTCCATAAGAGGGAATCCCATTGCCATGGAGTCAGTTCCACTCGTATAAAGAAAAGAAAAAAAAAATTTTTTTTTATCCACTCGTATAAAAAAAAAAAAGTATAGCACACAAAAATACAGGGTGTTAAGGGAGAATGGCAAGTGTCCACAGGTATCCTTGAAGATATCATGATCCTTAACAAGACATTTTTGCTTAAGCTAGGTTTGTAACTTTACTATTGCCTAATTTGTTTCCTTCAAATGCAAGTTAGTACGTGGAGATTAATGTCTCAGGGCCAGCTGTAAGGATTGGCAGGCAACTAGGTAAGTGGTAGTGGAAAGGTGCATGGGAGGGTTCCCTACCCTAAACAACTTCTCTACCTGAAATTCTAGTGGTATCTAAAACTCACTGACAGGGATTATTTTTTTTGCATTGTAAAGATGTAGTCTTTAGGAGTCCTTTCATTAAAATGCAGAGTACCTGGGTGGCGAAAACGCTCAACTACTAGCCAGAGGCGCCTTGGGAGATAGCCTGGTGATCTGCTTCCTAAAGGTCACAGCACTGAAAACCCTAGGGAGCAATTCTGCTCTGAACACATGGGATCGCCATGAGCAGAATTGACTCGACAGCAACCACAACAGTTCAAAGGCGGATACACTTAAGAGAGCAGTGACATCTCGTCTAGTAAGAATAGCTGCCGCTTAGCAAAGAGCAAGACCGTGCAGCAGGGATGCAGAAATCCAACTATAAAATGGACCTTGTTCTTTGTGCACAGTTTTACCTTTCTTGATTAACGTTAAAAACAGTTTAGTTACCAAACTATATTTGCCATTAAAACAGATTGCTGGAACTAAAATTTCAACATTTAAAATAATGCAAACAACCTCAGCAGTGTCTTTTATTGATTTATTATTAGGGTTTTCAAGACATTAATTTTTATGAAAGTAGACTGCTGTATTACCTTTTTCCTGAGGAGTGGCTGATGGGTTCAAGCCACCAACCTTCTGGTTAGCAGACAAATGCTTAACCACTGTGCCACCAGTTGCCCCTTTAAAAAATTTACCTGGACGAACTAGGCAAAAGATCCTCTATAAGCAAAGGTAAAGAATTGAATCAAATCAGCTAAAGGCAATTTTAAGTCAAACCAGACAAACAAAAACCTTTGCAACCCCTTATACATTGCAGGCATGGTTGTAAACTGACTTTAATACTTTAATTGACCGAATACATCCACCTCCTGAAAAAGCTACAATGTCAGCGGATGTGGTCGATTTGCTTAAGAAATCCATTTTGTGAAGTTTATAACTTAGATATTTTTGGTTGTAGGACTGAGTCACTTGATGAGCTTTTGGAGTGCTTTTTAGCATTGTAATTAAAAGAAAAAGTCATTTTTTAAAATAAAGTTGATTTTATCAAATTTCCATGCTTCCAAAGCCAGTCATTAAAAAAAAAAAGTCATGAAAGCATTACCAAAATTCAGAACCTGAGTGTTTTGTTGAGAGAAAATGTTAGAAAATGTACTGGTCTTTGTGGAATTCTCTTTGTGGAACTTCCGTACTGGTGTAGAGTTTTCAATATCCTATCTTGTCTAATATTTTCAACAAAAATAGTAATAGAGTGGAAGACACAGTAAGTCCTAATCGAGATGCCAGACAAAAATTTGATCCTTGTATCTTTAGTTAGATGATAGGATACTTTGAAAAAGCTTTTGGTTTTTAATTTTCGAAATAAAGTACCTTTGGTTAGGGCAGATGTTCGTTGTCAGGGTTATAGGATGTGTTTGTGAACATGATGAATCCTGTGAAGCCTATCCCCTGAGAAATTCATATGTGCAAGTAACATAATTTTGCATATAATTTCAAAGGATTCGTCAGTGTCGGAAGCCCATGCGGGATCCCTGGGCTAAAGGAGTTATCTGTGTCCCTAAGGGACGTTATGTCTTTACTTTGTACTTAGACCTTATGTTAGTTATTGGTAATTAATATTAGGAAAAGGGAAAGGTGATTGGGATTAAGTGTTGTATTGTAGGAATAAGCTTTTCATTTTGAAAATATTTGAGTTTAAAGCTTCCAGATGTTACAAGTCTGAAATTTTATGTAAAGATTCCACTCAGTGGTGTTACGTTTGTCAGTGTTCGAAAAGCAGGGTGGTTTGCAATTTAGCAGCAACTTGAAGACTTATAAGCCACTGGTGACTTTTTGTCTAACGGAAATGTTTGGTGCTGCTTTTCACATTTCGTATTCATAAAAACAAATTCACATAAAAAATATACAATAAAAGTAAAATTACTTACGTGAAATGTACCTATTGTTTTTCTTACTTTCATTATATTTAGTATTAATTTCTTTAATACCTTTAATAATTATTGTGATTGCTTGTTTTTTCTACTCTCGCCCAGTAGATGGTACTGTCAGCCTTATTTTGAAACATTGTTTTCAGACTTGATGGTTTACATTTTTCTTTCATTTAAGCCTTCTTTTTCTAAGAAAGTGAAGTTATTTTAGCCTAATTGCTTCCAATTAACTTTTTACCACTTCTAGACTAACAATTCTAGGTGTGTATTGTACTAGATATAATTGCCTGGGAACTTGTATCTGGAAATGTGGAGTTGTGAGAAAATATTCTCCCTTAGTTTAGAAAGCAAGTGCTTTCTAATTATGGAGCATGTGCAGAAAATTGTGTAAGGTACTATTTTCATTTGGTGGAAAGAATAATTTAAATAATTGTGCTATGTTTTGCTTAAGTTTTTTTTTTTTTTTTAAGCTGCATATAGGTTGATAATGTAAATAATTGTGTTGACATAGACCAAATAGATTATTTTGATTGGGAAATGGAGGACTTTATTTAAATAATCTGTATTTGGATGCTCATGTATATTTTTGTGAAAGACATAAAACTTTAAATTTTATTATCTTTTTGAATTTTGAGCTTTCTAGCTCTTCATCATTTGTTAAAATTAGTGGAGCCCTAATGTCATTCTGCTTTTAAGGAAAAATAGAATACAGAACACTGTTTGAGGACCAGGCTCTTGCATAGATAGTGGCTGAGCCTTCCATACACATGAAAGAACAAGATTGTTGCAGAAAGATACTTAGTTTGCAGCTTCCCATGAGGTGACAGGGAATGTTTAATTATTTTGAACTGAAATGGCCACAAGATCAAAATGTGCTTACTTTTTGGTGGTAAAATTTGTCTATAGCTAGTAGACTTATTCAGATCTCACAGATATTTCCAGCATTCTAGAGAGCAGTGAAAGAAAAGAGTATGTGTGAAGCCATGGGGTGACGTGGCTCATGCTTTGGCCTTCCAAGTTCAGTCCTGGAATATAAGGGTATGGATGTTGTTGTTAAGTGCCATCGAGTCAATTTCAACTTATAGAGACCCTATTTGGTGTCGTAGAATTGTCTCATAAGGCTTTCTAGGCTGTAATCTTCATGGGAGCAGATTGCCCTGTGTTTTCTGTCGTGGAGCTGGTGGGTGGGTTTGAACTGCCAACCTTTGATTATTTCTCAGATACTCCTTTTTTCAGAACTAGATGAGCTCGGATGAGCAAAGGTGATTCCTGGAAAAATAGTGTTTCTCCTTTTACTAACTTTGATTATTAGTTCAGCAGTAATGTGAAATGTAAAACAGATTGTATCAAAAAAAAGTGTTTGAAATTAAGGCCATATAAGCAGACTGACAGCTCTACAGGACAGCAGAGGGTTATTTTATCTTTACATGTTTGTTCTGTTCCCCCTTCCCTGAATTCTCAAATGAGTAAAATATAAAGGTCTTAATATTCGTAGGAGGCTTACCTAGATAAAATTGTTTAAATTAACTTTTAATACATAATTTACTTAAAATCTCTCAGTGTCAGCCATTAAATGATGACTGTTCTGAGCACTTTTGTAAGTTTTGCCTTTTTCTACTGTGTTGACACTAGTTTCGGGTAAATGAGTTTGGAGCCCTGGAAGTGATCACAGATGAGAGTGAGATGGAAAATGTTAAAAAAGCAACTGCCACCACCACTTGGATGGTGCCAACTGCTCAAGAAGGTAAGAAAGGGCCGTCTGCCTTTTAATTTCTTTCTTTTGAAAGTTTTAAAAGGAGGACATTTAGCTTTTTATGATAGGATGAAACTTTGAAAATCCTGGGTGATTTTTGTGTCAATGTTCTTATGTAAATTTCTATAATGAAACTGACATGAAGCCAGCTTTTATTTTAAAATAGCTATTAACTGTCTTCTTCCCAAATGCCAGATCTGTGATAGCACGAGGTTAATTGGAAATTATCAAGTAAAACCATGTTATAATAGCCTACCCAGGTGATTTAGTCAAACGTCTGCCACTTTTTTCTCATCTACTCCGACGGTTGTAACTAACACCTATATGCTGATGACTCCTAAATCTATATCTCCAGCCCCGACCTCTCCCCCGAGCTCCAGGCCCGTATTTCCACCTGCCTACTGGACATCTCCACCTGGATGTCCCACAGGTACCTCAAACTCCACATGTCTGAAATGCGATTCATTTTCTATTTCTCTCTCCCCTCTCCCCAAACCTACTCGTTCTTCTGTATTTCATACTTCCGTTGACAGTTAGCACCATCCACCCAGTGTACGAGAAATCTAGGAGTCATCCTGAATTTGTTCTTTCCCACTCCCATATCCTGTTACTTAATCCTCTTGGGTTTTGCTTCCTAAAAGCTCTCAGATCTGGCCTTTTCCTACCTGTTACCACTGCCATTTTCTTAATGTAGGCCCTTATCAACTCTCACATGAGCTATTGCAGAATTCTCTTAAATGAACACTCTGCTTCTAATTTCACCTTTTCCAATTCATTCTGCACACTGAAGTCAGAGGAACTTCTGTCGATCGCTTATCTGACACTTCAGTGATTTCTTTTTGCCTCTTTAGCAAAACATACAAAGATCTGGGTGACCTGCACCCTTCTGCTTTCTGTGCCTGCTCAATCTCTGTTCTGTTCTTTGTACATCGGATTCTGGCAGCGCCAGCAACACTGAATTACATGTAATTCTCCCAACACATCCTGTGGTTTCATGCTTCTTTGCCTTTGCTCATGCTGTTTCTTCTGGCCTGAATGCCATTTCTTCCTTTGTCCAGTTGATCAATTCCTATTTGGCCTTCAAATCCCTGCTGAGGCTTTATAGTAGAAGATCTTTTCCTGACCTCACCCCAGGGTGAATGAATCACTTCTTCCTCTGTACTACTTCTGGAACTTGTTCATGCTTCTATGGTTGCATGTATCACATTTTATTATAAATACTGGTTTTCTTGTCTGTCTTCTAGACTGTGAGCTCTCTTGGGCAAGGTCTGTACTATCATTATCAGTGTCTAGAGTAAATTGGTGCCTAATGAGTGTTTGCTGAATGAATGATTAGTCTAACGATTCAGGCAAAAGGAAATGCGAGTTCCTAAATGATGTGGATCATTATGACTCAGGATATCTGCCACTAGGCATTAAAAGTAAATTAGAGGGATGCTGACTTAGCCAGTTAAACAGATTGACTCATCAAAAGGTTATAAACATGAAGCAACGTAGATGACCCTTTTTAAATTTTTTAAATTTTGTCAAAAATCGTTTGAGAAGGATTTTATTGTTTTCATCTTCTGAATTTAGTGATTAATGAAATTTTTTTCGTTTTACTTTGAGCTCTGTAGAAAAAGATTTGGACAAGCTTTCCTTTATCTTTTCTGCAGAATATATGTTTTTGGTATGTGAGCAATTCAAGTCGTTCCTGCTAAAGCCTACCCCCGACTTTCTGAAATGCTACAGTTTAACCATTCATTCATTCAACAAGCATTCTTTTGTTGTATTGCTAACAAAATTATTAGAAGAAAAGGTTTAAATGTATTTTGGAAAGGCTGTGTCATGCTTTTAATTTAGTATTGGTCTTCTTTTCACCTTCTAGTCTTTTCAGAGAAGACTGGGATGCCTTTCAGGTTGAAGGATCCAGCGAAAGTAGAAGGGCTTCAGTTCTGTGAGAACTGTTGTCAGTATGGCAATGTAGATGAGTGTCTTTCTGGAGGAAACTATTGCAGCCAGAATTGTGCTCGGCATATCAAAGACAAGTAGGTTTTTGCCATATTCCTTTTAAAAAATGGGTTTTAGAGTCGAAAATCACAGTGCCTGGGATTACAGAGGTTTTGTGCTCTGCTACCTCTGTCACCATTTCTTCCCTATTTCAGAGATGTTCCCCTTGCCTGCACGTGGACCCTGTTCCCTTTACTGGGTTTAGTGATGTCTGTCATATCTGGCCTGACTTGGACTGCTAATGTTCTGCCTGCGATATAACCCCTGCCTCTGTTTTCAGCCTTTTGTTTACATTAACTGAATTGCATCCTAGTTAAGAGTATGTGGGTTTTTCTGGGCTACATGTTTTGATGATACTGATCTTTCTGGAAATGCAGTTTGTTTATATTTTGGGTGTTTCTTTAAGTCAGCTGAAACTCCCTATTTGGAACAAAGCTCCCACTGTTTGGGAATCAACTGAATGAAGATGACCAGGGTAGATAGTGTAGTGAGTCTCCTTACTGCTGATCT
Source organism: Loxodonta africana (assembly GCF_030014295.1). NCBI lineage: Eukaryota > Metazoa > Chordata > Mammalia > Proboscidea > Elephantidae > Loxodonta > Loxodonta africana. The sequence continues at coordinate 196,789,349 of NC_087342.1, forward strand.
CAGTGCAGATTGAGGATTATGAGACTGGTCTATCAGCTGTGACTGGCAGTGGTATGACTGACAGTGCCATTTGGGGAATAACTGACAAAATGCAGTTCATCACCAAGAAGGTGTATTTCTCGCATGTCATTGTGTACTACAAATAAGTGACTTGACATTTATGTTTTAGTGGAGTTTCCTATGTATTTTAATCAGCACAAGCTTGGGAGTCCTCTTGTTTTTATTGGCCAGCAGATGTTTTACAAAGCTGTACTTGGCCTCTTTAAATTGGACTTGTCATTCTTAATAATTGCTAGATCCTTGCTTTAAAATCGCCCTGAAGACTCAGATATCTCTAAATAATCAATTCTTTTATTATGTCGATGGCAGATGGAAATGAAAAATAATTTGAAATTTGTTAGAACCTGTTTCACGTATATCGCTGGTCCCCTTTTGAGATGAATATAAGGTTGTTTCCACTTTCTACCTTGACAGCTGTCATATATAATAGTGTTTTTTGAGTGTTCCTTACGTATGATGCTCTGATTCCTGTGCATTTCTCCTTGTGGTTAAATGTTTTTCGTTTGAAAGGTGATTTTTTAAAATAATTTTTCCATTAGTAATCAACGACATGTAGTTATCTGATAGGTATTGCTTCCTGTCACTATTTTGGGTTTATAAACACAACAGAGATCAGAAAGAAGAAAGGGACATAAGAGATGACAACGAAGAAGAAGATCCTAAGTGTAGTCGGAAGAAAAAACCAAAATTATCTCTGAAAGCTGACCCCAAGGAGGATGGAGAAGACAGAGATGATGAAGTGGTCAGTATCTCTTATGCAGCTACCAGTGAGCACAGGGATGCATGTTAAATGGGTAGCATCGTGGTCATAGCGCTGGATCTGGAGCCAGTGACTTGAGTTCAAGTGCTGGTTCCATGCCTATCTGTGTTATCATTAGCAAGTTACGTAGTCTCTCTGCCTCACTGCCTTCTTGTACAAAATGGGAGTAATAGTATCCCTTCCTTGGGCGAGAGAGGCAGCAGGCATATCTTCCGTTTTGCAGATGAATCTTAAATTCCTCTTGACAGCAAAATTCTCATTCCTCTTAGGTAAATTGCAGACAGATCTCATAAAACTCTGGAAAGGCTTAGAAAATGACAGATGAATATCAGGTATATTTGGGGAGAAATAATTCAAAATGTGCAATTTGAATATCTTACACCAAAAGTATAAATTAATAGCTCTGTGTGAAAAGAAAATTTTGAGGTCATGAGGTATTTCCCTTTAGATCAATATTGAACAACTACTATTTTGTAGTTAACTATTCTGGGGCTACAGAGATGAATAAGAGAGAGGGCAAAGTCTCTCCTTTCAGGTATATTACATTCTTATTGGGGGGGACGTAGAAAAAAAGACAAACAAAATAAACAGTTAAAAAAAAAAATCAGATAGTGATAAGTGCAATGCTAAAAATTAAAATAAGAGTCTTAGGATTGGCCTTAAAGCTAAGTTGGGTTATCAAGGAAGGCATCCCAGAGAAGGTGACATGAGCAATGTGATCTGAATAATGAGACGGAGCCAACCATGTAAAGCTAAGGGTGAGGAGCTCTCTGACTCTAGGAATCACTTGGGAAAAGTTTTTCAGGTAAAACTATGGGTAGCATGTTCTGTTCAAGGAATTCAAGGACAATATAGTTGAACATTGACGTTAGGGGAAGAATGGGGTAAAATGAGGTTGTGTCGGGCCTTAGAGTAAGGGATTTTCATTTTATTCTGTGATGGGAAGCTACTGGAAAGTTGAAAGCAAAGGAGTACTTCAATTTCTGTTTTAAAATGATCAATGTAGCTCTGATATGTGGGAGCAAGAGTGGAATCAGAGAAACTAGTTAGGAGTTTAGTACAGTAAAAAAAAAAAAAAGGTAAATGGTGAAGACAGTGTGGACTAGGAGATAGAAGTCAGTGGATTTGGAATGTATGTTGGAGATAGGGTTATCAGGACCAGCACAATCCAAGAAATATGAGGGGAAAAGAAGAATCGGGTAATTCTTAGATTTTTGGCTTGAAAGTTGACTGGATGACCATGCAATTTATTGAGAAAGGTGGAGTACAGAATCAGGAGTCCTTTTGGCCATAGTGAGTTTGAGATGTTAATTAGGCGTCCAAGTGAAAATACCAGCTAGGCAGTTGGATACACAACTGTAGAGTTCAGATAAAGAGGTCAGGGTTAGAGATTGTGATTGGGGTATTTGACATATAAATGATCTTTAAACCTAAAAAGAATGGTGAATGGCTAGATAGAGAAGAGAAGGGGGCCAGGGATAGAGAAAACATCAGCAAAGGAGACAGAGTAACTGGTGAGGTATCAGGAAAACTAGAACAGAGTGGTCATGGAACTAAGAGCAGAAAAAAGGAGGGAGCAGTATCTGTGCTATTCCAAAGTGTAATTCTTGGAAACAGTCTAACTTTGTATTGACCTCAGGCCAAAGCCAACACAGTTCTCAAATGACCTATGTTCTCATTTGCTTTAAAAGTTATGAAGTGAAATTGAAGGAAGGTACAAAAAAAAAAGACAACTCTCTGAGTTTTCATTGCTGTCAATTTCATGAACTTTTAAAGTTGTAATTTTTCTTTCTTATTGTAGGAGAACAAACAAGATGGAAGAATCCTGAGGGGTTCACAAAGAGCCCGAAGGAAAAGACGAGGTGATCCAGCTCTGTTAAAGCAGGGTGAGTTGACAAAAGGGAAGTTTTACTTGTAATGTTACGAAATGGAAAATAGTTCATATAGGTAGAAGTTTTAGCCTAATTGTAATGCAAACTATTAAAATATGGCTTTGAGTTTTTCTTTGATTAAATTTAGTCAATAAAAATTAGAATTTTCAAGAAGTAGATAAAGAAATAAAGAAAAATTAGTAACTTTTAAGTCATTTCAGGGCAAGTGTGAGATCACCATTTAGTTTCCATCAAGTGGACTTCTATTTCCTCACCTTTACTAAAACCCCTGTTCTTGGGCTCTGTTTCCCAAAACTTTAGGCTTTTAATAATCCTCTCAAACCAGAACCTCCTAATGTGGTACATTTTTTCCTTTCATTGTTCCTCAGGCAGCATTTGGTTCTCATGGGGAATCTAGTCCGTAGGCCCTTTCTTGTTCTTTTGTACTTGACTGGATAAACTCACTGTCTTGTCCAGTGTAGACCTTACGTTATTCCCCTAGAGGCCTCAGTGTCCTCTCCACCTGCCACATCTGCTGGCCAGTCCTTAGTTTTAGGTCACTCTACTTAGCTTAGCCCCACTGTCATTCCATGCAGTTATCCTGTCTCTACAAATCAGTGTCATGAATCTAATTCAGCCCTTCAGTGCTTGTATGAGTCCTCTCTTATTTATCTGTATATTAGTTTCCTAGGGCTGCAATTACAAAGTACTACAAAATCAGTGGCTTATAAGAACAGAAATGTATTGTCTGACAGCTCTAAAAGCTAGGATTCCAAAATCAGGGCATTCGCCATATTGATTCCTTCTGAGAGTACATGCCTCCCTCCTAGCTTCTGGTGATGACTGGTGATCCTCAGCATTCCTCTACTGTACATTGCTCCAAATTTTTGCCTCCCTCTTCACCTGGCTATCTTCTTTCTGTGCATGTCTCTGTGTCTCTTCTCCTTTTTAAGGACACCACACAAATTGAATTAGGACCCACCCTACTCAGGTATGATTTCATGTTAACTGAAAACCAAAGATCGTATTTCCAAAGTCATGTTCACAGATATGGGAAGTAGGATTTTAGCATATCTTTTGGGTGCGGGGAGGGGCACAGTTCAGTCCATAACAATATGTCAATTGCTCAAAAAGAGTTGTAAATATTTTCTCCTGCCTCAGGCACACAAGCCTTACTTTTGTCTTTTGGCCTATGACCTTCTATTTTAATTCGCTGACATTAAAGACAGTAAATTCCTCAGCTACCCTTTACTTTCTCTCTAAATGTCTATTTCTTTCTGCCTCACTCGATGAAATTCTAGGACCCTGGCTCTTCTGGGACCTTTTTCCTTCAGTCATCTTTTTTTTATTTCTTAGGTGTTCAGATTTTTTTTTCTTTGTGAATTTTATCTTTGCCTGCTAAATCTCATTCCCAAAATACCTTCTCCCAACATTGTTACCCTTCAAGCTATTACATTCTTTCCTTCGTTCTCATCATTTGTTAAATTAATCCGATAAAATGGATTTTAGCTGCCTCCATATCTTTATCACTGACATATTCTTTTGCATCTCAGAATCTGACTCTCGCTTTTGTTTGATTTGTTTCCCCCTCTTCAAGATTAACGGTCATTTCCTACTACTCAGTGCACTGGGCTTTTCTTAGTCCTCAAGCTCTAGATTGCCCAGGAAAAAAAAAATGGAGCCACCCTGCTTCTAGAAGCTTTTACTTCCTATAGTTTCCATGATTCTGCTCTTCTGTAGTTTTCTGCTGTGTCTTTTTCATGTACTCCAAGTTTTTCAGCTTATTTCTTCTGCACTCATAACTGTGGATTATAGCACACTTCACTTCTCAACTCTTTTTTTTTTTTTTTTGGAAGAGGAGCCAGGAAAAGTGACAGAGAAATACCAGGCATGGAAGTAAGAGAAGAACCAGGCATAGTAGTAGTCGGGGAAGAGAGAGCTTACAAAATATATCTTCGATTTCTTTGATTTGGAAATGATATCATTTTAGTTTCACTTGCCTTTCAGGTTTGCCTCCTAAAGGAAAGAAAGCCTGGTGCTGGGCATCCTACCTAGAGGAGGAAAAAGCTATAGCCGTGCCAACGAAGCTGTTTAAGGAGGTATGGGCCTTCTAGAAAGCATTGTTTGTAAGGGCGGAGGAGCCTAGAATACTGATCTGAAATTGGTATTGTCATTTTCATTGTCTGTTTAGGAAATATGGCTCGTTGTAATTTCTCAAACATACTGTTTTTCATGTGTGTATTTATGTGGAGAGATCCCCAGGTGGCACAAATGGTTTGTCCTTAATAAGTAACCTAAATGTTGGTGGTTTGAACTCACCTAGTGGTGCCGTGGAAGAAAGCCCTGGTAAGCTGTTTCCATAAAGATTACAGCAAAGAAATCCCTGTGGAACAGTTCTACTTTGTAACACACAGGGTCACCGTGAGTCGGAATCTACTTAAAGGCCATGGGTTTGGCTCTTTTAGTTTTATTTAGGTGGTAGAGGCATTTCTGAGGGCAGCTGACCTTAGTATATGCATATCTTCCCCTAGTTCCAGACACATGGGCACATGCCCACACACACACACTTTTTTCTCAGTATCTACTGGGATTTCACTTGTTAATTTTAACAGGGATACTTCTATTACTGAAAAACTAGTAGATGAAGAAAAACTGGCATGAAATCATGTCAATAGTATGGCTTTGGGATGATAAAAATGAGTTATTAAGGTGTACATGATATCACCACAAAACATCTAAAGTTGGGTTACAACATTGTATCATAATTAAATATTTCATTATAAGTGATTTAAAAATCACTTAAAAGTATAGACATCAAGTGTAGTTCTGACCAGGAGCTCCTCTCCCTGGATTAAAACAGGTCAACAAACTTTTCCTGTGAACGTCCAAATAGTAAATATTTAGGCTTTGTGGGGCATATGGTCTATTGCAACAACATAATTTTCCTATTGTAGTGTGAAAGCACCATGGACTCCACCTAAAAGAATGTGCATGGCTGTGTTTCCGTAAACGTTCATTTACAAAAACAGTGGGCCGAATTTGGCCCCGACTCAAATTATTAAAGTACGTTTTGTCACGGTATGTAATAAATCTGTCATGTTGTTATTAGTTGCCAGAGTCAATTCTGACTCATGGTGACCCCAGGTGTTAGAGAGTAAAACTGCTGCATAGGGTGTTTCTTGGCTGTGGTCTTAATGAAAGCAGATCACCAGACCTTTACTTCTGCGATACCCCAGGTGGGTTTGAACCTTTAGGTTAGCAGTTGAGTGCAAGCCATTTGTGCCACCCAGAGACCTAAATCTTACCTGCATACCTTTTTATGTATGGATGAGCATAAGGAGTTTTTAGAAGTGATGAATAGGAAATGTTAGGATGATTACATCTACATTAAAAATATTTAACAATTACATATGAGTTTGTTCTATAAAATCATTTTCTGTAGCTTTGGTCCTTTACAGAATAGGCTTTTTCATTTAAAAAAAAAAAAAAGTTTGTGTAGAGCTAATTACTTGAGTCGGTAATACATTCATGTGATTCAAAATGTAAAAGGTACTGAAAGAATACGAAGCATGTCCCTAGGCATCAGGTTTGCCTCTCTGGATCAGTCACTCTGTCCAGTTTTTTACACATACATCCTTCCTGGGAAATTATTTTGGCAGCTAACCAAAAGGTCGGCAGTTCAGATGTGCAGCTGCTCCTTGGAAGCCTTATGGGGCAGTTGTACTCTGCCCTGTAGGGTCACCGTGAATCAGAATCAACTCAACAGCAACAGGTTTTACAAGCAGCATGTACACAGATCTCTCCCCTGTGTTAAACCAAATGGTAACATATGTTACATACTGTTTTGACTTTGCTTTTTTGTTTTAACTTGACAGAGATTATTCCATTTCAGTTCATTAATACCTTCATCATTCTTTTATGCTGGTGCATAGCATTCCATATTAGGTCCATTCCATAATAATTTACACATTTCCCTATAGATGGGCATATATATATATACACACACATATTCAAATCTTTCGCTATATAAATGTTTCAGTGAATAATCTTGTGTACCTGTCATTTTGCATGTGTGACTATCTCTGTTGGATAATTTCCTAGAATGAGAATTGATGCATCAAAAAGAATGTTCATTTTTTAATAGATGTTATGAAATTGCCAGAAATCGTACCAATTTATACCCTAAATTGTGCATGTCCGTTTCCCTACAGTCTTTCCAAAACAGTGTGTTGCCCAACTTTTTGATCTTTACCAACCTCATAGGTGAACCGTGTCTTAGTTTAATTTTACTTTGTATGACTCTTACAGCTGAGGTTTAGCATCTTTTCAAATATGTAAAAGACTTTTAAATTCCCCTTTATGTAGCCTGTTTTTAACCTTTGTATTTGGTTAAATAGTCTTTAAGAATGGTGATTATTCACGTTTTTAACTTATGCCCACGAGGTAAAATAGTGTTGTATTTATTTTGTATTTTAGCATCAGTCCTTTCCGTATAACAAAAATGGGTTCAAAGCTGGCATGAAACTTGAAGGCGTGGACCCTGATCATCAGTCCATGTACTGTGTCCTCACCGTGTCTGAGGTAAGCTTTGCTTCACCTTTTTTTTTTTTCTTTTTTAAGTAGAAGGGTTAGTATGGGGTTGTAATAATTAGAAAATGTGCCATTTGCTCACTTCATGCCAGGCATGATGGTTAGTATTTTCTACACTGTATCTCATCTAATCATCACAAGAATCCTATGCAAGCCATGGTTTTTAATCCTGTTTTAGAGATGAGGGAACGGAGACTCAGAGAGGTGAAGTGATGTACACAAGCCCACACAGCTTCGCAAGTAGAACCAGAATTTGAACTCAGGCCCAACTGACTCCATAGGTTTAGCAAGACCGTGTTCCTTAATGTTACATAGAATTTAAACGTATTACTACTTTTTTAGTATTTGAAGGTGTCATTGTGAAATGTTTCAAGAAAAGATACAAAAGTCAGTCTAATACATTAATAAAGAGCATTTCTTAGAATATTTTTCCTCCTGTGGTAGTCTCCTAAACCTGAGAAATGTTTTTTTTTTTCCCCCTTTTTTTTTCTCCCTTACTCCTTCCTACCTCCCTCCCTTTATTCTGGGGAAGAAACTAGAGAATTTTGAAATTCTGAAGAAACCATTGAGGAGTAGAGTGTTAGAAGGTTCAGACAGCAGATAATTGATAAAGAGAAGATGGAATCCAGAGTATATAAGGAGACACAAGCCTTAGCCAGAGAAAGGAGTCTATTTTATTAGGTGGAATGAGGGAAGGGATGGGTGCAGGCAAGTTTGTCCGTGTGGAGGCAAACATTTGAGGGAACTTCTTTAACATAGAAGATAAATATTGGCCGAGAGTGAGAATGGAAATAGTAGGTTTAGAAGCTGAAGAAGGGAGAGGATTTGAAAAGGCTGTGAAGAACAGGGCATTGTCTTAGTTATCCAGTTTTACTGTAACAGAAGTATCACAAGTGGGTGCCTGTAACAAACAAATTTATTTTTTCACTAGAAGTCTGAATTTAGGGTGCTGGCTCTAGGAGAAGTCATTCTCTCTAGGCTCTGGAGGAACATCCGGTCTCTTCTGAGCTTCTGCTCCTGGGAGATCTTCATTGGCTTGACATCTCTCTTTTCTAATCTCTGCTTCCTTAAACTCCTTCTCTTATATTTTATAAGAGATTGACTCAAGACACACCCTACACTAATCCTGTCTCGCTAACATAACATGCCAAATGACATCATAACTGCAAGCATACAGGTCAGGATTTACAACACATATTTTATATTTTGGGGGATACAGCTCAATCCATAACATTCCACCCTTTGGCCCTCAAAAGGTTATGTCCTTGCCATATGCAAAATACATTTACCCTATCACATCACCCAAAAATCTTAAATCAACTCCAAGTACAAAATCTCATCTTCTGAATCATCAAAGTCAAATATGAGTGAGGCTTTAGACGAATTCCATCCTTGGGCAAAATTCTTCCTCATCTGTGAACCTGTGAAATCTAGACTACTAGACTATCTGTTTCCAAAGTATAATGGTGGAGCAAGAACAAGGTAGACATTTCCATTACAAATCGGAGAAACTGGAGGGAAAGAAGGGATGACAGGCACTAAGCTAGTCCAAAACCCAGCAGAACAAATTATGTTAGCTCTCAAAGCTTGAAAATAATCCACTCTTCTCTGAGACCATCTGGGCAAGGGCCCTGCCCTCCAGACTCTGGGTATTGGCTAAGCCCTCTGGATTTTGAGTGGAGGCCCCTCGTCCCTGGGCTTCAGCTTTGCCTCCCAGGCCCTCTGGAATAGCAGCTTTACTTGCTCGGCTTTAGGTCATCTGAGTGGTGACCCCACATCCTGGGCCCTGACAAGCCCCATTCTTCTACCCCTTAGCTTTGGGTGGTGGCCTTATCTCCCTGGCACATCTTAACAGTAGCCCCACCGTCTATAACCAAGTTGGTGAAGATACGACTCTTTGAAATCTAGGAGGCTGTGGCACCACCCTTTGAAGTCCTGGAAACTGTGGCTCCACGCATTGGAACGGAGAATGCCTTGCTTCCCATACTCTTTCCAGCAGTTCTGGAGGACAACATATGTAGCTCCTTTGGCTTGTTTCCTGCTTGTAGATTTCCAGGAGGCAGACGGCGTTCTTCCCTTTCGTTCTTTCTCCGTCCCCTTCAGTCTAAGCTGATGGGTTTTATAGTTGATTAGATCCATCAGTCACAGGCTTAATCTCTTTTAACAAAAGATTGTGTAGTGTAACCACATCCTTGGTGAACATTCTAGTACATGTGTACTTAGTTTGTATAACAGAATTTTACGAATCTTTAAGTTCTGTTTTCATTTTGGACAGTTCATTTTTAGGTCTCTTTCTTTCATCTCACATTTTACTATAAGTGGCAAGGAGAAACCATGCGGCCCCTTTAAGACCTGGCTTAGAAATCTCATCAGCCAGGTATCCAGGTTCATCACTTAAAAATTCTACCTTCCAACAGATATTTGAACATAATTCAGACAAGTTCTTTGCCACTGCATAAAGAGCATTGCACTTTCTCCATTATCCAGTCATGTTCATCATTTTCTTTTAAAACCTCTCCAGAAGCACACTTAATGTCCACGTTTCTAACAGCATTCTGTTGCTGGTGCCATATGTATTCTCTAAGACAATAGAGACTTTTCTCTATAGCTCTCCCCACATCCTTCTGAGTCCTCACCAGAATGGCCTTTGACGTCCATAATTCTACAAATAGCCTCTTCAAGGCAATCTAGTCTTTACTATTAGGCACCTTAAAACTCTTTCAGCCTCTACCCATTACCCAGTTCCAAAACCACATCTACATTTTAGGTGTCTGTTAGAGGAGCGTCCCACAATTCTGGCACCAAATGTCTCAGACTGGGTTCTCTAGATGATCAAAATTAGTGAAGCGTATATATAGAGAGAGACATATAAATGCAAACACACACACACGTGTACAAATTTCTTTCAAGGAAATGGCTTGCCAGTTGTGGAGACTGGCAAGTCCCAATATCATAGGTCAGATGTCAGGCTAGAGTCTTCTTATAACTCACATGGTTGCAGGGGTTGACATACCCGAAATCAATAGGTCACATGGCAGTCTGCTGGCTCATGGGGCTCCAGGAGCTGGCGAATCTCAAAATCTAGAGATCAGACAGCAGGGTCCAGGCTCACATCCCCAAAACTGGAGACCATAGAATGACAAGTGGAATGCAGGACTGAGACCAGGAGAGCTTTGAAACATCCATATGTATTGGATGAAGACTACACACCCGCAAGGAAACTCCCCTTGCAACTGATTGGCTGCTCATGTCAGATCACAAAATGGAGGATAATTATGTAATATCTACCGAACCACTGAGAATAATGGCCTAGCCAAGTTGACACATAACCTTAACCATCACAGCCCATTCCTTGTCAACTTGTCACCTGTACACATCTGCCTTAAACCATACGTAATCTCTGAATAAAACAACTATAAAGTCATACCTGCACCTAACCTGGTACAAATAACGTGTACAACCGAAAATAGACGACCCTGTTTACAGCTTATATTTTATAATAAGTAATGGGATAAGGAAGAGAAGAGAACAAAGATATTTGCTATGTGTATATATCTGTGTATCTATATAACACACACATATACACACAGATATAACAAAATAAGGAAGAAATATTAAAAACAGTTAATAGTCCTTGTTTCTGCAACTGTTCACATGATTGTAGCTGGTATTAGAACTACCTTCGTCCACCATGCATTCTGTAGTCCCTTTGCCTTCAGCAAGCACCTCAGCTGGCCATGGTTCTTTGCCTGGTAAGGTGACCTAAACCTTCATGCCTGAAGGTTCTGGACCATTAGTAGTCATGTTGGAATTAGGTTGCTGTAGTTTTCCATTGACTTTTATCACAGGGCATGATAGTACTAAGAGACGTCCTAAGGGATCGCCTGTATTCCAGACATACTCTTCTTTACCTCCACATGTAATAGCAGTGTAATTTCCCCTTGGTAATTAGGATCAGTCACACTAGTAGGTATGGTAACTCACTTCTTTACCTGTTGCTTGAGGGGCATGAAGAACCCAAAGTGGCTGGGTGTCATTCTTAAATTCCAGTTCAGCAGAATCAGTGTTGTGTTTTCTGGTGGGAGCATTCCTCCCTTTGGAACAAAGACCTCTAGACCACAAGAGCATAGGATCATGGGGACAGAAAGCAAAAATTTTTGTGAGTGGGTCACTAAGGGTAATAAGTGAGTGGTGTCACTCCCATTTCCACCCTTTGATTCCTGAACTTGTGAATCCTGGCTAGGGGAGAAACAGTTACCTCATTGGATGCTGGTTTAGAGCACATATACCCTCCCTGGAGAACATTATCCCAACCCTGCAAGGTATTGCCACCTAACTGGCTCCATAATTGTGTTTTTAGAAGGCCATTCTGTCAAGCCAGCTACTTCAGGATGGTGGGCAACATGGTAAGATCAGTGAATTTCATGAGTATGGGCCCCACTGACACACTTCATTTGCTGTGAAGTGAGTTCCTTGATCCAAGGCAATGTCTGTACCATAACAGTGAATAAAGCATTCTGTAAGTACACAGATGTTAGTGTTGGCAGATGCATTGTGTACATGCAAGCCAAGTCTGTATCCAGATTAAGTGTCTGTCCCAGTAGGACAAAATGCTGCCCTTCCATGATGGAAGTGGTCCAGTGTAACCAACCTGTCACCAGGCTTCTGGCTGATAGCCCTTAGGAGTGGTGCCATTTTGGGAACTCAGTGTTGGTCTCTGCTGCTGGCAGATTGAGCACTCAGTAGTGGCTGTAGCCAAGTCAGCCTTGGTGACTTGTTCATGACTTTGTTCATGAACCCATTGGGCAATGACAGAAGTGGCTGGGGAAAGAGGCTTTCTGGTATCCATAGAACACATCACCCTATCCAGTTGATGATTAAAACCTCCTAACCCTTTGGTGAGCATTCACGTGAGACACAAATATCTTCACTTCTTTGGCCCATTGAGAGAGGTCTGTCCACGAGCCTCTTCCGCATAACTTCCTTGTCACCGATTTTCCAATCACGTTCCTTCTAATTACCTGGCCATCTAGCCAAACCATTGACCACAGCCCATGAGTCAGTATACAGTCGCACATCTGGCCATCTCTCCTAAGCAAAATGACAACCAGGTGCATTGCTTGAAATTCTGCCCACCAGCAGAATTTTCCTTCACCATTGTCATTCAGGGAGGTCCCAGAAAGTGCTGCAGCTGTCCACTTCCGAGTGGTACCTGCATATCACACAGAATAATCTGTAAACCAGGCAGGAGTTTTCTCTTCTTCAGTTAACTGATCTTAGGGCTCATCCCCATGAGGCCGTAAGTGCAGACTGGGAGAAAGAAGGTAATGTAACTGGAGTGTGGACCGTGGGAATTTTGACCACTTTCTCATGTAACTCACTGGAGCTTTCACGTCCTGCTTGAGCCTGATCTTGTATGTACCACTCCCATTTAACTGTGGAGTGCTACTGTGCATGTCAGATAACATCCAGTTCGGATGGGCGTCTCAGGCCACTGCTGACTTGGTGGCCCATAGTTAAGCATTCAAAGTTTACTATGGGCCAGTAACAAGCCAAAAAGCTGTTTCTCAAAAGACTAGTTACCTGCAGAGGATGGCAGAGCTTTACTACAAAATCCTAAGGGCCTGTGTTTGATTCACCAGTTGGGGCCTGCTAAAGACTTCCAAACAGCATCTTTGTCTGCCACTGACATTTCAAGAATGATTAGCATCTTGCATGGCGGCCCGAACCTGTTGCAGAGCTCCTTTCGTTCTAGGTCCTACTCAAAACTAGCAGCTTTTCTAGTCACTTGATAAGTGGGCTGGAGTACCACACCCAAGTGAGGGATATGTTGCCTCCTGTTACAGATTGAATTGTGTCCCCCCAAAATATGTCAACTTGGCTAGACCATGATTCCTAGTATTGTATGGTTGTCCTCCATTTTGTGATATGATGTGATTATCCTATGTGTTGTAAATCCTGACGTTTGTGATGTTAATGAGGCAGGATTAGAGGCAGTTATGTTAATGAGACAGGAAGCAAACCTACAGGATTAAATTTTATCTTGAGTCAGTTACTATTGAGATATAAAAGAGAAGATCGAGCAAAGAGAATAGGGACCTCCTACCACAAGAGAGAAGAGCCAGGAATGAATGCATCCTTTGGGCCCAGGGTCCCTGCACTGAGAAGCTCCTAGACAAGGGGAAGATTGATGACAAGGCACTTCATCCAAAGCGGACGGAGAGAGAAAGCATCCTCTGGGACCTGGTGCCCTGAGTTCAGACTCCTTGCCTCCTGGACTATGAGAGAATTAAATTCCCATTTGTTAAAGCCATCCATTTTTGGCATTTCTGTTATAGTGGCACTAGATAACTAAGACACCTCAAAATCTAAAGAGGTACACCAGGCATTGTTCTTCCTTTTTAGTTGCAGAAGGGGCCAGATCTAACAATTTATCCTTCACTTTAGAAGGAATATCTCGACATGCCCCACTCCACTGGACCTCTAGAAATTTCACTAAGGTGGAAGGCACCTGAATTTTTGCTGGATTAATTTCCCACTCTCTAACATGCAGGTGTCTTACCAATAAGTCTAGAATCATTGATACTTCTTCCTTACTGGGTCCAGTCATCATAATGTCATCAATGCAATGGACCAGTGTGACGTTTTTTGGAAGGGAATGGTGATCAAGATCCCTGCGGACTAAATTATGACATAGGGCTGAGGTGAAACAGTGAAGGTGTATTGCTGGCCTTGCAAGCTGAAGGCAAACTGCTTTTGGTGTTCTTTTGAAACCAGAATTGAAAAAAAGGCATTGGCCAGATCAATAGCTGCACACCAGGTACCAGGAGATGTATTAATTTGCTCAAGCAGTGAAACCACATCTGGATCAGCAGCTGCAATTGGAGTCACCACCTGGTTAAGTTTTCCATAATCCACTGTCTTTCTCTAAGATCCATAGGTTTTTTCCACAGGCCAGATAGGCAAGTTAAATGGGGGTGGGGTGGGAATCACCACCCCTGCATCCTTCAAGTCCTTAACAGTGACACTAATCTCTGCAGTCCCTCCAGGAATACGGTATTGCTTTTGGTTTATTATTTTACTAGATAGGGGCAGTTCTGATAGCTTTCACTTGGCTTTTCCTAACATAATATAGCCCTTCCTCCATTTGTCTGGAATCCAGTGTGGGAGTTCTGCCAGTTGCTGAGTATATTTACTCCAATTATGCATTCCTGAACTGGGGAAATCATTACTGAACCTACTGTAAGATGGACATAAGCTAAGACTTCATTAATAACCTGTCCTCCATTCACCCCCATCTCTAATTGTTCAGCTACAGTGACATTTTGCATCTCCTGGAATTAATGTCAGTACAGAACCATTGTCCAGTAATCCCTGAGATTCTAATTATCCCCTTTTCCCCAGTGACCAGTCATTCTCTTAAAAGGCTGTAGATCCATTTTGGAAAGGCTGAGAATAAGATTAACAGTATAAATTCTTGATAATGTATTGGGTCCTTCCTCAGGGGGACCTGGCCTCCTCTTCATTCACGGGTTTTTGGGTCTGTAAATTGGCTCAAGTCTGGGAATTGTTTGAGGGACTGTGACTGTATTCTGGTAATTCAAGTTAGACTGTCATTCACTTGGCCTAGAATCCTTCTGCTTATACAGATCAAGTAAATGTTTAGTAAGTTTCCTATTTATTCCACTCCTGTGGACACCATGACTAAGTAGCCAATGCTGTATTTCCATGTGAGTCAGTCTGTTCTGATTACTGCTTTGACTCTTATGTCCATTGAGGTAACCACCCTACCTTGTCTTCTGTTAAGTGTTGCCACTTGGCCCCTGCCACCACGGAGTAAAATCAACCCCATCGTAGTTAGGTATCTCAGTTCAGTTAGGGCAGTTCCCACTCTCAAATCTGACTTACATAAAATAGCAATCACAGCAGTCTTCAAGGATGCTGGGGCTTCCTTCACAAATTTGTTCCTCACCATTATGGTAAAATGTGTGTCGTCTCTATACTCCATGAATGGGTCTCTGGGTCCAACCTCATAAATCCACTCTAACATGCCAGTTTCCCTAAGCTTTTGGATACCTTCTTCTACAGGATACCAAGGCAAGTCTGGCATTTTACCTTGATTTAGTGTAGGCCACCACTTAATCCATGCTTCACTGGATGAACCAAATAAACTATTAAATCCTTTTCTAACCTCTTGAGCTAAAACATTGAATGAAGAATCTGTAATTAGTGGGCCCATATCAATAAACTCAGACTGGTCCAACTTTATGTTCCTTGCAGCATTATCCCACACCTTTAATATCTGTTCCTACACATATTCCCCAGATTTCTGTTTGTATAAAAAAAATCAACGAGTGCTTTTGGAGTGTAGGTACCTCTTCCTGGATCACACTTTTTACTTTACCTCTTGGGACTCACTGGGACTTTAATCTACTTATAGGTCTAGAACCAAAAACTGATGGTGGGATTGGGTCCTGGGGACATCGGCAATATCTTATAAGGCATCTGCCTCAGGTGCTGCCTCAGGCAGTGTATCACAGACTCTTCAGGCACAGCTGGGTTAATCTCATCAGATGGGTGTAGAAGGGACCATGGTTTTACTGGGGAGGGTGGCTTAGCAGACGAAGATGGAGTAATCTCTTCAGATGGGAGTTAGATGGATGGTTCTGTTGGCAGGAGTTACTCAACAGAACTTAGGAGCTCAGTGTCCCCAGCTTCTTGATTATCTGCCCATATGTCCCCATCCCAAGTTTCAGGATTCCAATTCAATTGGTGTTGTAATGTACCACTCTTACCATAAGACTCTGAGTCTGGTTTTCAGCAATATGAGCTCTGTTACTGCAAGAAATAAGACTTTCTTTCAGGACACAAGTGGCAGCTTTCAGGTATTGTATGTGGTGCCTGAGCTGTGACTCTGAAGCTTTGAGCTTGTCCCTTTCTTGGGCCACTTTGTCTAGTGAAAGTAGGACCAAGCAGCCAGCTTCTCATTCTGACGGTATTATAGAAAAGTATCAAATATGCAGTCACCCAGAGCCTTGTCTCTCATAAATATTTGATCCATTGGTGGTAATAGTTCATATATTTCTATTGCCACCTCATGCCATGGATTAACAGTGCTCTCTTTACTACTGGAGGCAGAGTCATCAGTACCTTTAAGGCTAGATGGACTGGAGAACCAATTCAGAAAACTCATCTTTATGATTTTCTTCCTCTAGAACCACTCTCAGTACCAAATTATGTCTTAGTTATCTAATGCTGCTATAACAGAAATACTATAAGTGAGTGGCTTTAACAAACAAATTTACTTTCTCACAGTTAGGAGGCTAGAAGTCTGAATTTAGGTTTCCATCTGTAGGGGAAGGCTTTCTTTTGCTGTCGGCTCTGGGAGAAGGTCCTTGTCTCTTTTAAGCTTCTGCTCCTGGGTGATTTTCATGTGGCTTGGCATCTTTCCCCATCTCTGCTTCTTTAAACTTCTCCTTTTATATTTCGTAAGAGATTGATTCAAGACACACCCTACACTAATCCTGTCTCACTGACATAACAAAGACAACCCATTCCCAAATGGACTATAACCACAGGTATAGCGGTCAGGATTTACAACACATATTTTGAGGGAACACAATTGAATCCATAACAGACATGTAGGAGGCATGTAGGAGGATTACCCTGTAGCATGAAGAGCCCAGTACATAGGCACAGCATGTTTTCTTTCTTAGCACCCTTCACTAGACCAGGTATAGGTGCAGCATAGGTGGTTAGTTACGTTGATGGGATTTTGCCAGTGACTTGTTTGAAAAGGACCAGAAAACCTGTTGCTGTCAAGTCAATTCCAACTCATAGTGACCCTGTAGGACAGAGCAGAACAGTCCCATAGAGTTGCCAAGGAGTGGCTGGTGGATTCAAACTGCTGACCTTTTGGTTAGCAGCCGTATCACTTAACCACTGCACAGCCAGGGCTCCTTTGAAAAGGACATCAGGACAAAAATCTAGAAATGTAGTTAAATGTTGAAGAGATTGCTAAAGAAGGATGACTTAAGGTGAGGGGAGCTGAGAAGGAGAAAGGAGAAAGATAAATGTGAGATACTAGAGTTTTCACAGAGGTTGAAGAAGAGGGGTATTGGGAGTCACTGGCTTAGCAAAACTGGAAGAATAGAATGATCTCTTTCTAGGGATGGATGTTTAATATTCATGAGGCAAGCAGCTTCTGATGGGGATAAGATCCATGTGAGTGTGTGTTTGAAATGGAGAGGAGAAGAGGGAGCAAAGAAGTCAGGGCATTGAATGAGTCATCCATGTGGATGATGACATTACTCAGGATGGAAAGAAAGAGGGCAAGCAGGGCTTAAGTGTTTGATGAGTGAGCGAGGATGTCTGGAAGGTTAGCATGTGGAATGTTGAGCAGGAGAGATGGTGCAGCCACATGGCATGACCTCAAGTGGGCCAGGGCCGAGAACAGCCCTTGGAGCAACCCCTCCTCAATCCTCTGGTAGGTGGGTGTGTGAGAATGAGCAGCCTCCACTTGAGGGAAGGCTTGAGAGGTACAAGTCAGGTATGTCTTTGGGCAAGGAAGTCGAAGAAGTAGCAGATTATTTATCAAAGCATAGAGTTCCAGAGATCATAAGGCATAGTAAAGTGTGGTGGATGCAGAGACTGATTCATGGAAGCAGAAGCTCAGAGCAGTGTGACCATGAGGAGACCAAGTGGTCTTATAGGCATTGACCAGAGACACCTGCATAAAAGGCAAGGTAGGATTGGCTAGCCGTAGGGCTGGCAAGAGAAGCAGCCCCAGAGTTCCTGCTTGGAATGAGGTGGACATAGAACATGGGACAGGCACCTCCCCTTCCTGAGAGATTGCACTTCCCAAGGATCCTCCCAACAGAGAGACTCTAGATTTTGAAGTTAGCTTTCTGTTTTGTTTTAATTTTAAAAGTAATTGTAAATTTTATATAAGTATACATCAATACATTGAAATTGAAAGAATCATATGTAAGATAAAGTGTAAAAAGTCTATCATTCCATCTTTGACCCGCTCATCTCACTGCCACTTCTCAAAAGAAATCATTAACAGTTTGACATATATCCTTCCAGACTTTTTTCTTTACCTTTTTTAATGTATATATACATACACATGTAAACATATACATATATATGTGTATATATGCACATGTAAATATGTGTGCATACATTTATAAGTGTGTGTTTATTTGTATAACTGTATGCATATATACGTATGTACACACACACATACATTTATATACACACACGTAAATACACGTACAGACTCAAAAATAATTTTATTCATAAACTGACCTACACTATACAGTTCTGCCGCTTGAATTTTAACAATGTAGAGAACATTCCATGATAGTAGCGATGCAGCTACCCCAGTATTTTTGCATTATTAATGGCTTTGTGCTGTAGTCTCAAGCGTCTTCTCCGGCTTCTGCAATGCAGGTGCTCGCGGAGTGATTAGAGATGTGGTGCGTGCTTCCACTTGAACACATCTGCTGTGCTGGCATTGAGGCTAGTGGGAGGAGAGTCACAGGCTGAGCTTACTCTCTGGGAGATTAGGGGAGACCTTTTCTTTTCTTTCTCCCAACCTAGCTACTGTTGGCCTCTCTCCATGTCTGTACCATCCTTGGCCTGGACAAACAGACTGCCAGGTGCTGAGTTTATAAAAGGACAGAGAGCTGGCATTCAGACAGTGGCCAGCACAGCATCCACTTGGGGGCCTTGCTGGAGCTGTCTGCAGTGTGCTAGTCTGGCTGTTTCTCTGCTGGCTCTCCTTGGTGCCACACAAGCTGATTTGGTAAAGGGAATGGAGAGAGGATATGTCTATGTGGGAAAACTATTCTTTGCCCCGTATCCATGTGCTCCCAGTGTAGCTGGGGTTGTTGCTAGAACACTGTAGCTCAGCTCTTCCCAATATAATGCCTTTGCTTTTAGATTTTACCATTTGGTTGTTTTTGTTGCTGTTAAGGCAGGTGGTTTGGTTAACATAGGTTGTATCATACCTGATATTCGTGTTAATTGTATTTTTATTTGTGTACATGAGTATTCTGGGTTTTTTTGTTTGTTTGTTTATTTTCTTTAATCAGTCAGCCTACTTTACCTATTGCAGGTTTCTGGATACCGGATAAAGCTTCACTTTGATGGGTATTCTGATTGCTATGACTTCTGGGTAAACGCAGATGCTCTGGATATTCACCCAGTTGGGTGGTGTGAGAAAACCGGCCATAAACTTCATCCACCAAAAGGTGCTGTCATTTGTTTGTTTTATATTTTAAATTCAGTTAAAGGCTAATTTTCTTACGTGCTAATTTAGAATTTTTAGGAATTCAGACTGTGTGATACTTTGGATGGACCCAAATTCAAGCCTATTGTTCATGAAGGGAAAAAAAGTAGATAAAAGTGAAAGAAATTTAAAAAGAAGAATCGTACTTAAGAGAATAAACTGCTTGTGTGTTTGCATATAAAACATTTGGATGATATTTTCCTTTGACTACAAATAGCGTTTAGCTGTAGATTTCATTTTTATTTTATGTGTATATCCTTGAAAAAAACTTATTTCAAGAAATTATTCCTTGTAGTTTACACAGTCAACTGATATTTAAGTACATAGAAAATCCTGAGAAATTATACAGCTAACTTGCTTAGTATTTAGGAGTTTGAAAAGGAGACTATAACAGTAAAATTTGCTTAGGTGGGAGTTTAACAATTACTTTTTCTTATAATCTGAGTCTTAATATTACAGTTTGCCAGTGATTGTTCCTGTTTCATGTTTACGTAAAAGTTCAAGAAAACAGATACTGTCCATCTTTTTCAGTCCATCATTTGTGTTTAATTACTGTCTTGTTTCTTCATTTTTAACTGGTATATACAGTATTATTATTTTCTTGAGGTAAAAAATTTAGGTTACTAGTTTGATAGTTTTTGGCCTGCATCAGGAATATTGTTTTTTAATGGACTAGCTATCTTTGAGTGAAAAGTTAAGGGCAGAATGATATTTACAGAGGGCTGAAGGATTAAACAAAAACAATAGGGAAGAAGAGTGTGAAAATAGGAAAGCCATGAGCCTTTCTATAAACTGAACTCATATATGGTGAATTATTGACTGTTCTTTCCATGCAGGCTTCTGGTCTTTAGTGGAAAGCAGCTCACACGTTCACAGATAAAATAAAATGCTCAAATTCCTTTTGTAAGGAAATGTTGGCTTTAATGAGATTCTGAAAATTAAAAAAAAAAAAAAGAACATTTCCCTTATTGAAATTTGCCAACGTGCTTACTTGATAATCCTTGATTATTTAAAAAAAAAAAATCGCTTGGTGACTTGATTTGGGGATGTACATATAGGAGTTACAGATAAAAGTGGGAGTAGAAAACAAAGTATAAAATACTTTGATATTTCAATAAGTTTGTGGTTGTGTGCTTGCTTTAGGATATAAAGAAGATGAGTTTAATTGGCAGACCTATCTCAAGACATGCAAAGCTCAAGCTGCTCCCAAGTCATTATTTGAAAATCAGAACATAGTAAGTATATGCAAAATACTCTTTTCTTTCAAAGGAGGTGATTTATGCGTGCCTTATAGGATAAATTACAAGTGATAACAAGGAACTGTATTTTATTGCTTTGGTAAGTGGAGTAGCCTTATCTTATTGTCAGGTGCCATTGAGTCTTTTCTGACTCAATGTGACCCCGTGTACAACAGAACAAAACACTGCGCAGTCCTCCTCCATCCTCACAATTGTTGCTATGCTTGAGAACATTGTTGCAGCCACAGGTCACTCTATCTCATTGAGGGTCTTCCTCTTTTTCGCTGACCCTGTACTTTTCCCAAGCATGATGTTCTTCTCAGGAACTGGTCCCTTCTGATAACATGTTCAAAGTATGTGAGATGAAGTCTCACCATCCTTGCTCCTAGGGAGCAAGCATTCTGGCTGTACTTCTTCCAAGACAGATTTATTTGTTCTGGCAGCGCATAGTATATGCAAGATTCTTCGCCAACACCGTAATTTAAAGGCATCAAACGATGTATTGCTTCGGGCAAATCTGCTGCAAAAGACCTCTTTAAAGTGTTAAAAAGCAAAGATGTCACCTTGAGGACTAAGGTGCACCTGACCCAAGCTGTGATATTTTCAGTTGCCTCATGCATGCGAAAGTTGGACAGTGAATAAAGAAGACCGAAGAAGAATGGATGCCTTTGAATTACAGTGGTTGATGCCTTTGAGTCTTCTCTTAATTATACTTAAAAATTAGTTCAAAATTCTCATGAATAAATATCCTTTCTTTAGCCGTGTCATGGTTATCTTTTTTTTTTATTGAATGGTAGGAGGCAGCATAATACAAAACCCAAGTCTAATTTACAATTAAGGTGCGTAAAAATTAAGTTTTCTGGGATATTTTATTGTCCCTTATTGAAGAATGCTGTTCAGATGTGATTCACACAATGAGAGGAATGTAGACCTGTTTAGATTTGCATCTAAGATGTAGCTAGAGACTATGATTAACCTTTACTCCAGCTTACAGCTTTATCTTGCAGTATAACAGAAACAAAGACTGGATATATATGTATTTTCTATCTCTTGGGCTGTATTCCTGCTTTCCATTGCATGTTCTCTATTGGCATCTCTGAGAGAAAGTTACAGTTCTTTGCCCAAGTTCTGATCTAATTGGAACGAAGAAAAGAAAGCAAGGGAATGAAAAACCAAAATATCATCTGTTTAACTCGTAAGGGCTAGGTTAAAAGACATGACCCATATCTGCAGAAAAATGAGCTTCTCGGTTCTGAGCCCAACAGTTTAAGAGATTTACTGTCCCCCCTCCCCCACCCCCACCCGCACGCCATGGCTATCACACCAAGCCCAGAAAGCCCTGGACCATGGCAGACCTGCCCTCCTGAAAGTGGCAGAGTAGAAATCACATGCCTTGCAGGCCAGCTTACCTCAAGACTATGACTAGTTTCTCCTGCCACATTTATTAGTCAGGTTACCAGTGAGTGAGGGGGTGGCAAAAAAACCCAAAACCAAACCCAGTGCCATCGAGTCAATTCCAACTCATAGTGACCCTATAGGACAGAGTAGAACTGCACCATAGAGTTTCCAAGGAGCGCCTGGCGGATTTGAACTGCTGACCGTTTAGTTAGCAGCTGTAGCACTTAACCACTACACCACCAGGGTTTCCGAGGGGGTGGCAGATGCCAGAAATGTTTCGCTAATGCGATTCCCTCCAAATGGAAATAAATATCAGGAGTGGGGAAAAACCATCTCTTTCATTCCAAATACCCTCCATTGGGAAAACTATGTTAACCAGTTAGTTGTTGGGAGGACATCAGTCCAACAGGTGAAACATTCTCTGATGAAATTGACCATAAACAGACTTGAATTAGAGAACGAAGAAGAGTGTGTGTGTGTGTGTGCGCGTGTGTGTGTGTGTGTGTGCTTTGATTTAGAAAACCAATGGAGATAATGTTCCAGGTTATTATTTTAAAATTAAGGTATTTAATTGAGAGGATAACTTAACTTCTAAAATATAAATTCTGTGTTGTCAGTAGGTCTTCTCTGTCAAGGTTTGCCCCAGGGGAGAAGATCAATTAGGTGGAAACGCAGCAGCCTTCTGTTGGTGCTCCAAGTTTCCCAATCCCTGTCTGGTTCTCTGATGATGAGTTCAGTCAGGAATTTGATTACCTGCCTTGAACTGTTTTCTTAAATTCTGTGCATTGCTAGCGCACAACTTAATCTTGGGCTGTGAGTTCAGTCTCCAAGAGGCAGTTAATTTTCCTATGTCTAGATGCATCTACCTCCAATTACTCAAATATTGATGATCAGAACTTTGATAAATAATTTCAGATTTACATGTATAGTGAAAAAGATTTCTGGGTAGCATTAGTGCCTGCTCCTTCAGTTCAGACAGGACTTGTTCTAACATTTCTGGATATATGTGGCTATCTAGAGTTATGCAGTCGTAACTGTGCAAGTACAGTTAACAGATAACATCTATTTGCTCGAGGTAGTTAGAATAGTGTCTACACATCAGTCTGAACAGAAGGATTTTTTTTAAGAAGGGCGGACGTAATTTATAACGAATTAGGATTAGCATAATTGATATCCAAATCCACTACCCTGAGATTAGGATATTTTTCCCCACAAAAGATTGTAAGTGTAGATTTTATTGTACCTCAAACACTAACTCTTACTGAACTTTTATTGTTTTAGTCCAAAGTCCCAGATGACTGATAATCTGTGTATTTCCTTAAATTACAGACTCTTTTGTTTGAATGGCTTTTTGTATTATCGTTTTTTTTTTTTTTTTTGCTGCTGTTGTGAATAAGAAGTATCTGTAGCGTTCAGTAAAAGTTGAAGTTGTAATAAGTTGCAGCCTCTCATAGAGGAAGATGACCAACTTTCAGTAGAGCACTCTTTGAAAGAGCTTTTCAGAAGTGGCCGTGAATTTGTATTACTGACTCATGCATGTTTTTAACCTGATTAAGTGCACATTTTGTACGAAACAATTTTTAATAATTGTTAAGTCTGTAATCAAGGAAATGAGGGAGAAAAAGTGAACTATATAGTGAATAAAACTTGCCTAACTAGTATAGTTTTCTAAGGTATGAAAACGTGCTAAAATTATTTTAAACTCTGTGAGGTTGTGGATGTTTTCATTTTGAGCCCAGATAGTTAACTGAGTGTGGCAATAGGGCATTTTTTTTTTTAATTGTTGCTTTTGGGGAAGCGACCATGCTGTGAAATTGGCACACGATTTTTAAATTATATGAATACAGTAATGTATGCAGGCCTTTGAGCAGAAAGTACAGGGAGAGTGGAGGTGTTGCTGTTAAGTGTGTGCTTATCTCTAATTAAATCTGTATGTTTGTGTAGACAGTGATCCCATCAGGCTTTCGAGTTGGCATGAAGCTTGAAGCTGTAGACAAAAAGAACCCTTCATTCATCTGTGTTGCTACGGTAACTGATATGGTGGACAATCGTTTCCTGGTGCATTTTGACAACTGGGATGAGAGCTATGACTATTGGTGAGACCTTTTCCATTGGTGTACACTTTTTTAATTTAATGTTTATACAAGCAAACCAGGTACATGGTTTTAAAACAATAATAATGTAAAAAAAAAAAAAAATGTAAAGCTTACAACAAATAGTGACAGTACTCTGCCCCACCCTTTCCTATTCCAGATTTTTAACTTTTTACCTGTTTCGTATAGCATATATTTCTGTTGGGGGGGCGGATTACACACAGCAAAGCATACACAGATTAAACAAATTCTACATGTACAATTCAGTGACATTGATCACATTCTTCAAGTTGTGCAACCATTCTCATTGTCCTTTTCCAAATTATTCCACCACCATTAAGATAAACTCAGTGCTCCCTAGGACTCTCATCTAACCTTTCACGTTACTGTTGGTCAGATTGATCCCATGTAGATAATCTTTGAAAGAGAGCACAAGGCAGACTGTCTTTACTGATTAAGCTAAACTATTGGCTTGGTTTAAAGATGGCTTCAGGGGAGTTTTGGTTTAAGCTTTAAAGATTACATCAGAGCAATAGTTTCAGGGGGCCATCCAGCCTCAATGGCTCAAGAATGACTGAATTCCATAATTTGAAATTCTGTTTCACATTTCCTCCCTGTTGTCCCGGATTCTCCTATAGATTGTTTGATTAAAATGTTTAGTTAACGGTAGCCTGGCACCATCCAGTGCTTCTGGTCTCATGACAAAAATGGCAGTTGCTCGTGGAGGCAGTTAGACATGCATTGCAGTTCCTCCTCTGATTCTTGACTCTCCTTCTTCCTCTGCTGCTCTAGGCAAATAGAGACCGATTTTTGTGCCTTGAATGACTGCTCGCAAGCTTTTAAGACCCCGGGCACTACACAAACAACTAGGAGAGAAAACAGAAACACTAACAACAGTATTAGGCCCATATGGCATATGTATCTAAGTAACATCCTTCACTTCAACTGTATTGTTTGTAGTTTAATTGACTTCCTGTTATAGAGGAGCTCTGGTGGTATAGTAAGAGCTGCGGCAGGCTATGGCTACTAACCAAAAGATCGATAGTTGAAATCCAACAGCTGCTCCTTGGAAACTCTATGGAACGGGTCTACTCTGTCCTGTAGTATCCCTATGAGTCGGAATTGATTTGATGGCACTGGGTTTTATTTTTATTATAGAAGTGAGGTTTAATTCCTAGACACTCACATTTCCAACATATACTCACATGCATGTGTATGCACAGACTCACGCTTTCCCCCTCATTTGGTGTGCCTTGTATCATTTTCTAGGAAATTATTTTAAGCTTCCGTTCATATTTTTATGCCCAGTAGCTGATTTAACCAGTCATAATGTACATGTACGTATTTATCAATTGAGGAACATTGTTTTTAATCCTCTCAGTTTTTAGATATACTGCATGAAGTGGTTGGAGTGACCTTTGTAAAATTATATAATTACAAAATAATTATCATAAGCAAAGCCCTCATACTTAATTAAACATTTGCAATAATGGTTTTCCATACCTAATTCATGCTCAGTGATTGCTGTGATTCAGTTTCCTGTTGAAAGGTACTTCTGAAGTATTTTGTTCTTTATAGAGAACGCTTAGTGTGAGAAAATTTTAGAGAAAGGGAACAGATACGTTTTTGAAATGTGGCTAATGTTACAGCATCAGATGAATATTCACTAAAATAAATGTTAAATCTCAGGGAAGCTTATTTCTTGACCTTAATTATTAGTGTGCATACATTTGAATATTCAGCATACCCATCAATAATTTTCTTTACTTCTGAAATTGAATTTTTAGACACTCATAGATTTTACTTTCATTGCTATAGGAGGGAGAGATACCAAAAGCCATTTGCTATCCAGATTTTTAAAAACTTCGTATTATATGTATATACACTTTTACAGAATTTTTTAAAAGTATAGGTAAGTAGTTACAGTATTAAATCATACAGAGTCAAGTACATATTTTTGTGTGTTTCCACCAGGCTTTATTCTGTAAAGCAGAGTGTGTCTTCATTGGATATCTTTTTATTTGCAATAAGGGATTTCTGTTGAGATAAGACAATTTCAAGCATATACGAAAATAGAAAGAGCAATACAGTGACCCTCATATAGCCATCAGTTAGCACCAACAATTTTCAGTTTATTTCCAGTCTTGTTTTCTCATTATTCCTACTCCAGGATTGTCTGGAAGCAAATCCCAGATACCATAACATTTCATCTGGGAATATTTCTGTGTTACAGAGACTTTCTAGACATATCCAAACACCTCGCTGGATTGATTTACCAGGTTAAGAGGCTTAGGACTGCAGTCTCATGGGACAACTCAGTCAGTTGGCATAACATAGTTCATAAAAATAATGTTCTATGTCTTAGTTTGATGAATAGTGTCTGGAGTCTTAAAAGCTTGCTGGCAACCCCCTTAGACAACCAGTGATCTCTACTCATCTGGAGCAAAACAGAATGAAGGAAGCCAAAGACTCAAAGAAGAAACTAGTCCACAGGACTAATAGCCCATATGAACCGCGGCCTCTTCTAGCTTGAAACCAGAAGAACTAGGTGGTGCCCAACTACCACTACCAACCATTCTGACTAGGGAAATAATAGAAGGTCCCAGATAGAATGAGAGAAAAATGTAGAACAAAATTCAAATGCCGAAAGAGACCAGACTTACTGGACTGATAGAGATTAGATGAACTCCCGAAATTATCACCCTAAGATACTCTTTGAACTTGCAACTAAAACCACTCCCAGAGGTCACCTTTCAGCCAAATAACAGATTGGTTTATAAACAGTGTCACCCGTGAGTAATGCGCTCCCTCAAACAATCAACTCCGTGAGACCAAATGGTCAACATTTACCCAAAAGCAGAGATGAGAAGGCAAGGAGGGACAGGGAAGCTAGAGCAATGGAAACAGAACAAACAGAATGGAAATAATGAGAATGCTGACACATTGTGAAAATTATAATCAGTGTCACGGAACCATTTGTATAAAAATTGTACATGGGAACCTAATTTGCTGTGTAAACTTTCACCTAAAGCACAATAAAAAAAATTTTTTTTTATTGGAGAAATCTAGACAAATTTGCCATGCCTATTTCACTGTGATGCCAAATTCCCAGGAAAGAGGATTCTGGGTTCTTTTTTAGGAGGAGCAAAAGAATGGATCTGTTTTAGCTCTGATTTTACACTGTTATGAGCACAAACTAATTTGTAGGATGGAATATGCTTGTAGAATTTACTTATACTTCTAACTGTTAGCATGAAGTCATATTTTCTCATTTGTCAGAAGGAGAATACAGCACATTTTCAAAGGGTCAGCAGTTTGAATCTGCCAGGCACTCCTTGGAAACTCTATGGGGCAGTTCTACTCTGTCCTATAGGGTCGCTATGAGTCAAGAATTGACTCAACGGCAATGGGGGGTAACATGCAATTAAAGCACATTGAAAATTGATTAGGTGCACTGGAATTTCTTCAGTCTTACTAAATATTTCTTTGATCTTTGAATTCTGGAATTATTTTCATCTACAAAAATTACTTAGGTATGTAATAGGGTTTACAAATTGGATTGCCTTTCCCAGTTTAATATACTATAGAAATAGGAATTTGTTTCTCTGAATTTGGATAGTCATTTTATATCAGTGGGAATTTGAAAACAAACATATGTATGTCTTTGTAAATTTGTGGTACTGCATATTTAGTTGCAATAAAAATTTTCTTCTTAAAAAGAATATTATGAAAATGTTCTACAGGATTAAAGAAGTAGTTTTTTATTAAAAGAAAATAGTAAATGTTGATATAAAAATATGTTTTACCTCTTGGTTTCCTTTGTGCTTTGGTTACTGGTTTTTTGTAGCTGTATTAAATCATCTCTTTGATGGTCATAAGGAGTCCATAGGTGCTTCAAACAAGCACTTGACTGCTAGACAAAAGGTTGGCGATTTGAACCAACCCAGAGGTTCCTCAGAAGACAGTCCTGGCAGTGTACTTCCAAAAGGTCACAGCCTTGAAAACCCTATGGAACAGTTCTCTGCACAAATGGGGTCGTCATGAGTGGGAATAGACTTGAGGGCAACTAACAACAAGAGACTTAGAAATAATCCTAAGTACCACAGAATATTAGAACTCAAAAGAACTTCGAAGTTCTAGAAAAAAAAGCAAGACTGTTGGATATTGTCCTGCACACAGTCATTCTCCATCCCGGTCTCTCACTGCCTGAGGGTTGGGCTCTGTGGCAAACACACGAGAGCAAGTCACCACCTCTTCTCCCCCAGGCACTGAGAAGTTCAGCCCTGAAGGGGAAAGAGGATTTAAATTGATTCCTGAGGGAAAGTCAACTTTTGAGAATGGTTTGCAGCACCTAGGGTTTCGAGCTTGGTTGTAAACTAAAGGAAGGAGACCACTGGGAGGGAGATAATCTGAGATTATGGATAAATGGTGACACCAAATCCCATAAGAAGGTCTAACCTTGAGAAGGACTGCGTTCACTTTTTTATTGGCTTGGAGAATATGAGAGGAAATTTTGACACCCGAGTAATGAGATGCCATCACCCCCAATCTTTTCCAGGTAGGTGGTGCATTAGTAAAAATCAAGTTTTAGACTTAAAGCAGATTAATAAGATTTAAAACCATGACTATGGGCAATGGAATTGGAAATTAATTTGCGGATGAGGAGGAGAACTCAACCTGATCAGGTATAAGGTTCAGTAGTGTTAACTAAAGCAGCTTCTGCCCAGGCTTCTCGTCAGTAAAGACACACCAAGGTGAGGAGGGAGGTAGAGTGTTTATTGCAAGCACACAAGCAAGGAGGTGTATGCCTCAAATCAAGCTCCCCAAATAAAGGGAGAACAGAACCTTTTATATGGCCTCTCACAAGGAGTACATACAAACATGGACTACATAGATTGTCAGGGCAAGCAGAGGCAGTAAGACAAATTGGATTTTTTTCTTCAGCATGTGGGCTAGTAAACTGGGTTTGACTGGCTTGAGCCACACCCAGTGCTTTGAGGACAATGGACAAGAGGGGCAGGTTCTGCTTTGTCTGAGCAGCTCCCAATTGAGCCACACCCAGTGCTGTTCACTTAAGGCTTTGTTTGATAATGGCTAAGCAAGTCCTGGCTGCTTTGGTTATCAGTAAAACACAGATTAATGGAGTCTTTGACTAGTTTTTTTATTTGACTAGTTAGTTAGCACATAATGGGGATCCAGGAAAATGAGGTACTGAGTAATAAATCAGCAGAGTCCTCATGCTCTGGATTTAGGGAGTGAGAAAGGCCAGGTATTCTGTATTTGTGCAAAGAATCTGAACCACTGTTGCTTGAATTGATTTTGATGGTTTCATTTAGGGTTTTTTTGTTTTTTTTTTTCCTCCCAGTTGTTGTTGAGTTGATCCCATCTCATGGTGACCCTGTGAGTGTCAGAAGTAGATTACCAGGCCTTTGTTTGAAGATGACTCTGGGTAGACTCAAACCACCAACTTTTCAGTTAGTAGCCGAGTGGTTGTACCACCTAGGGGCATTTCTTTAAGTAAGCTTCTTGAATGTTCTTGTTTGACTCCCTGCCTAGACCTGCAGAGCCGAGCATCTGCGCATTAGTTTTATTTAGCTTTGCCTGTGACTGATGAAACAAAGATCTCATCCTTTTCAACCTGAGAACTTGGTAAAATCACTTAGCCTCTGTAGTTCCATAAAACCAGGATCTTAATGTTTGCTTTCTTTATCCTTGTATCATAAACATGCATTTTTCATGCATCATTTCTTTGGTTTCTGACCCTTTGAAAAATCTACCAATCTAGGTCTGATTTTATCTTAGCAGCCTTACTTGTGAAGTCCAGAAAAAAACTATGGATTTCTTTCTTGACACACATAAGAACCCAAAAGAAAAGTGCAGTGATCAGGTGTTTGTCACATTTTCACCATTAGTTCTTCATTATATATGTTTTGGGGGTTACATTTCTACTTTTGAACGCTAGATGGGACTAAGAGATGACTTCTTTTTCAGTAGTAGCAGAAAGGATTTCACAGCCTTCAACTTTTAAATGCGGGGTTGTTTGTTTATGGAGAAGAATTGCCCACTTTTATCTTCGCTATTGAGATGGCTTTGTTGTTTATATTCAATGGCAACTTTGACCAATATTTATATATTATTAAAACCTTATTTAAGATTCAGGGAGTACAGGAATGAGTGGCTATGGTATGCCACAATATTTTCCTCAATGACTGTTCATGGAGAACTCCAGTAAAATCAAAAGAGCTCATAATGTCTAATGTTCTTACTTTAAAATAACCACTATGAGGCTGAAAAATAATTTAAAAACTATAAATGTGTGTATGGTAGCTTTATTAGATTGGGAAGGAAACCATTAAAACAAGCATTGTATTTGTTATTTTTTTAATTTTTAATGAAGCTGTGTATAAATTAACACCTTTCCCTAAAATAAAGGCAATGCCTCATTAGTAGTAATCCATAAGCAAAATAATTGTCTAGGAAAAGATATATATATATAGCTTAAAATAAAGCTCCAGAACCTTGTTTATACAGTTTATAGCAGAATACATCTTAAGGAATTGCATATTGAAATATCTTTCATGAAAATATATATTGTAGGAAATCTGTTGATTGCTATTTGAAGTCAGCATTGACCTGGCAGTGCTTGTTTTTCTTTTATATTTCTAGAATAATGACAGATGCATGTATCCCTATTATATAGTTTAAAGGAAAAAAAACCAGTGTGGGGGACGGTGAGTAGGAGATAACAAGTGAATAAAGGAATAAAAGAAGAAACCTTTAGCTACAAAGTTAAAGGTATTTTCTACTGAAATAAGTTAGGAGAAAATCATCATTAAATTAGACTTACATCAACTCACCATGTGTTACTGTCCAGAGCTGCTAACTGGAAAGGTTGGTTTGGAAATTGGTGACTATGTGCTAACCTCATTCACTTAGAACATTTCTTAGAAAATTCTGTTTTTTACTACACATTAGATTTCTTTGTTCACCAGAAACTCCAACCACTGTTACCTTCCTGGCTTTCTACTTGTCGTTTCCCATCAAGAGTGCTATGTTGAGATTTCCCGATCTCTCAGCACAGACTCCACGGATTTTGTTAATAAAACCCCAAACCCATTGCCATTGAGTCGATGCTGACTCATAGCGACCCTATAGGTCATAATAGAGCTGCTCTGTAGGGTTTCTAAGGCTGTAAATCTTCTACAGAAGCATACTGCCACAGCTTTTTCTCCTGTGGAGTGGCTGGTAGCGTTGAACCTCTGACTTTTCTGTTAGCAGCCAAGGGCTGAACCGCTGTGCCACCAGGGCTCTTGACCTGATTAATAGGGCAAGACATTTACCAGACACTGTGTTCCACATGTTGTTAATAGATTGCCCCCAAAACAGTGTTTTATAATCAAGGGTCTTTAGGAAATGCTTGTATAAATGATTTGAAACTGGTTTGTTTACATTAGAATTTCACAGTCTTTAATATGCTAATGATGTATACTGTAAATCTCTAAAAGGGAGATGTCAGATGGCTGTGTTTTTCTGAAATTTTTTGACTGTTTTTTGTTGTTGTCTGGTTTGTTTTTTACTTAAGCATGCCTGTTACCCTAGGGCACACAGCTTGAGAAACATTCTAAATTAACTTTTTAGTTTTTTAAGATTTTAATTATATGGTATATCTCTAAGTACTTACATATTTTAAAATATTATGATAACTTCTCACCTCCTTTAGTTATGTTTGCCTGGCAAAATCCCAACCCCAGTTGAGTCCAACTAACTGCCTACCTTATCCCTGTACCTGAGCAGCTGAACGTAGCAGGAGAAGGACGCACAACATGGTGGTTGGTCTGTTCGCATTTGCAACTGCTGACCTCAAGTGGGCCCTTAGTCCTGCCCTACTATCCTACTATAGCTCCCTTGTCTGTTCTTCCAGACCATTAAATTTCACAGTTCTCCTTTTTTTTCTCTCTCAAACCTCTCACACTTCCTTCCCTATCCTCCCTGTCATCTGATAACCCTGCTACCTATTGCCGCAACCGAAGAAAAAGCCAGTCAGAAGAGACTGCCACAGGCTTGGACCCCCACGCCTACCTGCTTCCCTGATCTGTAACAGACCGTACCTTCTTCTCCCCTGTAACTGCGGCCGACGTGCCCCTGCACCGGACTCCATTCCCTCTCACCAGTTCACGTCTACCCTCTTGTGCATCATCAGTCCATTCCCCTCTCTTGGACTGTTGCTACCAGCACACAAACATGAGAAAGGGCATAAAACACATAAAAATGTGTTTTGATGCCTGTTGTATCCTCTGGTCCCTATAACAGTGCCTTGCGCATGGTAATTGCTCAGCATATATTTCTTGAATAAATGAAATGTTGTTTTCCATCTTTTTTAACATTTATTTTGAACCAATTTTAAACTTAAAGAAAATTTGCAAAGGAGTACCGAGAATTTCCATGTATCCCACCCCCAGCGTTTTCTAAATATTTCCCAACTTAAATAAATAAAATTTCTTTTTTGGAGTCAAATTCCTACTTCTCTTCTTCATTTTATAACCCAAACCCATTGCTATAGAGTTGATTCTGACTTACGGGACCCCAGGTGTGACAGAGTAGGACTAGCCCGTAGGGTTTTCTCGGCTGTAATCTTTATGGAAGCAGACTGAATGAGTAAGTGAATGAGACATTTCTTACTGAGGCGAGGGATACAGAGAACAGTTTTGCTTAGGAGCTAGATGTGCCAAATACGCATGATTCTAAGAAGGCTTTGGAAACCCTGGTGGCATAGTGGTTAAGTGCTACGGCTGCTAACCAAGAGGTCAACAGATTGAATCCTCCAGGCACTCCTTGAAAACTCTAGGGGGCAGTTTTACTCTGTTCTGTAGGGTCGCTATGAGTCGGAATCGACTCGACAGTGATGGGTTTTTTAAGAAGGCTTTGAAAAAACAGCTGGTTGACTGAAATAAAGATAACAAGGATGAGAAGAGCAAGGTGAGGAAAAGGAAGGAGTTCTCCCTCTTAATACGTGGTCTCTGCCATTCTCATGAGTGATAGAGAGTATGTTTGTTTTGTGAAGGCAATTGAACTTCTGCTTGTGTGCATTTGTTTGCACTTAGGGATGCTGGAATAATTTTAGCTTTCTTGTGTACGGACAGTGTAAGTTTATAATTCTGAATTTTAATAACACTACCTTGGAATTTTTGCTAAATTTGGAGTTACGTAAAAAATTTTGGCGAGGAAGAAAACTGCTTGGTGTCAACCACATGTGATAAAAATCACCTAATAAAGATCTTCTAGGTATTATATGTTGGAAAAATGAAAGATCTTTGGTTTAGCAATGTTTCAGTGTTTTTTTTTTTCACAATTAGCTTGATTATAATAAACAGAACTCTATGTAATGTGTTCACAATGTCTAATTAACCTTTTTTTTAATTTCGTTACTATTTGTGAATTTATCCTTACAATTAGAATTTTTGATTTATGTATCCTACAGGTGTGAAGCATCTAGTCCACACATTCATCCAGTTGGTTGGTGTAAAGAACATAGAAGAGCCCTTATTACTCCACCAGGTTTGTGTTTGTTATGGTTGTGTCTGAGAGTATTCACATACTTCAGGAGTTGGCAGACTTTGTAAAGGGCCCAATATTTTAGGCATTGCAGACAATATGGCCTCTGTCATATCTACTCAACTCAGCTGTTGTAGCACAAAAGCAATCATAGATCATATGTAAATGCATTCCAATAAAACTTGGTTTACCAAAACAAGAAGCTGGCCTGAAGGCCATAGTTTGCCAGCCCCTAATCTAGCTTAAACTGTTTTAAGCATTGGTCTCGCTCATAATAGAGTCTCAAATTTTGTCTTTGGAAAAATAAGAAGTTACGTGTTAAGAGATCTTGAATTTCTCAACTTGAAATTCATTTCTAGACTTTGTATTACTGTGCCCACATAAATAATGCACTCACACATATAACATGCGAAATAATGGTGCCAGCGTTGCATGATCGGCAAAACATATAACGCATGTTATTTGTGTGAAAATACAGTAGTGTACGTTTAAATATATTGCATAACCATAGAAGTGAATTGTCTAAATCTATGACAAGTATTGACGAAGATACAGGGGACAGCATTTGTGGATTGAGCCATGTCTATTTGTGTCAGGTTCAGTTCTGGCAAAAGCATAGTGTTCATATTTAAATGAGAATTTGGGATTTTAAATTTTTACCTGTATGAGAACTTATATATTCTTTTTCTTTTTTCTGTATGATTTGGTATTCTAAAATAGATTTTGCACCTTTATGCTAGGAGTACCTTTCTGTTCTCTGAAGTTTGCAAGCTCTTTACCTATCTACCTTTGGCCATAGAGCCTTCCCAGCTTATTCACTTTCCCTTTGTTGGCTACCGCTATACCTGCTGATTGTCTGTTTTCTCTCATTTTGAGTTTATTTTCATGTATTAAAAAGCAGAGTCTGTGGCTTCATCATAATCAACACTTTTTTTGAGCACATCACTCTTTGCGGTACCATGGCTACTACTGATAGGAAAAGGCAGGGTTATCAGTTAAGAGAACGCATAAAGTGCACTGTAGGTGGTTTCTTGGTGGATACTGTGTCAGTAACGAAGACTATTGGTATTGCAGGAAAAGGATGAGAGAGTTAAACTTCTAACACCTTGGTTTAGCATAAGTTGTTTTGTGGACGTAGTCTGTAGAAACCACTGAGGTTGGAGTTTCAGATACTTTTCTTACTCCATTCTAACAGCTGGTTTCATTTTCAGGCTTGCCCCTAGTTCCTCGTTACAGTGTTTGAGTGTCTGATTGGGGAACCAACCATTCACGTGGTGGTCATGGCTAAGTCTCTTCTCTGAGTTTTCTCATATGCTAAAGGGAGAAAAGTGCCTGTCCTGAGTGATTTATAGAACTGTTTTGAAGCTCAAAAGAACATTTACATAAACCCTAAAATGTTAAGGCAAGAGAGTTTAATGGTTTCATGGCCCAAATGTGGTATTACACTCAGGACAAATTGCCTGGAAGATTTCTGATGTTAGCCCACCTGTGTCCTGTCACTTGTGTATGTTACAGCTGGTGAATATTGATTGCCCTATCCCCTCTTTGCTACTTTCACCATCTAAACTGCTGTGAGGATTCCCTTAGATTTCCCAGGTTGGTATTAATTCCCTTTTGTCCCTCAGCGCTTTTATTGGCCATAACCAGGGATCTGGTAAATAAACAAAGAACTAACGATAAGCAGACTCCTGGCCATACCTTCACAGCATTGTGTTAGATACCCTGGAAGGGGTGGTGTGAAGTATT
This sequence comes from Loxodonta africana, assembly GCF_030014295.1. Lineage (NCBI taxonomy): Eukaryota > Metazoa > Chordata > Mammalia > Proboscidea > Elephantidae > Loxodonta > Loxodonta africana. Next base: position 196,824,952 of record NC_087342.1, read on the forward strand.
ATTACTGACTTCTGTGAGGCAATCTGACCAAGTCATCTATCCCCTTTAATGAATTTTTATAATTCAGTAGAAGAGGAAATACATTGTTTTTTGAAAATTTAAAGAAAAAAGCCATAATTGTGTGTTATTAAGTGCCACATAATGAGGCTGATTTATGGGGCACGTACTGATGTATGTATACTCTTTGGCTTCATGATGAAAAAGATACCCTTCAGCCCTCTCTGTCAGCCCTCTCCTCTTGGCTCTTGCCTTCTGCCTTCTAAGCACAGGTTTTTGACTCAGTTCAGATCTACTCTCTTAAAAGAAGTGGTCCTAATCACCTAGTCTCCCTAGGCAGCAGTCCTTGTCATGTTCCAGCTACCTCATGGATCAGTCCCCTGACCAGCCCTGCTGGCCAGCACCATGCTAACATTTTCTCTAAACATGCAGTTTATTGTTCTTTTTCTAAAATTAAAATCTTGCAGATACGTATTTTGAATTATCCAGTTTCAGTTATATATTAATTATACATTAATACACGCTTCTTTTTAGAAAATGAGTGAAAATAGAGATAACCACTGTTATCCCTGTTAATAGTTTACCATTGTATCTTTCTAGAAAAACCTTTTGTCCATATGTATGCATGTATACACAGTGTTTTATTATAATGTTTTAAATTGTGTAAGTTATGATCCTTAAAAATATGTAGTAAATTTTGGCTCAAGTGAAGACACATGAGACTATGTGAGCTGCTCCTGTCTGGAGGCAAGATGAGAAGGCAGAGGGAGACAGAAGCTGGCTGAATGGGCACAGGGAATACAGGGTGGAGAGGAGGAGTGTTGTGCTGTCTCATTAGGGGGAGAGCAACTAGGAATACATAGCATGGTTTATATAAGTTTTTTTATGGGAGACTGACGATTTATAAACTTTCACTTAAAAAATGTAAAATGTTTGTATGCATGGAAATATATTTGCCTATTTATTTAAAAAAATTGTTTTGAAACTATTTCAAATGTTGAGAAAATTTGTAAGAATAGCACAAAACTCATCTGTATCCTTGACTCAGAGACCCATTCAAGTTTTGATAATTGCCCTAATGATGTCATTTATAGCAAAAGGATCCAATCCAGGATCAAGCATAGCACTCATTTGTCATAACCTTCAGTCTTAATGTTCATGACCTCAGTATTTTCGAGGATTACAGACTAGTCGTTTTGTAGAATGTGAGTTAATTTGGTATGATTGATGTTTCCTAATGATTAGACCAGGTTATGCATTTTTGGCAGGCATATCACATAAGCAGTGCTGTACTCTTGCAGCATCCTCCCGTGTGGCACCTGATGGCAGTTTGTCTCATTACTGTTTGATTCTTTTACTATTACTTAGTCAGAATAGTGTCTAACAGTTTTCTCTACTATATAGCTGTTCCCCCCATCTGTCGATGTTTCTAATATGAGTTAATTATTACTCTGCCAGTTGCTAAATGGTAATTTTTCTAATTCTGTATTATTTTTACATTTATTAGTTGGCATTCTGCAGAGACTAACTCCTCTTCCCATTTACTCATGCAATTAATTACTCATTCAGTGTGATTTCTGTTTTCATCAGTTGGTTGTAATCCATTACTATGTTATTTATTTTCATGTCCAGGTCCAGATTTTCTCAGATTTGACCAGTGGGAACTTCTTTAATTTCTTTAAGTTGGTTTCTGTGACATTTTTACATGTTCTTAATGTATTTTGAAAATTCTTCTTTTCTGGCACAACTTTTCTTATTTTCTGCTTTCGCTGACCCAATCCAGTAGTCAGTCTTTTCTCCAACGATCCATTCTTCTTTTTGGTGGCAAACAGTATTTAGAAACTAAGATATGACCACTAAGTGTGCTCATTGCTGCATCCAGGCCCTCTTAGCAGGCATAGCTAGAAAGCTTATGTATGTAAATATACACACAAATTTATATTACTTCATATCTATTTATTTATGTATATTGAAAACCTAGAGTTTACACCATTACTTTCAGGGGAAATCCAGTACCTAGTTCATTCTAATTTTTTTTCTTTCCATACTTATGCCTCTCTTCATAGTTGATGAGAAACCTGGTTTCTGTTATTTCCAATATATTTACTTATTTTCTCTGTTGCTTTTATGTAGCCCGTGTCCACCCCACTGAGCCACCATTACAGGCTGCCAGTAATTCTTGCTTGTGCCTACCTAATGGATTTTGGACTCTGGGGGAAACAGGATGTGGGAGAAAAGATGAAGGATAGTTGGTTTTACACATTTCAATACTGTTCAAGAATTCGTTTTTGTTTTTGACCTAACAATATGATGATGTGGAACATTGTACGTGATAGTATATACAAATCTGCCTCCCTTTTAATAAATCCTGTAGATTTCATAGGTACTGTGTGTTTTTTGCACATTTCTGTATTAATGGTCATTAAACTTTTTTCCACATTTTCACTTATAAATTGGTGCTCTGTCTTTGCACACATAAGAGATTTTTCTAAATTAGTGCAGATAAAATTGCTAGATTTGAAGGGTTTTTATGGTTTCTTTTCATTATTTGTCTTGTGTGTATCACTATCCTTACCTGAAGATATAAATTATCTACATATTATGCGTGTGTATATATACATACATATATATTTTCTTAATTTTCATTTAAAAAATAATAAGTCATAATTGAGGTGAAAACAATTAACAGGGATAGTTCTGAATATGTAACGTTGTAAATTCTTACGTGTAATATGAATGGTTTCTTAGATTATGAGTTTTTGTAGGTCATTTTATGATTCTCACAATCATTTTGGTTAAACCTCTTAGGATTTACTTTTTTCTTTCTATTTTAGGTTACCCAAATGTGAAACATTTTTCTTGGGATAAGTACTTAGAAGAAACCAATTCTTTACCTGCCCCTGCAAGAGCATTCAAAGTGGTGAGATAATACATTTTACATTATTTGATTAATTTGCATTGAAGATATCATTCATTGGTTGACATGTAAGAACAGAAGGATATGGTCCTGGTGAGCCAGAATAGGAATGGGAGGGGAACAGAAGGCTAAGTAAAATGTTTTTGAATTTTTATAATTTTGAAAATCAAACTCTTGCCAGAGTCTTTATTGTGACACCTAAAAAATACTTTCATTTTGCACTTTAAAGCTTTTTGGAAAATAATCTTGCTTGAGGCAGCGTGGGGTAAGTTATTGTCATTTTACAGTAAACCTCTTTTTTTCCAGCTATTCTGGGAGACCAAAGTAAGACGGGGAATTGTTGTTTTTTTAAATAAGAATTACGTTTACTACTTCCTTTGGATTTTTTATGGCAAGCTGAGATGCTATTTTTTATTTTATTCCTGTAAATCAGTGTGTTCAGTTACCAACATACAAGTTCATTTGCTTTTATTATAGTATTTTGCTAAACCAGGGTTATTGATAACTAAGATTTAGAGTAAACTTCATCCTTATACAAGGAAAAAATCAGAAATGAAATATCTTTTTTTATCTCAAATAGTTTATAATTCAAATTTTCCTATGAATTTAAAGGAAAAGAAAGATACATTAAATACTTAAGATTGTTTCCTGGTGGATTTGAACTGCCGACCTTTTGGTTAGCAGCCGTAGCTCTTAACCACTATGCCATCGGGATTTCCTTGGCATAATTAAAAATTAGTCTAGCAGAAATACTGCTTTTCATTAACTAATCGTTTTGCATATAAATTACTTGTATTTTAAGTGATAGAAATAATTAGAAGATATGGGCCCAAATTTAGAAGAAAAGAACATTAAAAAATTTTTGAAAGAAATGTATTAAAAAAAAAAAAGAAATATATTACATGAAGAAAAAAAAACACATGAAAGAGTACGTATGAGCCCATCTAAGAGTAAATTCCAGATTTAAAATGGAATAATTTTTAGAATTATGCTGTATTTATGAAACAGTGTTACACAAATCATTACACAAATAGTTGGCCCATAAAGTAGGTTATTGTACAGGATTCAGTAAAGATGTTTTATACCTTCAAGGGTTTGAGTAATAATCCCCCTTCCTACCCTGAATCAATATGTAAGGGGGGATTGAGATGTTCCTATAACTCAGAATAAAGTCACACTGACAGTGTGGAGGAATCAGTTTGTGAAGGGTGACCTCAGCCTCCTCTAAAAGTAGCACAGTCACAGAGAGGAGATATTCTATGTGTGTTGCTGAGATCTACGTACTAATAGGGTATAGTTAGAGAAATCTGATACTGTAACCTATTGTATGAAACTGATGTGAAGAGATAGTACGTTAACAAGATGGAAATGTTCTGCATAGAATGTTTAAAAACAGGCCAAAGAAGAATGATTTGTTGGTATTAATCAAGCAATGCCCGGAGAAGAAACCCGATAGTCATGCGTAAACATCCTTTGGATGCCATCCAGTGGCTTCTGACTCATGGTGACACCGTGTGACAGAACCACCCCATAGAGTTTTCTTAGCTGTAATCTTTACAGAAGCAGATGGTCAGGTCTTTCTCCCTGGAGCTGCTGAGTGGGTTCAAACCACCATTCTTTCATTTATCAGCCGAGCACTTAAATATTGTGCCACCAGGGCTCCTTAAACATCCCTAGAGAGGTTTATTCTTTTTAAGGACTGGGACAATTCTTTAAACTCACCCTTGACTAGATGACTTATCCCTCACATCTGCTCATTTTCCTCTGCTTGGATCTCATACTCACCAAGGAACGTTTCAGTTATTAGCATGGCCTCCCAGGTGTTATACTCGGAAGGGGGTGCAGTGGTGGATTTTGGCCACTATAAATAATCTAATCAATTATTGTCAGTTTAGATAGCAAGTCAGACTTCAAGAGCCAGTCCATTCTGAATATGATCATATCAAGTTTATAGGTCTATAAAACTAGGGACTGTACTTTGAAATGCCCAAGGCCTTCTGATTTGAAACCAGGTTGCATCCCTTCACGAGATTTTTTTCTGACTTTCTCTGACTTGAACTTTGTCTAATACAAAGCAGAGCTACATTACCCCCAGCTTTGAACTGGGCAAAATTACATCAAATAGGTCTACATATATAGCATCTTTTATATCAGACACAAAACTAAGATTTCTCTGGTTTGGCCTCTTAGGTCCCTTGCATTGATTGTTCTGCATTTTTTACATAGTTTTTAGAGCAACAATTTTATTTCCCCCATTTTACAGAGGAGAGACCTCTGTTGAATTGGCCCAACATCACCAATTCAAAGGTGTTTTTTTTTTTCATACTAAACAATTAGCTTGCCTCCCAATGCCTCTAACTTTCTTGGTGGCTTAAGGGTGTCTACTGAGTATTGAGATAGCTGTAGGTCCTCCTTTCTCATTCCTGTTCCATCTTGTATGCTTTGATTGCTGATTTTCTTTTTTACAGACATCTGCTTTTTGCCTTCATTACCATTTTTAACTCTGTGTCTCCTCTCTGTCACATTAATATTCTTCTCTCTTTTAAAAGTAATTTTTGTGCTTGTTGATTTTTGCCAAGTCACCATCAGCCAAAGAAAGATTTCTTCCCTATGGCTAATCAAATAACCACAGAATTTTAAATTTCATCTTAAGGTCTTCTGCTTCAGCCTTTCTTATTTTCTCTTACCACTAGGTGCCTCCTTGTTTCTACTGCCTGAGAGCCTGCGCATGTGTGTTGGGATTGTGTTTTTTGATGGAGAGGGTGAATACCAGAGCTCCTCTAGGAACTTGAAAGTTCTGATAGGCTGGTTCTCTAAATAGCGCCTTTTTTTTTTTATTATTCTTTGTAACAGGGAGCCCTGGTTACGTAGTGGTTAAAGCACTTGGCTACTAACCAAAAGGTTGGTAGTTTGAACCCACCAGCCACTCCGCAGGAGAAAGATGTGACAGTCTGCTTCCTTAAAGATTTACAGATTTGGAAACCCTATTTTTTTATGGGGCAGTTCTACACTGTGCTGTAGGGTGGCTATGGGTCCGAATTGATTCGATGGCAGTGGGTTTGGGTTTGGCTATCTTTATAACATTAAGTCCCCTTTTTGCACTATCATTTCCTCTAAATATCACTGTATACAATTTTATGTTATGGCAGAAACCTCCACATGGATTCCAGAAAAAAATGAGGCTTGAGGTTGTAGACAAAAGAAATCCCATGTTTGTTAGAGTAGCAACTGTTGCAGACACCGATGATCACCGAATAAAAGTAAGTGTTCTCTGTTGTGGTATGCTTTTGTTCTGTCTATTGTAAGATATCTTGCATGGAGAAAATTTTTGCAGGTACTGAAATTGCAAAGTCTTATAATTAGTAAAACCAAAGGAATATGTAACTTAAATTGCAGTGCCATTTTTATAAGATGGTATTCATCCAGCTTGCTTTTTTCTTCTGTGTAAGAAGTTTTCTCTTTAATTACAACTGACGTAATATTTTGAGTATGTGTTTGGGGAAAGAAAGGAAATTAAACACATTAAAACAATATTTCATTCAGAAAAATTATAATACTTGATTCTCTGATACTCTTGTCTGTTTTAAAAAAAAAAAAACAACTTGTTGTTAGGTGCCATTGAGTCGCTTCCGACTCATAGTGACCCTGTGTATGACAGAATGAAATGCTCTTTGGTCGTGTGCCATCCTCACAGTCATTGTTATACTTGAGCCCATAGTGGCAGCCACTGTGTCAGTCCATCTCGTTGAGGGTCTTTCCTGTTTTTCCTGACCCTCTACTTCGCCAAGCATTACGTCCTTCTCCAGGGACTGGTCCTTCCTGATAACATGTCCAAGGTGCATGAGATGAAGTCTCACCATCCTTGGTTCTAAGAAGCATTCTGGCTGTATTTCTTCCAAGACAGATTTGTTCATTTGCTGTTCTGGCAGTCCATGGTGTATTCAATATTCTTTGCCAACACCGTAATTCAAAGGCATCAATTCTTCTTCAGTCTTCCTTATTCATTGTCAAGCTTTCACATGCATATGAGACAATTGAAAATACGTGGCTTTGGTTACTGTTTTTCTGAAGTGTGTCAAATATAGACTTTTCTGAAGAATATTCTGTGTTAATACAGGAGAAGTGAAAATCAATAATTTTATAAATAAAATGGGATTGTAATCAGAGTTGAATTTTAAAGTCAGATCTTCTCATAAGCAAATGTTTGGGTAGATGGGTTCAGTTTGTTATTTTCAGGCGTGATAAAGTGAAAATGAAGTAGAGAACTTCCAGATGAGGAGCCAAAAGGCTCGTTTCAGGCTTCACCATTAACTTCACTCTCAAACCGTAACAACACCCATTCTGCTTACTTCATAGGATTGTTAAGGGTTTCTATTAGGAATAATAATTTTATAATAACAGGAAAATATTGGATTTACATAGTGTTTTACAAAGTAACAGTGTTCTCACATTTGGTATTTGTGGTAATGGTATGGGAGATTTCTATTACTAGCACCGTTTTATCAATGAGAGACTAAGGCACAGAAAGATTGAATTGATTAATTATTAATTGCTGGCAATGGCAAAATTAAGTCTCAGTTCTAAGCTGTAGGAATCTAAGTTTATATACTTTTTTGGAAGAAAAATCACATCCTTAGATATCTAATGAAATAATATCTAAAAATAAAAAGCAACATCAAAAACCTATAAATGTGGTATTGTTATACAACAGAATTTTAACATTCAGTTCACTATTTTTAAGATTATATAACCATATAACATTTCAGAAAATTTTATGGTAATGCAAGGCCAGCGTTAACAATGGTAAAGTACATTTTCTTGTTAACTGCCCTTTATCGTTACTGGTGCCGTGAGTTTGGACTCATAGCAACCCCATGTGACAAAGAAGAACTACTCCATGGGGCTTTCTCAGCTGTAATGTTTATGGAAGCAGATTGTCAAGTCTTTTTCCCCCAGAGCCACTGGGTGAGTTTGAAACATCAACCTTTGATTAGCAGCTGAGTACTTAACTTTTGCACTACCAGGGTTCCTTGTTAACTGCCCTACCTGGTAGTAACGTAAGTCATAAAGCAATCATTGTATTTTAGAATTAGAAGTATTTTTTAAAAATAACCTAGACTAATAGTCAAAGAACTGTAGGATTAAGCAAGATGATACTGTTATAAATCAAGTTGATATAGAGAAAAGAAAAAACTTGTTTTGGGTTTGGTGCAGGGAAAGGTTATTTGCATATGCTGCTGGTAGGAATGTGAAGTGCCTCAGCCTTTCTGAAGCACGGTGTTTGGCTGTAGTTACCAAAAGCCCTAGAATATTACCCTGGTTTTATAGTGGCTAAGTGGTACGGCTGCTAACCAAAAGGTCAGCAGTTTGAAACCACCAGGCGCTTCTTGGAAGCTCCATGGGGCAGTTCTACTCTGTCCTATAGGGTCACTATGAGTCAGAATAGACTTGATGGCAACAAGTTTGGTTTTTTTGGTTTTAATTCAAGATTTTCAGTCCTAGCAATTTATGTTAAGGGAAAAACCAAAAGAAATACTCAAATTAAGTTGAATATTCCATTTGGTTTCTGGTGCCTTTGGGCCTGTGCATGTGTGTTGGGATTCAAAGGTAAACGTTCCAAGGAAGATGTGGCAATGCTGTTGATAGGATTTACCATTGGGAACAGCCATATTAGGAGATGAGTAAAATAAATTACTGTCTATTTAATGTTAAAATTAAAATTTTAGGAGAATATTAAGTACTGGTAAGTGAACAATTCAGGTTTAATATTATGATATCTGATATTATTCTTTAATATAAGCATAAACAGTTCTGGAAAGAAATGTTCCAAAATCACAGCAATGCCCCTCTTACGATGCTGGGACTATAGGTGATTAGGGTCTGTTTGTGTGTTTAGCTTCATGAACACATATTACTTTTGTAATAGAAAAATACTTAGATTCACTCCTCTATTTTATGTGTGGGGAAATAAGGGCCCCAAAAGATTGAGTACTCTAAAGTGGGATCATTCAGTTACTGGCAAAGTTTAGTCCCCCTCTTTTTGCTGCTTGCTGAATTTTCTCTCAATATAACATCCTAGTGAGTCCTTAACAGCCAAAAAAGAGCTGGCCATGAGATGTACAGTGGATGGTCATCTTTTTATAACTACCAGAATGGTTTTCAAAGCTAAAGGTGAACCCACAAAGAAATATCTGAGTGTTTATGAAGTTTTCAAAAGGTCAGTGACCAGGTGACAATGACTCAGTTTCAGGATTTGTCAGAGACCTCTGACAATACAGAAAAGCTTTCAACAGAAGTTCTTCTGATAATATGGGAGATAATATAACAATAAAGCATATTTTTCTTTTTTTGGAAGGAAGAAGAGGAAGGTAAAAATAGGGTCTATGTTATTAGCATAGCTTAATATTTTCAGTTTCTCAGGGATTAAACAAAATACATGTCACACTTTGAGCTATTACAGTTAAAAAACTTGAAGACGGTTGCCTGTTTTGTCAGATGTTCATGAACGCAGTTGAAGAAAAACAACCAGAATGTTTTTGCCCTCATCCTGTGTTTTTGGTGTCAGCTGTCCTCTTACTAAAAGACAACAAAGACTTTGCCCGTAGATCCGTATTCTTCCATGTATCACCCACCTCTTCCTAATATTTATAAATTCTAGATTTTTTTGATGTAACACATAATTAAGAAACTCAACTGCCACTGAAAGACTTAGAATATAAAACCCTGTCCAACCTCAACCACCAGTTTGACTTCCCATAGGCAACTAGTTTAAACCCTTTTTGGCTGTTGCCTATGACATTTTATCTTTAATTTTCTTGATAATACCCATATACTGCTGTTATTCAATTCATCCATTTTAAGTATGGTTTATTAATTTCCTGTTACAATAGTTCTGAATTTAGGTCTTACAACCCCCCCTGCCCTTATCCTTTCATTAGTTATTTCACATTTTTTTTACTCTTCTCTGTGTGTACCGTTATGAGTATATAAATTATTCACTGCTCAGCAAAGTAGTCTTTTTCTTATGACTTTGTGTTTTTCCTGGTGTCAGTAATTTCTTTGTATTTTGATTTGTTTTATTGTGTATCTTCGTATTATTAGATTTTTGCAACTGTGTCAGTGGATTTGATTTTCTAAAAGCTCTAGTATATTTTAAAATATTTTGTGTCTTGTTTTTTTCCCCTTGAATTTGTTTCCCTGCAGGTCAGCAGCCACTTACACCAGTCTGGGTGGTTGTACTTTAAGCCTGGTACAGAGCTTTCATCCCAAAACTTCTCTTTGCTGACAAACTGTGTTATATCTTTTCTGGATCCCATACTTTATTTTCCTTAGTTTATTTTTGTATTTTTCTGAAGTGAATCATTTTGCATCTTCCTAAGAAAGAGTTGGAAACCCTGGTGGCATAGTGGTTAAGTGCTACAGCTGCTAACCAGAAGGCCAGCAGTTCAGATCCACCAGGCGCTCCTTGAAACTCTGTGGTTCAGTTCTACCCTGTCCTATAGGGTCACTATGAGTCAGAATCGACTCGACGGCAACAGGATGTTCACGGATTAGGAAAGAGTTATGAGAAGCATATTTTTTAGAGTCATCGTACATCAAAAAATGTCTGTGAGCCTTCCATTTGATTCATACCGTGACTAGGTGTTGAATTCTAGGTAGGACCCATTTCTCCTCAGAAATTAATAGCATTGGCCTGCTGTCTTTTCACATTGGTGTTGTTTTTCTAGTCATGTAAGGCCATTTTGATTGCTTCTTTTTGGGTGATGTACTGTTTTTCTTTGGCAGCTCTCAGGATCATCTCTCTGTTCTTGGCATTCTCATGTCTCATAATGCTGTGCCTTGGTGTGAGGGTCTTTTTCGTTTACTGTACTGAGTACTAAAGCCTTTTCATTATGGGGTTTCATATCCTTCAGCTTGGGAAACGTTCTTGCATTATTTTTTGCTGATTTTCTCTTTTTTTCTGTTTTCTTTGTGGAAGCCCTGTCACTCTGGTATTGAACCTTTAGATTGACCCCCTGATTTTCTTGTATTTTCTTTCTTGTTACACGTTTTTCATTTTTTTAATTCTGCCTTCTTAGAGAAATCTACTTCACCTTCCAAACTTTATATTGCATTTTTAATTAAAATTGATATTTCTAAATTTTCAACATTTTTTTTTAATTTTCTGATTTTCCCCCCCTTTTTGTTTCCTGAAGCAATACCACTTCAGACTTCCCTGAGGATATGAAAGGTAGTTTTTCTTCTGTTCCCTGCTTGTTTCTGTTTCATCCAAATTTCTCTCTCAGCTAATTAATATGGCCTTCTGGCTTCGTATTGGAGGCACTCCTTCCACGTCAGGCAGTTGTGACTGTCACTTGCATTTAGAAAAAGCCAGTGAAAATAAGCTTTTTTTGTGAGTGGGACTTGTTGACTGGTGAGACTCACTGTAGGATAAGAATGCAAAGAACCAGATTTGCCACAGGGAGATCCCCATTTGTCAGCCTCAGAGGTCTTTTCTCTGGTGTCTTTCCATTTCTGCCATTCTCTCTCTTCCCTGGGGAATTGTGAACCTGGTACCTGCTGTATGAGACAGGTAAAGAGCCTGGTTGAGCATCTGCAGACTGTTGCTTAGCCGCCATGTTTTTAGTTCACACATCATTGCTTTCATTTTGCCCTGGAGTTCAGAGCCTCACTGATTGTATTTCTCCAGAGCAGAGCAAGAACCTGTACTCTTCTGCAGGGTTGTCGAAGGGCTATTTAGCTTGGTGGGTGGGGTCAAGGAGCAGATCTAGGGATCTAACCACTCCATACTCAAACATTGAACCAATCCTGCTGTTTTGCAGTCCCTTGTCGTCGTTCCCCCTGTCCCGCCCCCTGGTCTTCTGCAGTACCCAGTCCCTCCAGAGTGAACTGATTTGCTTCTAGTCCTGGTCTCCCTTCTCTAGGCACTTAGGTTTCAACTCACTCTGGTCTTTTAAGTAGTTTAGTACACTTCTAGCCGCTTTTACCCTCCATAAACACAATTGTCATTTCTCAACTGCTGTTGCTACTTTCCTTTTCTGTTTGCCCTTTCTGATTTATAACTTTTTAAATACAATTTTAGTAGAATTTCAGAAGAAAGTGGAGATAAACATCTGAGCCTAAAACATCTTTCACTGATTTGATTTTTATATGAACAAAAAATCCAACCAGATTATTTACAGTACTGGGCGTTTTATTTATTACCTTCTAAGCTTGAGAAAATGGATTCATTGCAAAAGAATATTATCTTGACCTGACAGTGTGGGTAGCAAGAGTGAGAGTTTCATAGATAGGTGCTTAAGAAGCCAGTAAAAATTACGAGAGGGCAAGGGATAATACTATATACAGATAGTCCGTGAGTTATAATGGGGCCCTGTTGCTAAGTTTGTACCTCTTTTTTAGTTTTCATTATTATTGCCTTTTATTATCAATAGCATTATAAATTTGATCTTTATTTGTCTTTGGGGGTTGGAAATATTACACATAAACTTAAAGATAAATTTTAATGCATTCATACATAAAAAATACACAAATCATAAAAATTTACTCTGATGATGAAGGCAAGTTTGATGCCATTGGCAGTTTGTCAGGTGTGGTAGTAACTCCACTCGTGGAAGATCATGGACCGTCTGGATTTTTCCTGGGAATAAGGATAGTGTTTCTAGTCAGAAAATTAGTGAGAGTTGCCTGTATGGTCCTTTTCTTTTTTTCTTGATCTATTTCTGGGTAACATCTCACTGCTTCCTGAATCTGCCTATCAACTTTAGCAAAGCGATCAGCCCCTGATTTACTTTAAAAAAACCTCACCTAATCCTTTCAGTGTAAATCATGGCATTGAACATCTACAAGCGAACCTCTGAGACTGACGATATCAGCAAATTGTGCACTGTGTCATTTAGTACATATTACCAACAATAAGATACACAGAAAACAGAGTTGTAAGTACAGTGTGTTGTAACTCAAATACGTCGTAAATCGGAGACTACGTGTGTTAATAGGTATAGTTTTTTAATTATAGTCTCTGTAATATAGAGAAATAAGGTAAATAAGAGAAGATAGCTCTTATTTTCACTGGTAACCTATTTTAAAGAATACAAGCAAGCATTTATAGTTAGAAAATTTAAACAGTATGTAAAAATACAAAAGGAAAGGTCTTCTACCCCCAGCCATCCTCTAGTCCCTCTCTGTAAAGATAACTACTTAGGAATTTTTCTAGAAAAAAAATTTTATGCACATTAGGTCATATATACGTACTTTTTAATATCTACGTACTATTCTAGCATATGAAAATAGCATAATTTACTTATTTGGTCTCCTGATTATAAGTTAAATGATCATCTTTTCATTTGTTTTCTAGCCATTTATGTTTCATTTCTGGGTTTATGAGTCATTTGTATCTATTTCCCATCTTCCTGCTGGGTTTTCTTCTTTTTCATGTTGGTATATAAGGGTTTTATAAAGTAAGGAACAGAATGCCTTCTGACATGCGTAGCAGGTTTGTTTTGGGGGTCTTGTTGTGGGTCTTCCATCCTCCTTGTGGTAATATTTAATACTCTGAAATTTTTAATTTTTATGTAGCCAAATTGATCACTTTTTTTCTTTTATGACTTTTGAGTTTGGGGCATTGTTTACAAAAGGTACTCCATTCTAAGATTACAAATAAATTCACTCATGCATTCTTCTAGAACTTCTATGGTTTAGTTTTTAAATATTTCAATTTTTTTTTTTTTATCTGTCTGATATCTGTTGTCTTGTAAGGAGTAGAGATTCATAGACCTTAAAGAAATATAGCTGGAGAACTTGATTAAAAGGTAAAATATATATAGCGTTAGCAGCTTATCCTTTCATCCTGAAAGATAAGAAGCTGATTTCTGTTGACCATGCCTAAAAGATCAATTGCCTTTTCATGTGGTGGCCAGTAAAGATTGTAGCACTAAGCTCTCTATAAAATCTCTGAGAAGTATTGAAATTATTTTAGGAAAAAAAAATACTTAAAAATGTGTTTGGTGGAAGAATATTTTATAAATTGGACGTGTTTCTAGTAAGGCATTGGTTAAAAAAAAAAAAGCGTTTTCAGCACCATTCTAGTAGATTTGACCTCACCTCCTCATTTGCCTGCCACCCTCCCTCCCTCCCTCCCTCCCGTTATATTAATTCAGTGATATTTATTGGGTGTTTGGTGTTGCGCATGTGAAGATGTTATAACACATGCCTGCGCTCAAGTTGCTCATATTGTTAAGAGATACATGTAATATATCTATAGAACTATTGCCCAAAAAAAATGCCTTTGGAAGGCCTTTTCTTTCATAATACTGTGCACAAAATATTTAAATAATTAAAATAATTTATTAGGTACTAAATCTATAATTTAAAAAAAGAATAAAAATGGTTACTGTGGGCATAAATTTTACTGTAGGAATTATTGTGACCTGCACTGTACTGTTAATTTCCTTTTTCCTTTTGTCCTACAGGTTCACTTTGATGGCTGGAGTAGTAGTTACGACTACTGGATAGATGCAGACTCCCCTGATGTTCACCCTGTGGGCTGGTGTTCCAAAACTGGGCACCCTCTTCAGCCTCCTTTGAGTAAGAGATACAGGATAATTTAAAAAAATGTCTCCATATTGTTGTATAGTGAGCTTAATATTTCCTTGCCCCCGCCCCCCCCCCCGCCCCGTACTTCTCTCTAGTGTATGTTTTCTTCTCTATGTAGTTTTTTTCCTTTTTCTACATTTTCAATTACCTGGTAGTCACAAACATATAAAAAAAAAAAGTAATGCCTGAAGAAGTAAAGTGGTGTATAGCCATTCTGTAACTTTTATTTTTTAAAAATTTGGAAGATAATTTAGCAGACTTAAATTCTAATGTGCTGATGGTATTACTGCCAGTATATTGATTTTGATATTATACTATAGATTTTCAGAATGCTGCCACTGGAAGAAATTGGACAAAGTGTGCAGAGTCTCTCTGTATTATTATTTCTTAAAGAAAATCTGCAATCTCAATAGAAATTTCAGTTTAAAAAACTTCAATTTCAATTCAAGGGAAAAAAAAAAGTATACAGAGAACTTTGGGTACCATGATCTCAGTTTTAGAAGAAAATATGCATATTATAGAAAAAAATTTGGTGAAAATATAATAAATTATCAGGGTTTGAAAAAAGTAATGTGCCTCTTGTTACAGTGTGCTTTCTCGATATAGCAGTGTCATTTCTTGATCTTAGATCCTATGTTTACAGCTGCATAGGGACACAAAAATACGTATAGATGGATGGTGTTCATTGCAGCATGTTTAAAATAACAAAACTTAGAAACAGATATTGGTTAAATAAAAGTACACTTGTACTTTAAATATGGAAACCCTGGTGGCATAGTTGTTAAGTGCTACGACTGCTAACCAAAAGGTCAGCAATTCTAATCCACTAGGTCTTCCTTAGAAACCATATGGGGCCGTTCTACTCTGTCCTGTAGGGTCGCAGTGAGTCCGAATTGACTTAACAGCAGTGGGTTTTGCGTTTTTATACTTCAGTAGATGCTATGCAACAGTCATAAAGAGTATTGAGATGGGAAGGTTTATAAGAGGTTATGACGTTAAAAACAAAAGAAGAATGTTTCTGAACAGGACGTATCTATGTTACTCTTTTTATGTGGCAAAACAAAACCAAAAACATGATGCATCTGTACATACAAGTATAAGTATGTATCTAAGTGCTTAGAGCAAGGACTGAAGGGTTTGCATTAGCATAGCAGTCAGGGCTGAGGAGGGTAGTGAAATGCAGAGGGAGGAGCAGGAAGGTGCCTTGTGCTGTGTTACTCTGTATTCCACTGTATTGGTTGAAATTTTCCCAGTGCTCAAATATATATCACTTATGATGTGTACTTCATAAAAATTTTTTAGAATCTTCTCATTAATTAGGATTTAGGTAACTCAAATTTGTGACAGTTTGAAAAAGGATTAGATCAAAGTTAACTATTTCACTATTGGAGAAAGATAAGTTAATAGTATGAACAAAGTCATAGGAGAAAACCAATAAAAGCAGAAATTGTTCAGATATTTTTAATTTTTATAGGATCTACTTGTTCTGTATATGTGTTGATACAAAAATTGGATTTTTAGAGATTTTTTCTTCCCTATTCTGATTCCACACATTTGACTCTTGAAGCACTCTGGTTAATTTTTTGCCCTTTTTTTTTTTTTTCTTCTTCCCATAGCCCCTATGGAATTAATGGAAGTTTCAGAACAGAGTGGATGCATAACACCAGGATGTAAAGGAATTGGCCATTTTAAGAAAGGAAGGCAGCCAGCCCCTCAGAGGTATGTGGTTGCTGCCACTTACATTACACCAGGATTTGGTCAAATAGAGGGTTTTTATCCCACTTTTATGTGTAAGGTAATGCTTTCCATGCATAATAGATAGATGTGAACTTAATATTAAACTCAGATCCATACTAAATGTGGTTACCATGGTGATCATGTAAAAATGAAAGGGAATATCTATATTTGAAAATCTTCCTGGGAGAAAATACATTCACAATTCCTAAAATAGATAAACTCTAGCTCTCTTGCAACCCAAGTAGTTTTGAGTATAGATTCTGAGGGAGTCATTTTGGATTGACCACTGGTAATGAGAAGGAGATGGCCCTGTTCAAAGTATTTGTTTGGTAAAATATGATATTGGATAACTTGACAGGTTGAATAATTGACATTGCTGTAGAATAGCAGCCAGTATTGTAAAAAACACACATGTAGTCAAATGTGAGAGTGCATTGGTCAGAAAAATATTTTCCAGTATGTTTCTCTTATCCCTAAATAACTTTTAAAAAGAAACCAAATATATGCACTAGAAATTGGATATATTGTTCAGACAATTTTGGAGGCTTTGTAGAAATTTAAAAACGTTATTGAAATACTAAGAAATTCCGGTTACCTAACTGGGATTTTTAAGAAAAGTATTTATAAAATAAAATACCTTAAAAATAGTTTAAAAAAAATTTTTTTTTAGAAAAATGATACCTATTTAGGTATACAATTCTAAAACCCCAAACTTTTAAAAAATGATTTGGCAGTATTAACTATCCTAGCTACAAGTTAATTGGATTGTCCAGTAAGAAAAATGATTCTTTGTTACCTGGTTAGTATAGATTGTGAATCTAGGTCATTTAAAAAAATCTGAAGATTGCACTACCTTTTTGCTCTAAGTTGACATTGCAAAATTATTGCAATTATTTTCGTCTGGATATAGTTTCTCTCTTTCTTCACTGCAACCTCAAATGCTGCTTATCTTCCTTATGCAACACTCTTCCCTAGTTTTCTTTAATGAGGTTGAGTATGTTCCAGAGTAAAAAGTCTGAGCACAGACAGAATGATGATTCTCTTTGCAAATATTCATTTAAAAATCCTTTGGTTGCTTGTATGACTGCAAGCCAAAAGTTACATGATTAATTTAAACTGGGTTAAAAGCCCTACATCTTAGAGTTATTAAATATTGGCTACCGAAGGCAGCTGGGTTATTTTTCAGACATTATATAAATCTAAATGCCAAAAATAATTCAGTAGCATGCTGAATTTCCATTATATGTTCATAAGTTCTTTTGTTCAATAAATATTTTTGAGCAGCATTTTCTTTTCAATGATAACAAACATATTGAACATTTATTAACTCGGTGCTAGGCATTGTTTTAATTGCTTTACAAGTATTGCATAACCTTTAAAACAATCATGTCATAGAAAAGCTATGAAGTCACCATGGCATACAAGAAGTTGAATAACATGCCTGACTTGACAGCTATTGAGTTGGGGAGCTGGGAGGGGCACCCAGTCTAGTTCTTGAGTGTGTGCTCTTAACCTCACCTCTCTGACTCCCGTCTCAAAGCAGTTCCGTGCTGCTCCATGAATTCGTCACAGACCCAATTTTCAGAGAACTCACAAACTAATAGAACCATAAAAGCTGTATATAATCCAATTAAAATATCAGCTGCAAAGAATAATAAGGAAACTTTACAACCCCAAGACATTCATTGGGCTAAAGGCAATTTATTCAGATTGGGAAGAAAAAGAGCACAAGATTGAAAAATGGGTATATATGTTGTTAAGGTGCAACTTGAGTTTCAAAAAAATTTTTGACCTTCTGGGGAAAAAAAAGCCACAGTATAGCGTTGTCCATTGTTCCTTTAATGCTTTAGGTTGGAGTGGAGAGACTTGCCTATCCCAGCAAGCTCTATGGTAACAGCCCTGCCTCCTTCCCAGTGACCCCAGCCATTTATCAGGATCACCCTCCCCAAATGCACAGTGTGCTTCTCAGGGTCCCTCAACTGGGCTGCACCCATTTCCCAGAATGTCAGCTCTAGCCTGGAATGATTATCTTTGGAGCATTTGTTCATAGATACAGTATTGTGTTTCTTAAGAGAAGGAAGAAATCATGGGATGAATCATGGAAGATATGGAGAAATGTGGTTAAAAAAAAAAAATTCTTTCAGTATAATTGGACCCGTTAGTAGAGAATTACTCATTTTCTTGGAATGAGGCAGAAGTAGACCTTTTGACTTAAAGGTGTGCATTGTTAAAGAAGCTATCTTTTCTTTTCACGTACAGGCTGTAACAACTAGCAGCGTCTGTGCGTTGGGCAGAGTTACTGGTTGACTAGGACCTCAGAAATGAGGGATGCCTTTCAGAGAATCAGTGGAGGATGTCACCTCCTACCTGAGTGCTGACTTCTCAGCCCTTTGCCTTAGTCTCCCTGCCACCACCTTCCTGTTGACAACTCTCAGAACTCTTCATCTGGCAGGATATTAATCCTTCGCAGGCATAGCCTGTTTTCCATTTCATTAGGAGACTTGTGGAGTAGCTGCTGTGTCATGGATATTCTTTGAAAGGTTCATTTCACTGGCATTTATTTTTGTCCTTGCTGAGAATGCTGTGTTCAGAAAAACATAATGAGAAAATTCTCTTTGGATTAATTTACCA
This sequence comes from Loxodonta africana, assembly GCF_030014295.1. Classification (NCBI taxonomy): domain Eukaryota; kingdom Metazoa; phylum Chordata; class Mammalia; order Proboscidea; family Elephantidae; genus Loxodonta; species Loxodonta africana. Next base: position 196,843,829 of record NC_087342.1, read on the forward strand.
AGAAACAGCATAAATCAAAACATGCGTTCTTTGCTTAGCTAACAAGGAAGGTTGCCCTTAAGCAGGAATAATCAGTTTTGTGAAGTCATAAACAAAAGACTGTTTTGGCTAGCATTTATTATTAGCTTCTCTGAAGATTACCGTAGTTTAATTTGATCTAGAAAGTGTTAGAGAGTATGTGCCTCAAAGATGAAATTTGAGGTTATGATTTTTTTTTTTTAATGTTAAAATGTCCATGATCAGAGAGAAGGTTGGATATAATATTCTGATCTCTAGGGAAGTCAGTGGCCAGATTGCTTAATTCTACCTTTCCAGCAAGGGGACATCGTACCATGGCATTTCCCTTTGTTTATTCATTCATTTGACATATAGAGAGGTCAAAGAACGGAGATGGATTAAAGGAGAACGAAAACCAGTCAGCGCTGACTCACGGTGGCCCCATGTGTGTCAGAGTAGAGGTGTGCTCCACAGAGTTTTCAGTGGGTGATTTTTTGGAAGTAGATCACCAGGCCTTTCTTTGGAAGCACTCCTGGATGGATTCAGACGTCCAACTTTTCGGTTAGCGGCTGAGTGCATTAACCATTTGCAACTATGATTACATAAAAACAGGTATTCCACATACTTAGTGTCATCAGAAATAAATCTTTCCTAGAAGAAATTAAGAAGAATAAGTATTTCTAACAACCTCTAAAGGATATTTATAAAGTACACATAAAGTTTGAAAAATTTAGTGACTTTGGATACTGTAACTGTAAACATCATTTTAATTAAACTTCCATGCATCCAGCAAACACTGAGCACCTGCTTTGTGCCAGGCCCTGGGATAGGTGATGGGCTATACAGAGGAGCGGGCCCCCTATTTTTAAGAAGTCCACAGCCTGGTATAAACCGATTTGCATGGAGGCTTGAATGGAGCACCATGTGGAGTAGCGCTTAGAAGGAAGCATCAGCTTTTCCTCAGGGAGGCAGAGTCTTCATAAAGAAGGAATAGTTGAAGTTTTTAATGCTTGCTTGTTTTTTGTTTTGTTCTTAAGGGTTAAGTATTACCATTTTTCACCTTTTTAAATAGAAGTAATAAAAACCCAAACCCAGTGCTGTCGAGTTGATTCCAACTCATAGTAATATGTAACATTTATTGATGACTTACTATGTTCCAGGCATTGTTCTAAGTACTTACATGTATTATTTAATATTCACGTCAACACTATGGAGTAGGTGCTGTTTTAATCACTTTTACTGATGAGAAAACTGAAGCTTAGAGAGGTTAAGTAAGTGCCCAAGAAAATATAGTGGCAGAACCAGGATCCAACCCAGGCAGGGCCTGTATTGCACTTAAATCAGTGCTCTTAGCGGCTAGGTTCTCATGCAAAGCACAGTAGCATGATAAAGCCTGCCTGGTGTTTTATTACAGGCTTCTGCCCTGACAAGGGATGAAAATGATTATGTGAGCACCAAGAAAACTGAAAATGTCACCTTAGTGTTTAAATAAATGTATTTATAATTAAAAGGGTTTTAAAGTTGGCACTAGGGTGCAGTGAACAGGGCAGTTCTTCCATTTTCCCTAATGAGTTAGACCAGCCTTTCCTAGGAAAAACAGCCTCCTTAGAGGGGCCATTGGGAGTATTTGTGTGTGTGTGTCTATGCGTGTATATACATGTACATATGCATACATATATATATGTGTGTGTGTGTGTAGCCCTGGTTGCTCAGTGGTTAAGCGTTTGGCTGCCAACTAAAAGGACAGCAGTTCAAATCCACCAGCTGCTCTTTGGCAACCCTATCCTGTAGGGTTGCTATGAGTCAGGATCGACTCGCCGGCAAGGGTGTGTGTGTGTGTGTATAACCAAACTTGTTGCCGTACAATATGTATATGTACACACATACATGATACAGAACAATTTGCTAATAGAGTACCCCTAATAAAGCCCACACAGTAGAGAACAGTGTAATCATATGCAAATCTATCCCTCTGCTTTCCAAGGAATTAAATAAAGGTAAAGAGGTGTATGTGTGGGTGTGTATATACACATGACTAATGTATTGTCACTGGAAACATGTCATGTCACATGAGAAACTAAGAATGATTCTAAGAAGTTTGATCAGCACTGGTGAATTCATAAAGTTCGTGTGTACTTTTAATGTTATTAACTTCGTATTTATACAAATTTTTTCATCACCCTCAACAGAAACTCAATGGCCTTAAGCAATAACTCCATTTCCCCCCTCCTGCCTGCCCCTACAAACCACTAATAAACTTTGGACTCTTATCTATATGAAATATCCTTTGCATGAGACATGAAAGACCAGTAAGTGGGCACAGGTGGAAGGAAAGTGAGTTAGATGAGTTGTTATCCGAGTTGGCCTCTGCCCCTTCATATTAGGTGCAGAATTAGCTGCAGATGGATACACATACTTGCCAGAATATCAGGTATGCTGTTGGGCTAAGAGACGGGAACATAGGAGAACCAACTTCCTTTGGAGAGCAGCACCTGGAATAAAAGGAATTAAAGAACGAATGGCGGCCCTGGGGCTGGAAGATCACAATAGGGAACAAATGTGCTCCATTAATCCTTGCCTTGGACAATACAGAGAATCCTTCAGTGGCTGTTGCTCAGTTTCAAAGATTGTACCATGTCGCTTCTTAAAATCTAGTGCAAAGAGATACTTCTTTCTGAATATACTTAAATTATGTTTTAAAGATAAAATAGTTCATACCATATGTTTATTTAATCATGTATATGCGCCCTCACACATAAAAATATATATGATACATGCATTTAAATTTTCAAATTTTGTATTCTGTAGGCTGTCATTTTAATTGGGAGAAGTGTGTTCTAATGGGAGTGTTCCTTTCTTTTTTTTTTTTTTTTAAACCTTCTAGTTTTTCCAACTGCCCCTATTCAGAAGCCAATTTGAGTAAGGACCGTGTTTTCCCAGACCGTTTAAGTGGTGAGATGTCGCCAACTAGTCCATCATTTCCAAGAAATAAAAGAACAGACACAAATGAAAGCTCTTCAGCTCCTGGTCCTGAAACCAGGTAATTAAAGTGATAATATTAGTGTTGTTTATAGTTCCCTGATTGAAAGAGATTTTTTATTTTGATACTGCATGATATATTTTAGTTTTGAAAATGGGCCTGATTTAATGTAAAATGATCATGGGGCTCAATACTTAGAATTAAAAAAAAAAAAAAATTGGGCAGAGGGATTATAAAAGCGTGTCTAAATCAGGCAGAATTTCCTCTTTCTTGTTCATCTTTCATTTGAACTTGTTTGGTGTCAGAGGTTTAGAAATTCCAGCCTTTTTACTGCGTGCCAGTTCACATTTCTGAATGAAGTGCTCAGTGTTTATGAAGAACCATCCTTTATTAAATATATGACAGACTCCTTGGGAAGGATGGCCATTATTTTGTTTTAGTGCATGCTCTATGCCAAGGACTTTTATACACATTATTTCATTTAATTATTAATTGTACTGTAAACCCAGCCATTTAGTTTTGATTACATTTGTAGAGTTGAGTTAGAATGTCGTAACTTCAGAGGATCCTGAGGCAAAGAATTACATTTTATTACATGTAGCATCAAGTAATTAGTTTGTACTCTTACTTCAGCTGAGGGTTGTACTAAAAGAAAGGAAGAATTAATAGATGATCCTTTAAGTTTTGGGGATTTTGTTTATGGAGTACTATAAAATCTAAAAAAAAATTTTTTTTTTTTTTTTTATAAAATCTAAGGTAACATAGTTCTCTGTTTATTTTCATATTCTATAACTTCCATTATTTTGGATGAATCAGGTAGACATTTGAATGATTAATAGTAGTGATGATCTTTTTACCTATAAAACCTATAAACCAAATGTAACAAAGACTCATTTACCAAATTGCAGCACCCTAAAATGAGGGTATTATCTTTTGAAGAAATTTAACTTTGGCAAATAAAAGTAAGTATTAATTTACATAGTAGTAATTACAGATACAGAATTCAAATTCAGATCTTCAGTTTAAGATGAATGATCCAGAAAATCTATGTCAGAGAACAGAAAGCAGGCTATGGAAGGTATATCTCCTTTCAAGAAAACTTGCTGCATAAAAAAAAACTCATCTCATCTCAGGGTACATCTAGGTCAATTGGCATAACATGGTTCATAAAGATAATGTTCTATATCCTAGCTTGGTAAGTAGCGTATGAGATCTTAAAAGCTTGAGAGCAGCCATCTAACATACAACTGTTGGTCTCCTCCCTTCTGGAGCAAAGGACAGTGAAGGAAACCAGAGATTCAAAGAAGCAATTAGTCCACAGGACTAATGGCCCACAGGAACCACAGCCTCCTCTAGCCTGAGACCAGAAGAACTAAGTGGTGCCCAGCTACCACTACCGACTGCTCTGACCGGAGACACAATTGAAGGTCCTGGTTAGAATTGGATAAAGATGTAGAACAGATCTCAAATTCATGAAAAGACCAGACTTGCTGGACTGATAGGGACTGGAGGAACCCCCAAGACTATCACCCTAAAATGTCTTTTAACTTGGAACTGAAGCTACTCCTGGTGGTTACCTTTTAGCCAAATAATAGATTGGCCTATAAAATACATTTTTATTCAAATAACATATGTCTTTTATGTTTGTTTGCCAGTCACTTATTCCCCCCACAAGGTATTTTCGTAAGCACCACTATGCTGTGTAAAAAAAAAAAAAAAATTGGCATAGCAATGCCTACAAAAATACCTTGCAAGGTGAGGGGGTGGTTGGCAAACAAACACAGAAGGCATGTGTTATTTGTGTAAAAATACAGTAAACAATATCATCTGTGAGGAATGTGCTCTTTAGAACAATCAGCTATATGAGACAAAATGGGCAACATTTGCCCAAAAGCAAAGACAAGAATGCAAGGAGGATTAGGGAAACTGGACGAATGGAAACAGGGAAGGCTGGGTGGAAAGGGCGAGAGTGCTGACAAATTGCAGGGATAGCAACCAGTGTCATGGAACAATTTGTATATGAGTTGTTGAACGGGAATCTAATTTGCTGTGTAAATGTTCAAAAACACAATAAAATGTTCAAAAACTAATCTAGATAATTTCTGCAGCTTTTTCCTCAACTTTTTATATTGATTATAGCATATTAAATTAAAATGAACACCTTTATTTCTCACGTCAGATTCAGCCATAATGTTTTGCCACATTTTATTGCCTCCATACACACAAACACATGTGCATAGATGTATTCTTTTTCACTTGAACTAGTTAAAGGTAGGTTACAGACTTCGTGATGCTTCATACCTAAATATTCAGTATGTATAACCTAAGAAGAAGGGTATTTCACATAATTATAATACCATGACCGCACCTAAAAAAATTAATAATGCCTTAATGTCAGCCGGTGTGTACTCCATGGTCATATTTTTCCACTTATCACAAAAATGGAACACTCATTGATCTTTTATCTAATGATAGTAGTGTCCGTTGCAAAATACTGGTTATCTTATTCAACGTTTCTTCTACATTATTTAACTGTCATTCTGCTTTAATGAAAAGCTTTTCTCCTCTCCCATGGTCATTTTTGAAATTTGAATAATACTACAGACTCTTGGATTTTTTTTTTTTTTAAGTTTAATATGCTATAATCAGTTACAGCCTATATATATATATACACACACATTCATATAGATATAAAAGGTATGTGTGTATACATATATGTATATGTATCTATATGTAACATAATACATGTGTATGTATATATATACATGTGTATATATATGTATAAAAATATATATATATATGTATACATATACACAATATTTTTTACACAAATAACATGTGCCTTCTACGTGTGTTTGCCAACTGCTCCCTTCCCCTACAAGGTATTTTCATAAGTGGGGCTATACCAAGCTGGAAAAAAAATAAAATTGAGATAGCAGCGCTTACGAAAATACCTTGCAGGGGGAGGGAGCACTAACAAACTTGGAGGGCATGCATTATTTGTATAAAAATATAGTGTGTGTGTGTGTTTTTTTTTTTTTAATGTTCAGTGTACCCCAGATTTGGCCAGTGGGCAATCCTTTAAGCTGGCTTTTCTTTGATGTCTTTCAAAATAGTTGGTTATAAAGTTAGTTGCTTAAGTATAAATAGGATATGCCAATTAAACATCTATTTCTGTTTGCCTGAGAATTTTACAAATACATCATGTAGGCAAAGAGTTGTATCCTTTGAAAAGAAGTTGCATAAGATGGAGGAAGCACTACCAAGTTTTTTTTACTCAGTCTCACATTTCACAGGATGGGGAAGTAAAGGGAACTGGTCCATTCTGTTTAGAATTTACTGTTAAATCTAGGATAATATAAAATACTGTATGTCTTTAGGAAACCCAGGTGGTATAGTGGTTAAGAGCTGTGGCTGCTAACCAAAAAATAGCAGTTCAAATCCACCAGGCGCTCCTTGGAAACCCTACGGGGCAGTTCTACTCAGTCCTTACAGTCACTAGGAGTCATAATCGACTCCGCGGCAGTGGGTTTGGTTTTGTTGGTTTGGGTATGTCTTTAATTTCTACAGTCTTACTAGCACTGTTTCAGTATACAGTTGTAGAGAAAACTTTTCCCAGAAATTATAAAAAGCAAAAACAGAGCAGAGAGCTTCTTTCTCTTTTCAGGAAAAAGCATGTTTTATAACTCTTGGCTATTTTTGGATATTCTTATGAAGCTAAAATTTAAGTAAACACTTGTGTTCACAATGCTGCAATTTCTTTGTGAGGTGAAGCTGCTCAGAAGGGCTGGCTATTTCATCTCTCAGGCCTTCATACCTGGGGCCATACTCTCCTCATAACAGAAACCAGCAGTTGGTTTGAGCGATGTCTTGGGTTCCCTTATAGTTCTAAATCCACGTAAGAAGAGAGTAATTCTTATACAGAATCTAACCCATGTTCTGTCTTCTGTTAGCATATTGTTACTGTTCTTCATATCATTGCCTGTGATGAAGGAATAATTCCAGTCATTTTAACTTTTCTATGAGTCCATTGAAAATATTTTACATTTAAATATTTTTTAATTATACATAATTTTTATGAGTACCACCTTTTGAATCAATTAATTCTGTACCTATAATTATTAGTATGTGAATTAATACTTTTATTTGTCTTAAAGTTAAATTTCTTCAAGTATTATGTCCTCATTTTTGAAAGCCGAGATTTGGTAAATGAATCTGTTACATTAGTCTTTAAATGTAGGGGTTAAAAGAGTTTGCTTAGATGTCATCTCATCTTTGTCTTTCCAGAGTTAATCTTTTATCTTACTTATTATTAATTTATTTTTTGAGGCTAGGGGTAATATGAGAGGTTTAATTAGTTGCATGCAGTCAAAGGGAATGTAAGGGAAACAACCCAAATGACCCCTAAATCCTGTTTTTAAGGTGGACACCTTTGACGAAGACTTTTTGCTTCCTTTATTTTTTTAAATGATGTGTTTTAAAGAAGAAATGATAAGACGTTGTGGTAGTTCAACCTAAACACTTTATTATGCTTAAATAAAAAATAATATTGTCCCAAATAACATAGATTTATTTCCTCTTTTAAAGTTGGCCTTAGATTATTTCATTTTTTCTTCTCTAGGCAGTACTGGTACCCACAACAGTCAAAATGAACATGGTATTTTAGGTGTAAATGAGCACAGGGTGACAAGCATAGAAGCGCCTAAGGCCTGTTCTCGAGAGTTTGGGGCTGAAGATGTATAGAGATGTTCATTTGTTTAATTGTGTCTTCTTAATTTTCTGAACCAGCTGTGGCCAAAGCTACAGTTGTAATATGTAGGAAACGTAAAAGAGGTACAGTTTAGGATTTCTAGCTGTTTATACAGAATTCTACATTTCTTCTTACTTCTTCCCACATAAACAAGAAGCAATAAGGTGGTTTCCACCTTCTGTTAATCTGTAGTACACCAAAAGGTTGACTAGGAAAACGATCATGAGGGTTATTGAAGCTTCCTGCTTAATTATAAAGAACGTAATCCCTTAAAGCCTAGAGGGTAGTAAGTAGTCTCGCGTTCATTAAAAGTGTTCATTAAAGCTTCTGTAATTCCTGGCAGAAAGGCAAAACTAAATGAAAAATCATTTACAGATATATTCAAAAAACATTGTGCATTTTCTACATGCCAAACTAGGCAGTGTTCTAGGATGGTTCTTATTTCTGTTAGATATTTTTCTTAAATGTTATATGCCTGAGTAAATGCTGCCAAGGATACAAGCTTTTCTCTGTGTCGTACTTTCCTACTTATAGCTTAAAACACAGAAACCAAAGAGCAGCCTTAAACACTTTGAATGTAGAAAGCTGATGTAGGTAAACTTTCTCACGTTGCCCACGTCTGGCCATCTAATCTCTGACTGTAGCTACAGCTCCTAAGGCTAATGATGTTCTGAGGCAGATCCAGAGAGCCAGTGTGTAAGTAGCCTAGGCCCCGCACTGGGAGGATACTGTGTTTTCTGCTGTTGCCTGGGTGGATGGGCGCCAGAACATACTGATTAAGCATATGGGAGTGGAGTCAACTGCTTGGATTTAAGCTTGACTCCCTGACTTGTTAGGTATGTGACTTATGACAAATTACTCAATAGCTCTTTGCTTTTAATCTCATAGTTTATAAAGTTTATATGAGAAGAAAGATGTAAAGTGCTTAGGGCAGTGACTGATAGGTAATAAACTTCAGTAAATGTTAGTTTTTATTATTGTTGAAAGAAAAAAAGATTACTTACTAATTTCACAGATATGCTGAGGAGCAAAAGAATGGCTGGCCCATTTCTTTGATATCCCTAGGATAAACTTAAATAAGGCACTCAGATTCTCATAATACTGAATTATGTTTTCTCTTTTCCCTTAACATTGTTTACCTGGATATAATTTCCCACTCAAGTTTTCACAGATTTTCTTTGTACTGTTATGAATAATTTACTAACATTTCATTGACAGACTTGACTTGTCTTTTTTTTCCAAATGGACTTTGGCACATCAAGAAACAATTTGCTCCCCTAGAAGCAGACCCTGAGACAAGAATTTGATTGCAAGTGGTTTACTTGGGAGGTGAAGAAAACATCCGTGGGGGAGTGAGGAATTGAGACAGCAAGGAGAGGCAGTCAGTAAAAGCTTAGGTGTCACACACTGGTTACCACCAGGGGCAGCTGAGCATTTGTAAATCGGGGCAGTGCTTCCCAAACAATTGTTGTTTAGTTTCCTGGCTCACGTGGAAAATGATAGCACAGAAATGACATTCGTATGGCATACCGAGGAAATGGATGGGCTGCCACCAGGTACCAGACAGGGGCTCTGGCCTGTGGGAGGGCTTCAGGGATCAATAGTTCAGAGCACTTGTAGCTTAGGTGTCAGGGCATCCTAGCTGGAAAGCTCTGTCCCACATTAAGATGGCTCCCACCTTGAGTCCTTTCTTAGTTCTGCTGAGTGTCTGGATCTTTTTTCCTACAGAGACTTGTCAAGTGGATGGTCACATTGTTAGTGAATTCCCAGTGTCTATTGTCTTTTTTTTTTTTTTTTTTTATTGTCTTAGTCATCTAGTGCTGCTATAACAAATACCACAAGTGGATGGCCTTAACAAAGAGAAGTTTATTTTTTCACAGTCCAGTAGGCTAGAAGTCCGAATTCAGGGCACCGGCTCCAGGGGAAGGCTTTCTCTCTGTCGGCTCTGGAGGAAGGTCCTTGTGATGCATCAGTCTTCCCTTGGTTTGGGAACATCTCAGCACAGGAACCTCAGGTCCAAAGGACATGCTCTGCTCCTGGCACTGCTTTCTTGGTGGTATGGGGTCCCCACTCTCTGCTCAAGCCATACCCCAGGGAAACTCCCTTTGCTTTGGATCAGGGATGTGACCTTAATAAGGCTGTTACAATCTCACCCTAATCCTCTTTAACATAAAATTACAATCACAAAATGGAGGACAACCACACAATACTGGGAATCATGGCCTAGCCAAGTTGACACATATTTTGGAGGAACACAGTTCAATCCATGACATCTATTTAGTTAGAAATGTGAGTACACGTCCTTTTGCAGTTAGTCCTTCACTCATCAGAAGGGTAAGGAGAGACTGGGTTGTGTGCTTAATGCCTTCTGTGAGGAGATGTACCCCTCAGCCTGGAGGGTGGCAGCTCACTTCCACCGTCAGTGCCCTTCTGAGGTGAAGCAGAGGCTCTCCAAGTCAGTAGAATACCTTTCCCTGGGGATTAGTAACCTCAGTCTCTGTGTCTATAGCTGAGTAAAAGAATGTATATATTTCTCTATATGTCTTAATAAAACACTGGGTCTCAAATTTTGTTTTGCATCCCAGTCATCTGGGTTGCTTGTTAAAATGCAACTCTGGAAACACCACCTCCAGAGAATCAGAATCAGGAAGGTTAAGATGTATCCCAGGAAACCTTATTTTTAATGAGCGTCCCTAGGTGATGGATGCTGGTGAAATGTAAACCAAGCTTGCAAAATCAGTATTGAATGAAAAGACCCTTCTCTGGGGTAGCAGTTTACAGTGTTGGGAAGCATTGGACATCTGTCGTACATAGTCTTATCCTCATGAAATTGTTCTATAGCTATTTGTACTTGTGTGTTTAAGTTAGGTGATACAGCTATTAAAAATTACTGCCTTAAGCATCCCATGTTGTTTATGCCTGCCTAGACATACCACATAAACACTAAAAAACCCATTGCCGTGGAGTCAATTCCAACTCATAGTAACACACTCAAGCATCTTTTAAATGCCTGCCAAATGCTTGTATTACATTACAAGGTGAAACTGACCATTGCTAACAAAATCTAATGAAAACATTGTTCAGTATAGGCCATTAAGATGGCTTCTCAAGTTGTAGGACTAGTGTTCCTACTCTGAAAATTACATAGAGTACTTGCAGGAGTTGCTGCCATCAACCTGATTTATATTTCAGGATGACTCTTATAATTTTGTCTGTCATAGCAAGCCAGTCTGTATCCTTTAATCCCTGTTAAACAGATGGAGTCCCAGGGATTAAGTTCTGGGCTACAAACCAAAAGGTTGGAAGTGTAAATCCACTTAGACGTGCCTCAGAAGTAAGGCCTGGTGATTTACTGCTAAAAGATTACAGCCATTGAAAACCCTATGGGGCGCAGTTCTCTTCTGAGACAGGTGGGATCACCATGAGTCGCAGTCAATTCAATGGCAGTTTGGCTTTTGGGGGGTTAAACAGAAAGTAAGCTAACACAAAATATGTAACTAAAAGTGCATATGTATCTATTTGCAAAACTATAATATCAAATAGAATAAAATTAATTTAGAGCCAAAAGCTCTAAAAGATTTCAAAAGTTAATTAGTAATCTTTAAGGACTTCGTTTTTCCTTCTAAGATATTTGGCCTGGAGGGCTTGGTGTTGAAAATTAGAGGAAGTCATTTTAGTAACTAGGTGTTCCCTGGCCATTTTAAAGCTTTTCCCACTCTGTTGTTGATGGGCTGCCGGGTATGAATTAGGAACTGGGGAGGGTTTTGAATATTCCAGCTCTTGGGAATCTGAGTCAAATCTGTGTGCACCTGAGAGAATCTCAGTTTTAGTTCAAAACTCACAGGTGTTATGCCAACCACTGTGACACCAAGGCAACCACTCGAAGTGTAAGGAGATGATGACTCTTACTGTTACATGCCTATGAAGTTGTTGGAACAATATTGTAACAAGATCTTATTTTATCTCCTTGAGTAGCACTAATTCCTGACTTAGGAGATTTCTCTTATATAGTAGAAGAGCAATGACATCTGTTCCCTTTCCTGCAACAACAAGAAAGTAACAGGGTTTCACTCTTCCTATGATACCTGATCTCTATTTCCCAAGTCTTACTGTATTGGTTAGGGCCTTTCAGTTCATTAAGAGGATTGATTAATTAGTTGCTGAATTAATTCTTTTTTGCTAAAGGGTTTTTCCTTGATATCTCGATAGCACCCACCATGTTTATTCATTATAGTCCTTTTCCCCACTAACATATGTTTCCTAAATTATAATTTAACAGATTTATATTAAAATGTTTCATTTTTAGTCATAAGTAGTAAAGCATGTTTGTCTCTCCTGGGCCATGTTTATGAAAACACAATTAAGTAAAACTATTGCAGATGTAATAGCTTTTAAAATCTCAGAACCCAAAACCAAACCCACTGCCACTGAGTCGGTTCTGACTCATAGCAACCCTATAGGACAGAGTAGAACTGCCGCTTAGCGTTTCCAAGGAGTGCCTAGTGGATTTGAACTGCTGACCTTTTGGTTAGCAGCTGTAGCTCTTAACCAGTACACCACCAGGGTTTCCTAAAATCTCAGAAGAAATTTAATTTTTAAAAACCTTTTATTCAGATATTAACTACAGATTAAAGGTTTTAATCCCACTGATTTTATTTGCTGACTTTTCGGAATCCCTTTGAAAAGATGCCTTTCAAGCATGGTCTCTTCTTCATGGTAGGAGGCACTTTGGAGGCAGTTAAAGTACTCTTTACTTTTTTAAATATATATACATATAATATTTTATTGTGTTTTTGGTGAAAAAGTTTACACGGAAAATTAGGTTCCCATTTAACGATTTCTGTATGTATTGTTCAGTGACATTGGTTACATTTTTCCCAATGTGTCAGCATTCTCATTATTTCCATTCTGGGTGTTCCGTTTCGTTTTATCTAGCTTCCTTGCACCCTTTTTTACTTTCTCATCTTTGCTTTAGGGTAACTATTAACCATTTGGTCTCATATAGATGATTTTTTAAAGAAGTACAATACTCACAGGTGATATTGTTTATTTTATGAGCCAGTCTATTTAGCTGAATGGTGACCTCCAGGAGTAGTTACAGTTTAAAAGGTATCTCAAGGCAATAATCTCAGCAGTTCCTATAGTCTCTACTGGTCCAGTAGGTCTGGCCTTTTTTAAGAATTTGTGTTTTGTTCTGCATTTTTCCTACATTCTATCCAGGACCATCTATTGTGTCCCTGATTAAAATAGTTGGTAGTGGTAGCCAGGCACCATCTAGTTCTTCTGGACTCAGGATAGAGGAGGCCATGGTTCATGTCAGCTATTAGTCCTGTAAACTAGTTTCTTCTTTCAGTCTTTGGTTTCCTTTTTTCTCTTTTGCTTCAGAGGAATAGAGACCAAGAGTTGTATCTTAGATCAAGTACTATTTTAATATACCTTTAAAGTTAAATGTTGAGTTTCTGATTCTCTGATCTTTTATCTGTGAGTCATCTCAGCCCCCAAATTTAAAAGAAAAGTATTGGGGACATGCAAACAGACAGCCTTTTGACATTCAGCAGAAAAACCTCAGTTTTTTGCACCTCTCACTAGTGTTCACTGGATCCCCACTTGTTACTAGGGGACACAGGTACTTTTCAGCCTCACCAAGGCCCTGATAAGACTGCTGTTGTTAGGTGCCACCGAATTGATTTCGACTCATAGCGACCCCATGTGACAGAGTAGGACTGCCCCATAGGGTTTTCTAGGATGTAATCTTTACGGGAGCAGATCACCAGGCCTTTCTCCCACAGAGCCTCTGAGTAGATTCGAACCGCCAACCTTTGGATTAGCAGCCAAGAGCTGCCATCAGGACTCCTCCTATAAGATTAGAATAAGCTACTTTGGGAGGAGAAGGGTGGGGTCATTTTAGGCAAGAGCCAAGCCAAACTAAAGAGTGGACCTTTTACATTTGACCTATATAAGATGAGCCATCTCTGATGCTGAGTTTACAGTAATTGTTTAGCCCAAGCTCCCTAACCTGTATCATATGTATTTCTACCTACTCTTCGTATTCTACTGCCTACTTTCATGATGGAGAGGTGGCTGAAATCAATAAATCCCGTAATTGCAGCAAAGTAATTTACTGTTTCATCTTTTTTCAGTATTATTTTTAACAGAGTGGTTGAAACCTAATTGGTTAGGGATTGTTTTTAAATGAGAAATAAATGAATTTGAGGAAATATAGTTGCACATATTCAAATGTCATCATGTTAATATGTATTTACTCTTCTAAGTTTTGTTTCACAAGTGTTTACCATAAAGCATAATTAGAGTAAGGTAATAAGACATCTAAAATGTGACACATAATTACAGAGAGAAAAGAATACTGACTCATAAAGAATATATTTTTCCATTTCTGTGGATTCCACTGTGTTTTAATTAGAAGCCTAAAGAGGATTCTTGAGTAAGATTTTGCTACAATTCTGTGAATTCATGCTAAAGAAATATTGAAGTAAATTGACTCTTCAAAATTCTAAAATCCCCCCAGAAATTGCTTATTCCAGGTACTCTTCTAGGTGTTTCGGCCTACATGACCTCATTTATCCTCATAACAATCTTATGTGGGTGTAGAGGTGCTTTTCTTACATCCCTAACCCACCCTGTTGGCACAGTGGTTAAGAGTTTGGCTACTAACCAAAAGGTCAGCAGTTGGAATCCACCAGGCACTCCTTAGAAACCCTGTGGGGCAGTTCTACTCTGTCCTATAGGGTTGCTATGAGTCGAAATCGACTTGATGGCAATAGGTTTTCTTTTTTTTATCTTAACCCACCCAGCAGTACCGTGAAAGAAAAGGCCTGGTGATCTGCTTCTGTACAGCCAATAAAACTCTATGGAGTAGTTCTAATCTTTAACACAAGCGGTTGCCTTGAGTCTGAATCAATTCAACAGCAACAACATTCCAGCAGTGAGGAAATGTGGATACCTCTCTTGGTTACAGGTCACCCTCCTAGACTCTAGTAGACCTAGATGGTAGGGTAATCTGGCTACGGAGTCTGTCCTCTTCAACATCATTCTAAAAGCTGTTTTAATACTTGAAGACTACAGATGTCTTAAAGAAATCAGGTATCGGTAGAATAGTTTATCCTAAAATATAAATAATTCCTAAAGAGTAATAAAAAAAAAAATAGTAATAGCTACCATTTATCATGCTGTGACATGTGCTTGGCACTGTGCTTAGCACTTTCTGTACATTATTTTATTCCGTCCTCAAAATGCCTGTGAGGTAGGTACATGATTCGTTAATCTCTGTTTTACAAATGATACATACACCTGAGAATTAGGAAAGTTAAATCATTTGCTGAAGATCATGAACTAGTAAGTAGTAGTACCAAAATTTGAACCTGGTCTATTCACTTCCAAAGACTCTGTGTGCAGTCACTATACTGAGCTACTTTGTCCATATTAAAATTCACTGTTCCCATGCCTCTTTTGTTGGTGGTGGTTGTCAGCTGCCATCAAGTTGGCTCTAACTCATGGCAACCCCATGTACAGCAGAATGAGATACGGCCCGGTCCTGCATCATCTTCACAGTTGTTGGAATCCATTGTTGCAGCCACTGTGTATTTTGAGTGCTTTCCAATCTGGGAAGGAGCCCTGGTGGTGCAGTGGTTAAGCTCTCAGCTACTAACTAAAAGGTCAGCGGTTAGAACCTACCAGCCACTCTGGGGAAGAAAGATGTGGCCGTTTGCTTCCATAAAGATTACAGCTTTGGAAACCCTATGGGGCAGTTCTGTCTTATTTTTTTGTTCATTTGTTGGTTTTTCTGTTTGTCTGTCTTATATAAATAATGTAAGAGCTATAAGTCAGAATCAATTTGACGGCAACACGTTTAGTTTGGTTTTGGCTCCAGCCTAGAAGGCTCATCCTCCAGCACTATATCAGACAATATTCTATCAACTTAAGGTTTTTATTGGCTAATTTTCAGAAGCAGACCAGGCCTTTCTTCCTAGCCTGTCTTAGTCTGGAAGCTCCGCTGAAACCTATCACCATTGGTGATCCTGCTGGTATTTGAAATACTTGTGGCATAGTTTCCAGCATCATAGAATATGCAAGCCACTGTAGTAGGACAAACTGACTGACAGATGGTAGCCTCAGGCTGTGTAGCCCCTTCCTAAATGAAATTATTGGAAATGAAAAATGTTGGTACAGAAGAGTAGCTGGAGGTGTTTTTATTTAGAGGGAAATTATTAAAATGTAGCATCAAAATATTTCTGGGTATCATAAAAAAAATTTTTTTAAAAACCTCTTGAGCATGCCTGGTACTGCGTTCCAGAGTGTATTGTCATATCATCACAGTGTTGACAATCTGATTTAATCATATTTCATCTGTAATTAGAAGATATGTAGCTAGAATAACTTTTTCTTAGGAAGTTGAAATCCTAGAACAAGGATTTAGTTTTTACCTAGAAAAAGAAATCCTTCACAGTACTTTTAAAATCAAGATTAGTATAATGAAATTCCTCCTAGCCTTATAGAAGAGAAAAATAATGGTTGCCCAATTGAGAAAACATTTATTTTAAGTAAAATAACGAGAACAAATAAGAATGTTAATGAGTTCAGATTCTTTATTTCTGACCATTATCAGTAAAAGACAAGTTTGAAAATAATGTTCTGGCACAAGAAGTCAGATTCCCTTTAACTTTATATAACAAAGATACATACTTTGTTCTGGAAAAACAGTGTAAAATTTATCAAAGTGCAACTTAATATTGCAGTTCTGTGCCAGGGAGACGTAGTGCCCAAGGTCACAGGGCAAGTTACTTACACCCTGTTTCAGTGCCTGCAATAATAGACCCTTTCTCCAAGGACGGAAACCCTGGTGGCATAGTGGTTAGGTACTACAGCTGCTAACCAAAGGATCGGCAGTTCGAATCCGCCGGGCGCTCCTTGGAAACTCTATGGGGCAGTTCTACTCTGTCCTATAGGGTCGCTATGAGTTGGAATCGACTCGACGGCACTGGGTTTGGTTTATGGTTTGGGTTCTCCAAGAACAGTTATAAGATAAGAGACATGTAAAGAGCCCAGCCAGTCTTTGGCTCATAGTATGTTCTTAAGAATACTTTTCTTTTTAATACTAACTTGCTTCCACATTTCTATGTGCTTGATGGGGATTCTGTTCTCTTCATTGGTTCTATTCCCCTAGCTATTTCATCGTACCTGTTCTAAGAGACTGCAGAGATTAACTCTACTCCCACTCACATGCACACATTATCTCTAGCTAAAGGAAAGTGCATGTAGAACCACACTGGGGTTAGCCATTTTGCATTTTAAGAAACTAGCAGAGTCAATAAAGCCTTCGGTAAATATTTCTTGTGGAATCCTTGACCTGAAATGTGTTTGGTAAATATAACATTTGTGTTTATATACTCCCAAGTTTATGTGGGTACAATTAAATAAAATGCTATAAACTAAAATATGGAAAAGGAAAACTGAACATACTTCTATGATGAAGCAACATAAATAGTATAAGAGCAAATAACTTGTGTTTTGCTTCTCTTTATGGGATGTATTATGGCAGATCCAGGCATGAAGAAACCTTTTGGGCAAAGGTTTTATTTTCCCTTTTTATCTCTGTTTCTGCCTAGAAAATGGCCTTTTTCCGACATTTCAGGAAATACATAATTGGCAGCTTTATTTGGGCATAAGAATACAAAGGAACTTCTCTTCTAAGTCTTAGACCTTTCTTGTAGCAAAGCTTACCTTACTGAAAAGTAGAGTATACTCCATTAAAACTACAGAAGTCTAACTTGATTAGCAGTGATGAGATCAATAACTGATCATGAAAACTGAAATATACAAAAAATTCTAAAACTTAATTTTAACCCCTAGTATCTTTTTTTTTTTTTTTAACCATTCATCAAAACTGCTAGAAAATCCACAGTAACTAGTTGTGAATTTCTTTTTTTTTACTCTGGGAATGCCAATTTTAAGTTATATCACTGTAATGTATGGTTGTTTCTAATATTAATGTAGCTATCTATAAGCAGATTTTTTTCCATTGACAACGTTACTTATTGGGATAGAATTTGAGACCTAAAAGCATTATGTCCCATTTAATATGAAACAAGTTTGTAAGATCATATAAGCTATGTAACATATTAAGCTGATGTTAACATGTTGTAATTATCAAGTATAATGTCAGCACTGCTTTACAGAGAAGATAGAAATTTCTGTCTAACCCTCAGTGGTAGTATTTATCCAGTAATCAGTGATTTTCTTATATTTGTTTTCACTATGGCTCCATTACCCCCACTTTCTATAGAGTAAGGACTTCCATGGCCATTTGATTGGCTTTTCTTGGAAAAATATTTTTTTATTGCTTAAATAATGATCCTTCCCCATTTTGAGACTAGCAGGTATCCTTCAGCAGTTGTGACGGTTATTTTCCGTATGAACTAGGCCAAGGAAAACTCAGGTTCAAAAGAAGTTGCACCTTTACCCTTAGAAATTATCTTCCTAAAAAATCAATGAAGATTTATTTATTGCATACCTACTGTGTTAGCGTCATTGTGTGAGATTATTACAGCTTCTGATGGACAGTGTGTTGGTGCTATTCTGTAGTTTTTAAGTTAAAACTATAGAATTTTTATGTTTTGTTGGAATATTTTGCTTATAACATATTTGTCCTAGTCTTAAAACGTAACAGTAGAAATATGGTCTAGATCCTCAAGAAATTTAGGATATATTTATAAAGGTAACAACATATATGAAATGATGGAAAACCATACATAACAGATTATTTCAAACCACTGAAGTGTGTAGGCCAGATATCATGTCTTGTGTATTCAGACAAAATCGAGATAGACTAGAGTAGGTTGAAAACTTTTAAACCCCAGAAATATAGCTTTGAAGAAAATGTAAGTAGCCTATATTTAGTTCCTTTAAAGCCGTTTTTGTCTCTAGTTTATGAATAAAGCTCTGAATTAAGACCAGAATGGAACCATTCCACATAGAGCATCCCTGGAGCATTTAGTTTAGCCTTAGGTCATCCCTAATCAGACAAAGGTAGGCTCACTTCAGCCCATGGATTTGACCTGATAAAGCTGAAAAGCTTCCTGGAAGTGGGACTGATTCCCCTGGGCCAGCTTCAGCCTCAAGGCCAAATCCTGGTGCTGAGTAGTATAAAGTGACTTAAGTAAATGGTGTTCACTTTCAAAACATGTTTTTTTTTTATATTGAAGTCTTATCAAACAATACAAGTAGAGTTACTCGTGAATACACATCCCACTTTGTAATTGAATTATTCAATAACTAACTTTTTCCAGAATAGTTCATCTTAACATCATTTTAGGTTTTAAAATCTCCTTCCTGAAATAGTAAATGAAAATTGATAATGAAGAAAATTGGATTTACAGATTTTACGAGAATCAGTTGCCTTCTTAGTAGAACTGCATACCGTTTCTAATATTTTAGTTGTGCCATTTATTTTTAAATTGAGAGAAACTGTTGAAATGCAATTTTGAACCATTTTTTTAAATGATATTCTTGCAAATATTTTTCTCAGAGACCGGCATGGCAATGATGCTCCTGTCAGAGAGCACGCTGAAGAGAAAACTGAAAATGAAGGGAAGACATCACAGGAAGCCAGAGGTAGCCATATTGTTCTCCTATTATCGATAGGTTTACTATTAATCCTCAGTAATGAAAAACTTTGCTGGGATACAGCAGTCACGTTTAGATTAAAGACACAGTACATTTTGGTTTATCCATTACAGCAGACGATAAGATTTATTGTCCAGGATAAATATGTAATTCATAATGATACAGATTCAGCTTTAGCCTGTATTACACACATAGCTACATAATAGTCCGTAGAAAGTTTGGTAAGACATTCTATTTGATCTTATCACCTGTTTTCATATATTTGGAGATTCCTTAGGTATTGAAATCCAGATCGAATTAATTTGGTCTTAATCTAATACCTCAAAAATGAAAAAAATTGCTAGAACACGTTTTAAGTTGTATTAGAGAAATTAATTTTTCTTACATCTTTGTTTTGAAAAGACATTACAGTGATTTAATTAAGCAATGAAATCGTAATGACTGTTAGTCATAGTATAGACTGCATTTATAATTCACACATAACTATATAATTATTATTTATTTTTTACAGGAAAATGACAGCATAATTATGTTTTTAATGACTATCCCTGGGGATATTGCTTTTCATGTGCATATTTTATGTTTGTGTCAAGTATATAGGCCTCGAGAATGGGGCCTAGTGACTCTGCCTATAATGACCTATTTCATAAGTGATGTGTTGATTCCTGTATCTAATTTTATTAAAGCAGTAACTTATAATCAGTTTAAAAGTTACATTCTCTGCTGTCTTCAGCATGTTCCTTGGTGTTTAATGTAGCATTGTGTAGTGGTTAAGAGTACATGATCTAGAGCTACGCTACCTGGGTTTGAATCCTGGCTTGACACCTATTGACTTGTAACTCGGCACACATCACTGAATACCTCTCAATGCTTCTGTTTTCCTGATTTATCCAAGAGGACGATGTTGGTAACTCACTGATAATGTTGAAATGGGGATTAAGTGAGGTCACATTTATAGCTTGCTTAGAACAGTGCCTGGCACATAGTAAGTGCTTTGAAGTATTTGATACTTTAAAATGTTTCTGTTCACTTAAAAAGGAAGAAAACTACTTTATTAAGGTTTTGTCATCAGGGTTATGTTTGATTCTTAGACAAAGGCTTCATCCTTCCTTTGTGAATGGTGGTTTAGTGGAGAGGTCAGGCACCTTTGTTTGTTTGTATCTCATCTCCACCACTTACTAGCTGTAAGGCTGGTTGTGGGCAAACCTCTCTGTGCCTTAGTTTCCACCTGTGCAAAAGAGACTTAGTTATAATATCTGCATCACTGGATTATTGTGATGATTAAATGAGTTAGTGGCTGGAGCATTGACTAGTAGTAGTAGTATTGTGGAATAAATATCTATCGCCTGAAATAATCTGACACTTTGAAATTCAAATAGATTCATGATAAAGTCTTCTATACTCAAAACTTTCTGAGGGAGTGATAATTTGATAACATCTCTTTTTTCCTAATTTAGTAGTTTGTCTGACTTTATTTGCTGAGTCAATTTTGATAATTTTTTTTCTGAAGATCATCTAGAATCATCAGGTTTATTAACATATGATATGCATGCTATTCTTTTTTATAGTTTTATGTCTTTCCTAATATGTATTTTTTTCAATTTTTCTTGATTTGAATTGCCTGAAATTTTCAGTTTTATTATTCGTTTCAAAGAAACAAACACTTGGATTCATATATAACTCTTAAGTTTGTGCTTTTCCAAGTCATTTAATCTTATTGTTTTTCTTATATATGAGTATTGAACTATATGCATATAGTTCTATATGCATATTTTATTGTCTTATTTTTGTTAGTGAAAGAGAGCTTCATAAAATAAGTTGTTTTGAGAATTTTTGCACATATGTGATTGACTTATAATTTTCTTCTTTAATGTCTCATCCAGCTTTAAAAAAACCAGCTTTAGCCTCCTAAAATGAATTTAATAATTCAGATTTTTTTTTTAAACATTTGGTATGACGATTTCATAAAACTAATTTTATCTGTAGTGAAATGTTATGATTGTTGGGTTTCATTTCTCATATTTCTTAGCTTTAGATTTCCTTTACCTTTTTGAAATTCTTGTTTCTAGACTCATTTGTACAGGAGAGATTTAGATTTCTTCTCAACTTTCTCAACTTCTCATTTAGTAATTTAGTAGTTGATTGGTTCCTATCACTTGAACCCCAGGACCTTCAGTCCCAAACCTGGCCTTACAGTGGTATCTGAAGGCTCCTATTTCTTGGTAATATTGAAGACACCTCAGATCACAGTCAGCAGATGGCCGTGTTCAATTTTTTCAGTCCCCTGCCTCTAACTCACAGGTTTTTTTTGGAGCTGTGACTTATGATCTTTTAATTGGCTTCTCTAGAAACAGATTGTAAGAGTGTTACATGCAGGAGGTTTGTTGGTGATTGCTCTTGGGAACAACATCGATAAAGGAGTGAGAGAAGCAGGATTAGGCAGAATGAGAAAGAGCTGTGATGTAGTTACCACAGAGGCCTCTGTCTAACCCAGGAAAGGCTCTGAAGACTCTTCAGAGTTGTCCTGAATGGGGCAAGGGGGTCAGGCCTTTGTACTTCTGCATGGACCAGTTCTGAGATGTGGGCTGTGAGAGGAATATGTCCTTGTGCAAGGAAGGTCCTTTTGGCTTAGGACAGTTCTGGAGAGGAAGACAGTTCTGAGCCGTCAGGCAACACCAGGTAAAGAATGAACGTCTCGGTCCTGAAGGGCAATTTGGGTAACACACCATAATACCTACTACATCCAGCTGGTTGGTGGTTCACTGATTTTCCTTTAAAGAAAGTAAAACAAACCAAAACATACTTTCACATATGTGGGATTCTCAAGCCAAAACCAACCCGTCGCCGCCAATTCCAACTCACAGTGAGCCTAGGCCAGCCCAGTTCACCCCGTTCTTTTGGTTTTGAATCATGAGGCTGACCCCTAAGTTTAACCTTCTTTCATTAGTTTTGCCCAGAATGTAATGAGCCTTCTTGGTTTTTTAAACTGAGGTTATTTTTAAAGCCAGAGAGCTTCTTTCACTGACAGTTTTGATTATGTGCTACATTTGTTCTATTTCTTGATTGCTAATAATTATTAGAGACAAGGGATGATATTCAAAATATTTGACCACTGGTTTGGCAGCAAACGTGGCACAGGACATCTAGAACAAAAACTGGACATTAGTGTTGGTGCAGGGTCCTGGAGACCCCCTTCTGTATCAGGAATTAGCCTTAGTTGCTAAATAGGTGACTGTTACCAACCAGTATGGTAGTCTTTAAATATTTTAACAACTTGTATATTTTTTGATGTTCTAGACATATTTCTCCAGTTGAAAAATCTTACTCAGCCTTTTGCTCTGTAAGCCTACTATTTGCTGCCTTGACTATGGCTTGTAATTCCACAGTGTTTTCTATTTTCCTGTAATCTCTTACACTGGCTTACTGTCTTTTCAGAGCTTCTTTTTTTTTTTTTTTAAATGGAGATCGTGTCCCCTTGTGCCTTACTAAAATTTTGAGGCTCTTTCTATTAATAAATCAATGTTCTTCTTCCATTATTTTGCAGAATTTTTTTATTAGAGGCAATTATTTTCTATGTTATTATTTTCAAATCTAGATAAATTTACCCAGGCCTTTTGTGAAGAACATTCAGATGACCCTTTATCTCTCTTACTTGAACGCTGACAGAATTCCTCTGTCAGACTCCACTCGGGGCCCACTTTCTTAAGCTAAATGTGTGTGTTCACCAATGTCCATCCCCAATTCCATTCCCCTTGTGGCAGCAGCAGCCCAGATCAACCCTGGCTGGGGGATGGTTCAGGGAACTGGAGAGAAAGCATCGTTCAATGTGAGGAATATTTTGCTAAAAGGATTTAAGGCTCAGTGGAGCCTTGGTGACGCAGTGGTTAAGAGCTCGGCTGCTAACCAAAAGATCAGCAGTTTGAATCCATCAGCCGCTTCTTGGAAACCCTATGGGGCAGTTCTGCTTTGTCTTATAGTTGTTGTTAGATGCCCTCAAGTTGGTTCCAACTCATAGTTACCCTGTGTACAACAGAACAAAACACTGCCCGTTCCCACGCCATCCTCATAGTCATTGTTATGAGCCCATTGTTACAGCCACCGTCTCAGTCCATCTTGTTGAGGGTCTTCCTCTTTTTCGCTGACCCTCTACTTTACCAAGCATGATGTCCTTCTCCAGGGACTGGTTCCTCCTGATGTTATTTATTGTCCAGCTTCTGTCCTATAGGGTCCTATGATGCGGAATCAACCCAATGGCAGCGGGTTTTAGGCTCATGATAACTATTTTATTTGGAGTCTTGGAGCAAGTTGATTAAAATATATATATATATATAGTTCCCCCCCCCAAAAAAAAGATCTTCCTTCATGTTTCTTCAGTTCAGTTTCATTTCGATCTTATTCTTCAAATTTAGCATAAAAAGTCTCCATTTCATTTTTTTTTCTAGTGAAGCATTCTGATCTTTATGACTCCTGTACATGGCTAAAGGACCTTCAGTGTCTCAGCTCTGTCTGTCTCTTCATACATATATACATGTTTCACTAAAAATAAATTTAAAGGAAAAATTAGTGATTATTTGATTGATTTGTCAATAAATGTAGTGAATATTATTCTTTTTCTCTGCATTGTACTCTTTCTACTTGGACGCATTATAAGGTTTCTCTTAATTTTTGTCCTGCTACTTTTGAGAATGACAACTATAATTCTAAAAATTGAAATCTGTCTATTGTTGGATCAAGAATCAGGAAAAAAAATTTTTTTCCCACTATGTATTAATTTTAGTCATTCTGTGTCAGCCTAAAGCACATTTATCCACATTTGCTTAAGCATTTCTACCGAATTCATTTACAGTCTAAGTAAACTAGAATAAAAACATTTTTTGAAGAGAGAAAAAAATACCACAAAAAGACATTGCATTTTATTCAGGCATGGGAGGCATTCATCTATAGACATACCTGCCTAAAACCTATCTCAATTAAAGAATTTCAGTATCTCAGTTACTTTTGTTGAGAACGCTCCTTTTTCCCTCTTCCTCCTTCCTTTGTTCCTCAGATTACACTAGAAGCATATAGTCTTGATGTTTCAAAAACAAGTCATACAATTTTTAGGCAGATATAAAGTGTCTAAATGGTAATATGTTACCTTTTCAAATATTAGTGAGCACTAGACCTAGAAATCAGTCCAGTTCCGTGTCCAGCACAGAACTGAATAGAACTGAAGAAGTGCAGACATACAAAACCTGAAACCAAATGGGGCAGATGAAGAACAGTTTGACAGTATACCTTTAGTAAAGTTTCATTTGCGGAAGCTTCACAAAATATAGACTTCTCCTTTAAAAAGTAATACTTTCCATGCAGGTGGATAATTTGAAGGGAATGCCGGAACCATGGCCCTAGTAAAATGATAGTGCCAGAAATGTCCGCCAGAACAAAGGGCTGTGTTTTGTGAAGCGTGTTGTGCACATTCAAACCTATTCTTCCTTACCCTTGGCACTGAGCTACTTGAGACAAAGTTGATTTGCCTTTGTTTTAGTCTATATCACATTGAAATAAAAACTTGGAGTCGTTTTTCTGTGCAATTCAAGGAAGCAAATATGAATGAAGTGGCTTTCTTTTATCCTTTTTGGATTGGAATCATACCTAACATGCTGTTTTGTTTCTGGGATGGCACATTTCTGTGGGTGTTACACACTACAATTGCCCCATTTCTCAGATAATAACTCTAGGCCTCCAGAATATCTGTCAGCCCAGAGACTCAGCAAAAAAAAAAAAAGGGTGAGTCTTAAAGTGAAGGATACAATGTTGAGTTTTAGAATATGACTCATGTGTGTGTGTATGTGTGTTTGGACTTATTTATAGCATTAGGTTCAAAGACATGCAAAAACTGCCACATATATCGGAGCTTTGGGATTTTTTACTTAGTCATTTTTAGTCATCTCTCTGGTATTTTTCAAAGGAAAATGTAGGACCATTAGAAATGAATTGTGAATAATGTAACATTTAGTAGAAAATAGAATGAGGCTACAGTTGCAGTGAACAGTGAAAGTATAAACAGAATAATGTGTATCACTTTGGAAAAGATTGACATTTATTATGTGGCAAGCAATCAGAATACAAATCATGAAGTAAGCTCTACTATTTTATTCTATTGTGGAATTGGAAATTAGACCATCTGATGAAAGATTTATAAATACAAAGTATTTCAAGTAATTGCTGAATTCTTGGGGATATCTGAGATTAAGGGAATGTTTTTAATTTACTGTATGTTTATGCTAAACAAAAATAAACTGTGGGCAATTTAAAAAGAATAAAAAACTGTACTAGTTTATAATACTTGGCTCATAATAGATATTCAGTAAAATATGATGAGGATTTAAAACCTTAAAACCAATTATATGATATTGGCCGAATGAAATAAGGAAAAAGGGACCATGATGGCTTTTTAAAAAGTATTTGAAGAATTAAATGTTTCATGTGGAGCAATTACTAAAATTTTTCTATATGAGCTCAGTGAAGTAGAATTAGGACCAGTGGATGTTACCCTCCAGTAAGATAGATTTTGACCCAACACAGTGACTTTCTAACATTCGGAGCAATTCAAAATTTAAATTAGGCTATCTTAAGAGAGTTAAAACTGCAACAGAGAGTAGGAAATAAATATTTTTTTAAAAAATACCACTTATGATGGCATCAGAAAACATCAGATACATAGGAATAAATTTATCAAAAGATATCAAGACCTCTACATGAAAATCACAAATCATTAATAGGAACTGTTAAAGAACACCCAAATAAATGGAGGGATATACATTGTTCATTGATTAGAAGACTGGATGTTTTAAAAATGTCATTTCTCACCAAATTGATCTATGTTATTTTTAGGGGCCATCAAGTCAATTTCAACTCATAGCAAGCCCATCTGACAGAGTAGAACTGCCCCATAGAATTTTCTAGACTGTGATCTTTATGGGAACAGATCACCAGATCTTTCTCTTGTAGAGCCTTTGGGTGGGTTTGAACCACCAAACTTTTGGTTAGCAGCCATGCGCTCAGCCATCGAACCATCAAACCAAAAAACCAAACTCACATTGCCATTGAGTCGATTCCGACTCATAGCCACCCTATCACGGCTCCTTAAATTGATCTATAAAACCAAAAGCCAAACCTGTCGCCGTCAAGTTGATTCCAACTCAGAGCAACCCTAGAGGACAGAGTAGAAGTGCCCTGTAGGGTTTCCAAGACTGTAATCTTTAGGGAAGGAGACTGCCACATCTTTCTCCCGCAGAGCATATGATGGATTTGAACCACTGACTTTTCCGCTAGCAGCCGAGCACTTAACCAGTGTGCCACCATGGCTCCCAAATTGATTCATACCCATAGCCTTTGAGCTTATTCTGATTCATGGCCACACTATATAGTCCTTGGTAATCCCAGTCTAAATCCTATCGTATTTTTTTTTAATAAGCTGATTCATAAATATATATGGAAATGCAAAGCAATAAGAATGGCCAGAGCAACCACAACCACAACCTCGAGCACAGCCATCTGTACGTATACAACATGACAGGCTCTGGAAACACACCACATTTATATTAATGATAAAGCTGTCAATGCGTTATGGTAGGAAATAGTGATCTTTTCCATAAACCATTTTGGGAAATTAGAAATCCATGTGGAAAAAAATGAATATTGATCCTTACCTCATACCATACACAAAAATAAATTTCGGATAATTGTAGATATATGAAAGGTAAGACATAGTGGTTTTTTTTTTTTTTTTTTTTTTTAAGAAAAACAGAGGAGACTATGACTTTGGGATAAGCAAAGATTTCAATAGACATGTAATGTCAATGTATTTTGCACATCGTAGGAATTCATTGAGCTGTACACTTAGGATTTACACACTTTTATGTAAATCTTATTCTTCAGTTTAAAAACACCTTTAAAAAATCCTTAGTGGTAGGTACAGAAGCCTAAATTAGGTAAACATTTGGCAAGAATTTGTGCTGGAATAGAAATATCACTGTAGCTGGGCTGGTGTATAAGGGGAGAGAAAACGGGGAGGTGCCTTCCTCTGAGGTGCTTTGAGTATTTCCACAAAGATTTCTGTTCTGAATAATATTAAGGGGTAATTATTGACAGACTTTAAGTCAGGCCTCACAGACATCAGTCATTCACTAGCAAATGGCTATTCTAAGAGCACAGCAATAAAACTAGGTTTGGATTAAGAAGATCTAGCACATAAATAGAATGTTTTGTAGTTTTAATGTTTTTCTGTATGAACAAAGGATGACAAAAACGTTTGCTTTTTCAGTCTACAAATACAGTGCATTCTCGATCCAAATACCAACATCATTCTTTAAAGAGATGGAAAAACTAATCATTAAGTCTATATAGAAAGGGAAGAGGCCCCAAATAAGTAAAGCACTATTGAAGAAGAATAAAATAGGAGGGCTTGCACTACCTGACCTTAGAACCTGCTATACAGCTACGGTAGTCCAAACAGCCAGGTACTGGTACAGCAACATTGACCAATGGAACAGAATTGAGGAACCAGGTGTAAATCCATCCACCTGTGGTCACTTGATCTTTGACAAGGGCCCAAACCCCATCAAATGGGGGAAAGACAGTCTTTTTAACAAATGATGCTGGCAAAACTGGATATCCGTCTGCAAAAAAAAGGAAACAGGACCCATACCTCGCATCACACACAAAAACTAACTCAAAATGGATCAGAGACCTAAATATAAAGCCAAAAACTATAAAGATCATAGAAGAAAAAATAAGATCAATGCTAGAGGCCCTAATACATGAATACAAATAACAGAATACAAACCATAACTAACAACACACAAACTCCAGAAGGTAAGCTATATCACTGGGGCTGTCTAAAAATTAGACGTTTATGCTCATCAAAAGACCACCAAATGAGTAAAAAGAGAACCTACAGATTGGGGGAAAAAAATTGACTATGACAAATTTGACATAAAATCTACAAGAAAATCCAACACTTTTACAACAAAAACACAATCCAGTGAAAAAATGGGCAAAGGCTATGAACAGAGACGTCACTGAAGAAGACATTTAAATGTCTAACACACGAGCAAATGGTCAAGATCACTAGCCATGAGATAAATGTACATCAAAACCACAATGAGGTACCATCTCACCTTGACCCTACTGAAACGAATCAAAAAAACAGAAAATAACAAATGTTCAAGATGCTGTGGGGAGATTGGAACTCTTAAGCACTGCTGGTGGGAATGAAAATGGTACAAGCATTTTGGAAAATGATACAGCGCTTCCTTAGAAAGCTAGAAATAAAAATACCATACGATCCAGCAACCCCACTCCTAGGAATATATCCTAGAGAAATAAGAGCCATCACACGAATGGACATATGCATACCCATGTTCATTGCAGCATTGTTCACAATAGCAAAAAGATGGAAACAACCCAGATGATGGATAAACAAACTATGATACAGACACATAATGGACTACTACACAATGATTAAGAACAGCGATGAATCTGCAAAGCATCTCACAACATGGTTGAATCTGGAAGGTATTATGCTGAGTGAAATAAGTCAATCACAAAAGGACAAATATTGTATGAAAGTACTACTATAAAAACTCATGAAGGGTATACACACAGAAAGAAACAACCTTTGATGGTTACAGGAGAGGGGTGGGGAAGGAAAAACACTAAGTAGATGATAGCTTAAGTGGAAACTTTGGTGAAGGGTAAGACAGTACACAATACTGGGGAAGCCTGCACAACTTGTGCAAGCAAGGTCATGGAAGGCTCCATAGACACATCCAAACTCCCTGAGGGACCATATTACAGGGCTGTGGGGACCATGGTCTCTGGGAACATCTAACTCAATTGGCATAACATAGTTCATAAAGAAAATTTTCTACATCCTAGTTCGGTGAGTAGTGTCTTGGGTCTTAAAGAGAGTGGCCATCTATGATACTCCACTGGTCTCACCACTTTGGGAGCAGGGGAGAATGAAGAAAACCAAAGACCCAAGGGAAAAGTTATCCAAAGGGCTAGTGGGCCACAAGTACTACAGCCTCCACCAGACTGAGTCCAGCACAACTATATGGTACGTGGCTACCACCACTAACTGCTCTGACAGGGATCACAATAGAGGGTCCTAGACAGAACTGGAGAACGATGTAGAACAAAATTCTAACTTATCAAAAAAATAAAAAAAAGACCAGACTTACTGGTCTGCCAGAGACTAGAGAAACTCCAAGAGCATGGTCCCCCAATCACCCTTTTAGCTCAGTAATGAAGTCACTCCTGAGGTTCACCCTTCAGCCAAAGATTAGACAGCCCCATAAAACAAGATTAAATGCGCACACCAGCTCAGGGGCCAGGGCAAGAAGGCAGGAGGGGACAGGAAAGCTGGTAATAGGGAACCCAAGGTGAAGAAGGAAGGAGAGTGTTGACATGTAGTGGGGTTGGCAACGAATGTGGTAAAACAATATGTGTACTAATTGATAATGAGAAGCTAGTTCTGTAAACCATCATCCAAAGTATAATTTAAAAAAAAAAAAATCACCTGGACTAAACCACGTTCTATCCTGAGCCTGGCTCCTTTTCCATCTAGATACTAAAGCACTATCTTAAAAATATAATATTTCACTTTTGGACCTGACATTGGGTCTCCTTGAACTGTTAAGCACTGAAAAATAAATAACAGAGCCTCTCAAAAAAAAAAAATTTTTTTTGCTTCTGTGCCATTTTCATTTATTGAAATAATTTCATATACTTTCAAAAATGTCTATTTAAGAAATCAATACAATTAGTAAATAGAAATTGAAAG
Source organism: Loxodonta africana (assembly GCF_030014295.1). NCBI lineage: Eukaryota > Metazoa > Chordata > Mammalia > Proboscidea > Elephantidae > Loxodonta > Loxodonta africana. The sequence continues at coordinate 196,874,027 of NC_087342.1, forward strand.
AACAAACCAGGGCTGAGAAAAAAGGGGAAAACAATTATAATAACTGTAATGGTAAATAGCTACTGGACTTTTTTCATTTTTTTGTTACTAAAACTGAGGTAGATTTCTTTCCTGAAGTATTAAAAAGGCAACATTGAACAACATACTGAAACATGGCTTCAGTAATGGGTGAGGTAGCAAACACATGAGTTGAATGTATGAGTTGTTCTTAACAGTGACCTTTATTCGTAAAGGTAGAGAAGGGTATAATCCATGAACATCATGCTGAAAGGAGTCAGTGCTGCTGTAACTACCCTCAACAAAAAGCAAATCTCACTATTTTGAAAGCTTCATGACATTTGAAGCCTTTGTTGCTGCTTTTCAGACAGTGATTTCCCATTCGTTTCAATCGAAGGTACCCGGGAAGAACCTGCTGTACAACAGGCACAGCGTCGGTCAGCTGTCTTTCTTTCCTTTAAGTCCCCAATTCCATGTCTGCCCTTGCGCTGGGAGCAGCAAAGCAAACTTCTTCCAACTGTAGCTGGAATCCCTGCAAGTAAAGTCTCCAAGTGGAGCACAGATGAGGTATGTTCCATTTTCTTTCTAAGAAAAAAACAGGAGACCTGGGTTCACGAGTGGGCATGTTGAATGTGTGCCAGGGTTTAGTCTTTTATTTTATTGCATGGGAAGAGGTCATGCTGAAAGGAACTACTAAAACATATGGGTTAAACACTTTGAACTTGTATCATTCAGATTCTGACTTTTGTTTTTTTTTTTTAACCTGAGTATTTTGATATGATTTTTGACAGGTGTCAGAATTCATACAAAGCTTACCTGGGTGTGAAGAACATGGAAAGGTATTTAAAGATGAAGTAAGTGTTCTGCTAAATTGCAGTATGTTACTCTAAAGGATCGAGTACTGAAACACAGTGGATGGTGAAATGGATTGGCAGAGGTGGAAGGAGCTAGGTTATGTGGAAATTGACAAACTGATATTTAGATGTCTAACAAGCAGCCTTAATCAGTTTTATAAAAATGTCTTTGAGTAAGATGAAATACTAAGAAAATGTTCATAAGTACTATTTTATGATGCCCCATAGTGGACTCATTATAAAAAATCAAAACGTAATAGCATTCATTTATATACTTTATAGCACATAAACCAAAGAAAGAAATGAGCAATATTTTGTTTTTTAATAAAGTGAAATAGTTTCCATTATTTTATGTTTACACATCATGTTTACATCAAACTGTGTTTGGTGCTTTAGATAATATTACCATTATTGCTTTAAAAAAAATCCCTTTGATCTTTTGTATCTCTCAGTCAAGTTTTTAATACTTGATGTTAGTTGCAGGCTGCTTTAGAAAAATTATTTTCTATGACCTGTCCAATATTTCTGTGTAATGGATAATTGCTAGTGATATCATTTATATCGTGCATTAGAATAAAAAAGAATTTGACTTCTAATTATACTTCTAATTATAACTATCCTATCTCTTTTTACTGGAGACCTTTAAGAATAAGGCACTCACCTGTCATCTCCAAGCAGAGAAGTCAGTTGTCACTTGGATCTTGGCTCTGGAGCACTGTCAGAAGGCAGAAAGTAGACTAATCTCAGAAGCTTCTTCCAACATCTACTGTCTGCAGTTGTAGATGCATACACCTTGTTTGCCCCATGTTTAAGCCTTGACTGTTAGAACAGCAAACTTTTGATTGAGAACACAGCAAGCGTGCAAGGACAGCTAAGAACCCAGCCACTGGTAGGCTCTGCCGTTGTATGAGGAGACGCCATAATACTTTCGTTCTCTGCCTCTTACAATGCACATGAATCTGATACTAGTCATCATCTTTCTGACCGAAGTTCCTATCTCAGAACTGTTATACTGCTCTTCAATTGGCAGTATTTATATTTTGACTTTCTTCCGCCAACTCCTAAGCCATAAATGCCTTTGGGAACCACTCCCAGTTAAATTTTGATTCCTGAACAAACTCAGGTACACAAAGGAGCCTATTGCTCTTCCTTTGAAAGAGACATGTAGCCATTATCTTTGTAAAACTATAAGGATTTTTGAAAATAAAATTATAGTGCACCTATTTTATAAATTTCTATTTTTGGTTCTGTTATTACATAGACAGTCCGTGTAGGTTCATGTTCCTGTTTAATGTAAATAAGATTCAGGTTCAAATTCAAAACAGTATGTTATTTGTGTGGATAATTCTTTCTTCATGGCATATTACCTTGGGAGATGCTCCCCAAGCACCAAATCTTCTTAAAGCCAAAATCCTTCTGCGAGGAGTGTGACAGCCAACTTGTCTGTCTACGTGTGTCATTCGTGTATTCATTCATTCCCTTATTCATCCTGTGAACATGTGTTGTGTTCCTACCGTGTGTACGTTAGTTCCTCTGTTTACGCTCTGGAAAAGAATGATTCAAAGATAATAAAACATGATCTTTGCTCTCAATTGCCTCACAAGATCAGCAGGCATTGGTTTTGAGTCCTAGAAGTGAACCATAATACAAATCTAACTAAATTCTTGTAAGTCACTTCTAAAAGGTAAATTATTAATAAAACGATGGGCTGTTACTGAGTTCTCCCTCTCTTACACACACTCAAATGTAATCTGTTCAAAGTCCTCTTGGATGTTTTTTCAAAACATATAGGGATTCTGATATATTTCTTCACCCCTAATGCCTCCATCCTGGTCCGAGCTACTATCAGTCTCCCACTTGGGTGGAATAAGCTCCTAAGTGATCTCAGAAGATGGTTTCCTACAGTAAATGTGTGTGGGGTTTTAGTCACCTTGCTTCTGTGTTTGTTGCTTTACAGTCTAGTCCCAACACAGACAGGTGAGCCTGCTAAAACATAAGTCAAATCATGTCACTCCTCTCTTCAGATATTTCTAGTAGCTTTTTATCTCGATTAGAGTAAAAGCCAAAGTCCTTACAAATGCCTGCAAGACCCTACAATCTGACATCTGTTACCCCTCTCACCTGGTGACCTCTTTCTGCTCTGCCCCTTACTTACGCTGTCCTAGCCACACTGGCCTCCTTGCTGTTCCTCAGACTTGCTGGACATGCTATGGCTCTTTCTTCTCCCTGGGATGCTGTTTCTCCACTTGTTCACGTGGCTTGCGCCTTCTGCTCAGATGACACCTTCTCAACAAGGCCTGCCCTGATCATCCAACTTGAAATTGTCACCTGCTGCCACACACATCCCTGCCCCTGGTTGCTAGTCCAGCAGTCTCCCCAACCAGCCATTTTTTCATAGCTCTAATCACCTTCTAACTTTCTCATTTATTTGCATATTTAATATGTTTATTGCTTAGAGTCTGTCTCCCACTACTGGAGTGTGAACTCCACAAAGAGTGTTTTTCATTTTTGTTCTTAATCTGTTTTGTTCTCTGCTGCATGCCCAGGCCCTAGACTGTCAGAACATTATAGATGATTAATGAGATTTTGTTGAGTGAATCTGTCATGTGAAACTCTTGCACAGAATCAGGGGAAGACTCTGTGGCTGTTGTAAGACTTCAGGAGGACCAAGGGTTGTAATTAAGAATCAGTTTTTGTAGTGAGCTCCCAAATGTTGACATTCTCATTAATGACTTAAAAGACTTCTGTCAGACTGTCCGTTCTGCTGAGTGAAGTGTTGATAGATCTGCCTCTCTGCCTGGCCTCGTTTTATCAGCGAGCTGTAATCGCAAAAGCAAATGAGACCAGAGCAAATATTTCCAAAAAACAGTGGTACATTTCTCATATTGTCACTTAACTCGTGTTACACTTGAAAACTAGGATTGAAATGTCTTAAGAGTGTGATTTTTTTTGTGCAAAGTATAAAACTGAAAAAGAAGGAATTTTCTTTTTAATTGTTAGCACGTGGCTAGTGTTTACCTGAATTCTTTTATGTCCACAAACATTTGTGTACCTTTTCTCTAATATATAAACTTCCCATGACGTGAACTGGGTTTGGGGCAACCCCAGATTTTTCCATATTGTGCAACCATCTTGACTCAACACCTGAGTCAGAGTAATCACAAAAAGGTATGGGCACTTTGCATTTTCCTGTTGGCAGAGTTTTCAAATGAGTGAGTTTTTATTTTGCTCCCAGTTCACAGTTGTGATGTTATAGGTAAAAAAAAGATGAATGTATCAGGAAAAGTTCCCCAGTCAACCCTTGTGTGTGACATTTTAGGGCTGCTATGTAGAAGACAGCTGATAATTTGAGCATTTCCCTGAACACTGCATCACATTAATCCAGATTCTTTTCTTTTCCCTCCATTTTAGCAAATTGATGGAGAAGCATTTCTGCTGATGACCCAAACGGACATTGTTAAAATTATGAGCATTAAGCTGGGCCCTGCTCTCAAAATTTTCAATTCTATTCTGATGTTCAAAGCTGCAGAGAAGAACTCTCACAACGAACTCTGAAGGCAGTGAATTCTGTACACCATCAGCTTTCCGCATTAAAGCTTATGTTTTATTCAAAGCACAAGGATGGTTGTAACTCTTAAGTGAGAAATCTCCACAACCCAAAAGAGCAAGGCTTACCGGATTATTTATATTTCTCAAGAGACAATATATGAATTTTTCTGAAAATGCTTGAGCTTTTAAGCAAGTACTGTCTAACAACAGTCATCTTTTTGGTTCTGTTCACTGAGCTAAATTAATCTTTGTAAATCTTTTTGAGGCTGGGGGTTGGGGGAAAGGGGAGCCTTCATTAATTATTTATGGTAAAGGGGGGCAGAATAAGAAATTTTGGCATTTTGTAAACATTGTCGAATTCTCTTTCATGTACACCGTTTTCCTTTTCAATACTTGCAGGAACCTTTTTATATAATCAAAATTCATCTTAAACCAAATTAGTCAAAACCTGGCTAAGTTGAGGCAGTTGGGACTGTTCTCTGTATTGTTAATTTTGTGCCATATTTTGAATTGCAGCATTATGCTAAGTGTAACTTTGCAAGTCATGATATTGCCTAACTGCTTATAATAATTTGTTGGAGCTGAATAGTTGTAAAAATTACTTTTCTTGGAATCAGTGTTCTTTCTTCTGCACGAATTATGAAATGTTAAGCAAATTACTTTTTCACCAGCATCTTTACTATAATTACCAAAAACATGTATATAAAAGAATGAAATTGAAAAATAAAGTATATAAACATAAATAAATTAGGTAATGTATTTGAATGGCATCACTCTCATACATCATGGTGCCCTGTGTGTTTACGAGAATCAGATGGTATCAAAGAAATATGCAGTTAGATTTGGGGCGGGGGGTTGTTTGTAAGGATCTTGAACTATTTATGAGATTATCTTGAGCTTTTCTCTAATTGTCATTGATGTAACTGCGGTGCTTTACAGAGATGAAAGGCTCGGTCTAGTCTTTACTAGTTCATAAAGAGCTGTCTCGGATCTCACAGTGTCCTCCAAACCCAAAGGCTTTCTTCAGGGTTGGCTAAAGAGAGAGTGTAGAGTGTATAGATTTTACTGAAAAGGCAAGGTGTGAGGGAGCAACACCCGTAGACAGAGATTCTAAATGCTCACAGATCAAGGAGGCAATTTCCCAAAGTGGCCATTCAAGTTCCCTCCATGTTGGAAGGGTTCCTTTTTCTGTAGAACACTTTGCCTCTATTTAAAAAGCGTACAGATGCACTTTAAAATGAAAACCCTCAATTACCTAGTAACTGATAGCTGGTAGCGTTAGGTTTTGTTTTTGTTTGCAAGATTGCATTTGCAAGGAAAAGGTAAATTATTTCATCAGCCTTTTGATGTTATTTCTAATTCCAGGATTGGAAATTTACTCAAGGACTGTTTTAAAAAATAGAAAAGTAAGTTTGTAGCATGCTCTCAGAATTCTGGGCAGTTCCACCTCTCTCCTTAGTTGATATCAGTTTTTCAGATATAGAACTCCTTCCATATCCCCAAGTTCTGTAGTCCTGTCAGAAGGCTACTAACAGTCCTTTGCATTTGCCATAATTCCAGGTAAAACAGGGTCAGTGACATCTACAGTGTCCCATTCTTTTCTTTGCATGAATCTGTTTAATAAGTTTTTTTTTTCCTTTTTTACATTTTGTTCAGTATTTGTACATTCAAGTTGCACTTGTTATATCTGATATGAATGAAATAAAATCTTAATTGGAGATGCCTTTTTTACATCTGTATGATTTTTAAGAAAGCTTGTCACATAGGAGAGGCAGAACAAGAGCAGGAACGACACCGAGCATATGGGTACTAGATGGCTCTGTCATGCATCCGTAGGATTCAGAAATCATTTGTCAAACTATGTCCCACATGATATAAAAAATGACCAAAAAAAACCATTTTTAGGTCAAGTAGGATTCATACCCACTGGGGATTTTTCCATTGTAGTATAAAGTATGTATTATAATGAAAGGCATTTTCAAAATCTTTCTGAAAACATCCATTCATTCTAAGCACCAGGCTGTTACGTGTTAGAGGCAAGGCATTAAGCATCCTAGGGTGGCACAGGATTTAGTGTATCTCAAGAAGGGGGGGTTGTCTCTGCCACTCCAGCCCTGAAATACAGTCTAAGTTTTAATAGAGGGAATAAAAGCCATGATGGCAGAGAGGTAGGTCACTGAAAGGAGAGGAGCAATCTTGAGGTAAGAGAAAGGAAGGATGGAGGATGTGGAACTGGATAGCCCCTATCCCATCTAACCCAAAATCCCATCTAAAGGCACTGAAAAAATTACAAACATTGTGCAAGCCAGATGAGACCTGTCTGGAGGTTGAAATGTGTCTGTAGGCTGCCATTTTGAAATTTCTAGATTCTGTGAACTCAACCTGCAAAGAAAAAAGGTTTGTATTAGTCAAGCAATGTTAATTTTACCAAGTGGCAGGGCTATGGTGGGCACTGAGGATAGATCCACTGTTGAAGGAGACAGTGTTCACGGATCTGCCGTCATGGTTAGCTCATGTCTTTGTCATGCTTGAAGCCACACTTCACTGTAGTTCCCCTGCAGACCTCCTTCCATCACTGTGCTCCAAAGAGGCACTTTCATTCGATGTCAGCCGTGGAGACTGTGTACTTTGTAAGGAAAGTAATCTTGAAGAACGCTGAAAATTCACCTCAGCAAAAAGGACTAAGATTGTGAAATTTAAAAAGTGGGGGAGGCGATTTGAGAAAATAAAAGTTTATAAGGAACAATCCAGTAAAAGTGTGGGATAAGGACTAGTTTATGCGAAAGTGACAAGTGCCAAGTGGTTACTCTGTCCAATCTGCTGTAAGCAGTTCATGAATAATCATTATTCAGATTGGCAACGGATCTTTCATTTTATCTCCCCAACTTAAACATTTTAATGACTGAGCAGTCCTTAAAAAAAGAAAAGTTGTTATCCAGCAGACTAGTTATCTCAGTGGTACAGTAATTTGTACTATCTCCAAAGATGTATGTTGTAAAAATATTTCTTTAATGATTTACATGAATACCTTTCTTCTTACAAACATTTTTTTAATTTAAGGTGATGAAATAAAATAACCTAGGAAATGCTTCTTGCAATGTGATGCAGGTATTATTCACAGACTTAAATCTCTCTTTGGTCCCCAAACTGACTTGTGCTAGCTTTCAAAACTGAGAAGTAGGATTTATGCTTTGATGATGGCTTCAAAGGCACCTTAAATATGTGGTTTTTCCTTGTGAAATCCTTGCAAAAGAGTGACAGAACACTGAGTCTTGTTAGGCCCCAAAAGTACTTGTGCAGCCATCGTTAAGAACAAAATGAAATCAGAATGTGATACTCAGGGCAGCAACAATTTGTGCAGACGGGATGGGGGCTCCAGGACTGGGACTGCTGAGAGAGATAAAAGAGCAGGTCTAGGAAGGGGCCTAAGCGAAGCACTTTAAGCTGGTGCCCAAATGGCTCTGGAAGAGCTAGGTCAGTATTCCAAACCAAAACATGCTCACCTGCTCAAGCACCAATGGCACATGTGCAGACATAAGCCCTGAAAGTCAAGACAAGGGGACACCAGAAACCACACGGGGAGACAAAGTACCAGGCAATTGCTGAGTTTCAGATGGTCAGAAAATGTGCCAGCAAGATCAGCTAGCAATAAGGAGACCTCAAGAACGAAGCAGCCCTTGCTCTGAATAAGTGTGATTGACTGAATCTAAAACACCTGGAGCCAACCAGGTCTTATGGAGGAAAGGAGAATCAGAGTATGCACCCCTTCTCAAAATGGTCAAGTTCAAAACATTTCCAAGCAATGTTTAAATCAAAGAGGCAGCCCACAGGCCCCAAGTCTGCCATTCCTTGGCATTAAATCTATCTGGTGATATCATAATCCAAAGGATTTGAGTAAATCTGAAATGTAATGTTTTTTAAAAACTAATGCACCCTTGAAAGTATAACTTTGACCATGGAATTCTTGGAACTCGAAATAAATAAATGGTTCTGTAATTAAGCAGTATTTTATTAGAGAATTTCACAAAGAACTTTATCTAAATGTAATGATCGAAGGCATTGGAATTCCTTAACATCTTTGCTTCAAGGTGATTTTCTAATCTGCATCCACCACCCTAAATCAAAGCAAATTTTTATAAAGTTTCAGTGGTCCCAGAGATAATTCTGATAGAACATTTTGGACACTATTAAATGGCTGAGTGTTGAAATCTTCCTTTCTTTCCTGTTATAGGGGGAAAATAGGGGTGATGCATATCAAAAATCAATGTCTTTAGGAATTTGAGGGTTTGGCGCAGTCTTTGTGGACACTTAATCCCAAATACATGAAAGGCAGCAATGAGCGCAGCCAAAGCCATGACACAGTCATCCACCTTTGTGAGCCTCTCTTTTTCTAAATACAAAGAAAATTCACAGTCATTGATGTTGAAAGGGTTTTTAACTTCTAACACGGGCGTTGACACCTGCACCTGAAATAAAAGATAATGGAGTCACTACCTGATAACATGCAAAATAGCTAAATAATAAAACATACCTGAACTTAACCATGATATTTCAATAAATTAGCTTGCTGCAGTTTAGCTTATTTGAAAATATGACAAAACATACTTCAAAACAGACCTCCATGCTACTTTTAAATAAATGATTCTATGAAAATGGGAAATGTCAAACCAGTATTCATTGGCAGATTGCATACCTTCTCATTCACAACAACAAAAAGGCTGGGGTCATCCCCAAAAACATCTGGTAGGAGTAAACATGTAGCTGTCATCTTCATCTCTGTCAAAGCAAACATGTTTACAATGCCAAGTAAAAATAAGCTTTACCAAGTATAAACAAAACCAGTATTAAAATAACTTTTTTTTTTTAGCTGTTACCTACTACAGACAACAAGGAGCCTTGATGGCACAATGGTTAAGGGCTTGGCTGCTAACCAAAAGGTTGGAGGTTCGAACCCACCCAGCTCCTCCATGGGAGAAAGACCTGACTATCTGTCCCATAAAGATTACAGCCTAGGAAACCCTATGGGACAGTTACACTCTGTCACATGGGGTCTCTATGAGTCAAAAATCAACTCAGCACCCAATACCAACAGAGAACAAGCGAGTCTTCTTAGATCAGTGTTTCCCATTTGTATTTAACCAACATCCCCTTCTAAACGTTAAAAATCTCATGTTCTGCCCTCAGAATCACTGACAGGAGAAGATAACAGTTTTATACTCTCTGTCCTATAGCCAGGATGATTGTGCTCTGCCTTACTTTGTGATTTGTATTATAAAATTAACAGTTTATTGGTTTCCTAAATATAATTTTACGGTATTGGGTGTGGTTTTAAAATCTATGCCTACATCCCTCATTTGAGAAATTCTTCTTTCCCATCAGCTGTTTCACTGAATTATACTTATTACTCAAACAGGAGTGCTTCCAATTATCCTGAATTACACAGATGGTTGGGACCAGGTCACCCCTGTAGCAGGTTTACTAACGTTTCAACATGTCTTCATCTGTGTACTGTTTCATTTTTTCTTGCAAGGCAATATTGATTGGATTATCCGCCACTATAAAAGAAGTCAGTATATTTTCTGAATAGGATTCCAAAATGTGCTGTGTTTTCTTATAAATATCTGTTCTTGTAAGAAGTTGGAATTCTCTGAAAATCTGATAAAAGAAGAAAAAAATGTATATATCAAATCACAAGTACACAAGCTAACATAAGAATATAAGGAAGTAAATAACTAGGATTTTAAGCTTTGAATGGTAATTTAAAATATATACTAGATATTTTTAGTAGCTCTGGTAGAGAAGTAAAGACTTAGGATGTGGGAGGAGAAAAGAATGAAAGCCTGAAGTGAATGGGAAAAAGATAAGTAGTAGACATGGAAATATTCTAAGCCCATAGAATTAAAACTTACAGACTCAACTAAATGAAAAGTCCAAAGTGTATATGCCTAGTTTGGCTATTTGAGTAACCCAGGTAAGATGCTAGGACATTATAGTTCTTTAGACAATATTTTGGCAGTCTCCAATTAAAGGCAAAAGAAAAAAAACTGTTAGATTTTATGAAGCATATCTTGAAAAATACCCAACTAGTATCCAAAGGTAGAGAGGGGAGGTTTTTTAGATGTCAGATCAGAAGGAAATAAATGGTGAAAAACTATATCGGTGTAGGAGATTTGACTCCAAGATCAAAGCAAAACCAGTTTACCTTGATGGAAGTTTCTTTACTCAAAACTACCTTTTTCTGCCATTGCCTAAACTCTTTCCCTCAGAGAGTTCTACCACCATTGCTCCACTCCCACTTTTTCCTGACAGGGTCACACAAGGCTATACCTACACTAGTATGAATAAACTCAATCATTGTTTTCCTTCTAAAACTATCTGTAAACACCAGTGACATACCACCTGCTGAGCCTCATCATTCCTTGAGTATTTTGGTAGATAATAAATTGCCAAAATATTAGGTACAAAAGTTAAGTTATTGGAAAGCTGGAATGTACATTCTTATAAAAGCATAGTGGCTCTGTCATCAGGCAACACTCAGTGAACCACCAGTCTAGATAAATACTCTCAGAAACAGGTTCTGTCAGCAGGGAATCATGAAATGAAGCGTTAAGAAAGTGAATATCCCCCACTTTCCTAAATGCATAGCCTAAGAATTCTCTGAACTTTCTATTTTGAAATAATGTCAAGCTTATATTAAAGTTACTCAACTAATAATAAACAGAGATTACAAGACCCTTCACACAGCTTCCCCTAATGCTAAAATTTCTGATTCATTTTGAAATAAACCACAGACATGATGCCCCGTTACCCCTTAATCCCTCACACGTACTTCCTAAGTGTAAGGACACTGTCCCGTATAACCACAGTATAACCATCGAAATCAGGGAAATATAATCCACAGATTCCATTCAGGTTTGCCAGTTGTTCCAATAATACCCGTTACAGGTTGACAGTCTAATCCAGGATTACATGTGAGATTTACATACCCTGTCTTATTAGTCCCTTGAGTCTGAAACAATTCCTTGGGTTTTTCTTGTATTCTCTGACAGTTTTGAAGAATAAAAGTCGGTTGCTTTGTAGAATGTCCCTCAATCTGAGTTTGCCTGAGTTTCTTCATGATTTAGGTATTTTGGCAAGAATACCATAGAAGTGGTGCCGGTATTTCTCACTGCATCAAGAGGCACAGGATGGTAATTTGGCTCATTACAGGAGATAATAACTTCTATCACTTGGTTAAGATGGCATCTTCCCAGTTTTTCCACTGAAAAGTTAATTAGTATACCTAAAATACTTACTAATTAATATATAAAACTCATTGCCGTCGAGTCAATTCCGACTCATAGTGATCCAATAGGACCGAATAGAACTGCCCCAAGGGGTTTCCAAGAGCAGCTGGTGGTTTCAAACTCCTGAACTGTTGGTTAGCACCTGAGCTCTTAACTACTGCACCACCAAGGCTCCAATTAATATACAGTTAATAAGTATTTTGTAAGAGATACTTTGGCTGTATGTAGATCTTGTTCTTCATCCAACTTTCATGCACAAGATTCTTGCTTGATTATTGCCCGAGTCCAGTATTACTATGATAGTTGCCAAATTGTGATTTTTTTTTAAATTCCATCATTCTTTTTAAAGGTATTAGTTGGCTTTTGATTGTAAGGTAGAGCTTCTGTTTTCCCACACTTATTTACATATTCATTTACTTATTGTCTTGGTCATCTCGTGCTGCCATAACAGAAATACCACAAATGGATGGCTTTAAAAAAGAGAAATTTATTTTCTCACAGTCTAGTAGGTTACAAGTCCAAATTCAGGGCATCGGTCCAAATTCAGGGCGTCGGCTCCAGGGGAATACTTTCTCCCTCTGTCGGCTCTGGAGGAAGGTCCTTGTCCTCAATCTTCCCCTGGTCGAGGAGCTTCTCAGGTGCAGGGACCCCATGTCCAAGGAATGTGCTCTGCTCCTGGTGCTGCTTTCTTGGTGTTGTTAGGTCCCCCACTCTCTGCTTGCTTCCCTTTCCTTTCATCTCTTGAGAGACAAAGGTGGTGCAGGCCACACCCCAGGGAAACTCCCTTTACCTTGGATCAGGGAGGTGACCTGAGTAAGGGTGGTGTTACAACCCCACCCTAATCCTATCAACATAAAATTACAACCACAAAATGGAGGACAACCACACAATACTGGGAATCATAGCCTACCCAAGTTGATACACATATTTTTGGGGGACATAATTCAATCCATGACACTTATATTGAACTAATAGATTCATATCTTACTAAAAAGCTTACAAATCTGATCCTTTATTTATATCAATGCTGAAATTGTCCAGATTTGGCCAGTGGGAGTTGCTTCAAATTGACATAAATGTCTTCTTGGCATATCTCCTAAGTCTTTGAGCTCTTCTTTAATTTCTGGTCCTGCACAATATTTCAGGTTCATCTTTTATTTTTTCTGTCCCAGCCCTGGAGTCAGCTATTTCTCTAAGACCTCTGGTTCCTTTGAGTGGACAATGGTATTTAGAAACTAAGATTTCAGCCATAGATGTGCTCATTGCTATAGAAGTGTTACTGGTCCAGGTTTTCTCACAGAACACACACACAGACATGCAAGCATCTATATCTATTTGTATATCTATATATAAATATTACAACCTATGAGTTCACATTGATATCTTCAATTTGAATTTAATACCACTGAACTTACATGTAGCCTTCCCCCGTCCATATTTCTCACTCTTCAACAGTGAGAAATCCAGCTCCCATTATTCTCAGTTTATTTCCTTATTTGCTCAAACTTCCTCCATGCTCCATGTAGTGAAACTCCAGGCCATGAAGGATCAACCATAGACAGCTCCCCTTCCTAAAATCCTAGCCTAGCATGCCACCCAAAGATAGACCTTGGACACACCTCTTCCCCACCTGGAACATGCTAGTGCCTACCCTCTACCCACCTCCTACCTCAGTCCCTTACTGGTGCGCTAGTCATAAGCTTGGCCCCAATAAATGGGAAGAGAAGGAAGGAGTGAAGGCCAATGAGAAAGCTCAGGCCTAGGCACATTGGTCCTTTCTCCATTGTTTATTGTTTTATTGTCATATATTTTATTTCTACATACTTTATAAACGCCCAAAATATTATATATATATATATATATAACTATATATATTTTGCTTTCACCAGTTATCTTTTAAAGAAACAAAGAGATGAAAATACGAGATAATGTTTTCTAATTTCCCACATATTTACCATTTCTGATCTTCATTGGAAACCCTGGTGGTATAGCGGTTTAGAGCTATGACTGCTAACCAAAAGGTTGGCAGTTCAAATTCACCAGGTGCTCCTTGGAAACCTTATGGGGCAGTTCTACTCTGTCCTATAGGGTCACTTTGAGTAGGAATCGACTCCACAGTAATGGGTTTGGTTTTGGGTTTGGCCTTCATTACTTGCAGTAAATCTCTGCTTCTCTCTGCTATCATTTCCTTTGAACCTGAAGAACTTCCTTTAGCATTCTTTGTAGTGTAGATTTGCTGGTGACAAATTATCTATCGCATTGGTTACTGAAAATTTCTTTATCTCACCCTCATTTTAAAGGGATAATCACTGGATATAAAATTCTGACTTGACACTTCTTTTCTTTCAGCACTTTGAAAACGTGGTTTCATTTTCTTCTGGTCTCTGCTGATTGTGATAAGAAGTCATATTCCCCTGTATATAAGATATCTTTTTGTCCCTCTGGCTTTTTTTCTAGATATTCTCTTTTATCTTTGGTTTTCAGCAGATTGACTATATTATGCCTAGATGGGCTTTTCTTTATATTTATTCTATAATTTACATCATTCTACTTATTCTGAGCTTTTTTGATATACAGTTTGGCATTTTCAACCAAATATCAGAAATTTTCAGCCATCGTATTTTCTTTTTCCTGCCCATTCTGTCTCTTCTTCTCTCCTCTCTTCTTTCATTTCCTTTCCTCTCCTCTTCTTCTGGGACTCCAATTACATATATGTTAGGTGGCTTGATACTGTCCCACAGGTGGCTAATCTTAATCTTTTTTCTTTCTGTTATTCCGATAAATCAGATTGGACAATTTCTAGATCTATCTTCAAATTCACTGGCCCTTTCTTCTGCATTTTCCAAACTGCCATTATGCTTATCCAGTGAAGTTTTCATTTCTGAAAAATGTTATTTTCAGTTATGAATTTCCATTTGGTTCTTTTTTTATATTTTCCATTTTCTGCTGAGATTCCTCACGGTGATTATACATTGTATGGAGTCTAGATTAAATTGTGTTCCTTTAAAATTTTGTTGATTTTTTGTTCTGGCAGGCAGTTAAATTATCAGTAGATTCTTCTGGTCTTGTCAGACTTGGTTTTATCATTTGTTGGAGCAAATCTATTTTGGTTTTGTCCTTATTTCTAGGTTATGGCCCATACTTTAGTCTATAGCATGGTTCCCACTGAGAAGGCGTGGACTTTTTGGAGTCTCTAATGGATTCCTGAGAAGCTCAGTAAGGTCTCTCCACTTTGGCTGAGCCAGAGCTCTTTCTTTCAATGATGTATGACCTCTGATATCAGCAGCCTCTCCCTTTCAGGCACTGTGGAGTCTCACACTACGTATGCACACTCCACCGGGTTCAGTTCTCAGCCAAGGACCCATGGGGGCTCCTATGCAGACTTCTGTGCCCCCTTTTCTCTGGTACTTGCCCTACATACACCAGCTGCTTCATCATCCCCAAGCTCCAATCTCTGCCTACTCAGCTCAGTGAGACTGCCATATTCTGCTTGGCGTCTACCTTTCTGTGGCACAATCTAGAAAGCAACTCTGAGGCAGAAGTCTAGGGCAATCATGAAACCCACTTATGTGTTTCCCTTTTTTCAAGGATCCTATTGCCCAGTGCCTAAGCACTTGAGATATACATATATATATACAATTTTAGGGGGGAGGTTTATACATATATAGTCAGTTTTATCATTTGAACTGTGGCAAAGCAAGCCCAGTACGAACTATTCAGTCATGGCCGAAAGCAGAACTTAGATTCTTTTTTTTTGTTTTCTTTTAAGACTTTATTAGTGGGTGATTCATATGTACTTCAGTGAAGTTTTAAAAGATGATTGTTGAAACAGTTTCTCAGGTGAAAATTATACTGCCTCAAAGGATTTTTTGGGAAATTTTTGAAATTGTTTACATTCATGTTGAGCATCTTCCTCCTCCTCTCTCAATGCATACTTGCCTTGTATCATATCCAATAGATCCCAGTAACAAATTCCTAGTGGATAGTATTTTAAATAGTATAATGAAGTGATTTTTTACATTTTAATTTTTTTCCTTTCCTGCTGAAGAAAAATTTTTTAGGGGAAGGCAGGTAACTGAGGGCCAGAGGTAATGAAGGTCAGTGTCAACGGCTAGGACCACTTTCGCACACCTGCTGCTTCTCTTCCTTCGTACCTGTGTCTGCAAGCTTGCTAAAAGCTCCAAGTGTTTTCACAGTGATTTCAACAGCAAAAGTAGCTATTCTGTCATAGGGATTGTTTGTTAGCTGGGTATTTTTAACTAAGGTCAAGCTTACTTTTTATTTTAGGAAGCACAACAAGATTAAAAATCCCAGCTACACGGGGCTGAGTTAGGTAGGCACTTCCTGGAGAACCATAAATTGTTTAAAGCAATAAATGTACAACTCTATTCAGTAAGTGTAGTCATTACAAAAACCATACTGTAGTCGATATTTTGGATACAAAGGGTGAAATACCTAAAGAAGCAAAGGAGAAAGACATACAGATGCCACAGAGAAAGACTTAAACAAAGGATGAAGATACAGAAGACATAGCTTCAGGTCTGAAATCTCTACTCCTTACTCAAGTCATAATGGATCTCAGACTTACTATGGTCGCTATGAGTCAGAATCAACTCGATGGCAACATTGGTTTTGTTTTTGGTGCTGCTCTTAGAAAGGCTGCTTAATCATGGTTCATCTTTTTAATCTTTAAACTTTTGTGGGCTGCACTCCAAGGAAGACCCCTAAGGCTGCAAATCAGTGACCAGAACAGCCTTATCAACCATTTACTAACGCATTCAGCATTCAACAAATCAATAATAAATTTCTACTTCACAGAAAGTACTCTGCTAGGCACTTTAGAACTACCAAGATGTTTAAAACATGCTCCCTACATTTAAAGAGTTTATAGACTTACCAATTCGACAAGCTTTTGCTTAAAACTACGTTTTATAGCTTTGTCAATCTCACAGGCTTTTCTAATAGCAGAAACTACTGCCTATAACTGTTCCTAACAACAGACAAAAGGAACCCTTGTGGTGCAATGGTTAAAGTGCAAGGCTTTAACCAAGATCTGAGGTTCAAACCCACCGCTGGCTCTGTGGGAGTAAAGACTTAGTGATCTGCTCCCGTAAGGATTATAGCCTTGGAAACCCTACAAGACAGTTCTACTCTGTCCTATAGGGTCTCTATGAGTCGGAATTGACTTGACATCACACAAAAACAACAACAGCAACAGACAAAACCCAAAGATTAAAAGAAAAGAACCAGTAACCAAGGAAGGGTTGCTGATAGGATTAAAATAAAAGCACTGAGAACATTCCTGCCACATAGTAAGCAATCATATGTTTGCTATTGACATTATTATTAAAATGAAACATAATGCAAATTTTTATGAAGAAATATATATATATATTTTTCCAATTGCACCCACGTAATTCTTCAATGAAGCCCATCTCCAGGTAAAACTTTCATGAATCATAAACTAGAGCTAAAATTACAATAAAATTGTGATAATACCCTTTGATGGCCACCTGAAGTAAACTAAATGGAAGGGTATTTGATTTAAACATTTAACTTTGTATATTTTTAAGACCATTATTATGAAATGATTTAGGATCATAAAGGAAATACATTTTAAGTAGTGTTGCATATTAACAGTTCCATAGACTATATGATTGTCTAAATGCGTGCAAAGGGAAAATGTTTTGCACTGTCCAAATACCCCTAAGTAGTTGTACCCCAATCTCCACAACATGTCTAATAACAGGGACTCTAATTCTGAAGACAGCCATTCCATCTTCAGTGCCTGTTAGCAGAATGATGTGGTTCCTGAAATTCTTAATGAATGGTCCTACTTGTAGCCATTTGGACTCATACACCTTACTGAGATTCACACCCACTGTCTTGCCACATAGTCTTGTTACGACTCTAAAAGGAAAGAGGGAAAAAGTCAATTTGAACAGTATAGTCAGAGGGTATTGTACGTGAATAATGATACCTGATGGGGGCACTTTAAGAAGGGAAACATTTTAAGAATGTCCTTCAGAGGTGTTCTGCTGTCAATCAACTTTCTTCTTAATTCCAAAGTTTGGGTCATCCTGTTGTCAATTTCTCTCCAGTCCTTTTCTGTTTTTACATATTCTTGCTGGAACCAGTTAATATGTTCATTTACCTCAGAATCTAAACAAACAGCTTCTTTCTGCAAAATATTTTCAAAGCATCAGTATGTTCCATGTTTCAAATAACAGTTTGACACTTCATGAAAACTTGAATTACGGGCTGTTATTACACACTCCCTGAGTTGTGCGAGCACTTAATACACTTGGCTGCTAACTGAAAGGTTGGAAGCAAGGCCCTGGCAATCTACTTCTGAAAAATCTGCTATTATGAGCACAGTTCTATCCTGACACATATGGGGTCACCATGAGTTGAGGTCAACTTGATGACAACTGGTCTGGTCTGATTTGGTCATTACACACTCCTAACAATGCACTCATAAGGCAAGCATCACCATGTGTAATTTACACTTGGCCTTGAAAGTAGCTGAAAATGGACAGTTTTTAGCACTACAAACAAACTAGATAGTTCATCACTTACAATGAAATTATAATCTGTTCTCTTGACAGATCTAAAAGATCTGTCACTTTTTTTATGGAAACAAATAACCTGAAGGTTCACATTGAACAGGAATGTTGTTTAATCTATGCATTTAAGTTTTAGAAGGCAAAATCTTAAAGAAAAGATAAAAAGTCTTTTGATTAAAGTTTTGTTTTTGTTATTGTCTTTTTTCTTCAGAAAGTACCACTGCACATTCAAGAGCTAATGCAGATTTGAATTTTTACAGCTGTTTTAATGCCTTTTTATACCTGCAATACTATGCCATGTAATCTAAATTCAAATGCAGATAATAACAATGGGTATTTTGTGATGCCAAATCATCAAACTATCAATTATATTCACCATACAGTTGGGTGTATTGGGTACTATGGGGCAGCTAAAAAATACCCTACACAGTCTAGTTAAAAATCTAACATACTCAGCTTTAAGGAAGCAAGAAAAATATCTTTTGAGAAAAATCAGTTGAAGGTCACTCAGCTGAACTGCACTTGAAGTAAAAGAGCTGGCGAACTGTCTAGCTGACCAGAATGTGCAAAGATGTTCCCAGTAAAAGATGAAGCACATTAGGGAAGCTCCAGGTCGACCCACTTTCTACAAACATAGGATGAATAGCAAGACATGGACCAAGTGACAATTTCTTAGAAAAATATAACTTATCAAAACCAACTAAAAAGTAATTTCTAAAAATTTTGCATTCACTTAATTAGAAGATAAGAGTCTTTCCATACACACACACACACAAAAATGCTGACACTTTGACCTTAGAAACAAATTCTACTAAATTTCAAAACAGCATTCCAAATGTATGTAATTTTTTCCATGGAATTGAAGAAAAGGAATACTGTCCAACCCATTCTATGAAGCCTCTGTAACACTGATCCCCAAACCTGAAAAAAGTAGTATGAAAGAGAAAAATTATAGGTCACTCTCACTCTTGAACAAAAATGCAAATATTAGGAACAAGGAACAAATAACTTGATTTATCCCAGAAATGCAATGGTGGTTTGACATTAGTAAGAAAACTTTAGTAAGCTAAAAGGAAAAATGATTGATTTACCCACTACGTTTAACGTGCTTCCTAGTAAAATCTGAATTACGGGACCACTAAAAATTATAGAAAGACTTGGAGCAGAAAAGTAGATTTTGAGAAATGAGGTGTATTAACAGTTCTGTAATCTTCCTGGATTATCTAAGTACATATAAGTAATAAAAGAGAATATATGATCATTTCAAAAGATGCAGAAAAAGTATTTTATAAAATTTGGCATCCCTTTCTAATTAAAGGAAAAAAAACTTTTGTCAAAATAGAGTAAAAATTTTCAAAAACCTTTAAGATTATCTACCAAAAACCTAGAGCAAACATCATTTTTAAGGGTGCAATTTTAGAAGAATTCTCTTTAAAATTAGAAACAATATAAAGATGCTCTATAATATTCTTATTCAGCCTTGTACTGGAGAGCCTAGAAAAGTAGTAATATAAGAAAAAGAAGTAAAAGGTATAAAAATTAGAAAGGTAGAAACAAAACTGTCATTATACATACATGATGTGATTGTATAAAAGAAACCTCCAAATATTGTACACATAAATTATTAAAATTAAGGAGCTTGTCAATGTACTAACTGCATACCAGACCTGACTTTGCTACCCAGTGCTGCCATAACAAAAATAACCACCAGTGGGTGACTTTAAAAAACAGGAATTTATTGTCTCACAGTTTTGGAGGTTAAAAAAAAAAACACGTTGCCATCGAGTCAATTCCAACTCACAGTAACCCTATAGGATAGAGTAGAACTGCCCTATCAGGTTTCCAAGGAGCACCTGGTGGATTTGAACTGCCAACATTTTAGTTAGCAGCTGTAGCTCCTAACTACTATGCCACCGGGGTTTCCTTTGGAGGTTAAGAGTCCAAATTCCTGGAATTGGCAGAGCTATGTTCTATCTGCTCTAGAAGACCATTCCTTATCTCTTCCAGCTGGTGTCAACCTCAGCATTTCTTGGTGTTCCTTGGCTTGCAGACAGATCCTCACATGGAGCCTTCCCCTGTGTGTGTGTTTCTCTCCATGTCTGTTTTTCCTTTTTATAAGGCACTACTCAGAAGGAATTAAGTGTAGGACCTACCCTACTCCTGTGTGACCTTATTAACATAACAAAAGAAAAACTCTATTTCCAAACAGCATTCCAATAACAGGTACAGGGGGTAGGACTTCAGTGTGTCTTTTGGGGGGACACAATTCAATCTGTAACAAGATCAATATACAAAATATAATAACAACAAACAGAAAATGTAATTTTTAGGATAATGCAATTTACAATTATAACAAAAACTACAAGTTACCTAGGAATACAACTAACTAAAGATGTGTAAGAGATTACTGGAGAAAATTGTAAAGTGAGACCTAAATAAATGGATGTCTTTCATGTTCAAAGGAAGAAAGATTCAATAGCATAAAGAAGTCCACTCTTCCCAAATGGAGCTATAGATTCAATACAATTTCTATGAAAATCTCAAAGAGTTTGTTTGGTTTTGTTACTGAAAAACTTGACAAGCTGATTCTAAAATTCATGTGAAACATTAATAAATTGCTCAAGAATAACCAAGGCACTTGTAAAAAACAATAAGGCAGTGATGGGGGGAAGCATCAAAACTTATTTTACAACAGTGTAGAAAAGGAAAGTTGGTATTCACGCAAGGGTGAATTACTACTAATGAAACACAGCAGAAAGTCTAGACAGAGCCCTGAAAACGAAAGATGGCATCACAAATTTCTGTTGAAGAAAAGGACTATTTTATAAAAGGTGCAAGAAATTATTTATCCATCTAGAAAAAAGGAAGGAAATGGATCCCTACCACAAACCTTACACAAAAAATAAATTCTGGATGGCTTAAGGACTTAAATGTTAAAGGAAAAACTTTAAATTTTTTAGAAGAAAACATAAGAGTATTTCTTACCACTTCAAGGTAGGGAAGGATTTCTTAAAAGCACTAATTCTAAGTGAAAAACTGATAAATCTAACTGCATTAAAATTAGGATCTTCTCTTCATCCAAAGACACTAGAAAGGAATTTAAAAGCAAAGGACAAACTGGGAGGAGATATTTACAACATGTATAGCTGGTAAAGGGGTAAGATACAGAATATATAAAAGATTCCCATAAATAAATAAGAAAAAGTGCAACCTCATAGAAAGGCAAAAGAGATTGTCTTAGTTACCTATTACTGCTGTAACAGAGATAGCACAAGCGGGTGGCTTTAACGAACAGGAATTTATTTTCTCATGCTAAAAGTCCAAATCAGGGTCTCAGCCATGTCAATTCCTTCTGTGCCCTCTGTCCTAGTTTTGGGTGATGGCCAAAAATTCTTGGCATTCGTTCGCTTGTAGATGGGTCCTTACATGTCTCTCTTCCCTCTGAGTGTGTTTATTCTGGGTTTTTGTTGTTGTTATTGCTGTTATTACTCAGAAGCGATTAGGTTTAGTGTCAACCCACAGTGGTATGACCTTATTAACATAACAAAAGAAAGCCTCCTATTCCAAGCAACGTCGTATTTACAAGTGATTTTCTATTTACAGGATTTCAACACATATTTTTGGCGGGCACGAGTCAATCCATAACAGACATGAACAGGTGTCTTGTAGAGGAGGATATTTGAGTTGTTCATAATATATGAAAGGATGCTCAATCTCATAAATATTAAAATGAAAATTAGGACCAAATAAGGTACCATTTTATTCCCAACAGATTGGGGAAAAAATGAAAAAGAGATGATAAGTGTGGCTCGAGGGAATTTAAATGTTCCAATCATTTAGGAAATCAGTCTGGCACTGTTATAAAACTCAAAATCTGCATACCCCAAAAACCAGCAATTCCACTCCTAAGTATATACTCTTGAAAAACATTTGCACAACGGCACCAAGACATGTATACAAGAATGATCCCAGTAACAGCATGATCTATAACAGCAAAAACTGGAGACAAACTTAATAACCATCAACAGAAGAATAGCCAGATAAACTGTGGTCCCCTGTCCCAGTAGATTATTAAGCCAACGTGAAATGAATAAACTACACAATTGAACTTAACAGCCTGGATGAATCCTTGAGACATTAAATTGAATGAAAAATAAAAGTCTTTTTTCATCAAAGACAACATATAATTTTCATATCATTTTCTAAACCTCAAAATCAGGCAAAACTAAACAATGCATTCCTAAGGAATGGATGCATATGTGACAAAATCTTACCTTTAAAGAACTGGTGAATGGTAAACATAAAATTCAAGGTTGTGGTTACTTCTCAAGGGCAGTGGTGCTGGGAAGGCGGTGATGAGATGGGAGGAAAACAGGCAGACACGATGGTATAGGCAGTGTTCCAGTTTGAAAGCTGAATGTTAGGCTTACCATGTTCATTTTGTTTCAGAAATTATATATATATGTTTTATATATTACTTTGTATGTCGCAAATGTATATCATGATTTTCTTTTAAGAAATAAAAAGAAAAAATTCTACCTTTTAAAAGTAAAGAAAAAAGTTTTAATAATTTTATATATAAACAGCTTTCCTTCTACTGAAATATAGTGGAAGTTCTGTAATTGCTGATGCTGATGTTTATAGACATGAAGGAGCACTGGTGGCACAGTGGTTAAGCACTCGGCTGCTTACCAAAAGGTCAGTGGTTTGAACCCACCTGCTGTTCTGTGGGAGAAAGATGTGACAGTCTCTCCCATAAAGATTAAAGCCTTAGAAACCCTATGGGGCAGTTCTGCTCTGTCCTATAGGGTTGCTATGAGTCGGGATCAACTCAATAGCAGTAGGTTTTTTTGGTTTTTTTTTTTTGAAGTTTTATATGCATGATGAGGTCCCTGGGTAGCAAAAATGGTTTGCTCTCAGCTAATAACGTAAGGGTTGTTGGTTCAAACCCACCCAGCAGCACCACAGAAAAAAGGCCTAGTGATCTTCCTCTGTAAAATCACAGCCAAGAAAACCCTATGGTGGTTAGTTCTACTCTGTAGCACACGGGTCACCATGAGTTGGAAACCAATCAACGGCAATGAGTTTGTTTGGTTTTATACACATGATGTATTGTTTCCTACAAAACCTCAACCCAATCTGAAATATCACAGAAAGTAGTTTCCAGGAAGCTTCTAATTCATGATCGGACTAGCACAATGCTGGTGGTTTGTATTCCAGATTGAAGTGACCTTCCTTATAAAAGGCTGCATCAGAATTAAAATTTTTTAATGGTGCATATATTGTTGGCACTAAAAGGAATTTAGAGATAGTCTGGTCTGTGCTTCTCATTTTACTATGAGATGAATGAGATTCACAAAAAGAAGGTGACTTTTCCAAGCACAGAGAGGTCCTGCCATTGGGGGATAGCGGTAAAGCTAGGTCCCTGTCTTAGTGTAAACCTCTGCTTCTCTCAGGAGATGGATGGCCTTGTTCCAACAGGCTGGTTTCCTTAGCAGTGCACACGGAGGTGGGGGAGCTAGTGGATAAGAGCAGTCTGAATCTTCCAGGGCAGCAGCTGCAGCAGAGTTGGCTGCATAGTGTCTGTCCCAGTACACAAAGGTAGTAGGGGGAAGTGATCAAGGAGCAACCCAAGGAAGATGGCACAGTGCAGGAAGGAGATCATTCCTGGTCAAGGAATGCTAATAAATGGATACACTGAAGGGAAGGAGTCACCTGTGGTATTCGTGACTTCAAAGGAATCAGCATAAACTAACTAGAACATAAACTACGTTAAATTGGATCAAAACAAACCAGATAAAAAGCTTATGCCACGCCTCCTTTATCACGCTAGTAGTGGCCACAGAGTCATCCCTCTACGCCAACACCACAGTGACCTACAGCTCCTAGAGGGTGCGTGGGATACCAGAGAGCTCAGCTCTAGTCGGTTTTTAGTCTAATCTGACAACTAAAAAAAAAAAAAAATCTGACAACGGGAGCAGAAATAAGGAGGAGGCTATTTCTAAGTTAGAGTTTAACAAAGAATTGGCACTGCTTTTGAAGTTGTAAGACACAGCATGATTTAAAATACATGGTTAAATTTCTGTCCCCAGAAATAGATAAAAACTCACCTTGACTTTTTGAAAATATAATTTTGTTCTATGTCCTGCAAAAAAAGTTTACAAATAAAGCATCTTGCTATGAGGCACCATGCAAGAGTCCTGAATGTAAGCTTTGAGGAGTATAGCTTCTGAACATCATTGGTAAATAGCTGGTCATGCTCCCTCTAAATCATGATGCTCCCCCTAGACTGTCATCTCACTAGCTCTCTAATTCCTCTAGGGTATGTTATCTGAGCTGTCCTGTAGGGTAGCTGCTACCCACACGTGGCTGATGAGCACTTGAAGTGTAGCTAGTCCAAATTAAGATGTGCTGTAGTGTAAAATGGAAACCCTGGTGGCATAGTGGTTAAGTGCTACAACTGCTAACCAAAAAGTGAGCAGTTCGAATCTGCCAGGCGCTCCTCAGAAACTCTATGGGGCAGTTCTACTCTGTCCTGTAGGTCGCTAGAAGTCAGAATTGACTCAATGGTAATGGGTTTGGTTTTTTGGGTAGTGTAAAATACAAACTGGATTTCAAAGATTTAATACAAAAAAAAAAAAATATAGCTCATTAATCATTTTTTATGATGATGGCATGCTGAACTGACAATATTTTGGATATATTGGGTTAGATTAAATATATTAGTAATGTTAATTCCACCTGCCTCTTTTTACATTTTTTTTATTGTGGCTACTGAAAATTTTAAAATTACATATGTGGTTCATATTATATATTTATCGGACAACACAATGTTAGATGCTAGGATTTTCTTATACCAAATTCCAGTCTCTGTTTTTAATTCTATTGTTATTAAATTAACTTTGGAAATGACGTTTCCCTTGTGTAACTTGAACAGTCTTTGAGTTTAGCATTCAGGCATTTGTCTCAGTCAATCAGCAGTGAAAATTTCCACCCATGTGAGATTGTGCCATGTTTCCAAGTACGCAGCTGACTTGTAATACTTCTCAGTGCCACCTGCTGACGGCAGTAATTGCATTACACCCGGAATGCAATTAACTGACAACTTTTTTTCCAACTTTTGCTGTCTTGTTCAGTTTTGCACCATGAGAAAAACATCTGTGGGAAAGGCTATAAAAATGATTAGTATTTACACAATAAATCATATGTGTCAGTTGTACTAGCAAACAAACAGTAAATGCCTTATGAAAAATCCAAAGGAGCTTAGTAAATAACTCTTAGCATTTGACTAAGCAGTTTTTGCACAACTTTCAATTCCACTTTATTTCTAAGCTGAAGAAAGCTAACTTGTAAAACTACTTTTGAGCTTTCAAAGCTATATGGTATGTATATACCCAAGAAGAAGGAAGAGAAAATGATTGAAAAGAGAGGAATGAATTTTAAGAATATTATTAGTAATTTAACATCTGGTGGTTAGTTGATTATTCAGCAAATATTTGGTAAGCCTTGAGTTACTCAGAATAGGATGAAAAGAACTCCCAGGCCCTCTGACTCTGTTGCATGTGGGTAGAAAGATGCTGGTATGGAACTCTGCTTTCTTCTGATAGTGCAGACATGGGCTGCCTGTCAGTCACAGAGAAAAGGAGTTAACAAGTACTTATTGTTGTTGTGGACTGTTGAGTCGATTCCCACTCATAACAACCTCACAGGAAAGATCAGAACTGCCCCGTAGGGTATCCTATGCTCTTACCTTTACCAGAAGGAGCTTTGGTGGGCAGTGGTTAAGTGCTTGGCTGCTAACAGAAAGGTTGGAAAGGTTGGAGGTTGAACCCACCAGTGGCTCTGTGGGAGAAAGATGTGGCAGTCTGTTCCCATAAAGATTATAGCCTTGGAAATCCTATGGGGCAGTTTAGAGTCCAACTCGTGGGCACCTTTTTTCTTTTTAATTCTTTAATGAAGAGCACCAGGCTTTTTCTCCCACAGAGCCACTGGTGATTTCTCCTGTGGAGCCACTGGTGGCTTTGAACCACTGACCTTTTGGCTAGCAGTTG
Organism: Loxodonta africana; assembly: GCF_030014295.1. Lineage (NCBI taxonomy): Eukaryota > Metazoa > Chordata > Mammalia > Proboscidea > Elephantidae > Loxodonta > Loxodonta africana. Next base: position 196,900,330 of record NC_087342.1, read on the forward strand.
AGTGCTTAACTACTGAGTCACTAGAACTTGTAAGTATTTACTAGATGTCCTGAAACCTACCTTCCAAAATCCTACAGCTCCCAGAAAACCAGTGCAGACCAAACAACTGGAAAGAAAATAAGTGCTAAAGTGGGTGGAGCCAAATGCAGTAATTCAAACTCTGAACACTAAAAGATGTTTTGGATGAAAATTCCAACCTTTAGGGAAATAGAAAGCTTCTTCTACCAGCTAGAGAATGGAAAGAGGAGGCAAATTTATCCAACAGAATACAAAAAAAAAAAAAAAAACCTCAAACCTGTTACCACTGAGTTGATTGCAACTCATAACGACCCCATAGAACAGAGTTGAACTGCCCCATGGGGTTTCCTAGGCTGTAATCTTTATAGAAGCAGACTGCTACATCTTTTTCCCACAGAGCAGCTGGCAAGTTCCAACCACCAACCTTTTAGTTAGCAGCCAAGCACTTAACCACTGCACCACTAGAGCTCACTTATTAGACAGAATAACTGTTAGAAAACTCCAAAATGTGTGTGAGAGAAACTCTAAGTGATAAACTCAAATCAAGCCTCTTGGTGAATGCTGGTTAAAGATGACAATTGGGCTGCTTTTCTTAGAGAAGACAATATGAATTGTAGGAATATTGTAGATACAATATACAAACCCAAAAACCAAACCCAGTGCCATCGAGTCGATTCTGACTCATAGCGGCCCTATAGGACAGAGTAGAACTGCCCCATAGAGTTTCCAAGGAGCGCCTGGCGGATTCGAACTGAAGACCCTTTGGTTAGCAGCCGTGGCACTTAACCACTATGCCACCAGGGTTTCCAATACAATATATACTTTAGAAAAAAAGGAGACTTATTGGAAGATGCAATCAAAAGGAGCTTTGAAGAAATTGACTGTTATGACTGAGTTAAATACTTTTTTTAAACTCTTGAAAAAAAGAAACCAAATGTACACTTAATTAATGGACAAAGACAAAATATTCAATACACTTAAAGATCATATTAAGAGTCTCCAAACTGAGAAAACTTCACTGCAGATAGAAAAAAACAAACAAAACAAAAAACACAGAAAGCTGCAAAAGCCCACCATAAACTTCAAGTCCTTGCTGTATTGCATTGAGAAAACAAAATGAATTTTTGCCAAATATCCAATTTAGAGCAAATTATCCCACAAAGATAGAGGGGAATCTTTTTTTAAAAAAATCAGCCTTGAATATGATGAGCTGGATACATATAAAATACAAGCCAAAAAGTTTTCAGAAACATTCCAAAGAAATTTACAAAAATCATCTTATTACCCATGAGAGAAAAGCTTATAATAATAGGCTGAGAGCTCTACTGGCTGAAAGAAACCTCAATATCTTAAGAAAACAAAACGCATGCATTAGTCAAAAAAGTATTGAGGAAGAATTTAAGCACTGCAAAAAGTGTGTGTTTCTGTGCTAATGTTTCAAAAGACATTTGGCAGAGGCCAAGAGGACCACCAGGGAATCCTTGGGACGACCAGATCCCCAAGGAAGGATGCACATAAGGCTGTAATGGTGTGGGGTATTGGGGTCCAGTGCCTAAGTAGACCAGAGGCTCCCTATGACCTGGGGTTAGGACCATATGATTAGGCTCCTTCCATCGAGTCAGTTCCATCCACAAGAACAAGACAGAGCTTGTCTTCCTGTCCTTTGCATTGTCAGATGCTCAGAACCTTCTTTTGGCCCAACCCTCCCACCTGAACACAGCACTCCAGCCTGGGATCTAGTCCTCCTGTGAGAGGTCACATGTAACAAACAGGCCCCAGGGGCCATTACTGAGAAAACGATTTTCCCTTTATTCTGGAAAATGAGGATAAAACTACCCTGAATCATCTCCGAGGGGCTTGCCTGATACAGCACATGTTCCACTGGCAACAAAAAAGCCTCTACACTAAGTGTTAAGAGATACTAAGTAATAAAATACAATGAGGTAATGGCATAAGAACAGACTGATAGACCAATGGAATAAGAAAGAGCACTCAAAACACACTCAAGTCTATTGAGGAAGTGAATATACAATGAAAGTGGCACCATAAATCAATGAGAAAAGAATAAATTGTTAAGCAGTTGGCTTAACAATTGAGAAAGTGGCTCACTATATGGATAAAAATAAAAACAATCTCTACTTAACAGCACAAACAAAGATAGACTCCAGATGCCTTAAAGATCTAACCATGGAAGCTAAACTATAAACTTAATAGGAGAAAGCGTAGAATAAGAAAGCAGGCAAGGAAGGCTGCTTCTTCAAAATTAACAAAAAAAAGATATCATTCCATTAAAAACTGGCAAAGGATTCAAAGACGTAACTTTACAAAAAAAACCCAAAAGACTAACAAACATGTGAAGAGATACACTCATCAGTTATCCAAAGAAATTAAAATCACAGTAAGAATGAGATTACACTTTGCACCCATTCCAAAACCAAACTCAATTCTGACTCATAGTGACCCACAGTAGAACTGCCCCACAGGTTTCCAAGGAGCGCCTGTTGGATTTGAACTGCCAATCTTTTGGTTAGCTGCCATAGCTCTTAACTACTACGCCACCAGGGTTTCCGAACTCGGCAAAATTTAGAAAGCTGGATAATGCGAAGGACTGGTGGGAATACAGGGATATGGACTGCTGCTGGATTGAGAGCGAAGTCATTGTTGACAGTAATTGGTCAAATTAAGTACATGTATGCCCTGTCCCATCAGCTCCACATCCCAAAGAGTGTTCATAACTAGAAATGTATCATGGTGTTCTCTGCAGTGCAATTTGTGGTAGGGAGGAACAGGGATTGAGGCAAGGAGTACTCTACAATAGTTAGAATCAATGGACTAGAAAGACCCATAGTAACATGAATGGGCCTTAAAAACTGTCAGTGAAAAGACAGGAGGGAAATACATAGAATGCCATTTACGTAAGTCAAATATATATACGAACCTAAGATGACAGCGAACGTTTTAGAAAGCTTACAAACAAAAAATACATATAAATACATATAAAATACTTTCGAATGGTTGTCCAAGGACAGAGGTAAGGGGAGGGAGAATGGGAATGGGGAATGGCATAAAAAAAAATGAATAAAACAAGAGAAAAGCTTTGCACAGGACAATGTGCCATTTGGACAAAAAGGAAGTTTGATTAACTGAACTTTCATCGACACCTAAGGCTTGTTCAAAAAAAAAAAATAATAATACCCTAAAGTATAATACTAGAACACTACCATTCACTTCTGTATAATACCTATAAACTTTTAAAACCTATAAAACTTTTCATCCATCTCTGGCTCTGATTGAAATAAGGTAATACTGACTACAATTTAGTAAATTACTGGATTAAATCTCTCTTTATAAATTGAGATGAAGTAGAGTCAAAGATGATGAAGAAAAGGAAATAGGTTTATCAATTCATGGGGCTACAAATTATTTGAACACCAAATTAAAAGACAAGCTAGCACAGTTTCTGCATTTGACTTGATGACTACAGACTATACAAACGTCAACATGAAGTCCTGAGGTTGAAAGGCATTTTTTTAAACATTGCAGAATACCCAGTATTTTCCAGGATTTGGTCTGGGAACATAGTTTCAGATTTTGTCTAGTTGTCCATATAACCTGATAACAAGTCTTTTTAGCAGTGAAATACAAGGAGCTTTTTTTTAGGTATGTTTACTACCAGGTGGGTGGTTTGGTGTTGCTGGTACATCAGGATTTATAGCCAAGGAGAACATAATTTAACATGGTTTCAGGAATGCTACACTGGCACAGGAGGCTGGAGGAGGAGGAGGGTTAGGGACAAAAGGACTGCAGCCTGTGCTCAGATCCACACAACTTCTGCATCGGCCTGGGCTATCTGCAGAAGCCCACATGACAGGAATTTGAAATCTACATTCCTTCGCAGTGGTTAAAGCGATCGACTGCTAACGGAAACGTTGATGATTCAAAACCACTAACTACTTCTCAGGAGAAAGATGTGGCAGTCCGCTTCATTCTGGAAACCCTATGGGGTCGCTATGAGTGGGAAACAACTCAACGGCAGTGGGTTTTCCTTAATGGAGGCATCCATCTTTCTTTGGTACCAAAGGAAAAACAACCTTCCAACTACCAAAGGAAAAACATCAACAACGATTTTTTTAAAAAATCCTTTCTTATCTCTCCCCAAGGTCCTCCAAGTTTAGCAAACCCACTTCGCTGCTGTTGAGTGAATGGCTGAACTCCTGGCTTCTTGCTGCAGCAGCATTCTCCACCTCTGTAGCATGTGAAATATATATATATATACTTTTTTTTTGTATTGTGGAAGCATTATGCCCAACTCAGGAATTTTTTTTAAAGATGTGAAAGATGTCAAAATGTCTTAATCCAAACATCTTTAATTTTCACAAGTCTTAAAGAAAATAAAAAAATAAGATTGGGAATAACTTAGGCAGTTTGTCTGAATGAGATAAAGTGCATATTAAACGTATTGTGCCCCCATCCTTGTTAGTGTTTTAAAATTTGCTTCAACACTGTACAGGATACAAGATACAAATACACATTGTTTCTGTAATATTCTAGTGTAAATTGTTCCCCATCCTCTAAAGTTGGGCCTTACAGAGCATTGGTTCATAAATGGGTCTTTAAAAGATCAGCAATTTGCAGCTTCATTTGTAAGAGGGAGAAAAGTAAATCCTTACCAATTAGATTTGTATGCTGGCAAAAAAATTGCCTCTTCAGATGTGAACAATGTCCACTCTATAATCTCTTTTGCCCCGGCTGGCAGGAACATCAAAACTAAATTCTGTTGCTGCTTAAATAACTCATCCAAGCTCTGGTACATGCAAGTTCCATTCTTTTTGTAGCAAAGGTCCCTGCATAGGAGTAGAATTTAGGCATGTCTGGGGGACTAGTGGAGCCCTGGTGGCCAAAAGGTCAACCAGGACCAGCAGCTCCTTGGAAACTCTATGGGGCAGTTCTACTTTGTCTTATAGGGTCTCTGTGAGTCGGAATTAACTGCATGGCAGTGGTGGCTTTTTTTTTTTTTTGGCTTTAGGGGAAAAGTAAGGAGCCGTGGTGGAGCATGGATTAAAGCGCTCAGCTGCTAACCAAAAGGTCAGTTGTTTGAACTCACCAGCCGCTCTGCAGGAGAAAGATGGGGCAGTCTGCCTCTATAAAGATCACAGCCCTGGAAACCCCATGGGGCAGTTCTGCTCTGTCCGGTAGGGTCACTGTGAGTTGGAATCAACTCTACGGCAATGGGTCTGGGGACTAGTAGGGAAGAGCTATGAAGGGTGTAGCTACATGAAGAATTCATTGAGGTGTTTCTTAGAAAGAACAGGAAATGTGAGTGTAAAAAACTGCTTTAAAGATGATGCATCAGCACAATAGAGGAGCTGCTATTTAAACTTGTGTCCCTCAGCCTAGCCCTGCTCTGATTCCTCTGAGTCTAGTACTGGAGACAATTTGTTAATTTCACAATTTTTAAGATTAACCAATTCCAGTGAATTTTGTCTGAAGTCATAAATTTTCAGTTCTTCCCTAAAGGAACTCCATTTTTAGTATATTAAAAATCAATGTCTTTAAGAAAAATCAATTTATGAGTAATATAATTAAGTTCTTTTACAAGTGTCTTTATTTTAAGAATATAAAAGATATTTTTAAATAAATACAATTCTATCTTATCATGATTTTATTTTATAATTGGAATTTTGCTGTCAAATTTTCTAAAAAGTTCTACCACTAATTCTCCGGCACCTTTCAGATGCCTTGCTATTTTTGATCAAACTACAGACATGTTGCTGTTGTTGTTAGGTGCCGTCTAGTCAGTTCTGACTCATAGTGACTCTGCAGGACAGAGTAGAACTGGCCCACAAGGTTTCCAAGGAGCAGCTGGTGGATTTGAACTGCTCACCTTTTGGTTAGCAGCTGAGCTCTTAACCACTACGCCACCAGGGCTCCTTTTTTTTGATCAAAATACAGACATAGAATGATCTATCTGTATTATCTTACCTATAATTATATTATCTTTTTTTTATCTTATATATATAACCTTAGCTGACCTATCATTTGAAAAACCTTACTGAAAATTATAGTCAAATATTTAAAATATACATATTTGTCCAAACATTTTCATTATGTATGCTGCTGGAATCAATGGTTTACAAAACATGTTAAAAATATTCATCGCCTGAAGTTTATAAATAGTACTAATAAAATGAATGGGACTAAAGAGCAGTTCTGTTAATATCAAATGAATATACCAGCTGAAAAAGGAAACAATATTTACATCAAGTACATACACTACTAAAAATATGTTTGTGGTAAAGAGTTAAGATTTAAATATTCATGTTGGATTAAGGTGGAAATAGATTGGGTGGGCAAGAGATCTAGCTTCTATACTTGGTAGTTTGGAAAGCATCCCTAAGGAGTTCAGTCTTCTCTATTGTTGTTAGGTGCCGTCGAGCCCATTCCAACTGATAGCAACCCTATGCACAACAAAGTGAAACACTGCCTGGTCTCGCGCCATCCTTACAATTGTTGCTATGCTTGAGCCCATTGTTGCAGCCACTGTGTCAAACCATGTCATTGAGGGTCTTCTTCTTTTTCACTGACCCTCTACTTTACCAGGCATGATGTCCTTCTCCAGGGACAGATCCCGGCTGATAACATGTCCAAAGTATGTGAGACCTAGTAGTCTCACCACCCTTGCTTCTAAGGAGCATTCTGGCTATACTTCTTTCAAGACAGATTTGTTTGTTCTTTGGCAGGCCATGGCATATTCAATATTCTTTGCCAACATCACGATTCAAAGCCATCAATTCTTCCTCAGTCTTCCTTATTCAACGTCCAGCTTTCATCTGTGTATGAGGCAATTGAAAATACCATAGCTTGGGTGGGGTTGGTTTGGGATCAGGGACACCTTAGGCCTCAAGGTGACATCTTTGCTTTCCAACACTTTAAAGAGGTCTTTTGCAGCCAATTTGCACAACGTAGTGCGTCTTTTGATTTCTTGACTGCTGCTTCCATGGGTGTTGATCCTGGATTAAACTAAAATGAAATCCTTGATAACTTCGATCTTTTCTCCGTTTATCATGATGTTGCCTATTGGTCTAGTTGTGAGGAATTTTGTTTTCTTTATGTTGAGGTGTAATCCATACTGAAGGCTGTGGTCTTTAATCTTCATCAGTAAGTCCTCTTCACTTTCAGCAAGCAAGTTGTATCATCTGCATAACACAGGTTGTTAATGAGTCTTCCTCCAATCCTGATGCCCCATTCTTCTTCATATAGTCCAGTTTCTGGGATTAGTTGTTCAGCATACAGATTGAACAGATATGGTGAAAGGATACAACCCTGATGCACACCTTTCCTGACTTTAAACCATGCAGTATCCCCTTGTTCTGTTCCAACGACTGCCTCCTCATCCATGTACAGATTCCTCGTGAGCACAATTAAGTGTTCTGGAATTCCCATTCTCTGCAATGTTGTCCATAATTTGTTATGATTCGCACAGTTGAATGCCTTAGCATAGTCAATAAAACACAGGTAAACATCTTTCTGGTACTCTCTGCTTTCAGCCAGGATCCATTTGACATCAGCAATGATATCCCTGGTTCCATGTCCTCTTCTAAATCCGGCTTGAATTTTTGGCAGTTCCCTGTTGATATACTGCTGCAGCCGCTTTCAAATGATCTTCAGCAAAATTTTGCTTGCATGTGATATTAAAGATATTGTTCTATAATTTCCACATATGGTTGGATCACCTTTCTTGAGAATAGGCATAAATATGGACCTCTTCCAGTAGGTTGGCCGGGGGCTGTCATCCAAATTTCTTGGCATAGATGAGTGAGCACTTCCAGTGCTGCATTCGTTTGTTGAAACATATCAACTGGTGTTCTGTCAATTTCTGGCGCCTTGTTTTCTACCAATGCCTTCAGTGCAGTTTGGACTTCTTCCTTCAGTACCATCGGTTCCTGATCATATGTTAACCTCCTGAAATGGCTGAATGTCTACCAATTCTTTTTGGTATAGTGACTCTGTATATTCCTTCCATCTTCTTTTGATGCTTCCTGCATTGTTTAATATTTTCCCTGTAGAATCCTTCTGCATTGCAACTCGAGGCTTGAATTTTTTCTTCAGTACTTTCAGCTTGAGAAATATTGAGCTTGTTCTTCCCTTTTGGTTTTCTATCTCCAGCTCTTTGCATATGTCCTTATAGTACTTTACTTTGTATTCTCAAACTGCCCTTTGAAATCTTCTGTTCAGCTCTTGTACCTCATCAATTTTCCTTTTGTTTTAGCTACTTGATGTTCAAGAGCAAGTTTCAGAGTCTCTTCTGACACCCATTAAGTCTTTTGTTTCTCTCCAGTCTTTTTAATGACCTCTTGTTTCTTCATGTATAATGTCCCTGCTGTCATTCCACAACTTGTCTGGTCTTTGGTCATTACTATTCAACACATCAAATGCATTCTTGAGATGGCCTCTAAATTCAGGTGGAATATACTCAAGGTGGTACTTGGCTCTCATGGACTTGTTCTAAATTTCTTCAGTTTCAACGTGAACTTGCAGATGAGTAATTGATGGTTTGATTCGCAGTCAGCCCCTGGCCTTGTTTTGACTGATGATATTGAGCTTTTCTATCGTCTCTTTCCACAGATGTAGTTGATTTGATTCTTATGTATTCCATCTGGTGAGGTCCATTTGTATAGTCACTGTTTTTGTTGGTGAAAAAGATATTTGCAATGAAGAAGTCATTGGTCTTGCAAAATTCCATCATGCAATGTCTGGCATCATTTCTACCTCAAAGGGCATATTTTCCAACTACCGATCCTTCTTTTTTGTTTCCAACTTTCACATTCCAATCACCAGTAATTATCAGGGCACCCCAATTGCATTTTCAATCAATTTCAGACTGTAGAATTTGGTAAAGTCTTCAATTTCTTCATTTTTGGACTTGGTGGTTGATGAGTAAATTTGAATAATAGTCATATTGACTGGTCTTCCTTGTAGGCGTATGAATATTATCCGGTCACTGACAGCATTCTTCTTCAGGATAGATCTCGAAATATTCTTTTTGACAATGAATGCAATGCCATTCCTCTTCAACTTGTCATTCCTAGCATAGTAGACCATATGATTGTCCAATTCAAAATGACCAATACTAGTCCATTTCTGCTTCCTAATGCCTAGAATATCGATGTTTATGCCTTCCATTTCTTTTTTGATGATTTCCAATTTTCCTAGATTCATACTTCATACATTCCAGGTTCCAGTTATTAATGAATGTTTACAGCTGTTTCTTCTCATTTTGAGTCATGCCACATCAGCAAATGAAGGTCCCAAAAGCTTGATTCCATCCACATCATCAAAGTTGGCTCTATTTTGAGGAGGCAGCTCTTCCCCAGTCATCTTTTGAGTGCCTTCCATCCTGAGGGGCTCATCTTCCGGCACAGTGTTCTGCTGCTATTCATAAGGTTCTCACTGGCTAGTTCTTTTCAGAAGTAGACTGCCGGGTCCTTCTGCCTAGTCTGTCTTAGTCTGGAAGCTCAGCTGAAGCCTGTCCGCCGTGGGTCATCCTGATATATGAATACTGGTGGCATAGCTTCTAGCATGACAGCAACACACAAGCCCCCACAGTACGACAAACTGACAGATGCATGTGGGAATCTACTCTATTACCAAACCCAAAAAACCACTCATTGCCATCAAGTTGATTCCGACTCATAGCGACTCTATAGGACAGAGTAGAACTGCCCCACAGGGTTCCCAAGGAGCACCTGGTGGATTCGAACTGCCAACCTTTTGGTTAACAGCCGTAGCACCAGGGTTTCCTCTATTAGCAGGGGAAAAATCTGTTTCTAAGGATATTAGGGGGCTCTAAAGTGGGTTGGGTAAGGAATATCTTAGAGGATGCCAGATTATGAGGGCTCATATGGCTATTTATATACAGCAGAACCCACAGATACTGAGGGAGAAATCTCCAGACCCTTCCTGGGATCCCTGGCCTGATGCTCCTCAAAAGTCTCCTCTGGGTTGGTAGGGGAAGCCTTCTGAACCAAGGAGACCAGAGAGGGGCAGTATGGAGTGTTGTATCCATATATGTGGATTACCTTCCTCCCTGAAACCTTGCGATTTGAAGCTATCTAACCCGTACAACGTGAATATTAAAAACACTCTGTAGTGATAAGAACAGCAAGAACACCAGATGCATTTTAGGGTAAGAAAGAAGAATTATTCAAGGACACATATCTTATGGGTTTCCCTAGGTTTTTTGAAGGCTGTGAACAATGAACATGAAATGTTCTATAACACTCTCTGTTCAAACTGGTTTTGGAAGCCTTCTCTTAGAAATACTATCCAGAATGTTTCTTAAAGGCAAATACGGTGAGACTTCGTCTCACATACTTTAGACATGGACATGTTATCAGGAGGGGCTAGTCCCTGGAGAAGGACATCATGCTTGGTAAAGTAGAGGGTCAGTGAAAAAGAGGAAGACCCTTGACAAGATGGACTGACACAGAGTCTGCAACAACGGATTCAAGCATAACAATGATTGTGAGGATAGTGCAGGACTGGGCAGTGTTGTGTTTTGATGTACATAGGGTAGGCACCTAATAACAACAAAATCATTCATATTATCAGTCACGAAAACAAATAGATTTTGTTAGTTTCTGATCATACTTCAAGTTAAAAAAAATAACTTACTTTGTTTTAATGACATTTAAATGCTATTATTTCTCAATTAATCAATCAAGAAGTCGTCAGAATGAGGCAGGCAGCTTCAGAGGTCAACTCTTCTAAGAGATACCTGCTCTGGCTTATCCTCCTACACTGAGCAGAACAGGCTGCACATTCTTCTGAAATTGTTCTTGACAAGATAACCACAGAACAGCTATAGTGGGTCTCAACCAGTTTTAGTAGGTTTTCTACGCCATCTTAACATTTCATGTGACCTATCAGCTCATTAAGTGAAAAATACACATTGGCACCCAACTCCTGGATGAAGACTTAACATGTTAATTAAAAAAAAAAGACCTCTTCCTCCATCCCAGAGAATCCTTGTCTAGAGCAAATGCATAGTCATCTCCAAGCTCTGAGCGGCTGCGTGAAAGTCGATCTGGAATATTCATGATTAATTTGCATTTCCTTGTCTGTAAAAGCCCACCTCCCCAAGCTGCCTGCAAGCAGTCTTGGAGGCAACAGCCTTGACTGCTCCTTCCCTTGCTCAAAGAAATAAAGGCATCTTTCTTCTCTAGTGGTTAAGTGCTACAGCCACTAACCAAGAGGTTGGCAGTTCAAATCCACCAGGTGCTCCTTGGAAACTCTATGGAGCAGTTCTACTCTGTCCTATAGGGTCGCTGTGAGTTGGAATCGACTCGATGGCAGTGGCTTTGGTGGGTTTGTTTTCTTCTCTCCCACTTGGCCTCTTGTTTATTGGCTGTAGCAAGTGACAAGGACCAGAACCTGGGGTTTCCACCCAGCAATAAGAACATTTAAAGATCCAATCTTACTTTCATCTGGACACTATGAATTTCATCACATTTCAGATCAGCAAGAGATTTCCGTTTCTGGCCTCTTCGGTGTCCAAATTTACACTTATTTCTCATCACTTGTTCATCATCTTCTATGGGTCTTCGAACATATTTAAATCGATCTTTGAGGGCTCGTTTCCATAAAAACTGCATAAGGAACAAAATGGGCTAGTTAACATTCAAGGAGATTAGAATAATCCTATGTAAATAGAAAAATATTAATTTGTCTATGACCTTTGGACTTGAAATTATTTTCACATCAAAGTCATAGAAATAATGTATCTGTCCTGTCATTTATCCTCACAACAATCTTGCAACCTGGCTATAAAAATTATAATCCCTAAATTATAGCCAAGAAATTTGAGGGCTAGAGAAATTAAAATACTTTCCCAATGTCATGTAGCTATTGAGTAAATATACTGGCTCTTGAGCCTAGATTTGCTAATTCCCAAACCTGAATAGTTTCCACTATGATTCGCTGTCTTCAAAACACATCCTACTTTTCTAATAGGCTCTAGAAAAGAATGGCTTATGAAAGCAAGCACTATGTGGATTGATGCATTTCCTTTAACCTTTTCTGTCATCCCTTGAGATTCACTTAAAAAAAAAAAATCTTTGCCGCTGAGTGGATTAGGAGATTCACTTTGGTGAATACTTACTGGCATTCATGGCCCAAAATACTTATGAAGGATCTACTGTTTCAAACACAAAGACCTGGTCCCTGCCCTGGGGGTGAGCAGAGGAGAGGCCGGCAGATTTTGCTTTTAATCTAGAAGAGGGATGAATAATTTCAATATACAGTAAAAGTGTTACAATAGGGGAAGACGTGGCATTATCTAGTATCTTTCTAGGAGATCACAAAAGTCTTCTTGCAGGAGGTGCATCTAAACTGATAGGGATGATGACAGGATGGGGAATGTCAGGTGGGTGGGTGGATAGAAGTTCCAGGCAGATAAGGAGAGGGAGAGCTGGTGACTTTTTGAGAACTGCCAAGGCTTGTGCATGGCTGGGGTACAGATGTGAAGATGTGGGAATGACAGAAAATGAGGCTGGAGAGAGAAGTCAGCCCTATTCTGAAATGCCATGGTTCCCTGTAAAGGAGCGTCAATGTAATCCTGAATCAGAACTTCTCAAACCTATCTCTGTGGACAGGCTGCATCAGAATCAGAATCACAGAGTCCTTCCCCTAAAGCTGTGGTTCTCAAACTTTAGTTTGCATTGTAATCCCCAGAGGACTCCTTAAAACACAGGTCTCTGAGCTCCTCCCCCACAGGCTCTGACTCAGTAGATGTGGGGTGGGGCTGATAATTTGCATTTCTAACAAGTTTCCAGGGAAGCTAAGGCTGCTACTTCAGATCCTAAAGATTCTGATTCAATGGATCTGGATGGGGCCCAGATATCTGTATTTTTAAAAAGCTTTGCAGATAATTGGGCTACAGAGCCAGTTAGGAAACTCTGCTAGGCCACGTTGAGGGGAGACAGCAGTCAGATTTCAGCTCTGAAAGTATCTGTGTGACATGTGGAGAGTGTTTGGGAGACCACAGACATAACAACACCTGGGTGACACACCTGGGCTTCTTTTTCCAACACCTTCTATCTCCTCCCACACCCTGCCCACATCGAGTTAATTCTTAGTTGGCCTCCTGAGCTCGGCTCAGCCATCGCTCACTCTCGGAAGGCCTCTCAAACAGCTTATTTCTTTTGGCAATTGAATCTCAAGTTTCCTTCACACCCACTGTAATGTACTCTCACCTATGTGATTTTTTTTTCTTGCCTTCCTCTCTTCCTCTTTCCCTTCCTCCCTCCCCACTTGTCTGTAAGTACTTAAGGACAGGGTCTGTCTGCTGTGCTCACCAAGCCCAGCCCAGTGCTTGAAAAATGGAAACTATACGTGTTTCATGCCTTGTGTTAATCCTCTGTGAGGCTGAGGGACCCAGGTGTTGAAGCAACAGTCTAGAAGCTGACTAGCTGAGTTTGGGCCTTGCCTGGGAAGTAACTCCCTGTGAGGAAAGGCTCAACACTTCTTACAGCCTGAGCCTTCAGGCTGCTTCTCAGCTTCTCATCTTCCCTGGAATGCCACGTTTGACAAGATTTGATAGTGAGTGCCGGAAATGGAAAGAATTTGCTGGCAGACACATCAGTGTTTGCGTCAGCCCTGGCCATGACAGAGGGTAATAAATAGCTGGGTGATTTTGGGCACAGCTTCTGAGCCCCATCTCCTCATGGGCAAATAGGAATGCCACTGAGGTAATATTGTCTAGTACTTATTAGACTTTGCTCCATGAGTATTATACCATTCTTGGTTAACTGGCTTAAGTTCCAATAGTTCATCCTTCACCTTTAGGAAGTTGGAGCCCTGGTGGCGCAGTGGTTAAGCGTTATCTGCTAACCAAAATGTCGGCAGTTCGAATCCACCAGCCGCTCCTTGGAAACCCTATGGGGCAGTTCTACTCTGTCCTAAAGGGTCGCTATGAGTCAGCATTAACTTGGCAGCAACGGGTTTGTTTTGTCTTGGTTTTCTTCAGAAAGCATAGTGACCTAACTTGGAAAGACCCAGGGTCTAGTACTAGCTCTAGTATGTATTAGCTAAGTAACTTTGAACATTTACCATCTCAGTCATAGTTTCTTCAACTCTGAAATGGAATAATAATATCTGTCCTGTCAACTGCACTGGGTTATTGCAAGACTCAGTGAGTAGGTGTTTCTGGGAGATACTTGTAAACTGAAGTGCCCTTCATAAAACCTTTGGGCAGCCCTGGCAAGGAGTGGTTCGGGTTAAGGGTTGGAGGATGGCTTTGGCACTGACTAAGCTCCTGGGTATGTGTGAGTCAGAGTCGAGTCTGAACTCTACCATCGCTGTCTTATAACTCTCTGGAAGTGAAAACCGAAAAAACCAGTTGCCATAGAGTGGATTCCAACTCAGAGCGACCCTATAAGACAGAGTAGAACTACCCCATGTGGTTTCTAAGGAGCAGCTGGTGAATTCGAACTGCTGACCTTTTGGTTAGCAGCCATATATATCACTTAACCATTGTGCCACCAGGGCCCCGCCCGGAAATGAAGGATGCCTTTATATGAACTAGTGCAAATACACTGTTTTTCCCCTCGTGCTTCCTACAGTTCTGAAGAGCTCCTAAACCTGCTGAACCTGCTGGGAGGTATTATAGCAATTGGCTGCTTAAAAAAAAAAAAAAAACCCAAACCCATGGCCATTGTGTCGATTTCGATTCAGAGAGACCCCACAGGACAGAGTAGAACCGCCCTATACAGTTTCCAAGAAGCAGCTGGTAGATTTTGTACCGCCAACCTTTTGGATAGGAGCCAAATGGTTAACTACTGCGCCACCAGAGCTCCAATTGCCATTTCTTCTTCCCAGCCTAACCCTTTCTCTTCTTATTAACTGATAGAAACAGAAAAAGGACAAATCCAATCCAATCTTCCACATGGGGATTCATTCAATCAACAAGTATTTACTGAGCATCAGCTACTTGCCTGGCCTTATGATTTCCTTAACAAACCTCAGGTAGACAGAATCAATTAAAAAAAAAAGTTTGCCTTTGAATTATCATCCCCCTTTTCCATATTTTTCTAGCTAGAGAGGGTGTAGAAAGTTCTACGTGGGTATAGCTCTCTTCCAATCATTCTGAAATAAAAAATAGTCCTAAATGATGAGCCTCCAGGTGTGATACATGAAGCAGGACAGGTTTTCACTGGCATTATCATTGCCCAGCATTTGAACCCTAAATGTCGTCATTAGGAAACATTCAGGCAAAACCAGATTGTAGAGCATCCTACAAGGCAGGGGTATTAGTTCTGTCCAAAAGTAAATATCCGGAAAAACAAAAGGGCAGGAAGACTGCACTAGATTAAGAGACTAAAGTGACATAAAAAAGAAATGTAATTCATGATACTTGATTAGATTTTACATTAAAAAAATCAGTTTTAAGAATGTTTTTTGAATAATTGAATAAATCTGAATACAGATTAGCTATGCTATTACGGAATTATTGTTAATTTTCTTAGGTATAAAAATGGTATTGTGGTTATATAGAAGATTGTCCTTATCCTTATGAGATATATATTGAGGTTTTTAGGGATAACATCTGTAACTTACTTTCAAGTGCTCGGCCAAAACAAACTATCAACCAGGCAACCAAACAAATACGTATGAGAAAGATATAATAAAGCTGGCAAAATGTTAACATCTGATGAATCTAGATCAGTGATTTCCAACAAGGGGTAGTTTTGTCCCTAAAGGACATTTGGCAATCTCTGCAGACAGTTTCGGGCATTTCCTGGGTAAAGGCTACATACCTTACAATGTGAAGGATAACACCCACGATAAAGAATGAATTATCCAGTTGAAACAAGTGCCAAGGCTGAGAAACCTTGATCTAGATGAAGGTGTTACAAATGTTCACAGTAGCATTCTTTCAATATTTGTGTAATTTAAAATTTTTCAAAATATGTTGAGAATAAAACTAGCCCTAGAATGATAAAAGTTCCTACACAGACTCACACGCACAGTAATGTTCTCAGGAATTTTCTATGACCTCCCCTGTAACATTAGAAACACAACCTTGTACATGGTTACAAGGAGGATTTGGGTACCACACACAAGTTTCCCCTTCTGCACACAAACATCCTCAGCAAGTCTGTATGTTTCTTTATTAGTTACCTATCTTTAGTTAATGCCATTGGGAACAGATGTGGGTAAAATGCACACAAGAGCAAGATCAGCATTATTCATCATTTTCTGTGTGCCTCACATTAATAACCACGAAACTAAAGGTCAGAATGTAATTGGATGGATATGTGTTTGCTCATATGTATATGCAAAGGTCCTCTGAAAAGGGTTTTTAATCACATTGGTTATTTCTGGGGAGGAAAACTAGGCAACTGGAAGGCGGGAGTAGGAAGGAGGCTTTTCCCTTTATACTCTTTTATAGCTTTTGAATCATGTGCATGTATAAGTGACTCAAACAAAGCATTTAAATTATTTTTTAAGAACACAACTAGTTCTGCGCACAGTAACAGTGACTAGTTGGGAGATATTATCTCTTTGGCGCAGAAGGAATTCTGAGTAGTGTCAGCTACACCACCCTAACTACTGTAAGGACTCCAGGCTTCTTGGCCTGAGAGGCAGACAGATCCAGACAGAAAGGGTTCTGTTGGTTGTGTTGGTAGCAATAATTCTCAACAATGACTGCACATTAGAATCATCTTGGGGACTTTAAAAGTACTACTGTCAGGGCCCCATCCTCAGACCAATATAAATGAGATGCTCTGGGGATCCAAACACGTAGCCAGATTGAGAACTGTTGCCCCAGAGAACCTCAGGATCCTTTTTTAAATCAGGACAGCCCTTGGTATGTGTGAGAGGGCAAGGTGAGAGCAGAAGTCAAGACCTCAGCACCGGACAGCTTCTCCACTGGGTCTAATCAGAATACAAGAAAAGCTTACTGAATACCACATCGATTTAGCTGCAGTACCATCGTTTTATTTCTATGTGTCACACTTCCTAAAGACCTTCTCCATAGACCCACTGTCAAACATTAGCTTCCAAATAGCTTTGAGAGAGAGAGAGACAGAAAGATGACAACAGAGAGGGAGAATGAGTAGACAAAGAAACACTAGGTAGAGAGAGAGATAAACAAGGAAGGTATAAAAAGAACAGAGACAAAAATAAAGACAGACACCAAAACAAAGAGAGAAACATAGTCTGACATTGAGAAAGAAAGATACCAAAACCAAAACCCAATGCCAACGAGTTGATTCCAGCTTATAGTGACCCTACAGGACAGAGTAGAACTGCCCCCACAGGGTTTCCAAGGTTGTAAATCTTTATAGAAAGAAGCAAACTGCCACATCTTTCTCCAGTGGAGTAGCTAGTGGTTTCAAATCACCAACGTTTTGGTTAGCAGCCAAGTGCTTTAACCACTGCGCCACCAGAGCTCCTCTGAGAGAAATATCAAACCAACCAAACCTGTGGTCGTTGAGTCGATGCCAAGTCACAGCAACCCTATAGGACAGAGTAGAACTGCCCCATAGTTTTTCCAAGAAGTGGCTGGTGGATTCGAACTGCTGACATTTTGGTTAGCAGCCAAGCTCTTAACCACTGCGCCACCAGGGTCTGAGAGAGATTTAGAGCTGTGGAAAGAGAGACTCAGAGATGACAAAGATAGAGTCAGAGAAGGAGAGTCAGAGAAAGAGAAACAGATAGACCTAGATAGGCCGAGAGAGAGACCAAGGGGTTGAGGACGGGGGTGAGGCATAAAATCACTAGATGATACAAGAGTATCATTTTAAGAAGGGCTGGGATTAACAGGATGGTACCATATGACCACTTACAAAGCCACAGCCATCTTCGTCCAGGAAAGGGTGGGCCTGCAGTAGGGCGTTGACCACGTTGTTGTACTGCTGGGTACTGGGATACCTGTTTACCACAACAAGGAGGACATATTTACTTCAAACAGCCCACATTTCTTCCCTTCAGTTGAGTGTAAATCACACTTTTCTTCAAATCTTTCTATATAATAAAAAATAAATCTAGGCAACATTCAAATATTGGGCAATGTTGAAATTATTACCAATACGTCACAGTTGGTGAAAAGAGTTGATTGCAAATGATTTCTACTCAACTCTGCAAACAGACCCTCTTCGAAAACAGTA